>NC_092785.1:9591180-12346051 GCF_047496795.1 Chiloscyllium punctatum
AGTAAAATTTCACTCATGTCGTTTAGGGAAAGAAAATGGAATCCTTACTTGATTTGGCCGGAACGTGACTCCAGACCGATTGCAATATGGTTGACTCTGAACTGCCAAGAATTGGCAATAAATGCTGTTTTGACCAGTGATGCTGTCATCTCACAAAATACCACAAATGTTACAGCTGCAATGAAACAAATCCCTGGCTGGATCTCACTTGGTGAAATGTAAACAGATCCAGCAACCACACCTTAGTTTGGATACAATGGCATACAATGGGAGGGAACACAGTACAGATTTGCAAGAATGAGAGCTTAACTTTAGAGGTTTAGTTATAAGGAGAGGCCGGACAAATGTGGCCTTGTATCTGTCGAAATTGAAGACAGGGTGGATGAAGGTAAACTGTTTCCATTGGTTGGGGATTCAAGCACAATGGCACAAAGTCTGCAAATTAAGGCCTGTGTGATCACGAGAAATGTTAGGAAGCATTTGCACACAGAGAGGGTTTTTGGAAATCTTTCCGACAAACGACTGTGGATTAGGTGTTCATTTTAAATCCGAGGTGGATTTTATTTTTTGGTAAACGTAGGTATTAAGGGAAAGATACAAATAGAGGTGCATGGCGTTCTGCTGCAAATCAACCATTGAATGGTCGAACTAGCTCGCGGGGGCTGATTGACCTTTTTCTGTGTTCCTATGACTATTAGCCCCGAGCTTATCCAAGGCATTGACATCCTTCCAAAAGGAGTAGCGTTGAGAAGTGGGCAGAGCTCCATTTCAACCCAACACAAATCATTCACTTTTCAAGAGTTCAGATTTGATCGGTGTCCCCCCAACTGTGTCTGAAACAATGAATTGTAAAGATTTAATAATATTTTCCTTAACATTGTATTCCATCTCGACTTTGTAGAGTTTTTTGTTTCAAGCCTGTACAAACTGCCCAGCCACTTTCCAGAGAAGTAAAGTGTACATCTCCAAGCCTTGATGTTCATATGTCACCTCCTGAATTCGCATATCTCTTGTCTAGACAGTTTAATTGTTTCTCACTTCTTACATTATCTGCTATTTCTCTGCCTCCTTCACTGGTTTACAGTATAAAATGTGTGTAGAACGATCCCACTAATGGACAGCGATTATCTGAAGTATTTGGAATACTGCAAGCAGCCGTTATCTAAAATATTGTTCAATGTTCGAACAATTAGCCAGAGAATTGAACATTTCGCTGACGGATTTTGTTTTTAATTCAATAGATAAAGCATTGCTCAGTTTTCAATGAGTGTGCTGCTGTCATAGACACACCCAGTAACAATAGAACAGGTGGAGACTATTCAACTCCTTCGCTTGCGTGTACCACAGGAACTGGAGGAGGCCTTTCAGCACCTTCTCCAGCCTATTGTACTGGCGCAGGAGGGCATTCAGCTCTGAATTCTCTACGTAATTGCTGGCAGACATGCTGACTTTTATTCCCAGCAAGTTCGGCTTTTCTTGCTGAGTTATCGCATCCACAGTTCTTTTGGTTTTGTTCAGCCCCACCTCCAGCATGTTACATAGAAGGAAGCCATTCAGCATGTGGATGCAGTGTCTTATTGGAATTATCACCGGACTGTCAATCCAGAGATCCAGGTAATGTTCTGGGGAACTGGATTCAAATGCAACTATATGTTGGATGGTGACAGTTGAATTCAATAAAACTCTGGAATTGTTGAGACTGATGACCAGAAATCCAATGACGATTGTCGGTTGATTCGAATCCTTTGCAGAGAAAAACGACCATTCTTATTTTGTCAGGAGGACAATGATTCCAGGCACACAACAATGTATTTGTCACTTATCTGTCCTCTCGGCAATTAACGATGAGCAAGAACATGTTGGCTCTGACCAATGACTCCTTCATTTCCATGAATTAATTTTTAAAAGCCCGGTTTGGGACTGATACAAAGGAAGTGGAGGAGGTAGTTTAGCTCATTTCGAGAGTGTAAAGAGGAACAACAGAATGCCATTCATTCCCTCTCATGTGAGTACAAGACCAGGAGAAGGGAATTACATTAGTCCACACTGCTCTAAATAAAAAAGAGAGAGCAGGTGGACGAGGCAGTTGTGAGGAGTAGGTTGTCTGTGATGTTCCAAGACTGAGTAGACAGTGAGGTGGAGAGAGGTGATATTGTGAGACAATGCAGTATAGGAGGGGAGTAATTGTGCAGTTGAAATGAGTGACTTAATGTTGTGGTTTGGAAATCTGAAGGAATCAGAACATTTATTGGAATCTAATTGGAAGGCTATGCCCATTTTCACCAACAATAACTATAACAGGAAAACATTTCTGTTGAGTAATATTTAATCCTTTACCTAATCCACAGTAGTTAAACAACTCTCTTATTCTCTATGCAATCCAATCTCTTCCCCGGTGTTAAATTCTCTCCCGGATACTCTTTCTTTCACCTTCTCGCTCTCTCTCTCTTGAACTGTATTTAAGACATTATCTGAATTCACTCCTCTCTATCCAATCCCCTGTATTTAAACCTCTTCCTATTAGGCTGCATTTAATCCTCCCCAATTCATCTTTAATTGCCCCAATATTATTCTGCGTTTGAGTCTCTCTATTTCCTTGTACTTAACCATTTCTCTCTTCCGCTATATTTAACCTACGTCCTATTCCTCTCTATTCAATCCTGTCACTGCTACTTTACATTTCATATTCTTACAATTACTCTGCACTCCACAATTTTATTTAAATTGCACACATGATGATCTTTAGTCCTCTCGTTGCATTCAACTTTCTGCACATTGCTCTCCAATTAACTCACATACGATTAGTCTTCATTTTATCCACTGCGCTCTGTGTGTACATGTCTGCTTTTCCCCTGTGTTTCCCCTATCCCTGCTATCCTGTATTAAACCTTATCGTCATAGCACTCTAGGTAGTTCATTCTCAATTACGCTGTAATAACTGTCCACACTAGGTAGATCATTCTCAATTACGCTGTAATAACTGTCCTCCATCTTCCTCTTAACATAATTCTCACACTGCTCCCATATAATCACCTCTATCCTTATTACTCTGTATTTAATCCACTCACGTGTCACAGAGGCCAGGAACCCTTCATCAATTCACTGCATTTACGCTTACGTAGTGTCTGTAACTGACCCAGCTACCACAATACTGCTTTCTGGAGTGAGCAGAATCCCCAATGTTCTTGTTTGTATCTGACAGCCAATACTCCCTGATGGGAATATGTTTACAGCCCCCGTCAGGGAACTCATTCAATTTTAGCCATCTAGCTGAACAAATTATTTTTTTTCCAGCTGCCCCTGTACTTCCCCTCTCCCTGGACCCCTGTCGTCAACACTGTTTCTCCCGACACATTTTTGAATAACTTGAATGAAGAAAGGCAATGTCTTTTTGCCTAATTTGCAGATGAGACAAAAATTCGTGGAAGTCAAGTTAGCACATTGCATGCGCTTTCTTTTGTACAGGGATAGCCATGCTATTCTTCAAGCAGGTGGGGATTTCGTGTTGTTGGAGGGAGAGGTTGAAGATGTCGGTGAATACTCCATCAGTTGGTTCACAACTCATCTCTGTGCTCACCTTGTGGTTCCGTGTCGGCCCACTGCTTTCTTCGGGTTGTCTCTCAGAAAGACTGATCGGACATCTGAAGTGGTGACCAAAAGAACAGGAGTGTCAGGGGATGGTAGGGCCGGAGTCACTGCAACACTGGCATTCAGCTCAAATCAAGCATAGAAAGCACTGAGTGTGCCAGGGAGGGATATGTCTTTGTCTGCTATCTTGCTCTGCATCATTTCGTATCCGTAATGTTGTTTAGGCCGTGCTATGGGCGATTGGTTTCTGGTTGGTCGCATTCGCCTTGAACTTGATCCAGTAGTCACTCCATTTGGTGGTCATATCTGGATTCTCTGCGTTAGACGGTGTTGTCTGCCTTAAATTGTGCCCATCTGGTATTTAGGCGGGAGTGTATTTCTTGGTTCATCCAAGGTCCACGATTGGGAAATACTCGGATTAATTTATTTGGCATGCAGTCCTCCATGCATTAGGTAATGAAGTCTATGACGTTGGTGTCATAATCATCCAGGTATTCTGCCGATACATGAACACGGTCAAAACCACTGATTCCTAGCAGTCCTGGAGACTGTCTTCCACAGCCTCAGACCAACATCAGACCTCCATTTGTGCATGGTCTTTTCATTTCAGCTTCTGCGTGTAAGCTCTTTCCACATGTAGGAGAGACTAGGACCTGATGATGGGGCAAAATTTGCAACATAGATGAGGATGAATTTCTTCAACCAAAGAGTGGTTAATCTATGGAAATCATTGCCGCAGAGAGCTGTGGAGGCGAGGCCATCAAGTGTGTTTAAACAGAGATACATGCGATTTGGAACGACGCCTTTGGTTAAGGGGAGAGTGGGATTGACAAACAGATCATTCATGATTAAATTACAGAGCTGAGTGGGTGGCCTGAACGGCCTGATTCTGCTCTTACATCGTATGGTCTAATGAACCAATTTCTAACAATATTTGTAAATGTACACAAACCGCTCTTAGCTCAAACGATAATAATATATTATAGCCTTGGTTCAAACATGGAGAAAAGAGCTGCTGTCCTGCATTTCACTGAGTTTTCCCTCCCTTGCTTAGTTCGTAAGACGTAGGCCTTTGAATTGAAATAACAGCTCACCCTTCAAGGTTTCTGGGGTAAAGCTACTGATATTTACATCTTTTCCAGTTTCCCATAAATACTGTATTGAGAGAAATCAGTGCACCGTGCCCCAATGAAGACTTCAATTGTCATTGGAAAGGAGAGGGAGACTCATGATAATACAGAGAGATAACCACAACCAGCAGGAAACAGAAACCCCGCCCCTCACACACACACTTAGACACACACATGCACACACACACAGAAAGTTAAAAATCACACAACACCAGGTTATAACAAAACAGGGTTAATTGGAAGCACTAACTTTCTGAGTGCTGCTCCTTCATCAGGCGGTTTTGGAGAACACAATTTTAAGACACAGAATTTACAGCAAAAGTTTAGTGCGATGTTACTGAAACTAATTATTGCAAAAACCTTAATTATTTATTGTGGCTTTCATCTGTTAGAACACTGTGATAGTTTCTCTTCTTTCATGTGTAAATCAAAAAAACTTTGTTTTAAAGTTGCAGTCTCCGGTTAACTGTAACAATAGGTGTTAGCTACAAAATTTTGAAGGTATTAGCCCCCGTGTTCTCTGTCTTTGTCATAATGTTTAGACTGATTGTAAACTAAAAAAGTGAAATCACAGAGTTTAACATTAATTCATGCAGTTTTTGAGCAAAGTACAATGTAACTCTGCATTACAGTCAGTCTCCCGCGCTAGTAAACTTTGGTGCGGGGAAGAAAAGCTTTGGAAATTTTGATTGTTGGTGCGGTGTCTGGGACTGTTGTGATCTAAACACATTGGAAACATCGGTTTCTTTTTCGTTGGATGGGGATTGTTAACCTTCTGGAGCAATATGCCGGCCATTATTGTGGAATATTTAATCCAACCTGTAAGAGGGTTGGAGAACTGGGAACAAACACATTTAGGAGGCAGATGAAGCTACCACGGGAGGGAGACAATCTTGAGTGAGAAATGAAAGCAGCTGGAACACATCCTAGATCTGTAATGTCATTCTGGTTCTGAATCCTGGCCTTCAGGATCAAACACTCCACTTATGCATCTCAAACATTCAGGTACAGGGTTCTTTCTCGAGCATTACTTTTGAGTTTTGGGAGATGCTCAATAACATATGCATGAAGTGATGCAGTTACTGTCGAAACCTCACCTTTTCCATTTAGTCTTTGTGATGATGCATGATGGGTTATTTTTCAAAAACAGATTGGACGAGCACATCAGTATCTTGAACTGTTTCCAACCGGCCACAATGCATTCTTGAAGGATTGTTTTATTACATCTCACAGCATTGAACTGACACAAGAGCGCAGATGTAAGAATTCAGCGATTTCTGACGCTTTCCACAAGAATTACGGACACAATTAGTTAGCATTATTGAACAATATCAGTGGAATGGCGATCAGTGTCCATAAAACCTTGAATTAATTATTCAGGTGGAGACTGAAGAAATTTAGCAGAAACGTGATTCCTCATTTGAAATAAAGAGAACAATGAAGGCTCCGTGCAGAAATAGGCAATGATCGAGAAAGCAATCATATTAAAAAATATAGTTAGTTGATTAGCAATGGTGAAACAGTAAGCAATGCCTGAATGAATTACAATAATTCACCCCTCTCTTGTGCAACAATAAAACAGAAAAGGAAAGAGTGGGAAGCATCGCTTGAATCCCAATCTTATCAGGAAGCTTTGTGATTCTGAACCATTTATTGAGACTGCACTTGTTGGTGTAGACTTGTGAGATCAAAATGTGGGTTTCCTGCCCAAAGCCTACTTGGAGAATACATTCCACATGTAACTGTGCGATTTCCTGTGAAAAGCCTGCCCCTGCTCCAGGCCGATGAAGTTGGCGCCCACCAGGCCAAGTTTCCCACGATCGTGTCCCTGAGGAGAGTGAGGCTTTTAGAGATCATTCTGTTCAGTAAAGCTCAGGTTGATCGGCATCATCACCACTTCCAGCGCAGTGGTTGGCGATGACCTTAGAAACGATTGTGAAATCTGCATTCAGTCGTGAAACCGGTCAACGGACCTCCCTCATCCCTTGGAATTGTAGAATGGTGGTGTTGTGGAGGAAACTTTCTGCATGCATTTACACATGCTAACTCCATGAACGTATAAGAATATTGCCAGTCTTGGAGTGTTTCAGCTAAAGGGAGAGTATGACTTATCTGAGGTTCTTTTCGCCATCGCGTCAGAGGTTGAGGTGTCACCATGTCAAAGATTATAAATCATGAGGGTCAGAGATAGGGTAAATAGCCAAGGACGTTTCCCCAGCATAATAGAGACCAAAACTACAGATAATAGGTTTATGTTAGAGAGGAACGTTTTAAAAGGGACCCAGCAGGCATCTTTTTCACGCAGAGGTAGGTGCAAGCTTGGATGGAACTGTCAGACGCAGTGGTGGAGGCTGGTACAATTCCAACATTTAAAAGGCATCTGAATGAGCAACCGTAGTGGTTTACAGGGTTTCGAGACAAATGCTGGTAAATTGGACTGGATTCCTTTGGATAGCTGGTTAGCAGAATAAGTTTGATTTGATTTCATTTGATGCATTTATTATCAGTTGCACCAAAGTACAGCGAAAAGCTTTGTTTATGAGCCGTACAAGCAGATCATCGGATGTGAGGGTTTTCAGAACAAAAGATTTAGACTGAGGCATTCAGGTTACATTTCACAGTGTGTACAACAGAATCAACATTTGGAAGATCAGCATTATTTGAGGCAGGATAGTCGATTCAATAGTCCAATAACATTCCAGAAGAAGCTCTTTATGAATCTGCTGTTGCGCATGCTCAGGCCTCTGTATTTCTGCATGACCAAACACGTTGTAGGAGAGCATTACCGAGTTGTGGAGGGTCTTTTACGATGGTTACAGCCTTTCCATAGCAGTGGGCTGCATAAAAGGAATCCATGCATGGAAGCTTGATTTCCATGGTGGACTCGGCTGTGCATACAACCTTGTACAGTTTCTTAAGGTAGTGGGTGTAGCAGTTCCCATACTATGCTGTTGGGAGCCCAGAACGAATTCTCTCACAAATGCACCTGTAGACGTTGGTGAGGGTACTTACGGACTCTCGGATTTCATAGAAAATAGGGTTGTTTCTGTTCTGTATGTCTCTATGACTCCGTGACTCAAAAAATTCATTTTCTTTGCCAGCAATTTCCATTATCCCCCGTTTATATTTTCCTGCTTGTGACTGAAAGGCCTTCTGTCAGATTTCACCATTTTGTTTTCTTTAAGACACTTATATGGAAACTTATACGTGGTTATGCCCTCTGCAATCTTAATCTCATATGCTATTTTCCCATTCTGAATGAAACACATGACCCTCATTTGCTGACTTTTTAAGTGCCACCAGTCCTTACAGCCCTTCCTTTTTTGCATCGAATACTACCTCTAACTCCCCTCGTAAGCCATGTCTTGGCCATGGTTCTGTTTGCCAGACAGGAATAGACACCTTTTGTAGTTTAACAATCTTGTAGCTCAGGTGACGGGCACTGGGGTTGAAATTGGAAACAGGAAGATGAGGAATGATTCATCGCAGAGGTGCAATCAGACTCAGGACGGCATTGTGAGATGGAGGTCTTGTCTCATTAATCTATCCTGTCCACTCTGTCTTGAATCATCTCTTTTTACCTGTGTTTACCCCTCTTCCTGCTATCATGTATTCAACTCTCTTTTCATGACTCTCGGTTTTGTCCCTTCTCTATTACACTGTCCTAACACCCTCCCTTTCCTGTTGCTGTAATGCTAGCCCTACTCCCCTGTAATCAACACTACCCTTCTTACTTTGCATTAAATGCTCTCCCCTTTCACAAATGCTGTTTACCCGTCATCAAGTCACACCGTGTTTGTATTGCATAGTAATGACATTGACCCAGTTAACCCAAAGCTTGTTCCGAGTTAGCAGAAGTCCAGTTTTCCCTTTTTAAAATTGTTTTCTCTTCAACCTTGCCCTAACTGCAGTCGGGTTTACTTTTCCCTCATCCCCATATTGTGTGTGCACAGGTGTGAGACACAGTGAATTACACAAGGTGCACGAATCTTTATTCAATTTACACCACCAGGAAGAAAAGAAACACCTGAGTGGCCAGTGACAAGCAGTGCCCTTCAGATCAAAGGGCAATGCTGTGTGATCAGACAGTGAAGGGGACGAAACCCTGGTTATTCTTTTTTTCTTTTTAATTAGTGCTTGAATTAGGCAGTACTTGTTATAAGGTATTTAAGAAACAACTCCATAGAGGCCAGTATCCCATCACCAAGTTACCATTTATTCACACATGGAGAGTTCTTGACACTGGTCCACCTCCGTCAGAACCCTTGACACTCCTATTTATTTATTTTTTCTTTCGTTTTCTGCAAAACCGCTGACACTCCAGTTTGTTTTATTTCCCTCGTGCTTGTTTTTCCTCAGCTCACATCCTGTTTGTGTATGTGTGAGACACAGTGAAAGACACAAGGTGCACATATCTTTATTCAAATTTCCACCACTAGGAAGATAGGAAACCACCCGGGTGGCCTGTGACAAGCAGTGCCCTTCACATCAAAGGGCAATGTTGTGTGATCAGACAGTGAAGGGGAGGGCAGAGAATAAATCAAAATAGAGTTTGAGGTTGAAATAATGCACTCCACCCCCTGTGGCGCCCACCTCTCCTTGAAAAAACTCCAGGGTGTTGGTGGACAAAGCGTGCTCCTTCTCCAAGGACACCCGGGCCCTAACGGAAACGCAGAAGAGGAGCAGGCAGTCGGCCTTAACGACCCCCTCCACGGCCCGCTGCTTGGACCTGTTTATGGCCAGTTTGGTCAGGCCCAGGAGCAGACCCATGAGGAGGTCTTCAGACCTGCCCTCCCTCCTCTGTACCGGGTGCCCGAAGATCAGGAGTGTCGGACTGAAGTGGAACCAAAAGCAGAGGACGAGATTTTTAAGAAAATCAAAAAGGGAGTGCAAACGCCCACACCCAATATACACGTGGTCCACGGAGTCCACAGTGCCACAGAACAAGCAGTTGAGTTTGACGTCCATGAACCACCGCAATCTGTGGTTGCAGGGGAACGCTGCGTGCAGCAGCCTCCACCCCAGATCCCCGAGAGAAAGGCATGTCGTAGTTGAGGTTACACACCTGGTAGGAGGAGGCTCGATGTAAAGGTATCGCTGCAAGTTCTGAAGGCAGAACATCACGACCTGGGTGCGGCACACACCAGCGACTGTCCGCCCTTCTCAATAGGGAGACTCAGGACCTGCACAGCGCCGCAGTGCATCTTTTTGTCACAGAAGAAGTCGACCAACGTTTTCTGGATGTCAGCGACAAAGCCACGAGGAGGGACCAAAGTGACCAGCCAGTACCACATCATGGCAGACACCAGCTGGTTTATGACCAGCATTCGAATCCTGTTAGATAGCACTCTGAGCAGTCCCGTCCAGCGGCCTAGGCGAGCTGAGACTTTGGCCTCCAGTTCCTGCCAGTTGGTCGGCCAGGATTCCTCAGCCGGGCTGAGGTGGACCCCCATGTAGAGGAGATGGGTGGCACTCCAGCTGAACCCTCATAACTCCTCCGCCCGAGAGTCCACCCGTCACGGTTCGACCAGTAATCCGCAACATTTGGCCCAGTTGATCCTGGTGGAAAATGCTGCTGAGTACATTGCCTGGCACTCGCGCATCCTCCCCAGGTCATTCGGGTCAGTGAAAGTGTGGAGCATGTCATCGGCGTCGGCCGAGATGGTACCCCCCGTGCGCGCCGTGCAGAACTCGCCTCGACAACCTCCTCTGCAAGTGGCGCATGAAAGGTTCCATGCACAGGGAATACAGCTGGCCGGACGGGGGCAGCCTTGATGTACTCGTCTCCCGAAGCGAAGGGATTCCGTAAGGGACCCGTTAAGTTTAACCAGACACTCTGCTGCGGCGTACAAAATTCAAATCAGGGCGACGAACCGAGTCCCGAACCCGAATGCCCGCAGTGTCCCGAGCAGGTACTCGTGATTGACCCAGTCAAACGCCTTCTCCTAGTTGAGAGACAGGAAGGCACTCGACGGACCAGCCGTCGACAGAAATGAATCAGGTCCCAGACCAGGTGGACGTTGTTGTGTATCCTCTGGCCCGGGACCATGTTGGACTGGTCAGGGTGAATCATGTGTGCCCGCACGGAAGCCAGGCGAGAAGACAGCACCCTGGTGAAAATTTTGTAGTCCGTGCTGTGGACTTGTAGTCCGTCTGATCTGATCCAGAAGATTTCTGTTTGCCACCCATTGATTAAGGCTGCACTGCCGATGTTGGTGCGCAGCAGTTGGATTCGTGTGCGGATTTCCTCCCAAAGACAGCTTTAGAGAGCACATCCCACATGTAGGTGTGCGATATCTTGGCAAAGGCCTTTTCTTGGTCCAGCTTGATGAAGCAGACCTGTCCTGCCCATAGGTGAGCATATCCTTAAGGACTGCAAGGATCTCGGGTGTCTTTCTGCACAAGACAGAACAGTTTGGTCAGTGTGAATCACATATCACAATGAGGACCTGATCAGGTTGGCGATGACTTCAGTCAGACTTTCGTTCTGCATTCAGCGTAAAATTTGTCCTTCGTCATCCATCTAAACATTGTGATTATAGGTGAAGGGGTGATAACTTCCCTTATGGATTCACACAAGTTACCTGTCGGCAGCATGCTGTCATTCACTTCCAGAAGGTAATCGCCAAACAAATCTGACAGAGTTGATCATAACTTGTCTGGTGAGCCATCACTTCGAGGAAATTTACTCGTTTTTAAGGATTGGAGGGCTTTGGTCAGTTCATCCAGAGATAACAGCTGATGCAGCCTCTCTCTTGTGCTGCCGTCTCAAAACTCTACGATCGCGGACAGAAACTAATGGGAGGTCGCAGTGTCAGTGGGCTTTGCATCATAGAGTCCAGCATAAAAGCAATTGTTGATCCTCAGGATGTCAGACTGGGATGACGTTAGCGAGCCATCTTCTTCCTTCTGGTGGCTGAGCACAGAGATCTCCATTTTTTCCTTCTGACGATCAAAAGTAAGTACGTCTAATTCCATTACACATTATGGACCCTGGACCTGGAGTTAATCTCAGAGGCTTCCAAAGAAAAGAGCAAGGCTTGCTGCCCCTTCACCTTCTGGGTTTCCTCCGTGACATTGAGCCCCTTTGAGGACAGCGGGGTTGGTTCTGCATACCCTGGTTTACATTCGCCAGTTTTCCCTGTTATTCTATTGTTAGAAGACATTTGAAACGAATGATCTTCTTGATGCACCACTTGACTGTTTCCTGGATATTTGAGGAAGACTCAAATTGGACCTTCACTCTTCTCCAACCAGTCTAAACGTTTTGACCAGCTCCTTGTTTTGTGGGCTTGGCAGTTTCACATTCAGACTCCACCTCCCCTTGCTGGCCAGCAGGAGACAATGGTAAGAGACGAACACCGGCTTGGTGTCAGTGGATCTAAATGAAACTAATCACAGACACTCTCATGTCACCTTGCAGCTGAAACGTTCTCGTCCTGGTACATTTTCCTATACTGTTCCTTGTGGCAGAGCAGGCCATGTTCATGCTGTTTGCTCGATTCGATTTCCAGCACCAGGTCAGTCATATCCTTTGATCTTCTTTATTCTCATCCTCATCATTGTCTTCTCGTGCTTTTTTTGGTGATGGTGGAGGAAGATGGCATCACTGGTGTCTACGGCAGCAGCGTCGTGAACCTGTAAGAGAAATCCTGGTGTCGACTGTGGTGTTGGTGTGATAGGCCCAGGTACGCCAACTAATTGATTTGATTGATCACATTGAACAATTGTTCATTGGACAGTGGAACTGAGATATTAAGACAGAAAGCTTGCAGCATCCACTGTCAAACTGAATCAACTCAGAGAAATATGCAAGCCTTCACCTTGATTGATAATTGAGGGGTTGTTGATGATATATTGCGACAAGCTTTCGGATGGAATAAAAAAACTGAATTTCTGTAGATATGCTTTTGAGACCGGTCCATGTAAAAGGGGATATTTAAATATCGAATGCTGTCTCATGTAACACCCTTCCTGTAATAGAAGCTGAATTTAAATTATACCAATTACATTGTTACATCAAACTACTGCTAATCCACAGCAGTCGGACATGTCCAGGATAACTAACTAAAATGTCAGAGCTCACGCCAAACCTTGTGATTCCAATATACCCGTTGGACGAGAACGTCGTTTCATGTAACTTCTGACATTGTCCACTCCAGTCCAACATCAGCACCTCCACATCAAAGGAGAAAGAAGCCATTCAAATCAGAGAGGTCCCAACTGCACTCCAGAGAACATTAGGACAATGAAGCAGAACCGTGTGAGAAGGAAAACAGCCCCAACTCTAGTTCGACAAGCTGTGCATTTCAAGTGCAGAAACACGATTGAATACGCATCAAGCACGAACATATCTTAAGCTAGTGTATGGATATAGATATTTCAGAACTGTAAGGTTACTCTGGATATGAAAGGGAAAGACTGCTTTTGAAAGTTGTATATTTATCTATCTGTATTACAAAAATAATTTGCATATCTCTTTATAAGTGTAAAACCAGACCCATTAAGTAAGCAGGTAGATCAGACCATACGAAAAGGAAGCCAGCAGGGGACTCTGTTGATGTCTGCAGGGAAATGGTTAACTCGTTGATTAATCGTTTTGCCTTAGCAATGTCCAAGAGGAAAAAAATAATTCAACAAGTTAAGTTTCGTTCACGGCCTTTCAGGAGGGAAACTGCCATCTTTACCTGGTCTGGCCAAGATGTGACTCACAACCCACAGTAATGTGGTGGTCTCTTAACTGCTCTCTGCAGTTTTTTCATTATATCTATCATAAAGCCGAAGAAGTTATGCTGCAGCTTTGAATGGCCCTGCTTCGATCTCACTGCGAGTACAGGGACCAGATCCAAGTATCACACTTTCAGGTGGATATATTGCCCTTCGAGCAAGTGCATGTTAGATTTTCAAGAATGATAATTGCACATTTAGGGTTAGATATGAGGACAGACTGTACGAATTAAGCCCATTCCCTTTCGAAATGAGAGTTCAGGTCTGATAACGATAAACCTTCTCCCCATTTTGGGGTTTCGCGGATATAGGGAAGTAGTTTATGTATTATGGTCAGTGCGTTCAGCAGAGATATTAAGAAGCACTTTCACACAGAAAAGGTAGCGGATGTTTGGAAGTCTCTTCCACAAATGGCAGTGAATGCTGTACCAATCATTTATTTTAAATCTGCGATCGATGCTTGTTGTTATGCATACGTATTTTGGGATAAGTCGCAAACATAGCTGCATGAAGTTACCTTACAGATAAACCATTGAATGGCAGATTAGGTTTGAGGGAGCTGAATGGCCAGTTGCGATATTCCTGTGACTATTTATCTTTGTATGTGTGTAGATTTGTTTCTATATCACAATATGACTGTATTTCTATGTGTGTGTGTGTGTGTGTGTGTGTGTGTGAGAGAGAGAGAGAGAGAGAGAGAGAGAGAGAGAGTTACAGAAAGGAGAGCGAGAGAGGGAGAGAGAGTGCGAGGGGTTGTGTTTAATGTGTCAGTGCGCAGATGTCTTCTTGAAGCAAGTGGGGAACTCAGCTATATGGAGAGAGGTTTGGAAGATTTCAGTAAACACATCCGCCTGTTTGTCCATGCAAGATTGAAGTGCATGGCCAGGGACTCGATGACAGCTCATCGCTTTGCTTGGGTCGACTCTCAAGAAGATTGTTTTGATGTCTGCAGTGGTAACTGAGGGAGTAGATGCGTCAGCAGATGTTGGGGCAGACATCACTGCACCACTCGCATTCTGATTAAACCAAGCAGAGCATTAATCGCTTCAGGGAGGGATGTGTCTTCGTCCGCTGTCTTGCTCTGCTTCAGTTTTTATCCCGTCATATTGTTTTGGCCTTGCCAGAGGTGGCTGGATTCTGTTTGGTAGGTTTGGGCCTCTATCTTGGTCTGGTACTCTCCTTTGGCATCCCTGATGGCTTTGGGGAGGTCATCTTCACATTCCCTGTTCTGGATTGCGACTCAAATGCTGCTTGTGTGGCATTCAGGAGAGAGTAGATTTCCTTGTTTATCCAAGGTCTACGACTGGGGGACTCTCAGATTGATTTCTTTGGTAAGCAATCCTCCACATATTTGCTTTTGAAGTCTGTGACGATGGTGGTGTACTCAACCAGGCTTTCTGCTGCGTAGTTGGGCACGTCTCGTCCACCAACTCCAATCTGATCTCGGAGCCATATTCCAACGCATCAGAAACAGCATCGCACTGCCTTTGTGAAGTGTTATCCCTTTTCTACTTCTGCTTGTAAGTTGTTTCCGCACATAGGAGAGACTAGGAGCGGAGGAAACAGGCTCAGACCTTGGAATGTAGATGAGATTGAATTTCTTCAGCCTATCTGTAGTTAATCTATGGAAATCGGCGTCACATACGCCTGTGGAGACCAGGTCATTGAATGTACTTAGGACAGAGATATATGGATTTGTTATTGATTTGGGGATCAAAGACTGCGGAGATAGGTAGGAAAATGGGATGGAGAAATAGAGCTTTCATGATTAAATTGCACGGCTGACTCGATGAGCTGAATGCCCTAATTATGCTCCAACATCATAAAAATATTGATGTATGGACACAAGCAGCGCGAACATAAAACAATATTTATATATTACATGTGTGGTTGAAACATGCACAAAAATGCTGACTTCCAGCCTTTTTCAAGGTTTCCCCTGTCTTGTTCAGTTTGTAACACAGGTGTTTGAACAGAAGTAACAGTTCAGCTTTTAGGGTTCAGGAAGTAGAGGTAATGATATTTGGATCTTTTGCAAATTCCCAGAAATGCACCACTGTGTGTAATTTGTGCACCATGTGCTGCTAAATGGTTCACTTGCCTTTTTTCATTAGAAACAATCTCATGCTGATCGAGAAATATATCCACACTGCGAGGCCACGGAGCCACACCCACATCCTCACACACCCACCAACGCAGAGACACACAAAAACACCCACGCACAGAAATACAGTCAAAGTGAGATAGTGGAATTTAAACATCAACTGCAGAAACATTCTCAAACCCTCAAAAACACACACAGCAAAGTAATCAGACTGCAGTTTGGGAACACACCAATACACTGACACATTAATGCAGCCACACCCACACAGACAGACACACACCCACAGAAACAAGCATACTGAGAGATATAGGAACATACCAATGGACTGGCAGAATGCACACACAGAAATGCAGTCATATTGGTATATAGAAACAAATCTACACACACTCACATAAAACAGTCATGCTTTTACATGGGAACTCATGTATACGCAGGGACAGATTCACATCAACGTCCGCACATGTAGACATGAATTCAGAGTGAGTGACATTATACATCAAACTGCAAGAACTGACTGAAACATTTTGAGATACATGCATGAGCACATTGAAGCGTTGTTACAGAACCACAAACGTAAATACATACAGGCACTGATTGACATTCAGAAACAAAGTGATGCACCCACAGACAGGCAGAGAAAGATCCTGCTTGGGGCACAGAAAGATCTCGGCACACATACAGTCAGCCAAACACAATCTCAATAACACTATCACCTACGTAAACAGGAGCACAGCCAGGCAAAAACACACACTCAATCCCACAATAATACACCTACACTCAATGACAAACACACAAGGAGTCGCAGAACCATCATGACAATATGACAGTAAGACACAGAATCACAGTCGTCCAGCCATAACATTGTAACCCTGAAAGCTGAACAAACTGCATTCACACAGGCAGAACACAGCAAACACACATGTGCAAAATACACAGTTTCACAATCACACAAGCACAATAACTGACACACTAAAACACTCAAATTCACGGAAACACTATCATGCCGACTGAATAACATGCCCAAACAAATAAACACAGTAATGTAAAATCAATGAAATACTTGCGGCACACATAAGTGCAACCGCACACACTGGCACACCCAGGGATACACCCAAGCACAAAAAACATGGACACAAATACAGTAACATTCCCACAAAAGCAATGGAGCACAACCAACAGAGACATACAAGGACACACAAAAACTGAAAGGGAATTTAATGTTGAACACAGTTGTCACAGGTATAGGGGGAAAGAGAGAGAAAGAGGGAGACTTTTAATGTTCAGGAGATGGAGGGAGATTCATTTAGAGAAATGGAATGATTGTTTGGTCAAGGTACTGCCAGCTGTGTCTGCACGTTTTGTATTTTCCAAAATCACCTCCTGGGGAGAAAAAAAATCACTGAACATAGGGAGTGAAGGGTTGTGAGCTAATGCAAGTGAGCATGTGCTAAACTGAGACCACAAATGTCTCTCATGTTGAATGTGAGAAAATGACACAGAGTGCGCAAAGAGGGGGAGAGACAGAGAATGAGATTGACAGCGTTTCAAAGAAAGTTCAGCATAGAAGGAGATGGAAATACAGACAGATAACCAGAAAGAGAGAGAGAGACAGAGCAATACAGACAGTTAGAGACACGGAGCGAGACAGACATAGAGAGACAGAGAGAGACAGAGCAAGAATCTGAGATATGGGGAAGTGCGCAAGACGGGGTGAGAGGGACAGAGACAATGTCTGAAAGAGTTGGAGTGAGAGAACGCAATATCCTTGTGATGGGAGTAGACAGGTAGTGAACTCATCGAACTCACTCAAAATCAAACGTGCAAGAAGTAGTAACCCATTCAGGTTAGGGGATAAACAGCACATTGAGCCTTTCACTTGTAGTAATAACCTGTTTATTGCGACCAGAAAAATCAGAATCTGACAATTATCATCATGTTACAACTGAATAAGCTGCGATTTTCTGGAAGAGTGGGCGAAGCAGGTATGAAGGGCTGAACGGCCTGCTGCTGCTCATTGTCTGGGTGTCCCCGTGTGCCTCCAACCGTCAGTCAATCAGAGATAACAGCATGTTCCTGAGCATAGTGATTGGTAACCCATACTGCTTCCACCTCCCCATCCACCGCTGGTGCTATCGTCAGATCCATGTCATTGCACTGATGGAATCCTGGCCAGACATGAATAATTCCTACACTGGGAACACTCTGGCCATGTCTGAACATCTCTTTGTTGTTTTGCAGAGTCATGAAGTGAACAGTTTACGTGACCAGCTGTTGCACCGCGTTTCCGAACTTTGCTCAGAAATTGGACAGTCATTGCATAAATTAATGTGTCACTGGAGCTGAAATCCTTCAGCATTTCTCCGATGTACATAAAAATGACGAGCAAGCCATACTTTCGGCGAATTGTTCCTTTAATGCGGAAGTATGAGTTGTTTGCAGCGTACACTGTCCACAGAAGGATGAAACTAACGGATATGGTGAAGAGGGAAATCACCGACTTCCTCTAACTCGCAATCTCTGCGTCTTTGAGACTCTCTGCCGTACCCGGGCCCCTCAGTGTCTTGCGGACTCGACTAGACACCAAAATGTATCTGAGAGCCATACTGCTCATCAACAGAGTTTACACGAATTGGATGAAAAGAGTTGAAATGTTATCAAATCAGTTAAACTCCAGTCACCTGAGATCAGTAATGAACTTAAGTTCACATGGCAGTACCATGGAACGTTGTCAACTACCCTCCGAGATTGAAACTGAAAATAGAAGGAATTTTTATTTTTGGGACAGAGCAGAATGCCAGTTGTTGCTAGAACCACAGCCAAGTTTTTGTCTGCCCAAAATTTTCTCTTAGCTTTCGGAAGCAAATGTAATGTTCAGAAAGCATATCGGGAAGTAAAATGTTTTCAGTCGACTGAATATGATGTTAGTGAAAATGAACAGGAGACCCGACATTGCCATAGCCAACAGGCAGCGCCATGTGCAGTTGGAGAGACCACACTTTCCCGGGCGAGAACCAAAATCACCAGGAAATTAACGAAAGAGGCAGCAAGTGAATTGGAAATCGGAAATTACTGCTCAAACATTATCCATGTCTGCTCAGAGAGCAATGGAATATCTTAGCACCTAATTGGGTCAGTTGGAAGTATTCAGATATCAACTTTAACCAGGACAGCTCTTAGCCTGGCTCATTTCAATGCATCTCACTCCAGGATTGGGAACAGGAATTTGACAGACGAGAAGTGGTCGTCAATTTTACGATGAGACGTAAGAGGTTTAGAGGAGATTGGAGTAAAAGGCTTTCAACCAGAGAGTGAGGAGATCTTGCTATTCAGTGCTTCGGACTTTAACAGGATAAACACTTGAAGTATTGCAACATTCATGATGAGGATTATCGTGTTGAAACTTGGGACAAATCTTGATTTAGTGCAGCTTTGAAAACACAAACGTGATGCACTGAAGGACCTCTTCTGTCTGGTCGGGTTCTATGATTCGAACAATTGCTTCTGAGAGGCAAGTTGGGAAGAGAATTAAATTAAGCAAAGATTGTGGATGCTGTAAACATGTAACAGAAACAGAAGTAATTGGTGAAACTCAGCAGGTATGCCAGCATCTGTGGAAAGACAAATAATATTACCGGAATCACTTAATTAGATCATCTTCATCGTAACATGGGTCACTGGAAACAAAACATCAACACAGATTACTCCTCGCACAAGATCGTTTCATTGCAAACAAGAGATGGGGTTGAGATTCAAAGTGTTGACATTCATCCACTATGGAACATTTATTAGATTGTTGTTTGCATACCGACGTTTTTCCTGGCGCTGTATTTCAAAAGAAGGGACTGGTTCCACTTGAGAAGATGGAAGTATTCGATGGATAATGCTTACAGAGCTGACAAAGTTTTGTTTCATTATTCAAAGCATCAAGCACTATATGTGCTCTCTCTATCATGGTAAACTGCGGATTTGCTAACTTACCATGTCCCTCGTGGTTTGTTATGGAAAGTCAACAACTCCTTATAATGTTTCGCAAGTATTCTAATTTTGAATGTCCATTGAATCAGCAAAGAATGCACATTTAACTTGGGAAATGTGAGCTTTTTAATGAATTTGCTGCATTGTCGAATTCAGTTTTAGAATGTGCGTGTTGACGTTTTAAGAAAAAATTACATAACGAAGAACAAAAGAGATACATTTCTCTATTTCAATTAGTGGACGTGGCTGCTTTAATCTGAGTACGATAAACATAATATAATAAAAATCCGACCTGTCTGACTCCCTGGTGTGTTCTGATCATGTCAGTGGTAACTACATATTTCTTTAAAACCGATTTATAATGCGAATAACTAAACTAGTCGAGCAATATTAACCTAATGATCAAATTGATAACACCCCTCAGTCCCTCTGAAATCCCAAAGAAGCTCAGATCAGTTCCGGCATTGAAAAAAGGTCATTCATATCTGGGTCGACTGAATACTCTTTGTAACTGTCCAATCCCACTTTCCAGCATATTGCACCTTGAAGATCACTTCAAGTGCAGATCCAGGTATCCTTTAAATGAGTTGAACGTTGCAGCTGAAGCAGTCACCCAACCACAGCACCCCACTCCTCCAAAACTGGGAAGTGAATTCCAGACAAACTACTACCCTCTGGATGAAATAGTAAGTCCTGAAGTCCCCGATAACCCTTCAATGAATTAGTATCCCTCTTGTACACTGCTCAATGATCATTCGTTCAAGGTGACTGGTCTCCATTCAAGACGTTAGTTGTTTGGACACATGAATCACATTTTTTCTCTTTCTCCTCTGGGGAAAATGAACCTAAGGTATCCATCTTTCCTCAACGCAGCAGTAATTTCCATATTATTAGCAATATTCTTGTATATCTTTTCTACATTCTTCTCATTGCAAGTCTGTCTTGATGGTTAGGTGGTTATCAGAACTGTGCACAAACGGCAGCTATGAGCGATCCAATTTCGAATTTATTTTCAGTTTTTCAGGTCTGGCAGGGGTGAGGGAATTTGTTTTGTGTTGCCTCTGGTGCAGGGTAACGGGGTAGTAATTTGGCGATGGGGGTCACATGACACTGTATCTTAGTTCAGGTGTCCGGTCAGGATTGAGCGTATAAATGGAACTGGAGGGGTATGGTTGGAGCATAGTGTGATCAAAGTATAGGATTAGTTAATCAGTTCCTCACGAGTCAGACGATGTGTTTAACAGCTTCACCTCTTTTCTGATCCCAGCTGATATAAACACAGAACAAGCCAGACCCCAGACCCCAGCTTGATGTATCACCACCTTATTTAATTTGATTAATCAAAGGAATCTCTTCCTGAATTGTAGAAAACCAATGCTGTAAATATTGCTTCAGCAAAAAGACAGAAGTTTAGTATAAGTGAAATACAATAGAAAAACCGAGCTATGTACTTATAACACAGTTTCAAAGGCAATGAACATGCAGTCAATAGATAATCGTCAATCAAAAAGCAATGGATAAATCAAAAGAAAAAAAACGTATTTTAAATCTGGGACAAAACAATAGCAAGGGTGCGATTACAAACAGAATATTCCTCGAACAATGATCACACCAGAATCCGTGTATGTAACACTTGGTTAAGTCACTTGTGATTTCAACTATTAAACTGGTACTCCAGTAAACCTCTTCCTGAATCTACCACACAGCTGATTGTCAATTGACTTAGCTTTAAGTAATCTATGCAGAGCTTTCTTTTAAAGCAACATTTCAGGTCTGCGGTGAACAGGAACTGTTGGCTCCACAGTAAAGTGATTGACTAAATCTATCATTCACTTCAAATCAGCACACATCTAATATTCCACTCAGTTACAGGAAATTAAAAGGAGTAAAAGTAATGACAAAATTGAAAAAAGTGAAATAAAAGGTATACTATTCCTAATCTCAGATTCCAGAACACACAAATAAATCTTTGAGTCCATTTTAATGCCATGTTGGGTTACAACAAAGAATAAACAAAGTTCTTTCTTTTTAGCCGAGAGCCAAACTTCAAAAGCAGTTTTAAAAACAAATTGTTGTGATTACGTAAATACCTACAAGTTAACTATTAACTTCAGAAGCACAGAGAAGCCCACTGCTTACTTTCTCAATAGCCAGAACCAAACTCACTCGAACTATTATTGAAATCGATACATAAAAAATCATCGTTTTTAATTTTCCGACATGATTGCTTTGCTCAATTCCACGGTAGTGTTCAACTGAAATGGAGATTCCCATGAAGATGAATAGCTTGGCAGACGAAAGTTCAGTCTCCCATGCAATTCCTTCGGTATCTGTGATAGTGGGGAATCTGCAGCGTCCCTGCAATTTGAAACTAAATCAGTCATCCGCCCCTGTGTGAGGGTGATCACAATATGTGCATGTACCATTGTCAGTGGCAGTAAACTGAAGAGAATCTTCAGGCAGATTCAAATAAATTCAGTTGTACAAGTCAATTATGCAAGAGAATTACCTGGAATTGCACATGCTGAAAATAAAACATCATTTTCTGCATGAAGCTCTTTGTGCAGGCAATATCTCTGAACTCAATGCCGATGTGATTCAATCTCAAATCCAAGCCTTTCCTTTATACTTGCTAACAATACCTGGGTGACTGTAACATTACACCGTGATTCATTTCATTTCTTAAAGAATTTGAATGACCAGGTGATGACGGTGAGTGAACTCTCAATTGTGGCAGAATATTTTTCAAACTGAGGTTTATTGAATGACTCCAATCTCGATTCATCAATAGCAGACATTGGAAAACACATATTGAGTTATTTCATAACATCCCTACAGCGTACATGGAGGCCAATCGGCCCATTGAATCGACTCAGACCCTGCAAAGGGCATCCCACTCAGACCCAATCCCTGGAACTGTCAGGCAGCAGAGCTAACCACCGTGACACCCCACATGCCAGCATTGGCAAAGCAACACCATCCAGCCCACTTTGGAATCTCCTTTTAAGTCATTTTGCCCTTGACTTTGACCATTTGGAAATTAAATTCCAGTTGTTACGTAGCTCTCTGAGAACTTTCTCCTCAACACTGTGACGTCGCTTCCCCGTTTAACAGCAGCTGGTACCGTGAAGAAATATTATTTGAGAAATGGAGACGACACATTTCAGGTTTTAACACATGCAACATCGAAATAGAATTGCTCACCTTGCATGGATACAGCGTCTCAATCAAATATAACTTCTTCAATGAAGGCAACGTTTGAAACAAGGAAAATATTCACAGAAAACTACCTTCAACCGTTACGTAAGCTCAAATCAATAGAGATCCTCATACCATGATGAGACTATCTTGGAGACAGCTGAGATCTGACTCTGATGCACACATGATCTGTACAACAGCAGATGGGCACGAATGGTACCCACATGTATGGTGAAGAAACCTAAAACATTTGGCTGATGATGCGATGACACAGTTTTAAGGAAGATGGACAGATGAGCACAGTGGGGAATTTGCACACACAAGGGTGCAAAAAATGTCAAATTCCAGAAATGTGTGTTCGGTAGTTAATATTGTCTTCGTGCCCTGTAGTGATGGTGAAATGGGACTTGGTGTGAAGACTGATAAGGGACAGAAAACAGTGACCAGAAGAATTATATGCCATAATCAGTTTGTCACGTTGGTATTAGCAATTCCACAAGGAGCATTACTTGAGATACAGCCATTGAAAATTTCTATCAATGACAGAGATCATATGATCATGTGTTACATTGGCGAGCATAATGTTACGTGGGACAGTAAAAGACAAGAATGACATAGGAACGCTGAAAAGGGGAACACATATTCAGTGAATGAATGAGCACCACATAGATTGTGTAATATAATGTAGAGAATGTGATACATTGTTCCTTCATTTCCGTCTTGGAAATATTTCAGGCCGTCAATAAACTTATAAATGCTTAATCTAGTCATAAATCTAAAGCCAAAATGTAGCATTTCTGTCCATTCAATGATTGCCATTGGCATTATTCTCTTGAACATTTTACTTCTCTCAGATCTCTCTAAATTTGAGGTACAAACATAGGTTTGTGACATTTCACTCCATCATCATGGAAGCCTTCCTCTCTTGCTGTCATTCTGATCATTCAATGCTGCACTCAAAAGGACATCGACCCTCAACTCCCCAGTATATTTTTCTGTTTTACCTTTTTTATACAGTCAGTGTCGGTGCTATGTTAAAAATCAAATGGCAGCAGTGGACAAACCTAAAATGGCTGTCTGAATCAGAATCATCAGTCCTGACTTGACAGATCCAGAATGGTACGTTACCTCGCCAGTTCCCAGTGTCAAGCACATCCCAGAACAACTTTACCCCTTCCTGGATGTGGGATGGGCTTGAGGTGGGACAGAGGCAGGCGTTGGATAGTGTGGTAAGGGAAGACACAGAGGTCGTGGTCCACATTGACGAAAACAATACTTGACAGCGAAATAGCGACTCAAAAGCTGGCATCCTATCATTACCCACGCTTTTGATACAAGTGCATAAACTTTGACAAAAGCCTGTCACTGAGCCATGCCGTCAGCAACTCAATATCCCTGATATCACCCGTTGACATCAACGATGCATCACTGATCGGTCCCAATTAACAGCCCCAGTCAGGGAACTCATGCCCCATGTTGTGCAGCTGGCTGACCTCATTACCTCCCTGAAATCCATATTGATAAAGCCATCATCATCTGCCATCATCAGTCCACTTTGATATTTCTTCAAAATGCTCAATTAATTTTGTGAGACATGATTTCCCTCGCACAAAACCATGTTGACTATCCCGAATCAGTCCTCACCTTTCCAAATACATGTATGTCCTGTCCCTCAGGATATTTTCCAAAAACGTGCCTACCACTGACGTCAGGTTCACTGGTCTATAGTTCCCTGGCTTCTCTTTACCGCCCTTCTTAAACAGTGGCACCACGTTTGCCAAACTCCAGCCTTCCACCACCTCACCTGTGACTATGAATGATGCAATCATCTCAGCAAGAGGCCCAGCAATCACTTCCCACAAAGTTTCCGTGGACACCTGATCAGGTCTTGGGGACTTATATTCTTCTATGCATTTTGAGACATCCAGCACTTCCTCCTCTGTATTATCGACATTTTTCAAGATGTCACTATCTATTTCCCAACATTCTATACCTTCCAAGTCATATTCCAGAGAAAACACAGATGCAACATTCTCGTTTCGTCCCTCCCCCATCTCCTGTTGCTGAAAGGCCACCGTGCTGATCTTTGAGGTGTCTGTTCTCTCCTTAGTTACCCTTTCGTCCTTAATGTATTTGTGAAATTCCTTTGGATTCTCCTTAACTCTGGTTGCCAAACTGTTCTCATGTCCCCTTTATGCCCTCCTGATTTCTCTCTAAAGTATACTCCCACTGCGTTTATACTCTTCTCAGGCTTCTCTCATTCTATCCTGTCGATACCTGACATAAGGTTCATTCTGTTTCTGAACCCTCAATTTCTTTAGTCATCCTGCATTCCCTGTACCTACAAGCCGTTCCCTTCACCCTGACAGGAATATACTGTCTCTGGACTCTCATTACATTATTTCTGAAGGCTTCCAATTTTCCATCCGACCCGATCCTGTGAACGTCAGCCTCCATCAGCTTTTGAAAGTTCTTGCCTAATACCATCAAAATTAGCCTGCCTCCAATTTTGAACTTTTTGACTCTTGCATCACTATTTTAAAACTATTAAAATTATAGTCACTGGACCCAAAGTGCTCCCCCACTGACACACCAGTCACTGACCCTGCCTTATTTCCCAAGAGTAGTTTAAGTTTCGCACCTTTTCTAGGAGGTCTGTCCGCATACTGAATAAGAAAATTTTCTTGTACACACTTAACAAACGCTTCTGCATCTAAACGCTATTACTCTCTATTATTCTGCATTTCATCATTTTTCTATTACCCGTTATTTTCCTCATACATTCCATTTAATCTTTTTACAATTACTCTCCATTGCAGCCACTCTGCTTAAACCTTCACTCTGTACTCAAATTCTCCCTATTCATCTCTAATTAGTACTCTCACTATTGTTCTTCGTTTAATCCTCCGTACCCTGGACTTAACCTTATCCGTTCCCATGCATTTATCCCTATCCCAGTTGTGGTGTTTTCAACTCTCTCTTCATTACTCTCTATTTCGTTCTTTTTCTATCACTCTGTCTTATCTCTCCTTCCTTTTCCCCTGAAGTGAACACTCACGTTACTCCCCTGTATTGAACAATCTCCTTCGTACTCTGTATTATTTCCTCTCAATTTCCACAAATGTGGTAAGCCCTCATCAAGTCACTTTGCATTCATACTTGCACAGTACATGACATTCACCCAGCAAGCACAAAGCTGTTTCCTAAAGTGAGCAGAACCCTTGACACTCCCGTTTATATCCTGTCAGTGAGGACTCCCTGTATGTACCAGATTAACAGCCCCACTCAGGAAACTCATATTTAATGAGATCCATCTGGCTGACCAAATTACAAGCTCTCCAAATTTCCTTACACTAACCCTCTCCTTGTGCCCCTGGAATCAGGATTGCCCCACTTGTTCTTTATGCACTTCTTCCCCAGTTATTTTCTATTAAATCCTCACCCTTTCTGTCTTTAAACCCCACCAATTGTCCTGTATCCAGCTTTCTCGCTATTACTCTCCTATTGTCTACCTTTCCCCTTACCCATTATTCTATACTGATTTCTCTCCCTATTACAATCTTTAACCCTTTCTCTATCTGTATTTAACCCTGTCTCTTTCTCCAGGGCTCTTTAATTAATCTCTCCATCCACTCCCCACATTCCAGATTAAGTGTTTTTTTTCCTCTGCAATAATCAGAGACTGAGTATCCCTGCCTGAACATTGCCAAAACAGCGAAATTGCAACCACTGCTGTTCTGTGCTGCCTCCCGCCTGGCCAACGCTGGGACTGCAGGTTCATCCCAGAGTGCTGGAGGAACTCAGCACCAGCCCCACATGGTCAGAGACAGTGTCGCTGTTTGAAGAAGAAAAGCACAACTTTAACATGAGCTAATACAGTATTGATGTAAAAATCAGAAAATATATTATACACAACAACATTTATATATAAGTTTGAACAATTCTAATATGCAACAATATATAGCTATAAGCCCGAACACCTCCAATACAACCAATATTTAAGTTCCAATGCACAATAATATTACATGTAAACACAATCAGCTCTAATGCACAATGATATTTGTACAAACACAAAGAGCTCCAACATATAACTATTAATAATGTATATTAGATACATAAACATGTAATAATGTGTATATGAATGACTTGTAGGAAGAAAGTGAATGCACTGCTGCGAAAGTTGCAGATGGCACAAAAATAGGAGGAATGGCAAGTTGGGACATGGCATTTGCGTTCTTAGGTACGGGGATGGTGGTGGTCTTCTTGAAAAAGATAGGGTCTTCAGCTTGTTGGGGGGAGAGTGTAAAGATGTCGGTGAGTACCTCCGCCAATTTGGTCGTACAGAATCTAATTGCACGGCGAGGGACTCCATCCAGGCCCGTTGCTCTCCTTGGGCTGACTCTCAGGAAATCTGATCTGACATGTGCAGTGGTGACCGATGGACCAGGCGTGCCTGGGGCTGTTGGAGCAGGAGTGACTGCGCTACTAGGATACTGCTCAAAGCGAGCAGCGAAAGCACTGAGCACCTCAGCAAGGGACGTGCTTTGTCTGCTATCTCTCTCTGCTTCAGTTTACATCCCATAATGTTCTTTAAGCCTTGCCATAGGCTGCGGGAGTCTGTTTGGTTTGCATGGCCCTCTTATGAGGTCTGGTCCTCCCTCTTGGCATCCCCAATGGCCCAGCAGAGGTCAGATCTGGATTCCCTGTATAAATCAGGATCTTCCCAGTTGAATGTTGCTCATCTGATCTTCAGGAGGGAGTGGATTTCCTGATTCACTGAAGGTTTACGCATGGGGAACATTGGATTCAATTCTTCACTCTGCAGTCCTCCATGCATTTACCCATGATGTCTGCGATGGTGGTGTTGTCTTCATCCAGGATTTCGACTCAGTACTTGAACACAGTCCAGTCCACCAATTCCAAACAGTCCCAGAGACTGTCATTCACAGCCTCAGACCAGCATTGTAGTTCCTTTTGTAAAGGGTCCTCCCATTACAACTTCTGCTTGTAAGCTGTTTCCACATGTCGAAAGACTAATACCTGAGGACACAGCCTCAGAGTGAAGGGGCGGCGTTTGGAACTGAGACTGGAATTAATTTCTTCAGGTGATTCATCTGTTGAAATAATTGCTTCAGAGTGTTGTGGAGGTCAAACATTGAGTGCATGATGGTGCTGCCCCTTTATCAAGGTTGTGTCCCCTTGGTTTTTTTTCTTCGTGTGTTTGTAAATGCAATGGTTCTCGGATGTTGAGATTGGATGGGTTGCAGAGCGAATTTCATGATAGCTAACAGAAACTGCCTCAGGCCAAAAGGTTTTCAAATGTAAAATCATCTGCAATGAAAGTGGTGTGGCCAATTCTCACACCTCTGATTATCTCTGGTCTGGTTTAGTTTGGGTTGGTGTTTGCAAGTTGTCAGATTTTAAACTGCTGGTAAAAGGGTCAGCGACAAGGAAGAAGTTGTTCCATGCTGAATATCTCTCTGACGTCTCTCCTGCAAGGCCTGGCATTCGATTTTATCTGTTTGGACTTTGGGTGCATATGGATGCTGTTGGAGGAGTTTTGAACAATCATTAAGTTGGGGCAGTCTGTTGGGTTTTCAGATGAGTGAAGTGATTCAGTCTTTTGTTCTCTTTTGTTTGTGTTTGATTCGATACTCTGTATATAAACTCTGTTTTATTTAAACTAATGAATGTTTAGCTACTCCATCAAACCTGGAATAACCACTTTACACATGCATAAAAACAGCAGAAACGTTAGGGTCTGGGGGCAACCATCTTAAAATACTTTTAGAGGGTCTGGTCCATAACAATTGGATTAAATATAGTGAAATCTGAGTTTCTGGTTGGTAAGGGAATCAAAAGATGTGGGGAGAGGGCCAGAGTATAGAATTGAGAAACAGATCATTCATGATCAAATGACAGAGCAGACACGATGGGCTGAATGTTCCTATTCTGCGACTACATTGTATCGCAGAATGATCCCGTCTATGACAAAATTTATGGACGGACACAAACAGCTCCAACATGGAAAAAGTGTCTGTATCGCTTCCTTGGTTAAACATGGAAGAAACAACTGGAATCCTGCCCTTCATTGAATATTTCCCTGTCTTTCTTTTTCATTTGTCTTAGGTCCTTGAACTGACGTAACAGTTGCGCAATCAGGGTGCAGGAGGTACATATATTGATATTTTGATTTTTCCCAGGTTGCCGAAATATACCTTTGAGAGCAATATGTGCACAGTGACCTGCCATAGAGTTCACTTGTCCTTTTTCAGGAGAGAGAGTCTCATGATCAGACAGAGACAGAACCACACCTCGAGGGACACAGGAACACGCCCACACTCTCACATAAACACATGGACATGCAAGCAGAAGCACATCCACACACAGAAATGCAGGCAAAGTAAGATATAGGAACATACTGACAAGTAAAAACACAGACACGCGCAAACATTCAGCTCACAAACATGCACACGTGCACAATAACACAGTCGAACTGAAATGTGAGAACACACCTATACAAAGACGAATTAAATATTGCCATACCCTCATAACACCCAGGAATACAATCACAGTCCAGAATGGGGCACACATGCTCACATAGGCTTGAGCATGCACACGCACATGCACACACACACACACACACACACACAAAAAGAAATGAAAACAGGCATACAATGACAGATAGGAACACACCCACGTTTGGTCAGAATGGATACACGTCCCCACACAAGGAAATGCAGTCATACTGAAAGAATTAAACAAAACTACACACGCATACATGCACACACATGCATACAGATATACTCACAGAGAAAGGAACGCACGCATATCCACACACACAGAAATACTGTCATACTTTGATATCGGAGCACAGGCACAGAATCACACCCACACCCTCACACACTGACATAAACAAAATCAGAGTAAGAGGCATTACACACCAACCTGCAAGAATGACAGCAACCTCTTGTGCATCTGCTAAAACACATTCAAACACAGTTACGGAACCATCGCCACAACTAGATATAGACAGAGTGACACACAGAAACAACGCAGAGAGATCCTGACTTACGGACAGACAGCCAAACAGAATCCGAACAACATACTCATTTGCTTAAACAATAGCACAGCCAGGCAGAAACACACTCCCCAATCCCACAATATATAGTCATTGAATTGCCATCCCAAAAACAGCATACCTACGAAGGCACAAACACAACAGTTGCATATGTGCAAAACACAGACAGATATGCAATCACTCAGGTACTGTAACATACGCCAACATAAAAACACCCACCGTCACAGAAAAGATCTCAGACAGACTGAATGACATTCCCAAACACATGTACACATGAATCAAAATACTTCTCAACACACACAAAGGATAAGTCACTCTGACATTCATAAAGACAGTCATAATGTCCAAGAACAAATACTGAGGGTCACACACACACACACACAGGGAGATCCCCACAAAGGCAATGAAGACCCACACCTCTCACACACACACACACACACACACAGGGAGATCTCCACAAACGCAATGAAGACCCCTCCCCCACCACACACACAGGGAGATCCCCACAATGGCAATGAAGCTTCCTCTCCGAACACACACACAGGGAGATCCCCACAAAGGCAATGAAGCACCCCTCCCACCACCCCACACACACACAAGGAGATCCCCTCAAAAAGAAATGAAGCTTCCTCCCCTCGCCCTCCATTCAGGAAGATCCTCAGAAAAGGAAATGAAGCCCCCTGCCCCCACACACAGGGAGATCCCCACAAAGGCAATGAAGCCCCCTTTCCCCCCAACAAGGGGGGATTTCTACAAAGTCAATGAAGCCCCCTCCCACAACACAAACAGGGAAATCCCCACAAAGGCAATGAAGCCCCCTTCCCTCAATCCACACACACATGGAGATCCCCACATAGGTAATGAAGCACCCTCTCCCCACCACACACACAGGGAGATCCCCACAAAGGCAATGAAGCCCCCCCCCACACACACACATAGGGAGATCTCCACAAAGGCAATGAAGTACGCTCACCCCAGCCCTTCACTCACCAGGAGATCCCCACAAAGGCAATTAAGCCCCCTCCCCGCCACATACACACACAGGGAGATCCACACAAAGGCAATGTGGCCGCCCCCTGACACAGGTAGATCTCCAGCAATGCAATGACGCCCCCTCCCCCACACACACATTGAGATGCCCACAAAGGCACAGAAGCCCCCACGCCCCCACCAACACACACATAGACATCTTCACGACGGCAATTAAGCCCGCTGCCACCCCCCACACACAAAGGGAGATCCCCAAAAAGGCAATGAAGCCCCCTCCCTCCACACACACATACACAGGGAAATCCCCACAAAGGCAATGAGCCCCACCCCCGCTCCCACAGACACACACAGATACACAAGCACCCTCACACACAGAAAGGGAAACGCATGAACACACTTCCCGCCCAGCCACATGGAGAGGAATGGGAGATGACCAATCTCCAGCCGACTTACTTACAGTAATGTTTCAAACTATTGCTGGCTGTAGCTGTACACTTCGTAGTTTGCAAATCACTGTCTGGAGAAAGATCAGTGAATGAAGGGATTGGAGTCAATGCAAGTGAACATGTGCTGAACAGAGACAACATGTGTCTGACATGGTCAATGTGCGAAAAAGACATAGAGAGCGCGTGAGAGAGACAGAGACAGAGAGACAAGAAGGATAGATTTAGAGGAAGACAGTGAGACTGACAGGCAGACAGATAGCTGGAGAGAGAGAGAGAGAGAGAGAGAGAGAGAGAGAGACAGACAGAAATGGACTTTAACAGTCTTTAACACTCATCCACAGGGCAGTGCATGAAGACCAAATGTCCCAGCCTGAACCCATCACTCACAGCCTGTCCATCACTTGGAATCACTCCTGCAGCCTCTTTCCATCCTACCCTGCCCCGGACAGTCACCACTTGCCCCATTACCTGCTGTTCCTTTGTCATAACCTTCAGCATCATTGAAGGGGAATGCAGATAAATTATTGCTAATGTTTTGAGGGATGATGTGGGAGGGGTGCTCTGGTAAAAAAGAAAATGCGGGTTTGATGGTACAGTTGCATCAATCGCGATTTTCTGGGCTGGCAGAGCAATCAGAAATGAAGGGCTGAATGGCCTCTTGATGCTCATTGTGTGCTCCCATGTGTGTCAATCCGTCAGTCACTTCGGGGTAGCAGCATGCTCCTGAGCATCGTGAATGGTAATCCATCCTGTTACTGCCCTCCCCATCCTCCACTGAGTGTTATACTCAAATCCACGTGCTTGTGCTGATGGAGTCCTGGCCGTACATCTTCAATTGCTGTACTAGGAACACTGCAGCTGCCTCTGGAGCACTCTCAGTTGTTTTGCTCATTCATTAAGTGATGAATTTACATGACCAGTTGGTGCACTGCATTCCTGAACTTCGCTCTGAACTTGGGCAGAGTCGCTGCATAAAATAATGTGTTTGTGCTGCAGCTGAAATCCTTCAGCATTTCTGCAGTGAATGCAACACTGATGTCACGACTGGACATCCAACGAGACCCTCCTTTCATGTTATAGTACAACACGTCTGCACACTGCATTAACCACAGTAGCATGAAGCTGATGGATATGATGAAGAGGGAAATCATTGACTTCCTCCGGCTCTCCATCGCTGCATCTTTCTGATTGTTTACCTTCCTCTGTCCCATCAGGCTCCTGCGTGCTCGACTGGCCACTAAAATGTGCCTTACCGTCAGAGTATTCATCCACAGAATTAACACGAATGGCATTAAAGGGGTTAAAATGATATCGAACCACTTAAACCCCAGCCACCTGGGATCAGTAATATAACTTGACTTTGTTCGACAATGCCACTGAACATTGTTAATTATCCTCCCAGGTTCAAACCGAAAATAGTAGGGAATGTTTTTTGAACAGAGTAGAATGCTGGTTGCAGCCAAAGCCACAGCTAAGGCTTTCTCTGTCCAATATTTTCTCTTCTGTTTCAGACAGGAAATGGCCACAAAACGTTCAAAGGAGAAAAGGACAGTGAACCAGACGGAACAGTCTGTGGCTGCTCGAGCTAAGGCATAGACAGCACTACACACAGGAGTCAGGTTTAGGAAAGACATTGTGCGGTAAATGTGTTTGAATTGCAACAGAATAATCTCAGTGAGAATGAACAGGAGATCCGATGTAGCCATGGCCATCAGGCAGTGCTTTGTACCGTTGGAGAGGCCGCATTTTCCCCGTGCGAGAACCAAAACCACCAGGAAATTAACTGAAAGACACAGGAGGTAAAATGCAAATCAGAAATTAATGATCAAACATTCTCTGTTTCGGTTCAGAGAGCAATAGAAGATCTCAGCACCTAACAGGGGCAGCTGGAAGTGTTCAGATATGGAGTTTGAATATGACATCTGTGGTGGCCTGACGCATTGTTTCAAGCAGCTCAAACCTGTATTTGATTAATTGTGGGCAGGCAATCAACAGATGGCAGAGGGCATCTTTTTGAAGATGAATGGGAAGAGGTTCAGAGGGGGTGTCAGCAAGATGTTTTCGCCCAGAGAGTGGTGAGGGCGTGGTCATTCATTGCCTGGGAGAGTCGTGGAAGCAGGAAACCTCACAAACTTCCAAAACGACCTGGATGAACACTTGAAGCGTCACCGTATTTGAGACTACATGTCTCGAACTAGAAGCTGGGGCGGGTATAGATTTCGTGCAGCTTTTATAGCACAACGTGGGTGGAACGAAGGACCTCTTCGGTATGGTTGGATTCCATTATTCTAAGAATTACTTCTGTGGGAAGACTGTGTCGTGAAGCAATTTAATGTAATGACTGAAAGGGATTTGAATGCTTAAAACATGAAACAGAATCAGATATAAATGGCAAAAACCAACAGGTATGGCAGCATCAGTGGGGACAGAAACAGAGTTAGTGGAATCACTGTTCATCAGAGCATTTTCATCTAAACATGGGTCATTGAACTGAAAACATCATCTCAGGTTTCTGCCATTTCAACCAAAAACACAGGGATTCGTTTCTAACAGGGAAACGAGGTTGAAAGTGTTGATAATCAACTACAATGGAACATTTGGTAAACTGCTCTTCACTTACCGGGTATAACTGTAGTTATGAAGATGTACAACACAGAAACAATTTGTAGCCCAAATTGTTCATATAGTTCAGATATCCTAAATTAATCTACTCTCGTTTGCCCCTATCTCCCTCTAAAATCTTTCTAAACATTTACCCATCCAGATAACTTTTAAATGTACTTATACCAGCCACCATCACGTCCTCCAGCAGAGCATTCCATACATGCACCACCCTTTGCATGAAAAAGTTCCCCTTTATGTCCCTTTTAACTTTTTCCCCTCTCACTCTCAATCTATCCGCTTTAGTTTTGAACTCCCGCAACCCATGGAAAAGAACCTTTCCATTTACCTTGTCCATGCTCCTTATAGTTTTATAAACATCTAAGAGTTACCCCTCAGCCTCCGAAACTCCAGAGAAAACAGACCCAACCTACTCAGCATTTCCCCATAGCTCAAATATTCCAATCCAGGCAACATCCTTATGAATCTTTTCCGAACTGAATCAAGTGTCAAGGAATCCTCCCTTTTGGACGAAGACCAGAAATGCACACAATATTCCAAAAGGGGCCGGACCAATGTCCTGCATAGACACAACATACTCTCCCAATTAAAATACTAAGTGCTCTGAACAATAAAGGAAAGAATACCAAGCGTCTTCTTCACCATCCTAACTCCTAGAGACATCATGTTCAAGGATCAATGAACCTGCACTGCAAAATCACTTCTTTCAGTAATATTCTCCAGGACCTTACCATTAACTGTACATGTCCTGTTCTGTTTTGTCTTTCCAAAATGTAGCAGCTCACATTCATCTGAATTAAAATCTACCTGCCTATCCTCAACCAATCTGCCTATCCTCTGGTCAAGAACCGTTGTACACTGAGAAACATTTTTCGCTGACCAATCCAACTCTAATTTTGGTGGCATCTGCAAACTTACCAACTGTATCTCCAATGTTCACATCCAAAGCAAAGACATGAATGAGGAGACGCAGTGGATTCAGCACCGATCCTTGTGGTACACCATTGGCCACAGGCCTCTAATCTGAAAAGCAACCCTTCACTACCACATTCAGTCTTCTGCCTTCAAGGGACTTCTGTTCAAAATGTTGTGTCTCCATTGGTTCAATGCAATCTAACCTTGCTAACTACTCTACCATGAGAAAACTGATTGAATGCCTTCCCGACGTCCATATAGTTCATATTCGCCGTTCTGTGTCATCAATCCTCTTTGTAACTTGTTGAAAAAACAGAATCAAGTTCGTGAGTTATATTTTCCCATCGAACAAGGCCATGTAGACGGTCTTTAATCAGTCATTGCTGATTAAAATACATGTAAATTCTCTCCCAGAGAATTCTCTCCAATAACTTCCCCACCACCAATATCAGATATACCAGTCTGTAGATCCCTGGCTTTTCCTTACTACCTTTCTTAAATTGTGGCCCCACGTTCGTCGATCTCCAATCTTCGGGCATATCACCTGTGACGATCGATTGTACAAATATCTCAACAAGGTGCCTAGCAATCGCTTCCCCAGCTTCCCAAAGAGTTCCAGGGTACAACTGACCTGGTCCTTGGGATTTATCAACGTTTATCCGTATTAAGACATCCAGCACCGCCTCTTCAGCAATATGGACAATTTTCAATACAACACCATCTATTTCCCTAAATTCTGTATCTTCCATGTCTTTCGCCACAGTAAATAATGATGCAAAGATACTCAATTAGTATTTCCCCCATCCCCAGCATTTCCACACAATGGCTACCTTACTGATCTTTGCAGGATCCTATTTTCCCGTGAGTGAGGCTTTTGTCCATAATATATTTATGACACCCCATCGTTTTCTCCTTAAACCAATTAGCAAAAGCCATCTCATGTTCCCTAATTGATCTCCTAATATCCCTGGGAAGTATACATTTTTATACTTATCTAAGTATTCACTCGACCTCTGCGATCTATATCTGAAATATGTGTCCTTCTTTCTCTTCCCAAAACATCAAATTCTTTCGTCATCCAGCATTCCCTGCACTTACTAGCCTTGCCTTTCATCCGAACAGGAAGATACTGTCTCTGGACTCTCATCTCATGTTTAAGATTTCCCATTCTCCCCTGTCCCTTTACCTGAGAACATCTGTCCCCAGTCAAACTTTGAAAGTTCTTACCTGGTTCTATCAAAATTGGCCTTTATGTAATTTCAACTTTTAGCTCCGGTCTATCCTTTTCCAGCAGTGTACTAAAATTAAGAGAATTATGATCGCTGGCTCCAAAGTGCTCCCCAACTCACAACTCAGTCACTTGCCCTGCCTTATTTCCTAAGTTTTGTGCCTTCTCTGGTTGGCCCATCAACACACTGAATCAGAAAAATGTTTTTGTACACACGAAACAAATTCCTCTCTTTCTAAACGCTTAACACTACAGAAGTCTCAGTCTCTGTTTGGAAATTTAAAATTCCCGACCATTCCCAATCTATTGTTCTGACAGAGATCAGAGATTGCCTTCCAAAGTTTCCCTCCAAATTCACGCTGTCGGTGGGGAATTTGTCCATAATACAATCCTCATTAGGTGATCATTCCTTTCTTATTTCTCAGTTCAACCCAAACGACTTCCCTGTACGTATTCCGAGGTACATCCTGTAAGTACAGCCGTAATACCATTCCTTATCAAATACACAACTTCTCCTCTTCTCTTGCTTCACCTTTCTTTCCTTCCCTCAGCATTTGTATTCTGCAGCATGAAGCTGCCAGTCCTGACCACCCTTATCCACATCTTTACAATTGCTATGATTTCTAAATCCCATTTTTCTCACCATTCCCTAAATTCATCTGCCTTCCTTGTTTGGAATCTTGTACTGAAAAAAATTCAATTGAATTGATCCGTCTTAACTCGTTCTCCGCTTTGTTCCTGCCTGCCCTGACTCTTTGACCGCCTCCTTTTCCCAAATGTACCAGTCTCAGACTGATATTTTTCTCCCTATCTCCCTGGGTCCCACGAAGTCCCCTGGTCCCCCGCCCCCAACACACCGCGACCTTATTAGTTTAAATCCATCTGAGCAGCTCAAGCAAATCTCTCTGCCAGTATATTAGTCACCTTCCAATTCAGATTCAATCCGTACTCCTTCTTCAGGTTATTTCTCCCACAGTTTTCAGTGATAACAAAGTGTGAACCCTTGTCGCCTGCACCAGTACCTCTGCCACACATTCATCTGCTCTATTCCCGTGGTCCTACGCTCACTACCTTGTGGCACTGAGAATTATCCAGGTATTACTACGCTCAAGGAGCTCCTTTTTACTTTCTGCCTAACTTCTTATATTCTCCCTTCAGAATTTCATCTTTTTTTCCTTCCTATGTCGTTAGTTCCAATGTGCAAAATGACCTCCTGCTGGTGCCACGCCCCTTTGAGAATATTCGGCACCTTCTCCAAGAGATCCTTAATCCTGGCAGCAGCAAGAGAGCATTCCATTTTGATTTCTCACTCTTAACCGCAGAAACATCTGTCTGAGCCTTTGACGACCAGAACTGATCGTTTGGAAACTGACGTACTGCTTGTTACATTAGAGCCAGACTTGGTACCAGACACGTGGCTGTTCGTGTTGCATTCTCCTCACAGTCTATCACCGCCTATGTTTTCCACAAGAGCACATTTGTTTAAAATGGGTGTAACCACCGGAGACTTCTGCACTACGCGCCTTCCTTTCCTCCCTTTCCTAGTGGTAACCCACCAAACTGATTGTATCTTTGGTTATTTTCTCTTCCTATTAGTACTATCCATTACACCCCGACCTCCTAGAAATTCCTCATTGCCTCAATCTGCTGCTCCAATAAAATCAATGCGATCTGATGGGATTCAAAACCGAACACACTTACAGTAGATCCTAATCAGCAGAAACATGTAAGCTGTCCAGAAAATCTTATCCAAAACTTCTATTTCCTTGCTTCTCGGATGTTTTCTGACATGCTGTTCATTTCCAGCACTTCACTGCTGTGTCAGACAGCAGTGTCGTTTTCTCTATCTCTCTCTTTTCGCTGACCCTGTGATACCGAGCTTTGTCTCTCTCCCTCCTTTTTAAAGTACAGTTGCTTAGGTCTTTGTTTTCCCCAAATTTCGAAAACAATGCTATAGCTTATAAAACAATAATTACTCTTCCTGGAGTTAAAGGAAATCAGCTCTGCCACCGAAGATCCCGCAAAAACAGGAACAGCTCTGACAGCTGCCATCTTTGCCCGTCCTCCACATAGAATTACCTAGAATCGGCTGGTCACGACAGTACAAAAATCATGAGTTGTTGCACCTGAGAAGATATTATTATTATTTAAAGGCTAATGCTAACAGATCAGAGAAAAGTTTGTTTCATCATTAAAGGCACAAAGCACAATATCTCTTTTAGGATAAACTGAGGATTTGTGAACTCACTGAATCCCTCATAGTTTGTTTTGGAAAGTGAACAATTCCTTGTCATGTTTAGCAAATGTTCCATATTTTTTCTTGTCCATTCAGTCATCAAATAATGCAAAATGCAAATCTAGAACTGTGACTTTTTGATACATTCTCTGCGTTATCTGACTCAAATAGTTTGGGATGTGCTTGTTGATATTTTTTGAATAAACGACACAATGCAAAAGAAAACAGGCAAATCAGTGCTGCAATTACTGAGTGTGACAGCTCCAATTCTTTGTATAATGCAATATAATATGGTAAAAATTCAGTCTCTCTGACTTCTATTGCGTTCTGATTATGTCAGGGACAATTAACATTTGAAGTGAGAATCCAAATACTCAGCAGTTCGTAAACAGTACAAGATTTCACAGTACTTCTTTAAAAGTTATTAGTTTTGTAATGAGAATAACTAAACAAGGTAAGCAATACTAACCTAATGAATGATTAAATCCTGATGTTCCAAACGTAGTTAATATTATTCCTCCCCATGTTGAAATCACTTTATGCATTGTAAAAATTATGAAGCAACAAACACTTCTTTAGTGAACAACTGGAAGGGCGCCAAAGCCCACTGAAATTAAATTATGCACTTCACCATGTTCCAGTGGTGGAAACTGACAACACAGAAACAGGCTATTTAAGGCACCAAGCGAATTCACTTTAACAATCCTCAGTCTTTCTACAATCTCACAGAACTGCTCGGAAGTTGTGGCACTGCAAGATGTCATTCATGCCTGCACCAACTAAATAAAGTAGCTACCTGCTCTGATCCCACTTTCCAGCACCTTGTCCACAGTGTTGAAGGCATGTACACTTCACATGAAGATCCAAATCCCTTTGAATGAGTTAAGGTTTGTCACCTCAAGTCACCATCACAACTGGGCAGTGAATTCCAGTTGCACCATCATCTTCTAAATGAAATGATAGGCCTAAATTTTCTTGATAATCCTCTCATCAATTTTTCTTATTCTGTGTCTCCCGGTAAATGGTCCTGCATTGGGGGGGGGAGGGGGGTGGGGGGGAGTCTCCATTCAAGACGCTGCTTATTTTGTACATCTCAATCATGAAAAAATCTCATTGTCCTCTATTTAGTTAAAACCAATCTTTCCTCAATGCTGCAGTAATTTCCACATCCTAACACGATTCTTGTAAATCTAATCGATACTCTCCACAGTGCAATTCTATTCTCGCTGCTCGGTGATGACCAGTACTGTGCACAAATCCACCGGTGTGAGCCACCCGGTGTCTCATGTAGTTCCAGTGTTACAGGTCTGGTGGCCGGAGGGAGGGAATTTGTTTTGCATTGGCTGTGGTGCAGAGTGAGAGAGGATTACGTTTGGGAGGGGTAATATTGAGTTACGTCTCAGTGGAATATTTGATCAGGATCTGCGAAAAATAATGGACTTGAATGGATATAGTAGGATGCAATCTATTTGACGTGTGGGATTAGTGTATCAGTTCCTCAGGAGTTAGTGTAAGTGTTTAATCGCCTCACTTCTGTCTGACACCAGCTGATTAATTACAGAACCAATCAGATCCTCGAAGAAATCCAGCATGATGGATCATAACCTTATTTGGTTTGATTTAACAAAGTGATCTCTTGCTGAATTATAAACACACAATGCTGCAAATATTGGTTCCACACCAAAACAGAGATTTATTTCAAAAGAAGTGACGGGAAAATTGAATAGGAATCTAAATTAGATTGTTGCTGGAAAAGCACATCAGGCGATGCAACATCCAAGGAGCAGGGAAATCGACGTTGAGGGAAATTCACTGATAAATGGCTAATCTAGACTCTGCTTTCCAGCATCTGCAGTCCTTGTTTTTAACCCGATAAAATACAATCAACCAAACTACATACTTGTTATGCAGATTCAAAGGAAATGAACACACAGTAAATATATAACTCTCATTAACCCCAAACCAATATATAAATAAAGCAAAAGGGCATGACTTTTTTATATTATGCAAAACACGACTTCCAGTGTCGTTACAAAGAAACAACCCTCACATAATATTCACACCAGAATCCCTTTATATAGCAATTGGTTAAATGTTTGTGATTGTCAGTTGTAAACTGGAACTGCAGTGAATTACTTTATGGAGCTACTACATAGCTGAGTGTCAATGTACTCAGGTTTAAACCATCGCTTCAGACATTTTTCTTGCCCCAACACTTCTGTCTGGGACCAACACAACATTTTCATTCAAAGGCAATGAAATTTACTGAAACTCTAATTTCCTTCTCATGAGCATAGATCTACACATCCAATCATTTCTAGGGTCTGACTGGAACTAAAATAAATGACATAAATGAGATCAGTGAAAGCAAATCTTTCTCAGGGAAATGTTTCTTCCTCTATCGCTTATTCCAGAACACTTCAACAAATCTTTCAGGTTCCATTAACACCATGCTGGGTTGCAATCGTCAAAACGAAACACAGGTTCACTCATGCATCATGCCATTTAGCCGAAAGCCAAAGCTCAAACGCAATTTTTAATACAAATTTATGTTATTGCAGAAATACCTTCAACTTCAGATGCACAGAGAAGCCTACTGCTTCTTCACTCAACAAATCAGAAAAACATGCAAAGTAACTGATTTTGCAAACTCGACATAAAATTGCCACGTTAAAAATCACAAAACACCAGGTTATCGTCCAACAGGTTTAATTGGAAGCACACTAGCTTTCGAAGTGACGCTCCTTCATCAGGTGATAGTGGAGGGCTCGATCGTAACACAGAATTTAGAGCAAACATTTGCAGTGTGATTTAACTGAAATACATTGAGAAATTGACTGTCTGTTAAGCCTTTCATCTGTTAGAATACAATAATATTTTCACTTCTTTCATGTGTAAATCACAAAACCTTTTTTTTAAAGTTGCATTCCTGGATTAGCTGTTAACAATGGTGATAGCTAGACAATATCTTGAAGGTGTTAGCCCCCTGTGTACTCTGCCTATGACCTGCTGTTTCGTTTGATTCTGATGTAAAAAGTGAAATAACAGAGTTTTACATAAATTCATGCTGTGTTTGAGCTCAGAGTTCTGCATGAATGTAAGCAGTTTTTGAGCAAAGTGCAATGTAAATCTCCAAGCACAATTTCACCCCACAAAATATATGTGTGCATGTGGGTCTTTGTTTGTCTGTGTGAGTGTGTCTGTCTGGGGTGGGGGTTTTCAGTGTGAGAAGGTGTGTGTGTGTGCGTGTGTCGTGAGTGCAGAGTGTCTTAAATCTGTGAGTGGGTGCATGTGTGAGTGTGGGAGTATGCGTGTCTATAACGGTGTGTATGGGTGTCTGTGTGCGCGTCTGTGTGTACCTGTGGCAGTGTGTGTATGTGAGAGTGTGTGTAGCAATATCTGTGTGTGTGTGTAGTGCAATGGTGATCACCTGTAATGTGACATTATCCCAAGGACAAGGTTGAGGCCCTCCCTACGGGTACAGAACTTAGCAATCAGCCTCTCTTCGGCCACTTTCCTCTGCTGCCTGTCCCGAAGTCCAACTTGGAGGATGGTCACCCGAAGGTCCGAGGCTGAATGTCCTGGACCTCTGAACTGTTCCCCAACTTGGGGGGGGAACCCTCCTGTCTGTTGATTATGGTGCGGTACCCATTCATCCGTTGTCGTAGCCTTTGCTTGGTTTCCTCAATGTCCCATGCCTCCGGGCATCCTTGCCTGCAACGTTTAAGATATACAACGTTGGCTGAGTAACATGAGTACCTGCCATGTACAAGGTGGGAGGTGTTCCCATGCGTAATAGTGGTATCTATGTCCACAATCTGACATGTCTTGCAGCGTCCACCGTGACAGGGTTGCATGGAGTTGTCCTGAGAGCCGGGCAGTTTGCTATGAACAATGATCGGTTTGAGGTTTGGTGGTTGTTTAAAGACAAGTAGTGGAGGTGTGGGGAATGTCTTTGGGAGGTGCTCATCCTCATTCCCAGGGGCTGAAACATTACGCTATGTTCCACTTGACCTGCAACACATTATCAATGAGAATGAGCACCTCACCAAGACATTCCCCACACCTCCGCGACTTGTCTTTAATGAACCACCAAATCTCAAACAGATCATTGTTTGTAGCAAACTACCCGGCTCTCAGGACAACTCCACACAACCTTGTCACGGTGGACGCTGCAAGACATGTCAGATTGTGGACATAGATACCACTATTACGCATGGGAACACCTCCCACCTTGTACTTGGCAGGTACTCATGTGAATCAGCCAACGTTGTCTATCATATACGTTGCAGGCAAGGATGCCCTGAGGCATGGAACATTGGGGAAATCGAGCAAAGGCTATGACAGCGGATGAATGGGCACCGCACAACAATCAATAGACAGGAGGGTTCCCGCCCAGATGGGGAATACTTCAGTGGTCCAGGACATTCAAACCCGGACCTTCGGGTGACCATCTTCCAAGTTGGACTTCACGACAGGCAGCAGAAGAAAGTGGCCGAGCAGAGGCTGATAGCTAAGTTCTGTACCTATAGGGAGTGCCTCTACCGGAACCTTGCGTTCATGTCACATTACAGGTGATCACCATTGCACTACACACACACAGTAATTCCTACACACACACCCTCACATACACACGGACACAGGTACACACAGACGTGCTCACAGACAACCAAACACACCCTTATAGACACACACACTCCCACACTCACACATGCACCCCCTCACAGACTGAAGACACTCTGCACCCACTACACACGCACACACACTTTCTCACACTCACAACCCTCACCCCAGACAGACATGCACACGCAGACAGACAAAGACCCACATGCACACATATATTTTGTGGGAAGAATTTGTACTTGCAGCGTTACATTGCACTTTGCTGAAAAACTGCATGCATTCATGTAGAACTCTGAACCCAAAATCTGCATGAATTTATTTAAAATTCTGTTATCTCACTTTTTAGATTAGAAACAAACTAAACATCAGGTCATAGACAGAGAACACAGGGGGCTAACATCTTCAACATATTATCTAGCTATCACCATTGTTAACAGCTAACCCGAGAATGCAACTTTAAGAAAAGATTTTGTTATATAAACATGAAAGAAGTGAAACTATTACTGTATTCTAACAGATGAAAGGCTCAACAGACAATCAATTTTTCAATGTATAATTTCAGTTCCATAACACTGCAAATTTTTGCTATACATTCTGTGTTATGATCGAGCCCTCCACTATCACCTGCTGAAGGAGCGTCACTCCGAAAGCTAGTGTGCTTCCCATTAAACCTGTTGGTGTGTGATTACTAACTTTGTACACCCCAGTCCAACGCCGACATCTCCAAATCATAAAAATACCACGGCCTATATTTTTACAAAGTGATTCATTTTATTAATTCCACCGAAAATCTTTGTAGTGTTCGATTGAAATGGGGATTTCTGGATGTTTCCCAGAAAAGAGGAATAATTTTCCAAGGAATTCCTGCGGAATCTGCGATGATGTGGATTCCACGGGGTCCCTGTAATCTGAGACTTAATTACTGATTGTCTGCCACTGTGTGAGTTTTGGGTGCAATATTGCCTGGTATCATTGTCAGTGGTTGAGGAAACCCGCAGAGAATCCTCAGATAGATTCACAAAAACTCATAGTTGTAAGGCACTTACCAGGAATTATTACAAACGGAAGGATCGTAACAAATATTTTCCACACATCAGGAATTGAAAACGTCATTTTCTTCCTCAATCACTTTGTGATGTCAATTTCTCTGTACTCAATGCCGAGGTGATTAAGTCTCAAAGCCTTTCATTTATGTCTGCTGGCATCGTCTGGGGGACTGTTACATTACAATATGGTTCAATCAATTTATATACAAAATTGAACAAACAGGTGACTGCGGTGAGTCAACTCTCAGTTGTCACAGAGTATTTTTAGAAATGATGTTTATTGGATGATGCAAATCTCAATTTGACGATAGCAAACATTGGAAAATGCATATTGAAGAAAATCATAGACTCCTTACAATGTGGAAGTGGGCCAATTGGCCCATCGAATCCACACCGACCATGCAAAGACTATCCCACCCAGACCCACCCACTGTCCCCGTGAGGCAGCAGAGCTAAGCACTGAGCCACTGTGCCAACCTGTCCACCAGCATTGACAACCCAACACCATCTCTGAAATCTCATTTTAATTCAATGTCATGCTTCCCTTGCATTTGACCATTGGAAATTAAATTCCGGTTGTTGAGTGTCTCTCTCTGAGAAGTGTTCTCCTCAAGACTGGGATGTGGCTTCCCTGGTTATCAGCGGCTGCTCTATGAAAGGATGATAGTTGGTTAATGGAGACGACACATTGTACGTTTTAATGAATCAAACATTGTGATCGAATTCCTCACCCTCCACTGATACAGTGTCTGAATCAAATATAACTCCTCCAGTGCAGGCAATAATTGAAATCAATAAAATAATCACTGAAAATTGCCTTCAAAGGCTATGCAAACTCCAGTAAATAAAAATCCTTCTACTGGGATACGAATGTCCTGGACATTTTGCAGAGCTGACTCTGAGATACACCTGACCTGTGCAGAAGCACAAGGGCCTGAGTCATTCTCTCTTCCCTGAAGTGTAATGAGCATGTAAAGAGAAGAAACTTCAAATATCTGATTGATGGTGGATTGGAACTTTTTCAAGTGAAATGTAGGAATGAGGCTCGGGAGCCATTTGCACACTCAATGATACAGAAATTTAAAATTCTGGAATTGTTTGAGCAGGAGTCACTGTTGGTCATGAGCCCTGCAGTGATGGGGAATTGGGAATTGCTGTGAGGAATGATAAAGTACAGAAAACAGAGAGCAAGAATAAATCTGTCTTATTGATGTTCTTCGGCTGATATTAGTGAGTACCAGGATTATCATTCCTCGTATCACAGCCATTCATTATCTGTATCCATGACTGAGGTGATAGGATCATGTGTGACGTTGGTGATAACATAATGATAGGTGGATAGTAAAGGAGCAGAGAGGAAGACTGAGAAAGGGAAGGACACGTTCAGTGAGTGAATGAGCACAAAAATAGTCTGCGCAATATAATGTCGATAAATGTGAAGAATTCTTCAACCATTTCAATCTTGAAAGATTTCAGGCCACGAATAACGTTTCGATGCTTTCCCCAGTCGTAAATCAAGAGGCAACAGGAATCCTTCCGTTCCATTCAGTGACAGTAGTTTCTATTCTTCTCTTGAAACCTTTTCTCCTCTCAGACCATTTCAAATTTGAGGAATTCCACCCTGGGTTTTCGTAATTTCGGTCCCTCACAGTGATCCCTTTTAATTCAGTTATCAGTCTGGTCAATCGATGTTGCACTCAAATCGGCATGGTCGCAAAACCTGGTTGGTATTTTTCGTTTTTTCCCCCTCTTATAAAGTCAGTTTGGTTTTGTGTTAACATCAAGTTGCAGCAGTGTTCAAAGCTAAATTGATTGACTGTTTCAGAATCATCCGTCCTGACTCGACAGAGTCCACGAAGATCTATTGTCTCAAAAGTGCCGAGGGTCGAGAATATCACATAACACCTTCAGCACAGTTTTGTGGTGGGGTGGACTGCGAGTGGGGCAGGGAGAGGTAAAGTGTGGAAAATGAGGAAGCCCTCGTCCACATTGGCGCCAAGCCTTCAGAATCTTGCATCCTACCATGAATTACTCCATAGAACATAGAACATGAACATCGAAAAATACAGCGCAGTACAGGCCCTTTGACACTCGATGTTGCGCCGACCGAAGCCTACCTAACCTACACTAGCCCAATAACCTCCATATGCTTATCCAATACCCGCTTGAATGACCATAAAGAGGGCGAGTCCACCACTGATATTGGCAGGGCATTCCATGAACTCACAACCCGCTGAGTAAAGAATCTACCCCTAACATCCGTCCTATACCAACCTCCCCTTAATTTAAATCTGTGTCCCCTCGTAACAGCTGAATCCACACCCGGAAAAAGGTTTTCACTGTCAACCCTATCTAAACCCCTAATCATCTTGTACACCTCTATCAAATCGCCGCTAAACTTTCTTTTCTCCAATGATATCAGCCCCAAGTGCCTCAGCCTCTCCTCATACGATCTTCCTACCATGCCAGGCAACATCCTGGTAAACCTCCTCTGCACCCGTTCCAGTGCCTCCACATCCTTCCTACAGTATGGCGACCAAAACTGTGCACAATACTCCAGATGCGGCCGCACCAGAGTCTTATACAACTGCAACATGACCTCAGGACTCTGGACCTCAATTCCTCTACCAATAAAGCCCAGTACGCCATATGCCTTCTTCACAGCACTATTTACCTGGGAGGCAACTTTTAGAGATCTGTGTACATGGACACCAAGATCCCTCTGCTCATCCACACTACCAAGTAGCCTACCATTAGCCCAGTAATCCATCTTCTTGTTACTCCTACCAAAGTGAATGACTTCACCCTTAGCTACATTGAACTCCATTTGCCACCTTTCGGCCCAGCTCGGCAACTTATCTATATCCCGCTGTTACCTGCCACATCCTTCTTCGCTGTCCACCACTCCCTCGACTTTCGTATCATCTGCATACTTGCTCACCCAGCCTTCAAGCCCCTCCTCCAGGTCATTAATAAAAATGACAAACAGCAATGGTCCCAAAACAGATCCTTGTGGAACACCGCTAGTAACTGCACTCCAAGATGAACCTTTACCATCAACTACTACCCTCTGTCTCCTTCCAGCCAGCCAATTCCTAATCCAAACCTCTAATGCACCCTCAATGCCATACCTCTGTAATTTTTGCGTTAGCCTCCCATGGGGTACTTTATCAAACGCCTTGCTCCAACACAAATACACCACATCTCCTGCTTTGCCCTCGTCCACTTCCTTCGTCACCTTCTCAAAGAACTCAATAAGGTTTGTGAGGCATGACCTGCCCTTCTCAAACTATGCTGACTATCCTTGATCACATTATTCCTATCCAGATGTTAATAAATCCTATCCCTTACAATTCTCTCTAAGACTTGGCCCACAACAGAAGTGAGATTCACTGGCCTATAGTTACTAGGGCTGTCCCCACTCCCCGTCTTGAACAAGGGGACCACATTCGCTATCTTCCAGTCCTCTGGCACTATTCCTGTTGACAACGATGACATAAAAATCAAGGCCCATGGCTCCGCTATCTCGTCCCTAGCTTCCCAGAGGATCCAAGGATACATGCCATCAGGCCCAGGGGATTTATGTATTTTCACCCTTTCCAGTATTCCCCGGACCTCTTCCCGACATACCTCAAAGCCATCCATTCTAATCACTTGTGACTCAATATTCACATAAGCAACAACGTCTTGTTCCTGAGTGAATACTGATGAAAAGTATTGATTAAGTGTCTCTCCAATCTCCTCTGCCTCCAAGCACAACTTCCCACTACAATCCTTGACTGGACCGATACCTACCCTAGCCATCCTTTTATTCCTGACATACCTATAGAAAGCCTTAGGATTTTCCCTAATCCTACCAACCAAGGGCTTTTCATATCCCCTTCTCGCTGCTCTTAGCTCTCTCTTCAGATCCTTCCTGGCTACCTTATAACTCTCAATCGCCCCAAATGAACCTTCACGCCTCATCTTTACATAGGCCGCCCTCTTCCCTTTTACAAGGGATTCCAATTCCTTATTAAACCACGGCTCCCTCACAAGAGCCTCTCCTCCCTGCCTGACTGGTACATACTTATCAAGGACACCCAATAGCTGCTCCTTGAACAAGATCCACATATCATTTTAGTCCTTCCCTTGAAGCCTATTTTTCCAATCCACACATCCTAAGTCATGACTCACCGCATCATAATTTCCCAGGCCCACGCTATAACTCTTGCCCTGCAGTGCACACTTATCCCTCTCCATCACTAGAGTAAAAGTCACCGAGTTGTGGTCACTGTCCCCGAAGTGCTCACCTAACTCCAAGTCTAACACCTGGCCTGGTTCATTACCTAGAACCAAATCCAGTATGACCTCACCTCTTGTTGGCCTGTCAACATATTGTGTCAGGAAACCCTCCTGCACTCTTTATTTACAAAAGATGAGCCTTTGACAGAAGCCTGTCACAGAGTCAGGTACTCAGCATCTCAGTATCCCTGACATTTACCATTCAGAATCAGCCTGGTTTCCCTGACTGACACAGACTAATGTCCCCAGTCAGGGATTTTATATCCTGTATAATACAGCTACCCCACCTCATGACAATCGTGACCAGGGGGAAAAAGAAATGAGTTTCTGTTTATGCGGATTAACAATCGGGCAAGAAATTAAAAAGCTGGTCCATGGGTGACTCCGAATGCTCATTAGGCCGAAGAAGGTATGGCTGGAAACATTGGTTCCATGAGGAAGGGCTTTGGGCATCTCAGCCATTGGAAATATTTCTCAGGCTGGTATGACCTGAAAGCATTGTTATTGTTTTGCTTTATTTGGATGGGGATTGCTACCCAGCTGGGGAGATATACGACTGTTGTTGGAGAATATTTATTCAGACCTGTCAGAGGATTGGGAATCCGGAATCAAACTCATTTAGGAGAGAAAGTAAGCTGGCCATTGGAATTAGACAATCTGTCACTGAAAGAGAAAAGCAACAGGATCACACTCTGGATGTGTTCAGATGTTATGCGTCTGAATCCTGGTTTCAGGATCAAACGTCCCTCCCCTACCTCACAGATCTAGGGACAGAGTTATTTCCAGCAAGTTTTATTTCATTTTCGGGAGATGCTAAATAACATAGTTTGTATCGAAAAAAAATTATTTTATTTTGTCTTTTTGATGATGTGCGAGGTGTTTGTTCTGAAATAGACTGCAAGAATACGTCAATATTATGAACAGTTCACTACCGCCCAAGAACCGAAAGCCAGAAGGCACATTGAAAGGACTAATTTATTACGTCACACAGCATTGGATCGACAGAGGAGCACAGATGAAAGCATGTAGCAATCTGCTATATATTTCCAAAAATTACGAAAACAATGAGATAGCATTATGTCACAATATTGCTGTATTTGGAAGGATGCCCATAAAATGCTCAAATTGTTTAATAAGTTGGAGAATGAAGAAATTTAATTTGAAACACAGAACCCTGAAGCTAACTAAAAAGAACAAAAAGTAATTGATGCATAAATGGGCAAACGTGGACTGAGTTATCATTGGATAGGGAATGGCTAAAGAGCATGAAACATCTTAATCAATCACAACACTAATTCAGTCACCTCTCGGACAATAATCAAACAGGAAAAGGTGACAATGGGCGGCGCTGACTGATTCCAGGACTGTTCAGGAAACTTTCTGATTCCCACCCATTTACTCAGACTGCACTAACGCTGTTGATGGAGAGCTGTCGCATACAATTGCAGGTCTCGTTGCAAAAGCCAATTTTGGAGAGTACATCCCACGAGTTAGTATGCAATTTCTTGTAAATGGCCTTGTCCTGGTCCAGGCTGGTAAGGCAGGTTGCCAACCTTACTGTCTCACACAATTACATCACTGAGGAGTGCGAGACTCTGAGAGATCGTTCTGCCAAGTACACCACAGGCTTTGTCAGGGTGAATCATTGATCCCACAGCATACCTGACGTAGTTGGTGACAATCTCAGGCAGGATTCTGTAATTTGCAGTTTGAAGTGTAACCGGTCGTCAGTCCTACCTGTGCCCCTTCTAACTGTAGATGAGAGCGATGATAACTTTCCTGTTGTATTCACACAGGCTACCTGTTCAAAGCATACAGTTATCCACTTCCAGAGGTCCAGGCCAATCAAGTGCCACAGAGGTGAAAACAACTCAAATGGGCAGCCATCACTTCTGGATGTTGCACTCTTTCCTAAGGATTTGAGGGTGTTGGTCAGCTTCTTCAGAGGAAACGGCTGGTCCAGACTCTCCCGTGTGCTGTTGACTAAGACCTCTGTGATACAAGACAGGATCAACTGTGCGACCGCGCTATCTGTGCACTTCATATCATATCGACTGGCAAAAAGGGATTTGCCGATCTTCAGAATGTTCTTCCCGTTGGTCGTGGTGTCAGTAGAAACCCTTTTAATCCAGACAGATCGGACAATTCTCCCTAAGGTCTGGCTCCACAAACAAACAAAGATTGTTTGGTCTGTTCTTTTACCCACAAGCTGTACCAAAGTCCCCAAGTTACTCTCAGCAAACAGTTCCCAGTTCACAGCTCGAAGCCCATTTCATTAAAAGAATGCAAATAACAAAAAGTCAGTAAAGGACCTATCACCTCTGCTCCCCATCATTTCTGGTGCAGTGTTCACCTTCTCCTTTGTAAAGTCCCTGTGGGTATATGAACAGGAAGAGTTTGGTGGGACATGAGTTAAATGACACAATTGAGTGCATCTGATCGGCATGGATGAGTTTGATTTGATTCGATTCGATTAATTTATTGTGGCGTGTACGGAAATGCACTGAAAAGCTTTGTTTATGAGCAGTGCAGGGAGATCACACGAAGCAATGATGTGCAGAACAAAAGATGTTGACAGAGGCATACAGGTTACATTGCGGAGGGAGTACAAGAGAGGTCAGCGTTAGAAAGATCACCATTACTTGAGTCAAGAGAGTCCATTCAAACTTCTGATTACGTCTGGGCAGAAGATGTTCCTGAACCTGTTTGTTTATGGCCAGGTTTCTGTAACTTCTGCTTGACGAAAGAAGTTTTTGGGTCTCATGACCGAGGTGGCAAGGGTCCAATGGAGTCCATCGATGGAAGTTTGGCTCACGTGAAGGCCTGGGTTGTCAGGATGTCTGACTGGGATGAGACCGAAGATTGATGCTGATAATGAAATGGTTGAATGAACATCAATTTCTGTTTGTGTTTCTGATATAGAGTCTGCAGTTCCTTTGGTTTTGTTCAGCCCCTTCTCTAGCTTGTTGCACAGGAGGTCATTCAGAAGTTGGAGGCAATGGCCCAGTGGAACGATCACTGGACTGTCAATCCACAGACCCAGATAATGTTCTGCAGACACAGACACACAGCAGATGGCGTCATTTGAATTCCATAAAAGTATGGAATTAATGAAGCTCATGATGACTGGTTCAGAGAGGGGAACTGTCATCCTTTCCTGTTCACTACTACGTGTGACTCCAGACGTATACCAATGTGATTGACACTGACCTGCCCTCTAAGCAATTGGGGATGGGTGATAAATACTGATGCAAGCCAGCAATGCCCCTTATCCCTGAATGAAGAAAAACAAAGCCCCTTCTTTAACCTGTAACAGAGGAATTGGAGGAAGCAATTTCACCCATTTTTGAAATGGGAAAGTGGACCAGCAGAAGGCTATTCATCCCCTCTCAAGTGGGCAAGAACAGTCGATGGGCATTACACCAATCCACACTGTTGGACTTGAAAAAATCAAGGCATGCGGGTAAGGGTAGGTGTGAGGAGAGGGAATTTGTGTGACGTTCAATTCCAATTATATAGGGAATGAGGAACAGTCGGTGAGGAGGACAGAAGTGATCCTTGAAGGCAATGCAACAGGGAGGCAGCTAATTGTGTCAATGGTCATAGTGTGAGCAAGGCTCATTATTGAATTTGACCTGATGAGACCATTTGTTGATAGCTTATAGGAAGGCAGTACTCCTCCCCACAATACTGACTAAAGATGGAAATCATCTCCCTTACTCTGCATGTCATCCTTTCTCTCGTCCCCAGTTTTTAATCATCAATATTATCCTGTATGCAATCCACTCTCTTCCCCAGTGTTTAATTATCTCTCGATTACTCTGTCTTACAATTTCTCTCTCTCTCTCTCTCTCTCTCTCTCTCTCTCTCTCTCTCTCTGGATTTAAGCCTTTGTCCGTATTCCAACCCTCTGTTCACGACCTTGTATTTACTCCTTTCCCTATTTGTCAGGATTTAGCCTCTACTATGATTCTTTGCAAAACCCAATCATTATCTGCATTTGATCTTCTCTATTTCCTTGTAGTTACCCATCGCTCTTCCTTCGTATTCAGCTCGGAGAAAGTGAGGACTGCAGATTCTGCGGATCAGAGCTTGAAAAGGTGTTGCTGGAAAAGGACTTATGCCTGAAACGTCGATTCTCTTTCCCCTTTGATGCTGCCTGACGTGCTGCGCTTTTCCAGCAACGCATTTATAAGCTTTGTATTCAGCCCTCTAAGTTACTCTCTGTTTAAACCTGTCACTCATACTTTCCGTTGAGGTTGGTCATAATTATTCTCCATTGCACCCACTCTATGAAAACAGGACACAAGATAATCAATAACTTCCACTCTGTATTCAACTTTCTCCCTATTACTCCCTAATTATCCGTCTCACTATTGCTCTTCATTTAAGCAATAGCAATAATGCTCTTTTGATGGGGGAACAGACATACCACCACACACCCCCGCCCCGGCACTGGCACCAGGGGCCCAGATCTGCATCTGGTGCTGTGACTCGGATCCGGACGGATGGATTGTGGGCAGCAGTTGACTTCAGAGGATTCAGCCAGCCAGACACGAATATTTTTTACCCATTTGGTTTCCTTCTCATTCAAGTCGTGATTAATCCGACACCTCGCTGCTTTGCATCACAGTCCAGCCGAACTGAAAGAAAGGTGTCTGGGAGCCAATGGAATCGGGAACTCCAGGATGTCGCGACTCCCACTCAGAGGTCGGGGACCTGTGAATAGAGCCGGCCACTCTCAAAAAAGAGGGGTAGGGGGACCCCAGGGAGTCGGGGACTCCCACTAACAGGTCGGAGACCTGCAGTTAGAGTCGGGGACTCAGATTAGGTCGGATTGGTGTTGTCGAAATTGGTTTGCAAATTGTTCTGTGAAAGATAAAGTAATAAGTATGGCGATAGGTTATGACAAAACTGCTAAGGTTTTAGAATGTCGAGAAAGTTCGCAGAAATCATTCGTCTTGTTGTTCATTGTCAGGTTGTTGATTCGTGAAAGTTTTAGGTTGAGGTTATCTTCTCTATTTTATCTTTTCAGCTCGCCTTGTCCTGCTTTGCTGCTTTGTCCTGTTTGTCTGCTGTGGTTTTGTTCTGTTTGTTTTCCTGTTTGTTCTTTGTTTATGGAATATAGAGGGTGGTTGCTGCTTTCGTTGTATTTTAAAAAAGAAAGCTGGCCAGTGATGCAACTCTCGCATACTTTTTTAAGAGACTATGTGCCACTGTGTGTGTGTGTGTGTGTGTGTGTGTGTGTGTGTGTGTGTGTGTGTGTGTGTGTGTGTGTGTGTGTGTGTGTGTGTGTGTGTGTGTGTGTGTGTGTCAGTCTGTGTGTGCGTGTGTGAGAGAGAAAGAGACTCATAGTTGATTCTGCATCATTTGACATCAATATAAACTTGCTCTCAATTTCTCCATAATTCCGTGCAACTGACAAAGATCATTTTCACCACTCTCACCCCTACGTGAAGCACTAATGAAATAATTCACCGAATGAAGGATAGCAATAACACTAAATCTACGCCTCTGTTGCAGAATCATTCTGTTCCGAGATAAGAGCAGCTCTCTGCTCAATTTTATTTATAATCTCAGCATGACATGGAGGAAAACCACTTCAGATTTTAACATTTGCTCATTGAGTGGAGGACTTGCATGAGCCTTATTTAATTTCGTTACATTTTGTAAAACTAGAAGATCCAAGGTATCCCAAATAAGCAGCATAGTTTTCAGAAAATGATACTAGCAGATTTAACGTTTGTTTCAGACTCGTTGATTCCACTTAATTTTAAGTCTGCCGTGTTTCATTGATGATTGTGGTGTGCCATTCATAACTTTATTTGATATCAATTCCCCTTCCTTAATGACAATTGAAGTTTCATTTCAAAATTAAGTTGTGATAAAACATGTAACAAAATTAACATCCTATGGTTAATACCTGCGTCTTTGGATTCGGCCATTATTCGAGCATTTTCAGTTTTTTTTGTAATCATGTGAGTAGACAAGACCTTTTAACGCAGCAGCGGTCATATCACGGCCAATAGCATTGTAAATGAACAATGACTGGTCAGGACTGCTTAAGGAACCTAATCTGGGATTTAAATTGAAGGACTAGAACCAGGTAATTATAATGGATTTCAGAGTTGGAAACGGTATACGTTTTACATTTTAAATATTGAATATTGAATAAATGAATTTCCAGTTTATATTGATGACTTATAAAATGTCTTAGTCACTTGTTTAATTTTCAGCTCTGAATTAAAGATAATGATTATTTTGTTTACTACTTTTGTGTAATTAATTGAATTAACCCCGAATCAATAACGCAGAATTAATTGTCAGGATCACTTGGTTTTGTTCTTTTACATATTGTCAGTGACCTGTATCATTGCCTATTGTTAAATTTGAAGAATGGCTCCATTAATTTGTTGCTAACTGAAGAATGGAAAAATACTTTACTGGCCAGTTGAGGGGAGTTTGCATGTGATTGGGGATAGATGTATGTATAACAAATGGAACTCCTAAAAGGTGTTGTGAATGGGTCGATGAAAAAATAAAAGTGATATGAGATACAATGTAAGGCTACAAAGGCTGAGGAATATGCAAACAGGGTTAACCAAAAACGCTATAAATCAAGAATTTAGATTCTACTCGGAATCCCGAGCCTATGTCTGCCTTACCGACCCTATTTGAAAATGGGGATTTCGTTCTTGGATACCCTTGGGCAAGGAGAGAATGGTTTATACTCTTATAATGGACAAGCTGCGGCCTCCAAACTCGATAGAAAGGGCCCCTTCCAGGCTCTCCTCACAACCCCTACTGCTGATAAGGTCCAAAGTGTGGTTGTGCTGAACGCTGAAGATGAAAGCTGCTCAATGTAAATGTGGTGCGTCTTTCGGTAAGAGATGTGGTTATTGTCCCAGACTGGTTCCTTAAATCCAAGAATGGGGAAGACGGAGCTGTCCCAAGCGCCGAACAATGACTGCAAATCACCTGTCTTCCCAGTTCGGCATCTTGTACAGAAATAAATGCAATTTAATTTGGCAGTCCTCCCTCATTCTCTGCTTTGGGCAACCCTACCCTGACTATTGGACTTGCTCCTTTTCCCAACTGTATCAGTCTCAGACTGATTTGTTTCCTCATGATCGCCCTGGCACACCACCCCAGCCCCGCACATCCACCATGCCCGCACCCCACACGCCAACTTTACTAGTTTCAATATTCTTGAACATCACGAGCAAATCTCCCTGCAAGTAAATTAGTTTTCTTCCAATTCAGGTGCAATCCGTCCTTGTCATAGAGGTATCTTCTACTCCAAAAGTTACTCCAATGATTAAAAAATGTGAACCTTTCTGCCCTGCACCAGCTCCTCAGCCATGCATTCATCTGCTATATCTTCCTATTTCTATACTCACTAGCTCGTGACAACCAGAGTAATCCAGATATTACTACCCCCAAGGACCTCCTTTTAAATTCCTGCCTGAATTCTTATATTCCCCGTTCAGATTTTCCTCCTTTATCCTTCCTTCGTTGCTAGTTCCAATGTACACAAAGTCCTCCTGCTGGTATCGCTCCCCTTTGAGAATAATCTGCACCAATGAGGCAACAGGCACTCTTGTCCACTGCAATGTCTGTCTCTGCCTCTGAGCAAAGAGTCCCTGGTCACAATTGATCACTTCGAACCTGACATAACCCTAATTACATTAGAGCCAGTCTTTGTACCAGAAACTTGGCTGTCAGTGCTACATTTTCCTTCGTGTCCATCACTCCCTACATTTTCCGAAACAGCATATCTGTTTAAAATACACATGGCCACAGTAGACTCCTGCGCTAACTATATACCTCTCCTGCCTTTCCTTGCGATAATACATCTGCTTGATCGTGTCAGCTTTTGTTCACTCGCTCCTCGAGCTGCCAACCATCAGAACCCCGAGTTCCTGAAAATTCCTCATTGTCTCTAAATGCTGCTCCAACCAATCCATGCGATATTATCGGTTTTCCAAACAAACATATTTACTGGACACATAATCATCAGGACTTGGAAGCTCTCCCTAATCTCCCACATCTAACAGGTAGAGTACATCACTCCTCTAAAGGCCATCTTTGCACCCTAATAATCTACACGCCCAGAAAATGCCATAGTCTAACTGCTCTAAAAGAAAGGGCTCACGGCTAATTCAGTGCCGAAGCTTTATACTTTTACATTTCAATCAATTGACAGATCTCAATCAAGCCTATAACCAAAAAGAAACCACGCTACTCAATATTGTAGATTTGCACAAAAAACTCAGCAAGACAACACTTAAAAACCATAAATAGACCTACCCCTGTGCTGTGAACTCTCCCACACAAGCTCCTCCTTTATTTTCATTGTGTTTCTTTGATCTTTTTCCCCTAAATTTCCAAAACAATGCAACAGTTCATCAAACAATAATTATATTCCCGAAATTTGTGGAAGTCTGCGCTGACACCTAAAATACCCCAAATATTGGAGCATCTCTCACAGCCACAATCCTTTCCCGTCCTCGAATTAGGATTTCCTCGAATCGTCTAGTCACGATATTACAAAAACATGAGTTGTTGCACTTGAGAAGATGTAATTGTCTGGCGGACATTGCTAACAGAGCTGAGAATGGTTTGTTTCATCATTAAAGGTGCAAAACATGATCTGACTTGTCTCTGCAATGATAAACTAAGGATCTGTTCAGTCATTGAATCCCACACAGTTTGTTTTGGAAAGTGATCAATTCCTTGTCAAGTTTACCAAATATTCGAATTTGGCTGACATTCAGTCAGCAAATAATGGAAAATGCAAATAGGGAGATGTGACTTTTTACTGTATTGTCTGCATTAGATGACTCAAATAGTTTTGGAATGTGCTTGTTGATTTTTTATGAATAAACTACACAATACAAAACAAAACAGGCAGATTACTACTGCAATTAGTAAATCGAGCAGCTCCAATCCATTGTGTAATATGATATGATAAAAAAAGTCTCGCTGACTCTCTATTATGTTATATCATATCAGAGGAAATTAACCTTTAAATTGATAATCCACGGAAGGGTTCATGCCCGATAAGTCGATTCTCCTGCTCATCGGATACTTCCGGACTTGCTGTGCCTTTCCAGCATCACACTCTCGACTCTGATCTCCAGCATCTGTAGTTATCAATTTCTCCTCGGTGAGGACCAATAATTTGCACTAAGCCGCATTTGTGCCAACCAGCCAGTGTCTCATGCAGTTCCACTGTTACAGATCTGGCAGGGGCTGAGGGAATTTGTTTTGCATTGGATCTGGTGCTGAGTGTGAAAGTAGTAACTTTGGGAGAGGTAATATGGAATTACATCTCGTTGTGCATGCCTGGTCAGTGTCTGGGGCATATAATCGATCTGGACGAATTTCGTTGGGGCGCAATGTATTTGAAGAGTGGGGTTAGTCTGTTAGTTCCTCGGGAGTTAGTCAAGTGTTTAATCGCCTCACTTCTGTTCCAGCACAAGCTGATTAATTACAGAACACGCCGGATCCTCGTCAGAAATCCACCATAATGGATGATGACCTGAGTTGTTTTAATTTAACAAAATGATCCCTTCTCGAAAGTAAACACACAATGCTGCAAATATTGTTTCCTAATCAAAACAGATGTTTATTCCAAAAGAAATGACGACAAACTAGAATAAACCAAACTTCGTACCTATAACACAGAGTCAAAGGCAATGAACACGCAGTATATTACAATACTCTCTTTTATCTCAAAGCAATGTATCAATGAAAGAAAAGGACACGATTTTTATCTATTCTCCAAAACATGACTCCCAGTGCCGTTCCAAAGAAAACAATTCCCATAATGGGCGGCACAGTGACACAGTGGTTAGCACTGCTGCCTCACAGCGCCAGAGACCCGGCTTCAATTCCCTCCTCAGACAACTGACTGTGTGGAATTTGCACATTCTCCCAGTCTCTGCCTGGGTTTCCTCTGGGTGCTCCGGTTTCCTCCCACAATCCAAAAATGTGCAGGTTAGCTTGTTTGGCCATGCTAAATTACCCCGTAGGCTTCGGTTAAGGACAATGCATGATAACTATGTCCTGTGGTAAGGCAAATGATAGGAGGGACACGATTCGCGAACCATGGATGACAGGAGAAATTGTACAACTCGCCAAGAGGAAATGGGAAGCGTACATAAGGTCGAGGCAGCTAAGACCAGAACGGGCCTTGGCGGAATGTCAGAAGAGTATGACATGTCTTAAACAATCAAGTATATTCGTGGTCATGAAATAGCTTTCGCAAGCCGAATTTGGGACAATCCCAAAGTATCTTAAACTTATATAAGAAGCAAGCGGGTAACTAGGGAAAGGATTGGTCCAGTAAGAGATAATGAAGGAAAGCTGCGTGCCAAGCCTGGGAGAATGGATGAGATTCTGAATAATTGTTTTGCATCAGTGTTCTCTGAGGAGAGGAACATGATGAATCTTGAGATTACAGATAGAAGTTTGATTAGTCTGTATCACGTTGGCACAAGTAGGGAAGATGTGTTGGGTAGGCTAGAAGTTATTAAGGTGGAGAAATCGCAAAGGGCCGGAAGGGAGGAGAGAGAGGAAATAGCTGTAGTCCTGACAGATATCTTTGGGGCATCCTTAAAAACAGGTGAGGTGTTGGAGGACTGGAGGATTGCTCTTGTTATCCCCCTTCACAAGAAGGGTAGCAGGGATATTCTGGGTAACTACAGACCAGTGAGCCTCACGTCAGTGGTGGGGTAGTTGCTGGAGAGATTACTGAGAGATAGGTTCTACTAATATTTAGAAAAGAATGAGCTTATCAGTGAAAGACAACATGGTTTTGTGCAGGGGAGATCGTGCTTTATCAACTGAATAGAGTTCAGTGAGGAAGTCACCAAGTTGTTAGATGAAGGAAGGGCTGCTGATGTCATATAAATGGACTCTAGTAAGGCGTTTGATAAGGTTCCCATTGTAGAGTAATGGAGAAAGTGAAGTCACGTGGTGTGCAGTGTGTTCTCGCTAGGTGAGTCAAGAACTGGTTGACCAACAGGAGACTAGGAGTAGTATTTGAAGGGAGTTTTTCGGAATGAGAAACGTGACCAGTGGTGTTTCACAGGGGTCAGTAGTGTAGATTTATCGGTTACTTACAGTGTCGAAACAGGGCCTTCATCCCAACATGTCCACACTGATCCTCCGAAGAGCAACGCACCCAGACCCATTACATTCACCCCTTCAACTAATGCTATGGGCAATTTAGCATGGCTAATTCACCTAACCTTCACATTTTTGGACTGTGGGAGGAAACTGGAGCACCAGGAGGAAACCCACGCAGACACGGCAAGAATGTGCAAACTCCACACAGACTTTGCCTGAGGCAGGATTAAGAAACCGGGTCTCTGGCGCTGTGAGGCAGCAGGGCTCACCACTGTGCCACCGTGCCACCCACTGTGGCACATATAAATAAATGAATTAGAAGAGGGCACTGTTGTTATGATCAGCAAGTCTGCAGATTACACAAAGCTTGGTGGAGGAGCAGAAAGCATAAGGGACTGTCAAAAATACAGGAGGATATAGATAGACTGGGGAGTTGGTCAGAAAAGTGGCAGATGGCTTTCAATCCAGACAAATGTGAGGTGCTGCATTTAGGCAAGTCTAATTCTAGAGCGAATCATACAATGAATGGAAGAGCCTTGCGAAAAGTTGATGGGCAGAGACATCTGGGAGTGCAGGTTCATTGTATCCTGAAGGTTGCTGCAGAGTTGGATAGAATGGTCAAGAAGGCATACAGTATAATTGCCTTCATTGGACGGAGTGTTAAGTATAAGCACTGGCAAGTCATGTTAAAATTATCCAAGACATTGGTTCGGCTGCATTTAAAATACTGTGTCCAATTTTGGGCGCCACATTACCAAAAGGATATGGACGCTTTGGAGAGGATGCAGAGAAGGTTCACGAGAATGTTGCCTAGTATGGAAGCTGCTAGCTATGAAGAGAGGTTGAGTAGGTGATGTTTATTTTCACTACAAAAAAGGAGATTGGGGGGGGTTGACTGAAGTTAACAAAATCATGAAGGGTGTAGACAGGGTGGATAGAGACAAGCTTTTTCCCAGGGTGAAGGATTCAATAACGAGAGGTCACGCTTTCAAGGTGAGAGGTGGAAAGTTTGAGGGGGATACATGAGGCATGTATTTCTCTAAGAGGATCGTGGGCGTTTGGAGCTGGTTGCCAGCAGAGCTGGTAGAGGCAGGCATGGTAGATTCGTTTATAGTTAAAAATCACACAACACCAGGTTATAGTACAATAGGTTTAATTGGAATTACACTAGCTTTCGGAGCGATGCTCCTTCATCAGGTGAATGTGGAGGGCTCGATCGTAACACAGAATTTATATCAAAAATTTGAAGTGTGATATAACTGAAATTATACATTGAAAAATTGATTGTCTGTTAAGCCTTTCATCTGTTAGGACACAGTGATAGTTTCACTTCTTTCATGTGTTAATCACAAAACCCTTTTTTAAAAGTTGCACTCTCGGGTTAGCTGTTAACAATGGTGATAGCTAGACAATATGTTGAAGGTGTTAGGTGTCAACATATTGTCTAGCTATCACCATTGTTAACAGCTAACCAGAAAATGCAACTTTTAAAAAAAAGGTTTTGTAATTTACACTTGAAAGAAGTGAAACAATCACTGTTTTCTAACAGATGAAAGGCTTAACAGACAACCAATTGTTCAATGTATAATTTCAGTTACATCACACTTCAAATTTTTGATATAAATTCTGTGTTACGATCGAGCCCTCCACAATCACCTGATGAAGGAACATCACTCCGAAAGCTAGTGTACTTCCAATTAAACCTGTTGGACTATAACCTTGTGTTATGTGATTTTTAACTTTGTACACCCCAGTCCCACACCGGCATCTCCAAATCATAGATTCGTTTAAGATGCGTCTGGACAAATTCATGAGGAGGTGGGGAGCAGTGGGGTACAAATGCTTAGGAATTGACCAACAGGTTCAGATAGTACATTTGGATCGGGTCAGGCTTGAAGGGCCGAAGGCCCTTGTCCTGGGCTGGAAATTTCCTTTGTTCTTTGCATAATATTCACATCAGAATCCGTGTATCTATCACTTGGCTAAATGATTTGTGACTGCCACTTCTAAACTGTCACTATAGTGAACGTCTTCCTGGAGCTACGGTATACCTGAGTGTCAATGTACTCTGCTTTAAACAATCGCATCAGAGCTTTTCCTTGACCCAACATCCTGTTTGGGACCGACACAACATTTTCATTCCTAGCCAGTCTAATTTACTAAAACTCGTATTTCTTCTGCATGAGCACAGACATACACATCCGCTCAGTTCCAGGGTCATTGAGGAACGAAAAGAAATTACAAATATGATTGATGTGAAATGAATGCATTCTCCATTTTTTGTTTCTTCTTCAATCGAAAATTCCAGAACTGCACAAATAATCTTGAAGGCTGCATCATTACCATGCTGTGCTGCAAGCGTCGAAAGTAAACAAAGTTTCACTCGTGTACAACGCCATTCAGGAGAAGATGAGGACTGCAGATGCTGGAGATTCAAGTCAAGATTCGATGAATGCTGGAAAAGCACAGCAGGCCAGGCAGCATCCGAGGATCTGCAAAATCGACGTTACAGGCAGGGGTCCTTTGACTTGACTTCAATCTTAACTACAAAGCCAATCAGCCTACATCTAAACCCCAAACACATTTTTTAAAACAAATCTTATCATTACAGAAGTAACAGAGCATTTTAGTACTGAGGTTTATTGGATGATACAAATCTTAATCGTTTATTTCCTTCATGAAAATGTTTCACTTCCCTGCCCATTTCCCAGAAATGATTCTTTGAATTGTAGAACCCGACTGCACTGAAGAGGTCCGTCGGTCCATATAGCTTGTGCAATCAAAGCTAATGGAAATCTGAACTCTTCCCAGGTAGTTGTTAAAGGTTTTGAGGTTTCCTACTTCAATAACCCTCCCAAGCACTGAAGTATCAGAACCCACACCACTCTCTGAGTGAAAGCCTTTTACTCAAATCCCCACCGAACCTTTTACTAATCACCTTAAAATTTGCGCCATCTACCATCTGTCAATTCCCTGTCTCAGATAGATATGAAGATCTTCCATTGAGCAGTCATGGAGAATGGTTGCTAAGTGACTTCTGATTATTGCCCGGTTATTTTGGTTCTCTCACGGGGAAAGTACGGCCTCTATAACTGCATAACGCGCTGCCTGTTGGCCATGGCAACAGGGTATCTGCTGGTCATAAGCACTGGGATCATGCTGTGGTAATTCAAATATCATTATAACTGAGGATGTTTCCTGGACATACCCCTGTGTGCAGTGCTATCGTTGTCCTGATATGTGTAGCCACAGATTGTTCCGTCTGCTTCACTGTCCGTTTCTCTGTTGATCGTTTTGGAACATTTGCTGCTTGAAACTGAAGAGGAAATATCGTACAGAGAAAACCTAGGCTGTGGCTCTAGCTGTAACTGGCATTCTGCTCGATTGAAAACGCATTCCCTGATATTTTCGGTTGGAACCTTGGAGGATAATTGACAATGTTCTGAGGTACTGCGAAACAATGTCAAATTATTTTTACTTATCACAGATGGCTGTGATATAACTGGTTTGAAATCATTTTAGCCCTTTTCATTCCATTCGTGTCACTTCTGTTGATGAACACTTTGACTGTCAGGTACATTTCAGTGGCCAATCGAGTCTGCAAGAGCCTGAGGGGTCAGAGGAATAGATAGAGTCACAAAGACACAGATATGGAGAGCCTGAGGAAGTCGGTAATATCTCTCATCACTATATCCATCAACTTTGTACTTCTGTGGTTAGCGCAGAGGGGAAACACCTGAAACATTTGCACTAAACAAGCATATCGTTGGAAGAACGCTCATCTATTCCAGTTTATTTTGATGGCAGAAATGCTGAGGAAATTAATCTGCAGCACGAATACATTATTTTATGCAGCGATTCTGCCCAAGTTCAGTGCGAAGTTCTGGTCACGTAAATTCTTCACTTATGATGGAAAGAGGATGGAAAGAGGCTGGGAGGAGTGATTCTAAATATCGGGTTGACTGCGAGTGATGGCTTCATCTGGAATATTGGGTCTTCACAGAGTGCCCTTTGGATGAGTGTTAAGGACCAGCAGAATGGGTCTCTGCATTTCTCCTGCAGGGGAGGAGGGGGTCTGGCAGAAGCAGTCGTTCCTGTACCATGATGATTGTCAGACTCTCTGTGTTCAGCTCACAATAAACACTTTATTACAACCAGCAGGGAAAGGTTCCGGGTGCCATTGATCACCTCATCTGAGTTGGTTATTGGAGAAGTACATTTGTTTTTGAGAGAGTTTATTGAGTCCACCTCCTGGCTACTTATTTCACAAAAAAAATGCTTTCTCTCTCTCTCTACCTCACCTGTCCGTCTTTGTTCCTCTCTCACGCTGATCCCCATCTCTCAGTTTCTTGCTGTGCCTCTCTTTCTCTCATTTTGTCTTGCTCTGTGTGCCCCTCTCTGTCTGCATCGATCTGTCTCTCTGCCTGTCTATCTGTCTGTCTGCCTCACTGTATTCCTTTATGTTTATCCTTCTTTTTCTCCCTGTCTATCTCTTTCCCAGTCCCTCTGTGACTCCCTCTCTCTCTGTGTCTTTCTCTCACAAAGCCGATGACAGGCACTTTTCACCGCTTACAACAAGCTCACTTGCATTGATTCAAAGCACTTCCTGATCCCCTCATTCACTGATCCTTCCCCAGTCAGTGATTTTGCAAAATAAACAAGTGCAGAGATACAGCCGACAATACGTTGACACATTACTGTACTGACGTCTGCTGGAGTTTGATCGTCTTCCTTTCTTCTGTCTGTGGCTGTGCGGGAAGTGTGTTCATGCATCTCCCTTTTAGTGTGTGACGGTCTCTGTGTGTCTCTGTATAGGGGTTGTATTTCATTGCCTTTGTGGGGTTCTCACTTTGTTTGTGTGTCCCTCAATGTTTGTCATTAGAAATGTCCCTGAGTGTGAGACATCATGACTGTGTTTATGCATCTGTGTGTTGGTTTCCCTTTGTGCGTATTGGGTAGTATTTTGGTGAATTTCCATTCATTTGTTTATATATTTGGATATTTTATTCAGTGTTGTATGAGTGTTCCCGTGAAGGTAAGCGTTCTGATGTGGGTGTATGTTACTGTGCCTGTGTGATTGCTTATCTGTGTGTACTTTGCACATTGTGAAGCTGTCGTGTTGTTGACTGTGTGTATGCTGTTTGTAAGGTCACAGTCCTTTGACCGTGTGGTTTTGTGTGCGTGTGTCTCTGTGTGTCTCTGTGTGTGCTTGCGTATGTGTGTGTGTGTGTGGATTACTCTCAGCATGTCTTGATGGGTCCATTACACCATGTGTGTGTGTGTCTGAGTGTCATTGTATTATTGTTGGAGTGTGGGGTGTGTCACTGCCCTACTATGTTCATGTATAATCAGGTGAGTATATTGATCAGACTGTGCCTGTCCGTCTCTCCGTGTGTCAAGGTCTTTCTGTGCCCCATAGTAGGAACTCTCTGTGCCTCTCTGTAGGTGTGTCTCTGTTTCTGAATGCCACTCTTCTATATCTCATTGTGGTTGTGGTTCAGTAACGAGTTGAATGTGCTTGTGTGTGTGCCGAAAAAGTTACTGTCAATTCTTGCAAGTTGACGTTTATTGACTCTTATGCTGAGATCTTTTACATCTGTGTGTGGGGCTGTAGGTGTGATTCATTGTGTGAAGATGTGTTCTTATATCTCAGTATGACTGCATTTCTCTGTGTGTGGACATGTATGCATTTGGCATGTACATAATGTGTTCCTTTCTGTGCATATGTCTGTGTGGGTGTGTGCACGCGTGTGTGTGTGTGTGTGTGTGTAGATTTATTCCGATTTCTCACTATGCCTGCTAAATTTCACCAATTGGTGAAGGAGCAGTAGTCTGCAATCTAGTGCTTCCAAATGCATTTGTTGGACCAGAAACTGATGTTGTGTGATTTTTAAATTCGTACACCCCAGTCCAAAAACCACATCTCTAAATCATCAGTATGACTGCATTTCTTTGTGTGTGGATGTGTGTGCATTCTGTCCATACATGAGTGTGTCTCAGTATGACTGTTTTTCTGGGTGTATACGTGTGCACGAACATGTGTGAGAATGTGTACCCCCTTCTGCATTCTGTTTTCATTCCAGTGTGTTGTGAGGGTGCTGGAATGCTGCTGTAGTTTGTGTGCAGATGTGTTGGCACGTTTCAGATTGATGGTGTTACTGTGCATTGTGTGTGCTTTTGTTTGTCAGTATGTTCCTATATCTCACTTTGACTGCATTTCTGTGTATAGGTATGCGTTCTGCGTGTATGTGTTCGTGAGTTTGTGGGTGTAGATGTGTTTCTGCGTGTTCCTATATGCTTGTGCGAGAGTGTGGGTGTGTTTCGATGATCCTTTGCGTATGTTTCTGTCTATGTCTGATCTTGATATTCCCTCTCCTGAAAAGGTTCATGTGAACCCTTGAGCAGGACACGGTGCACACGTTCATCGAAATAACGCATTTTCGGCAAGCTGCGAGATATCTAACTATCAGCATCCATCGCTCCTGCACCCTGAGAGCTGAACGGTTCCTCCAGTTCAAGGACCTAAGCCTAATGAACGAACCAAGATAGGGGAATATTCAATGAAAGGAAGGATTCTAGTTCTTCCATCCTTGTTTGTAACATCGATGCAATATTGAAGCTGGTTGTGTCCATACATTGATATTGTTACATATTAGATCATTTGGTCATATAGTGTGGGAGCAGAATTAGGTCATTCACCGCAACCAGTCGTTCTGACATTTTAACATGAGGGAATTCTATTCTCCTGCATTCTCCCCAAAACTTTTGATTCCCTGATCAATTAGAAACACATATATCTCTATGTTTAATAAATTTATTATAGACCAGGTCAGACCCTCTCAAAACATTTCAAGATGGTAGCCCGAACCCTAAATTTTCTGAACAAACTTGTTTTGAGCATTTGTGCAGTGGACATTACAGGAGTAATGGAGCTGGTCAATATTCCTCGGATTGAAATAAAACAGAACTTATTTCCGGAGTACAGAATGAAACACAGCAAAAGGTAACAGAATACAGAATAACTCAACCTTGTGAAAGCAAACAGACTATCCCAACTTAATAGTTGTTCTCAATTACTGCACAAATCCCCATAAACACCTCTTGACAATGCAGGTAAAATCAAACACAAAGTCTCACAGGAGAAATGTCGGAGAGAGATTCAGCACGGAACAATTACTTTCACGAAGCTGTTCCTTTCACAAGAAGTCTGATAGACTGTCTGCATATTAACACCAAACCAAACTAAACCAGCCCAGAGTAAAGCTGAGCTGTGAGAGTTGGCCACTCCCCTTTCATTGTCTTTTTTTTACTTGAAAGGCTTTTGCCGGAGGTAGTGTCTGTTGGATATCATGAAGTTGGCCCTAAAGCCCATCAAAACTCGACACCACAGAACCTCTGCATTTATAAACATTCTAAGAAAAAAATAAGAACAGTAAACGATCAGCATCATCACACACTTAATGTCCTGGTCTCCACAGTCCTCTGTGGTAATAATTTCAACATATAAAACATTCTTTTAATGAAGAAATTCATACTCATCTCAGTTCCAAAGGTCGCCCTTTCACTCTGGGGCTGTGCCGTCATGTCTTAGTCTCTCGTACATGTGGAAACAGCTTACAAGCAGAAGCTGAAATGGGAGGACTCTTCACAAAATGATGTGCAATGCTGGCCTGAGGCTGTTAATAACAGTCCCTGGGATTGTTTAGAATTGGTGAACTGGACCATGTTAAAGTACTCAGCAGAAAACTTGGATAAGAAAGGATCTGCCTGTGACATCCTTTATATACGCCTGGACTCTCAGTCACACTGCACGCTGCCCTCGAAGTGGCTGCGGGGGGAACGAGACTGTCACACACCTCCTTCCGGAATGAGCCTGTGCAGAATAAGTCTGGAGAGGAATGCAGTGGTGTTTGTCGAGGTTCATCTCAAGCAGCGCTGTGACGCGGGACTCCGTGCTATTTGGTCTGTTCCCCAGGATGCGCACCAAGATGAACATCATCTGTGCCTGGAGGATTATCAACACGGTGAAGGACGCTCTCTGGGCGGTCCGAAACCTTCTGATCTTCCGGCTAAAGGAGTTGACCTCGACTGAGTGTTGCAGACTGGCACATTCCAAGGTCCAGGACTACGTGTTGAGGGACGCGCTGAAGCTTGGTTGAGCTGCCGGTAGGGTTCGGTGGGGAAAGACCATCGTGTAACATCTGCCTGCCCATGAAGAACAGGGGGCCCACACAGTCAGCCGGGCTCTGCTGACGCCTCAGCTAAACTTGTAAGCGTTAAGACCTGTATAAATGAAAGATTACTCTGTCTCTGTATACCATCAAATTGAATGATTACGGATGCATTGCATGAACAATTGTCCAGATCATCAAAATATTTTATGAAGAAAGTACATTTTTGAAATTAAAAATGGTTCTCCCAGTACGAGGCTATCCCATTGCTCATCCGGTGTGGTGACGCCTGCGATGTCCACAAATGTGGGATACCCGACTGCAAAATTTGTGGTAGTGGGGTCTGCGTTCGTCCTCTCCCCTGGTTTCCAAACAAAAAGCAGATGTTCCAATAGATGGCGCTCATTTGTGTTTCCTCCAGCTTCCTTGTACATCACACATCTCTGTTCAACAAGTTGATAGATATATGCTGCACATCTTACTTCATCCTGCAATACAACACTATGTTCAAACCATTTGACAAGAGCAACAAGCCAAGCTTCAAATTACCACATCTATTTACTGCCTATTCAAGTATTGCTCAAAATGCCCCTTTAAACAATTTATTGAAGAGAGGGAAAACAGCCACAGCCTATTCAGCCTCTCCCTGTAGCCCAAATCCTCCAACCCTGGCAACATCCTTGTAATTCTTTTCTGAATCGTTTCAAGGTTCACAACATCCTTCCATAGGAAGGAGACCAGATTGCACAGGTGATGTCCAGGAAACAACTCTCGGTAGTAAAGTACTTACAATCACCACAGCAGAATGTTAGTGCGAATGAAAAGTAAATCTGATGTTGCCTTCGCCAACAGACAGCACGTTGTGCAGTTAGAGAGGTCACGCATTTCCCACGCGAGAAACAAATTCAGCAGGAAATTAACAGAGAGAGTCAGAAGGTAAAATACAAATCAGAAATTAATTGATCAAACATTCTCCACATCTGCACGAGGCCTTCACATCATGGGCACACATGGTTACCCCTGCTGCCTCACAGCACCAGCAGTCCCGGGTTCGATTCCCACCTCAGGCGACTGACTGCGAGGCGTGTGCACATTCCCCCATTTCTACTTGGGTTTTCTCCTACAGTCCAAAGATGTGGCAGGTCAGGTGAATTGGCCATGCGAAATTGCTCGTAGTGTTAGTTGTAGGGGCATGGTTGGGTTGTGGGTCAGTGGGGACTTGTGCTGAAGAGTCTGTTTCCATACTGTAAGTAATCTAACTGAATCAGGGAATTGACGTATAGCAAAGGGTCATAGATTTACTGCAAAAATTTTAGAGGAGATTTGAGGAAAATGCTTTCACCCAGATAGTGGTGGGGTTCTTGTAATTTAGTGCTTGGAGGCTAGTTGAGGCGGGAAAACTTACAACATTTAAAAACTACATGGGACGAGACTAGATTTCATTCAGCTTTGGTAGCACAAGCTTGATGGACCTTTCTGTACAATGGTCATAGATTCATAATCATAGAGAGCTACAACACGGAAACAGACCCTTTGGTCCAAACCGTCCATGCCGACTTCTGGGAGATAGATTGGGAAATGTAAAAAATTTCTGAAATAAAACAAAGCGTGTGGATACTGGAAATATGAAAAATAAACAGAAATAGCCGGCGAAACCCAACAGGTATGGTAGCATCTGTGGAGACAGAAACAGAATGAATGCAATCATTCTTCATCTGAAGACGTTCGTCTGAACATTTGTCAAGGAACTCGAAACATCAACATGTTTTTCTCCTCACTCCAGGCCCGCTCATTGCAAATGGATTGATTTCCAATCGGAAATTGAGATATCTCGTGTTGATATTTATCGGCTATGAAGCATTTGTTTGTCGGCTTTAAGCATACTGGGCTCGATTGGGTCATAGAGATATATAGCATGGAAACATGCCCATTGACCCAAATCGTCCGTGCCGACCAGATATTCTAACATCATCTACTCCCATTTGCCTCCATATCCATTGAAAACTTTCACTTACCCATTCAGTTGCTTTGTAAATGTTGTAATTTCATATGCTTCCCCCATTTCATCTGGTAGATCATCCATACATGTGCTAGCCTTTGTGTGAAAGTCTAAGTCTTTCCCCTCCCACTCTAAATCTATTCTCACGACCTCTGGACTCCCACAGACCAGGGAAAAGACCTTGTCTATTTGCACTATCCATGAACTTGGGATTTTATAAACCTCGATAAGGTCACCCTCGCCACAAATGCTTCCTTAAGACCAGACCTATTCAACGTTTACCAATAGCTCAAGCCCTCCAAATCTGGCAACATCCTCGCAAATATTTCATGAAACTCTCCAAGTTTTACACCATGGTTCCTTTCGAAGTGAGACCAGAATTACACACAGTTTTCCCAAATAATGGCCTGTAGAAAGTGGCCCAACTAATGGCCTGTACAGCCGCAACATGACAACATGGTGAATACAGAGAAAGCTGTAGGAATTGTAATGAGGTGGACCTCATTGAATCTGTGGGATTCTCTGATTGTGAATGTTAACCTGGTCCACTGAGGAGTCCTGGCTGATAGATATAAAGAGGAATGTCAGGTTATCAGCTCACTCCAGGAATCAGTTTTGTCAGTGTGATGTCCTATGCACCTGTAACTGCAGGGTGAGTTGGGGATGCGTTAGCAGCTTATGTAGAAGTGGAGAGAGTGTAAGAGCATAATAGGAAGAAGAGAAAATACAGAATAAGGATGGTGTTGAATGCAGTAGAGTAGGGTGGGAGTTGAGTACAGGAGAAAGCGAGAGGACTTAATACAGATCACATAATAATTTGATGTTTGAATACAGAAAAGCAGGAGGAGGATGAAGTCAAGGGGAAGAGAACAGTGGAAAGGAATAAACAGAAAGTAATATTGAGCGGGCTAATCATGGAGCAATTGCGAGAAAACTGAATACAGAGATGGATAAAGACTGTGATTGTTGGAATTTAAATGGAGCACATTCAGTCGAGGGTATGTGTGTGAGTATTAAAAGCAAAAAAGGGACATGATTAAATTGAGATTATCAGGAAGAGGAATAAAAAGAGAGTGAGAGTAGGTGTAAAATACAGCAATCAGGAGAGAATGAAACGCTGGGGAACAGTGTGGCCTTCATACAAGGGAGAAGATATATTATTAATAGCAAAAGGTTTGTGTACCGCTGTGTTTAAACTAAATGGCGCGGGGGTGGGGGGGCGAGGGTCGGACAAACTGGAAGTTTAAGAAGGAAATTGAAGGAAAAATTAGAACAAGGGAAGTCAAGAAAGACAACGGTATCAATGAAGCAGAAAACTCAAAAAGCGATCATGCCGTAAGGTTGAGTGAAATAGGGGTTGATAGGAAGTTTGAGGGTAGTAACAAATTAAGAAAACTATATATGAATGTACGAAGTATTAGAAATAAGATGGATGATCTTGAGGCTCTTTTGGAAATTGGCAGCTACGATATTGTGGGGATAACTGAGAAGTGGCTTCAAATGGATAGCGCCTGGGAAATGAATATTCAAGGCTATACGTGCTACCGTAAGGACAGACTGACGGGAAGAGGGGGTGGGGTGGCCCTGTTTTTAAGGGATGATGTTCATTCCTTTGCGCGGGGGGGGGACCTTGAATCAGAGGATGTAGAGTCAGGATGGATAGAGCTGAGGAATTCTGAGGGTAGAAAGACCCTCTTGCGAGTTATCTGCAGGCCCCAAACAGTAGCATCGATGTAGGGTGAAAGTTGAATAAGGAGCTGCAATTTGCATGTCGCAAAGATGTTACTACAGTTGTTATGGGGGATTTCAACATGCAGGTAGACTGGGAGTATTAGGATGGCATTGAACCTCAAGAAAGAGACTTTGTGGAGTGCTTCCGAGATGGATTCTTAGAACCGCTGGTGCTGGAGCCCACCAGGGAGAAAGCAATTCTGGATCTGGTATTGTACAACGAACCAGAATTGATCAGGGACCTCGAAGTGAAGGAGCCATTAGGAGGTAGTGACCAGAATACAATAAGCTTCAATCTGCAACTTCAAAGGGAGAGGGTACAATCGGAAGTGACAATATTTCAGTTGAATAAATGGAACTATATAGCCACGAGGGAGGAGCTGGCCAAAGTTCAATGGTCAATACCATAGCAGGATTGACAGTGGAGGAACAATGGCAGATATTTCTGAGTATAATGCAGAAGATGCAGGATCACTTCATGACAAACAAGAAGAAAAATCCTATGAAGAGGCAGGGGTGGCCGTGACTGACGAGGAAAGTTATGAAACATATAATGTCAAACGAGAAAAACTATAACATAGCAAAGTTGAGTGGGAAAAGGGAGGACTAGGAAGCTTTTAATGAACACCAGAGGATTACTAAGAAGGAAATACGCAGAGAAAAAATGTGGTATGAAGGTGAACTGGCGAAAAATATATAGGAGGATAGTAAAAGCTTTTTTAGGTATGTGAAAGGGAACAAAAAGTTGATGGCTAAAATTGTGCCGTTGAAGACAGAAATAGGGGAATATATTACAGGGAACAAAGAAATGGCAGAAGAGTTGAATTGGTACTTCAGATCTGTGTTCACTGGGGAAGACACAAGCAATCTCCCAGAGGTAACAGTGACTGAAGGACCTGAACTGAAGAGAATTTATGTTTCCCAGTTAATGGTGTTGGGGAGACTGTTAGGTCTGACGGTCTGAAGGTTGATAAGTCCCCGGGGCCTGATGGTCTACATCCCAGGGTACTAAAGGAGGTGGCTCTAGAAATCGTGATGCATTGGTGATTATTTTCCAGAGTTCGATAGATTCAGGATCAGGTCCGACGGATTTGAGGGTGGCTAATGTTGTACCACATTATAAAAAGGAGCGAGAGTGAAAGCAGGAAATTATAGAACAGTTAGTCTGACCTCAGTGGTGGGAAAGGTGCTGGAGTCAATTATAAAGGATGAAATTACAACACATCTGGATAGCAGTAACAGGATTGGTCAGAGTCAGCATGGATTTATGAAGGGAAAATCATGCTTGACTAATCTTTTGGAATTTTTTTAGATTGTAACTCTGAACATGGACAAGGCAGATCCAGGAGATGGAGCATACCTGTCCTTTCAAAAAGCTTTTGATCAAGTCCCACATAGGAGTTCAGTGAGCAAAATTAGGGCGCATGGTATTGGGGGCAAAGTACTAACTTGGATTGAAAGTTGTTTGGCTGAAAGTAAACAAAGGGTAGTGATAAACGGCTCAATTTCGGAATGGTAGGCAGTGACCAGTGGGGTACTGCAGGAATAAGTGCTGGGACTGCAGCTTTTTGAAATATACATTAATAATGTAGAAAATGGTATTAATAGTAACATTAGCAAATTTGCTGATGATACAAAGCTGGATGGCAGGGTGAAATGTGAGGAGGATGTTAGGAGATTACTGGATGACCTGGACAGGTTAGGTGAGTGGACAAATGCATCGCAGATGCAGTTTAATGTGGATAAATGTATGGTTATCCACTTTGGTAGCAAGAACAGGAAGGCAGATTACGACCTGAATGGACTCAAGTTACGTAAAGTGGCAGTACTATGAGACCTCGTGTTTTTGTACACCAGTCAATGAAGGCAAGCATGCAGGGTCAGCCGGTAGTGAAGAAAGCTTGTAGCATGCTGGCCTTCATAACAAGAGGGATTGAGTATAGAAGGGAAGAGGTTCTTCTGTAGCTTTACAAGGCTCTGGTGAGACCGCAATTGGAATATTGAGTGCAGTTCTGCTCTCCAAATTTGAGGAAAGAAATTCTGGCTATTTAGGTAGTGCAGCGTAGGTTCACGAGGTCAATTCCGGGAATGGCGGAGCTTTCTTATGTTGAAAGAATGGAGCGACTGGGCTTGAACACCCTTGAGTTCAGTAGACTGAGAGGAGATCTGATTGAGACGGATAAGATTATTAACGGATTGGACACTCTGGATGCAGGAAACATGTTTCCGATGATGGGTGAGTCCCGAACCAGAGGACACAGCTTAAAAATAAGGGGTAGGCCGTTTAGGACAGAGATGAAGAGAAACTTCTTCACCCAGAGAATGGTGGGTGTGTCGAATGCTCTGCCCCAGAAGGCAGTAGCGGCCCAGTCTCTGGATTCATTTAAGAGAAAACTGGATATAGCTCTCAACGATAGTGGAATTAAGCGTTATGAAGATAAGGCAGGAACAGGACACTGACTGAGGATGCTCAGCCATGGGCGGCACGGTGGCACAGTGGTTCGCACTGCTGCCTCACAGCGCCAGAGACCCGGATTCAATTCCCGCCTCAGCCGACTCTCTGTGTGGAGTTTGCACATTCTCCACGTGTCTGCGTGGGTTTCCTCCGGGTGCTCCGGTTTCCTCCCACAGTCCAAAGATGTGCAGGTCAGGTGAATTGGCCACGCTAAATTGCCCGTAGTGTTAGGTAAGGGGTAGATGTAGATGTAGGGGTGGGTTGCGCTTCGGCGGGGCGGTGTAGCTTTGTTGGACCGAAGGGCCTGTTTCCACACTGTTAGTTATCTAATCTAAACAAAATGAATGGTGGTGCAGGCTCCAAGGGCAGAATGACCTACTCCTGCACCTATTGTCTATTGTCTACGGTCTGCAGGCAAATATAAACGCTTAAATGCAGGGAAATGGAGCGGAACAAATAGACAATCGGGATAATTAAATACAGGGTAATAGTGACTATTTCCAGCTTTATACAATTTGGGTCGGAGGTGATGTTGGGCAGTACCCTCCTTTCAAATTTCCAGATATCAATATCATGCCTTGGCTCGCACCTTGTCCATTCCCATAATTAGTTGTCTCCATGTTCCACTGCCTCCCAGGACAAGCTCTCACCTTCTGACGGAGTGCTCCCTCATTCTCATTCCAATTGTCCTTTCACCACATACATCCCCCTCATAGAAAGCATAGAAATCAGGAGACAACAGCTTTGCTTCACTTGGAGGTCGCCACTGATGATGTTACCTAGCCAGGTAATGAAATGTCTGGATATCAAACCTAAGCTCAGCGAGCAAACCTACACCCTACAACCCCCTCTCCTCACATCTTCCCGTTCCCTCCTACCTTCGCTTTTTAATGGAGAACAGTGTGGACTGACGTTGTGCCATTCTGATATTCTTGTGCTCACGAATGGGACTGAATGGCCTTCTGCTGTTCCACTTTACCATCTCTGAATGAGCTAAATTGCCTCCTCCACTTCCTCTGTATCATTCTCAAGAAGGCTTTTATTATTCAGTCATGGGATGAGGGCGTTGCTGGTCAGCGGCAATATTTATTGTCCATCCTTAATTGCCTGGAAGTGTGTTAAGTGTCAAACATATTGTTGTTGGTCTGTAGTCATGTGTAGTCGAGACCAGGTAAGGAAAGTAATTTCCCTCTGCAAAAGGCATGAACAAACACAGAAACATTCTGGGTTCATCATTAGACACTTAAATTCCCGAAAATCATTGAATTGAAGTTCCATCATCTGCCACAGTGGGATTTGCAGCAATACCCATAGAACATTATTGGTTGAGAGGATGAGCAGTCCAGTCATAATTCCCGTCCTGGACTGAATAAAAAATGGAAGTACTGTGGATGTTCTCAATCGGAAACAATAACAGAAATTCCTGGAAAAACTGAGCATGTCTGACAGCATCTGTAGAGAGAAATTAGAGGTGAATGGCATCCTGAAATAATGAGCTGAGTAGCATTCCTCTTTTGCTGTGCTGCTGGGTGTGTCTATGTCAACTGCAAAGCTCAGTACACTGAATTAAAAAGAATCTCCATGAAATTTTCAAGTCTCTGACTTTCTGTTCTCCCCTTGAGCAATATTTTAAATGAAGGCTGTTTGCAGTATTCCAAATAGTGCACCTATTCACTATCCATTAGTGAGATACTTCTCGATGCATTTTATACCGTTATCCAGCGAAACGGGCAGACAAATGGCAGATCATACAGGAAGTGAGAAAGCGAGATAACATAAATTAACTGGGCAAATTCTGGAGGAGGCATAATATGATCAAGACTTGGAGGTGTACACTTATGTTTGGGAAAGTGATTGGGCATTTTGGGCAGATTTGTAAAAAGGAAACGTACAAATTGGAATACGAACGTAAAGAGAAGTGAAATGTTATCAACCTTTATAATTGACCGTTTTAGCCACAGTTGGGGGAAAGAGACTGGATTTGAACTCATGAAAATCAAATGCCTTGCATTGGGTTAAAACTGAGCTCTGCCCACTCCTGAACATGACACTTTAGGAAGGATGACAATGCCTTGGATAGCCTATAGGAGGAGATTAAAAATCATCGGGAGATAGAAACAGGCCATTCACCCCCAGTGAGAGCTCGTTCTGACATTCAATGGCTTGGAACTGCTCACAGTTCTCCAACGGAGAACTGACCAGAATTGGCACCTGGGCATACCACACCGGCGCCATTACTGACACCAGGATTCCTGTTCCAGGTGCACAACACTGCTGCTGCAGACACCATTGACGCCATCTTCCTCCACCAATACCGCCAGAAGGAAGAGAAGACCAAAATGAAGATGAGACAGCAAAGATGTAAGAAGGATTCGACCGGCCTGGTGACTGAACCAAATTGGCCCAGGACCCTGTCAACGCCACAATCTTAAAACAAAAAAGTCATGCAGAATTGTATGAGGGAGTTTCACCAGGGCTCCATAGATGAACATGTGAAGTGAGACTGTAGAGGCTGGGATTGTTTTTGGACAATCTCACCAATATCAAGCCGGTGTTCTCCTCTGACCACTGACTCCTGCTGGTCAGCAAGGTAATGTGGAATCTGAATATGAAACTGCTGATCCCATTAAACATGAAATATCTCAAAAGGAGACTGATTAACAAGGTTAGATCGCATGGAATACAGGGACAACCAGCCATTTAGATAGAGAAATGGCTCTTGGATGGAAGACAGGTGGTGGAGGGCTGTTTTTCAGACTGAAGACCTTTAACCAGTGGAGTGCCACAAGGATCGCTGCTGGTTCCTCTACTTTTTGTCATTAAAATAAATGATTTGTATGCGAGCATAGGAGGCACAGTTAGTAAGTTCGCAGATGACACCAAAATTGGAGGTGTAATGGTCAGCGAAGAGGGTTACCTCAGATTACACCAGGATCTGGAGCAGATGGGCCAATGGTCTGAAAAGTGGCAGATGGAGTTTAATTCAGATAAGTGCAAGGTGCTGCATATTGGGGAAAGCATAACTTAGCAGGACTTATACACTTAATGGTAGCGTCCAAGGGAGTGTTGGTGCATAAATTGACCTTGGAGTGAAGGTTCTCGCTCCTTGAAAGTGGAGTCACAGGGTGATAGGATAGTGAAGGCGGCGTTTGGTCTGCTTTACTTTATTGGTCATAGTATTGACTGCAGGAGTTGGGAGGTCATGTTTCAGCTGTACAAGACATTGGTTAGACCACTGTTGGAATATTGCGTGCAATTCTGGTCTCCTTCCCATCGGAAAGACATTGTGAAACTTGAAAGGGTTGAGAAAAGATGTACAATGATGATGCGAGGGTTGGAAGATCTGAGCTACAGGAGAAGCTGAACAGGCTGGGGCTGTCTTCCCGAGAACGTCGGAGGCTGAGGCGTAACCTTATAGAAGTTTACAAAAATATGAGGGGCGTGGATAGGATGAATATGCAAAGTCTTTTCCCTGGGCTCGGGGAGTCCAGAGCTAGAGGGCATAGGTTTAGGGTGAGAGGGGAAAGATATAAAAGAGACGTAAGGGGCATCATTTTCACGCAGATGGTGGTACGTGTACGGAATGAACTGGCAGAGGATCTGGTGGAGACTGATACATTTGCAACATTTAAGAGGCATTTGGATGGGTATATGAATAGGAAGGGTTTGGAGGGATACGGTCCAGGTGCTGGAAGGTGGGACGAGATAGGTTTGGGATATCTGCTCGTCATGGACGTTTGGATCAAAGGGTCTGTTTCCATGTTGTAGATCTCTCTGACTCTATGACTCTATATCGAGTTTGAAAGTGGTGTAATCCAGGTGCTGGGAACGTTAAACACTCTCTTGTACGTGTGTAACAGTATATGTATGTGTGAATGAATGAATGTGGTGTGCGAGGGCATGTGTGTGTACACATTTGAGAGGGCGAGTGAATGAGAATGAGGGACTCACTGAATAAGTTCTAATTTGTTTATAACTGAGCGGTTTTAATCAGCAACATCAGAAGTAGCAATGTTAGGATCTGGTCTGCCTTCTTTAAATATTTTGAGGGGCTCTTGTGTGATCCATAAAAGATTGGGTGTCCTTCCGAGATTTGTTGTATGTTTATGATTTAGGGTTGCATTTGCTGGACTCAAAGGCACCGAGTTGTGGGTGTTAGTTTCGCCTGGATTAAATAGTGTGTGGGAAAACAATGGCTTATTCAATCAAGAAATGATTTATGGGGGTGGAAGAAGTTGCCTTAAGGAGATTTAGAGAAGTTGAACACAGAAAAGCTGCTGGAATTAGCAGTAATTTGAAATTGTACCTATCTTCTTCCATGAGGAAAGGAGAGATCATTAGAATAATAGCTCAGCACTTATATTTGCTGGAAATGTCATCAGACCCTTTAGAGGGTACTACAGTTCAACTAAAAATCAGTTGCTTTATTTGGCAGGAATAGAAAACGAAAGGACAAAAATAATGACACTGTTGTAATTACGATTAAAAACTGAGAAAAGACTACAAGAAGGAATCGATATTACAGAACAAAAAGAAAAGGAGTGAGAAAGAGAGAAAGAAGAGAGAGCAAGAGAGAGAAAGACAGAGGGAGAAGAAAAAAAGGAAGAGCGGGAGTTGGAACTTCAGGAATTGACAGATCGAAATCAGACTTAATGGAGGGAGATGAAGGCTGAAGGTAAGCTTAGTCAGGAAGAGAGTGAGGATGTACAACAGATGGTTACTATAGAACCGGTGAAATTCTGTTTGAACGCTTTGCCTAAATTTGATGGAAAGATGTCGAAGTGCTTTACTTTACATTGGTGTATGTGAGACGGTGAAAAAAGACATATTCGATGCTTATGAGCTCTTGACAGAAGCCTACCGATAACAATTCAGGAATCGAAGGAGGGGCCCTGGTCAAACCTGCATTGAATTTGAAAGGTCCAAGCAAAGCAATTTTAAACAGCGGATGAGATCATTAAAAATTAAACAAATGGATGACATTCTTAGAGAAACGATTATTTCGGACGAGTTCATAAATTAACTTGCTGAAGTCATCAGAACTCATGTGGAAGGACAGAGAGTTAAAATGGCAAAATTAACAGATGAAATGCACCATAATTATGAGCTGGTTCATAAATCAAACTTTGGCTTCCAAAATCTGTTTCAAACCGTGAGGATTAGAAACTGGGGAAAAGAGAAATCCTCACGTGGAAAGGAAAAAGTAGATCTCGGTGACGACCATGCAGATTACGTAGCAGAAGCTGAAAGTGAAACCCTTGAAGGAGAAATAGAAGTTAATAAGCTCTGGTGTTATCTCCGAAATAAAGTAGGTCACATGAAATCACACTGTTGATGGTTTGCGAAAGGCACTGGAAGCGAGATGCAGGAAAATAGGAGAAGCCAGTGAATTTTGAGGAACATCATCGGATGCTAGAAATCTGCACCAGAATGAACAATATGTTTGGATGTTGGTTAAGGAGGAAATGCCAGATCTTCTTAAATGATATACCTGCAAAACTAAAGTTAACTCACTTAAGCCAGGTGCAGCAGGTAAAGAGGTTTACATTTTAAGAGTTACCGTATCCTCCATGAAAGAGAAGGAAATGTATCATTGAACAAATATTACAGAAAATATGTGAGTAATAGGCATTCACGGTGAGATGAAAAGTGCTCAATTATGTCAAGTGTGGTTGCATTGCCCAGTTAAGAGTGGAGAGGTTGTTGTAGAAGTATTGGACAAAGTGTCAGCTCCAGCAATATTATTTGACCTTACTAATACGATAGCTCATTCACAGGTGAGATTGCTGTCAACTGTGTTTGAAAAGCCAGTAGAAACTCAGGAAACAAAGCTAATGCAGGACACATATCCTGGAATTTCTCCGGACTGTGTGGTAACGAGGTCACAAAGTCACGAGTTGAAACAAGAGGGATGACAGAGGACGGAAATGAAAGTTGAAATTAAATTAGCAGAGACCTGATTTGATCAACTGGTTGACGCAAAACAGGAGCAGTTCGATGTCAAAGCAGATATCCTCTTTTCATAGAAATTAACTGAATTACAGCAGAATGATTAGAACCCAGAGAAATTATATCAAAAAGCCAATGGAAGAAACATCTAAATGTATTTAAATCTAAATCGATGTACATGGAATAGTGTATGTTAGATTAGCTTCAGATTGGTATGACAGGTCGGCGCAAAATCGAGGGCGAAGGGCCTGTACTGCGCTGCAATCTTCTAGGTTCTGTATGTTCTATGCATCCTGGTGTACGACGATCTTAAAAAATGATACTTCTCTGAGGAGAGGGAGAACATCACGTATCCAAGCAGATAAGAAATGGACACATGTTCCTTAATTCGTATTGAGAGTGGATTACAGAAATGGGTGTACTGCGTTAACGACCAGAAGGGGATATTTACGGGTAGAAATCACCTCAAGCAAATATACAGAAACAGTTTTACAGGACTGGATTGCACAAGGATGTCGTTGAATTTTGCCAGACATGAAAAATATCTCGTATAACCTGCAGCTTTATTTCACTGTGGAGTGTGACGAAGCTACTCCTTTAACAAGGTTATGCAGTCCTTGCTTTCTTCCTCAGTGAGGTCATAAACGAAACAGGCTCTGGAAAAATGAAGACTGAAGGGTTTCGTGCCAGTTTGGTAACAGCTGACACATACTGTTTTAGGCAGAACGATTTCAATGTGTGTAAAATGACGTTAGAGTGTCAGACGAAGAGTGAAGAATTTGTGGTTGCAGAAGTGGATAAACTCGCAGCTCCAGGAATATAATTTGTCCTTTCTAATGATATAGTTCCTTTACTGGTAGGAGTGCTTCCTCGTATGTTCAAAACGCCAGTGGTGACTCAGGCAATTTAAGTATTGCAAGTCACATATCCTGGATCTTTTCCTGCCTATGTGATAACAAGGTCACAAAGTCATCAGATGAAACAGGAGAGATCAAAGATTACCAATAAGAAAGTTGGAATGGAAGTAGCAGAGATCATGTTTCATCAGAATGTTGAGATAAATCCGGAGCAGACAGATGACAATGCAGACATCTTTAACTCAGATAAATTAATTGAGTTACAGCAGAAAGATGAAACTTTAAAGCAATTGTATAAAACGGCAGACACAGAGAAGGAATCTGAATGTATCCTTGAATGTTATCATCCTTAAATGATGGCTTAATGAGGAAACATTGAGAATCAAATATTCTGGCATATTGAAAATGGGCAGAAATTCATCAAATAGTAATGCCAGTGGGGTATAGAAAGGAAGTGTTACGAATGACGCATGAACAACCATTTGGAAGTCATTTCAGAGTGAGGAAAATACAAGATAAAATCCAAAACATGTTACGGGCCAGGACTGTACAAGGATGTCGTTGGGTTTTGCCAGACATGTCATACCTGTCGAGTAATTTGAAAACCACAAGCGGTGATAAAACCTGCACCTTTAATACATTTTCCTGCATTTGAGTAACCTTTTAGAAGAATGTTAATTGATTGTGTAGGTCTCCTGCATCAAACTAAAAGTTGGAATCAGTCGTTGCCATCTCTAATGTCTCTATCCACTAGAATTCCATAGGATGTTCCATTCTGTAATATCACAGCTAAAAGGATTATAGAGGAAATACTGAAATGTTTAACGAGATATGGACGACTGAGAGAGATACAGCCAGATCAAGGGTCAAAGATTGCATCAAAATTATTCAAGGAAGTCATCGAAGCAGTGGTATGAAAGAATTCAAATCTGTTGCATCCCATTCAGAATCGCAGTGAGCTCTAGAAAGGTGGCATCAGAAAGAAAGACGATGTTGAGGATACATAGTCAAGATTATGCAGATGATTGGAATAAGGGAATATTGTGCTGTTTGAGATCAGAGTCTTACAAAATGAATCAACCAAATTCAGTCTAATTCAATTCGGTTTTGTGTCTGAAGTGAGAAGACAGTTAAAAACGATTGAGAAATTAGTAAGACAAAAATAAGAGACCACATACTTCACTTTGTGTCACATTTTAATGCACGATTAAAGAGAGATTGGAACTTGGCTACATAACATTTAAAGATATCACAGCATGCAATGAAACACGAAGCAGGCAATAAATAAATAAAAATCAAATTTCAATATCGGCAATATGGTATTAGTGTCACTTCAAGTGCTACTTGAATCTTTAAAAGCAAGTTTTGAAGGACCTTTTCAAGTTGAAAGGAAATTGAGTGAGGTGAACTATGATAGGGACTCCAGACAGAAAGAAGTCTCACAGAGTCTGCCATGTGCATCTGCTTTGAAGGTATTTTGGCAGGGAAGGACAGCACGAGGAGAATGCGTTGTTGATTACAACAGAGAGGGAAGAATCAAATTCATATGAATGTGAATTTCTCATTACTCAAATTAAATTTGAGAATGGGGAAGTTTATTGAGTTAACTTTCAGAAGAAAATCGAAATGACCTAAAAGAGTTGTTAATATTACATGGGGAGCCAAGTCGAAATAAGCTGGAAATCTTTGACCTCATTGAGAACGATGTTGAAATCGGAGATGCTGTTCCAGTAAAACAACATCATTATTGGCATTACCCTCTCAAGTTGGCATAAGTCCAAACGGAGGTTGGATGCATTGTCTGAGATAACATATCGATGTCAGCCACAGTTACTGGAATTAACCCATAGTAATGGTGCGAAAACCGGATGGCACCCAATGGTCATGTGTGGACTATCGCAAATTAAACGCATTTACAAAGACAGATGCATATCTGATTCTACGTTTGGAAGACTGTGTTGAGAAGTTGGGTCAAGCAACCTGTATTTTTAAGTTGGACTTGCTCAAAGGATACTGGTAGGCGCCTTTGTCATAAAGTGCAAAGGCAGTTCGGCTTTTCTTACGCTGACTGGATTTTATTAATTTAAAGTCATGCAATTTGCTATGAATAAACGCGCCAGGCACATTTCAGAGACGAATAAGGTTGCCAGGTTATCCAACTGTGTCATTTATATTAATGACCTGGTGATTCTTACTCACAGATGGAAGGAACATACGCAACATTTATCAGACTTGTTTGATCGACTTCGGAAGGCATGTTTGTAGATAAACCTTATGGTAAGGGCATTTGCCAAAGCCCAAGTTATCTTCCTGTGCCATGTTATTCGACACGGACACATTCCCATATCGTTGACAAAAAGAGCAGTACTATGGTTCCTGGGATTGCGTGAAATTTATCAAAAATCTGTCTCACATTTTCGCAGTGTGGCTACTCCACTCACTGAATTGCGAAGGAAAGGCAAGACGGTTTCGTGGACAGCAGACGATCACAAAGTGCTTCACAGCCTGAAAGTATTAACTTCTCCCCGACACTCGCAAAATCTAATTGTGCAAAGTCATTCAAGTTGTCTATTGATGCAAGTGTCGGTGTGGTGCTCTTGCAAGAAGATGATGAGAAGGTACAGAGTCTTATCGGGTATTTCTCGAGGAAGTTCAAATTTCATCAGCAAATATATTCGACAGTTGAGAAGGAGTCGTTGACCGTGATGGTGAAATTACAGCATATCAGTGTTGATGTTATCAGCAACATATCTGAGACAATCATCGAAACTGATCATAACCCATTGAGGTTTTTGGAGACAGTTAAGGACAAAACAAAACAGTCTGTTTAGATGGAGCTTGTTGTCATTGCAATTCAATTTGAAAAATGTGCGTGTGGCAGAAAGTGAAAACATGATTGCTGATTAATTGTCGAGACGTGAATGTGAAACGGCAGCAGTTGGTGGCAGGAATACTGCAGATTGAAACGATGTATGGTTGTGCATTTTTGTATCGTTATTTTCAATGCAATGAAAATTAGTGTTTTGCTGTACCAACAATTTTAACGCGTTTTAAAGGAGGGCATCTTTGGATATTGATCGTTCACTATTTTTTAAATGGGGAGGTGTGACGAATCTGTTCCGTTAACAAGGTTATGGAGTCCTTGATTTTTCTTCAGAGAGGCCACAAACAACATCACGACTCTGAAGAACTCGAGGGTGAAAGGTTTTAAACCAGTTTGATAACACCTAACAGATACTGCCTCAATCAGAAGCCGTTCAAGTTAAAAACAACAGTTGCACAATGAAAGGGGAGTGGCCAATTCTCCCATATCACTGTTTGTCTGGTTTGTGTTTTTTTGAGCCGTCGTGTATAGAAAGGCTGCTGGACTCACAGAAGCAGGTACTGGCTGGTATTCTCTCTCTCTGACTTTGATGCAATCAGACTTTGTTTCACTTTCCCTTTTGTGCCAAGAGATATTTATGTGAATTGTTGCAAGGATCTGTCACAGCATTATTAATTTCGGATAGTCTGTTGGGTTTTCAGGGAGGACAGGTTATTTAGTAATCTATTTTCCATTCTTTGCGCTTCCTTCAGGAATCTTGTCAGTAAATTTGATTTTACTGAAAACTAAGTGGTTTGACGAACTGATTCTGTCCTGGAATACTGACTTTAAAGGTGCTTAAAACCACGAGCAAAGTTATGGTCTGGCAAACTTCTTGAAGTGTTCGAAGAGTTCTGCCTTGTACTAAACAGGAGTTACTCAATTTTTTCACAAGATATGGATTACGCGCAGAAATAAAATCAGAACAAGTGACAACATTGACATCAAAATTATTCAAGGAAGTGTGGACAGTTTAGTAATAAAAGAATTCAAATCCACTGCATACCATCCAGAATCGCAAAAAGAACACGAAAACTGGCGTCAGATATTAAAGACAATGCTGAGGTTTTATCGTCAAGACTAATGAGAAGACTGAGATTTCCACCTTTTGTGATCTGACAAGCACCAAATGACAAGACCAAATGCACTCAATTTGAATCAGTTTGTGGATAAAAATTGAGAGCACCATTGAAATTGATGTAGCAGAAGTTGATAATTCAGAATTTAGAGACCACAAATTTGGACTATGTGTCAGATTTTCAGGAATGATTAAGTAGCGTCGGGGAGTTGGCTGGACAGCATTTAAAATGATCACAGCATTCAATAAAACGATAAGCGTATAAGCAATCAAAAACTCACAAGTTTGCTGTCGACGATGAGTTGTAGGGTTACTTTTAGTGATGGGTTAACCTTTTAAAGCAACTTTTAGTGCACCTTACCAAGGCGAAAGGATTATGAGTGAGGTGAACTATTTGATAAGAACTTCACAGAGAGTCTTTCATAATGTGCGTCATGTGACCACAGTAAAAAAGTTGAAGGTGATTCCTGTATCTTTAAGAGACAGTGAAAACAATTTTGACAGTGCAAGTTTGCAGGCAACTGTCATGTTACTGACTTGCAGTCTCATTATGTAATGGAAAATGGAAAATATGTAACATTGGCCAAAAACTGGATATCTCAGTTCTTTTGATCAACATCTGAATTTAATCAATGAGTTTGAATTATGCCTTAGGATACGAAAACCAAATCGAATTTAAAATTTGCTTGTTTGACATCATTGAACCAATGAGACGATCCGATGTTTTGGGTATGAAAAAAGGAAGTTTGGACCGTTGGTCAGAAAGAGCGCCAACTGCAACTGAAACACTGCTACTCACTACATTCTCTGTAAAATGCACATTTTTAATCTGAAACTTCTTTGTTACATAAGACTGAAGACAACCAATGGAGATCTACAAACGGAGAAAAATTGACGGCGGAGAGGACATCCACTGTCTGCTTTTGAAATGTAAGTTGATTTAAACTTTATACAGGCTTTCTTCGATCAGGACATTGTTTTAGAGTGGGAGGTAGATAAACAATCATTATGATAGAGGAGGCTCAGGGTTGTAAATAGTTAATTCATATTGACTTTAAGACTTTAAGTTTTTTTTTGGTAAATAGTAGAATTTGCCTACTACTCTGTAACTCATACTTTAAAAGATTACGAGACGAGCTCAGCTTTTCTGAGTCTCTTGTTAAATTAGCAGATTGTTTTAGCGCCGAATTATAAGAAACTACAATTGGAGGAAAGCCAATGGAGACTGTGATACTGAAAATAACACAGAGTGAAGAAACAAGTTCAGAGGAATTCTGAATTGTGCATTCCACATATTCAATTGGACAATGAAGAAGTTGTCAAATATTGGGTTAAATTACTGAGTTACCTTCCAAAGAAAACGGAAATGATATGAAGGAGTTATTATTGTCGTATTGGCTGATATATGGAAAATCGTACCAAATGTTAGGAATATATCTGCTCCACTCACTGAATTACAGAAGAAATATAAGAAATTTTAATTTACAGCCAACCGTCAGAAGTCATTTGCCAGCCTGAAAGTTGTGTTCACCTTGTCACAGTATTAGCCATGCAACATTTTAGGAACATCGGACTGGGATATCACAGCAATTACAGAAACATGGCTCAGGGTTGGGCAGGCCTGGCAGCTTCATGTTTCAGAATAAAAATGCTCGAGGAACGATAGAAAGGGATTCAAGAGATGAGGGGAGCGGCGTTTTTGATTGGGGATAGCATTACATCTGTGCTGAGGGAGGATATTCCTGGAAATACATCCAGGGAAGTTATTTGGGTAGAACTGTGAGAGAAGAAAAGGATGATCACCTTATAGCGATTGTATTATAGACTAGTGAGAGGGAAATTGAGAAACAAACTTGGAAGAAGATGTCAGCTATTTTAAGAATAATAGGGTGGCTATGGTAGGGAATTTTAACTTTCTAAACATAGACTGGGAAGGCCATACTGTTAAGGTTTAGACGGAGAGGAATTTATAAGTGTGTAAAAGAAAAATTTCTGATTCAGTATGTGGATGCACCTACGATTGAAGATGCAAAACTTGACCTACACTTGGGAAATAAGGCAGGGCAGGTGACTGAGGTGTCAGAGGGGGAGGACTTTGTGGCCAACGACCACAATTCTATTAGATTTAAAATAGTGATGAAAAAGGATACACCAGGTCTAAAAGTTGAATTTCTAAAATGGAGAATGGACAGTACTGACAGGATTAGGCAAAATTTTCAAAAGTTGTTTGGGGGCAGATGTTCGCAGGTAAAGGGACAGGTGGAAAATGGGAAGCTTTCAGGAATGAGATCACGAGAATCCAGAGAAAATAGATTCCTTTTAGGGTGAAAGGAAAGGCTGGCAGGTACAGGGAATGCTGAATGACGAAAGAAATTGATTTTGGTTCACAAAAAGTAAAAAGCATATGTAAGCTATCCACAATATTGATCGAGTGAAACCTTAGAAGAGTATAAAGGCAGTAGGAGTCGACTGAAGAGGGAAATCAGGAGTGCAAAAAGGGGACATGAAATAGCTGTGGCAAATAGAATTAAGGAGAATACAGAGTTTATACAAATGCGTTAAGTACAAAGGGTAACTAGGGTGAGAATTGGTCCCCTCAAAGATCAGCAGGGTGACCTTTGCGTGGAGCTGTCGAAAATGGGGAAGATAATAAACGAGTATTTTGCATTAGTATTTACTGTGAAAAAATGGATGGAAGATGTCGAATGTAGGGAAATAGATATTGCCTCCTTTCAAAGTGTCGACATTACAGAGAAGAATATGCTGGATGTCTTGAAACGCAAAAAGGTGGAGAGATTACCAGGTCCTGATCAGGTGAAGCCCAGAACTCTGTGGCAGACGAGTGAAGTGATTGCTGGGCCTCTTGCTGAGATATTTGCATTATCAAAAGTCACAGGTGAGGTTCCAGAAGACTGGAGATTGGCTAACGTTGTGCCACCATTAAAGAAGCGTGGTCAGACAAGCCAGGGAACTATAGGCCATTGAGCCTGAAGTCGTTGGTGGGCAAGTTGTTGGAGGGCATCCTGAGGGACAGGATCTTCATGCTTTTGGAAAGGAGAGGCCTGATTAGGGATAGTCAGCATTGGTTTGTGCGTCGGAAACCATGTCTCCCAATCTTGATTGAGCTTTTTCAAGATGTAACAAAGAGGATTGTTGAGGGCAGATTGGAAGATGTGATCTAAAAGATCTTCAGTAATGCGTTTGACAAGATTCCCCATGGGAGAGTCGTTAGCAATGTGAGATCTCACGGAATACATGGTGAACAAGCCATTTGAATATAGAACCGGCTCAAAGTAGAAGACAGAGGGTGGTGGGGGAGCATTGTTTTTGGTATGCTTTCTTTTATTGTTCAGAATATTGAGTACGGGAGTTAAGATGTCATATTGCATCTGTACAGGACATTGGTTAGTCCATTGTTGGAATATTGTGTGCAATTATGGTTTCCTTCCTATCGGAAACATGAAAGCGTTCAGTTAAATTTAACAAGGATGTTGCCAGGGTTGGAGGTTTTGAACTGTAGGGAGAAGCTGAACAGGCTCGGGCTGTTTTCCCTGGAGCGTCAGACGTTGAGGGGTTACCTTACTGAGAGTTAAAATAAATCATTAGGGGCATGGATAGGATATATAGACCAAGTCTTTTCCAAGGTATCAGCGAGTCCAGAACTAAAGGGTATAGGTTGAGGGTGAGAGCGGATTGATATAAAAGAGACCTAAGAGGCAAGGTTTCACGAAATGGGTGGTACATGCATGGAATGAGCTGCCGGAGGAAGTGTTTCAGGCTGGTACAATTGCAACATTCACGAAGCATTTGCATGGGTATATGAATAGTCAGGGTTTGGAGAGATACGGGTCCGGTGCTGGCAGGTGGGACGAGATGGGGTTGCGATATTTGATTGTTTGGACGGGTTTCACTCCATGACTAATTACACAAAGCCATTCAAAGTGGCGAGTGATCTTAATGTTCGTACTGTGACCTTCTAGGAAGAAAACGAGAAGGTAGAAAGACTGATCAGGTATTTCAGCAGCAGATTGAAAATACATCAGCAGAAATATTCGACAATGGAGAAGGAGACCTTTATGTTACCAGTAACGTGTCTCAGTTAATCGTATAAATTGATCATGACCCATTGAAGTTTGTGGAGAAATGTAACGACAAAAATTCCAGACGTTTCGGTTCGAGCTCCTTCTCACAGGCATTCAATTTGAAAGTTGTGTATGTGCCAGAATGAGCAAACATGATTGCTGACGCATTGTCAAGGCTTGAATAAGAACCAGACGCATTCAGTGGATGGAGTAAAACAGACTGAAACAGAAATAGTAGTGCATATTTGCATCGTTATTGCCAGTGCAATATCCATATGTGTTGTAGTTCACTGACAGTTTCACATAAAATGATTTTAAAATGAAGCCATCATTGGATATTTGATATTTCATATTTTTGTACGGGAGGAGGAGTAGTGATGTTGATTTTTTTTACAAGGTTGTGCTGTCTTTTGTTTTTAACATTGTCACACACACACAAAAATCATGCTTTGAAATAGCAACGCATCTCGGCACAGACACCAAACCAATCGGAGCCACACTCTCACGCTCATGTTGAAATTAATTTTGTGGCTTCACACAAAAACCTGTATGATCTGACAGAAACGTCTGTTACACACGCACATACAAGTACATTCAAATGCATTTACTGAGGCACAACTACAATTAGATATAGACAAAGAGAGACACTCAGAAACAATAAGAGACACATGTACAGAGAGGTACAAAGTGATCCGGCTGTGGGCACAGAAAGATCTTGACACACTGTCAGACAGCTCAACAAACCACTCACCTGCTTAAACATGAGCACAGTCAGGCAGAGACGCACTCCACACTCACACAATAATATACCAATACTCAGAGACGCACACATATGAAATCACAGAACAATCGTGACATGCTGACAGTAACACCGACACACCCATACACCCCCACACCACAAAGTCATCGGAAGGGATCTCCACAAACAGCATACACACAGATACAAACACAACAGTTGCGTGTGTGCAAAACAGACACAGGTAGACAACCACACAGGCACAGACATCTACACAGACATAAAGGCACTCAACTTCAGGGAAACACTCTCATACAGACTGAAGAGCATTCCCAAACACATCGCTGACAGGAGAGATGAATGGCCTGCTGCTACTAATTGACTATGTGCCCCCGTATTTGTCAATCTGTCAGTCAATCAGAGATAGAAGCCTGTTCATCTCTGACACCTCCCTCCCCTTCCTGAACCTCGACATCTCCATTAATGACGACCGACTTGACAATGACATTTTTTACAAAGCCACCGACTCCCACAGCTACCTGGATTACACCTCTTCCCACCCTACCTCTTCCAAAATGCCATCCAATGTACCCAATTTTTCAGCCTCCACCGGATCTGCTCCCAGGAGGACCAGTTCCAACACAGAACTCAGCAGATGGCCTCCTTCTTTAGAGATCACAATTTCCCTTCCCACGTGGTTAAAGATGCCCTGCAACGCATCTCGTCTACATCCCGCACCTCCGCCCTCAGACACCACCCCTCCAAACGTAACAAGGACAGAACGCCCATGGTGCCCACCTTCCACTCTACCAACCTTCACATAAACGAAATCATCCGCCGACATTTCCGCCACCTCCAAACAGACCCCACCACCAGGGATAAATTTCCCTCCCAACTCCTTTCCGACTTCCAAAAAGACTGTTCCCTCCGTGCCTACCTGGTCAGGTCCACGAACCCCCCCTACAACCCGCCCTCCCATCCTGGCACTTTCCCCTGCCACCGCAGGAACTGAAAAACCTGCGCCCACACCTCCTCCCTCTCCTCTATCCAAGGCCCTAAAGGAACCTTCCACACCCATCAAAGTTTTACTTGCACATCCACTAATATCATTTATTGTATCCGTTGCTCCTGTTGCGGTCTCTTCTACACTGGGGAGACTGGGCACATCCGAGCAGAGTGCTTTAGGGAACGTCTTCGGGAGACCCGCACCAATCAGCCACACCACCCCGTGGACCAACATTTCAACTCCGCCTCCCACTCTGCCGAGGACATGGAGGTCCTGGGCCTCCTTCACCGCCGCTCCCTCACCACCAGACGCCTGGAAGGAAGAACACCTCATCTTCCGCCTCGGAACACTTCAACCCCAGGGCATCAATGTGGACTTCAACAGTTTCCTCATTTCCTCTTCCCCCACCTCATCATGGTTCTAAACTTCCAGCTCAGCACTGTCCCCATGACCTGTCCGGACTTGTCCTACCAGTCTATCTCCTTTTCCGCCTATCCACTCCACCCTCTCCTCCCTGACCTTCATCCTCTCCCCCACTCACCCATTGTACTCTACGCTACGTTCTCCCCACCCCCACCCTCCTCTAGCTTACCTCTCCACGCTTCAGGTTCACTGCCTTTATTCCTGATGATGGCCCTTTGCCCGAAACGTCGATTTCGAAGCTCCTTGGGTGCTTCCTGAACTGCTGTGCTCTTCCAGCACCACTAATCCAGAATCTGGTTTCCAGCATCTGCAGTCAACGTTTTTACACCGTGATGACTGGTGACCCATTATGCTTCCCCTGTCCCCATCAATCCCTGGGTGATGTACTGAGATCCATGTGATTATACTGCTGGAATCCTGGACGTACATATGCAATTCCTGCGCTGGGAGCACTGCAGTTGTTTTGCTGAATGACTAAGTGAAGAATTTCCTTGACCAGTTGTTGCGCTGCATTCTTGAACTTCTCTCTGAACTTGAACAGAGTCACTGCATAAAATAATGTGTTTGTGTTACAGCCGAAATCCTTCAGCATTTCTGCAACAAACGTAAACTGGGTTCTAAACCTGTTCCTACAACGATTTCCTCCTTTAATCTGGAAGTGTAAGATATTTGCACCGTACGCTAACCACAAAATTATGAAGCTGACTGGTATGGTGATGAGGTAAATAACTGACCTCCTCCAGCTTTCCATCTCTGCATCTTTGTGACTCCTTCCCCTCCTCTAACCCCTCAGGCTCTTGCGGATTCGACTGGCCACTAAATTGTACCTGACCGTCAGAGTGTTCAACAACAGAATTAACATGAATGGGATGAAAGGGGTTAAAATGTAACCAAACCACCTCAATCCAAGCTACCTGGGATCAGTAAAATAATTTGACTTTATATAGCAGTGTATTGGAACATCGTCAACTATCCTCCCAGGTTTATACCGAAAACAGGAGAGAATGTCCTTTGAAAAGAGCAGAATGCCAGTTGCAGCCAGAGTCACGACCAAGGCTTTCTCTCTCCAACATTTCCTCTCCATTTTCAGGCAGCAAATGGCAACAAAATGATCAAAGGAGAAAAGGACAGTGAACCAAACAAAACAATCTGCCGCTGTACGAGCCGGGACAGCGACAGCACTGCACACAGTTCAGGAAACATTTTGGGAAGTCCAAGTATTTGAATCGCCACAGCATGATGTTTGTGAGAATGAATAGTAGATCTGATGTTGTCACAGCCAACAGGCAGCGTCATGTGCAGTTGGAGAGGCCGCATTTTTCACGTGCGAGAACCAAAATCACCCGGAAATTGACTAAAGGAGTCGATAAAATGGAAATCAGAAATTAGGTAAAAACCTGATGAAGGGCTTTTGCCCGAAACGTCGAGTTTACACCTCTTCGGATGCTGCCTGAACTGCTGTGCTTTTCCAGCACAACTCTAATCGCAAATTAGAAATTGCCATCGTGGCCTAATTTGTTAGATGAAAGGGATGGGGTTTAGAGTAAATGTGAGGAATGTGTTCAACCAAAGCATGGTGGGGGTCTGTTAATTAGGTTCCTGGGAGGGTCGTGGTATCAGGAAACCTCACAAACTTTTAAAACTCCCTGGATGAATAATTGAAACTTCATAACATATGAGGCTACGAGCATATTGCTGGAAGCCAAGACGATCGCAGATATTGTGTAGCATTGATAGCACAAACTTAATTGTCCAAAGGAAATATTCTGTCTTTTTTTTAATGATTCTGAGAAGCACTTCAGGGAGGCAGGTTGGGAAGTGAACCATTTTAATGAAATAAATGTAAGGGCTTTGAATGCTGAAAACATGTGATGGCCCTCATCCACAGATTCAATCAATAAGCACATCGACCTGGACCCAATATACCGGCCACTGCAGTGGACAGCTGGACCTGAAAACCAGAAGCGGCAGATACAAATCACGATAACTGCCGGACGAAGCATCACAGAAGCGCTTCACAGTGGCTCCAAAGCACTAAGGATGTCACCTCGAGAGCGGATGAAACATCTGCAACACAAATTCCCAGCTCGGCGAACAGAACCACAACAATTAGTAAATGCAGTACTCCAATCCATGTAAAATAAGATCCAACATAATAAAAATCTAGTATCTGACTCTCTCTTGTGTTCTGATTATGTCAGGGGCAATTAACATTTCAAGTGATAATGTCATTACCCAGCAGGTCAAAAACAGTGCAACTTTTCAGAACATTTGCTTTTAAAAAAACATGTTTTAATAATTAGAATAACTAAACAAGGATGCTGCCTCAACTGCTGTAATAATCTAATTGATTAATTCCTGATTTCTAAACTTAGTTAAAAATCATTCCTCCGCAAGAATTACTTCACACATTGTTAAAACTATAGAGATACAAACACTTCTTCATGGAACAAATGGAAGGTCCTCATTGCACTCTGGAATTCACTTTAACACTCCACAGTATTGCAATTATCCTTCAAGTCCAGATCCAGGTTCCCATGAAATGAGTTGTGGTTTGATACCTCAAGCTCCCAGCGAAACTGGGCAGTGAGTTCAAGACACCCCATCACCTTTTGAATGAAACGGTCGGTCTCGTGTACCCTATAATCCTTCCATAAATTTGTATTACTCTGTTTCTCCTGATAAATGTTCCTGTGTTTGGCGTGATCGGTCTCCGTCTATGACCCTGATTATTTTGATGACTTCAATCACATCACCTCTCATTCACCTCTGTTCAAAGGAAAATGACCCAAACACTGTCCATCTTTCCTTAATTCTACAGTAATTTCCACATAATGGCAAAATTTTTATAAATCTCTTCGAATCTGCCTCAGTGCAATTCTGTCCTCGCTGCTAGGTGGTGACAAAGTCCTGTTCATAAAACCATAGGTGTGAGCCACCCAGTGTCTCAAGTAGTTCTCGTGCTACAAATCTTGCGGCGGTGAGGGAATTTGTTTTGCGTTGGCTCTGTTGCAGTGTGAGAGATTCCTATTTTGGTAGAGGTAATATGCAATTTCTTCTAAGTCTGGGTATGTGATCGGTAGCGTAAAATGTTTCTGGAGAGGTATAGTTGGGGCATAGTCTGATTGAAGTGTGGTGTCAGTTAATCAGTTCATTGGGCGTTAGGATATGTGGTTAGTACCCTCACTTCTGTTCTGATACCAACTGATTAATTACAAAACAAGCCAGACCCCCAGAACGAAATCCAGTTTGATGGATTAAAATCTTATGTCTTTTCATTTAACAAAGTGATCTCTTGCTGAATAGTAAAGGCAAAATGCTGCAAATATCTCGCCCACGTCAAAAACAAAGTTTATTTCAAAAGGAATGACAAAATATTAGAAAGCAAACTCTCGACTTTTCACACAGATTCAAAGAAAATGATTATGCAGTGTGTATAATTCTCATTAACCTCAAAACAATGCGTAGATGAAACGAAAGAAAGCAGCTTAGTACTTAATATAAAACTGTTCTATCTTTCCAAAGAAAATACCCCTCGTGTCATATTCACACCAGGGTTTCTGGATCTAACATTTGCTCAAATGACTTGTGCCTGCCACTTTTAAAGTGAAGCTGCTGTGAACTTCTTTATGGAACAACCACAAAGTTAATTGTGAATGTACTCAGCGTTAAGTAATCTCTTCAGAGCATCTTTTCTCCCAATAAATCTGTCTCGGATGAACAGAAATTTTCACTCCAAGGTACGAAAGCTGACTAATTTTCGCATCCCCTTCTCATGAGGAAATTTTTGTGAATCCATCCAGTTTCAGAAAATAAAAAAGACTGAAACAAATGAGAAAAATGTTAAAAATTAAGCGATTTATTCTGAATCTCATATTGCTGACCTCTCCAGCAAACCTTTAGATACCATTGATACCATGCTGGGTGATAAACAATAATTTAAAAAAAACACTGTAGACTCGTGCACAAAGCCATTCAACCCACTGCCAGACTTTTAAAAAACGGTTTTGAAACAAATTGCTGTTGTTACAGGAATACCTCGAAGTTTAATGTTAGCATCAGAAGAACAGAGTAACCGACAGCTTATTCGTTCAAAAAACAGAAAAGAAATCTCTTCCGATTTTGTTTTCTATTCTCGACATAAAAATACCACTGTATATAATTTTTTCAAAGAGACTTGCTTCCTTAATTCTATCGAAATTCAGCGTCGTCTCCGCTTGAATTGAGATTTCTGCAGGCTTGCCACAAGAGATTAATCATTACACCACGGAAAGTTTAATTTCCTGGGCAATTCCTGCAGAGTGTGCGATTGCTACCCATGCATCATTCTGAGTAATAGCATTAATCCTCAGAAAAACTCGGGCGATGTCAGATGTGTAAGGCACTTACCAGGAAATGTTGCAATCAGAATGTTCGTGTAAATGAATTTCCACATCTGATGAATTGAAAAGGTCATTTTCTGCAAAAATCTATTTGTACAAGCAATCTCTCTGTACGAAATTCCTAGGTGATAAAATTCCGAAGTCTTTCATTTATACCTGCTGATTCCTCTGGGGGACAATGACATGACAACGTGGTTCCAATCATTTATTTAAGAATTTGAACAAACAGGTGACAGCGGTGTGTTAACTCCGAGTTGTGATCGTTCATTTTTAGAACTGAGGTTTATTCGATGATTAAAATCCGAATCGGTCAACAGCAAACATGGGAACATGCATGTTGAGCCATTTATTGGAATCTCTACAGTGTGGAAGCGGGATAATCGGCTCATCGAGTCCACACTGACCCTGCAAAGTGCATCCAACGCAGATGCACCCGCGGCGCTGTGAGGCAGCAGGGTTAATTAATCAGTCCTTGTGGCACGCTATTTACTAACATTGACACCCCAATTCTATCCATCCAACTTGGAAATCTTATTTTACATCATATTGTTATTAACTTGACATTGACATTTGGAAATTAATTCCGGTTGAGAGTTTCTCAGAGAAATGTTCTCCTCAACACTGGGTTGTGGCTTCCCTGTTTAATATCAGCTGGAGCATGAAAGAAAAATAGCTGGTTACCAGAGACGACACATTGTAGGTCTTAACAAACTCAACAGAATTGAAGCGGGAAAGTGTAGAAAATGAAGAGCCTCAGGTCCTGCTCAACATTGGCATCAACAATGTTAGGGGGTGAAATAGCCCATCAGAGGTCAGAATCCAACATTAATCATTCCTCATTTGCAAAAGCACAGCCTGTGACAGCAGTCTCTCACTGCCTTAGGCATTCAACATCTCCATATCCATGACATTCATCCTTTTTATGTCAGCAAGGGCTCACTGATTGAGATGCATTCATAGCCACATTCAGGGAACTCACATCCAGTTGGCTAACCTCATCACAAATATTACCAGAAGGAAAAGCTTGGGGTTTCTGAAAGTGGAATTGAGCAAATCAGGCAAGAAATTGAACAGCTGATCCTTGGGTTACTCCAAGTGCTCATTTGATTATTGCAGGTGTGGCTGGAAATATTGGTTCCAAGGGGAAGATCGTCTGACATTTCATTTATTGGTGAGGGTTCTGTGGCTGGTGCGATCTGAATACATTGGAAGCGTGGTTTGCTTTTAATTGAATGTTACTTTTCTAGCCAGATCCTCATAAAATATGTGTGGGCAGCACGCTGGCACAGTAGTTAGCACTGCTGCCTCACAGCGCCAGAGACCCGGGTTCAATTCCCGCCTTAGGGAACTACTGTATGGAGTTTGCACGTTCTCCACGTGTCTGCGTGGGTTTCCTCTGGGTGCTCCGGTTTCCTCCCACAGTCCAAAGATGTGCAGGTTAGGTGAATTGGCGATGCTAAATTTCCTGTAGTGTTAGGTAAGGGTAAATGTATGGGTGGGTTACACTTCGGCAGGTCGGTGCGGACATGTTGGGCCGAAGGGCCTGTTTCCACACTGTAATGTAATCTAATCTAATCTTAAAGTGATAAGTTAGTTTTGAAACGTCACCTTTATAACTTATTATTTATGATGATGTGTTCGGTATTTGGGCAGAGATACCACTTTGAAAGAATTAACTTATTACTTCTCACAGTCTTGAATTGATACAAGACCACAGATCTAAACACGCAGCAATGAAATATGCTTTCTCCAAATAGTACGTACACAATTCAAAAGCATGATTTTGCAATTTTATTGTATTGGGGAAGAGTGATCTCAACATACTCGAATTATTTGCCAACATGGAGAATGATGAAACTTGCGTCCTGAATCTAAATAGAGAGTTGATGTATAAATGAGCAATGCTGGACTGAGGAGCATTAACAAAGACGTTCTCAGTTGTTTGGCAATGGCAAAAGAGGGAGAAATGTCTGAATGCATTGCAACAATTATTCAGGTGCTTCGGGATCAGGAAGAAAACAGGATAGGTGAGAATGGGCAGCCCTGCCTGACTCTGGATCTGGTCAGGAAGCCCTCTGATTCCCAGCCACTGACGGCAGAAGCTGTAAAAATATCTGTTTCCATGCTGTATAACTCTATGACTCTACGACCTGTCGAACTCATTTGCGGAATCCTCCCCAAAACTCAATGTGGAAAGCACATCTCAGACTGAGCTGTACAATTTCCTGTCAAAGGTCTTCTCCTGGTCCAGGCTGATGAGGCAGGCCTCCAACTCCCCTGTCCTGTACTGAGGTGATCATGTCCCTCAGGAGAAAAATGCTCTCATCTTTAGTGCTGCCCACTGCAGGACAGGTTTGATTGGTTTGAATTACTGATCCCATAGGAGATCTGACCTGGTTGGTTATGACCTTTGATCCGATTTTTTAATGTGCAGTCAGCAATGACACAGGTTGCCAGTCCTTCAACTTGTCCTTCGAATTGTAGATGAGGGGCGAGATACCTTTTCTTGTGCATTATGCATTGGTCCTGGCCAATCATGTCCCACCGATTTGACCACAATTTTGTAGGAAAGCAGTGATCTCTGTGAATTTTACACATTTCTGAGTACTCAAAAGCCTTGTCAGCTCATTCAGGGAGAATGGCTGCTGTCGCATCTCCCCCAAGGTGCTGTTATCTAAGACCTCCGTGATATTTGGCAGGAATGACTGGGAGATTTGCAGTGATAGTTGGCTTCATGTCGTAGAGTCCAGCAGAAAAGGATTTGCTGATCCTCAGAATGTCATTTTGAGAGGACATAATCGAGCCATCTTCTTCCTTCAAGCTACTGATCACTGATCTCCCGCTGTCCATCTTCTGAAAGAACAATAATGCGCAGGACTCACCCTACTCGGCGTTGTTGATGTTGGACCAGGAAGTTACCTTGAAGGCTTCTGATGTAAAAAGCAAGGCTTACTAAAGATTGGTCATAACATCGACCTCCATCGCCTGCAGTAGGCGTAGGTTCTGCATGCTCTTTTGGATTTTGGACAGTTCTCCCTGCTAAAGATCCTCTTTATATTCCCCTTGATTATCTCCCACAAGTCCGAGAGAGACTGAAAGAGGGATGTCACAGTTCTCCAAACTGTGGAATCCATTTTGAGCTCCTCTGTGTTCTCTTGGTTCAGCAGTTTCACCATCAGGTTACACAATCGCTTGCTGGCCAGCAGGAGGCAGTGATCATGGAGGAACACCGGATTGACGTCGGTGAATCTGCCCAAAACCGATCCAAGTCTCTCCAATCTAACCTCACAGGTGAAACGTTCCAAGCCTGTGCAATTCCCCTTCAACCTTCCTTGTGATTGTTTCAAAAGCGTTCATGCTGTTGTGTGCATTTGCTTACAGGTTGGTTGTAAACTTCTTTCTTCTTTGCTCTCTCGTCTTCATCTTTACTTTCGTTTGCATTTGGCCATGATGGTTGCTGAATATGGTGTTATTGGTATCGACAGCAGCAGCTTTATGAACCTGAACAGGAATCCTGGTGTTGGTAGGGGTAGTCCCAGGTACACAATCCCATTATCTTGACCGATTACATTGTACTGGTGTTAATGAGACAATGGAACTGAGATGTTAAACCAGGAAACTTGCCCCTTTGCCTGTCAAATTCAATCAAGTCAGACAGATATGCAAGTCTTCATTTTGACTGAAAATTGAATGGATTGGTGATGAGACATTGCCACAAGATTTCGGATTGAAAAATAGTTCTGAGTTTAAATAGAAGTGTTCTTGAGATCGTTACTTTAAAAAGATGACATCAAAATATTAAATGCTGTTTATGTACCACACTTTCTATGATAGAAACTGAATTTAAATTACGTTAAGTACATTGTTACTTCAAACGGCTACTAAACAATTCTGATCGAACATGACCTGAATGACTGGCTAAAAAAAGGTCAGAAATCACACGAGAGCTTGTGCTTTCAACTGGACCTGTTTAATAATAGCTTGGTATCGTGTGACCTCTGACATTGTCTCCCCCGTTTCAATGCTGGCACCTCCACATCATAGCTAAAAAAAAGGCAGCTCAAATCAGAGTGTTCCCACACACATTGCAGAGAATCTCAGGGCAAAGAAGCAGGGACCTTGGGAGTGGGAGGAACAGCTCCAACTCCAATTCAACAAGCCGTAATCAGGGATTCTAACCTCGTGCCTCGGCAAAGACATTTCAGAACTGAAAAATTACCCGGGCTTTCAGAGGCAAAAAATTGGTTTTGTAAAGCTGCATATTTATCGAACCTGTACATCAAAGACAATAAACCACGTCTCGTTATTGGTGGATGACGAGGCCCAATAAGTGAGCAGATCGACAAGATCATATGAGAACAAAACTTACAGGTGAAATTCTGAATGTCTACAGGGAAATGGCCTACACAGCGATTAATCCTTTTGCTTTAGAATTTTACAGGCGGAAAAACCAACAAGTAAAATTTGACTCATGTCGTTTAGGGAAAGAAAATGGAATCCTTACTTGATCTGGCCTGTACGTGACTCCAGTCCAACTGCAATATGCTTGACTCCGAACTGCCAAGAATTGGCAATAAATGCTGTTTTGACCAGTGATGCTGTCATCTCACAAAATACCACAAATGTTACAGCTGCAATGAAACAAATCCCTGGTTGGATCTCACTTGGTGAAATGTAAACAGATCCAGCAACCTCACCTTAGTTTGGATACAATGGCATACAATGGGAGGGAACACAGTACAGATTTGCAAGAATGAGAGCTTAACTTGAGATGTTTAGTTATAAGGAGAGGCCGGACAAAGGTGGCCTTGTATCTGTCGAAATTGAAGACAGGGTGGATGAAGGTAAACTGTTTCCATTGGTTGGGGTTTCAAGCACAATGGCACAAAGTCTGCAAATTAAGGCCTGTGTGATCACGAGAAATGTTAGGAAGCATTTGCACACAGAGAGGTTTTTTGGAAATCTTTACGACAAACGACTGTGGATTAGGTGTTCATTTTAAATCCGAGGTGGATTTTATTTTTTGGTAAACGTAGGTATTAAGGGAAAGATACAAATAGAGGTGCATGGCGTTCTGCTGCAAATCAACCATTGAATGGTCGAACTAGCTCGCGGGGGCTGATTGACCTTTTTCTGTGTTCCTATGACTATTAGCCCCGAGTTTATCCAAGACATTGATATCCTTCCAAAAGGAGTAGCGTTGAGAAGTGGGCAGAGCTCCATTTCAACCCATCACAAATCATTCACTTTTCAAGAGTTCAGATTTGATCGGTGTCCCCCCAACTGTGTCTGAAACAATGAATTGTAAAGATTTAATAATATTTTCCTTAACTTTGTATTCCATCTCGACTTTGTAGAGTTTTTTGTTTCAAGCCTGTTCAAACTGCCCAGCCACTTTCCAGAGAAGTAAAGTGTACATCTCCAAGCCTTGATGTTCATATGTCACCTCCTGAATTCGCATATCTCTTGTCTAGACAGTTTAATTGTTTCTCACCTCTTACATTATCTGCTATTTCTCTGCCTCCTTCACTGGTTTACAGTATAAAATGTGTGTAGAACGATCCCACTAATGGACAGCGATTATCTGAAGTATTTGGAATACTGCAAGCAGCCGTTATCTAAAATATTGTTCAATGTTCGAACAATTAGCCAGAGAATTGAACATTTCACTGACGGATTTTGTTTTTAATTCAATAGATAAAGCATTGCTCAGTTTTCAATGAGTGTGCTGCTGTCATAGACACACCCAGTAACAATAGAACAGGTGGAGACTATTCAACTCCTTCGCTTGCGTGTACCACAGGAACTGGAGGAGGCCTTTCAGCCCCTTCTCCAGCCTATTGTACTGGAGCAGGAGGGCATTCAGCTCTGAATTCTCTACGCAATTGCTGGCAGACATGCTGACTTTTATTCCCAGCAAGTTCGGCTTTTCTTGCTGAGTTATAGCTTCCACAGTTCTTTTGGTTTTGTTCAGCCCCACCTCCAGCACGTTACATAGAAGGAAGCCATTCAGCATGTGGATGCAGTGTCTTATTGGAATTATCACCGGACTGTCAATCCAGAGATCCAGGTAATGTTCTGGGGAACTGGATTCAAATGCTACTATATGTCGGATGGTGACAGTTGAATTCAATAAAACTCTGGAATTGATGAGTCGAATGACCAGAAATCCAATGACGATTGTCGGTTGATTCGAATCCTTTGCAGAGAAAAACGACCATTCTTATTTTGTCAGGACGACAATGATTCCAGGCACACAACAATGTATTTGTCACTTATCTGTCCTCTAGGCAATTAACGATGAGCAAGAATATGTTGGCTCTGACCAGTGACTCCTTCATTTCCATGAATTAATTTTTAAAAGCCCCGTTTGGGACTGATACAAAGGAAGTGGAGGAGGTAGTTTAGCTCATTTTGAGAGTGTAAAGAGGAACAACAGAATGCCATTCATTCCCTCTCATGTGAGTACAAGACCAGGAGAAGGGAATTACATTAGTCCACACTGCTCCAAATGAAAAAGAGAGAGCAGGTGGGCGAGGCAGTTGTGAGGAGTAGGTTGTCTGTGATGTGCCAAGACTGAGTAGACAGTGAGGTGGAGAGAGGTGATATTGTGAGACAATGCAGTATAGGAGGGGAGTAATTGTGCAGTTGAAAGGAGTGACTTAATGTTGTGGTTTGGAAATCTGAAGGAATCAGAACATTTATTGGAAGCTAATTGGAAGGCTATTCCCATTTTCACCAACAATAACTATAACAGGAAAACATTTCTGTTGAGTAATATTTAATCCTTTACCTAATCCACAGTAGTTAAACAACTCTCTTATTCTCTATGCAATCCAATCTCTTCCCCGGTGTTAAATTCTCTCCCGGATACTCTGTCTTTCACCTTCTCGCTCTCTCTCTCTTGAACTGTATTTAAGACATTATCTGAATTCACTCCTCTCTATCCAATCCCCTGTATTTAAACCTCTTCCTATTCGTCTGCATTTAATCCTGCCCAATTCATCTTTAATTGCCCCAATATTATTCTGCGTTTGAGTCTCTCTATTTCCTTGTACTTAACCATTTCTCTCTTCCCCTATATTTAACCTACGTCCTATTCCTCTCTATTCAATCCTGTCACTGCTACTTTACATTTCATATTCTTACAATTACTCTGCACTCCACAATTTTATTTAAATTGCACACATGACGATCTTTAGTCCTCTCGTTGCATTCAACTTTCTGCACAATGCTCTCCAATTAACTCACATACGATTAGTCTTCATTTAATCCACTGCGCTCTGTGTGTACATGTCTGCTTTTCCCCTGTGTTTCCCCTATCCCTACTATCCTGTATTAAACCTTATCGTCATAGCACTCTCGGTAGTTCATTCTCAATTACGCTGTAATAACTGTCCACTCTAGGTAGTTCATTCTCAATTACGCTGTAATAACTGTCCTCCATCTTCCTCTTAACATAATTCTCACACTGCTCCCATATAATCACCTCTGTCCTTATTACTCTGTATTTAATCCACTCACGTGTCACAGAGGCCAGGAACCCTTCATCAAGTCACTGCATTTACGCTTACGTAGTATCTCTAACTGACCCAGCTACCACAATACTGCTTTCTGGAGTGAGCAGAATCCCCAATGTTCCTGTTTGTATCTGACAGCCAATACTCCCTGATGGGAATATGTTTACAGCCCCCGTCAGGGAACTCATTCAATTTGAGCCATCTAGCTGAACAAATTATTTTTTTTTCCAGCTGCCCCTGTACTTCCCCTCTCCCTGGACCCCTGTAGTCAACACTGTTTCTCCCGACACATTTTTGAATAACTTGAATGAAGAAAGGCAATGTCCTTTTGCCTAATTTGCAGATGAGACAAAAATTCGTGGAAGTCAAGTTAGCACATTGCATGTGCTTTCTTTGGTTCAGGGATAGCCATGCTATTCTTCAAGCAGGTGGGGATTTCGTCTTGTTGGAGGGAGAGGTTGAAGATGTCGGTGAATACTCCACCAGTTGGTTCACAACTCATCTCTGTGCTCACCTTGTGGTTCCGTGTCGGCCCACTGCTTTCTTCGGGTTGTCTCTCAGAAAGACTGATCGGACATCTGAAGTGGTGACCAAAAGAACAGGAGTGTCAGGGGATGTTAGGGCCGGAGTCACTGCAACGCTGGCATTCAGCTCAAATCAAGCATAGAAAGCACTGAGTGTGTCAGGGAGGGATATGTCTTTGTCTGCTATCTTGCTCTGCATCATTTCGTATCCGTAATGTTGTTTAGGCCGTGCTATGGGCGATTGGTTTCTGGTTGGTCGCATTCGCCTTGAACTTGATCCAGTAGTCACTCCATTTTGGTGGTCATATCTGGATTCTCTGCGTTAGACGGTGTTGTCTGCCTTAAATTGTGCCCATCTGGTATTTCGGCGGGAGTGTATTTCTTGGTTCATCCAAGGACCACGATTGGGAAAGACTCGAATTAACTTATTTGGCATGCAGTCCTCCATGCATTAGGTAATGAAGTCGATGACGTTGGTGTCATAATCACGGTCAAAACCACTGATTCCTAGCAGTCCTGGAGACTGTCTTCCACAGCCTCAGACCAACATCAGACCTCCATTTGTGCATGGTCTTTTCATTTCAGCTTCTGCGTGTAACCTGTTTCCACATGTAGGGGCGACGAGGACCTGATGAAGGGACAAAATTTGCAACATAGATGAGGATGAATTTCTTCAACCAAAGGGTGGTTAATCTATGGAAATCATTGCCGCAGAGAGCTGTGGAGGCGAGGCCATCAAGTGTGTTTAAACAGAGATACATGCGATTTGGAAGGACGCCTTTGGTTAAGGGGAGAGTGGGATTGACAAACAGATCATTCATGATTAAATTACAGAGCTGACTGGGTGGCTTGAACGGCCTGATTCTGCTCTTACATCGTATGGTCTAATGAACCAATTTCTAACATTTTTTGTAAATGCACACAAACCGCTCTTAGCTCAAACGATAATAATATATTATAGCCTTGGTTCAAACATGGAGAAAAGAGCTGCTGTCCTGCATTTCACTGAGTATTCCCTCCCTTGCTTAGTTCGTAAGACTTATGCCTTTGAATTGAAATAACAGCTCACCCTTCAAGGTTTCTGGGGTAAAGATACTGATATTTACATCTTTTCCAGTTTCCCATAAATACTGTATTGAGAGAAATCAGTGCACCGTGTCCCAATGAAGACTTCAATTGTCATTGTAAAGGAGAGGGAGACTCATGATAATACAGAGAGATAACCACAACCAGCAGGAAACAGAAACCCCGCCCCTCACACACACATTTAGACACACACATGCACACACACACAGAAAGTTAAAAATCACACAACACCAGGTTATAACACAACAGGGTTAATTGGAAGCACTAACTTTCTGAGTGCTGCTCCTTCATCAGGCGGTTTTGGAGAACACAATTTTAAGACACAGAATTTACAGCAAAAGTTTAGTGCGATGTTACTGAAACTAATCATTGAAAAAACCTTAATTATTTATTGTGGCTTTCATCTGTTAGAACACTGTGATAGTTTCACTTCTTTCATGTGTAAATCACAAAACCTTTGTTTTAAAGTTGCAGTCTCCGGTTAACTGTAACAATAGGTGTTAGCTACAAAATTTTGAAGGTATTAGCCCCCGTGTTCTCTGTCTTTGTCATAATGTTTAGACTGATTGTAAACTAAAAAAGTGAAATCACAGAGTTTAACATTAATTCATGCAGTTTTTGAGCAAAGTACAATGTAACTCTGCATTACGGTCAGTCTCCCGCGCTAGTAAACTTTGGTGCTGGGAAGAAACGCTTTGGAAATTTTGATTGTTGGTGAGGTGTCTGGGACTGTTGTGATCTAAACACATTGGAAACATCTGTTTCTTTTTCGTTGGACGGGGATTGTTAACCTTCTGGAGCAAAATGCCGGCCATTATTATGGAATATTTAATCCAACCTCTAAGAGGGTTGGAGAACTGGGAACAAACACATTTAGGAGGCAGATGAAGCTACCACGGGAGGGAGACAATCTTGAGTGAGAAATGAAAGCAGCTGAAACACATCCTAGATCTGTAATGTCATTCTGGTTCTGAATCCTGGCCTTCAGGATCAAACACTCCACTTATGCATCTCACACATTCAGGTACAGGGTTCTTTCTCGAGCATTACTTTTGAGTTGTGGGAGATCCTCAATAACATATGCATGAAGTGATGCAGTTACTGTCGAAACCTCACCTTTTCAATTTAGTCTTTGTGATGATGCATGATGGGTTTTTTTTCAAAAACAGATTGGAAGAGCACATCAGTATCTTGAACTGTTTCCAACCGGCCACAATGCATTCTTGAAGGATTGTTTTATTACATCTCGCAGCATTGAACTGAAACAAGAGTGCAGATGTAAGAATTCAACGATTTCTGACGCTTTCCACAAGAATTACGGACACAATGAGTTAGCATTATTGAACAATATCAGTGGACTGGCGATCAGTGTCCATAAAAACTTGAATTAAGTATTCAGGTGGAGAATGAAGAAATTTAGCAGAAACGTGATTCCTCATTTGAAATAAAGAGAACAATGAAGGCTTCGTGTAGAAATAGGCAATGATCGAGAAAGCAATCATATTAAAAAATATAGTTAGTTGATTAGCAATGGTGAAACAGTAAGCAATGCCTGAATGAATTACAATAATTCACCCCTCTCTTGTGCAACAATAAAACAGAAAAGGAAAGAGTGGGAAGCATCGCTTGAATCCCAATCTTATCAGGAAGCTTTGTGATTCTGAACCATTTATTGAGACTGCACTTGTTGGTGTAGAGTTGTGAGATCAAAATGTGGGTTTCCTGCCCAAAGCCTACTTGGAGAATACATTCCACATGTAACTGTGCGATTTCCTGTGAAAAGCCTGCCCCTGCTCCAGGCCGATGAAGTTGGCGCCCACCAGGCCAAGTTTCCCACGATCGTGTCCCTGAGGAGAGTGAGGCTTTTAGAGATCATTCTGTTCAGTAAAGCTCAGGTTGATCGGCATCATCACCACTTCCAGAGCAGTGGTTGGCGATGACCTTAGAAACGATTGTGAAATCTGCATTCAGTAGTGAAACTGGTCAACGGACCTCCCTCATCCCTTGGAATTGTAGAATGGTGGTGTTGTGGAGGAAACTTTCTGCATGCATTTACACATGCTAACTCCATGAACGTATAAGAATATTGCCAGTCTTGGAGTGTTTCAGCTAAAGGGAGAGTATGACTAGTCTGAGGTTCTTTTCGCCATAGCGTCAGAGGTTGAGGTGTCACCATGTCAAAGATTATAAATCATGAGGGTCAGAGATAGGGTAAATAGCCAAGGACGTTTCCCCAGCATAATAGAGACCAAAACTACAGATAGTAGGTTAATGTTAGAGAGGAACGTTTTAAAAGGGACCCAGCAGGCATCTTTTTCACGCAGAGGTAGGTGCAAGCTTGGATGGAACTGTCAGACGCAGTGGTGGAGGCTGGTACAATTCCAACATTTAAAAGGCATCTGAATGAGCAACCGTAGTGGTTTACAGGGTTTCGAGACAAATGCTGGTAAATTGGACTGGATTCCTTTGGATAGCTGGTTCGCAGAATAAGTTTGATTTGATTTCATTTGATGCATTTATTATCAGTTGCACCAAAGTACAGCGAAAAGCTTTGTTTATGAGCCGTACAAGCAGATCATCGGATGTGAGGGTGTTCAGAACAAAAGATTTAGACTGAGGCATTCAGGTTACATTTCACAGTGTGTACAACAGAATCAACATTTGGAAGATCAGCATTACTTGAGGCAGGATAGTCGATTCAATAGTCTAATAACATTCCAGAAGAAGCTCTTTATGAATCTGCTGTTGCGCATGCTCAGGCCTCTGTATTTCTGCATGACCAAACACGTTGTAGGAGAGCATTACCGAGTTGTGGAGGGTCTTTTACGATGGTTACAGCCTTTCCATAGCAGTGGGCTGCATAAAAGGAATCCATGCATGGAAGCTTGATTTCCATGGTGGACTCGGCTGTGCATACAACCTTGTACAGTTTCTTATGGTACTGGGTGTAGCAGTTCCCATACTATGCTGTTGGGAGCCCAGAACGAATTCTCTCACAAATGCACCTGTAGACGTTGGTGAGGGTACTTACGGACTCTCGGATTTCATAGAAAATAGGGTTGTTTCTGTTCTGTATGTCTCTATGACTCCGTGACTCAAAAAATTCATTTTCTTTGCCAGCAATTTCCATTATCCCCCGTTTAAATTTTCCTGCTTGTGACTGAAAGGCCTTCTGTCAGATTTCACCATTTTGTTTTCTTTAAGACACTTATATGGAAACTTATACGTGGTTATGCCCTCTGCAATCTTAATCTCATATGCTATTTTCCCCTTCTGAATGAAATACTTGACCCTCATTTGCTGACTTTTTAAGTGCCACCAGTCCTTACAGCCCTTCCTTTTTTGCATCGAATACTACCTCTAACTCCCCTCGTAAGCCATGTCTTGGCCATGGTTCTGTTTGCCAGACAGGAATAGACACCTTTTGTAGTTTAACAATCTTGTAGCTCAGGTGACGGGCACTGGGGTTGAAATTGGAAACAGGAAGATGAGGAATGATTCATCGCAGAGGTGCAATCAGACTCAAGATGGCATTGTGAAATGGAGGTCTTGTCTCATTAATCTATCCTGTCCACGCTGTCTTTAATCATCTCTTTTTACCTGTGTTTACCCCTCTTCCTGCTATCATGTATTCAACTCTCTTTTCATGACTCTCGGTTTTGTCCCTTCTCTATTAAACTGTCCTAACACCCTCCCTTTCCTGTTACTGTAATGCTAGCCCTACTCCCCTGTAATAAACACTACCCTTATTACTTTGCATTAAATCCTCTCCCCTTTCACAAATGCTGTTTACCCGTCATCAAGTCACACCGTGTTTGTATTGCATAGTAATGACATTGACCCAGTTAACCCAAAGCTTGTTCCGAGTTAGCAGAAGTCCAGTTTTCCCTTTTTAAAATTGTTTTCTCTTCAACCTTGCCCTAACTGCAATCGGATTTACTTTTCCCTCGCCCCCATATTGTGTGTGCACAGGTGTGAGACACAGTGAAAGACACAAGGTGCACATATCTTTATTCAAATTTCCACCAATAGGAAGATAGGAAACCACCCGGGTGGCCAGTGACAAGCAGTGCCCTTCACATCAAAGGGCAATGCTGTGTGATCAAACAGTGAAGGGGAGGGCAGAGAATAAATCAAAATAGAGTTTGAGGGTGAAATAATGCACTCCACCCCCTGTGGCGCCCACCTCCCCTTGAAAAAAACTCCAGGGTGTTGGTGGACACAGCGTGCTCCTTCTACAAGGACACCCGGGCCCTAACGTAACCGGAGAAGAGGAGCAGGCAGTCGGCCTTAACGACCCCCTCCACGGCCCGCTGCTTGGACCTGTTTATGGCTAGTTTGACCAGGCCCAGGAGCAGACCCACGAGGAGGTCTTCAGACCTGCCCTCCCTCCTCCGTACCGGGTGCCCAAAGATCAGGAGTGTCGGACTGAAGTGGAACCAAAAGCAGAGGAGGAGCTTTTTAAGAAAATCAAAAAGGGAGTGCAAACGCCCACACCCAATATACACGTGGTCCACGGAGTCCACAGTGCCACAGAACAAGCAGTTGGGTTTGACGTCCATGAACCACCGCAATCTGTGGTTGCAGGGGAACGCTGCGTGTAGCACCCTCCACCCCAGATAACCGAGAGAAAGGGGGAGGAGTCCCGCGTAGAGAGCCCTCCACTGGGGATCCCCACCACCCGGTGGCAAATGGGCACGCCAAGGCGTGTCCGGACGGTGGATGAGGGAATGAGGTGGACGGTGTGCAGCAGCAGTAAAAACAGGGCCCGCCATTTTACCCCCTGAAAGGGAACAAAATTAAAATTCCGGAGGTGGCTCAGGTTGTGGGACACAGGGTCCCGCGGGAAGTGCAGAACCTTGGGGCCAATGTGAAATTCCATTGTGGATGGGGTGAGCGCAGACTGGATCCCATCGCACACGTGAGCGGTCTCCAACTGGTGCACTACGTCGGGTCCAAGCACTGCCGTTTTAAGGCGTCGGATGGCTCTGGCCACGAACCTGATATTTACCACTGCCCTGCTCGATATGTCCTGCGGCAGCGTCCAGCCCAGGCCCCCGGCACCCAGCACATCCCCGACCCTGCTCACCCTCACCACCATGGCCCTCCCCTCCAACAGTTACTCGAACCCGTGAGTAGGGAGGTGCGGATTCCTGTGCAACGGCTCTCTGATGACATCCGCTATTTCTGCCAGAGGATAGGCACGGCGTAGTTCTACCATTCCAGGCAGTGATCATGTCCTGGTAAAAGACAGGCAGCGTCTTGAGGGCAACATCCAAACCATCACGGTTGACGAGCAGGAGCTACGTGTCGTAGTTGAGGTTACACACCTGGTAGGAGGAGGCTCGATGTAAAGGTATCGCTGCAAGTTCTGAAGGCAGAACATCACGACCTGGGTGCGGCACACACCAGCGACTGTCCGCCCTTCTCAATAGGGAGACTCAGGACCTGCGCAGCGCCCCAGTGCATCTTTTTGTCACAGAAGAAGTCGACCAACGTTTTCTGGATGTCAGCGACAAAGCCACGAGGAGGGACCAAAGTGTCCAGCCAGTACCACATCATGGCAGACACCAGCTGGTTTATGACCAGCATTCGAATCCTGTTAGATAGCACTCGGAGCAGTCCTGTCCAGCGGCCAAGGCGAGCTGAGACTTTGGCCTCCAGTTCCTGCCAGTTGGTCGGCCAGGATTCCTCAGACGGGCTGAGGTGGACCCCCATGTAGAGGAGATGGGTGGCACTCCAGCTGAACCCTCATAACTCCTCCGCCCGAGATTCCACCCGCCACGGTTCGACCAGTAATCCGGAACATTTGGCCCAGTTGATCCTGGTGGAAAATGCTGCTGAGTACATTGCCTGGCACTCGCGCATCCTCCCCAGGTCATTCAGGTCAGTGAAAGTGTGGAGCGTGTCATCGGCGTCGGCCGAGATGGCACCCCCCGTGCGCGCCGTGCAGAACTCGCCTCGACAACCTCCTCTGCAAGTGGCGCATGAAAGGTTCCATGCACAGGGAATACAGCTGGCTGGACGGGGGCAGCCTTGATGTACTCGTCTCCCGAAGCGAAGGGATTCCGTAAGGGACCCGCTAAGTTTAACCAGACACTCTGTTGCGGCGTACAAAATTTGAATCAGGGCGACGAACCGAGTCCCGAACCCGAATGCCCGCAGTGTCCCGAGCAGGTACTCGTGATTGACCCAGTCAAACGCCTTCTCCTAGTTGAGAGACAGGAAGGCACTCGACGGAACAGCCGTCGACAGAAATGAATCAGGTCCCAGACCAGGTGGACGTTGTTGTGTATCCTCTGGCCCGGGACCATGTAGGACTGGTCCGGGTGAATCATGTGTGCCCGCACGGAAGCCAGGCGAGAAGACAGCACCCTGGTGAAAATTTTGTAGTCCGTGCTGTGGACTTGTAGTCCGTCTGATCTGATCCAGAAGATTTCTGTTTGCCACCCATTGATTAAGGCTGCACTGCCGATGTTGGTGCGCAGCAGTTGGATTCGTGTGCGGATTTCCTCCCAAAGACAGCTTTAGAGAGCACATCCCACATGTAGGTGTGCGATATCTTGGCAAAGGCCTTTTCTTGGTCCAGCTTGATGAAGCAGACCTGTCCTGCCCATAGGTGAGCATATCCTTAAGGACTGCAAGGATCTCGGGTGTCTTTCTGCACAAGACAGAACAGTTTGGTCAGTGTGAATCACAGATCACAATGAGGACCTGATCAGGTTGGCGATGACTTCAGTCAGACTTTCGTTCTGCATTCAGCGTAAAATTTGTCCTTCATCATCCATCTAAACATTGTGATTGTAGGTGAAGGGGTGATATCTTCTCTTATGGATTCACACAAGTTACCTGTCGGCAGCATGCTGTCGTTCGCTTCCAGCAGGTAATCGCCAAACAAATCTAACAGAGTTGCTCATAACTTGTCTGGTGATCAATCACTTCTCGGAAATTTACTCGTTTTTAAGAATTGCAGGGCTTTGGTCAGTTCATCCAGAGATAACAGCTGATGCAGCCTCTTTCTTGTGCTGCCGTCTCAAAACTCTACGATAGCGGACAGAAACTAATGGGAGGTCGCAGTGTCAGTGGGCTTTGCATCATAGAGTCCAGCATAAAAGCATTTGTTGATCCTCAGGATGTCAGACTGGGATGGCGTAAGCGAGCCATCTTCTTCCTTCTGGTGGCTGAGCACAGAGATCTCCATTTGTTCCTTCTGAGGATCAAAAGTGAGTACGTCTCATTCCATTACACATTATGGACCTTGGACCGGGAGATAATCTCAGAGGCTTCCAAAGAAAAGAGCAAGGCTTGCTGCCCCTTCACCTCCTGGATTTCCTCCGTGACGTTGAGCCCCTTTGAGGACAGCGGGGTTGGTTCTGCATGCTCTGGTGTACATTCGCCAGTTTTCCCTGTTGCTCTATTCTTAGAAGACATTTGAAACGAATGATCCTCTTGATGCACCCCTTGACTGTTTCCTGGATATTTGAGGAAGACTCAAATTGGACCTTCACTCTTCTCCAACCAGTCTAATCGTTTTGACCAGCTCCTTGTTTTGTGGGCTTGGCAGTTTCACATTCAGACGCCACCTTCCCGTTCTGGCCAGCAGGAGGCAATGGTAAGAGACGAACACCGGCTTGATGTCAGTAGATCTGAATGAAACCAATCACAGGCACTCTCATGTCACCTTGCAGCTGAAACGTTCTCGTCCTGGTACATTTTCCTATACTGTTCCTTGTGACAGAGCAGGCCATGTTCATGCTGTTTGCTCGATTCGATTTCCAGCACCAGGTCAGTCATATCCTTTTTTCTTCTTTATTGTCATCCTCATCATTGTCTTCTCGTGCTTTTTGTGGTGATGGTGGAGGAAGATGGGATCTCTGGTGTCAACGGCAGCAGCGTTGTGAACCTGTAAGAGAAATCCTGGTGTCGACTGTGGTGTTGGTGTGATAGGCCCAAGTTCGCCAGCTAATTGATTTGATTGATCACATTGAACCATTGTAAATTGGACAGTGAAACTGAGATAGTAAGCCAGCAAGCTTGCAGCATCCACATTCAACTGAATCAAGTCAGAGAGATATGCAAGCCTTCACCTTGATTGATAATTGAGGGATTGTTGATGAGATATTGCGACAAGCTTTCCGATGGAATAAAAAACCTGAATTTCTGTAGAAATGCTTTTGAGACCTGTCCATGTAAAAATGGGATATTTAAATAGCGAATGCTGTCTCATGTAACACCCTTCCTGGAATAGAAGCTGAATTTAAATTATACCAATTACATTGTTACATCAAACTACTGCTAAGCCACAGCAGTCGGACATGTTCTGGATAACTAACTAAATTATCAGAGCTCACGCGAAATCTTGTAATTCCAATGATATCTGTTGGACGAGAACGTGGTTTCATGTAACTTCTGACATTGTCCACTCCAGTCCAACATCAGCACCTCCACATCAAAGGAGAAAGAAGATATTCAAATCAGAGAGCTCCCAAATGCACTCCAGAGAACATTAGGACAATGAAGCAGAACCATGTGAGAAGGAAAACAGCCCCAACTCTAGTTCGACAAGCTGTGCATTTCAAGTCCATACACACTATTGAATACGCATCAAGCACGAACATATCTAAAGCTAGTATATAGATATAGATATTTCAGAACTGTAAGGTTACACTGGATATGAAAGGGAAAGACTGTTTTTGTAAAGTTGTATATTTATCTATCTGTATTACAAAAATAATTGGCATATCTCTTTATAAGTGTAAAACCAGACCCACTAAAGAAGCAGGTAGATCAGACCATACGAAAGGAAGCCAGCAGGGGACTCTGTCGTTGTCTGCAGGGAAATGGTCAACTCGTTGATTAATCGTTTTGCCTTAGCAATGTCCAAGAGGAAAAAATAATTGAACAAGTAAAGTTTCGTTCACGGCCTTTCGGGAGTGAAACTGCCATCTTTACCTGGTCTGGCCTATATATGACTCACAACCCACAGCAATGTGGTGGTCTCTTAACTGCTCTCTGGAGAGGGAAATGAATGCTCTCGAAATAGGGAGTAGTTCATCTATCATAAAGACGAAGATGTTCTGCTGCAGCTTTGAATGGCCCTGCTTAGATCTCACTGGGACTGCAGGGAGCAGATCCAAGTATCACACTCTCAGGAGGATATATTGCCCTTCGAGATTTAGATTTTCAAGAATGATAATTGCACATTTAGGGTAAGACATGAGGACAGACTGTACGAATTAAGCCCATTTCCTTTCGAAATGAGAGTTCAGGTCTGATAACGATAAACCTTCTCCCCTGTTTGGTGTTTCGCGGACAAAGGGAAGTAGTTTATGATTTGTTTCTATATCACAGTATGACTGCATTTCTATGTGTGTGTGTGTGTGTGTGAGAGAGAGAGAGAGAAAGAGAAAGTGAGAAAGAGATAGAGAAAGGAGAGCGAGAGAGGGAGAGAGAGTGCGAGGGGTTGTGTTAATGTGTCAGTGCGCAGATGTCTTCATGAAGCAAGTGGGGAACTCAGCTATATGGAAAGAGGGTTGGAAGATTTCAGTAAACACATCCGCCTGTTTGTCCATGCAGGATTTAAGTGCATGGCCAGGGACTCGATTATGGCTCCTCGCATTGCTTGGCTTGACTCTCAGGAAGACTGTTCTGATGTCTGCAGTGGTAACTGAGGGAGTAGATGCGTCAGCGGATGTTGGGGCAGACATCACTGCACCACTCGCATTCTGCTTAAACCAAGCAGAGCATTAATCGCTTCAGAGAGGGATGTGTCTTCGTCCCCTGTCTTGCTCTGCTTCAGTTTTCATCCCCTCATATTGTTTAGGCCTTGCCAGAGGTGGCTGGATTCTGTTTGGTAGGGTTGGGCCACGATCTTGGTCTGGTACTCTCCTTTGGCATCCCTGATGGCTTTGTGGAGGTCATCATCACTTTCCCTGTCCTGGATTGCGACTCAAATGCTGCTTGTGTGGCTTTCAGTAGTGGGTAGATTTCCAAGTTTATCCAAGGTCTACGACTGGGGGACTCTCAGATTGATTTCTTTGCTAAGCAATCCTCCACATATTTGCTTTTGAAGTCTGTGACGATGGTGGTGTACTCAACCAGGCTTTCTGCTGCGTACTTGGACACGTCTCGTCCACCAAATCCAATCTGATCTCGGAACCGTATTCCAACGCATCAGAAACAGCATCGTACTGCCTTTGTGAAGTGTTATCCCGTGTCTACCTCTGCTTGTAAGTTGTTTCCACACATAGGAGAGATTAGGAGCGGAGGAAACGGGCTCAGACCTTGGAATGTAGATGAGAATGAATTTCTTCAGCCTATCTGTGGTTAATCTATGGAAATCGTCGTCACATACGCCTGTGGAGACCAGGTCATTGAATGTATTTAGGACAGAGATATATGGATTTGTTATTGATTTGGGGATCAAAGACTGCGGAGATAGGCAGGAAAATGGGATGGAGAAATAGAGCTTTCATGATTAAATTGCACAGCTGACTCGATGGGCTGAATGCCCTAATTCTTCTCCAACATCAAAAAAATATTGATGTATGGACACAAGCAGTGCTAACATAAAACGATATTTATATATTACATGTGTGGTTGAAACATGCACAAAAATGCTGACTTCCAGCCTTTTTCAAGATTTCCCCTGTCTTGTTCAGTTCGTAACACAGGTGTTTGAACAGAAGTAACAGTTCAGCTTTTAGGGTTCAGGAAGTAGAGGTAATGATATTTCGATCTTTCGCAAATTCCCAGAAATGCACCACTGTGTGTAATTTGTGCACCATATGCTGCTAAATGGTTCACTTGCCTTTTTTCATTAGAAACAATCTCATGCTGATCGAGAAATATATCCACACTGCGAGGCCACGGAGCCACACCCACATCCTCACACACCCACCAACACAGAGACACACAAACACACCCACGCACAGAAATACAGTCAAAGTGAGATAGAGGAACTTAAACATCAACTGCAGAAACATTCTCAAACCCTCAAAAACACACACAGCGAAATAATCAGACTGCAGTTTGGGAACACACCAATACACTAACACATTAATGCAGCCACACCCACACAGACAGACACACACCCACACAAACAAGCATACTGAGAGATATAGGAACATACCAATGGACTGGCAGAATGCACACACAGAAATGCAGTCATATTGATATATAGAAACAAATCTACACACACTCACATAAAACAGTCATGCTTTGACATGGGACCACATGTATACACAGGGACAGATTCACATCATCATCCGCACATGTAGACATGAATTCAGAGTGAGTGACATTATACATCAAACTGCAAGAACTGACTGAAAGATTTTGAGATACATGCATGAGCACATTGAAGCGTTGTTACAGAACCACAAACGTAAATACATACAGGCACTGATTGACATTCAGAAACAAAGTGATGCACCCACAGACATGCAGAGAAAGATCCTGCTTGGGGCACAGAAAGATCTCGGCACACATACAGCCAGCCAAACACAATCTCAATAACACTATCACCTACGTAAACAGGAGCACAGCCAGGCAAAAACACACAAGTAATCCCACAATAATACACCTACACTCAATGACAAATACACAAGGAGTCGCAGAACCATCATGACAATATGACAGTAACACACAGAATCACAGTCGTACAGCCATAACATTGTAACCCTGAAAGCTGAACAAACTGCATTCACACAGGCAGAACACAGCAAACACACATGTGCAAAATACACAGCTTCACAATCTCACAGGCACAATAACTGACACATTAAAACACTCAAATTCACGGAAACACTATCATGCCGACTGAATAACATGCCCAAACAAATAAAAACAGTAATGTAAAATCAATGAAATACTTGCGGCACACATAAGTGCAACCGCACACACTGGCACACCCAGGGATACACCCAAGCACAAAAAACAAGGACACAAATAAAGTAACATTCCCACAAAAGCAATGGAGCACAACCAACAGAGACATACAAGGACACACAAAAACTGAAAGGGAATTTAATGTTGAACACAGTTGTCACAGGTATAGGGGGGAAGAGAGAGAAAGAGGGAGACTATTAATGTTCAGGAGATGGAGGGAGATTCATTTCGAGAAATGCAATGATTGTTGGGTCAAGGTACTGCCAGCTGTGTCTGCACGTTTTGTACTTTCCAAAATCACATCCTTGGGAGAAAAAAATCACTGAACATAGGGAGTGAAGGGTTGTGAGCTAATGCAAGTGAGCATGTGCTAAACTGAGACCACAAATGTCTGTCATGTTGAATGTGAGAAAATGACACAGAGTGCGCAAAGAGGGGGAGAGACAGAGAATGAGATTGACAGCGTGTCAAAGAAAGTTCGGCACAGAAGGAGATGGAGAGACAGACAGATAACCAGATAGACAGAGAGAGAGACAGAGCAATACAGACAGTTAGAGACACGGAGCGAGACAGACATAGAGAGACAGAGAGAGACAGAGCAAGAATCTGAGATATGGGGAAGTGCGCAAGACGGGGTGAGAGGGACAGAGACAATGTCAGAAAGAGTTGGAGTGAGAGAACGCAATATCCTTGTGATGGGAGTAGACAGGTAGTGAACTCATCGAACTCACTCAAAATCAAACGTCCAAGAAGTAGTAACCCATTCAGGTTAGGGGATAAACAGCACATGGAGCCTTTCACTTGTAGTAATAACCTGTTTATTGCGTCCAGAAAAATCAGAATCTGACAATTATCATCATGTTACAACTGAATAAGCTGCGATTTTCTGGAAGAGTGGGCGAACCAGGTAAAAAGGGCTGAACGGCCTGCTGCTGCTCATTGTCTGGGTGTCCCCGTGTGCCTCCAACCGTCAGTCAATCAGAGATAACAGCATGTTCCTGAGCATAGTGATTGGTAACCCATACTGCTTCCACCTCCCCATCCACCGCTGGTGCTATCGTCAGGTCCATGTCATTGCACTGATGGAATCCTGGCCATACATGAATAATTCCTACACTGGGAACACTCTGGCCATGTCTGAACATCTCTTTGTTGTTTTGCAGAGTCATGAAGTGAACAGTTTTCGTGACCAGCTGTTGCACCGCGTTTCCGAACTTTGCTCGGAAATTGGACAGTCACTGCGTAAATTAATGTGTCAATGCAGCTGAAATCCTTCAGCATTTCTCCGATGTACATAAAAATGACGAGCGAGCCATACCTTCTGCGAATTGTTCCTTTAATGCGGAAGTATGAGTTGTTTGCAGCGTACACTGTCCACAGAAGGATGAAACTAACGGATATGGTGAAGAGGGAAATCACCGACTTCCTCTAACTCGCAATCTCTGCGTCTTTGAGACTCTCTGCCGTACCCAGGCCCCTCAGTGTTTTGTGGACTCGACTAGACACTAAAATGTATCTGACAGCCATACTGCTCATCAACAGAGTGAACACGAATTGAATGAAAAGAGTTGAAATGTTATCAAATCAGTTAAACTCCAGTCACCTGGGATCAGTCATTAACTTAAGTTCACATGGCAGTACCATGGAACGTTGTCAACTACCCTCCGAGATTGAAACTGAAAATAGAAGGGATTTCTATTTTTGGGACAGAGCAGAATGCCAGTTGTTGCTAGAACCACAGCCAAGTTTTTGGCTGCCCAAAATTTTCTCTTAGCTTTCGGAAGCAAATGTAATGTTCAGAAAACATATCGGGAAGTAAATTTGTTTCAGTCGACTGAATATGATGTTAGTGAAAATGAACAGGAGACCCGACATTGCCATAGCCAACAGGCAGCACCATGTGCAGTTGGAAAGACCACACTTTCCCGGGCGAGAACCAAAATCACCAGGAAATTAACGAAAGAGGCAGCAAGTGAATTGGAAATCGGAAATTACTGTTCAAACATTATCCATGTCTGCTCAGAGAGCGATGGAAGATCTTAGCACCTAATTGGGTCAGTTGGAAGTATTCAGATATCACCCTAAACCAGGACAGCTCTTAGCCTGGCTCATTTCAATGCAGCTCACTCCAGGATTGGGAACAGGAATTTGACAGACGAGAAGTGGTCGTCAATTTTACGATGAGAGGTAAGAGGTTTAGAGGAGATTGGAGGAAAAGGCTTTCAACCAGAGAGTGAGGAGATATTGCTATTCAGTGCTTCGGACTTTAAAATGATAAACACGTGAAGTATTGCAACATTCATGATGAGGATTATCGTGTTGAAACTTGGGACAAATCTTGATTTAGTGCAGCTTTGAAAACACAAACTTGATGCACTGAAGGACCTCTTCTGTCTGGTCGGGTTCTATGATTCGAAGAATTGCTTCTGAGAGGCAAGTTGGGAAGAGAATTAAATTAAGCAAAGATTGTGGATGCTGTAAACATGTAACAGAAACAGAAGTAATTGGTGAAACTCAGCAGGTATGCCAGCATCTGTGGAAAGACAAATAATATTACCGGAATCACTTAATTAGATCATCTTCATCGTAACATGGGTCACTGGAAACAAAATATCAACACAGTTTACTCCTCGCACAAGATCCGATCATTGCAAACAAGAGATGGGGTTGAGATTCAAAGTGTTGACATTCATCCACTATGGAACATTTATTAGACTGTTGTTTGCATACCGACGTTTTTCCTGGCGCTGTATTACAAAAGAAGGGAATTGTTGCACTTGAGAAGATGGAAGTATTCGATGGATAATGCTTACAGAGCTGACAAAGTTTTGTTTCATTATTCAAAGCATCAAGCACTGTATGTGCCCTCTCTCTGATGGTAAACTGCGGATTTGCTAACTTACTATGTCCCTCGTGGTTTGTTTTGGAAAGTTAACAACTCCTTATAATGTTTCGCAAGTATTCTAATTTTGAATGTCCATTGAATCAGCAAAGAATGCACACTTCAACTTGGGAAATGTGAGCTTTTTAATGAATTCGCTGCATTATCGAATTCAGTTTTAGAATGTGCGTGTTGACGTTTTCAGAAAAAAGTACATAACGTTGAACAAAAGAGATACATTTCTCTATTTCAATTAGTGGACGTGGCTGCTTTAATCTGAGTACGATAAACATAATATAATAAAAATCCGACCTGTCTGACTCCCTGGTGTGTTCTGATCATGTCAGTGGTAACTACAATATTTCTTTAAAACCGATTTATAATGCGAATAACTAAACTAGGCGAGCAATATTAACCTAATGATCAAATTGATAACACCCCTCAGCCACTCTGAAATCCCAAAGAAGCTCAGATCAGTTCCAGCATTGAAAAAAGGTCATTCATATCTGCGTCGACTGAATAATCTATGTAACTGTCCAATCCCACTTTCCTGCATATTGTACCTTGAAGATCACTTCAAGTGCAGATCCAGGTATCCTTTAAATGAGTTGAACGTTGCAGCTGAAGCAGTCACCCAACCACAGAACCCCACTCCTCCAAAACTGGGAAGTGAATTCCAGACAAACGACTACGCTCTGGATGAAATGGTAAGTCCTCATGTCCCCTATAACCCTTCAATCAATTAGTATCCCTTGTGTACACCGCTCAATGATCATTCGTTCAGGGTGACAGGTCTCCATTTAAGACGTTAGTTGTTTGGACACATGAATCACATTTTTTCTCTTTCTCCTCTGTGGAAAATGAACCTAAGGTATCCATCTTTCCTCAACGCTGCAGTAATTTCCATATTATTAGCAATATTCTTGTATATCTTTTCTACATTCTTCTCAGTGCAAGACTGTCTTGATGGCGAGGTGGTGATCAGAACTATGCACAAACGGCAGCTGTGACCGATCGAATTTCTAATTTATTTTCAGTGTTTCAGGTCTGGCAGGTGTGAGGGAATTTGTTTTATGTTGCCTCTGCTGCAGGGTGACGGGGTAATAATTTGGCGATGGGGGTCACATGACACTGTATCTTAGTTCAGGTGTCCGGTCAGGATTGAGCGTATAAATGGAACTGGAGGGGTATAGTTGGAGCATAGTGTGATCAATGTAGAGGATTAGTTAATCAGTTCCTCACGAGTTAGACGATGTGTTTAACAGCTTCACCTCTGCTCTGATACCAGCTGATATAGACACTGAACAAGCCAGACCCCAGACCCCAGCTTGATGTATCACGACTTTATTTATTTTTATTTATCAAAGGAATCTCTTCCTGAAATGTGCATAACCAATGCTGTAAATATTGCTTCAGCATAAAAATACAGAAGTTTACAATAAATGAAATGGTGATACAATAGAATAACCGAGGTATGTACGTACAACACAGATTCAAAGGCAATGAACATGCAGTCAATGGATAATCGTAAATCTAAAAGCAATGCAAAAATGAAAAGAAAGAAAACGTATTTAAAAGGTGGGACAAAACAATAGCAAGGGTGCGATTACAAACAGAATATTCCTCGTACAATGATCACACCAGAATCTTGGTTAAGTGACTTGTGATTTCAAGTATTAAACTGGTACTCCAGTAAACCTCTTCCTGAATCTCCCACCCAGCTGAGTGTGAATTTACTTAGCTTTAAGTAATCTATGCAGAGCTTTATTTTAAACCAAAATTTCTGGTCTGCGGTGAACACGAACTGTTGGCTCCTCAGTAAAGTGATTGACTAAATCTATCATTCACTTCAAATGAGCAAACATCTCCATATCCACTCAGTTCCAGGAAATTAGAAGGACTAAAAGAAATGACAAAATTGATAAAATTGAAACGAAAGGTTTCAAAGGTAAGGGTACTATTCCTACTCTCAGATTCCAGAACTCACAAATAAATCTTTGGGTCCATTTTAATGCCATGTTGGGTTACAACCAAAAATAAACAAAGTTCTTTTTTTTGGCCTGTAGCCAAACTTCAAAAGCAGTTTGAAAAACAAATTGTTGTGATTGCATAAATACCTACAAGTTAACTATTAACTTCAGAAGCACAGAGAAGCCCACTGCTTATTTACTCAATAGCCAGAACCAAACTCACTCGAAATATTATTGAAATCTATACATAAAAATATCATCGTTTTTAATTATCCGATTATGATGGCTTTGCTCAATTCCACGGTAGTCTTCAATTGAAATGGAGATTCCCAGAATAGATAAATAGCTTGGCAGACGAAAGTTCAATATCCCAGGCAATTCCTTCGATATCTGTGGTCGTGGGGAATCTGCAGCGTCCCTGCAATTTGAAACTATAACAGTCATCCGCCACTGTGTGAGGGTGATCACAATATGCGTATGGACCATTGTCAGTGGCAGTAACTGAAGCGAATCTTCAGGCCGATTCTAATACATTCAGTTGTGCAAATCAATTATGCAAGACACCCTCCCGGAATTGCACATGCTGAAAATAAACCATCATTTTCTGCATGAAGCTCTTTGTGCAGGCAATATCTCTGAACTCAATGCCGATGTGATTCAATCTCAAACCCTTCCTTTATACTTGCTAACATTGCCTGGGCGACTGTAACATGACAACGTGATTCAATTCATTTCGTAAAGAATTTGAATGACCAGGTCACGACGGTGAGTGAACTCCCAATTGTGGCAGAATATTTTTCAAACTGAGGTTTATTGGATGAGTCCAATCTCAATCGATCAATCGCAGACATTGGAAAACACATATTGAGTTATTTCATAACATCCCTACAGCGTACATGGAGACCAATCGGCCCATTGAATCGACTCAGACCCTGCAAACAGCATCCCACTCAGACCCAATCCCTGGAACTGTCAGGCAGCAGAGCTAACCACTGTGCCACCCCACATGCCAGCATTGGCAAAGCAACACCATTCAGCCAACGTTGAAATCTCCTTTTAAGTCATCTTGCCCTTGACTTTGACCATTTGGAAATTAAATTCTAGTTGTTAAGTCGCTCTCTGAGAACTTTCTCCTCAACACTGTGATGTCGCTTCCCTGTTTAACAACAGCTGGTACCGTGAAGAAATATTGTTTGAGAAATGGAGACGATACATTTCGGGTTTTAACACATGCAACATCGAAATAGAATTGCTGACCTTGCATGGATACAGCGTCTCAATCAAATATAACTTCTTCAATGAAGGCAACGTTTGAAACAAGTAAAATATTCACAGAAAACTACCTTCAACCGTTACGTAAGCTCAAATCAAGAGAGATCCTCATACCATGTTGAGACTATCCTGGAGATAGCTGAGTTCTGACTCTGATGCACACATGATCTGTACAACAGCAGATGGGCACGAATGGTACCCACATGTATGGTGAAGAAACCTAAAACATTTGGCTGATGATGCGATGACACAGTTTGAAGGAAGATGGACAGATAAGCCTAGTGGGGAATTTGCACGCACAAGTGTGCAAAAAATGTCAAATTCCAGAAATGTGTTTTCGGTAGTTAGTATTGTCTACGTGCCCTGTAGTGATGGTGAAATGGGACTTGGTGTGAAGACTGATAAGGGTCAGAAAAAATGCGAGCAGAAGAAACATATGCCATAATCAGTTTGTCACGTTGGTATTAGCAAGTCCACAAGGAGCATTACTTGAGATACAGCCATTGAAAATTTCTATCAATGACAGAGATCATATGACCATGTGTTACATTGGCGAGCATAATGTTACGTGGGACAGTAAAATACAAGGATGACATAGGAACGCTGAAAAGGGGGAAGACATGTGCAGTGACGGAATGAGCACCACATAGATGGTGTAATATAATGTAGAGAATGTGAGACATTGTTCCTTCATTGGAAATATTTCAGGCCGTCAATAAACTTATGGATGCTTAACCTATTCAAAAAATCTACAGCCAAAAAGTAGCATTTCTGTCAATTCAATGATTGCCATTGGCATTATTCTCTTGAACATTTTACTTCTCTCAGATCTCTCTAAATTTGAGGTACAAACATTGCTTTGTGTCATTTCACTCCATCATCATGGAAGCCTTGCTCTCTTGCTGTCATTCTGGTCATTCAATGCTGCACTCAAAAGGACATCGACCCTCAACTCCCCAATATATTTTTCTGTTTTTCCTTTTTTATACAGTCAGTGTTGGTGCTGTGTTAAAAGTCAAATGGCAGCAGTGGACAAACCTAAAATGGCTGTCTGACTCAGAATCATCAGTCCGGACTTGACAGATTCAGAATGGTATGTTTCCTCGACAGTTCCCAGTGTCAAGCACATCCCATAACAAATTTAGCCCTTCCTGGATGTGGGATGGGCTTGAGGTGGGACAGAGGCAGGCGCTGGATAGTGTGGTAAGTGAAGACACAGAGATCCTGGTCCACATTGACGAAAACAATACTTCTCAGCGAAATAGCGACTCAAAAGCTGGCATCCTATCATTATGCACGCTTTTCATACAAGTGCATAAACTTTGACAAAAGCCTGTCACTGAGCCATGCCGTCAGCATCTCAATATCCCTGATACTCACCCGTTGACATCAGGGATGCTTCCCTGATCGGTCCCAATTAACAGCCCCAGCCAGGGAACTCATACCCCAAGTTGTGCAGCTGGCTGACCTCATTACCTTCCTGAAATCCATATTGACAAAGCCATCATCATCTGCCATCATCAGTTCACTTTGATATTTCTTCAAAAAGCTCAATTAAGTTTGTGAGACATGATTTCCCTTGCACAAAACCATGTTGACTATCCCTAATCAGTCCTCAACTTTCCAAATACATGCATGTCCTGTCCCTCAGGATATCTTCCAAAACCTTGCCCACCACTGACGTCAGGTTCACTGGTCTATCGTTCCCTGGCTTGTCTTTCCCGCCCTTCTTAAACAGTGGCACCACGTTTGCCAAACTCCAGCCTTCCAACACCTCACCTGTGACTATCGATGATGCAATCATCTCAGCAAGAGGCCCAGCAATCACTTCCCGCAAAGGTTCCGTGGACACCTGATCAGGTCTTGGGGACTTACATTCTTTTATGCGTTTTGAGACATCCAGCACTTCCTCCTCTGTATTATCGACATTTTTCAATATGTCACTATCTATTTCCCAACATTCTTTCCCTTCCAAGTCATTTTCGAGAGTAAACACAGATGCAAAATTCTCGTTTCGAAACTCCCCCATCTCCTGTGGCTCCAAAGGGCACCGTGCTGATCTTTGAGGTGCAATGTTCTCTCCTTAGTTACCCTTTCGTCCTTAATGTATTTGTGAAATTCCTTTGGATTCTACTTAACTCTGGTTGCCAAACTGTTCTCATGTCCCCTTTATGGCCTCCTGATTTCTCTCTTAAGTATACTCCTACTGCCTTTATACCCTTCTCAGGATTCACTCGATCTATCCTGTCTATACCTGACATATGCTTCATTCTGTTTCTGAACCATCAATTTCTTTAGTCATCCTGCATTCCCTGTACCTACAAGCCGTTTCCGTCACCCTGACAGGAATACACTGTCTCTGGACTCTCATTACCTTATTTCTGAGGTCAGATCTGGATTCCCTGTATAAATCAGGCTCTTCCAAGTTGAATGTTGCTCATCTGGTCCTCAGTAGGGAATGGATTTCCTGATTCACTGAAGGTTTACGCATGGGGAACATTTGATTGAATTCTACACTCCACACTCCTCCATGCATTTGCCCATGATGTCTGCGATGGTGGTGTTGTCTTCATCCAGGATTTCCACTGAGTACTTGAACACGGTCCAGTCCACCAATTCCAAACAGTCCCAGAGACTGTCATTCACATCCTCAGACATGCATTGTATTTCCTTTTGCAAAGGGTCCTCCCATTACAACTTCTGCTTGTAAGCTGTTTCCACATGTCGAAAGACTAATACCGGAAGACACAGCCTCAGAGTGAAGCGGCGACGATTTTTAACTGAGACTGGAATTAAGTTCTTCAAGTGATTCATCTGTGGAATTAATTGCTTCAGAGTGTTGTGGAGGTCAAACATTGAGTGCATGATGGTGCTGCCCCTTTATCAAGGTTGTGTATCCTTGGTTTTTTTTTTCCTTCGTGTGTTTGTAACTGCAATGGTTCTCGGATGTTGAGATTGGGTGGGTTGCAGAGCCAATTTGATGATCGCTAACACAAACTGCCTCAGGCCAAAATGCTTTCAAATGTAAAATCATCTGCAATGAAAGCGGTGTGGCCAATTCTCCCACCTCTGATTATCTCTGGTCTGGTTTAGTTTGGGTTGTTGTTTGCAAGTTGTCAGATTTTTAAACTGCTGGTAAAAGGGACAGCGACAAGGAAGAAGTTGTTCCATGCTGAATATCTCTCTGACGTCTCTCCTGCAAGACCTGGCATTCGATTTTATCCGTTTGGTCATTGGGTGCATATGGAGGCTGTTGGATTTATTTTGAACAATCATTAAGTTGGGACAGTCTGTTGGGTTTTCAGATGAGTGAAGTGATTCAGTCTTTTGTTCTCTTTTCTTTGTGTTTGATTCGATCCTCTGTATATAAACTCTGTTTTATTTAAACCGATGAATGTTTATCTGCTCCATTAAACTTGGAATATCCACTTTATACATGCATAAAACCAGCAGAAACGTTAGGGTCTGGGGGCTACCATCTTAAAATACTTTTAGAGGGTCTGGTCGATAACAGTTGTATTAAAAATAGTGAAATATGCGTTCTTGGTTGGTAAGGGAATCAAAAGTTGTGGGGAGAGGGCCAGTATTGAGAAACAGATCATTCATGATCAAATGACAGAGCAGACACGATGGGCTGAATGGTCCTATTCAGCTACTGCATTGTATCGCGGAATGATCCCGTCTATGACAAAATTTATGGACGGAAACACAAACAGCTCCAACATGGAAAAAGTGTGTGTATCGCTTCCTTGGTTAAACATGGAAGAAACAACTGGAATCCTGCCTTTCATTGAACATTTCCCTGTCTTTTCTTTCTCTTGTCTTCGGTCCTTGAACTGACGTAGCAGTTCCGCAATCAGGATGCAGGAGGTACATATGTTGATATTTTGATTTTTCCCAGGTTGCCGAAATGTACCTTTGAGAGCAATATGTGCACAGTGACCTGCCATAGGGTTCACTTGTCCTTTTTCAGGAGAGAGAATCTCATGATCAGACAGAGACAGAACCACACCTAGAGGGACACAGGAACACGCCCACACCCTCACATACACGCATGGACATGCAAGCAGAAGCACATCCACACACAGAAATGCAGGCAAAGTAAGATATAGGAACATACTGACAAGTAAGAACACATACACGCGCATACATTCAGCTCACAAACATGCACACGTGCACAATAATACAGTCGAATTTACATGTGAGAACACACCTGTACAAAGACGAAAGAAATATTCCCATACCCTCATAACACCCAGGAATACAATCACAGTCAAGAATGGGGCACACATACTCACATAGGCTTAAGCATGCACGCGCACATGCACAGACACACACAAACAAATGAAAACAGGCATACTATGACAGAGAGGAACACACCCACGTTTGGTCAGAATGGATACACGTCCCCACACAAATAAATACAGTCATACTGAAAGAATTGAACAAAACTACATACGCATACATGCACACACATGCATACAGATATACTCACAGAGAAAGGAATACACCATGTACATACCGAACGCACGCATATCCACACACACAGAAATACAGTCATACTGAGATATAGGAACGCAGACACAGAATCACACCCACAACCTCACACACTTACATAAACAAACTCAGAGTTAGAGACATTACACACCAACCTGCAAGAAAGACAGCAACTTATTGTACATATGCAAAAACACATTCAAACACAGTTATGGAACCATCGCCACAACTAGATATAGACAGAGTGACACACAGAAACAAACGCACAGAGATCCTGCTGGGGGCACAGAAAGATCATGACTTACGGACAGACAGCCAAACAGAATCTCAACAACATACTCATTTGCTTAAACAAGAGCACAGCCAGGCAGAAACATACTCCCCAATCCCACAATAATCTAATTACATTCAGAGACATACACACATCGTTTCACAGAACATACACACACACAAAACCATATAGTCATTGAATTGCCATCCCAAAAACAGCATACATACTAAGGCACAAACACAACAGATGCATATGTGCAAAACACAGACAGATATGCAATCACTTAGATACAGTAACATACGCCAACATAAAAAGACCCACCATCACAGAAACGATCTCAGACAGACTGAATGACATTCCCAAACACATGTACACATGAATCGAAATACTTCTCAACAAAGACGAAGGAAAAGTCACTCTGACATGCATAAAGACAGTCATAATGTGCCACACTCAGGGACATGTCCAAGAACAAACACTGAGGGTCTCTCACACACACACACACACACACAGGGAGATCCCCACAAAGGCAATGAAGACCCACACCTCATACACACACACACACACACACACACACACACACAGGGAGATCCCCATAAGGGCAATGAAGACCCACACCTCACACACACACACACACACAGGGAGATCCCCACAATGGCAATGAAGCTTCCTCTCCTAACACACACACAGGGAGATCCCCAGAAAGGCAATGCGGCACCTCTCCCACCACCCCACACACACAAGGAGATCTCCTCAAAATGAAATGAAGCTACCTCTCCTCGCCCCACATCCAGTAAGATCCCCACAAAAGGAAATGAAGCCCCCTGCCACCCTGCCCCCACACACAGGGAGATCCCCACATAGCTAATAAAGCACCCTCCCCCCACCACACACACAGGGAGATACCCACAAAGACAATGATGCTCCCCCCTACACAGGGAGATCCCCACAAAGGCAATGAAGCCCCCTCACCCCCCAACACACACATAGGGAGATCTCCACAAAGGCAATGAAGACACCACACACACACACACACACACACACACACACACACACACACACACACACACACACACACACACACACACACACACACACACACACACACACGTAGATCCCCACAAAGACAATGAAGTACGCTCACCCCATCCCCTCACACACAGGGAGATCCCCACGAAGGCAATGAAGCCCCCTCCCCACACACACAGGGAGATACCCACAAAGGCACAGAAGCCCCCACACCCCCACCAACACACACACAGGGAGATATTCACAAAGGCAATTAAGCCCCCTGCCACCACCGCACACACACAGTGGGAGATCCCCACAAAGGCAATGAAGCCCCTTCCCTCCACACACACATACACAAGGAGATCCCCCAAAAAGGCAATGAAGCCTCCTCTCCCCCAACACACACAGGGAGATCCCTACAAAGGCAATGAAGCCCCCGCTCCCACACACACACACACAGATACACAAGCACCCTCACACACAGAAAGGGAAACGCGTGAACAGACTTCCCGCCCAGCCACAGGGAGAGTAATGGGAGATGACCAAACTCCAGCAGACTAACTTACAGTAATGTGTCAAAATATTGCTGGCTGCAGCTGTACACTTTGTATTTTGCAAATCACTGTCTGGCGAAAGATCAGTGAATGAAGTGATTTGAGTCAATGCAAGTGAACATGTGCTGAACAGAGACAAGATGTGTCTGACATGGTCAATGTGCAAAAAAGACATAGAGAGCGCGTAAGAGTGACAGAGACAGAGAGACAAGAAGGATAGATTTAGAGGAAGATAGAGAGACTGACAGGCAGACAGATAGTTAGGCAGAGAGAGAGAGAGAGAGAGAGAGAGAGAGAAATGGACGATACAGGCAGGGGCACATACAGAGTGAGACAGAGGGAGAGAGCAAGAAGCAAAGAGATGGGGACAGCACGAGAGAGGAAGAGAGGAACAGACAAAGACAGACAGAAAGAGACAGAGAGAGAGAGACAGAAATAACCTTATGAATGAAGGAGACAGAAGATGGACGCAATAAACATATTCAAGTACAAATGTTCATGAAACAATAACCCATTCAGATGAGGCGATCACCGGCCCACTGAACTTTTATCTTGTTATAATAAAGTGTTTATTGTGAGCTGAACAGAGAGAGGCTGTCAGTCTTCATGGTGCAGGATGGACTGTTTCTGTCCCTCCCCCCTCCGCTCCTGCAAGTAAAATTCAGAGACCCCGCCTGCCACAGTCTTTAACACTCATCCACAGTGCAGTGCATGAAGACCAAATGTCCAAGCCGGAACCCATCACTCAGAGCCTGTCCATCACTTGGAATCTCTCCTGCAGCCTCTTTGAAACCTACCCTGCCCCATTACCTGCTGTTCCTTTGTCATAACCTTCAATATCATTGAAGGGGAATGCAGATAAATTATTGCTAATGTTTTGAGGGATGATGTAGGAGGCGTGCTCAGGTGAAAAAGGAAATGCGGGTTTGATGGTACAGTTGCATCAATCGCGATTTTCTGGGCTGGCAGGGCAATCAGAAATGAAGGGCTGAATGGCCTGTCGATGTTCATTGTGTGCTCCCGTGTGTGTCAATCCGTGAGTCCATCAGGGGTAGCAGCATGCTCTTGAGCATCGTGAATGGTAATCCATTCTGCTATTGCCCTCCCCATCCTCCACTGAGTGTTATACTCAAATCCATGTACTTGTGCTGATGGAATCCTGGCCGTACATCGTCAATTCCTGCAGTAGGACCACTGCAGCTGCCTCTGGAGCTCTCTCAGTTGTTTTGCTAATTCATTAAGTGATGAATTTACATGACCAGTTGGTGCACTGCATTCCTGAACTTCGCTCTGAACTTGGATAGAGTCGCTGCATAAAATACTGTGTTTGTGCTGCAGCTGAAATCCTTCAGCATTTCTGCAGTGAATGAAAGATTGATGACAGGACTCCACCTCCAACGATACCCTCCTTTAATGTGATAGTACAACACGTCTGCACCATGCATTAACCACAGAAGTATGAAGCTGATGGATATGATGAAGAGGGAAATCATTGACTTCCTCCGGCTCTCCATCGCTGCATCTTTCTGATTGTCTCCCTTCCTCTGACCCATCAGGCTCCTGCGTGCTCGACTGGCCACTAAAATGTGCCTTACCGTCAGAGTGTTCATCCACAGAATTAACACGAATGGGATTAAAGGGGTTAAAATGATATCGAACCACTTAAACCCCAACCACCTGGGATCAGTATGATAACTTGACTTTGTTTGACAATACCACTGAACATTGTTAATTATCCTCCCAGGTTGAAACTGAAAATAGTAGGGAATGTTTTTTGAACACAGTAGAATGCTGGTTGCAGCCAGAGCCACAGTTAAGGCTTTCTCTGTCCAATATTTTCTCTTCTGTTTCAGACAGGAAATGGCCATAAAACGTTCAAAGGAGAAAAGGACAGTGAACCAGACGGAACAGTCTGTGGCTGCTCGAGCTAAGGCATTGACAGCACTGCACACAGGAGTGATATTCAGGAAAGACCCTCGGTAGTAAATGAATTTGAATTGAAACAGAATAATCTCCGTGAGAATGAACAGGATGTCCGATGTTGCCATGGCCATCAGGCAGTGCTTTGTGCAGTTGGAGAGGCCGCATTTTCCCCGTGCGAGAACCAAAACTACCAGGAAATTAACTGAAAGACACAGGAGGTAAAATGCAAATCATTAATTAAGGATCAAACATCCTCTGTTTCGGTTCAGAGAGCAATAGAAGATCTCAGCACCTAACAGGGGCAGCTGGAAGTGTTCAGATATGGAGTTTGACTGTGACATCTTCAATGGCCTGATGCATTGTTTGAAGCAGCTCAATCCTGTATTTGATTAATTGTGGGCAGGCAATCAACAGATGGCAGAGGGCATCTTTTTAAAGATGAAAAGTAAGAGGTTCAGAGGGGGTCTTAGCAAGATGTTTACTCCTAGAGAGTGGTGAGGGCGTGGTCATTCATTGCCTGGGAGAGTCGTGGAAGCAGGAAACCTCACAAACTTCAAAAACGACCTGGTTGAACACTTGAAGTGTCACCGTATTTGAGACGACATGTCTCGTGCTAGAAGCTGGGGTGGGTATAGATTTCGTGCAGCTTTTATAGCACAAAGTGTGTGGAACGAAGGACCTCTTCGCTATGGTTGGATTCCATTATTCTAAGAATTACTTCTGTGGGAAGACTGGGTAGTGAAGCAATTTAATGTAATGACTGAAAGGGATTTGAATGCTTAAAACATGAAACAGAATCAGATATAAATGGCACAAACCAACAGGTATGGCAGCATCTGTGGGGACAGAAACAGAGTTAGTGGAATCACTGTTCATCTTAGCATTTTCATCGAAACATTGGTCATTGAACTCAAAACATCATCTCAGGTTTCTGCCCACACAAGATCCTATCATTTCAACCAAAACACAGGGATTCGTTTCGAGCAGGGAAATGAGTTTGAAAGTGTTGATATTCAAGTAGAATGGAACATTTGGTAAACTGCTCTTCACTTACCGGGTATAGTTGGAGTCATGAAGATGTACAACACAGAAACAATTCGTCGCCCAAATTGTTCATATAGTTCAGATATCCTAAATTAATCTAGTCTCGTTTGCCCCTATCTCCCACTAAAATCTTTCTAAACATTTACTCATCCAGATAACTTTTAAATGTAATTATACCAGCCACCATCACGTCCTCCAGCAGATCATTCCAAACATGCACCACCCTTTGCATGAAAAACTTACCCTTTAGGTCCCTTTTAACTTTTTCCCCTCTCACTCTCAATCTATCCGCTTTAGTTATGGACTCCCGCAACCCATGGAAAAGAACCTTTCCACTTAACTTGTCCATGATCCTTATGGTTTTATAAACATCTAAGAGTTACCCCTCAGCCTCCGAAACTCCAGAGAAAACAGACCCAAACTTCTCAGCATTTCCCCATAGCTCAAATATTGCAATCCAGGCAACATCCTTATGAATCTTTTCCGAACTAATTCAAGTGTCAAGAAATCCTCCCTTTTGGAGGAAGACCAGTAATGCACACAATATTCCAAAAGTGGCCGGACCAATGTCCTGCATATACACAACATACTCTCCCAATTAAAATACTAAGTGCACTGAACAATAAAAGAAAGTATACTAAGCGTCTTCTTCACCATCCTATCTACTAGAGACATCATGTTCAAGGATCAATGAACCTGCACTGCAAAATCACTTCTTTCAGCAATATTCTCCAGGACCTGACCATTAACTGTACATGTCCTGTTCTGATTTGTCATTCCAAAATGTAGCAGCTCACATTCATCTGAATTAAAATCTACCTGCCTATCCTCAACCAATCTGCCTATCCTCTGATCAAGAACCGTTGTACACTGAGAAACATTTTTCGCTGACCAATCCAACTCTAATTTTGGTGGCATCTGCAAACTTACCAACTGTATCTCCAATGTTCACATCCAAAGCATATAAATGAATGAGGAGACGCAGTGGATTCAGCACCGATCCTTGTGGCACACCACTGGCCACTCGCCTCCAATCTGAAAGCAACCCTTCACTACCACATTCAGTCTTCTACCTTCAAGGGACTTCTGTTAAAAATGTTGTGTCTCCATTGGTTCAATGCAATCTAACCTTGCTAACTACTCTACCATGAGAAAACTGATTGAATGCCTTCCCGAAGTCCATATAGATCATATTCGCCGTTCTGTGTCATCAATTCTCTTCGTAACCTGTTCTAAAAACAGAATCAAGTTCGTGAGTTATATTTTCCCATGGCACAAGGCCATGTAGACTGTCTTTCATCAGTCATTGCCAATTAAAATACATGTAAATTCTCTCCCAGAGGAGTCCCTCCAATAACTTCCCCACCACCAATATCAGATATACCAGTCTATAGATCCCTGGCTTTTCCTTACTACCTTTCTTTAAGAGTATCACCACGTCAGTCGACCTCCAATCTTCCGGCATCTCACTTGTGACGATCGATTATACAAATATCTCAACAAGGTGCCGAGCAATTGCTTCCCCAGCTTCCGAAAGAGTGCCAGGATACATCTGATCTGGTCCTTGGGATTTATCAACTTTTATACGTTTTAAGACATCCAGCACCGCCTCTTCTGCAATATGGACAATTTTCAAGAAAACACTATCTATTTCCCTAAATTCTGTATCTTCCATGTCTTTCGCCACAGTAAATAATGATGAAAAGATACTCAATTAGTATTTCCCCCAACCCCAGCATTTCCAAACATTGGCTACCTTGCTGATCTTTACAGGACCCTATTTTCCCGTTAGTTAGGCTTTTGTCCATAATATATTTATGAGACCCCATTGTTTTCTCCTTAAACCAATTTGCAAAAGCCATCTCATGTTGCCTCATTGATCTCCTGATTTCCCTCGGAAGTATACATTTTTATAATTATCCAAGTATTCACTCGACCTCTGCGATCTGTATCTCAAATATGTGTCCATCTTTCTCTTCCCAAAACATCAAATTCTTTCGTCATCCAGCATTCCCTGCACTTACCAGCCTTGCCTTTCATCCGAACAGGAAGATACTGTCACTGGACTGTCGTTGTCTAATGTTTAAGATTTTCCATTCTCCCCTGTCCCTTTACCTGAGAACATCTGTCCCCAGTCAACCTTTGAAAGTTCTTACCTGGTTCTATCAAAATTGGCTTTTATGAAATTTCAACTTTTAGCTCCGGTCTATCCTTTTCCATCAGTGTACTAAAATTAAGAGAATTATGGACGCTGGCTCCAAAGTCCTCCCCATCTCACAACTCAGTCACATTCCCTGCCTTATTTCCTAAGTTTTGTGCCTTCTCTAGTAGGCCCATCAACACACTGAATCAGAAAAATGTTCTTGTACACACTAACCAAATTCCTCTCTATCTAAACCCTTAACACTACGGAAGTCTCAGTCTCTGTTTGGAAAGTTAAAATTCCCTACCATTCCCACTCTATTATTCTTACAGAGATCAGAGATTGCCTTCCAAAGTTTCCCTACAAATTCACGCTGTCGGTGGGGAATGGGTCCATAATACAATCCTCATTAGGTGATCATTCCTTTCTTATTTCTCAGTTCAACCCAAACGACTTCCCTGTACGTATTCCGAGGAACATCCTGTAAGTACAGCCGTAATACCATTCCTTATCAAATACACAACTTCTCCTCTTCTCTTGCTTCCCCTTTCTTTCCTTCCCTCAGCCTTTGTATTCTGCAGCATAAAGCTGCCAGTCCTGCCCACCCTTAGCCACATCTTTGCAATTGCTATGATTTCTAAATCCCATTTTTCTAACCATTCCCTAAGTTCATCTGCCTTCCTTATTTGGAATCTTGTACTGAAATGAATTCAATTGAATTGATCAGTCTTAACTTGTTCTCTGCTTTGTTCCTGCCTGCCCTGACTCTTTGACCACCTCCTTTTCCCAAATGTACCAGTCTCAGGCTGATATTTGTCTCACAATCTCCCTGGGTCCCACCAAGTCCACTGGTCCCCCGCCCCCAACACACCCCGACCTTATTAGTTTAAATCCATCTTAGCAGCTCGAGCAAATCTCTCTGCTAGTATATTAGTCACCTTCCAATTCAGATTCAATCCGTCCTCCTTTTACAGGTTATTTCTCCCACTGGTTCCAGTGATAACAAAGTGTGAACCCTTGTCCCCTGCACCAGTACCTCTGTCACACATTCATCTGCTCTATCCCAGTGGTCATACGCTCACTACCTTGTGGAACTGAGAATTATCCAGGTATTACTACGCTCAAGGACCTCCTTTTTACTTTCTGCCTAACTTCTTATATTCTCCCTTCAGAATTTCATCTTTTTTTTCCTTCCTATGTCGTTAGTTCCAATGTGCATAATGACCTCCTGCTGGTGCCACGCTCCTTTGAGAATATTCGGCACCTTCCCCAAGAGATCCTTAATCCTGGCAGTAGCAAGAGAGCATTCCATTTTGATTTCTCACTCTTGACCGCAGAAACATCTGTCTGAGCCTTTGAGTACCAGAACTGATCGTTTGGAAACTGACGTACTACTTGTTACATTAGAGCCAGACTTGGGACCAGAAACGTGGCTGTTCGTGTTGCATTCCCCTCACAGTCTATCACCGCCTATGTTTTCCACAAGAGCACACTTGTTTAAAATGGGTGGAACGACCGGAGACTCCTGCACTACGTGCCTTGCTTTCCTACCTTTCCTGGTGGTAACTCATCAAACTGATTGTATCTGTGGTTATTCTCTCTTCCTATAAGTGCTATCCATCACACCCCGACCTCCTATAAATTCCTCATTACCTCAATCTGCTGATCCAGTCCAATCCATGCGATCTGATGGGATTCAAAACCGAACACACTTTCAGTAGATCCTAATCATCAGTAACATGTAAGCTGTCCAGAACATCTTCTCCAAAACTTCTATTTCCTTGCTTCTCGGTTGTTTTCTGACATGCTGTTCATTTCTAGCACTTTACTGCTGTGTCAGACAGCAGTGTAGTTTTCTCTGCCTCTCTCTTTTCGCTGAGCCTGTGATCTCCAGCTTTGTCTCTCTCCCTCCTTTTTAATATGCAGTTGCTTAGGTCTTTGTTTTCCCCAAATTTCGAAAACAATGCAATAGCTTATAAAACAATAATTACTCTTCCTGGAGTTAATGGAAATAAGCTCTGCCACCGAAGATCCCGCAAAAGAAGGAGCAGCTCTTGCAGCTGCCATCTTTGCCCGTCCTCCACATAGAACTTCCTAGAATCGGCTGGTCACGACAGTACAAAAATCATGAGTTGTTGCACCTGAGAAGATATTATTATTATTTGACGGCTAATGCTAACAGATCAGAGAAATGTTTGTTTCATCATTAAAGGCACAAACCACGATAGAAGCCACAAAACACAGATAAGTCTGTGAGGATAAACTGAGGATTTGTGAACTCACTGAATCCCTCATTTTTTTTTTGGAAAGTGAACAACTCCTTGTCATGTTTAGCAAATGCTCCATATTTTTTCTTAAACATTCAGTCATCAAATAATGCAAAATGCAAATCTAGAACTGTGACTTTTTGATACATTCTCTGTGTTAACTGACTCAAATAGTTTGGGGATGTGCTTGTTCATATTTTTTGAATAAACGACACAATGCAAAAGAAAACAGGCAAATCAGTGCTGCAATTATTGAGTGTGACAGCTCCAATTCTTTGTATAATAAGATATAATATGGTAAACATTCAGTCTGTCTGACTTCTATTGTGTTCTGATTATGTCAGGGACAATAAACATTTGAAGTGAGAATCCAAATACTCAGCAGTTCATAAACAGTACAAGATTTCAAAGTACTTCTTTAAAAAAATATTAGTTTTGTAATGAGAATAACGAAACAAGGTAAGCAATACTAACGTAATGAATTATTAAATCCTGATGTTCCGAACTTAGTTAATATTACTCCTCCCCATGTTGAAATCACTTTATGCATTGTAAAAATTATAAAGCAACAAACACTTCTTTAGTGAACAACTGGAAGGGCGCCACAGCCCACTGAAATTCAATTATATACTTCACCATGTTCCAGTGGTGGAAACTGACAACACAGAAACAGGCTATTTAAGGCACCAAGCGAATTCACTTTAACAATACTCAGTCTTTCTACAATCTCACAGAAAAGCTCGGAGGTTGTGGCACTGCAAGATATCATTCATGCCTGCACCAACTAAATAAACTAGCTACCTGCTCTGATCCCACTTTCCAGCACCTTGTACACAGTGTTGAAGGGATGTACACTTCACATGTTGATCCAAGCTCCCTAAGAATGAGTTAAGGTTTGTCACCTCAAGTCACCATCAAAACTGGGCAGTGAATTCCAGTTGCACGATCATCTTCCAAGTGAAATGATACGCCTAAATTTTCTGGATAATCCTCCCATCAATCTTTCTTACTCTGTGTCACTGGTAAATGGTCCTGCATTCGAGGAGACAAGTCTCCATCCATGACCATGCTAATTTTGTACATCCCAATCATGACAAAATCTCATTCACTTCTATTTAGTGAAAATCCATCTTTCCTCAATGCTGCAGTAATTTCCACATGCTAACACCATTCTTATAAATCTATTCTATACTCTCCACGGTGCAATTCTATCCTCACTGCTAGGTGATGACCAGTACTGTGCACAAACCCATCGGTGTGAGCCACCCGATGTCGCATGTAGTTCCAGTATTACAGGTCTGGTGGTGGGGAGGGAGGGTATTTGTTTTGCGTTGGCTGTGGTGCAGAGTGAGAGAGGAGTACGTTTGGGAGGGTAATATTGAATTACGTCTCAGTGGGATATCTGATCAGGATCTGCGATATACAATGGACTTGAATGGATATAGTAGGGCGCAAACTATTTGACGTGTGGGATTAGTGTATCAGTTCCTCAGGAGTTGGTGTAAGTGTTTAATCGCCTCACTTCTGTTCTGACACCAGCTGATTAATTACAGAACCAAACAGATCCTCGAAGAAATCCAGCCTGATGGATCATAACCGTATTACGTTTGATTTAACAAAGTGATCTCTTGCTGAATTATAAACACGCAATGCTGCAAATATTGGTTCCACACCAAAACAGAGACTTATTTCAAAAGAAGTGACGGTAAAATAGAATGAGAATCTAAATTACATTGGTGCTGGAAAAGCACAGCAGGTCAGGCAGCATCCGAGGAGCAGGGAAATCGACTTTGAGGGCAAAGTCCCTGATAAATGGCTAATCTAGATTCTGTTTTCCAGCATCTGCAGTCCTTGTTTTTACCCCGATAAAATACAATAAACCAAACTACATACTTGTTATGCAGATTCAAAGGCAATGAACACACAGTAAATGTATAACTCTCATTAACCCCAAACCACTATATAAATAAAGCAAAAGGACATGACTTTTATATATTATGCAAAACACGACTTCGAGTGTCGTTACAATGAAACAACCCTGACAAATATTCACACCAGAATCCCTTTATATAGCAATTGGTTAAATGCTTGTGATTGTCACTTGTAAACTGGAACTGCAGTGAATTCCTTTATGGAGCTACTTCATAGCTGAGTGTCAACGTACTCAGGTTTAACCCATCGCTTCAGAGATTTTTCTTGTCCCAACACTTCTGTCTGGGACGAACACAACATTTTCATTCAAAGGCAATGAAATTTACTGCAACTCAAATGTCCTTCGCATGAGCATAGTTCTACACATCCAATCATTTCCAGGGTCTGACTGGAACTAAAAGAAATGACATAAATGAGATCAGTGAAAGCAAATCTTTCTCAGTTAAGTGTTTCTTCCTCCATCACTTATTCCAGAACTCTTCAACAATTCTTTCAGGCTCCATTATCACCATGCTGGGTTGCAATCATCAAAAAGAAACACAGGTTCACTCATGCATAAAGCCATTGAGCCGAAAGCCAAAGCTCAAACGCAATATTTAATACAAATTTATGTTCTTGCAGAAATAACTTCAACTTCAGATGCGCAGAGAAGCCTACTGCTTATTCACTCAACAAATCAGATAAACATGCAAACTAACTGATTTTGCAAACTCGACATAAAAATGCCACGTTAAAAATCACAAAACACCAGGTTATCGTCCAACAGGTTTAATTGGAAGCACACTAGCTTTCGAAGTGACGCTCCTTCGTGAGGTGATAGTGGAGGGCTCGATCGTAATACAGAATTTAGAGCAAACATTTGCAGTGTGATGTAACTGAAATACATTGAGAAATTGACTGTCTGTTAAGTCTTTCATCTGTTAGAATACAATAATATTTTCACTTCTTTCATGTGTAAATCACAAAACCTTTTTCTTAAAGTTGCATTCCCGGGTTAGCTGTTAACAATGGTGATAGCGAGACAATATGTTGAAGGTGTTAGCCCCCTGTGTTCTCTGTCTGTGACATGATGTTTAGTTTGATTCTAATCTAAAAAGTGAGAGAACAGAGTTTTACATAAATTCATGCTGTGTTTGAGCTCAGAGTTCTGCATGAATGTATGCAGTTTTTGAGCAAAGTGCAATGTAACTCTCCAAGCACAATTTCACCCCACAAAATATATGTGTGCATGTGGGTCTTTGTTTGTCTGTGTGAGTGTGTCTGTCTGGGGTGGGGGTTTTGAGTGTGAGAAAGTGTGTGTGTGTCGTGAGTGCAGAGTGTCTTAAATCTGTGAGATGGTGCATGTGTGAGTGTGGGAGTATGCATGTCTAAAAGGGTGTGTGTGGGTGTCTGTGTGCACGTCTGTGTGTACCTGTGGCCGTGTGTATGTGAGAGTGTGTGTAGTAATATCTGCGTGTGTGTGTTGTGCAATGGTGATCACCTGTAATGTGACATTATCCCAAGGACAAGGTTGAGGACCTCCCTATGGGTACAGAACTTAGCTATCAGCCTCCCCTCGGCCACTTTCCTCTGCTGCCTGTCCCGAAGTCCAACTTGGAGGATGGTCACCCGAAGGTCCGAGGCTGAATGTCCTGAACCACTGAAGTGTTCCCCAACTTGGGGGGAACCCTCCTCTCTGTTGATTATTGTGCGGTGCCCATTCATCCGTTGTCGTAGCCTTTGCTCGGTTTCCCCAATGTTCCATGCCTCTGGGCATCCTTGACTGCAACGTATATGATAGACAACGTTGGCTGATTCACATGAGTACCTAGCACGTACAAGGTGGGAGGTGTTCCCATGCGCAATAGTCAAACAGATCATTGTTCGTAGCAAACTACCCGGCTCTCAGGACAACTCCATACAACCTTGTCACGGTGGACGCTGCAAGACATGTCAGGTTGTGGACATAGATACCAATATTAAGCATGGGAACACGTCCCACATTGGACATGCCCTCCACTATCAACTGATGAAGGAGCGTCACTCCGAAAGCTAGTGTGCTTCCCATTAAACCTGTTGGTGTGTGATTATTAACTTTGTACACCCCAGTCCAACGCCTGCATCCCCAAATCATAAAAATATCACGGCCGATATTTTTACAAAGTGATTCATTTTATTAATTCCACCGAAAATCTTTGTAGTCTTCGATCGAATTGAGGATTTCTGGATGGTTCCCAGAAGAGAGGAATAATTTTCCAAGGAATTCCTGCGGAATCTGCGATGATGTGGATTCCACGGGGTCCCTGTAATCTGAGACTTAATTACTGATTGTCTGCCACTGTGTGACTTTTGGGTGCAATATTGCCAGGTACAATTGTCAGTGGTGGAGGAAACCCGCAGAGAATCATCAGATAGATTCACAAAAACTCATAGGTGTAAGGCACTTACCAGGAATTGTCACAAACGGAAGGGTCGTAACAAATATTTTCCACACAACAGAAAATATAAACGTCATTTTCTTCCTCAATCACTTTGTGATGTCAATTTCTCTGTACTCAATGCCGAGGTGATAAAGTCTCAAAGCCTTTCATTTATGTCTGCTGGCATCGTCTGGGGGACTGTTACATTACAATATGGTTCAATCCATTTATTTACAAAATTGAACAAACAGGTGACAGCGGTGAGTTAACTCTCAGTTGTCACAGAGCATTTTTAGAACTGATGTTTATTGGATGATGCAAATCTCAATTGGACGACAGCAAACATTGGAAAATGCATATTGAAGAAAATCATAGACTCCTTACAATGTGGAAGTGGGCCAATTGGCCCATCGAGCCCACATCAACCCTGCAAAGACTATCCCACCCAGACCCACCCACTGTCCATGTTAGGCAGCAGTGCTAAGCACTGAGCCACTGTGCCAACCTGTCCACCAGCATTGACAACCCAACACCATCTCTGAAATCTCATTTTACTTCAATGTCATCCTTCCCTTGCATTTGACCATTGGAAATTAAATTCCGGTTGTTGAATGTCTCTCTCTGAGAAGTGTTCTCCTCAACACTGGTATGTGGCTTCTCTGGTTATCAGCGGCTGCTCTATGAAACGATGATAGTAGGTTAACGGAGACGACACATTGTATGTTTTAATAAATCAAACATTGTGATCGAAATCCTCACCCTCCACTGACACAGTGTCTGAATCAAATATAACTCCTCCAGTGCAGGCAATAATTGAAATCAATAAAATAATCACTGAAAATTGCCTTCAAAGGCTATGCAAACTCCGGTCAATAAAAATCCTTCTTCTGGGATACGAAAGTCCTGGACATTTTGCAGAGCTGACTCTGAGACACAACTGACATGTGCAGAAGCACAAGGGCCTGAGTCATTCTCTCTTCCCTGCAGTGTACTGAGCATGGATAGAGAAGAAACTTCAAGCATCTGATTGATGGTGGATTGGTACAGTTTCAAGTGAAATGTAGGAATGAGGCTCGGGAGGCATTTGCACACTCAATTATACAGAAATTTAAAATTCTGGAATTGTTTGAGCAGGAGTCAATGTTGGTAATGAGCCCTGCAGTGATGGGGAATTGGGAATTGATGTGAGGAATGATAAAGAACAGAAAACAGAGAGCAAGAATAAATCTGACTTATTCATGTTCTTCGGCTGATATTAGTGACTACAAGAATTATCATTCCTCGTGTCACAGCCATTCATTATCTGGATCCATGACTGAGGTGATAGGATCATGTGTTACGTTGGTGATAACATAATGGTAGGTGGATAGTAAAGGAGCAGAGAGGAAGACTGAGAAAGGGAAGGACAGGTTCAGTGAGTGAATGAGCACAAAAATAGTCTGTGCAATATAATGTCGTGAAATGTGAAGAATTCTTCAACTATTTCAATCTTGAAAGATTTCAGACTACCAATAACGTTTCGATGCTTACCCCAGTCGTAAATCAAGAGGCAACAGGAATCCTTGCGTTCCATTCAGTGTCAGTAGTTTCTATTATTCTCTTGAAACCATTTCTCCTATCAGACCCTTTCAAATTTGAGGAATTCCACCCTGTGTTTGCGTCATTTCGGTCCCTCATATTGATCCCTTTTAGTTAAGTTATCAGTCTGGTCAATCGATGCTGCACTCAAATAGACATGGAAGCAAAACCTGGTCGGTATTTTTCGTTTTTTCCCCACTTATAAAGTCAGTTTGGTGCTGTGTTAACATCAAGTTGCAGCAGTGTTCAAAGCTAAATTGATTGACTCTTTCAGAATCATCCGTCCTGACTCGACAGAGTCCAGGAAGATCTATTGTCTCAAAAGTGCCGAGGGTCGAGAATATGACGTTACAACTTCATCACATTTTTGGGGTGGGGTGGGGTGGACTACGAGTTGGGCAGGGAGAGGGAAAGTGTGGAAAATGAGGAAGCCCTCGTCCACATTGGCGCCAAACCTTCAGAATCTTGCATCCTACCATGAATCACTCCATAGAACATAGAACATAGAAAAATACAGCGCAGCACATGCCCTTCGGCCCTCGATGTTGCGCCGACCGAAGCCTTCCTAACCTACACGAGCCCAATAACCTCCATATGCTTATCCAATGCCCGCTTGAATGACCATAAAGAGGGAGAGTCCACCACTGATACTGGCAGGGCATTCCATGAACTCACGACCCACTGAGTGAAGAATCTACCCCTAACATCCGTCCTATACCAACCTCCACTTAATTTAATGTTGTGTCCCCTAGTAACAGCTGACTCCATACGCGGAAAAAGGTTTTCACTGTCAACCCTATCTAAACCCCTAATCATCTTGTACACCTCTATCAAATCGCCGCTAAACCTTCTTTTCTCCAATGAGATCAGCCACAAGTACCTCAGCCTCTCCTCATACGATCTTCCTACCATGCCTGGCAACATCCTGTTAAACCTCCTCTGCACCCGTTCCAGTGCCTCCACGTCCTTCCAATAGTATGGCGACCAAAACTGTACACAATACTCTAGATGCGGCCACACCAGAGTCTTATACAACTGCAACATGACCTCAGGACTCTGGAACTCAATTCCTCTACCCATAAAACCCAGTACGCCATATGCCTTCTTCACAGCACTATTTACCTGGGAGGCAACTTTCAGAGATCTGTGTACATGGACACCAAGATCCCTCTGCTCATCCACACTACCAAGTAGCCTACCATTAGCCCAGTAATCCATCTTCTTGTTACTCCTACCAAAGTGAATGACTTCACACTTCGCTGCATTGAACTCCATTTGCCACCTTTCTGGCCAGCTCTGCAACTTATCTATATCCCGCTGTAACCTGCCACATCCTTCTTCGCTGTCCACCACTCCCTCGACTTTCGTATCATCCACAAACCTGCTCACCCAGCCTTCAAGCCCCTCCTCCAGGTCATTTATAAAAATGACAAACAGCAATGGTCCCAAAACAGATCCTTGTGGAACACGGCTAGTAACTGCACTCCAAGATGAATCTTTACCATCAACTACTACACTCTGTCTCCTTCCAGCCAGCCAATTCCTAATCCAAACCTCTAATGCACCCTCCATGCCATACCTCCGTAATTTCTGCGGTAGCCTACCATGGGGTACTTTATCAAACGCCTTGCTAAAATCCATATACACCACATCTACTGCTTTACCCTCGTCCACTTCCTTAGTCACCTTCTCAAAGTACTCAATAAAGTTTGTGAGGCATGACCTGCCCTTCAGAAAACTATGCTAACTATCCTTGATCACATTATTCCTATCCAGATGTTCATAAATCCTATCCCTTACAATTCTCTCGAAGACTTTGCCCACAACAGAAGTGAGACTCACTGGTCTATAGTTACTAGGGCTGTCCCCACTCCCCTTCTTGAACAAGGGGACCACATTCGCTATCCTCCAGTCTTCTGGCACTATTCCTGTAGACAACGATGACATGAAAATCAAGGCCAATGGCTCCGCTATCTCCTCCCTAGTTCCCATAGGATCCAAGGATAAATGCCATCAGGCCCAGAGGACTAATGTATTTTTACCCTTTCCAGTATTCCCCGGACCTCTTCCCTACATACCTCAAAGCCATCCATTCTAATCACTTGTGACTCAATATTCACATCAGCACCAAAGTCCTGTTCCTGAGTGAATACTGATGAAAAGTATTGATTTAGTGTCTCTCCAATCTCCTCTGCCTCCAAGCACAACTTCCCACTTACTATCCTTGACTTGACCGATACCGACCCTAGCCATCCATTTCTTCCTGACATACCTATAGAAAGCCTTAGGGTTTTCCCTAATCCTACCAACCAAGGGCTTTTCATGTCCCCTTCTCGCTGCTCTTAGGTCTCTGTTCAGATCCTTCCTGGCTACCTTATAACTCTCAATCGCCCCAACTGAACCTTCACGCCACATCTTTACATCGGCTGCCCTCTTCCCTTTTACAAGGGATTCCAATTCCTTCTTAAACCACGGCCCCCTCACAAGACCCGTTCCTCCCTGCCTGACTGGTACATACTTATCAAGGACACCCAACAGCTGCTCCTTGAACAAGATCCACATATCATTTTTGTCCTTCCCTTGAAGTCTATTTTTCCAATCCACACATCCTAAGTCATGACTTACCGCATCATAATTTCCCTGCCTCCCCCCCCCCCCCCCCCCCCCCGATATAACTGTTGCCTGCAGTGCACACTTATCCCTCTCCATCACTAGAGTAAAAGTCACCGAGTTGTGGTCACTGTCCCCGAAGTGCTCGCCTACCTCCAAGTCTAACACCTGCCCTGTTTCATTACCGAGAAACAAATCCAGTATGACCTCACCTCTTGTTGGACTGTCTACATATTGTGTTGGGAAACCCTCCTGCACTCTTTATTTACAAAAGATGAGCCTTTGACAGAAACCTGTCAGGTACTCAGCATCTCAGTATCGTTGATATTTACCCTTCAGAATCAGCCTGGTTTCCCTGACTGACACAGACTAATGGCCCCAGTCAGGGATTTTATATCCAGTATAATCCAGCTACCCCACCTCATGACAATCAGTACCAGGGGGAAAAAGAAATGAGTTTCTGTTTATGCGGATTAACAATCGGGCAAGAAATTATAAAGCTGGTCCATGAGTGACTCCGAATGCTTCTTCGGCCGAAGAAGGCATGGTGGAAACATTGGTTCTATGAGGAAGGGCTTTGGCATCTCAGCCATTGGAAATATTTCTCCGGCTGGTATGACCTGAATACATTGTGATTGTTTGGTGTTATTTGGATGGGGATTGCTACCGAGCTGTTGTTGGAGAATATTTAATCAGACCTGTCAGAGGATTGGGAATCTGGAATCAAACTCATTTTGAAGAGAAAGTAAGCTGGTCATTGGAAGGAGACAATCTGTCCCTGAAAGAGAAAAGCAATAGGATCACATTCTGGATGTGTTCAGATGTTATGCGTCTGAATCCTGGTCTTCAGGATCAAACTTCCCTCCCCTACCTCACAGATCTAGGTACAGAGTTATTTCCAGCAAGATTTTTTTGTTTCATTTTCGGGAGATGCTCAATAACATAGTTTGTATCGATTTTTGTTTTATTTTATTTTGTCTTTATGATGATGTGCGAGGTGTTTGTTCTGAAAGTGACTGCATGAATACATCAATATTTTGAACAGTTCACTACTGCCCAAGAACCTACAGCCAGAGGCACATTGAAAGGACTAATTTATTACGTCACACAGCATTGGATTGACACAGGAGCACAGATGAAAGCATGTAGCAATCTGTTAAATATTTCCAAAAATTACGAAAACAATGAGATAGCATTATGTCACAATATTGTTGTATTTGCAAGAATGCCCATAAAATGCTCAAATTGTTTAATAAGTTGGAGAATGAAGAAATTTAATTTGAAACTCAGAACCCTGAAGCTAACTAAAAAGAACAACAAGTAATTGATGCATAAATGGGCAAACGTGGACTGAGTTATCAGTGGATAGGGAATGGCTAAAGAGCATGAAACATCTTAATCAATCACAACACTAATTCAGTCACCTTTCGGACAAGAAGCAAACAGGAAAAGGTGACAATGGGCGGCGCTGACTGATTCCAGGACTGTTCGGGAAACTTTCTGATTCCCACCCATTTACTCAGACTGCACTAACGCTGTTGATGGAGAGCTGTCGCATCCAATTGCAGGTCTCGTTGCAAAAGCCAATTTTGGAGAGTACATCCCACGAGTTTGTATGCAATTTCTTGTAAATGGCCTTGTCCTGGTCCAGGCTGGTAAGGCAAATTGCCAACCTGACTGTCTCACACAATTACATCACTGAGAAGTGCGAGACTCTGAGAGATCGTTCTGCCAAGTACACCACAGGCTTTGTCAGGTTGAATCATTGATCCCAAAGCATACCTAACGTAGTTGGCGATAATCTCAGGCAGAATTCTGTAAGTTACATTTTGAAGTGTATCCGGTCGTCAGTCCTCCCTGTGCCCCTTCTAACTGTAGATGAGAGCGATGATAACTTTCGTGTTGTATTCACACAGGCTACCTGTTCAAAGCATACAGTTATCCACTTCCAGAGGTGCAGGCCAATCAGTTGCCACAGAGGTGAAAACAACTCAGATGGGCAATCCTCACTTCTGGATGCTGCACTCTTTCCTCTAGATTTGAGGGTGTTGGTCAGCTTCTTCAGAGGAAACAGCTGGTCCAGATTCTCCAGTGTGCTGTTGTCTAAGACCTCTGTGATACAGGACAGGAACAACTGTGCGACCGCGCTATCTGTGCACTTCATATCATATCGACTGGCAAAAAGGGATTTGCCGATCTTCAGAATGTTCTTCCCGGTGGTCGTGGTGTCAGTAGAAACCCTTTTAATCCAGACAGATGGGACAATTCTCCCGAAGGTCTGTTTCCACAAACACACAAAGATTGTTTGGTCTGTTCTTTTACCCACAAGCTGTACCAAAGGCCACAATTTACTCTCAGCAAACAGTTCCCAGTTCACAGCTCGAAGCCCATTTCATTAAAAGAACGCAAATAACAAAAAGTCAGTAATGGACCTATCACCTCTGTCCGCCATTATTTCTGGTGCAGTGTTCACCTTCTCCTTTGTAAAGTCCCTGTGGGTATATGAACCGGAATAGTTTGGAGGCACATGGGTCAAATGAGACAATTGAGTGTATCTGATCGGCATGGATGAGTTTGATTTGATTCAATTCGATTAATTTATTGTGGCGTGTACTTAAATGCACTGAAAAGCTTTGTTTATGAGCAGTGCAGGGAGATCACACGAAGTAATGATGTGCAGAACAAAAGATGTTGACAGAGGCATACAGGTTACATTGCGGAGGGAGTACAAGAGAGGTCAGCGTTAGAAAGATCAGCATTACTTGAGTCAAGAGAGTCCATTCAATCTTCTGATTACGTCTGGGCAGAAGATGTTCCTGAAACTGTTTGTTTGTGGTCAAGTTTCTGTAGCTTCTGTTTAACGGAAGAGGTTTTTGGGTGTCATTACCGAGGTGTCAAGTGTCCAATGGAGTCCATCGATGGAAGTTTGGCTCACGTGAAGGCCTGGGTTGTCAGGATGTCTGACTGGGATGAGATCGAAGATTGATGCTGATAATGAAATGGTTGAATGAACATCAATTTCTGTTTGTGTTTCTGATATAGAGTCTGCAGTTCCTTTGGTTTTGTTCAGCCCCTTCTCTAGCCTGTTGCACAGGAGGTCATTCAGAAGTGGGAGGCAATGGCCCAGTGGAACTATCACTGGACTGTCAATCCACAGACCCAGGTAATGTTTTTCGGACACAGACACACGGCAGATGGCGTCATTTGAATTCCATAAAAGTCTGGAATTAAAGAAGCTCATGATGACCGGTTCAGAGAGGGGAACTGCCATCCTTTCCTTTCACTACTTCGTGTGAGTCCAGACGTATACCAATGTGATTGACACTGACCTGCCCTCTACGCAATTGGGGATGGGTGATAAATACTGATGCAAGCCAGCAATGCCCTTATCCCTGAATGAAGAAAAACAAAGCCCCTTCTTTAACCTGTAACAGAGGAATTGGAGGAGGCAATTTCACACATTTTTGAATTGGGAAAAGGGACCAGCAGAAGGCTATTCATCCCCTCTCAAGTGGGCAAGAACAGTCGATGGATATTACGTCAGTCCACACTGTTCGACTTGAAAAAATCAAGGCATGCGGTTAAGGGTAGGTGTGAGGAGAGGGAATTTGTGTGACGTTCAATTCCAATTATATAGGGAATGAGGAACAGTCGGTGAGGAGGACAGAAGTGATCCTTGAAGGCAATGCAACAGGGAGGCAGCTAATTGTGTCAATGGACAGAGTGTGAGCAAGGCTCATTATTGAATTTGAACTGATGAGACCATTTGCTGATAGCTTACAGAAAAGCAGTACTCCTCCCCACAACACTGATTAAAGATGGATATCATCTCCCTTACTCTGCATGTCATCGTTTCTCTCGTCCCTAGTATTTAATCATCAATATTATCCTGTATGCACTCCACTCTCTTCCCCAGTGTTTAATTATCTCCCGATTACTCTGTCTTTCAATTTCTTTCTCTCTCTCTCTGGATATAAGCCTCTGTCCGTATTCCAACCCTCTGTTCACGACCTTGTATTTACTCCTTTCCCTATATGTCTGGATTTAGCCTCTACGTTGATTCTTTGCACAACCCAATCATTATCTGCATTTGATCTTCTCTATTTCCTTGTAGTTACCCATCGCTCTTCCTTTGTATTCAGCTAGGAGAAAGTGAGGACTGCAGATACTAGGGATCAGAGCTTTAAAAGGTGTTGCTGGAAAAGGGTTTATGCCTGAAACGTCGATTCTCTTTCTCCTTTGATGCAGCCTGACGTGCTGCGCTTTTCCAGCAACGCATTTTTAAGCTTTGTATTCAGCCCTCTATGTTACTCTCTGTTTAATCCTGTCACTAATACTTTCCGTTGAGGTTGGTCATCATTGCTCTCCATTGCACCCACTCTATGTAAACACGACTCAACATAATCAATAACTTCCACTCTGTATTCAACTTTCTCCCTATTACTCCCTAATTACCCGTCTCACTATTGCTCTTCATTTAAGCAATAGCAATAATGCTCTTCTGATGGCGGAACAGACATACCACCACATCCACCCGCCCCGGCACTGACACCAGGGTCCCAGATCTGCATCTGGTGCTGTGACTCGGACGCGGTACGGATGGATTGTGGGCAGCAGTTGACTTCAGAGGACTCAGCCAGCCAGACACGAATATTTTTACCCATTTGGTTTCCTTCTCACTCAAGTCGTGGTTTATCCGACACCTCGCTGCTTTGCATCACAGTCCAGCCGGACTGAAATAAAGGTGTCTGGGACCCAATGGAATCGGGGACTCCAGGATGTCGCGACTCCCACTAACAGGTCGGGGACCTGTGAATAGAGTCGGCCACTCTCAAAAGTGAGTGGTTTGGGGACCCCAGGGAGTCGGGGACTCCCACTAACAGGGCGGAGACCTGCAGATAGAGTCGGGGACTCAGATTAGGTCGGATTGGTGTTGTCGAAACTGATTCGCAAATTGTTCTGTGAAAGATGAAAGTAAGAAGTATGGCGATAGATTATGACAAAACTGCAAAGGTTTTAGAATGTCGAAAAAGTTCGCAGAAATCATTCGTCTTGTTGTTCATTGTCGGGTTGTTGATTCGAGAAAGTTTTAGGTTGAGATTATCTTCTCTATTTTATCTTTTCAGCTCGCCTTGTCCTGCTTTGCTGCTTTGTCTTGTTTGTCTGCTGTGGCTTTATTCTCTTTGCTTTCCTGTTTGTTCTTTGATTATGGAATATAGAGGGTGGTTGCTGCTTTCGTTGTATTTTAAAAAAGAAAGCTGGCCAGTGATGCAATTCTCGCATACTTGTTTAAGAGACTATGTGCCACTGTGTGTGTGTGTGTGTGTGTGTCAGTCTGTGTGTGCGTGTGTGAGAGAGAAAGAGACTCATAGTTGATTCTGCATCATTTGACATCAGTATAAACTTGCTCTCAATTTCTCCATAATTCCATACAACTGACAAAGATCATTTTCACCACTCTCACCCCTACGTGTAGTACTAATGAAAGAATTCACCGAATTAAGGATAGCAATATCACTAAATCTCCGCCTCTGGTGCAGAATCATTCTGTTCCGAGATGAGAGCAGCTCTCTGCTCAATTTTATTTATAATCTGAGCATGACATGGAGGAAAACCACTTCAGATTTTAACATTTGCTCATTGAGTGGAGGAATTGCATGAGCCTTATTTAATTTCGTTACATTTTGTAAAACTGGAAGATCCAAGGTATCCCAAATAAACAGCATAGTTTTCAGAAAATAATACTAGCAGATTTAACTTTTGTTTCAGACTCGTTGATTCCACTTAATTTTAAGTCTGCCGTGTTTCATTGATGATTATGGTGTGCCATTGATAACTTTATTTGATATCAATTCCCCTTCCTTAATGACAATTGAAGTTTCATTTCAAAATTAAGTTGTGATAAAACATGTAACAATATTAACATCCTATGGTTAATGCCTGCGTCTTTGGATTCGGCCATTTTTCGAGCATTATAAGTTTTTTTTGTTATCATGTGAGTAGGCAAGACCTTTAACGCAGCAGCGGTCATTTCACGGCCAATGGCATTGTAAATGAACAATGACTGGTCAGGACTGCTTAAGGAACCTAATCTGGGATTTAAATTGAAGGACTAGAACCAGGTAATTATAATGGATTTCAGAGTTGGACACGGTATACGTTTTACATTTTAAATATTGAATATTGAATAAATGAATTTACAGTTTATATTGATGACTTATAAAATGTCTTCGACACTTGTTCAATTTTCAGCTCTGAATTAAAGATAATGATTATTCTGTTTACTACTTTTATGTAATTAATTGAATTAACCCCGAATCAATAACGCAGAATTAATTGTCAGGATCACTTGGTTTTGTTCTTTTACATATTGTCAGTGACCTGTATCATTGCCTATTGTTAAATTTGAAGAATGGCTGCATTAATTTGTTGCTAACTGAAGAATGGAAAAATACTTTACTGGCCAGTTGAGGGGAGTTTGCATGTGATTGGGGATAGATGTATGCATAACAAATGGAACTCCCAAAAGCTGTTGTGAATGGGTAGATGAAAAAACAAAAGTGATATGAGATACAATGTAAGGCTACTAAGGCTGAGGAATATACAAACAGGGTTAACCAAAAACGCTATAAATCAAGAATTTAGATTCTACTCGGAATCCGAGCCGAGGTCTGCCTTACCGACCCGATTTGAAAATGGGGATTTTGTTCTTGGATACCCTTGGGCAAGGAGAGAATGGTTTATACTCTTTTATAATGGACACGCTGCGGCCTCCAAACTCGATGGAAAGGGGCCCTTCCAGGCTCTCCGCACAACCCCTCCTGCTGAAAAGGTCGCCGTGCACCTCCATCATTGCATGGTCATCAGTCGAGCCACATGCAAGAAGGTTGATGATTAAACTCGAACTTAACTTGCTATATGGACTCATCTTCGTCGGCATTGGTGCTCAAGAACGGACGGTTTACCGGTGCGACCTTGAGCAAACAGAGACTGTATCTTTTTGTGCCGAGAGACTGATTCTTTCGATGCATAGAAAGTTACCAAGAATGATTGTTGCAATGGTCAACTGCAGCAAGAAGATTGGACAGTTCGTTTATTTGACAAGTCTCAATGATCTTTACCCTGTCAAGGTGTTGTGTGCCAGTTTGATTTCAGTTGTGATACGAGCGGTGTAGTAAGCCTGTCCTCTATTCAAAGAGGTCTAAATTGGCATGTCTCAAAAGAGAAAATGGGGAAATATTATTTCTCATGAACAATATGTTTCCTCAAAGTCACAATAATCTATTTGGCCGGGATGAAGTGGTCTGTTATGCCGTCACATCAGCAAAGGACTCATGGACCACTTTCCCCTCCCCTACACCCCATCCCAACATAGGAGTATGGAACGCTTCTAAGTCGTTTACTAGACATGATATTTCATTTGACTATTAATCATCCCCACCTGCTCGTTGCTTTTGGCCTTGCTCCATGGTAGCCTATCCCAATTGTAACGGCAGAATGGTATGGCGGTACATTCACGTCAATGTGTCCAAGGCTATTCCATGCACCTTGATTAAATGGACAAATGGCGACTGATCCCCTGTGGGGCCTTGCACTCATGCATATTCTGGATTAGGGGTGCTGGAAAAGCACAGCAGTTCAGGCAGCATCCATATAGCGAAAAAGACGTTTCAAGCAAAAGCCCTATGCCTATGCCTATGGGAGGAGTGTGTCTCTGAAACCCTGTTATTACTACTGTTCAGGCCCTTTGTGGTATGGTAAACAGCACCTTCAACCTTCTTTGTGCGACCCCTCATGGCAGCACCGTCTTCCCCATTCTTGGATTTAAGGAACCGGTCTGGGACAATAACCATATCTCTTACTGAAAGACGCACCACATTTACATTGAGCAGCTTTCATCTTCAGCGTTCAGCACAACCACACTTTGGAATCATGGCCTACGCACATATTCCAGAAAGTCACAAAGCCAGGCCTGTTTCTGATTGCAAGCTCCCTCCATTATCTATATTAAACCTGGTTATCATTTTTTTTCTGTCAAGGCAAAGCAACGAACTTACTTGTTCTTGATGAAATAGGTATTCCCCGGGCTACAGCTTTCGGGACACGTTTCCCGACTACGGTTCCCGGTCCAAATACTGGGATTGAGGTTGGGGTTTCCCTGCCAAACGTTCAGTTTTATCCGAACTCTGCGTGCATGGGAGGGGTGATCAGGCTTTGGACAACACTGAAGCTCACTCTCTGGACTATGCATTTCCTAGTACTTTTTCGTTTGGAGGATCTTGTGGAATTTTTGGATATCTAAAACGGAATTATCTGTTTTGCGGTCTCAATCTCTTGGGCAACAAGATAGCTTAGGACATGCTCTCAGAATTACGCCTAACTTCCCAACAAAACCGGTCCGCCCTCGACTACCTACTCGCCAAATAGGATGCTTTATTTCGCCATAGTAAAGGGCAAGTGTATGTTGGTGTTCCTGAAAGCATCAAGAATATTACCAACCATGTAGATAACATCCATACCTTATTCACTCAAATGACACAAGGCACGGAATGGGTAGATTTGGGTTTTGGCTCATGGTACAATTGGTTGATACGTCTGGCCATGTATATTGTTATTGTTTTAATTTGCCACTTTGATGGCGTTGCTATTACTAAATGTATTATTGCTAAGCTAATAACTTCTGTTGACAACATCGGTTCTCCCCATTAAATGCTTCTTCTCCATCCAAATAAAGATGAGGACGTGTGATTGCCTACCCCTGGTTCTTTGGAGGTGGAGGGGGAAGCATGTCATTCTCGAGCGTCCTATTGATTGGACTGATCTAATCTGTTTAGTTCAGAGTGGTGCTGAAAAAGCACAGCAGGTCAAGCAACATCCGAGGAGGAGGAAAATCGACGTTTCGAGCAAAAGCCCTTTATTAAGAAACGAATGGCATCATCAGGGCGTCTAATCTATGCCCTCCCATAATATGGTGTGGTCATGGAATGACCAATGACCGGAGATGAGGACCTGAAAACTGAAAACAGGCTGAGGTAACTAGCTGTTATCAGGAAGACCAACTTAAGACATATTCTTACTAACTTAGGTGGAAATAAAATGATTTCTTCATACTAACGACATCACAAAATGGATTTTCATTTAAAAATTGTCCAGTTCTGCTTAAAGCTGGTTAAACTGACTTTTAACACTGATAAAGCTGCAAAACCGACTTGTCCGCAGTCTGTCTCAACAAAGATTAGCAGGCAATGACTCCTTTACTGCACAGAAATAACTGGACTAGATAAGACACGAATGGACATCATAACTAATGTTCAAGTGCAGGCAAAAAAAAGCTTGATTCAAGAGATAAGAATGGCTTAAGTTTTGGAAAGCAAAGTTGGTTTCCAGGAAATATCATTGGGTTCAGTTGCTGTAAAAATAAATTTCGTTCCACCAAAGCTGCTTCCTGGAGTCCGCAGAACCCCGAAATTCCTGTTCATATCTGTCAGCCAGGACTCCCTGGTTGTTCCAGGTTATCAGCACAAATCAGAAAACTCATCTTCAATGAGATCCATCTGGCTGACCACATTACAATTCCAACAGCTTCCGCTGTTCTAAGTCAAATCCCTGTGTCCCTGTAGTCAGGATCCTCCCGCTTATTCCTAATAAAATTCTCCTCCTATTATTTTTAGTTACTTTCCCTAACTTTTCTTTCTTTATCCGTCCCCTATTCCTGTATTAAGCTCTCTCCCTGTAGCTCGCTACCTAACCCACTCCTATTGTCTATGTAATTCTCTCCCCATTATTCTACATTGAGTTATCTCCCTATTACAACGTTTTACCCTGTCTATATCCGAAATCAACGCTTTTACTTTCCCCAGTGCTCGTTAACTGTTACCCTCCACTCCACCCCCACTCCGCCATCCAGAATGTGTGTTAACTCGACAATAACCAGAGACCGAGTGCCCCTGCTTGATCATTCCCCACAACTGCTTACGTGGAACCACTGAAGCTCTGTGCTGCCTACCCTCTGGCTGACGCTGGGATTGCAGATCCGTCCCAAAGTACCGGTGAATCCCAGCAGCACCCCTACATGGTCAGAGACAGTATTGCTGGTTGGAAGAAGAAACGCACTATTTTAACATGAACTAATACAGCATTGATGCATAAATAGGAAAAGTTACAAGACACAACAGGAAATACATACAAACATGAACATTTCTCATATGCGACAATATTTGGGTATAAACTCGAACATCTCCAATCCTAACAATATTTATGTTCCAATGCACAATAATATTACATGTAAACACAATCAGCTTTAATACACAACAATATTTGTACAGACACAAATAGCACCAACATATAATCCTACATAATGGGCGGCACGGTGGCACAGTGGTTAGCACTGCTGCCTCGCAGCGCCGGAGACCCGGGTTCAATTCCCGCCTCAGGCGACTAACTGTGTGGAGTTTGCACGTTCTCCCCGTGTCTGCGTGGGTTTCCTCCGGGTGCTCCGGTTTCCTCCCACAGTCCAAAGATGTGCAGGTCAGGTGAATTGGCCATGCTAAATTGCCCGTAGTGTTAGGTAAGGGGTAGATGTAGATGTAGATGTAGATGCAGATGTAGGGGTATGGGTGGGTTACGCTTCGGCGGGGCGGTGTGGACTTGTTGGGCCGAAGGGCCTGTTTCCACACTGTAAGTAATCTAATCTAATCTAATCTAATCTAATAATGCATATTATACAAGTGAAACATGGGATAATGTGTGTATGAAGGACTTGCATGAAGGAAGTGATTGCACTGTTGCCAAATGTGCAGAAGACGCAAAAATATTTGGAAGACAATTTGGCACATTGCATGTGCTTTCTTAGGTATGGGGATGGTGGTGGTCTTCTTGAACAAAATGGAGACTTCCACTTGTTGGATGGAGATGTTGAATAATTCGGTGAATACATCGGCCAGTTGGTCCTTACAGAATCGAAGTGCACGGCCAGAGACTGCATCCAGGCCAATCGCTTTCCTTGAGTTGACTCTCAGGAAGACTTTTCTGACATGTGCGGTCGTGAACAATTGGACAGATTTGTCAGGGGCTGTTGGAGCAGGAGTCACTGCGCCCCTGGCATTCTGCTCGATTCACACACAGAAAGCATTGACCGTCTCAGAGAGTGATGTGTCTTTGTCTGCTCCTGTTCATTGCTTCATTTAGCGTCCTATAAGCTTCCTTAGGCTTTGCCATAGGCAGCGGGAGTCTGTTTTGTACGTTTGGCCCTTTCATGTGGTCTGGTACTCCCTCTTGGCATGTCTGCTGGACTTGCAGAGGTTAGATCTGGATTCATGTTTAGGTCTGGCTCTTCCCACTTGAATGTTGCCTTCTGGTCTTCAGTTGGGAGTGGATTTCCTGGTTGAACCGACATCGTCATTTAGGAAACACACGGATTGACTTCTTCAACTCTCAGTCCTCCATGCATTTCCTAAAGATATCCGTGATGGAGATGTTCACTTATTCAGGTTTTCTGCTGAGTTCTTTAACACGGTCCAGTTCAACAATTCTAAATAATCCGAGAGAATGTCATTCACAGCCTCAGTCCAGCATTGTACTTCCTTTCTTGAAGAGTCCTCCCGTTTCCGCTTCTGCTTGTAAGCTGTTTCCGCATGTAAGAGAGACTCGGACCTGAGGGCATAGTCTCAGAGTGAAGGGACGACTTTTGGAATTGAGATGAGCATGAATTTCTTCATCGAAGGAATGTTTAATCTGTGGAAATTATTACCGCAGAGAACTGTGGAGAGTAGGACATTCAGTGTGTGATGATGCTGTTCCTTTAATGTTCTTTTTTTTCTTAGCATATTTGTAAATGCGGAGGTTCTGTGGTGTCTAGTTTTGATGGGTTTTAGGGTCAACTTCATGATATCTAATAGACACTGCTTCAGCAAAAGGGTTTCAAGTGAAAAAAGTATAAAATGAAAGGGATTGGCCAATTCTCACAGCTCAGCATTACTCTGCTCTTGTTTCGTTTGGTTTGGTGTTAATATGCAGACAGTCTTTCAGACTGCTGGTAAAAGGAACAGCTGCATGAAAGTAATTGTTCCATGCTGAATCTCTCTCCGACATCTCTTGTAAGACTCTGCGTTTGATTTTACCTGTATTGCCAAGAGGTGTTTATGGGGATTTGTGCAGTAATTGAGAACAATTATGAAGTTGAGACAGTCTGTTCGCTTTCACACAGGTTACGTTATTCTGTATTCTGTTCCCTTTTGTTTGTGTTTCATTTGGTACTCTGGAAATAAATTCTGTTTTATTTCAATCCGAGGAATATTGACCAGCTCCATCACTCCTGGAATATTCACTGTATACCTGCTCAAAACAAGTTAGCTCAGAAAAGTTAGGGTTTGGGCTACAATCTTGAAATGTTTTGAGAGGGTCTGGCCTGGTCTATAACAAATTTATTAAAAATAGAGATGTATGTGTTCCTAATTGATCAGGGAATCAAAAGTCTTGGGGAGAATGCAGGAGGATAGAATTCCCTCATGTCGAAATGTCAGAACGAATGGTTGGGATGAATGGCCTAATTCTGCTCCCACACTATATGACCTAATGGTCTAATACGCAACAATATTAATGTATGGACACAACCAGCTTCAATATTGCATCCATGTTACAAACAAGGATGGAAGAACTGGAATCTTTCCTTTCATTGAATATTTCCCTGTCTTGTTTCGTTCATTACGCTTCGGTCCTTGAACTGAATTAACAGTTCAGCTGTCAGGGTGCAGGAACTACAGATACTGATAGTTAGTTATTTCCCAGCTTGCCAGAATGTGCTATTTAGACCATAGTGTGCACCGTGATCTGCTCAAGGGTTCACTTGAACCTTTTCAGGAGAGAGAATATCATGATCAGGCACGGACAGAATCACACCCAAAGAATCACCGAAACACACCCACACTCTTGCGCAAACAAACACGTACATGTAGAAACACGCCCTCACCCTCAAACTCACTTACACATACACGCAGAACACATACCTATACACAGTCAAAGTGAGATATAGGAACATGCTGACAAACAAAAGCACACATAAACGTACACACATGCACAGATGCACGATAACACCATCAATCTGAAGCGTGGGGATCCATCTTCACACAGACTACAGCAACATTCCAGCACCCTCACAACACACAGGAATGAAAACAGAGTGCAGAAGGGGGCACAGCTACTCACACATCTGCGTGCACACATACACACCAGAAGATCAGGCATACTGAGACACACCCATGTATGGACAGAATGCACACGCATCCACACACAATGAAGTGCAGTCATACTGATGATTTAGAGATGCGGTTGTTGGACTGGGTTGCACAAATTTAAAAATCACAGAACGTCACATTCTGGTCCAACAAATCTATTTGGAAGCACTAGATTTCATAGTACTGCTCCTTCATCACCTGGTGAAATTTAGCAGGCATAGTGAGAAATCAGAACAAATCTACACATTCTCACACACACGCACGCGCGACCACACACACATGTATGCACACAAAAATACAGAAAAGAACACATTATGTACATGTCAAATGCACAAATACCCACACACAGAGAAATGCAGACATACTGAGATATAGGAACACATCTCCACACAAAGAATCACTCCTGCAGCCCCACACACAGATGTAAAAACTCAGCGTAAGCGTCATTACACACCAACCTTCAAGGACTGACAGTGACTACTTAGGCACACACACAAGCACTTTCAAACACACTTATTAAACTCCAAACACAATGAGATATATACAGAGTGAATACTCAGAAAAAGAGACACACCCACAGAGAGGCACAGAGAGATCCTACTGTGGACACGGAAAGACTTTGACACACGGACAGACAGCCAAGCACATTCTGATCAACACACTCACCTGCTGAAACATGAACACAGTCAGGCAGAGACACCCCACACTCCCACAATGACCCTCAGAAACACACACATATGGTGTCATAGAACCATCATGACATGCTGAGAGTAATACACACACACACACACACACAAAACCACACGGTCATAGGACTGTGACCTCACAAACAGCACATTCACACAAGCAAAAACGCAAAACCTTCACAATGTACAAAGTACACCCAGATAAGCAATCACACAGGCACAATAACATACACCCACATAAGAACGCTTGCCTTCTTGGGAAAACACATACAAGACTGAATAACATATCCAAATATATAACACATGAATGGAAATTCAACAAAATACTTTCCAAAGCGCACAAAGGGAGACCCACACATAGATGCATGAACACGGTCATGATGTGTCACACTCAGGGACATATCTAATGAGAAAAACTGAGAGACACACAAACAAAGTGAGATCCCACAAAGGCAATGAAGTACACCCCTATACAGAGACACACAGAGACCGTCACACACTGAAAGGGAGACGCATGAACACACTTCCCGCACAGCCACAGAGAGAAGAAAGGAAGATGATCAAGCTCCAGCACACATACTTACAGTAATATGACAACGTATTGTCGGCTGTGTCTGTGCACTTGCAGTTTGCAAAATAACTGACTGGGGAAGGATCAGTGAATGAAGGAATCAGGAAGCGTTTGAGTCAATGGAAGTGAGCATGTCCTAAACTGAGACAAGTTGAGATGTCATAATGGTTCTTTGATACCATATGCGTGTGTCTCTGAGTGTCATTGTATTATTGTGGGAGTGTGGGGTGTCTCTGCCTGACTGTGTTCATGTTTATGCAGGTGAGTGTGTTGATCAGAATGTGCTTGGCTGTCTGTCCGTGTGTCAAGTCTTTCCCTGTCCACAGTCGGATCTCTCTGTGCCTCTCTGTGGGTGTGTCTCTGTTTCTGAGTGTCACCTCTGTGAGAATAAGACAGAGAGAGAGAGAGAGAGGGACAGGCAGATTGACCAAGAAAGAGATAGACAGATAGACAGAGAAGGATAGACACAGAGGGAGGCAGCGAGACAGACAGACAGATAGTCAGGGAAGGACACGCAGAGTGAGACAAAAAGAGAGAAAAAGAGACACAGCAGGAAACTGAGAGATGGGGGGTCAGCGTGAGAGAGGAACAAAGACAGACAGGTGAGGTAGAGAGAGAGAGAGAGAGAGAAAACACAATATTTTTTAATGTAATTCGACAGGAGGTGTACTCAATAAACTCTCTCAAAAATAAATGTGCTTCTCCAATAACCAACTCAGATTTGGTGATCACTGGCACCCGGAACCTTTCCCTGCTGGTTGTAATAAAGTGTTTATTGTGAGCTGAACAGAGAGAGTCTAACAATCATCATTGTGCAGGGACTATTGCTTCTGCCCAACCCCCTCCTCACCTGCAGGAAGAAAGCAAAGACCCATGCAGCTGGTCTTTAACATAATCCAAAGGGCTCTCTGTGAAGACCCAATATTCCAGATGAAGCTATCGCTCGCTGCCAGCCATTTAGAATCACTCCTCCAGCCTCTTTCCATCCTCATTCCATCATAAGTGAAGCATTTACGTGACCAGAACATCGCTCTAAACTTGGGCAGAATCGCCGCATAAAATAATGTGTTAGTGCTGCAGCTTAAATCCCTCAGCATTTCTGCCATCAACATAAACTGGAATAGTTGAGAGTTCTTCCAACGATATGCTTCTTTAGTGCGAAAGTATAAGGTGTTTGCACAGTGCTCTAACCACAGAAGTACAAAGTTGATGTATATGGTGATGAGAGATATCACCGACTTCCTCAGGCTCTCCATCTCTGTGTCTTTGTGACTCTCTCTATTCCTCTGACCCTTCAGGCTCTTGCAGACTCGACTGGCCACTGAAATGTAGCTGACAGTCAGAGGGTTCATCAACAGAGTTAACACGAATGGAATGAAAGGGGTTAATATCATATCAAACCAGTTAAATCCCAGCCAATTGGGATCAGTAAAATAACTTGACTTTGTTATGCATTACCTCGGAACATTGCCCTCCAAGGTTCACACCGAAAATAGAAAGGAATGCGTTTTGAATAGAGCAGAATGCTAGTTACAGCTTGAGCCACGGCCAAGGTTTTGTCTGTACAATATTTCCTCTTCACTTTCAAGCAGCAAATGGTCAGAAAATGATCAACGGAGAAGCGGACAGTGAACCAGATGGAAACGTCTGTGGCTGCACGAATCAGGACAAAGATAGCACTGCACACAGGGGTATGTCCAGGAAACACCCCACGTAATAAAGATCTTGGAATCATCACAGCATGATCCCAGTGCTAATGAACAGCAGATACCCTGTTGCCATGGTCAACAGGCAGCGTGTTATGCAGTTATAGAGGCCGTACTTACCCCATGAGAGAAACAAAATAACCGGGCAATAATCAGAAGTCACTGAGCAAACATTCTCCATGACTGCTCAATGTAAGATCTTCATATCTAACTGAGACAGGGAATTGACAGATGGTAGAAGGGCACAATTTGTATGGTGATTAGTAAATGGTTTGGAGGAGAGTTGAGAAAAGGGCTTTCACTCAGAGATTGGTGTGGGTTCTGATATTTCACTTGTTTAATTTTGAGCTCTGAATTAAAGATAATGATTATTTTGTTTACTACTTTTATGTAATTAATTGAATTAACCCCGAATCAATAACGCAGAATTAATTGTCAGGATCACTTGGTTTTGTTCTTTTACATATTGTCAGTGATCTGTATCATTGCCTATTGTTAAATTTGAAGAATGGCTTCATTAATTTGTTGCTAACTGAAGAATGGAAAAATACTTTACTGGCCAGTTGAGGGGAGTTTGCATGTGATTGGGGATAGATGTATGTAAAACAAATGGAACTCCCAAAAGGTGTTGGGAATGGGTAGATGAAAAAATAAAAGTGATATGAGATACAATGTAAGGCAACTAAGGCTGAGGAATATACAAACAGGGTTAACCAAAAACGCTATAAATCAAGAACTTAGATTCTACTCGGAATCCCGAGCCTATGTCTGCCTGACCAACCCTATTTGAAAATGGGGTTTCGTTCTTGGATACCCTTGGGCAAGGAGAGAATGGTTTATAGTCTTTTATAATGCACAAGCTGCGGCCTCCAAACTCGATGGAAAGGGCCCCTTCCAGGCTCTCCTCACAACCCCTACTGCTGATAAGGTCCAAAGTGTGGTTGTGCTGAACGCTGAAGATGAAAGCTGCTCAATGTAAATGTGTTGCGTCTTTCGGTAAGAGATGTGGTTATTGTCCCTGACTGGTTGCTAAAATCCAAGAATGGGGAAGACGGAGCTGTCCCAAGCGCCGAACTATGACTGCAAAACACCTGTCTTCCCAGTTGGCATCTTGTACAGAAATAAATGCAATTTAATTTGGCAGTCCTCCCTCATTCTCTGCTTTGGGCAACCCTACCTGACTATTGGACTTGCTCCTTTTCCCAACTGTATCAGTCTCAGACTGATTTGTTTCCTCATGATCGCCCTGGCACACCACCCCAGCCCCGCACCTCCACCATCCCCGCACCCCCCACTCCAACTTTACTAGTTTCAATATTCTTGAACATCACGAGCAAATCTCCCTGCAAGTAAATTAGTTTTCTTCCAATTCAGGTTCAATCCGTCCTTGTCATAGAGGTATCCTCTACTCCAAAAGTTACTCCAATGATTAAAAAATGTGAACCTTTCTGCCCTGCACCAGCTCCTCAGCCATGCATTCATCTGCTATATCTTCCTATTTCTATACTCACTAGCTCGTGACAACTAGAGTAATCCAGATATTACTTCCCCCAAGGACCTCCTTTTAAATTCCTGCCTGAATTCTTATATTCCCCGTTCAGATTTTCCTCCTTAATCCTTCCTACGTTGCTAGTTCCAATGTACACAAAGTCCTCCTGCTGGTATCGTTCCGCTTTGAGAATAATCTGCACCAATGAGGCAATAGGCACTCTTGTCCACTACAATGTCTGTCCCTGCCTCTGAGCAAAGAGTCCCTGGTCACAATTGATCACTTCGAACCTGACATAACCCTAATTACATTAGAGCCAGTCTTTGTAGCATAAACTTGGCTGTCAGTGCTACATTCTCCTTCGTGTTCATCACTCCCTACATTTTCCTAAACAGCATATCTGTTTAAAATACACATGGCCACAGTAGACTCCTGCCCTAACTGTATACCTCTCCTGCCTTTCCGAGCGATAACACATCTGCTTGATCGTGTCAGCTTTTGTTCACTCGCTCCTCTAGTTGCCAACCAACAGACCCCCGAGTTCCTGAAAATTCCTCATTGTCTCTAAATGCTGCTCCAACCAATCCATGCGATATTATCGGTTTTCCAAACAAACATATTTAATGGACACATAATCATCAGGACATGGAAGCTCTCCCTCATCTCCCACGTCTAACAGGTCGAGTGCATCACTCCTCTAAAGGCCATCTTTGCACCCTAATAATCGACACGCCCAGAAAATGCCATAGCCTAACTGCTCTAAAAGGAAGTGCTCACGGCTCATTCAGTGCCTAAGCTTTATACTTTTACATTTCAATCAAGTGACAGATCTCAATCAAGCCTATAACCAAAAAGAAACCACGCTACTCAATATTGTAGAATGCACAAAAAAAACTCAGCAAGACAACACTTAAAAACCATAAATATACCTACCCCTGTGCTGTGAACTCTCCCACACAAATCCTCCTTTATTTTCATTGTGTTGCTTTGATCTTTTTCGCCTAAATTTCCAAAACAATGCAACAGTTCATCAAACAATAATTACTATTCCCGAAATTTGTGGAAGTCTGCGCTGACACCTAAAATACCCCAAATATTGGAGCATCTCTCATAGCCACAATCTTTTCCCGTCCTCGAATTAGGATTACCTCGAATCGTCTAGTCACTATATTACAAAAACATGAGTTGTTGCACTTGAGAAGATGTAATTGTCTGGCGGACATTGCTAACAGAGCTGAGAATGGTTTGTTTCATCATTAAAGGTGGAAAACATGATGTGACTTATCTCTGCAATGATAAACTAAGGATCTGTTAAGTCATTCAATCCCACACAGTTTGTTTTGGAAAGTGATCAATTCCTTGTCAAGTTTACCAAATTTTTGAATTTGGCTGACATTCAGTCAGCAAATAATGGAAAATGCAAATAGGGAGATGTGACTTTTTACTCTATTGTCTGCATTAGCTGACTCAAATAGTTTTGGAATGTGCTTGTTGATACTTTATGAATAAACGACACAATACAAAACAAAACAGGCAGATTACTACTGCAATTAGTAAATCGAGCAGCTCCAATCCATTGTGTAATATGATATGATAAAAAAATGTCTCGCTGACTCTCTATTATGATATATCATCAGAGGCAATTAACCTTTAAATTGATAATCCACTGAAGGGTTCATGCCCGATAAGTCGATTCTCCTGCTCATCGGATACTTCCGGACTTGCTGTGCCTTTCCAGCATCACACTGTCGACTCTGATCTCCAGCATCTGTAGTTATCAATTTCTCCTCGGTGAGGACCAATAATTTGCACTAAGCCGCATTTGTGCCAACCAGCCAGTGTCTCATGCAGTTCCACTGTTACAGATCTGGCAGGGGCTGAGGGAATTTGTTTTGCATTGGATCTGGTGCTGAGTGTGAAAGTCGTAACTTTGGGAGAGGTAATATGGAATTACATCTCGTTGTGCATGCCTGGTCAGTGTCTGGGGCATATAATCGATCTGGACGAATTTCGTAGGGGCGCAATGTATTTGAAGAGTGGGGTTAGTCTGTTAGTTCCTCGGGAGTTAGTCAAGTGTTTAATCGCCTCACCTCTGTTCCAGCACAAGCTGATTAATTACAGAACACGCCAGATCCTCGTCAGAAATCCAACATAATGCATGATGACCTGAGTTGTTTAAATTTAACAAAATGATCTCTTCTCGAAAGTAAACACACAATGCTGCAAATATTGTTTCCTCATCAAAACAGATGTTTATTCCAAAAGAAATGACAACAAACTAGAATAAACCAAACTTCGTACCAAAACACAGAGTCAAAGGCAATGAACACGTAGTATATTACAATACTCTCTTTAATCTCAAAGCAATGTATCAATGAAAGAAAAGGACACGATTTTTATCTATTCTCCATAACACGACTCCCAGTGCCGTTCCAAAGAAAACAATTCCCATAATGGGCGGCACGGTGACACAGTGGTTAGCACTGCTGCCTCACAACGCCAGAGACCCAGCTTCAATTCCCTCCTCAGACAACTGACTGCGTGGAATTTGCACATCTCCCAGTCTCTGCGTGGGTTTCCTCTGGGTGCTCCGGTTTCCTCCCACAATCCAAAAATGTGCAGGTTAGCTTGTTTGGCCATGCTAACTTACCCCGTTGGTTTCGGTTAAGGACAATGCATGATAACTATGTCCTGTGGTAAGGCAAATGGATAGGAGGGACACGATTCGTGAACCATGAATGACAGGAGAAATTGTACAACTCGCCAAGAGGAAATGGGAAGCATACGTAAGTTCGAGGCAGCTAAGACCAGAACGGGCCCTGGCGGAATGTCGGAAGAGTATGACATGTCTTAAACAATCGAGGATATTAGTGGTCATGAAATAGCTTTAGCAAGCAGAATTAGGGACAATCCCAATGCATCTTATTCTAATAAAGAAGCAAGCGGGTAACTAGGGAAAGTATTGGTCCACGAAGAGATAATGAAGGAAAACTGCGTGCCAAGCCTGAGAGAATGGGTGAGATTCTGAATGATTGCTTTGCATCAGTGTTCACTGAGGAGAGGAACATGATGAATCTTGAGATTAAAGATAGAAGTTTGATTAGTCTGTATCACGTTGGCACAAGCAGGGAAGATGTGTTGTGTCGGCTAGAAGTTATTAAGGTGGAGAAATCGCAAGGACCGGAAGGGAGGCGAGAGAGGAAATAGCTGTAGCCTGACAGATATCTTTGGGGCATCCTTAAAAACAGGTGAGGTGTTGGAGGACTGGAGGATCGCTCATGTTGTCCAACTTCACAAGAAGGGTAGCAGGGATATTCTGGGTACCTACAGACCAGTGAGCCTGACGTCAGTGGTGGGGTAGTTGCTGGAGAGATTACTGAGAGATAGGTTCTATCAATATTTAGAAAAGAATGAGCTTATCAGTGAAAGACAACATGGTTTTGTGCAGGGGAGATCATGCTTTATCAACTTAATAGAGTTCAGTGAGGAAGTCACCAAGTTGGTAGATGAAGGAAGGGCTGCTGATGTCATATAAATGGACTTATGTAAGGCGTTTGATAAGGTTTACCATTGTAGACTCATGGAGGAAGTGAAGTCACGTGGTGTGCAGTGTGTTCTAGCTCGGTGAGTAAAGAACTGGTTGAGCAACAGTAGAGTAGTACTTGAAGGGAGTTTTTCGGAATGAGAAACGTGACCAGTGGTGCTTCACAGGGGTCGGTAGTGTAGATTTATAGGTTACTTACAGTGTAGAAACAGGCCCTTCAGCCCAACAAGTCCACACTGATCCTCTGAAGAGCAACGCACCCAGACCCATTACATTTAACCCTTCAACTAATGCTTTGGGCAATTTAGCGTGGCCAATTCACCTAACCTGCACATTTTTGGACTGTGGGAGGAAACCGGAGCACCAGGAGGAAACCCACGCAGACACGGCAAGAATGTGCAAACTCCACACAGACTGTTGCCTGAGGCAGGATTAAAAACCCGGGTCTCTGGCGCTGTGAGGCAGCGGGGGTCACCACTGTGCCACCGTGACGCCCACTGTGGCACATAAACATAAATGATCTAGAAGAGGGCACTGTTGTTATGATCAGCAAGTATTCAGATTACACAAAGATTGGTGGATAAGCAGAAAGCATAAGGGACTGTGAAAAATACAGGAGGATATCGATAGACTGGGAAGTTGGTCAGAAAAGTGGCAGATGGTTTTTAATCCAGACAAATGTGAGTTGATGCAGTTAGGCAAGTCTAATTCTAGATCGAATCATACAATGAATGGAAGAGCCTTGCGAAAAGTTGATGGGTAGAGACATCTGGGAGTGCAGGTTCATTGTATCCTGAAGGTTGCTGCAGAGTTGGATAGAATGGTCAAGAAGGCATACAGTATAATTGCCTTCATTGGACGGAGTATTGAGCATAAGCACTGGCAAGTCATGTTAAAATTATCCAAGACATTGGTTCGGCTGCATTTAAAATACTGTGTACAATTCTGGGCGCCACATTACCAAAAGGATGTGGACGCTTTGGAGAAGATGCAGAGAAGGTTTGCGAGAATGTTGCCTGGTATGGAAGCTGCTAGCTATGAAGAGAGTTTGAGTAGGTTATGTTTATTTTCACTGCAAAAAAGGAGATTGAGGGGGGACCTGACTGAGGTTAACAAAATCATGAAGGGTGTAGACAGGGTGGATAGAGAAAAACTTTTTCCCAGGGTGAAGGATTCAATATCGAGAGGTCACGCTTTCAAGGTGAGAGGTGGAAAGATTAAGGGGGATACATGAGGCATGTATTTCACAAAGAGGGTGGTGGGCGTTTGGAGCTGGTTGCCAGCAGAGCTGGTAGAGGCAGGCATGGTAGATTCGTTTATAGTTATAAATCACACAACACCAGGTTATAGTCCAATAGGTTTAATTGGAAGTACACTAGCTTTCGGAGCGACGCTCCTTCATCAGGTGATTGTGGAGGGCTCGATCGTAACACAGAATTTATATCAAAAATTTGAAGTGTGATGTAAAAGAAATTATACGTTGAAAAATTGTTGTATGTTAAGCCTTTCATCTGTTAGAAGACAGTGATAGTTTCACTTCTTTCATGTGTAAATCACAAACCCTTTTTTAAAAGTTGCATTCTCGGGTTAGCTGTTAACAATGGTGATAGCTAGACAATATGTTGAAGGTGTTAGGTGTCAACATATTGTCTAGCTATCACCATTGTTAACAGCTAACCCGAGAATGCAACTTTTTAAAAAAAGGTTTTGTGATTTACACATGAAAGAAGTGAAACTATCACTGTTTTCTAACAGTTGAAAGGCTTAACAGACAATCAATTTTTCAATGTATAATTTCAGTTACATCACACTGCAAATTATTTCTATAAATTCTGTTACGATCGACCCCTTTGCAATCACCTGATGAAGGACCGTCGCTCCGAAAGCTAGTGTACTTCCAATTAAATCTGTTGGACTATAACCTGGTGTTATGTGATTTTTATCTTTGTTCACCCCGGCTCCGCACCGGCATCTCCAAATCATACATTCGTTTAAGATGCGTCTGGACAAATTCATGAGGAGGTGGGGAGCAGTGGGGTACAAATTCTTAGGAATTGACCAACAGGTTTCGGCAGTACATTTGGATCGGGTCAGGCTTGGAGGGCCGAAGGCCCTTGCCCTGGGCTGGAAATTTCCTTTGTTCTTGTGTAATATTCACATCAGAATCCGTGTATCTATCACTTGGCTAAATGATTTGTGACTGCCACTTCTAAACTGTCACCATAGTGAACGTCTTCCTGGAGCTAAGGTATACCTGAGTGTCAATGTACTCTGCTTTAACCAATCGCTTCAGAGATTTTCCTTGTCCCAACATCCTGTTTGGGACCGACACAACATTTTCATTCCCAGGCAGTCTAATTTACTAAAACTCGTATTTCTTCCGCATGAGCACAGACATACACATCCGCTCAGTTCCAGGGTCATAGAGGAACTAAAATAAATTACAAATATGATTGATGTGAAATTAATGCTTTCTCTATTACTTGTTTCTTCTTCAATCGAAAATTCCAGAACTGCACAAATAAGCTTTCAGGCTGCATCATTACCATGCTGTGCTGCAAGCGTCGAAAGTAAACAAGGTTTCACTCGTGTACAAAGCCATTCAGGAGAACATGAGGACTGCAGATGCTGGAGATTCAAGTCAAGATTCGAGGAATGCTGGAAAGGCACAGCAGGCCAGGCAGCATCCGAGGATCAGGAAAATCGACGTTTCAGGCAGGGGTCCTTTGACTTGACTTCAATCTTGACTACAAAGCCAATCAGCCTACATCCAAACCCCAAACACATTTTTTAAAACAAATCTTATCATTACTGAAATAACAGAGCATTTTAGAACTGAGATTTATTGGATGATACAAACCTTAATCGTTTATTTCCTTCCTGAAAATGTTTCACTTCCCAGCCCATTTCCCAGAAATGATTCTTTGAATTGTGGAACCCGACTGTACTGAAGAGGTCCGTCGGTCCACATAGCTTGTGCTATCAAGGCGAATGGAAATCTGAACTCTTCCCAGGCAGTTGTTAAAGGTTTTAAGGTTTCCTACTTCAATAACCCTCCCAAGCACTGAAGTATCAGAACCCACACCACTCTCTGAGTGGAACCCTTTTCCTCAAATCCCCACCAAAACTTTTACTAATCACCTTAAAATTTGCGCCCATCTACCATCTGTCAATTCCCTGTCTCAGTTAGATATGAAGATCTTCCATTGAGCAGTCATGGAGAATGTTTGCTCAGTGACTTCTGATTATTGCCCGGTTATTTTGGTTCTCTCACAGGGAAAGTACGCCTCTATAACTGTATAACGCGCTGCCTGTTGGCCATGGCAACAGGGTATCTGCTGGTCATAAGCACTGGGATCATGCTGTGGTCATTCAAAGATCATTATTACCGAGGATGTTTCCTGGACATACCCCTGTGTGCAGTGCTATCGTTGTCCTGATATGTGTAGCCACAGAATGTTCCGTCTGGTTCACTGTCCGTTTCTCTGTTGATCGTTTTGTGAACATTTGCTGCTTGAAACCGAAGAGGAAATATTGTACAGAGAAAACCTAGGCTGTTGCTCTATCTGTAACTGGCATTCTGCTCGATTGAAAACGCATTACCTGAGATTTTCGGTTGGAACCTTGTAGGATAATTGACAATGTTCCGAGGTACTGCGAAACAAAGTCAAGTTATGTTTAGTGATCCCAGATGGCTGTCATATAACTGGTTTGAAATCATTTAAGCCCTTTTCATTCCATTCGTGTTACTTCTGTTGATGAACACTTTGACTGTCAGGTACATTTCAGTGGCCAGTCGAGTCTGCAAGAGCCCGAGGGGTCAGAGGAATAGAGTGAGTCACAAAGACACAGATATGGAGAGCCTGAGAAAGTCGGTAATATCTCTCATCACTATATCCATCAACTTTGTACTTCTGTGGTTAGCGCAGGCGGGAAACACCTGAAACTTTAGCACTAAACAAGCATATCGTTGGAAGAACGCTCATCTATTCCAGTTTACTTTGATGGCAGAAATGCTGAGGAAATTAATCTGCAGCACGAATACATTATTTTATGCAGCGATTCTGCCCAAGTTCAGTGCGAAGTTCTGGTCACGTAAATTCTTCACATATGATGGAAAGAGGATGGAAAGAGGCTGGAGGAGTGATTCTAAACATCGGGTTGGCTGCGAGTGATGGCTTCTTCTGGAATATTGGGTCTTCACAGAGTGCCCTTTGGATGAGTGTTAAAGACCAGCAGAATGGGTCTCTGCATTTCTCCTGTAGGGGAGGAGGGGGTCGGGCAGCAGCAGTCGTTCCTGTACCATGATGATTGTCAGACTCTCTGTGTTCAGCTCACAATAAACACTTTCTTACAACCAGCAGGGAAAGGTTCCGTGTGCCATTGATCACCTCATCTGAGTTGGTTATTGGAGAAGCACATTTGTTTTTGAGAGAGTTTATTGAGTTCACCTCCTGTCTACTTACTTCACAAAAAAATTGCTTTCTGTCTCTCTCTACCTCACCTGTCTGTCTTTGTTCCTCTCTCACGCTGACCCCCATCTCTCAGTTTCTTGCTGTGCCTCTCTTTCTCTCATTTTGTCTCGCTCTGTGTGCCCCTCTCTGTCTGCATCGATCTGTCTCTCTACCTGTCTATCTATCTGTCTGCCTCACTGTATTCCTCTATGTTTATCCTTCTTTTTCTCCCTGTCTATCTCTTTCTCGGTCCCTCTGTGACTCCCTCTCTCTCTGTGTCTTTCTCTCACAAAGCCGATGACAGGCACTTTTCACAGTTTACATCAAGCTCACTTGCATTGATTCAAAGCACTTCCAGATCCCCTCATTCACTGATCCTTCCCCAGTCAGTGATTTTGCAAACTACAAAGTGCAGAGATACAGCCGACAATACGTTGACATATTACTGTACTGACATCTGCTGGACTTTGATCGTCTTCCTTTCTTCTGTCTGTGACTGTGCAGGAAGTGTGTTCATGCATCTCCCTTTTAGTGTGTGACGTTCTCTGTGTGTCTCTGCATAGGGGGTGTATTTCATTGCCTTTGTGGGGATCTCACTTTGTTTGTGTGTCCCTAATTTTTTGTCATTAGACATGTCCCTGAGTGTGAGACATCATGACTGTGTTTATGCATCTGTGTGTTGGTTTTCCTTTGTGCGTATTGGGTAGTATTTTGATGAATTTCCATTCATGTGTTTATATATTTGGATATGTTATTCATTGTTGTATGAGTGTTCCCGTGAAGGTAAGCGTTCTTATGTGGGTGTATGTTACTGTGCCTGTGTGATTGCTTATCTGTGTGTACTTTGCACATTGTGAAGCTGTCGTGTTTTTGACTGTGTGTATGCTGTTTGTAAGGTCACAGTCCTCTGACAATGTGGTTTTGTGTGCGTGTGTCTCTGTGTGTCTGTGTGTGTGCGTGCGTATGTGTGTGTGTGTGTGTCTGTGTGGATTACTCTCAGCACGTCTTGACGGTTCCATTACACCATGTGTGTGTGTCTCTGAGTGTCATTGTATTATTGTTGGAGTGTGGGGTGTGTCTCTGCCCTACTATATTCATGTATAAGCAGGTGAGTGTATTGATCAGACTGTGCCTGTCCGTCTCTCCGTGTGTCAAGGTTTTTCTGTGCTCCACAGAAGGAACTCTCTGTGCCTCTCTGTAGGTGTGTCTCTGTTTCTGAATGCCACTCTTCTATATCTCACTGTGGTTGTGGTTCAGTGACGATTTGAATGTGCTTGTGTGTGTGCCGATAAATTTACTGTCAATTCTTGCAAGTTGATGTTTAATGACTCTTACGCTGAGTTCTTTTATATCTGTGTGTGGGGCTGTGGGTGTGATTCTTTGTGTGGAGATGTGTTCTTATATCTCATTATGACTGCATTTCTCTGTGTGTGGATATGTATGCATTTGGCATGTACATAATGTGTTCCTTTCTGTGCATATGTGTGTGTGGGTGTGTGCACGCGTGCGTGTGTGGGCGTGTGTAGATTTATTCTGATTTCTCACTATTCCTGCTAAATTTCACCAAGTGGTGAAGGAGCAGTCGTCTGCAATCTAGTGCTTCCAAATGCATTTGTTGGACCAGAAACTGATGTTTTGTGATTTTTAAATTCGTACACACCAGTCCAAAAACCACATCTCTAAATGATCAGTATGACTGCATTTCTTTGTGTGTGGATGTGTGTGCATTCTGTCCATATATGAGTGTGTCTCAGTATGACTGTTTTTCTGGGTGTATACGTGTGCACGAACTTGTGTGAGAAGGTGTGTCCCCTTCTGCATTCTGTTTTCATTCCAGTGTGTTCTGAGGTTGCTGGAATGCTGCTGTAGTTTGTGTGCAGATGTGTTGCCACGTTTCAGATTGATGGTGTTACTGTGCATTGTGTGTGCTTTTGTTTGTCAGTACGTTCCTATATCTCACTTTGACTGCATTTCTGTGTATAGGTATGCGTTCTGCGTGTATGTGTTCGTGAGTTTGTGGGTGTAGATGTGTTTCTGCATGTTCCTATATGCTTGTGCGAGAGTGTGGGTGTGTTTCGGTGATCCTTTGCGTATGTTTCTGTCTATGTCTGAGCTTGGTATTCCCTCTCCTGAAAAGGTTCATGTGAACCCTTGAGCAGGACACGGTGCACACATTCGTGTAAAGAGCACATTTTCGGCAAGCTGCGAAATATCGACCGATCAGCATTTGTAGCTCCTGCACCCTGAGAGCTGAACGGTTCCTTCAGTTCAAGGACCTAAGCTTAATGAACGAAACAAGACAGGGAAATATTCAATGAAAGGAAGGATTCTAGTTCTTCCATCCTTGTTTGTAACATGGATGCAATATTGAAGCTGGTTGTGTCCATACATTGACATTGTTACATATTAGATCATTAGGTCATATTGTGTGGGAGCAGAATTAGGTCATTCACCGCAACCATTCGTTCTGACATTTTGACATGAGGGAATTCTATTCTCCTGCATTCTCCCCAAAACTTTTGATTCCCTGATCAATTAGAAACACATATATCTCTATATTTCATAAATTTGTTACAGACCAGGTCAGACCCTCTCAAAACATTTCAAGACGGTAGCCCAAACCCTAACTTTTCTGAGCTAACTTGTTCTGAGCATTTGTGCAGTGGACATTCCAGGAGTGATGGAGCTGGTCAATATTCCTCGGATTGAAATAAAACAGAACTTATTTCCAGAGTACCGAATGAAACACAGCAAAAGGTAACAGAATACAGAATAACTCAACCTTGTGAAAGCGAACAGACGATCCCAACTTAATAATTGTTCTCAATTACTGCACAAATCCCCATAAACACCTCTTGACAATGCAGGTAAAATCAAACACAGGGTCTCACAGGAGAGATGTCGGAGAGAGATTCAGCACGGAACAATTACTTTCACATAGCTGTTCCTTTTACCAGCAGTCTGATAGACTGTCTGCATATTAACACTGAACCAAACTAAACCAGCCCAGAGTAAAGCTGAGCAGTGAGAATTGGCCACTCCCCTTTCATTGTACTTTTTTTTACTTGAAAGGCTTTTGCCGGAGGTAGTGTCTGTTGGATATCATGGAGTTGGCCCTAAAATCCATTAAAACTCGACACCACAGAACCTCTGCATTTATAAACAACTAAGAAAAAAATAAGAACAGTAAAGGATCAGCATCATCACACACTTAATGTCCTGGTCTCCACAGACCTCTGTGGTAATAATTTCAACAGATTAAACATTCCTTCAAAGAAGAAATTCATACTCATCTCAGTTCCAAAGGTCGCCCCTTCACTCTGGGGCTGTGCCGTCATGTCTTAGTCTCTCTTACATGTGTAAACAGCTTCGAAGCAGAAGCTGAAATGGGAGGACTCTTCACAAAATAAAGTGCGATGCTGGCCTGAGGCTGTTAATGACAGTTCCTGGGATTGTATAGAATTGGTGAACTGGACCGTGTTAAAGTACTCAGCTGAAAACCTGGATAAGAAAGGATCTGCCTGTGACATCCTTTATATACGCCTGGACTCTGAGTCACACTGCACGCTGCCCTCGAAGTGGCTGCGGGGGGGACGAGACTGTCACAAACCTCCTTCCGGAATGAGCCTGTGCAGAATAAGTCTGGAGAGGAATGCAGTGGTGTTTGTCGAGGTTCATCTCAAGCAGCGCTGTGACGCGGGACTCCGTGCTATTTGGTCTGTTCCCCAGGATGCGCACCAAGACGAACATCATCTCTGCCTGGAGGATTATCAACACGGTGAAGGACGCTCTCTGGGCGGTCCGAAACCTTCTGATCTTCCGGCTAAAGGAGTTGACCTCGACTGACTGTTGCAGACTGGCACATTCCAAGACCCATGACTACGTATTGAGGGAAGCGCTGAAACTTGGGGTAGCAGCCTGCAAGGTTCCGTGGGGAAAGACCATCGTGTAACATCTGCCTGCCCATGAAGAACAGGGGGCCCACACAGTCAGTCGGGCTCTGCTGACGCCTCAGCTAAACATGTAAGCGTAAAGACCTGTATAAATGAAAGATTCCTCTGTCTCTATATACCATTTAATTGAATGATTACGGATGTATTGCATGAACAATTGTCCAGATCATCAAAATATTTTATGAAGGAAGTATATTTTTGAAATTAAAAATGGTTCTCCCAGGACGAGGCTATCACATTGCTCATCGGGTGTCCTGACGCCTGCAATGTCCACAAATGTGGGATACTCGACAGCAAAATCTGTGGTAGTGGGGTCTGCGTTCGTGCTCTCCCCTGGTTTACAAAACAAAAAGCAGATGTTCCAATAGATGGCCCTCATTTGTCTTTCGTCCAGCTTCCTTGTGTATCACACATCTCTGTTCAACAAGTTGATAGATATATGCTGCACGTCTTACTTCATCCTGCAATAAACCACTACGTTCAAACCTTTTGACAAGAGCAACAAATTACCAAATCTATTGCCCTCTATTTACTGCCTATTCAAGTATTGCTCAAAATGCCCCTTTAAACAATTTATTGGAGAGAGGGAAAACAGCCCCAGCCTATTCAGCCTCTCCCTGTAGCTCAAATCCTCCAACCCTGGCAACATCCTTGTAATACTTTTCTGAATCCTTTCAAGTTTCACAACATCCTTCCATAGGAAGGAGACCAGATTGCACAGGTGATGTCCAGGAAACAACCCTCGGTAGTAAAATACTTACAATCGCCACAGCAGAATGTTAGTGCGAATGAAAAGTAAATCTGATGTTGCCTTCGCCAAAAGACAGCACCTTGTGCAGTTAGAGAGGTCACGCATTTCCCACGCGAGAAACAAAGTCAGCAGGAAATTAATAGAGAGAGTCAGAAGGTAAAATACAAATCAGAAATTAATTGATCAAACATTCTCCACATCTGCACGAGGTCTTCACATCATGGGCACAGTGGTTACCCCTGCTGCCTCACAGCACCAGCAGTCCCGGGTTCGATTCCCAACTCAGGCGACTGACTGCGAGGCGTTTGCACATTCCCTCATTTCTACTTGGGTTTTCTCCTACAGTCCAAAGATGTGGCAGGTCACGTGAATTGGTCATGCGAAATTGCTCGTAGTGTTCGTTGTAGGGGCATGGGTGGGTTGTGGGTCGGTGTGGACTTGTGCTGAAGAGTCTGTTTCCACACTGTACGTAATCTAACTGAATCAGGGAATTGACATATAGCAAAGGGTCATAGTTCTTACTGCAACAAGTTTGGAGGAGATTTGAGGAAAATGCTTTCACCCAGATAGTGGTGGGGTTCTTCTAATTGAGTGCTTGGAGGCTAGTTGAGGCGGGAAACCTTACAACATTTAAAAACTGCATGGGACGAGACTAGATTTAATTCAGCTTTGCTAGCACAAGCTTGATGGACCTTTCTGTGCAATGGTCATAGATTCATAATCATAGAGAGCTACAACACGGAAACAGACCCTTTGGTCCAAACCGTCCATGCCGACTTCTGGGAGATAGATTGGGAAATGAAAAAGTTTTCTGAAATAAAAAAAAGCCTGTGGATACTGGAAATATGAAAAATAAACAGAAATAACCGGCGAAACCCAACAAAGTATGGTAGCATCTGTGGAGACAGAAACAGAATGAATGCAATCATTCTTCATCTGAAGACGTTCGTCTGAACATTTCTCAAGGAACTCGAAACATCAACATGTTTTTTCTCCTCACTCCAGGCCCGCTCATTGCAAATGGATTGATTTACAATCGGAAATTGAGATATCTAGTGTTGATATTTATCGGCTATGAAGCATTTGTTTGTCGGCTTTAGGCATACTGGGCTCGATTGGGTCAAAGAGATATATAGCATGGAAACATGCCCATTGGCCCAAATCGTCCATGCCGACCAGATATTCTATCATCATCTACTCCCATTTGCCTCTATATCCATTGAAAACTTTCACTTACCCATTCAGTGACTTTGTAAATGTTGTAATTTCATATGCTTCCCCCATTTCCTTTGGTAGATCATTCCATACATGTGCTAGCCTTTGTGTGAAAGGCTAAGTCTTTCCCCTCCCACTCTAAATCTATTCTCACTACCGCTGGACTCCCACAGACCAGGGAAAAGACCTTGTCTATTTGCACTATCCATGAACTTGGGATTTTATAAACCTCGATAAAGTCACCCTCGCCTCCAATGCTTCCTTAACACCAGACCTATTCAACGTTTACCAATAGCTCAAGCCCTCCAAATCTGGCAACATCCTTGCAAATATTTCATGAAACCCTCCAAGTTTTACACCATGGTTCCTTTCGAAGTGAGACCAGAATTACACACAGTTTTCCCGAAAGTGGCCCAACTAATGGCCTGTACAGCTGCAACATGACAACATGGTGAATACAGAGAAAGCTGTAGGAATTGTAATGAGGTGGACCTCATTGAATCTGTGGGATTCTCTGATTGTGAATGTTAACCTGGTCCACTGAGGAGTCCTGGCTGATAGATATAAAGAGGAATGTCAGGTTCTCAGCTCACTCCAGGAATCAGTTTTGTCAGTGTGATGTCCTATGCACCTGTAACTGCTGGGTGAGTTGGGGATGCGTTTGCAGCTTATGTAGAAGCGGAGAGAGTGTAAGAGCATAATAGGAAGAAGAGAAAATACAGAATAAGGATGGTGTTGAATGCAGTGGAGTAGGGTGGGAGTTCAGTACAGGAGAAAGGGAGAGGACTTAATACAGATCACATAATAATTTGATGTTTGAATACAGAAAAGCAGGAGGAGGATGAAGTCAAGGGGAAGAGAACAGTGGAAAGGAATAAACAGAAAGTAATATTGAGCGGGCTAATCATGGAGCAATGGCGAGAAAACTGAATACAGAGATGGATAAAGACTGTGATTGTTGGAATTTAAATGGAGCACATTCAGTCGAGGGTATGTGTATGAGTATTAAAAGCAAAAATGGGACATGATTAAATAGAGATTATCAGGAAGAGGAATAAAAACAGAGTGAGAGTAGGTGTAAAATACAGCAATCAGGAGAGAATGAAACGCTGGGGAACAGTGTGGCCTTCATACAAGGGAGAAGATATATTATTAAGAGCAAAAGGTTCGTGTACCGCTGTGTTTAAACTAAATGGCGCGGGGGTGGGGGACGAGGGTCGGACAAACTGGAAGTTTAAGAAGGAAATTGAAGGAAAAATTAGAACAAGGGTAGTCAAGAAAGACAACGGTATCAATGAAGCAGAAAACTCAAAAAGCGATCATGCCGTAAGGTTGAGTGAAATAGGGGTTGATAGGAAGTTTGAGGGCAGTAACAAATTAAGAAAACTATATATGAATGTACGAAGTATTAGAAATAAGATGGATGATCTTGAGGCTCTTTTGGAAATTGGCAGCTACGATATTGTGGGGATAACTAGGAAGTGGCTTCAAATGGATAGCGCCTGGGAAATGAATATTCAAGGCTATACGTGCTATCGTAAGGACAGACTGACGGGAAGAGGGGATTGGGTGGCCCTGTTTTTAAGTGATGATGTTCGTTCCCTTGCGCGGGGGGGGGACCTTGAATCAGAGGATGTAGAGTCAGGATGGATAGAGCTGAGGAATTCTGAGGGTAGAAAGACCCTCTTGCGAGTTATCTGCAGGCCCCAAACAGTAGTATCGATATAGGGTGCAAGTTGAATAAGGTGCTGCAATTTGCATGTCGCAAAGATGTTACTACAGTTGTTATGGGGGATTTCAACATGCAGGTAGACTGGGAGTATTAGGATGGTATTGAACCTCAAGAAAGAGACTTTGTGGAGTGCTTCCGAGATGGATTCTCAGAACAGCTGGTGCTGGAGCCCACCAGGGAGAAAGCAATTCTGGATCTGGTATTGTACAACGAACCAGAATTGATCAGGGACCTCGAAGTGAAGGAGCCATTAGGAGGTAGTGACCAGAATACAATAAGCTTCAATCTGCAACTTCAAAGGGAGAGGGTACAATCGGAAGTGACAATATTTCAGTTGAATAAATGGAACTATAGAGCCACGAGGGAGGAGCTGGCCAAAGTTCAATGGTGCAATACCATAGCAGGATTGTCAGTGGAGGAACAATGGCAGATATTTCTGAGTATAATGCAGAAGATGCAGGATCACTTCATGACAAACAAGAAGAAAAATCCTATGAAGAGGCAGGGGTGGCCGTGGCTGACGAGGTAAGTTAAGAAACATATAATGTCAAAGGAGAAAAACTATAACATAGCAAAGTTGAGTGGGAAAAGGGAGGACGAGGAAGCTTTTAAAGAACACCAGAGGATTACTAAGAAGGAAATACGCAGAGAAAAAAATGTGGTATGAAGGTGAACTGGCGAAAAATATATAGGAGGATAGTAAAAGCTTTTTTTAGGTATGTGAAAGGGAACAAAAAGTTGAAGGCTAAAATTTTGCCGTTGAAGACAGAAATAGGGGAATATATTATAGGGAACAAAGAAATGGCAGAAGAGTTGAATTGGTACTTCAGATCTGTGTTCACTGGGGAAGACACAAGCAGTCTCCCAGAGGTAACAGTGACTGAAGGACCTGAACTGAAGGGAATTTATGTTTGCCAGGAAATGGTGTTGGGGAGACTGTGAGGTCTGACTGTCTGAAGGTTGATAAGTCCCCGGGGCCTGATGGTCTACATCCCAGGGTACTAAAGGAGGTGGCTCTAGAAATCGTGATGCATTGGTGATTATTTTCCAGAGTTCGATAGATTCAGGATCAGGTCCGACGGATTTGAGGGTGGCTAATGTTGTACCACATTATAAAAAGGAGCGAGAGCGAAAGCAGGAAATTATAGAACAGTTAGTCTGACCTCAGTGGTGGGAAAGGTGCTGGAGTCAATTATAAAGGGTGAAATTACGACACATCTGGATAGCAGTAACAGGATTGGTCAGAGTCAGCATGGATTTATGAAGGGAAAATCATGCTTGACTAATCTTTTGGAATTTTTTTAGATTGTAACTCTGAACATGGACAAGGCAGATCCAGGAGATGGAGCATACCTGTCCTTTCAAAAACCTTTTGATCAAGTCCCACATAGGAGGTTAGTGAGCAAAATTAGGGCGCATGGTATTGGGGGCAAAGTACTAACTTGGATTGAAAGTTGTTTAGCTGAAAGTAAACAAAGGGTAGTGATAAACGGCTCCATTTCGGAATGGTAGGCATTGACCAGTGGGCTACTGCAGGAATAAGTGCTGGGACTGCAGCTTTTTGAAATATACATTAATAATGTAGAAAATGGTATTAATAGTAACATTAGCAAATTTGCTGATGATACAAATCTGGGTGGCAGGGTGAAATGTGAGGAGGATGTTAGGAGATTACTGGGTGACCTGGACAGGTTAGGTGAGTGGACAAATGCATCGCAGATGCAGTTTAATGTGGATAAATGTATGGTTATCCACTTTGGTACCAAGAACAGGAAGGCAGATTACGACCTGAATGGACTCAAGTTACGTAAAGTGGCAGTACTATGAGACCTAGTGTTTTTGTACACCAGTCAATGAAGGCAAGCATGCAGGGTCAGCCGGTAGTGAAGAAAGCTTGTAGCATGCTGGCCTTCAGAACAAGAGGGATTGAGTATAGAAGGGAAGAGGTTCTTCTGTAGCTTTACAAGGGTCTGGTGAGACCGCAATTGGAATATTGAGTGCAGTTCTGCTCTCCAAATTTGAGGAAAGAAATTCTGGCTATTTAGGTAGTGCAGCGTAGGTTCACGAGGTCAATTCCGGGAATGGCGGAACTATCTTATGTTGAAAGAATGGAGCGACTGGGCTTGAACACCCTTGAGTTCAGTAGACTGAGAGGAGATCTGATTGAGACGGATAAGATTATTAACGGATTGGACACTCTGGATGCAGGAAACATGTTTCCGATGATGGGTGAGTCCCGAACCAGAGGACACAGCTTAAAAATAAGGGGTAGGCCGTTTAGGACAGAGATGAAGAGAAACTTCTTCACCCAGAGAATGGTGGGTGTGTCGAATGCTCTGCCCCAGATGGCAGTTGAGGCCCAGTCTCTGGATTCATTTCAGAGAAAACTGGATATAGCTCTCAACGATAGTGGAATTAAGCGTTATGTAGATAAGGCAGGAACAGGACACTGATTGAGGATGCTCAGCCATGGGCGGCACGGTGGCACAGTGGTTCGCACTGCTGCCTCACAGCGCCAGAGACACGGATTCAATTCCCGCCTCAGCCGACTCTCTGTGTGGAGTTTGCACATTCTCCACGTGTCTGCGTGGGTTTCCTCCGGGTGCTCCGGTTTCCTCCCACAGTCCAAAGATGTGCAGGTCAGGTGAATTGGCCACGCTAAATTGCCCGTAGTGTTAGGTAAGGGGTAGATGTAGATGTAGGGGTGGGTTGCGCTTCGGCGGGGCGGTGTAGCTTTGTTGGACCGAAGGGGCTGTTTCCACACTGTTAGTTATCTAATCTGAACAAAATGAATGGTGGTGCTGGCTCCAAGGGCAGAATGGCCTATTCCTGCACCTATTGTCTATTGTCTACGGTCTCCAGGCAAATATAAACGCTTAAATGCAGGGAAATGGAGCGGAACAAATAGACAGTCGGGATAATTAAATACAGGGTAATAGTGACTATTTCCAGCTTTATACAATTTGAGTCGGAGGTGATGTTGGGCAGTACCCTCCTTTCAAATTTCCAGATATCAATATCATACCTTGGCTCGCACCTTGTCCATTCCCATAATTAGTTGCCTCCATGTTCCACTGCCTCCCAGGACAAGCTCTCACCTTCTGACGGATTGCTCCCTCATTCTCATTCCAATTGTCCTTACACCACATACATCCCCCTTATAGAAAGCATAGAAATCAGGAGACAACAGCTTTGCTTCACTTGGAGGTCGCCACTGATGATGTTACCTAGCCAGGTAATGAAATGTCTGGATATCAAACCTAAGCTCAGCGAGCAAACCGACACCCTACAACCCCCTCTCCTCACATCTTGCCGTTCCCTCCTACCTTCGCTTTTTCATGGAGAACAGTGTGGACTGACGTTGTGCCATTCTGATGTTCTTGTGCTCACGAATGGGACTGAATAGCCTTCTGCTGTTCCACTTTACCATCTCTGAATGAGTTAAATTGCCTCCTCCACTTCCTCTGTATCATTCTCAAGAAGGCTTTTATTATTCAGTCATGGGATGAGGGCGTTGCTGGTCAGCGGCAATATTTATTGCCCATCCTTAATTGCCTGGAAGTGTGTTAAGTGTCAAACATATTGTTGTTGGTCTGTAGTCATGTGTAGTCGAGACCAGGTAAGGAAAGTAATTTCCCTCTGCAAAAGGCATGAACAAACACAGAAACATTCTGGGTTCATCATTAGACAATTAAATTCCCGAAAATCATTGAATTGAAGTTCCATCATCTGCCACAGTGGGATTGCAGCAATACCCATAGAACATTATTGGTTGAGAGGATGAGCTGTCCAGTCATAATTCCCGTCCTGGACTGAATAAAAAATGGATGTACTGTGGATGTTCTCAATCGGAAACAACAACAGAAATTCCTGGAAAAACTGAGCATGTCTGACAGCATCTGTAGAGAGAAATTAGAGGTGAATGGCATCCTGAAATAAAAGGTGAGAGAATGAGCTCAGTAGCATTCCACTTTTGCTGTGCTGCTGGGTGTGTCTATGTCAACTGCAAAGCTCAGTACACTGAATTAAAAAGAATCTCCATGAAATTTTCAAGTCTCTGACTTTCTGTTCTCCCCTTGAGCAATAGTTTAAATGAAGTCTGTTTGCAGTATTCCAAATAGTGCACCTATTCACTATCCATTAGTGAGATACTTCTCGATGCATTTTATACCGTTATCCAGTGAAACGGGCAGACAAATGGCAGATCATACAGGAAGTGAGAAAGCGAGATAACATAAATTAACTGGGCAAATTCTGGAGGAGGCATAATATGATCAAGACTTGGAGGTGTACACTTATGTTTGGGAAAGTGATTGGGCATTTTGGTCAGGTTTGTAAAAAGGAAACGTACAAATTGGAATACGAACGTAAAGAGAAGTGAAATGTTATCAAACTTTATAATTGACCGTTTTAGCCACAGTTGGGGGAAAGAGACTGGATTTGAACTCATGAAAATCAAATGCCTTGCATTGGGTTAAAACTGAACTCTGCCCACTCCTGAACATGACACTTTAGGAAGGATGACAATGCCTTGGATAGCCTATGGGAGGAGATTAAAAATCATCGGGAGATAGAAACAGGCCATTCACCCCCAGTGAGAGCTCGTTCTGACATTCAATGGCTTGGAACTGCTCACAGTTCTCCAACGGAGAACTGATCAGAATTGGCACCTGGGCCTACCACACCGGCGCCGTTACTGACAGCAGGATTCCTGTTCCAGGTGCACAACACTGCTGCTGCAGACACCATTGACGCCATCTTCCTCCACCAATACCGCCAGAAGGAAGAGAAGACCAAAATTAAGATGAGACAGCAAAGATGTAAGAAGGATTCGACCGGCCTGGTGACTGAACCAAATTGGCCCAGGACCCTGTCAACGCCACAATCTTAAAACAAAAAAGTCATGCAGAATTGTATGAGGGAGTTTCACCAGGGCTCCATAGATGAACATGTGAAGTGAGACTGTAGAGGCTGGGATTGTTTTTGGACAATCTCACCAATATCAAGCCGGTGTTCTCCTCTGACCACTGACTCCTGCTGGTCAGCAAGGTAATGTGGAATCTGAATATGAAACTGCTGATCCCATTAAACATGAAATATCTCAAAAGGAGACTGATTAACAAGGTTAGATCGCATGGAATACAGGGACAACCAGCCATTTAGATAGAGAAATGGCTCTTGGATGGAAGACAGGTGGTGGAGGGCTGTTTTTCAGACTGGAGACCTTTAACCAGTGGAGTGCCACAAGGATCGCTGCTGGTTCCTCTACTTTTTGTCATTAAAATAAATGATTTGTATGCGAGCATAGGAGGCACAGTTAGTAAGTTCGCAGATGACACCAAAATTGGAGGTGTAGTGGTCAGCGAAGAGGGTTACCTCAGATTACACCAGGATCTGGAGCAGATGGGCCAATGGTCTGAAAAGTGGCAGATGGAGTTTAATTCAGATAAGTGCAAGGTGCTGCATATTGGGGAAAGCATAACTTAGCAGGACTTATACACTTAATGGGAGCGTCCAAGGGAGTGTTGGTGCATAAATTGACCTTGGAGTGAAGGTTCTCGCTCCTTGAAAGTGGAGTCACAGGGTGATAGGATGGTGAAGGCGGCGTTTGGTCTGCTTTACTTTATTGGTCATAGTATTGACTGCAGGAGTTGGGAGGTCATGTTTCAGCTGTACAAGACATTGGTTAGACCACTGTTGGAATATTGCGTGCAATTCTGGTCTCCTTCCCATCGGAAAGACATTGTGAAACTTGAAAGGGTTGAGAAAAGATGTACAATGATGATGCGAGGGTTGGAAGATCTGAGCTAAAGGAGAAGCTGAACAGGCTGGGGCTGTCTTCCCTAGAACGTCGGAGGCTGAGGCGTAACCTTATAGAAGTTTACAAAAATATGAGGGGCGTGGATAGGATGAATATGCAAAGTCTTTTCCCTGGGCTCGGGGAGTCCAGAGCTAGAGGGCATAGGTTTAGGGTGAGAGGGGAAAGATATAAAGAGACGTAAGGGGCATCATTTTCACGCAGATGGTGGTACGTGTACGGAATGAACTGGCAGAGGATCTGGTGGAGACTGATACATTTGCAACATTTAAGAGGCATTTGGATTGGTATATGAATAGGAAGGGTTTGGAGGGATACGGTCCAGGTGCTGGAAGGTGGGACGAGATAGGTTTGGGATATCTGCTCGTCATGGACGTTTGGATCAAAGGGTCTGTTTCCATGTTGTAGATCTCTCTGACTCTATGACTCTATATCGAGTTTGAAAGTGGTGTAATCCAGGTGCTGGGAACGTTAAACACTCTCTTGTACGTGTGTAACAGTATATGTATGTGTGAATGACTGAATGTGGTGTGCGAGGGCATGTGTGTGTACACATTTGAGAGGGCGAGTGAATGAGAATGAGGGACTCACTGAATAAGTTCTAATTTGTTTATAACTGAGCGGTTTTAATCAGCAACATCAGAAGTAGCAATGTTAGGATCTGGTCTGCCTTCTTTAAATATTTTGAGGGGCTCTTGTGTGATCCGTAAAAGATTGGGTGTCCTTCCGAGATTTGTTGTATGTTTATGATTTGGGGTTGCATTTGCTGGACTCAAAGGCACCGAGTTGTGGGTGTTAGTTTCGCCTGGATTAAATAGTGTGTGGGAAAACAATGGCTTATTCAATCAAGAAATGATTTATGGGGGTGGAAGAAGTTGCCTTAAGGAGATTTAGAGAAGTTGAACACAGAAAAGCTGCTGGAATTAGCAGTAATTTGAAATTGTACCTATCTTCTTCCATGAGGAAAGGAGAGATCATTAGAATAATAGCTCAGCACTTATATTTGCTGGAAATGTCATCAGACCCTTTAGAGGGTACTACAGTTCAACTAAAAATCAGTTGCTTTATTTGGCAGGAATAGAAAATGAAAGGACAAAAATAATGACACTGTTGTAATTACGATTAAAAACTGAGAAAAGACTACAAGAAGGAATCGATATTACAGAACAAAAAGAAAAGGAGTGAGAAAGAGAGAAAGAAGAGAGAGCAAGAGAGAGAAAGACAGAGGGAGAAGAAAAGAAGGAAGAGCGGGAGTTGGAACTTCAGGAATTGACAGATCGAAATCAGGCTTAATGGAGGGAGATGAAGGCTGAAGGTAAGCTTAGTCAGGAAGAGAGTGAGGATGTGCAACAGATGGTTACTATAGAACCGGTGAAATTCTGTTTGAACGCTTTGCCTAAATTTGATGGAAAGATGTCGAAGTGCTTTACTTTACATTGGTGTATGTGAGAGGGTGAAAAAAGACATATTCGGTGCTTATGAGCTCTTGACAGAAGCCTACCGATAACAATTCAGGAATCGAAGGAGGGGCCCTGGTCAAACCTGCATTGAATTTGAAAGGTCCAAGCAAAGCAATTTTAAACAGCGGATGAGATCATTAAAAATTAAACAAATGGATGACATTCTTAGACAAACGATTATTTCGGACGAGTTCATAAATTAACTTGCTGAAGTAATCAGAACTCATGTGGAAGGACAGAGAGTTAAAATGGCAAAATTAACAGATGAAATGCATCATAATTATGAGCTGGTTCATAAATCAAACTTTGGTTTCCAAAATCTGTTTCAAACCGTGAGGATTAGAAACTGGGGAAAAGAGAAATCCTCACGTGGAAAGGAAAAAGTAGATCTCGGTGAAGACCATGCAGATAACGTAGCAGAAGCTGAAAGTGAAACCCTTGAAGGAGAAAGAGAAGTTAATAAGCTCCAGTATTATCTCCGAAATAAAGTAGGTCACATGAAATCACACTGTTGATGGTTTGCGAAAGGCACAGGAAGCGAGATGCAGGAAAATAGGAGAAGCCAGTGAATTTTGAGGAACATCATCGGATGCTAGAAATCTGCACCAGAATGAACAATATGTTTGGACGTTGGTTAAGGAGGAAATGCCAGATCTTCTTAAATGATATACCTGCAAAACTAAAGTTAACTCACTTAAGCCAGGTGCAGCAGCTAAAGAGGTTTACATTTTAAGAGTTACCGTATCCTCCATGAAAGAGAAGGAAATGTATCATTGAACAAATATTACAGAAAATATGTGAGTAATAGGCATTCACGGTGAGATGAAAAGTGCTCAATTATGTCAAGTGTGGTTGCATTGCCCAGTTAAGAGTGGAGAGGTTGTTGTAGAAGTATTGGACAAAGCGTCAGCTCCAGCAATATTATTTGATCTTACTAATACGATAGCTCATTCACAGGTGAGATTGCTGTCAACTGTGTTTGAAAAGCCAGGAGAAACTCAGGAAACAAAGCTCATGCAGGACACATATCCTGGAATTTCTCCGGACTGTGTGGTAACGAGGTCACAAAGTCACGAGTTGAAACAAGAGGGATGACAGAGGACGGAAATGAAAGTTGAAATTAAATTAGCAGAGACCTGATTTGATCAACTGGTTGACGCAAAACAGGAGCAGTTCGATGTCAAAGCAGACATCCTCTTTTCATAGAAATTAACCGAATTACAGCAGAATGATTAGAACCCAGAGAAATTATATCAAAAAGCCAATGGAAGAAACATCTAAATGTATTTAAATCTAAATCGATGTACATGGAATAGTGTATGGTAGATTAGCTTCAGATTGGTATGACAGGTCGGCGCAAAATCGAGGGCGAAGGGCCTGTACTGCGCTGCAATCTTCTAGGTTCTGTATGTTCAATGCATCCTGGTGTACGACGATCTTAAAAAATGATACTTCTCTGAGGAGAGGGTGAACATCACGTATCCAAGCAGATAAGAAATGGACACATGTTCCTTAATTCGTATTGAGAGTGGATTACAGAAATGGGTGTACTGCGTTAACGACCAGAAGGGGACATTTACGGGTAGAAATCACCTCAAGCAAATATACAGAAACAGTTTTACTGGACTGGATTGCACAAGGATGTCGTTGAATTTTGCCAGACATGAAAAATATCTCGTATAACCTGCAGCTTTATTTCACTGTGGAGTGTGACGAAGCTACTCCTTTAACAAGGTTATGCAGTCCTTGCTTTCTTCCTCAGTGAGGTCATAAACGAAACAGGCTCTGGAAAAATGAAGACTGAAGGGTTTCGTGCCAGTTTGGTAACAGCTGACACATACTGTTTTAGGCAGAACGATTTCAATGTGTGTAAAATGACGTTAGAGTGTCAGACGAAGAGTGAAGAATTTGTGGTTTCAGAAGTGCATAAACTCGCAGCTCCAGGAATATAATTTGTCCTTTCTAATGATATAGTTCCTTTACTGGTAGGAGTGCTTCCTCGTATGTTCAAAACGCCAGTGGTGACTCAGGCAATTTAAGTATTGCAAGTCACATATCCTGGATCTTTTCCTGCCTATGTGATAACAAGGTCACAAAGTCATCAGATGAAACAGGAGAGATCAAAGATTACCAATAAGAAAGTTGGAATGGAAGTAGCAGAGATCATGTTTCATCAGAATGTTGAGATAAACCCGGAGCAGACAGATGACAATGCAGACATCTTTAACTCAGATAAATTAATTGAGTTACAGCAGAAAGATGAAACTTTAAAGCAATTGTATAAAACGGCAGACACAGAGAAGGAATCTGAATGTATCCTTGAATGTCATCATCCTTAAATGATGGCTTAATGAGGAAACATTGAGAATCAAATATTTTGGCATATTGAAAATGGGCAGAAATTCATCAAATAGTAATGCCAGTGGGGTATAGAAAGGAAGTGTTACGAATGACGCATGAACAACCATTTGGAAGTCATTTCAGAGTGAGGAAAATACAAGATAAAATCCAAAACATGTTACGGGCCAGGACTGTACAAGGATGTCGTTGGGTTTTGCCAGACATGTCATACCTGTCGAGTAATTTGAAAACCACAAGCGGTGATAAAACCTGCACCTTTAATACATTTTCCTGCATTTGAGTAACCTTTTAGAAGAATGTTAATTGATTGTGTAGGTCTCCTGCATCAAACTAAAAGTTGGCAGCAGTCGTTGTCATCTCTAATGTCTCTATCCACTAGAATTCCATAGGATGTTCCATTCTGTAATATCACAGCTAAAAGGATTATAGAGGAAATACTGAAATGTTTAACGAGATATGGACGACTGAGAGAGATACAGCCAGATCAAGGGTCAAAGCTTGCATCAAAATTATTCAAGGAAGTCATCGAAGCAGTGGTATGAAAGAATTCAAATCTGTTGCATCCCATTCAGAATCGCAGTGAGCTCTAGAAAGGTGGCATCAGAAAGAAAGACGATGTTGAGGATACATAGTCAAGATTATGCAGATGATTGGAATAAGGGAATATTGTGCTGTTTGAGATCAGAGTCGTACAAAATGAATCAACCAAATTCAGTATAATTCAATTCGGTTTTGTGTCTGAAGTGAGAAGACAGTTAAAAACGATTGAGAAATTAGTAAGACAAAAATAAGAGACCACATACTTCACTTTGTGTCACATTTTAATGCACGATTAAAGAGAGATTGGAACTTGGCTACATAACATTTAAAGATATCACAGCATGCAATGAAACACGAAGCAGGCAATAAATAAATAAAAATCAAATTTCAATATCGGCAATATGGTATTAGTGTCACTTCAAGTGCTACTTGAATCTTTAAAAGCAAGTTTTGAAGGACCTTTTCAAGTTGAAAGGAAATTGAGTGAGGTGAACTATGATAGGGACTCCAGACAGAAAGAAGTCTCACAGAGTCTGCCATGTGCATCTGCTTTGAAGGTATTTTGGCAGGGAAGGAGAGCACGAGGAGAATGCGTTGTTGATTACAACAGAGAGGGAAGAATCAAATTCATATGAATGTGAATTTCTCATTACTCAAATTAAATTTGAGAATGGGGAAGTTTATTGAGTTAACTTTCAGAAGAAAATCGAAATGACCTAAAAGAGTTGTTAATATTACATGGGGAGCCAAGTCGAAATAAGCTGGAAATCTTTGACCTCATTGAGAACGATGTTGAAATCGGAGATGCTGTTCCAGTAAAACAACATCATTATTGGCATTACCCTCTCAAGTTGGCATAAGTCCAAACGGAGGTTGGATGCATTGTCTGAGATAACATATCGATGTCAGCCACAGTTACTGGAATTAACCCATAGTAATGGTGCGAAAACCGGATGGCACCCAATGGTCATGTGTTGACTATCGCAAATTAAACGCATTTCCAAAGACAGATGCATATCTGATTCTACGTTTGGAAGACTGTGTTGAGAAGTTGGGTCAAGCAACCTGTATTTTTAAGTTGGACTTGCTCAAAGGATACTGGTAGGCGCCTTTGTCATAAAGTGCAAAGGCAGTTCGGCTTTTCTTACGCTGACTGGATTTTATTAATTTAAAGTCATGCAATTTGCTATGAATAAACGCGCCAGGCACATTTCAGAGACGAATAAGGTTGCCAGGTTATCCAACTGTGTCATTTATATTAATGACCTGGTGATTTTTACTCACAGATGGAAGGAACATACGCAACATTTATCAGACTTGTTTGATCGACTTCGGAAGGCATGTTTGTAGATAAACCTTATGGTAAGGGCATTTGCCAAAGCCCAAGTTATCTTCCTGTGCCATGTTATTCGACACGGACACATTCCCATATCGTTGACAAAAAGAGCAGTACTATGGTTCCTGGGATTGCGTGAAATTTATCAAAAATCTGTCTCACATTTTCGCAGTGTGGCTACTCCACTCACTGAATTGCGAAGGAAAGGCAAGACGGTTTCGTGGACAGCAGACGATCACAAAGTGCTTCACAGCCTGAAAGTATTAACTTCTCCCCGATACTCGCAAAATCTAATTGTGCAAAGTCATTCAAGTTGTCTATTGATGCAAGTGTCGGTGTGGTGCTCTTGCAAGAAGATGATGAGAAGGTACAGAGTCTTATCGGGTATTTCTCGAGGAAGTTCAAATTTCATCAGCAAATATATTCGACAGTTGAGAAGGAGTCGTTGACCGTGATGGTGAAATTACAGCATATCAGTGTTGATGTTATCAGCAACATATCTGAGACAATCATCGAAACTGATCATAACCCATTGAGGTTTTTGGAGACAGTTAAGGACAAAACAAAACAGTCTGTTTAGATGGAGCTTGTTGTCATTGCAATTCAATTTGAAAAATGTGCGTGTGGCAGAAAGCGAAAACATGATTGCTGATTAATTGTCGAGACGTGAATGTGAAACGGCAGCAGTTGGTGGCAGGAATACTGCAGATTGAAACGATGTATGGTTGTGCATTTTTGTATAGTTATTTTCAATGCAATGAAAATTAGTGTTTTGCAGTACCAACAATTTTAACGCGTTTTAAAGGAGGGCATCTTTGGTATTGATCGTTCACTATTTTTTTAAATGGGGAGGTGTGACGAATCTGTTCCGTTAACAAGGTTATGGAGTCCTTGATTTTTCTTCAGAGAGGCCACAAACAACATCACGACTCTGAAGAACTCGAGGGTGAAAGGTTTTAAACCAGTTTGATAACACCTAACAGATACTGCCTCAATCAGAAGCCGTTCAAGTTAAAAACAACAGTTGCACAATGAAAGGGGAGTGGCCAATTCTCCCATATCACTGTTTGTCTGGTTTGTGTTTTTTTGAGCCGTCGTGTATAGAAAGGCTGCTGGACTCACAGAAGCAGGTACTGGCTGGTATTCTCTCTCTCTGACTTTGATGCAATCAGACTTTGTTTCACTTTCCCTTTTGTGCCAAGAGATATTTATGTGAATTGTTGCAAGGATCTGTCACAGCATTATTAATTTCGGATAGTCTGTTGGGTTTTCAGGGAGGACAGGTTATTTAGTAATCTATTTTCCATTCTTTGCGCTTCCTTTAGGAATCTTGTCAGTAAATTTGATTTTACTGAAAACTAAGTGGTTTGACGAACTGATTCTGTCCTGGAATACTGACTTTAAAGGTGCTTAAAACCACGAGCAAAGTTATGGTCTGGCAAACTTCTTGAAGTGTTCGAAGAGTTCTGCCTTGTACTAAACAGGAGTTACTCAATTTTTTCACAAGATATGGATTACGCGCAGAAATAAAATCAGAACAAGTGACAACATTGACATCAAAATTATTCAAGGAAGTGTGGACAGTTTAGTAATAAAAGAATTCAAATCCACTGCATACCATCCAGAATCGCAAAAAGAACACGAAAACTGGCGTCAGATATTAAAGACAATGCTGAGGTTTTATCGTCAAGACTAATGAGAAGACTGAGATTTCCACCTTTTGTGATCTGACAAGCACCAAATGACAAGACCAAATGCACTCAATTTGAATCAGTTTGTGGATAAAAATTGAGAGCACCATTGAAATTGATGTAGCAGAAGTTGATAATTCAGAATTCAGAGACCACATATTTGGACTATGTGTCAGATTTTCAGGAATGATTAAGTAGCGTCGGGGAGTTGGCTGGACAGCATTTAAAATGATCACAGCATTCAATAAAACGATAAGCGTATAAGCAATCAAAAACTCACAAGTTTGCTGTCGACGATGAGTTGTAGGGTTACTTTTAGTGATGGGTTAACCTTTTAAAGCAACTTGTAGTGCACCTTACCAAGGCGAAAGGATTATGAGTGAGGTGAACTATTTGATAAGAACTTCACAGAGAGTCTTTCATAATGTGCGTCATGTGACTACAGTAAAAAAGTTGAAGGTGATTCCTGTATCTTTAAGAGACAGTGAAAACAATTTTGACAGTGCAAGTTTGCAGGCAACTGTCATGTTACTGACTTGCAGTCTCATTATGTAATGGAAAATGGAAAATATGTAACATTGGCCAAAAACTGGATATCTCAGTTCTTTTGACCAACATCTGAATTTAATCAATGAGTTTGAATTATGCCTTAGGATACGAAAACCAAATCGAATTTAAAATTTGCTTGTTTGACATCATTGAACCAATGAGACGATCCGATGTTTTGGGTATGAAAAAAGGAAGTTTGGACCGTTGGTCAGAAAGAGCGCCAACTGCAACTGAAACACTGCTATTCACTACATTCTCTGTAAAATGCACATTTTTAATCTGAAACTGCTTTGTTACATAAGACTGAAGACAACCAATGGAGATCTACAAACGGAGAAAAATTGACGGCGGAGAGGACATCCACTGTCTGCTTTTGAAATGTAAGTTGATTTAAACTTTATACAGGCTTTATTCGATCAGGACATTGTTTTAGAGTGGGAGGTAGATAAACAATCATTATGATAGAGGAGGCTCAGGGTTGTAAATAGTTATTTCATATTGACTTTCAGACTTTAAGTTTTTTTTTGGTAAATAGTAGAATTTGCCTACTACTATGTCACTCATACTTTAAAAGATTACGAGACGAGCTCAGCTTTTCTGAGTCTCTTGTTAAATTAGCAGATTGTTTTAGCGCCGAATTATAAGAAAAGACAATTGGAGGAAAGCCAATGGAGACTGTGATACTGAAAATAACACAGAGTGAAGAAACAAGTTCAGAGGAATTCTGAATTGTGCATTCCACATATTCAATTGGACAATGAAGAAGTTGTCAAATATTGGGTTAAATTACTGAGTTACCTTCCAAAGAAAACGGAAATGATATGAAGGAGTTATTATTGTCGTATTGGCTGATATATGGAAAATCGTACCAAATGTTAGGAATATATATGCTCCACTCACTGAATTACAGAAGAAATATAAGAAATTTTAATGCACAGCCAACCGTCAGAAGTCATTTGCCAGCCTGAAAGTTGTGTTCACCGTGTCACAGTATTAGCCATGCAACATTTTAGGAACATTGGACTGGGATATCACAGCAATTACAGAAACATGGCTCAGGGTTGGGCAGGCCTGGCAGCTTCATGTTTCAGAATAAAAATGCTCGAGGAACGATAGAAAGGGATTCAAGAGATGAGGGGAGCGGCGTTTTTGATTGGGGATAGCATTACATCTGTGCTGAGGGAGGATATTCCTGGAAATACATCCAGGGAAGTTATTTGGGTAGAACTGTGAGAGAAGAAAAGGATGATCACCTTATAGCGATTGTATTATAGACTAGTGAGAGGGAAATTGAGAAACAAACTTGGAAGAAGATGTCAGCTATTTTAAGAACAATAGGGTGGCTATGGTAGGGAATTTTAACTTTCTAAACATAGACTGGGAAGGCCATACTGTTAAGGTTTAGACGGAGAGGAATTTATAAGTGTGTAAAAGAAAAAATTCTGATTCAGTATGTGGATGCATACGAGTGAAGATGCAAAACTTGACCTACACTTGGGAAATAAGGCAGGGCAGGTGACTGAGGTGTCAGAGGGGGAGGACTTTGTGGCCAACGACCACAATTCTATTAGATTTAAAATAGTGATGAAAAAGGATACACCAGGTCTAAAAGTTGAATTTCTAAAATGGAGAATGGACAGTACTGACAGGATTAGGCAAAATTTTCAAAAGTTGTTTGGGGGCAGATGTTCGCAGGTAAAGGGACAGGTGCAAAATGGGAAGCTTTCAGGAATGAGATCACGAGAATTCAGAGAAAATAGATTCCTTTTAGGGTGAAAGGAAAGGCTGGCAGGTACAGGGAATGCTGAATGACGAAAGAAATTGATTTTGGTTCACAAAAAGTAAAAAGCATATGTAAGCTATCCACAATATTGATCGAGTGAAACCTTAGAAGAGTATAAAGGCAGTAGGAGTCGACTGAAGAGGGAAATCAGGAGTGCAAAAAGGGGACATGAAATAGCTGTGGCAAATAGAATTAAGGAGAATACAGAGTTTATACAAATGCATTAAGTACAAAGGGTAACTAGGGTGAGAATTGGTCCCCTCAAAGACCAGCAGGGTGACCTTTGCGTGGAGCTGTAGAAAATGGGGAAGATAATAAACGAGTATTTTGCATTAGTATTTACTGTGAAAAAATGGATGGAAGATGTCGAATGGAGGGAAATAGATGTTGCCTCCTTTCAAAGTGTCGACATTACAGAGAAGAATATGCTGGATGTCTTGAAACGCAAAAAGGTGGAGAGATTACCAGGTCCTGATCAGGTGAAGCCCAGAACTCTGTGGCAAACGAGTGAAGTGATTGCTGGGCCTCTTGCTGAGATATTTGCATTATCAAAAGTCACAGGTGAGGTTCCAGAAGACTGGAGATTGGCTAACGTTGTGCCACCATTAAAGAAGCGTGGTCAGACAAGCCAGGGAACTATAGGCCATTGAGCCTGAAGTCGTTGGTGGGCAAGTTGTTGGAGGGCATCCTGAGGGACAGGATCTTCATGCTTTTGGAAAGGAGAGGCCTGATTAGGGATAGTCAGCATTGGTTTGTGCGTCGGAAACCATGTCTCCCAATCTTGATTGAGCTTTTTCAAGATGTAACAAAGAGGATTGTTGAGGGCAGATTGGAAGATGTGATCTAAAAGATCTTCAGTAATGCGTTTGACAAGATTCCCCATGGGAGAGTGGTTAGCAATGTGAGATCTCACGGAATACATGGTGAACAAGCCATTTGAATATAGAACCGGCTCAAAGTAGAAGACAGAGGGTGGTGGGGGAGCATTGTTTTTGGTATGCTTTCTTTTATTGTTCAGAATATTGAGAACGGGAGTTAAGATGTCATATTGCATCTGTACAGGACATTGGTTAGTCCATTGTTGGAATATTGTGTGCAATTATGGTTTCCTTCCTATCGGAAACATGAAAGCGTTCAGTTAATTTTAACAAGGATGTTGCCAGGGTTGGAGGTTTTGAACTGTAGGGAGAAGCTGAACAGGCTCGGGCTGTTTTCCCTGGAGCGTCAGACGTTGAGGGGTTACCTTACTGAGAGTTAAAATAAATCATTAGGGGCATGGATAGGATATATAGACCAAGTCTTTTCCAAGGTATCAGCGAGTCCAGAACTAAAGGGTATAGGTTGAGGGTGAGAGCGGATTGATATAAAAGAGACCTAAGAGGCAAGGTTTCACGAAATCGGTGGTACATGCATGGAATGAGCTGCCGGAGGAAGTGTTTCAGGCTGGTACAATTGCAACATTCACGAAGCATTTGCATGGGTATATGAATAGTCAGGGTTTGGAGAGATACGGGTCCGGTGCTGGCAGGTGGGACGAGATGGGGTTGCGATATTTGATTGTTTGGACGGGTTTCACTCCATGACTAATTACACAAAGCCATTCAAAGTGGTGAGTGATCTTAATGTTCGTACTGTGACCTTCCAGGAAGAAAACGAGAAGGTAGAAAGACTGATCAGGTATTTCAGCAGCAGATTGAAAATGCATCAGCAGAAATATTCGACAATGGAGAAGGAGACCTTTATGTTACCAGTAACGTGTCTCAGTTAATCATATAAATTGATCATGACCCATTGAAGTTTGTGGAGAAATGTAACGACAAAAATTCCAGACGTTTCGGTTCGAGCTCCTTCTCACAGGCATTCAATTTGAAAGTTGTGTATGTGCCAGAATGAGCAAACATGATTGCTGACGCATTGTCAAGGCTTGAATAAGAACCAGACGCATTCAGTGGATGGAGTAAAACAGACTGAAACAGAAATAGTAGTGCATATTTGCATCGTTATTGCCAGTGCAATATCCATATGTGTTGTAGTTCACTGACAGTTTCACATAAAATGATTTTAAAATGAAGCCATCATTGGATATTTGATATTTCATATTTTTGTACGGGAGGAGGAGTAGTGATGTTGATACTTTTTACAAGGTTGTGCTGTCTTTTGTTTTTAACATTGTCACACACACACAAAAATCATGCTTTGAAATAGCAACGCATCTCGGCACAGACACCAAACCAATCGGAGCCACACTCTCACGCTCATGTTGAAATTAACTCAGAGTGAGTGGCTTCACACAAAAACCTGTATGATCTGACAGAAACGTCTGTTACACACGCACACACAAGTACATTCAAATGCATTTACTGAGGCACAACTACAATTAGATATAGACAAAGAGAGACACTCAGAAACAATAAGAGACACGTACAGAGAGGTACAAAGTGATCCGGCTGTGGGCACAGAAAGATCTTGACACACTGTCAGACAGCTCAACAAACCACTCACCTGCCTAAACATGAGCACAGTCAGGCAGAGACGCACTCCACACTCACACAATAATATACCAATACTCAGAGACGCACACATATGAAATCACAGAACAATCGTGACATGCTGACAGTAACACCCACACACCCATACACCCCCACACCACAAAGTCATCGGAAGGGATCTCCACAAACAGCATACACACAGATACAAACACAACAGTTGCGTGTGTGCAAAACAGACACAGGTAGACAACCACACAGGCACAGACATCTACACAGACATAAAGGCACTCAACTTCAGGGAAACACTCTCATACAGACTGAAGAGCATTCCCAAATACATCGCTGACAGGAGAGATGAATGGCCTGCTGCTACTAATTGACTATGTGCCCCCGTATTTGTCAATCTGTCAGTCAATCAGAGATAGAAGCCTGTTCATCTCTGACACCTCCCTCCCCTTCCTGAACCTCGACATCTCCATTAATGACGACCGACTTGACAATGACATTTTTTACAAAGCCACCGACTCCCACAGCTACCTGGATTACACCTCTTCCCACCCTACCTCTTCCAAAATGCCATCCAGTATACCCAATTTTTCAGCCTCCACCGGATCTGCTCCCAGGAGGACCAGTTCCAACACAGAACTCAGCAGATGGCCTCCTTCTTTAGAGATCACAATTTCCCTTCCCACGTGGTTAAAGATGCCCTGCAACGCATCTCGTCTACATCCCGCACCTCCGCCCTCAGACACCACCCCTCCAAACGTAACAAGGACAGAACGCCCATGGTGCCCACCTTCCACCCTACCAACCTTCACATAAACGAAATCATCCGCCGACATTTCCGCCACCTCCAAACAGACCCAACCACCAGGGATAAATTTCCCTCCCAACTCCTTTCCGACTTCCACAAAGACTGTTCCCTCCGTGCCTACCTGGTCAGGTCCACGAACCCCCCCTACAACCCGCCCTCCCATCCTGGCACTTTCCCCTGCCACCGCAGGAACTGAAAAACCTGCGCCCACACCTCCTCCCTCTCCTCTATTCAAGGCCCTAAAGGAACTTCCACCCCCATCAAAGTTTTACTTGCACATCCACTAATATCATTTATTGTATCCATTGCTCCTGTTGCGGTCTCTTCTACACTGGGGAGACTGGGCACATCCGAGCAGAGTGCTTTAGGGATCGTCTTCGGGAGCCCCGCACCAATCAGCCACACCACCCCGTGGACCAACATTTCAACTCCGCCTCCCACTCTGCCGAGGACGTGGAGGTCCTGGGCCTCCTTCACCGCCGCTCCCTCACCACCAGACGCCTGGAAGGAAGAACACCTCATCTTCCGCCTCGGAACACTTCAACCCCAGGGCATCAATGTGGACTTCAAAAGTTTCCTCATTTCCTCTTCCCCCACCTCACCATGGTTCTAAACTTCCAGCTCAGCACTGTCCCCATGACTTGTCCGGACTTGTCCTACCAGTCTATCACCTTTTCCGCCTATCCACTCCACCCTCTCCTCCCTGACCTTCATCCTCTCCCCCACTCACCCATTGTACTCTATGCTACGTTCTCCCCACCCCCACCCTCCTCTAGCTTACCTCTCCACGCTCCAGGCTCACTGCCTTTATTCCTGATGATGGCCCTTTGCCCGAAACGTCGATTTCGAAGCTCCTTGGGTGCTTCCTGAACTGCTGTGCTCTTCCAGCACCACTAATCCAGAATCTGGTTTCCAGCATCTGCAGTCAACGTTTTTACACCGTGATGACTGGTGACCCATTCTGCTTCCCCTGTCCCCATCAATCCCTGGGTGATGTACTGAGATCCATGTGATTATACTGCTGGAATCCTGGACGTACATATGCAATTCCTGCGCTGGGAGCACTGCAGTTGCCAACGAATTTCACTGAATGACTAAGTGAAGAATTTCCTTGACCAGTTGTTGCGCTGCATTCTTGAACTTCTCTCTGAACTTGGACAGAGTCACTGCATAAAATAATGTGTTTGTGTTGCAGCCGAAATCCTTCAGCATTTCTGCAACAAACGTAAACTGGGTTCTAAACCTGTTCCTACAACGATTTCCTCCTTTAATCTGGAAGTGTAAGATATTTGCACCGTACGCTAACCACAAAACTATGAAGCTGACTGGTATGGTGATGAGGTAAATAACTGACCTCCTCCAGCTCTCCATCTCTGCATCTTTGTGACTCCTTCCCCTCCTCTAACCCCTCAGGCTCTTGCGGATTCGACTGGCCACTAAATTGTACCTGACTGTCAGATTGTTCATCAACAGAATTAACATGAATGGGATGAAAGGGGTTAAAATGTAACCAAACCACCTCAATCCCAGCTACCTGGGATCAGTAAAATAATTTGAATTTATATAGCAATGTATTGGAACATTGTCAACTATCCTCCCAGGTTTATACCGAAAACAGGAGAGAATGCCCTTTGAAAAGAGCAGAATGCCAGTTGCAGCCAGAGTCACGACCAAGGCTTTCTCTCTCCAACATTTCCTCTTCATTTTCAGGCAGCAAATGGCAACAAAATGATCAAAGGAGAAAAGGACAGTGAACCAAACAAAACAATCTGCCGCTGTACGAGCCGGGACAGCGACAGCACTGCACACAGTTCAGGAAACATTTTGGGAAGTCCAAGTATTTGATTCGCCACAGCATGATGTCTGTGAGAATGAATAGTAGATCTGATGTTGTCATAGCCAACAGGCAGCGTCATGTGCAGTTGGAGAGGCCGCATTTTTCACGTGCGAGAACCAAAATCACCCGGAAATTGACTATAGGACTCGATAAAATGGAAATCAGAAATTAGGTAAAAACCTGATGAAGGGCTTTTGCCCGAAACGTCGAGTTTACAGCTCTTCGGATGCTGCCTGAACTGCTGTGCTTTTCCAGCACCACTCTAATCGCAAATTAGAAATTGCCATCGTGGCCTAATTTGTTGGACGAAAGGGAAGGGGTTTAGAGTAAATGTGAGGAATGTGTTCAACCAAACATGGTGGGGGTCTGTTAATTAAGTTCCTGGGAGGGTCGTGGTATCAGGAAACCTCACAAACGTTTAAAACTCCCTGGATGAATAATTGAAACTTCATAACATATGAGGCGACGAGCATATTGCTGGAAGCCAAGACGATCGTAGATTTTGTGTAGCGTTGATAGCACAAACTTAATTGTCCAAAGGAAATATTCTGTCTTTTTTTTAATGATTCTGAGAAGCACTTCAGGGAGGCAGGTTGCGAAGTGAATCATTTTAATGAAGTAAATGTAAGGGCTTTGAATGCTGAAAACATGTGATGGCACTCATCCACAGATTCAATCAATAAGCACATCGACCTGGACCCAATATACCGGCCGCTGCAGTGGACAGCTGAACCTGACAACCAGAAGCGGCAGATACAAATCACGATAACTGCCGGACGAAGCATCACAGAAGCGCTTCACAGTGGCTCCAAAGCACTAAGGATGTCCCCGAGAGAGCGGACGAAACGTCAGCAACACAAATTCCCAGCTCGGCGAACAGAACCACAACAATTAGTAAATGCAGTACTCCAATCCATGTAAAATAAGATCCAACATAATAAAAATCTAGTATCTGACTCTCTCTTGTGTTCTGATTATGTCAGGGGCAATTAACATTTCAAGTGATAATGTCATTACCCAGCAGGTCAAAAACAGTGCAACCTTTCTCAACATTTGCTTTTAAAAAACATGTTTTAATAATTAGAATAACTAAACAAGGATGCTGCCTGAACTGCTGTAATAATCAAAATGATTAATTCCTGATTTCTAAACTTAGTTAAAAATCATTCCTCCGCAAGAATTACTTCACTCATTGTAAAAACTATAGAGATACAAACACTTCTTCATGGAACAAATGGAAGGTCGTCATTGCACTCTGGAATTCACTTTAACACTCCACAGTATTGCAATTATCCTCCAAGTCCAGATCCAGGTTCCCTTTAAATGAGTTGTGGTTTGATACCTCAAGCTCCCAGCGAAACTGGGCAGTGAGTTCAAGATGCCCCATCACCTTTGAAATGAAACGGTAGGTCTCGTGAACCCTATAACCCTTCCATCAATTTGTATTAATCTGTTTCTCCTGATAAATGTTCCTGTGTTCGGCGTGATAGGTGCGGACATGTTGGGCCGAAGGGCCTGTTTCCACACTGTAATGTAATCTAATCTAATCTTAAAGTGATAAGTTAGTTTTGAAACCTCACCTTTATAACTTATTATTTATGATGATGTGTTCGGTATTTGGACAGAGATACCACCTTGAAAGAATTAACTTATTACTTCTCACAGTCTTGAATTGATACAAGAGCACAGATCTAAACACGCAGCAATGAAATATGCCTTCTCCAAATAGTACGTACACAATGCAAAAGCATGATTTTGCAATTTTATTGTATTGGGGAAGAGTGATCTCAACATACTCGAATTATTTGCCAACATGGAGAATGAAGAAACTTGCGTCCTGAATCTAAATAGAGAGTTGATGTATAAATGAGCAATGCTGGACTGAGGAGCATTAACAAAGACGTTCTCAGTTGTTTGGCAATGGCGAAAGAGGGAGAAATGTCTGAATGCATTGCAACAATTATTCAGGTGCTTCGGGATCAGCAAGAAAGCAGGATAGGTGAGAATGGGCACTCCTGCCTGACTCTGGATCTGATGAGGAAGCCCTCTGATTCCCAGCCATTGACGGCAGAAGCAGTAAAAATATCTGTTTCCATGCTCTATATCTCTATGACTCTACGACCTGTCGAATTCATTTGCTGAATCCTCCCCAAAACGCAATGTGGAAAGCACATCTCAAACTTAGCTGTACAATATCCTGTCAAAGGTCTTCTCCTGGTCCAGGCTGATGAGGCAGGCCTCCAACTCCCCTGTCCTGTACGTCGGTGATCATGTCCCTCAGGAGAAAAATGCTCACATTGTTAGTGCTGCCCACTACAGGACAGGTTTGATCGGTCTAAATCACTGATCCCAGAGTAAATCTGACCTGGTTGGTTATGACCTTAGATACGATTTTTTAATGTGCAGTCAGCAATGAAACAGGTAGCCAGTCCTCCGACTTGTCCTTCGAATTGTTGATGAGGGGCGAGATACCTTTTCTTGTGCATTATGCATTGGTCCTGGCCAATCATGTCCCACCGATTTGACCACAATTTGGTGGGAAAGCAGTGACCTCTGTGAATTTTACACATTTCTGAGTACTCAAAAGCCTTGTCAGCTCATTCAGGGAGAATGGCTGCTGTCGCATCTCCCCCTAGGTGCTGTTGTCTTAGACTTCCGTGATATTGGGAAGGAATGACTGGGAGATTTGCAGTGATAGTTGGCTTCATATCGTAGAGTCCAGCAGAAAAGGATTTGCTGATCCTCAGAATGTCATTTTGAGAGGACATTACCGAGCCATCTTCTTCCTTCAAGCTGCTGATCACTGATCTCCCGCTGTCCATCTTCTGAAAGAACAATAATGCGCAGGACTCACACTGCTCAGCGTTGTGGATGATGGACCAGGAAGTTACCTTGAAGGCTTCTGATGTAAAGAGCAAGGCTTACTAAAGATTGGTCATATCATCGACTTCCATCGCCTGCAGTAGGCGTAGGTTCTGCATGCTCTTTTGGATTTTGGACAGTTCTCCCTGCTAAAGATCCTCTTTTTATTCCCCTTGACTATCTCCCACAAGTCCGATAGAGACTGAAAGAGGGATGTCACAGTTCTCCAAACTGTGGAATCCATTTGGAGCTCCTCTGTGTTCTCTTGGTTCAGCATTTTCACCATCAGGTTACACGATCGCTTGCTGGCGAGCAGGAGGCAGTGATCATGGAGGAACACCGGGTTGACGTCGGTGAATCTGCGCAAAACCGACCCAAGTCTCTCCAATCTAACCTCACAGGTGAAACGTTCCAAGCCTGCTCAATTCGTCTTCAACCTTCCTTGTGATCGTTTCAAAAGCGTTCATGCTGTTGTGTCCATTTGCTTCCAGGTTGATTGCAACCTTCTTCCTTCTTTGCTCTCTCGTCTTCATCTTCACTTTTGTTTGCTTTTGGCCATGACGGTTGCTGAATATGGTATTATTGGTGTCTGCAGCAGCAGCTTTATGAACTGGAACATGAATCCTGGTTTTGGTAGGGGTAGGCCCAGGTACACAATCCCATTAACTTGACCGATGTGCATTGTACTGGTGTAAATGAGACAATGGAACTGAGATGTTAAACCAGGAAACTTGCCCCTTTGCCTGTCAAATTCAATCAAGTCAGACAGATATGCAAGTCTTCATTTTGACTGAAAATTTAATGAATTGGTGATGAGACATTACCACAAGATTTCGGATTGAAAAATGGATCTGAGTTTCAATAGAAGTGTTCTTGAGATAGTTAATTTAAAAAGATGACATCAAAATATTAAATGCTGTTTATGTACCACACTTTCTATGACTGAAATTGAATTTAAATTACGTTAAGTACATTGTTACTTCAAACGGCTACTAAACAATTCTGATCGAACATGACCTGAATGACTGGCTAAAAAAAGGTCAGAAATCACACGAGAGCTTTTGCTTTCAAAAAACCTGTTTAATAATAGCTTGGTATCGTGTGACCTCTGACATTGTCTCCCCCCTTTCAATGCTGGCACCTCCACATCATAGCTAAAAATAAAAGGCAGCTCAAATCAGAGTGTTCCCCCACACACTGCAGAGAATCTCAGGACAAAGAAGCAGGGACCTTGGGACTGGGAGGAACAGCTCCAACTCCAATTCAACAAGCCGTAATCAGGGATTCTAACCTCGTGCCTGGGCAAAGACATTTCAGAACTGAAAAATTACCCGGGCTTTTAAAGGCAAAAATTGTTTTTGTAAAGCTGCATATTTATCGAAACTGTATATCAAAGATAATAAACCACGTCTCGTTATTGGTGTATGACGAGGCCCACGAAGTGAGCAGATCGACCAGACCATATGAGAACAAAACTTACAGGTGAAATTCTGAATGTCTACAGGGAAATGGCCTACACTTCGATTAATCCTTTTGCCTTAGAATTTTACAGGCAGAAAAACCAATAAGTAAAATTTCACACATGTCATTGAGGGAAAGAAAATGGAATCCTTACTTGGTCTGGCCTGTACGTGACTCCAGACCGACTGCAATATGGTTGACTCTGAACTGCCAAGAATTGGGAATAAATGCTGTTTTGACCAGTGATGCTGTCATCTCACAAAATACCACAAATGTTACGGCTGCAATGAAACAAATCCCTTGGTGAGATCTCACTTGGTGTAATGTGAACAGATCCAGCAACCACACCTTGGTTTGGATACCATGGCATACAATGGGAGGGAACACAGTACAGATTTGCAAGAATGAGAGCTTAACTTTAGAGGTTTAGTTATAAGTACAGGCCGGACAAATGTGGCCTTGTTTCTGTCGAAATTGAAGACAGGGGCGATGAAGGTAAACTGTTTCCATTGGTTGGGGATTCAAGCACAAAGGTACAAAATCTGCAAATTACGGCCTGTGTGATCACGAGAAATGTAAGGAAGCATTTGCACACAGAGAGAGTTTTTGGAAATCTTTACGATAGGCGACTGTGGATTAGGTGTTCATTTTAAATCCGAGGAGGATTTTCTTTTTTGGTAAACGTAGGTATTAAGGGAAAGATACAAATAGAGGTGCATGGCGTTCTGCTGCAAATCAACCATTGAATGGTAGAACTAGCTCGCGGGGGCTGATTGACATTTTTCTATGTTCCAATACTATTAGCCCAGAGCTTATCCAAGGCATTGACATCCTTCCAAAAGGAGTAGCGTTGAGAAGTGGGCAGAGCTCCATTTCAACCCATCACAATCCATTCACTTCTCAAGAATTCAGATTTGATCAGTGTCCCCCCGAACTGTGTCTGAAACAATGAATTGTAAAGATTCAATAATATTTTCCTTAACTTTGTATTCCATCTCGACATTGTACAGATTTTTTTCAAGCCTGTTCAAACTGCCCAGCCACTTTCCAGAGAAATAAAGTGGACATCTCCAAGCCTTGATGTTCTTGTGTCACCTCCTGAATTAGGTAATTTAATTTACAGCATATCTCTTGTCCAGAAAGTTTAAAGGTTTCTCACTTCTTACATTATCTGCTATTTCTCTGCATCCTTCACCAGTTTACAGTATAAAATGTTTGTAGAAAGATCCCAGTAATGGACAGCGATTAGCTGAAATATTTGGAATACTGCAAGCAGCCTTTACCTAAAATATTGGTCAATGTTCGAACAATTAGCCAGAGAATTGAACATTTCACTGACGTATTTTGTATTTAATTCAATAGATAAAGTATTGCTCAGTTTACAATGAGTGTGCTGCTGTCATAGACACACCCAGTAACAATAGAATAGGTGGAGACTATTCAACTCCTTTGCCTGCGTGTACCACAGGAACTGGAGGAGGCCATTTAGCCCCTTCTCCAGCCTAAAGTACTGGAGCAGGAGGGCATTCAGCTCTGAATTCTCTACGCAATTGCTGGCAGACGTGCTGACTTTTTTTCCCAGCAAGTTCGGCTTTTCTTGCTGATTTATCGCATCCACAGTTCTTTTGGTTTTGTTCAGCCCCACCTCCAGCATCTTACATAGAAGGAAGCCATTCAGCATGTGGATGCAATGTCTTATTGGAATTATCACCGGACTGTCAATCCAGAGATCCAGGTAAGGTTCTGGGGAACCGGATTCAAATGCTACTTTTTGTCGGATGGTGACAGTTGAATTCAATAAAACTCTGGAATGGAGGAGTCGAATGACCAAAAATCCTATGACGATTGTCGGTTGATTCGTGTCCTTTACAGAGAAAAACGACCATTCTTATTTTGTCAGGTCGACAATGATTCCAGGCACACAACAATGTGTTTGTCACTCATCTGTCCTCTAGGCAATAAACGATGGGCAAGAACATGTTGGCTCTGACCAGTGATTCCTTCATTCCCATGAATTAATTTTAAAAAGCCCCGTTTGGGACTGATACGAAGGAAGTGGAGGAGGTAGTTTAGCTCATTTTGAGAGTGAGACAATGCAGTAGAGGACGGGAGTAATTGTGCAGATGAAAGGAGTGACTTAATGTTGTGGTTTGGAATTCTGAAGAAATCAGAACATTTATTGGAAGCTAATTGGAAGGCTATGCCTATTTTCACCAACAATAACTAAAACTGGAAAACATTTCTGTTGAGTAATACCTAATCCACAGTAGTTAAACAACTCTCTTATTCTCTATGCAATCCAATCTCTTCCCTGGTGTTAAATTCTCTCCCGGATACTCTGTCTTTCACCTTCTTGCTCTCTCTCTCTTGAACTGTATTTAATGCATTATCTGAATTCACTCCTCTCTATCCACTCCCCATGTACTTAAACGTCTTCCTAGTAGTCTGCATTTAATCCTCCCCAATTCATCTCTCTATTCCCTTGTACTTAACCATTTCTCTCTTCCACTATATTTAACCTACGTCCTATTCCTCTCTATTCAATCCTGTCACTGTTACTTTACATTTCATATTCTTACAATTACTCTGAACTCCACAATTTTATTTAAATTGCACACATGACAATCTTTAGTCCTCTCGTTGCATTCAACTTTCTGCACATTGCTCTCCAATTAACTCACATACTATTAGTCTTCATTTAATCCTCTGCGCTCTGTGTGTACATGTCTTCGTTTCCCCTGTGTTTCCCCTATCCCTGCTATCCTGTATTCAACCTTCTCCTCATAGCACTCCAGTTAGTTCATTCTCAATTACGCTGTAATAACTGTCCTCCATCTTCCTCTTAACTTAATTCTCACACTGCTCCCCTGTAATCACCTCTGCCCTTATTACTCTGTATTTAATCCACTCACGTGTCACAGAAACCAGGAACCCGTCATTACATAGGATCTGTAACTGACCCAGCTACCACAAAACTGCTTTCTAGAGTGAGCAGAATACCCAATGTTCCTGTTTGTAGCTGACAGCCAATACTCCCTGATGGGAATATGTTTACAGCCCCCGTCAGGGAACTCATTCAATTTGAGCCATCTAGCTGAACACATTATTTTTTTTCCAGCTGCCCCTGTACTTACTCTCTCCCTGGAAACCTGTAGTTAACACTGTTTCTGCCCACATATATCCACCCTGTCATTTTCTGTCAAATCCTTGGAATGTAGATGAGAATGAATTTCTTCAGCCTATCTCTGGTTCATCTATGGAAATCGTCGTCACATACGCCTGTGGAGGCCAGGTCATTGAATGTATTTCGGACAGAGATATATGGATTTGTTATTTGTTTGGGGATCAAAGACTGCGGAGATAAGGCAGGAAAATGGGATGGAAAAATAGAGCGTTCATGATTAAATTTTACAGCTGACTCGATGGGCTGAATGCCCTAATTATGCTCCAACAACATAAAAATATTGATGTATGGACACAAGCAGCGCTAACATAAAACAATATTTATATATTACATGTGTGGTTGAAACATACAAAAAAGTGCTGACATCCAGCTTTTTATAAAGTCTTCCCCTGACTTGCTCAGTTCGTAACACAGGTGTTTGAACAGAAGTAACCGTTCAGGTTTCAGGGTTCAGGAAGTAGAGGTCATAATATTTGGATCTTTCACAAATTCCCAGAAATGCACCACTGTGGGCAATTTGTGCACCATGTCCTGCTGTATTGTTCACTTGCCTTTTTTCATGAGAATCTCATGCTGATCGAGAAATATATCCAAACTGTGAGGGCCACGGAGCCACACCCACATCCTCACACACCCACCAACACAGAGACACACAAACACACCCACGCACAGAAATACAGTCAAAGTGAGATAGAGGAACATGGTGACAAACAGAAACAGGAACACACCCAATCTCACATACACACTTACACATGCAAAAAAAAATCAAATGAAATGATGGAACATACTTAAACACCAACTCCAGAAACAGTCTCAAACCCTCAAAAACACACACAACAAAACAAGCAGACTGCAGTTTGGGATCACACCAATACAGTGACACATTAATGCAGCCAAACCCACACAGACAGACACACATCCAGACAAACAGGCATACTGAGAGATATAGGAACATACCAATGGACAGGCAGAATGCACACGCACAGAAATGCCGTCATATTGAGATAGAGAAACAAATCTACACACACTCACATAAAACAGTCATGCTTTGACATGGGAACACATGTATGCACAGGTACAGAATCAAATCCACGTCCGCACATATAGACATGAATTCAGAGTGTGTGACATTATACACCAAACAGCAAGAACTGACTGAAACATTTTGAGATACATGCATGAGCACATTGAAGCGTTTTTACAGAACCACAAACGTAAATACATACAGGCACAGAGTGACATTCAGAAACAAAGTGATGCACCCACAGACAGGCAGAGAAAGATCCTGGTCGGGGAACAGAAAGATCTCAGCACACATACAACCAGCCAAACACAATCTCAATAACACATTCACGGTGGTAAACAGGAGCACAGCCAGGCAAAAACACACACGTAATCCCACAATAATACACTTAAACTGAACGACAAACCCACAAGGAGTCGCAGAACCATCATGACAATATGACAGTAACACACAGAATCACAGTCGTACAGCCATAACATTGTAACCCGGAAAGCTGAGCAAACAGCATTCACACAGACAGAACACAGCAAACACACATGTGCAAAACACACAGATTCACAAACACACAGGCACATTAACAGACACATTAAAACACTCAAATTCACGGAAACACTCTCATGCAGACTGAAAAAACACACTCAAATAAATGAACACAGTAATGTAAAATAAATGAAATAATTGCAACACACATAAGTGGAATCGCACAAACTGTCACACCCAGGGACATACCCAAGCACAATAACCAGGGACACACATACAGTAACATTCCCACAAAAGCAATGAAGCAAAATCAACAGACAAATAAAAGGACCCACGAAAACTGAAAGGAAACGTCTTGTAGAACACAGTTGTCACAGGTGTAGGGGAAAAGAGAGAGAAAGAGGGAAACTTTTTATGTTCAGGAGTTGGAGGGAGATTCATTTGGAAAAAGAAATGATTGTTTGAACAAGGTACTGCCAGTTGTGTCTGTACGTTTTGTATTTTCCAAAATTGCCTCCTGGGGAGAAAAAAATCACTGAATATAGGGAGTGAAGGGTTGTGAGCTAATGCAAGTGAGCATGTGCTAAACTGAGACAGCAATTGTCTGTCATGTTGAATGTGAGAAAATGACACACTGCGCAAAGAGAGGGATAGTCAGAGAATGAGGTAGACCGCGTGAGAAAGAACGTTTGACAAAGAAGGAGGTGGACAGACAGCCAGATAAACAGATAGAGAGAGAGACAAACAGAGCAATATAGACAGTAGAGACACGGAGCGAGACAGACATAGAGAGACAGAGAGAGACTGAGCGAGAATCTGAGATATGGGAAAGTGCGCAAGACAGGGTTGAGAGGGACATAGACAATGTCTGAAAGAGTGGGAGTGAGAGAACGCAATATCCTTGTGATGGGAGTCGACAGGTCGTGAACTCATCGAACTCTGTACATATAGCACAGTTTCAAAGGCAATGAACATGCAGTCAATAGATAATCGTCAATCTAAAAGCAATGCATAAATCAAAAGAAAACAAATGTATTTTATAGTTGCGACAAAACAATAGCAAGGGTGCGATTACAAACAGAATATTCCTCGTACAATGATCACACCAGAATCCGTGTATATAACACTTGGTTTAGTCACTTGTGATTTCAACTATTAAACTGGTAACCCAGTAAACCTCTTCCTGAATCTCCCACACAGCTGATTGTCAATTGACTTAGCTTTAAGTAATCTATGCAGAGCTTTCTTTTAAACCAACATTTCTGGTCTGCGGTGAACAGGAACTGTTGGCTCCACAGTAAAGTGGTTGACTAAATCTATCATTCACTTCAAATCAGCACACATCTAATATTCCACTCAGTTACAGGAAATTAGAAGGACTAAAATTAATGACAAAATTGAAAAAAGTGAAATAAAAGGTGTACTATTCCTAATCTCAGATTCCAGAACACACAAATAAATCTTTGGGTCCATTTTAATGCCATGTTGGGTGACAACAAAAAATGAACAAATTTCTTTTTTTTTGCTTACAGCCAAACGTCATAAGCAGTTTTAAAAACAAATTGGTGTGATTACATAAATACCTACAAGTTAACTATTAACTGCAGAAGCACAGAGAAGCCCACTGCTTATTTACTCAATAGCCAGAACCAAATTCACTCGAAATAGTATTGAAATCTATACATAAAAATATCATCGTTTTTAATTTTCCGACATGATGGCTTTGCTCAATTCCACGGTGGTCTTTAACTGAAATGGAGATTCCCAGAATAGATAAATAGCTTGGCAGACGAAAGTTCAATATCCCAGGCAATTCCTTCGGTATCTGTGATAATGGGGAATCTGCAGCGACTGCAATTTGAAACTAAATCAGTCATTCGCCCCTGTGTGAGGGGGATCACAATATGCGCATGTACCATTGTCAGTGGCAGTAAACTGAAGCGAATCTTCAGGCAGATACACATAAATTCAGTTGTGCAAGTCAATTATGCAAGAGAATTACCAGGATTTGCACATGCTGAAAATAAAACATCATTTTCTGCATGAAGCTCTTTGTGCAGGAAATATCTCTGAACTCAATGCCGATGTGATTCAATTTCAAAGCCATTCCTTTATACTTGCGAACATTACCTGCGGGACTGTAACATTACAACGTGATTCAATTCATTTCTAAAAGAATTTGAATGACCAGGTGATGACGGTGAGTGAACTCCCAATTGTGGCAGAATATTTTTCAAACTGAGGTTTATTGAATGAGTCCAATCTCAATAGATCAATAGCAGACATTGGAAAACACATATTGAGTTATTTCATAACATCCCTACAGCGTAAATGGAGGCCGATCGGCCCATTGAATTGACTCAGACCCTGCAAAGGGCATCCCACTCAGACCCAGTCCCTGGAACTGTCAGGGAGCAGAGCTAACCACTGTGCCACCCCACATGCCAGCATTGGCAAAGCAACACCATCCAGCCCACTTTGAAATCTCCTTTTAATTCATCTTGCCCTTGACTTTGACCATTTGGAAATTAAATTCTAGTTGTTAAGTAGCTCTCTGAGAACTTTCTCCTCAACACTGTGACTTCACTTCCCCGTTTAACAGCAGCTGGTACCGTGAAGAAATATTGTTTGAGAAATGGAGACGACACATTTCAGGTTTTAACACATGCAACATCGAAATAGAATTGCTCACCTTGCATGGATGCAGCGTCTCAATCAAATATAACTTCGTCAATGAAGGCAACGTTTGAAACAAGTAAAAAATTCACAGAAAACCCCCTTCAACCGTAACGTAAGCTTAAATCAATAGAGATCCTCATACCATGATGAGACTATCCTGGAGATAGCTGAGATCTGACTCTGATGCACACATGATCTGTACAACAGCAGATGGGCACGAATGGTACCCACATGTATGGCGAAGAAACCTAAAACATTTGGCTGATGATGCGATGACACAGTTTGTTGGAAGATGGACAGATAAGCCCAGTGGAAAATTTGCACACACAAGGGTGCAAAAAATGTCAAATTCCAGAAATGTGTGTTCGGTAGTTAATATTGTCTACGTGCCCTGTAGTGATAGTGAAATGGGACTTGGTGTTAAGACTGATAAGGGACAGAAAACAACGAGCAGAAGAAACATATGCCAAAATCAGTTTGTCAAGTTGATATGAGCAAGTCCAGAAGGAGCATTACTTGAGATACAGCAATTGAAAATTTCTATCAATGACAGAGATCAATGTGTTACATTGGCGAGCATCATGTTTCGTGGGACAGGAAAATACAAGGATGACATAGGAACGCTGAAAAGGGGGAAGATATGTTCAGTGAATGATTGAACACCACATAGATTGTGTAATATAATGTGGAGAATGTGAGACATTGTTCCTTCATTTCCATCTTGGAAATATTTCAGGCCGTCAATAAACTTATAGATGCTTAACCTAGTCATAAATCGAAAGCCAAAAAGTACCATTTCTGTCCATTCAATGATTGCCATTGGCATTATTCTCTTGAACGTTTTACTTCTCTCAGATCTCTCTAAATTTGAGGTACAAACATTTGTTTGTGTCATTTCACTCCAACATCATGGAAGCCTTTCTCTCTTGCTGTCATTCTGGTCATTCAATGCTGCACTCAAAAGGACATCGACCCTCAACTCCCCAATATATTTTTCTGTTTTTCCTTTTTTATACAGTCAATGTCGGTGCTATTTTAAAAATCAAATGGCAGCAGTGGACAAACCTAAAGTGGCTGTCTGACTCAGAATCATCAGTCCTGACTTGACAGAATCAGAATGGTATGTTGCCTCGACAGTTCCCAGTGTCAAGCACATCCCAGAACAACTTTAGCCCTTCCTGGATGTGGGATGGGCGTGAGGTGGGACAGAGGCAGGCGTTGGCTAGTGTGGTAAGTGAAGACACAGAGGTCCTGGTCCACATTGACGAAAACAATACTTGACAGTGAAATAGCGACTCAAAAGCTGGCATCCTATCATTATGCACGCTTTTGATACAAGTGCATAAACTTTGACAAAAGCCTGTCACTGAGCCATGCCGTCAGCATTTCAATATCCCTGATACTCACCCGTTGACATCAGCGATGCTTCCCTGATCGGTCCCAATTAACAGCCCCAGTCAGGGAACTCATGCCCCATGTTGTGCAGCTGGCTGACCTCATTACCTTCCTGAAATCCATTTTGATAAAGCCATCATCATCTGCCATCATCAGTCCACTTTGATATTTCTTCAAAAAGCTCAATTAAGTTTGTGAGACATGATTTTCCTCGCACAAAACCATGTTGACTGTCCCTCATCAGTCTTCACCTTTCCAAATACATGTATGTCCTGTCCCTCAGGATATCTTCCAAAAACTTGCCCACCACTGACGTCAGGTTCACTGGTCTATAGTTCCCTGGCTTGTCGTTACCGCCCTTCTTCAACAGTGGCACCACGTTTGCCAAACTCCAGCCTTCCACCACCTCACCTGTGACTATCGATGATGCAATCATCTCAGCAAGAGGCCCAGCAATCACTTCCCACAAAGTTTTCGTGGACACCTGATCCTGTCTTGGGGACTTACATTCTTTTATGCGTTTTGAGACATCCAGCACTTCCTCCTCTGTATTATCGACCATTTTTCAAGATGTCACTATCTATTTCCCAACATTCTATACGTTCCAAGTCATTTTCTAGAGTAAACACAGATGGAAAATTCTCGTTTCGTAACTCCCCCATCTCCTGTGGCTCCAAAGGCGACCGTGCTGATCTTTGAGGTGCTCTGTTCTCTCCTTAGTTACCCTTTCGTCCTTAATGTATTTGTGAAATTCCTTTGGATTCTCCTTAACTCTGGTTGCCAAACTGTTCTCATGTCCCCTTTATGCCCTCCTGGTTTCTCTCTTAAGTATACTCCTACTGCCTTTATACGCTTCTCAGGATTCACTCGATCTATCCTGTCTATACCTGACATATGCTTCATTCTGTTTCTGAACCCTCAATTTCTTTAGTCATCCTGCATTCCCTGTACCTACAAGCCGTTCCTTTCACCCTGACAGGAAGATACTGTCTCCGGACTCTCATTACCTTATTTCTGAAGGCTTCCAATTTTCCATCCGACCAGTTCCTGTGAACGTCTGCCTCCATCAGCTTTTGAAAGTTCTTGCCTAATACAATCAAAATTAGCCTTCCTCCAATTTAGAACTGTTTGACTCTTACATCACTATCATAAAACTATTAAAATTATAATCACTGGCCCCAAAGTGCTCCCCAACTGACACAATAGTCACTTACCCTGCCTTATTTCCCAAGAGTAGGTTAAGTTTCGCACCTTTTCTCGTAGGTCCGTCCGCATACTGAATAAGAAAATTTTCTTGTACACACTTAACAAACGCTTCTGCATCTGAACACCATTACTCTGTATTATTCTGCATTTCATCATTTCTCTATTACCCGTTATTTTCCTCATAATTTACATTTCATCTATTTACAATTACTCTCCATTGCAGCCACACTGCTTAAACCTTCTCTCTGTATTCCACATTCTCCCTGTTACTCTCTAATTAGTACTCTCACTATTGCTCTTCGTTTCATCCTCCGTACTCTGTCTTATGTCTCCTTCCTTTTCTCCGTAACTGAACACTCACGTTTCTCCCATGTATTGAACAATCTCCTTAGTACTCTGTATTATTTCCTCTCAAGTTCCACAAATGTGGTAACCCCTCATCAAGTCACTCTGCATTTATACTTGCATAGTACATGACATTCACTCAGCTAGCACAAAGCTGTTTCCGAAAGTGAGCAGAACCCTTGACACTCCCGTTGATATCCTATCAGCCAGGACTCCCTGATTGTTCCAGATTAATAGCCACATTCAGGAAGCTCATCTTTAATGAGATCCATCTGGCTGACCAAATTACAATCTCTCCAAATTTTGTCTGCACTAACCCTCTCCCTGTGCCCCTGTAATCAGGATTGCCACACTTATTCTTTATGCACTTCTTCCCCTGTTACTTTCTATTAAATCCTCACCCTTTCTGTTTTTAAACCCCACCAATTGACCTGTATCCAGCTTTCTCGCTATTACTCTCCACTTAACCCTCTCCTATTGTCTATCTTTTCCTCTACCCATTATTCTACACTGAATTCTCTCCCTATTACAATCTTTAACCCTTTCTCTATCTGTATTTAACCCTGTCTCTTTCTCCAGGGCTCTTTAATTAATGTCTCCATCCACTCCCCCCATTCCGGATTAAGTGTTTTTTCCTCTGCAATAATCAGAGACTGAGTATCCCTGCCTGAATATTGCCCACAGCCGCTCAACTGTAACCACTGCTGCTCTGTGCTGCCGCCTCTCTGGCCAACGCTGGGAGTGCAGATTTATCCCAGAGTGCTGGAGGAACTCAGCACCAGCCGCTCATGGTCAGAGACAGTGTCGCTGGTTGGAAGAAGAAAAGCATTACTTTAACATGAGCTAATACAGTATTGATGTAAAAATAGGAACAGCCAGAATACACAACAACATTTACATAGAAGTTTTAAAAATTCTCATATGCAACAATATAGAGCTATAAACTCGAACATCTCCAACACAACCAATATTTAAGTTCCAATGCACAATAATATTACATTTAAACACAATCAGCTCTAATGCACAATGATATTTGTACAGACACAAAGAGCTCCAACATATAACAATACATAATGTATATTAGATACATAAACATGTAATAATATGTATATGAATGACTTGTAGGAAGAAAATGAATGCACTGCTGCGAAAGGTGCAGATGACACAAACATAGGAGGAATGGCAAGTTGGGACATTGCATGTGCTTTCTTAGGTACGGGGATGGTGGTGGTCTTCTTGAAAAAGAAAGGGTCTTCAGCTTGTTGGGGGGAGAGGGTAAAGATGTCGGTGTGTACCTCCGCCACCGTACTGAATCTAATTGCACGGCCAGGGAATCCATCCAGGCCCGCCGCGTTCCTTGTGTTGACTCTCAGGAAATCTGATCTGACATGTGCAGCGGTGAACGATGGAACAGGCGTGCCTGGGGCTGTTGGAGCAGGAGTGACTGCGCTACTGGGATTCTGCTCAAACCGAGCAGAGAAAGCATTGACCACATCAGAGAGGGACGTGTTTTGTCCGCTATCCCTCTCTGCTTCAGTTTACATCCCATAATGTTCTTTAGGTTTGCCATAGGCTGCGGGAATCTGTTTGGTCTGTGTGGCCCTCTTATGTGGTCTAGTCCTCCCTCTTAGCATCCCCGATGGCCCAGTGGAGGTCAGATCTGATTCCCTGTATAAGTCAGGCTCTTCCCACTTGAATGTTGCTCATCTGGTCTTCAGTCGGGAGTGGATTTCCTGATCCACTGAAAGTTTACGCTTGGGGAACATTGGATTGAATTCTTCACTCCACAGTTCTCCATGCATTTGCCCATGATGTCTGCAATCGTGGTGTTGTCTTCATCCAGGATTTCCACTGAGTACTTCAACACGGTCCATTTCACCAATTCCAAACAGTCCCAGAGACTGTCATTCACAGCCTCAGACCAGCATTGTATTTCCTTTTGTAAAGGGTCCTCCCATTACAACTTCTGCTTGTAAGCTGTTTCCACATGTCGAAAGACGAATACCAGAGGACACAGCCTCAGAGTGGAGGGGCGACGTTTGGAACTGAGACGGGAATTAATTTCTTCAGGTGATTCAGCTGTGGAAATAATTGCTTCAGAGTGTTGTGGAGGTCAAACATTGAGTGCATGATGGTGCTGCCCCTTTACCAAGGTTGTGTTTCCTTGTTTTTTTTCTTAATGTGTTTGTAAATGCAATGGTTCTAGATGGCGAGTTTGGATGGGTTGCAGAGCCAATTTCATGATAGCTGACAGAAACTGCCTGAGGCCAAAAGGCTTTCAAACGCAAAATCATCTGCAATGAAAGGGGTGTGGCCAAATCTCCCACCTCTGATTATCTCTGGTCTGGTTTAGTTTGGGTAGGTGTTTGCAAGTTGCCAGATTTTTAAACTGCTGGTAAAAGGAACAGCGACATGGAAGAAATTGTTCCATGCTGATCTCTCTCTGACATCTCTCCTGCAAGACTCTGTGATTGATTTTACCCGTTTTGACATTGGGTGCTTATGGAGATTGTTGGAGGAATTTTGAACAATCGTTAAGTTGGGACAGTCTGTTGGGTTTTCAGATGAGTGAAGTGATTTTGCCTTCTGTTCTCTTTTGTTTGTGTTTGATTCGATACTCTGTAAATAAACTCTGTTTTATTTAAACCGATGAATGTTTATCTGCTCCATCAATCCTGGAATATCCACTTTACACGCACATAAAATCAGCAGATAAGTTAGGGTTTGGGCTACCATCTTAAAATACTTTTAGTGGGTCTGATCCATAACAATTGTATTAAAAATTGTGCAATATGGGTTCCTGGTTGATAAGGGAATCAAACGTTGTGGGGATAAGGCCAGAGAATAGAATTGAGAAACAGATCATTCATGATCAAATGACAGAGCAGACACGATGGGCTCAATGGCCCTATTCAGTTGCAACATTGTACAGCGGAATGATCCCATCTATGACAACATTTATGGACGGACACAAACAGCTCCAACATGGAAAAAGTGTATGTATCTCTTCCTTGTTTAAACATGGAAGAAACAATTGGAATCCTGCCTTTCATTGAATATTTCATTGTGTTATTTTTGTTTTCATTAGTCTTAGCTCCTTGAACCTTTGAGAGCAATATGTGCACAGAGAGCTGCCATAGAGTTCACATGTCCTTTTTCAGGAGACGGAGTCTCATGATCAGACAGAGACAGAACCACACCGAGAGGGACACAGAAACACGCCCACACCCTCACGTACACACATGGATATGCAAGCAGAAGGTCATCCACACACAGAAATGCAGGCAAATTAAGATATAGAAACATACTGACAAATAAAAACACATGCACGTGCACACATTCAATTCACAAAAATGCACACATGCACAATAACACATTCCAACTGAAATGTGAGAACACACCTATACAATGACTAACGAAATATGCCCATACCCTCACAACACACACAGGAATACAATCAAAGTCAAGAATGGGGTACAACTACTCACATAGGCGTGAGCATGTACGCGCACATGCACACACGCACGCAAACACATGACAACAGGCAAATTAAGACAGATAGGAACACCCCCACGTATGGTCAGAATGCATACACGTTCCCACACAAAGAAATACAGTCATACAGAAAGAGTTGAAGAAAACTACACACGCATACATGCACACACATACATACAGACAGACTGACGGAGAAAGGAACATACCCATGTACATACCGAATGCACACATATCCACACACACAGAAATACAGTCATACTGAGAGACAGGAAGACAGGCACAGAATCACACCCACACCCTCACACACTAACATAAACAAACTCAAAGTAACAGACATTACACACCAACCTGCGAGAATGACAGCAAATTCTTGTACATATGTAAAAACACATTCAAACACAGTTACGGAAGCATCACCACAACTAGAAATAGACAGAGTGACACACAGAAACAAACACAGAGAGATCCTGCTGGGGGCACAGAAAGTTCATGACTTCCGGACAGACAGTCAGACAGAGTCTGAACAACATATTATCTTGCTTAAACAAGAGCACAGCCAGGCAGAAACACGCTCCCCAATCCCACAATAATCTAATGACACTCAGAGACATACATTCATCGTTTCACAGAACGTACACACACAACCACATAGTCATTGAACTGCCATGCCAAAAACAGCATACACACAGGCACAAACACCACAGATGCACATGTGCAAAACACAGACAGATACGCAATCACTCAGGTACAGTAACATATGCCAACATAAAAACACCCACTTTAACAGAAACGATCTCAGACAGACTGAATAACATTCCCAAATAGATGTATGCATGAATTGAAATACTTCTCAACACACACAAAGGGAAAGCCACTTTGACATTCATAAACACAATCATAATGTGTCACATTCAGGGACATGTCCAAGAACAAATACTGAGAGACACGCAAACACAGGGAGATCCCCACAAAGGCAATGAAGACCCACCCCTCACACACACACACACACACACACACACACACACAGAGGGAGATCCCTACAAAGGCAATGAAGCCCCCTCCCCACCACACACGCGGAGAGCCCCAGAAAGGCAATGAAGCCCACTCCCTCCCAACACACACACAGGGAGATCCCCACAAAGGCAATGAAGCCCCCTCCCACCACCCGACACAAACACAGGGAGATCCCCACAAAAAGAAAAGAAGCCAACTCCCCTCCGCTCACCCACAAACAGCGAGAATCCCCACAAAGGCAATGAAGCCCACTTGCGCCAATCCACACTCACAGGGAGATCCCCACAATGCCAATGATGCCTCCTCTTCAAACACACACACAGGGAGATCCCCACATAGGCAATGAATCCCCCTCCCACCACCCACACACACAGGGAGATCCCCACTAAAAGAAATTAAGCCACCTCTCCTCGCCCGACACACACAATGAGATCGCCACAAAAGGAAATGAAGGCCCCTCCCCCCCCCCACACACAGGGAGATCCCCACAAAGGCAATGAAGCCCCACTCCTCCATCCACAGTTGAATTCCTCCAAAGTCAATTAACCCCCCTCCCCTCCCCGACACACACATGGAGATCCCCACAAAGGCAAAGAAGCCCCCTTCCCCCATCCACACACACATGGAGATCCCCACAAATGCAATGAAGCACCCTCCCCTTACCACACACACGGGGAGATCCCCACAAAGACAGTGAAGACACCCCGCCACGCACACACACAGGTAGATCCCCACAAAGGCACTGAATCCCCCTCAACCCCACAACACCGCCCCACACACACACGCACACACACCCACAAATGCAATGAAGCCCCTTCCACTTCCACACACATGCGCACAGGTATCTCCCCAAAAATGCAATGAATTACGCTCCGTCCACCCACCCACACGCAGAGAGATCCCCAAAAAACAGGCAATGAAGCCCATTCCCCACCACAACACACACATACACAAGGAGGTCCCCTCAAAGGCAATGAAGCCCCTCCCCCCACACACAGAGAGATCCCCACAAAGGCAATGAAGCCCCACTCCGCTCCCACACACACACAGCTACACAGGCACCCTCACACACAGAAAGGGAAACGCGTGAACACACTTCCCGCCCAGCCACAGGGAGAGGAATGGGAGATGACCAAACTCCAGCCGACTTACTTACAGTAATGTATCAAAGTATTGCTGGCTGTAGCCGTACACTTTGTATTTTACAAATCACTGTTTGGGGAACGATCAGTGAATGAAGGGATTAAAGTCAATGCAAGTGACATGTGCTGAACTGAGACAACATTTGTCTGACATGGTCAATGTGAGATAAAGACAGACAGCGCATGAGAGAGAGAGAGAGACAGAGAGACAAGAAGGAGAGACATAGAGGAAGACAGAGAGACTGACAGACAGACAGATAGCTAGAGAGAGAGAGACAGAGCAAGAGAGAAACAGACAAAGGCAGACAGAACGAGACCGAGCGGGAGAGACAGAAATAGCCTTATGAATGAAGTAGACAGAAGGTGGACGCAATAAACACACTCAAATACAAATGTGCATTTAACAATTACCCATTCATATGACCAGATCACCGGTACACAGAACATTGATCTTGTTGTTATAAAGTGTTTATTGTGAGCTGAAGAGAGAGAGGCTGACAGTCATCATGGTGCAGGAGGGACTGAAACAGTCCCTCCCCCCTGCGCCCCTGCAAGGAAAATTCAGAGACACCTCGTGCTATAGTCTTTAACACTCATCCGCAAAGCAGTACATGAAGACAAAATATTCCAGCTGAACCCATCACTCACACCTGTCCATCACTTGGAATTAATCCTGCAGCCTCCTTCCATCCTACCCTGCCCCGGATAGTCACCTCTTGCTCCATGACCTGCTGTCCATCTTTCGTAACTTTCAGTATCATTGAAGGGGAATGCAGATAAATTATTGCTAATGTTTTGAGGGATGATGTGGGAGGAGCGCTCGGCTGACCAAGGAAATGCGGGTTTGATGGTACAGTTGCATCAATCACGATTTTCTGGGCTGGCTGGGCGATCAGAAAAGAAGGGCTGAATGGCCTGTTGCTGCTCATTGTGTGCCTCCGTGTGTGTCAATCCGACAGTCAATCAAGGATAGAAGCATGCTCCTGAGCATGGTGAATGGTGATCCATCCTGTTACTGCCCCCCGCATCCTGCACTGGGTGTTATAGTCAAATTCTTGTGCTTGTGTTGGTGGAACCCTGGGCGTACATCTGCAATTCCTGCACTGGGAACACTGCGGCTGCCTCTGGAGCTCTCTCAGTTGTTTTGCTAATTTATTAAGTGATGAATCTACATGACCAGTTGGTGCACTGCATTCCTGAACTTCGCTCTGAACTTGGGTAGAGTCACTGCATAAAATAATGTGTTTGTGCTGCAGCTGAAATCCTTCAGCATTACTCCAATGTATAAAAAAATCATGTAAGAACTGCCATTCCATTGATACCTACCTTTAATGAAATTGTACAAGACTACTGCACCTTGTATGAACCACAGAAGTATGAAACTGATGGATATGGTGAACAGGGAAATCACCGACTTCCTCCGGCTCTCCATCTTTGTGACTGTCTCCCTTCCTCTGACCCATCAGGCTCTTGCGTACTCGACTAGCCACTAAAATGTGCATTACCGTCAGAGTGTTCATCCACAGAATTAACACGAATGCGATTAAAGGGGTTAAAATTATATCGAACCACTGAAACCCCAGCCACCTGGGATCAGTAAAGTAACTTGACTTTGTTCGGCTATACCACTGAACATTGTCAATTATCCTCCCAGGTTGAAACCGAAAATAATAGGGAATATTTTTTGAACAGAATGGAATGCTGGTTGCAGCCAGAGCCACAGATAAGGCTTTCTCTGTCCAATATGTTCTCTTCAGTTTCTGACAGGAAATGGCCACAAAACGTTCAAAGGAGAAAAGGACAGTGAACCAGACAGAACAGTCTGTGGCTGCTCGAGATAAGGCATAGACAGCACTACACACAGGAGTGATATTCAGGAAAGTCCCTGAGTAGTAAATGAATTTGTATTGCCACAGAATAATCTCCGTGAGAATGAACATGAGATCCGATGTTGCCATGGCCATCAGGCAGCGCATTGTGCAGTTAGAGAGGCCGCATTTTCCCCGTGCGAGAACCAAAACCACCAGAAAATTAACTGAAAGACAAAGGAAGTAAAATTCAAATGAGAAATTGATGATCTAACATTCTCTGTTTCGGTTCAGAGAGCAATAGAAGATCTCAGCACCGAACTGAGGGAGCTGGGAGTGTTCAGATTTCGAGTTTGAATATGACATCTTCAATGGCCTGACACATTGCTTGAAACAGCTCAATCCTGTGTTTGACTAATTGTGGGCAGGCAATCAACAGATGCAGATGGCATCATTTTTAAGATGAAAGGGAAGAGGTTAAGACGGGGTCTGAGCAAGATGTTTTCACACAGAGAGTACTGAGGGCGTGGTAATTCATTGCCTGGGAGATTCGTGGAAGCAGGAAACCTCACAAACTTCAAAAACTGGATGAACACTTGAAGCATCACAGTATTTGAGACTACATGCACAGTGGTAGATGCTGGCGCGGGTATAGATTTCGTGCAGCATTGATAGCACAAACTGGATGGAACGAAGTACCTCTTCTGTATCGTTGATTCTACTATTCTAAGAATTACTTCTGGGGGAAGATTGGGTAGTGTAGCATTTTAATGGAATAACTGAAAGGGATTTGAATGCTGAAAACATGAAACAGAATCAGATATAACTGGCAAAACCCAACAGTTATGGCAGCATCTATGGGGACTGAAACAAAGTTAGTGGAATCACCGTTCATCAGAGTATTTTCATCTAAACATGGGTCATTGAACTAAAAACATCATATCAGGTTTCTGCCCACACTATACCCTATCATTTCAACCAAAAACACAGGGATTCGTTTCTGACAGGGAAATGAGGTTGAAAGTGTTGATATTCAACTACAATGGAACATTTGGTAAACTGCTCTTCACTTACATAGTTGTAGTCATGAAGATGTACAACACAGAAACAGCCATGTAGCCCAAATTGTTCATATAGTTCAGATATCCTAAATTAATCTAGTCTCGTAGGCCCCTATCTTCCTCTAAAATCTTTCTAAACATTTACCCATCCAGATAACATTTAAATGTAATTATACCAGCCACCATCACGTCCTCCAGCAGATCATTCCATACATGCACCACCCTTTGAAAAAGTTACCCCTTAGGTCCCTTTTAATTTTTGCTCCTCTCACTGTAAATCTATCTGCTTTAATTTTGGACTCCTGCAACCCATGGAAAAAAAACCTTTCCACTTACCTTGTCAATGCTCATTATGGCTTTGTAAACATCTAATATTCAGCCCTCAGCCTCCTAAACTTCACGAAAAACAGCCACAACCTACTCAGCATTTCCCCATAGCTCAAATACTCCAATCCGGGCAACATCCTTATGAATCTTTTCCGAACCGATTCAAGTTTCAAGGCATCCTCCCTTTTGTAGGAAGACCAGAAATGCACACAATATTCCAAAAGTGGCCGGACCAATGTCCTGCACAGACAGAACATACTCTCCCAATTCCAACATTCAGTGGTTTGAACAATAAAGGAAAGTATACCAAGCGTCTTCTTCACCATCCTATCGACTTGAGACATCATTTTCAAGTGTCAATGAACCTGTACTCCAAAAACTCTTCTTTCAGCAACATTTTCCAGGACCTTACCATTAACTGTACATGTCCTGCTCTGGTTTGCCTTTCCAAAATGTAGCACTTCACATTCATCTGAATTAAAATATACCTGACACTCCTCAAACAATTGTCCCATCTGATAAAGACCCGTTGTAAACTGAGAAACATTTTTCGCTGACCTCTCCAACTCTAATTCTAGTGGCATCTGCAAACTTACCAACTGTACCTCCAATGTTCACATCCAAAGCATGTCTATGAATGAGGAAACGCCGTGGATTCCGCACCGAACCTTGTGGCACACCACTGGTCATCGACCTCCAATCTGAAAAGCAACCTTTCACTACCACATTCTGTCTTCTGCCTTCAAGGCACTTCTCTTCAAATGGTTGTGTCTCCATTAGTTGAATATAATCTAACCTTGCTCACGACTCTACCATGAGAAAACTGATTGAATGCCTTCCCAAAGTCCATTTCGATCACATGCGCTGTTCTGTGTCAACAATCCTCTTCGTAACTTCTTCAAAAAACAGAGTCAGGTTCGTGAGTTAAATTATCCCATGCACAAAGCCATGTTGACTGTCTTTAATCAATCATTGCCAATTAAAATACATGCAAATCCTCTCCCTGAGGATTCCCTCCAATAACTCCTCAGATACACCAGTCTATAGATCCCTGGCTTTTCCTTACAACCTTTCTAAAATAGTGGCACCACGTTCGTCTACCTCCAATTTTCTCACCTGTGATGATCGATTATACAAATATCTCAGCAAGGTGCCTCGCAATCACTTCCCCAGCTTCCTAAAGAGTTCTAGCGTACATCTGATCAGTTCCTTGGTATTTATCCACGTTTATACATTGTACGACATCCAGGACCGCCTCGTCTGCAATATGGCCATTTTTCAAGAAATCACCAACTATTTACCCAAATTCTGTATCTTCCAAGTCTTTCGCCACAGTAAATAATGATGCAAAGATACTCAATTAATATTTCCCCCATCCCCACCATTTCCACACATCGGCTACCTTGCTGATCTTTGCAGGATCCTATTTTCTCTTCAGTTAGGCTTTTGTCCGTAATATATTTATGAGACCCCATTGTTTTCTCATAAAACCTATTTGCAAAAGCCATTTCATGACCCCTTTTTGATCTCCTGATTTCCCTCCGAAGTGTACATCTTTATACTTTTCTAAGTATTCGCTCGACCTCTGCGATCGATATGTGACATATGTGTCCTTCTTTCTCTTTCCAAAAGATCAAATTATTTCGTCATCCAGCATTCCCTACACTTACCAGCCTTACCTTTCAACCGAACGGGAAGATACTGTCTCTGGACTCTCCTTTTCTCATTTTTATGGGTTCAAATTCTCCCCTGTCCCTTTACATGAGAACATCTGTCCCCAGTCAAACTTTGAAAGTTCTTGCCTACTACTATGAAAATTGGCTTTTATGCAATTTCAACTTTTAAATCCGGTCTATCTTTTTCCATCAGTGTACTAAAACTGAGGGAATTATTGTCACTGGCTCCAAAGTGCTCCCCAGCTCACAACTCAGTCACTTACCCTGCCTTACTTCCCAAGATTTGTGCCGTCTCTTGTAGACCCATCCACATACTGAATCAGAAAATGTTCTTGCACACACTAACCCAATTCCTTTCCATCTAAACACTAAACACTACGGACATCTCAGTCTATGTTTGGAAAGTTAAAATTCCCGACCATTCCCACTCTATTATTCTTACAGAGATCAGAGATGGCCTGACAAAGTTTCTCTTCAAATTCCCGCTGACGGTGGGGAATGGGTCCACAATACAATCCTAATTAGGAGATCATTCCTTTCTTATTTCTCAGTTCAACCAGAAAGACTTCCCTGCACCTATTCCGAGGAACATCCTGTAAGTACAGCCATAATACCATTCCTTATCAAATACGCAACTTCTCGTCTTCCCCATTTCTTGCTCCTCCTTTCTTTCCTTCCCACAGCCTTTGTATTCTGCAACATGAAGCTGCCAGTCCTGTCCGCCCTAAGCCACATCGGCACAATTGCTATGATTTCTAAATCCCATTTTTTTTAACCATTTCCTAAGTTCATCTGCCTTCCTCGTTTGAAATCGTGCACTGAAATAAATTCAGGTTAATTGATCAGTCCTCCCGCCTTCTCTGCTTTGTCCCTGCCTGCCCTGATTGTTTGACCACCTCCTTTTCCCAAATGTACCAGTCTCAGACTGATATTTTTCTCACTATCTCCCTGGGTCCCACCCAGTCCTCTGGTTCCCCGCCCGCACCAAACACCGACCTTATTATTTTAAATCTACCAGCTCGAGCAAATCACCCTGCAAGTATATTAGTCCCCTTCCAATTCAGATTCAATCCGTCCACCTGATACAGGTCATTTCTCCCCCAGGTTCCAGTGATAACAACGTGTGAACCCTTGTCCCCTGCACCAGTATTCCTCCCAAGCATTCATCTGCTCTATCCCCCTGGTCCTACGCTCACTACCTTGTTGCACTGAGAATTGTCCAGGTATTACTACGCTCAAGGACCTCCTTTTAACTTCCTACCTAACTTCTTACATTCTCCCTTCAGAATTCCATCTTTTTTTACTTCCTATGCCTTTAGATCCAATGTGCATAATGACCTCCTGCTGGTACCACGCCCCTTTGAGAAAATTCTGCACCTTCTGAAAGAGATCCTTAATGCTGGTAGCAGAAAGAGAGCACTCCATTTTGATTTCTCACTCCTTGGCCGCAGAAGCATCTATGTGAGCCTTTAATGACGAGAACTGATCGTTTGGAAACTGATGTACTGCTTGTTACATTAGAGCCAGACTTGGTACCAGAAACGTGGCTGTTCGTGTTGTATTCCCCTAACAGTCTATCACCGCTATGTTTTTCACAAGAGCACGGTTGTTTAAAATGGGTGTAGCCACCAGAGACTCCTGCACTACACACCTTCCTCTCCTACCTTTCCTGGTGGAAACCCATCAAACTGATTGTATCTGTGGTTATTCTCTCTTCCTATAAGTGCTATTCGTCACACCCCGACCTCCGATAAATTCCTCATTACCTCAAGCTGCTGCTCCAATCCAATCCATGCGATCTGATGGTATTCACAACCAAACATACTAATTGTGGATCCTAATTATCGGTAACATGGAAACTGTCAAGAAAATCCCACATCCGACAGGAAGATTATATCACTCTACTAAAGGCCACCACTGCAGCTGAGCAATCTGCGAACCCAGAAAATATCACTGCCTTACTGCGCTAAAAGGCACAGCTCCAGGCTAACTTTTTGCCTATGCTTTTTATTTTCATATTTTCGTCAAGAGACAGACCTCAATAAAACATAAAGCCAAAAAGAACTCACTCTACTCACTTTGGTACATTTACACAAAAAGAAATGTCTGCAAGATTACAAGTAAAACCTGTGCCATGAATTCGACCACACTGTTTCCTCCAAGGTCAGTTGCAATTTTCGTGTTGTTGCTTTTTCGTAGATGCACTCTGATTCCCAGAAATACATGAACTCAAAAAGCAAAGGCAGTCGCTGTGCAGATTCAATGCAATGGCAAAAGTGAGGACTGCAGATAATGGAGGTTGAGAGTCGAGTGTGCGGTGTTGGAAAGCGCAGCACATCAGGCAGCATCTGAGAAGCAGAAAAATCGACGTTTCGGACATTCCTGATGAAGGGGTTTTGCCCAAAACTTCTATTTTCCTGCTTCTCGGATGTTGTCTGACATGCTGTCCATTTTCAGCACTTCACTGCTGTGTCAGTCAGCAGTGTAGGTGTCTCTGTCTCTCTCTTTCACTGGCCATGTGATCTCTAGCTTTGTCTTTCTTCTTCCTTTTTAAATTTCCGTTTCTTTGGTCTTTCTTTTCCACAAATTTCGAAAACAATGCAATAGCTTATAAAACAATAATTACTTTTCCTGGAGTTAATGGAAATCAGCGCTGCCATCGAAGATCCCCCAAAAAAGGAGCAGCTCTTAAGGCTGCAATCTTTGCTCGTCCCCATATAGAATTACCTAGAATTGGCTGGTCACGACAATTCAAAAATCATGAGTTGTTGCACTGGGGAAGACGTTATTATTTGACGGCTCATGCTCACAGATCTGAGAAAGGTTTGTTTTATCATTAAAGGCACAAACCCCGATAGAAGCCCTGTCTCTGTGAGGATAAACTGAGGATTTGTAAACTCACTGAATCCCTCATACTTTGTTTTGGGAAGTGAACAATTCCTTGTCATGTTTAACAAATGTTGTTATTTTTTTTGTACACTCAGTCATCAAATAATGCAAAATGCAAATCGAGAACTGTGACTTTTTGATACATTCTCTGCGTTATCTGACTCAAATTGATTGGGGCTGTGCTTATTGATATTTTTTGAATATACGACATAATGCAAAAGAAAACAGGCAATTCAGTGCTGCAATTCCAGGGTGTGACAGATCCAATCCTTTGTATAATGAAAATATAATGTGGTAAACATTCAGTCTCTCTGACTTCTATTGTGTTTTGATTACGTCAGGGAAATTAACATTTGAAGTGATAATCCAAATACTCAGCATTTCATAAAAAGTACAAGATTTCACAGTACTCCTATTAAAAAAAATATTAGTTTTTTTAATGAGAGTAACTAAGCAAGGTAAGCAATTCTAAACTAATGAATTATTAAATCCTGAAGTTCCAAACCTAGTTAATATTATTCCTCCCCATGTTGAAATCACTTTATGCACTGCAAAAATTATGAAGCAACAAAAACTTCTTCAGTGAACAACTGGAAGGGCGCCGCAGTCTCCTGAAATTCAACTTAACACTTCACCATGTCCCAGTGGTGGAAACTGACAATACAGAAACAGGCTATTTAAGGCACCAAGCGAATTCACTTTCACACTCCTCAGTCTTTCTGCAATCTCACAGAAATGCTCGGAAGTTATGGCACTGCAAGACGTCATTCATGTCTGCATCAACTGAATAAACTAGCTACCTGCTCTGATACAACTTTCCAGCATCTTGTCCACTTTGTTGAAGGGTTGTACACTTTACATGCAGATCCAAGTTCCCTTTGAATGAGTTAGGGTTTGACACCTCAAGCCACCATCAAAACTGAGCAGTGAATTCCAGTTACAACATCATCTTCTAAATGAAATGATAGGCCTAAATTTTCTTGATAATCCTCCCATTAAATTTTCTCACTCTGTGTCTCCTCGTAAATGGTCCTGCATTCTGGGAGACAAGTCTCCATCCAAGACCCTGCTTCTTTTGCACATCTCAATCACGTCAAATCTCATTCACATCTGTTTCGTTAAAATCCATCTTTCCTCAATGCTGCAGTAATTTCCACGAACTAACACCATTCTTGTAAATCTCTTCTATACTCTACACAGTGCAATTCTATCTTCGCTGCTCGGTGATGACCAGTATTGTGCACAAACCCACAGCTGGAAGCCACCCGGTGTCTCATGTAGTTCCAGTATTACAGGTCTGGTGGTGGGGAGGGAGGGAATTTGTTTTGCGTTGGCTGTGGTGCAGAGTGAGAAAGGAGTAAGTTTGGGAGGAGTAATATTAAATTACATCTCAGTGTGGATATCTGATCAGGATCTGGGACATATAATAGACTTGAATGGATATAGTAGGGCGCAATCTATTTGACGTGTGGGGGTAGTGTATCAGTTCCTCCGGAGTAAGTCTAAGTGTTAAATCGCCTAACGTCTGTTCTAACACCAGCTGATTAATTAAAGATCAAGCCAGATCGTCGAAGAAATCCAGTCTGATGGATCATAAATTTATTTGTTTTGATTTAATAAAGTGATCAATTGCTGAATTATAAACACACAATGCTGCAAATATTGGTTCCACAAGAAAACAGAGATTTATTTCAAAAGAAGTGACGATAAAATAGAATGAGAATCTAGATTAAATTGGTGCTGGAAAAGCACAGCAGGTCAGGCTGCATCCGAGGAGCAGGAAAATCGACGTTTCGGGCAAAAGCCCTTCATCAGGGCTTTTGCCTGAAACGTCGATTTTCCTGCTCCTCGGATGCTGCCTGACCTGCTATGCTTTTCCAGCACCACTCTAATCTAGACTCTGCTTTCCAGTATCTGCAGTCCTTGTTTTTACCCCGATAAAACACAATAAACCAAACTACGTACTTGTTCTGCAGATTCAAAGGCAATGAACACAGAGGAAATGTATAACTCTCATTAACCCCAAACCAATAGAAAAATGAAGCAAAAGGACATGACTTTTATATATTATGTAAAACACGACTCCCAGTGTCGTTAGAAAGAAACAACCCTCACATAATATTCACACCAGAATCCATTTATATAACAATTGGTTAAATGCTTGTGATTGTCACTTGTAAACTGGAACTGCAATGGATTTCTTCATGGAGCTACCACACAACTGAGTGTCAAAGTACTCAGCTTTAAACCATCGCTACAGAGATTTTTCTTGTCCCAACACTTCGACCTGGGACAACATTTTCATTCGAAGGCAATGCAATTTACTGAAGCCCTCATTTCCTTCGCATGAGCATAGAGCTACACATCCAATCATTTCCAGGTCTGACTGGAACTAAAAGAAATGACAAAAATGATATCAGTGAAAGCAAATCTTTCTCAGTTAAGTGTTTCTTCCTCCATCGCTTATTCCAGAACTCTTCAACAAATCTTCCAGTCTCCATTAACACCATGCTGGTTTGTAATCATCAAAAATAAACACAGGTTCACTCATGAACAAAGCCATTTAGCCGAAAGCCAAACCTCAAACGCAATTTTTAAAACAAATTTATGTTATTGCAGACATAACTTCAACTTCAGATGCACAGAGAAGCCTACTGCTTGTTCACTCAACAAACAAGAACAACATGCAAATTAACTGATTTTGCAAACTCGACATAAAAATACCACGGCTTATATTTTTGCAAAGTAATTCAGTTTATTAATTCCACCGAACATCTTTATAGTCTTCGACTGAAATGGAGATTTCTGGATGGTTCCCAGAAGAGAGGAATAGTTTTCCAAGCAATTCCTGTGGAATCTGCGAAGATGTGGATTCCACGCAGTCCCTGTAATCTGAGACTAAATTACTGATTGTCTGCTACTGTGTGACCTTTGGGCACAATATGGCCAGGTATCATTGCCAGTGGCAGAAGAAACCCGCAGAGAATCCTCAAACAGATTCACACAAATTCATAGGTGCAAGGCACTTACCAGGAATTGTTACAAACGGAAGGGTCGTGAGAAATATTTTCCTCACACCATAAAATGAAAACGTCATTTTCTTCCTCAATCACTTTGTGATGTCAATTTCACTGTACTCAATGCCGTGGTGATATCATCTCAAAGCCTTTCGTTTATGTCTTCTGGCATCGTGTAGGGGACAGTTACATTAAAATATGGTTCAATCAATTTATTTACAAACTTGAACAAACAGGTGACAGCGGTGAGTTAACTCTCAGTTGTCACAGAGCATTTTTAGAACTGATGTTTATTGGATGATGCAAATCTCAAATCGTCGAGAGGAAACATTGCAAAATGCATGTTGATGAAAATCATAGAATCCTTACAATGTGGAAGTAGACCAATGGGCCCATCGAGTCCACACCGACCCTGAAAAGTCTATCCCACCCAGACCCACCCACTGTCCCTGTCAGGCAGCAGAGCTAAGTACTGAGCTACTGTGCCAACCTGTCCACCAGCATTGACACCCCAACACCATCTCTCGAACACTGAAAACTCATTTTTTTTCAGTGTCATCCTTCCCTTGCCTTTGACCATTTGGAAATTAAATTCCAGTTGTTGAGCGTCTCTCTCTGAGAAATGTTCTCCTCAACACTGGGATGTGGCTTCCCTGGTTATCAGCGGCTGCTTTGCAAAAGGATGATAGTTGGTTAATGGAGACGACACATTGTATGTTTTAATAAATCAAACATCGTGATCGAATTCCTCTCCCTCCACAGGTACAGCGTCTGAAACTAATATAACGTTTCCTGTGCAGGCAATAATTGAAATCAATAAAATAATCACTGAAAATTGCCCTTAAAGACTATGCAAACTCCAATCAATACAGATCTTTAGACTGGGATACGAATGTCCTGGACATTTTGCAGAGCTGACTCTGAGACACACCTGACCTATGCAGAAGCACATGGGCCTGAGTCATTATCTCTTCCCTGCAGTGTACTGAGCATGTATAGAGAAGAAACTTCAAACATCTGACTAATGGTAGATTTGCGCACTTAAGGATGAAGAAATTTCAAATTCGGGAATAGTGTGAGAAGTAGTAAATGTTATCAATGAGCCATGTAGTGATGGGGAAATGGGAATTGCTGTGAGGACTGATAAAGTACAAAAAACAGAGAGCAGGAATAAATCTGTCATATTCATGTTCTTCGGCTGATATTAGTGAGTACCACAATTATCATTCCTCGTGCCATTTATGATCTGTATCCATGACTGAGGTGATAGGATCATGTGTAACGTTGGTGATCACACAATGTTAGGTGAACAGTAAAGGAGGAGAGAGGAAGAATGAAAAAGGAAGGACAGCTTCAGTGAGGGATTGAGCATAAAAATAGTCTGTGCAATTTAATGTCGAGAAATGTGAACAAATCTTCAACCATTTCAATCTTGTAAAGATTTTAGGCCACCATTAACTTTTCAATGCTCACTCCAGTCGTAAATCAAAAGGCTACAGGAATCCTTTATGTTCCATTCACTGCCAGTAGTTTCTATTATTCTCTTGAAAACTTTACTTTCCTCACACCCTGCCAAATTTGAGGAATTCCACCCTGGGTTTCCATCATTTTGGTCCCTCATATTGATCCCTTTTAGTTCAGTTACCATTCTGGTCAAATGATGCTGCACTCAAACAGACATGGCCGCAAAACTTGGTTTATATTTTTCGTTTTTTCCCCACTTATAAAGTCAGTTTGGTTCTGTGTTAACATCACGTTGCAGCAGGGTTCAAAGCTAAATTGATTGACTTTTTCAGAATCATCCGTCCTGACCCAACAGTGTCCAGGAAGATCTATTGTCTGAAAAGTGCCGAGAGTCGAGAATATCACAAAACATCTTCAGCACATTTTTGGGGTGTGGTTGACTGTGAGTGTGACAGGGAAGTGTGGAAAATGAGGAGGTCCTCATCCACATTGGCGCCATCCCTTCAGAATCTTGCATCCTGCCATTAATCACATTTTATTTACAAAGAAAGAGCCTTTGACGGAAGCCTGTCACTGAGTCAGGTACTAGGCATCTCAGTATTCCTGACATTTACCCTTCAGAATCAGCCTGGTCTCCCTGACTGACACAGAATAATGGCCCCAGTCAGGGATTTCATATCCAGTATAATCCAGCTACCCCATCTCATGGCAATCATTACCAGGGTGAAAAAAACAATGTGTTTCTGAAAGTGCGGATTAACACTCGGGCAAGAAATTAAAAAGCTGATCCATGGGTGACTCCGAGTGCTCATTCAGCCGAAGAAGGTGTGGCTGGAAACACTGGTTCCATGAGGAAGGGCTTTGGGCATCTCAGTCATTGGAAATGTTTCGCAGGCTGGGGCGACCTGAATGCATTGTGATTGTTTTGTTTTAATTGGATGGGGATTGCAACACAGCTCGGGAGATATACGACTGTTGTTAGAGAATATTTAATCAGACCTGTCAGAGGATTGGGAATCTGAGATCAAACGCATTTAGTAGGGAAATGAAGCTGGTCATTATAAGTAGACAATCTGTGAGTGAAAGAGAAAAGCAGCAGAATCACAATCTGGATCTGTTAAGATGTTGTGCATCTGAATTCTGGTCTCCAGGATCAAACTTCCATCCCCGAACTCACATTTCTAGGGACAGAGTTATTTCCTGCACGTTTCTTTTTCATTTTCGGGAGAAGCTCAATAACATAGTTACTATCGAAAGATATTTTTATTTTATTTTGTCTTTATGATGATGTGTGAGATATTTGTTCTAAAATAGACTGCAAGTATACATCAATATTTTGAACAGTTCACTACCGCCCAAGAACCTAAAGCCAGAATGCACATTGGAAGGACTAATTTATTACATCTCACAGCATTGGATTGACACAGGAGCACAGATATAAGCATGCAGCAATCTGTTATATATTTCCACAAATTACGAAAACAATGAGAAAAAAATTACGTCACAATATTGTTGTATTTGGAAGAATGCCCATAAAATGCTCAAATTGTTTATTAAGTTGGAGAACGAAGAAATGGAATATTAACCTCAGAGCCCTGAAGCTAACCATAAAGAACAACAAGGAATTGATGCCTAAATGGTCAAACGTGGACTCAGTTTTCTGTGGAAAGTGAATGGCTAAAGAGTATGAAACATCTTCATGAATCACAACACTAATTCCGTCACCACTCGGACAATGAACAAACAGGATAGGTGACAATGGGTGGGGCTGCCTGATTCCAGGGCTGTTCGGGAAACTTTCTGATTCCCACCCATTTACTCAGACTGCACTAACGCGGTTGATGCAGAGCATTTGCATCCAATTGCAGGTCTCGTTGCACAAGCCAATTTCGGAGAGCACATCCCACCTGTTGGTATGCAATTTCTTGTAAATGGCTTTTTCCTAGTCCAGGCTGGTAAGGCAGGTTGCCAACCTCGCAGTTTCACACATCGACATTTACATCGCTGAGGAGTGCGAGACTCTGAGAGATCGTTCTGCCAAGTACACCACAGGCTTTGTCGGGGTGAATCATCGATCCTGCAGCAGACCTGACCGAGTTGATGATAATCTCAGACAGGATTCTGTCAATTGCTTTTTGCAGTGAAACCGGTCGTCAGTCCTCCCTGTGCACCTTCTAACTTTAGTTGAGAGGGATGGTAACTTTCCTGTTCGATTCACACAGGCTACCTGTTCGAAGCATACAGTTATCCACTTCCAGCAGGTCTAGGGCAATCAAGTGCCACAGAGGTGAAAATAACTCAGGTGGGCAGCCATCACTTCTGGAAGTTGTACTCATTCTTAAGGACTTGAGGGTGTTGGTCAGCTTCTACAGAGGTAACGGCTGGTCCAGACTCTCCCGTGTGCTGTTGTCTAAGACCTCTGTGATACAGGACAGGAACAACTGTGCGGCTGCGCTGTCTGCGCACTTCATATCATATCGACTGGCAAAAAGGGATTTGCTGATCTTCAGAATGTTCTTCCTGGTGGTCGTGGCGTCAGTAGAAAACCTTTTAATCCAGATTGATCGGACAATTCTCCCCAAGGCCTGGCTCCACAAACAGACAAAGATTGTTTGGTGTGTGCTTTTACCTACAAGCTGTACAAAAGGCCACAAGTTACTCTCAGCAAACAGTTCCCAATTCACAGCTCGAAGCCCATTTCATTACAAAAATGCAAAACACAAAAAGTCAGTGAGGGGCCTATCACATCTGCTCCCCATCATTTCTGTTGTAGTGTTCATCTTCTCCTTTGTGAAGTACCTGTGGGTATATGAACAGCAGGAGTTTGGAGGGACATGGGTCAAATGAGACAATTTCGGTTATCTGATCGACATAGATGAGTTTGATTTGATTCAATTTGATTGCTTTATTGTGACGTGTACGGAAATGCACTGAAAAGCATTGTGTATGAGCAGTCCAGGGAGATCACGCGAGGCAACGATGTGCAGAACAAAAGCTTTTGACAGAGTCATACAGGTTATATTGCGCAGGGCGTACAACACAGGTCAGCGTTAGAAAAATCAGCATTACTTGAGTCAAGAGAGTCCATTCAATAGTCTGATAACGTCTGAGCAGAAGCTGTTTCTGAACCTGTTTGTGTATGGTCAGGTTTCTGTACCTTTTGCCTGATAGAAGAATTTGTTGGGTATCATTACCGAGGCGGCAGGGGTCTAATGGAGGCCATCGATGGAAGTATGGCTCACGTGATGGCCTGGGTTGTCAGGATGTCTGACTGGGATGAAGTCGAAGATTTATGCAGATAATGAATTGGTTAAATGATCATCAATTTCTGTTTGTGTTTCTGATATTCAGTGTCTGCAGTTCCTTTGGTTTTGTTCAGCCCCTTCTCGAGCTTGCTGCACAGGAGGAGGTCATTTCTAAGTTGGAGGCAATGGCCCAGTGGAATTATCACTGGACTGTCAATCCACAGACCCAGGTAATGTTCTGCAGACACAGACACAGCGGATTGCGTTATTTGAATTCAATAAAAGTCTGAAATTAAAGAGGCTCATGATGACCGGTTCAGAGAGGGGAACTGCCATCCTTTCCAGTTCACTACTACGTGTGACTCCAGACGCACAACAATGTGGTTGACACTGACCTGCCCTTTTGGCAATTCGGGATGGGTGATAAATGCTGATGCTAGCCAGCGACGCCCTTATCCCTGAATGAAGACAAACAAAGCCCCTTCTTGAACCTGTAACAGAGGAATTGGAGGAGGCAATTGCACCCATTTTTTAAATTGGAAAGGGGACCAGCAGAAGGCCATTCATCCCCTCTCAAGTGCGTAAGAACAGTCGATGGGCATTACATCAACCCACACTGTTCGACTTGAAAAAACAACAAGGCACGCGGGAAAGGGTAGGTGTGAGGAGAGGGAATTTATGTGACGTCCAATTACAATTGTATTGGGAATGAGGAACAGTCGTTGAGATGGAAAGAAGTGATCCTTGAAGGTAATGCAACAGGGATAAACTAATTTTGTCAATCGACAGAGTGTTATCAAGGCTCATTATTGAATTTGCAGGGATGAGACGATTTATTGATTGCTTACAGAAAGGCAGTGCCCCTCCCCCCAACACTGACTAAAGGTGGAAATCATCTCCCTTACTCTGCATGTTATCCTTTCTCTCGTCCCCAGTATTTAATCATCAATATTCTCCTGTATGCAATCCACTGTCTTCCCCAGTGTTTAATTGTCTCCTGATACTCTACCTTTCAATTTCTCTCTCTTTCTCTCTCTCTGGATTTAAGCCTTTGTCCGTATTCCAACTCTCTGTTCACTACCTTGTATTTACTCCTTTCCCTATCTGTCTGGATTTAGCCTCTACAATGATTCTTTGCACAATACGATCATTATCTGCATTTGATCATCTGTATTTCCTTGTGTTACCCATCGCTCCTCCTTTGTATTCAGCCCTCTATTTTACTCTCTGTTTAACCCTGTCGCTAATACTTTCCATTGAGGTTGGTCAGAATTACCCTCCATTGCACCAGATCTATGTAAACAGGACACAAGATAATCATTAACTTCCACTCTGTATTCATCTTTCTCCCTATTACTCTCTAATTATCCGTCTCTCTATTACTCTTCATTTAATCGTCTCCACTTGAGGATCTGAAACCTGAATTCAGGCTGAGGTAACTAGCTATTGTCAGGAAGAACTTAATACATATTCTTACGAACATTGGTGTAATTAAAATGGCTTGATAATACAAACAACATAACAATGGCTTCTAGGCTGCAAATTGACAATTCTGCTTAAAGCTGCATAAAATGGCTTTTAACCCACGAAAGCTGCATAATTGACTTGCCCACAATCTGTCCAAACAACGATTAATAGACAATGCTTCCTTTGCAGCATAGAAATAACTAGACTAGTTACTGGCCATCCTAACTGACCTTCAAGTGCAGTGCAAAAACTCAGTGCGTGAGATAAGAATGGTTGAAGTTTTGAGAAATAAAATTTGTTCCCAGGAAATATCATTGGCTTAAGTTGCTGTCAATAAATCCATTTCATTAAATTGATCGGGAATTGTTTAAATGAACTGTACGATTGTCGCCTGTACCTCTCTTTAAGAAAAGTGTAAAAATGTCTTCGTTTGAAGCCAGTTCCTCACAGCAACACAGGAGTTTTTATCCTCTGTGTTTCTGGATGATCTGTGCTCAGCCGTGAGGAAGAAAAATGTGACGTCATCAAGTACCAGACCGATTGCTTGTATTTATTGACTGATAGCGGAACAGACATGCCACCAGACACCCCCGCCTCGGCACTGGCACCAGGGGCCCAGATCTTCGTCTGCTGCTGTTACTCGGACACGGAATGGATGAATTTCGGTCAGCAGTTGACTTCAGAGGATTCAGCCAGCCAGATATGAGTACTTTTAGCCGTTTGGTTTCCTTCTCATTCATGTCGTGGTTAACCCGACACCTCGCTGCTTAATATCTCAGTCCAGCCGGACTGAAAGAAAGGTGTCTGGGACCCCAGGGAATCGGGGACTGCAGGATGTCGGGGGCGAACACTGACAGGTCGGGGACCTGTGCTTAGAGTGGGCCACTCTCAAAAGGGAGGGGTTGGGGGAACCCAGGGAGTCGGGGGATCCCACTAACAGGTCGGGGACCCTCAGGTAGAGTCGGGAACTCAGAATAAGTCGGATTGGTGTTGTTTAAGAATGTCGAGAAAGTTTCGCAGAAATCATTTTTCTTGTTCATTGTCGGATTGTTGATTAGTGAAAGTTTTAGGTCCAGGTTATCTTCTCTGTTTTTTCTGTTCAGCTTGCCTTGTCCTTCTTTGCTGCTTTGTCCTGTTTGTCCACTGTGGTTTTGTTCTGTTTGTTTGGCTGTTTGTTCTTTGGTTATGGAATATAGAAGGTGGTTGCTGCTTTCGTTGCATTAAAGAAAATAAAGCTGTCCAGTGATAAAATTCTCGCATACTTGTTTAAGCAGCTGTGTGCCACAGCCAGGATTTATTATACTAGTGTGCGCGTGTCTGTGTGTGTGTGTGAGAGAGAGAGACTCAGTTGATTCTGCATCATTTGACATCAATACAAACTTGCTCTCAATTTCTCCATAATTCCATGCTTCTATCAAAGATCATTTTCACCACTCTCACCCCAACGTGTCGTACTAATGAAAGAATGGACCGAATGAAGTATAGCAGTAGCAATACGTCTGGGCCTCTAGTGCATAATCATTCTGTTCAAGGATGAGAGCAGGACTCTGCTCAATTTTATGTATAATCTAAACCTAACATGGAGTAAAATCACTTCAGACTTTAACATTTGCTCATTGAGTGGAGAAATTGCATGAACCTTATTTAATTTCGTTACATTTTGGAAAACTGAAAGATCCAAGGTATCCCAAATAAACAGCATAGTTTTCAGAAAATGATACTAGCAGATTTGATTTTTGTTTCAGACTCGTACTTTGCACTTAATTTTAAGTCTGCCGTGTTTCATTGGTGATTATGGTGTGCCAGTCATAACTTTATTTGATATCAATTCCCCTTCCTTAATGACAATTGAAGTTTCAGTTCAACATTAAGTTGCGATAAATCATGTAACAAAATTAACATCCTATTCTTAATACCTGCGTCTTTGGATTCGCCAATTATTCGAGCATTAGAATTTTTTTGTTATCATGTGAGTAGACAAGAACTTCGAATGCAGCAGCGGTCAATTCACGGCCAATAGCATGGTAAATGAACAATGACTGGTCAGGACTGCTTAAGGAATCTAATCTGGGATTTAAATTGAAGGACTAGAACCAGGTAATTATAATGGATTTCCGAGTTGGAAATTATATACATTTTACATTTTAAATATTGAACACTGAATAAATGAATTTCCACCTTGGATTGATGACTTATAAAATGTCTTAATCACCTGTTCAATTTTCAGCTATGAACTACAGATAATGATTATTTTATTTACTATTATTGTGTAATTAATTGGATTAGGCCCGAATCACAAGCGCAGTATTAATTGACAGGATCACTTGGTCTTGTTATTTTACACATTATTGGTGACCTATCTCATTGCCTATTGGTTAATTTGAAGAATGGCTGCATTAATTTGAAGCTAAATGAAGAATATAAAAATACTTTACTGGCCAGCTGAGTGGAGTTTGCATGTGATTGGGGACAGATGTATTTATAGCAATTGGAACTCCCAAAAGATGGGAGGTGTTGTGAATGGGTAGATGGAGAAATAAAAGGGATATGAGAAAAATGTAAGGCTACTAAGGCTGAGGAATATACAAACAGGGTTAAACAAAAACGCTATAAATCAAGAACTTAGATTCTTCTCGGAATCCCGAGCCTATGTCCGTCTTACCAACCCTATTTGAAAATGGGGATTTTGTTCTTGGATACCCTTGGGAAAGGAGAGAATGATTTATACTCTCTTACAATGGACACGCCGCGGCCTCTAAACTCGTTGGAAGGGACCCCTACTGCTGATAAGGTCACAGGGCACCTCCATCATTGCACGGTCATCAGACGACCCCCATGCAAGCGGGGTGATGATGAAGATCGAACTTACCCTATTATATGGACTCATCTTCGTCGGCATTGCTGCTCAAGAACGGACGGTTTACCCGTCCGAGCTTGAGCAACCAGAGACTGCGTCTTTTGGTGCCGAGAGACTGATTCTTTCGATGCATGGAAAGTTACCAAGAATGATTGTCGCAATAGTCAACTGCATCAAGAAGATTGGACAGTTCGTTTATTGGACAAGTCCCAATGGTCTTTACCCTGTCAAGGTGCAGTTTGATTTCAGTTGTGATATGAGCGGCCCTCGTAAGCCTGTCCTGTATTCAAAGAGGTCTAAATTGGCACATCCCAGAAGAGAAATTGGGGAAATATTATATTTCGCGAACAATATGTTACCTCAAATTAGCAATCACCTACATGGCTGGGATGAAGTGGTCTGTTATGCCATTACATCAGCAAAGGACTCGTTGACCACTTTCCCCTCCCGTCCACCCCATCCCAACATAGGAATCTGGAACGCTTCTTAGACGTTTTTTGGACATGATATTTCATTTGACGATTAATTATCCCCACCTGCTTGTTACTTTTGGACATGCTCCGTGATCGCCTATCCCGATTGTAACGACAGAATGTTATGGGGGTACATTTACGTGAATGTGTCCAAGACTATTCCATGCACCTTGATTAAATTGACCAATGGCATCTGATCCTCTGTGGGGCCTCGCATCTCATGCATATGCCTACGGGAGGGGTATGTCTCTGTAACCCTTATATTACTGGTGTTCAGGCCCTTTGTGATATGGTTAACAGCACCAACAACCTTCACTGTGAGACCCCGAATGGCATCTCCGTCTTCCCCATTCTTGGATGGAAGGAAACATTCTGGGAAAATAACCACATCTATTACCATAGGACGCACCACATTTACATTGAGCAGCTTTCATGATCATCGTTCAGTGCAACCACACTTTGGAGTCATGGCCGACACATATATTCGGGAAGTTGCAAAGCCAGCCCTGTTTTTTATTGCAAGCTCCCTCCATTATCTATACTAAATCTGGTTATTATTTTTCCAGCCAATTCAAAGCAACCAACTTACTTGTTCTTGTTTGAAACAGGGATTCCCCCTGCTATAGCCGTAGGGACACGTTTCCCGACCACTGTTCTCTGTCCAACTACCTGGGAATGAGGTTTAACTGCCAAAGTTCAGTTTTATTTGAGTGTTGTCTGCACTGTAGGGGTGCTCGGGCTTTGGACAACACTGAAGCTCACTCTGTGTACGATGAATTTCTTAGTACTATTTTCCTTCGGAGGATCTTCGAGAATGATGAGCTATCTGAAACGAAATTATCTTATTTGTGGACTCAGACTCTTGGGCAACGAGACAGTCTTGGCCTTGGCAGGGGTTTAGGTCATGCTCTCAGAATTATGCCTAACTTCCAAACGAAAGCGGTACGTCCTCGACTACCTACTCGCCAAAGAGGGTGGGCTTTTTGCCATTGTAAAGGGCAAGTTTATGTTGGGGTTACTGACCGCATCGAGAATATTACCAACCATGTAGATAACATCCACACCTTCCTCACTCAAATGACAGAAGGCACGGAATGCGGAGATTTGGGTTTTGGCTCATGGAACAACGGGTTGATAAGTCTGGCCATGTCTATTGTTATTGTTTTAATTTGCCTCTTTGATGGCGTTGCTATTACTAAATGTATTATTGGTAGGCTAATACTTTCAGTTGACAACTTCGGTTCTCCCCATAAAATGCTTCTTCTCCATCCAAATGACGATGAGGACGTGCGATTGCCTACCCTTGGTTCTTTGGAGGTGGAGAAGGACGTATGTCATTCTCTAGTGTCCATTTGATTGGACTGATCAAATCTGTTTCGATCAGAGTGGTGCTGGAAAAGCACAGCAGGTCAAGTAGCATCCGAGGAGATGGAAAAATCGACGTTTCAGGGAAAAACCCTTCATCAGGAACTAATGGCATCATCAGGGCATCTAATCTAAGCCCTCCCATAATATGGTGTGGTCATGTATCGACTAAAGAGTGGAGATGAGGATCTGGAAACTGAAGACAGGCTGAGGTAACGAGTTGTTATCAGGATGGGTCACTGCAATCCTTCCTTTCATTGAATATTTCCCTGTCTTGTATCGTTCATTAGGCTTTGGTCCTTGAACTGAAGTAACAGTTCAGCTGTCAGGGTGCAGGAGCTACAGATACTGATAGTTAGATATTTCGCAGCTTGCCAGAAATGCGCTATTTAGACCAATGTGTGCACCGTGACCTGCTCAATGATTCACTTGAACCTTTTCAGGAGATGGAATATCATTATCAGACAAGGACAGAACCACAACCAAAGGATCACTGAAACACACCCACACTCTCGCGCAAACATACACGTGCATGTAGAAACACACACTCACCCTCAAACTCACTTACACATGCATGCAGATCTCATACCTATACACAGAAATATCGTCAAAGTGAGATATAGGAACATACTGACAAACAAAAGCATACATAAACGTACACATATGCACAGATGCACAATAATACCATCAGTCTGAAACATGGAAACACATCAACACACAGACTACAGCAACATTCCAGCATCCTCACAACACACAGGAATGAAAACAGAGTGCACAAGGGGGCACACCTTCTCGCACATGCGCGGGCACACATATGCACCAAGAAAAACAGGCATACTGAGACACACCCATGTATGGACAGAATGTACACAAATCCACACACAAAGAAATGCAGTCATACTGATGATTTAGAGATGCGGTTGTTGGACTGGGGTGTACGAATTTTAAAATCAAACAACGTAAGATTCTGGTACAACAGGTTTGTTTGGAAGCACCAGATTCCAGCGTCCTCCTCCTTCACCACCTGGTGAAATTTAGCAGGCACAGTGAGAAATCAGAACAAATTTACACACAGTCACACATGCGTGCATGCGCGCGCGCACACGCACGCACACACACACCCACACACACACACACGTATGCACACACAAATACAGATAGAAAAATATTATGTACATGCCAAATGCACACATATCCACACGCAGAGAAATGCAGTCATACTGAGATATAGGAACACATCTCCACATAAAGAATCATACCTCCAACCTCACATACAGATGCAAAAGATCTCAGCGTAAGAGTGATTACACACCAACTTGCAAGGACTGACAGTAACTTCTTCTGCACACACACTAGCAGTTTCAAATATAGTTACTAAACCACAACCACCATGAGATATATACAGAATGACAGTCCGAAACAGAGACACACACACAGAGAGGCACAGAGAGATCTTGACACACGGACAGACAGCCAAACACAGTCTTATCAACACACTCACCTGATTTAACATGAACACAGTCAGGCAGAGACACACCATACTCCCACAATAATACAATGACACTCAGAGAAACACACACATGGTGTCATAGGACCGTCATGACATGCGGAGAGTAATACACACACACACAAACACACACACACACACACACACACACACGCACACACAAAACCACACGGTCATAGGACTGTGACCTCACAAACAGCATACACACAAGCAAAAACACAACAGCTTCACAATGCGCAAAGAACACACAGATAATCAATCACACAGGCACAATAACATACACTCACATAAGAACGCTTACTTTCTCGGGAACACTCATACAAGATTGAATAACATATCCAAATATATAAACACATGAATGGAAATTCACCCAAAAACTTTCCAATGCGCACAAAGGGAGACGCACACATAGAATCATAAACACAGTCATGATGTGTCACACTCAGGGATATATCTAATGACAAAAACTGAGCGACACACAAGCAAAGTGAGATCCCCATAACAGCAATGAAGTACACCCCTATGCGGAGCCACACAGAGACAGTCACACACTGAAAGGGAGACGCATGAACACATTTCCCGCACAGCCACAGAGAGAAGAAAGGAAGATGATCAAAGTCCAGAGGGAGAGACAGAGGGACCGAGAAAGAGATAGACAGAGACAGAGAAGGATAGACACAAAGGGAGACAATGAGACAGACAGACAGATAAACAGGTATAGAGACAGATCGATGCAGACAGGGAGGGACACACAGAGCGAGACAAAAATAGAGAAAGAGAGACACAGCAAGAAACTGAGAGATGGGGGGGCCAGCGTGAGAGAGGAACAAAGACAGACAGGTGAGGTAAAGAGAGTGGGAGAAAGCAATATTTTTGCGAAGTAATTAGACAGGAGGTGAACCCAATAAGCTTTCAAAAACAAATGCACTTCTCCAACAACCAATTCAGATTAGGTGAAGACTGGCACCCGGAACCTTCCCCTGCCAGTTGTAATAAAATTTTAATGTGAGCTGAACAGAGAGAGTCTGACAATCATCATTGTGCAGGAACGACTGCTTCTGCCCAACACCCTCCTCCCCTGCAGGAGAAATGCAGACACCCATCATGCTGGTCTTTAACACTCATCCAACGGGCACTCTGTTAATACCCAATATTGCAGCTGAAACCATCACTCGCAGCCAGCCCGCCATTTGGAATCATTCCTCCAGCCTCTTTCCATCCTCTTTCCATCATAAGTGAAGAATTTACGTGATGAGAACTTCGCTCTGAACTTGGGCAGAGTGGCTGTATAAAATAATGTGTTCGTGCTGCAGCTTAAATCCCTCAGCATTTCTGCCATCAACATAAAGTGGAACAGATGAGAGCTCTTCCAACGATATGCTTCTTTAGTGCTAAAGTATAAGGTGTTTGCATCCTGTGCTAACGACAGAAGTACAAAGCTGATTGATATGGTGATGAGAGATATCACCGACTTCCTCAGGTTCTCCATCTCTGTGTCTTTGTGACTCTCTCCATTCCTCTGAACCAGACGGAACAGTCTGTGGCTGCACGAATGAGGACAAAGATAGCACTGCACACAGTGGTATGTCCAGGAAACACCCTCGGTAATAATGATCTTTGAATTACCACAGCATGATCCCAGTGCTAATGAACAGCAGATACCCTGTTGCCATAGCCAACAGGCAGCGCGTAATGCAGTTATAGAGGCCGTACTTTCGCCATGACAGAACCAAAATAACCGGGAAATAATCAGAAGTCACTAAGCAAACATTCTTCATGACTGCTCAACGGAAGATCTTCATATCTAACTGGGACAGGGGATTGACAGATGGCGGAAGGGCGCAATTTCTAAGGTGATTAACCAAGGTAAAAGGTTTGGAGGGGATTTGAGGAAAAGGTTTTCACTCAGAGAGTGGTATGTGTTTTGATACGTCAGTGCTTGGGAGGGTTATTGGTGAAGGAAACCTCAAAACATTTAACAACAAATTGGGAAGAGTCCAGATTTTTTTTAGCCTTTATAGCACAATCTTGATGGACCGACTGACCTCTTCAGTACAGTCGGGTTCCACAATTCAAAGAATTATTTCTGGGAAGTAGGCTGGGAAGCGAAACATTTTTATAAAGGAAATAAATGAGTTATGAATACCATAATTATAAAAATGAATCATAAACAGCTGGCGAAACTCATCAGGTATGGAAGCACCTGTAGAGAGTGAAACCGAATTAATACAATCATTCTTCATCTGAAAACGTTCCTCTGAACATTTGTCAAAGAACTCAAAACATCAACTCGGTTTTCTTCTCGCGCAAGGCCCTATCATTGCAAACAAAAGACTGGTGTTGATTCTTAAAGGGAATTGAGAATCATCATATTGATGTTTATCGACAATGAAACATTTGTTCTACTGGTCTTAGAATGCTGGGCGAAATTAGAGTCTTAGAGATCTAGAGGAAGGAAACATTGTTCCAAGTCGTCCTTGCTGATCAGATATTCTGTAATAATTGCGTCCCATTTGTCCTCATCTCCATCAAAACCTTTCCTCCTCATTTACCCATCCGGTTGTGTTTGAAATGTTGCATTTGTATCACTCTCCACCACTTCATCTGGCAGTTCATTCCATATATGCACCACACTTTGCATGGAAATGGTTTTCCATTAGGTACCTTTTAAATCTTTCCACTGTCACCCTGAACCTATGCCCCGGGCCTCTGGACTCCCCCACCCCAAAGGAAAGAACTTGCCTATTTATCCTATCTATGCCCCTCACGATTTTATAAACCACTATATGATCACTCTTCAGCGTCCAAAGCTCCATTAAAAACAGACTCAGCCTATTCAACCTTTCTCTATTACTCAAACCCTCCAAACCTGGCAATATCCATGAAAATCTTTTATGAACTCTTTCATGTTTCACACCACTCTTCTGATAGGAGGGAGACCAGATTTGAACACAAATTTTCCAAAAGTGGCCGAACGAATATCCTGTACAGGTAGAAAATGAACTCACAACTCCTCTAATCAATGCTCTGAACAATGAAGGAGCACATACGAAACGGCATCTTCATTATCCTAGCGTCCAAAGACTCCACTTTCAGGGAACTACAGAACTGCACTCCAAGGTTTCTTTGTTCAGTAACATTCCCCAGGAGCTTACCTTAGTGTACAGGTCCTGCCCTGGTTTGCTTTTCCAAACTGCAGCACCTCACATTTACATAAAGTAATCTCCATCTGCAACTCCTCAGTCCATTGGCCCATCTGATGAAGATCCCGTTATTCACGGACATAACTTACTTTGCTATCTACTATTAGTTACATTTTGGTTACATCTGCAAATTTACTAGCTATACCTCCCATATTCACATTTAAATCATTTCTATAAATGACAAAAAGCAGTGATTCAGTATCAACCCTTGTGGAACACCACTGGTCACAGGCCTCCAGTCTGAAAAGCAGCCCTCTACCACCACTCTCTGCCTTCTACATTCCAGCCCATCCTATATCCAGATTGCTAGATCTCCCTCTTTTCCATGTGGTCTGAACCTGCTAATCAGTGTACCATGAGGAACCTTGACAAACTCCTTAGTGACGTCCATATAGATCACGTCCACCACTCGGCCATCATCAATCCTCTTCGTTACTTGTTCAAAAACTCAATCAAGTTAGTGAAACATGATTTACCACGAGCAAAGCCATGTTAACAACCACTAATTAGTCATTGCCTATCCAAATACAGTGTACATATAAATCCTGTCAATCTGGATTTCCCTCCAACAACTTCCATACCACCAATGTCAGGCTCACCTGTCTAAAGTTTGCTGGGTTATCCTTACAACCTTTCTGAAACAGTGGCGCACATGAGGCAACTTGCAGTTTTCCAGCACATCACCTATGACGATTGATTTTCCAAGCATCTCAACAAGGGTCCAGCATTCACTCCCCTAGCTAGCCACAGATCAAATTCTGGGGATTTATCAAACTTTATGCATTATTTCATAACCAGCTCATCCTGCCCTGTACTATGGACATTTTTCAAGATGTCACAATCTATTTCCCCACATTCTATGCTTTCCAGGCCTTTCTCCACAGTAAACAATGATACAGAATGCTCGTTTAGTATCTGCCCCATCTTCAGCAGTTCCACACATAGATTGCCTTGCTGATCTTTGAGCGGTCTTCTCTCCTTAAATACCTTTTCGTCCTGAATATATTTAAGAAATGGCCTTGGATTCTCCTTAACCCTATCTCCTTAACTCTATTTGCAAAAATTATCTTTTGTCCCGTTTTTGCAGTACGGATATCCCTCTTAAGTATACTCCTACTGCCTTTGTACTCTTTGAAAGATTCACTTGATCTCTGCTGTCTAAACTTATCTTATGCTTCCTTATGCCTGCCAACCTCTTCTTTCACCCAAAAAGGAACATACTCTAAGATCTTGCCAAATGGCCATCTTCCAATTTAGAACTTTAACTTTTAGAACTGTTCTGTCATTTTCCATCACTATTTTAAACGAAAAGAGTGCAAGTTTCTGGTCCCAAAGTGTTGCCCCACCTACACCTCAGTCACCTGCCCTGTCTTGTTTCGCAAGAGTAGTTTAGATTTTGTAGGTTTTCTACTAGGTACATGTACACACTGAAACAGAAAATTTTGAATTTAACACTCAGCAAATTCATCTCCATCCCAGCCCTTAGAATTGTGGCAGTCCCAGTCTATATTTGGAAAGTTAAAATCCCCTTCCATGACCACACGTTTATTCTTACAAATAACTGAGATCTCTTCACAAATTTGTTTCTCAATTTCCCACTGACTGGTGGGGAGTCTGTAGGGCAATCACACTAAGGTGAACAGCCCTTGCTTAATTCTCAGTTCCACAAAAAATATCTTCCCTGTATGTCTTCCCAGGAATATCCTCCTTAAGTAAAGCAGTAAAATTATCCGTTATCAAAAAGCAAATCTCGCCACCTTCTCTTGTGCACCTTTATGTCCTTCCTGCAGCACTTCTATCGTGCAGCATGAAACTGCCAGTCCGGTCAATCCCTGAAAGCCATCTGTGTAATTGCTATGATATTCCAGTCCCATGCTCCGAACCATGACTACAGATCACCTGTCTTCCCAGTTCTGCATCTTGTACAGAAATGAATGCAATTTAATTTGGCAGTCCGCCCTCATTCACTGCTTTGGGCAACCCTACACTGACTATTGGACTTGCACCTTTTCCCAGTTGTATCAGTCTCAGACTGATTTATTTCCTCATGATCGCCCTGGCACACCACCCCAGCCCCGCACCTCCACCATCCCCGCACACCCCACTCCAACCTTACTAGTTTCAATCTTCCTTAACATCACGAGCAAATCTCCCTGCAACTTTTCTTTCAATTCAGGCGCAATCTGTCCTTGTCATAGAGGTCACTTCGATTCCAAAAAATATTCCAATGATTCAAAAATGTGAACCCTTCTGCCTTGCACCAGCTCATCAGCCATGAATTCATCTGCTATATCTTCCGATTCCTATACTCACTAGCTCGTGACAACTAGAGTAATGCCGATATTACTACCCCCAAGGACCTCCTTCCTGCCTGACTTCTTATATTCCCCCTTCACAATTTCCACCTTTATCCTTCATATATTGCTAGTTCCAATATACACAAAGACCTCCTGCTGGTCGCACTCCCCTTTAAGAAAGTCTGCACCCTCTCTGAGAAATCCTTGATCCTTGCACTCGTGAGGCAACAAGCACACTTGTCCGCGGCAATGTCTTTCTCTGCATCTGAGCAAAGACCCCTGGTCACAATTGATCACTTCGAACCTGACATAACCCTAATTACATTAGAACCAGTCTTTGTACCAGAAACTTGGCTGTCAGTGCTACATCACTCCCTACAATTTCCTAAACAGCATATAAGTTTAAAATACACATGACCACAGTAGACTCCTGTGGTAACTATACCCCTCTCCTGCCTTTCCTAGCGATAACACAACTGCTTGATCGTGTCGGCTTTTGTTCACTTGCTCCTATAGCTGCCATCCATCAGACCACCGAGCCCCCGAAAATTGCTCATTGTCTCTAAATGCTGCTCCAACTGATCCATGCGATATGATCGGTTTTGCAACCAAGCATATTTACTGGAGACATAATCATCACAACTTGGAGGTTCTCCCTCATCTCCCACATCAAACAGGTAGAGTACATCACTCCACTGAAGGCCATCTTCGCACCCTAATAATCTACACCCCCAGAAAATACCACAGCCTTACTGCTCTAAGAGACAATGCTCCTGGCTAATGCAGTGCCTAGACTTTATATTTTTACATTTTAATCAAGTGACAGTTCTCAATCAAGCCTATAACCAAAAATAACTCACACTACTCAAATGGTAGATTTACACAAAAAAGAACTCAGCAACACAACATGTAAAAACCATAAATCTACCTACTCCTGTGCTGTGAACTCTCCCATACAGGCTCCTCCTTTATTTACATTGTGTTGGGTTGACCTTTTTTCCCTAAATTTCCAAAATAATGCAACAGCTCATAAAACAATAATTACTATTCACGGAATTTGTGGAAGTCAGCGCTGACACCTAAAATACTCCAAGTATTGGAGCATCTCTCATAGCCACAATCTTTTCCAGTCCTCGAATTAGGATTACCTCGAATCGTCTGGTCACTATATTACAAAACATGAGTTGTTGCACTTGAGAAGATGTAATTGTCTGGCGGACATTGCGAACAGAGCTGAGAATGGCTTGTTTCATCATCAAAAGTGCAAACCACGATCTGACTCATCTCTGCGTTGATAAACGAAGGATCTGTTAACTCATTGATTCCCACACAGTTTGTTTTGCAAAATGATCAATTCTTTGTCAAATTTAGCAACTGTTCTAATTTGGCTGACATTCAGTCAGCAAATAATGGAAAATGCAAATAGGGAGATGTGACTTTTTACTGTATTCTCTGCATTAGCTGACTCAAATCGTTTTGGAATGTGCTTATTGATATTTAATGAATAAACAACACAATACAAAACAAGACAGGCAGATTACTACTGCAATTAGTGAATTGAGCAGCTCCAATCCATTGTATAATATGATATGATTTTAAAAATCACATCTCGCTGACTCTCTATTATGTTATATCATGTCAGAGGCAATTAAACTTTAAATTGATAATCCAATGAAGTGTTCATACCCGATACGTCAATTCTCCTGCTCATCGGAAACTGCCTGAATTGCTGTGCCTTTCCAGCATCACACTCTCGACACTGATCTCCAGCATCTGCAGGTATTAATTTCTCTTCGGTGATGACGAGTAATTTGCACTCAGCCGCATTTCTGTGAGCCAGCCAGTGTCTCATGTAGTTCCATTGTTACAGATCTGGCAGGGGCTGAGGGAATTTGTTTTGCATTGGATCTGGTGCTGAGTGAGGGAGTAGTAACTTTGGGAGAGGTAATCTGGAATTACATCTCATTGTTCATGCCTGATCAGTGTCTGGGGCATATAATCGATCTGGACGAATGTCGTTGGGGCGCAATGTATTTGAAGAGTGGGGTTAGTTTATGAGTTCATCGGGAGTTAGCCTCGTGTTTAATAGCCTCACTTCTGTTCCAGCACAAGCTGATTAATTACAGAACACGCCAGATCCTCGTCACAAATCCAACTTGATGGATGATAACCTTATTTGTTTTAATTTAACAAACTAATCTATTGATGAAAGTAAACACACAACGCTGCAAATATTGTTTCCTCATCAAAACAGAAGTTTATTGCAAAAGAAATGACGACAAACTAGAATAAACCAAACTTCGCACCTATAACACAGAGTCAAAGGCAATGACACGCAGTATATTGCATAACTCTCTTTAATCTCAAAACAATGTATCAATGAAACAAAAGGACACGATCTTTATCGATCTACACAACACGACTCTCAGTGCCATTCCAAAGAAAACAATTCCCATAATGGGTGGTACGGTATAAGCACTGCTGCCTCACAGCGCCAGAGACACGGCTTCAATTCCCGCCTCAGCATCTGACTGTGTGGAGTTTGCACATTCTCCCCGTGTCTGCGTGGGTTTCCTCAGGGTGCTCCGGTTTCCTCCCACAATCCAGAAATGTGCAGGTTAGGTTGGTTGGCCATGCTAAATTACACCGGAGTCTTAGGTTAAGTGCAATGCAAGATAGCCATGTCCAGTGGTAAGGCAAAGTATAGGAAGGACACAATTCGTGAACCATGGATGACAGGAGAAATTGTACAACACGCCAAGAGGAAAAGGGAAGCGTACAAAAGATCGAAGCAGTTAAGAACAGAACGGGCCCTGACGGAATGTTGGAAGAGTAGGACAAGTCTTCAACAATCAAGGGTATTAGGGGTCATGAAATAGCTTTAGCAAGCAGAATTGGGGACAATCCCAATGTATTTTATTCTTATATAAGAAGCAAGCAGGTAACTAGGGAAAGGATTGGTCCTTTAAAAGATAATGAGGGAAGGCTGCGTGCCAAACCTGAGAGAATGGGTGAAATTCTGAATGATTGCTTTGTGTCAGTGTTCACTGAGGCGAGGAACATGATGAATCTTGAGATGACAGATAGAAGTTTGATTAGTCTGGATCACGTTGGCATAAGTAGGGCAGATGGGTTGGGTATGCTAGAGGTTATTAAGGTGGATAAATCAACAGAATTGGATGGGATCTATCCCACGGGAGGTGAGAGAGAAAATAGCTGGAGCCCTTACAGATATCTTTGGGGAAAAATTAAATACAGGTGAGGTGCTGGAGGACTGGAGGGTTGCTCATGTTATCCCCCCGTACAAGAAGGGTAGTAGTACAGACAAGTAACTTCAGACTCGTGACCTTGACGTCGGTGATGGGGAAGTTACTGGAGAGGTTACTTAGAGGTAGGTTCCATTTATATTTAGAAAAGAATGAGTTATCAATGATCGGCAACATGGTTTTGTGCGGGGGAGATCCTGCTTTACCAACATAATAGAGTCCATTGAGGATGTCACCAAGTTTTTAGATGAATGGAGGGCTGCTGATATCATATAAATGGACTGTAGTAAGGCATTTTATAAGGTTCCCCATTGTTGAGTAATGGAGAAAGTGAAGTCACATAGTGTGCAGGGTGTTCTAGCGAGGTGAGTAAAGAACTGGTTGAGCAACAGGAGACTGAGAGTAGGAGTTGAAGGGAGTTTTTCGAAATGAGAAACCTGACCAGTGATGTTCCTCAGGGGTCAGTATTACAGATTTGTAGATTACGTACAGTGTGGAAACAGGCCCTTCAGCCCAACAAGTCCATACTGATCCTCCGAAGAGCAACGCACCCAGACCCATTACATTTACTGCTTCACCTAACAGTATGGGCAATTTAGCGTGGCCAATTCACCTGACCTGCACATTTTTGGACTGTGGGAGGAAACCGGAGCACCAGGAGAAAACCCACGCAGACACGGCGAGAATGTACAAACTCCACACAGACTGTTGCCTGAGGCAGGATTATGAACCCGGGTCACTGGTGCTATGAGTCAACAGTGCTAACCACTGTCCCCACTGTTCTTTGTAATATACATAAATAATCTAGAAGAGGGCATTGTTGCTATGATCAGCAAGTTTACAGATGACACAAAGATTGGTGGAGGAGCAGATATCATAAGGGACTGTCAGAAAATAAGGAGGATATAGATAGACTGGAGAGTTGGGCAGAAAAGTGGCAGTTGGCTTTCAATCCAGACAAATGTGAGGTGATGCATTTAGGTAAGTCTAATTCTAGAGTGAATTATACAACGATTGGAAGAGCCTTGCGAAAAGTTGATGGACAGAGAAATCTGGGAGTCCAGGTCCATTGTATGCTGCAGAGTTGCATCGAGTGGTCAAGAAGACATATGGGGTACTGGGCCAATGGTCGGATACTTGGTGGTGTGGTTGAGCAGAGGGATCTTGGTGTCCATGTACACAGATCTCTGAAAGTTGCATCGTAGGTAAATAGTGCTGTGAAGAAGGCATATGGTGTACTGGCTTTTATTGGAAGAGGAATTGAGTGACGGAGTCCTGAGGTCATGTTGCAGTTGTATAAGACTCTGGTGCGGCCGCATCTGGAGTATTGTGTGCAGTTTTGGTCGCCATACTATGGGAAGGATGTGGAGGCACTGGAACGGCTGCAGAGGAGGTTTACCAGGATGTTGCCTGGTATGGTTGGAAGATCGTATGAGGAAAGGCTGAGGCACTTGGGGCTGTTTACATTGGAGAAAAGAAGGTTTAGGCGTGACTTGATAGAGGTGTACATGATGATGAGGGGTTTAGATAGGGTTGAACATGCGAACCTTTTTCCACGTATGGAGTCAGCTATTACCAGAGGGCATAGCTTGAAATTAAGGGGTGGTAGGTATAGGACAGAAGTTAGGGGTAGATTCTTTACTCAACGAGACGTTACTTCATGGAATGCCCTGCCAGTAGCAGTGGTGGACTCTCCCTCTTTATGGGCATTAAAACGGGCATTGGATAGGCATATGGAGGATAGTGGGCTAGTGTAGGTTCGGTGGGCTTGGATCGGCGCAACATCGAGGGCCAAAGGGCCTGCACTGCGCTGTATTTTTCTATGTTCTATGTTCTATAGTATGCTTGCCTTAATTGGACGGGGTATTGAGTATAAGCACTGGCAAGTCATGTTAAAATTATCCAAGACATTGGTTCGGCTCCATGAAGAATACTGTGTACAGTTTTGGGCACCACATTACCAAAAGGATGTGAACGCTTTGGAGAGGGTGCAGAGCAGGTTTACGAGGATGTTGCCTGGTATGGAAGGTGCTCGCTTTGAAGAGAGGTTGAGGCGGTTAGGTTTATTTTCACTTGAAAAAAAGAGATTGAGGGGGACCTGACGGAGGTTTACAAAATCATGAACGGTGTTGACAGGGTGGATAGAGACAAGCTTTTTCCCAGAGTGAAGGATTCAATAACGAGAGGTCATGCTATCAAGGTGAGAGGTGGAAAGTTTAAGAGGAATATACGCGGCAAGTACTTCACAATGAGGGTGCTTGTCGTTTCGAACAGAGGTGGTGAAGGCAGGCACGGCAGATTCGTTGAAGATGCATCTGGACAAATTCATGTGTAGGTGGGGTACAGAGGGGTACAAATGCTTCGGAATTGACCAACAGTTTTAGACGGTACATTTGGATCGGATCAGGCTTGTCTCTCTTATGGACAGACTTTTCTGTGGCCAGCATAGAAAAAAACACAATGGTGTGTTGTTTCCCTGGTGCCAGGATCAAGGATGTCTCAGAGAGAGTGCAGAATGTTCTCACGGGGGTGAGGGGCCAGCAGGAGCTCATTGTCCACATTGGAAATATTATGGAATGCCCTGCCAGCAGCACTAGTGGACTCTCCCTCTTTATGGTCATTTAAGCGGGCATTGGAGAGGCATATGGAGGTTATTCGGCTCATGTAGGTTAGGTCGGCTTCGGTCGGCGCAACATCGAGGGGCGGAGGGCCTGAACTGCGCTGTATTTTTCTATGCTCTATGCTCTATGTTGTATTAAAAGGGACCTAAGGGGAAACCTTTTCATACAAAGGGTGGTGCATGTGTGGAATGAGCTGCTAGACGATATGATGGTAGCTTACATTTAAAAGTAATCTGGAAGGGGAACCGTTTAGAAAGATTTTAGACAGATGTTGGGACAGATGAGACGATATTAATTTAGGATATATGGACCGTATGAACAATTTTGTCGAAAGAGCCTGTTTCTGTGCTGTATATCTTTCTGACACGAACTATGCCTGGTAAGTGAATAGCGGTTTACCAAATGTTCCATTTTTAGGTGAATATCACCACTTTCAATCACAATTCTCTGTTAGAAATAGATCCCTATGTTTTTGGTTGAAATGATAGGGTCTTGCGTGCGCAGAAACATGAGATTATGTTTTGAGTTCAATGATCCATATTAGGTGAAAATGCTCTGATTAACAGTGATTCCATTAACTCTGTTTCTCTCCCCACAGATTCTGCCATACCTGTAGGGTTTTGCCAGTTATACCTCATTCAGTTTCACGTTTTCAGCATTCAAATCCCTTTCATTTATTGCATTAAAATGCTTCACTTCCCAATCTTCCCCCAGAAGTAATTCTTAGAATAATAAAATCCAACGACACTGAAGAGGTGCTTCGTGCCACTCAGTTTGTGCTATAAAATCGACACGACATCTTATACCCGCCCCAGCTTCGAGCACTCTGCACATCGTCTCAAATAAAATGACGCTTCAAATGTTCATACAAGTAGTTTTCAAGGTTTGTGCGGCTTCCTGCTTTATCACCCTCCAGGGAATGAATTACCACACCCACACCATTCTCTGGGTGAAAACACCTTGCAAAGACCCCCTCTAAACCTTTTCCCTTTCATCTTAAAAAAAGATGCCCTCTACCATCTGTTGATTGCCTGCCCACAAGTAGTCAACCACAGGATAGAGCTGCTTCAACCAATGTGTCAGGCCATTGAAGATGGCATATTCAAACTCGATATCTGAACACTTCCAGCTGGCCCAGTTCGGTGCTGCGATCGTCTATTGCTCTCTGAACCGACGCAGAGAATATTTGATCATTAATTTCTGATTTGCAGTTTACCTCCTGTGTCTTTCAGTTAATTTGCTGGCGGTTTTGGTTCTCGCATGGGAAAAATGTGGCCTCTCCAACTGCACAATGCGTTGGCCATGGCAACATCGGATCTCCTGTTCATTCTCACTGAGATCATTATGTGGCAATTCAAATACATTTACTACCCAGGATCTTTCCTGAACATGACTCCTGTGCGCAGTGCTGTCGATGCCTTACCTCGAGCAGCAACAGACTGCTCCGTCTGGTTCACTGTCCTTTTCCCCTTTGAACGTTTGGTGGCCATTTCCTGTTTGAAACTGAAGAGAAAATGTTGGACAGAGAAAGACTTGGCTGTGGCTCTGGCTGCAACCAGCATTCTACTCTGTTCAAAAAATATTCCCTACTATTTTCGGTTTCAACCTGGGAGGATAATTGACAATGTTCAGTGGTATTCTCGAACAAAGTCAAGTTATGAGACTGATCCCAGGTGGCTGGGGTTTAAGTGGTTCGCTCTCATTTTGATGGCTTTAATCCCAATCGTGTTAATTCTGTGGATGAATACTCTCACGGTCAGGCACAATTTAGTGGCCAAGAGCCAGATGGGTCAGAGGAAGGGAGACAGTCACAAAGATGCAGAGATGGAGAGCTCGAGGATGTCGGTACTTTCCCTCTCCACCATATCCATCAGCTTCATACTTCTGTAGTTCATGCACGGTGCAAACGTCTTGTTCAATATCATGAAAAGAGGGAATTATTGGAGGTACAGTCCTGTCATCAGTGTTGCATACACTGGAGAAATGCTGAAGGATTTCAGCTGCAGCACAAACACATTATTTTATGCAGCGAATCTGCCCAAGTTCAGAGCGAAGTTCAGGAATTCAGTGCACCAACTGGTCATGTAAATTCATCACTTAATGAATTGGCAAAACAACTGAGAGAGGTCCAGAGGCAGCCGCAGTGTTCCCAGCGCAGGAATTGAAGATGTACGGCAAGGATTCCATCAGCACAAGCACATGGATTTGAGAATAACACCCAGTGCAGGATGCGGGGGGCAGTAACAGGATGGATCACCATTCACCCTGCGCAGGAGCATGCTGCTATCCTTGATTGACTGACGGATTGACACACACTGGGGCACACAATGAGCAGCAAGAGGCTATTCAGCCCGTCGTGTCTGATTGCCCTGCCAGCCCAGAAAATCGTGATTGATGCAATTGTACCATCAATCCCACATTTCACTGTGCATCTGAACACCTCTCCCACATCATTCCTCAAAACATTTGCAATAATTTATCTGCACTCCCTTTCAATGATACTGAAGGTTATGACAAAGGGACAGCAGGTAAGAGGGGAAGAGGTAACTTTCTGGGCCAGGGTAGGATGGAAAGAGGCTGCAAGAGTGATTCCAAATGATGGAAAGGCTGCGAAGGATGGGTTCAGCTGGAACATTGAGTGTTCACGGACAGCCCTGTGGGTGAGTGTTAAAGACTGAGGCAGGAGGGGTCTCTGAATTTTCCTTGCAGGTGTGGAGGGGGGAGGGACAGAAACAGTCCCTCCTGCACCATGATAATTGTCAGCGCCTCTCTGTTCAGCTCACAATAAACACTTTATTACAACAAGGGAAATGTTCTGGGTACTGGTGATCTCCTCATCTGAATGGGATGTTGTTACGTGCACATTTGTATTTGAGTGTGTTTATTGCGTCCACCTTTTGTCGACTTCATTCATAAGGTTATTTCAGACTCTCCTTCTCTGCCTCTTTCTGTCTGTCTTTGTCTGTTCCTCTCTTCCTCTCTCGCGCTGTGCCCCATCTCTCATCTTCATGCTCTCCCTCTCTCTCTGTCTCACTCTGTTTATGTCCATGCCTGCATCGTTCTCTCTCTGTCTCTTTCTCTTTGCCTATCTGCCGATCTGTCAGTCTTTCTGCGCGAGGGTGTCTGTGTATCTCTCTGTATGGTGCGGAGGGGGCTTCATTGCCTTTGTGGCGATCTCCATGTGTGTATGTGTGTGTGTGTGTAGGGGGTGGGGGGTGAGGTGGCTTCATTGCCTTTTTGGGAATCTCCCTGTGTGTGTGCCGGAGGGGGTTTTATTGCCTTTATGGGGATCTCCCCGCATTTGGGGACGGGGCAGGTGGCTTCATTGTCTTTGTGGGCATCTCTGTGTGTGTGTGGGGAATGAGTTGGCTTCATTGCCTTTGTGGGGATTTCCTTGTGTGTGTGGTAGGTGGCTTCATTGCCTTTGTGGGAATCTCCCTGTGTTTGTGTGTGTGTGTGTGTGTATGTACGTACCTCAGTAATTGTCCTTGAACATGTCCCTGAGTGTGACACATTATGACTGTCTTTATGAATGTTAGTGTGGCTTTCGATTTGTTTGTGTTGGTAAGTATTTCGATTCATGCGTACATGTGTTTGGGAATGTTATTCAGTCTGTCTGAGGTCGTTTCTGTGAAGGTGGGCATTTTTACGTTGGCGTACGTTACTGTACCTCTGTGATTGCGTATCTGTCTGTGTTTTGCACATGTGCATCTGTTGCGTTTGTGCCTGTGTGTGCTGTTTGTGGGATTGCGTTTCAATGACGATGTGGTTTCGCGTGTGTGTGTTCTGTGATACGATATGTGTGTGTCTCTGAGTGTCATTATATTAATGTGGGATTGGGGAGTGTGTTTTTGCCTGGCTGTGTTCTGGTTTAAGCAGGTGAGTATGTTGTTCAGACTGTTTTTGGCTGTCTGTCCGTGTGTCAGGATATTTCTGCGCCCCCAAAAGGATCTCACTGTGTTTGTTTCTGTGTGTCACTCTGTCTATATCTAATTGTGGCGATGGATCTGTAACTGTGTTCGAATGTGTTTTTGTGTATGTACAAGAAGTTGCTGTCATTCTTGCAGGTTGGTGTGTAATGTCTCTTAATCTGAGTTTGTTAATGTAAGTGTGTGAAGGTGTGAGTGTGATTCTGAGTCTGCGTCCCTCTATCTCAGTATGACTGTATTTCTTTGTGTCTGGACATGTGTGCATTCTGACCATACGTGGGTGTGTTCCTAACTGTCTTAGTATGCCTGTTTTCGTGTGTTTGAGTGTGTGTGCACGTGCGCGCATGAATGCTCAAGCCTATGTGAGTAGCTGTTCCCCATTCAGGACTCTGATTGTTTTCCTGTGTGTGTTGTGAGGGTATATTTCTTTACTCTTTGGAAAGGAGTGTTCTCACATTTCAGTTGGACTTTGTTATTGTGCAAGTGTGCATATCTGTGAGTTGAATGTTCGCATGTGGATGTGTTTTTATTTGTCAGTAAGTCCCTATATCATACTTTGCATTTCTGTGTGCTGGTGTGCTTCTGTTTGCATGTGCACATGTGTATGTGATGGTGTGGGCGTGTTTCAGTGTCCCTCTGGGTGTGGTTCTTTCTCTGTCTGATCATGAGACTTCCTCCCCTGAAAAAGGACACGTGAACCCTCAGCAGGCCATGGTGCACAGATTGCTCTCAATGGTGCGTTTCAGCAAACCTGGAAAATATCTAGGTATCAGTATCTGTACCTCCTGCACCCTGTTTGCGGAACTGTTACGTCAGTTCAAGGACCTAAGACTAATGAAAAAAAAGACAGGGAAATATACAATTAAAGGCAGGATTCCAGTTGTTTCTTCCATGTTTGTACCAAGGATGCAATACATACACTTTTTTCATGTTGGAGCTGTTTGTGTCCGTCCATAAATGTTGTTATAGACTGCATCATTCCACCATACAATGTATCAGCTGAATAGGACCATTTAGCCCATTGAGACTGCTCTGTCATTTGATCATGAATGATTTGTTTCTCAATTCTATTCTCCGGCCTTCTCCACACTACTTTTGATTTCCCTATGAACCAGCTCCCCACCTTTCACTGTTTTTAATGCAATTGTTCTGGACCAGACCCTCTAAAAGCATTTTAAGATGGAAGCCCAGACCCTAACGTTTCTATTTGTTTTGTTCATGTGTAAAGTGGATGTTCCAGGATTGATGGAGCAGGAATATATTCATCGGTTTAAGTGAAGCAAAGTTTATATACAGAGCATCGAATGAAACACATACAAATGAAAACAGAAGACTGCATAACTTCACCCATCCGAAAACTCAGCAGACTGTCCCAACTTAATGAATGTTCAAAATTCCTCCCACAACCTCCATCAGCACCCAATGTCAAAACAGGTAAAATCAAACAGAGGGTCTTGCAGAAGAGAAGTCAGAGAGAGATCAGCATGGAACAACTTCTTCCTTGTCGCTGTTCTTTTTACCAGCAGTTTAAAAATCTGACAACTTGCAAACACCAACCCAAATTAAACCAAACCAGAAAAAATCAGAGGTGGGAGAATTGGCCACACCCCTTTCATTGCAGATAGTTTTATATTTGAAAGACTTTTTGCCTGAAACAGTTTCTGTTAGCGACCATGAAATTGTCTCTGCAACCCATCCAAACTCAACATCCAAGAACAAATGCATTTACAAACACACGAAGAAAGAAAAGAAAGGACACACTACCTTGGTAAAGGGGCAGCATCATCACGCACTCAATCTTTTGAACTCCACAACACTCTGAAGCATTGATTTCCACAGATGAAGCACACTTTGGCTGAAGAAATTAATTCTAGTCTCAGTTCCAAATGTCGCCCCTTTATTCTGTGGCTATGTTCTCTGGTCCTACTCTCTCCTACATGTAGAAACTGCTCATGAAAGGAAGTACAATGCTGGTCTGAGGCTGTGAATGACAGTCTCTGTGGCTGTTTGGAATTGGTGGACTGGGCCATGTTAAAGTACTCAGTGGAAATCCTGGATGAGCAAACCACCACCATCACAGACATCGTGGGCAAATGCAAGGAGGACTGCTGAGTGAAGAATTCAATCCGAGTGTTCCCCAAGCGTCAAACTTCAGTGAATCAGGAAATCCTCTCCTGCTGAAGACCAGACGAACAACTTTCAAGTGGGAAGACCCTGACCTATAAAGGGAATCTAGATCTGAGTTCCGCTGGGCTATCAGGGATTCCAAGAGGGAGGACCAGACCACATAAGAGGTCCATACCTACGAAACAGATTCCTGCTCCCTATGGCATGGCTGAAAGAACATTCGAGGATGCAAAATGAAGCAGAGCAAGATAGCGGACAAAGACACGTCCCTCCCTGAGGCGCTTATTGCTTTCTCTGATTGGATTGAGCAGAATGCCAGTGGCGCAGTGACTCCTGCCCCAACTGCCCCAGACACACCTGTTCCCTCGTTCACTATGCACACGTCAGAACAGTTATCCTGAGAGTCAACCCAAGGAAAGTATTTGGCCTGGATGGAGTCCCTTGCCGTGCAATTAGATCCTGAATGGAAAAACTGGCTGGGGTACTCACTGACATCTTCAAACTCTCCCTCCAACACGGTGAAGACCCGATCTTCTTCAAGAGGACGACCACCATCCCCCCACACACATTCTCTCTCTCAGGTTCACACGCATTCTCTCTCTCAAGCACACACTCATTCTCTCTCTCACACATACACAAGCATTTCTCTCTGTCACGTACACATGCATTCTCTCTCTCACACACACTCATTCTCTCTCTCACATACACACTCATTCTCCCTCTCATGCACACACTCATTCTCTCTCTCGCTCATGCACACACACGTTCTTTCTCACATAGACATGCATTCTCTCTCTCACATACACATGCAATCTCTCTCACGCACCCTCATTCTCTCGCTCATGCACACAATCATTCTCTCTCTCTCACGCACACATGCATTCTCTCTCTCATGCACACACTCATTCTCTCTCTGAAACATACATTCATTCTCTCTTTCATGCACACACGCATTCTCTATCTCACGCACACACACATTCTCTCTCTCATGTACACATGCGCACTCTATCTCACGCATGCATGCATTCTCTCTCTCTTGAACACGTGCATTCTCTCTCTCACACACACATTCTCTCTCTCATGCTCACTCATTCTCTCTCTCATGCACACACCCATTCTCTCTCTCACGTACACACACATTTTATCTCTCTTGCATGCATGCATTCTGTGTCTCACACACGCTCATTCTCTCTCACACACATGCACGCATTCTCTCTCACGCACACACATTCACTCTCGCACGCACACGCATTCTCTCTCTCATGCACTCAAACATTCTCTCTCACACACATATTCTCTCTGTCACGCACACATTCTCTCTCTCACGCATGCACACATTCTATCACTCGCACACATGCTCATTTTCTCTCTCATGCAAAGACGCATTCTCTCTCACGCACATATTCTCTCCCTCACGCACTCATGCCCTCGCTTTCCCTTACACACACACACACGCCCTCTTTCTTGCACCCACACACTCTCTCGCACATATGCACTCTCCTTCTCTCATGAATGTACACAATCGCCCTCTCTATCACAACCCCTCACACACACTCGCTTGCGTTCACTCGCACAAACTCAATTGTTCACACACACTTTCTCTGTCATGTGCGCACACCCTATCTTTCTGTCTCTCTCTGTCCCGCTATTTCACAGTCGCTCTCTCTCTGTCGTTCTCTCTCTCTTTCCCTGTATCTATCGTGCTCTCTCTCTTTCTCTCTGTCTGTTTGACTCAGGCTCTCTGTCTGTCTCTCTGTCTCTCTTTCTCTGTCTCTCTGTCTCTGTCTGTCTGACTCTCTCTCTGTCTCTCTCTTGGTTTCTCTCTCTCTCTCTGTCTCTCTATCTCACTCCATCTCCCTCTCTCTCTGTTTCTCTCTCCCTCTGTCTCTCTCTTCCTCTGTCCCTCTCTCTGTCACTCTGTCCCTCACTCTCTGATTCTCTGACTCTCTGTCCCTCTTTCTCTGTCCCTCTCTCTCTCTGTTTCTCTGTCTCCCTGTCCATCGCTTTCTCTCTGTCCCTCTCTCTCTCTGTCCTTCTGTTCCACTCTCTCTGTGACCCTCTCTCTCTGTGCCTCTCTCTGTCCATCTCTCTCTGTCCCTCTCTATCTCTCTGTCTCTCTGTCCCTCTCTCTTTCTAATGCTCCCCCTCTCTCTCTGTCCCTCTCTCTCTCTGTCCCTCTCTCTCTATCTCTCTGTCCGTCTCTTCTGTCTCTCTCTCTCTCCGCCCTCTCTCTCTTTCCCTCCGTCTCTCTCTGTGTCCCTCTCTCACTCTGTGTGTCCCTCTCTCTCTCTCTGATTCCCCCTCTCTCTGTGTACTCTTCTGGGTCCCTCTCACTCTCTGTTCCCCTTTCTCTCACTCTCTCTCTCTCTGTGTACCCCTCTCTCTCGGTCTGTCTCTCTCTGTCCCTCTCTTTCTCCCGGTGTCCCTCTCTCTCTGTATCCCTTTCTCTCTCTCCGTCTCTCTGTCCCTCTCACTCTATCTCTCTGTCCCTCTCTTTCTCTGTCTATCTCTGTCTTCTCCCTCTCTGTCTCTTTCCCTCCGTCTCTCTCTGTGTGCCCATCTCTCTCTCTGGGTCCCTCTCACTCTCTCTCTGTTTCTCTGATCCCTCTCTCTCTCTGTTCCTCTATCTCTGTCCCCCTCTCTCTCCCTCTGTTTCCCTCTGTCTCTGTCTCTGTCTCTCTCTCTCTGTCTCTCTGTCCCTCCCTCTCCCTCAGTGTCTCTCTCTCTCTCTGTGTCTTTGTCCTTCACAGACTGGTGTGACTTACAGCGTGGAATCTAATCAAGGGGTTCAGGGTGGTTCAGATACAGAATAACAGATAGCCCTGAGTGAGATACATTCTGGAATCTAATGGAGGGATATGCGAAGCTTTTTATGTGGAATAACTTGTAACTGGGAGAGAGTCACAAAGTGGACTATAGGCCAAGTGCTTTCAAATCTTGTCTCGACTTAAACGTAATGCAGTCACAAACTACACGACTTTACTGACTCCCCACGGATCCATGGGGAAATTAGACTGACCCCACTGTGTTTCTGTTTCTGACACCTGGTGACATTAATCTGACCCCACTCTGTCTCTGTCACTGACCCCTGGGGACATAAGACTGACTCCACTTTATCTCTGTTACTGACCCTGGGTTTATTAGACTGACCCCACTGTGTCTCTGTCAGTTAACACTGGGGAAATTGGACTGACTCGACCGTGTCTCTGCTTTGGATCCATGGGAACATTATACTGACCACACAGTGTCTCTGTCACTGACCCATGGGTACATGAGACTGACCACACAGTGTCTTTGTTACTGACCCCTGGGTACATTAGTCTGACACGACAGTGGCACTGTCACTGACCATTGGATGCATTAGACTGACCACTCTGTGTCTCTCTCACTGACAGCTGGGCACATTAGACTGTTCTCACTGCGTCTCTATCACTGACCTCGAGGGCATTAGACTGACCCCACTGTGTCTCTGACACTGACCTCTGGGAACATTGGACTAACCCCACTGTGTCTTTGTCACTGAAGCCTGTGTACATTAGATTTATCCTACTGTGTCTCTGTCACTGAACTCTGGGGACATTCGACTGACCCCACTGTGCCTCTGTCACTGACCTCTGGGGACGTTAGACTTACCCACTGTCTCTCTGTCACTGACACCTGGGAACGTTATACTGATCCCACTGTGTCTCTGTCACTTACCACTGTGGGCATTAGACAGACCCCACTGTCCCTCTGTCACTGACCACTGGGGACATGAGTCTGACCCCACTGTGTCTTTGTCACCTACCTCTGGGGTAATAAGACTGAGCCCACTGTGTCTCTCTCACTGACAACTGGGAACATTGGACTAACCCCTCTGTGTCTTTGTCACTGAAGCCTGTGTACATTAGACTTATCCTACTGTGTCTCTGTCACTGAACTCTGGGGACATTCGACTGATCCCACTGTGCCTCTGTCACTGACCTCTGGGGACATTTGACTTACCCACTGTCTCTCTGTCAATGACCCCTGGGGGCATTAGACTCACCCCACAGCGTCTCTGTCACTGACCCCTGGAACATTAGACTGACCCTGCTGTGTCTCTGTCAATGACACCTGCCGGCATTAGACTGACCCCACTGTATCTCTGTTGCTGAACCCTGAGGGCATTAGACTGAACCCACTGTGCGTCTGTCACTGAACCCTGGGGATATTCGACTGAACCCACCGTGTCTCTGTCTAAGACCCCTGGGAACATAGTCTAACCCCACTGTGTATCTGTCACTGACCTCTGGGGGCATTAGACTGACCCGACTGTGTCTCTGTCACGGACCCCTGGAGACATTAGACTGACCCCACTCTGTCACTGTCACTAACCCCTGGATGAATTGAACTGACCCCTGTGTGTCTCTATCACTGATGTCTGGGCACATTCGTCTGACCCCACTATATCTCCATTGCTGACCCATGCGGGAAGTAGACTGACCCCAAAGTGTCTCTGTCATTGACCTCTGGGGACATTAGTCTGACCCTACTTTATCTCTGTCATTGACCTCTGGGGACATTAGTCTGACCCTACTTTATCTCTGTCACTGACGTCTGGGGACATTAGACTGACCCAACTGTATCACTGTCAATGACCCCTGGGGGAATTAGACTGACCCCACTGTGTTTCTGTCAGGGACCCCTGGGGACATTAGACTGAACACACTGTGTCTCTGTCACTGACCCCGGGGACATGAGACTGACCCCACTCTGTCACTGTCACTGACCCCTAGATGCCTTGAACTGACCCCTGTGTGTCTCTAACACTGAACCCTTGGCTTATTCGTCTGAACCCACTATGTCTCCATTGCTGACCCATGCGGGAATTAGACTGACCCCAAAGTGTCTCTGTCATTGACCTCTGGGGACATTAGTCTGACCCCACTTTATCTCTGTCACTGACGTCTGGGGACATTAGACTGACCCCACTGTGTCTCTGTCACTGACCTTGACATTATTAGACGGACTCTGCTGTGTGTGTATCACTGACCACTGGGGGCATTGGACTGATCCCACTCTGTCTCTGTCACTGACCCCTGGGTACATTAGACTGACCCCACTGTGTCTGTCTCACTGACCCCTGGGGTCATAAGACTGACATCACTGTGTCTCTGTTACTGACCCTGGGTGTATTAGACTGACCCCACTGTGTCTCTGTCAGTTAACACTGGGGAAATTGGACTGATTCGACCCTGTCTCTGTTACTGACCCATGGGAACATTAATATGACCCCACAGTGTCTCTGTCATTGACCCCTTGGGACATATGACTGACCCCACTGTGTCTCTGTCTCTGAACTCTGGGGACATTAGACTTACCCCACACTGTCTCTGACACTGAGCCCGGGAACATTCGACTGGCACCCCTGTTTCTCTGTTACTGACCCCTGGGAACATTAGACTGACCCCGCTGTGTCGTTGTCACTGACTCCTGGGGGCATTAGACTGACCCCACTGTTTCTCTGTTACTGACCCCTGGGGGCATTAGACGGACCCCACTGTGCCTCCATCGCTGACTCCTCTGTGTTTGATATGCATGTTGTTTGATATGGTCTGCCAGGTTGATGATACCCTCCGAGTTATCTGGAAAGTACAGCAATCATGACCAACAACAGCACACGCTTCTCCAGGTGAGGCTAGCAGATAATGCAAATCCATTCGATTCTGCAATTCCATGGTCCAGCCAGCCACAAGCTCATCTGAGACCTCAGTCAGTGCTTGTCCACATGCCCTGGTCTCTGAAACTGTCTCATCGGCCACGTGTTCCAATGCTGAACCCATGTGAATCAATTCAACGGATGCCCAGCCCATTCAATACACGAGAAAGGACATCATGAGGAAATGGTCTGTTTTGGAAGTGGCTTTTTTGGCTCGTAGATAGTATTGCTTAAGGGATGATGCACGTCAGGTCGCACACAACCCGTACAGCAGCATCCCAACGAAATGGTTGGAAGCCATGGGTAAGCTCTGGTGTTGTATATAAAGTATATGCCATTATAATCTGTAAAATCATAAGCCAATATCATTCAAGGTTATAGGGCAGAACAGACCAATAGACTATTAGAAGTTATTTTCCAAACTCTGGACAAATTACAGTAAAACATTGCACTGTCAGAAATGTTCACTACTGGGCCTTGCCAGTCAAATGAGAGGTCACATCTGCTTTGCACCATCAACCTTCCCTTTACTTATTTCTAAAACATAGGGAACCTGTAACGTCACTTGAAAGGACTGTAAGGGAAGGAGGAACTGTGTCATGATTATTTGCGGGCTGACACCATGTCGAAAATTTAGTCATTTCTTAACCTGCCGATTCCCATATTCTCATGTCCCCATTAACTCCTGTGTGATTCCGACGTAACACCCACTCAACTGCTTCTGGTGGAACTAAAAGGAGGAATTGAAGAGATATTCCTTCCCTTGAATAGATGATGACATGGGCACAAAACCAGCGCTTACTTATATTAAAATTTTCAGCATACATACATGGCATATGTCAGTAAGTATTTGCATGCTGTTCCCCAGTAGGTCAGTGCTTCAATATCAAATGGCCACCGAAGTTAAAGAATTCAGAAAGTTCAAAGAGTACTAAAAATGTCTTCACGCTATGTTCATTCCTGTTTGAGGAGCAATCTTCTTACAATCAGATTGGTGGACCCAGTTCGAGTGTCCTTCAATCTTGACAGAAGTTGATGTGAGTAAGACTTGAAAGGGGCCGCAACAGCATTGTCCCAATTTGTTCCTTTCCCAATTATTAACCAATACATAATCCCCTTGGTTTGCTTTTGGATATTAGGAGGCGATTGTCCCTTCCTTAACTGGGCAATGCGACTTTTGGCCTGCGATTGAAGAAAACTTCAGAGAAAGTGGCAAATGTTTCAATTAATTCTTCATTTGCTCACCCATTACAAGGGGATCCACGCCCTCAGGGGGTTTATCGTGCGCAATCCACAGAGTCCTCATTGGCCGACTGTAAGCTATCTCTTCAACTGACAGTCCAGTCTGCGAATGTGGAGACACTCACATGTACAGTCCTGCCAAGGGCAATACTTGGAGCCAGTTTATTTGACCATTTTAGCTAACTTCTCTTTTAAAGTATGATTGGCCTGTTCCACAATCCCTGCTGCCTGCGGGCGATATGCACAGTGCAGTTGCTGTTCAATGGAGAGTGAGTCACATATTTAAGTCATAAATCGAGGCATGAAATGTTAGTTTCAGCAGCAGGAAGCACAGGAGCATTGACCAGGGGTCTGACGGGAAGGTGAAGCACTGATTTATGAACTTACTGAGAACGTCTGGACCCTCTATTTATGTTTCAGCAGCAAAAAGTGTGGGAGCGTTGACAAGGGCGCTGATGAGCAGTTGAACCACAGATTTAAAAACCTATCTAGTAAATAGGCGGAGCGCAAGCTGAGCAGGAGCGGACACAGGACTGCTGAGTAAGAGAAGTAATGTATTTGGATGACTGCGTTACCTGAAGCACTAATTAGGTAGTGGCTCCCACCCGTCCTCCTCCTCGAACCAAAAAGAATGTTCTGTGCGCTGGATTGGTAAGATAACTTGCTTTAAAAAAAAATAAATATTGGGAATTTAAAATAGTGGGAATGGCGGTTAGGACCATTGATGTTCCTCCTGCAGAATGTGGGAGGTCAGGGCCACCAATAGTGTCCCTGCTGACTTCATTTGTGTGACGTGCACCCAACCCCAGCTCCTAAGAACCTCTGTTTGGGAACTGGAGCTGGAGCTGGATGAACTTCGGAGGCGGAGGGTGTTATTGAAAAGAGTCACAGGAAGTAGTCAGACCTCAGGGACAAGAAAAAGGTAGATGGGTTCAAGTCAGGTGACGGAAAGGGATCCCCTGTGGCCATGGATTCTGTTGGGCTGGTGGGAACGACTGACCAGGCGAAAGCCACGAGATACAGGTCTCTGGCACAGATTCTGTCGCTGTTTTGCAGAAAGGAAGAGGGGAGATGAGCAGAGCATTAGTCATTGGGGACTCCATAGTTAAGGGGACAGATAGCATGTTCTGTTGGAATGGTTAGTGTGTTGCCTCCCCAGGTGCCAGGGTTCCTGATGTCTCTGATTGTGTTTTCCGGATCCTCGCGGGGGAGGGGGAGCAGCCCCAAGTTGTGATCCACATCATAACCAATAACATAAGTAAGAAAAGGAAAGGGGATACAAGGCTGAAACTCAAGGAGCTCGGGTGGAAGTTTAGAGCTGGAACAAACAAAGTTAATATCTCTGATTTGATGCCCATGTTTATTGCTCGTGAGGCAAGGAATAGGGAGAGAGAGGTGTTGAACATGTGGCTGCAAGAATGGTGCAGGAGGGAGAGTTTCAGATATCTGTGTAATTGGTGCTCTTTGAGGGGTGGTGGGAGATCTACAAACAGGAAGGTCTACACCTGAATCAGAGGGGTACAAGTATCTGGGGATAGGGTTGGGGGCAGCGGGGGGATATTTTCATGCTGGGGAGGATTTAAACCATATCAACAGGAAGATAGGAACCTGAACTGTTATTCCAGTGGACAGGAGATTGAGAGTAGTGAGGTCAGAAACATAGTTTCAAGGTCGCAAGAGAAAACCAGAAGCAGGAAGATCGTTTGAAATATGTCTACCTCAACGCCAGGAGATTGGAGAATAAGGTGGGTGAACCTGCAGTATGAGTTGGTACCTGGGACTTCGATATTGTGGCCATTTCGAAGACATGGGTAGAGCCGGGACAGGAATGTTTTTTGCTGGTTCTAGGGTATGGATGTTTCAGTAATAACATGGAAGGTTGTAAAAGAGGGGGGTGATGTGGTACTGTTCATCAAGGACGATTGAGGTAAGGACGTTTGAGGACTCATCCACTGAGGTAGTATGGGCTGAGGTTAGACACAGGAACGGAGAGGTGACCCTGTTGAATAGTTACATAGATATAATGGAAAGGATAGCAAAGATGATTCTGGAGAGGAGTGCGAAAAACAGCGTAGTTGATATGGGGGACGTTAACTTTCCAAATATTGACGGTAAGTACTATAGTTTGAGTATTTTAAATGGGTCAGGTTTTGTTCAGTGTGTGCACGATGGTTTCTGGACACAGTATGTAGACAAGCTAACAAAGGGTGTTTTGGATTTGGTACTGGGGAAGGAACCAGCCAGGTGATAGATTTAGAGGTAGGTGAGCACTTTGGTGATAGTGACCACAATTCAGACATGTTTACTTTCGTGATGGAAAAGGGTAGGTACATACCACAGGGCAAGAGTTATAGTTGGGCATAAGGAAATTATGATGCGATTAGGCAAGATTTAGGATGCATAGCATGGGGCAGGTAACTGCACGGGGTGGGCACAATTGAAATGTGAGGCTTGTTCAAGTAACAGCTACTGCACATCCTTGATAAGTATATTCCTGTCAGGCAGGGAGGAAGTGTTCGTGTGAGTGAACCGTGGTTTTCAAAAGAAGTTGAAACTCTTGTCACGAGGAAGAAGAAAGCTTGTTATAGGATGAGATGGAAAGGCTCGGTTAGAGCGCTTGAGAATCCCACGTTAGCCAGGAAAGACCTAAAGAGAGGGCGAAGAAGAGCCAGGAGGGTACATGAGAAGTTATTGGTGGATAGGATCAAGGAAAACCCGAAGGTTTTCTATCGGTATATCAGGAATAATACAATGACTAGAGTAAGATTTGAGCCAATCAAGGATGATAGTGGGAGGTTGTGCATGAAGACCGAGGAGATAGGGGACGCGCTAAAGCAATATTGGCAGTATTCACACTGGAAAAGGACAATGTTGTTCAGGAGAATTTGAGATGCAGGCGACAAGATGGGACTGAGGCGCACAAGGAGGAGGTTTTCGCAATTGTGGAAAGTGTGAAAATAAATAGGTCCCATAGGATTCTCTGGGAAACTAGGGAGGAGATTGGAGCGACTTTGGCTTTGATCTTTATGTCTTCATTGTCAACAGAAACAGAGCCAGAAGATTGGAGGATAGCAAATGTTGTCCCTTTTTTCAAGAAGGGAATAGAATCAACCCTGACACGATTAGACCAGTGAGCCTTTCTTCGATTGTGGATGAAGTGTTGGAAAAAGTTAGAAGAGATAGGAATTAGAATAATCTATAGAGGAATAAGTTCATTAGGGGTAGTCAAAACTGACTTGTGAAGGATAGGTCGTGCCTCACAAACCTTATTGAGTTCTTTAAGAAGGTTACCAAACAGGTAGATGAGGGTGAAGTGGTTGAAGTGGTGTATATGGATTTCCATAAGGCATTTGATCAGGTTCTCCATGATAGGCTATTGCACAAAATACAGAGGCATGGATTTGAGGGTGATTTAGCAGTTTGGATCTGAAATTGGTTAGCTGAAGGAAGATAAGGTGGTGGTTTATGGAAAATGTCCATCTTGGAGTTCAATTACTAATGGTGTACCGCAAGGATCTGTTTTCTGTAACTGCTATTTGTCATTTTTATAAATGATCTAGTTGAGGGCATGGAAGGATGGGTTAGTAAATTTGCGAATGACACAAAGGCTGGTGGAGTTGGCGATAGTGCCGAAGAATGTTGCAGGTTACAGATGGACACAGGTAAACTGCAGAAATGGGCTAAGAGGTGTCAAATTGAATTATTGCAGAATATTGCGATGTGATTCACTTCGGAAGGAGAAACAGGAATAAAGAGTACTGGACTAATGGTAAGATTTTTGGTAGTGTAGATGAGCAGAGAGATGTCAGTGTCCATGTACACAGATTTCTAAAGTTGCGACACAGGTTGATTGTGTCGATAAGAAGGCATACTTTGTGTTAGCGTTTATTGGCAGAGGGATTGAGTTTCGGTGCCACAAGGTCTTGCTGCAGATATAAAAAACACTGGTGTGGCCGTACTTAGAGCATTGTGCACATTTCTGGTCACCACAATATAGGAAGGATGAGGAAGCTTTTGAAAGGGTGCAGTTACGATTTACTAGGAGTTTTCCTGGAAAGGAGGGAATATCTTATGAAGAAAGGCTGAGGGACTTGAGGCTGTTTTTGTTAGCGATAAGACATTTGTGAGGTGACTTATTTGAGACATATAAGATAATCAGATGATGAGATAGGATGGATGGTGAGAACCTTTTTGCTCAGCTGGTGATGGCTAGCACGGTGGGTCATAGCTTTAAATTGAGGTGATGATAGATATAGGACAGATGTCAGAGGTAGCTTCTGTACTCAGAGAGTAGGAGGGGAGTGGAGTGGACTGCCTGCAACAGTCCTAGCCTCTCCGACTTTGAAGGCATTTGAATTGTCATTGGATAAACATATGGTTGAAAATGGAATTGAGTTGGATATATAGGGTTCAGAATGGTTCCACAGGTCGGTGCAACATCGAGGGCTGAAGAGCCTGCCCTGTGCTGTAATGTTCGATATTCTACGTGGCCCATTGTCAGAGTTCATCCTTTTAGGCAACCCAAAGTGGGGAATTACTTTAGTCAACAATATTTTGTCGACTGTATGTGCAGTGCACTTAGTAGAGGGGAAGGCTTCAATCCATTTGCTAAATTCATCGAACATGAACAAACAGTATTTATAACATTGTACTTTAGGATGTTGTTTTGTTCGCTGAGCTGCAAGGTTCACTTTCAGACGCTTCGTCACCGTACTAGGAAACATAATCAGTCAGTCTCTCGTTGAGCACTGGCGTTATGGCCCACTTTCTATTTATGTCTTTCGTTTTCCTTGGGTTGATGATGTCATTTTCTGTGCTGGTGATTCATGGTGATAGCATCTGAAAATGAACCTTGCAGCTTAGCGAGCAAACATACATCTGGAACCTCCATCTGAGCGCTGAATCTTGTCCAAACTCACTAACATCTCCGGGGACAATACACTAAAACTAGCACAAAGATTGGAAACCAATGACCGCTGATAGAGCTCCACCCACAAATACCTGTACTTCCTGCATGAATGCCAAAAGAAACAGGTCCTATCTCAATACCTCAAAAACATACCTCCCTTAACACACCACTATCCAAATGAATAGCAAAGCAAAACAGCTGAAGAATGCTAAGGGAAATGTTTAATGATGGCCACCACAGACTCCTTAAATACAACTGGGAAATATAGTGAAGAAAGCTCGACTTCCTCATGCAACAAAGCACAAATGGGCAGACACAGTACAACAAGCCATAGACATGAGACAGCGGCTAACACAGAAAATGAAGAAAAAAAAACTACACCTGCAGAAACAAAACAAGACAAACTCACGCAAAGTAACACCGGAGACAGAATAGAACCTATCTGTCCAACACTTAACAGAAACTGATAAAGCTGTCTAAGTAACAGGATTAAGTTAAAGCTTCTGGGATGCAGACCATAAAAATTATTAAAGCATAAGAAACAATACTGAAAGAAACCAAACTCACAGAAGAAACCATCATTAACTGGGGAAAAGGAAGAACACTCAATAAACAAGAAAGGAAAACACTAGAAGGTCTCAAGAAAGATAAAACATTGTTGTCCTACCTGCAGACAAAGGACGCATTACAGACATTTAAAAGTGGACAGACGATATTGAGAAAGCAAACACACTGCTTGCAAATACCGACACTTACCACTAGGTGGTGATTGGCCCAAAGCAAAATCGAGAAAACCAAATCACAGCCTTACTCAAAAAACTCCAGAGATCTGGAGAATTAAACAAGGCAGACTTCCAACAGATGAAACCAGATGGATCCGACACACCACGACTCGACGGATTATCCAAAATTCACAAGCCAGGAGCGTTCCTCTGACCCATAGTCTTGCGACCTGGAACACAAACATACAGCACGGCCAAGGAACTGCACCAAAGACTAAAAAAAAGTAGAAGAATCATGCACCTCCATTCACCCCCCCCAAAATTTCTGAACAACATAATGGACACCAAGATAGAAGAGGATGAAAATATAGTCTCTCACATAACAGCCCTGTTCACATTCATCAATATCAACCTGGCCAAGGAAACATTGACGACACTATTAGAAGAACCAAAGACACGTAGAATGTACACGACCAGCTTCATCAGCAAGGACATTATCATCAAGTTAGGGGACCTATGTCTTACCCCCCACTTCACCTTCAACAACAAAACCTACAGACCAACCAATGGAACACATATGGGATCTTCGATATCAGGGCTTTTAGCAGAAGCAGTAATGCAAACAGCGCTGCTCATCATCCAACCTAAACAGTGAGTCTGCTGCAGGGATGAGACTTTGGTCATCACTAAACTGAACAAATAAGAGGAAACCTTCAAGACCATCAATAATACCGTTACAGGCAAAAAATTCACAAAGGTGGATGAAAACAACAACAGACTCCAATTCCTTTATGTCACAGTAGAGCGAGCAGCCAATGAGGAACATTAAACCAGCGTCTACAGGAAAACAACACATATGGAACAAATACTGAACTGCAGAAGCAATCATCCCAACACCCACAAACGAAGCTGCATCAGAACTTTATTTCAATGAACCACCACACACACTGCAGCTCAGATGAATTGTGAAGTACAGAACAAAACCAACTGCACAGCATTTTCAAAAAGAACGGGTATGCAATGAGTGCATTCCGTTGATTTCTCAGCAACAGAAACAAACAAGCAGACAAAACATTCCCAAAAAACCCGAGCTGCTCTCCCCTGAAACAAATAATTCTCAGAAATGACTGCCAGTCTACCCAGACCCCTTGGCAGCCCACAGACCCACCAACGTCAAATCAGCAGGTAATTTATTTGAAATACCCTATACAGACAACAAGCAAAAGAAACGCCAATTACAAAATTCCTGGCAAGAACTGCAACACACACGACATTGGACAAACAGGCGAAAGTTAACCACAAGGGTAGGCATGACCCACTATCACTAGTATCTTTGCATACAGATGAGGAAAGAAACCAATTTGACTGGAACAACACATCATACCTAGGACAAGCCAAACAGAGACATGCACGAGAATTCCTCGAAACAAAGCATTCCAACCGGAACGCTATCAACAAACACATCGATTTGGACCCCATCTACCACCCTCTGAGAAAAAGAGCAGGAAATCACATCACTTCAGGCAACGACATCACCAACCCAAGGATATCTGAATACATAAATAGATAGCGGGCCATAACGCCAGTGCTTCACAGGATGCTCAGTAATGATGTTACCTAGCATGGTTCCGAAATATCTGAAAATGAATCTTCCAGCTAATCAAGCAAACCTACATCCAGACCCTCAATCTGAGCTACAAATCTCTCCAAATTGTACATTAGGTAATTCAATAGAATGAAGCTGTTTTCAGAAAAAAAGATCATCTTGCATGTGTGTAGTCCCAGAAGGGTATTTAATAGCTTTACCCTTATTATTATACGTGCAAATAAGGCACATTTCCAGACACATTAGACGTGCTGTATTAAAATCGGGGTGCCACCATGTTTTTAAAAGTCGCTGTACCATTCCTTCCTTGCCAAGATGGGTACAAGTATGCAAGTCATCAATAAGCACTGGGAACAAAGAATCAGGAATACAGACTTGACCCACTGGTGTTAGCCAGAGGTATTTGTCGAGGAGTGCGAACACCCAATCGAGTTCCAAAGTGGGTGTTGAGATTCGGAGGCATCCTTCTGTCAAGTTGAATCGCAGTTAGATCTGGCCTGCCCTTGTGCCTGAAGTAGCTGCTTGAATTTAACCCTAATTCCTGTTATGTGTAACAACGAAAATGGTTGATGCAGCCACCACCTTAGCAGTAGTAACTGCACGGGAATTTCGCCATTTTACGAAGTGTCTCTCCTTTGTGTGCAGTACATTTAATACCAGCTCATGGACGAGGAAGCAGAATAGCATCAAGGAGATTCTTAACACAAAGAGCATTCTGAATGGGGGTTCCTGCAGGAATAAGGAATCCTCGTTGCTGCCCGAGACGACTAAAATCATGCACAACACTGATTGCAGACGTGGAATCGGGGTTAATGTTAGCAATTTTATCAGTCGGTCGAATACAAGCTGTGGTAGGGGGTAAAAGCTTGGCTTTCTGTGCAGGGCCAGGGGTCTGAAAGGCAGCAGTTGCCTGAACAGCAGTGTCTGTTGCTATAGCATAGCCTGACTTCCAGACACTGTCCGGGGAAACAGAGGAATTACCATCAACATAAAACCTGAGGTCATGATACTCAACTGGAAGGTATGTCAAGTCCAGGCGAGGAGAAATAAGAAAAATGATGTGGCGGGGGTAGAGAAGAGTTCAGGAAGATCGCCAGGATGTTGCTCAAGGAACGTACTGGGATGTGAAGTGGAGCACGAATGAAACAAGAGGTAAGGGTTCTGTAACAACGAGACCTCGTAGCAGCTCAGATGAGCTTGGGTGAGGTACTGGGTCTACTAAGTTGCAAGGAGGGCCATTGGCAAAAGGATCCAATTTAGTGGAATAATCGACCACCGGGCGATGACGGTCACCAAATTGCTGAGGGACGACACCAGTGGCACCTTCATCGATGACACGAACATCCAACTGAAAGGGTCTGCCATACAGTGAGCAGCCTAGCACTGGGGCTGTAGCCAAGGCATCTTTGAGGTCAGAAAATGATTGTTTTGCCGAATCAGTCAGCTAAAATGTAAGGGGAGCATTCGGAGAGGAACATGGAATAAGGTCTTGAGTAAAAGTTGTAAAGTCTGAAGCGACTGCCTGCAAAAGCTGACCAGTCCCAAAAAGGTGTTCATCCATTTGGGTGAGGAAGGGGTTAGGGTTTGGAAGGTGGGAATAATGCATTCCTGAGTAAGGGAACGGTCAGTAGCATTGATCAAAATATCCAAAACGTTCACTTGTGATTGACCTTTATGAACCCTAGTGGGTGGGACAACACATCCCCATGAATGGAGACATATGAGGAGGTAAAGAGTGTCCTGCTAGTTATTAATCAAATCAGGGCTAGCAAGGAGTATCTTTCTCAGCCTTCGTTTCTTTATGCTTTATTTCCTGTTTCCTTTTCCACCTTCTGTCTACCCATCCACAGTTAGCCTAACATGCATCTACCACCTCATTACATATATTATTCCCCCAACTGGCCAGTTAGGTGCCTTTTCATTCACTATCTACTTTATCTTCCCATTCTTCAATTAATAATTTTCGCTTTTTCGCATAATTTGTCTCCCAGATTAAGTTTACTGCCTGCTCACAAAAGGCCATATCACAGGTCCCTAGATTCCTGACCTACACAGAGGGTAGAGACCAGTCATCTCACACATAGTTGCAACCTGGTTACAATCGCACTTACAATGGCAAGGAACCAGCATCTACTTCAATACCTGAATATCGAGCATCATCACCCTCACATCTTCATCAGTTTTCTCAGATTTTAGAACCACATTTCCACAACTCCAATTTTCACAAAGTGCATGTGCAATGAGAAAACTGCATCATCTGAAATTAATGATTAGCTTAAATGTTGAATTCGTATTTGGAAATTCACTCTGGACAGAAAACGAAACTTCAGACATGATCAATGCAAACATGATAATTTTAACCATTCGTTACAACCCAATTTTTCTTTTGATGAACCTTTCCCAGCATGGCTCAATTTAAGTCAGGACAGAAAGTCCCTCAAAGGGAAATAACATTCACCAGGCACGATCTAAAGTAATAAACGACACAGTCTACACTTTAAAATCACCCTGGAATTCCAACATGCAGACTGAAATCAAAACATTCCCGGATCTCCAGTTCTAGGGGATAAAGGAAACAAATTATACATAAGACCACATGTAAGCACCAATGTACAAAGTTTGATTCATAAAAACCACTGAGTTAACACTCAGTCCAATGACAGCAAGAAACAGAAGTCTGTCACCCCACATCCCGCTCCTTTTTCATATTCAAAGGGATTTCTAAAAATATTCTGCTGATTGTTCTATGCGATCGCAACTAAAAGTGCCATCAGGTAAAAATGGCTTGTCAGTTCTCTGTGTCCATGCCACCCCTTTGTTGACAATGTCATCGTTTGGGAATCAATTCTCCATTCTCTTGAAAGCTTACACTGTACACACCGTCACAATCGCCCAGAACTGTAAACTGGGTGTCCTTTAATTCGTATATAACGATTTACCAAGTTGCCCAAATCCCAGAAAGAGTTTACTGAAGTATCCAATCTCTCACAGAGACCTCGAACCCATATAACCATTTTCCTGATCAGGTATTTTCTCACACATAGGCCACCTCCCTAACTGCAGAGAGGGACCTTATGACTCCTTGCCTTGCTATAAACAAATATCTACCAGCCATATCAGTACCACAGTGTGAGAAAGTTACTGATCCTGTCCTCCATTTCATACAGGAACAATACAGAATAGTCAATGCCACTCCGCAGCAATCTTGAGCAATTGTCCAAAAAATCTTTGTACTTGAGAGGACCGGGGAGTTAGCGTGGGTTTGTGAGAAATGGTTAGAGGTAGTGAAGGCTGTCTGCTGAGCACTCGAACTCTGGACCCTTTTTCGAGGCAACAGACAAGCCCTGGTGAAGTGGCCCCACTTTCCGACAGGCGCTATGGGAAGGCAATCCTGGTGGAGAAGCGCAGGTGTCAGCAGGAAATAATCTGTACCTTGCTGGACGGACAGTGGGCCATGATTAATCACAGCTCCTGGTGTCTGAAACCTTATCATATTTGAATGAACCACTCTGCTTGGTTATCAGCAGCAGCCATGGGATTGATACCAGACCGAAGTGGACAATTGGCAGGGGTTGGCAGCAGAGGGAGGGGGTCTTTGTCCCCAGGCTGACAGAAATATTACGAAGGATCTGATTTAGGGAGGTGCAGGGCTGGTATTCCGATAAGAGATCAAGAGGAATCTCGTGCAGTGAGTCACAGGCTAGAGAGTAGCTGTCGTGGATGTAGAAGTTAGGGCGGTTGCTTCGGGGCTGGGGGGATGAGGGGAGTGTTAATGTTCCCTCCTTAGCTGTATCACTTCAATCAGGAAACATTGACATGCCAGAACAACCGGGACGATCCTCCTGTGTTGTCACCTTCCTGTCAGACCCAAAAAAACCATCCAGACAAAGCAGCCGTTTGATTAGCACCACATCCAAAAGCATTCACTCCCATCACTCGCGTTGCTCGCGACTCCTCAGATACTGAAGCAGTCTGTGATCAAATGAAACATGATCTGGATAATATCCAGGTTTGGGCCAACAAGTGGTAAGTGACACTCGCGCCACATAAATGCCAGACAATGTCCATCACTAATAAAGACACTTTAACTACAGCCCTTGACATTCAACGGTATTACCATGACTTAATCCCCCCACTGTCAACATCCTTGGGGTTACCATTAACCGGAAACTCAAATGGACACACCATATAAACACAGTGGCTGCAAGAGCAAGTCAGGGACTAGGGATACTCACCTCCTGACACCCCAAAATCTATCTGCGCCAAGTAACTCACCTCCTGACACCCCAAACTCTATCTGCCCTCTATAAGGCACATGTCAGGAGTGTGATAGAATACGCTCCACCTGCATGGATGGGTGCAGTTCCTATAACACTGAAACAGCTTGACACCATCCAGGACAAAGCAACTCTCTTGATTGGCACGACATCTTCAAGCATTCATACCCTCCGTCACCAGCACTCAGTAGCAGCGGTGTGTACTATCTACAAGATGCACTGCAGAAATACACCAAAGTTCCTCAGCCATTACATTCCATAAATCATGAACACTATCATTTCAGAGGACAAGGGTGCAGGTAAATGGGAACACCAGCCCCTGCAAGATCGCCTTCAAACCACTCACCATCCTGAATGGACACATGTCACTATTCCTTCATTGCCGCTCGATGAAAGTCCCGGAATTCCCTCCCTAACATTATGTTTCTGCTGACAGCACAAACACTGCAGTGGTTGAAGAAAGCAACTCACCACTACTTTATCAGCGGGAACTAGGGTGAGTAATAATGGTGTCCCAGACAATGATGCCCATGTCCCACTAGTGTATAAGAAAAATATTTCATGATATGGAAACATTAGGATCGTCCTGTGTGGTTCACTGAGGAGTTTCATTTATTCATAACACAAGGAAATCGTGTAACCAGGTATTTTACTGCATTACTGATCATTGCTCTGAACCCAGACAATGTTGCTGCATACATAAACGTGGTTGTGCAACAGCTTAGGTTCTGCAGCATGTAACCAACACTATTAAAGTGAAATAGGAAAGGCGGGTAATTGGTAGCATTGATTCCTTGAGTGACATAATATAAGAAATCCACAACAACGATTAACCACAAGAGGATGAAGCTCCCAGACACAGTGAAGAGTAAAATCACAGACTTCCTTCTGCTCTCCATCTCTGGGTCTCTGCGATTATCTCCTTTGCTTTCTCCCTTCAGCCTCTTCCGGACTCTACTTGTCACCAAAATGTGTCTGACTGTGAGAGCATTGAGCGACAGAATTAAAGCAAATGGCAGTAAAGGGGTCAAAACTGTATCAAGCCAATCTAATGCCACCCACCAAGTCTCAGTAAAGTAACTTGACTTTGTATCACAATAGAATGGCACATTGTTAATTACCTTCCAAGGTTCATATTGAAAATAGAAGGGGATGTTTTTCAGACAGAAGAAGGTGCAGGTTGTTGCTAGGAGCACAGTCGCAGTTTTCTCAGTGCAATATTTTGTTTTCAGCTTTTGACAACAAATAGTCACAAACCGGTCAAAGGAGAAAGTGACAGTAAACCAGACAGGGGGTAATTTTGATATTTGTAGGGGCTCTCAGCAAGGCTGTCCCCACTCACCAAATACTTATGACGTTGGCGATTGAACAGCTGGCAGAGATGATCCGTAGGGATCATAATAAAGTCACCCCAAAAGTAGGATCTAAGTCGCATAAGATGCCATTATATGCAGAAGATGTTTTGTTTTTTTCTGCTGGATCCACACGTTTCTGTATCCCATCTTATGCAATACATCAACTCATTTGGCTCCTTTACAGGTTACAAGATTAATTTCTTAAAATCAGAAGCTATGCCTATGGAGGGAGGGTTGTGGGGGTCTTAGAAGAATATCTGAGGTGGGGGGTGAACTAAAGTTCACTTTCAAATGGCCACAGGAGGATGTTTCATATTTAGGCATCTTTATTACTCTTATTTTGATCAGTTGTTGCAGGCCAAGTTTGCTCACTTGCTTGACAGGATTAAGCAAGATTTTCAGCGATGGGAAGCACTTCGAATATCCTGGCTCGGCAGGGTGTCTCTTATCGAAATGAATGTTCTCTCCCATTTACGCTATCCTATACAAATGCTCCCACTGACTTTCCCAAGGCAACAATTCGAGATACCTAATGGAGGGTTTGGCTCTTTTCTTTGGCGCCATAGGCAGTTTCTTATCAAGTTGTCTAAACTACAGTTGTCTCGTGATTGGGGGGAATGGCTTTTCCAGATATTAGACGATATTATTAAGTTCTCCGCTCTCGTTTGTTTGTGATTGGGCTTGTGAAGACCTGACATCAATATGGCTAGATATTGAGGCCTCCCAGTCAAAATGTCTCCTCATCAGCCTTTTATTCTTGGATAAGATGAAGAGACTCATGAAATATTGCCATAATCTGATTGTTATTAATACATTTTAGGCAGGGAGGAGAATGCAGCAGAAGAAGGGTAATATGTCCAAAACATCATTTCTGACCCTGGGAAGCGAGGGGAATCTACTGTTTGGCCGATTGATTTCAAATTGAAATAACGATGACGTTTAACCAAATAATTTGTAAACATGGTCTAGTTAACAAAGACCTTTTCCACTTTTTTCAGGTCCGGGAGTTTATTCAGAAAGGGAGCATGCTTTTGATCAACCGCTGAGGATCTACTCTGTCGAAGAGGGTACTTTATGCTGAAAGTGCTCTTTTCATTAGTATACTTTATCATATCCTGGGGAACGATCCTTCAAAAGACGATAAGCAGCTTGGCGAGGTTTGGGAGATGGAATTAGGGGTTGAGATTTCTGTTTTAGCATGGGGACACATTTGTGAAAATGTGAGGAACATCTCTATTTATAGGACCCATGCCATAATGCTAAAGATTTTGCATCTGATCCATTCGGTCAAATGCAATGTCTCGAAGTTTATGGTGGGAGCATCCTCCTTTAGTCTTATGTGTAAGGTAAACATCAGTCCTCTCAATCATTGTTTATGGTGTGCCACTGGCTCCATGTATATTGACGTTCTGTGGCAGGGATCATCGAGAGGGCCTTGAAGGCTGAGGTTAAGATGGATCCCTATCTATCTTCTTGTCAGCCTACCCAATATACTCTCTTTGGATGCATCTGGGAAAAAAATTGTAATATCCTCACTTTCTGGGCTCGGAAAAATATTTTAATGTGTCGGTTTTCTGACCACCACCCCACACCCCAACCGTCACCCCCCCCCCCCCCCCCCCCCAACGCGGGTCGATTGGGTTTGCATCGGCTGGTTATGCAAAGTCTCTCCCTTGACCTTTTTCACAAATATGGTGCACCGTAAAACAGAACATTTTTGTAGGATATGGCATCCTTTTCTGGACTGCTCGGATGCAGACTTATCAGTCATTTTAACAAGGGCTTTCGTGTAGCCACGGCATTCTGATTGAGTGCACTAGATGTCCTTGAAGGAAGAATTCGGATTATGTTGTGTGCAATACTTAGTACTCACAGAAGGCGAGAGGTTTTTTTGTGCTGAGCTGTTTTACTTGTTTATTTATTAACCACCTTTATTGATTTTTTTCTGTTTTGCGCATGAGTATACTTGTATTTTGGTATATATTGTTCTAGTTGTTGTGGGTTTTCTTTTCTTCCTTTTTTTGCTGTTATTTGTATATAGAGTAATGTTCGCTGGTGTTGTAATTTATATCTTGCTTTTTATAGTTTTGTAAGAAAATAAAAGTTTCATAAAATATATATAACACAGGACAACACAGATCGAGATTCAATTTATTGGCCTAAGGAATGCCAAATGCCTAATGATAATGTCTGTCTACTAATTTCTGTCTCCCAACACCACTGCACAGCAGATGGTATGGGGTGAAAACAATCGAGGACTCAGAAAGGGAGAGAGGGAGGGAAACAGCTCAGAGAAGCATCCAAACTGACAGTACCATCAACGCAGAGCAACACACAGACACACGTAACGACACAACACTGGTGAGAAAATGGTTGGATTTGGATTAAGGTCTCTCAGTGTAGAACATATTGGAAAAATGTCATGTTCCCTCTGCAACGTGGAAATGATTTGGCTTTGAACACTATTCCTAACATTATACATATGAAACATAATGTTTCTACATTAAAAACAATGCTTCACTTAGATCCAGACACCTTCAAGTAAACCGTTTCATAACGAGACAGGGTGAATTTCATTGCACTTTCTGCAGGTTACAATGTTTTCTGATGTTCTCTCGCAAATTTTAAGTGAGAAAGAATTCAAAGGTAGAAGGTCTGAGATTACAATGGGCATGTTCACCTCATTTTCCTCATATCTCAGGGACAATCCCGGAAGGGATCGGGCAAGACTGCTCTGTGAAAGACATTTTTAAAAGAACGAAACAAATGTGCAATGTGAGACATTAAAAAAATTTGATGTGTTGCCCCCCAACCCACAAAAGAATCTTCTGCCTGTGCAATTGCATGGGGAGTCAAGCAGAGTGTGGTATTGTATCATTTAAGACACAAGGTGGACAGAGACCCCAATTGGACAGAGACACAGATATAACTCAGGAACATAGAGAGACGTGGATACATTCTCAGGCTGAAGCAAACCCCTGGAAGCGGTTCTGTCTCTCATGGGAGACAGTGAGTATGAGAAACCATCGAGTGAGCTGGGACCAAATGGAATACGAAGTATCACTCCTTCAGCCTGCCCAACTGTAAACTTGTGTTTGTTTTTGTCTGACTGTTGCTCTTCTATCCTTCATTCTCTGTCATTCTCTGTCTCTCCTTGTCTCGCTTCCCTTGTCTCTCTCTGTCCTTCGCTTTCACTCTTTCTCTCTCTCCCCCTTCGCCATCCACAGTCTTCGTCTCTCCTCTCTCTCTCCCGCTTTCTCTCTCTTTCTCCTTCGACCTCCATTTCTTCCTCTCTTTTTCTCCATTTCAAACCTGAAAGTACCCAACAAATGTTGAACCCCACTGAAAAATATTTCATCCTAAATTCTCACTCTGCTCCAAAACTTGCGACGTTCCCCAAATATTTGCCTCACGAAATGTGCACTCACAAATATTTTGCTGGCCCCGATATTGCATTGAGCCCCATTCCCGAAGCAGAGGCAAGTAAGTCTGTGTGTACTGACTGGCCTCTGACTGATTGCTTTAATGCACAGCAAGATCCCAATGCCATAATTACAGAAGTTTTACGTACGAGAGCGAGCTCTTTCAGCCCGTCATGCCTGCACGCCTCCCCTAATTAAATGATCCTTGTCCTGTCCAGCTCCTCAGGATTTGTCCAAATGACATCATTTAGTCCGCTTCCTGTTGAGACTGTTCCTCTACATGTCACACACTCTGCCTCTTCTGCTGTCCCTCCGCTATCTGTCTCTCCTACAACAGCTCCTCCCTCTTCTCCACTCAAAACAACCTGTAAGACACTCCGCTTCTCTCAGGCCTCTCACTTTTGACCACTCTCCTGCTCAGAAATTTAAGGGCATGGCCACTGTCTCATTGACCTCTCATCCTCTCCCCTCGCAGGCTCACAGTCTCTGGGCTGAAGGACATGGTGCAGAGGCTAACTGCATTTTTGCAGACGACTATAATACACAGCAAGCTCCCAGCCTGCAGCTATCCCCTGACTGCGCAATCAATGAGAAACATACTTCATGCCCCTGCCACTCCCCTGTCTAAGTTTTACCGCCCCGATACAAGACTCAGGCAAGTATTTTAATTGTCCAAAGGCAACCTTTATTTAATCACACATGGAGAGAGGTACAATAAACATATATAGGACGCATCTCCAAACGGTTATTCAAATTATCGTCTTTTATAACAACAGTTTGTGTGTTTCAGGTTGTGCTCATGTGAGAGAAATGCAGTGTACTTCAAAGTGTGTGTGTATGTGAGTCAGTCTATATTAGTGTGCGTGTGTGTGCGAGAGAGACAGTGTACATTAGAGTATGTGTGTGTGTGTGTGCAAGACAGTGTCCATCAGAGCGTGTCGGTTTGAGAGAGATGGTGTACATCTATCTCCGTGTCAGGGAGAAACAGTGTACGTGACAGAGTGTGCGTGAGATCGACAGTGAAAGTCATAGCGTCTGTGCGTGTGAGTGAATCAGCGTACATCAGAGTATGTGTGAGTGAGAGCGACAGTGTATGTCTGTGTGAGTGTCTCCATCAGAGAGGCCGTGTCCATCGCAGTGTAAATGTGTGAGAGGGACAGTGTTGGTCATAATCCGCGTGCGAGGGGTAGAGAGAATGTACAGTTCAAGGTATGTGTGGGAGAGAGAGAGAGACAAACAGTGTCCATCCTCGTCTGTGCGTATGTGCGAGTGTGTGTGTGTGTGTGTGAGAGAGAGAGAGTGTGTGAGAAGGGTTTGATCCCCGTGCATGTTGCGTGTATTCAATGCAGCTCAGCTGTGCAAGCTGCAGCATCTGGATTCAGAATGCATTTACTCTCTTCTTGCCAAAACGTCTCTACTTCTCTGTTCGTCTCTACCTCTTTGATTTCCATTGCACTCCTTACTTTTTCTCCATGTCCTTCCCTCTCCCTGGCACCTCCTCTCCATGTCTCTTTTTCTCTGTCTGCATCTTTGTCTCTTTCTCTCTCTCTCTCTCTCTCTCCCCCCGACAGTCTCTCACACTTGCACCTTCGATTAGAATGATACTCACATTCAAATAATGTCCCATTTGCCATTTATGGCAGAGAACACCAATTCACAGATGGTTAAAATGACTATACAGCCAACAATCAGGAGGACAATTTTTGTGAAGCCATGTCATACAGCGTTTGGAGTCATAAAGTGCGGAAGTCTTGTTGTGATTGTACATGGGATTTGGGTGTGTGGGGGAAACCCACCATGGACCAACACAAACGTGACAAACTGCTGTATGTGGAGGTTTCTCCGTGTTCTGAAAGATGGCAGAGAAACAGGCAGATACTCACAAAAATGACCGACAGTAAGGAAAGGTCAGAACGTCACTTAGTTTTTCTGAGCATCGTCACTTAGCATTGGAGCAGGACAGGCTCAGATTGTACACATGGTTTGTCAAAAATGGCCAAGTACGTTCTGAAGAGGAGATGAATGGTTATCAAATTCAGAGCAAAATCACAGCAATTTAATATCCCGGTTTAGTCAACATGATGAAAAATGGTGTGTGAGCAGTTCTTATCAGGGACTGGAGGAGGATAGTGAGGAAAATACATCAGATTATTGCAACTCAGCACGGGAATTTTAAATTGAGCTGGCCTCATTGGTGGCCCTTGAATCTGCCCATTGTGTGACTTTTGTCCAGACGATGGGACTCCATTCCTACTTTTCACACCTTGACGTTTCCCACAAACCTCTGACGGCATGTCCCATGTGGGGTAGGGGATGTGCAGAGGTGTAGTGGGGGACTATACGTAGGTTTACCAATGACACAAATAATGACCATTTATTTCTCAGTGCTGAAAATAGTCTCTGGTCGGATAGACATAGACAGATTAGTCAGACAGGCAAATCAGTGGCAGGTGATATTTAACCCTGACAAATACATGGTGATGCACTTTAGCAGAAGCCATAAGACAAGGATGTGGTCAATAAATAGTGGCACAGTAGGAATGTGAGGTATACATGAAAATCTTGGAATCTTTAATATTGTTATTTTGTTGGCATTGACATTTCAGTCATGAAAAACCTGGGTATACTTTTGGACTAATTTACAGCAACTCCATAGTGCTGTATTGTGAACTTCAATATGATAACCCAGTGATTTTGCCACTAGTTTACTAAACCCATGAACCGGATAATGTTCACAGGGCATGGGTTCCAATCTCACCACGGCAGATGTTGGACTTTCAAGTTAACAAGTATCTGGAATTAAGAGTGTCATGATGACCATGACTTATCTGTCAGGGAAAAACAAAATGGGCACGATTCACGGTGAAAACTGCCATTCTTAGGTGGTCTTGCCCTACATCTGACTCTCGACCCAGAGCATTATGGTTGACGCTTAATTGCCGTCTGGGCATTAAATATACAGCGTCAGCGATGCACACATAATGAACACAGAAAAAAAAACAAGTTAGTCTGTCAACTTTATGAAACCTCTGTTATTGTACTTGGCTGAAAAGGTGGAGGTTGGGTGATGCAAAAGGATAGTTCGCGAATGTAAATCAAGTTCGTTTGGAGGGACTGATGTGTGATTTAACATATTTGATATTGTTGTGCTGCTCCGAGACTCCAATCATGATGAAGATCATCTGGCCAAACGGACTAAAAGTCTGCTCGGCTGTTGTGACATCTATTTGACTTGATGCTCAGCATTGAGCGACTCAGTGAGTTGGAAATGAAATCAGTCCTACCAGTTACTTCGTGATCTATTAGCAAAAAATTCCTCAAAGAGCATGAATCATGTATCGCCCCTGATTTACATAATGGTGTGTGCCTCATGGTGTGTGGCATTATTGCACCTATTGTCACACAGGATGTCTGTCCAAATGGTGATGGTGATTTAGAATGCAGAGACAGATTCTTTTCATATATAAATTCCAACAATTATCATGTGGCTTGCTGCAGTTGCATCAACACAGTTCATGATCTCGCTGGCCACTTTAGCCAATCAGAACCTTAGAAATGTTGTCACATCTTCCGTGCACTCTGAAGGATTGGAAAGCAGAGATGAGTTGGAATGAACGCTGATTGTGTTGATTTTATGGGACATTGTTCATGACTGGACTCTGTGTGGGTTGACAATGGTCATTCATGGAAATGACCACAGACAGGGCAGTTCAGTATTTTTAACTCTTTCTGCTTGGATGATAACTTTCATGTGAGTTGAATCACTTTATTAAGGCAAGGTGGTTTATTGGAGTTCAAATTTAGATGCTGAGTAAACCCAGTCTTAAAAGTCCAGTGAGGGATGGAATGTGTGTTGAGGGTTGTAGTGAGATATTATTGAAGGGAATCATTGTTGCCAGCTAACACTTGGAAGTTGACAACTTTTTGCAGTAACAATAACACCGAGTTGAACATTCCCTCCATAAATTGTAAATGTCTGGGCTGCAGAATGAACACTGTTGGCTGGGACATATCTCGCTCACCATAATACATCAGGTGAGAAACGAAGTGGATCACACACTTTGATGCAATAACTTCCCGTTTGTTTCAGTCCAAAATGGTTCACCTGAAGGAAACTGTTATTGCTGGAATGTTGGGTGGCAAGATATCAAATGAATTTCATTTGGCATCCGGTAAGACGTTGGAAGATTCGGAGAGGACGTGTTCTGACCATACCTACAGAGGTTTATGCAATACAAAAGACGAAGCCTTCTCTAGCACTATCATTCTCTGACGGCTCTCTTCCTTTTTTTTATTCTTCTCTTGATGTTCAGTCTTTGCTTCTCCAAATGATCCGACTTACTGATTTCGCGTGCTGTCTGAATGCTGATCCAGTCCTATGTAGAACGGATACATTTACCCCTTGACTTACTGGAGACTGGAAGTGGACAGTACGAGTTAGAGTTGTGTGAAATCAATGCACGCAGTTTACATTTCCAAACTAATTCTATGTTGTAATTCTTTAAATAAGATAAAAATAAACTTAATCTGTACCTCACAGGCCCGCTGCTTTACCCAGTGATTGACTGGGATGTCGCGTACTGTTGATCGATATCTTCAGAAATCACTCTGAGTCTAGGAATTCCTGAAAGTGGAATTTTACTGAATGGGAATCATAAACCTCAGACTGTACCATTTCATTGCAGTGGCTTCATGCTGCTTGGAGAATATATCATAAGAAAGTTCTACTGAGGGTGGGAAACTGCTCAAATAGAACTTTTGACCGATTATTCTTGCTTTCCTGCATGTTCTGTAAAGGCAGAATTGTAGTGTGTGTGGGGCAACAGCAGGAGATTAAGCGTGACTCCAATTGCTATTTTTTTGGGAATATCATTCACTGTATGACTGTCTTGCATGTGGACCAACAATCTAAAAGCATCACCCAGATGCAGAGACAATGCGACTCAGTGAGCATCTTGCAAATACAATTTTACCAAATGCGGGTTCGAGCCAAAGTGGGACAATGAACACCAGTTTGAAAGTGTTATTTGTAACATCTCTCAAAGTAAAATTACGCTGACTGATAGTTACTAACCGGAGAGGAACAACTTACCCCAGTGGCCTTGTGCAAGGAGCAGTATCCCTGACGATAGAATTAACCTGTTTGTGGGAAACTGAATGAAATGGAATACCTGACCAAAGTGGTTACGAAGACTATGACGGCATAAACCATGTGGTGCTTCATTTACATGATATTCATTATTTCTGTTCTGTCCACTGATGAAACAGTTAACTTAGTTTGCAAATAAACACTGGATTGCAAATGGGAAAGTCTTTGTAAACTGGTCGTTAATATTTGCAACGCCGTTTACAAAGGAAAATGTCCTCTTGGAGGTAAAGAGATGTGATATTTTTCCTAAAATGAAAACGGCTGAACAATAATGTTATTTCAATAAAACTCCATATCGACTTATTATGTTGAGACAAATAATATTTTGGGACGAATTTATCTTCAAGCAAGTTCGGACAAGTTGTGGGCCGTGGCTACACTAATTTATGATCTGATCGTTAGCAAGGACGGATATCGAGCCAGAAATATTATTATGATTCGCGTCTGATTCTGATTAGATTTATTCTAACTATTTTTAAAATCTACAATGCATAATCTTTGCACATTTAATTTTCCAGAGACCTCTACTTTTGGCTTTGTGTTTTACAATCTCTTTTGGAGGAAGAGGCTTTGAAGACGAACGTACATCAGTCAGTTTTAAGGCAATATATAAAATAAATAATGCTAACCAGAGTGGGAATAAAATGACTGTTTCAACTTCTAACAATCTTTAGTACCTGCAAAATTATGACTATGGGTAACAATCGAGTTGAGCAGAAATGACAGAACACAATACAGAACATTTAACATGTTACTTTAATATACCGTGGAAGCCTCTACCATTACGATGAGTTCTAACTGTTATTTAGTATTTCATGTCAGTGAACTCCTGTCACCATCTTTCTCATAAGTGGAAATATTATATCCACATTTCTATCACAAAGTGCTGTATAATCTCTGAACATTTGTGGCCTGTATGTTTCGAACAAAGCTCAGAAATCCAACCTCCAGAATTGTGGGCATTTCTCTTTTCGTGTGACAACGACAAATATTCTGACACTGCTAAGAGCCCATGCTCTGTCATTGTTCCTTGTTTTTTGTACCTTAACCTCTGACCTTCCAACACAACCACACGTTAACTCGCCAATGCACCAAACTGAGCATTGTTTGCCTTTCAATTAGAGAAGCGATGATTATCAGTTTCTTAATTAATTGCGCCTATTTTTGCAAAACTTTAATTCTGAAAATAACTATTCAGCTCTTAAATATATTAATTATGACCAGAGGTTCACAACATGGAGCCCTCAAAAACCTCGGGCCAGTGAGATTACAACTGTCTTCGTTTACATCCTGAGTACAAGTGAAGATGATCCTGGCTGTAAAAGGGCAGAGATCTCAGTTGTCATACATCTCCGCCGGAATTCTGCAGGGTCATGTGCTCGGCACCAACTCTGTAGATGCCTCGTCCATGCCCTCCACCGTAATTTCAAAATGAGAGATGCTTTCTTATGATTGCACAATGTTTAGAACCATTAATGACTCATTAGGCAATGAAGAGGTGAGTGCCCAGTGCAACATCCAGCTTGGAAAGTGTATCGAAAAGTGGCATTGGTGTCACACAAGCACCAGGAAAAGAACATGGCAAAAAGCGAGAAGCTGCCAATCTCCCATTGCCTCACTATGATATTACCATCACTGAATGCATGCCTGTCAACAATGTGGCTCAACCACGGACAGGAAAAAGACCTCGTCCAACCATGCAAGTGCGGGAGCCAACGGAATGTATCAGGCACTCTGATTACTACAGCAATAAACACCCTACCTGCCTCTACAATTAATTTGCATCATCCAAACAGCATAGCTCACGGGTGGGTTGGAATTCTCTCCATGTATCGGGCTGACAGCAGCTCAAATGTAACACTGAGTACAACATTCACTGGACAAGCAGCTACTTCATCAGCGTGTACATCACCGCAATGAGTCCTCACTCCCTTCACAAACAACATGCGTGATGAGCAAAAGATAGCTTTCAAAGGAAGTAAAACAGTTGCACTCTAAGTCGGTTTCAGCAGCTCCTTGCAAATCCATGACCTCCAGTACCATGAAAACGAGAGCAGCAGATGCAAAGAAAAGATACCACATCCAATTTCCTATTCAAACCAGACTTCATTCTGAGATGGCAATGTATTGTCATTCCATCACTCTTGCTGGGTTCAGATTTAGCAACTCTGACACAAATCCAGAGTAGCCTACCTCCAACCGAAAGTATTTAGATGCTCATAAAGGTGTATGTCCAACACTGCAAGGACGAGCACATCGGGATGAGGAATGCACATTTCCCGAGATGCTAATGCTCACAATCCGTGTGCAAGTTCGGATGTGATCACAATTCCGTAATCTGCAAGAGCGTTCCTCTGAACACAAGCAGTGGTTAGTGTTCAAGAGAATGTGCCATATAGCAGAGAGAAGGAGAAATGTTCACGGCGAAAGGCTGAGTGCTTGCTGCTGAGGTTCTGCTGAATTTTGGGCATCAGCTATGACATCAGATAATCAGTCTCATAGCTTATTTTTCTGAGTCAAATGAATTCTCCAACTGCTGCTAGTCTCAAAGCCAGAGACAGCTCCATTTGCCACAGTTGTCTGTGCTGGGTACTGGTCGGTGCGTTGGTCTTCCCTACTGCATTGAATCACAGGGAGAATGCCTTGTCTTCAAATTTGGAGTAGATAATTTCATAGTTGTGACAATGTACTCAGTGCAGGAGTATCTAAACGAAGGGACTGGTCTAAAAAGGGAAATGTCATGTGCACTGGGGAGTTGGATGTGCAAGGAGAGCTCCATTTTCTTTTAGTAATTGAAAACATGTGGGTGTCACTGGCTTGGCCAACACTTCCCAGCCTCCATAATTGTGCAGAGGACAGGTAGAAGTCTTCCAGATTGTTCTGAGTCTGGAGTCACATCTAAGTCAGACCAGGTTAGGATGACAGAACACCTTCCCTCAAGGATATCAGTGATCGAAATGACTACCTTTTCCTGAAATTGATATCCCTTTCATCTTCATCATTTGAACCGAAAGTCCACATTTCTATTTTAAATCAAATACCAACATCCGCCATTGTGAATGTCAACCGCAGCTTCCCAGAACATTATCTCACTTTTTTCATTAACTTTATATTTATAAAACCATTCAGCCATCTTCTCCCATCATCTTGAGCATTGACCTGAATCCGTACGTATAACGGTGGCACTGTGGTGAGTAACAGACACCCAAGTTTAATTTCAGTCTTGAACAACTGTCTGCGTGGAATTTGCACCCTTATCCTGACCTGTCATGATTAAAAAGAAACACGGCCTTGACGGTGGTGGGGGTGGGGGGTATTGGTGGTCCGCTCCTCGGAGGATTGGGGCAGACTAAATGGGCAGCATGGACTTTCTCTGTTCTGCACCATTCTGGTGATCGACATGGAGAATGCTGTTTTAAGCAAGAGGCTTTCAATGTTCCATTGTGTGCCCCAAGTCAGAGAGGGCGATCTCTATCGCTATGGGCAGAACCTAGGAGAGGATCTTGGTGCCTGAGCCCGGACTCATGACGGAAAGTTTTGGTAACCTCACATAAAGTGTCTGATTACGTAAACGGAAATTTGAAGTGACCAATGCTGCATAGGTACAGATATAATTTGGGTGAAGGCTTTGATATGCAATCTGGACAGATGCCAAATCTTGATATTCTTCTGATTTTGATTCGTATCCATGGTGGTTGGATTCACTGCGAAATACCTTAATTGATCGGATTGTCACTATGTTCAATAATGTAAACGAGGGAGGGATTCAATGCCGATCATTTGTTCATTGATATTGTCGCTGATATCAATGTTTGGACACAGTGGAGTGATTCAGTACCCTGTGATATAGGTTCATACAGCGTGACCTTGCAACTCTGGATGCAATCAGAGCTATGGAAACCCTGAAAACGCATACAGAAATATTATAATCAATGTCCGTGTAAGATGTCTACCCTTCTTCATTTTGCTCATCCCAGTTGTCATTGTGGGGATGTTGTGGTCTTATTGCAAGCTCCAGTCAGTCTGAATAACTTATAAAGCAGATGAAATTAACCACTGCCGAGCCCAAAACAATGTTGAAGAAATTACCATGTTTCTGTTAGCATTCTGCTACACATGTTCTTCCCTTCATATCTTAAAACCTGCAAAAATATTAATTGAGAGAGTGTTTGCTGGTGTGGTTCAGAAATGTTAAAGGTAAGATGAAATGGAAAAACAATTTTCTTTCTGTTATTGCTAACAGTCTAACTTCAGCCACACATAATGTTTGATCAGCAACATTTTTTTTAAAATTATCTTACAGTTACTCTCGTGCTAGTTGCATTCCTGGCTTGGGTAGGTGTGTCTTTCTAAATGCACCACTCGCTATCTGGTGACGATGGCAGCGTCTGATCTGCTGAACATTGTTTTTTTATGCCGTATTATTCAAATTTTCACGTTATTATACTGTTCAAAGTTTCCTGGACATTACTCTGTTTGTAGTCTTATCTCTGCCCTGAGCTGCTTGGCTATTGATTGTTTTGTGTGGTTCACTGTTGCCTTTTCTTTTGATCGATTTGTCGCCATTTGTGTTCATCAGATGAAAACTGAGTATTGCACAGAGAAAACGTCGACGAGAGTTCTAGCACCAATCTGCATTTTCTTTGCTTTAAAAAACATTCTCAACTACTTTCGATTTAAATCTGGAACGATCAGCAACAACGTTCCATGGTACTGTTACACCACATCCAGTTATTATAATGACCCTCGGTGGAAAAGTTTTCAATATTTTGAACAATTTTTAACAACATTTCTCCCATTTTGAGTGCGAGCAGCAGCTAAGGTAAGACTGTTTGTTTTAAAAGTACTTACCGGAAGCGGGCAGCGGTGTTTTTTTTTCACTCTCTCTTCACAGAAAGAGCGGGAGCAGCAGGGGGAAGTGACGACGACCAGAGAGGCAACTGAGACCCGGAAGCAGGTAGACCGTAAGCTTACCTGGGTAGGTTTGTTTCCCCTTTAAAAGTGCGCAGCTGAAGAGGTCATAGATCGGAGCTCTAGGGAAGTAGTAACTCCAAAGATGGCAGATAGATGGATGACAGTGAGGTGGACTGGGAGGAAGCAGCCAGTGCAGGGACCCCCTGCGGTCGTTATCCTCAAGAACAAGTATACCGTTTTGGATACTTGTGGGGGGGACGTCTTACCAGGGGTAAGTGACGGGGCTCAGGCCTCTGGCACGGAGCCTGTCCCCGCTACTCAGAAGGGAAGGGTGGAGAAGAGCAGAGTAATAATAATTGGGGACTCGATAGTTCGGGGCACAGATAGGCGGTTTTGTGGGAACGACAGAGACTCACGTTTGGTATGTTGCCTCCCAGGTGCAAGGGTACGTGATGTCTTTCATCGTGTTTTCCGGGTCCTTAAGGGGGAGGGGGAGCAGCCTGAAGTCGTGGTCCATATTGGCACCAATGACATAGGTAGGAGGAGTGCTGAGGATGTTAGACAGGCTTTTAGGGAGCTAGGTTGGAAGCTCAGAGTTAGAACGAACAGAGTTGTTGTCTCTGCTTTGTTACCTGTGCCACGCGATAGAGAGTCGAGGAATAGGGAGAGAGAACAGTTAAATGCGTGGCTACAGGGATGGTGCAGGAGGGAGGGATTTCGGTACTTGGATAACTGGGGTTCTTTCTGGGGAAGGTGGGACCTCTATAAACAGGATGGTCTGCACCTGAACCTGAGGGGCACCAGTATCCTTGGGGGGAGGTTTGCTAGTGCTCTTGGGGGGGGGGGGGGGGGGGGTTTAAACTAACTCTGCAGGGGCATGGGAACCCAGACTGTAGCTTTAGGGTGCAGGACCTGGAGTGTAGGGAGGTTAGGAATATGGCATCAATCTTAAAGGAGGGTGCCTGTAAACAGAAGAGTGGCTTGAAGTGTGTATACTTTAATGCCAGAAGTATACGAAATAAGGTAGGTGAACTCGCAGCGTGGGTTGGTACCTGGGACTTCGATGTTGTGGCTATTACGGAGACATGGCTAGATCAGGGACAGGATTGGCTGTTGCAGGTTCCAGGGTTTAAATGTTTTAGTAGGGTCAGAGGTGGGGTTAAAAGAGGGGGGTGTGTGGCTTTGCTTGTCAAAGATAGTATTACAGCGGTGGAAAGGAAGATGGACGAAGATTTGCCATCTGAGGTAGTTTGGGTTGAGGTTAGGAATAGGAGAGGTGAGGTCACCCTGTTAGGAGTCTTTTACAGGCCTCCTAATAGTCCTAGAATCGTTGAAGAAAGGATTGCGAAGATGATTCAGGAGAAGAGTGACAGTAATAGGGTGATTGTTATGGGAGAATTTAACTTTCCTGATATTGATTGGGAAAGCTATAGCTCAAGTTCGTTAGATGGGTCAGTGTTTGTGCAATGTGTGCAGGAGAGTTTCCTGACACAATATGTAGAGAAGCCAACAAGAGGTGAGGCCATACTGGATTTGGTTCTGGGTAACGAACCAAGCCAGGTATTAGAAATTGAGGTATGTGAGCACTTTGGGGACAGTGACCACAATTCAGTGATTTTTACTCTCGTGATGGAGAGGGATAAGTGTGTACTTCAGGGCAAGAGTTACAGCTGGGGGCAGGGAAATTATGATGCGTTGAGGCATGACTTAGGATGTGTGGATTGGAAAAGTAGATTCCAAGGCAAGAGCGTAATTGATATGTGGAACTTGTTCAAGGAGCAACTATTGAGTGTCCTTGATAAGTACGTACCTATCAGGCAGGGAGGAAAGGGTCGTGTGAGGGAGCCGTGGTTTAATAAGGAGTTGGAATCCCTTGTTAAATGGAAGAGGGCGGCCTTTGTAAAGATGAGGCGTAAAGGTTCAATACGGGCGATTGAGAGTTATAAGGTAGCCTGGAAGGACCTGAAGAGAGAGCGAAGAGCAGCAAGGAGGGGACATGAAAGGTCCTTAGTTGGTAGGATTAGGGAAAACCCTAAGGCTTTCTATAGGTATGTTAGGAATAAAAGAATGACTAGGGTAGGAATAGGTCCAATCAAGGATAGTAATGGGAAGTTGCGTGTGGAGGCTGAAGAGATTGGGGAGGCAATGAATGAATACTTTTCGTCAGTATTCACTCAGGAAATGGACATTGTTGTCGATATGAATACTGTGGCACGAATAAGTAGAATGGATGGCTTTGAGATATGTAGAGAAGAGGTGTTGGAAATTCTGGCAAGGGTGAAAATACATAAGTCCCCTGGGCCTGATGGCATTTATCCTAGGATTCTCTGGGAAGCAAGGGAGGAGATTGCAGAACCATTGGCCATGTTTTAGTGTCCTCTTTGTCTACAGGAGTAGTGCCAGAGGACTGGAGGCTAGCAAACGTGGTTCCCTTGTTCAAGAAGGGGAGTAGGGATAATCCTAGGAACTTTAGGCCAGTAAGTCTCACTTCTGTTGTGGGCAAAGTCTTAGAGAGAATTGTAAGGGAAAGGATTTATGCACATCTGGATAAGAATAGTGTGATCAAGGATAGTCAGCATGGTTTTGTGAAGGGCAGGTCGTGCCTCACAAACCTTATTGAATTCTTTGAGAAGGTGACTAAGGAGGTAGATGAGGGGAAAGCGGAAGATGTGGTATATATGGATTTTAGTAAGGCGTTTGATAAGGTCCCCCATGGTAGGCTACTGCAGAAAATACAGAGATATGGCATTGAGGGTGCGTTGGAGGCTTGGATTAGGAATTGGCTGGCTGGAAGAAGACAGAGGGTAGTAGTTGATGGCAAAGGTTCATCTTGGTGTGCCGTCACTAGTGGTGTTCCGCAAGGATCTATTTTGGGACCATTGCTGTTTGTCATTTTTATAAATGACCTGGAGGAAGGGTTAGAAGGTTGGCGGAGCAAGTTTGCGGATGATATGAAAGTCGGAGGAGTTGTAGACAGTGAGGAAGGATGTGGCAGGTTACAGCGGGATATAGAGAAGCTGCAGAGCTGGGCAGAAAGGTGGCAAATGGAGTTCAATGTAGCTTAGTGTGAGGTGATTCACTTTGGTAAGAGTAATAAAAAGATGGGGTACCGGGCTAATGGTCGGATACTTGGTAGTGTGGAAGAGCAGAGGGATCTTGGTGTCCATGTACACAGATCTCTGAAAGTTGCCACCCACGTAAATAGTGCAGTGAAGAAGGCATATGGCGTACTGGCTTTTATTGGTAGAGGAATTGAGTTCTGGAGTCCTGAGGTCATGCTGCAGTTGTATAAGACTCTGGTGCGGCCGCATCTGGAATATTGTGTGCAGTTTTGGTCGCCATACTATAGGAAGGATGTGGAGGCACTGGAACGGGTGCAGAGGAAGTTTACCAGGATGTTGCCTGGTATGGTAGGAAGATCCTATGAGGAAAGGCTGAGGCACTTGGGGTTGTTTTCATTGGAGAAAAGAAGGTTTAGGGGTGACTTGATAGAGGTGTACAAGATGATTAGGGGGTTAGATAGGGTTGACAGTGAGAACCTTTTTCCACGTATGGAGTCAGCTATTACGAGGGGGCATAGCTTTAACTTAAGGGGGGGGGAAGATATAGGACTGATGTTAGGGGTAGGTTCTTCACTCAGCGAGTCGTAAGTTCGTGGAATGCCCTGCCAGTAGCAGTAGTGGACTCTCCCTCTTTATGGGTATTTAAGCGGGCATTGGATAGGTATATGGAGGATAGTGAGTTCGTGTAGGTTAGGTGGGCTTTGATCGGCGCAACATCGAGGGCCGAAGGGCCTGTACTGCGCTGTATTCTGCTATGTTCTATGTTCTATTCACTTTTATTCTCTTTATTAATGTTCTGATTGTCAGACACATCTTCAATGCTATTGAGGTGCGTAAGGGACTATGTGGTCAGCGGAAAATAGACAATGATCCAGATATGGAGTGCAGACAAAATTCCTTGGTTTTACTCTTTGCCATATGTGCCAGCTTCATACTTCTCAGGTTGGTTTTTGACTGAAGTTTTTTTAATGTTGCTTATTCCTTGAATTCTGGTGCTGCTTCTCTCTTTCAACAAGTTGGATATATGCTGCGGGACTTAAATTGCTGCACAAACGCATTAATTTCTGTGGTGAAACAGAGAAATTTCAGCGACCAGTTGAAGCACACCGTGAAATATCCAGTAATAAAAATAAATCAATTGATGGACTCGAAACGTTAACTTTGTTTCTGTGTATACAATGTTAGCTGATAAAGTGTACTTTATGCATATGGAAAACTGGTTATTAGTAAGAGTTTTAGAAAATGAAGTTGGGCTGAATAAATTACAGCTATCAAACACATTTTTCAACAGAATTATGAATTTGATAAGGAGCTGAGAAATACACTTTAATTGAAGGCGCAGTCGACAGCGAAGAAGGCACGCTCAGAGCACAACTGGATCTTGATCAGGTGGGCCAATGGGCCCAGACGTGACAGATGGGGCTTAATTTAGATGATTGTGAAGTGCTGCACTTTGGAAAGGGAAATCAGCACATGAATTAAACAATTAATTGTACGCTCATGGGGAGCGTTACTGACCAAACATACATTCGGTTGCAATTGCATAGTTTCTTGAAAGTGGACTCGCAGTTAAAGAGGATAGCAAAGAAGGTGTTTGGTATGATTTCTTTTATTGGTCAGTGCATAACGTATACAGTTTGGGAGATCATGTTACAGCTGCACAGGCCATTGGTTAAGCCACTTTTGGATTACAGCATGCATTTCTGTTCTCCATGCTATAGGAAGGAAGTTCTGAAAAATCAGAAGGTAAAAAACATGATTTTTAAGTATGTTGCCAAGTTTGGAGAGATTGAGCTGGAAGGAGAGGCTGAATTGGGTTGGGCTTTTTTTTCCCAAGATTGTCAGAAGCTGCTGTGTACCCTTATAGAGGTCTACAAAAACATGAGGGGCATGGGTGTGGTGAAGAGACAAGGTCTTTTCCTGGGGTGGGGAGTCAAAATCAAGAGGACATAAGTTTAAAGTGAGTGAGGAAAGTCAAAAAAAAAGTTGCTGAAGGGGCAGCAGTTTGAAGCAGAAGATGTGTTTGGAATGAGCTGCCTGAGAAAGTGGTCGAAGAAGGTATAACTATAATGATTAAAAAGTATTTCGATGTGTATATGAGTACCAAGGCTTTAGAGGGTTTGGGATCAAATGCTGGCAAATGGGCTTAGACTAGTTCAGGATATCTGATTAGCGTGGATAAGTTTGATTGAAAGTTTGTTTCCATAGTACATCTCTGACTGTATGTTCATGTAGTTATAATTCAACATCTCTTTTCATCAAACTGGTTCGAATTTCCCACAGGAGTAAACTGCTCAAGATATGAAGTTGTCAACAATCGCCGTTGAACATGTATTCCCCGTTTATCTCATTTGCTCGGTAGAGGATACACAGTTTGTATGCTGGTTACATAGATGTTTCGCTGACTGGCAATCTCATAAATCTCTCAGTGAACACTATATGTTAACGACCATATTAAGCTGAATATACTTCAGAGGGAAAAGGAACAAACAAAAAGAATGAACTGTTCCAGCTAATGTATTTGCATCAGAATGAAGGAAGGTGGAAATGCAAGAGTCAAGCCAGGAGTGTGGGGAATTGCAAAATGTTCAGAATGTCTGTGAGCCGATCTCTGAACATTTATTTCTATCTGTGTGTGTGTATGCCAATGTGTGTGTGTGAATAGCTCTGCCTTCAATGGGACACAATTTGAATGAATTATAAATGATTGAACAAAAATCTCCAATTCTGTCTCTTTGCCTTTGTCTCTTGTGTTGAGAGCGATGCAGTGTCAGCCTCCATTGGACTCCCCATTCACTGTGCAATCACTTTTTTTTTGGAGAAATCATCAAATCCTCTGGATATGTGACCTTGCTCTCGGGGATCACAAAGTGATAGGGTCATATAAGTGTCCAGCATGGAAACAGTCCCTTCCATCCAACTCGTCAATGCTGACCAGATTCCGAAACTAATCTAGGCCCATTTGCCAGCACTCGACGCATATCACTCAAATCCCTTCCTCTTCAGATACACAAGCATATTCAGTTTAAATGCTGAAATTGTACCTGCCTCCACTACTTCCTCTGGCAGGTCATTCCATCAACTCAACACCCTTTTCGTGAAAAAGTTGCCCCTTGGATCCCTTTTAAATCTTCGCCCCTCAGCATCACAATATACACTCGAGTTCTGTTCTCACTCACCCCGGGGATTAGACCTTGTCTATTTACCCTATCAATGCTCTTCTGTAGGGTCACCCTTCAACCTCTGACATTCCAGGAAAAATAGTCCCAGTTGATTCAGCTTCTCTCTGTAGCTTAAACCCTCCAACCTTGACAGCATCGTTGTAAATGTTTTCCGAGCCCTTTCATTTTTCACAACATTTTTCCAAGTGGAGAGAGACCAGCATTGCACACAACATCGCAAAAGTGTCATAATCTCTGTCCAGTGCCAGGTTATGTTTCAACGAGTTTTTTTGGAAGCACTAGCTTTAGGAGCGCTGCTCCATCATCAGGTAATTGTGGAGTATAAGATCATAAGATACAGCATTTAAAGCCTTACGGTCTGAGGATCATATACTCCACAACGACCTGATGAGGAAGCAGCGCTCGGAAAGCTAGTACTTCCAAGTAAACCTGTTGGAGTATAACCTGGTGCTGAGTGTTTTATTTTTACTTTTGCACCCCAGTCCAAACCTGGTACCTCCAAATAATGTCCTATCCAGCCGCAACATGACCTTTCAACTCCTATACTCCATGCTCTGACTTACAAAGGAAAGCATGCCAAATGACAACTTCACTATCCCATTTATCTCCGACTCCAACCATCAAGGAACTGTGAACCTGCATTCCAAAGTCACTTTGTTCAGCAACACTGCCCTGGACCTTATTATTATGTCATGCAAGGAAGTTAATGAATCCAACATCTCAGCGAGCAGTCGATGATCTGGGGATAGATGTTAACTAATTTCATCTTGTCAGGGTCAGTGTCTATGGTTATGTTCTTTGTGGAACCAAATATTACATTTCTGGGTTCGGCCTATTTATCTGCATGAGATTTGGTTTGAATTCCTCTTCATGCTGAACCTTCTTCGTTGCTGTACAAACAGCACAACTTCTGTTGCGACACAGACAAAATTATACAGCAGCTGGAGAACATGCTCAAATATCTCTTTACCCAAATGAATCAATCACTTAAATACAAAAAATATTCAATCAATCCAAAATATTCTCATTTCAATTAAGATTTGTATTCCTGAAGCAGCTTGTTGCAAAGTAACGGGCCGAGGGTAGTGCTGGCATCTCCAACTGATCACACATCAAATGGTTCTTTCCATGCAAGGGACACTGAGAAGATTTCAGGGAGACGTGAACAAGGCACAACAATAACACGCATCGTTTTGAGACAGCGTTTCAATTACTTTTTCATGTAAATATGTTGTAAATAATTAAAAACAAAATGTCCATTAAAACATGCCAAACAGCAGAACTAAATAATTGTGTTGTGCATTTACTTGAGAGGTCAGAGGTTTAGCCACAGGTTCCCGTGATTGAGGAATCCCGGTCTCACATTGTGCTGCTTTGGCATAGTATCCCACCGCGGACAGACACAGTCAGGAATAACAAAACAGAAATTTCTGGAAAAGCTCAGCCGGTCGGGCAGTATCTCTGGAGAGAATTCAGAGCGAGCATTTCAGGTTAACAGCGAACAATGTCACTTCAGTTACCAAATTTCACTTTGTCTGAAACTTTCTTCTAGCACCACACGCCTTCCTATCTCTGCAACCTCCTGCAGCTCTTAAGCCCATCTATATATCTGAAAATCACTTCAGACCCGACACCACTCCTTATCTCAATGACCTCTACCAGTCTGAGTCAACCAGACTCATCACGATGTCTATACCATCCTCCAACTCATGTAACCCTCTCTTTCTCTTTAACATCCTCCAGTCCATACAGCCCAGCCTATCTCTGCAATCACCTCCAGCCCCTGCTCCACTCAATTTCTCTGTCAACTCCTCCAGTCGCTACATCACTCTCTCCCACTGTAACATCCTCCAGTCCCTAAACCTCTTACTGTCTGCCTAACCTCCTCCAGTGACTGCAACTTTCGCTATCTGTGTATCTTCCTCCAGGTCCTGCACTTCACACGACACACTCCTTATGTCTGTAAACCCCTCCAGCCCCTGCATCCCTCCCTACCTCTGTAACCTCCTCCAGCCCATACACCATAAGCTCTCTCTGTAACCTTCCAATGCCTATTTGGAAGGGGTTCCACCTCTACAAATTTTACACATCAGAGCCAAACACAGTGAGCTTTGTTTAATACAGAAATCGCCCAATATAACAGTCTCCTGAAGGCAAGGGTTCATCACAGAGAGCATATTTCCCACTGCATCGGGGTTAAATCGGAATTTCTCTTAAACCAATGAATAGTCTGCTTCAATCCAGGTCCGTTTACAGAAACAAGATGTTTACCACCTGAGAGTAACCAGTCATAGGCGAGTAAATGATGAGATACCAGACAGAATTCATTCAGAATCTGACAGTAAACGTGGATTCTGCAGATAACGAGGGTGATTTGACAGAATATCTCACTTTCTTACCAGAGTCTCATTTTGATTGCTGTCAGATGACGGTTTGTGAGGATCATGTCATTCAGGCCCCTTTTTTTGTTTCTTCTCTTCTCCCATTTCGCCGCAAATCAGTCTTTCCACCTTGTGGTCCTTATTGTCACTGTGTCATCTAAGTCTCTCAGCCCTCCAACCTATCAGAGACTTTCCCTTCTGCTCTTTGTTCCATGTTCTACTGGAGATACAAGGAGCAACGCAGGCAGTTCCTTCTCACACACAGTAGGTACATTGTCACTCACAGAGATACAGAGAACAGAACCATCATCAATCCGAAAGGCTCAGAAAGAGAGAGTGTTTGGTCCTATTCCAATACCAAGTTCTGGGGGATATTTTAATATTTACACGAAAACAGCGGTGGGCAAGTTGTTCAGGGAATCCTGAGGGACAGGATGTACATGTATTTGGAAAGGCAAGGACTGATTCAGGAAAGTCAATATGGCTTTGTGCGTGGGAAATCATGTCTCACAAAATTGATTGAATTCTTTGAAGAAATAAAAAAGAAGAATGATGAGGGCAGAACAGTAGATGCAATCTTTAAGGACTTCAGTATGGCGTTCTATAAGTTTTCCCATGGGAGACTGATTAACAAGGTTAGATCGCATGGAATACAGGGAGAACCAGCCATTTATATACAGAACTGGCTCATGGATAGAAGACAGGTGGTGGAGGGCTGTTTTTCAGACTGGAGACCGTTAACCAGTGGAGTGCCACAAGGATCGCTGCTGGGTCCTCTACTTTTTGTCATTAAAATAAATGATTTGTATGCGAGCATAGGAGGTACAGTTAGTAAGTTCGCGGATGACACCAAAATTGGAAGTGTAGTGGTCAGCAAAGAGGATTACCTCAGATTACAACAGGATCTGGAGCAGATGGGCCAATGGTCTGAAAAGTGGCAGATGGAGTTTAATTCAGATAAGTGCAAGGTGCTGCATTTTGGGAAAGCATATCTTAGCAGGACTTATACACTTAATGGTAACGTCCAAGGGAGTGTTGGTGAATAAACAGACCTTGGAGTGAAGGTTCCAGCTCCTTGAAAGTGGAGTCGCAGGCAGATAGGATAGTGAAGGTGGCGTTTGGGATGCTTTCCTTTATTGGTCATAGTATTGACTACAGGAGTTGGGAGGTCATGTTTCGGCTGTACAGGACATTGGTTAGACCACTGTTGGAATATTTTGCGTGCAATCCTGGTCTCCTTCCCATCAGAAAGATGTTGTGAAACTTGAAAGGGTTCAGAAAAGATTTACAATGATGTTGCGAGGGTTGCAAGATCTGAGCTACAGGAGAGGCTGAACAGGCTGGGGCTGTCTTCCCGAGAACGTCGGAGGCTGAGGCGTAACCTTATAGAAGTTTACAAAATTATGAGGGGCATGGATAGGATGAATATGCAAAGCCTTTTCCCTGGGCTCGGGCAGTCCAGAGCTAGAGGGCATAGGTTCAGGGTGAGAGGGGAAAGATATAAAAGAGACCTCAGGGGCATCATTTTCCCGCAGAGGGTGGTACGTGTATGGAATGAGCTGGCAGAGGATGTGGTGGAGACTAATACATTTGCAACATTTAAGAGGCATTTGGATGGGTACACGAAAAGGAAGGGTTTGGAGGGATACGGTCCAGGTGCTGGAAGGTGGGACTAGATTGGTTTGGGATATCTGATCAGCATGGACGGTTGGATCGAAGGGTCTGTTTCCATGTTGTAGATCTCTCTGACTCTATGACTCTACATAGAGTTTGAAAGTGGTGTAATCCAGGTGCTGGGAACGTTAAACACTCTCTTGTTCGTGTGTAACAGTATATGTATGTGTGAATGACTGAATGTGGTGTGCGAGGGCATGTGTGTGTACACATTTGAGAGGGAGAGTGAATGAGAATGAGGGACTCACTGAATAAGTTCTAATTTGTTTACAACTGAGCGGTTTTAACCAGCTACATCAGGATTAGCAATGTTAGGATCTGGTCTGCCTTCTTTAAATATTTTGTGGGGCTCTTGAATGATCCATAAAAGATTGAGTGTTCTTCCGGGATTTGTTGTATGTTTATGATTTGGGGTTGCATTTGCTGGACTCAAACGAATCGAGTTGTGTGTGTTAGTTTCGCCTGGATTAAATAGTGTGTGGGAAAACAATGGCTTATTCAATCACGAAATGATTTATGGGGGTGGAAGAAGTTGCTTTTAGGAGATTTACAGAAGTTGAACACAGAAAAGCTGCTGGAATTAGCAGTCATTTGAAATTGTACCTATCTCCTTCCATGAGGAAAGGAGAGATCATTAGAGTAATAGCTCAGCACTTATATATGCTGGAAATGTCATCAGACCCTTTCGAGGTTACTACAGTTCAACTAAAAATGAGTTGCTTTATTTAGCAGTAAAAGAAAAGAAAAGGACAAAAATAAAGACACTGTTGTAATTACGATTAAAATCTAAAGAAAAGACTAAAAGAACGAATCGATATTACAGAACAAAAAGAAAAGGAGTGAGAAAGAGAGAAAGAAGAGAGAGCAAGAGAGAGAAAGATAGAGGGAGAAGAAAAGAAGGAAGAGCGGGAGTTGGAACTTCAGGAATTGACAGATCGAAATCAGGATTAATGGTTGGAGATGAAGGCTGAAGGTAAGCTTAGTCAGGAAGAGAGTGAGGATGTGCAACAGATGGTTCCTATAGAACTGGTGAAATTTGTTTGTACGCTTTGCCGAAATTTGATGGAAAGATGTCGAAGTGCTTTATGTGACATTGGTGTATGTGAGGCGGTGAATAAAGACATTTTCGGTGCATATGAGCTCTTGACAGATAACGATTCAGGAATCGAAGGAGGGGCCCTGGTCAAACCTGCATTGAATTTGAAAGGACCAAGCAAAGCAATTTTAAACGGCGGATGAGATCATTAAAAATTAAACAAATCGATGACATTCTTAGAGAAACGATTATTTCGGACGAGTTCATAAATTAACTTGCTGAAGTAATCAGAACTCATGTGGAAGGACGGGGAGTTAAAATGGCAAAATTAACAGTTGAAATGCATCATAATTATGAGCTGATTCATAAATCAAACTTTGGCTTCCAAAATCTGTTTCAAATCGTGAGGATTAGAAATTGGGGAAAAGAGAAATCCTCACGAGGAAAGGAAAAAGTAGATCTCGGTGAAGACCATGCAGATAACGTAGCAGAAGATGAAAGTGAAACCCTTGAAGGAGAAAGAGAAGTTAATAAGCTCTGGTGTTATCTCCGAAATAAAGTAGGCCACATGAAATCACACTGTTGATGGTTTGCGAAAGGCACTGGGAAGCCAGATGCAGGAAAACAAGAGCAGTCAGTGAATTTTGTGGAACATCATCGGATGCTGGAAATCTGCACCAGAATGAACAATATGTTTGGATGTTGGTTAAGGAGGAAATGCCAGATATTCTTAAAAGATATCCCTGCAAAAATAAAGTTAACTCACTTAAGCCAGGTGCAGCAGGTAAAGAGATTTAAATTTTTAGAGTTACAGTATCCTCTATGAAAGATAAGGAAATGTATCTTTGAACAAATATTATAGAAAATATGTGAGTAATAGGCATTCACGGTGAGATGAAAAGTGCTCAATTATGTCAAGTGTTGTGGCATTGCCCAGTTAAGAGTGAAGAGGTTGTTGTAGAAGTATTGGTCAAAGTGTCAGATCCAGCAATATTATTTGACCTTAAAAATACGATAGCTCATTCACAGGTGAGATTGCTGTCAACTGTGTTTGAAAAAGCCAGTAGAAACTCAGGAAACAAAGCTAATGTAGGACACATATCCTGGAAGTTCTCCGGACTGTGTGGTAACGAGGTCACAAAGTCACGAGTTGAAACAAGAGGGATGGCAGAGTACGGGAATGAAAGTTGAAATTAAATTAGCAGAGATCTGATTTGATCAACTGGTTGACCCAAAACAGGAGCAGTTCGATGACAAAGCTGACATCATCTTTTCATAGAAATTAGCTGAATTACAGCAGAATGATGAGAACCCAGAGAAATTGTATAAAAAAGCCAATGAAAGAAAAATCTAAATGTTTTTAAATCTAAATCGATGGACATGGAATAGTGGATGTTAGATTAGCTTCAGATTGGTATGACAGGTCGGCGCAAAATCGAGGGCGAAGGGCCTGTACTGCGCTGCAATGTTTTATGTTCTGTATGTTCTATGCATCCTGGTGTACGGCGATTTTAAAAAATGATATTTCTATGAGGAGAGGGAGAACATCACGTCTCCAAGCAGAGAATAAATGGACGCATGTTCCTTAAGTCGTATTGAGAGTGGATTACAGAAATGGGTGTACTGCGTTAACTACAATAACGGGACATTTACGGGTAATAATCACCTCAAACAAATACACAGAAACAGTTTTAAAGGACTGGATTGCACAAGGATGTCGTATTTTGCCAGACATGGCAAATGTCTAATGAAACCTGCAGCTTTATTTCCCTGTGGAGTGTGACGAAGCTACTCCTTTAACAAGGTTATGCAGTCCTTGCTTTCTTCTTCAATGAGGTCATAAACGACACAGACTCTGCAAAAATGAAGACTGAAGGGATTCAGTGCCAGTTTGGTAACAGCCAACACATACTGTTTTAGGCAGAACGATTTCAATGTGTGTAAAATGACGTTAGAGTGTCAGACGAAGAGTGAAGAACTTGTGGTTGGAGAAGTGGATAAACTCGCAGCTCCAGGAATATAATTTGTCCTTTCTAATGATATAGTTCCTTTACCGGTAGGAGTGCTTCCTAGTATGGTCAAAACGCCAGTGGTTACTCGGGCAATTTAACTATTGCAGGTCACATGTCCTGGACATTTTCCTGCCTATGTGATAACGAGGTCACAAAGTCATCAGGTGAAACAGGCGAGATCAAAGATACCCAGGAAGAAAGTTGGAATGGAAGTAGCAGAGATTATGTTTTATCAGATTGTTGAGATAAACCCGGAGCAGACAGATTACAATGCAGAAATCATTAACTCAGATAAATTAATTGAGTTACAGCAGAAAGATAAAACCTTAAAGCAATTGTATAAAACGGCAGACACAGAGAAGGAATCTGAATGTATCCTTGAATGTTATCATCCTTAAATGATGGCTTAATGAGGAAACATTGAGAATCAAATATTCTGGCAGATGGAAAATGGGCAAATATTCATCACATAGTAATGCCAGTGGGGTATAGAAAGGAAGTGATACGAATGACGCATGAACAACCATTTGGAAGTCATTTCAGAGTGAGGAAAATACAAGCTAAAATCCAAAACATGTTACGGCCCAGGACTGTACAAGGATGTCGTTGAGTTTTGCCAGACATGTCATACCTGTCGAGTAATTTGAAAACCACAAGCGGTGATAAAACCTGCACCTTTAATACATTTTCCTGCATTTGAGTAACCTTTTAGAAGAATATTAATTGATTGTGTAGGTCTCCTGCATCAAACTAAAAGTTGGAAGCAGTCGTTGTCATCTCTAGTGTCTCTATCCACGAGAATTCCAGAGGATGTTGCATTCTGTAATATCATAGCTAAAAGGATTATAGAGGAAATTCTCAAATGTTTAACGAGATATGAACGACTGAAAGAGATACAGCCAAATCAAGGGTCAAAGCCCGCATCAAAATTATTCAAGGAAATCATAGAAGCAGTGGTATAAAATAATTCCAATATGTTGCATAACATTCAGAATCGCAGTGAGCTCGAGAAAGGTGGCATCAGACAGAAGGTTGAGGGCACATAGTCAAGATTATGCATATGATTGGAATAAGGGAATATTGTGCTGTTTGAGATCAGAGTCGAACTAAATGAATCAACCAAATTCAGTATAATTCAATTAGGTTTTGTGTCTGAAGTGAGAGGACAGTTAAAAACGATTGAGAAATTAGTAAATCAAAAATAAGAGACCACATACTTCACTTTGTGTCACATTTTAAGGCATGATGAAAGAGAGATTGGAACTTGGGTACACAACATTTAAAGATATCACAGCATGCAAAGAAACACGAAGCAGGCAATAAATAAATAAAAATCAAATTTCAATATCGGCAATATGGTATTAGTGTCACTTCAAGTGATACTTGAATCTTCAAATCAAGGTTTGGTGGACCTTTTCAAGTTGAAAGGAAATTCAGTGAGGTGAACTATGATAGGGACTACAGACAGAAAGAAGTCTCACAGAGTGTGCCATGTGCATCTGCTTTGAAGGTATTTTGGCAGGGAAGGACAGCACGAGGAGAATGCGTTGTTGATTACAACAGAGAGGGAAGAATCAAATTGATATGAATGTGAATTTGTCATTACTCGAATTAAATTTGAGAATGGGGAAGTTTATTGAGTTAACTTTCAGAAGAAAATCGAAATGACCTAAAAGAGTTGTTAATATTACATGGGGAGCCAAGTCGAAATAAGCTGGAAAGCTTTGACCTAATTGTGAACGATGTTGAAATCGGAGATGCTGATCCAATAAAACAACATCATTATTGGCATTACCCTCTCAAGTTGGCATAAGTCCAAACGGAGGTTGGATGCATGTTCTGAGATAACATATCGATGTCAGTCACAGTTACTGGAACTAACCCATAGTAATGGTGCCAAAACCAGATGGCACCCAATGGTCATGTGTGGACTATCACAAATTAAACGCATTTACAAAGACTGATGCATATCTGATTCTACGTTTGGAAGACTGTGTTGAGAAGTTGGATCAAGCAACCTGTATTTTTAAGTTGGACTTGCACAAAGGATACTGGTAGGTGCCTTTGTCAGAAAGTGCAAAGGCAGTTCGGCTTTTCTAACGCTGACTGGATTTTATTAATTTAAAGTCATGCAATTTGGTATGAAAAAACGCGCCAGCCACATTTCAGAGACGAATAAGGTTGCCAGGTTATCCAACTGTGTCATTTATATTAATGACCTGGTGATTTTTAGTCACAGATGGAAGGAACACATGCAACATTTATCAGACTTGTTTGATCGACTTCGGAAGGCATGTTTGTTGATAAACCTCGTGGTAAGGGCATTTCACAAAGCCCAGGTCACCTTATTGTGCCATGTTATTCGACACGGACACATTCCCATACCGTTGACAAAAAGAGCAGTACTACGGTTCCTGGGATTGCGTGAATTTTATCAAAAATCTGTCCCACATTTTCGCAGTGTGGCTACTCCACTCACTGAATTGCGGAGGAAAGGCAAGACGGTTTCGTGGACAGCAGACTATCACAAAGTGCTTCACAGCCTGAAAGTATAAACTTCTCCCCTGATACTCGCCAAATCTAATTATGCAAAGCCATTCAAGTTGTCCATTGATGCAAGTGTCGGTGTGGTGCTCTTGCAAGAAGATGATGAGAAGGTTCAGAGTCTTATCGGGTATTTCTCGAAGAATTTCAAATTTCATCAGCAAAAATATTCGACAGTTGAGAAGGAGTCTTTGAGCGAGATGGAGAAATTACAGCATATCAGTGTTGATGTTATCAGCAACATATCTGAGACAGTCATCGAAACTGATCATAACCCAGTCAGGTTTTTGGAGACAGTTAAGGACAAAACAAAACAGTCTGTTTCGATGGAGCTTGCAATTCACTTTGAAAAACGTGCGTGTGGCGGAAAGCAAAAACATGATTGCTGATTCATTGTCTAGACTCGAATGTGAAATGGCAGCATTTGGTGGCAGGAATACTACAGATTGAAACGATGTATGGCTGTGCAAGTTTGTACATTTAAAATCAATGCAATGAAAATTAGTGTTTTGCAGTACCATCAATTTTTAACGTGTTTTAAATGAACGCATCCTTGGATATTGATCGTTCACTATTTATTAAATGGGGATGTGTGACGAGGCTGTTCCTTTAACAAGGTTATGGAGTCCTTGATTTTTCTTCAGAGAGGCCGCAAACAACACCGCGACTCTGAAGAACTCGAGGGTGAAAGTTTTTAAACCAGGTTGATAACACCGAACAGATACTGCCTCAGGTTGAAGCCTTTCAAGTTAAAAATAACAGTTGCGCAATGATAGGGGGGTCGCAAATTCTCCCATATCACTGTTTGACTTGTTTTTGATTTTTTTAATCAGTCGTGTATAGAAAGGCTGCTGGACTCACAGAAGCAGATTCTGGCTGGTACTCTCTCTCTCTGACTTTGATGCAATCAGACTTTGTTTCATTTTCCCTTTTGTGCTAAGAGATATTTATGTGAATTGTTGCAAGGATCTGTCACAGCATTATTTAATTCGGATAGTCTGTTGGGTTTTCAGGGAGGACAGGTTATTTAGTAATCTATTTTCCATTCTTTGTGCTTCATTCAGGAATCTTGTCAGTAAATTTCATTTTACTGAAAACTAAGTGGTTTGACGAACTGATTCTGTCCTGGAATACTGACTTTAAAGTTGCTTAAAACAACGAGCAAAGTTATGGTCTGGCAAACTTCTTGAAGTGTTCTAAGAGTTCTGCCTTGTACAAAACAGGAGTTACTCAGTTTTGTCACAAGATATGGATTACTCACTGAAATAAAATCAGAACAAGTGACAAAATTTACATCAAAATTATTCAAGGAAGTATGGACAGTTTATTAATAAAAGAATTAAAATCCACTGCATACCATCCAGAATCGCAAAAAGAATACGAAAATTGGCGTCAGATATGAAAGACAATGCTGAGGTTTTATCGTCAATACTAATGAGATGACTGAGATTTCTACCTTCTGTGATCTGAGAAGCACCAAATGACTCGACCAAATGCACTCAATTTGAATCAGTTTGTGGATAAAAATTGAGAGGACCATTGAAATTGATTAAGCAGAAGTTGATAATTTAGAATTCAGAGACCACATATTTGGATGATGTGTCAGATTTTCAGGAATGATTAAGTCGCGTCGGGGAGTTGACGAGACAGCATTTAAAATGATCACAGCATTCAATAAAACGAGAAACGTATAAGCAATCAAAAACCCACAATTTTAATGTCGACGAAAAGGTGCAGGGTTACTTTTAGTGATGGGTTAACCTTTTAAAGCAACGTTTCGTGCACCTTTCCAAGGCGAAAGGATTATGAGTGAGGTCAACCATTTGAGAAGAACTCCACAGAGAGTCTTTCACAAAGTGCGTCATGTGACTACAGTAACAAAGTTGAAGGTGATTCCTGTATCTTTAAGAGACAGTGAAAACTATTTTGACAGTGCAAGTTTGCAGGCAACTGTCATGTTACTGACTTGCAGTCTCATTATGTAATGGAAAATGGAAAATATGTAACGTTGGCCAAAAACTGGATATCTCAGTTATTTTGACCAACATCTGATTTTAATCAATGAGTTTAAATTATGCCTTCGGATACGAAAACCCAATCGAATTTAAAATTTGCTTGTTTGATATCATTCAACCAATCAGACGATCCGATGTTTGGGGTTTGAAAAAAGGAAGATTGGACCGTTGGTCAGAATGAGCGCCAACTGCAACTGAAACACTGCTATTCACCAACTTCTCTGTAAAATGCATATTTTAAATGTGAAACTTCTTTGTTACATAAGACTGAAGACAACCAATGGAGGTCGACAAACGGAGAAAAATTAATGGCGGAGAGGACAACGACTGTCTGCTTTTGAAATTTAAGTATATTCAAACTTAATACAGGCTTTATTCGATCAGTACGTTGTTATCGAGTGGGAGGTAGAGAAACAATCTTTAAGATAGAGGAGGCTCAGGGTTGTAAATAGTTGTTTCATATTGACTTTTAGACTTTAAGTTTTTTTTTGGGAAATAGTAGAATTTGCCTTCTACTCTGTCACTCATACTTTAAAATATTACAAGACAATCTCAGCTTTTCTGTGTCACTTGTTTAATTAGCAGAATGTTTTAGCGCCGAATTACAAGAAAAGACAATTGGAGGAAAGCCAATGGAGACTGTGATATTGAAAATAACACAGAGTGAAGAAACAAGTTCAGAGGAATTCTGAATTGTGCATTCCACACATTCAATTGGACAATGAAGAAGTTGTCAAATACTGGGTTAAATTATTGAGTTACCTTCCAAAGAAAACGGAAATGATAAGAAGGAGTTATTATTGTCGTATTGGCTGATATATGGAAAATCGTACCAAATGTTAGTAATATATATGCTTCACTCACTGAATTACAGAAGAAATATAAGAAATTTTAATTTACAGCCAACCGTCAGAACTCATTTGCCAGCCTGAAAGTTGTGTTCACCTTTGTCACAGTATTAGCCATGCAACATTTTAGGAACATGGGACTGGGATATCATAGCAATTACAGAAACATGGCTCAGGGGTGGGCAGACCTGGCAGCTTCATGTTTCAGAATAAAAATGCTCGAGGAAGGATAGAAACGGATTCATGAGATGAGGGGAGCGGCGTTTTTGATTGGGGATAGCATTACATCTGTGCTGAGGGAGGATATTCCTGGAAATACATCCAGGAAAGTTATTCGGGTAGAACTGTGAAACAAGAAAGGGATGATCACCTCATAGCGATTGTATTATAGACTAGTGAGAGGGAAATTGAGAAACAAACTTGGAAGAAGAAGTCATCTATTTTAAGAATAATAGGGTGGCTATGGTAGGGAATTTTAACTTTCTAAACATAGACTGGGAAGGCCATACTATTAAGGTTTAGACGGAGAGGAATTTGTTAAGTGTGTAAAAGAAAAATTTTCTGATTCAGTATGTGGATGCACCTACGAGTGAAGATGCAAAACTTGACCTACACTTGGGAAATAAGGCAGGGCAGGTGTCTGAGGTGTCAGTGGGGGAGCACTTTGTGGCCAGCGACCACAATTCTATTAGATTTAAAATAGTGATGAAAAAGGATAGACCAGGTCTAAAAGTTGAAGTTCTAAAATGGGGAATGGACAGTACTGACGGGATGAGGCAAAATTTTCAAAAGCTGATTGGGGGCAGATGTTCGCAGGTAAAGGGACAGCTGGAAAATGGGAAGCCTTCAGGAATGAGATCACGAGAATCCAGAGAAAATAGATTCCTTTTAGGGTGAAAGGAAAGGCTGTCAGGTACAGGGAATGCTGAATGACGAAAGAAATTGATTTTGGTTCACAAAAAGTAAAAAGCATATGTCAGGTATCCACAATGTAGATCGAGTGAATCCTTCGAAGAGTATAAAGGCAAGAGGTGTCGACTTAAGAGGGAAATCAGGAATGCAAAAAGGGGACATGAAATAGCTGTGGCCAATAGAATTAAGGAGAATACATAGTTTATACAAATGCATTAAGTACCAAGGGTAACTAGGGTGAGAATTGGTCCCCTCAAAGATCAGCAGGGTGGCCCTTGTGTGGAGCTGTAGAAAATGGGGAAGATAATAAAATAGTATTTTGCATTAGTATTTACTGTGAAAAAATGGATGGAAGATATAGAACATAGAACATAGAAGAATACAGCGCAATGCAGGCCCTTCGGCCCTCGATGATGCGCCGATCAAAGCCCACCTAACCTACACTGTCCCACTATCCTCCATATACCTATCCAATGCCCGCTTAAATACCCATAAAGAGGGAGAGTCCACCACTGCTACTGGCAGGGCATTCCATGAATTTACGACTCGCTGAGTAAAGAACCTACCCCTCACATCAGTCCTATATCTACCTCCCCCACTAAATTTAAAGCTATGCCCCCTTGTAATAGCTGACTCCATACGTTTGAAAAAGGTTCTCACTGTCAACCCTATCTAACCCCCTAATCATCTTGTACACCTCTATCAAGTCACCCCTAAACCTTCTTTTCTCCAATGAAAACAACCCCAAGTGCCTCAGCCTTTCCTCATAGGATCTTCCTACCATACCAGGCAACATCCTGGTAAACTTCCTCTGCACCCGTTCCAGTGCCTCCACATCCTTCCTATAGTATGGCGCCCAAAACTGCACACAATATTCCAAATGCGGCTGCACCAGGGTCTTACACAACTGCAGCATGACCTCAGGACTCCGGAACTCAATTCCTCTACCAATAAAAGCCAGTACGCCATATGCCTTCTTCACTGCACTATTTACCTGGGTGGCAACTTTCAGAGATCTGTGTACATGGACACCAAGATCCCTCTGCTCTTCCACACTCCCAAGTATCCGACCATTAACCCAGTACCCCATCTTTTTGTTACTCTTGCCAAAGTGAATCACCTCACACTTAGCTACATTGAACTCCATTTGCCACCTTTCTGCCCAGCTCTGCAGCTTCTCTATATCCCGCTGTAACCTGCCACATCCTTCCTCACTGTCTACAACTCCTCCGACTTTCGTATCATCCGCAAACTTGCTCACCCAACCTTCTAACCCTTCCTCCAGGTCATTTATAAAAATGACAAACAGCAATGGTCGCAAAACAGATCCTTGTGGTACACCGCTAGTGACGGCACTCCAAGAAGAACCTTTGCCATCAACTACTACCCTCTGTCTTCTTCCAGCCAGCCAATTCCTAATACAAACCTCCAACTCACCCTCAATGCCATATCTCTGTATTTTCTGCAGTAGCCTACCATGGGGGACCTTATCAAACGCCTTACTAAAATCCATATATACCACATCTACCGCTTTCCCCTCATCTACCTCCTTAGTCACCTTCTCAAAGAATTCAATAAGGTTTGTGAGGCACGATCTGCCCTTCACAAAACCATGCTGACTATCCTTGATCACATTATTCTTATCCAGATGTGCATAAATCCTATGCCTTACAATTCTCTCTAAGACTTTGCCCACAACAGAAGTGAGACTCACTGGCCTATAGTTAATAGGATTATCCCTACACCCCTTCTTGAACAAGGGAACCACATTTGCTTGTCTCCAGTCCTCTGGCACTGCTCCTGTAGACAAAGAGGACACAAAAATCAAGGCCAATGGCTCTGCAATCTCCTCCCTTGCTTCCCATAGAATCCTAGGATGAATGCCATCATGCCCAGGGGACATATCTATTTTCACCCTTGCCAGAATTTCCAACACCTCTTCTCTACATATCTCAAAGCCATCCATTCTACTTATTCGTGCCTCAGTATTCATATCGACAACAATGTCATATTCCTGAGTGAATACTGACGAAAAGTATTCATTCAGTGCCTCCCCAATCTCTTCAGCCTCCACACGCAGCTTCCCATTACTATCCTTGATTGGACCTATTCCTACCCTAGTCATTCTTTTATTCCTAACATACCTATAGAAAGCCTTAGGGTTTTCCCTAATCCTACCAACTAAGGACCTTTCATGTCCCCTCCTTGCTGCTCTTCGCTCTCTCTTCAGGTCCTTCCGGGCTACCTTATAACTCTCAATCACCCCTATTGAACCTTCACGCCTCATCTTTACAAAGGCCGCCCTCTTCCATTTAACAAGGGATTCCAATTCCTTATTACACCACGGCTCCCTCACACGACCCTTTCCTCCCTGCCTGATACGTTCGTACTTATCAAGGACACTCAATAGTTGCTCCTTGAACAAGTTCGACATATCAATTACGCTCTAGCCTATGAATCTAATTTTCTAATCCACACATCCTAAGTCATGCCTCACCGCATCATAATTTCCCTGCCCCCAGCTATAACTCTTGCCCTGTGGTACACACTTATCCCTCTGTAAAAGACTCCTAACAGGGTGACCTCACCTCTCCTATTCCTAACCTCAACCCAAACTTCCTCAGGTGACAAATCTTCGTCCATCTTCCTTTCCACCGCTGTAATACTATCTTTGACAAGCAAAGCCACCACCCCCCCTCTTTTATCCCCACCTCTGACCCTACTAAAGCATTTAAACCCTGGAACCTGCAACAGCCAATCCTGTCCCTGATCTAGCCATGTCTCCGTAATAGCCACAACATCGAAGTCCCAGGGACCAACCCACACTGCAAGTTCACCTACCTTATTTCGTATACTTCTGGCATTAAAGTATACACTCTTCAAGCCACTCTTCTGTTTACAGGCACCCTCCTTTAAGATTGATGCCATATTCCTAACCTCCCTACACTCCAGGTCCTGCATCCTAAAGCTACAGTCTGGGTTCCCATGCCCCTGCAGAGTTAGTTTAACCCCCCCCCCCCCCCAAGAGCACTAGCAAACCTCCCCCCAAGGATACTGGCGCCCCTCTGGTTCAGGTGCAGACCACCCTGTTTATAGAGGTCCCACCTTCCCCAGAAAGAACCCCAGTTATCCAAGTACCGAAATCCCTCCCTACTGCACCATCCCTGTAGCCACGCATTTAACTGTTCTCTCTCCCTATTCCTCGACTCTCTATCACGTGGCACGGGTAACAAACCAGAGACAACAACTCTGTTCGTTCTAACTCTGAGTTTCCAACCTAGCTCCCTAAAAGCCTATCTAACATCCTCAGCACTCCTCCGACCTAAGTCATTGGTGCCAATATGGACCACGACTTCAGGCTGCTCCCCGTCCCCCTTAAGGACCCGGAAAACATGATCAGGGACATCACGTACCCTTGCACCTGGGAGGCAACATACCAAACGTGAGTCTCTCGTTCCCACAAAACCGCCTATCTGTGCCCCGAACTATCGAGTCCCCAATTATTATTGCTCTGCTCTTCTCCACCCTTCCCTTCTGAGTAGCGGGGACAGGCTCCGTGCCAAAGGCCTGAGCCCCGTCACTTACCCCTGGTAAGTCGTCCCCCCCTACAAGTATCCAAAATGGTATACTTGTTCTTGAGGGGAACGGCCGCAGGGGGTCCCTACACTGGCTGCTTCCTCCCAGTCCCCCTCACTGTCACCCATCTCTCTGCCATCTTTGGAGTTACTACTTCCCTATAGCTCCGACCTATGACCCCCTCTGCCTCCCGAATGATCCGAAGTTCATCCAACTCCAGCTCCAGTTCCCTAACACGGTCTTGGAGGAGCTGGAGATTGGTGCACTTCCTGCAAGTGTAATCAGCAGGGACATCCATGGCATCCCTCACCTCATACATGTTGCAGGAGGAACATTGCACTGCCTTCACTGCCATCCCTCTAAAGCTAACCTTTATTTTAAAACAAAACTGGGTCGGAAGAATACAACAAGCAAAATTCAGCACTTACCTACTTACCAAAACGGATCTTATTATTAGGTTAGAGGAGGAGGGCGGGTGGGAGGAACTACCTCCGTAGTGCCTCGGGTTCTTCAGCTGCGCGCTTTTAAAGGGGAAACAAACCGACCCAGGTAAGCTTACGCTCCACCTGCTTCCGGGTCTCGGCTGCCTCTCTGGTCGTCGTCACTTCCCCCTGCTGCTCCCGCTCTTTGTGGGAAGAGAGAGAGTGAAAAAAAACACCGCTGCCCGCTACCGGTAAGTACTTTTAAAACAAACAGTCTTATGTTAGCTGCTGCTCGCACTCAAAATGACCGTTAGCGTCGAAGGGTGAGTATTTATACTCACTGCTTTCCTTCCCGGCTGCCTCTCTGGTCGTCGTCACTTCCCCCTGCTGCTCCCGCTCTTTCTGTGAAAAGAGAGAGTGAAAAAAAACACCGCTGCCCGCTACTGGTAAGTACTTTTAAAACAAACAGTCTTACCTTAGCTGCTGCTCGCACTCATAAAATGTCGGGAAATAGATGGTGACTCATTTCAAAGTGTCCACATTACAGAGAAGAATATGCTGGAGGTCTTGAAACGCAAAAAGGTGGAGAAATTCCCAGGTCCTGATCAGGTGAAGCCCAGAACTCTGTGGCAAACTTGTGAAGTGATTGCTGGGCCTCTTGCTGAGATATTTGCATTGTCAGAAGTCACAGGTGAGGTTCCAGAAGACTGGAGATTGGCTATGGGCCATTGAGTCTGAAGTTGGTGATGGGCAAGTTGTTGGAGGGCATCCTGATGTACAGGATCTACATGCTTTTGGAAAGGAGAGGCCTGATTAGGGATAGTCAGCATTGCTTTGTGCGTCGGAAGGCATGTCTCCCAAACTTGATTGAGCTTTTGTAAGATGTAACAAAGAGGATTGGTGAGGGCAGATTGGCAGATGTGATCTAAAAGGTCTTCAGTAATGCGTTTGACAAGATTCCCCATGGGAGAGTGGTTAGCAATGTGAGATCTCACGGAATGCAGGTTGAACAAGCCATTTGAATATAGAACCGGCTCAAAGTAGAGGACAGAGGGTGGTGGGGGAGCATTGTTTTTGGTGTGCTTTCTTTTATTGATCAGAATATTGAGTACGGGAGTTAAGATGTCACATTGCGGTTGTACAGGACATTGGTTAGGCCATTGTTCGAATATTGTGTGCAATTGTGGTCTCCTTCCTATCTGAAAGGTGCTGTGAAACATGAAAGTGTTCAGTTAAGTTTAACAAGGATGTTGCCAGGGTTGGAGGATTTGAACTGTAGGGAGAAGCTGAACAGGCTAGGGCTGTTTTCCCTGGAGCGTCAGGCGTTGAGGGGTTACCTTACTGAGAGTTAAAAGAAATCATTAGGGGCATGGATAGGATAAATAGACCAAGTATTTTCCCAGGGATCAGCGAGTCCAGAACGAAAGGGTACAGGTTGAAGGTGAGAGCGGAAAGATATAAAAGAGACCTCAGAGGCAAGGTTTCACTAAATGGGCGGTACATGCATGGAATGAGCTACCGGAGGAAGTGTTTTCAGGCTGGTGCAATTGCAACATTCACGAAGCATTTGGATGGGAAAATGAATAGTCAGGGTTTGAAGAGATACGGGTCCGGTGCTGGCAGGTGGGACGAGATGGCGTTGCGATATTTGATTGTTTGGACGGGTTTCACTCCATGACTAATTACAAAAAGCCATTCAAAGTGGCGAGTGATCTTAATGTTCGTACTGTGACCTTCCAGGAAGAAAACGAGAAGGTAGAAAGACTGATCACGTATTTCAGCAGCAGATTGAAAATGCATCAGCAGAAATATTCGACAATGGAGAAGGAGACTTCGCGCTTGTTGTTGGCTTTGAAACATTTCAACCTTTATGTAACCAGTAACGTGTCTCAGTTAATCATATAAATTGATCATGACCCATTGAAGTTTGTGGAGAAATGTAAGGACAAAAATTCCAGACGTTTCGGTTCGAGCTCCTTCTCACATGCATTCAATTTGAAAGTTGTGTATGTGCCAGAATGAGCAAACATGATTGCTGACGCATTGTCAAGGCTTGAATAAGAAACAGACGCATTCAGTGGATGAAGTAAAACAGACTGAAACAGAAATAGTACTGCATGTTTGCATCGTTATTGCCAGTGTAATGTATATATGTGTTGAAGTTCACTGACAGTTTCACATAAAATGATTTTAAAATGAAGGCATCATTGGATATTTGATATTTCTTATTTTTGTACGGGAGGAGGAGTGATGCTGATTTTTTTTACAAGGTTGTGCTGTCTTTTGTTTTTAACATTGTCGTGAACGCAGATGATTAGTGATGTTGCCTCAGACAAAAGGCTTTCAACTGTAAAAAAAAATGAAAGTGGTGCAGGCAGATATGCCAGCTCAGCTTTTCTCGGTTTTGGTCCACTATGGGGTCGTGTTAGTAAGCAGTCAATGTTTTTACACTGCTACTAAAAGGAACTTGGACATGTGTACATGGAAGATGTTGTTCAAAGCTGCATATCTCTCTGACCTTTCTTATGTAAGACCCTGTGTTTGATTTTTCCTGTTTTGCCAAAGTGTGTTTATGAGGATTGTTGCAGGAATTTGGAACATTCCTTAAGTTGTCAAAGTCTGTTGAAGTTTTGAATAAGTTAAATTCAATGGAATTCTGGCATTTTGTTTTGTTTGTGTTTCATTCAGTACACTGAAAATAAATTCTGTTTTATTTTAAAACAAGAGGTTTTGACAAGCTACATCACTCCTGGACACCAGCTCTGAAACAAGTAGATTGGTTCGTGTCTGGGCTACAATCTTAAAATGTATTGAGAGGGTCTGGCCTGGTCCAGAACAAATGTATTTAAAACAGAGTTACATGCGTTTCTGACTGGTAAGGTGTTCAAATGTTTTGGGGAGAAGGGCAGGAGAATAGAATTGAAAAACAGTCATGATCAAATGATCAACTGACTTGATGGGCTGAATGGACTAAAGCTGCTGTTACATTGTAAGTCATATTGATACAATATAGAGCAATATTTATATGTGGACACAAACAACTCCAGCATGAAAAAACATATATCTATATTGCATTCTTGTTTCAAATGGCCGAACTCTTACATTATATAGTCTAATGATCCAATATATAACAATATTTATATATTGACACAAACAGTTCCAACATGAAAATGAAAATTCTATACTGTATTCTTGGTTCAAACAGAGATTAAGAAGTGGACTCCTGCTTTTCATGAATTATTCCCCTGTCTTAACTCGTTCATTAAGCTTCGGTCTTTTCGATGATGTAACACTTCAACTTTCAGGCGACAGGAGGTACGGATATGATACTTAGATATTTCCCAGTTTGTCAGAAATATGCGATTGAGAGCAATCTGTGCAGTTACCTGCTGTAAGATTTATTTGTCTTTCTGCAGGAGTTTCATGATCAGTCAGAACCATAACCACACCCAGACGGACACAACAACACATCCACACTGACATACACAGTCACACACCCACACACCGCCCCCCACCACGCACGCATGCACGCAGAGAGAGAAACAGAGATATTGAGACACATAGGAGGATACCCATGTACAGACAGAATGCTCACACATCGCGTGTGCACACACACACACATAAAACCATGCGATGAAAGAGCAACGCATCTCTGCACAGACACCAAACCAATCGGAGCCACACTCTCACGTTCATGTAGAAATGAACTCAGAGTGAGTGGCTTGACACAAAAACCTGTAAGATCTGATAGAAACGGCAGTTACACACGCACATACAAGTACATTCAAATGCATTTAATGAGGCACAAGTACAATTAGTTATAGACAAAGAGAGACACTCAGAAACAAAAAGAGACACATGTACAGAGAGGTACAAAGTGATCCGGCTGTGGGCACAGAAAGATCTTGACACACTGTCAGACAGCTCAACAAACCACTCCCCTGCTTAAACATGAGCACAGTCAGGCAGAGACGCACTCCACACTCACACAATAATATACCAAGACACAGAGACGCACACATATGAAATCACAGAACAATCGTGACATGCTGACAGTAACACCCACACACCCATACACCCCCACACCACAACGTCATCGGAAGGTAACTCCACAAAGAGCATACACACAGACACAAACACAACAGTTGTGTGTGTGCAAAACAGACACAGGCACAGACATGTACACAGACATAAAGGCACTCAACTTCACGGAAACACTCTCATACAGACTGAATAGTATTCCCAAATACATCGCTGACAGGAGAGATGAATGGCCTGCTGCTACTAATTGACTATGTGCCCCCGTATTTGTCAATCTGTCAGTCAATCAAAGATAGAAACCTTTTCATCTCTGACACCTCCCTCCCCTTCCTGGACCTCTACATCTCCATTAATGACGACCGACTTGACAATGACATTTTTTACAAAGCCACCGACTCCCACAGCGACCTGGATTACACCTCTTCCCACCCTACCTCTTGCAAAAATGCCATCCAATATTCCCGATTTTTCCGCCTCCACCGGATCTGCTCCCAGGAGGACCAGTTCCAACACAGAACTCATCAGATGGCCTCCTTCTTTCGAGATCACAATTTCCCTTCCCACGTTGTTAAAGATGCCCTGCAACGCATCTCGTCTACATCCCGCACCTCCGCCCTCAGACCCCACCCCTCCAACCGTAATAAGGACAGAACGCCCCTGATGCCCACCTTCCACCATACTAACCTTCGCATAAACCAAATCATCCGCCGACATTTCTGCCACCTCCAAACAGACCCCACCACCAGGGATAAATTTCCCTCCCAACCCCTTTCCGACTTCCAAAAAGACTGTTCCCTCCGGGACTACCTGGTCATGTCCACGCCCCCCCCCCTACAACACGCCCTTCCATCCTGGCACTTTCCCCTGCCACTGCAGGAACTGTAAGACCTGCGCCCATACCTCCTCCCTCACCTCGATCCAAGGCCCTAAAGAAACCTTCCACACACATCAAAGTTTTACTTGCACACCCACTAATATCATTTATTGTATCCGTTGCTCCTGTTGCGGTCTCTTCTACACTGGGGAGACTGGGCGCATCCGAGCAGAGTGCTTTAGGGAACGTCTTCGGGACACCCGCACCAATCAGCCACACCGCCCCGTTGACCAACATTTCAACTCCGCCTCCCACTCTGCCGAGGACATGGAGGTCCTGGGCCTCCTTCACCGCCGCTCCCTCACCACCAGACGCCTGGAGGAAGAACGCCTCATCTTCCGCCTCGGAACACTTCAACCCCAGGGCATCAATGTGGACCACCCTAGTTCGAAACTTCCAGCTCAGCACTGTCCCCATGACTTGTCCGGACTTGTCCTACCAGTCTATCTCCTTTTCCGCCTATCCACTCCACCCTATCCTCCCTGAACTGTCGCCTTCATCCTCTCCCCCACTCACCCATTGTACTCTATGCTACTTTCTCCGCACCCCCACCCTCCTCGAGCTTACCTCTCCATGCTCCAGGCTCACTGCCTTTATTCCTGATGATGGGCTTTAGCCCGAAACGTCAATTTCGAAGCTCCTTGGTTGCTGCCTGAACTGCTGTGCTCTTCCAGCACCACTAATCCGGAATCTGGTTTCCAGCATCTGCAGTCAACGTTTTTACACCGTGATGACTGGTGACCCATTCTGCTTCCCCCGTCCCCATCAATCCCTGGGTGATGTACTGAGATCTATGTGATTATACTGCTGGAATCCTTGGCGTACATATGCAATTCCTGCGCTGGGAACACTGCAGCTGCCAACAAACTTCACTCAGTTGTTTTGCTTAATGACTAAGTGAAGAATTTCCTTGACCAGTTGTTGCGCTGCATTCCTGAACTTCTCTCTGAACGTGGGCAGAGTCACTGCATAAAATAATGTGTTTGTGCTGCAGCCGAAATCCTTCAGCATTTCTGCAACAAACGTAAACTGGGTTCCAAACCTGTTATTCCAACGATTTCCTCCTTTAATCTGGAAATGTAAGATATTTGCACCGTACACTAACCACAAAATTATGAAGCTGACTGGTATGGTGAAGAGGTAAATAACTGACCTCCTCCAGCTCTCCATCTATGCATCTTTGTGACTCTTTCCCCTCCTCTGACCCCTCAGGCTCTTGCAGATTCGACTGGACACTAAAATGTACCTGACCGTCAGAGTGATTATCAACAAAATTAAAATGAATGGGATGAAAGGAGTTAAAATGTAACCAAACCACGTAAATCCCAGCTACTTGGGATCAGTAAAATAATTTGACTTTATATAGCAATTTATCGGAACATCGTCAATTATCCTCCAAGGTTTATATCGAAAACAGTAGAGAATGTCCTTTGAAAAGAGCAGAATGCCGGTTGCAGCCAGAGTGACGGACAAGGCTATCTCTCTCCAACATTTCCTCTTCATTTTCAGGCAGCAAATTGCTACAAAACGATCAAAGGAGAAAAGGACAGTGAACCAAACAAAACAATCTCCCGCTTTACGAGCCGGGACAGCGACAGCACTGCACACAGTTCAGGAAGCATTTTGGGAAGTACAAGTATTTGATTCGCCACAGCATGATGTCTGTGAGAATGAATAGTCGATCTGATGTTGTGATCGCCAACAGGCAGCGACTTGTGCAGTTGGATAGGCCGCATTTTCCACGTGCGAGAACCAAAATCACCCGGAAATTGACTAAAGGAGTCGATCAAATGGAAATCAGAAATTAGGTAAAAACCTGATGAAGGGCTTTTGCCCGAAACGTCGAGTTTACAGCTCTTCGAATGCTGCCTGAACTGCTGTGCTTTTCCAGCACCACTCTAATCGCAAATTAGAAATTGCCATCGTGGCCTAAAATGTTAGATGAAAGGGAAGGGGTTTTGAGGAAATGTGAGGAAGAGGTGTTCACCCAAAGCATGGTGGGGGTCTGTTAATTCAGTTCCTGGGAGGGTAGTGGAATCAGGAAACCTCACAAACTTTTAAAAGTACCTGGATGAATAATTGAAACTTCATAACATACGAGGCTACGAGCATGTTGCTGGAAGCCAGGACGATTCGTAGATTTTGTGTAGCGTTGATAGCACAAACTTAATTGTCCAAATGAAATATTCTGTCTTTTTTTTAATGATTCTGAGAAGCACTTCAAGGAGGCAGGTTGGGAAGTGAACCATTTTAATGAAATAAATGTAAGGGCTTTGAATGCTGAAAATATGTGATGGCACTCATCCACAGATTCAATCAATAAGTACCTCGACCTGGACCCAATATACCGGCCACTGCAGTGGACAGCTGGACCTGACAAGCAGAAGCGGCAGATACAAATCACAATAACTGCCGGACGAAGCATCACAGAAGCGCTTCACAGGAGGCGCCCAGGCACTAAGGATGTCACCGAGAGAGGGGACGAAACATCTGCAACACAAATTCCCAGCTCGGCGAACAGAACCACAACAATTAGGAAATGCAGTACTCCAATTCATGTAAAATAAGATCCAACATAATAAAAATCTAGTAACTGACTCTCTCTTGTGTTCTGATAATGTCAGGGGCAATTAATATTACAAGTGATAATGTCATTACCCAACAGGTCAAAAACAGTGCAACCTTTCACAACATTTGCTTTTAAAAAACATGTTTGAATAATGAGAATAACTAAACAAGGATGCTGCCTGAACTGCTGTAATAATCTAAATGATTAATTCCTGATTTCTAAACTTAGTTAAAAATCATTCCTCCGCAAGAATTACTTCATGCATTGTAAAAACTATAGAGATACAAATACTTCTTCATGGAACAAATGGAAGGTCGTCATAGCACTCTGGAATTCACTTTAACACTCCACAGTATTGCAATTATTCTTCAAGTCCAGATCCAGGTTCCCTTTAAATGAGTTGTGGTTTGATACCTCCAGCTCCCAGCGAAACTGAGCAGTGAGTTCAAGACGCCCCAACACCTTTTGAACGAAACAGTCAGTCTCGTGTACCCGATAATCCTTCCATCAATTTGTATTACTCTGTTTCTCCTGATAAATGTTCCTGTGTTTGGCGTGATCGGTCTCCGTCTATGTCCCTGATTATTTTGATGACTTCAATCACATCACCTCTCATTCACCTCTGTTCAAAGGAAAATGACCCAAACACTATCCATCTTTCCTGAATTCTACAGTAATTTCCACATAATGGCAACATTTTTGTAAATCTTTTCGAAACTGCCTCAGTGCAATTCTGTCCTCACTGCGCGGTGGTGACAAAGTACTGTTCATAAAACCATAGGTGTGAGCCACCCAGTGTCTCACGGAGTTCTAGTGCTACAAATCTTGCGGGGGTGAGGGAAATTGTTTTGCGTTGGCTCTGTTGCAGTGTGAGAGATTCCTATTTTGGTCGATGTAAGATGCAATTTCATCTAAGTCTGGATGTGTGATTGGTAGCGTAAAATGGATCTGGAGAGGTATAGTTGGGGCATCGTCTGATTGAAGTGTGGTGTCAGTTAATCAGTTTCTCGGGCGTTAGGATATGTGGTTAGTCGCCTCACTTCTGTTCTGATACCAACTGATTAATTACAAAACAAGCCAGACCCCCTGAACGAAATCCAGTTTGATGGATTATAATCTTATGTCTTTTCATTTATCAAAGTGATCTCTTGCTGAGTAGTAAACGCAAACTGCTGCAAGTATTGCGCTCACGTCAAAAACAAAGTTTATTTCGAAAAGAAATGAAAAAATATTAGAATGCAAACTCTCGACTTTTCACACAGATTCAAAGAAAATGATTATGCAGTGTGTGTAATTCTCATTAACTTCAAAACAATGCATAGATGAAACGAAAGAAAGCAGCTTATTCCTTAATATACAATGCTCTGCCTTTCCAAGGAAAATACGCGTCGTGTAATATTCACACCATGGTCCCTGGATCTAACATTTGCTCAAATGACTTGTGCCTGCCACTTTTAAAGTGAAGCTGCTGTGAACTTCTTAATGGAACTACCACAAAGTTGATTGTGAATGTACTCAGCGTTAAGTAATCTCTTCAGAGCATCTTTTCTCCCAATAAATCTGTCTCGGATGAACAGAAATGTTCACTCCAAGGTACGAAAGCTGACTAATTTTCGCATCCCCTTCTCATGAGGAAAATTTTGTGTATCCACCCAGTTTCAGGAAATAAAAAAGACTGAAACAAATGAGAAAAATGATAAAAATTAAGCGATTCATTCTGAATCTCATATTGCTGACCTCTCGAGCAAACCTTTAGATACCATTGATACCATGCTGGGTGATAAACAATAATTAAAAAAAAACATTGTGGACTCGTGCACAAAGCCATTCAACCCATTCAATTGCTGTGGTAACAGGAATACCTCGAAGTTTAATGTTAGCATCAGAAGGACAGAATAGCCGACAGCTTATTCGTTCAAAAAACAGAAAAGAAATCCCTCCCGATTTTTTTTTTCTATTCTCGACATAAAAATACCACTGTATATATTTTTTTTCAAAGAGACTGGCGTCTTTAATACCATCGAAATGCAGCGTAGTCTCCACTTGAATTGAGATTTCTGCAGGCTTGCCACAAGACATTAATCATTACACCATGGAAAGTTTAATTTCCTGGGCGATTCCTGCAGAGTGTGCGATTACTACCCATGCGTCATTCTGAGTAATGACATGAATCCTAAGAAAGACTCAGGCAATGTCAGATGTGTAAGGCACTTACCAGGAATTGTTACAATCGGAATGTTCGTGTAAATGATTTTCCACATCTGATGAATTGAAAAAGTCATTTTCTACAAAAATCTCTTTGTAAAAGCAATCTCTCTTTTCGAAATTCCAAGGTGATATAATCCCGAAGTCTTTCATTTGTACCTGCTGATACCTCTGGGGGACATTGACATGACAACGTGGTTCCAATCATTTATTTAAGAATTTGAACAAACAGGTGACTGCGGTGTTTTAACTCCGAGTTGTGATCCTTCCTTGTTAGAACTTGGGTTTATTCGATGATTAAAATCCGAATCGGTCAATAGCAAACATGGGAACATGCATGCTGAGCCATTTATTGGAATCTCTACAGTGTGGAAGCGGGTTAATCGGCTCATCGAGTCCACACTGACCCTGCAAATTGCATCCAACGCAGGCGCACCCGCTGGCGCTGTGAGGCAGCAGGGTTAATCAATCAGTCCTTGTGGCACGCTATTTTCCAGCGTTGACACCCCAATTCTATCCATCCAACTTGGAAATCTTATTTTACATCATATTGTTTTTAAGTTGACATTGACATTTGGAAATTAATTCCGGTGGAGAGTTTCTCAGAGAAATGTTCTCCTCAACACTGTGTTGTGGCTTTCCTGTTTAATTGCAGCTGTAGCATGAAAGAAAAATAGCTGGTTACCGGAGACGACACATTGTCGGTCTTAACAAACTCAACAGAATTGAAGCGGGAAAGTGTAGAAAATGAAGAGCCACAGGTCCTGCTCAATATTGGCATGAACAATGTTAGGTGGTGAAATAGCCCTTCAGAGGTCAGAATCCAACATTAATCAATCCTCATTTACAAAAGCACAGCCTGTGACAGCAGTCTCTCACTGCCTTCGGCATTCAACATCTCCATATCCATGACATTCATCCTTTTTATGTCAGCAAGGGCTCACTGATTGAGACACATTAATAGCCACAATCAGGGAACTCATATCCGATGAGGTCAAGTTGGCTGACCTCATCACAAATATTACCAGAAGGAAAAGCTTGGGGTTTCTGAAAGTGGAATTGAGCAAATCAGGCAAGAAATTGAACAGCTGATCCTTGGGTTACTCCAAGTGCTCATTTGATTATTGCATGTGTGGCTGGAAATATTGGTTCCAAGGGGAATAGCGTCGGACATTTCATTTATTGGTGAGGGTTCTGGGCCTGCTGCGATCTGAATACATTGGAAGAGTGGTTTGTTTTTAATTGAATGTTACTGTTCTAGCCGGATTATCAATAAAGTATGCGTGGGCGACACGGTATAAACTGTGGTTGGCACTGCTGCCTCACAGCGCCAGAGACCTGGGTTCAATTCCCGCCTTTGGTAACTGACAGTGAGGAGTTGACACGTTCTCCCCGTGTCTGCGTGGGTTTCCTCCGGGTGCTCCGGTTTCCTCCCACAGTCCAAAGATGCGCAGGTGAGGTGAATTGGCCATGCTAAATTTCCTGTCGAGTTCGGTAAGGGGTAACTGTATGTGTGGGTTACACTTCGGCAGGTCGGTGCGGACATGTTGGGTCGAAGGGCCTGTTTCCACACTGTAATGTAATCAAATCTAATCTAATCTTAAAGTGATAAGTTAGTTTTGAAACCTCACCTTTAAAACTTATTATTTATGATAATGTGTTCGGTATTTGGACAGAGAAACCACTTTGAAAGAATTAACTTATTACTTCTCACAGTCTTGAATTGATACAAGAGCACAGATGTAAACACGCTGCAATGAAATATGCTTTCTCCAAATAGTAAGAACACAATTAAAAAGCATGATTTTGCAATTTTATTGTATTGGGGAAGAGTGATCTCAACATACTCGAATTATTTGCCAACATGGAGAATGAAGAAACTTGCGTCCTGAATCTAAATAGAGAGTTGATGTATAAATGAGCAATGCTGGACTGAGGAACATGAACAAAGACGTTCTCAGTTGAGAGGCAATGGCAAAAGAGGACGAAATATCTGAATGCATTGCAACAATTATTCAGGTGCTTCGGGATCAGCAAGAAAACAGGATAGGTGAGAATGGGCAGCCCTGCCTGACTCTGGATCTGATCAGGAAGCCCTCTGATTCCCAGCCATTGACGGCAGAAGCAGTAAAAATATCTGTTTCCATGCTGTACATCTCTATGACTCTACGGCCTGTTGAATTCATTTGCTGAATCCTCCCCAAAACTCAATGTCGAAAGCACATCTCAGACTTCGCTGCACAATATCCTGTCAAAGGTCTTCTCCTGGTCCAGACTGATGAGGCAGGCCTCCAACTCCCCGGTCCTGTACGGAGGTGATCATGTCCCTCAGGAGAAAAATGCTCTCATTGTTAGTGCTGCCCACTACAGGACAGGTTTGATCGGTTAGAATCACTGATACCAGAGATGATCTGACCAGGTTGGTTATGACCTTAGATACGATTTTGAAATGTGTAGTCAGCAATGAAACAGGTTGCCAGTCCTTCAACTTGTCCTTCGAATTGTTGATGAGGGGCGAGATACCTTTTTTTGTGCGTTTTGCATTGGTCCTGGCCAATCATGTCCCACCGATTTGACCACAATTTGGTGGGAAAGCAGTGACCTCTGTGAATTTTACACATTTCTGAGTACTCAAAAGCCTTGTCAGCTCATTCAGGGAGAATGGCTGCTGTCGCATCTCCCGGGTGCTGTTGTCTAAGACCTCCGTGATATTTGGCAGGAATGACTGGGAGATTTGCAGTGTTAGTTGGCTTCATGTCGTAGAGTCCAGCAGAAAAGGATTTGCTGATCCTCAGAATGTCATTTTGAGAGGACATTACCGAGCCATCTTCTTCCTTCAAGCTGCTGATCACTGATCTCCCGCTGTCCATCTTCTGAAAGAACAATAATGCGCAGGACTCACCCTGCTCGGCTTTCTGGATGATGGACCAGGAAGTTACCTTGAAGGCTTCTGATGTAAAGAGCAAGGCTTACTAAAGATTGGTCGTAACATCGACCTCCATCGCCTGCAGTAGGCGATGGTTCTGCATGCTCTTTTGGATTTTGGACAGTTCTCCCTGCTAAAGATCCTCTTTATATTCCCCACGACTATCGCCCACAAGTCCGAGAGACGCTGAAAGAGTGATGTCACAGTTCGACAAACTGTGGAATCCATTTTGAGCTTCTCTGTGTTCTCTTGTTCCAGCAGTTTCACCATCAGGTTACACGTTCCCTTTCTGGCCAGCAGGAGGCAGTGATCATGGAGGAACACCGGGTTGACGTCGGTGAATCTGCCCAAACCCAATCCAAGTCTCTCCAATCTAACCTCACAGGTGAAGCGTTCCAAGCCTGCGCAAATCCCCTTCAACCTTCCTAGTGATAGTTTCAAAAGCGTTCATGCTGTTGTGTCCATTTACTTCCAGGTTGGTTGCAACCTTCTTTCTTCTTTGCTCTCTCGAATTCATCTTTCCTTTCGTTTGCTTTTGGCCATGACGGTTGGTGAATATGGGATCAGTGGTGTCTACAGCAGCAACCTTATGAACTGGAACATGAATCCTGGTGTTGGTAGGGGTAGGCCCAGGTACACAATCCCATTATCTTGACCGATTACATTGAACAGGTGTTAATGAGACAATGGAACTGAGATGTTAAACCAGGAAACTTGCCCCTTTGCCTGTAAAATTCAATCAAGCCAGGCAGATATGCAAGTCTTCATTTTGACTGAAAATTGAATGGATTGGTGATGAGACATTGCCACAAGGTTTCGGATTGAGAAATAGTTCTGAGTTTAAGTAGAACTCTTCTTTAGATGATTAATTTAAAAAGATGACATCAAAACATCAAATGCTGTTTATGTACCACAATTTCTATGATAGAAACTGAATTTAAATTCCGTTAAGTACATTGTTACTTCAAAAGTTACTAAGCAATTCTGATCGAACATGACCTGAATGACTGGCGAAAAAAAGGTCAGAAATCGCACGAGAGCTTGTGCTTTCAACTGGACCTGTTTAATAATAGCTTGGTATCGTGTGACCTCTGACATTGTCTCCCCCATTTCAATGCTGGCACCTCCACATCATAGCTAAAAAAAAGCAGCTCAAATCAGAGTGTTCCCACACACACTGCAGAGAATCTCAGGACAAAGAAGCAGGGACCTTGGGAGTGGGAGGAACAGCTCCAACTCCAATTCAACAAGCCGTAATCAGGGATTCTAACCACGTGCCTGGGCAAAGACATTTCAGAACTGAAAAATTACCCGGGATTTTAGCGGGAAAAATTGGGTTTGCAAAGCTGCATATTTATCGAACCTGGATATCAAAGATAATAAAACACTTCTCGTTATTGGTGTATGACGAGGCCCATTAATGAGCAGAAAGACCAGACCATATGAGAACAAAACTTACAGGTGAAATTCTGAATGTCTACAGGGAAATGGCCTGCACAGCGATTAATCCTTTTGCCTTAGAATTTTACAGGCGGAAAAACCAATCAGTAAAATTTCACTCATGTCGTTTAGGGAAAGAAAATTGAATCCTTACTTGGTCTGACCTGTACGTGACTCCAGACAGACTGCAATATGGTTGATTCTGAACTGCCAAGAATTGGCAATAAATGCTGTTTTGACCAGTGATGCTGTCATCTCACAAAATACCACAAATGTTACGGCTGCAATGAAACAAATCCCTGGTTAGATCTCACTTGGTGTAATGTGAACAGATCCAGCAACCACACCTTACTTTGGATACAATGGCATACAATGGGAGGGAATACAGTACAGATTTGCAAGAATGAGAGCTTAACTTTAGGGGTTTAGTTATAATGAGAGGCTCGACAAATGTGGCCTTGTTTCTGTCGAAATTGAAGACAGGGTGGATGAAGGTAAACTGTTTCCATTGGTTGGGGATTCAAGCACAAAGGTCCAAAGTCTGCAAATTAAGGCCTGTGTGATCGCGAGAAATGTTAGGAAGCATTTGCACACAGAGAGGGTTTTTGGAAATCTTTCCGACAAACGACTGTGGATTAGGTGTTCATTTTAAATCCGAGGTGGATTTTCTTTTTTGGTAAACGTAGGTATTAAGTGAAAGATACCAATAGAGGTGCATGGCGTTCTGCTGCAAATCAACCATTGAATGTTAGAACTAGCTCGCGGGGGCTGATTGACCTTTTTCTATGTTCCAATGACTGTTAGCCCAGAGATAATCCAAGGCATTGACATCCTTCCAAAAGGAGTAGCGTTGAGAAGTGGGCAGAGCTCTATTTCAACCCATCACAATTCATTCACTTTTCAAGAGTTCAGATTTGATCAGTGACCCCCCAACTGTGTCTGAAACAATGAATTGTAAAGATTTAATAATATTTTCGTTAACTTTGTATTCCATCTCGACTTTGTGCAGTTTTTTTTTCAAGCCTGTTCAAACTGCCCAACCACTTTCCAGAGAAATAAAGTGTACAACTCCAAGCCTTGATGTTCATATGTCACCTCCTGAATTTGGTAATTTAATTTACAGCATATCGCTTGTCCAGAAAGTTTAATGGTTTCTCACTTCTTACATTATCTGCTATTTCTATGCCTCCTTCACTGGTTTACAGTATAAAATGTGTGTAGAAAGATCCCACTAATGGACAGCGATTAGCTGAAATATTTGGAATACTGCAAGCAGCCGTTATCTAAAATATTGTTCAATGTTCGAACAATTAGCCAGAGAATTGAACGTTTTACTGACGGATTTTGTTTTTAATTAAATAGATAAAGCATTGCTCAGTTTTCAATGAGTGTGCTGCTGTCATAGACATACCCAGAAACAATAGAACAGGTGGAAACTATTCAACTCCTTCGATTGCGTGTACCACAGGAACTGGAGGAGGCCATTCAGCCCTTTCTCCAGCCTATTGTACTGAAGCAGGAGGGCATTCAGCTCTGAATTCTCTACGCAATTGCTGGCAGACATGCTGACTTTTTTCCACAGCAAGTTCGGCTTTTCTTGCTGATTTATCGCATCCACAGTTCTTTTGCTTTTGTTCAGCCCCACCTCCAGCATCTTATATAGAAGGAAGCCATTCAGCATGTGGACGCAGTGTCATATTGGAATTATCATCGGACTGTCAATCCAGAGATCCAGGTAATGTTCTGGGGAACCGGATTCAAATGCTACTATATGTCGGATGGTCACAGTTGAATTCAATAAAATTCTGGAATTGAGGAGTCTAATGACCAAAAGTCCGATTGTCGGTTGATTCGTGTCCTTTGCAGAGAAAAACGATCATTCTTATTTTGTCAGGACGACAATGATTACAGGCGCACAACAATGTGTTTGTCACTCCTCTGTCCTCGTGGCAATTCACGATGGGCAAGAACATGTTGGCTCTGACCAGTGACTCCTTCATTCCCATGAATTAATTTTAAAAAGCCCCGTTTGGGATTGATACGAAGGAAGTGGAGGAGGTAGTTTAGCTGATTTTGAGAGTTTAAAGAGGAAGAACAGAATGCCATTCATTCCCTCTCGTGTGAGTACAAGACCAGGAGAAGGGAATTTTCTTAGTCCACACTGCTCTAAATAAAAAATAGAGAGCAGGTGGGAGAGGGAGGTGTGAGGAGTAGGTTGTGTGGGATGTGTCAAGACTGAGTTGTCAGTGAGGTGGAGAGAGGTGATCTTGTGAGACAATGCGGTATAGGAGGGGAGTAATTGTGCAGATGAAAGGAGTGACTTCATGTTGTGGTTTGGAAATCTGAAGAAATCAGAAAGTTTATTGGAAGCTAATCGGAAGGCTATGCCCATTTTCACTAACAATAACTAAAACTGGGAAACATTTCTGTTGAGTAATATTTAATCCTTTACCTAATCTACAGCAGTTAAACAACTCTCTTATTCTCTATGCAATCCAATCTCTTCCCCGGTGTTAAATTCTCTACCAGATACTCTGTCTTTCACCTTCTCGCTCTCTCTCTCTTGAACTGTATTTAAGACATTATCTGAATTCACTCCTCTCTATCCACTCCCCTGTATTTAAAATTCTTCCTATTAGTCTGCATTTAATCCTCCCCAATTCATCTTTAATTGCGCCAATGTTATTCTGCGTTTGATTCTCTCTATTCCCTTGTACTTAACCATTTCTCTCTTCCACTATATTTAACCTTCGTCCTATTCCTCTCTATTCAATCCTGTCACAGTTACTTTACATTTCATATTCTTACAATTACTCTGCACTCCACAATTTTATTTAAATTGCACACATGTAAATCTTTAGTCCTCTCGTTGCATTCAACTTTCTGCACATTGCTCTCCAATTAACTCACATCCAATTCGTCTTCATTTGATCCTCTGCGCTCTGTGTGCACATGTTTGCTTTTCCCCTGTGTTTCCCCTATCCCTGCTATCCTGTATTCAACCTTCTCCTTATAGCACTCTAGGTAGTTTATTCTCAATTACGCTGTAACAACTGTCCTCCATCTTCCTCTTAACACAATTCTCACACTGCTCCCCTGTCATCACCTCTGTCCTTATTACTCTGTATTTGATCCACTCAATTGTCACAGAGGCCAGGAACCGACATCAAGTCATTGCATTTACGCTTTCGAAGTATCTGTAACTGACCCAGCTACCACAAAACTGCTTCCTAGAGTGAGCAGAATCCCCAATGTTCCTGTTTGTATCTGACAGCCAATACTCCCTGATGGGAATCGGTTTCCAGCCCCCGTCAGTGAACTCATTCAATTTGATCCATCTAGCTGGACACATTTTTTTTTCCAGCTGCCCCTGTACTTACCCTCTCCCTGGACCCCTGTCGTCAACACTGTTTCTGCCGACACATTTCTACCCTGTCATTTTCTGTCAAATCCTCTTCCTGTTCTGTCTTTAACATTCCCGCATTCCTCTGTATATTGCTCTCTCCTTATTCTTCTCAACTTGCCCTCATGTCCATTTAATCGTCTCCCCATTCTTCTCAATTGAATTCTCTGTCTGGTACAATATTCAAAGTTCGCTGTATCTTTATTTAACACACTGTCTGCCCCCAGTGCTCTTCAATTATTGTCACCACCCCTTCCAGATCATGAGGTCCGCCCAACAATAACGAGAACTCGGTGTCCTGCGTCATCATTCCTCACACCTGCTAACACATTGCCATCGCTTCTCTGTACTTCCGCTGCTCTGGCTGGTGCTGGGACTGCAGATCCATTCCAAGGTCCTGGAGGAGCTTTGCATCAGCCCCACACGGTCAGACACTGTATTACTAATGGGTAAGATAGAGGCACAACATCATCATGAACAATACTGTATTAATGCATGAATAGAAACAGTTCCAAGAAACAACAGTATTTCCATATAAACATGAGCAGCTCTGATAGACTACAACATTTATATGTGCACTGGAACAGATCCAACGCAAAATAATATTTTTACATCAACACAAAAAGTTCCTTTGAACAATGATACGAACGTGTAAACGCAATCAACTCAAATACACAACAACATTTGTACAGACCCAAACAGCTTCAGCATGCAACATTACATAACATTGATTATACATTTAATATGTAAAACTGTATTTATATCAAGAGTGTTGTGCTGGAAAAGCACACCAGGTCAGGCAGCATCTGGAACAGGAGAATCCTGTTTCAGTCAGAAGTCCTTCATCGTCCATGATGAACAGCTTCTGCCCAAAACGTCGATTCTCCTGCACCTTGGATGCTGCCTGATTTACTGTGCTTTTCGAGCACCACGAGGTCGACTCTGAACTCCTGCATCTGCAGTCATCGCTTTCTCCAAAACTCTAATTTTGAATAACTTGAATGAAGAAAGGGAATGTCCTTTTGCCTAATTTGCAGATGAGACAAAAAGAGGTGGAAGGCAAGTTGACACATTGCATGCGCTTTCTTCGGTCTAGGGATAGTAATGTTATTCTTCAATCAGGTGGGGACTTCATCATGTTGGAGGGAGAGGTTGAAGATGTCGGTGAATCTTCCACCAGTTGGTTCACACAGTATCTCTGTGCTCACCTTGTGATTCCGTGTAGGCCCACTGCTTTCGTCGGGTTTTCTCTCAGAAAGACTGATCAGACATCTCCAGTGGTGACCAAAAGAACAGGAGTGTCAGGGGATGTTAGGGCCGGGGTCACTGCAACGCTGGCATTCAGCTCAAACCAAGCATAGAAAGCACTGAGTGTGACAGGGAGGGATATGTCTTTGTCTGCAATCTAGCTCTGCATCATTTTGTATCCGTAATGTTGTTTAGGCCGTGCCATGGGCGGTTGGTGTCTGGTTGGTCGCATTAGCTTTGAACTTGATCCAGAAGTCACTCCATTTTGGTGGTCATATCTGGATTCCCTGCGTTAGTCGGTGTTGTCCGCCTTATATTCTGCCCATATGGTCTTTTGGAGGGAGTGTATTTCTTGGTTCATCCAAGGTCCACGATTGGGAAATACTCGGGTTGACTTATGTGGCATGCAGTCCTCCATGCATGAGATAATGAAGTGTGTGACGTTGGTGTCATAATCATCCAGGTATTCTGCTGATACATGAACACGGTCAAAGCCAATGATTCCTAGCAGTCCTAGAGACTGTCTTCCATGGCCTCAGACCAAAATCAGACCTCCATTTGTGCATGGTCTTTTCATTTCAGCTTCTGTGTGTAAGCTGTTTCCACATGTAGGAGAGACTTGGACCTGAGTGAAGGGACAAAATTTGGAACATAGATGAGGATGAATTTCTTCAACCAATGAGTCGTTAATCTATGGAAATCATTGCCGCAGAGAGCTGTGGAGGCGAGGACATCAAGTGTGTTTAAAACAGAGATACATGGGATTTAAAAGGATGACTTTGGTTAAGGGGAGAGTGGGATGGATAAACAGATCATTCATGATTAAATTACATAGCTGACCGGGTGGCCTGAACGGCCTGAAACTGCTCTTACATCGTATGGTCGAATGGTCCAATTTCTAACAATATTTGTAAATGCACACAAATCGCTCTAACCTCAAACGGTAATAAAATATCATAGCCTTGGTTTAAACATGGACAAAAGAGCTGCTGTCCTGCATTTTACTGAGTATTCCCTCCCTTGCTTAGTTCATAAGACTTAGGTCTTTGAATTGAAATAACAGCTCAGCTTTCAAGGTTTCTGGGGTAAAGATACTGATATTTACATCTTTTCCACTTTCCCATAAATACTGTATTGAGAGAAATCAGTGCACCGTGACCCACTGAAGACTTCAATTGTCATTGTAAAGGAGAGGGAGACTCATGATAATACAGAGAGATAACCACAACCGGCAGGAAACAGAAACCCCGCCCCCCACACACACTTAGATACACACATGCACACACACACAGAAAGTTAAAAATCACACAACACCAGGTTATAACCGAACAGGGTTAATTGGAAGCACTAACTTTCTGAGCGCTGCTCCTTCATCAGGCGGTTTTGGAGAACACAATTTTAAGACACAGAATTTACAGCAAAAGTTTGCAGTGTGATGTTACTGAAATTATACATTGAAGAAACCTTAATTATTAATTGTGGCTTTCATCTGTTAGAACACTGTGATAGTTTCACTTCTTTCATGTGTAAATCACAAAACCTTTGTTTTAAAGTTGTATTCTCCGGTTAACTGCAACAATGGGTGTTAGCTACAAAATTTTGAAGGTGTTAGCCCCCGTGTTCTCTGTCTTTGTCATAATGTTTAAACTGATTGTAAGCTAAAAATGTGAAATCACAGAGTTTAAATTAATTCATGCAATTTCTGAGCAAAGTACAATGTAACTCTGCATTACGGTCAGTCTCCTGCGATTGTAAATTTTGTTGCTGGGAAGAAAGGCTTTGGACGTTTTGATTGTTGGTGAGGTGTCTGGGACTGTTGTGATCTAAACACATTGGAAACATCGGTTTCTTTTTCGTTGGATGAGGATTGTTTAACCTTCTGGAGCAATATGCCGGCCATTATTATAGAATATTTAATCCAACCTGTAAGTGGGTTGGAGAACAGTGAACAAACACATTTAGGAGGCAAATGAAGCTACCACGGGAGGTAGACAATCTTGAGTGAGAAAGGAAAGCAGCTGAAACACATCCTAGATCTGTAATGTCATTCTGGTTCTGAATCCTGGACTTCAGGATCAAACACTCCACTGATGCATCTCACACATTCAGGTACAGGGTTCTTTCTTGAGCATTACTTTTGATTTTTGGGAGATCCTCAATAACATATGCATGAAGTGATGCAGTTACTGTCGAAACCTCACCTTTTCCATTTAGTCTTTGTGATGATGCATGATGTTTTTTTTCAAAAACAGATTGGAAGAGTACATCAGTATCTTGAACTGTTGCCAACAGGCCACAATGCATTCTTGGAGGATTATTTTATTACATCTCGCAGCATTGAACTGACACAAGAGCGCAGATGGAAGGATTCAGCGATTTCTGACGCTTTCCACAAGAATTACGGACACAATGAGTTAGCATTATTGAACAATATCAGTGGACTGGCGATCAGTGACCATAAAATCTTGAATTAATTATTCAGGTGGAGAATGAAGAAATTAAGCAGAAACGAGATTCCTCATTTGAAATAAAGAGAACAATGAAGGCTTCGTGTAGAAATATGCAATGATCGAGAAAGCAATCATATTAAAAAATATAGTTAGTTGGTTGGCAATGGTGAAACAGTAAGCAATGCCTGAATGAATTACAATAATTCACCCCTCTCTTGTGCAACAATGAAACAGTAAAGGAACGAGTGGGAAGCATCGCTGAATCCCAATCTTATCCGGAAGCTTTGTGATTCTGAACCATTTATTGAGACTGCACTTGTTGGTGTAGAGTTGTGAGATCAAAATGTGGGTTCCCTCCCCAAAGCCTACTTGGAGAATACATTCCACATGGAACTGTGCGATATCCTGTGAAAAGCCTGCCCCTGCTCCAGGCCGATGAAGTTGGCGTCCACCAGGCCAAGTTTCCCACGATTGTGTCCCTGAGGAGAGTGAGGCTTTTAGAGATCATTCTGTTCAGCAAAGCACAGGTTGATCGGCATGATCACCACTTCCAGAGCAGTGGTTGGCGATGACCTTAGAAACGATTGTGAAATCTGCATTCAGTCGTGAAACAGGTCAACAGACTTCCCTCATCCCTTGGAATTGTAGAATGGTGGGGTTGTGGAGAAAACTTTCTGCATGCATTTACACATGCTAACTCCATGAACGTATAAGAATATTGCCAGTCTTGGAGTGTTTCAGCTGAAGGGAGAGTATGAATAGTCTGAGGTTCTTTTCGCCATAGCGTCAGAGGTTGAGGTGTCACCATGTCAAAGATTATAGATCATGAGGGTCAGAGATAGGGTAAATAGCCAAGGAAGTTTCCCCAGCATAATAGAGACAAAACTACAGATAATAGCTTTATGTTAGAGAGGAACGTTTTAAAAGGGACCCAGCAGGCATCTTTTTCACGCAGAGGTAGGTGCAAGCTTGGATGGAACTGTCAGATGCAGTGGTGGAGGCTGGTACAATTCCAACATTTAAAAGGCATCTGAGTGAGCAACCGTAGTGGTTTACAGGCTTTCGAGACAAATGCTGGTAAATTGGACTGGATTCCTTTGGATAGCTGGTTCGCAGAATAAGTTTGATTTGATTTCATTTGATGGATTTATTATCAGTTGCAACAAAGTACAGCGAACAGTTTTGTTTATGAGCAGTACAAGCAGATCATCGGATGTGAGGGTGTTCAGAACAAAAGATTTAGACAGAGGCATTCAGGTTACATTTCACAGTGTGTACAACAGAATCAACATTTGGAAGATCAGCATTACTTGAGGCAGGATAGTCGATTCAATAGTCTAATAACATTCCAGAAGAAGCTGTTTATGAATCTGCTGTTGCGCATGCTCAGGCCTCTGTATTTCTGCATGACCAAACACGTTGTAGGAGAGCATTACCGAGTTGTGGAGGGTCTTTTATGATGGTTACAGCCTTTCCATAGCAGTGGGCTGCGTAAAAGGAATCCATGCATGGAAGCTTGATTTCCATGGTGGACTCGGCTGTGCATACAACCTTGTGCAGTTTCTTATGGTCCTGGGTGGAGCAGTTCCCATACTATGCTGTTGGGAGCCCAGAACGAATTCTCTCACAAATGCACCTGTAGACGTTGGTGAGGGTACTTACGGACTCTCGGATTTCATGGAAAATAGGGTTGTTTCTGTTCTGAATGTCTCTATGACTCCGTGACTCAAATAATTCATTTTCTTTGCCAGCAATTTCCATTCTCCCTCGTTTGAATTTGCCTGCTTGTGACTGAAAGGGGCTTCTGTCAGATTTCACCATTTTGTTTTGTTTAAGACACTTATATGGAAACTTATACGTGGTTATGCCCTCTGCAACCTTAATCTCAAATGCTATTTTCCCCATCTGAATGAAACACTTGACCTTCATTTGCTGACTTTTTAAGTGCCACCAGTCCTGACAGCCCTTCCTTTTTTGCATCGTAAACTACCTCTAACTCCCCTCGTAAGCCATGTCTTGGCCATGGTTCTGTTTGCCAGACAGGAATACACACCTTTTGTAGTTTAACAATCTTGTAGCTCAGGTGACGGGCACTGGGGTTGAAATTGGAAACAGGAAGATGAGGAATGATTCATCGCAGAGGTGCAATCAGACTCAGGATGGCATTGTGAAATGGAGGTCTTGTCTCATTAATCTATCCTGTCCACTCTGTCTTTAATCATCTCTTTTTACCTGTGTTTACCCCTCTTCCTGCTATCATGTATTCAACTCTCTTTTCATGACTCTCGGTTTTGTCCCTTCTCTATTACACTGTCCTAACACCCTCCCTTTCCTGTTACTGTAATGCTCGCCATACTCCCCTGTAATCAACACTACCCTTATTACTTTGCACTAAATCCTCTCCCCTTTCACAAATGCTGTTTACCCGTCATCAAGTCACACTGTGTTTGTATTGCATAGTAATGACATTGACCCAGTTAACACAAAGCTTGTTCCGAGTGAGCAGAAGTCCAGTTTTCCCTTTTTTACATTGTTTTTTCTTCAACCTTGCCCTAACTGCAGTCGGGTTTACTTTTCCCTAGCCCCCATGTTGTGTGTGCACATGTGTGAGACACAGTGAATTACACAAGGTCCACGAATCTTTATTCAATTTACACCACCAGGAAGAAAAGAAACACCTGAGTGGCCAGTGACAAGCTATGCCCTTCACATCAAAGGGCAATGCTGTGTGATCAGACAGCGAAGGGGAGGAAACCCTGGTTATTCTTTTTCTTTTTAATTAGTGCTTGAATTAGGCAGTACTTGTTTTCAGGTATTTAAGAAACAACTCCATAGAGGCCAGTATCCCATCACCAAGTTACCATTTATTCACACATGGAGAGTTCTTGACACTGGTCCACGTCCCTCAGAGCCAGCTCTCAGAGTGAACAGAACCCTTGACACTCCTATTTATTTATTTTTTCTTTCGTTTTCTGCAAAACCGCTGAGACTCCAGTTTGTTTTATTTCCCTAGTGCTTGTTTTTTTTTCCCCAGCTCCCATCCTGTTTGTGTATGTGTGAGACACAGTGAAAGACACAAGGTGCACAAATCTTTATTCAAATTTCCACCACTGGGAAGATAGGAAACCACCCGGGTGGCCAGTGACAAGCAGTGCCTTTCACATCAAAGGGCAATGCTGTGTGACCAAACAGTGAAGGGGAGGGCAGAGAATAAATCAAAATAGAGTTTGAGGGTGAAATAATGCACTCCACCCCCTGTGGAGCCCATGGCTCCTTGAAAAACTCCAGGGTGTTGGTGGACACAGCGTGCTCCTTCACCAAGGACACCCGGGTCCTCACGGAAACGCAGAAGAGGAGCAGGCAGTCGGCCTTAACGACCCCCTCCACGGCCTGCTGCTTGGACCTGTTTATGGCCAGTTTGGCCAGGCCCAGGAGCAGACACACGAGGAGGTCTTCAGACTGCCCTCCCTCCTCTGTACCGGGTGCCCGAAGATCAGGAGTATCGGACTGAAGTGGAATCAAAAGCAGAGGAGGAGCTTTTTAAGAAAATCAAAAAGGGAGTGCAAACGCCCACACCCAATATACACGTGGTCCACGGAGTCCACAGTGCCACAGAACAAGCAGTCGGGTTTGACGTCCATGAAGCACCGCAATCTGTGTTTGCAGGGCAACGCTGCGTGCCGCACCCTCCACCCCAGATCCCCGAGAGAAAGGGGGAGGAGTCCCGCGTAGAGAGCCCTCCACTGGAGATCCCCACCACCCGGTGGCAAATGGGCACGCCAAGGCGTGTCCGGATGGTGGATGAGGGAATGAGGTGGACGGTGTGCAGCAGCAGTCTATACAGGGCCCGCCATTTTACCCCCTGAAAGGGAACAAAATTAAAATTCCGGAAGTGGCTCAGGTTGTGGGACACAGGGTCCCGCGGGAAGTGCAGGACCTTGGGGCCAATGTGAAATTCCGTTGGGGATGGGGTGAGCCCAGACGGGATCCCATCGCACACGTGAGCGTTCTCCAACTGGTGCACTACGTCGGGTCCAAGCACTGCCGTTTTAAGGCGTCGGATGGCTCTGGCCACATACCCGATATTTACCGCTGCCCTGCTCGATATGTCCTGCGGCAGCGTCCAGCCCAGGCCCCCGGCACCCAGCACATCCCCGACCCTGCTCACCCTCACCACCATGGCCCTCCCCTCCAACAGTTACTCGAACCCGTGAGGACGGAGGTGCGGATTCCTGTGCAACGGCTCTCTGATGACATCCGCTATTTCTGCCGGAGGTAAGGCACGGCGTAGTTCGACCATTCCAGGCAGTGATCATGTCCTGGTAAAAGACAGGCAGCGTCTTGAGGGCAACATCCAAACCATCACGGTTGACGAGCAGGAGCTACGTGTCATAGTTGACGTTACACACCTGGTAGGAGGAGGCTCGATATAAAGGTATCGCTGCAACTTCTGAAGGCAGAACATCGCGACCTGGGTGCGGCGCACACCAGCGACTGTCCGCCCTTCTCAATAGGGAGACTCAGGACCTGCGCAGCGCCCCAGTGTTCTTTTTGTCACAGAAGAAGTCGACCAACGTTTTCTGGATGTCAGCGACAAAGCCACGAGGAGGGACCAAAGTGACCAGCCAGTACCACATCATGGCGGACACACGCTGGTTTATGACCAGCATTCGACTCCTGTAAGATAGCACTCGGAGCAGTCCTGTCCAGCGGCCGAGGCGAGCTGAGACTTTGGCCTCCAGTTCCTGCCAGTTGCTCGGCCAGGATTCCTCAGCCGGGCTGAGGTGGACCCCCATGTAGAGGAGATGGGTGGCACTCCAGCTGAACCCTCATAACTCCTCCTCCCGATAGTCCACCCGCCACGGTTCGACCAGTAGTCCGGAACATTTGGCCCAGTTGATCCTGGTGGAAAATGCTGCTGAGTACATGGCCTGGCACTCGCGCATCCTCCCCAGGTCATTCGGGTCGGTGAAAGTGTGGAGCATGTCATCGGCGTAGGCCGAGATGGCACCCCCCGTGCGCACCGTGCAGGACTCGCCTCGACAACCTCCTCTGCAAGTGGCGCATGAAAGGTTCCATGCACAGGGAATACAGCTGGCCGGACGGGGGCAGCCTTGATGTACTCGTCTCCCGAAGCGAAGGGGTTCCGTCAGGGACCCCTTAACTTTAACCAGAAACTCTACTGTGGCGCACAAAATTCGAATCAGGGCGACGAACCGAGTCCTGAACCCGAATGCCCGGTGTGTCCCGAGCAGGTACTCGTGATTGACCCAGTCAAACGCCTTCTCCTTGTTGAGAGACAGGAAGGCACTCGACGGACCAGCGTCGACAGAAATGAATCAGGCCCCAGACCAGGTGGACGTTGTCGTGTATCCTCTGGCCCGGGACTATGTAGGACTGGTCCGGGTGAATCATGTGCGCCCGCACGGAAGCCAGGCGAGAAGACAGCACCCTGGTGAAAATTTTGTAGTCCGTGCTGTGGACTTGTCGTCCGTCCGATCTGATCCAGAAGATTTCTGTTTGCCACCCATTGATTAAGGCTGCACTGCCGATGTTGGTGCGCAGCAGTTGGATTCGTGTGCGGATTTCCTCCCAAAGACAGCTTTAGAGAGCACATCCCACATGTAGGTGTGCGATATCTTGGCAAAGGCCTTTTCCTGGTCCAGCTTGATGAAGCAGACCTGTCCTGCACATAGGTGAGCATATCCTTAAGGAGTGCAAGGTTCTCGGGTGTCTTTCTGCACAAGACAGAACAGTTTGGTCAGTGTGAATCACGTATCACAATGAGGACCTGATCAGTTTCGCGATGACTTCAGTCAGACCTTCGTTATCTGCATTCAGCGTAAAATTTGTCCTTCGTCATCCATCTAAACATTGTGATTATAGGTGAAGGGGTGATAACTTCCCTTATGGATTCACACAAGTTACCTGTCGGCAGCATGCTGTCGTTCACTTCCAGCAGGTAATCGCCAAACAAATATAACAGAGTTGCTCATAACTTGTCTGGTGAGCCATCACTTCTAGGAAATTTACTCGTTTTTAAGAATTGCAGGGCTTTGGTCAGTTCATCCAGAGATAACAGCTGATGCAGCCTCTCTATTCTGCTGCCGTCTTAGACCTCTACGATAGCGGACAGAAACTAATGGGAGGTCGCAGTGTCAGTGGGCGTTGCATCATAGAGTCCAGCATAAAAGCAATTGTTGATCCTCAGGATGTCAGACTGGAATGAGGTTAGGGAGCCATCTTCTTCCTTCTGGTGGTTGAGCACAGAGATCGCCATTTGTTCCTTCTGAGGATCAAAAGTGAGTACGTCTCATTCCATTACACATAATGGACCCTGGACCGGTAGATAATCTCAGAGGCTTCCAAAGAAAAGAGCAAGGCTTGCTGCCCCTTCACCACCTGGGTTTCCTCCGTGACATTGAGCCCCTTTGAGGACAGCGGGGTTGGTTCTGCATACTCTGGTGTACATTCGCCATTTTACCCTGTTACTCTATTGTTAGAAGCCATTTGAAACGAATGATCCTCTTGATGCAGCCCTTGACTGTTTCCTGGATATTTGAGGAAGACTCAAATTGGACCTTCACTCTTCTCCAACCAGTCTAATCGTTTTGACCAGCTCCTTGTTTTGTGCGCGTGGCAGTTTCACATTCAGACTCCACCTTCCCTTGCTGGCCAGCAGGAGGCAATGGTAAGTGACGAACACCGGCTTGATGTCAGTGGATCTGAATGAAAGCAATCACAGACACTCTCATGTCACCTTGCAGCTGAAACGTTCTCGAACTGGTACATTTTCCTATACTGTTCCTTGCGGCAGAGCAGGCTATGTTCATGCTGTTTGCTAGATTCGATTTCCAGCACCAGGTCAGTTATATCCTTTGATCTTCTTTATTCTCATACTCATCATTGTCTTCTCGTGCTTTTTGTGGTGATGGTGGAGGAAGATAGCATCACTGGTGTCTACGGCAGCAGAGTTGTGAACCTGTAAGAGAAATCCTGGTGTCGACTGTGGTGTTGGTGTGATAGACCCAGGTACGCCAGCTAATTGATTTGATTGATCACATTGAACCATTGTTAATTCGACAGTGGAACGGAGATATTAAGCCAGCAAGCTTGCAGCATCCACTGTCAAACTGAATCAACTCAGAGAGATATGCAAGCCTTCACCTTGATTGATAATTGAGGGGGTGTTGATGAGATATTGCGACAAGCTTTCGGATGGAATAAAAAACCTGAAATTCTGTAGATTTGCTTTTGAGACCGGTCCATGTAAAAGGGGATATTTAAATATCCAATGCTGTGTCATGTAACACCCTTCCTGTTATAGAAGCTGAATTTAAATTATACCAATTACATTGTTACATCAAACTACTGCTAAGTCACAGCAGTCGGACAAGTCGTGGATAACTAACTAAATTGTCAGAGCTCACGCGAAATCTTGTGATTCCAATTATACCTGTTGGACGAGAACGTGGTTTCATGTAACTTCTGACATTGTCCACTCCAGTCCAACATCAGCACCTCCACATCAAAGGAGAAAGAAGCCATTCAAATCAGAGAGCTCCCAAATGCACTCCAGAGAACATTAGGACAATGAAGCAGAACCAAGTGAGAAGGAAAATAGCCCCAACTCTAGTTCGACAAGCTGTGCATTTCAAGTGCATAAACACTATTGAATACGCATCAAGCACGAACATATCTTCAGCTAGTGTATGAATATAGATACTCTGGATATGAAAGGGAAAGACTGCTTTTGTAAAGTTGTATATTTATCGATCTGTATTACAAAAATAATTTGCATATCTCTTTATAAGTGTAAAACCAGACCCACTAAGTAAGCAGGTAGATCAGACCATACGGAAAGGAAGCCAGCAGGGGACTCTGTCGATGTCTGCAGGGAAATGGTCAACTAGTTGATTAATCGTTTTGCCTTAGCAATGTCCAAGAGGAAAAAATAATTCAACAAGTAGAGTTTCGTTCACGGCCTTTCAGGAGGGAAACCGCCATTTTTACCTGGTCTGGCCTATATGTGACTCACAACCCACAGCAATGTGGTGGTCTCTTAACTGCTCTCTGGAGAGGGCAATGAATGCTGTCGAAATCGGGAGTAGCTCATCTATCATAAAGCCGAAGAAGTTATGCTGCAGCTTTGAATGGCCCTGCTGAGATCTCACTGCAAGTACAGGGAGCCGATCCCAGTATCACACTTTCAGGAGGATATATTGCCCTTCGAGCAAGTACATGTTAGATTTTCAAGAATGATAATTGCACATTTAGGGTTAGACATGAGGACAGACTGTACGTTTTGAGCCCATTTCCTTTCGAAATGAGAGTTCAGGTCTGATAACGAAAAATCTTCTCCCCTGTTTGGTGTTTCGCGGACAAAGGGAAGTAGTTTATGAATTATGGTCAGTGAATTCAGCAGAGATATTAAGAAGCACTTTCACACAGAAAAGGTAGCGGATGTTTGGAAGTGTCTTCCACAAATGGCAGTGAATGCTGGACCAGTCATTTATTTTAAATCTGAGATAGATGCTTGTTGTTATGCATACATATTTTAGGATAAGTCGCAAACATAGCTGCATGAAGTTACCTTACAGATCAACCATTGAATGGCAGATTAGGTTTGAGGGAGCTGAATGGCCAGTTGCGATATTCCTGTGACTATTTATCTTTGTATGTGTGTAGATTTGTTTCTATAGCACAGTATGACTGTATTTCTGTCTGTGTGTGTGTGTGTGTGAGACAGAGAGAGAGAGAGATAGAGAAAGGAGTGCGAGAGAGGGAGAGAGAGTGCGAGGGGTTGTGTCAATGTGTCAGTGCGCAGATGTCTTCTTGAAGCAAGTGGGGAACTCAGCAATATGGAGAGAGGGTTGGAAGATTTCAGTAAACACATCCGCCTTTTTGTCCATGCAGGATTTAAATGCATGGCCAGGGACTCGATTATGGCTCATCGCTTTGCTTGGGTTGACTCTCAAGAAGATTGTTTTGATGTCTGCAGTGGTAACTGAGGGAGTAGATGCGTCAGCAGATGTTGGGGCAGACATCACTGCACCACTCACATTCTGATTAAACCAAGCAAAGCATTAATCGCTTCCGGGAGGGATGTGTCTTCGTCCGCTGTCTTGCTCTGCTTCAGTTTTTAGCCCGTCATATTGTTTTGGCCTTGCCAGAGGTGGCTGGATTCTGTTTGGTAGGGTTGGGCCTCTATCTTGGTCTGGTACTCTCCTTTGGCATCCCTGATGCCTTTTGGGAGGTCATCTTCACTTTCCCTGTTCTGGATTGCGACTCGAATGCTGCTTGTGTGGCATTCAGTAGAGAGTAGATTTTCCTAGTTTATCCAAGGTCTACGACTGGGGGACTGTCAGATTGATTTCTTTGGTAAACAATCCTCCACGTATTTGCTTTTGAAGTCTGTGACGATGTTGGTGTACTCAATCAGGCTTTCTGCTGCGTTCTTGGGCACATCTCGTCCACCAAATCCAATCTGATCTCGGAACCGTATTCCAACGCATCAGAAACAGCATCGGACTGCCTTTGTGAAGTGTTATACCATTTCTACTTCTGCTTGTAAGTTCTTTCCACACATAGGAGCGACTGGGAGCGGAGGAAACAGCCTCAGACCTTGGAATGTAGATGAGAATGAATTTCTTCAGCCTATCGGTGGTTAATCTATGGACATCGTCGTCACATACGCCTGTGGAGACCAGGTCATTAAATGTATTTAGGACAGAGATATATGGATTTGTTATTGATTTGGGGATCAAAGACTGCGGAGATAGGCAGGAAAATGTGCTGGAGAAATATAGCTTTCATGATTAAATTGGACAGCTGACTCGATGAGCTGAATGCCCTAATTATGCTCCAACATCATAAAAATATTGATGTATGGACACAAGCAGCGCTAACATAAAACAATATTTATATATTACATGTGTGGTTGAAACATGCACAAAAATGCTGACTTCCAGCCTTTTTCAAGGTTTCCCCTGTCTTGTTCAGTTCGTAACACAGGTGTTTGAACAGAAGTAACAGTTCAGCTTTTAGGGTTCAGGAAGTAGAGGTAATGATATTTGGATCTTTCGCAAATTCCCAGAAATGCACCACTGTGTGTAACTTGTGCACCATGTGCTGCTAAATAGTTCACTTGCCTTTTTTCATTAGAAACAATCTCATGCTGATCGAGAAATATATCCACACTGCGAGGCCACGGAGCCACACCCACATCCTCACACACCCACCAACACAGAGACACACAAACACACCCACGCACAGAAATACAGTCAAAGTGAGATAGAGGAACTTAAACAACAACTGCAGAAACATTCTCAAACCCTCAAAAACACACACAGCAAAATAATCAGACTGCAGTTTGGGAACACACCAATACACTGACACATTAATGCAGCCACACCGTCACAGACAGACACACACCCACACAAACAAGCATTCTGAGAGATATAGGTACATACCAATGGACTGGCAGAATGCACACACAGAAATGCAGTCATATTGATATATAGAAACAAATCTACACGCTCACAAAAAACAATCATGCTTTGACATGGGAACACATGTATACACAGGTACAGATTAACATCAACGTCCGCACATATCGACATGAATTCAGAGTGAGTGACATTATACACCAAACTGCAAGAACTGACTGAAACATTTTGAGATACATGCATGAGCACATTGAAGCGTTGTTACAGAACCACAAACGTAAACACATACAGGCACTGATTGACATTCAGAAACAAAGTGATGTACCCACAGACAGGCAGAGAAAGATCCTGCTTGGGGCACAGAAAGATCTCGGCACACATACAGACAGCAAAACACAATCTCAATAACACTATCACCTCCGTAAACAGGAGCACAGCCAGGCAAAACCACACACACAATCCCACAATAATACACCTACACTCAATGACAAACACACAAGGAGTCGCAGAACCATCATGACAATATGACAGTAACACACAGAATCACAGTCGTACAGCCATAACATTGTAACCCTGAAAGCTGAACAAACTGTATTCACACAGGCAGAACACTGCAAACACACATGTGCAAAATACACAGCTTCACAATCACACAGGCACAATAACTGACACATTAAAACACTCAAATTCACGGAAACATTATCATGCCGACTGAAAAACATGCCCAAACAAATAAACACAGTAATGTAAAATCAATGAAATACTTGCAGCAAACATAAGTGCAACCGCACACACTGGCACACCCAGGGATACACCCAAGCACAAAGACCATGGACACAAATACAGTAACATTCCCACAAAAGCAATGGAGCACAACCAACAGCCACATACAAGGACCCACAAAACCTTAAAGGGAATTTAATGTAGAACACAGTTGTCACAGGTATAGGGGGAAAGAGAGAGAAAGAGGGAGACTATGAATGTTCAGGAGATGGAGGGAGATTCATTTAGAGAAATGCAATGATTGTTTGATCAAGGTACTGCCAGCTGTGTCTGCACGTTTTGTATTTTCCAAAATCACCTCCTGGGGAGAAAACAATCACTGAACATAGGGAGTGAAGGGTTGTGAGCTCATGCACGTGAGCATGTGCTAAACTGAGACCACAAATGTCTGTCATGTTGAATGTGAGAAAATAACACAGAGTGCGCAACGAGGGGGAGAGACAGAGAATGAGATTGACAGCGTGTCAAAGAAAGTTCGGCATAGAAGGAGATGGAGAAACAGACAGATAACCAGATAGAGAGAGAGAGAAAGAGCAATACAGACAGGAGAGACACGGAGCGAGACAGACAGAGAGAGAATGAGCGAGAATCTGAGACATGGGGAAGTGCGCAAGACGGGGTGAGAGGGACAGAGACAATGTCAGAAAGAGTTGGAGTGAGAGAACGCAATATCCTTGTGATGGGAGTCGACAGGTAGTGAACTCATCGAACTCTCTCAAAATCAAACGTGCAAGAAGTAGTAACCCATTCAGGTGAGGGGATAAACAGCACATGGAGCCTTTCACTTGTAGTAATAACCTGTTTATTGCGACCAGAAAAATCAGAATCTGACAATTATCATCATGTTACAACTGAATAAGCTGCGATTTTCTGGAAGAGTGGGCGAACCAGGTATGAAGGGCTGAACGGCCTGCTGCTGCTCATTGTCTGGGTGTCCCCGTGTGCCTCCAACCGTCAGTCAATCAGAGATAACAGCATGTTCCTGAGCACAGTGATTGGTAAACCATACTGCTTCCACCTCCCCATCCACTGCTGGTGCTATCGTCAGATCCATGTCATTGCACGGATGGAATCCTGGCCATACATGAATAATTCCTACACTGGGAACACTCTGGCCATGTCTGAACATCTCTTTGTTGTTTTGCAGAGTCATGAAGTGAACAGTTTACGTGACCAGCTGTTGCACCGCGTTTCCGAACTTTGCTCAGAAATTGGACAGTCACTGCATAAATTAATGTGTTACTGCAGCTGAAATCCTTCAGCATTTCGCCGATGTACATAAAAATGACGAGCAAGCCATACCTTCTGCGAATTGTTCGTTTAATGCGGAAGTATGAGTTGTTTGCAGCGTACACTGTCCACAGAAGATGAAACTAACGGATATGGTGAAGAGGGAAATCACCGACTTCCTCTAACTCGCAATCTCTGAGTCTTTGAGACTCTCTGCCGTACCCGGGCCCCTCAGTGTTTTGCGAACTCGACTAGACACCAAAATGTATCTGACAGCCATACTGCTCATCAACAGAGTTAACACGAATTGAATGAAAAGAGTTGAAATGTTATCAAATCAGTTAAACTCCAGTCACCTGAGATCAGTAATGAACTTAAGTTCACATGGCAGTACCATGGAACGTTGTCAACTACCCTCCGAGATTGAAACTGAAAATAGAAGGGATTTCTATTTTTGGGACAGAGCAGAATGCCAGTTGTTGCTCGAACCACAGCCAAGTTTTTGTCTGCCCAAAATTTTCTCTTAGCTTTCGGAAGCAAATGTAATGTTCAGAAAACATATCGGGAAGTAAATTTTTTTCAGTCGACTGAATATGATGTTCGTGAGAATGAACAGGAGACCCGACATTGCCATAGCCAACAGGCAGCGCCATGTGCAGTTGGAGAGACCACACTTTCCCGGGCGAGAACCAAAATCACCAGGAAATTAACGAAAGAGGCAGCAAGTGAATTGGAAATCGGAAATTACTGTACAAACATTATCCATGTCTGCTCAGAGAGCAATGGAAGATTTTAGCACCTAATTGGGTCAGTTGGAAGTATTCAGATATCAACTTTAACCAGGACAGCTCTTAGCCTGGCTCATTTCAATGCAGCTCACTCCAGAATTGGGAACAGGAATTTGACAGACGAGAAGTGGTCGTCAATTTTACGATGAGAGGTAAGAGGTTTTGAGGAGATTGGAGTAAAAGGCTTTCAACCAGAGAGTGAGGAGATCTTGCTATTCAGTGCTTCGGACTTCAATAGGATAATCACTTGAAGTATTGCAACATTCATGATGAGGATTATCGTGTTGAAACTTGGGACTAATCTTGATTTAGTGCAGCTTTGAAAACACAAACTTGATGCACTGAAGGACCTCTTCTGTCTGGTCGGGTTCTATGATTCGAAGAATTGCTTCTGAAAGGCAATTTGGGAAGAGAATTAAATTAAGCAAAGATTGTGGATGCTGTAAACATGTAACAGAAACAGAAGTAATTGGTGAAACTCAGCAGGTATGCCAGCATCTGTGGAAAGACAAATAATATTACTGGAATCACTTAATTAGATCATCTTCATCGTAACATGGGTCACAGGAAACAAAACATCAACACAGTTTACTCCTCGCCCAAGATCGTATCATTGCAAACAAGAGATGGGGTTGAGATTCAAAGTGTTGACATTCATCCACTATGGAACATTTATTAGATTGTTGTTTGCATACCGACGTTTTTCCTGGCGCTCTATTACAAAAGAAGGGACTGGTTGCACTTGAGAAGATGGAAGTATTCAATGGATAATGCTTACAGAGCTGACAAAGTTTTGTTTCATTATTCAAAGCATCAAGCACTATATGTGCCCTCTCTCTGATGGTAAACTGCGGATTTGCTAACTTACTATGTCCCTCGTGGTTTGTTTTGGAAAGTCAACAACTCCTTATAATGTTTCGCAAGTATTCTAATTTTGAATGTCCATTGAATCAGCAAAGAATGCACATTTCAACTTGGGAAATGTGAGCTTTTTAATGAATTCGCTGCATTGTCGAATTCAGTTTTAGAATGTGCGTGTTGACGTTTTCAGAAAAAAGTACATAACGTTGAACAAAAGAGATACATTTCTCTATTTCAATTAGTGAACGTGGCTGCTTTAATCTGAGTACGATAAACATAATATAATAAAAATCCGATCTGTCTGACTCCCTGGTGTGTTCTGATCATGTCAGTGGTAACTACAATATTTCTTTAAAACCGATTTATAATGCGAATAACTAAACTAGGCGAGCAATATTAACCAAATGATCAAATTGATAACACCCCTCAGTCACTCTGAAATCCCAAAGAAGCTCAGATCAGTTCCAGCATTGAAAAAAGGTCATTCATATCTGGGTCGACTGAATAATCTATGTAACTGTCCAATCCCACTTTCCTGCATATTGTACCTTGAAGATCACTTCAAGTGCAGATCCAGGTATCCTTTAAATGAGTTGAACGTTGCAGCTGAAGCAGTCACCCAACCACAGCACCCCACTCCTCCAAAACTGGGAAGTGAATTCCAGATAAACTCCTACCCTCTGGATGAAATGGTAAGTCCTCATGTCCCCTATAACCCTTCAATGAATTAGTATCCCTCTTGTACACCGCTCAATGATCATTCGTACACCGTGACAGGTCTCCATTCAAGACGTCAGTTGTTTGGACACATGAATCACATTTTTTCTCTTTCTCCTCTGGGGAAAATGAACCTAAGGTATCCATCTTTCCTCAACGCTCCAGTAATTTCCATATTATTCGCAATATTCTTGTATATCTTTTCTACATTCTTCTCAGTGCAAGACTGTCTCGATGGTTAGGTGGTGATCAGAACTATGCACAAACGGCAGCTGTGAGCGATCCAATCCTAATTTATTTTCAGTGTTTCAGGTCTGGCAGGTGTGAGGGAATTTGTTTTGTGTTGCCTCTGCTGCAGGGTAACGGGGTAAGAATTTGGCGATGGGGGTCACATGACACTGTATCTTAGTTCAGGTGTCCGGTCAGGATTGAGCGTATAAATGGAACTGGAGGGGTATAGTTGGAGCATAGTGGGATCAAAGTAGAGGATTAGTTAATCAGTTCCTCACGAGTTAGACGATGTGTTTAACAGCTTCACCTCTGCTCTGATACCAGCTGATATAAACACAGAAAAAGCCAGACCCCAGACCCCAGCTTGATGTATCACGACTTTTTTTATTTTTATTTATCAAAGTAATCTCTTCCTGAAATATACATAACCAATGCTGTAAATATTGCTTCAGCAAAAAAAAACAGAAGTTTACAATAAATGAAATGGTGATACAATAGAATAACCGAGCTAAGTACGTACAACACAGATTCAATGGCAATGAACATGCAGTCAATGGATAATCGTCAATCTAAAAGCAATGCCAAAATGAAAAGAAAGAAAACGTATTTAAAAGGTGGTACAAAACAATAGCAAGTGTGCGATTACAAACAGAATATTCCTCGTACAATGATCACACCAGAATCTTGGTTAAGTGACTTGTGATTTCAAGTATTAAACTGGTTCTCCAGTAAACCTCTTCCTGAATCTACCACACAGCTCAGTGTGAATTTACTTAGCTTTAAGTAATCTATGCAGAGCTTTATTTTAAACCAAAATTTCTGGTCTGCGGTGAACACGAACTGTTGGCTCCTCAGTAAAGTGATTGGCTAATTCACTTCAAATGAGCAAAAATCTCCATATCCACTAACTTCCAGGAAATTAGAAGGACTAAAAGAAATGACAAAATTGATAAAATTGAAACGAAAGGTTTCAAAGGTACGGGTACTATTCCTAATCTCAGATTCCAGAACTCACAAATAAATCTTTGTGTCCATTTTAATGCCATGTTGGGTTACAACCAAAAATAAACAAAGTTATTTTTTTTGGCCTGTAGCCAAACTTCAAAAGCAGTTTGAAAAACAAATTGTTGTGATTGCATAAATACCTACAAGGTAACTATTAACTTCAGAAGCACAGAGAAGCCCACTGCTTATTTACTCAATAGCCAGAACCAAACTCACTCAAAATATTATTGAAATCTATACATAAAAATATCATCGTTTTTAATTTTCCGATTATGATGGCTTTGCTCAATTCCACGGTAGTCTTCAATTGAAATGGAGATTCCCAGAATAGATAAATAGCTTGGCAGACGAAAGTTCAATATCCCAGGCAATTCCTTCGGTATCTGTGATAGTGGGGAATCTGCAGCGTCCCTGCAATTTGAAACTAAATCAGTCATCCGCCACTGTGTGAGGGTGATCACAATATGCGTATGGACCATTGTCAGTGGCAGTAACTGAAGCGAATCTTCAGGCCGATTCTAATACATTCAGTTGTGCAAAACAATTATGCAAGACACCCTCCCGGAATTGCACATGCTGAAAATAAAACATAATTTTCTGCATGAAGCTCTTTGTGCAGGCAATATCTCTGAACTCAATGCCGATGTGATTCAATCTCAAAGCCTTTCCTTTATAGTGGTAACATTGCCTGGGCGACTGTAACATTACAACGTGATTCATTTCTTAATGAATTTGAATGAACAGGTGACGACGGTGAGTGAACTCCCAATTGTGGCAGAATATTTTTCAAACTGAGGTTTATTGGATGAGTCCAATCTCAATCGATCAATAGCAGATATTGGAAAACACATATTGAGTTATTTCATAACATCCCTACAGCGTACATGGAGGCCAATCGGCCCATGGAATCGACTCAGACCCTGCAAAGGGCATCCCACTCAGACCCAATCCCTGCAACTGTCAGGCAGCACAGCTAACCACTGTGCCACCCCATATGCCAGCATTGGCAAAGCAACACCAGCCAGCCCACTTTGAAATCTCCCTTTAAGTCATCTTGCCCTTGACTTTGACCATTTGGAAATTAAATTCTAGTTGTTAAGTAGCTCTCTGAGAACTTTCTCCTCAACACTGTGACGTCGCTTCCCTGTTTAACAGCAGCTGGTACCGTGAAGAAATATTGTTTGAGAAATGGAGACGACACATTTCAGGTTTTAACACATGCAACATCGAAATACAATTGCTCACCTTGCATGGATACAGCGTCTCAATCAAATATAACTTCATCAATGAAGGCAACGTTTGAAACACGTAAAATATTCACAGAAAACTGCCTTCAACCGTTACGTAAGCTCAAATCAATAGAGATCCTCATACCATGATGAGACTATCCTGGAGATAGCTGAGTTCTGACTCTGATGCACACATGATCTGTACAACAGCAGATGGGCACGAATGGTACCCACATGTATGGTGAAGAAACCTAAAACATTTGGCTGATGATGCGATGACACAGTTTGAAGGAAGATGGACAGATAAGCCCAGTGGGGAATTTTCACACACAAGGGTGCAAAAAATGTCAAATTCCAGAAATGTGTGTTCGGTAGTTAGTATTGTCTCCGTGCCCTGTAGTGATGGTGAAATGGGACTTGGTGTGAAGACTGATAAGGGTCAGAAAAAATGCGAGCAGAAGAAACATATGCCATCATCAGTTTGTCACGTTGGTATTAGCAAGTCCACAAGGAGCATTATTTGAGATACAGCCATTGAAAATTTCTATCAATGACAGAGATCATATGATCATGTGTTACATTGGCGAGCATAATGTTACGTGGGACAGTAAAATTTAAGGATGACATAGGAACGCTGAAAAGGAGGAAGACATGTGTAGTGAAGGAATGAGCACCACATAGATGGTGTAATATAATGTAGAGAATGTGAGACATTGTTCCTTCATTGGAAATATTTCAGGCCGTCAATAAACTTATGGATGCTTAACCTAGTCATAAATCTAAAGCCAAAAAGTACCATTTCTGTCCATTCAATGATTGCCATTGGCATTATTCTCTTGAACGTTTTACTTCTCTCAGATCTCTCTAAATTTGAGGTACAAACATTGGTTTGTGTCATTTCACTCCATCATCATGGAAGCCTTGCTCTCTTGCTGTCATTCTGGTCATTCAATGCTGCACTCAAAAGGACATCGACCCTCAACTCCCCAGTATATTTTTCTGTTTTTCCTTTTTTATACAGTCAGTGTCGGTGCTGTGTTAAAAGTCAAATGGCAGCAGTGGACAAACCTAAAATGGCTGTCTGACTCAGAATCATCAGTCCTGACTTGACAGATTCAGAATGGTATGTTGCCTCGACAGTTCCCAGTGTCAAGCACATCCCAGAACAAATTTAGCCCTTCCTGGATGTGGGATGGGCTTGAGGTGGGACAGAGGCAGGCGCTGGATAGTGTGGTAAGTGAAGACACAGAGATCCTGGTCCACATTGACGAAAACAATACTTCTCAGCGAAATAGCGACTCAAAAGATGGCATCCTATCATTATGCACGCTTTTCATACAAGTGCATAAACTTTGACAAAAGCCTGTCACTGAGCCATGCCGTCAGCATCTCAATATCCCTGATCCTCACCCGTTGACATCAGCGATGCTTCCCTGATCGGTCGCAATTAACAGCCCCAGCCAGGAAACTCATACCCCAAGTTGTGCAGCTGGCTGACCTCATTACCTTCCTGAAATCCATATTGATAAAGCCATCATCATCTGCCATCATCAGTTCACTTTGATATTTCTTCAAAAAGCTCAATTAAGTTTGTGAGACATGATTTCCCTCGCACAAAACCATGTTGACTATCCCTAATCAGTCCTCAACTTTTCAAATACATGTATGTCCTGTCGCTCAGGATATCTTTCAAAAACCTGCCCGTCAGGTTCACTGGTCTATAGTTCACTGGCTTGTCTTTACCGCCCTTCTTAAACAGTGGCACCACGTTTGCCAAACTCCAGCCTTCCACCACCTCATCTGTGAGTATCGATGATGCAATCATCTCAGCAAGAGGCCCAGCAATCACTTCCCGCAAAGGTTCCGTGGACACCTGATCAGGTCTTGGGGACTTACATTCTTTTATGCGTTTTGAGACATCCAGCACTTCCTCCTCTGTATCATCGATATTTTTCAATATGTCACTATCTATCTCCCAACATTCTTTCCCTTCCAAGTCATTTTCGAGAGTAAACACAGATGCACAATTCTCGTTTCGAAACTCCCCCATCTCCTGTGGCTCCAAAGGCCACCGTGCTGATCTTTGAGGTGCTCTGTTCTCTCCTTAGTTACCCTTTCGTCCTTAATGTATTTGTGAAATTCCTTTGGATTCTCCTTAACTCTGGTTGCCAAACTGTTCTCATGTCCCCTTTATGGCCTCCTGATTTCTCTCTTAAGTATACTCCTACTGCCTTTATACCCTTCTCAGGATTCACTCGATCTATCCTGTCTATATTTGACATATGCTTCATTTTGTTTCTCAACCATCAATTTCTTTAGTCATCCTGCATTCCCTGTACCTACGAGCCGTTCCCTTCACCCTAACAGGAATACACTGTCTCTGGACTCTCATTACCTTATTTCTGAGGTCAGATCTGGATTCCCTGTATAGATCAGGCTCTTCCAAGTTGAATGTTGCTCATCTGGTCTTCAGTAGGGAATGGATTTCCTGATTCACTGAAGGTTTACACATGGGGAACATTGGATTGAAGTCTTCACTCCACACTCTTCCATGCATTTGCCCATGATGTCTGCGATGGTGGTGTTGTCTTCATTTAGGATTTCCACTGAGTACTTGAACACGGTCCAGTCCACCAATTCCAAACAGTCCCAGAGACTGTCATTCACATCCTCAGACCAGCATTGTATTTCCTTTTGTAAAGGGTCCTCCCATTACAACTTCTGCTTGTAATCTGTTTCCACATGTCCAAAGACTAATTCCGGAAGACACAGCCTCAGAGTGAAGCGGCGACGTTTGGAACTGAGACTGGAATTAAGTTCTTCAAGTGATTCATCTGTGGAATTAATTGCTTCAGAGTGTTGTGGAGGTCAAACATCGAGTGCATGATGGTGCTGCCCCTTTATCAAGGTTGTGTATCCTTGGTTTTTTTAACTTAATGTGTTTATAAATGCAATGGTTCTAGGATGTTGAGATTGGATGTGTTGTAGAGCCAATTTCATGATAGCTAACACAAACTGCCTCAGGCCAAAATGCTTTCAAATGTAAAATCATCTGCAATGAAAGCGGTGTGGCCAATTCTCCCACCACTGATTATCTCTAGTCTGGTTTAGTTTGGGTTGTTGTTTGCAAGTTGTCAGATTTTTAAACTGCTGGTAAAAGGGACAGCGACAAGGAAGAAGTTGTTCCATGCTGAATATCTCTCTGACGTCTCTCCTGCAAGACCTGGCGTTCGATTTTATCTGTTTGGACATTGGGTGCATATGGAGGCTGTTGGAGGAATTTTGAACAATCATTAAGTTGGGACAGTCTGTTGGGTTTTCAGATGAGTGAAGTGATTCAGTCTTTTGTTCTCTTTTGTTTGTGTTTGATTCGATACTCTGTATGTAAACTCTGTTTTATTTTAACCGATGAATGTTACTCTGCTCCATTAAACTTCGAATATCCACTTTACACATGCATAAAACCAGCAGAAACGTTAGGGTCTGCCGGCTACCATCTTAAAATACTTTTAGAGGGTCTGGTCGATAACAATTGCATTAAAAATAGTGAAATATGCGTTCCTGGTTGGGAAGGGAATCAAAAGTTGTGGGGAGAGGGCCAGAGAATAGAATTGAGAAACAGATCATTCGTGATCAAATGACAGAGCAGACACGATGGGCTGAATGGTCCTATTCAGCTCCTGCATTGTATCGCGGAATGATCCCGTCTATGCCAAAATTTATGGACGGACACAAACAGGTCCAACATGGAAAAAGTGTATGTATCGCTTCCTTGGTTAAACATGGAAGAAACAACTGGAATCCTGCCTTTCATTGAACATTTCCCTGTCATTTTTTTTCTTTTGTCTTAGGTCCTTGAACTGACGGAGCAGTTCCGCAATCAGGATGCAGGAGGTACATATATTGATATTTTGATTTTTCCCAGGTTGCCGAAATGTACCTTTGAGAGCAATATGTGCACAGTGACCTGCCATAGGCTTCACTTGTCGTTTTTCAGGAGAGAGAATCTCATGATCAGACAGAGACAGAACCACACCTAGAGGGACACAGGAACACGCCCACACCCTCACATACACACATGGACATGCAAGCAGAAGCACATCCATTCACAGAAATGCAGGCAAAGTAAGATATAGGAACATACTGACAAGTAAGAACACATACACGCGCACACATTCAGCTCACAAACATGCACACGTGCACAATAACACAGTCGAACTGAAATGTGAGAACACACCTGTACAAAGACGAAAGAAATATTCCCATACCCTCATAACACCCAGGAATACAATCACAGTCAAGAATGGGGCAGACATACTCACATAGGATTAAGCATGCACGCGCACATGCACAGACACACACAAACAAATGAAAACAGGCATACTATGACAGATAGGAACACACCCACGTTTGGTCAGAATGGATACACGTCCCCACACAAATAAATACAGTCATACTGAAAGAATTGAACAAAACTACATACGCATACATGCACACACATGCATACAGATATACTCACAGAGAAAGGAATGCACCCATGTACATACCGAACGCACACATATCCACACACACAGAAATGCGGTCATACTGAGATATCGGAACGCAGACACAGAATCACACCCACACCCTCACACACTTACATAAACAAACTCAGAGTAAGAGACATTACACACCAACCGGCAAGAATGACAGCAACTTCTTGTACATATGCAAAAACACATTCAAACACAGTTATGGAACCATCGCCACAACTAGATATAGACAGAGTGACACACAGAAACAAACGCAAAGAGATCCTGCTGGGGGCACAGAAAGATAATGACTTACGGACAGACAGCCAAACAGAATCTCTGCAACATACTCATTTGCTTAAACAAGAGCACAGCCAGGCAGAAACACACTCCCCAATCCCACAATAATCTAATGACACTCAGAGACATACACACATCGATTCACAGAACACACACACACACAAAACCACATAGTCATTGAATTGCCATCCCAAAAACAGCATACATACTTAGGCACAACCACAACAGATGCATATGTGCAAAACACAGAGAGATATGCAATCACTTAGATACAGTAACATACGCCAACATAAAAACACCCACCGTCACAGAAACGATCTCAGACAGACTGAATGACATTCCCAAACACATGTACACATGAATCGAAATACTTCTCAACACATACAAAGGAAAAGTCACTCTGACATGCATAAAGGCAGTCATAATGTGTCACACTCAGGGACATGTCCAAGAACAAACACTGAGGGTCTCTCTCTCACACACACACACACACACACAGGGAGATCCCCACAAAGGCAATGAAGACCCACACGTCATACGCACACACACAAACACACACACACACACACACACACACACACACACAGGGAGATCCCCACAAGGGCACTGAAGACCCACACCTCACACACACACACACACACACACACACAGGGAGATCCCACAATGGCAATGAAGCTTCCTCTCCTAACACACACACAGGGAGATCCCCAGAAAGGCAATGCAGCACCTCTCCCACCACCCAACACACACAAGGAGATCCCCTCAAAATGAAATGAAGCTACCTCCCCTCGCCCCACATCCAGTAAGATCCCCACAAAAGGAAATGAAGCCCCCTGCCACCCTGCCCCCACACACAGGGAGATCCCCACATAGGTAATAAAGCACCCTCCCCCCACCACACACAGGGAGATACCCACAAAGACAATGAAGCCCCCCACCCCCTCCACACACACACAGGGAGATCTCCACAAAGGCAATGAAGTACGCTCACCCCATCCCCTCACACACAGGGAGATCCCCACAAAGGCAATGAAGCCCCCTCCCCACACACACAGGGAGATACCCACAAAGGCAGAGAAGCCCCCACACCCACACCAACACACACACAGGGAGATATTCACAAAGTCAATTAAGCCCCCTGCCACCACACCACACACACAGTGGGAGATCCCCACAAAGGCAATGAAGCCCCTTCCCTCCACACACACATACACAAGGAGATCCCCATAAAGGCAATGAAGCCTCCTCTCCCCCAACACACACAGGGAGATGCCTACAAAGGCAATGAAGCCCCCCGCTCCCACAACACACACACACACACACACACACACACACAGATACACAAGCACCATCACACACAGAAAGGGAAACGCGTGAACAGACTTCCCGCCCAGCCACAGGGAGAGTAATGGGAGATGACCAAACTCCAGCCGATTACTTACAGTAATGTGTCAAACTATTGCTGGCTGTAGCTGGCTGCAAATCACTGTCTGGGGAAAGATCAGTGAATGAAGTGATTTGAGTCAATGCAAGTGAACATGTGCTGAACAGAGACAACATGTGTCTGACATGGTCAATGTGCAAAAAAGACATAGAGAGCGCGTGAGAGAGACAGAGACAGAGAGACAAGAAGGATAGATTTAGAGGAAGATAGAGAGACTGACAGGCAGACAGATAGCTAGGCAGAGAGAGAGAGAGAGAGAGAGAGACAGAAATGGACGATACAGGCAGGGGCACATACAGAGTGAGACAGAGAGGGAGAGAGCAAGAAGCAAATAGATGGGGACAGCACGAGAGAGGAAGAGAGGAACAGACAAAGACAGACAGAAAGAGACAGAGAGAGAGAGACAGAAATAACCTTATGAATGAAGGAGACAGAAGATGGACGCAATAAACATATTCAAGTACAAATGTTCATGGAACAATAACCCATTCAGATGAGGCGATCACCGGCCCACAGAACTTTTATCTTGTTGTATTAAAGTGTTTATTGTGAGCTGAACAGAGAGAGGCTGTCAGTCTTCATGGTGCAGGATGGACTGCTTCTGTCCCTCCCCCCTCCGCCCCTGCAAGTAAAATTCAGAGACCCCGCCTGCCACATTCTTAAACACTCATCCACAGGGCAGTGCATGAAGACTAAATGTCCAAGCCAGAACCCAGCACTCACAGCCTGTCCATCAGTTGGAATCTCTCCTGCAGCCTCTTTGAATCCTACCCTGCCCCATTACCTGCTATTCCTTTTTCATAACCTTCAATACCATTGAAGGGGAAAGCAGATAAATTATTGCTAATGTTTTGAGGGATGATGTAGGAGGCGTGCTCAGTTGAAAAAGGAAATGCGGGTTTGATGGTACAGTTGCGTCAATCGCGATTTTCTGGGCTGGCAGGGCAATCAGAAATGAAGGGCTGAATGGCCTCTCGATGTTCATTGTGTGCTCCCGTGTGTGTCAATCCGTGAGTCCATCAGGGGTAGCAGCATGCTCTTGAGCATCGTGAATGGTAATCCATTCTGCTATTGCCCTCCCCATCCTCCACTGAGTGTTATACTCAAATCCATGTACTTGTGCTGATGGAATCCCGGCCGTACATCGTCAATTCCTGCACTAGGAACACTGCAGCTGCCTCTGGAGCTCTCTCAGTTGTTTTGCTAATTCATTAAGTGATGAATTTACATGACCAGTTGGTGCACTGCATTCCTGAACTTCGCTCTGAACTTGGGCAGAGTCGCTGCATAAAATAATGTGTTTGTGCTGCAGCTGAAATCCTTCATCATTTCTGCAGTGAATGAAAGATTGATGACAGGACTCCACCTCCAACGATACCCTCCTTTAATGTTATAGTACAACACGTCTGCACCATGCATTAACCACAGAAGTATGAAGCTGATGGATATGATGAAGAGGGAAATCATTGACTTCCTCCGGCTCTCCATCGCTGCATCTTTCTGATTGTCTCCCTTCCTCTGACCCATCAGACTCCTGCGTGCTCGACTGGCCACTAAAATGTGCCTTACCGTCAGAGTGTTCATCCACAGAATTAACATGAATGGGATTAAAGGGGTTAAAATGATATCGAACCACTTAAACACCAACCACCTTGGATCAGTAAAATAACTTGACTTTGTTTGACAATACCACTGAACATTGTTAATTGTCCTCCCAGGTTGAAACTGAAAATAGTAGGGAATGTTTTTTGAACAGAGTAGAACGCTGGTTGCAGCCAGAGCCACAGCTAAGGCTTTCTCTGTCCAATATTTTCTCTTCTGTTTCAGACAGGAAATGGCCATAAAACGTTCAAAGGAGAAAAGGACAGTGAACCAGACGGAACAGTCTGTGGCTGCTCGAGCTAAGGCATTGACAGCACTGCACACAGGAGTGATATTCAGGAAAGACCATGAGTAGTAAATGAATTTGAATTGAAACAGAATAATCTCCGTGAGAATGAACAGGATGTCCGATGTTGCCATGGCCATCAGGCAGTGCTTTGTGCAGTTGGAGAGGCCGCATTTTCCCCGTGCGAGAACCAGAACCACCAGGAAATTAACTGAAAGACACAGGAGGTAAAATGCAAATCAGAAATTATTGATCAAACATTCTCTGTTTCGGTTCAGAGAGCAATCGAAGATCTCAGAACCTAACGGGGCAGCTGGAAGTGTTCAGATATGGAGTTTGAATATGACATCTTCAATGGCCTGACGCATTGTTTGAAGCAGCTCAATCCTGTATTTGATTAATTGTGGGCAGGCAATCAACAGATGGCAGAGGGCATCTTTTTTAAGATGAAAACGAAGAGGTTAAGAGGGGGTCTCAGCAAGATGTTTACTCCCAGAGGGTGGTGAGGGCGTGGTCATTCATTGCCAGGGAGAGTCATGGAAGCAGGAAACCTCACAAACTTCAAAAACGACCTGGATGAACACTTGAAGCGTCACCGTATTTGAGACTACATGTCTCGTGCTAGAAGCTGGGGCGGGTATAGATTTCGTGCAGCTTTTATAGCACAAAGTGTGTGGAACGAAGGACCTCTTCGGTATGCTTGGATTCCATTATTCTAAGAATTACTTCTGTGGGAAGACTGGGTAGTGAAGCAATTTAATGTAATGACTGAAAGGGATTTGAATGCTTAAAACATGAAACAGAATCAGATATAAATGGCAAAAACCAACAGGTATGGCAGCATCTGTGGGGACAGAAACAGAGTTAGTGGAATCACTGTTCATCAGAGCATTTTCATCTAAACATTGGTCATTGAACTCAAAATATCATCTCAGGTTTCTGCCCACACAAGATCCTATCATTTCAACCAAAACACAGGGATTCGTTTCGAACAGGGAAATGAGGTTGAAAGTGTTGATATTCAACTACAATGGAACATTTGGTAAACTGCTCTTCACTTACCGGGTAGTTGGAGTTATGAAGATGTACAACATATAAACAATTTGTAGCCCAAATTGTTCATATAGTTCAGATAACCTAAATTAATCTCGTCTCGTTTGCCCCTATCTCCCTCTAAAATCTTTCTAAACATTTACTCATCCAGATAACTTTTAAGTGTAATTATACCAGCCACCATCACGTCCTCCAGCAGATCATTCCAAACATGCACCACCCTTTGCATGAAAAACTTCCCCTTTAGGTCCCTTTTAACTTTTTCCCCTCTCACTCTCAATCTATCCGCTTTAGTTATGGACTCCCTCAGCCCATGGAAAAGAACTTTTCCACTTACCTTGTCCATGCTCCTTATGGTTTTATAAACATCTAAGAGTTACCCCTCAGCTTCCGAAACTCCAGAGAAAACAGACCCAAACTTCTCAGCATTTCCCCATAGCTCAAATATTCCAATCCAGGCAACATCCTTATGAATCTTTTCAGAACTGATTCAAGTGTCAAGAAATCCTCCCTTTTGGAGGAAGACCAGTAATGCACACAATATACCAAAAGTGGCCGGACCAATGTCCTGCATATACACAACATACTCTCCCAATTCAAATACTAAGTGCTCTGAACAATAAAGGAAAGTATACCAAGCGTCTTCTTCACCATCCTATCGACTAGAGACATCATGTTCAAGGTTCAATGAACCTGCACTGCAAAATCACTTCTTTTCAGCAATATTCTCCAGGACCTTACCATTAACTGTACATGTCCTGTTCTGATTTGTCATTCCAAAATGTAGCAGCTCACATTCATATGAATTAAAATCTACCTGCCTATCCTCAACCAATCTGCCTATCCTCTGATCAAGAACCGTTGTACACTGAGAAACATTTTTCGCTGACCAATCCAACTCTAATTTTGGTGGCATCTGCAAACGTACCAACTGTATCTCCAATGTTCACATCCAAAGCATATACATGAATGAGGAGACGCAGTGGATTCAGCACCGATCCTTGTGGCACACCACTGGCCACACGCCTCCAATCTGAAAAGCAACCCTTCACTACCACATTCAGTCTTCTACCTTCAAGGGACTTCTGTTCAAAATGTTGTGTCTCCATTGGTTCAATGCAATCTAACCTTGCTAACTACTCGACCATGAGAAAACTGATTGAATGCCTTCCCGAAGTCCATATAGATCATATTCGCCGTTCTGTGTCATCAATTCTCTTCGTAACGTGTTCTAAAAACAGAATCAAGTTCGTGAGTTATATTTTCCCATGGCACAAGTCCATAAGACGGTTTTCATCAGTCATTGCCAATTAAAATACATGTAAATTCTCTCCCAGAGGAGTCCCTCCAATAACTTCCCCACCACCAATATCAGATATACCAGTCTATAGATCCCTGGCTTTTCCTTACTACCTTTCTTTAAGAGTGGCACCACGTCAGTCGACCTCCAATCTTCGGGCATCTCACTTGTGACGATCGATTATACAAATATCTCAACAAGGTGCCAAGCAATTGCTTCCCCAGCTTCCGAAAGAGTGCCAGTATACATCTGATCTGGTCCTTGGGATTTATCAACTTTTATACGTTTTAAGATATCCAGCACCCCCTCTTCTGCAATATGGACAATTTTCAAGAAAACACCACCTATTTCCCTAAATTCTGTATCTTCCATGTCTTTCGCCACAGTAAATAATGATGCAAAGATACTCAATTAGTATTTCCCCCATCCCCAGCATTTCCACACATAGGCTACCTTGCTGAACTTTGCAGGATCCTATTTTCCCGTTAGTTAGGCTTTTGTGCATAATATATTTATGAGACCCCATTGTTTTCTCCTTAAACCAATTTGCAAAAGCCATCTCATGTTCCCTCATTGATCTCCTGATTTCCCTCGGAAGTATACATTTTTATAATTATCCAAGTATTCACTCGACCTCTGCGATCTATATCTCAAATATGTGTCCATCTTTCTCTTCCCAAAACATCAAATTCTTTCGTCATCCAGCATTCCCTGCACTTACCAGCCTTGCCTTTCATCCGAACAGGAAGATACTGTCACTGGACTCTCGTTGTCTCATGTTTAAGATTTCCCATTCTCCCCTGTCCCTTTACCTGAGAACATCTGTCCCCAGTCAACCTTTGAAAGTTCTTACCTGGTTCTATCAAAATTGGCTTTTACGTAATTTCAACTTTTAGCTCCGGTCTATCCTTTTCCATCATTGTACTAGAATTAAGAGAATTATGGTCGCTGGCTCCAAAGTGCTCCCCAACTCACAACTCAGTCACTTGCCCTGCCTTATATCCTAAGTTTTGTGCCTTCTCTCGTAGGCGCATCAACACACTGAATCAGAAAAATGTTCTTGTACACACTAACCAAATTCCTCTCTATCTAAACCCTTAACACGACGGAAGTCTCAGTCTCTGTTTGGAAACTTAAAATTCCCTACCATTCCCACTCTATTATTCTTACAGAGATCAGAGATTGCCTTCCAAAGTTTCCCTACAAATTCACGCTGTCGGTGGGGAATGGGTCCATAATACAATCCTCATTAGGTGATCATTCCTTTCTTATTTCTCAGTTCAACCCAAACGACTTCCCTGTACGTATTCCGAGGAACATCCTGTAAGTAGAGCCGTAATACCATTCCTTATCAAATACACATCTTCTCCTCTTCTCTTGTTTCCCCATTCTTTCCTTCCCTCAGCCTTTGTATTCTGCAGCATGAAGCTGCCAGTCCTGCGCACCCTTAGCCACATCTTTACAATTGCTATGATTTCTAAATCCCATTTTTCTAACCATTCCCTAAGTTCATCTGCCTGCCTTGTTTGGAATCTTGTACTGAAATAAATTCAATTGAATTGACCAGTCTTACCTTGTTTTCTGCTTTGTTCCTGCCTGCCCTGACTCTTTGACCGCCTCCTTTTCCCAAATGCACCAATCTCAGACTGATATTTTTCTCACTATCTCCCTGGGTCCCACCAAGTCCCCTGGTCCTCCGCCCCCAACACACCCCGACCTTATTAGTTTAAATCCATCTGAGCAGCTTCAGCAATTCTCTCTGCTAGTATATTAGTCACCTTCCAATTCAGATTCAATCCTTCCTCCTTATACAGGTTATTTCTCCCACAGCTTCCAGTGATAACAAAGTGTGAACCCTTGTCCCCTGCACAGTACCTCTGGCACACATTCATCTGCTCTATCCCCGTGGTCCTCCGCTCACTACCTTGTGGAACTGAGAATTTTCCAGGTATTACTACGCTCAAGGACCTCCTTTTTACTTTCTGCCTAATTTCTTATATTCTCCATTCAGATTTTCATCTTTTTTTCCTTCCTATGTCGTTAGTTCCAATGTGCATAAAGACCTCCTTCTGGTGCCACGCCCCTTTGAGAATATTCGGCACCTTCTCCAAGAGATCCTTATTCCTGGCAGCAGCAAGAGAGCATTACATTTTGATCTCTCACTCTTGACCGCAGAAACATCTGTCTGAGCCTTTGACTACAGAAACTAATCGTTTGGAAACTGACGTACTGCTTGTTACATTAGAGCCAGACTTGGTACCAGAAACGTGGCTGTTCGTGTTGCATTCTCCTAACAGTCTATCACCGCCTATGTTTTCCACAAGAGCACATTTATTTAAAATAGTTGTAACCACCGGAGACTTCTGCACTACGCGCCTTCCTTTCCTCCCTTTCCTGGTGATAACCCATCAAACTGATTGTATCTGTGGTTATTCTCTCTTCCTAAAAGTGCTATCCATCACACCCCAGACTCCTATAAATTCCTCATTGCCTCAATCTGCTGCTCCAATCCAATCCATGCGATCTGATGGGATTCAAAACCGAACACACTTACAGTAGATCCTAATCATCAGTAACATGTAAGCTGTCCAGAAAATCTTGTCCAAAACTTCTATTTCCTTGCTTCTCGGATGTTTTCTGACATGCTGTTCATTTCTAGCACTTTACTGCTGTGTCAGACAGCAGTGTAGTTTTCTCTGTCTCTCTCTTTTCGCTGACCCTGTGATCCCTAGCTTTGTCTCTCTCCCTCCTTTTTAAAATGCAGTTGCTCAGGTCTTTGTTTTCCCCACATTTCGAAAACAATGCAATAGCTTATAAAACAATAATTACTCTTCCTGGAGTTAATGGAAATCAGCTCTGTCACCGAAGATCCCGCAAAAAAAGGAGCAACTCTTACAGATGCAATCTGTGCCCGTCCTCCACATAGAATTACCTAGAATCGGCTGGTCACGACAGTACAAAAATCATGAGTTGTTGCACCTGAGAAGATATTATTATTTGACGGCTAATGCTAATAGATCAGAGAAAAGTTTGTTTCATCATTAAAGGCACAAACCACAATATCTCTTTGAGGATAAACTGAGGATTTGTGAACTCACTGAATCCCTCATAGTTTGTTTTGGAAAGTGAAGAATTCCTTGTCATGTTTCGCAAATGTTCCATAATTTTTCTTGTACATTCAGTCATCAAATAATGCAAAATGCAAATCTAGAACTGTGACTTTTTGATACATTCTCTGCGTTATCTGACTCAAATAGTTTGGGGATGTGCTTGTTGATATTTTTTGAATAAACGATACAATGCAAAAGAAAACAGGCAAATCAGTGCTGCAATTACTGAGTGTGACAGCTCTAATTCTTTGTATAATAAAATGTAATATGGTAAAAATTCAGTCTCTCTGACTTCTGTTGTGTTCTGATTATGTCAGGGACAATTAACATTTGAACTGAGAATCCAAATACTCAGCAGTTCATAAACAGTACAAGATTTCACAGTACTTCTTTAAAAAATATTAGTTTTGTAATGAGAATAACTAAACAAGGTAAGCAATACTAACCTAATGAAGGATTAAATCCTGATGTTCCAAACGTAGTTAATATTATTCCTCCCCATGTTGAAATCACTTTATGCAATGTAAAAATTATGAAGCAACAAACACTTCTTTCGTGAACAACTGGAAGGGCGCCAAAGCCCACTGAAATTAAATTATGCACTACACCATGTTCCAGTGTTGGAAACTGACAACACAGAAACAGGCTATTTAAGGCACCAAGCGAATTCACTTTAACAATCCTCAGTCTTTCTACAATCTCAAAGAAATGCTCGGAATTTGTGGCACTGCAAGATGTCATTCATGCCTGCACCAACTAAATAAACTTGATACCTGCTCTGATCCCACTTTCCAGCACATTGAACACAGTGTTGAAGGGATGTACACTTCACATGTAGATCCAAGCTCCCTTTGAATGAGTTAAGGTTTGTCACCTCAAGTCACCATCAAAACTGGGCAGTGAATTCCAGTTGCACCATCATCTTCTAAATGAAATGATAGGCCTAAATTTTCTTGATAATCCTCCCATCAATTTTTCTTATTCTGTGTCTCCTGGTAAATGGTCCTGCATTGGGCGGTGGCAAGTCTCCATCCAAGACGTTGCTTATTTTGTACATCTCAATCATGAAAAAATCTCATTCTCCTCTATTTAGTTAAAATCCATCATTCCTCAATGCTGCAGTAACTTCCACATCCGAACACCATTCTTGTAAATCTATTCGATACTCTCTCACAGTGCAATTCTATCCTCGCTGCTAGGTGATAACCAGTACTGTGCACAAACCCATCGGTGTGAGCCACCCGGTGTCTCATGTAGTTCCAGTATTACAGGTCTGGTGGCGGGGAGGGAGGGAATTTGTTTTGCATTGGCTGTGGTGCAGAGTGAGAGAGGAGTACGTTTGGGAGGTTAATATTGAGTTACGTCTCAGTGGGATATCTGATCAGGATCTGCCTAATATAATGGACTTGAATGGATATAGTGGACTTGAATGGATATAGTAGGGCGCAATCTATTTGACGTGTGGGATTAGTTTATCAGTTCCTCTGAGTTAGTGTAAGTGTTTCATCGCCTCACTTCTGTTCTGACACCAGGTGATTAATTACAGAACCAATCAGATCCTCGAAGAAATCCAGCCTGATGGATCATAACCTTATTTGGTTTGATTTTACAAAGTGATCTCTTGCTGAGTTATAAACACACAATGCTGCACATATTGGTTCCACACCAAAACAGAGATTTATTTTAAAAGAAGTGACGGGAAAATAGAATGAGAATCTAAATTAGATTGGTGCTGGAAAAGCACAGCAGGTCAGGCAGCATCCGAGGAGCAGGGAAATCGACGTTGAGGGCAAAGCCCCTGATAAATGAATAACAAAGACTCTGCTTTCCAGCATCTGCAGTCCTTGTTTTTACCCCGATAAAATACAATAGAAAAACTGCATACTTGTTATGCAGATTCAAAGGAAATGAACACAAGTAAATGTATAACTCTCATTAACCGCAAACCAATATATAAATAAAGCAAAAGGACATGACTTTTATATATTTCGCAAAACACGACTTCCAGTGTCGTTACAAAGAAACAACCCTCACATAATATTCACACCAGAATCCCTTTATATAGCAATTAGTTAAATGCATGTGATTGTCACTTGTAAACTGGAACTGCAGTGAATTTCTTTATGGAGCTACTACATAGCTGAGTGTCAATGTACTCAGGGTTAAACCATCGCTTCAGAGATTTTTCTTGTCCCAACACTTCTGTCTGGGACCAACACAACATTTTCATTCAAAGGCAATGAAATTTACTGAAACACTAATTTCCTTCGCATGAGCATAGATCTACGCATCCAATCATTTCCAGGGTCTGACTGGAACTAAAATAAATGACATAAATGAGATCAGAGAAAGCAAATCTTTCTCAGTTAAGTGTTTCTTCCTCCATCGCTTATTCGAGAACACTGCAACAAATCTTTCAGGCTCCATTAACAACATGCTGGGTTGCAATCGTCAAAACGAAACACAGGTTCACTCATGCATAAAGCCATTTAGCCGAAAGCCAAACCTCAAACGCAATTTTTAATACAAATTTATGTTATTGCAGAAATAACTTCACCTTCAGATGCACAGAGAAGCCTACTGCTTTTTCACTCAACAAATCAGAAAAACATTCAAACTAACTGATTTTGCAAACTCGACATAAAAATGCCACGTTAAAAATCACAAAACACCAGGTTATCGTCCAACATGTTTAATTGGAAGCACACTAGCTTTCGAAGTGACACTCCTTCATCAGGTGATAGTGGAGGGCTCGATCGTAACACAGAATTTAGAGCAAACATTTGCAGTGTGATATAACTGAAATACATTGAGAAATTGACTGTCTGTTAAGCCTTTCATCTGTCCTGAGAGCCGGGCAGTTTGCTATGAACAATGATCTGTTTGAGGTTTGGTGGTTGTTTAAAGACAACGAGTGGAGGTGTGGGGAATGTCTTGGTGAGGTGCTCATCCTCATTCCAGGGGCTGAAAAATTACGCTATGTTCCACTTGACCTGCAACACATTATCAATGAGAATGAGCACCTCACCAAGGCATTCCCCACACCTCCGCTCCTTGTCTTTAAAGAACCACCAAATCTCAAACAGATCATTGTTCGTAGCAAACTACCCGGCTCTCAGGACAACTCCATACAACCTTGTCACGGTGGACGCTGCAAGGCATGTCAGATTGTGGACATAGATAGCTGTATTACGCATGGGAACACCTCCCACCTTGTACATGGCAGGTACTCATGTGAATAAACCAACGTTGTCTATCATGTACGTTGCAGTCAAGGATGCCCTGAGGCATGGAACATTGGGGAAATCGAGCAAAGGCTACGACAGCGGATGAATGGGCACCGCACAACAATCAATAGACAGGAGGGTTCCCGCCCAGATGGGGAATACTTCAGTGTTCCAGGACATTCAGCCCTGGACCTTCGGGTGACCATCTTCCAAGTTGGACTTCATGACAGGCAGCAGAAGAAAGTGGCCGAGCAGAGGCTGATAGCTAAGTTCTGTACCTATAGAGAGTGGCTCTACCGGGACCTTGGGTTCATGTCACATTACATGTGGTCACCATTGCACTGCACACACACAGTAATTCCTACACACACACTCTCACATACACACGGACACAAGTACAGAAGCGCTCACAGACAACCAAACACACCCTTATAGACACACACACTCCCACACTCACACATGCACCCCCTCACAGATTTAAGACACTCTGCACTCACGACACACGCACACACACACTTTCGCACACTCACAACCGCCACCCCAGACAGACATACACACACAGACAGACAAAGACCCACATGCACACATATATTTTGTGGGGTGAATTTGTACTTGCAGAGTTACATTGCACTTTGCTGAAAAACTGCATGCATTCATGTAGAACTCTGAACTCACAAAACTGCATAAATTTATTTAAAACTCTGTTATCTCACTTTTTAGATTAGAATCAAACTAAACATCAGGTCATAGACAGAGAACACAGGGGGCTAACACCTTCAACATATTGTCTCGCTATCACTATTGTTAATAGCTAACCCGAGAATGCAACTTTAAAAAAGATTCTTTTATTTACACATGAAAGAAGTGAAACTATTACTTGAAAGGCTCAACAGACAATCAATTTTTCAATGTATAATTTCAGTTACATAACACTGCAAATTTTTGCTAGAAATTCTATGTTACGATCGAGCCCTCCAGTATCACCTGATGAAGGAGCATCACTCCGAAAGCTGGTGTGCTTCCCAGTAAACCTGTTGGTGCGTGATTATTAACTTTGTACACCCCAGTCCAACGCCGGCATCTCCAAATCATAAAAATACCACGGGCTAAATTTTTACAAAGTGATTCATTTTATTAATTCTACTGAAAATCTTTGTGGTCTTCGATCGAAGTGGGGATTTCTGGATGGTTCCCAGAAGAGAGGAATAATTTTCCAAGGAATTCCTGCGGAATCTGCAATGATGTGGATTCCACGGGGTCCCTGCAATCTGAGAGTTAATTACTGATTGTCTGCCACTGTGCGAGTTTTGGGTGCAATATTGCCAGGTATCATTGTCAGTGGTAGAGGAAACCCGCAGAGAATCCTCAGACAGATTCACAAAAACTCATAGGTGTAAGGCACTTACCAGGAATTGTTACAAACGGAAGGGTCGTAACAAATATTTTCCACACACCATGAATTGAAAACGTCATTTTCTTCCTCAATGACTTTGTGATGTCAATTTCTCTGTACTCAATGCCGAGGTGATAAAGTCTCAAAGCCTTTCATTTATGTCTGCTGGCATCGTCTGGGGGACTGTTACATTACAATATGGTTCAATCAATTTATTTACAAAAGTGAACAAACAGGTGACAGCGGTGAGTTAACTCTCAGTTGTCACAGAGCATTTTTAGAACTGATGTTTAATAGATGTTGCAAATCTCAATTGGACGATAGCAAACATTGGAAAATGCATATTGAAGAAAATCATAGACTCCATACAATGTGGAATTGGGCCAATTGGCACATCGAGTCCACACCGACCCTGCAAAGACTATCCCACCCAGAACCACCCACTGTCCATGTTAGGCAGCAGAGCTAAACACTGAGCCACTGTGCCAACCTGTCCACCAGCATTGACAACCCAACACCATCTCTGAAATCTCATTTTACTTCAATGTCATCTTTCCCTTGCATTTGACCATTGGAAATTAAATTTAGGTTGTTGAGTGTCTCTCTCTGAGAAGTGTTCTCCTCAACACTGGGATGTGGCTTCCCTGGTTATCAGCGGCTGCTCTATGAAAGGATGATAGTTGGTTAATGGAGACGACACATTGTACGTTTTAATAAATCAAACATTGTGATCGATTTCCTCACCCTACACTGCTACAGTGTCTGGATCAAATATAACTCCTCCAGTGCAGGCAATAATTGAAATCAATAAAATAATCACTGAAAATTGCCTTCAAAGGCTATGCAAACTCCGGTCAATACAAATCCTTCTGCGGGGGATACGAATGTCCTGGACATTTTGCAGAGCTGACTCTGAGACACACCTGACCTGTGCAGAATCACAAGCGCCTGAGTCATTCTCTGCTCCCTGCAGTGTACTGAGCATGTATAGAGAAGAAACTTCAAGCATCTGATTGATGGTGGATTGGAGCAGTTTCAAGCGAAATGTAGGAATGAGGCTCGGAGGCATTTGCACACTCAATGATACAGAAATTTAAAATTCTGGAATTGTTTGAGCAGGAGTCAATGTTGGTAATGAGCCCTGCAGTGATGGGGAATTGGGAATTGCTGTGAGGAATGATAAAGTACAGAAAACAGAGAGCAAGAATAAATCTGTCTTATTCATATTCTTCGGCTGATATATGTGAGTACCAGGATTATCATTCCTCGTGTCACAGCCATTCATTATCTGTATCCATGACTGAGGTGATAGGATCATGTGTTACGTTGTTGATAACATAATGGTAGATGGATAGTAAAGGAGCAGAGAGGAACACTGAGAAAGGGAAGGACAGGTTCAGTGAGTGAATGAGCACAAAAATAGTCTGTGCAATATAATGTCGAGAAATGTGAAGAATTCTTCAACCATTTCGATCTTGAAAGATTTCAGGCCACCAATAACGTTTCGATGCTTACCCAAGTCCTAAATCAAGAGGCAACAGGAATCCTTCCGTTCCATTCAGTGTCTGTAGTTTCTATTATTCTCTTGAAACCTTTTCTCCTCTCAGACCCTTTCAAATTTGAGGCATTCCACCCTGGGTTTGCGTCATTTCGGTCCCTCATCGTGATCCCTTTTAGTTCAGTTATCAGTCTGGTCAATCGATGCTGCACTCAAATAGACATGGAAGCAAAACCTGGTTGGTATTTTTCGGTTTTTTCCCCACTTATAAAGTCAGTTTTGTGCTGTGTTAACATCAAGTTGCAGCAGTGTTCAAAGCTAAATTGATTGACTCTTTCAGAATCATCCGTCCTGACTTAACAGAGTCCAGGAAGATCTATTGTCTCAAAGGTGCCGAGGGTCGAGAATATCACATAACACCTTCAGCTCATTTTTGGGGTGAGGTGGACTGCGAGTGGGGCAGGGAGAGGGAAAGTGTGGAAAATGAGGAAGCCCTCGTCCAGATTGGCGCCAAGCCTTCAGAATCTTGCATCCTACCATGAATTACTCCATAGTACATAGAACATAGAAAAATACAGCGCAGTATAGGCCCTTCGGCCCTCGGTGTTGCGCCGACCGAAGCCTACCTATCCTACACTAGCCCAATAACCTCCATATGCTTATCCAAAGACTGCTTGAATGACCATAAAGAGGTAGAGTCCACCACAGAAGTGAGACTCACTGGCCTATAGTTACTAGGGCTGTCCCTTCTCCCCTTCTTGAACAAGGGGACCACATTCGCTATCTTCCAGTCCTCAGGCACTATTCCTATAGACAACAATGACATAAAAATCAAGGCCAATGGCTCCGCTATATCCTCCCTAGCTTCCCAGAGGATGCAAGGATACATGCCATCAGGACCAGGGGACTTATGTATTTTCACCCATTCCAGTTTTCCCCGGACCTCTTCCCTACATACCTCAAAGCCATCCATTCTAAACACTTGTGACTCAATATTCACATCAGCAAAAACGTCCTGTTCCTGAGTGAATACTGATGAAAAGTAATGATTTTGTGTCTCTCCAATCTCCTCTGCCTCCAAGCACAACTTCCCACTACTATCCTTGACTGGACCGATACCTACCCGAGCCATCCTTTTATTCCTGACATACCTATAGAAAGCCTTAGGGTTTTCCCTAATCCTACCAACCAAGGGCTTTTCATATCCCCTTCTCGCTGCTCTTAGCTCTCTCTTCAGATCCTTCCTGGTTACTTTTTAACTCTCAATCGCCCCAACTGAACCTTCACGCCTCATCTTTACATAGGCCGCCCTCTTCCCTTTTACAAGGGATTCCAATTCCTTACTAAGCCTCGGCTCCCTCACAAGACCCTCTCCTCCCTGCCTGACTGGTACACACTTATCAAGGACACCCAATAGTTGCTCCTTGAACAAGATCCACATATCCTTTTAGTCCTTCCCTTGAAACCTATTTTTCCAATCCACACATCCAAAGTCATGCCTCACCGCATCATAATTTCCCTTCCCCTGCTATAACTCTTGCACTGCAGTGCACACTTATCCCTCTCCATCACTAGAGTAAAAGTCACCGAGTTGTGGTCACTGTCGCCGAAGTGCTCACCTGCCTCCAAGTCTAACACCTGGCCTGGTTCATTACCTAGAAACAAATCCAGTATGACCTCACCTCTTGTTGGCCTGTCTACATATTGTGTCAGGAAACCCTCCTGCACTCTTTATTTACAAAAGACGAGCCTTTGACAGAAGCCTGTCACTGAGTCAGGTACTCAGCATCTCAGTGTCCCTGACATTTACCCTTCAGAATCAGCCTGGTTTCCCTGACTGACACAGACTAATGGCCCCAGTCAGGGATTTTATATCCAGTATGATCCAGCTACCCCACTTCATGACAATCATTACCAGGGGGAAAAAGAAATGAGTTTCTGTTTATGCGGATTAAAAATCGGGCAAGAAATTGAAAAGCTGGTCCATGGGTGACTCCGAATGCTCATTAGGCTGAAGAAGGTATGGCTGAAAACATTGGTTCAATGAGGAAGAGCTTTGGGCATCTCAGCTGTTGGAAATATTTCTCAGGCTGGTATGACCTGAATACATTGTGATTATTTTGTTTTATTTGAATGGGGATTGCTACCCAGCTGGGGAGATATACGACTGTTGTTGTAGAATATTTAATCAGACCTGTCAGAGGATTGGGAATCTGGTATCAAACTCATTTAGGAGAGAAAGTAAGCTGGCCATTGGAAGTAGACAATCTGTCACTGAAAGAGAAAAGCAAAAGGATCACACTCTGAATGTGTTCAGATCTTATGCTTCTGAATCCTGGTCTTCAGGATCAAACCTCTATCCCCTACCTCACAGATCTAGGGACAGAGTTATTTCCAGCAAGTTTTTTTCTTCATTTTCGGGAGATGCTCAATAACATAGTTTGGATCGAAAAAAAAGTTATTTTATTTTGTCTTTATGATGATGTGCGAGGTGTTTGTTCTGAAATAGACTGCAAGAATACATCAATATTTTTGAACAGTTCACTTCCGCCCAAGAACTGAAAGCCAGAAGGCACATTGAAAGGACTAATTTATTACGTCACACAGCATTGGATTGGCACAGGAGCACAGATGAAAGCATGTAGCAATCTGTTATATATTTCCAAAAATTACGAAAACAATGAGATAGCATTATGTCACAATATTGTTGTATTTGGAAGAATGCCCATAAAATGCTCAAATTGTTGAATAAGCTGGAGAATGAAGAAATTTAATTTGAAACTCAGAACCCTGAAGCTAACTAAAAAGAACAACAAGTAATTGATGCATAAATGGGCAAACGTGGACTGAGTCATCAGTGGATAGGGAATGGCTGAAGAGCATGAAGCATCTTAATCAATCACAACACTAATTCAGTCACCTCTCGGACAATAATCAAACAGGAAAAGGTGACAATGGGCGGGGCTGACTGATTCCAGGACTGTTCGGGAAACTTTCTGATTCCCACCCATTTCCTCAGACTGTACTAACGCTGTTGATGGAGAGCTGTCGCATCCAATTGCATGTCTCGTTGCAATAGCCAGTTTTGGAGAGTACATCCCACGAGTTTGTATGCAATTTCTTGGAAATGGCCTTGTCCTGGTTCAGGCTGGTAAGGCAGGTTGCCAACCTTACTGTCTCACACAATTACATCACTGAGGAGTGCGAGACTCTGAGACATCATTCTGCCAAGTACACCACAGGCTTTCTCAGAGTGAATCATTGACCCCACAGCATACCTGACGTAGTTGGCGATAGTCTCAGGCAGGATTCTGTAATTTGCATTTTGAAGTGTAACCGGTCGTCAGTCCTCCCTGTGCCCCTTCTAACTGTAGATGAGAGCGATGATAACTTTCCTGTTGTATTCACACAGGCTACCTGTTCAAAGCATACAGTTATCCACTTCCAGAGGTCCAGGCCAATCGAGTGCCACAGAGGTGAAAACAACTCAGATGGGCAGCCATCAATTCTGGATGTTGCACTCTTTCCTAAGGATTTGAGGGTGTTGGTCAGCTTCTTCAGAGGAAACGGCTGGTCGAGACTCTACCGTGTGCTGTTGACTAAGACCTCTGTAATACAAGACAGGAACAACTGTGCGACCGCGCTATCTGTGCACTTCATATCATATCGACTGGCAAAGAGGGATTTGCCGATCTTCAGAATGTTCTTCCCGGTGGTCGTGGTGTCAGTAGAAACCCTTTTAATCCAGACAGATCGGACAATTCTCCCTAAGGTCTGGCTCCACAAACAAACAAAGATTGTTTCGTCAGTTCTTTTACCCACAAGCGGTACCAAAGGCCACAAGTTACTCTCAGCAAACAGTTCCCAGTTCACAGCTCGAAGCCCATTTCATTAAAAGAATGCAAATAACAAAAAGTCAGTAAAGGACCTATCACCTCTGCTCCCCATCATTTCTGGTGCAGTGTTCACCTTCTCCTTTGTAAAGTCCCTGTGGGTATATGAACAGGAAGAGTTTGGAGGGACATGGGTCAAATGAGACAATTGAGTGTATCTGATCGGCATGGATGAGTTTGATTTGATTCAATTCGATTAATTTATTGTGGCGTGTACGGAAATGCACTGAAAAGCTTTGTTTATGAGCAGTGCAGGGAGATCATACGAAGCAATGATGTGCAGAACAAAAGATGTTGACAGAGGCATACAGGTGACATTGCGCAGGGATTACAAGAGAGGTCATCGTTAGAAAGATCAGCATTACTTGAGTCAAGAGAATCCATTCAATCTTCTGATTACGTCTGGGCAGAAGATGGTCCTGAAACTGTTTGTTTATGGTCAGGTTTCTGTAGCTTCTGCTTGACGGAAGAAGTTTTTGGGTGTCATTACCGAGGTGCCAAGGGTCCAATGGAGTCCATCGATGGAAGTTTGGCTCACGTGAAGGCCTGGGTTGTCAGGATGTCTGACTGGGATGAGATCGAAGATTGATGCTGATAATGAATTGTTTGAATGAACATCAATTTCTGTTTGTGTTTCTGATATAGACTCTGCAGTTCCTTTAGTTTTGTTCAGCCCCTTCTCTAGCTTGTTGCACAGGAGGTCATTCAGAAGTTGGAGGCAATGGCCCAGTGGAACTATCACTGGACTGTCAATCCACAGACCCAGGTAATGTTTTTCGGACACAGACACACAGCAGATGGCATCATTTGAATTCCATAAAAGTCTGGAATTAAAGAATCTCATGATGACCGGTTCAGAGAGGGGAAATGCCATCCTTTCCTGTTCACTGCTACATGTGACTCCAGACGTATACCAATGTGATTGACACTGACCTGCGCTCTAAGCCATTGGGGATGGGTGATAAATACTGATGCAAGCCAGCAATGCCCTTATCCCTGAATGAAGAAAAACAAAGCCCCTTCTTTAACCTGTAACAGAGGAATTGGAGGAGGCAATTTCACTCATTTTTGAAATGGGAAATGGCACCAGCAGAATGCGATTCATCCCCTCTCAAGTGGGCAAGAACAGTCGATGGGCATTACGTCAGTCCACACTTGTTGGACTTGAAAAAATCAAGGCATGCGGGTAAGGGTAGGTGTGAGGAGAGGGAATTTGTGTGACGTTCAATTCCAATTATATAGGGAATGAGGAACAGTCGGTGAGGAGGACAGAAGTGATCCTTGAAGGCAATGCAACAGGGAGGCAGCTAATTGTGTCAATGGACAGTGTGTGAGCAAGGCTCATTATTGAATTTGAAGTGATGAGACCATTTGTTGACAGCTTACAGGAAGGCAGTACTCCTCCCCACAACACTGACTAAAGAAGGAAATTATCTCCCTAACTCTGCATGTCATCCTTTCTCTAGTCCCTAGTATTTAATCATCAATATTATCCTGTACGCAATCCACTCTCTTCCCCAGTGTTTAATTATCTCCCGACTACTCTGTCTTACAATTTCTCTCTCTCTCTCTCTCTCTCTCTCTCTCTCTCTCTCTCTCTCTCTCTCTGGATTTAAGCCTTTGTCCGTATTCCAACCCTCTGTTCACGACCTTGTATTTACCCCTTTCCCTATTTGTCTGGATTTAGCCTCTACTATGATTCTTTGCACAACCCAATCATTATCTACATTTGATCTTTTCTATTTCCTTGCAGTTACCCATCGCTTTTCCTTTGTATTCAGCTTGGAGAAAGTGAGGACTGCAGATACTGGGGATCAGAGCTATAAAAGGTGTTGCTGGAAAAGGGCTTATGCCTGAAACGTCGATTCTCTTTCTCCTTTGATGCTGCCTGACGTGCTGCGCTTTTCCAGCAACGCATTTTTAAGCTTTGTTTTCAGCCCTCTATGTCACTCTCTGTTTAATCCTGTCACTAATACTTTCCGTTGAGGTTGGTCATAATTACTCTCCATTGCAGCCAATCTATGGAAAAAGGACACAAGATAATCAATAACTTCCACTCTGTATTCAATTTTCTCCCTATTACTCCCTAATTATCCGTCTCACTATTGCTCTTCATTTAAGCAATAATAATAATGCTCTTCTGATGGCGGAACAGACATACCACCACACACCCCCGCCCTGGCACTGGCACCAGGGGCCCAGATCTGCATCTGGTGCTGTGACTCGGACTCGGCACGGATGGATTGTGGGCAGCAGTTGACTTCAGAGGATTCAGCCAGCCAGACACAAATATTTTTACCCATTTGGTTTCCTTCTCATTCAAGTCGTAGTTAATCCGACACCTCGCTGCTTTGCATCACAGTCCAGCCGGACTGAAAGAGAGGTGTCTGGGACCTAATGGAATCGGGGACTCCAGGATGTCGCGACTCCCACTAACAGGTCGGTGATCTGTGAATAGAGTCGGCCACTCTCAAAAGTTAGGGCAGGGGGACCCCAGGGAGTCGGATTGGTGTTGTCGAAATTGATTCGCAAATTGTTCTGTGAAAGATGAAAGTAAGAAGTATGGCGACAGATTATGACAAAACTGCTAAGGTTTTAGAATGTCGAGAAAGTTCGCAGAAATCATTCGTCTTGTTGTTCATTGTCGGGATGTTGATTAGTGAAAGTTTTAAGTTGAGGTTATCTTCTCTATTTTATCTTTCCAGCTCGCTTTGTCCTGCTTTGCTGCTTCGTCGTGTTTGTCTGCTGTGGTTTTGTTCTGTTTGTTTTCCTGTTTGTTCTTTGTTTATGGAATATAGAGGGTGGTTGCTGCTTTCGTTGTATTTTAAAAAAGAATGCTGGCCAGTTATGCAATTCTCGCATACTTGTTTAAGAGACTATGTGCCACTGTGTGTGTGTGTGTGTGTGTGTGTGTGTGTGTGTGTGTGTGTGTGTGTGTGTGTGTGTGTGTGTCAGTGTGTGTGCGTGTGTCGGTCTGTGTGTGCGTGTGTGAGAGAGAACGAGACTCATAGTTGATTCTGCATCATTTGACATCAATATAAGCTTGCTCTCAAATTCTCCATAATTTCATGCAACGGACAAAGATCATTTTCACCACTCTCAACCCGACGTGAAGTACTAATTAAAGAATTCACCGAATGAAGGATAGCAATAACACTAAATCTACGCCTCTGGTGCAGAATCATTCTGTTCCGAGATTAGAGCAGCTCTCTGCTCAATTTTATTTCTAATCTCAGCATGACATGGAGGAAAACCACTTCAGATTTTAACATTTGCTCATTGAGTGGAGGAATTGCATGAGCCTTATTTAATTTCGTTACATTTTGTAAAACTGGAAGATCCAAGGTATCCCAAATAAACAGTATAGTTTTCAGAAAATGATACTAGCAGATTTAACTTTTGTTTCAGACTCGTTGATTCCACTTAATTTTAATTCTGCCATGTTTCATTCATGATTATGGTGTGCCATTCATAACTTTATTTGATATCAATTCCCCATCCTTAATGACAATTGAAATTTCATTGCAAAATTAAGTTGTGATAAAACATGTAACAAAATTAACATCCTATGGTTAATACCTGCGTCTTTGGTTTCGGCCATTATTCGAGCATTATAAGTTTTTCTTGTTACCATATGAGTAGACAAGACCTTTTAACGCAGCAGCGGTCATTTCACGGCCAATAGCATTGTAAATGAACATTGACTGGTCAGGACTGCTTAAGGAACCTAATCTGGGATTTAAATTGAAGGACTAGAACCAGGTCATTATAATGGATTTCAGAGTTGGAAACGGTATACATTTTACATTTTAAATATTGAATATTGAATAAATGAATTTCCAGTTTATATTGATGACTTATAAAATGTCTTAGTCACTTGTTTAATTTTCAGCTCTGAATTAAAGATAATGATTATTTTGTTTACTACTTTTATGTAATTAATTGAATTAAACCCGAATCAATAACGCAGAATTAATTGTCAGGATCATTTGGTTTTGTTCTTTTACATATTGTCAGTGACCTGTATCATTGCCTATTGTTAAATTTGAAGAATGGCTGCATTAATTTGTTGCTAACTGAAGAATGGAAAAAATACTTTACTGGCCAGTTGAGGGGAGTTTGCATGTGATTGGGGATAGATGTATGTATAACAAATGGAACTCCCAAAAGCTGTTGTGAATGGGTAGATGAAAAAACAAAAGTGATATGAGATACAATGTAAGGCTACTAAGGCTGAGGAATATACAAACAGGGTTAACCAAAAACGCTATAAATCAAGAATTTAGATTCTACTCGGAATCCGAGCCTATGTCTGCCTTACCGACACGATTTGAAAATGGGGATTTTGTTCTTGGATACCCTTGGGCAAGGAGAGAATGGTTTATACTCTTTTATAATGTACACGCTGCGGCCTCCAAACTCGATGGAAAGGGGCCCTTCCAGGCTCTCCTCACAACCCCTCCTGCTGAAAAGATCGCCGGGCACCTCCATCATTGCATGGTCATCAGTCGAGCCACATGAAAGAAGGTTGATGATGAAAATCGAACTTAACTTGCTGTATGGACTCATCTTCGTCGGCATTGGTGCTCAAGAACGGACGGTTTACCGGTGCGACCTTGAGCAAACAGAGACTGTATCTTCTTGTGCCGAGAGACTGATTCTTTTGATGCATAGAAAGTTACCAAGAATGATTGTTGCAATGGTCAACTGCATCAAGAAGATTGGACACTTCGTTTATTTGACAAATCAAGGTGTTGTGTGCCAGTTTGATTTCAGTTGTGATACGAGCGGCCCGAGTAAGCCTGTCCTCTATTCAAAGAGGTCTACATTGGCATGTCTCAAAAGAGAAAATGGGGAAATATTATTTTTCAGGAACAATATGTTTCCTCAAAGTCACAATAAACTATTTGGCCGGAATGAAGTGGTCTGTTATGCCGTCACATCAGCAAAGGACTCATGGACAATTTTCCCCTCCCCTACACCCCATCCCAACACAGGAGTATGAAACGCTTCTAAGTCGTTTACTGGACATGATATATCATTTGACTATTAATCATCCCCACCTGCTAGTTGCTTTTGGCCTTGCTCCGTGGTGGCCTATCCCAATTGTAACGGCAGAATGGTATGGGGGTACATTTACGTCAATGTGTCCAAGGCTATTCCATGCACCTTGATTAAATGGACAAAAGGCGACTGATCCCCTGTGGGGCTTTGCACTCATGCATATTCTGGACAGGGGTGCTGGAAGAGCACAGCAGTTCAGGCAGCATCCAAGTAGCGAAAAAGACGTTTCAGGCAAAAGCCCTATGCATATGCCGATGGGAGGAGTGTGTCTCTGAAACTCTGTTATTACTGGTGTTCAGGCCCTTTGTGGTATGGTTAACAGCACCTTCAACCTTCTTTGTGAGACTCCGCATGGCAGCTCCGTCTTCCCCATTCTTGGATTTACGGAACCAGTCTGGGACAATAACCACATCTCTTACCGAAAGACGCACCACATTTACATTGAGCAGCTTTCATCTTCAGCGTTCAGCTCAACCACACTTTGGAATCATGGCGTACGCATATATTCCGGGAAGTCACAAAGCCAGGCCTGTTTCTGATTGCAAGCTCCCTCCATTATCTATATTAAACCTGTTTATCATTTTTTTCAGTCAATGCAAAGCCACGAACTTACTTGTTCTTGATGAAATAGGTATTCCCCGGGCTACAGCTTTCGGGACACGTTTCCCGACTATGGTTCCCTGTCCAAATACTGGGATTGAGGTTGGGGTTTCCCTGCCAAAAGTTTAGTTTTATCCGAACTCTACGTGCATTGGAGGGGTGATCAGGCTTTGGTAACACAGAAGCTCACTCTGTGGACTATGCATTTCTTAGTACTTTTTCGTTTGGAGGATCTTGTGGAATTTTTGGATATCTAAAACGAAATTATCTGTTTTGCGGTCGCAATCTCTTGGGCAACAAGAGAGCTTAGGACATGCTCTCAGAATTACGCTGAACTTCCCAACAAAACTGGTACGCCCTCGATTACCTACTCGCCAAAGAGGATGCTTTATTTCGCCATAGTAAAGGGCAAGTGTATGTTGGTGTTACTGACAGCATCAAGATTATTACCAACCATGTAGATAACATCCATACCTTCCTCACTCAAATGACACAAGGCACGGAATGGGTAGATTTGGGTTTTGGCTCATGGTACAACTGGTTGATACGTCTGGCCAAGTATATTGCTATTGTTTTAATTTGCCTCTTTGATGGCGTTGCTATTACTAAATGTATTATTGCTAAGCTAATAACTTCTGTTGACAACATCGGTTCTCCCCATTAAATGCTTCTGCTCCATACAAATAAAGATGAGGAGGTGTGATTGCCTACCCCTGGTTCTTTGGAGGTGAAGGGGGAACTATGTCATTCCCGAGCGTCCTATTGATTGGACTAATCTAATCTGTTTAGTTCAGAGTGGTGCTGAAAAAGCACAGCAGGTAAAGCAGTATCCTAGGAGCAGGAAAATCGACGTTTCGAGCAAAAGCCCTTTATTAAGAAACGAATGGCATCATCAGGACGTCTCATCTATGCCCTCCCATAATATGGTTTGGTCATGGAACGATCAATGACCGGAGAGGAGGACCTGAAAACTGAAAACAGGCTGAGGTAACTAGTTGTTATCAGGAAGACACACTTAAGACATATTCTTACTAACTTAGGTGGAAATAAAATGATTTTTTCATCCTAACAACATCACAAAATTAATTTTCATTTGAAAATTGTCCAATTCTGCTTAAAGCTGGTTAAACTGCCTTTTAACACTGATAAAGCTGCAAAACCGGCTTGTCCACAGTATGTCTCAACAAAGATTACCAGGCAATGACTCCTTTACTGCACAGAAATAACTCGACTAGATCAGACACGAATGGACATCATAACTAACATTCAAGTGCAGGTAAAAAAAAACTTGATTCAAAACATAAGAATGGCTTAAGTTTTGGAAAGCAAAGTTGGTTTCCAGGAAATATCATTGGGTTCAGTTGCTGTAAAAATAAATTTCGTTCCACCAAAGCTGGTTCCTGGAGTCCGCAGAACCCCGAAAATCCTGTTCATATCTGTCAGCCAGGACTCCCTGATTGTTCCAGGTTATCAGCACAAATCAGAAAACTCATCTTCAATGAGATCCATCTGGCTGACCACATTACAATTCCAACAGCTTCCGCTGTTGTCAGCCACTCCCTGTGTCCCTGTAGTCAGGATCCTCCCGCTTATTCCTAATAAAATTCTCCTCCTATTATTTTTAGTTACTTTCCCTAACTTTTCTTTCTTTATCCGTCCCCTATTCCTGTATTAAGCTCTCTCCCTGTAACTCGCTACCAAACCCACTCCTATTGTCTATGTAATTCTCTCCCCATTATTCTCCATTGAGTTATCTCCCTATTACAACGTTTTACCCTGTCTATATCCGAATTCAACGCTTTTTCTTTCCCCAGTGCTCGTTAACTATTACCCTCCACTCCACCCCCACTCCGCCATCCTGAATGTGTGTTAACTCTCCAATAACCAGAGACCTCGTGCCCCTGCCTGATCATTCCCCACAACTGCAAACGTGGATCTACTGATGCTCTGTGCTGCAGACCCTCTGGCTGACGCTGGGATTGCAGATCCGTCCCAAAGAGCCGGTGAACCTCAGCAGCACCCCTACATGGTCAGAGACAGTATTGCTGGTTGGAAGAAGAAAGGCACTATTTTAACATGAACTAATACAGCATTGATGTATAAATAGGAAAAGTTACAAGACACAACAGGAAAAACATACAAACATGAACATTTCTAATATGCGACAATATTTGGGTATAAAATCGAACATCTCCAATCCTAACAATATTTATACTCCAATGCACAATAATATTACATGTAAACACAATCAGCTTTAATAAACAACAATATTTGTAAAGACACAAATAGCACCAACATATAATCCTACATAATGCATATTATACAAGTGAAACATGGGATAATGTGTGCATGAAGGACTTGCATGAAGGAAGTGATTGCACTGTTGCCAAATGTGCAGAAGACGCAAAAATATATGGAAGACAAGTTGGCACATTACATGTGCTTCTTAGGTATGGGGATGGTGGTGGTCTTCTTGAAAAAAATGGAGACTTCCACTTGTTGGATGGAGATGTTGAATAATTCGGTGAATACATCGGCGAGTTGGCCCATACAGAATCGAAGTGCACGGCCAGAGACTGCATCCAGGCCCCATCACTTTCCTTGGAAAACTTTTCCAACTTTTCAGGAAAACTTTTCTGACATGTGCGGTCGTGAACAATTGAACAGATGTGTCAGGGGCTCTTGGAGCAGAAGTCACTGCGCCTCTGGCATTCTGCTTGTTTCACACACAGAAAGCATTGACCGTCTCAGAGAGTGATGTGTCTTTGTCCGCTACTGTTCATTGATTAATTTCGCGTCTTGTAAGCTTCCTTAGGCCTTGCCATAGGCAGCGGGTGTCTGTTTTGTTCGTGTGTGCCTTTCTTGTGGTCTGGTACTCCCTCTTGGCATGTCTGCTGGACTTGCAGAGGTTAGATCTGGATTCCTGTTTAGGTCTGGCTCTTCCCACTTGCATGTTGCCTTCTGGTCTTCAGTTGGGAGTGGATTTCCTGGTTGAACCAACATCGTCATTTAGGAAACACACGGATTGACTTCTTCAACTCTCAGTCCTCCATGCATTTGCTAAAGATGTCCGTGATGGCGATGTTCACTTATTCAGGTTTTCTGCTGAGTGCTTTAACATGGTCCAGTTCAACAATTCTAAACAATCCGAGAGACTGTCATTCACAGCCTCAGTCCAGCATTGTACTTACTTTCGTGAAGAGTCCACCCGTTTCAGCTTCTGCTTGTAAGCTGTTTCCGCATGTAAGAGAGACTCGGACCTGAGGGCATAGCCTCAGAGTGAAGGGACGACATTTGGAACTAAGATGAGCATGAATTTCTTCATCGAAGGAATGTTTAATCTGTGGAAATTATTACCGCAGAGGACTGTGGAGACTAGCACATTGAGTGTGTGATGATGCTGTTCCTTTAATGGTCTTTTGTTTCTAAGAATATTAGTAAATGCAGAGGTTCTGTGGTGCCTAGTTTAATGGGTTTTAGGGTCAACTTCATGATATCTCATAGACACTGCCTCCAGCAAAAGGGCTTCAAGTGAAAAAAGTATAAAATGAAAGGGAGTGGCCAATTCTCACAGCTCAGCAGTACTCTGGTCTTGTTTCGTTTGGTTTGGTGTTAATATGCAGGCAATCTTTCAGACTGCTGGTGAAAGGAACAGCTACATGAAAGTAATTGTTCCATGCTGAATCTCTCTCCGACATCTCTTGTCAGACCCTGTGTTTGATTTTACCTGTATTGCCAAGAGGTGTTTATGGGGATTTGTGCAGTAATTGAGAACAATTATGAAGTTGAGACAGTCTGTTCGCTTTCACACAGGTTACGTTATTCTGTATTCTGTTCCCTTTTGTTTGTGTTTCATTTGGTACTCTGGAAATAAATTCTGTTTTATTTCAATCCGAGGAATATTGACCAGCTCCATCACTCCTGGAATATTCACTGTATACCTGCTCAAAACAAGTTAGCTCAGAAAAGTTAGGGTTTGGGCTACAATCTTGAAATGTTTTGAGAGGGTCTGGCCTGGTCTATAACAAATTTATTAAAAATAGAGATGTATGTGTTCCTAATTGATCAGGGAATCAAAAGTCTTGGGGAGAATGCAGGAGAATAGAATTCCCTCATGTCGAAATGTCAGAACGAATGGTTGGGATGAATGGCCTAATTCTGCTCCCACACTATATGACCTAATGATCTAATACGCAACAATATTAATGTATGGACACAACCAGCTTCAATATTGCATCCATGTTACAAACAAGGATGGAAGAAGTGGAATCTTTCCTTTCATTGAATATTTCCCTGTCTTGTTTCGTTCATTACGCTTCGGTCCTTGAACTGAATTAACAGTTCAGCTGTCAGGGTGCAGGAGTTACAGATACTGATAGTTAGTTATTTCCCAGCCTGCCAGAATGTGCTATTTAGACCATAGTGTGCACCGTGATCTGCTCAAGGGTTCACTTGAACCTTTTCAGGAGAGAGAATATCATGATCAGGCACGGACAGAACCACACCCAAAGAATCTCCGAAACACACCCACACTCTCGCGCAAACAAACACGTGCATGTAGAAACACGCCCTCTCCCTCAAACTCACTTACACATACACGCAGAACACATACTTATACACAGTCAAAGAGAGATATAGGAACATGCTGACAAACAAAAGCACACATAAACGTACACACATGCACAGATGCACGATAACACCATCAATCTGAAGCGTGGGGATCCATCTTCACACAGACGACAGCAACATTCCAGCACCCTCACAACACACAGGAATGAAAACAGAGTGCAGAAGGGGGCACAGCTACTCACACATCTGCGTGCACACATACACACCAGAAGATCAGGCATACTGAGACACACCCATGTATGGACAGAATGCACACGCATCCACACACAATGAAGTGCAGTCATACTGATGATTTAGAGATGCGGTTGTTGGACTGGGTTGCACAAATTTAAAAATCACAGAACGTCACATTCTGGTCCAACAAATCTATTTGGAAGCACTAGATTTCAGAGTACTGCTCCTTCATCACCTGGTGAAATTTAGCAGGCATAGTGAGAAATCAGAACAAATCTACACATTCTCACACACACGCACGCGCGACCACACACACATGTATGCACACAAAAATACAGAAAAGAACACATTATGTACATGTCAAATGCACAAATACCCACACACAGAGAAATGCAGACATACTGAGATATAGGAACACATCTCCACACAAAGAATCACTCCTGCAGCCCCACACACAGATGTAAAAACTCAGCGTAAGCGTCATTACACACCAACCTTCAAGGACTGACAGTGACTACTTAGGCACACACACAAGCACTTTCAAACACACTTATTAAACTCCAAACACAATGAGATATATACAGAGTGAATACTCAGAAAAAGAGACACACCCACAGAGAGGCACAGAGAGATCCTACTGTGGACACGGAAAGACTTTGACACACGGACAGACAGCCAAGCACATTCTGATCAACACACTCACCTGCTGAAACATGAACACAGTCAGGCAGAGACACCCCACACTCCCACAATGACCCTCAGAAACACACACATATGGTGTCATAGAACCATCATGACATGCTGAGAGTAATACACACACACACACACACAAAACCACACGGTCATAGGACTGTGACCTCACAAACAGCACATTCACACAAGCAAAAACGCAAAACCTTCACAATGTACAAAGTACACCCAGATAAGCAATCACACAGGCACAATAACATACACCCACGTAAGAACGCTTGCCTTCTTGGGAAAACTCATACAAGACTGAATAACATATCCAAATATATAACACATGAATGGAAATTCAACAAAATACTTTCCAAAGCGCACAAAGGGAGACCCACACATAGATGCATGAACACGGTCATGATGTGTCACACTCAGGGACATATCTAATGAGAAAAACTGAGAGACACACAAACAAAGTGAGATCCCACAAAGGCAATGAAGTACACCCCTATACAGAGACACACAGAGACCGTCACACACTGAAAGGGAGACGCATGAACACACTTCCCGCACAGCCACAGAGAGAAGAAAGGAAGATGATCAAGCTCCAGCACACATACTTACAGTAATATGACAACGTATTGTCGGCTGTGTCTGTGCACTTGCAGTTTGCAAAATAACTGACTGGGGAAGGATCAGTGAATGAAGGAATCAGGAAGCGTTTGAGTCAATGGAAGTGAGCATGTACTAAACTGAGACAAGTTGAGATGTCATCATGGTTCTTTGATACCATATGCGTGTGTCTCTGAGTGTCATTGTATTATTGTGGGAGTGTGGGGTGTCTCTGCCTGACTGTGTTCATGTTTATGCAGGTGAGTGTGTTGATCAGAATGTGCTTGGCTGTCTGTCCGTGTGTCAAGTCTTTCCCTGTCCACAGTCGGATCTCTCTGTGCCTCTCTGTGGGTGTGTCTCTGTTTCTGAGTGTCACCTCTGTGAGAATAAGACAGAGAGAGAGAGAGAGAGGGACAGGCAGATTGACCAAGAAAGAGATAGACAGATAGACAGAGAAGGATAGACACAGAGGGAGGCAGCGAGACAGACAGACAGATAGTCAGGGAAGGACACGCAGAGTGAGACAAAAAGAGAGAAAAAGAGACACAGCAGGAAACTGAGAGATGGGGGTTCAGCGTGAGAGAGGAACAAAGACAGACAGGTGAGGTAGAGAGAGAGAGAGAGAGAGAAAACACAATATTTTTTAATGTAATTCGACAGGAGGTGTACTCAATAAACTCTATCAAAAATAAATGTGCTTCTCCAATAACCAACTCAGATTTGGTGATCACTGGCACCCGGAACCTTTCCCTGCTGGTTGTAATAAAGTGTTTATTGTGAGCTGAACAGAGAGAGTCTAACAATCATCATTGTGCAGGGACTATTGCTTCTGCCCAACCCCCTCCTCACCTGCAGGAAGAAAGCAAAGACCCATGCAGCTGGTCTTTAACATAATCCAAAGGGCACTCTGTGAAGACCCAATATTCCAGATGAAGCCATCGCTCGCTGCCAGCCATTTAGAATCACTCCTCCAGCCTCTTTCCATCCTCATTCCATCATAAGTGAAGCATTTACGTGACCAGAACATCGCTCTAAACTTGGGCAGAATCGCCGCATAAAATAATGTGTTAGTGCTGCAGCTTAAATCCCTCAGCATTTCTGCCATCAACATAAACTGGAATAGTTGAGAGTTCTTCCAACGATATGCTTCTTTAGTGCGAAAGTATAAGGTGTTTGCACAGTGTTCTAACCACAGAAGTACAAAGTTGATGTATATGGTGATGAGAGATATCACCGACTTCCTCAGGCTCTCCATCTCTGTGTCTTTGTGACTCTCTCTATTCCTCTGACCCTTCAGGCTCTTGCAGACTCGACTGGCCACTGAAATGTAGCTGACAGTCAGAGGGTTCATCAACAGAGTTAACACGAATGGAATGAAAGGGGTTAATATCATATCAAACCAGTTAAATCCCAGCCAATTGGGATCAGTAAAATAACTTGACTTTGTTATGCATTACCTCGGAACATTGCCCTCCAAGGTTCACACCGAAAATAGAAAGGAATGCGTTTTGAATAGAGCAGAATGCTAGTTACAGCTTGAGCCACGGCCAAGGTTTTGTCTGTACAATATTTCCTCTTCACTTTCAAGCAGCAAATGGTCAGAAAATGATCAACGGAGAAGCGGACAGTGAACCAGATGGAAACGTCTGTGGCTGCACGAATCAGGACAAAGATAGCACTGCACACAGGGGTATGTCCAGGAAACACCCCACGTAATAAAGATCTTGGAATCATCACAGCATGATCCCAGTGCTAATGAACAGCAGATACCCTGTTGCCATGGTCAACAGGCAGCGTGTTATGCAGTTATAGAGGCCGTACTTACCCCATGAGAGAAACAAAATAACCGGGCAATAATCAGAAGTCACTGAGCAAACATTCTCCATGACTGCTCAATGTAAGATCTTCATATCTAACTGAGACAGGGAATTGACAGATGGTAGAAGGGCACAATTTGTATGGTGATTAGTAAATGGTTTGGAGGAGAGTTGAGAAAAGGGCTTTCACTCAGAGATTGGTGTGGATTCTGATATTTCACTTGTTTAATTTTGAGCTCTGAATTAAAGATAATGATTATTTTGTTTACTACTTTTATGTAATTAATTGAATTAACCCCGAATCAATAACGCAGAATTAATTGTCAGGATCACTTGGTTTTGCTCTTTTACATATTGTCAGTGACCTGTATCATTGCCTATTGTTAAATTTGAAGAATGGCTTCATTAATTTGTTGCTAACTAAAGAATGGAAAAATACTTTACTGGCCAGTGGAGGGGAGTTTGCATGTGATTGGGGATAGATGTATGTAAAACAAATGGAACTCCCAAAAGGTGTTGGGAATGGGTAGATGAAAAAATAAAAGTGATAGGAGATACAATGTAAGGCAACTAAGGCTGAGGAATATACAAACAGGGTTAACCAAAAACGCTATAAATCAAGAACTTAGATTCTACTCGGAATCCCGAGCCTATGTCTGCCTGACCAACCCTATTTGAAAATGGGGTTTCGTTCTTGGATACCCTTGGGCAAGGAGAGAATGGTTTATAGTCTTTTATAATGCACAAGCTGCGGCCTCCAAACTCGATGGAAAGGGCCCCTTCCAGGCTCTCCTCACAACCCCTACTGCTGATAAGGTCCAAAGTGTGGTTGTGCTGAACGCTGAAGATGAAAGCTGCTCAATGTAAATGTGTTGCGTCTTTCGGTAAGAGATGTGGTTATTGTCCCTGACTGGTTGCTAAAATCCAAGAATGGGGAAGACGGAGCTGTCCCAAGCGCCGAACTATGACTGCAAAACACCTGTCTTCCCAGTTGGCATCTTGTACAGAAATAAATGCAATTTAATTTGGCAGTCCTCCCTCATTCTCTGCTTTGGGCAACCCTACCTGACTATTGGACTTGCTCCTTTTCCCAACTGTATCAGTCTCAGACTGATTTGTTTCCTCATGATCGCCCTGGCACACCACCCCAGCCCCGCACCTCCACCATCCCCGCACCCCCCACTCCAACTTTACTAGTTTCAATATTCTTGAACATCACGAGCAAATCTCCCTGCAAGTAAATTAGTTTTCTTCCAATTCAGGTTCAATCCGTCCTTGTCATAGAGGTATCCTCTACTCCAAAAGTTACTCCAATGATTAAAAAATGTGAACCTTTCTGCCCTGCACCAGCTCCTCAGCCATGCATTCATCTGCTATATCTTCCTATTTCTATACTCACTAGCTCGTGACAACTAGAGTAATCCAGATATTACTTCCCCCAAGGACCTCCTTTTAAATTCCTGCCTGAATTCTTATATTCCCCGTTCAGATTTTCCTCCTTAATCCTTCCTACGTTGCTAGTTCCAATGTACACAAAGTCCTCCTGCTGGTATCGTTCCGCTTTGAGAATAATCTGCACCAATGAGGCAATAGGCACTCTTGTCCACTACAATGTCTGTCCCTGCCTCTGAGCAAAGAGTCCCTGGTCACAATTGATCACTTCGAACCTGACATAACCCTAATTACATTAGAGCCAGTCTTTGTACCATAAACTTGGCTGTCAGTGCTACATTCTCCTTCGTGTTCATCACTCCCTACATTTTCCTAAACAGCATATCTGTTTAAAATACACATGGCCACAGTAGACTCCTGCCCTAACTGTATACCTCTCCTGCCTTTCCGAGCGATAACACATCTGCTTGATCGTGTCAGCTTTTGTTCACTCGCTCCTCTAGTTGCCAACCAACAGACCCCCGAGTTCCTGAAAATTCCTCATTGTCTCTAAATGCTGCTCCAACCAATCCATGCGATATTATCGGTTTTCCAAACAAACATATTTAATGGACACATAATCATCAGGACATGGAAGCTCTCCCTCATCTCCCACGTCTAACAGGTCGAGTGCATCACTCCTCTAAAGGCCATCTTTGCACCCTAATAATCGACACGCCCAGAAAATGCCATAGCCTAACTGCTCTAAAAGGAAGTGCTCACGGCTCATTCAGTGCCTAAGCTTTATACTTTTACATTTCAATCAAGTGACAGATCTCAATCAAGCCTATAACCAAAAAGAAACCACGCTACTCAATATTGTAGAATGCACAAAAAAAACTCAGCAAGACAACACTTAAAAACCATAAATATACCTACCCCTGTGCTGTGAACTCTCCCACACAAATCCTCCTTTATTTTCATTGTGTTGCTTTGATCTTTTTCGCCTAAATTTCCAAAACAATGCAACAGTTCATCAAACAATAATTACTATTCCCGAAATTTGTGGAAGTCTGCGCTGACACCTAAAATACCCCAAATATTGGAGCATCTCTCATAGCCACAATCTTTTCCCGTCCTCGAATTAGGATTACCTCGAATCGTCTAGTCACTATATTACAAAAACATGAGTTGTTGCACTTGAGAAGATGTAATTGTCTGGCGGACATTGCTAACAGAGCTGAGAATGGTTTGTTTCATCATTAAAGGTGGAAAACATGATGTGACTTATCTCTGCAATGATAAACTAAGGATCTGTTAAGTCATTCAATCCCACACAGTTTGTTTTGGAAAGTGATCAATTCCTTGTCAAGTTTACCAAATTTTTGAATTTGGCTGACATTCAGTCAGCAAATAATGGAAAATGCAAATAGGGAGATGTGACTTTTTACTCTATTGTCTGCATTAGCTGACTCAAATAGTTTTGGAATGTGCTTGTTGATATTTTATGAATAAACGACACAATACAAAACAAAACAGGCAGAACACTACTGCAATTAGTAAATCGAGCAGCTCCAATCCATTGTGTAATATGATATGATAAAAAAATGTCTCGCTGACTCTCTATTATGAAATATCATCAGAGGCAATTAACCTTTAAATTGATAATCCACTGTAGGGTTCATGCCCGATAAGTCGATTCTCCTGCTCATCGGATACTTCCGGACTTGCTGTGCCTTTCCAGCATCACACTGTCGACTCTGATCTCCAGCATCTGTAGTTATCAATTTCTCCTCGGTGAGGACCAATAATTTGCACTAAGCCGCATTTGTGCCAACCAGCCAGTGTCTCATGCAGTTCCACTGTTACAGATCTGGCAGGGGCTGAGGGAATTTGTTTTGCATTGGATCTGGTGCTGAGTGTGAAAGTCGTAACTTTGGGAGAGGTAATATGGAATTACATCTCGTTGTGCATGCCTGGTCAGTGTCTGGGGCATATAATCGATCTGGACGAATTTCGTAGGGGCGCAATGTATTTGAAGAGTGGGGTTAGTCTGTTAGTTCCTCGGGAGTTCGTCAAGTGTTTAATCGCCTCACCTCTGTTCCAGCACAAGCTGATTAATTACAGAACACGCCAGATCCTCGTCAGAAATCCAACATAATGCATGATGACCTGAGTTGTTTAAATTTAACAAAATGATCTCTTCTCGAAAGTAAACACACAATGCTGCAAATATTGTTTCCTCATCAAAACAGATGTTTATTCCAAAAGAAATGACAACAAACTAGAATAAACCAAACTTCGTACCAAAACACAGAGTCAAAGGCAATGAACACGTAGTATATTACAATACTCTCTTTAATCTCAAAGCAATGTATCAATGAAAGAAAAGGACACGATTTTTATCTATTCTCCATAACACGACTCCCAGTGCCGTTCCAAAGAAAACAATTCCCATAATGGGCGGCACGGTGACACAGTGGTTAGCACTGCTGCCTCACAACGCCAGAGACCCAGCTTCAATTCCCTCCTCAGACAACTGACTGCGTGGAATTTGCACATCTCCCAGTCTCTGCGTGGGTTTCCTCTGGGTGCTCCGGTTTCCTCCCACAATCCAAAAATGTGCAGGTTAGCTTGTTTGGCCATGCTAACTTACCCCGTTGGCTTCGGTTAAGGACAATGCATGATAACTATGTCCTGTGGTAAGGCAAATGGATAGGAGGGACACGATTCGTGAACCATGAATGACAGGAGAAATTGTACAACTCGCCAAGAGGAAATGGGAAGCATACATAAGTTCGAGGCAGCTAAGACCAGAACGGGCCCTGGCGGAATATCGGAAGAGTATGACATGTCTTAAACAATCGAGGATATTAGTGGTCATGAAATAGCTTTAGCAAGCAGAATTAGGGACAATCCCAATGCATCTTATTCTAATAAAGAAGCAAGCGGGTAACTCGGGAAAGTATTGGTCCACGAAGAGATAATGAAGGAAAACTGCGTGCCAAGCCTGAGAGAATGGGTGAGATTCTGAATGATTGCTTTGCATCAGTGTTCACTGAGGAGAGCAACATGATGAATCTTGAGATTAAAGATAGAAGTTTGATTAGTCTGTATCACGTTGGCACAAGCAGGGAAGATGTGTTGTGTCGGCTAGAAGTTATTAAGGTGGAGAAATCGCAAGGACCGGAAGGGAGGAGAGAGAGGAAATAGCTGTAGCCTGACAGATATCTTTGGGGCATCCTTAAAAACAGGTGAGGTGTTGGAGGACTGGAGGATCGCTCATGTTGTCCAACTTCACAAGAAGGGTAGCAGGGATATTCTGGGTACCGACAGACCAGTGAGCCTGACGTCAGTGGTGGGGTAGTTGCTGGAGAGATTACTGAGAGATAGGTTCTATCAATATTTAGAAAAGAATGAGCTTATCAGTGAAAGACAACATGGTTTTGTGCAGGGGAGATCATGCTTTATCAACTTAATAGAGTTCAGTGAGGAAGTCACCAAGTTGGTAGATGAAGGAAGGGCTGCTGATGTCATATAAATGGACTTATGTAAGGCGTTTGATAAGGTTTACCATTGTAGACTCATGGAGAAAGTGAAGTCACGTGGTGTGCAGTGTGTTCTAGCTCGGTGAGTAAAGAACTGGTTGAGCAACAGGAGAGTAGTACTTGAAGGGAGTTTTTCGGAATGAGAAACGTGACCAGTGGTGCTTCACAGGGGTCGGTAGTGTAGATTTATAGGTTACTTACAGTGTAGAAACAGGCCCTTCAGCCCAACAAGTCCACACTGATCCTCTGAAGAGCAACGCACCCAGACCCATTACATTTAACCCTTCAACTAATGCTTTGGGCAATTTAGCGTGGCCAATTCACCTAACCTGCACATTTTTGGACTGTGGGAGGAAACCGGAGCACCAGGAGGAAACCCACGCAGACACGGCAAGAATGTGCAAACTCCACACAGACTGTTGCCTGAGGCAGGATTAAAAACCCGGGTCTCTGGCGCTGTGAGGCAGCGGGGGTCACCACTGTGCCACCGTGACGCCCACTGTGGCACATACACATAAATGATCTAGAAGAGGGCACTGTTGTTATGATCAGCAAGTATTCAGATTACACAAAGATTGGTGGATAAGCAGAAAGCATAAGGGACTGTGAAAAATACAGGAGGATATCGATAGACCAAGTTGGTCAGAAAAGTGGCAGATGGTTTTCAATCCAGACAAATGTGAGGTGATGCAGTTAGGCAAGTCTAATTCTAGATCGAATCATACAATGAATGGAAGAGCCTTGCGAAAAGTTGATGGGTAGAGACATCTGCAAGTGCAGGTTCATTGTATCCTGAAGGTTGCTGCAGAGTTGGATAGAATGGTCAAGAAGGCATACAGTATAATTGCCTTCATTGGACGGAGTATTGAGCATAAGCACTGGCAAGTCATGTTAAAATTATCCAAGACATTGGTTCGGCTGCATTTAAAATACTGTGTACAATTCTGGGCGCCACATTACCAAAAGGATGTGGACGCTTTGGAGAAGATGCAGAGAAGGTTTACGAGAATGTTGCCTGGTATGGAAGCTGCTAGCTATGAAGAGAGTTTGAGTAGGTTATGTTTATTTTCACGACAAAAACGGAGATTGAGGGGGGACCTGACTGAGGTTAACAAAATCATGAAGGGTGTAGACAGGGTGGATAGAGAAAAACTTTTTCCCAGGGTGAAGGATTCAATATCGAGAGGTCACGCTTTCAAGGTGAGAGGTGGAAAGATTAAGGGGGATACATGAGGCATGTATTTCACAAAGAGGGTGGTGGGCGTTTGGAGCTGGTTGCCAGCAGAGCTGGTAGAGGCAGGCATGGTAGATTCGTATATAGTTATAAATCACACAACACCAGGTTATAGTCCAATAGGTTTAATTGGAAGTACACTAGCTTTCGGAGCGACGCTCCTTCATCAGGTGATTGTGGAGGGCTCGATCGTAACACAGAATTTATATCAAAAATTTGAAGTGTGATGTAAAAGAAATTATACATTGAAAAATTGTTGTATGTTAAGCCTTTCATCTGTTAGAAGACAGTGATAGTTTCACTTCTTTCATGTGTAAATCACAAACCCTTTTTTAAAAGTTGCATTCTCGGGTTAGCTGTTAACAATGGTGATAGCTAGACAATATGTTGAAGGTGTTAGGTGTCAACATATTGTCTAGCTATCACATTGTTAACAGCTAACCCGAGAATGCAACTTTTTAAAAAAAGGTTTTGTGATTTACACATGAAAGAAGTGAAACTATCACTGTTTTCTAACAGTTGAAAGGCTTAACAGACAATCAATTTTTCAATGTATAATTTCAGTTACATCACACTGCAAATTATTTCTATAAATTCTGTTACGATCGACCCCTTTGCAATCACCTGATGAAGGACCGTCGCTCCGAAAGCTAGTGTACTTCCAATTAAATCTGTTGGACTATAACCTGGTGTTATGTGATTTTTATCTTTGTTCACCCCGGCTAAGTACCGGCATCTCCAAATCATACATTCGTTTAAGATGCGTCTGGACAAATTCATGAGGAGGTGGGGAGCAGTGGGGTACAAATTCTTAGGAATTGACCAACAGGTTTCGGCAGTACATTTGGATCGGGTCAGGCTTGGAGGGCCGAAGGCCCTTGCCCTGGGCTGGAAATTTCCTTTGTTCTTGTGTAATATTCACATCAGAATCCGTGTATCTATCACTTGGCTAAATGATTTGTGACTGCCACTTCTAAACTGTCACCATAGTAAACGTCTTCCTGGAGCTAAGGTATACCTGAGTGTCAATGTACTCTGCTTTAACCAATCGCTTCAGAGATTTTCCTTGTCCCAACATCCTGTTTGGGACCGACACAACATTTTCATTCCCAGGCAGTCTAATTTACTAAAACTCGTATTTCTTCCGCATGAGCACAGACATACACATCCGCTCAGTTCCAGGGTCATAGAGGAACTAAAATAAATTACAAATATGATTGATGTGAAATTAATGCTTTCTCTATTACTTGTTTCTTCTTCAATCGAAAATTCCAGAACTGCACAAATAAGCTTTCAGGCTGCATCATTACCATGCTGTGCTGCAAGCGTCGAAAGTAAACAAGGTTTCACTCGTGTACAAAGCCATTCAGGAGAACATGAGGACTGCAGATGCTGGAGATTCAAGTCAAGATTCGAGGAATGCTGGAAAGGCACAGCAGGCCAGGCAGCATCCGAGGATCAGGAAAATCGACGTTTCAGGCAGGGGTCCTTTGACTTGACTTCAATCTTGACTACAAAGCCAATCAGCCTACATCCAAACCCCAAACACATTTTTTAAAACAAATCTTATCATTACTGAAATAACAGAGCATTTTAGAACTGAGATTTATTGGATGATACAAACCTTAATCGTTTATTTCCTTCCTGAAAATGTTTCACTTCCCAGCCCATTTCCCAGAAATGATTCTTTGAATTGTGGAACCCGACTGTACTGAAGAGGTCCGTCGGTCCACATAGCTTGTGCTATCAAGGCGAATGGAAATCTGAACTCTTCCCAGGCAGTTGTTAAAGGTTTTAAGGTTTCCTACTTCAATAACCCTCCCAAGCACTGAAGTATCAGAACCCACACCACTCTCTGAGTGGAACCCTTTTCCTCAAATCCCCACCAAAACTTTTACTAATCACCTTAAAATTTGCGCCCATCTACCATCTGTCAATTCCCTGTCTCAGTTAGATATGAAGATCTTCCATTGAGCAGTCATGGAGAATGTTTGCTCAGTGACTTCTGATTATTGCCCGGTTATTTTGGTTCTCTCACAGGGAAAGTACGCCTCTATAACTGTATAACGCGCTGCCTGTTGGCCATGGCAACAGGGTATCTGCTGGTCATAAGCACTGGGATCATGCTGTGGTCATTCAAAGATCATTATTACCGAGGATGTTTCCTGGACATACCCCTGTGTGCAGTGCTATCGTTGTCCTGATATGTGTAGCCACAGAATGTTCCGTCTGGTTCACTGTCCGTTTCTCTGTTGATCGTTTTGTGAACATTTGCTGCTTGAAACTGAAGAGGAAATATTGTACAGAGAAAACCTAGGCTGTTGCTCTATCTGTAACTGGCATTCTGCTCGATTGAAAACGCATTACCTGAGATTTTCGGTTGGAACCTTGTAGGATAATTGACAATGTTCCGAGGTACTGCGAAACAAAGTCAAGTTATGTTTAGTGATCCCAGATGGCTGTCATATAACTGGTTTGAAATCATTTAAGCCCTTTTCATTCCATTCGTGTTACTTCTGTTGATGAACACTTTGACTGTCAGGTACATTTCAGTGGCCAGTCGAGTCTGCAAGAGCCCGAGGGGTCAGAGGAATAGAGTGAGTCACAAAGACACAGATATGGAGAGCCTGAGAAAGTCGGTAATATCTCTCATCACTATATCCATCAACTTTGTACTTCTGTGGTTAGCGCAGGCGGGAAACACCTGAAACTTTAGCACTAAACAAGCATATCGTTGGAAGAACGCTCATCTATTCCAGTTTATGTTGATGGCAGAAATGCTGAGGAAATTAATCTGCAGCACGAATACATTATTTTATGCAGCGATTCTGCCCAAGTTCAGTGCGAAGTTCTGGTCACGTAAATTCTTCACATATGATGGAAAGAGGATGGAAAGAGGCTGGAGGAGTGATTCTAAACATCGGGTTGGCTGCGAGTGATGGCTTCTTCTGGAATATTGGGTCTTCACAGAGTGCCCTTTGGATGAGTGTTAAAGACCAGCAGAATGGGTCTCTGCATTTCTCCTGTAGGGGAGGAGGGGGTCGGGCAGCAGCAGTCGTTCCTGTACCATGATGATTGTCAGACTCTCTGTGTTCAGCTCACAATAAACACTTTCTTACAACCAGCAGGGAAAGGTTCCGTGTGCCATTGATCACCTCATCTGAGTTGGTTATTGGAGAAGCACATTTGTTTTTGAGAGAGTTTATTGAGTTCACCTCCTGTCTACTTACTTCACAAAAAAATTGCTTTCTGTCTCTCTCTACCTCACCTGTCTGTCTTTGTTCCTCTCTCACGCTGACCCCCATCTCTCAGTTTCTTGCTGTGCCTCTCTTTCTCTCATTTTGTCTCGCTCTGTGTGCCCCTCTCTGTCTGCATCGATCTGTCTTTCTACCTGTCTATCTATCTGTCTGCCTCACTGTATTCCTCTATGTTTATCCTTCTTTTTCTCCCTGTCTATCTCTTTCTCGGTCCCTCTGTGACTCCCTCTCTCTCTGTGTCTTTCTCTCACAAAGCCGATGACAGGCACTTTTCACAGTTTACATCAAGCTCACTTGCATTGATTCAAAGCACTTCCAGATCCCCTCATTCACTGATCCTTCCCCAGTCAGTGATTTTGCAAACTACAAAGTGCAGAGATACAGCCGACAATACGTTGACATATTACTGTACTGACATCTGCTGGACTTTGATCGTCTTCCTTTCTTCTGGCTGTGACTGTGCAGGAAGTGTGTTCATGCATCTCCCTTTTAGTGTGTGACGTTCTCTGTGTGTCTCTGCATAGGGGGTGTATTTCATTGCCTTTGTGGGGATCTCACTTTGTTTGTGTGTCCCTAATTTTTTGTCATTAGACATGTCCCTGAGTGTGAGACATCATGACTGTGTTTATGCATCTGTGTGTTGGTTTTCCTTTGTGCGTATTGGGTAGTATTTTGATGAATTTCCATTCATGTGTTTATATATTTGGATATGTTATTCATTGTTGTATGAGTGTTCCCGTGAAGGTAAGCGTTCTTATGTGGGTGTATGTTACTGTGCCTGTGTGATTGCTTATCTGTGTGTACTTTGCACATTGTGAAGCTGTCGTGTTTTTGACTGTGTGTATGCTGTTTGTAAGGTCACAGTCCTCTGACAATGTGGTTTTGTGTGCGTGTGTCTCTGTGTGTCTGTGTGTGTGCGTGCGTATGTGTGTGTGTGTGTGTCTGTGTGGATTACTCTCAGCACGTCTTGACGGTTCCATTACACCATGTGTGTGTGTCTCTGAGTGTCATTGTATTATTGTTGGAGTGTGGGGTGTGTCTCTGCCCTACTATATTCATGTATAAGCAGGTGAGTGTATTGATCAGACTGTGCCTGTCCGTCTCTCCGTGTGTCAAGGTTTTTCTGTGCTCCACAGTAGGAACTCTCTGTGCCTCTCTGTAGGTGTGTCTCTGTTTCTGAATGCCACTCTTCTATATCTCACTGTGGTTGTGGTTCAGTGACGATTTGAATGTGCTTGTGTGTGTGCCGATAAATTTACTGTCAATTCTTGCAAGTTGATGTTTAATGACTCTTACGCTGAGTTCTTTTATATCTGTGTGTGGGGCTGTGGGTGTGATTCTTTGTGTGGAGATGTGTTCTTATATCTCATTATGACTGCATTTCTCTGTGTGTGGATATGTATGCATTTGGCATGTACATAATGTGTTCCTTTCTGTGCATATGTGTGTGTGGGTGTGTGCACGCGTGCGTGTGTGGGCGTGTGTAGATTTATTCTGATTTCTCACTATTCCTGCTAAATTTCACCAAGTGGTGAAGGAGCAGTCGTCTGCAATCTAGTGCTTCCAAATGCATTTGTTGGACCAGAAACTGATGTTTTGTGATTTTTAAATTCGTACACACCAGTCCAAAAACCACATCTCTAAATGATCAGTATGACTGCATTTCTTTGTGTGTGGATGTGTGTGCATTCTGTCCATACATGAGTGTGTCTCAGTATGACTGTTTTTCTGGGTGTATACGTGTGCACGAACTTGTGTGAGAAGGTGTGTCCCCTTCTGCATTCTGTTTTCATTCCAGTGTGTTCTGAGGTTGCTGGAATGCTGCTGTAGTTTGTGTGCAGATGTGTTGCCACGTTTCAGATTGATGGTGTTACTGTGCATTGTGTGTGCTTTTGTTTGTCAGTACGTTCCTATATCTCACTTTGACTGCATTTCTGTGTATAGGTATGCGTTCTGCGTGTATGTGTTCGTGAGTTTGTGGGTGTAGATGTGTTTCTGCATGTTCCTATATGCTTGTGCGAGAGTGTGGGTGTGTTTCGGTGATCCTTTGCGTATGTTTCTGTCTATGTCTGAGCTTGGTATTCCCTCTCCTGAAAAGGTTCATGTGAACCCTTGAGCAGGACACGGTGCACACATTCGTGTAAAGAGCACATTTTCGGCAAGCTGTGAAATATCGACCGATCAGCATTTGTAGCTCCTGCACCCTGAGAGCTGAACGGTTCCTTCAGTTCAAGGACCTAAGCTTAATGAACGAAACAAGACAGGGAAATATTCAATGAAAGGAAGGATTCTAGTTCTTCCATCCTTGTTTGTAACATGGATGCAATATTGAAGCTGGTTGTGTCCATACATTGACATTGTTACATATTAGATCATTAGGTCATATAGTGTGGGAGCAGAATTAGGTCATTCACCGCAACCATTCGTTCTGACATTTTGACATGAGGGAATTCTATTCTCCTGCATTCTCCCCAAAACTTTTGATTCCCTGATCAATTAGAAACACATATATCTCTATATTTCATAAATTTGTTACAGACCAGGTCAGACCCTCTCAAAACATTTCAAGACGGTAGCCCAAACCCTAACTTTTCTGAGCTAACTTGTTCTGAGCATTTGTGCAGTGGACATTCCAGGAGTGATGGAGCTGGTCAATATTCCTCGGATTGAAATAAAACAGAACTTATTTCCAGAGTACCGAATGAAACACAGCAAAAGGTAACAGAATACAGAATAACTCAACCTTGTGAAAGCGAACAGACGATCCCAACTTAATAATTGTTCTCAATTACTGCACAAATCCCCATAAACACCTCTTGACAATGCAGGTAAAATCAAACACAGGGTCTCACAGGAGAGATGTCGGAGAGAGATTCAGCACGGAACAATTACTTTCACATAGCTGTTCCTTTTACCAGCAGTCTGATAGACTGTCTGCATATTAACACTGAACCAAACTAAACCAGCCCAGAGTAAAGCTGAGCAGTGAGAATTGGCCACTCCCCTTTCATTGTACTTTTTTTTACTTGAAAGGCTTTTGCCGGAGGTAGTGTCTGTTGGATATCATGGAGTTGGCCCTAAAATCCATTAAAACTCGACACCACAGAACCTCTGCATTTATAAACAACTAAGAAAAAAATAAGAACAGTAAAGGATCAGCATCATCACACACTTAATGTCCTGGTCTCCACAGACCTCTGTGGTAATAATTTCAACAGATTAAACATTCCTTCAAAGAAGAAATTCATACTCATCTCAGTTCCAAAGGTCGCCCCTTCACTCTGGGGCTGTGCCGTCATGTCTTAGTCTCTCTTACATGTGTAAACAGCTTCGAAGCAGAAGCTGAAATGGGAGGACTCTTCACAAAATAAAGTGCGATGCTGGCCTGAGGCTGTTAATGACAGTTCCTGGGATTGTATAGAATTGGTGAACTGGACCGTGTTAAAGTACTCAGCTGAAAACCTGGATAAGAAAGGATCTGCCTGTGACATCCTTTATATACGCCTGGACTCTGAGTCACACTGCACGCTGCCCTCGAAGTGGCTGCGGGGGGGACGAGACTGTCACAAACCTCCTTCCGGAATGAGCCTGTGCAGAATAAGTCTGGAGAGGAATGCAGTGGTGTTTGTCGAGGTTCATCTCAAGCAGCGCTGTGACGCGGGACTCCGTGCTATTTGGTCTGTTCCCCAGGATGCGCACCAAGACGAACATCATCTCTGCCTGGAGGATTATCAACACGGTGAAGGACGCTCTCTGGGCGGTCCGAAACCTTCTGATCTTCCGGCTAAAGGAGTTGACCTCGACTGACTGTTGCAGACTGGCACATTCCAAGACCCATGACTACGTATTGAGGGAAGCGCTGAAACTTGGGGTAGCAGCCTGCAAGGTTCCGTGGGGAAAGACCATCGTGTAACATCTGCCTGCCCATGAAGAACAGGGGGCCCACACAGTCAGTCGGGCTCTGCTGACGCCTCAGCTAAACATGTAAGCGTAAAGACCTGTATAAATGAAAGATTCCTCTGTCTCTATATACCATTTAATTGAATGATTACGGATGTATTGCATGAACAATTGTCCAGATCATCAAAATATTTTATGAAGGAAGTATATTTTTGAAATTAAAAATGGTTCTCCCAGGACGAGGCTATCCCATTGCTCATCGGGTGTCCTGACGCCTGCAATGTCCACAAATGTGGGATACTCGACAGCAAAATCTGTGGTAGTGGGGTCTGCGTTCGTGCTCTCCCCTGGTTTACAAAACAAAAAGCAGATGTTCCAATAGATGGCCCTCATTTGTCTTTCGTCCAGCTTCCTTGTGTATCACACATCTCTGTTCAACAAGTTGATAGATATATGCTGCACGTCTTACTTCATCCTGCAATAAACCACTACGTTCAAACCTTTTGACAAGAGCAACAAATTACCAAATCTATTGCCCTCTATTTACTGCCTATTCAAGTATTGCTCAAAATGCCCCTTTAAACAATTTATTGGAGAGAGGGAAAACAGCCCCAGCCTATTCAGCCTCTCCCTGTAGCTCAAATCCTCCAACCCTGGCAACATCCTTGTAATACTTTTCTGAATCCTTTCAAGTTTCACAACATCCTTCCATAGGAAGGAGACCAGATTGCACAGGTGATGTCCAGGAAACAACCCTCGGTAGTAAAATACTTACAATCGCCACAGCAGAATGTTAGTGCGAATGAAAAGTAAATCTGATGTTGCCTTCGCCAAAAGACAGCACCTTGTGCAGTTAGAGAGGTCACGCATTTCCCACGCGAGAAACAAAGTCAGCAGGAAATTAATAGAGAGAGTCAGAAGGTAAAATACAAATCAGAAATTAATTGATCAAACATTCTCCACATCTGCACGAGGTCTTCACATCATGGGCACAGTGGTTACCCCTGCTGCCTCACAGCACCAGCAGTCCCGGGTTCGATTCCCAACTCAGGCGACTGACTGCGAGGCGTTTGCACATTCCCTCATTTCTACTTGGGTTTTCTCCTACAGTCCAAAGATGTGGCAGGTCACGTGAATTGGTCATGCGAAATTGCTCGTAGTGTTCGTTGTAGGGGCATGGGTGGGTTGTGGGTCGGTGTGGACTTGTGCTGAAGAGTCTGTTTCCACACTGTACGTAATCTAACTGAATCAGGGAATTGACATATAGCAAAGGGTCATAGTTCTTACTGCAAAAAGTTTGGAGGAGATTTGAGGAAAATGCTTTCACCCAGATAGTGGTGGGGTTCTTCTAATTGAGTGCTTGGAGGCTAGTTGAGGCGGGAAACCTTACAACATTTAAAAACTGCATGGGACGAGACTAGATTTAATTCAGCTTTGCTAGCACAAGCTTGATGGACCTTTCTGTGCAATGGTCATAGATTCATAATCATAGAGAGCTACAACACGGAAACAGACCCTTTGGTCCAAACCGTCCATGCCGACTTCTGGGAGATAGATTGGGAAATGAAAAAGTTTTCTGAAATAAAAAAAAGCCTGTGGATACTGGAAATATGAAAAATAAACAGAAATAACCGGCGAAACCCAACAAAGTATGGTAGCATCTGTGGAGACAGAAACAGAATGAATGCAATCATTCTTCATCTGAAGACGTTCGTCTGAACATTTCTCAAGGAACTCGAAACATCAACATGTTTTTTCTCCTCACTCCAGGCCCGCTCATTGCAAATGGATTGATTTACAATCGGAAATTGAGATATCTAGTGTTGATATTTATCGGCTATGAAGCATTTGTTTGTCGGCTTTAGGCATACTGGGCTCGATTGGGTCAAAGAGATATATAGCATGGAAACATGCCCATTGGCCCAAATCGTCCATGCCGACCAGATATTCTATCATCATCTACTCCCATTTGCCTCTATATCCATTGAAAACTTTCACTTACCCATTCAGTGACTTTGTAAATGTTGTAATTTCATATGCTTCCCCCATTTCCTTTGGTAGATCATTCCATACATGTGCTAGCCTTTGTGTGAAAGGCTAAGTCTTTCCCCTCCCACTCTAAATCTATTCTCACTACCGCTGGACTCCCACAGACCAGGGAAAAGACCTTGTCTATTTGCACTATCCATGAACTTGGGATTTTATAAACCTCGATAAAGTCACCCTCGCCTCCAATGCTTCCTTAACACCAGACCTATTCAACGTTTACCAATAGCTCAAGCCCTCCAAATCTGGCAACATCCTTGCAAATATTTCATGAAACCCTCCAAGTTTTACACCATGGTTCCTTTCGAAGTGAGACCAGAATTACACACAGTTTTCCCGAAAGTGGCCCAACTAATGGCCTGTACAGCTGCAACATGACAACATGGTGAATACAGAGAAAGCTGTAGGAATTGTAATGAGGTGGACCTCATTGAATCTGTGGGATTCTCTGATTGTGAATGTTAACCTGGTCCACTGAGGAGTCCTGGCTGATAGATATAAAGAGGAATGTCAGGTTCTCAGCTCACTCCAGGAATCAGTTTTGTCAGTGTGATGTCCTATGCACCTGTAACTGCTGGGTGAGTTGGGGATGCGTTTGCAGCTTATGTAGAAGCGGAGAGAGTGTAAGAGCATAATAGGAAGAAGAGAAAATACAGAATAAGGATGGTGTTGAATGCAGTGGAGTAGGGTGGGAGTTAAGTACAGGAGAAAGGGAGAGGACTTAATACAGATCACATAATAATTTGATGTTTGAATACAGAAAAGCAGGAGGAGGATGAAGTCAAGGGGAAGAGAACAGTGGAAAGGAATAAACAGAAAGTAATATTGAGCGGGCTAATCATGGAGCAATGGCGAGAAAACTGAATACAGAGATGGATAAAGACTGTGATTGTTGGAATTTAAATGGAGCACATTCAGTCGAGGGTATGTGTATGAGTATTAAAAGCAAAAAAGGGACATGATTAAATAGAGATTATCAGGAAGAGGAATAAAAACAGAGTGAGAGTAGGTGTAAAATACAGCAATCAGGAGAGAATGAAACGCTGGGGAACAGTGTGGCCTTCATACAAGGGAGAAGATATATTATTAAGAGCAAAAGGTTCGTGTACCGCTGTGTTTAAACTAAATGGCGCGGGGGTGGGGGACGAGGGTCGGACAAACTGGAAGTTTAAGAAGGAAATTGAAGGAAAAATTAGAACAAGGGTAGTCAAGAAAGACAACGGTATCAATGAAGCAGAAAACTCAAAAAGCGATCATGCCGTAAGGTTGAGTGAAATAGGGGTTGATAGGAAGTTTGAGGGCAGTAACAAATTAAGAAAACTATATATGAATGTACGAAGTATTAGAAATAAGATGGATGATCTTGAGGCTCTTTTGGAAATTGGCAGCTACGATATTGTGGGGATAACTAGGAAGTGGCTTCAAATGGATAGCGCCTGGGAAATGAATATTCAAGGCTATACGTGCTATCGTAAGGACAGACTGACGGGAAGAGGGGATTGGGTGGCCCTGTTTTTAAGTGATGATGTTCGTTCCCTTGCGCGGGGGGGGGACCTTGAATCAGAGGATGTAGAGTCAGGATGGATAGAGCTGAGGAATTCTGAGGGTAGAAAGACCCTCTTGCGAGTTATCTGCAGGCCCCAAACAGTAGTATCGATATAGGGTGCAAGTTGAATAAGGTGCTGCAATTTGCATGTCGCAAAGATGTTACTACAGTTGTTATGGGGGATTTCAACATGCAGGTAGACTGGGAGTATTAGGATGGTATTGAACCTCAAGAAAGAGACTTTGTGGAGTGCTTCCGAGATGGATTCTCAGAACAGCTGGTGCTGGAGCCCACCAGGGAGAAAGCAATTCTGGATCTGGTATTGTACAACGAACCAGAATTGATCAGGGACCTCGAAGTGAAGGAGCCATTAGGAGGTAGTGACCAGAATACAATAAGCTTCAATCTGCAACTTCAAAGGGAGAGGGTACAATCGGAAGTGACAATATTTCAGTTGAATAAATGGAACTATAGAGCCACGAGGGAGGAGCTGGCCAAAGTTCAATGGTGCAATACCATAGCAGGATTGTCAGTGGAGGAACAATGGCAGATATTTCTGAGTATAATGCAGAAGATGCAGGATCACTTCATGACAAACAAGAAGAAAAATCCAATGAAGAGGCAGGGGTGGCCGTGGCTGACGAGGTAAGTTAAGAAACATATAATGTCAAAGGAGAAAAACTATAACATAGCAAAGTTGAGTGGGAAAAGGGAGGACGAGGAAGCTTTTAAAGAACACCAGAGGATTACTAAGAAGGAAATACGCAGAGAAAAAAATGTGGTATGAAGGTGAACTGGCGAAAAATATATAGGAGGATAGTAAAAGCTTTTTTTAGGTATGTGAAAGGGAACAAAAAGTTGAAGGCTAAAATTTTGCCGTTGAAGACAGAAATAGGGGAATATATTATAGGGAACAAAGAAATGGCAGAAGAGTTGAATTGGTACTTCAGATCTGTGTTCACTGGGGAAGACACAAGCAGTCTCCCAGAGGTAACAGTGACTGAAGGACCTGAACTGAAGGGAATTTATGTTTGCCAGGAAATGGTGTTGGGGAGACTGTGAGGTCTGACGGTCTGAAGGTTGATAAGTCCCCGCGGCCTGATGGTCTACATCCCAGGGTACTAAAGGAGGTGGCTCTAGAAATCGTGATGCATTGGTGATTATTTTCCAGAGTTCGATAGATTCAGGATCAGGTCCGACGGATTTGAGGGTGGCTAATGTTGTACCACATTATAAAAAGGAGCGAGAGCGAAAGCAGGAAATTATAGAACAGTTAGTCTGACCTCAGTGGTGGGAAAGGTGCTGGAGTCAATTATAAAGGGTGAAATTACGACACATCTGGATAGCAGTAACAGGATTGGTCAGAGTCAGCATGGATTTATGAAGGGAAAATCATGCTTGACTAATCTTTTGGAATTTTTTTAGATTGTAACTCTGAACATGGACAAGGCAGATCCAGGAGATGGAGCATACCTGTCCTTTCAAAAACCTTTTGATCAAGTCCCACATAGGAGGTTAGTGAGCAAAATTAGGGCGCATGGTATTGGGGGCAAAGTACTAACTTGGATTGAAAGTTGTTTAGCTGAAAGTAAACAAAGGGTAGTGATAAACGGCTCCATTTCGGAATGGTAGGCATTGACCAGTGGGCTACTGCAGGAATAAGTGCTGGGACTGCAGCTTTTTGAAATATACATTAATAATGTAGAAAATGGTATTAATAGTAACATTAGCAAATTTGCTGATGATACAAATCTGGGTGGCAGGGTGAAATGTGAGGAGGATGTTAGGAGATTACTGGGTGACCAGGACAGGTTAGGTGAGTGGACAAATGCATCGCAGATGCAGTTTAATGTGGATAAATGTATGGTTATCCACTTTGGTACCAAGAACAGGAAGGCAGATTACGACCTGAATGGACTCAAGTTACGTAAAGTGGCAGTACTATGAGACCTAGTGTTTTTGTACACCAGTCAATGAAGGCAAGCATGCAGGGTCAGCCGGTAGTGAAGAAAGCTTGTAGCATGCTGGCCTTCAGAACAAGAGGGATTGAGTATAGAAGGGAAGAGGTTCTTCTGTAGCTTTACAAGGGTCTGGTGAGACCGCAATTGGAATATTGAGTGCAGTTCTGCTCTCCAAATTTGAGGAAAGAAATTCTGGCTATTTAGGTAGTGCAGCGTAGGTTCACGAGGTCAATTCCGGGAATGGCGGAACTATCTTATGTTGAAAGAATGGAGCGACTGGGCTTGAACACCCTTGAGTTCAGTAGACTGAGAGGAGATCTGATTGAGACGGATAAGATTATTAACGGATTGGACACTCTGGATGCAGGAAACATGTTTCCGATGATGGGTGAGTCCCGAACCAGAGGACACAGCTTAAAAATAATGGGTAGGCCGTTTAGGACAGAGATGAAGAGAAACTTCTTCACCCAGAGAATGGTGGGTGTGTCGAATGCTCTGCCCCAGATGGCAGTTGAGGCCCAGTCTCTGGATTCATTTCAGAGAAAACTGGATATAGCTCTCAACGATAGTGGAATTAAGCGTTATGTAGATAAGGCAGGAACAGGACACTGATTGAGGATGCTCAGCCATGGGCGGCACGGTGGCACAGTGGTTCGCACTGCTGCCTCACAGCGCCAGAGACACGGATTCAATTCCCGCCTCAGCCGACTCTCTGTGTGGAGTTTGCACATTCTCCACGTGTCTGCGTGGGTTTCCTCCGGGTGCTCCGGTTTCCTCCCACAGTCCAAAGATGTGCAGGTCAGGTGAATTGGCCACGCTAAATTGCCCGTAGTGTTAGGTAAGGGGTAGATGTAGATGTAGGGGTGGGTTGCGCTTCGGCGGGGCGGTGTAGCTTTGTTGGACCGAAGGGCCTGTTTCCACACTGTTAGTTATCTAATCTAAACAAAATGAATGGTGGTGCTGGCTCCAAGGGCAGAATGGCCTATTCCTGCACCTATTGTCTATTGTCTACGGTCTCCAGGCAAATATAAACGCTTAAATGCAGGGAAATGGAGCGGAACAAATAGACAGTCGGGATAATTAAATACAGGGTAACAGTGACTATTTCCAGCTTTATACAATTTGAGTCGGAGGTGATGTTGGGCAGTACCCTCCTTTCAAATTTCCAGATATCAATATCATACCTTGGCTCGCACCTTGTCCATTCCCATAATTAGTTGCCTCCATGTTCCACTGCCTCCCAGGACAAGCTCTCACCTTCTGACGGATTGCTCCCTCATTCTCATTCCAATTGTCCTTACACCACATACATCCCCCTTATAGAAAGCATAGAAATCAGGAGACAACAGCTTTGCTTCACTTGGAGGTCGCCACTGATGATGTTACCTAGCCAGGTAATGAAATGTCTGGATATCAAACCTAAGCTCAGCGAGCAAACCGACACCCTACAACCCCCTCTCCTCACATCTTGCCGTTCCCTCCTACCTTCGCTTTTTCATGGAGAACAGTGTGGACTGACGTTGTGCCATTCTGATGTTCTTGTGCTCACGAATGGGACTGAATAGCCTTCTGCTGTTCCACTTTACCATCTCTGAATGAGTTAAATTGCCTCCTCCACTTCCTCTGTATCATTCTCAAGAAGGCTTTTATTATTCAGTCATGGGATGAGGGCGTTGCTGGTCAGCGGCAATATTTATTGCCCATCCTTAATTGCCTGGAAGTGTGTTAAGTGTCAAACATATTGTTGTTGGTCTGTAGTCATGTGTAGTCGAGACCAGGTAAGGAAAGTAATTTCCCTCTGCAAAAGGCATGAACAAACACAGAAACATTCTGGGTTCATCATTAGACAATTAAATTCCCGAAAATCATTGAATTGAAGTTCCATCATCTGCCACAGTGGGATTGCAGCAATACCCATAGAACATTATTGGTTGAGAGGATGAGCTGTCCAGTCATAATTCCCGTCCTGGACTGAATAAAAAATGGATGTACTGTGGATGTTCTCAATCGGAAAGAACAACAGAAATTCCTGGAAAAACTGAGCATGTCTGACAGCATCTGTAGAGAGAAATTAGAGGTGAATGGCATCCTGAAATAAAAGGTGAGAGAATGAGCTCAGTAGCATTCCACTTTTGCTGTGCTGCTGGGTGTGTGTATGTCAACTGCAAAGCTCAGTACACTGAATTAAAAAGAATCTCCATGAAATTTTCAAGTCTCTGACTTTCTGTTCTCCCCTTGAGCAATAGTTTAAATGAAGTCTGTTTGCAGTATTCCAAATAGTGCACCTATTCACTATCCATTAGTGAGATACTTCTCGATGCATTTTATACCGTTATCCAGTGAAACGGGCAGACAAATGGCAGATCATACAGGAAGTGAGAAAGCGAGATAACATAAATTAACTGGGCAAATTCTGGAGGAGGCATAATATGATCAAGACTTGGAGGTGTACACTTATGTTTGGGAAAGTGATTGGGCATTTTGGTCAGGTTTGTAAAAAGGAAACGTACAAATTGGAATACGAACGTAAAGAGAAGTGAAATGTTATCAAACTTTATAATTGACCGTTTTAGCCACAGTTGGGGGAAAGAGACTGGATTTGAACTCATGAAAATCAAATGCCTTGCATTGGGTTAAAACTGAACTCTGCCCACTCCTGAACATGACACTTTAGGAAGGATGACAATGCCTTGGATAGCCTATGGGAGGAGATTAAAAATCATCGGGAGATAGAAACAGGCCATTCACCCCCAGTGAGAGCTCGTTCTGACATTCAATGGCTTGGAACTGCTCACAGTTCTCCAACGGAGAACTGATCAGAATTGGCACCTGGGCCTACCACACCGGCGCCGTTACTGACAGCAGGATTCCTGTTCCAGGTGCACAACACTGCTGCTGCAGACACCATTGACGCCATCTTCCTCCACCAATACCGCCAGAAGGAAGAGAAGACCAAAATTAAGATGAGACAGCAAAGATGTAAGAAGGATTCGACCGGCCTGGTGACTGAACCAAATTGGCCCAGGACCCTGTCAACGCCACAATCTTAAAACAAAAAAGTCATGCAGAATTGTATGAGGGAGTTTCACCAGGGCTCCATAGATGAACATGTGAAGTGAGACTGTAGAGGCTGGGATTGTTTTTGGACAATCTCACCAATATCAAGCCGGTGTTCTCCTCTGACCACTGACTCCTGCTGGTCAGCAAGGTAATGTGGAATCTGAATATGAAACTGCTGATCCCATTAAACATGAAATATCTCAAAAGGAGACTGATTAACAAGGTTAGATCGCATGGAATACAGGGACAACCAGCCATTTAGATAGAGAAATGGCTCTTGGATGGAAGACAGGTGGTGGAGGGCTGTTTTTCAGACTGGAGACCTTTAACCAGTGGAGTGCCACAAGGATCGCTGCTGGTTCCTCTACTTTTTGTCATTAAAATAAATGATTTGTATGCGAGCATAGGAGGCACAGTTAGTAAGTTCGCAGATGACACCAAAATTGGAGGTGTAGTGGTCAGCGAAGAGGGTTACCTCAGATTACACCAGGATCTGGAGCAGATGGGCCAATGGTCTGAAAAGTGGCAGATGGAGTTTAATTCAGATAAGTGCAAGGTGCTGCATATTGGGGAAAGCATAACTTAGCAGGACTTATACACTTAATGGGAGCGTCCAAGGGAGTGTTGGTGCATAAATTGACCTTGGAGTGAAGGTTCTCGCTCCTTGAAAGTGGAGTCACAGGGTGATAGGATGGTGAAGGCGGCGTTTGGTCTGCTTTACTTTATTGGTCATAGTATTGACTGCAGGAGTTGGGAGGTCATGTTTCAGCTGTACAAGACATTGGTTAGACCACTGTTGGAATATTGCGTGCAATTCTGGTCTCCTTCCCATCGGAAAGACATTGTGAAACTTGAAAGGGTTGAGAAAAGATGTACAATGATGATGCGAGGGTTGGAAGATCTGAGCTAAAGGAGAAGCTGAACAGGCTGGGGCTGTCTTCCCTAGAACGTCGGAGGCTGAGGCGTAACCTTATAGAAGTTTACAAAAATATGAGGGGCGTGGATAGGATGAATATGCAAAGTCTTTTCCCTGGGCTCGGGGAGTCCAGAGCTAGAGGGCATAGGTTTAGGGTGAGAGGGGAAAGATATAAAGAGACGTAAGGGGCATCATTTTCACGCAGATGGTGGTACGTGTACGGAATGAACTGGCAGAGGATCTGGTGGAGACTGATACATTTGCAACATTTAAGAGGCATTTGGATTGGTATATGAATAGGAAGGGTTTGGAGGGATACGGTCCAGGTGCTGGAAGGTGGGACGAGATAGGTTTGGGATATCTGCTCGTCATGGACGTTTGGATCAAAGGGTCTGTTTCCATGTTGTAGATCTCTCTGACTCTATGACTCTATATCGAGTTTGAAAGTGGTGTAATCCAGGTGCTGGGAACGTTAAACACTCTCTTGTACGTGTGTAACAGTATATGTATGTGTGAATGACTGAATGTGGTGTGCGAGGGCATGTGTGTGTACACATTTGAGAGGGCGAGTGAATGAGAATGAGGGACTCACTGAATAAGTTCTAATTTGTTTATAACTGAGCGGTTTTAATCAGCAACATCAGAAGTAGCAATGTTAGGATCTGGTCTGCCTTCTTTAAATATTTTGAGGGGCTCTTGTGTGATCCGTAAAAGATTGGGTGTCCTTCCGAGATTTGTTGTATGTTTATGATTTGGGGTTGCATTTGCTGGACTCAAAGGCACCGAGTTGTGGGTGTTAGTTTCGCCTGGATTAAATAGTGTGTGGGAAAACAATGGCTTATTCAATCAAGAAATGATTTATGGGGGTGGAAGAAGTTGCCTTAAGGAGATTTAGAGAGGTTGAACACAGAAAAGCTGCTGGAATTAGCAGTAATTTGAAATTGTACCTATCTTCTTCCATGAGGAAAGGAGAGATCATTAGAATAATAGCTCAGCACTTATATTTGCTGGAAATGTCATCAGACCCTTTAGAGGGTACTACAGTTCAACTAAAAATCAGTTGCTTTATTTGGCAGGAATAGAAAATGAAAGGACAAAAATAATGACACTGTTGTAATTACGATTAAAAACTGAGAAAAGACTACAAGAAGGAATCGATATTACAGAACAAAAAGAAAAGGAGTGAGAAAGAGAGAAAGAAGAGAGAGCAAGAGAGAGAAAGACAGAGGGAGAAGAAAAGAAGGAAGAGCGGGAGTTGGAACTTCAGGAATTGACAGATCGAAATCAGGCTTAATGGAGGGAGATGAAGGCTGAAGGTAAGCTTAGTCAGGAAGAGAGTGAGGATGTGCAACAGATGGTTACTATAGAACCGGTGAAATTCTGTTTGAACGCTTTGCCTAAATTTGATGGAAAGATGTCGAAGTGCTTTACTTTACATTGGTGTATGTGAGAGGGTGAAAAAAGACATATTCGGTGCTTATGAGCTCTTGACAGAAGCCTACCGATAACAATTCAGGAATCGAAGGAGGGGCCCTGGTCAAACCTGCATTGAATTTGAAAGGTCCAAGCAAAGCAATTTTAAACAGCGGATGAGATCATTAAAAATTAAACAAATGGATGACATTCTTAGACAAACGATTATTTCGGACGAGTTCATAAATTAACTTGCTGAAGTAATCAGAACTCATGTGGAAGGACAGAGAGTTAAAATGGCAAAATTAACAGATGAAATGCATCATAATTATGAGCTGGTTCATAAATCAAACTTTGGTTTCCAAAATCTGTTTCAAACCGTGAGGATTAGAAACTGGGGAAAAGAGAAATCCTCACGTGGAAAGGAAAAAGTAGATCTCGGTGAAGACCATGCAGATAACGTAGCAGAAGCTGAAAGTGAAACCCTTGAAGGAGAAAGAGAAGTTAATAAGCTCCAGTGTTATCTCCGAAATAAAGTAGGTCACATGAAATCACACGGTTGATGGTTTGCGAAAGGCACAGGAAGCGAGATGCAGGAAAATAGGAGAAGCCAGTGAATTTTGAGGAACATCATCGGATGCTAGAAATCTGCACCAGAATGAACAATATGTTTGGACGTTGGTTAAGGAGGAAATGCCAGATCTTCTTAAATGATATACCTGCAAAACTAAAGTTAACTCACTTAAGCCAGGTGCAGCAGCTAAAGAGGTTTACATTTTAAGAGTTACCGTATCCTCCATGAAAGAGAAGGAAATGTATCATTGAACAAATATTACAGAAAATATGTGAGTAATAGGCATTCACGGTGAGATGAAAAGTGCTCAATTATGTCAAGTGTGGTTGCATTGCCCAGTTAAGAGTGGAGAGGTTGTTGTAGAAGTATTGGACAAAGCGTCAGCTCCAGCAATATTATTTGATCTTACTAATACGAGAGCTCATTCACAGGTGAGATTGCTGTCAACTGTGTTTGAAAAGCCAGTAGAAACTCAGGAAACAAAGCTCATGCAGGACACATATCCTGGAATTTCTCCGGACTGTGTGGTAACGAGGTCACAAAGTCACGAGTTGAAACAAGAGGGATGACAGAGGACGGAAATGAAAGTTGAAATTAAATTAGCAGAGACCTGATTTGATCAACTGGTTGACGCAAAACAGGAGCAGTTCGATGTCAAAGCAGACATCCTCTTTTCATAGAAATTAACCGAATTACAGCAGAATGATTAGAACCCAGAGAAATTATATCAAAAAGCCAATGGAAGAAACATCTAAATGTATTTAAATCTAAATCGATGTACATGGAATAGTGTATGGTAGATTAGCTTCAGATTGGTATGACAGGTCGGCGCAAAATCGAGGGCGAAGGGCCTGTACTGCGCTGCAATCTTCTAGGTTCTGTATGTTCGATGCATCCTGGTGTACGACGATCTTAAAAAATGATACTTCTCTGAGGAGAGGGTGAACATCACGTATCCAAGCAGATAACAAATGGACACATGTTCCTTAATTCGTATTGAGAGTGGATTACAGAAATGGGTGTACTGCGTTAATGACCAGAAGGGGACATTTACGGGTAGAAATCACCTCAAGCAAATATACAGAAACAGTTTTACTGGACTGGATTGCACAAGGATGTCGTTGAATTTTGCCAGACATGAAAAATATCTCGTATAACCTGCAGCTTTATTTCACTGTGGAGTGTGACGAAGCTACTCCTTTAACAAGGTTATGCAGTCCTTGCTTTCTTCCTCAGTGAGGTCATAAACGAAACAGGCTCTGGAAAAATGAAGACTGAAGGGTTTCGTGCCAGTTTGGTAACAGCTGACACATACTGTTTTAGGCAGAACGATTTCAATGTGTGTAAAATGACGTTAGAGTGTCAGACGAAGAGTGAAGAATTTGTGGTTTCAGAAGTGGATAAACTCGCAGCTCCAGGAATATAATTTGTCCTTTCTAATGATATAGTTCCTTTACTGGTAGGAGTGCTTCCTCGTATGTTCAAAACGCCAGTGGTGACTCAGGCAATTTAAGTATTGCAAGTCACATATCCTGGATCTTTTCCTGCCTATGTGATAACAAGGTCACAAAGTCATCAGATGAAACAGGAGAGATCAAAGATTACCAATAAGAAAGTTGGAATGGAAGTAGCAGAGATCATGTTTCATCAGAATGTTGAGATAAACCCGGAGCAGACAGATGACAATGCAGACAGCTTTAACTCAGATAAATTAATTGAGTTACAGCAGAAAGATGAAACTTTAAAGCAATTGTATAAAACGGCAGACACAGAGAAGGAATCTGAATGTATCCTTGAATGTCATCATCCTTAAATGATGGCTTAATGAGGAAACATTGAGAATCAAATATTTTGGCATATTGAAAATGGGCAGAAATTCATCAAATAGTAATGCCAGTGGGGTATAGAAAGGAAGTGTTACGAATGACGCATGAACAACCATTTGGAAGTCATTTCAGAGTGAGGAAAATACAAGATAAAATCCAAAACATGTTACGGGCCAGGACTGTACAAGGATGTCGTTGGGTTTTGCCAGACATGTCATACCTGTCGAGTAATTTGAAAACCACAAGCGGTGATAAAACCTGCACCTTTAATACATTTTCCTGCATTTGAGTAACCTTTTAGAAGAATGTTAATTGATTGTGTAGGTCTCCTGCATCAAACTAAAAGTTGGCAGCAGTCGTTGTCATCTCTAATGTCTCTATCCACTAGAATTCCATAGGATGTTCCATTCTGTAATATCACAGCTAAAAGGATTATAGAGGAAATACTGAAATGTTTAACGAGATATGGACGACTGAGAGAGATACAGCCAGATCAAGGGTCAAAGCTTGCATCAAAATTATTCAAGGAAGTCATCGAAGCAGTGGTATGAAAGAATTCAAATCTGTTGCATCCCATTCAGAATCGCAGTGAGCTCTAGAAAGGTGGCATCAGAAAGAAAGACGATGTTGAGGATACATAGTCAAGATTATGCAGATGATTGGAATAAGGGAATATTGTGCTGTTTGAGATCAGAGTCGTACAAAATGAATCAACCAAATTCAGTATAATTCAATTCGGTTTTGTGTCTGAAGTGAGAAGACAGTTATAAACGATTGAGAAATTAGTAAGACAAAAATAAGAGACCACATACTTCACTTTGTGTCACATTTTAATGCACGATTAAAGAGAGATTGGAACTTGGCTACATAACATTTAAAGATATCACAGCATGCAATGAAACACGAAGCAGGCAATAAATAAATAAAAATCAAATTTCAATATCGGCAATATGGTATTAGTGTCACTTCAAGTGCTACTTGAATCTTTAAAAGCAAGTTTTGAAGGACCTTTTCAAGTTGAAAGGAAATTGAGTGAGGTGAACTATGATAGGGACTCCAGACAGAAAGAAGTCTCACAGAGTCTGCCATGTGCATCTGCTTTGAAGGTATTTTGGCAGGGAAGGAGAGCACGAGGAGAATGCGTTGTTGATTACAACAGAGAGGGAAGAATCAAATTCATATGAATGTGAATTTCTCATTACTCAAATTAAATTTGAGAATGGGGAAGTTTATTGAGTTAACTTTCAGAAGAAAATCGAAATGACCTAAAAGAGTTGTTAATATTACATGGGGAGCCAAGTCGAAATAAGCTGGAAATCTTTGACCTCATTGAGAACGATGTTGAAATCGGAGATGCTGTTCCAGTAAAACAACATCATTATTGGCATTACCCTCTCAAGTTGGCATAAGTCCAAACGGAGGTTGGATGCATTGTCTGAGATAACATATCGATGTCAGCCACAGTTACTGGAATTAACCCATAGTAATGGTGCGAAAACCGGATGGCACCCAATGGTCATGTGTTGACTATCGCAAATTAAACGCATTTACAAAGACAGATGCATATCTGATTCTACGTTTGGAAGACTGTGTTGAGAAGTTGGGTCAAGCAACCTGTATTTTTAAGTTGGACTTGCTCAAAGGATACTGGTAGGCGCCTTTGTCATAAAGTGCAAAGGCAGTTCGGCTTTTCTTACGCTGACTGGATTTTATTAATTTAAAGTCATGCAATTTGCTATGAATAAACGCGCCAGGCACATTTCAGAGACGAATAAGGTTGCCAGGTTATCCAACTGTGTCATTTATATTAATGACCTGGTGATTTTTACTCACAGATGGAAGGAACATACGCAACATTTATCAGACTTGTTTGATCGACTTCGGAAGGCATGTTTGTAGATAAACCTTATGGTAAGGGCATTTGCCAAAGCCCAAGTTATCTTCCTGTGCCATGTTATTCGACACGGACACATTCCCATATCGTTGACAAAAAGAGCAGTACTATGGTTCCTGGGATTGCGTGAAATTTATCAAAAATCTGTCTCACATTTTCGCAGTGTGGCTACTCCACTCACTGAATTGCGAAGGAAAGGCAAGACGGTTTCGTGGACAGCAGACGATCACAAAGTGCTTCACAGCCTGAAAGTATTAACTTCTCCCCGATACTCGCAAAATCTAATTGTGCAAAGTCATTCAAGTTGTCTATTGATGCAAGTGTCGGTGTGGTGCTCTTGCAAGAAGATGATGAGAAGGTACAGAGTCTTATCGGGTATTTCTCGAGGAAGTTCAAATTTCATCAGCAAATATATTCGACAGTTGAGAAGGAGTCGTTGACCGTGATGGTGAAATTACAGCATATCAGTGTTGATGTTATCAGCAACATATCTGAGACAATCATCGAAACTGATCATAACCCATTGAGGTTTTTGGAGACAGTTAAGGACAAAACAAAACAGTCTGTTTAGATGGAGCTTGTTGTCATTGCAATTCAATTTGAAAAATGTGCGTGTGGCAGAAAGCGAAAACATGATTGCTGATTAATTGTCGAGACGTGAATGTGAAACGGCAGCAGTTGGTGGCAGGAATACTGCAGATTGAAACGATGTATGGTTGTGCATTTTTGTATAGTTATTTTCAATGCAATGAAAATTAGTGTTTTGCAGTACCAACAATTTTAACGCGTTTTAAAGGAGGGCATCTTTGGATATTGATCGTTCACTATTTTTTTAAATGGGGAGGTGTGACGAATCTGTTCCGTTAACAAGGTTATGGAGTCCTTGATTTTTCTTCAGAGAGGCCACAAACAACATCACGACTCTGAAGAACTCGAGGGTGAAAGGTTTTAAACCAGTTTGATAACACCTAACAGATACTGCCTCAATCAGAAGCCGTTCAAGTTAAAAACAACAGTTGCACAATGAAAGGGGAGTGGCCAATTCTCCCATATCACTGTTTGTCTGGTTTGTGTTTTTTTGAGCCGTCGTGTATAGAAAGGCTGCTGGACTCACAGAAGCAGGTACTGGCTGGTATTCTCTCTCTCTGACTTTGATGCAATCAGACTTTGTTTCACTTTCCCTTTTGTGCCAAGAGATATTTATGTGAATTGTTGCAAGGATCTGTCACAGCATTATTAATTTCGGATAGTCTGTTGGGTTTTCAGGGAGGACAGGTTATTTAGTAATCTATTTTCCATTCTTTGCGCTTCCTTTAGGAATCTTGTCAGTAAATTTGATTTTACTGAAAACTAAGTGGTTTGACGAACTGATTCTGTCCTGGAATACTGACTTTAAAGGTGCTTAAAACCACGAGCAAAGTTATGGTCTGGCAAACTTCTTGAAGTGTTCGAAGAGTTCTGCCTTGTACTAAACAGGAGTTACTCAATTTTTTCACAAGATATGGATTACGCGCAGAAATAAAATCAGAACAAGTGACAACATTGACATCAAAATTATTCAAGGAAGTGTGGACAGTTTAGTAATAAAAGAATTCAAATCCACTGCATACCATCCAGAATCGCAAAAAGAACACGAAAACTGGCGTCAGATATTAAAGACAATGCTGAGGTTTTATCGTCAAGACTAATGAGAAGACTGAGATTTCCACCTTTTGTGATCTGACAAGCACCAAATGACAAGACCAAATGCACTCAATTTGAATCAGTTTGTGGATAAAAATTGAGAGCACCATTGAAATTGATGTAGCAGAAGTTGATAATTCAGAATTCAGAGACCACATATTTGGACTATGTGTCAGATTTTCAGGAATGATTAAGTAGCGTCGGGGAGTTGGCTGGACAGCATTTAAAATGATCACAGCATTCAATAAAACGATAAGCGTATAAGCAATCAAAAACTCACAAGTTTGCTGTCGACGATGAGTTGTAGGGTTACTTTTAGTGATGGGTTAACCTTTTAAAGCAACTTTTAGTGCACCTTACCAAGGCGAAAGGATTATGAGTGAGGTGAACTATTTGATAAGAACTTCACAGAGAGTCTTTCATAATGTGCGTCATGTGACTACAGTAAAAAAGTTGAAGGTGATTCCTGTATCTTTAAGAGACAGTGAAAACAATTTTGACAGTGCAAGTTTGCAGGCAACTGTCATGTTACTGACTTGCAGTCTCATTATGTAATGGAAAATGGAAAATATGTAACATTGGCCAAAAACTGGATATCTCAGTTCTTTTGACCAACATCTGAATTTAATCAATGAGTTTGAATTATGCCTTAGGATACGAAAACCAAATCGAATTTAAAATTTGCTTGTTTGACATCATTGAACCAATGAGACGATCCGATGTTTTGGGTATGAAAAAAGGAAGTTTGGACCGTTGGTCAGAAAGAGCGCCAACTGCAACTGAAACACTGCTATTCACTACATTCTCTGTAAAATGCACATTTTTAATCTGAAACTTCTTTGTTACATAAGACTGAAGACAACCAATGGAGATCTACAAACGGAGACAAATTGACGGCGGAGAGGACATCCACTGTCTGCTTTTGAAATGTAAGTTGATTTAAACTTTATACAGGCTTTATTCGATCAGGACATTGTTTTAGAGTGGGAGGTAGATAAACAATCATTATGATAGAGGAGGCTCAGGGTTGTAAATAGTTATTTCATATTGACTTTCAGACTTTAAGTTTTTTTTTGGTAAATAGTAGAATTTGCCTACTACTATGTAACTCATACTTTAAAAGATTACGAGACGAGCTCAGCTTTTCTGAGTCTCTTGTTAAATTAGCAGATTGTTTTAGCGCCGAATTATAAGAAAAGACAATTGGAGGAAAGCCAATGGAGACTGTGATACTGAAAATAACACAGAGTGAAGAAACAAGTTCAGAGGAATTCTGAATTGTGCATTCCACATATTCAATTGGACAATGAAGAAGTTGTCAAATATTGGGTTAAATTACTGAGTTACCTTCCAAAGAAAACGGAAATGATATGAAGGAGTTATTATTGTCGTATTGGCTGATATATGGAAAATCGTACCAAATGTTAGGAATATATATGCTCCACTCACTGAATTACAGAAGAAATATAAGAAATTTTAATGCACAGCCAACCGTCAGAAGTCATTTGCCAGCCTGAAAGTTGTGTTCACCGTGTCACAGTATTAGCCATGCAACATTTTAGGAACATTGGACTGGGATATCACAGCAATTACAGAAACATGGCTCAGGGTTGGGCAGGCCTGGCAGCTTCATGTTTCAGAATAAAAATGCTCGAGGAACGATAGAAAGGGATTCAAGAGATGAGGGGAGCGGCGTTTTTGATTGGGGATAGCATTACATCTGTGCTGAGGGAGGATATTCCTGGAAATACATCCAGGGAAGTTATTTGGGTAGAACTGTGAGAGAAGAAAAGGATGATCACCTTATAGCGATTGTATTATAGACTAGTGAGAGGGAAATTGAGAAACAAACTTGGAAGAAGATGTCAGCTATTTTAAGAACAATAGGGTGGCTATGGTAGGGAATTTTAACTTTCTAAACATAGACTGGGAAGGCCATACTGTTAAGGTTTAGACGGAGAGGAATTTATAAGTGTGTAAAAGAAAAAATTCTGATTCAGTATGTGGATGCATACGAGTGAAGATGCAAAACTTGACCTACACTTGGGAAATAAGGCAGGGCAGGTGACTGAGGTGTCAGAGGGGGAGGACTTTGTGGCCAACGACCACAATTCTATTAGATTTAAAATAGTGATGAAAAAGGATACACCAGGTCTAAAAGTTGAATTTCTAAAATGGAGAATGGACAGTACTGACAGGATTAGGCAAAATTTTCAAAAGTTGTTTGGGGGCAGATGTTCGCAGGTAAAGGGACAGGTGGAAAATGGGAAGCTTTCAGGAATGAGATCACGAGAATTCAGAGAAAATAGATTCCTTTTAGGGTGAAAGGAAAGGCTGGCAGGTACAGGGAATGCTGAATGACGAAAGAAATTGATTTTGGTTCACAAAAAGTAAAAAGCATATGTAAGCTATCCACAATATTGATCGAGTGAAACCTTAGAAGAGTATAAAGGCAGTAGGAGTCGACTGATGAGGGAAATCAGGAGTGCAAAAAGGGGACATGAAATAGCTGTGGCAAATAGAATTAAGGAGAATACAGAGTTTATACAAATGCATTAAGTACAAAGGGTAACTAGGGTGAGAATTGGTCCCCTCAAAGACCAGCAGGGTGACCTTTGCGTGGAGCTGTAGAAAATGGGGAAGATAATAAACGAGTATTTTGCATTAGTATTTACTGTGAAAAAATGGATGGAAGATGTCGAATGTAGGGAAATAGATGTTGCCTCCTTTCAAAGTGTCGACATTACAGAGAAGAATATGCTGGATGTCTTGAAACGCAAAAAGGTGGAGAGATTACCAGGTCCTGATCAGGTGAAGCCCAGAACTCTGTGGCAAACGAGTGAAGTGATTGCTGGGCCTCTTGCTGAGATATTTGCATTATCAAAAGTCACAGGTGAGGTTCCAGAAGACTGGAGATTGGCTAACGTTGTGCCACCATTAAAGAAGCGTGGTCAGACAAGCCAGGGAACTATAGGCCATTGAGCCTGAAGTCGTTGGTGGGCAAGTTGTTGGAGGGCATCCTGAGGGACAGGATCTTCATGCTTTTGGAAAGGAGAGGCCTGATTAGGGATAGTCAGCATTGGTTTGTGCGTCGGAAACCATGTCTCCCAATCTTGATTGAGCTTTTTCAAGATGTAACAAAGAGGATTGTTGAGGGCAGATTGGAAGATGTGATCTAAAAGATCTTCAGTAATGCGTTTGACAAGATTCCCCATGGGAGAGTGGTTAGCAATGTGAGATCTCACGGAATACATGGTGAACAAGCCATTTGAATATAGAACCGGCTCAAAGTAGAAGACAGAGGGTGGTGGGGGAGCATTGTTTTTGGTATGCTTTCTTTTATTGTTCAGAATATTGAGTACGGGAGTTAAGATGTCATATTGCATCTGTACAGGACATTGGTTAGTCCATTGTTGGAATATTGTGTGCAATTATGGTTTCCTTCCTATCGGAAACATGAAAGCGTTCAGTTAATTTTAACAAGGATGTTGCCAGGGTTGGAGGTTTTGAACTGTAGGGAGAAGCTGAACAGGCTCGGGCTGTTTTCCCTGGAGCGTCAGACGTTGAGGGGTTACCTTACTGAGAGTTAAAATAAATCATTAGGGGCATGGATAGGATATATAGACCAAGTCTTTTCCAAGGTATCAGCGAGTCCAGAACTAAAGGGTATAGGTTGAGGGTGAGAGCGGATTGATATAAAAGAGACCTAAGAGGCAAGGTTTCACGAAATCGGTGGTACATGCATGGAATGAGCTGCCGGAGGAAGTGTTTCAGGCTGGTACAATTGCAACATTCACGAAGCATTTGCATGGGTATATGAATAGTCAGGGTTTGGAGAGATACGGGTCCGGTGCTGGCAGGTGGGACGAGATGGGGTTGCGATATTTGATTGTTTGGACGGGTTTCACTCCATGACTAATTACACAAAGCCATTCAAAGTGGTGAGTGATCTTAATGTTCGTACTGTGACCTTCCAGGAAGAAAACGAGAAGGTAGAAAGACTGATCAGGTATTTCAGCAGCAGATTGAAAATGCATCAGCAGAAATATTCGACAATGGAGAAGGAGACCTTTATGTTACCAGTAACGTGTCTCAGTTAATCATATAAATTGATCATGACCCATTGAAGTTTGTGGAGAAATGTAACGACAAAAATTCCAGACGTTTCGGTTCGAGCTCCTTCTCACAGGCATTCAATTTGAAAGTTGTGTATGTGCCAGAATGAGCAAACATGATTGCTGACGCATTGTCAAGGCTTGAATAAGAACCAGACGCATTCAGTGGATGGAGTAAAACAGACTGAAACAGAAATAGTAGTGCATATTTGCATCGTTATTGCCAGTGCAATATCCATATGTGTTGTAGTTCACTGACAGTTTCACATAAAATGATTTTAAAATGAAGCCATCATTGGATATTTGATATTTCATATTTTTGTACGGGAGGAGGAGTAGTGATGTTGATACTTTTTACAAGGTTGTGCTGTCTTTTGTTTTTAACATTGTCACACACACACAAAAATCATGCTTTGAAATAGCAACGCATCTCGGCACAGACACCAAACCAATCGGAGCCACACTCTCACGCTCATGTTGAAATTAACTCAGAGTGAGTGGCTTCACACAAAAACCTGTATGATCTGACAGAAACGTCTGTTACACACGCACACACAAGTACATTCAAATGCATTTACTGAGGCACAACTACAATTAGATATAGACAAAGAGAGACACTCAGAAACAATAAGAGACACGTACAGAGAGGTACAAAGTGATCCGGCTGTGGGCACAGAAAGATCTTGACACACTGTCAGACAGCTCAACAAACCACTCACCTGCCTAAACATGAGCACAGTCAGGCAGAGACGCACTCCACACTCACACAATAATATACCAATACTCAGAGACGCACACATATGAAATCACAGAACAATCGTGACATGCTGACAGTAACACCCACACACCCATACACCCCCACACCACAAAGTCATCGGAAGGGATCTCCACAAACAGCATACACACAGATACAAACACAACAGTTGCGTGATTGCAAAACAGACACAGGTAGACAACCACACAGGCACAGACATCTACACAGACATAAAGGCACTCAACTTCAGGGAAACACTCTCATACAGACTGAAGAGCATTCCCAAATACATCGCTGACAGGAGAGATGAATGGCCTGCTGCTACTAATTGACTATGTGCCCCCGTATTTGTCAATCTGTCAGTCAATCAGAGATAGAAGCCTGTTCATCTCTGACACCTCCCTCCCCTTCCTGAACCTCGACATCTCCATTAATGACGACCGACTTGACAATGACATTTTTTACAAAGCCACCGACTCCCACAGCTACCTGGATTACACCTCTTCCCACCCTACCTCTTCCAAAATGCCATCCAGTATACCCAATTTTTCAGCCTCCACCGGATCTGCTCCCAGGAGGACCAGTTCCAACACAGAACTCAGCAGATGGCCTCCTTCTTTAGAGATCACAATTTCCCTTCCCACGTGGTTAAAGATGCCCTGCAACGCATCTCGTCTACATCCCGCACCTCCGCCCTCAGACACCACCCCTCCAAACGTAACAAGGACAGAACGCCCATGGTGCCCACCTTCCACCCTACCAACCTTCACATAAACGAAATCAACCGCCGACATTTCCGCCACCTCCAAACAGACCCCACCACCAGGGATAAATTTCCCTCCCAACTCCTTTCCGACTTCCACAAAGACTGTTCCCTCCGTGCCTACCTGGTCAGGTCCACGAACCCCCCCTACAACCCGCCCTCCCATCCTGGCACTTTCCCCTGCCACCGCAGGAACTGAAAAACCTGCGCCCACACCTCCTCCCTCTCCTCTATTCAAGGCCCTAAAGGAACCTTCCACACCCATCAAAGTTTTACTTGCACATCCACTAATATCATTTATTGTATCCATTGCTCCTGTTGCGGTCTCTTCTACACTGGGGAGACTGGGCACATCCGAGCAGAGTGCTTTAGGGATCGTCTTCGGGAGCCCCGCACCAATCAGCCACACCACCCCGTGGACCAACATTTCAACTCCGCCTCCCACTCTGCCGAGGACGTGGAGGTCCTGGGCCTCCTTCACCGCCGCTCCCTCACCACCAGACGCCTGGAAGGAAGAACACCTCATCTTCCGCCTCGGAACACTTCAACCCCAGGGCATCAATGTGGACTTCAAAAGTTTCCTCATTTCCTCTTCCCCCACCTCACCATGGTTCTAAACTTCCAGCTCAGCACTGTCCCCATGACTTGTCCGGACTTGTCCTACCAGTCTATCACCTTTTCCGCCTATCCACTCCACCCTCTCCTCCCTGACCTTCATCCTCTCCCCCACTCACCCATTGTACTCTATGCTACGTTCTCCCCACCCCCACCCTCCTCTAGCTTACCTCTCCACGCTCCAGGCTCACTGCCTTTATTCCTGATGATGGCCCTTTGCCCGAAACGTCGATTTCGAAGCTCCTTGGGTGCTTCCTGAACTGCTGTGCTCTTCCAGCACCACTAATCCAGAATCTGGTTTCCAGCATCTGCAGTCAACGTTTTTACACCGTGATGACTGGTGACCCATTCTGCTTCCCCTGTCCCCATCAATCCCTGGGTGATGTACTGAGATCCATGTGATTATACTGCTGGAATCCTGGACGTACATATGCAATTCCTGCGCTGGGAGCACTGCAGTTGCCAACGAATTTCACTGAATGACTAAGTGAAGAATTTCCTTGACCAGTTGTTGCGCTGCATTCTTGAACTTCTCTCTGAACTTGGACAGAGTCACTGCATAAAATAATGTGTTTGTGTTGCAGCCGAAATCCTTCAGCATTTCTGCAACAAACGTAAACTGGGTTCTAAACCTGTTCCTACAACGATTTCCTCCTTTAATCTGGAAGTGTAAGATATTTGCACCGTACGCTAACCACAAAACTATGAAGCTGACTGGTATGGTGATGAGGTAAATAACTGACCTCCTCCAGCTCTCCATCTCTGCATCTTTGTGACTCCTTCCCCTCCTCTAACCCCTCAGGCTCTTGCGGATTCGACTGGCCACTAAATTGTACCTGACTGTCAGATTGTTCATCAACAGAATTAACATGAATGGGATGAAAGGGGTTAAAATGTAACCAAACCACCTCAATCCCAGCTACCTGGGATCAGTAAAATAATTTGAATTTATATAGCAATGTATTGGAACATCGTCAACTATCCTCCCAGGTTTATACCGAAAACAGGAGAGAATGCCCTTTGAAAAGAGCAGAATGCCAGTTGCAGCCAGAGTCACGACCAAGGCTTTCTCTCTCCAACATTTCCTCTTCATTTTCAGGCAGCAAATGGCAACAAAATGATCAAAGGAGAAAAGGACAGTGAACCAAACAAAACAATCTGCCGCTGTACGAGCCGGGACAGCGACAGCACTGCACACAGTTCAGGAAACATTTTGGGAAGTCCAAGTATTTGATTCGCCACAGCATGATGTCTGTGAGAATGAATAGTAGATCTGATGTTGTCATAGCCAACAGGCAGCGTCATGTGCAGTTGGAGAGGCCGCATTTTTCACGTGCGAGAACCAAAATCACCCGGAAATTGACTATAGGACTCGATAAAATGGAAATCAGAAATTAGGTAAAAACCTGATGAAGGGCTTTTGCCCGAAACGTCGAGTTTACAGCTCTTCGGATGCTGCCTGAACTGCTGTGCTTTTCCAGCACCACTCTAATCGCAAATTAGAAATTGCCATCGTGGCCTAATTTGTTGGACGAAAGGGAAGGGGTTTAGAGTAAATGTGAGGAATGTGTTCAACCAAACATGGTGGGGGTCTGTTAATTAAGTTCCTGGGAGGGTCGTGGTATCAGGAAACCTCACAAACGTTTAAAACTCCCTGGATGAATAATTGAAACTTCATAACATATGAGGCGACGAGCATATTGCTGGAAGCCAAGACGATCGTAGATTTTGTGTAGCGTTGATAGCACAAACTTAATTGTCCAAAGGAAATATTCTGTCTTTTTTTTAATGATTCTGAGAAGCACTTCAGGGAGGCAGGTTGCGAAGTGAATCATTTTAATGAAGTAAATGTAAGGGCTTTGAATGCTGAAAACATGTGATGGCACTCATCCACAGATTCAATCAATAAGCACATCGACCTGGACCCAATATACCGGCCGCTGCAGTGGACAGCTGAACCTGACAACCAGAAGCGGCAGATACAAATCACGATAACTGCCGGACGAAGCATCACAGAAGCGCTTCACAGTGGCTCCAAAGCACTAAGGATGTCCCCGAGAGAGCGGACGAAACGTCAGCAACACAAATTCCCAGCTCGGCGAACAGAACCACAACAATTAGTAAATGCAGTACTCCAATCCATGTAAAATAAGATCCAACATAATAAAAATCTAGTATCTGACTCTCTCTTGTGTTCTGATTATGTCAGGGGCAATTAACATTTCAAGTGATAATGTCATTACCCAGCAGGTCAAAAACAGTGCAACCTTTCTCAACATTTGCTTTTAAAAAACATGTTTTAATAATTAGAATAACTAAACAAGGATGCTGCCTGAACTGCTGTAATAATCAAAATGATTAATTCCTGATTTCTAAACTTAGTTAAAAATCATTCCTCCGCAAGAATTACTTCACTCATTGTAAAAACTATAGAGATACAAACACTTCTTCATGGAACAAATGGAAGGTCGTCATTGCACTCTGGAATTCACTTTAACACTCCACAGTATTGCAATTATCCTCCAAGTCCAGATCCAGGTTCCCTTTAAATGAGTTGTGGTTTGATACCTCAAGCTCCCAGCGAAACTGGGCAGTGAGTTCAAGATGCCCCATCACCTTTGAAATGAAACGGTAGGTCTCGTGAACCCTATAACCCTTCCATCAATTTGTATTAATCTGTTTCTCCTGATAAATGTTCCTGTGTTCGGCGTGATAGGTGCGGACATGTTGGGCCGAAGGGCCTGTTTCCACACTGTAATGTAATCTAATCTAATCTTAAAGTGATAAGTTAGTTTTGAAACCTCACCTTTATAACTTATTATTTATGATGATGTGTTCGGTATTTGGACAGAGATACCACCTTGAAAGAATTAACTTATTACTTCTCACAGTCTTGAATTGATACAAGAGCACAGATCTAAACACGCAGCAATGAAATATGCCTTCTCCAAATAGTACGTACACAATGCAAAAGCATGATTTTGCAATTTTATTGTATTGGGGAAGAGTGATCTCAACATACTCGAATTATTTGCCAACATGGAGAATGAAGAAACTTGCGTCCTGAATCTAAATAGAGAGTTGATGTATAAATGAGCAATGCTGGACTGAGGAGCATTAACAAAGACGTTCTCAGTTGTTTGGCAATGGCGAAAGAGGGAGAAATGTCTGAATGCATTGCAACAATTATTCAGGTGCTTCGGGATCAGCAAGAAAGCAGGATAGGTGAGAATGGGCACTCCTGCCTGACTCTGGATCTGATGAGGAAGCCCTCTGATTCCCAGCCATTGACGGCAGAAGCAGTAAAAATATCTGTTTCCATGCTCTATATCTCTATGACTCTACGACCTGTCGAATTCATTTGCTGAATCCTCCCCAAAACGCAATGTGGAAAGCACATCTCAAACTTAGCTGTACAATATCCTGTCAAAGGTCTTCTCCTGGTCCAGGCTGATGAGGCAGGCCTCCAACTCCCCTGTCCTGTACGTCGGTGATCATGTCCCTCAGGAGAAAAATGCTCACATTGTTAGTGCTGCCCACTACAGGACAGGTTTGATCGGTCTAAATCACTGATCCCAGAGTAAATCTGACCTGGTTGGTTATGACCTTAGATACGATTTTTTAATGTGCAGTCAGCAATGAAACAGGTAGCCAGTCCTCCGACTTGTCCTTCGAATTGTTGATGAGGGGCGAGATACCTTTTCTTGTGCATTATGCATTGGTCCTGGCCAATCATGTCCCACCGATTTGACCACAATTTGGTGGGAAAGCAGTGACCTCTGTGAATTTTACACATTTCTGAGTACTCAAAAGCCTTGTCAGCTCATTCAGGGAGAATGGCTGCTGTCGCATCTCCCCCTAGGTGCTGTTGTCTTAGACTTCCGTGATATTGGGAAGGAATGACTGGGAGATTTGCAGTGATAGTTGGCTTCATATCGTAGAGTCCAGCAGAAAAGGATTTGCTGATCCTCAGAATGTCATTTTGAGAGGACATTACCGAGCCATCTTCTTCCTTCAAGCTGCTGATCACTGATCTCCCGCTGTCCATCTTCTGAAAGAACAATAATGCGCAGGACTCACACTGCTCAGCGTTGTGGATGATGGACCAGGAAGTTACCTTGAAGGCTTCTGATGTAAAGAGCAAGGCTTACTAAAGATTGGTCATATCATCGACTTCCATCGCCTGCAGTAGGCGTAGGTTCTGCATGCTCTTTTGGATTTTGGACAGTTCTCCCTGCTAAAGATCCTCTTTTTATTCCCCTTGACTATCTCCCACAAGTCCGATAGAGACTGAAAGAGGGATGTCACAGTTCTCCAAACTGTGGAATCCATTTGGAGCTCCTCTGTGTTCTCTTGGTTCAGCATTTTCACCATCAGGTTACACGATCGCTTGCTGGCGAGCAGGAGGCAGTGATCATGGAGGAACACCGGGTTGACGTCGGTGAATCTGCGCAAAACCGACCCAAGTCTCTCCAATCTAACCTCACAGGTGAAACGTTCCAAGCCTGCTCAATTCGTCTTCAACCTTCCTTGTGATCGTTTCAAAAGCGTTCATGCTGTTGTGTCCATTTGCTTCCAGGTTGATTGCAACCTTCTTCCTTCTTTGCTCTCTCGTCTTCATCTTCACTTTTGTTTGCTTTTGGCCATGACGGTTGCTGAATATGGTATTATTGGTGTCTGCAGCAGCAGCTTTATGAACTGGAACATGAATCCTGGTTTTGGTAGGGGTAGGCCCAGGTACACAATCCCATTAACTTGACCGATGTGCATTGTACTGGTGTAAATGAGACAATGGAACTGAGATGTTAAACCAGGAAACTTGCCCCTTTGCCTGTCAAATTCAATCAAGTCAGACAGATATGCAAGTCTTCATTTTGACTGAAAATTTAATGAATTGGTGATGAGACATTACCACAAGATTTCGGATTGAAAAATGGATCTGAGTTTCAATAGAAGTGTTCTTGAGATAGTTAATTTAAAAAGATGACATCAAAATATTAAATGCTGTTTATGTACCACACTTTCTATGATTGAAATTGAATTTAAATTACGTTAAGTACATTGTTACTTCAAACGGCTACTAAACAATTCTGATCGAACATGACCTGAATGACTGGCTAAAAAAAGGTCAGAAATCACACGAGAGCTTTTGCTTTCAAAAAACCTGTTTAATAATAGCTTGGTATCGTGTGACCTCTGACATTGTCTCCCCCCTTTCAATGCTGGCACCTCCACATCATAGCTAAAAATAAAAGGCAGCTCAAATCAGAGTGTTCCCCCACACACTGCAGAGAATCTCAGGACAAAGAAGCAGGGACCTTGGGACTGGGAGGAACAGCTCCAACTCCAATTCAACAAGCCGTAATCAGGGATTCTAACCTCGTGCCTGGGCAAAGACATTTCAGAACTGAAAAATTACCCGGGCTTTTAAAGGCAAAAATTGTTTTTGTAAAGCTGCATATTTATCGAAACTGTATATCAAAGATAATAAACCACGTCTCGTTATTGGTGTATGACGAGGCCCACGAAGTGAGCAGATCGACCAGACCATATGAGAACAAAACTTACAGGTGAAATTCTGAATGTCTACAGGGAAATGGCCTACACTTCGATTAATCCTTTTGCCTTAGAATTTTACAGGCAGAAAAACCAATAAGTAAAATTTCACACATGTCATTGAGGGAAAGAAAATGGAATCCTTACTTGGTCTGGCCTGTACGTGACTCCAGACCGACTGCAATATGGTTGACTCTGAACTGCCAAGAATTGGGAATAAATGCTGTTTTGACCAGTGATGCTGTCATCTCACAAAATACCACAAATGTTACGGCTGCAATGAAACAAATCCCTTGGTGAGATCTCACTTGGTGTAATGTGAACAGATCCAGCAACCACACCTTGGTTTGGATACCATGGCATACAATGGGAGGGAACACAGTACAGATTTGCAAGAATGAGAGCTTAACTTTAGAGGTTTAGTTATAAGTACAGGCCGGACAAATGTGGCCTTGTTTCTGTCGAAATTGAAGACAGGGGCGATGAAGGTAAACTGTTTCCATTGGTTGGGGATTCAAGCACAAAGGTACAAAATCTGCAAATTACGGCCTGTTTGATCACGAGAAATGTAAGGAAGCATTTGCACACAGAGAGAGTTTTTGGAAATCTTTACGATAGGCGACTGTGGATTAGGTGTTCATTTTAAATCCGAGGTGGATTTTCTTTTTTGGTAAACGTAGGTATTAAGGGAAAGATACAAATAGAGGTGCATGGCGTTCTGCTGCAAATCAACCATTGAATGGTAGAACTAGCTCGCGGGGGCTGATTGACATTTTTCTATGTTCCAATACTATTAGCCCAGAGCTTATCCAAGGCATTGACATCCTTCCAAAAGGAGTAGCGTTGAGAAGTGGGCAGAGCTCCATTTCAACCCATCACAATCCATTCACTTCTCAAGAATTCAGATTTGATCAGTGTACCCCCGAACTGTGTCTGAAACAATGAATTGTAAAGATTCAATAATATTTTCCTTAACTTTGTATTCCATCTCGACTTTGTACAGATTTTTTTCAAGCCTGTTCAAACTGCCCAGCCACTTTCCAGAGAAATAAAGTGGACATCTCCAAGCCTTGATGTTCTTGTGTCACCTCCTGAATTAGGTAATTTAATTTACAGCATATCTCTTGTCCAGAAAGTTTAAAGGTTTCTCACTTCTTACATTATCTGCTATTTCTCTGCATCCTTCAACAGTTTACAGTATAAAATGTTTGTAGAAAGATCCCAGTAATGGACAGCGATTAGCTGAAATATTTGGAATACTGCAAGCAGCCTTTACCTAAAATATTGGTCACTGTTCGAACAATTAGCCAGAGAATTGAACATTTCACTGACGTATTTTGTATTTAATTCAATAGATAAAGTATTGCTCAGTTTACAATGAGTGTGCTGCTGTCATAGACACACCCAGTAACAATAGAATAGGTGGAGACTATTCAACTCCTTTGCCTGCGTGTCCCACAGGAACTGGAGGAGGCCATTTAGCCCCTTCTCCAGCCTAAAGTACTGGAGCAGGAGGGCATTCAGCTCTGAATTCTCTACGCAATTGCTGGCAGACGTGCTGACTTTTTTTCCCAGCAAGTTCGGCTTTTCTTGCTGATTTATCGCATCCACAGTTCTTTTGGTTTTGTTCAGCCCCACCTCCAGCATCTTACATAGAAGGAAGCCATTCAGCATGTGGATGCAATGTCTTATTGGAATTATCACCGGACTGTCAATCCAGAGATCCAGGTAAGGTTCTGGGGAACCGGATTCAAATGCTACTTTTTGTCGGATGGTGACAGTTGAATTCAATAAAACTCTGGAATGGAGGAGTCTAATGACCAAAAATCCTATGACGATTGTCGGTTGATTCGTGTCCTTTACAGAGAAAAACGACCATTCTTATTTTGTCAGGTCGACAATGATTCCAGGCACACAACAATGTGTTTGTCACTCATCTGTCCTCTAGGCAATAAACGATGGGCAAGAACATGTTGGCTCTGACCAGTGATTCCTTCATTCCCATGAATTAATTTTAAAAAGCCCCGTTTGGGACTGATACGAAGGAAGTGGAGGAGGTAGTTTAGCTCATTTTGAGAGTGAGACAATGCAGTAGAGGACGGGAGTAATTGTGCAGATGAAAGGAGTGACTTAATGTTGTGGTTTGGAATTCTGAAGAAATCAGAACATTTATTGGAAGCTAATTGGAAGGCTATGCCTATTTTCACCAACAATAACTAAAACTGGAAAACATTTCTGTTGAGTAATACCTAATCCACAGTAGTTAAACAACTCTCTTATTCTCTATGCAATCCAATCTCTTCCCTGGTGTTAAATTCTCTCCCGGATACTCTGTCTTTCACCTTCTTGCTCTCTCTCTCTTGAACTGTATTTAATGCATTATCTGAATTCACTCCTCTCTATCCACTCCCCATGTACTTAAACGTCTTCCTAGTAGTCTGCATTTAATCCTCCCCAATTCATCTCTCTATTCCCTTGTACTTAACCATTTCTCTCTTCCACTATATTTAACCTACGTCCTATTCCGCTCTATTCAATCCTGTCACTGTTACTTTACATTTCATATTCTTACAATTACTCTGAACTCCACAATTTTATTTAAATTGCACACATGACAATCTTTAGTCCTCTCGTTGCATTCAACTTTCTGCACATTGCTCTCCAATTAACTCACATACTATTAGTCTTCATTTAATCCTCTGCGCTCTGTGTGTACATGTCTTCTTTTCCCCTGTGTTTCCCCTATCCCTGCTATCCTGTATTCAACCTTCTCCTCATAGCACTCCAGTTAGTTCATTCTCAATTACGCTGTAATAACTGTCCTCCATCTTCCTCTTAACTTAATTCTCACACTGCTCCCCTGTAATCACCTCTGCCCTTATTACTCTGTATTTAATCCACTCACGTGTCACAGAAACCAGGAACCCGTCATTACATAGGATCTGTAACTGACCCAGCTACCACAAAACTGCTTTCTAGAGTGAGCAGAATACCCAATGTTCCTGTTTGTAGCTGACAGCCAATACTCCCTGATGGGAATATGTTTACAGCCCCCGTCAGGGAACTCATTCAATTTGAGCCATCTAGCTGAACACATTATTTTTTTTCCAGCTGCCCCTGTACTTCCTCTCTCCCTGGAAACCTGTAGTTAACACTGTTTCTGCCCACATATATCCACCCTGTCATTTTCTGTCAAATCCTTGGAATGTAGATGAGAATGAATTTCTTCAGCCTATCTGTGGTTCATCTATGGAAATCGTCGTCACATACGCCTGTGGAGGCCAGGTCATTGAATGTATTTCGGACAGAGATATATGGATTTGTTATTTGTTTGGGGATCAAAGACTGCGGAGATAAGGCAGGAAAATGGGATGGAAAAATAGAGCGTTCATGATTAAATTTTACAGCTGACTCGATGGGCTGAATGCCCTAATTATGCTCCAACAACATAAAAATATTGATGTATGGACACAAGCAGCGCTAACATAAAACAATATTTATATATTACATGTGTGGTTGAAACATACAAAAAAGTGCTGACATCCAGCTTTTTATAAAGTCTTCCCCTGACTTGCTCAGTTCGTAACACAGGTGTTTGAACAGAAGTAACCGTTCAGGTTTCAGGGTTCAGGAAGTAGAGGTCATAATATTTGGATCTTTCACAAATTCCCAGAAATGCACCACTGTGGGCAATTTGTGCACCATGTCCTGCTGTATTGTTCACTTGCCTTTTTTCATGAGAATCTCATGCTGATCGAGAAATATATCCAAACTGTGAGGGCCACGGAGCCACACCCACATCCTCACACACCCACCAACACAGAGACACACAAACACACCCACGCACAGAAATACAGTCAAAGTGAGATAGAGGAACATGGTGACAAACAGAAACAGGAACACACCCAATCTCACATACACACTTACACATGCAAAAAAAAATCAAATGAAATGATGGAACATACTTAAACACCAACTCCAGAAACAGTCTCAAACCCTCAAAAACACACACAACAAAACAAGCAGACTGCAGTTTGGGATCACACCAATACAGTGACACATTAATGCAGCCAAACCCACACAGACAGACACACATCCAGACAAACAGGCATACTGAGAGATATAGGAACATACCAATGGACAGGCAGAATGCACACGCACAGAAATGCCGTCATATTGAGATAGAGAAACAAATCTACACACACTCACATAAAACAGTCATGCTTTGACATGGGAACACATGTATACACAGGTACAGAATCAAATCCATGTCCGCACATATAGACATGAATTCAGAGTGTGTGACATTATACACCAAACAGCAAGAACTGACTGAAACATTTTGAGATACATGCATGAGCACATTGAAGCGTTTTTACAGAACCACAAACGTAAATACATACAGGCACAGAGTGACATTCAGAAACAAAGTGATGCACCCACAGACAGGCAGAGAAAGATCCTGGTCGGGGAACAGAAAGATCTCAGCACACATACAACCAGCCAAACACAATCTCAATAACACATTCACGGTGGTAAACAGGAGCACAGCCAGGCAAAAACACACACGTAATCCCACAATAATACACTTAAACTGAACGACAAACCCACAAGGAGTCGCAGAACCATCATGACAATATGACAGTAACACACAGAATCACAGTCGTACAGCCATAACATTGTAACCCGGAAAGCTGAGCAAACAGCATTCACACAGACAGAACACAGCAAACACACATGTGCAAAACACACAGATTCACAAACACACAGGCACATTAACAGACACATTAAAACACTCAAATTCACGGAAACACTCTCATGCAGACTGAAAAAACACACTCAAATAAATGAACACAGTAATGTAAAATAAATGAAATAATTGCAACACACATAAGTGGAATCGCACAAACTGTCACACCCAGGGACATACCCAAGCACAATAACCAGGGACACACATACAGTAACATTCCCACAAAAGCAATGAAGCAAAATCAACAGACAAATAAAAGGACCCACGAAAACTGAAAGGAAACGTCTTGTAGAACACAGTTGTCACAGGTGTAGGGGAAAAGAGAGAGAAAGAGGGAAACTTTTTATGTTCAGGAGTTGGAGGGAGATTCATTTGGAAAAAGAAATGATTGTTTGAACAAGGTACTGCCAGTTGTGTCTGTACGTTTTGTATTTTCCAAAATTGCCTCCTGGGGAGAAAAAAATCACTGAATATAGGGAGTGAAGGGTTGTGAGCTAATGCAAGTGAGCATGTGCTAAACTGAGACAGCAATTGTCTGTCATGTTGAATGTGAGAAAATGACACACTGCGCAAAGAGAGGGATAGTCAGAGAATGAGGTAGACCGCGTGAGAAAGAACGTTTGACAAAGAAGGAGGTGGACAGACAGCCAGATAAACAGATAGAGAGAGAGACAAACAGAGCAATATAGACAGTAGAGACACGGAGCGAGACAGACATAGAGAGACAGAGAGAGACTGAGCGAGAATCTGAGATATGGGAAAGTGCGCAAGACAGGGTTGAGAGGGACATAGACAATGTCTGAAAGAGTGGGAGTGAGAGAACGCAATATCCTTGTGATGGGAGTCGACAGGTCGTGAACTCATCGAACTCTGTACATATAACACAGTTTCAAAGGCAATGAACATGCAGTCAATAGATAATCGTCAATCTAAAAGCAATGCATAAATCAAAAGAAAACAAATGTATTTTATAGTTGCGACAAAACAATAGCAAGGGTGCGATTACAAACAGAATATTCCTCGTACAATGATCACACCAGAATCCGTGTATATAACACTTGGTTTAGTCACTTGTGATTTCAACTATTAAACTGGTAACCCAGTAAACCTCTTCCTGAATCTCCCACACAGCTGATTGTCAATTGACTTAGCTTTAAGTAATCTATGCAGAGCTTTCTTTTAAACCAACATTTCTGGTCTGCGGTGAACAGGAACTGTTGGCTCCACAGTAAAGTGGTTGACTAAATCTATCATTCACTTCAAATCAGCACACATCTAATATTCCACTCAGTTACAGGAAATTAGAAGGACTAAAATTAATGACAAAATTGAAAAAAGTGAAATAAAAGGTGTACTATTCCTAATCTCAGATTCCAGAACACACAAATAAATCTTTGGGTCCATTTTAATGCCATGTTGGGTGACAACAAAAAATGAACAAATTTCTTTTTTTTTGCTTACAGCCAAACTTCATAAGCAGTTTTAAAAACAAATTGGTGTGATTACATAAATACCTACAAGTTAACTATTAACTGCAGAAGCACAGAGAAGCCCACTGCTTATTTACTCAATAGCCAGAACCAAATTCACTCGAAATAGTATTGAAATCTATACATAAAAATATCATCGTTTTTAATTTTCCGACATGATGGCTTTGCTCAATTCCACGGTGGTCTTTAACTGAAATGGAGATTCCCAGAATAGATAAATAGCTTGGCAGACGAAAGTTCAATATCCCAGGCAATTCCTTCGGTATCTGTGATAATGGGGAATCTGCAGCGACTGCAATTTGAAACTAAATCAGTCATTCGCCCCTGTGTGAGGGGGATCACAATATGCGCATGTACCATTGTCAGTGGCAGTAAACTGAAGCGAATCTTCAGGCAGATACACATAAATTCAGTTGTGCAAGTCAATTATGCAAGAGAATTACCAGGATTTGCACATGCTGAAAATAAAACATCATTTTCTGCATGAAGCTCTTTGTGCAGGAAATATCTCTGAACTCAATGCCGATGTGATTCAATTTCAAAGCCATTCCTTTATACTTGCGAACATTACCTGCGGGACTGTAACATTACAACGTGATTCAATTCATTTCTAAAAGAATTTGAATGACCAGGTGATGACGGTGAGTGAACTCCCAATTGTGGCAGAATATTTTTCAAACTGAGGTTTATTGAATGAGTCCAATCTCAATAGATCAATAGCAGACATTGGAAAACACATATTGAGTTATTTCATAACATCCCTACAGCGTAAATGGAGGCCGATCGGCCCATTGAATTGACTCAGACCCTGCAAAGGGCATCCCACTCAGACCCAGTCCCTGGAACTGTCAGGGAGCAGAGCTAACCACTGTGCCACCCCACATGCCAGCATTGGCAAAGCAACACCATCCAGCCCACTTTGAAATCTCCTTTTAATTCATCTTGCCCTTGACTTTGACCATTTGGAAATTAAATTCTAGTTTTTAAGTAGCTCTCTGAGAACTTTCTCCTCAACACTGTGACTTCACTTCCCCATTTAACAGCAGCTGGTACCGTGAAGAAATATTGTTTGAGAAATGGAGACGACACATTTCAGGTTTTAACACATGCAACATCGAAATAGAATTGCTCACCTTGCATGGATGCAGCGTCTCAATCAAATATAACTTCGTCAATGAAGGCAACGTTTGAAACAAGTAAAAAATTCACAGAAAACCCCCTTCAACCGTAACGTAAGCTTAAATCAATAGAGATCCTCATACCATGATGAGACTATCCTGGAGATAGCTGAGATCTGACTCTGATGCACACATGATCTGTACAACAGCAGATGGGCACGAATGGTACCCACATGTATGGCGAAGAAACCTAAAACATTTGGCTGATGATGCGATGACACAGTTTGTTGGAAGATGGACAGATAAGCCCAGTGGAAAATTTGCACACACAAGGGTGCAAAAAATGTCAAATTCCAGAAATGTGTGTTCGGTAGTTAATATTGTCTACGTGCCCTGTAGTGATAGTGAAATGGGACTTGGTGTTAAGACTGATAAGGGACAGAAAACAACGAGCAGAAGAAACATATGCCAAAATCAGTTTGTCAAGTTGATATGAGCAAGTCCAGAAGGAGCATTACTTGAGATACAGCAATTGAAAATTTCTATCAATGACAGAGATCAATGTGTTACATTGGCGAGCATCATGTTTCGTGGGACAGGAAAATACAAGGATGACATAGGAACGCTGAAAAGGGGGAAGATATGTTCAGTGAATGATTGAACACCACATAGATTGTGTAATATAATGTGGAGAATGTGAGACATTGTTCCTTCATTTCCATCTTGGAAATATTTCAGGCCGTCAATAAACTTATAGATGCTTAACCTAGTCATAAATCGAAAGCCAAAAAGTACCATTTCTGTCCATTCAATGATTGCCATTGGCATTATTCTCTTGAACGTTTTACTTCTCTCAGATCTCTCTAAATTTGAGGTACAAACATTTGTTTGTGTCATTTCACTCCAACATCATGGAAGCCTTGCTCTCTTGCTGTCATTCTGGTCATTCAATGCTGCACTCAAAATGAAATCGACCCTCAACTCCCCAATATATTTTTCTGTTTTTCCTTTTTTATACAGTCAATGTCGGTGCTATTTTAAAAATCAAATGGCAGCAGTGGACAAACCTAAAGTGGCTGTCTGACTCAGAATCATCAGTCCTGACTTGACAGAATCAGAATGGTATGTTGCCTCGACAGTTCCCAGTGTCAAGCACATCCCAGAACAACTTTAGCCCTTCCTGGATGTGGGATGGGCGTGAGGTGGGACAGAGGCAGGCGTTGGCTAGTGTGGTAAGTGAAGACACAGAGGTCCTGGTCCACATTGACGAAAACAATACTTGACAGTGAAATAGCGACTCAAAAGCTGGCATCCTATCATTATGCACGCTTTTGATACAAGTGCATAAACTTTGACAAAAGCCTGTCACTGAGCCATGCCGTCAGCATTTCAATATCCCTGATACTCACCCGTTGACATCAGCGATGCTTCCCTGATCGGTCCCAATTAACAGCCCCAGTCAGGGAACTCATGCCCCATGTTGTGCAGCTGGCTGACCTCATTACCTTCCTGAAATCCATTTTGATAAAGCCATCATCATCTGCCATCATCAGTCCACTTTGATATTTCTTCAAAAAGCTCAATTAAGTTTGTGAGACATGATTTTCCTCGCACAAAACCATGTTGACTGTCCCTCATCAGTCCTCACCTTTCCAAATACATGTATGTCCTGTCCCTCAGGATATCTTCCAAAAACTTGCCCACCACTGACGTCAGGTTCACTGGTCTATAGTTCCCTGGCTTGTCGTTACCGCCCTTCTTCAACAGTGGCACCACGTTTGCCAAACTCCAGCCTTCCACCACCTCACCTGTGACTATCGATGATGCAATCATCTCAGCAAGAGGCCCAGCAATCACTTCCCACAAAGTTTTCGTGGACACCTGATCCTGTCTTGGGGACTTACATTCTTTTATGCGTTTTGAGACATCCAGCACTTCCTCCTCTGTATTATCGACCATTTTTCAAGATGTCACTATCTATTTCCCAACATTCTATACGTTCCAAGTCATTTTCTAGAGTAAACACAGATGGAAAATTCTCGTTTCGTAACTCCCCCATCTCCTGTGGCTCCAAAGGCGACCGTGCTGATCTTTGAGGTGCTCTGTTCTCTCCTTAGTTACCCTTTCGTCCTTAATGTATTTGTGAAATTCCTTTGGATTCTCCTTAACTCTGGTTGCCAAACTGTTCTCATGTCCCCTTTATGCCCTCCTGGTTTCTCTCTTAAGTATACTCCAACTGCCTTTATACGCTTCTCAGGATTCACTCGATCTATCCTGTCTATACCTGACATATGCTTCATTCTGTTTCTGAACCCTCAATTTCTTTAGTCATCCTGCATTCCCTGTACCTACAAGCCGTTCCTTTCACCCTGACAGGAAGATACTGTCTCCGGACTCTCATTACCTTATTTCTGAAGGCTTCCAATTTTCCATCCGACCAGTTCCTGTGAACGTCTGCCTCCATCAGCTTTTGAAAGTTCTTGCCTAATACAATCAAAATTAGCCTTCCTCCAATTTAGAACTGTTTGACTCTTACATCACTATCATAAAACTATTAAAATTATAATCACTGGCCCCAAAGTGCTCCCCAACTGACACAATAGTCACTTACCCTGCCTTATTTCCCAAGAGTAGGTTAAGTTTCGCACCTTTTCTCGTAGGTCCGTCCGCATACTGAATAAGAAAATTTTCTTGTACACACTTAACAAACGCTTCTGCATCTGAACACCATTACTCTGTATTATTCTGCATTTCATCATTTCTCTATTACCCGTTATTTTCCTCATAATTTACATTTCATCTATTTACAATTACTCTCCATTGCAGCCACACTGCTTAAACCTTCTCTCTGTATTCCACATTCTCCCTGTTACTCTCTAATTAGTACTCTCACTATTGTTCTTCGTTTCATCCTCCGTACTCTGTCTTATGTCTCCTTCCTTTTCTCCGTAACTGAACACTCACGTTTCTCCCATGTATTGAACAATCTCCTTAGTACTCTGTATTATTTCCTCTCAAGTTCCACAAATGTGGTAACCCCTCATCAAGTCACTCTGCATTTATACTTGCATAGTACATGACATTCACTCAGCTAGCACAAAGCTGTTTCCGAAAGTGAGCAGAACCCTTGACACTCCCGTTGATATCCTATCAGCCAGGACTCCCTGATTGTTCCAGATTAATAGCCACATTCAGGAAGCTCATCTTTAATGAGATCCATCTGGCTGACCAAATTACAATCTCTCCAAATTTTGTCTGCACTAACCCTCTCCCTGTGCCCCTGTAATCAGGATTGCCACACTTATTCTTTATGCACTTCTTCCCCTGTTACTTTCTATTAAATCCTCACCCTTTCTGTTTTTAAACCCCACCAATTGACCTGTATCCAGCTTTCTCGCTATTACTCTCCACTTAACCCTCTCCTATTGTCTATCTTTTCCTCTACCCATTATTCTACACTGAATTCTCTCCCTATTACAATCTTTAACCCTTTCTCTATCTGTATTTAACCCTGTCTCTTTCTCCAGGGCTCTTTAATTAATGTCTCCATCCACTCCCCCCATTCCGGATTAAGTGTTTTTTCCTCTGCAATAATCAGAGACTGAGTATCCCTGCCTGAATATTGCCCACAGCCGCTCAACTGTAACCACTGCTGCTCTGTGCTGCCGCCTCTCTGGCCAACGCTGGGAGTGCAGATTTATCCCAGAGTGCTGGAGGAACTCAGCACCAGCCGCTCATGGTCAGAGACAGTGTCGCTGGTTGGAAGAAGAAAAGCATTACTTTAACATGAGCTAATACAGTATTGATGTAAAAATAGGAACAGCCAGAATACACAACAACATTTACATAGAAGTTTTAAAAATTCTCATATGCAACAATATAGAGCTATAAACTCGAACATCTCCAACACAACCAATATTTAAGTTCCAATGCACAATAATATTACATTTAAACACAATCAGCTCTAATGCACAATGATATTTGTACAGACACAAAGAGCTCCAACATATAACAATACATAATGTATATTAGATACATAAACATGTAATAATATGTATATGAATGACTTGTAGGAAGAAAATGAATGCACTGCTGCGAAAGGTGCAGATGACACAAACATAGGAGGAATGGCAAGTTGGGACATTGCATGTGCTTTCTTAGGTACGGGGATGGTGGTGGTCTTCTTGAAAAAGAAAGGGTCTTCAGCTTGTTGGGGGGAGAGGGTAAAGATGTCGGTGTGTACCTCCGCCACCGTACTGAATCTAATTGCACGGCCAGGGAATCCATCCAGGCCCGCCGCGTTCCTTGTGTTGACTCTCAGGAAATCTGATCTGACATGTGCAGCGGTGAACGATGGAACAGGCGTGCCTGGGGCTGTTGGAGCAGGAGTGACTGCGCTACTGGGATTCTGCTCAAACCGAGCAGAGAAAGCATTGACCACATCAAAGAGGGACGTGTTTTGTCCGCTATCCCTCTCTGCTTCAGTTTACATCCCATAATGTTCTTTAGGTTTGCCATAGGCTGCGGGAATCTGTTTGGTCTGTGTGGCCCTCTTATGTGGTCTAGTCCTCCCTCTTAGCATCCCCGATGGCCCAGTGGAGGTCAGATCTGATTCCCTGTATAAGTCAGGCTCTTCCCACTTGAATGTTGCTCATCTGGTCTTCAGTCGGGAGTGGATTTCCTGATCCACTGAAAGTTTACGCTTGGGGAACATTGGATTGAATTCTTCACTCCACAGTTCTCCATGCATTTGCCCATGATGTCTGCAATCGTGGTGTTGTCTTCATCCAGGATTTCCACTGAGTTCTTCAACACGGTCCATTTCACCAATTCCAAACAGTCCCAGAGACTGTCATTCACAGCCTCAGACCAGCATTGTATTTCCTTTTGTAAAGGGTCCTCCCATTACAACTTCTGCTTGTAAGCTGTTTCCACATGTCGAAAGACGAATACCAGAGGACACAGCCTCAGAGTGGAGGGGCGACGTTTGGAACTGAGACGGGAATTAATTTCTTCAGGTGATTCAGCTGTGGAAATAATTGCTTCAGAGTGTTGTGGAGGTCAAACATTGAGTGCATGATGGTGCTGCCCCTTTACCAAGGTTGTGTTTCCTTGTTTTTTTTCTTAATGTGTTTGTAAATGCAATGGTTCTAGATGGCGAGTTTGGATGGGTTGCAGAGCCAATTTCATGATAGCTGACAGAAACTGCCTGAGGCCAAAAGGCTTTCAAACGCAAAATCATCTGCAATGAAAGGGGTGTGGCCAAATCTCCCACCTCTGATTATCTCTGGTCTGGTTTAGTTTGGGTAGGTGTTTGCAAGTTGCCAGATTTTTAAACTGCTGGTAAAAGGAACAGCGACATGGAAGAAATTGTTCCATGCTGATCTCTCTCTGACATCTCTCCTGCAAGACTCTGTGATTGATTTTACCCGTTTTGACATTGGGTGCTTATGGAGATTGTTGGAGGAATTTTGAACAATCGTTAAGTTGGGACAGTCTGTTGGGTTTTCAGATGAGTGAAGTGATTTTGCCTTCTGTTCTCTTTTGTTTGTGTTTGATTCGATACTCTGTAAATAAACTCTGTTTTATTTAAACCGATGAATGTTTATCTGCTCCATCAATCCTGGAATATCCACTTTACACGCACATAAAATCAGCAGATAAGTTAGGGTTTGGGCTACCATCTTAAAATACTTTTAGTGGGTCTGATCCATAACAATTGTATTAAAAATTGTGCAATATGGGTTCCTGGTTGATAAGGGAATCAAACGTTGTGGGGATAAGGCCAGAGAATAGAATTGAGAAACAGATCATTCATGATCAAATGACAGAGCAGACACGATGGGCTCAATGGCCCTATTCAGTTGCAACATTGTACAGCGGAATGATCCCATCTATGACAACATTTATGGACGGACACAAACAGCTCCAACATGGAAAAAGTGTATGTATCTCTTCCTTGTTTAAACATGGAAGAAACAATTGGAATCCTGCCTTTCATTGAATATTTCATTGTGTTATTTTTGTTTTCATTAGTCTTAGCTCCTTGAACCTTTGAGAGCAATATGTGCACAGAGAGCTGCCATAGAGTTCACATGTCCTTTTTCAGGAGACGGAGTCTCATGATCAGACAGAGACAGAACCACACCGAGAGGGACACAGAAACACGCCCACACCCTCACGTACACACATGGATATGCAAGCAGAAGGTCATCCACACACAGAAATGCAGGCAAATTAAGATATAGAAACATACTGACAAATAAAAACACATGCACGTGCACACATTCAATTCACAAAAATGCACACATGCACAATAACACATTCCAACTGAAATGTGAGAACACACCTATACAATGACTAACGAAATATGCCCATACCCTCACAACACACACAGGAATACAATCAAAGTCAAGAATGGGGTACAACTACTCACATAGGCGTGAGCATGTACGCGCACATGCACACACGCACGCAAACACATGACAACAGGCAAATTAAGACAGATAGGAACACCCCCACGTATGGTCAGAATGCATACACGTTCCCACACAAAGAAATACAGTCATACAGAAAGAGTTGAAGAAAACTACACACGCATACATGCACACACATACATACAGACAGACTGACGGAGAAAGGAACATACCCATGTACATACCGAATGCACACATATCCACACACACAGAAATACAGTCATACTGAGAGACAGGAAGACAGGCACAGAATCACACCCACACCCTCACACACTAACATAAACAAACTCAAAGTAACAGACATTACACACCAACCTGCGAGAATGACAGCAAATTCTTGTACATATGTAAAAACACATTCAAACACAGTTACGGAAGCATCACCACAACTAGAAATAGACAGAGTGACACACAGAAACAAACACAGAGAGATCCTGCTGGGGGCACAGAAAGTTCATGACTTCCGGACAGACAGTCAGACAGAGTCTGAACAACATATTATCTTGCTTAAACAAGAGCACAGCCAGGCAGAAACACGCTCCCCAATCCCACAATAATCTAATGACACTCAGAGACATACATTCATCGTTTCACAGAACGTACACACACAACCACATAGTCATTGAACTGCCATGCCAAAAACAGCATACACACAGGCACAAACACCACAGATGCACATGTGCAAAACACAGACAGATACGCAATCACTCAGGTACAGTAACATATGCCAACATAAAAACACCCACCTTAACAGAAACGATCTCAGACAGACTGAATAACATTCCCAAATAGATGTATGCATGAATTGAAATACTTCTCAACACACACAAAGGGAAAGCCACTTTGACATTCATAAACACAATCATAATGTGTCACATTCAGGGACATGTCCAAGAACAAATACTGAGAGACACGCAAACACAGGGAGATCCCCACAAAGGCAATGAAGACCCACCCCTCACACACACACACACACACACACACACACACACAGAGGGAGATCCCTACAAAGGCAATGAAGCCCCCTCCCCACCACACACGCGGAGAGCCCCAGAAAGGCAATGAAGCCCACTCCCTCCCAACACACACACAGGGAGATCCCCACAAAGGCAATGAAGCCCCCTCCCACCACCCGACACAAACACAGGGAGATCCCCACAAAAAGAAAAGAAGCCAACTCCCCTCCGCTCACCCACAAACAGCGAGAATCCCCACAAAGGCAATGAAGCCCACTTGCGCCAATCCACACTCACAGGGAGATCCCCACAATGCCAATGATGCCTCCTCTTCAAACACACACACAGGGAGATCCCCACATAGGCAATGAATCCCCCTCCCACCACCCACACACACAGGGAGATCCCCACTAAAAGAAATTAAGCCACCTCTCCTCGCCCGACACACACAATGAGATCGCCACAAAAGGAAATGAAGGCCCCTCCCCCCCCACACACACAGGGAGATCCCCACAAAGGCAATGAAGCCCCACTCCTCCATCCACAGTTGAATTCCTCCAAAGTCAATTAACCCCCCTCCCCTCCCCGACACACACATGGAGATCCCCACAAAGGCAAAGAAGCCCCCTTCCCCCATCCACACACACATGGAGATCCCCACAAATGCAATGAAGCACCCTCCCCTTACCACACACACGGGGAGATCCCCACAAAGACAGTGAAGACACCCCGCCACGCACACACACAGGTAGATCCCCACAAAGGCACTGAATCCCCCTCAACCCCACAACACCGCCCCACACACACACGCACACACACCCACAAATGCAATGAAGCCCCTTCCACTTCCACACACATGCGCACAGGTATCTCCCCAAAAATGCAATGAATTACGCTCCGTCCACCCACCCACACGCAGAGAGATCCCCAAAAAACAGGCAATGAAGCCCATTCCCCACCACAACACACACATACACAAGGAGGTCCCCTCAAAGGCAATGAAGCCCCTCCCCCCACACACAGAGAGATCCCCACAAAGGCAATGAAGCCCCACTCCGCTCCCACACACACACAGCTACACAGGCACCCTCACACACAGAAAGGGAAACGCGTGAACACACTTCCCGCCCAGCCACAGGGAGAGGAATGGGAGATGACCAAACTCCAGCCGACTTACTTACAGTAATGTATCAAAGTATTGCTGGCTGTAGCCGTACACTTTGTATTTTACAAATCACTGTTTGGGGAACGATCAGTGAATGAAGGGATTAAAGTCAATGCAAGTGACATGTGCTGAACTGAGACAACATTTGTCTGACATGGTCAATGTGAGATAAAGACAGACAGCGCATGAGAGAGAGAGAGAGACAGAGAGACAAGAAGGAGAGACATAGAGGAAGACAGAGAGACTGACAGACAGACAGATAGCTAGAGAGAGAGAGACAGAGCAAGAGAGAAACAGACAAAGGCAGACAGAACGAGACCGAGCGGGAGAGACAGAAATAGCCTTATGAATGAAGTAGACAGAAGGTGGACGCAATAAACACACTCAAATACAAATGTGCATTTAACAATTACCCATTCATATGACCAGATCACCGGTACACAGAACATTGATCTTGTTGTTATAAAGTGTTTATTGTGAGCTGAAGAGAGAGAGGCTGACAGTCATCATGGTGCAGGAGGGACTGAAACAGTCCCTCCCCCCTGCGCCCCTGCAAGGAAAATTCAGAGACACCTCCTGCTATAGTCTTTAACACTCATCCGCAAAGCAGTCCATGAAGACAAAATATTCCAGCTGAACCCATCACTCACACCTGTCCATCACTTGGAATTAATCCTGCAGCCTCCTTCCATCCTACCCTGCCCCGGATAGTCACCTCTTGCTCCATGACCTGCTGTCCACCTTTCGTAACTTTCAGTATCATTGAAGGGGAATGCAGATAAATTATTGCTAATGTTTTGAGGGATGATGTGGGAGGAGCGCTCGGCTGACCAAGGAAATGCGGGTTTGATGGTACAGTTGCATCAATCACGATTTTCTGGGCTGGCTGGGCGATCAGAAAAGAAGGGCTGAATGGCCTGTTGCTGCTCATTGTGTGCCTCCGTGTGTGTCAATCCGACAGTCAATCAAGGATAGAAGCATGCTCCTGAGCATGGTGAATGGTGATCCATCCTGTTACTGCCCCCCGCATCCTGCACTGGGTGTTATAGTCAAATTCTTGTGCTTGTGTTGGTGGAACCCTGGGCGTACATCTGCAATTCCTGCACTGGGAACACTGCGGCTGCCTCTGGAGCTCTCTCAGTTGTTTTGCTAATTTATTAAGTGATGAATCTACATGACCAGTTGGTGCACTGCATTCCTGAACTTCGCTCTGAACTTGGGTAGAGTCACTGCATAAAATAATGTGTTTGTGCTGCAGCTGAAATCCTTCAGCATTACTCCAATGTATAAAAAAATCATGTAAGAACTGCCATTCCATTGATACCTACCTTTAATGAAATTGTACAAGACTACTGCACCTTGTATGAACCACAGAAGTATGAAACTGATGGATATGGTGAACAGGGAAATCACCGACTTCCTCCGGCTCTCCATCTTTGTGACTGTCTCCCTTCCTCTGACCCATCAGGCTCTTGCGTACTCGACTAGCCACTAAAATGTGCATTACCGTCAGAGTGTTCATCCACAGAATTAACACGAATGCGATTAAAGGGGTTAAAATTATATCGAACCACTGAAACCCCAGCCACCTGGGATCAGTAAAGTAACTTGACTTTGTTCGGCTATACCACTGAACATTGTCAATTATCCTCCCAGGTTGAAACCGAAAATAATAGGGAATATTTTTTGAACAGAATGGAATGCTGGTTGCAGCCAGAGCCACAGATAAGGCTTTCTCTGTCCAATATGTTCTCTTCAGTTTCTGACAGGAAATGGCCACAAAACGTTCAAAGGAGAAAAGGACAGTGAACCAGACAGAACAGTCTGTGGCTGCTCGAGATAAGGCATAGACAGCACTACACACAGGAGTGATATTCAGGAAAGTCCCTGAGTAGTAAATGAATTTGTATTGCCACAGAATAATCTCCGTGAGAATGAACTTGAGATCCGATGTTGCCATGGCCATCAGGCAGCGCATTGTGCAGTTAGAGAGGCCGCATTTTCCCCGTGCGAGAACCAAAACCACCAGAAAATTAACTGACAGACAAAGGAAGTAAAATTCAAATGAGAAATTGATGATCTAACATTCTCTGTTTCGGTTCAGAGAGCAATAGAAGATCTCAGCACCGAACTGAGGGAGCTGGGAGTGTTCAGATTTCGAGTTTGAATATGACATCTTCAATGGCCTGACACATTGCTTGAAACAGCTCAATCCTGTGTTTGACTAATTGTGGGCAGGCAATCAACAGATGCAGATGGCATCATTTTTAAGATGAAAGGGAAGAGGTTAAGACGGGGTCTGAGCAAGATGTTTTCACACAGAGAGTACTGAGGGCGTGGTAATTCATTGCCTGGGAGATTCGTGGAAGCAGGAAACCTCACAAACTTCAAAAACTGGATGAACACTTGAAGCGTCACAGTATTTGAGACTACATGCACAGTGGTAGATGCTGGCGCGGGTATAGATTTCGTGCAGCATTGATAGCACAAACTGGATGGAACGAAGTACCTCTTCTGTATCGTTGATTCTACTATTCTAAGAATTACTTCTGGGGGAAGATTGGGTAGTGTAGCATTTTAATGGAATAACTGAAAGGGATTTGAATGCTGAAAACATGAAACAGAATCAGATATAACTGGCAAAACCCAACAGTTATGGCAGCATCTATGGGGACTGAAACAAAGTTAGTGGAATCACCGTTCATCAGAGTATTTTCATCTAAACATGGGTCATTGAACTAAAAACATCATATCAGGTTTCTGCCCACACTATACCCTATCATTTCAACCAAAAACACAGGGATTCGTTTCTGACAGGGAAATGAGGTTGAAAGTGTTGATATTCAACTACAATGGAACATTTGGTAAACTGCTCTTCACTTACATAGTTGTAGTCATGAAGATGTACAACACAGAAACAGCCATGTAGCCCAAATTGTTCATATAGTTCAGATATCCTAAATTAATCTAGTCTCGTAGGCCCCTATCTTCCTCTAAAATCTTTCTAAACATTTACCCATCCAGATAACATTTAAATGTAATTATACCAGCCACCATCACGTCCTCCAGCAGATCATTCCATACATGCACCACCCTTTGAAAAAGTTACCCCTTAGGTCCCTTTTAATTTTTGCTCCTCTCACTGTAAATCTATCTGCTTTAATTTTGGACTCCTGCAACCCATGGAAAAAAAACCTTTCCACTTACCTTGTCAATGCTCATTATGGCTTTGTAAACATCTAATATTCAGCCCTCAGCCTCCTAAACTTCACGAAAAACAGCCACAACCTACTCAGCATTTCCCCATAGCTCAAATACTCCAATCCGGGCAACATCCTTATGAATCTTTTCCGAACCGATTCAAGTTTCAAGGCATCCTCCCTTTTGTAGGAAGACCAGAAATGCACACAATATTCCAAAAGTGGCCGGACCAATGTCCTGCACAGACAGAACATACTCTCCCAATTCCAACATTCAGTGGTTTGAACAATAAAGGAAAGTATACCAAGCGTCTTCTTCACCATCCTATCGACTTGAGACATCATTTTCAAGTGTCAATGAACCTGCACTCCAAAAACTCTTCTTTCAGCAACATTTTCCAGGACCTTACCATTAACTGTACATGTCCTGCTCTGGTTTGCCTTTCCAAAATGTAGCACTTCACATTCATCTGAATTAAAATATACCTGACACTCCTCAAACAATTGTCCCATCTGATAAAGACCCGTTGTAAACTGAGAAACATTTTTCGCTGACCTCTCCAACTCTAATTCTAGTGGCATCTGCAAACTTACCAACTGTACCTCCAATGTTCACATCCAAAGCATGTCTATGAATGAGGAAACGCCGTGGATTCCGCACCGAACCTTGTGGCACACCACTGGTCATCGACCTCCAATCTGAAAAGCAACCTTTCACTACCACATTCTGTCTTCTGCCTTCAAGGCACTTCTCTTCAAATGGTTGTGTCTCCATTAGTTGAATATAATCTAACCTTGCTCACGACTCTACCATGAGAAAACTGATTGAATGCCTTCCCAAAGTCCATTTCGATCACATGCGCTGTTCTGTGTCAACAATCCTCTTCGTAACTTCTTCAAAAAACAGAGTCAGGTTCGTGAGTTAAATTATCCCATGCACAAAGCCATGTTGACTGTCTTTAATCAATCATTGCCAATTAAAATACATGCAAATCCTCTCCCTGAGGATTCCCTCCAATAACTCCTCAGATACACCAGTCTATAGATCCCTGGCTTTTCCTTACAACCTTTCTAAAATAGTGGCACCACGTTCGTCTACCTCCAATTTTCTCACCTGTGATGATCGATTATACAAATATCTCAGCAAGGTGCCTCGCAATCACTTCCCCAGCTTCCTAAAGAGTTCTAGCGTACATCTGATCAGTTCCTTGGTATTTATCCACGTTTATACATTGTACGACATCCAGGACCGCCTCGTCTGCAATATGGCCATTTTTCAAGAAATCACCAACTATTTACCCAAATTCTGTATCTTCCAAGTCTTTCGCCACAGTAAATAATGATGCAAAGATACTCAATTAATATTTCCCCCATCCCCACCATTTCCACACATCGGCTACCTTGCTGATCTTTGCAGGATCCTATTTTCTCTTCAGTTAGGCTTTTGTCCGTAATATATTTATGAGACCCCATTGTTTTCTCATAAAACCTATTTGCAAAAGCCATTTCATGACCCCTTTTTGATCTCCTGATTTCCCTCCGAAGTGTACATCTTTATACTTTTCTAAGTATTCGCTCGACCTCTGCGATCGATATGTGACATATGTGTCCTTCTTTCTCTTTCCAAAAGATCAAATTATTTCGTCATCCAGCATTCCCTACACTTACCAGCCTTACCTTTCAACCGAACGGGAAGATACTGTCTCTGGACTCTCCTTTTCTCATTTTTATGGGTTCAAATTCTCCCCTGTCCCTTTACATGAGAACATCTGTCCCCAGTCAAACTTTGAAAGTTCTTGCCTACTACTATGAAAATTGGCTTTTATGCAATTTCAACTTTTAAATCCGGTCTATCTTTTTCCATCAGTGTACTAAAACTGAGGGAATTATTGTCACTGGCTCCAAAGTGCTCCCCAGCTCACAACTCAGTCACTTACCCTGCCTTACTTCCCAAGATTTGTGCCGTCTCTTGTAGACCCATCCACATACTGAATCAGAAAATGTTCTTGCACACACTAACCCAATTCCTTTCCATCTAAACACTAAACACTACGGACATCTCAGTCTATGTTTGGAAAGTTAAAATTCCCGACCATTCCCACTCTATTATTCTTACAGAGATCAGAGATGGCCTGACAAAGTTTCTCTTCAAATTCCCGCTGACGGTGGGGAATGGGTCCACAATACAATCCTAATTAGGAGATCATTCCTTTCTTATTTCTCAGTTCAACCAGAAAGACTTCCCTGCACCTATTCCGAGGAACATCCTGTAAGTACAGCCATAATACCATTCCTTATCAAATACGCAACTTCTCGTCTTCCCCATTTCTTGCTCCTCCTTTCTTTCCTTCCCACAGCCTTTGTATTCTGCAACATGAAGCTGCCAGTCCTGTCCGCCCTAAGCCACATCGGCACAATTGCTATGATTTCTAAATCCCATTTTTTTTTAACCATTTCCTAAGTTCATCTGCCTTCCTCGTTTGAAATCGTGCACTGAAATAAATTCAGGTTAATTGATCAGTCCTCCCGCCTTCTCTGCTTTGTCCCTGCCTGCCCTGATTGTTTGACCACCTCCTTTTCCCAAATGTACCAGTCTCAGACTGATATTTTTCTCACTATCTCCCTGGGTCCCACCCAGTCCTCTGGTTCCCCGCCCGCACCAAACACCGACCTTATTATTTTAAATCTACCAGCTCGAGCAAATCACCCTGCAAGTATATTAGTCCCCTTCCAATTCAGATTCAATCCGTCCACCTGATACAGGTCATTTCTCCCCCAGGTTCCAGTGATAACAACGTGTGAACCCTTGTCCCCTGCACCAGTATTCCTCCCAAGCATTCATCTGCTCTATCCCCCTGGTCCTACGCTCACTACCTTGTTGCACTGAGAATTGTCCAGGTATTACTACGCTCAAGGACCTCCTTTTAACTTCCTACCTAACTTCTTACATTCTCCCTTCAGAATTTCATCTTTTTTTACTTCCTATGCCTTTAGATCCAATGTGCATAATGACCTCCTGCTGGTACCACGCCCCTTTGAGAAAATTCTGCACCTTCTGAAAGAGATCCTTAATGCTGGTAGCAGAAAGAGAGCACTCCATTTTGATTTCTCACTCCTTGGCCGCAGAAGCATCTATGTGAGCCTTTAATGACGAGAACTGATCGTTTGGAAACTGATGTACTGCTTGTTACATTAGAGCCAGACTTGGTACCAGAAACGTGGCTGTTCGTGTTGTATTCCCCTAACAGTCTATCACCGCTATGTTTTTCACAAGAGCACGGTTGTTTAAAATGGGTGTAGCCACCAGAGACTCCTGCACTACACACCTTCCTCTCCTACCTTTCCTGGTGGAAACCCATCAAACTGATTGTATCTGTGGTTATTCTCTCTTCCTATAAGTGCTATTCGTCACACCCCGACCTCCGATAAATTCCTCATTACCTCAAGCTGCTGCTCCAATCCAATCCATGCGATCTGATGGTATTCACAACCAAACATACTAATTGTGGATCCTAATTATCGGTAACATGGAAACTGTCAAGAAAATCCCACATCCGACAGGAAGATTATATCACTCTACTAAAGGCCACCACTGCAGCTGAGCAATCTGCGAACCCAGAAAATATCACTGCCTTACTGCGCTAAAAGGCACAGCTCCAGGCTAACTTTTTGCCTATGCTTTTTATTTTCATATTTTCGTCAAGAGACAGACCTCAATAAAACATAAAGCCAAAAAGAACTCACTCTACTCACTTTGGTACATTTACACAAAAAGAAATGTCTGCAAGATTACAAGTAAAACCTGTGCCATGAATTCGACCACACTGTTTCCTCCAAGGTCAGTTGCAATTTTCGTGTTGTTGCTTTTTCGTAGATGCACTCTGATTCCCAGAAATACATGAACTCAAAAAGCAAAGGCAGTCGCTGTGCAGATTCAATGCAATGGCAAAAGTGAGGACTGCAGATAATGGAGGTTGAGAGTCGAGTGTGCGGTGTTGGAAAGCGCAGCACATCAGGCAGCATCTGAGAAGCAGAAAAATCGACGTTTCGGACATTCCTGATGAAGGGGTTTTGCCCAAAACTTCTATTTTCCTGCTTCTCGGATGTTGTCTGACATGCTGTCCATTTTCAGCACTTCACTGCTGTGTCAGTCAGCAGTGTAGGTGTCTCTGTCTCTCTCTTTCACTGGCCATGTGATCTCTAGCTTTGTCTTTCTCCATCCTTTTTAAATTGCCGTTTCTTGGTCTTTCTTTTCCATAAATTTCGAAAGCAATGCAATAGCTTATAAAACAATAATTACTTTGCCTGGAGTTAATGGAAGTCAGCTCTGCCATCGAAGATCACCAAAAAAAGGAGCAGCTCTTAAGGCTGCAATCTTTGCCCTTCCCCATATAGAATTATCTAGAATTGGCTGGTCACTACAATTCAAAAATCATGAGTTGTTGCACTGGAGAAGACGTTATTATTTGACGGCTCATGCTAACAGATCTGAGAAAGGTTCGTTTTATCATTAAAGGCACAAACCCCGACAGAAGCCCCGTCTGTGTGAGGATAAACTGAGGATTTGTAAACTCACTGAATCCCTCATACTTTGTTTTGTGAAGTGAACAATTCCTTGTCATGTTTAACAAATGTTGTAATTTTTTTTGTACACTCAGTCATCAAATAATGCAAAATGCAAATCGAGAACTGTGACTTTTTGATACATTCTCTGCGTTACCTGACTCAAATTGTTTGGGGCTGTGCTTGTTGATATTTTTTGAATAAACGACATAATGCAAAAGAAAACAGGCAATTCAGTGCTGCAATTACAGAGTGTGACAGATCCAATCCTTTGTATAATGAAAATATAATGTGGTAAAAATTCAGTCTCTCTGACTTCTAATGTGTTTTGATTATGTCAGGGATAATTAACATTTGAAGTGATAATCCAAATACTCAGCATTTCATAAACAGTACAAGATTTCACAGTACTCCTTTTAAAAAAAATATTAGTTTTTTTTCATGAGAGTAACTAAGCAAGGTAAGCAATACTAACCTAATGAATTATTAAATCCTGAAATTCCAAACTTAGTTAATATTATTCCTCCCCATGTTGAAATCACTTTATCCACTGCAAAAATTATGAAGCAACAAAAACTTCTTCAGTGAACAACTGGAAGGGCGCCGTAGTCTACTGAAATTCAACTGAACACTTCACCATGTCCCAGTGGTGGAAACTGACAACATAGAAACAGGCTATTTAAGGCACCAAGCGAATTCACTTTCACACGCCTCAGTCTTTCTGCAATCTCACAGAAATGCTCGGAAGTTATGGCACTGCAAGACGTCATTCATGTCTGCATCAACTGAATAAACTAGCTACCTGCTCTGATACAACTTTCCAGCGTCTTGTCCACATTGTTGAAGGGTTGTACACTTTACATGCAGATCCAAGTTCCCTTTGAATGAGTTAAGGTTTGACACCTCAAGCCACCATCAAAACTGGGCAGTGAATTGCAGTTGCAACATCATCTTCGAAATGAAATGATAGGCCTAAATTTTCTTGATAATCCTCCCATTAATTTTTCTCACTCTGTGTCTCCTGGTAAATGGTCCTGCATTCTGGGAGACAAGTCTCCATCCAAGACCCTGCTTGTTTTGCACATCTCAAACACGTCAAATCTCATTCACATCTGTTTCGTTAAAATCCACCTTTCCTAAATGCTGCAGTAATTTTAACGGACTAACACCATTCTTGTAAATCTCTTCTATACTCTCCACAGTGCAATTCTATCTTCGCTGCTCGGTGATGACCAGTACTGTGCACAAACCCACAACTGGAAGCCACCCGGTGTCTCATGTAGTTCCAGTATTACAGGTCTGGTGGTGGGGAGGGAGGGAATTTGTTTTGCGTTGGCTGTGGTGCAGAGTGAGAAAGGAGTATGTTTGGGAGGAGTAATATTGAATTACATCTCAGTGTGGATATCTGATCAGGATCTGGTACATATAATAGACTTGAATGGATATAGTAGGGCGCAATCTATTTGACGTGTGGGGGTAGTGTATCAGTTCCTCCGGAGTAAGTCTAAGTGTTAAATCGCCTAACGTCTTTTCTAACACCAGCTGATTAATTAAAGATCAAGCCAGATCGTCGAAGAAATCCAGCCTGATGGATCATAACTTTATTTGTTTTGATTTAATAAAGTGATCACTTGCTGAATTATAAACGCACAATGCTGCAAATATTGGTTCCACAAGAAAACAGATTTATTTCAAAAGAAGTGACGATAAAATAGAATGAGAATCTAGATTAAATTGGTGCTGGAAAAGCACAACAGGTCAGGCTGCATCCGAGGAGCAGGAAAATCGACGTTTCGGGCAATAGCCCTTCAGCAGGGCTTTTGCCTGAAACGTCGATTTTCCTGCTCCTCGGATGCTGCCTGACCTGCTGTGCTTTTCCAGCACCACTCTAATCTAGACTCTGCTTTCCAGTATCTGCAGTCCTTGTTTTTACCCCGATAAAACACAATAAACCAAACAACGTACTTGTTCTGCAGATTCAAAGGCAATGAACACAGAGGAAATGTATAACTCTCATTAACCCCAAACCAATAGAAAAATGAAGCAAAAGGACATGACTTTTATATATTATGTAAAACACGACTCCCAGTGTCGTTAGAAAGAAACAACCCTCATATAATATTCACACCAGAATCCATTTATATAACAATTGGTTAAATGCTTGTGATTGTCACTTGTAAACTGGAACTGCAATGGATTTCTTCATGGAGCTACCACACAACTGAGTGTCAAAGTAGTCAGCTTTAAACCATCGCTACAGAGATTTTTTCTTGTCCCAACAATTCGACCTGGGACAACATTTTCATTCGAAGGCAATGCAATTTACTGAAGCCCTCATTTCCTTCGCATGAGCATAGAGCTACACATCCAATCATTTCCAGGTCTGACTGGAACTAAAAGAAATGACAAAAATGATATCAGTGAAAGCAAATCTTTCTCAGTTAAGTGTTTCTTCCTCCATCGCTTATTCCAGAACTCTTCAACAAATCTTACAGTCTCCATTAACACCATGCTGGTTTGTAATCATCAAAAATAAACACAGGTTCACTCATGCACAAAGCCATTTAGCCGAAAGCCAAACCTCAAACGCAATTTTTAAAACAAATTTATGTTATTGCAGACATAACTTCAACTTCAGATGCACAGAGAAGCCTACTGCTTGTTCACTCAACAAACAAGAACAACATGCAAATTAACTGATTTTGCAAACTCGACATAAAAATACCACGGCTTATATTTTTGCAAAGTGATTCAGTTTATTAATTCCACCGAAAATCTTTATCGCCTTCGACTAAAATGGACATTTCTGGATGGTTCCCAGAAGAGAGGAATAGTTTTACAAGCAATTCCTGTGGAATCTGCGAAGATGTGGATTCCACGCAGTCCCTGTAATCTGAGACTAAATTACTGATTGTCTGCTACTGTGTGACCTTTGGGCACAATATGGCCAGGTATCATTGCCAGTGGCAGAAGAAACCCGCAGAGAATCCTCAAACAGATTCACACAAATTCATAGGTGCAAGGCACTTACTAGGAATTGTTACAAACGGAAGGGTCGTGAGAAGTACTTTCCTCACACCATAAAGTGAAAACGTCATTTTCTTCCTCAATCACTTTGTGATGTCAATTTCACTGTACTCAATGCCGTGGCGATATCATCTCAAAGCCTTTCATTTATGTTTGCTGGCATCGTCTAGGGGACAGTTACATTAAAATATGGTTCAATCAATTTATTTACAAACTTGAACAAACAGGTGACAGCGGTGAGTTAACTCTCAGTTGTCACAGAGCATTTTTAGAACTGATGTTTATTGGATGATGCAAATCTCAAATCGTCGAGAGGAAACATTGCAAAATGCATGTTGATGAAAATCATAGAATCCTTACAATGTGGAAGTAGACCAATGGGCCCATCGAGTCCACACCGACCCTGAAAAGTCTATCCCACCCAGACCCACCCACTGTCCCTGTCAGGCAGCAGAGCTAAGTACTGAGCTACTGTGCCAACCTGTCCACCAGCATTGACACCCCAACACCATCTCTCGAACACTGAAAACTCATTTTTTTTCAGTGTCATCCTTCCCTTGCCTTTGACCATTTGGAAATTAAATTCCAGTTGTTGAGCGTCTCTCTCTGAGAAATGTTCTCCTCAACACTGGCATATGGCTTCCCTGGTTATCAGCGGCTGCTTTGTAAAAGGATGATAGTTGGTTAATGGAGACGACACATTGTATGTTTTAATAAATCAAACATCGTGATCGAATTCCTCTCCCTCCACAGGTACAGCGTCTGAAACTAATATAACGTTTCCTGTGCAGGCAATAATTGAAATCAATAAAATAATCACTGAAAATTGCCCTTAAAGACTATGCAAACTCCAATCAATACAGATCTTTAGACTGGGATACGAATGTCCTGGACATTTTGCAGAGCTGACTCTGAGACACACCTGACCTATACAGAAGCACATGGGCCTGAGTCATTATCTCTTCCCTGCAGTGTACTGAGCATGTATAGAGAAGAAACTTCAAACATCTGACTAATGGTAGATTTGCGCACTTAAGGATGAAGAAATTTCAAATTCGGGAATAGTGTGAGAAGTAGTAAATGTTATCAATGAGCCATGTAGTGATGGGGAAATGGGAATTGCTGTGAGGACTGATAAAGTACAAAAAACAGAGAGCAGGAATAAATCTGTCATATTCATGTTCTTCGGCTGATATTAGTGAGTACCACAATTATCATTCCTCGTGCCATTTATGATCTGTATCCATGACTGAGGTGATAGGATCATGTGTAACGTTGGTGATCACACAATGTTAGGTGAACAGTAAAGGAGGAGAGAGGAAGAATGAAAAAGGAAGGACAGCTTCAGTGAGGGATTGAGCATAAAAATAGTCTGTGCAATTTAATGTCGAGAAATGTGAACAAATCTTCAACCATTTCAATCTTGTAAAGATTTTAGGCCACCATTAACTTTTCAATGCTCACTCCAGTCGTAAATCAAAAGGCTACAGGAATCCTTTATGTTCCATTCACTGCCAGTAGTTTCTATTATTCTCTTGAAAACTTTACTTTCCTCACACCCTGCCAAATTTGAGGAATTCCACCCTGGGTTTCCATCATTTTGGTCCCTCATATTGATCCCTTTTAGTTCAGTTACCATTCTGGTCAAATGATGCTGCACTCAAACAGACATGGCCGCAAAACTTGGTTTATATTTTTCGTTTTTTCCCCACTTATAAAGTCAGTTTGGTTCTGTGTTAACATCACGTTGCAGCAGGGTTCAAAGCTAAATTGATTGACTTTTTCAGAATCATCCGTCCTGACCCAACAGTGTCCAGGAAGATCTATTGTCTGAAAAGTGCCGAGAGTCGAGAATATCACAAAACATCTTCAGCACATTTTTGGGGTGTGGTTGACTGTGAGTGTGACAGGGAAGTGTGGAAAATGAGGAGGTCCTCATCCACATTGGCGCCATCCCTTCAGAATCTTGCATCCTGCCATTAATCACATTTTATTTACAAAGAAAGAGCCTTTGACGGAAGCCTGTCACTGAGTCAGGTACTAGGCATCTCAGTATTCCTGACATTTACCCTTCAGAATCAGCCTGGTCTCCCTGACTGACACAGAATAATGGCCCCAGTCAGGGATTTCATATCCAGTATAATCCAGCTACCCCATCTCATGGCAATCATTACCAGGGTGAAAAAAACAATGTGTTTCTGAAAGTGCGGATTAACACTCGGGCAAGAAATTAAAAAGCTGATCCATGGGTGACTCCGAGTGCTCATTCAGCCGAAGAAGGTGTGGCTGGAAACACTGGTTCCATGAGGAAGGGCTTTGGGCATCTCAGTCATTGGAAATGTTTCGCAGGCTGGGGCGACCTGAATGCATTGTGATTGTTTTGTTTTAATTGGATGGGGATTGCAACACAGCTCGGGAGATATACGACTGTTGTTAGAGAATATTTAATCAGACCTGTCAGAGGATTGGGAATCTGAGATCAAACGCATTTAGTAGGGAAATGAAGCTGGTCATTATAAGTAGACAATCTGTGAGTGAAAGAGAAAAGCAGCAGAATCACAATCTGGATCTGTTAAGATGTTGTGCATCTGAATTCTGGTCTCCAGGATCAAACTTCCATCCCCGAACTCACATTTCTAGGGACAGAGTTATTTCCTGCACGTTTCTTTTTCATTTTCGGGAGAAGCTCAATAACATAGTTACTATCGAAAGATATTTTTATTTTATTTTGTCTTTATGATGATGTGTGAGATATTTGTTCTAAAATAGACTGCAAGTATACATCAATATTTTGAACAGTTCACTACCGCCCAAGAACCTAAAGCCAGAATGCACATTGGAAGGACTAATTTATTACATCTCACAGCATTGGATTGACACAGGAGCACAGATATAAGCATGCAGCAATCTGTTATATATTTCCACAAATTACGAAAACAATGAGAAAAAAATTACGTCACAATATTGTTGTATTTGGAAGAATGCCCATAAAATGCTCAAATTGTTTATTAAGTTGGAGAACGAAGAAATGGAATATTAACCTCAGAGCCCTGAAGCTAACCATAAAGAACAACAAGGAATTGATGCCTAAATGGTCAAACGTGGACTCAGTTTTCTGTGGAAAGTGAATGGCTAAAGAGTATGAAACATCTTCATGAATCACAACACTAATTCCGTCACCACTCGGACAATGAACAAACAGGATAGGTGACAATGGGTGGGGCTGCCTGATTCCAGGGCTGTTCGGGAAACTTTCTGATTCCCACCCATTTACTCAGACTGCACTAACGCGGTTGATGCAGAGCATTTGCATCCAATTGCAGGTCTCGTTGCACAAGCCAATTTCGGAGAGCACATCCCACCTGTTGGTATGCAATTTCTTGTAAATGGCTTTTTCCTAGTCCAGGCTGGTAAGGCAGGTTGCCAACCTCGCAGTTTCACACATCGACATTTACATCGCTGAGGAGTGCGAGACTCTGAGAGATCGTTCTGCCAAGTACACCACAGGCTTTGTCGGGGTGAATCATCGATCCTGCAGCAGACCTGACCGAGTTGATGATAATCTCAGACAGGATTCTGTCAATTGCTTTTTGCAGTGAAACCGGTCGTCAGTCCTCCCTGTGCACCTTCTAACTTTAGTTGAGAGGGATGGTAACTTTCCTGTTCGATTCACACAGGCTACCTGTTCGAAGCATACAGTTATCCACTTCCAGCAGGTCTAGGGCAATCAAGTGCCACAGAGGTGAAAATAACTCAGGTGGGCAGCCATCACTTCTGGAAGTTGTACTCATTCTTAAGGACTTGAGGGTGTTGGTCAGCTTCTACAGAGGTAACGGCTGGTCCAGACTCTCCCGTGTGCTGTTGTCTAAGACCTCTGTGATACAGGACAGGAACAACTGTGCGGCTGCGCTGTCTGCGCACTTCATATCATATCGACTGGCAAAAAGGGATTTGCTGATCTTCAGAATGTTCTTCCTGGTGGTCGTGGCGTCAGTAGAAAACCTTTTAATCCAGATTGATCGGACAATTCTCCCCAAGGCCTGGCTCCACAAACAGACAAAGATTGTTTGGTGTGTGCTTTTACCTACAAGCTGTACAAAAGGCCACAAGTTACTCTCAGCAAACAGTTCCCAATTCACAGCTCGAAGCCCATTTCATTACAAAAATGCAAAACACAAAAAGTCAGTGAGGGGCCTATCACATCTGCTCCCCATCATTTCTGTTGTAGTGTTCATCTTCTCCTTTGTGAAGTACCTGTGGGTATATGAACAGCAGGAGTTTGGAGGGACATGGGTCAAATGAGACAATTTCGGTTATCTGATCGACATAGATGAGTTTGATTTGATTCAATTTGATTGCTTTATTGTGACGTGTACGGAAATGCACTGAAAAGCATTGTGTATGAGCAGTCCAGGGAGATCACGCGAGGCAACGATGTGCAGAACAAAAGCTTTTGACAGAGTCATACAGGTTATATTGCGCAGGGCGTACAACACAGGTCAGCGTTAGAAAAATCAGCATTACTTGAGTCAAGAGAGTCCATTCAATAGTCTGATAACGTCTGAGCAGAAGCTGTTTCTGAACCTGTTTGTGTATGGTCAGGTTTCTGTACCTTTTGCCTGATAGAAGAATTTGTTGGGTATCATTACCGAGGCGGCAGGGGTCTAATGGAGGCCATCGATGGAAGTATGGCTCACGTGATGGCCTGGGTTGTCAGGATGTCTGACTGGGATGAAGTCGAAGATTTATGCAGATAATGAATTGGTTAAATGATCATCAATTTCTGTTTGTGTTTCTGATATTCAGTGTCTGCAGTTCCTTTGGTTTTGTTCAGCCCCTTCTCGAGCTTGCTGCACAGGAGGAGGTCATTTCTAAGTTGGAGGCAATGGCCCAGTGGAATTATCACTGGACTGTCAATCCACAGACCCAGGTAATGTTCTGCAGACACAGACACAGCGGATTGCGTTATTTGAATTCAATAAAAGTCTGAAATTAAAGAGGCTCATGATGACCGGTTCAGAGAGGGGAACTGCCATCCTTTCCAGTTCACTACTACGTGTGACTCCAGACGCACAACAATGTGGTTGACACTGACCTGCCCTTTAGGCAATTCGGGATGGGTGATAAATGCTGATGCTAGCCAGCGACGCCCTTATCCCTGAATGAAGACAAACAAAGCCCCTTCTTGAACCTGTAACAGAGGAATTGGAGGAGGCAATTGCACCCATTTTTTAAATTGGAAAGGGGACCAGCAGAAGGCCATTCATCCCCTCTCAAGTGCGTAAGAACAGTCGATGGGCATTACATCAACCCACACTGTTCGACTTGAAAAAACAACAAGGCACGCGGGAAAGGGTAGGTGTGAGGAGAGGGAATTTATGTGACGTCCAATTACAATTGTATTGGGAATGAGGAACAGTCGTTGAGATGGAAAGAAGTGATCCTTGAAGGTAATGCAACAGGGATAAACTAATTTTGTCAATCGACAGAGTGTGAACAAGGCTCATTATTGAATTTGCAGGGATGAGACGATTTATTGATTGCTTACAGAAAGGCAGTGCCCCTCCCCCCAACACTGACTAAAGGTGGAAATCATCTCCCTTACTCTGCATGTTATCCTTTCTCTCGTCCCCAGTATTTAATCATCAATATTCTCCTGTATGCAATCCACTGTCTTCCCCAGTGTTTAATTGTCTCCTGATACTCTACCTTTCAATTTCTCTCTCTTTCTCTCTCTCTGGATTTAAGCCTTTGTCCGTATTCCAACTCTCTGTTCACTACCTTGTATTTACTCCTTTCCCTATCTGTCTGGATTTAGCCTCTACAATGATTCTTTGCACAATACGATCATTATCTGCATTTGATCATCTGTATTTCCTTGTGTTACCCATCGCTCCTCCTTTGTATTCAGCCCTCTATTTTACTCTCTGTTTAACCCTGTCGCTAATACTTTCCATTGAGGTTGGTCAGAATTACCCTCCATTGCACCAGATCTATGTAAACAGGACACAAGATAATCATTAACTTCCACTCTGTATTCATCTTTCTCCCTATTACTCTCTAATTATCCGTCTCTCTATTACTCTTCATTTAATCGTCTCCACTTGAGGATCTGAAACCTGAATTCAGGCTGAGGTAACTAGCTATTGTCAGGAAGAACTTAATACATATTCTTACGAACATTGGTGTAATTAAAATGGCTTGATAATACAAACAACATAACAATGGCTTCTAGGCTGCAAATTGACAATTCTGCTTAAAGCTGCATAAAATGGCTTTTAACCCACGAAAGCTGCATAATTGACTTGCCCACAATCTGTCCAAACAACGATTAATAGACAATGCTTCCTTTGCAGCATAGAAATAACTAGACTAGTTACTGGCCATCCTAACTGACCTTCAAGTGCAGTGCAAAAACTCAGTGCGTGAGATAAGAATGGTTGAAGTTTTGAGAAATAAAATTTGTTCCCAGGAAATATCATTGGCTTAAGTTGCTGTCAATAAATCCATTTCATTAAATTGATCGGGAATTGTTTAAATGAACTGTACGATTGTCGCCTGTACCTCTCTTTAAGAAAAGTGTAAAAATGTCTTCGTTTGAAGCCAGTTCCTCACAGCAACACAGGAGTTTTTATCCTCTGTGTTTCTGGATGATCTGTGCTCAGCCGTGAGGAAGAAAAATGTGACGTCATCAAGTACCAGACCGATTGCTTGTATTTATTGACTGATAGCGGAACAGACATGCCACCAGACACCCCCGCCTCGGCACTGGCACCAGGGGCCCAGATCTTCGTCTGCTGCTGTTACTCGGACACGGAATGGATGAATTTCGGTCAGCAGTTGACTTCAGAGGATTCAGCCAGCCAGATATGAGTACTTTTAGCCGTTTGGTTTCCTTCTCATTCATGTCGTGGTTAACCCGACACCTCGCTGCTTAATATCTCAGTCCAGCCGGACTGAAAGAAAGGTGTCTGGGACCCCAGGGAATCGGGGACTGCAGGATGTCGGGGGCGAACACTGACAGGTCGGGGACCTGTGCTTAGAGTGGGCCACTCTCAAAAGGGAGGGGTTGGGGGAACCCAGGGAGTCGGGGGATCCCACTAACAGGTCGGGGACCCTCAGGTAGAGTCGGGAACTCAGAATAAGTCGGATTAGTGTAGTTTAAGAATGTCGAGAAAGTTTCGCAGAAATCATTTTTCTTGTTCATTGTCGGATTGTTGATTAGTGAAAGTTTTAGGTCCAGGTTATCTTCTCTGTTTTTTCTGTTCAGCTTGCCTTGTCCTTCTTTGCTGCTTTGTCCTGTTTGTCCGCTGTGGTTTTGTTCTGTTTGTTTGGCTGTTTGTTCTTTGGTTATGGAATATAGAAGGTGGTTGCTGCTTTCGTTGCATTAAAGAAAATAAAGCTGTCCAGTGATAAAATTCTCGCATACTTGTTTAAGCAGCTGTGTGCCACAGCCAGGATTTATTATACTAGTGTGCGCGTGTCTGTGTGTGTGTGTGAGAGAGAGAGACTCAGTTGATTCTGCATCATTTGACATCAATACAAACTTGCTCTCAATTTCTCCATAATTCCATGCTTCTATCAAAGATCATTTTCACCACTCTCACCCCAACGTGTAGTACTAATGAAAGAATGGACCGAATGAAGTATAGCAGTAGCAATACGTCTGGGCCTCTAGTGCATAATCATTCTGTTCAAGGATGAGAGCAGGACTCTGCTCAATTTTATGTATAATCTAAACCTAACATGGAGTAAAATCACTTCAGACTTTAACATTTGCTCATTGAGTGGAGAAATTGCATGAACCTTATTTAATTTCGTTACATTTTGGAAAACTGAAAGATCCAAGGTATCCCAAATAAACAGCATAGTTTTCAGAAAATGATACTAGCAGATTTGATTTTTGTTTCAGACTCGTACTTTGCACTTAATTTTAAGTCTGCCGTGTTTCATTGGTGATTATGGTGTGCCAGTCATAACTTTATTTGATATCAATTCCCCTTCCTTAATGACAATTGAAGTTTCAGTTCAACATTAAGTTGCGATAAATCATGTAACAAAATTAACATCCTATTCTTAATACCTGCGTCTTTGGATTCGCCAATTATTCGAGCATTAGAATTTTTTTGTTATCATGTGAGTAGACAAGAACTTCGAATGCAGCAGCGGTCAATTCACGGCCAATAGCATGGTAAATGAACAATGACTGGTCAGGACTGCTTAAGGAATCTAATCTGGGATTTAAATTGAAGGACTAGAACCAGGTAATTATAATGGATTTCCGAGTTGGAAATTATATACATTTTACATTTTAAATATTGAACACTGAATAAATGAATTTCCACCTTGGATTGATGACTTATAAAATGTCTTAATCACCTGTTCAATTTTCAGCTATGAACTACAGATAATGATTATTTTATTTACTATTATTGTGTAATTAATTGGATTAGGCCCGAATCACAAGCGCAGTATTAATTGACAGGATCACTTGGTCTTGTTATTTTACACATTATTGGTGACCTATCTCATTGCCTATTGGTTAATTTGAAGAATGGCTGCATTAATTTGAAGCTAAATGAAGAATATAAAAATACTTTACTGGCCAGCTGAGTGGAGTTTGCATGTGATTGGGGACAGATGTATTTATAGCAATTGGAACTCCCAAAAGATGGGAGGTGTTGTGAATGGGTAGATGGAGAAATAAAAGGGATATGAGAAAAATGTAAGGCTACTAAGGCTGAGGAATATACAAACAGGGTTAAACAAAAACGCTATAAATCAAGAACTTAGATTCTTCTCGGAATCCCGAGCCTATGTCCGTCTTACCAACCCTATTTGAAAATGGGGATTTTGTTCTTGGATACCCTTGGGAAAGGAGAGAATGATTTATACTCTCTTACAATGGACACGCCGCGGCCTCTAAACTCGTTGGAAGGGACCCCTACTGCTGATAAGGTCACAGGGCACCTCCATCATTGCACGGTCATCAGACGACCCCCATGCAAGCGGGGTGATGATGAAGATCGAACTTACCCTATTATATGGACTCATCTTCGTCGGCATTGCTGCTCAAGAACGGACGGTTTACCCGTCCGAGCTTGAGCAACCAGAGACTGCGTCTTTTGGTGCCGAGAGACTGATTCTTTCGATGCATGGAAAGTTACCAAGAATGATTGTCGCAATAGTCAACTGCATCAAGAAGATTGGACAGTTCGTTTATTGGACAAGTCCCAATGGTCTTTACCCTGTCAAGGTGCAGTTTGATTTCAGTTGTGATATGAGCGGCCCTCGTAAGCCTGTCCTGTATTCAAAGAGGTCTAAATTGGCACATCCCAGAAGAGAAATTGGGGAAATATTATATTTCGCGAACAATATGTTACCTCAAATTAGCAATCACCTACATGGCTGGGATGAAGTGGTCTGTTATGCCATTACATCAGCAAAGGACTCGTTGACCACTTTCCCCTCCCGTCCACCCCATCCCAACATAGGAATCTGGAACGCTTCTTAGACGTTTTTTGGACATGATATTTCATTTGACGATTAATTATCCCCACCTGCTTGTTACTTTTGGACATGCTCCGTGATCGCCTATCCCGATTGTAACGACAGAATGTTATGGGGGTACATTTACGTGAATGTGTCCAAGACTATTCCATGCACCTTGATTAAATTGACCAATGGCATCTGATCCTCTGTGGGGCCTCGCATCTCATGCATATGCCTACGGGAGGGGTATGTCTCTGTAACCCTTATATTACTGGTGTTCAGGCCCTTTGTGATATGGTTAACAGCACCAACAACCTTCACTGTGAGACCCCGAATGGCATCTCCGTCTTCCCCATTCTTGGATGGAAGGAAACATTCTGGGAAAATAACCACATCTATTACCATAGGACGCACCACATTTACATTGAGCAGCTTTCATGATCATCGTTCAGTGCAACCACACTTTGGAGTCATGGCCGACACATATATTCGGGAAGTTGCAAAGCCAGCCCTGTTTTTTATTGCAAGCTCCCTCCATTATCTATACTAAATCTGGTTATTATTTTTCCAGCCAATTCAAAGCAACCAACTTACTTGTTCTTGTTTGAAACAGGGATTCCCCCTGCTATAGCCGTAGGGACACGTTTCCCGACCACTGTTCTCTGTCCAACTACCTGGGAATGAGGTTTAACTGCCAAAGTTCAGTTTTATTTGAGTGTTGTCTGCACTGTAGGGGTGCTCGGGCTTTGGACAACACTGAAGCTCACTCTGTGAACGATGAATTTCTTAGTACTATTTTCCTTCGGAGGATCTTCGAGAATGATGAGCTATCTGAAACGAAATTATCTTATTTGTGGACTCAGACTCTTGGGCAACGAGACAGTCTTGGCCTTGGCAGGGGTTTAGGTCATGCTCTCAGAATTATGCCTAACTTCCAAACGAAAGCGGTACGTCCTCGACTACCTACTCGCCAAAGAGGGTGGGCTTTTTGCCATTGTAAAGGGCAAGTTTATGTTGGGGTTACTGACCGCATCGAGAATATTACCAACCATGTAGATAACATCCACACCTTCCTCACTCAAATGACAGAAGGCACGGAATGCGGAGATTTGGGTTTTGGCTCATGGAACAACGGGTTGATAAGTCTGGCCATGTCTATTGTTATTGTTTTAATTTGCCTCTTTGATGGCGTTGCTATTACTAAATGTATTATTGGTAGGCTAATACTTTCAGTTGACAACTTCGGTTCTCCCCATAAAATGCTTCTTCTCCATCCAAATGACGATGAGGACGTGCGATTGCCTACCCTTGGTTCTTTGGAGGTGGAGAAGGACGTATGTCATTCTCTAGTGTCCATTTGATTGGACTGATCAAATCTGTTTCGATCAGAGTGGTGCTGGAAAAGCACAGCAGGTCAAGTAGCATCCGAGGAGATGGAAAAATCGACGTTTCAGGGAAAAACCCTTCATCAGGAACTAATGGCATCATCAGGGCATCTAATCTAAGCCCTCCCATAATATGGTGTGGTCATGTATCGACTAAAGAGTGGAGATGAGGATCTGGAAACTGAAGACAGGCTGAGGTAACGAGTTGTTATCAGGATGGGTCACTGCAATCCTTCCTTTCATTGAATATTTCCCTGTCTTGTATCGTTCATTAGGCTTTGGTCCTTGAACTGAAGTAACAGTTCAGCTGTCAGGGTGCAGGAGCTACAGATACTGATAGTTAGATATTTCGCAGCTTGCCAGAAATGCGCTATTTAGACCAATGTGTGCACCGTGACCTGCTCAATGATTCACTTGAACCTTTTCAGGAGATGGAATATCATTATCAGACAAGGACAGAACCACAACCAAAGGATCACTGAAACACACCCACACTCTCGCGCAAACATACACGTGCATGTAGAAACACACACTCACCCTCAAACTCACTTACACATGCATGCAGATCACATACCTATACACAGAAATATCGTCAAAGTGAGATATAGGAACATACTGACAAACAAAAGCATACATAAACGTACACATATGCACAGATGCACAATAATACCATCAGTCTGAAACATGGAAACACATCAACACACAGACTACAGCAACATTCCAGCATCCTCACAACACACAGGAATGAAAACAGAGTGCACAAGGGGGCACACCTTCTCGCACATGCGCGGGCACACATATGCACCAAGAAAAACAGGCATACTGAGACACACCCATGTATGGACAGAATGTACACAAATCCACACACAAAGAAATGCAGTCATACTGATGATTTAGAGATGCGGTTGTTGGACTGGGGTGTACGAATTTTAAAATCAAACAACGTAAGATTCTGGTACAACAGGTTTGTTTGGAAGCACCAGATTCCAGCGTCCTCCTCCTTCACCACCTGGTGAAATTTAGCAGGCACAGTGAGAAATCAGAACAAATTTACACACAGTCACACATGCGTGCATGCGCGCGCGCACACGCACGCACACACACACCCACACACACACACACGTATGCACACACAAATACAGATAGAAAAATATTATGTACATGCCAAATGCACACATATCCACACGCAGAGAAATGCAGTCATACTGAGATATAGGAACACATCTCCACATAAAGAATCATACCTCCAACCTCACATACAGATGCAAAAGATCTCAGCGTAAGAGTGATTACACACCAACTTGCAAGGACTGACAGTAACTTCTTCTGCACACACACTAGCAGTTTCAAATATAGTTACTAAACCACAACCACCATGAGATATATACAGAATGACAGTCCGAAACAGAGACACACACACAGAGAGGCACAGAGAGATCTTGACACACGGACAGACAGCCAAACACAGTCTTATCAACACACTCACCTGATTTAACATGAACACAGTCAGGCAGAGACACACCATACTCCCACAATAATACAATGACACTCAGAGAAACACACACATGGTGTCATAGGACCGTCATGACATGCGGAGAGTAATACACACACACACAAACACACACACACACACACACACACACACGCACACACAAAACCACACGGTCATAGGACTGTGACCTCACAAACAGCATACACACAAGCAAAAACACAACAGCTTCACAATGCGCAAAGAACACACAGATAATCAATCACACAGGCACAATAACATACACTCACATAAGAACGCTTACTTTCTCGGGAACACTCATACAAGATTGAATAACATATCCAAATATATAAACACATGAATGGAAATTCACCCAAAAACTTTCCAATGCGCACAAAGGGAGACGCACACATAGAATCATAAACACAGTCATGATGTGTCACACTCAGGGATATATCTAATGACAAAAACTGAGCGACACACAAGCAAAGTGAGATCCCCATAACAGCAATGAAGTACACCCCTATGCGGAGCCACACAGAGACAGTCACACACTGAAAGGGAGACGCATGAACACATTTCCCGCACAGCCACAGAGAGAAGAAAGGAAGATGATCAAAGTCCAGAGGGAGAGACAGAGGGACCGAGAAAGAGATAGACAGAGACAGAGAAGGATAGACACAAAGGGAGACAATGAGACAGACAGACAGATAAACAGGTATAGAGACAGATCGATGCAGACAGGGAGGGACACACAGAGCGAGACAAAAATAGAGAAAGAGAGACACAGCAAGAAACTGAGAGATGGGGGGGCCAGCGTGAGAGAGGAACAAAGACAGACAGGTGAGGTAAAGAGAGTGGGAGAAAGCAATATTTTTGCGAAGTAATTAGACAGGAGGTGAACCCAATAAGCTTTCAAAAACAAATGCACTTCTCCAACAACCAATTCAGATTAGGTGAAGACTGGCACCCGGAACCTTCCCCTGCCAGTTGTAATAAAATTTTAATGTGAGCTGAACAGAGAGAGTCTGACAATCATCATTGTGCAGGAACGACTGCTTCTGCCCAACACCCTCCTCCCCTGCAGGAGAAATGCAGACACCCATCATGCTGGTCTTTAACACTCATCCAACGGGCACTCTGTTAATACCCAATATTGCAGCTGAAACCATCACTCGCAGCCAGCCCGCCATTTGGAATCATTCCTCCAGCCTCTTTCCATCCTCTTTCCATCATAAGTGAAGAATTTACGTGATGAGAACTTCGCTCTGAACTTGGGCAGAGTGGCTGTATAAAATAATGTGTTCGTGCTGCAGCTTAAATCCCTCAGCATTTCTGCCATCAACATAAACTGGAATAGATGAGAGCTCTTCCAACGATATGCTTCTTTAGTGCTAAAGTATAAGGTGTTTGCATCCTGTGCTAACGACAGAAGTACAAAGCTGATTGATATGGTGATGAGAGATATCACCGACTTCCTCAGGTTCTCCATCTCTGTGTCTTTGTGACTCTCTCCATTCCTCTGAACCAGACGGAACAGTCTGTGGCTGCACGAATGAGGACAAAGATAGCACTGCACACAGTGGTATGTCCAGGAAACACCCTCGGTAATAATGATCTTTGAATTACCACAGCATGATCCCAGTGCTAATGAACAGCAGATACCCTGTTGCCATAGCCAACAGGCAGCGCGTAATGCAGTTATAGAGGCCGTACTTTCGCCATGACAGAACCAAAATAACCGGGAAATAATCAGAAGTCACTAAGCAAACATTCTTCATGACTGCTCAACGGAAGATCTTCATATCTAACTGGGACAGGGGATTGACAGATGGCGGAAGGGCGCAATTTCTAAGGTGATTAACCAAGGTAAAAGGTTTGGAGGGGATTTGAGGAAAAGGTTTTCACTCAGAGAGTGGTATGTGTTTTGATACGTCAGTGCTTGGGAGGGTTATTGGTGAAGGAAACCTCAAAACATTTAACAACAAATTGGGAAGAGTCCAGATTTTTTTTAGCCTTTATAGCACAATCTTGATGGACCGACTGACCTCTTCAGTACAGTCGGGTTCCACAATTCAAAGAATTATTTCTGGGAAGTAGGCTGGGAAGCGAAACATTTTTATAAAGGAAATAAATGAGTTATGAATACCATAATTATAAAAATGAATCATAAACAGCTGGCGAAACTCATCAGGTATGGAAGCACCTGTAGAGAGTGAAACCGAATTAATACAATCATTCTTCATCTGAAAACGTTCCTCTGAACATTTGTCAAAGAACTCAAAACATCAACTCGGTTTTCTTCTCGCGCAAGGCCCTATCATTGCAAACAAAAGACTGGTGTTGATTCTTAAAGGGAATTGAGAATCATCATATTGATGTTTATCGACAATGAAACATTTGTTCTACTGGTCTTAGAATGCTGGGCGAAATTAGAGTCTTAGAGATCTAGAGGAAGGAAACATTGTTCCAAGTCGTCCTTGCTGATCAGATATTCTGTAATAATTGCGTCCCATTTGTCCTCATCTCCATCAAAACCTTTCCTCCTCATTTACCCATCCGGTTGTGTTTGAAATGTTGCATTTGTATCACTCTCCACCACTTCATCTGGCAGTTCATTCCATATATGCACCACACTTTGCATGGAAATGGTTTTCCATTAGGTACCTTTTAAATCTTTCCACTGTCACCCTGAACCTATGCCCCGGGCCTCTGGACTCCCCCACCCCAAAGGAAAGAACTTGCCTATTTATCCTATCTATGCCCCTCACGATTTTATAAACCACTATATGATCACTCTTCAGCGTCCAAAGCTCCATTAAAAACAGACTCAGCCTATTCAACCTTTCTCTATTACTCAAACCCTCCAAACCTGGCAATATCCATGAAAATCTTTTATGAACTCTTTCATGTTTCACACCACTCTTCTGATAGGAGGGAGACCAGATTTGAACACAAATTTTCCAAAAGTGGCCGAACGAATATCCTGTACAGGTAGAAAATGAACTCACAACTCCTCTAATCAATGCTCTGAACAATGAAGGAGCACATACGAAACGGCATCTTCATTATCCTAGCGTCCAAAGACTCCACTTTCAGGGAACTACAGAACTGCACTCCAAGGTTTCTTTGTTCAGTAACATTCCCCAGGAGCTTACCTTAGTGTACAGGTCCTGCCCTGGTTTGCTTTTCCAAACTGCAGCACCTCACATTTACATAAAGTAATCTCCATCTGCAACTCCTCAGTCCATTGGCCCATCTGATGAAGATCCCGTTATTCACGGACATAACTTACTTTGCTATCTACTATTAGTTACATTTTGGTTACATCTGCAAATTTACTAGCTATACCTCCCATATTCACATTTAAATCATTTCTATAAATGACAAAAAGCAGTGATTCAGTATCAACCCTTGTGGAACACCACTGGTCACAGGCCTCCAGTCTGAAAAGCAGCCCTCTACCACCACTCTCTGCCTTCTACATTCCAGCCCATCCTATATCCAGATTGCTAGATCTCCCTCTTTTCCATGTGGTCTGAACCTGCTAATCAGTGTACCATGAGGAACCTTGACAAACTCCTTAGTGACGTCCATATAGATCACGTCCACCACTCGGCCATCATCAATCCTCTTCGTTACTTGTTCAAAAATTCAATCAATTTAGTGAAACATGATTTACCACGAGCAAAGCCATGTTAACAACCACTAATTAGTCATTGCCTATCCAAATACAGTGTACATATAAATCCTGTCAATCTGGATTTCCCTCCAACAACTTCCATACCACCAATGTCAGGCTCACCTGTCTAAAGTTTGCTGGGTTATCCTTACAACCTTTCTGAAACAGTGGCGCACATGAGGCAACTTGCAGTTTTCCAGCACATCACCTATGACGATTGATTTTCCAAGCATCTCAACAAGGGTCCAGCATTCACTCCCCTAGCTAGCCACAGATCAAATTCTGGGGATTTATCAAACTTTATGCATTATTTCATAACCAGCTCATCCTGCCCTGTACTATGGACATTTTTCAAGATGTCACAATCTATTTCCCCACATTCTATGCTTTCCAGGCCTTTCTCCACAGTAAACAATGATACAGAATGCTCGTTTAGTATCTGCCCCATCTTCAGCAGTTCCACACATAGATTGCCTTGCTGATCTTTGAGCGGTCTTCTCTCCTTAAATACCTTTTCGTCCTGAATATATTTAAGAAATGGCCTTGGATTCTCCTTAACCCTATCTCCTTAACTCTATTTGCAAAAATTATCTTTTGTCCCGTTTTTGCAGTACGGATATCCCTCTTAAGTATACTCCTACTGCCTTTGTACTCTTTGAAAGATTCACTTGATCTCTGCTGTCTAAACTTATCTTATGCTTCCTTATGCCTGCCAACCTCTTCTTTCACCCAAAAAGGAACATACTCTAAGATCTTGCCAAATGGCCATCTTCCAATTTAGAACTTTAACTTTTAGAACTGTTCTGTCATTTTCCATCACTATTTTAAACGAAAAGAGTGCAAGTTTCTGGTCCCAAAGTGTTGCCCCACCTACACCTCAGTCACCTGCCCTGTCTTGTTTCGCAAGAGTAGTTTAGATTTTGTAGGTTTTCTACTAGGTACATGTACACACTGAAACAGAAAATTTTGAATTTAACACTCAGCAAATTCATCTCCATCCCAGCCCTTAGAATTGTGGCAGTCCCAGTCTATATTTGGAAAGTTAAAATCCCCTTCCATGACCACACGTTTATTCTTACAAATAACTGAGATCTCTTCACAAATTTGTTTCTCAATTTCCCACTGACTGGTGGGGAGTCTGTAGGGCAATCACACTAAGGTGAACAGCCCTTGCTTAATTCTCAGTTCCACACAAATATCTTCCCTGTATGTCTTCCCAGGAATATCCTCCTTAAGTAAAGCAGTAAAATTATCCGTTATCAAAAAGCAAATCTCGCCACCTTCTCTTGTGCACCTTTATGTCCTTCCTGCAGCACTTCTATCGTGCAGCATGAAACTGCCAGTCCGGTCAATCCCTGAAAGCCATCTGTGTAATTGCTATGATATTCCAGTCCCATGCTCCGAACCATGACTACAGATCACCTGTCTTCCCAGTTCTGCATCTTGTACAGAAATGAATGCAATTTAATTTGGCAGTCCGCCCTCATTCACTGCTTTGGGCAACCCTACACTGACTATTGGACTTGCACCTTTTCCCAGTTGTATCAGTCTCAGACTGATTTATTTCCTCATGATCGCCCTGGCACACCACCCCAGCCCCGCACCTCCACCATCCCCGCACACCCCACTCCAACCTTACTAGTTTCAATCTTCCTTAACATCACGAGCAAATCTCCCTGCAACTTTTCTTTCAATTCAGGCGCAATCTGTCCTTGTCATAGAGGTCACTTCGATTCCAAAAAATATTCCAATGATTCAAAAATGTGAACCCTTCTGCCTTGCACCAGCTCATCAGCCATGAATTCATCTGCTATATCTTCCGATTCCTATACTCACTAGCTCGTGACAACTAGAGTAATGCCGATATTACTACCCCCAAGGACCTCCTTCCTGCCTGACTTCTTATATTCCCCCTTCACAATTTCCACCTTTATCCTTCATATATTGCTAGTTCCAATATACACAAAGACCTCCTGCTGGTCGCACTCCCCTTTAAGAAAGTCTGCACCCTCTCTGAGAAATCCTTGATCCTTGCACTCGTGAGGCAACAAGCACACTTGTCCGCGGCAATTTCTTTCTCTGCATCTGAGCAAAGACCCCTGGTCACAATTGATCACTTCGAACCTGACATAACCCTAATTACATTAGAACCAGTCTTTGTACCAGAAACTTGGCTGTCAGTGCTACATCACTCCCTACAATTTCCTAAACAGCATATAAGTTTAAAATACACATGACCACAGTAGACTCCTGTGGTAACTATACCCCTCTCCTGCCTTTCCTAGCGATAACACAACTGCTTGATCGTGTCGGCTTTTGTTCACTTGCTCCTATAGCTGCCATCCATCAGACCACCGAGCCCCCGAAAATTGCTCATTGTCTCTAAATGCTGCTCCAACTGATCCATGCGATATGATCGGTTTTGCAACCAAGCATATTTACTGGAGACATAATCATCACAACTTGGAGGTTCTCCCTCATCTCCCACATCAAACAGGTAGAGTACATCACTCCACTGAAGGCCATCTTCGCACCCTAATAATCTACACCCCCAGAAAATACCACAGCCTTACTGCTCTAAGAGACAATGCTCCTGGCTAATGCAGTGCCTAGACTTTATATTTTTACATTTTAATCAAGTGACAGTTCTCAATCAAGCCTATAACCAAAAATAACTCACACTACTCAAATGGTAGATTTACACAAAAAAGAACTCAGCAACACAACATGTAAAAACCATAAATCTACCTACTCCTGTGCTGTGAACTCTCCCATACAGGCTCCTCCTTTATTTACATTGTGTTGGGTTGACCTTTTTTCCCTAAATTTCCAAAATAATGCAACAGCTCATAAAACAATAATTACTATTCACGGAATTTGTGGAAGTCAGCGCTGACACCTAAAATACTCCAAGTATTGGAGCATCTCTCATAGCCACAATCTTTTCCAGTCCTCGAATTAGGATTACCTCGAATCGTCTGGTCACTATATTACAAAACATGAGTTGTTGCACTTGAGAAGATGTAATTGTCTGGCGGACATTGCGAACAGAGCTGAGAATGGCTTGTTTCATCATCAAAAGTGCAAACCACGATCTGACTCATCTCTGCGTTGATAAACGAAGGATCTGTTAACTCATTGATTCCCACACAGTTTGTTTTGCAAAATGATCAATTCTTTGTCAAATTTAGCAACTGTTCTAATTTGGCTGACATTCAGTCAGCAAATAATGGAAAATGCAAATAGGGAGATGTGACTTTTTACTGTATTCTCTGCATTAGCTGACTCAAATCGTTTTGGAATGTGCTTATTGATATTTAATGAATAAACAACACAATACAAAACAAGACAGGCAGATTACTACTGCAATTAGTGAATTGAGCAGCTCCAATCCATTGTATAATATGATATGATTTTAAAAATCACATCTCGCTGACTCTCTATTATGTTATATCATGTCAGAGGCAATTAAACTTTAAATTGATAATCCAATGAAGTGTTCATACCCGATACGTCAATTCTCCTGCTCATCGGAAACTGCCTGAATTGCTGTGCCTTTCCAGCATCACACTCTCGACACTGATCTCCAGCATCTGCAGGTATTAATTTCTCTTCGGTGATGACGAGTAATTTGCACTCAGCCGCATTTCTGTGAGCCAGCCAGTGTCTCATGTAGTTCCATTGTTACAGATCTGGCAGGGGCTGAGGGAATTTGTTTTGCATTGGATCTGGTGCTGAGTGAGGGAGTAGTAACTTTGGGAGAGGTAATCTGGAATTACATCTCATTGTTCATGCCTGATCAGTGTCTGGGGCATATAATCGATCTGGACGAATGTCGTTGGGGCGCAATGTATTTGAAGAGTGGGGTTAGTTTATGAGTTCATCGGGAGTTAGCCTCGTGTTTAATAGCCTCACTTCTGTTCCAGCACAAGCTGATTAATTACAGAACACGCCAGATCCTCGTCACAAATCCAACTTGATGGATGATAACCTTATTTGTTTTAATTTAACAAACTAATCTATTGATGAAAGTAAACACACAACGCTGCAAATATTGTTTCCTCATCAAAACAGAAGTTTATTGCAAAAGAAATGACGACAAACTAGAATAAACCAAACTTCGCACCTATAACACAGAGTCAAAGGCAATGACACGCAGTATATTGCATAACTCTCTTTAATCTCAAAACAATGTATCAATGAAACAAAAGGACACGATCTTTATCGATCTACACAACACGACTCTCAGTGCCATTCCAAAGAAAACAATTCCCATAATGGGTGGTACGGTATAAGCACTGCTGCCTCACAGCGCCAGAGACACGGCTTCAATTCCCGCCTCAGCATCTGACTGTGTGGAGTTTGCACATTCTCCCCGTGTCTGCGTGGGTTTCCTCAGGGTGCTCCGGTTTCCTCCCACAATCCAGAAATGTGCAGGTTAGGTTGGTTGGCCATGCTAAATTACACCGGAGTCTTAGGTTAAGTGCAATGCAAGATAGCCATGTCCAGTGGTAAGGCAAAGTATAGGAAGGACACAATTCGTGAACCATGGATGACAGGAGAAATTGTACAACACGCCAAGAGGAAAAGGGAAGCGTACAAAAGATCGAAGCAGTTAAGAACAGAACGGGCCCTGACGGAATGTTGGAAGAGTAGGACAAGTCTTCAACAATCAAGGGTATTAGGGGTCATGAAATAGCTTTAGCAAGCAGAATTGGGGACAATCCCAATGTATTTTATTCTTATATAAGAAGCAAGCAGGTAACTAGGGAAAGGATTGGTCCTTTAAAAGATAATGAGGGAAGGCTGCGTGCCAAACCTGAGAGAATGGGTGAAATTCTGAATGATTGCTTTGTGTCAGTGTTCACTGAGGCGAGGAACATGATGAATCTTGAGATGACAGATAGAAGTTTGATTAGTCTGGATCACGTTGGCATAAGTAGGGCAGATGGGTTGGGTATGCTAGAGGTTATTAAGGTGGATAAATCAACAGAATTGGATGGGATCTATCCCACGGGAGGTGAGAGAGAAAATAGCTGGAGCCCTTACAGATATCTTTGGGGAAAAATTAAATACAGGTGAGGTGCTGGAGGACTGGAGGGTTGCTCATGTTATCCCCCCGTACAAGAAGGGTAGTAGTACAGACAAGTAACTTCAGACTCGTGACCTTGACGTCGGTGATGGGGAAGTTACTGGAGAGGTTACTTAGAGGTAGGTTCCATTTATATTTAGAAAAGAATGAGTTATCAATGATCGGCAACATGGTTTTGTGCGGGGGAGATCCTGCTTTACCAACATAATAGAGTCCATTGAGGATGTCACCAAGTTTTTAGATGAATGGAGGGCTGCTGATATCATATAAATGGACTGTAGTAAGGCATTTTATAAGGTTCCCCATTGTAGACTAATGGAGAAAGTGAAGTCACATAGTGTGCAGGGTGTTCTAGCGAGGTGAGTAAAGAACTGGTTGAGCAACAGGAGACTGAGAGTAGGAGTTGAAGGGAGTTTTTCGAAATGAGAAACCTGACCAGTGATGTTCCTCAGGGGTCAGTATTACAGATTTGTAGATTACGTACAGTGTGGAAACAGGCCCTTCAGCCCAACAAGTCCATACTGATCCTCCGAAGAGCAACGCACCCAGACCCATTACATTTACTGCTTCACCTAACAGTATGGGCAATTTAGCGTGGCCAATTCACCTGACCTGCACATTTTTGGACTGTGGGAGGAAACCGGAGCACCAGGAGAAAACCCACGCAGACACGGCGAGAATGTACAAACTCCACACAGACTGTTGCCTGAGGCAGGATTATGAACCCGGGTCACTGGTGCTATGAGTCAACAGTGCTAACCACTGTCCCCACTGTTCTTTGTAATATACATAAATAATCTAGAAGAGGGCATTGTTGCTATGATCAGCAAGTTTACAGATGACACAAAGATTGGTGGAGGAGCAGATATCATAAGGGACTGTCAGAAAATAAGGAGGATATAGATAGACTGGAGAGTTGGGCAGAAAAGTGGCAGTTGGCTTTCAATCCAGACAAATGTGAGGTGATGCATTTAGGTAAGTCTAATTCTAGAGTGAATTATACAACGATTGGAAGAGCCTTGCGAAAAGTTGATGGACAGAGAAATCTGGGAGTCCAGGTCCATTGTATGCTGCAGAGTTGCATCGAGTGGTCAAGAAGACATATGGGGTACTGGGCCAATGGTCGGATACTTGGTGGTGTGGTTGAGCAGAGGGATCTTGGTGTCCATGTACACAGATCTCTGAAAGTTGCATCGTAGGTAAATAGTGCTGTGAAGAAGGCATATGGTGTACTGGCTTTTATTGGAAGAGGAATTGAGTGACGGAGTCCTGAGGTCATGTTGCAGTTGTATAAGACTCTGGTGCGGCCGCATCTGGAGTATTGTGTGCAGTTTTGGTCGCCATACTATGGGAAGGATGTGGAGGCACTGGAACGGCTGCAGAGGAGGTTTACCAGGATGTTGCCTGGTATGGTTGGAAGATCGTATGAGGAAAGGCTGAGGCACTTGGGGCTGTTTACATTGGAGAAAAGAAGGTTTAGGCGTGACTTGATAGAGGTGTACATGATGATGAGGGGTTTAGATAGGGTTGAACATGCGAACCTTTTTCCACGTATGGAGTCAGCTATTACCAGAGGGCATAGCTTGAAATTAAGGGGTGGTAGGAAGAGGACAGAAGTTAGGGGTAGATTCTTTACTCAACGAGACGTTACTTCATGGAATGCCCTGCCAGTAGCAGTGGTGGACTCTCCCTCTTTATGGGCATTAAAACGGGCATTGGATAGGCATATGGAGGATAGTGGGCTAGTGTAGGTTCGGTGGGCTTGGATCGGCGCAACATCGAGGGCCAAAGGGCCTGCACTGCGCTGTATTTTTCTATGTTCTATGTTCTATAGTATGCTTGCCTTAATTGGACGGGGTATTGAGTATAAGCACTGGCAAGTCATGTTAAAATTATCCAAGACATTGGTTCGGCTCCATGAAGAATACTGTGTACAGTTTTGGGCACCACATTACCAAAAGGATGTGAACGCTTTGGAGAGGGTGCAGAGCAGGTTTACGAGGATGTTGCCTGGTATGGAAGGTGCTCGCTTTGAAGAGAGGTTGAGGCGGTTAGGTTTATTTTCACTTGAAAAAAAGAGATTGAGGGGGACCTGACGGAGGTTTACAAAATCATGAACGGTGTTGACAGGGTGGATAGAGACAAGCTTTTTCCCAGAGTGAAGGATTCAATAACGAGAGGTCATGCTATCAAGGTGAGAGGTGGAAAGTTTAAGAGGAATATACGCGGCAAGTACTTCACAATGAGGGTGCTTGTCGTTTCGAACAGAGGTGGTGAAGGCAGGCACGGCAGATTCGTTGAAGATGCATCTGGACAAATTCATGTGTAGGTGGGGTACAGAGGGGTACAAATGCTTCGGAATTGACCAACAGTTTTAGACGGTACATTTGGATCGGATCAGGCTTGTCTCTCTTATGGACAGACTTTTCTGTGGCCAGCATAGAAAAAAACACAATGGTGTGTTGTTTCCCTGGTGCCAGGATCAAGGATGTTCAGAGAGAGTGCAGAATGTTCTCACGGGGGTGAGGGGCCAGCAGGAGCTCATTGTCCACATTGGAAATATTATGGAATGCCCTGCCAGCAGCACTAGTGGACTCTCCCTCTTTATGGTCATTTAAGCGGGCATTGGAGAGGCATATGGAGGTTATTCGGCTCATGTAGGTTAGGTCGGCTTCGGTCGGCGCAACATCGAGGGGCGGAGGGCCTGAACTGCGCTGTATTTTTCTATGCTCTATGCTCTATGTTGTATTAAAAGGGACCTAAGGGGAAACCTTTTCATACAAAGGGTGGTGCATGTGTGGAATGAGCTGCTAGACGATATGATGGTAGCTTACATTTAAAAGTAATCTGGAAGGGGAACCGTTTAGAAAGATTTTAGACAGATGTTGGGACAGATGAGACGATATTAATTTAGGATATATGGACCGTATGAACAATTTTGTCGAAAGAGCCTGTTTCTGTGCTGTATATCTTTCTGACACGAACTATGCCTGGTAAGTGAATAGCGGTTTACCAAATGTTCCATTTTTAGGTGAATATCACCACTTTCAATCACAATTCTCTGTTAGAAATAGATCCCTATGTTTTTGGTTGAAATGATAGGGTCTTGCGTGCGCAGAAACATGAGATTATGTTTTGAGTTCAATGATCCATATTAGGTGAAAATGCTCTGATTAACAGTGATTCCATTAACTCTGTTTCTCTCCCCACAGATTCTGCCATACCTGTAGGGTTTTGCCAGTTATACCTCATTCAGTTTCACGTTTTCAGCATTCAAATCCCTTTCATTTATTGCATTAAAATGCTTCACTTCCCAATCTTCCCCCAGAAGTAATTCTTAGAATAATAAAATCCAACGACACTGAAGAGGTGCTTCGTGCCACTCAGTTTGTGCTATAAAATCGACACGACATCTTATACCCGCCCCAGCTTCGAGCACTCTGCACATCGTCTCAAATAAAATGACGCTTCAAATGTTCATACAAGTAGTTTTCAAGGTTTGTGCGGTTTCCTGCTTTATCACCCTCCAGGGAATGAATTACCACACCCACACCATTCTCTGGGTGAAAACACCTTGCAAAGACCCCCTCTAAACCTTTTCCCTTTCATCTTAAAAAAAGATGCCCTCTACCATCTGTTGATTGCCTGCCCACAAGTAGTCAACCACAGGATAGAGCTGCTTCAACCAATGTGTCAGGCCATTGAAGATGGCATATTCAAACTCGATATCTGAACACTTCCAGCTGGCCCAGTTCGGTGCTGCGATCGTCTATTGCTCTCTGAACCGACGCAGAGAATATTTGATCATTAATTTCTGATTTGCAGTTTACCTCCTGTGTCTTTCAGTTAATTTGCTGGCGGTTTTGGTTCTCGCATGGGAAAAATGTGGCCTCTCCAACTGCACAATGCGTTGGCCATGGCAACATCGGATCTCCTGTTCATTCTCACTGAGATCATTATGTGGCAATTCAAATACATTTACTACCCAGGATCTTTCCTGAACATGACTCCTGTGCGCAGTGCTGTCGATGCCTTACCTCGAGCAGCAACAGACTGCTCCGTCTGGTTCACTGTCCTTTTCCCCTTTGAACGTTTGGTGGCCATTTCCTGTTTGAAACTGAAGAGAAAATGTTGGACAGAGAAAGACTTGGCTGTGGCTCTGGCTGCAACCAGCATTCTACTCTGTTCAAAAAATATTCCCTACTATTTTCGGTTTCAACCTGGGAGGATAATTGACAATGTTCAGTGGTATTCTCGAACAAAGTCAAGTTATGAGACTGATCCCAGGTGGCTGGGGTTTAAGTGGTTCGCTCTCATTTTGATGGCTTTAATCCCAATCGTGTTAATTCTGTGGATGAATACTCTCACGGTCAGGCACAATTTAGTGGCCAAGAGCCAGATGGGTCAGAGGAAGGGAGACAGTCACAAAGATGCAGAGATGGAGAGCTCGAGGATGTCGGTACTTTCCCTCTCCACCATATCCATCAGCTTCATACTTCTGTAGTTCATGCACGGTGCAAACGTCTTGTTCAATATCATGAAAAGAGGGAATTATTGGAGGTACAGTCCTGTCATCAGTGTTGCATACACTGGAGAAATGCTGAAGGATTTCAGCTGCAGCACAAACACATTATTTTATGCAGCGAATCTGCCCAAGTTCAGAGCGAAGTTCAGGAATTCAGTGCACCAACTGGTCATGTAAATTCATCACTTAATGAATTGGCAAAACAACTGAGAGAGGTCCAGAGGCAGCCGCAGTGTTCCCAGCGCAGGAATTGAAGATGTACGGCAAGGATTCCATCAGCACAAGCACATGGATTTGAGAATAACACCCAGTGCAGGATGCGGGGGGCAGTAACAGGATGGATCACCATTCACCCTGCGCAGGAGCATGCTGCTATCCTTGATTGACTGACGGATTGACACACACTGGGGCACACAATGAGCAGCAAGAGGCTATTCAGCCCGTCGTGTCTGATTGCCCTGCCAGCCCAGAAAATCGTGATTGATGCAATTGTACCATCAATCCCACATTTCACTGTGCATCTGAACACCTCTCCCACATCATTCCTCAAAACATTTGCAATAATTTATCTGCACTCCCTTTCAATGATACTGAAGGTTATGACAAAGGGACAGCAGGTAAGAGGGGAAGAGGTAACTTTCTGGTCCAGGGTAGGATGGAAAGAGGCTGCAAGAGTGATTCCAAATGATGGAAAGGCTGCGAAGGATGGGTTCAGCTGGAACATTGAGTGTTCACGGACAGCCCTGTGGGTGAGTGTTAAAGACTGAGGCAGGAGGGGTCTCTGAATTTTCCTTGCAGGTGTGGAGGGGGGAGGGACAGAAACAGTCCCTCCTGCACCATGATAATTGTCAGCGCCTCTCTGTTCAGCTCACAATAAACACTTTATTACAACAAGGGAAATGTTCTGGGTACTGGTGATCTCCTCATCTGAATGGGATGTTGTTACGTGCACATTTGTATTTGAGTGTGTTTATTGCGTCCACCTTTTGTCGACTTCATTCATAAGGTTATTTCAGACTCTCCTTCTCTGCCTCTTTCTGTCTGTCTTTGTCTGTTCCTCTCTTCCTCTCTCGCGCTGTGCCCCATCTCTCATCTTCATGCTCTCCCTCTCTCTCTGTCTCACTCTGTTTATGTCCATGCCTGCATCGTTCTCTCTCTGTCTCTTTCTCTTTGCCTATCTGCCGATCTGTCAGTCTTTCTGCGCGAGGGTGTCTGTGTATCTCTCTGTATGGTGCGGAGGGGGCTTCATTGCCTTTGTGGCGATCTCCATGTGTGTATGTGTGTGTGTGTGTAGGGGGTGGGGGGTGAGGTGGCTTCATTGCCTTTTTGGGAATCTCCCTGTGTGTGTGCCGGAGGGGGTTTTATTGCCTTTATGGGGATCTCCCCGCATTTGGGGACGGGGCAGGTGGCTTCATTGTCTTTGTGGGCATCTCTGTGTGTGTGTGGGGAGGGAGTTGGCTTCATTGCCTTTGTGGGGATTTCCTTGTGTGTGTGGTAGGTGGCTTCATTGCCTTTGTGGGAATCTCCCTGTGTGTGTGTGTGTGTGTGTGTGTGTGTGTGTGTGTGTGTGTGTGTGTGTGTGTGTGTGTGTGTGTGTGTGTATGTACGTACCTCAGTAATTGTCCTTGAACATGTCCCTCAGTGTGACACATTATGACTGTCTTTATGAATGTTAGTGTGGCTTTCGATTTGTTTGTGTTGGTAAGTATTTCGATTCATGCATACATGTGTTTGGGAATGTTATTCAGTCTGTCTGAGATCGTTTCTGTGAAGGTGGGCATTTTTACGTTGGCGTACGTTACTGTACCTCTGTGATTGCGTATCTGTCTGTGTTTTGCACATGTGCATCTGTTGCGTTTGTGCCTGTGTGTGCTGTTTGTGGGATTGCGTTTCAATGACGATGTGGTTTCGCGTGTGTGTGTTCTGTGATACGATATGTGTGTGTCTCTGAGTGTCATTATATTAATGTGGGATTGGGGAGTGTGTTTTTGCCTGGCTGTGTTCTGGTTTAAGCAGGTGAGTATGTTGTTCAGACTGTTTTTGGCTGTCTGTCCGTGTGTCAGGATATTTCTGCGCCCCCAAAAGGATCTCACTGTGTTTGTTTCTGTGTGTCACTCTGTCTATATCTAATTGTGGCGATGGATCTGTAACTGTGTTCGAATGTGTTTTTGTGTATGTACAAGAAGTTGCTGTCATTCTTGCAGGTTGGTGTGTAATGTCTCTTAATCTGAGTTTGTTAATGTAAGTGTGTGAAGGTGTGAGTGTGATTCTGAGTCTGCGTCCCTCTATCTCAGTATGACTGTATTTCTTTGTGTCTGGACATGTGTGCATTCTGACCATACGTGGGTGTGTTCCTAACTGTCTTAGTATGCCTGTTTTCGTGTGTTTGAGTGTGTGTGCACGTGCGCGCATGAATGCTCAAGCCTATGTGAGTAGCTGTTCCCCATTCAGGACTCTGATTGTTTTCCTGTGTGTGTTGTGAGGGTATATTTCTTTACTCTTTGGAAAGGAGTGTTCTCACATTTCAGTTGGACTTTGTTATTGTGCAAGTGTGCATATCTGTGAGTTGAATGTTCGCATGTGGATGTGTTTTTATTTGTCAGTAAGTCCCTATATCATACTTTGCATTTCTGTGTGCTGGTGTGCTTCTGTTTGCATGTGCACATGTGTATGTGATGATGTGGGCGTGTTTCAGTGTCCCTCTGGGTGTGGTTCTTTCTCTGTCTGATCATGAGACTTCCTCCCCTGAAAAAGGACACGTGAACCCTCAGCAGGCCATGGTGCACAGATTGCTCTCAATGGTGCGTTTCAGCAAACCTGGAAAATATCTAGGTATCAGTATCTGTACCTCCTGCACCCTGTTTGCGGAACTGTTACGTCAGTTCAAGGACCTAAGACTAATGAAAAAAAAGACAGGGAAATATACAATTAAAGGCAGGATTCCAGTTGTTTCTTCCATGTTTGTACCAAGGATGCAATACATACACTTTTTTCATGTTGGAGCTGTTTGTGTCCGTCCATAAATGTTGTTATAGACTGCATCATTCCACCATACAATGTATCAGCTGAATAGGACCATTTAGCCCATTGAGACTGCTCTGTCATTTGATCATGAATGATTTGTTTCTCAATTCTATTCTCCGGCCTTCTCCACACTACTTTTGATTTCCCGATGAACCAGCTCCCCACCTTTCACTGTTTTTAATGCAATTGTTCTGGACCAGACCCTCTAAAAGCATTTTAAGATGGAAGCCCAGACCCTAACGTTTCTATTTGTTTTGTTCATGTGTAAAGTGGATGTTCCAGGATTGATGGAGCAGGAATATATTCATCGGTTTAAGTGAAGCAAAGTTTATATACAGAGCATCGAATGAAACACATACAAATGAAAACAGAAGACTGCATAACTTCACCCATCCGAAAACTCAGCAGACTGTCCCAACTTAATGAATGTTCAAAATTCCTCCCACAACCTCCATCAGCACCCAATGTCAAAACAGGTAAAATCAAACAGAGGGTCTTGCAGAAGAGAAGTCAGAGAGAGATCAGCATGGAACAACTTCTTCCTTGTCGCTGTTCTTTTTACCAGCAGTTTAAAAATCTGACAACTTGCAAACACCAACCCAAATTAAACCAAACCAGAAAAAATCAGAGGTGGGAGAATTGGCCACACCCCTTTCATTGCAGATAGTTTTATATTTGAAAGACTTTTTGCCTGAAACAGTTTCTGTTAGCGACCATGAAATTGTCTCTGCAACCCATCCAAACTCAACATCCAAGAACAAATGCATTTACAAACACACGAAGAAAGAAAAGAAAGGACACACTACCTTGGTAAAGGGGCAGCATCATCACGCACTCAATCTTTTGAACTCCACAACACTCTGAAGCATTGATTTCCACAGATGAAGCACACTTTGGCTGAAGAAATTAATTCTAGTCTCAGTTCCAAATGTCGCCCCTTTATTCTGTGGCTATGTTCTCTGGTCCTACTCTCTCCTACATGTAGAAACTGCTCATGAAAGGAAGTACAATGCTGGTCTGAGGCTGTGAATGACAGTCTCTGTGGCTGTTTGGAATTGGTGGACTGGGCCATGTTAAAGTACTCAGTGGAAATCCTGGATGAGCAAACCACCACCATCACAGACATCGTGGGCAAATGCAAGGAGGACTGCTGAGTGAAGAATTCAATCCGAGTGTTCCCCAAGCGTCAAACTTCAGTGAATCAGGAAATCCTCTCCTGCTGAAGACCAGACGAACAACTTTCAAGTGGGAAGACCCTGACCTATAAAGGGAATCTAGATCTGAGTTCCGCTGGGCTATCAGGGATTCCAAGAGGGAGGACCAGACCACATAAGAGGTCCATACCTACGAAACAGATTCCTGCTCCCTATGGCATGGCTGAAAGAACATTCGAGGATGCAAAATGAAGCAGAGCAAGATAGCGGACAAAGACACGTCCCTCCCTGAGGCGCTTATTGCTTTCTCTGATTGGATTGAGCAGAATGCCAGTGGCGCAGTGACTCCTGCCCCAACTGCCCCAGACACACCTGTTCCCTCGTTCACTATGCACACGTCAGAACAGTTATCCTGAGAGTCAACCCAAGGAAAGTATTGGGCCTGGATGGAGTCCCTTGCCGTGCAATTAGATCCTGAATGGAAAAACTGGCTGGGGTACTCACTGACATCTTCAAACTCTCCCTCCAACACGGTGAAGACCCGATCTTCTTCAAGAGGACGACCACCATCCCCCCACACACATTCTCTCTCTCAGGTTCACACGCATTCTCTCTCTCAAGCACACACTCATTCTCTCTCTCACACATACACAAGCATTTCTCTCTGTCACGTACACATGCATTCTCTCTCTCACACACACTCATTCTCTCTCTCACATACACACTCATTCTCCCTCTCATGCACACACTCATTCTCTCTCTCGCTCATGCACACACACGTTCTTTCTCACATAGACATGCATTCTCTCTCTCACATACACATGCAATCTCTCTCACGCACCCTCATTCTCTCGCTCATGCACACAATCATTCTCTCTCTCTCACGCACACATGCATTCTCTCTCTCATGCACACACTCATTCTCTCTCTGAAACATACATTCATTCTCTCTTTCATGCACACACGCATTCTCTATCTCACGCACACACACATTCTCTCTCTCATGTACACATGCGCACTCTATCTCACGCATGCATGCATTCTCTCTCTCTTGAACACGTGCATTCTCTCTCTCACACACACATTCTCTCTCTCATGCTCACTCATTCTCTCTCTCATGCACACACCCATTCTCTCTCTCACGTACACACACATTTTATCTCTCTTGCATGCATGCATTCTGTGTCTCACACACGCTCATTCTCTCTCACACACATGCACGCATTCTCTCTCACGCACACACATTCACTCTCGCACGCACACGCATTCTCTCTCTCATGCACTCAAACATTCTCTCTCACACACATATTCTCTCTGTCACGCACACATTCTCTCTCTCACGCATGCACACATTCTATCACTCGCACACATGCTCATTTTCTCTCTCATGCAAAGACGCATTCTCTCTCACGCACATATTCTCTCCCTCACGCACTCATGCCCTCGCTTTCCCTTACACACACACACACGCCCTCTTTCTTGCACCCACACACTCTCTCGCACATATGCACTCTCCTTCTCTCATGAATGTACACAATCGCCCTCTCTATCACAACCCCTCACACACACTCGCTTGCGTTCACTCGCACAAACTCAATTGTTCACACACACTTTCTCTGTCATGTGCGCACACCCTATCTTTCTGTCTCTCTCTGTCCCGCTATTTCACAGTCGCTCTCTCTCTGTCGTTCTCTCTCTCTGTCCCTGTATCTATCGTGCTCTCTCTCTTTCTCTCTGTCTGTTTGACTCAGGCTCTCTGTCTGTCTCTCTGTCTCTCTTTCTCTGTCTCTCTGTCTCTGTCTGTCTGACTCTCTCTCTGTCTCTCTCTTGGTTTCTCTCTCTCTCTCTGTCTCTCTATCTCACTCCATCTCCCTCTCTCTCTGTTTCTCTCTCCCTCTGTCTCTCTCTTCCTCTGTCCCTCTCTCTGTCACTCTGTCCCTCACTCTCTGATTCTCTGACTCTCTGTCCCTCTTTCTCTGTCCCTCTCTCTCTCTGTTTCTCTGTCTCCCTGTCCATCTCTTTCTCTCTGTCCCTCTCTCTCTCTGTCCTTCTGTTCCACTCTCTCTGTGACCCTCTCTCTCTGTGCCTCTCTCTGTCCATCTCTCTCTGTCCCTCTCTATCTCTCTGTCTCTCTGTCCCTCTCTCTTTCTAATGCTCCCCCTCTCTCTCTGTCCCTCTCTCTCTCTGTCCCTCTCTCTCTATCTCTCTGTCCGTCTCTTCTGTCTCTCTCTCTCTCCGCCCTCTCTCTCTTTCCCTCCGTCTCTCTCTGTGTCCCTCTCTCACTCTGTGTGTCCCTCTCTCTCTCTCTGATTCCCCCTCTCTCTGTGTACTCTTCTGGGTCCCTCTCACTCTCTGTTCCCCTTTCTCTCACTCTCTCTCTCTCTGTGTACCCCTCTCTCTCGGTCTGTCTCTCTCTGTCCCTCTCTTTCTCCCGGTGTCCCTCTCTCTCTGTATCCCTTTCTCTCTCTCCGTCTCTCTGTCCCTCTCACTCTATCTCTCTGTCCCTCTCTTTCTCTGTCTATCTCTGTCTTCTCCCTCTCTGTCTCTTTCCCTCCGTCTCTCTCTGTGTGCCCATCTCTCTCTCTGGGTCCCTCTCACTCTCTCTCTGTCTCTCTGATCCCTCTCTCTCTCTGTTCCTCTATCTCTGTCCCCCTCTCTCTCCCTCTGTTTCCCTCTGTCTCTGTCTCTGTCTCTCTCTCTCTGTCCCTCTCTCTCTCTGTCTCTCTGTCCCTCCCTCTCCCTCAGTGTCTCTCTCTCTCTCTGTGTCTTTGTCCTTCACAGACTGGTGTGACTTACAGCGTGGAATCTAATCAAGGGGTTCAGGGTGGTTCAGATACAGAATAACAGATAGCCCTGAGTGAGATACATTCTGGAATCTAATGGAGGGATATGCGAAGCTTTTTATGTGGAATAACTTGTAACTGGGAGAGAGTCACAAAGTGGACTATAGGCCAAGTGCTTTCAAATCTTGTCTCGACTTAAACGTAATGCAGTCACAAACTACACGACTTTACTGACTCCCCACGGATCCATGGGGAAATTAGACTGACCCCACTGTGTTTCTGTTTCTGACACCTGGTGACATTAATCTGACCCCACTCTGTCTCTGTCACTGACCCCTGGGGACATAAGACTGACTCCACTTTATCTCTGTTACTGACCCTGGGTTTATTAGACTGACCCCACTGTGTCTCTGTCAGTTAACACTGGGGAAATTGGACTGACTCGACCGTGTCTCTGCTTTGGATCCATGGGAACATTATACTGACCACACAGTGTCTCTGTCACTGACCCATGGGTACATGAGACTGACCACACAGTGTCTTTGTTACTGACCCCTGGGTACATTAGTCTGACACGACAATGGCACTGTCACTGACCATTGGATGCATTAGACTGACCCCTCTGTGTCTCTCTCACTGACAGCTGGGCACATTAGACTGTTCTCACTGCGTCTCTATCACTGACCTCGAGGGCATTAGACTGACCCCAATGTGTCTCTGACACTGACCTCTGGGAACATTGGACTAACCCCACTGTGTCTTTGTCACTGAAGCCTGTGTACATTAGATTTATCCTACTGTGTCTCTGTCACTGAACTCTGGGGACATTCGACTGACCCCACTGTGCCTCTGTCACTGACCTCTGGGGACGTTAGACTTACCCACTGTCTCTCTGTCACTGACACCTGGGAACGTTATACTGATCCCACTGTGTCTCTGTCACTTACCACTGTGGGCATTAGACAGACCCCACTGTCCCTCTGTCACTGACCACTGGGGACATGAGTCTGACCCCACTGTGTCTTTGTCACCTACCTCTGGGGTAATAAGACTGAGCCCACTGTGTCTCTCTCACTGACAACTGGGAACATTGGACTAACCCCTCTGTGTCTTTGTCACTGAAGCCTGTGTACATTAGACTTATCCTACTGTGTCTCTGTCACTGAACTCTGGGGACATTCGACTGATCCCACTGTGCCTCTGTCACTGACCTCTGGGGACATTTGACTTACCCACTGTCTCTCTGTCAATGACCCCTGGGGGCATTAGACTCACCCCACAGCGTCTCTGTCACTGACCCCTGGAACATTAGACTGACCCTGCTGTGTCTCTGTCAATGACACCTGCCGGCATTAGACTGACCCCACTGTATCTCTGTTGCTGAACCCTGAGGGCATTAGACTGAACCCACTGTGCGTCTGTCACTGAACCCTGGGGATATTCGACTGAACCCACCGTGTCTCTGTCTAAGACCCCTGGGAACATAGTCTAACCCCACTGTGTATCTGTCACTGACCTCTGGGGGCATTAGACTGACCCGACTGTGTCTCTGTCACGGACCCCTGGAGACATTAGACTGACCCCACTCTGTCACTGTCACTAACCCCTGGATGAATTGAACTGACCCCTGTGTGTCTCTATCACTGATGTCTGGGCACATTCGTCTGACCCCACTATATCTCCATTGCTGACCCATGCGGGAAGTAGACTGACCCCAAAGTGTCTCTGTCATTGACCTCTGGGGACATTAGTCTGACCCTACTTTATCTCTGTCATTGACCTCTGGGGACATTAGTCTGACCCTACTTTATCTCTGTCACTGACGTCTGGGGACATTAGACTGACCCAACTGTATCACTGTCAATGACCCCTGGGGGAATTAGACTGACCCCACTGTGTTTCTGTCAGGGACCCCTGGGGACATTAGACTGAACACACTGTGTCTCTGTCACTGACCCCGGGGACATGAGACTGACCCCACTCTGTCACTGTCACTGACCCCTAGATGCCTTGAACTGACCCCTGTGTGTCTCTAACACTGAACCCTTGGCTTATTCGTCTGACCCCACTATGTCTCCATTGCTGACCCATGCGGGAATTAGACTGACCCCAAAGTGTCTCTGTCATTGACCTCTGGGGACATTAGTCTGACCCCACTTTATCTCTGTCACTGACGTCTGGGGACATTAGACTGACCCCACTGTGTCTCTGTCACTGACCTTGACATTATTAGACGGACTCTGCTGTGTGTGTATCACTGACCACTGGGGGCATTGGACTGATCCCACTCTGTCTCTGTCACTGACCACTGGGTACATTAGACTGACCCCACTGTGTCTGTCTCACTGACCCCTGGGGTCATAAGACTGACATCACTGTGTCTCTGTTACTGACCCTGGGTGTATTAGACTGACCCCACTGTGTCTCTGTCAGTTAACACTGGGGAAATTGGACTGATTCGACCCTGTCTCTGTTACTGACCCATGGGAACATTAATATGACCCCACAGTGTCTCTGTCATTGACCCCTTGGGACATATGACTGACCCCACTGTGTCTCTGTCTCTGAACTCTGGGGACATTAGACTTACCCCACACTGTCTCTGACACTGAGCCCGGGAACATTCGACTGGCACCCCTGTTTCTCTGTTACTGACCCCTGGGAACATTAGACTGACCCCGCTGTGTCGTTGTCACTGACTCCTGGGGGCATTAGACTGACCCCACTGTTTCTCTGTTACTGACCCCTGGGGGCATTAGACGGACCCCACTGTGCCTCCATCGCTGACTCCTCTGTGTTTGATATGCATGTTGTTTGATATGGTCTGCCAGGTTGATGATACCCTCCGAGTTATCTGGAAAGTACAGCAATCATGACCAACAACAGCACACGCTTCTCCAGGTGAGGCTAGCAGATAATGCAAATCCATTCGATTCTGCAATTCCATGGTCCAGCCAGCCACAAGCTCATCTGAGACCTCAGTCAGTGCTTGTCCACATGCCCTGGTCTCTGAAACTGTCTCATCGGCCACGTGTTCCAATGCTGAACCCATGTGAATCAATTCAACGGATGCCCAGCCCATTCAATACACGAGAAAGGACATCATGAGGAAATGGTCTGTTTTGGAAGTGGCTTTTTTGGCTCGTAGATAGTATTGCTTAAGGGATGATGCACGTCAGGTCGCACACAACCCGTACAGCAGCATCCCAACGAAATGGTTGGAAGCCATGGGTAAGCTCTGGTGTTGTATATAAAGTATATGCCATTATAATCTGTAAAATCATAAGCCAATATCATTCAAGGTTATAGGGCAGAACAGACCAATAGACTATTAGAAGTTATTTTCCAAACTCTGGACAAATTACAGTAAAACATTGCACTGTCAGAAATGTTCACTACTGGGCCTTGCCAGTCAAATGAGAGGTCACATCTGCTTTGCACCATCAACCTTCCCTTTACTTATTTCTAAAACATAGGGAACCTGTAACGTCACTTGAAAGGACTGTAAGGGAAGGAGGAACTGTGTCATGATTATTTGCGGGCTGACACCATGTCGAAAATTTAGTCATTTCTTAACCTGCCGATTCCCATATTCTCATGTCCCCATTAACTCCTGTGTGATTCCGACGTAACACCCACTCAACTGCTTCTGGTGGAACGAAAAGGAGGAATTGAAGAGATATTCCTTCCCTTGAATAGATGATGACATGGGCACAAAACCAGCGCTTACTTATATTAAAATTTTCAGCATACATACATGGCATATGTCAGTAAGTATTTGCATGCTGTTCCCCAGTAGGTCAGTGCTTCAATATCAAATGGCCACCGAAGTTAAAGAATTCAGAAAGTTCAAAGAGTACTAAAAATGTCTTCACGCTATGTTCATTCCTGTTTGAGGAGCAATCTTCTTACAATCAGATTGGTGGACCCAGTTCGAGTGTCCTTCAATCTTGACAGAAGTTGATGTGAGTAAGACTTGAAAGGGGCCGCAACAGCATTGTCCCAATTTGTTCCTTTCCCAATTATTAACCAATACATAATCCCCTTGGTTTGCTTTTGGATATTAGGAGGCGATTGTCCCTTCCTTAACTGGGCAATGCGACTTTTGGCCTGCGATTGAAGAAAACTTCAGAGAAAGTGGCAAATGTTTCAATTAATTCTTCATTTGCTCACCCATTACAAGGGGATCCACGCCCTCAGGGGGTTTATCGTGCGCAATCCACAGAGTCCTCATTGGCCGACTGTAAGCTATCTCTTCAACTGACAGTCCAGTCTGCGAATGTGGAGACACTCACATGTACAGTCCTGCCAAGGGCAATACTTGGAGCCAGTTTATTTGACCATTTTAGCTAACTTCTCTTTTAAAGTATGATTGGCCTGTTCCACAATCCCTGCTGCCTGCGGGCGATATGCACAGTGCAGTTGCTGTTCAATGGAGAGTGAGTCACATATTTAAGTCATAAATCGAGGCATGAAATGTTAGTTTCAGCAGCAGGAAGCACAGGAGCATTGACCAGGGGTCTGACGGGAAGGTGAAGCACTGATTTATGAACTTACTGAGAACGTCTGGACCCTCTATTTATGTTTCAGCAGCAAAAAGTGTGGGAGCGTTGACAAGGGCGCTGATGAGCAGTTGAACCACAGATTTAAAAGCCTATCTAGTAAATAGGCGGAGCGCAAGCTGAGCAGGAGCGGACACAGGACTGCTGAGTAAGAGAAGTAATGTATTTGGATGACTGCGTTACCTGAAGCACTAATTAGGTAGTGGCTCCCACCCGTCCTCCTCCTCGAACCAAAAAGAATGTTCTGTGCGCTGGATTGGTAAGATAACTTGCTTTAAAAAAAAATAAATATTGGGAATTTAAAATAGTGGGAATGGCGGTTAGGACCATTGATGTTCCTCCTGCAGAATGTGGGAGGTCAGGGCCACCAATAGTGTCCCTGCTGACTTCATTTGTGTGACGTGCACCCAACCCCAGCTCCTAAGAACCTCTGTTTGGGAACTGGAGCTGGAGCTGGATGAACTTCGGAGGCGGAGGGTGTTATTGAAAAGAGTCACAGGAAGTAGTCAGACCTCAGGGACAAGAAAAAGGTAGATGGGTTCAAGTCAGGTGACGGAAAGGGATCCCCTGTGGCCATGGATTCTGTTGGGCTGGTGGGAACGACTGACCAGGCGAAAGCCACGAGATACAGGTCTCTGGCACAGATTCTGTCGCTGTTTTGCAGAAAGGAAGAGGGGAGATGAGCAGAGCATTAGTCATTGGGGACTCCATAGTTAAGGGGACAGATAGCATGTTCTGTTGGAATGGTTAGTGTGTTGCCTCCCCAGGTGCCAGGGTTCCTGATGTCTCTGATTGTGTTTTCCGGATCCTCGCGGGGGAGGGGGAGCAGCCCCAAGTTGTGATCCACATCATAACCAATAACATAAGTAAGAAAAGGAAAGGGGATACAAGGCTGAAACTCAAGGAGCTCGGGTGGAAGTTTAGAGCTGGAACAAACAAAGTTAATATCTCTGATTTGATGCCCATGTTTATTGCTCGTGAGGCAAGGAATAGGGAGAGAGAGGTGTTGAACATGTGGCTGCAAGAATGGTGCAGGAGGGAGAGTTTCAGATATCTGTGTAATTGGTGCTCTTTGAGGGGTGGTGGGAGATCTACAAACAGGAAGGTCTACACCTGAATCAGAGGGGTACAAGTATCTGGGGATAGGGTTGGGGGCAGCGGGGGGATATTTTCATGCTGGGGAGGATTTAAACCATATCAACAGGAAGATAGGAACCTGAACTGTTATTCCAGTGGACAGGAGATTGAGAGTAGTGAGGTCAGAAACATAGTTTCAAGGTCGCAAGAGAAAACCAGAAGCAGGAAGATCGTTTGAAATATGTCTACCTCAACGCCAGGAGATTGGAGAATAAGGTGGGTGAACCTGCAGTATGAGTTGGTACCTGGGACTTCGATATTGTGGCCATTTCGAAGACATGGGTAGAGCCGGGACAGGAATGTTTTTTGCTGGTTCTAGGGTATGGATGTTTCAGTAATAACATGGAAGGTTGTAAAAGAGGGGGGTGATGTGGTACTGTTCATCAAGGACGATTGAGGTAAGGACGTTTGAGGACTCATCCACTGAGGTAGTATGGGCTGAGGTTAGACACAGGAACGGAGAGGTGACCCTGTTGAATAGTTACATAGATATAATGGAAAGGATAGCAAAGATGATTCTGGAGAGGAGTGCGAAAAACAGCGTAGTTGATATGGGGGACGTTAACTTTCCAAATATTGACGGTAAGTACTATAGTTTGAGTATTTTAAATGGGTCAGGTTTTGTTCAGTGTGTGCACGATGGTTTCTGGACACAGTATGTAGACAAGCTAACAAAGGGTGTTTTGGATTTGGTACTGGGGAAGGAACCAGCCAGGTGATAGATTTAGAGGTAGGTGAGCACTTTGGTGATAGTGACCACAATTCAGACATGTTTACTTTCGTGATGGAAAAGGGTAGGTACATACCACAGGGCAAGAGTTATAGTTGGGCATAAGGAAATTATGATGCGATTAGGCAAGATTTAGGATGCATAGCATGGGGCAGGTAACTGCACGGGGTGGGCACAATTGAAATGTGAGGCTTGTTCAAGTAACAGCTACTGCACATCCTTGATAAGTATATTCCTGTCAGGCAGGGAGGAAGTGTTCGTGTGAGTGAACCGTGGTTTTCAAAAGAAGTTGAAACTCTTGTCACGAGGAAGAAGAAAGCTTGTTATAGGATGAGATGGAAAGGCTCGGTTAGAGCGCTTGAGAATCCCACGTTAGCCAGGAAAGACCTAAAGAGAGGGCGAAGAAGAGCCAGGAGGGTACATGAGAAGTTATTGGTGGATAGGATCAAGGAAAACCCGAAGGTTTTCTATCGGTATATCAGGAATAATACAATGACTAGAGTAAGATTTGAGCCAATCAAGGATGATAGTGGGAGGTTGTGCATGAAGACCGAGGAGATAGGGGACGCGCTAAAGCAATATTGGCAGTATTCACACTGGAAAAGGACAATGTTGTTCAGGAGAATTTGAGATGCAGGCGACAAGATGGGACTGAGGCGCACAAGGAGGAGGTTTTCGCAATTGTGGAAAGTGTGAAAATAAATAGGTCCCATAGGATTCTCTGGGAAACTAGGGAGGAGATTGGAGCGACTTTGGCTTTGATCTTTATGTCTTCATTGTCAACAGAAACAGAGCCAGAAGATTGGAGGATAGCAAATGTTGTCCCTTTTTTCAAGAAGGGAATAGAATCAACCCTGACACGATTAGACCAGTGAGCCTTTCTTCGATTGTGGATGAAGTGTTGGAAAAAGTTTGAAGAGATAGGAATTAGAATAATCTATAGAGGAATAAGTTCATTAGGGGTAGTCAAAACTGACTTGTGAAGGATAGGTCGTGCCTCACAAACCTTATTGAGTTCTTTAAGAAGGTTACCAAACAGGTAGATGAGGGTGAAGTGGTTGAAGTGGTGTATATGGATTTCCATAAGGCATTTGATCAGGTTCTCCATGATAGGCTATTGCACAAAATACAGAGGCATGGATTTGAGGGTGATTTAGCAGTTTGGATCTGAAATTGGTTAGCTGAAGGAAGATAAGGTGGTGGTTTATGGAAAATGTCCATCTTGGAGTTCAATTACTAATGGTGTACCGCAAGGATCTGTTTTTGGTAACTGCTATTTGTCATTTTTATAAATGATCTAGTTGAGGGCATGGAAGGATGGGTTAGTAAATTTGCGAATGACACAAAGGCTGGTGGAGTTGGCGATAGTGCCGAAGAATGTTGCAGGTTACAGATGGACACAGGTAAACTGCAGAAATGGGCTAAGAGGTGTCAAATTGAATTATTGCAGAATATTGCGATGTGATTCACTTCGGAAGGAGAAACAGGAATAAAGAGTACTGGACTAATGGTAAGATTTTTGGTAGTGTAGATGAGCAGAGAGATGTCAGTGTCCATGTACACAGATTTCTAAAGTTGCGACACAGGTTGATTGTGTCGATAAGAAGGCATACTTTGTGTTAGCGTTTATTGGCAGAGGGATTGAGTTTCGGTGCCACAAGGTCTTGCTGCAGATATAAAAAACACTGGTGTGGCCGTACTTAGAGCATTGTGCACATTTCTGGTCACCACAATATAGGAAGGATGAGGAAGCTTTTGAAAGGGTGCAGTTACGATTTACTAGGAGTTTTCCTGGAAAGGAGGGAATATCTTATGAAGAAAGGCTGAGGGACTTGAGGCTGTTTTTGTTAGCGATAAGACATTTGTGAGGTGACTTATTTGAGACATATAAGATAATCAGATGATGAGATAGGATGGATGGTGAGAACCTTTTTGCTCAGCTGGTGATGGCTAGCACGGTGGGTCATAGCTTTAAATTGAGGTGATGATAGATATAGGACAGATGTCAGAGGTAGCTTCTGTACTCAGAGAGTAGGAGGGGAGTGGAGTGGACTGCCTGCAACAGTCCTAGCCTCTCCGACTTTGAAGGCATTTGAATTGTCATTGGATAAACATATGGTTGAAAATGGAATTGAGTTGGATATATAGGGTTCAGAATGGTTCCACAGGTCGGTGCAACATCGAGGGCTGAAGAGCCTGCCCTGTGCTGTAATGTTCGATATTCTACGTGGCCCATTGTCAGAGTTCATCCTTTTAGGCAACCCAAAGTGGGGAATTACTTTCGTCAACAATATTTTGTCGACTGTATGTGCAGTGCACTTAGTAGAGGGGAAGGCTTCAATCCATTTGCTAAATTCATCGAACATGAACAAACAGTATTTATAACATTGTACTTTAGGATGTTGTTTTGTTCGCTGAGCTGCAAGGTTCACTTTCAGACGCTTCGTCACCGTACTAGGAAACATAATCAGTCAGTCTCTCGTTGAGCACTGGCGTTATGGCCCACTTTCTATTTATGTCTTTCGTTTTCCTTGGGTTGATGATGTCATTTTCTGTGCTGGTGATTCATGGTGATAGCATCTGAAAATGAACCTTGCAGCTTAGCGAGCAAACATACATCTGGAACCTCCATCTGAGCGCTGAATCTTGTCCAAACTCACTAACATCTCCGGGGACAATACACTAAAACTAGCACAAAGATTGGAAACCAATGACCGCTGATAGAGCTCCACCCACAAATACCTGTACTTCCTGCATGAATGCCAAAAGAAACAGGTCCTATCTCAATACCTCAAAAACATACCTCCCTTAACACACCACTATCCAAATGAATAGCAAAGCAAAACAGCTGAAGAATGCTAAGGGAAATGTTTAATGATGGCCACCACAGACTCCTTAAATACAACTGGGAAATATAGTGAAGAAAGCTCGACTTCCTCATGCAACAAAGCACAAATGGGCAGACACAGTACAACAAGCCATAGACATGAGACAGCGGCTAACACAGAAAATGAAGAAAAAAAAACTACACCTGCAGAAACAAAACAAGACAAACTCACGCAAAGTAACACCGGAGACAGAATAGAACCTATCTGTCCAACACTTAACAGAAACTGATAAAGCTGTCTAAGTAACAGGATTAAGTTAAAGCTTCTGGGATGCAGACCATAAAAATTATTAAAGCATAAGAAACAATACTGAAAGAAACCAAACTCACAGAAGAAACCATCATTAACTGGGGAAAAGGAAGAACACTCAATAAACAAGAAAGGAAAACACTAGAAGGTCTCAAGAAAGATAAAACATTGTTGTCCTACCTGCAGACAAAGGACGCATTACAGACATTTAAAAGCGGACAGACGATGTTGAGAAAGCAAACACACTGCTTGCAAATACCGACACTTACCACTAGGTGGTGATTGGCCCAAAGCAAAATCGAGAAAACCAAATCACAGCCTTACTCAAAAAACTCCAGAGATCTGGAGAATTAAACAAGGCAGACTTCCAACAGATGAAACCAGATGGATCCGACACACCACGACTCGACGGATTATCCAAAATTCACAAGCCAGGAGCGTTCCTCTGACCCATAGTCTTGCGACCTGGAACACAAACATACAGCACGGCCAAGGAACTGCACCAAAGACTAAAAAAAAGTAGAAGAATCATGCACCTCCATTCACCCCCCCCAAAATTTCTGAACAACATAATGGACACCAAGATAGAAGAGGATGAAAATATAGTCTCTCACATAACAGCCCTGTTCACATTCATCAATATCAACCTGGCCAAGGAAACATTGGCGACACTATTAGAAGAACCAAAGACACGTAGAATGTACACGACCAGCTTCATCAGCAAGGACATTATCATCAAGTTAGGGGACCTATGTCTTACCCCCCACTTCACCTTCAACAACAAAACCTACAGACCAACCAATGGAACACATATGGGATCTTCGATATCAGGGCTTTTAGCAGAAGCAGTAATGCAAACAGCGCTGCTCATCATCCAACCTAAACAGTGAGTCTGCTGCAGGGATGAGACTTTGGTCATCACTAAACTGAACAAATAAGAGGAAACCTTCAAGACCATCAATAATACCGTTACAGGCAAAAAATTCACAAAGGTGGATGAAAACAACAACAGACTCCAATTCCTTTATGTCACAGTAGAGCGAGCAGCCAATGAGGAACATTAAACCAGCGTCTACAGGAAAACAACATATATGGAACAAATACTGAACTGCAGAAGCAATCATCCCAACACCCACAAACGAAGCTGCATCAGAACTTTATTTCAATGAACCACCACACACACTGCAGCTCAGATGAATTGTGAAGTACAGAACAAAACCAACTGCACAGCATTTTCAAAAAGAACGGGTATGCAATGAGTGCATTCCGTTGATTTCTCAGCAACAGAAACAAACAAGCAGACAAAACATTCCCAAAAAACCCGAGCTGCTCTCCCCTGAAACAAATAATTCTCAGAAATGACTGCCAGTCTACCCAGACCCCTTGGCAGCCCACAGACCCACCAACGTCAAATCAGCAGGTAATTTATTTGAAATACCCTATACAGACAACAAGCAAAAGAAACGCCAATTACAAAATTCCTGGCAAGAACTGCAACACACACGACATTGGACAAACAGGCGAAAGTTAACCACAAGGGTAGGCATGACCCACTATCACTAGTATCTTTGCATACAGATGAGGAAAGAAACCAATTTGACTGGAACAACACATCATACCTCGGACAAGCCAAACAGAGACATGCACGAGAATTCCTCGAAACAAAGCATTCCAACCGGAACGCTATCAACAAACACATCGATTTGGACCCCATCTACCACCCTCTGAGAAAAAGAGCAGGAAATCACATCACTTCAGGCAACGACATCACCAACCCAAGGATATCTGAATACATAAATAGATAGCGGGCCATAACGCCAGTGCTTCACAGGATGCTCAGTAATGATGTTACCTAGCATGGTTCCGAAATATCTGAAAATGAATCTTCCAGCTAATCAAGCAAACCTACATCCAGACCCTCAATCTGAGCTACAAATCTCTCCAAATTGTACATTAGGTAATTCAATAGAATGAAGCTGTTTTCAGAAAAAAAGATCATCTTGCATGTGTGTAGTCCCAGAAGGGTATTTAATAGCTTTACCCTTATTATTATACGTGCAAATAAGGCACATTTCCAGACACATTAGACGTGCTGTATTAAAATCGGGGTGCCACCATGTTTTTAAAAGTCGCTGTACCATTCCTTCCTTGCCAAGATGGGTACAAGTATGCAAGTCATCAATAAGCACTGGGAACAAAGAATCAGGAATACAGACTTGACCCACTGGTGTTAGCCAGAGGTATTTGTCGAGGAGTGCGAACACCCAATCGAGTTCCAAAGTGGGTGTTGAGATTCGGAGGCATCCTTCTGTCAAGTTGAATCGCAGTTAGATCTGGCCTGCCCTTGTGCCTGAAGTAGCTGCTTGAATTTAACCCTAATTCCTGTTATGTGTAACAACGAAAATGGTTGATGCAGCCACCACCTTAGCAGTAGTAACTGCACGGGAATTTCGCCATTTTACGAAGTGTCCCTCCTTTGTGTGCAGTACATTTAATACCAGCTCATGGACGAGGAAGCAGAATAGCATCAAGGAGATTCTTAACACAAAGAGCATTCTGAATGGGGGTTCCTGCAGGAATAAGGAATCCTCGTTGCTGCCCGAGACGACTAAAATCATGCACAACACTGATTGCAGACGTGGAATCGGGGTTAATGTTAGCAATTTTATCAGTCGGTCGAATACAAGCTGTGGTAGGGGGTAAAAGCTTGGCTTTCTGTGCAGGGCCAGGGGTCTGAAAGGCAGCAGTTGCCTGATCAGCAGTGTCTGTTGCTATAGCATAGCCTGACTTCCAGACACTGTCCGGGAAACAGAGGAATTACCATCAACATAAAACCTGAGGTCATGATACTCAACTGGAAGGTATGTCAAGTCCAGGCGAGGAGAAATAAGAAAAATGATGTGGCGGGGGTAGAGAAGAGTTCAGGAAGATCGCCAGGATGTTGCTCAAGGAACGTACTGGGATGTGAAGTGGAGCACGAATGAAACAAGAGGTAAGGGTTCTGTAACAACGAGACCTCGTAGCAGCTCAGATGAGCTTGGGTGAGGTACTGGGTCTACTAAGTTGCAAGGAGGGCCATTGGCAAAAGGATCCAATTTAGTGGAATAATCGACCACCGGGCGATGACGGTCACCAAATTGCTGAGGGACGACACCAGTGGCACCTTCATCGATGACACGAACATCCAACTGAAAGGGTCTGCCATACAGTGAGCAGCCTAGCACTGGGGCTGTAGCCAAGGCATCTTTGAGGTCAGAAAATGATTGTTTTGCCGAATCAGTCAGCTGAAATGTAAGGGGAGCATTCGGAGAGGAACATGGAATAAGGTCTTGAGTAAAAGTTGTAAAGTCTGAAGCGACTGCCTGCAAAAGCTGACCAGTCCCAAAAAGGTGTTCATCCATTTGGGTGAGGAAGGGGTTAGGGTTTGGAAGGTGGGAATAATGCATTCCTGAGTAAGGGAACGGTCAGTAGCATTGATCAAAATATCCAAAACGTTCACTTGTGATTGACCTTTATGAACCCTAGTGGGTGGGACAACACATCCCCATGAATGGAGACATATGAGGAGGTAAAGAGTGTCCTGCTAGTTATTAATCAAATCAGGGCTAGCAAGGAGTATCTTTCTCAGCCTTCGTTTCTTTATGCTTTATTTCCTGTTTCCTTTTCCACCTTCTGTCTACCCATCCACAGTTAGCCTAACATGCATCTACCACCTCATTACATATATTATTCCCCCAACTGGCCAGTTAGGTGCCTTTTCATTCACTATCTACTTTATCTTCCCATTCTTCAATTAATAATTTTCGCTTTTTCGCATAATTTGTCTCCCAGATTAAGTTTACTGCCTGCTCACAAAAGGCCATATCACAGGTCCCTAGATTCCTGACCTACACAGAGGGTAGAGACCAGTCATCTCACAGATAGTTGCAACCTGGTTACAATCGCACTTACAATGGCAAGGAACCAGCATCTACTTCAATACCTGAATATCGAGCATCATCACCCTCACATCTTCATCAGTTTTCTCAGATTTTAGAACCACATTTCCACAACTCCAATTTTCACAAAGTGCATGTGCAATGAGAAAACTGCATCATCTGAAATTAATGATTAGCTTAAATGTTGAATTCGTATTTGGAAATTCACTCTGGACAGAAAACGAAACTTCAGACATGATCAATGCAAACATGATAATTTTAACCATTCGTTACAACCCAATTTTTCTTTTGATGAACCTTTCCCAGCATGGCTCAATTTAAGTCAGGACAGAAAGTCCCTCAAAGGGAAATAACATTCACCAGGCACGATCTAAAGTAATAAACGACACAGTCTACACTTTAAAATCACCCTGGAATTCCAACATGCAGACTGAAATCAAAACATTCCCGGATCTCCAGTTCTAGGGGATAAAGGAAACAAATTATACATAAGACCACATGTAAGCACCAATGTACAAAGTTTGATTCATAAAAACCACTGAGTTAACACTCAGTCCAATGACAGCAAGAAACAGAAGTCTGTCACCCCACATCCCGCTCCTTTTTCATATTCAAAGGGATTTCTAAAAATATTCTGCTGATTGTTCTATGCGATCGCAACTAAAAGTGCCATCAGGTAAAAATGGCTTGTCAGTTCTCTGTGTCCATGCCACCCCTTTGTTGACAATGTCATCGTTTGGGAATCAATTCTCCATTCTCTTGAAAGCTTACACTGTACACACCGTCACAATCGCCCAGAACTGTAAACTGGGTGTCCTTTAATTCGTATATAACGATTTACCAAGTTTCCCAAATCCCAGAAATAGTTTACTGAAGTATCCAATCTCTCACAGAGACCTCGAACCCATATAACCATTTTCCTGATCAGGTATTTTCTCACACATAGGCCACCTCCCTAACTGCAGAGAGGGACCTTATGACTCCTTGCCTTGCTATAAACAAATATCTACAAGCCATATCAGTACCACAGTGTGAGAAAGTTACTGATCCTGTCCTCCATTTCATACAGGAACAATACAGAATAGTCAATGCCACTCCGCAGCAATCTTGAGCAATTGTCCAAAAAATCTTTGTACTTGAGAGGACCGGGGAGTTAGCGTGGGTTTGTGAGAAATGGTTAGAGGTAGTGAAGGCTGTCTGCTGAGCACTCGAACTCTGGACCCTTTTTCGAGGCAACAGACAAGCCCTGGTGAAGTGGCCCCACTTTCCGACAGGCGCTATGGGAAGGCAATCCTGGTGGAGAAGCGCAGGTGTCAGCAGGAAATAATCTGTACCTTGCTGGACGGACAGTGGGCCATGATTAATCACAGCTCCTGGTGTCTGAAACCTTATCATATTTGAATGAACCACTCTGCTTGGTTATCAGCAGCAGCCATGGGATTGATACCAGACCGAAGTGGACAATTGGCAGGGGTTGGCAGCAGAGGGAGGGGGTCTTTGTCCCCAGGCTGACAGAAATATTACGAAGGATCTGATTTAGGGAGGTGCAGGGCTGGTATTCCGATAAGAGATCAAGAGGAATCTCGTGCAGTGAGTCACAGGCTAGAGAGTAGCTGTCGTGGATGTAGAAGTTAGGGCGGTTGCTTCGGGGCTGGGGGGATGAGGGGAGTGTTAATGTTCCCTCCTTAGCTGTATCACTTCAATCAGGAAACATTGACATGCCAGAACAACCGGGACGATCCTCCTGTGTTGTCACCTTCCTGTCAGACCCAAAAAAACCATCCAGACAAAGCAGCCGTTTGATTAGCACCACATCCAAAAGCATTCACTCCCATCACTCGCGTTGCTCGCGACTCCTCAGATACTGAAGCAGTCTGTGATCAAATGAAACATGATCTGGATAATATCCAGGTTTGGGCCAACAAGTGGTAAGTGACACTCGCGCCACATAAATGCCAGACAATGTCCATCACTAATAAAGACACTTTAACTACAGCCCTTGACATTCAACGGTATTACCATGACTTAATCCCCCCACTGTCAACATCCTTGGGGTTACCATTAACCGGAAACTCAAATGGACACACCATATAAACACAGTGGCTGCAAGAGCAAGTCAGGGACTAGGGATACTCACCTCCTGACACCCCAAAATCTATCTGCGCCAAGTAACTCACCTCCTGACACCCCAAACTCTATCTGCCCTCTATAAGGCACATGTCAGGAGTGTGATAGAATACGCTCCACCTGCATGGATGGGTGCAGTTCCTATAACACTGAAACAGCTTGACACCATCCAGGACAAAGCAACTCTCTTGATTGGCACGACATCTTCAAGCATTCATACCCTCCGTCACCAGCACTCAGTAGCAGCGGTGTGTACTATCTACAAGATGCACTGCAGAAATACACCAAAGTTCCTCAGCCATTACATTCCATAAATCATGAACACTATCATTTCAGAGGACAAGGGTGCAGGTAAATGGGAACACCAGCCCCTGCAAGATCGCCTTCAAACCACTCACCATCCTGAATGGACACATGTCACTATTCCTTCATTGCCGCTCGATGAAAGTCCCGGAATTCCCTCCCTAACATTATGTTTCTGCTGACAGCACAAACACTGCAGTGGTTGAAGAAAGCAACTCACCACTACTTTATCAGCGGGAACTAGGGTGAGTAATAATGGTGTCCCAGACAATGATGCCCATGTCCCACTAGTGTATAAGAAAAATATTTCATGATATGGAAACATTAGGATCGTCCTGTGTGGTTCACTGAGGAGTTTCATTTATTCATAACACAAGGAAATCGTGTCACCAGGTATTTTACTGCATTACTGATCATTGCTCTGAACCCAGACAATGTTGCTGCATACATAAACGTGGTTGTGCAACAGCTTAGGTTCTGCAGCATGTAACCAACACTATTAAAGTGAAATAGGAAAGGCGGGTAATTGGTAGCATTGATTCCTTGAGTGACATAATATAAGAAATCCACAACAACGATTAACCACAAGAGGATGAAGCTCCCAGACACAGTGAAGAGTAAAATCACAGACTTCCTTCTGCTCTCCATCTCTGGGTCTCTGCGATTATCTCCTTTGCTTTCTCCCTTCAGCCTCTTCCGGACTCTACTTGTCACCAAAATGTGTCTGACTGTGAGAGCATTGAGCGACAGAATTAAAGCAAATGGCAGTAAAGGGGTCAAAACTGTATCAAGCCAATCTAATGCCACCCACCAAGTCTCAGTAAAGTAACTTGACTTTGTATCACAATAGAATGGCACATTGTTAATTACCTTCCAAGGTTCATATTGAAAATAGAAGGGGATGTTTTTCAGACAGAAGAAGGTGCAGGTTGTTGCTAGGAGCACAGTCGCAGTTTTCTCAGTGCAATATTTTGTTTTCAGCTTTTGACAACAAATAGTCACAAACCGGTCAAAGGAGAAAGTGACAGTAAACCAAACAGGGGGTAATTTTGATATTTGTAGGGGCTCTCAGCAAGGCTGTCCCCACTCACCAAATACTTATGACGTTGGCGATTGAACAGCTGGCAGAGATGATCCGTAGGGATCATAATAAAGTCACCCCAAAAGTAGGATCTAAGTCGCATAAGATGCCATTATATGCAGAAGATGTTTTGTTTTTTTCTGCTGGATCCACACGTTTCTGTATCCCATCTTATGCAATACATCAACTCATTTGGCTCCTTTACAGGTTACAAGATTAATTTCTTAAAATCAGAAGCTATGCCTATGGAGGGAGGGTTGTGGGGGTCTTAGAAGAATATCTGAGGTGGGGGGTGAACTAAAGTTCACTTTCAAATGGCCACAGGAGGATGTTTCATATTTAGGCATCTTTATTACTCTTATTTTGATCAGTTGTTGCAGGCCAAGTTTGCTCACTTGCTTGACAGGATTAAGCAAGATTTTCAGCGATGGGAAGCACTTCGAATATCCTGGCTCGGCAGGGTGTCTCTTATCGAAATGAATGTTCTCTCCCATTTACGCTATCCTATACAAATGCTCCCACTGACTTTCCCAAGGCAACAATTCGAGATACCTAATGGAGGGTTTGGCTCTTTTCTTTGGCGCCATAGGCAGTTTCTTATCAAGTTGTCTAAACTACAGTTGTCTCGTGATTGGGGGGAATGGCTTTTCCAGATATTAGACGATATCATTAAGTTCTCCGCTCTCGTTTGTTTGTGATTGGGCTTGTGAAGACCTGACATCAATATGGCTAGATCTTGGGGCCTCCCAGTCAAAATGTCTCCTCATCAGCCTTTTATTCTTGGATAAGATGAAGAGACTCATGAAATATTGCCATAATCTGATTGTTATTAATACATTTTAGGCAGGGAGGAGAATGCAGCAGAAGAAGGGTAATATGTCCAAAACATCATTTCTGACCCTGGGAAGCGAGGGGAATCTACTGTTTGGCCGATTTATTTCAAATTGAAATAACGATGACGTTTAACCAAATAATTTGTAAACATGGTCTAGTTAACAAAGACCTTTTCCACTTTTTTCAGGTCCGGGAGTTTATTCAGAAAGGGAGCATGCTTTTGATCAACCGCTGAGGATCTACTCTGTCGAAGAGGGTACTTTATGCTGAAAGTGCTCTTTTCATTAGTATACTTTATCATATCCTGGGGAACGATCCTTCAAAAGACGATAAGCAGCTTGGCGAGGTTTGGGAGATGGAATTAGGGGTTGAGATTTCTGTTTTAGCATGGGGACACATTTGTGAAAATGTGAGGAACATCTCTATTTATAGGACCCATGCCATAATGCTAAAGATTTTGCATCTGATCCATTCGGTCAAATGCAATGTCTCGAAGTTTATGGTGGGAGCATCCTCCTTTAGTCTTATGTGTAAGGTAAACATCAGTCCTCTCAATCATTGTTTATGGTGTGCCACTGGCTCCATGTATATTGACGTTCTGTGGCAGGGATCATCGAGAGGGCCTTGAAGGCTGAGGTTAAGATGGATCCCTATCTATCTTCTTGTCAGCCTACCCAATATACTCTCTTTGGATGCATCTGGGAAAAAAATTGTAATATCCTCACTTTCTGGGCTCGGAAAAATATTTTAATGTGTCGGTTTTCTGACCACCACCCCACACCCCAACCGTCACCCCCCCCCCCCCCCCAACGCGGGTCGATTGGGTTTGCATCGGCTGGTTATGCAAAGTCTCTCCCTTGACCTTTTTCACAAATATGGTGCACCGTAAAACAGAACATTTTTGTAGGATATGGCATCCTTTTCTGGACTGCTCGGATGCAGATTTATCAGTCATTTTAACAAGGGCTTTCGTGTAGCCACGGCATTCTGATTGAGTGCACTAGATGTCCTTGAAGGAAGAATTCGGATTATGTTGTGTGCAATACTTAGTACTCACAGAAGGCGAGAGGTTTTTTTGTGCTGAGCTGTTTTACTTGTTTATTTATTAACCACCTTTATTGATTTTTTTCTGTTTTGCGCATGAGTATACTTGTTTTTTTAGTATATATTGTTCTAGTTGTTGTGGGTTTTCTTTTCTTCCTTTTTTTGCTGTTATTTGTATATAGAGTAATGTTCGCTGGTGTTGTAATTTATATCTTGCTTTTTATAGTTTTGTAAGAAAATAAAAGTTTCATAAAATATATATAACACAGGACAACACAGATCGAGATTCAATTTATTGGCCTAAGGAATGCCAAATGCCTAATGATAATGTCTGTCTACTAATTTCTGTCTCCCAACACCACTGCACAGCAGATGGTATGGGGTGAAAACAATCGAGGACTCAGAAAGGGAGAGAGGGAGGGAAACAGCTCAGAGAAGCATCCAAACTGACAGTACCATCAACGCGGAGCAACACACAGACACACGTAACGACACAACACTGGTGAGAAAATGGTTGGATTTGGATTAAGGTCTCTCAGTGTAGAACATATTGGAAAAATGTCATGTTCCCTCTGCAACGTGGAAATGATTTGGCTTTGAACACTATTCCTAACATTATACATATGAAACATAATGTTTCTACATTAAAAACAATGCTTCACTTAGATCCAGACACCTTCAAGTAAACCGTTTCATAACGAGACAGGGTGAATTTCATTGCACTTTCTGCAGGTTACAATGTTTTCTGATGTTCTCTCGCAAATTTTAAGTGAGAAAGAATTCAAAGGTAGAAGGTCTGAGATTACAATGGGCATGTTCACCTCATTTTCCTCATATCTCAGGGACAATCCCGGAAGGGATCGGGCAAGACTGCTCTGTGAAAGACATTTTTAAAAGAACGAAACAAATGTGCAATGTGAGACATTAAAAAAATTTGATGTGTTGCCCCCCAACCCACAAAAGAATCTTCTGCCTGTGCAATTGCATGGGGAGTCAAGCAGAGTGTGGTATTGTATCATTTAAGACACAAGGTGGACAGAGACCCCAATTGGACAGAGACACAGATATAACTCAGGAACATAGAGAGACGTGGATACATTCTCAGGCTGAAGCAAACCCCTGGAAGCGGTTCTGTCTCTCATGGGAGACAGTGAGTATGAGAAACCATCGAGTGAGCTGGGACCAAATGGAATACGAAGTATCACTCCTTCAGCCTGCCCAACTGTAAACTTGTGTTTGTTTTTGTCTGACTGTTGCTCTTCTATCCTTCATTCTCTGTCATTCTCTGTCTCTCCTTGTCTCGCTTCCCTTGTCTCTCTCTGTCCTTCGCTTTCACTCTTTCTCTCTCTCCCCCTTCGCCATCCACAGTCTTCGTCTCTCCTCTCTCTCTCCCGCTTTCTCTCTCTTTCTCCTTCGACCTCCATTTCTTCCTCTCTTTTTCTCCATTTCAAACCTGAAAGTACCCAACAAATGTTGAACCCCACTGAAAAATATTTCATCCTAAATTCTCACTCTGCTCCAAAACTTGCGACGTTCCCCAAATATTTGCCTCACGAAATGTGCACTCACAAATATTTTGCTGGCCCCGATATTGCATTGAGCCCCATTCCCGAAGCAGAGGCAAGTAAGTCTGTGTGTACTGACTGGCCTCTGACTGATTGCTTTAATGCACAGCAAGATCCCAATGCCATAATTACAGAAGTTTTACGTACGAGAGCGAGCTCTTTCAGCCCGTCATGCCTGCACGCCTCCCCTAATTAAATGATCCTTGTCCTGTCCAGCTCCTCAGGATTTGTCCAAATGACATCATTTAGTCCGCTTCCTGTTGAGACTGTTCCTCTACATGTCACACACTCTGCCTCTTCTGCTGTCCCTCCGCTATCTGTCTCTCCTACAACAGCTCCTCCCTCTTCTCCACTCAAAACAACCTGTAAGACACTCCGCTTCTCTCAGGCCTCTCACTTTTGACCACTCTCCTGCTCAGAAATTTAAGGGCATGGCCACTGTCTCATTGACCTCTCATCCTCTCCCCTCGCAGGCTCACAGTCTCTGGGCTGAAGGACATGGTGCAGAGGCTAACTGCATTTTTGCAGACGACTATAATACACAGCAAGCTCCCAGCCTGCAGCTATCCCCTGACTGCGCAATCAATGAGAAACATACTTCATGCCCCTGCCACTCCCCTGTCTAAGTTTTACCGCCCCGATACAAGACTCAGGCAAGTATTTTAATTGTCCAAAGGCAACCTTTATTTAATCACACATGGAGAGAGGTACAATAAACATATATAGGACGCATCTCCAAACGGTTATTCAAATTATCGTCTTTTATAACAACAGTTTGTGTGTTTCAGATTGTGCTCATGTGAGAGAAATGCAGTGTACTTCAAAGTGTGTGTGTATGTGAGTCAGTCTATATTAGTGTGCGTGTGTGTGCGAGAGAGACAGTGTACATTAGAGTATGTGTGTGTGTGTGTGCAAGACAGTGTCCATCAGAGCGTGTCGGTTTGAGAGAGATGGTGTACATCTATCTCCGTGTCAGGGAGAAAGAGTGTACGTGACAGAGTGTGCGTGAGATCGACAGTGAAAGTCATAGCGTCTGTGCGTGTGAGTGAATCAGCGTACATCAGAGTATGTGTGAGTGAGAGCGACAGTGTATGTCTGTGTGAGTGTCTCCATCAGAGAGGCCGTGTCCATCGCAGTGTAAATGTGTGAGAGGGACAGTGTTGGTCATAATCCGCGTGCGAGGGGTAGAGAGAATGTACAGTTCAAGGTATGTGTGGGAGAGAGAGAGAGACAAACAGTGTCCATCCTCGTCTGTGCGTATGTGCGAGTGTGTGTGTGTGTGTGTGAGAGAGAGAGAGTGTGTGAGAAGGGTTTGATCCCCGTGCATGTTGCGTGTATTCAATGCAGCTCAGCTGTGCAAGCTGCAGCATCTGGATTCAGAATGCATTTACTCTCTTCTTGCCAAAACGTCTCTACTTCTCTGTTCGTCTCTACCTCTTTGATTTCCATTGCACTCCTTACTTTTTCTCCATGTCCTTCCCTCTCCCTGGCACCTCCTCTCCATGTCTCTTTTTCTCTGTCTGCATCTTTGTCTCTTTCTCTCTCTCTCTCTCTCTCTCCCCCCGACAGTCTCTCACACTTGCACCTTCGATTAGAATGATACTCACATTCAAATAATGTCCCATTTGCCATTTATGGCAGAGAACACCAATTCACAGATGGTTAAAATGACTATACAGCCAACAATCAGGAGGACAATTTTTGTGAAGCCATGTCATACAGCGTTTGGAGTCATAAAGTGCGGAAGTCTTGTTGTACATGGGATTTGGGTGTGTGGGGGAAACCCACCATGGACCAACACAAACGTGACAAACTGCTGTATGTGGAGGTTTCTCCGTGTTCTGAAAGATGGCAGAGAAACAGGCAGATACTCACAAAAATGACCGACAGTAAGGAAAGGTCAGAACGTCACTTAGTTTTTCTGAGCATCGTCACTTAGCATTGGAGCAGGACAGGCTCAGATTGTACACATGGTTTGTCAAAAATGGCCAAGTACGTTCTGAAGAGGAGATGAATGGTTATCAAATTCAGAGCAAAATCACAGCAATTTAATATCCCGGTTTAGTCAACATGATGAAAAATGGTGTGTGAGCAGTTCTTATCAGGGACTGGAGGAGGATAGTGAGGAAAATACATCAGATTATTGCAACTCAGCACGGGAATTTTAAATTGAGCTGGCCTCATTGGTGGCCCTTGAATCTGCCCATTGTGTGACTTTTGTCCAGACGATGGGACTCCATTCCTACTTTTCACACCTTGACGTTTCCCACAAACCTCTGACGGCATGTCCCATGTGGGGTAGGGGATGTGCAGAGGTGTAGTGGGGGACTATACGTAGGTTTACCAATGACACAAATAATGACCATTTATTTCTCAGTGCTGAAAATAGTCTCTGGTCGGATAGACATAGACAGATTAGTCAGACAGGCAAATCAGTGGCAGGTGATATTTAACCCTGACAAATACATGGTGATGCACTTTAGCAGAAGCCATAAGACAAGGATGTGATCAATAAATAGTGGCACAGTAGGAATGTGAGGTATACATGAAAATCTTGGAATCTTTAATATTGTTATTTTGTTGGCATTGACATTTCAGTCATGAAAAACCTGGGTATACTTTTGGACTAATTTACAGCAACTCCATAGTGCTGTATTGTGAACTTCAATATGATAACCCAGTGATTTTGCCACTAGTTTACTAAACCCATGAACCGGATAATGTTCACAGGGCATGGGTTCCAATCTCACCACGGCAGATGTTGGACTTTCAAGTTAACAAGTATCTGGAATTAAGAGTGTCATGATGACCATGACTTATCTGTCAGGGAAAAACAAAATGGGCACGATTCACGGTGAAAACTGCCATTCTTAGGTGGTCTTGCCCTACATCTGACTCTCGACCCAGAGCATTATGGTTGACGCTTAATTGCCGTCTGGGCATTAAATATACAGCGTCAGCGATGCACACATAATGAACACAGAAAAAAAAACAAGTTAGTCTGTCAACTTTATGAAACCTCTGTTATTGTACTTGGCTGAAAAGGTGGAGGTTGGGTGATGCAAAAGGATAGTTCGCGAATGTAAATCAAGTTCGTTTGGAGGGACTGATGTGTGATTTAACATATTTGATATTGTTGTGCTGCTCCGAGACTCCAATCATGATGAAGATCATCTGGCCAAACGGACTAAAAGTCTGCTCGGCTGTTGTGACATCTATTTGACTTGATGCTCAGCATTGAGCGACTCAGTGAGTTGGAAATGAAATCAGTCCTACCAGTTACTTCGTGATCTATTAGCAAAAAATTCCTCAAAGAGCATGAATCATGTATCGCCCCTGATTTACATAATGGTGTGTGCCTCATGGTGTGTGGCATTATTGCACCTATTGTCACACAGGATGTCTGTCCAAATGGTGATGGTGATTTAGAATGCAGAGACAGATTCTTTTCATATATAAATTCCAACAATTATCATGTGGCTTGCTGCAGTTGCATCAACACAGTTCATGATCTCGCTGGCCACTTTAGCCAATCAGAACCTTAGAAATGTTGTCACATCTTCCGTGCACTCTGAAGGATTGGAAAGCAGAGATGAGTTGGAATGAACGCTGATTGTGTTGATTTTATGGGACATTGTTCATGACTGGACTCTGTGTGGGTTGACAATGGTCATTCATGGAAATGACCACAGACAGGGCAGTTCAGTATTTTTAACTCTTTCTGCTTGGATGATAACTTTCATGTGAGTTGAATCACTTTATTAAGGCAAGGTGGTTTATTGGAGTTCAAATTTAGATGCTGAGTAAACCCAGTCTTAAAAGTCCAGTGAGGGATGGAATGTGTGTTGAGGGTTGTAGTGAGATATTATTGAAGGGAATCATTGTTGCCAGCTAACACTTGGAAGTTGACAACTTTTTGCAGTAACAATAACACCGAGTTGAACATTCCCTCCATAAATTGTAAATGTCTGGGCTGCAGAATGAACACTGTTGGCTGGGACATATCTCGCTCACCATAATACATCAGGTGAGAAACGAAGTGGATCACACACTTTGATGCAATAACTTCCCGTTTGTTTCAGTCCAAAATGGTTCACCTGAAGGAAACTGTTATTGCTGGAATGTTGGGTGGCAAGATATCAAATGAATTTCATTTGGCATCCGGTAAGACGTTGGAAGATTCGGAGAGGACGTGTTCTGACCATACCTACAGAGGTTTATGCAATACAAAAGACGAAGCCTTCTCTAGCACTATCATTCTCTGACGGCTCTCTTCCTTTTTTTTATTCTTCTCTTGATGTTCAGTCTTTGCTTCTCCAAATGATCCGACTTACTGATTTCGCGTGCTGTCTGAATGCTGATCCAGTCCTATGTAGAACGGATACATTTACCCCTTGACTTACTGGAGACTGGAAGTGGACAGTACGAGTTAGAGTTGTGTGAAATCAATGCACGCAGTTTACATTTCCAAACTAATTCTATGTTGTAATTCTTTAAATAAGATAAAAATAAACTTAATCTGTACCTCACAGGCCCGCTGCTTTACCCAGTGATTGACTGGGATGTCGCGTACTGTTGATCGATATCTTCAGAAATCACTCTGAGTCTAGGAATTCCTGAAAGTGGAATTTTACTGAATGGGAATCATAAACCTCAGACTGTACCATTTCATTGCAGTGGCTTCATGCTGCTTGGAGAATATATCATAAGAAAGTTCTACTGAGGGTGGGAAACTGCTCAAATAGAACTTTTGACCGATTATTCTTGCTTTCCTGCATGTTCTGTAAAGGCAGAATTGTAGTGTGTGTGGGGCAACAGCAGGAGATTAAGCGTGACTCCAATTGCTATTTTTTTGGGAATATCATTCACTGTATGACTGTCTTGCATGTGGACCAACAATCTAAAAGCATCACCCAGATGCAGAGACAATGCGACTCAGTGAGCATCTTGCAAATACAATTTTACCAAATGCGGGTTCGAGCCAAAGTGGGACAATGAACACCAGTTTGAAAGTGTTATTTGTAACATCTCTCAAAGTAAAATTACGCTGACTGATAGTTACTAACCGGAGAGGAACAACTTACCCCAGTGGCCTTGTGCAAGGAGCAGTATCCCTGACGATAGAATTAACCTGTTTGTGGGAAACTGAATGAAATGGAATACCTGACCAAAGTGGTTACGAAGACTATGACGGCATAAACCATGTGGTGCTTCATTTACATGATATTCATTATTTCTGTTCTGTCCACTGATGAAACAGTTAACTTAGTTTGCAAATAAACACTGGATTGCAAATGGGAAAGTCTTTGTAAACTGGTCGTTAATATTTGCAACGCCGTTTACAAAGGAAAATGTCCTCTTGGAGGTAAAGAGATGTGATATTTTTCCTAAAATGAAAACGGCAGAACAATAATGTTATTTCAATAAAACTCCATATCGACTTATTATGTTGAGACAAATAATATTTTGGGACGAATTTATCTTCAAGCAAGTTCGGACAAGTTGTGGGCCGTGGCTACACTAATTTATGATCTGATCGTTAGCAAGGACGGATATCGAGCCAGAAATATTATTATGATTCGCGTCTGATTCTGATTAGATTTATTCTAACTATTTTTAAAATCTACAATGCATAATCTTTGCACATTTAATTTTCCAGAGACCTCTACTTTTGGCTTTGTGTTTTACAATCTCTTTTGGAGGAAGAGGCTTTGAAGACGAACGTACATCACTCAGTTTTAAGGCAATATATAAAATAAATAATGCTAACCAGAGTGGGAATAAAATGACTGTTTCAACTTCTAACAATCTTTAGTACCTGCAAAATTATGACTTTGGGTAACAATCGAGTTGAGCAGAAATGACAGAACACAATACAGAACATTTAACATGTTACTTTAATATACCGTGGAAGCCTCTACCATTACGATGAGTTCTAACTGTTATTTAGTATTTCATGTCAGTGAACTCCTGTCACCATCTTTCTCATAAGTGGAAATATTATATCCACATTTCTATCACAAAGTGCTGTATAATCTCTGAACATTTGTGGCCTGTATGTTTCGAACAAAGCTCAGAAATCCAACCTCCAGAATTGTGGGCATTTCTCTTTTCGTGTGACAACGACAAATATTCTGACACTGCTAAGAGCCCATGCTCTGTCATTGTTCCTTGTTTTTTGTACCTTAACCTCTGACCTTCCAACACAACCACACGTTAACTCGCCAATGTACCAAACTGAGCATTGTTTGCCTTTCAATTAGAGAAGCGATGATTATCAGTTTCTTAATTAATTGCGCCTATTTTTGCAAAACTTTAATTCTGAAAATAACTATTCAGCTCTTAAATATATTAATTATGACCAGAGGTTCACAACATGGAGCCCTCAAAAACCTCGGGCCAGTGAGATTACAACTGTCTTCGTTTACATCCTGAGTACAAGTGAAGATGATCCTGGCTGTAAAAGGGCAGAGATCTCAGTTGTCATACATCTCCGCCGGAATTCTGCAGGGTCATGTGCTCGGCACCAACTCTGTAGATGCCTCATCCATGCCCTCCACCGTAATTTCAAAATGAGAGATGCTTTCTGATGATTGCACAATGTTTAGAACCATTAATGACTCATTAGGCAATGAAGAGGTGAGTGCCCAGTGCAACATCCAGCTTGGAAAGTGTATCGAAAAGTGGCATTGGTGTCACACAAGCACCAGGAAAAGAACATGGCAAAAAGCGAGAAGCTGCCAATCTCCCATTGCCTCACTATGATATTACCATCACTGAATGCATGCCTGTCAACAATGTGGCTCAACCACGGACAGGAAAAAGACCTCGTCCAACCATGCAAGTGCGGGAGCCAACGGAATGTATCAGGCACTCTGATTACTACAGCAATAAACACCCTACCTGCCTCTACAATTAATTTGCATCATCCAAACAGCATAGCTCACGGGTGGGTTGGAATTCTCTCCATGTATCGGGCTGACAGCAGCTCAAATGTAACACTGAGTACAACATTCACTGGACAAGCAGCTACTTCATCAGCGTGTACATCACCGCAATGAGTCCTCACTCCCTTCACAAACAACATGCGTGATGAGCAAAAGATAGCTTTCAAAGGAAGTAAAACAGTTGCACTCTAAGTCGGTTTCAGCAGCTCCTTGCAAATCCATGACCTCCAGTACCATGAAAACGAGAGCAGCAGATGCAAAGAAAAGATACCACATCCAATTTCCTATTCAAACCAGACTTCATTCTGAGATGGCAATGTATTGTCATTCCATCACTCTTGCTGGGTTCAGATTTAGCAACTCTGACACAAATCCAGAGTAGCCTACCTCCAACCGAAAGTATTTAGATGCTCATAAAGGTGTATGTCCAACACTGCAAGGACGAGCACATCGGGATGAGGAATGCACATTTCCCGAGATGCTAATGCTCACAATCCGTGTGCAAGTTCGGATGTGATCACAATTCCCTAATCTGCAAGAGCGTTCCTCTGAACACAAGCAGTGGTTAGTGTTCAAGAGAATTTGCCATATAGCAGAGAGAAGGAGAAATGTTCACGGCGAAAGGCTGAGTGCTTGCTGCTGAGGTTCTGCTGAATTTTGGGCATCAGCTATCACATCAGATAATCAGTCTCATAGCTTATTTTTCTGAGTCAAATGAATTCTCCAACTGCTGCTAGTCTCAAAGCCAGAGACAGCTCCATTTGCCACAGTTGTCTGTGCTGGGTACTGGTCGGTGCGTTGGTCTTCCCTACTGCATTGAATCACAGGGAGAATGCCTTGTCTTCAAATTTGGAGTAGATAATTTCATAGTTGTGACAATGTACTCAGTGCAGGAGTATCTAAACGAAGGGACTGGTCTAAAAAGGGAAATGTCATGTGCACTGGGGAGTTGGATGTGCAAGGAGAGCTCCATTTTCTTTTAGTAATTGAAAACATGTGGGTGTCACTGGCTTGGCCAACACTTCCCAGCCTCCATAATTGTGCAGAGGACAGGTAGAAGTCTTCCAGATTGTTCTGAGTCTGGAGTCACATCTAAGTCAGACCAGGTTAGGATGACAGAACACCTTCCCTCAAGGATATCAGTGATCGAAATGACTACCTTTTCCTGAAATTGATATCCCTTTCATCTTCATCATTTGAACCGAAAGTCCACATTTCTATTTTAAATCAAATACCAACATCCGCCATTGTGAATGTCAACCGCAGCTTCCCAGAACATTATCTCACTTTTTTCATTAACTTTATATTTATAAAACCATTCAGCCATCTTCTCCCATCATCTTGAGCATTGACCTGAATCCGTACGTATAACGGTGGCACTGTGGTGAGTAACAGACACCCAAGTTTAATTTCAGTCTTGAACAACTGTCTGCGTGGAATTTGCACCCTTATCCTGACCTGTCATGATTAAAAAGAAACACGGCCTTGACGGTGGTGGGGGTGGGGGGTATTGGTGGTCCGCTCCTCGGAGGATTGGGGCAGACTAAATGGGCAGCATGGACTTTCTCTGTTCTGCACCATTCTGGTGATCGACATGGAGAATGCTGTTTTAAGCAAGAGGCTTTCAATGTTCCATTGTGTGCCCCAAGTCAGAGAGGGCGATCTCTATCGCTATGGGCAGAACCTAGGAGAGGATCTTGGTGCCTGAGCCCGGACTCATGACGGAAAGTTTTGGTAACCTCACATAAAGTGTCTGATTACGTAAACGGAAATTTGAAGTGACCAATGCTGCATAGGTACAGATATAATTTGGGTGAAGGCTTTGATATGCAATCTGGACAGATGCCAAATCTTGATATTCTTCTGATTTTGATTCGTATCCATGGTGGTTGGATTCACTGCGAAATACCTTAATTGATCGGATTGTCACTATGTTCAATAATGTAAACGAGGGAGGGATTCAATGCCGATCATTTGTTCATTGATATTGTCGCTGATATCAATGTTTGGACACAGTGGAGTGATTCAGTACCCTGTGATATAGGTTCATACAGCGTGACCTTGCAACTCTGGATGCAATCAGAGCTATGGAAACCCTGAAAACGCATACAGAAATATTATAATCAATGTCCGTGTAAGATGTCTACCCTTCTTCATTTTGCTCATCCCAGTTGTCATTGTGGGGATGTTGTGGTCTTATTGCAAGCTCCAGTCAGTCTGAATAACTTATAAAGCAGATGAAATTAACCACTGCCGAGCCCAAAACAATGTTGAAGAAATTACCATGTTTCTGTTAGCATTCTGCTACACATGTTCTTCCCTTCATATCTTAAAACCTGCAAAAATATTAATTGAGAGAGTGTTTGCTGGTGTGGTTCAGAAATGTTAAAGGTAAGATGAAATGGAAAAACAATTTTCTTTCTGTTATTGCTAACAGTCTAACTTCAGCCACACATAATGTTTGATCAGCAACATTTTTTTAAAAATTATCTTACAGTTACTCTCGTGCTAGTTGCATTCCTGGCTTGGGTAGGTGTGTCTTTCTAAATGCACCACTCGCTATCTGGTGACGATGGCAGCGTCTGATCTGCTGAACATTGTTTTTTTATGCCGTATTATTCAAATTTTCACGTTATTATACTGTTCAAAGTTTCCTGGACATTACTCTGTTTGTAGTCTTATCTCTGCCCTGAGCTGCTTGGCTATTGATTGTTTTGTGTGGTTCACTGTTGCCTTTTCTTTTGATCGATTTGTCGCCATTTGTGTTCATCAGATGAAAACTGAGTATTGCACAGAGAAAACGTCGACGAGAGTTCTAGCACCAATCTGCATTTTCTTTGCTTTAAAAAACATTCTCAACTACTTTCGATTTAAATCTGGAACGATCAGCAACAACGTTCCATGGTACTGTTACACCACATCCAGTTATTATAATGACCCTCGGTGGAAAAGTTTTCAATATTTTGAACAATTTTTAACAACATTTCTCCCATTTTGAGTGCGAGCAGCAGCTAAGGTAAGACTGTTTGTTTTAAAAGTACTTACCGGAAGCGGGCAGCGGTGTTTTTTTTTCACTCTCTCTTCACAGAAAGAGCGGGAGCAGCAGGGGGAAGTGACGACGACCAGAGAGGCAACTGAGACCCGGAAGCAGGTAGACCGTAAGCTTACCTGGGTAGGTTTGTTTCCCCTTTAAAAGTGCGCAGCTGAAGAGGTCATAGATCGGAGCTCTAGGGAAGTAGTAACTCCAAAGATGGCAGATAGATGGATGACAGTGAGGTGGACTGGGAGGAAGCAGCCAGTGCAGGGACCCCCTGCGGTCGTTATCCTCAAGAACAAGTATACCGTTTTGGATACTTGTGGGGGGGACGTCTTACCAGGGGTAAGTGACGGGGCTCAGGCCTCTGGCACGGAGCCTGTCCCCGCTACTCAGAAGGGAAGGGTGGAGAAGAGCAGAGTAATAATAATTGGGGACTCGATAGTTCGGGGCACAGATAGGCGGTTTTGTGGGAACGACAGAGACTCACGTTTGGTATGTTGCCTCCCAGGTGCAAGGGTACGTGATGTCTTTCATCGTGTTTTCCGGGTCCTTAAGGGGGAGGGGGAGCAGCCTGAAGTCGTGGTCCATATTGGCACCAATGACATAGGTAGGAGGAGTGCTGAGGATGTTAGACAGGCTTTTAGGGAGCTAGGTTGGAAGCTCAGAGTTAGAACGAACAGAGTTGTTGTCTCTGCTTTGTTACCTGTGCCACGCGATAGAGAGTCGAGGAATAGGGAGAGAGAACAGTTAAATGCGTGGCTACAGGGATGGTGCAGGAGGGAGGGATTTCGGTACTTGGATAACTGGGGTTCTTTCTGGGGAAGGTGGGACCTCTATAAACAGGATGGTCTGCACCTGAACCTGAGGGGCACCAGTATCCTTGGGGGGAGGTTTGCTAGTGCTCTTGGGGGGGGGGGGGGTTTAAACTAACTCTGCAGGGGCATGGGAACCCAGACTGTAGCTTTAGGGTGCAGGACCTGGAGTGTAGGGAGGTTAGGAATATGGCATCAATCTTAAAGGAGGGTGCCTGTAAACAGAAGAGTGGCTTGAAGTGTGTATACTTTAATGCCAGAAGTATACGAAATAAGGTAGGTGAACTCGCAGCGTGGGTTGGTACCTGGGACTTCGATGTTGTGGCTATTACGGAGACATGGCTAGATCAGGGACAGGATTGGCTGTTGCAGGTTCCAAGGTTTAAATGTTTTAGTAGGGTCAGAGGTGGGGTTAAAAGAGGGGGGTGTGTGGCTTTGCTTGTCAAAGATAGTATTACAGCGGTGGAAAGGAAGATGGACGAAGATTTGCCATCTGAGGTAGTTTGGGTTGAGGTTAGGAATAGGAGAGGTGAGGTCACCCTGTTAGGAGTCTTTTACAGGCCTCCTAATAGTCCTAGAATCGTTGAAGAAAGGATTGCGAAGATGATTCAGGAGAAGAGTGACAGTAATAGGGTGATTGTTATGGGAGAATTTAACTTTCCTGATATTGATTGGGAAAGCTATAGCTCAAGTTCGTTAGATGGGTCAGTGTTTGTGCAATGTGTGCAGGAGAGTTTCCTGACACAATATGTAGAGAAGCCAACAAGAGGTGAGGCCATACTGGATTTGGTTCTGGGTAACGAACCAAGCCAGGTATTAGAAATTGAGGTATGTGAGCACTTTGGGGACAGTGACCACAATTCAGTGATTTTTACTCTCGTGATGGAGAGGGATAAGTGTGTACTTCAGGGCAAGAGTTACAGCTGGGGGCAGGGAAATTATGATGCGTTGAGGCATGACTTAGGATGTGTGGATTGGAAAAGTAGATTCCAAGGCAAGAGCGTAATTGATATGTGGAACTTGTTCAAGGAGCAACTATTGAGTGTCCTTGATAAGTACGTACCTATCAGGCAGGGAGGAAAGGGTCGTGTGAGGGAGCCGTGGTTTAATAAGGAGTTGGAATCCCTTGTTAAATGGAAGAGGGCGGCCTTTGTAAAGATGAGGCGTAAAGGTTCAATACGGGCGATTGAGAGTTATAAGGTAGCCTGGAAGGACCTGAAGAGAGAGCGAAGAGCAGCAAGGAGGGGACATGAAAGGTCCTTAGTTGGTAGGATTAGGGAAAACCCTAAGGCTTTCTATAGGTATGTTAGGAATAAAAGAATGACTAGGGTAGGAATAGGTCCAATCAAGGATAGTAATGGGAAGTTGCGTGTGGAGGCTGAAGAGATTGGGGAGGCAATGAATGAATACTTTTCGTCAGTATTCACTCAGGAACAGGACATTGTTGTCGATATGAATACTGTGGCACGAATAAGTAGAATGGATGGCTTTGAGATATGTAGAGAAGAGGTGTTGGAAATTCTGGCAAGGGTGAAAATAGATAAGTCCCCTGGGCCTGATGGCATTTATCCTAGGATTCTCTGGGAAGCAAGGGAGGAGATTGCAGAACCATTGGCCATGTTTTAGTGTCCTCTTTGTCTACAGGAGTAGTGCCAGAGGAGTGGAGGCTAGCAAACGTGGTTCCCTTGTTCAAGAAGGGGAGTAGGGATAATCCTAGGAACTTTAGGCCAGTAAGTCTCACTTCTGTTGTGGGCAAAGTCTTAGAGAGAATTGTAAGGGAAAGGATTTATGCACATCTGGATAAGAATAGTGTGATCAAGGATAGTCAGCATGGTTTTGTGAAGGGCAGGTCGTGCCTCACAAACCTTATTGAATTCTTTGAGAAGGTGACTAAGGAGGTAGATGAGGGGAAAGCGGAAGATGTGGTATATATGGATTTTAGTAAGGCGTTTGATAAGGTCCCCCATGGTAGGCTACTGCAGAAAATACAGAGATATGGCATTGAGGGTGCGTTGGAGGCTTGGATTAGGAATTGGCTGGCTGGAAGAAGACAGAGGGTAGTAGTTGATGGCAAAGGTTCATCTTGGTGTGCCGTCACTAGTGGTGTTCCGCAAGGATCTATTTTGGGACCATTGCTGTTTGTCATTTTTATAAATGACCTGGAGGAAGGGTTAGAAGGTTGGCGGAGCAAGTTTGCGGATGATATGAAAGTCGGAGGAGTTGTAGACAGTGAGGAAGGATGTGGCAGGTTACAGCGGGATATAGAGAAGCTGCAGAGCTGGGCAGAAAGGTGGCAAATGGAGTTCAATGTAGCTTAGTGTGAGGTGATTCACTTTGGTAAGAGTAATAAAAAGATGGGGTACCGGGCTAATGGTCGGATACTTGGTAGTGTGGAAGAGCAGAGGGATCTTGGTGTCCATGTACACAGATCTCTGAAAGTTGCCACCCACGTAAATAGTGCAGTGAAGAAGGCATATGGCGTACTGGCTTTTATTGGTAGAGGAATTGAGTTCTGGAGTCCTGAGGTCATGCTGCAGTTGTATAAGACTCTGGTGCGGCCGCATCTGGAATATTGTGTGCAGTTTTGGTCGCCATACTATAGGAAGGATGTGGAGGCACTGGAACGGGTGCAGAGGAAGTTTACCAGGATGTTGCCTGGTATGGTAGGAAGATCCTATGAGGAAAGGCTGAGGCACTTGGGGTTGTTTTCATTGGAGAAAAGAAGGTTTAGGGGTGACTTGATAGAGGTGTACAAGATGATTAGGGGGTTAGATAGGGTTGACAGTGAGAACCTTTTTCCACGTATGGAGTCAGCTATTACGAGGGGGCATAGCTTTAACTTAAGGGGGGGGGAAGATATAGGACTGATGTTAGGGGTAGGTTCTTCACTCAGCGAGTCGTAAGTTCGTGGAATGCCCTGCCAGTAGCAGTAGTGGACTCTCCCTCTTTATGGGTATTTAAGCGGGCATTGGATAGGTATATGGAGGATAGTGAGTTCGTGTAGGTTAGGTGGGCTTTGATCGGCGCAACATCGAGGGCCGAAGGGCCTGTACTGCGCTGTATTCTGCTATGTTCTATGTTCTATTCACTTTTATTCTCTTTATTAATGTTCTGATTGTCAGACACATCTTCAATGCTATTGAGGTGCGTAAGGGACTATGTGGTCAGCGGAAAATAGACAATGATCCAGATATGGAGTGCAGACAAAATTCCTTGGTTTTACTCTTTGCCATATGTGCCAGCTTCATACTTCTCAGGTTGGTTTTTGACTGAAGTTTTTTTAATGTTGCTTATTCCTTGAATTCTGGTGCTGCTTCTCTCTTTCAACAAGTTGGATATATGCTGCGGGACTTAAATTGCTGCACAAACGCATTCATTTCTGTGGTGAAACAGAGAAATTTCAGCGACCAGTTGAAGCACACCGTGAAATATCCAGTAATAAAAATAAATCAATTGATGGACTCGAAACGTTAACTTTGTTTCTGTGTATACAATGTTAGCTGATAAAGTGTACTTTATGCATATGGAAAACTGGTTATTAGTAAGAGTTTTAGAAAATGAAGTTGGGCTGAATAAATTACAGCTATCAAACACATTTTTCAACAGAATTATGAATTTGATAAGGAGCTGAGAAATACACTTTAATTGAAGGCGCAGTCGACAGCGAAGAAGGCACGCTCAGAGCACAACTGGATCTTGATCAGGTGGGCCAATGGGCCCAGACGTGACAGATGGGGCTTAATTTAGATGATTGTGAAGTGCTGCACTTTGGAAAGGGAAATCAGCACATGAATTAAACAATTAATTGTACGCTCATGGGGAGCGTTACTGACCAAACATACATTCGGTTGCAATTGCATAGTTTCTTGAAAGTGGACTCGCAGTTAAAGAGGATAGCAAAGAAGGTGTTTGGTATGATTTCTTTTATTGGTCAGTGCATAACGTATACAGTTTGGGAGATCATGTTACAGCTGCACAGGCCATTGGTTAAGCCACTTTTGGATTACAGCATGCATTTCTGTTCTCCATGCTATAGGAAGGAAGTTCTGAAAAATCAGAAGGTAAAAAACATGATTTTTAAGTATGTTGCCAAGTTTGGAGAGATTGAGCTGGAAGGAGAGGCTGAATTGGGTTGGGCTTTTTTTTCCCAAGATTGTCAGAAGCTGCTGTGTACCCTTATAGAGGTCTACAAAAACATGAGGGGCATGGGTGTGGTGAAGAGACAAGGTCTTTTCCTGGGGTGGGGAGTCAAAATCAAGAGGACATAAGTTTAAAGTGAGTGAGGAAAGTCAAAAAAAAAGTTGCTGAAGGGGCAGCAGTTTGAAGCAGAAGATGTGTTTGGAATGAGCTGCCTGAGAAAGTGGTCGAAGAAGGTATAACTATAATGATTAAAAAGTATTTCGATGTGTATATGAGTACCAAGGCTTTAGAGGGTTTGGGATCAAATGCTGGCAAATGGGCTTAGACTAGTTCAGGATATCTGATTAGCGTGGATAAGTTTGATTGAAAGTTTGTTTCCATAGTACATCTCTGACTGTATGTTCATGTAGTTATAATTCAACATCTCTTTTCATCAAACTGGTTCGAATTTCCCACAGGAGTAAACTGCTCAAGATATGAAGTTGTCAACAATCGCCGTTGAACATGTATTCCCCGTTTATCTCATTTGCTCGGTAGAGGATACACAGTTTGTATGCTGGTTACATAGATGTTTCGCTGACTGGCAATCTCATAAATCTCTCAGTGAACACTATATGTTAACGACCATATTAAGCTGAATATACTTCAGAGGGAAAAGGAACAAACAAAAAGAATGAACTGTTCCAGCTAATGTATTTGCATCAGAATGAAGGAAGGTGGAAATGCAAGAGTCAAGCCAGGAGTGTGGGGAATTGCAAAATGTTCAGAATGTCTGTGAGCCGATCTCTGAACATTTATTTCTATCTGTGTGTGTGTATGCCAATGTGTGTGTGTGAATAGCTCTGCCTTCAATGGGACACAATTTGAATGAATTATAAATGATTGAACAAAAATCTCCAATTCTGTCTCTTTGCCTTTGTCTCTTGTGTTGAGAGCGATGCAGTGTCAGCCTCCATTGGACTCCCCATTCACTGTGCAATCACTTTTCTTTTGGAGAAATCATCAAATCCTCTGGATATGTGACCTTGCTCTCGGGTATCACAAAGTGATAGGGTCATATAAGTGTCCAGCATGGAAACAGTCCCTTCCATCCAACTCGTCAATGCTGACCAGATTCCGAAACTCATCTAGGCCCATTTGCCAGCACTCGACGCATATCACTCATATCCTTCCTCTTCAGATACACAAGTAGATTCAGTTTAAATGCTGAAATTGTACCTGCCTCCACTACTTCCTCTGGCAGGTCATTCCATCAACTCAACACCCTTTTCGTGAAAACGTTGCCCCTTGGATCCCTTTTAAATCTTCTCCCCTCAGCATCACAATATGCACTCGAGTTCTGTTCTCACTCACCCCGGGGATTAGACCTTGTCTATTTACCCTATCAATGCTCCTCTGTAGGGTCACCCTTCAACCTCTGACATTCCAGGAAAAATAGTCCCAGTTGATTCAGCTTCTCTCTGTAGCTTAAACCCTCCAACCTTGACAGCATCGTTGTAAATGTTTTCCGAGCCCTTTCGTTTTTCACAACATTTTTCCAAGTGGAGAGAGACCAGCATTGCACACAACATCGCAAAAGTGTCATAATCTCTGTCCAGTGCCAGGTTATGTTTCAACGAGTTTTTTTGGAAGCACTGGCTTTAGGAGCGCTGCTCCATCATCAGGTAATTGTGGAGTATAAGATCATAAGATACAGCATTTAAAGCCTTACGGTCTGAGGATCATATACTCCACAACGACCTGATGAGGAAGCAGCGCTCGGAAAGCTACTACTTCCAAGTAAACCTGTTGGAGTATAACCTGGTGCTGAGTGTTTTATTTTTACTTTTGCACCCCAGTCTCAACCTGGTACAACCAAATAATGTCCTATCCAGCCGCAACATGACCTTTCAACTCCTATACTCCATGCTCTGACTTACAAAGGAAAGCATGCCCAAGGACAACTTCACTATCCCATTTATCTCCGACTCCAACCATCAAGGAACTATGAACCTGCATTCCAAAGTCACTTTGTTCAGCAACACTGCCCTGAATCTTATTATTATGTCATGCAAGGTAGTTAATGAATCCAACATCTCAGCGAGCAGTCGATGATCTAGGGGATAGATGTTAACTAATTTCATCTTGTCAGGGTCAGTGTCTATGGTTATGTTCTATGTGGAACCAAATGTTACATTTCTGGGTTCGGCCTATTTATCTGCATGAGATTTTGTTGGAATTCGTCTTCATGCTGAAGCTTCTTCGTTGCTGTACAAACAGCACAATTTCTGTTGCGACACAGACATAATTATATAGCATCTGGAGAACATGCTCAAATATCTCTTTACCCAAATGAATCAATCACTTAAATACAAAAAATATTCAATCAATCCAAAATATTCTCATTTCAATTAAGATTTGTATTCCTGAAGCAGCTTGTTGCAAAGTAACGGGCCGAGGGTAGTGCTGGCATCTCCAACTGATCACACATCAAATGGTTCTTTCCATGCAAGGGACACTGAGAAGATTTCAGGGAGACGTGAACAAGGCACAACAATAACACGCATCGTTTTGAGACAGCGTTTCAATTACTTTTTCATGTAAATATGTTGTAAATAATTAAAAACAAAATGTCCATTAAAACATGCCAAACAGCAGAACTAAATAATTGTGTTGTGCATTTACTTGAGAGGTCAGAGGTTTAGCCACAGGTTCCCGTGATTGAGGAATCCCGGTCTCACATTGTGCTGCTTTGGCATAGTATCCCACCGCGGACAGACACAGTCAGGAATAACAAAACAGAAATTTCTGGAAAAGCTCAGCCGGTCGGGCAGTATCTCTGGAGAGAATTCAGAGCGAGCATTTCAGGTTAACAGCGAACAATGTCACTTCAGTTACCAAATTTCACTTTGTCTGAAACTTTCTTCTAGCACCACACGCCTTCCTATCTCTGCAACCTCCTGCAGCTCTTAAGCCCATCTATATATCTGAAAATCACTTCAGACCCGACACCACTCCTTATCTCAATGACCTCTACCAGTCTGAGTCAACCAGACTCATCACGATGTCTATACCATCCTCCAACTCATGTAACCCTCTCTTTCTCTTTAACATTCTCCAGTCCATACAGCCCAGCCTATCTCTGCAATCACCTCCAGCCCCTGCTCCACTCAATTTCTCTGTCAACTCCTCCAGTCGCTACATCACTCTCTCCCACTGTAACATCCTCCAGTCCCTAAACCTCTTACTGTCTGCCTAACCTCCTCCAGTGACTGCAACTTTCGCTATCTGTGTATCTTCCTCCAGGTCCTGCACTTCACACGACACACTCCTTATGTCTGTAAACCCCTCCAGCCCCTGCATCCCTCCCTACCTCTGTAACCTCCTCCAGCCCATACACCATAAGCTCTCTCTGTTACCTTCCAATGCCTATTTGGAAAGGGTTCCACCTCTACAAATTTTACACATCAGAGCCAAACACAGTGAGCTTTGTTTAATACAGAAATCGCCCAATATAACAGTCTCCTGAAGGCAAGGGTTCATCACAGAGAGCATATTTCCCACTGCATCGGGGTTAAATCGGAATTTCTCTTAAACCAATGAATAGTCTGCTTCAATCCAGGTCCGTTTACAGAAACAAGATGTTTACCACCTGAGAGTAACCAGTCATAGGCGAGTAAATGATGAGATACCAGACAGAATTCATTCAGAATCTGACAGTAAACGTGGATTCTGCAGATAACGAGGGTGATTTGACAGAATATCTCACTTTCTTACCAGAGTCTCATTTTGATTGCTGTCAGATGACGGTTTGTGAGGATCATGTCATTCAGGCCCCTTTTTTTGTTTCTTCTCTTCTCCCATTTCGCCGCAAATCAGTCTTTCCACCTTGTGGTCCTTTTTGTCACTGTGTCATCTAAGTCTCTCAGCCCTCCAACCTATCAGAGACTTTCCCTTCTGCTCTTTGTTCCATGTTCTACTGGAGATACAAGGAGCAACGCAGGCAGTTCCTTCTCACACACAGTAGGTACATTGTCACTCACAGAGATACAGAGAACAGAACCATCATCAATCCGAAAGGCTCAGAAAGAGAGAGTGTTTGGTCCTATTCCAATACCAAGTTCTGGGGGATATTTTAATATTTACACGAAAACAGCGGTGGGCAAGTTGTTCAGGGAATCCTGAGGGACAGGATGTACATGTATTTGGAAAGGCAAGGACTGATTCAGGAAAGTCAATATGGCTTTGTGCGTGGGAAATCATGTCTCACAAAATTGATTGAATTCTTTGAAGAAATAAAAAAGAAGAATGATGAGGGCAGAACAGTAGATGCAATCTTTAAGGACTTCAGTATGGCGTTCTATAAGTTTTCCCATGGGAGACTGATTAACAAGGTTAGATCGCATGGAATACAGGGAGAACCAGCCATTTAGATACAGAACTGGCTCATGGATAGAAGACAGGTGGTGGAGGGCTGTTTTTCAGACTGGAGACCGTTAACCAGTGGAGTGCCACAAGGATCGCTGCTGGGTCCTCTACTTTTTGTCATTAAAATAAATGATTTGTATGCGAGCATAGGAGGTACAGTTAGTAAGTTCGCGGATGACACCAAAATTGGAAGTGTAGTGGTCAGCAAAGAGGATTACCTCAGATTACAACAGGATCTGGAGCAGATGGGCCAATGGTCTGAAAAGTGGCAGATGGAGTTTAATTCAGATAAGTGCAAGGTGCTGCATTTTGGGAAAGCATATCTTAGCAGGACTTATACACTTAATGGTAACGTCCAAGGGAGTGTTGGTGAATAAACAGACCTTGGAGTGAAGGTTCCAGCTCCTTGAAAGTGGAGTCGCAGGCAGATAGGATAGTGAAGGTGGCGTTTGGGATGCTTTCCTTTATTGGTCATAGTATTGACTACAGGAGTTGGGAGGTCATGTTTCGGCTGTACAGGACATTGGTTAGACCACTGTTGGAATATTTTGCGTGCAATCCTGGTCTCCTTCCCATCAGAAAGATGTTGTGAAACTTGAAAGGGTTCAGAAAAGATTTACAATGATGTTGCGAGGGTTGCAAGATCTGAGCTACAGGAGAGGCTGAACAGGCTGGGGCTGTCTTCCCGAGAACGTCGGAGGCTGAGGTGTAACCTTATAGAAGTTTACAAAATTATGAGGGGCATGGATAGGATGAATATGCAAAGCCTTTTCCCTGGGCTCGGGCAGTCCAGAGCTAGAGGGCATAGGTTCAGGGTGAGAGGGGAAAGATATAAAAGAGACCTCAGGGGCATCATTTTCCCGCAGAGGGTGGTACGTGTATGGAATGAGCTGGCAGAGGATGTGGTGGAGACTAATACATTTGCAACATTTAAGAGGCATTTGGATGGGTACACGAAAAGGAAGGGTTTGGAGGGATACGGTCCAGGTGCTGGAAGGTGGGACTAGATTGGTTTGGGATATCTGGTCGGCATGGACGGTTGGATCGAAGGGTCTGTTTCCATGTTGTAGATCTCTCTGACTCTATGACTCTACATAGAGTTTGAAAGTGGTGTAATCCAGGTGCTGGGAACGTTAAACACTCTCTTGTTCGTGTGTAACAGTATATGTATGTGTGAATGACTGAATGTGGTGTGCGAGGGCATGTATGTGTACACATTTGAGAGGGCGAGTGAATGAGAATGAGGGACTCACTGAATAAGTTCTAATTTGTTTACAACTGAGCGGTTTTAACCAGCTACATCAGGATTAGCAATGTTAGGATCTGGTCTGCCTTCTTTAAATATTTTGTGGGGCTCTTGAATGATCCATAAAAGATTGAGTGTTCTTCCGGGATTTGTTGTATGTTTATGATTTGGGGTTGCATTTGCTGGACTCAAACGAATCGAGTTGTGTGTGTTAGTTTCGCCTGGATTAAATAGTGTGTGGGAAAACAATGGCTTATTCAATCACGAAATGATTTATGGGGGTGGAAGAAGTTGCTTTTAGGAGATTTACAGAAGTTGAACACAGAAAAGCTGCTGGAATTAGCAGTCATTTGAAATTGTACCTATCTCCTTCCATGAGGAAAGGAGAGATCATTAGAGTAATAGCTCAGCACTTATATATGCTGGAAATGTCATCAGACCCTTTCGAGGTTACTACAGTTCAACTAAAAATGAGTTGCTTTATTTAGCAGTAAAAGAAAAGAAAAGGACAAAAATAAAGACACTGTTGTAATTACGATTAAAATCTAAAGAAAAGACTAAAAGAACGAATCGATATTACAGAACAAAAAGAAAAGGAGTGAGAAAGAGAGAAAGAAGAGAGAGCAAGAGAGAGAAAGATAGAGGGAGAAGAAAAGAAGGAAGAGCGGGAGTTGGAACTTCAGGAATTGACAGATCGAAATCAGGATTAATGGTTGGAGATGAAGGCTGAAGGTAAGCTTAGTCAGGAAGAGAGTGAGGATGTGCAACAGATGGTTCCTATAGAACTGGTGAAATTTGTTTGTACGCTTTGCCGAAATTTGATGGAAAGATGTCGAAGTGCTTTACATGACATTGGTGTATGTGAGGCGGTGAATAAAGACATTTTCGGTGCATATGAGCTCTTGACAGATAACGATTCAGGAATCGAAGGAGGGGCCCTGGTCAAACCTGCATTGAATTTGAAAGGACCAAGCAAAGCAATTTTAAACGGCGGATGAGATCATTAAAAATTAAACAAATCGATGACATTCTTAGAGAAACGATTATTTCGGACGAGTTCATAAATTAACTTGCTGAAGTAATCAGAACTCATGTGGAAGGACGGGGAGTTAAAATGGCAAAATTAACAGTTGAAATGCATCATAATTATGAGCTGATTCATAAATCAAACTTTGGCTTCCAAAATCTGTTTCAAACCGTGAGGATTAGAAATTGGGGAAAAGAGAAATCCTCACGAGGAAAGGAAAAAGTAGATCTCGGTGAAGACCATGCAGATAACGTAGCAGAAGATGAAAGTGAAACCCTTGAAGGAGAAAGAGAAGTTAATAAGCTCTGGTGTTATCTCCGAAATAAAGTAGGCCACATGAAATCACACTGTTGATGGTTTGCGAAAGGCACTGGGAAGCCAGATGCAGGAAAACAAGAGCAGTCAGTGAATTTTGTGGAACATCATCGGATGCTGGAAATCTGCACCAGAATGAACAATATGTTTGGATGTTGGTTAAGGAGGAAATGCCAGATATTCTTAAAAGATATCCCTGCAAAAATAAAGTTAACTCACTTAAGCCAGGTGCAGCAGGTAAAGAGATTTAAATTTTTAGAGTTACAGTATCCTCTATGAAAGATAAGGAAATGTATCTTTGAACAAATATTATAGAAAATATGTGAGTAATAGGCATTCACGGTGAGATGAAAAGTGCTCAATTATGTCAAGTGTTGTGGCATTGCCCAGTTAAGAGTGAAGAGGTTGTTGTAGAAGTATTGGTCAAAGTGTCAGATCCAGCAATATTATTTGACCTTAAAAATACGATAGCTCATTCACAGGTGAGATTGCTGTCAACTGTGTTTGAAAAAGCCAGTAGAAACTCAGGAAACAAAGCTAATGTAGGACACATATCCTGGAAGTTCTCCGGACTGTGTGGTAACGAGGTCACAAAGTCACGAGTTGAAACAAGAGGGATGGCAGAGTACGGGAATGAAAGTTGAAATTAAATTAGCAGAGATCTGATTTGATCAACTGGTTGACCCAAAACAGGAGCAGTTCGATGACAAAGCTGACATCATCTTTTCATAGAAATTAGCTGAATTACAGCAGAATGATGAGAACCCAGAGAAATTGTATAAAAAAGCCAATGAAAGAAAAATCTAAATGTTTTTAAATCTAAATCGATGGACATGGAATAGTGGATGTTAGATTAGCTTCAGATTGGTATGACAGGTCGGCGCAAAATCGAGGGCGAAGGGCCTGTACTGCGCTGCAATGTTTTATGTTCTGTATGTTCTATGCATCCTGGTGTATGGCGATTTTAAAAAATGATATTTCTATGAGGAGAGGGAGAACATCACGTCTCCAAGCAGAGAATAAATGGACGCATGTTCCTTAAGTCGTATTGAGAGTGGATTACAGAAATGGGTGTACTGCGTTAACTACAATAACGGGACATTTACGGGTAATAATCACCTCAAACAAATACACAGAAACAGTTTTAAAGGACTGGATTGCACAAGGATGTCGTATTTTGCCAGACATGGCAAATGTCTAATGAAACCTGCAGCTTTATTTCCCTGTGGAGTGTGACGAAGCTACTCCTTTAACAAGGTTATGCAGTCCGTGCTTTCTTCTTCAATGAGGTCATAAACGACACAGACTCTGCAAAAATGAAGACTGAAGGGATTCAGTGCCAGTTTGGTAACAGCCAACACATACTGTTTTAGGCAGAACGATTTCAATGTGTGTAAAATGACGTTAGAGTGTCAGACGAAGAGTGAAGAACTTGTGGTTGGAGAAGTGGATAAACTCGCAGCTCCAGGAATATAATTTGTCCTTTCTAATGATATAGTTCCTTTACCGGTAGGAGTGCTTCCTAGTATGGTCAAAACGCCAGTGGTTACTCGGGCAATTTAACTATTGCAGGTCACATGTCCTGGACATTTTCCTGCCTATGTGATAACGAGGTCACAAAGTCATCAGGTGAAACAGGCGAGATCAAAGATACCCAGGAAGAAAGTTGGAATGGAAGTAGCAGAGATTATGTTTTATCAGATTGTTGAGATAAACCCGGAGCAGACAGATTACAATGCAGAAATCATTAACTCAGATAAATTAATTGAGTTACAGCAGAAAGATAAAACTTTAAAGCAATTGTATAAAACGGCAGACACAGAGAAGGAATCTGAATGTATCCTTGAATGTTATCATCCTTAAATGATGGCTTAATGAGGAAACATTGAGAATCAAATATTCTGGCAGATGGAAAATGGGCAAATATTCATCACATAGTAATGCCAGTGGGGTATAGAAAGGAAGTGATACGAATGACGCATGAACAACCATTTGGAAGTCATTTCAGAGTGAGGAAAATACAAGCTAAAATCCAAAACATGTTACGGCCCAGGACTGTACAAGGATGTCGTTGAGTTTTGCCAGACATGTCATACCTGTCGAGTAATTTGAAAACCACAAGCGGTGATAAAACCTGCACCTTTAATACATTTTCCTGCATTTGAGTAACCTTTTAGAAGAATATTAATTGATTGTGTAGGTCTCCTGCATCAAACTAAAAGTTGGAAGCAGTCGTTGTCATCTCTAGTGTCTCTATCCACGAGAATTCCAGAGGATGTTGCATTCTGTAATATCATAGCTAAAAGGATTATAGAGGAAATTCTCAAATGTTTAACGAGATATGAACGACTGAAAGAGATACAGCCAAATCAAGGGTCAAAGCCCGCATCAAAATTATTCAAGGAAATCATAGAAGCAGTGGTATAAAATAATTCCAATATGTTGCATAACATTCAGAATCGCAGTGAGCTCGAGAAAGGTGGCATCAGACAGAAGGTTGAGGGCACATAGTCAAGATTATGCATATGATTGGAATAAGGGAATATTGTGCTGTTTGAGATCAGAGTCGAACTAAATGAATCAACCAAATTCAGTATAATTCAATTAGGTTTTGTGTCTGAAGTGAGAGGACAGTTAAAAACGATTGAGAAATTAGTAAATCAAAAATAAGAGACCACATACTTCACTTTGTGTCACATTTTAAGGCATGATGAAAGAGAGATTGGAACTTGGGTACACAACATTTAAAGATATCACAGCATGCAATGAAACACGAAGCAGGCAATAAATAAATAAAAATCAAATTTCAATATCGGCAATATGGTATTAGTGTCACTTCAAGTGATACTTGAATCTTCAAATCAAGGTTTGGTGGACCTTTTCAAGTTGAAAGGAAATTCAGTGAGGTGAACTATGATAGGGACTACAGACAGAAAGAAGTCTCACAGAGTGTGCCATGTGCATCTGCTTTGAAGGTATTTTGGCAGGGAAGGACAGCACGAGGAGAATGCGTTGTTGATTACAACAGAGAGGGAAGAATCAAATTGATATGAATGTGAATTTGTCATTACTCGAATTAAATTTGAGAATGGGGAAGTTTATTGAGTTAACTTTCAGAAGAAAATCGAATTGACCTAAAAGAGTTGTTAATATTACATGGGGAGCCAAGTCGAAATAAGCTGGAAAGCTTTGACCTAATTGTGAACGATGTTGAAATCGGAGATGCTGATCCAATAAAACAACATCATTATTGGCATTACCCTCTCAAGTTGGCATAAGTCCAAACGGAGGTTGGATGCATGTTCTGAGATAACATATCGATGTCAGTCACAGTTACTGGAACTAACCCATAGTAATGGTGCCAAAACCAGATGGCACCCAATGGTCATGTGTGGACTATCACAAATTAAACGCATTTACAAAGACTGATGCATATCTGATTCTACGTTTGGAAGACTGTGTTGAGAAGTTGGATCAAGCAACCTGTATTTTTAAGTTGGACTTGCACAAAGGATACTGGTAGGTGCCTTTGTCAGAAAGTGCAAAGGCAGTTCGGCTTTTCTAACGCTGACTGGATTTTATTAATTTAAAGTCATGCAATTTGGTATGAAAAAACGCGCCAGCCACATTTCAGAGACGAATAAGGTTGCCAGGTTATCCAACTGTGTCATTTATATTAATGACCTGGTGATTTTTAGTCACAGATGGAAGGAACACATGCAACATTTATCAGACTTGTTTGATCGACTTCGGAAGGCATGTTTGTTGATAAACCTCGTGGTAAGGGCATTTCACAAAGCCCAGGTCACCTTATTGTGCCATGTTATTCGACACGGACACATTCCCATACCGTTGACAAAAAGAGCAGTACTACGGTTCCTGGGATTGCGTGAATTTTATCAAAAATCTGTCCCACATTTTCGCAGTGTGGCTACTCCACTCACTGAATTGCGGAGGAAAGGCAAGACGGTTTCGTGGACAGCAGACTATCACAAAGTGCTTCACAGCCTGAAAGTATAAACTTCTCCCCTGATACTCGCCAAATCTAATTATGCAAAGCCATTCAAGTTGTCCATTGATGCAAGTGTCGGTGTGGTGCTCTTGCAAGAAGATGATGAGAAGGTTCAGAGTCTTATCGGGTATTTCTCGAAGAATTTCAAATTTCATCAGCAAAAATATTCGACAGTTGAGAAGGAGTCTTTGAGCGAGATGGAGAAATTACAGCATATCAGTGTTGATGTTATCAGCAACATATCTGAGACAGTCATCGAAACTGATCATAACCCAGTCAGGTTTTTGGAGACAGTTAAGGACAAAACAAAACAGTCTGTTTCGATGGAGCTTGCAATTCACTTTGAAAAACGTGCGTGTGGCAGAAAGCGAAAACATGATTGCTGATTCATTGTCTAGACTCGAATGTGAAATGGCAGCATTTGGTGGCAGGAATACTACAGATTGAAACGATGTATGGCTGTGCAAGTTTGTACATTTAAAATCAATGCAATGAAAATTAGTGTTTTGCAGTACCATCAATTTTTAACGTGTTTTAAATGAACGCATCCTTGGATATTGATCGTTCACTATTTATTAAATGGGGATGTGTGACGAGGCTGTTCCTTTAACAAGGTTATGGAGTCCTTGATTTTTCTTCAGAGAGGCCGCAAACAACACCGCGACTCTGAAGAACTCGAGGGTGAAAGTTTTTAAACCAGGTTGATAACACCGAACAGATACTGCCTCAGGTTGAAGCCTTTCAAGTTAAAAATAACAGTTGCGCAATGATAGGGGGGTCGCAAATTCTCCCATATCACTGTTTGACTTGTTTTTGATTTTTTTAATCAGTCATGTATAGAAAGGCTGCTGGACTCACAGAAGCAGATTCTGGCTGGTACTCTCTCTCTCTGACTTTGATGCAATCAGACTTTGTTTCATTTTCCCTTTTGTGCTAAGAGATATTTATGTGAATTGTTGCAAGGATCTGTCACAGCATTATTTAATTCGGATAGTCTGTTGGGTTTTCAGGGAGGACAGGTTATTTAGTAATCTATTTTCCATTCTTTGTGCTTCATTCAGGAATCTTGTCAGTAAATTTCATTTTACTGAAAACTAAGTGGTTTGACCAACTGATTCTGTCCTGGAATACTGACTTTAAAGTTGCTTAAAACAACGAGCAAAGTTATGGTCTGGCAAACTTCTTGAAGTGTTCTAAGAGTTCTGCCTTGTACAAAACAGGAGTTACTCAGTTTTGTCACAAGATATGGATTACTCACTGAAATAAAATCAGAACAAGTGACAAAATTTACATCAAAATTATTCAAGGAAGTATGGACAGTTTATTAATAAAAGAATTAAAATCCACTGCATACCATCCAGAATCGCAAAAAGAATACGAAAATTGGCGTCAGATATGAAAGACAATGCTGAGGTTTTATCGTCAATACTAATGAGATGACTGAGATTTCTACCTTCTGTGATCTGAGAAGCACCAAATGACTCGACCAAATGCACTCAATTTGAATCAGTTTGTGGATAAAAATTGAGAGGACCATTGAAATTGATTAAGCAGAAGTTGATAATTCAGAATTCAGAGACCACATATTTGGATGATGTGTCAGATTTTCAGGAATGATTAAGTAGCGTCGGGGAGTTGACGAGACAGCATTTAAAATGATCACAGCATTCAATAAAACGAGAAACGTATAAGCAATCAAAAACCCACAATTTTAATGTCGACGAAAAGGTGCAGGGTTACTTTTAGTGATGGGTTAACCTTTTAAAGCAACGTTTCGTGCACCTTTCCAAGGCGAAAGGATTATGAGTGAGGTCAACCATTTGAGAAGAACTCCACAGAGAGTCTTTCACAAAGTGCGTCATGTGACTACAGTAACAAAGTTGAAGGTGATTCCTGTATCTTTAAGAGACAGTGAAAACTATTTTGACAGTGCAAGTTTGCAGGCAACTGTCATGTTACTGACTTGCAGTCTCATTATGTAATGGAAAATGGAAAATATGTAACGTTGGCCAAAAACTGGATATCTCAGTTATTTTGACCAACATCTGATTTTAATCAATGAGTTTAAATTATGCCTTCGGATACGAAAACCCAATCGAATTTAAAATTTGCTTGTTTGATATCATTCAACCAATCAGACGATCCGATGTTTGGGGTTTGAAAAAAGGAAGATTGGACCGTTGGTCAGAATGAGCGCCAACTGCAACTGAAACACTGCTATTCACCAACTTCTCTGTAAAATGCATATTTTAAATGTGAAACTTCTTTGTTACATAAGACTGAAGACAACCAATGGAGGTCGACAAACGGAGAAAAATTAATGGCGGAGAGGACAACGACTGTCTGCTTTTGAAATGTAAGTATATTCAAACTTAATACAGGCTTTATTCGATCAGTACGTTGTTATAGAGTGGGAGGTAGAGAAACAATCTTTAAGATAGAGGAGGCTCAGGGTTGTAAATAGTTGTTTCATATTGACTTTTAGACTTTAAGTTTTTTTTTGGGAAATAGTAGAATTTGCCTTCTACTCTGTCACTCATACTTTAAAATATTACGAGACAATCTCAGCTTTTCTGTGTCACTTGTTTAATTAGCAGAATGTTTTAGCGCCGAATTACAAGAAAAGACAATTGGAGGAAAGCCAATGGAGACTGTGATATTGAAAATAACACAGAGTGAAGAAACAAGTTCAGAGGAATTCTGAATTGTGCATTCCACACATTCAATTGGACAATGAAGAAGTTGTCAAATACTGGGTTAAATTATTGAGTTACCTTCCAAAGAAAACGGAAATGATAAGAAGGAGTTATTATTGTCGTATTGGCTGATATATGGAAAATCGTACCAAATGTTAGTAATATATATGCTTCACTCACTGAATTACAGAAGAAATATAAGAAATTTTAATTTACAGCCAACCGTCAGAACTCATTTGCCAGCCTGAAAGTTGTGTTCACCTTTGTCACAGTATTAGCCATGCAACATTTTAGGAACATGGGACTGGGATATCATAGCAATTACAGAAACATGGCTCAGGGGTGGGCAGACCTGGCAGCTTCATGTTTCAGAATAAAAATGCTCGAGGAAGGATAGAAACGGATTCATGAGATGAGGGGAGCGGCGTTTTTGATTGGGGATAGCATTACATCTGTGCTGAGGGAGGATATTCCTGGAAATACATCCAGGAAAGTTATTCGGGTAGAACTGTGAAACAAGAAAGGGATGATCACCTCATAGCGATTGTATTATAGACTAGTGAGAGGGAAATTGAGAAACAAACTTGGAAGAAGAAGTCATCTATTTTAAGAATAATAGGGTGGCTATGGTAGGGAATTTTAACTTTCTAAACATAGACTGGGAAGGCCATACTATTAAGGTTTAGACGGAGAGGAATTTGTTAAGTGTGTAAAAGAAAAATTTTCTGATTCAGTATGTGGATGCACCTACGAGTGAAGATGCAAAACTTGACCTACACTTGGGAAATAAGGCAGGGCAGGTGTCTGAGGTGTCAGTGGGGGAGCACTTTGTGGCCAGCGACCACAATTCTATTAGATTTAAAATAGTGATGAAAAAGGATAGACCAGGTCTAAAAGTTGAAGTTCTAAAATGGGGAATGGACAGTACTGACGGGATGAGGCAAAATTTTCAAAAGCTGATTGGGGGCAGATGTTCGCAGGTAAAGGGACAGCTGGAAAATGGGAAGCCTTCAGGAATGAGATCACGAGAATCCAGAGAAAATAGATTCCTTTTAGGGTGAAAGGAAAGGCTGTCAGGTACAGGGAATGCTGAATGACGAAAGAAATTGATTTTGGTTCACAAAAAGTAAAAAGCATATGTCAGGTATCCACAATGTAGATCGAGTGAATCCTTCGAAGAGTATAAAGGCAAGAGGTGTCGACTTAAGAGGGAAATCAGGAATGCAAAAAGGGGACATGAAATAGCTGTGGCCAATAGAATTAAGGAGAATACATAGTTTATACAAATGCATTAAGTACCAAGGGTAACTAGGGTGAGAATTGGTCCCCTCACAGATCAGCAGGGTGGCCCTTGTGTGGAGCTGTAGAAAATGGGGAAGATAATAAAATAGTATTTTCCATTAGTATTTACTGTGAAAAAATGGATGGAAGATATAGAACATAGAACATAGAAGAATACAGCGCAATGCAGGCCCTTCGGCCCTCGATGATGCGCCGATCAAAGCCCACCTAACCTACACTGTCCCACTATCCTCCATATACCTGTCCAATGCCCGCTTAAATACCCATAAAAAGGGAGAGTCCACCACTGCTACTGGCAGGGCATTCCATGAATTTACGACTCGCTGAGTAAAGAACCTACCCCTCACATCAGTCCTATATCTACCTCCCCCACTAAATTTAAAGCTATGCCCCCTTGTAATAGCTGACTCCATACGTGGAAAAAGGTTCTCACTGTCAACCCTATCTAACCCCCTAATCATCTTGTACACCTCGATCAAGTCACCCCTAAACCTTCTTTTCTCCAATGAAAACAACCCCAAGTGCCTCAGCCTTTCCTCATAGGATCTTCCTACCATACCAGGCAACATCCTGGTAAACTTCCTCTGCACCCGTTCCAGTGCCTCCACATCCTTCCTATAGTATGGCGCCCAAAACTGCACACAATATTCCAAATGCGGCTGCACCAGGGTCTTACACAACTGCAGCATGACCTCAGGACTCCGGAACTCAATTCCTCTACCAATAAAAGCCAGTACGCCATATGCCTTCTTCACTGCACTATTTACCTGGGTGGCAACTTTCAGAGATCTGTGTACATGGACACCAAGATCCCTCTGCTCTTCCACACTCCCAAGTATCCGACCATTAACCCAGTACCCCATCTTTTTGTTACTCTTGCCAAAGTGAATCACCTCACACTTAGCTACATTGAACTCCATTTGCCACCTTTCTGCCCAGCTCTGCAGCTTCTCTATATCCCGCTGTAACCTGCCACATCCTTCCTCACTGTCTACAACTCCTCCAACTTTCGTATCATCCGCAAACTTGCTCACCCAACCTTCTAACCCTTCCTCCAGGTCATTTATAAAAATGACAAACAGCAATGGTCGCAAAACAGATCCTTGCGGTACACCGCTAGTGACGGCACTCCAAGAAGAACCTTTGCCATCAACTACTACCCTCTGTCTTCTTCCAGCCAGCCAATTCCTAATCCAAACCTCCAACTCACCCTCAATGCCATATCTCTGTATTTTCTGCAGTAGCCTACCATGGGGGACCTTATCAAACGCCTTACTAAAATCCATATATACCACATCTACCGCTTTCCCCTCATCTACCTCCTTAGTCACCTTCTCAAAGAATTCAATAAGGTTTGTGAGGCACGATCTGCCCTTCACAAAACCATGCTGACTATCCTTGATCACATTATTCTTATCCAGATGTGCATAAATCCTATGCCTTACAATTCTCTCTAAGACTTTGCCCACAACAGAAGTGAGACTCACTGGCCTATAGTTAATAGGATTATCCCTACACCCCTTCTTGAACAAGGGAACCACATTTGCTTGTCTCCAGTCCTCTGGCACTGCTCCTGTAGACAAAGAGGACACAAAAATCAAGGCCAATGGCTCTGCAATCTCCTCCCTTGCTTCCCATAGAATCCTAGGATAAATGCCATCATGCCCAGGGGACATATCTATTTTCACCCTTGCCAGAATTTCCAACACCTCTTCTCTACATATCTCAAAGCCATCCATTCTACTTATTCGTGCCTCAGTATTCATATCGACAACAATGTCATATTCCTGAGTGAATACTGACGAAAAGTATTCATTCAGTGCCTCCCCAATCTCTTCAGCCTCCACACGCAGCTTCCCATTACTATCCTTGATTGGACCTATTCCTACCCTAGTCATTCTTTTATTCCTAACATACCTATAGAAAGCCTTAGGGTTTTCCCTAATCCTACCAACTAAGGACCTTTCATGTCCCCTCCTTGCTGCTCTTCGCTCTCTCTTCAGGTCCTTCCGGGCTACCTTATAACTCTCAATCACCCCTATTGAACCTTCACGCCTCATCTTTACAAAGGCCGCCCTCTTCCATTTAACAAGGGATTCCAATTCCTTATTACACCACGGCTCCCTCACACGACCCTTTCCTCCCTGCCTGATACGTTCGTACTTATCAAGGACACTCAATAGTTTCTCCTTGAACAAGTTCGACATATCAATTACGCTCTAGCCTATGAATCTAATTTTCTAATCCACACATCCTAAGTCATGCCTCACCGCATCATAATTTCCCTGCCCCCAGCTATAACTCTTGCCCTGTGGTACACACTTATCCCTCTGTAAAAGACTCCTAACAGGGTGACCTCACCTCTCCTATTCCTAACCTCAACCCAAACTTCCTCAGGTGACAAATCTTCGTCCATCTTCCTTTCCACCGCTGTAATACTATCTTTGACAAGCAAAGCCACCACCCCCCCTCTTTTATCCCCACCTCTGACCCTACTAAAGCATTTAAACCCTGGAACCTGCAACAGCCAATCCTGTCCCTGATCTAGCCATGTCTCCGTAATAGCCACAACATCGAAGTCCCAGGGACCAACCCACACTGCAAGTTCACCTACCTTATTTCGTATACTTCTGGCATTAAAGTATACACTCTTCAAGCCACTCTTCTGTTTACAGGCACCCTCCTTTAAGATTGATGCCATATTCCTAACCTCCCTACACTCCAGGTCCTGCATCCTAAAGCTACAGTCTGGGTTCCCATGCCCCTGCAGAGTTAGTTTAACCCCCCCCCCCCCAAGAGCACTAGCAAACCTCCCCCCAAGGATACTGGCGCCCCTCTGGTTCAGGTGCAGACCACCCTGTTTATAGAGGTCCCACCTTCCCCAGAAAGAACCCCAGTTATCCAAGTACCGAAATCCCTCCCTACTGCACCATCCCTGTAGCCACGCATTTAACTGTTCTCTCTCCCTATTCCTCGACTCTCTATCACGTGGCACGGGTAACAAACCAGAGACAACAACTCTGTTCGTTCTAACTCTGAGTTTCCAACCTAGCTCCCTAAAAGCCTATCTAACATCCTCAGCACTCCTCCGACCTAAGTCATTGGTGCCAATATGGACCACGACTTCAGGCTGCTCCCCGTCCCCCTTAAGGACCCGGAAAACATGATCAGGGACATCACGTACCCTTGCACCTGGGAGGCAACATACCAAACGTGAGTCTCTCGTTCCCACAAAACCGCCTATCAGTGCCCCGAACTATCGAGTCCCCAATTATTATTGCTCTGCTCTTCTCCACCCTTCCCTTCTGAGTAGCGGGGACAGGCTCCGTGCCAAAGGCCTGAGCCCCGTCACTTACCCCTGGTAAGTCGTCCCCCCCTACAAGTATCCAAAATGGTATACTTGTTTTTGAGGGGAACGGCCGCAGGGGGTCCCTACACTGGCTGCTTCCTCCCAGTCCCCCTCACTGTCACCCATCTCTCTGCCATCTTTGGAGTTACTACTTCCCTATAGCTCCGACCTATGACCCCCTCTGCCTCCCGAATGATCCGAAGTTCATCCAACTCCAGCTCCAGTTCCCTAACACGGTCTTGGAGGAGCTGGAGATTGGTGCACTTCCTGCAAGTGTAATCAGCAGGGACATCCATGGCATCCCTCACCTCATACATGTTGCAGGAGGAACATTGCACTGCCTTCACTGCCATCCCTCTAAAGCTAACCTTTATTTTAAAACAAAACTGGGTCGGAAGAATACAACAAGCAAAATTCAGCACTTACCTACTTACCAAAACGGATCTTATTATTAGGTTAGAGGAGGAGGGCGGGTGGGAGGAACTACCTCCGTAGTGCCTCGGGTTCTTCAGCTGCGCGCTTTTAAAGGGGAAACAAACCGACCCAGGTAAGCTTACGCTCCACCTGCTTCCGGGTCTCGGCTGCCTCTCTGGTCGTCGTCACTTCCCCCTGCTGCTCCCGCTCTTTGTGGGAAGAGAGAGAGTGAAAAAAAACACCGCTGCCCGCTACCGGTAAGTACTTTTAAAACAAACAGTCTTATGTTAGCTGCTGCTCGCACTCAAAATGACCGTTAGCGTCGAAGGGTGAGTATTTATACTCACTGCTTTCCTTCCCGGCTGCCTCTCTGGTCGTCGTCACTTCCCCCTGCTGCTCCCGCTCTTTCTGTGAAAAGAGAGAGTGAAAAAAAACACCGCTGCCCGCTACTGGTAAGTACTTTTAAAACAAACAGTCTTACCTTAGCTGCTGCTCGCACTCATAAAATGTCGGGAAATAGATGGTGACTCATTTCAAAGTGTCCACATTACAGAGAAGAATATGCTGGAGGTCTTGAAACGCAAAAAGGTGGAGAAATTCCCAGGTCCTGATCAGGTGAAGCCCAGAACTCTGTGGCAAACTTGTGAAGTGATTGCTGGGCCTCTTGCTGAGATATTTGCATTGTCAGAAGTCACAGGTGAGGTTCCAGAAGACTGGAGATTGGCTATGGGCCATTGAGTCTGAAGTTGGTGATGGGCAAGTTGTTGGAGGGCATCCTGATGTACAGGATCTACATGCTTTTGGAAAGGAGAGGCCTGATTAGGGATAGTCAGCATTGCTTTGTGCGTCGGAAGGCATGTCTCCCAAACTTGATTGAGCTTTTGTAAGATGTAACAAAGAGGATTGGTGAGGGCAGATTGGCAGATGTGATCTAAAAGGTCTTCAGTAATGCGTTTGACAAGATTCCCCATGGGAGAGTGGTTAGCAATGTGAGATCTCACGGAATGCAGGTTGAACAAGCCATTTGAATATAGAACCGGCTCAAAGTAGAGGACAGAGGGTGGTGGGGGAGCATTGTTTTTGGTGTGCTTTCTTTTATTGATCAGAATATTGAGTACGGGAGTTAAGATGTCACATTGCGGTTGTACAGGACATTGGTTAGGCCATTGTTCGAATATTGTGTGCAATTGTGGTCTCCTTCCTATCTGAAAGGTGCTGTGAAACATGAAAGTGTTCAGTTAAGTTTAACAAGGATGTTGCCAGGGTTGGAGGATTTGAACTGGAGGGAGAAGCTGAACAGGCTAGGGCTGTTTTCCCTGGAGCGTCAGGCGTTGAGGGGTTACCTTACTGAGAGTTAAAAGAAATCATTAGGGGCATGGATAGGATAAATAGACCAAGTATTTTCCCAGGGATCAGCGAGTCCAGAACGAAAGGGTACAGGTTGAAGGTGAGAGCGGAAAGATATAAAAGAGACCTCAGAGGCAAGGTTTCACTAAATGGGCGGTACATGCATGGAATGAGCTACCGGAGGAAGTGTTTTCAGGCTGGTGCAATTGCAACATTCACGAAGCATTTGGATGGGAAAATGAATAGTCAGGGTTTGAAGAGATACGGGTCCGGTGCTGGCAGGTGGGACGAGATGGCGTTGCGATATTTGATTGTTTGGACGGGTTTCACTCCATGACTAATTACAAAAAGCCATTCAAAGTGGCGAGTGATCTTAATGTTCGTACTGTGACCTTCCAGGAAGAAAACGAGAAGGTAGAAAGACTGATCACGTATTTCAGCAGCAGATTGAAAATGCATCAGCAGAAATATTCGACAATGGAGAAGGAGACTTCGCGCTTGTTGTTGGCTTTGAAACATTTCACCCTTTATGTAACCAGTAACGTGTCTCAGTTAATCATATAAATTGATCATGACCCATTGAAGTTTGTGGAGAAATGTAAGGACAAAAATTCCAGACGTTTCGGTTCGAGCTCCTTCTCACATGCATTCAATTTGAAAGTTGTGTATGTGCCAGAATGAGCAAACATGATTGCTGACGCATTGTCAAGGCTTGAATAAGAAACAGACGCATTCAGTGGATGAAGTAACACAGACTGAAACAGAAATAGTAGTGCATATTTGCATCGTTATTGCCAGTGTAATGTATATATGTGTTGAAGTTCACTGACAGTTTCACATAAAATGATTTTAAAATGAAGGCATCATTGGATATTTGATATTTCTTATTTTTGTACGGGAGGAGGAGTGATGCTGATTTTTTTTACAAGGTTGTGCTGTCTTTTGTTTTTAACATTGTCGTGAACGCAGATGATTAGTGATGTTGCCTCAGACAAAACGCTTTCAACTGTAAAAAAAAATGAAAGTGGTGCAGGCAGATTTGCCAGCTCAGCTTTTCTCGGTTTTGGTCCACTATGGGGTCGTGTTAGTAAGCAGTCAATGTTTTTACACTGCTACTAAAAGGAACTTGGACATGTGTACATGGAAGATGTTGTTCAAAGCTGCATATCTCTCTGACCTTTCTTATGTAAGACCCTGTGTTTGATTTTTCCTGTTTTGCCAAAGTGTGTTTATGAGGATTGTTGCAGGAATTTGGAACATTCCTTAAGTTGTCAAAGTCTGTTGAAGTTTTGAATAAGTTAAATTCAATGGAATTCTGGCATTTTGTTTTGTTTGTGTTTCATTCAGTACACTGAAAATAAATTCTGTTTTATTTAAAAACGAGAGGTTTTGACAAGCTACATCACTCCTGGACACCAGCTCTGAAACAAGTAGATTGGTTCGTGTCTGGGCTACAATCTTAAAATGTATTGAGAGGGTCTGGCCTGGTCCAGAACAAATGTATTTAAAACAGAGTTACATGCGTTTCTGACTGGTAAGGTGTTCAAATATTTTGGGGAGAAGGGCAGGAGAATAGAATTGAAAAACAGTCATGATCAAATGATCAACTGACTTGATGGGCTGAATGGACTAAAGCTGCTGTTACATTGTAAGTCATATTGATACAATATAGAGCAATATTTATATGTGGACACAAACAACTCCAGCATGAAAAAACATATATCTATATTGCATTCTTGTTTCAAATGGCCGAACTCTTACATTATATAGTCTAATGATCCAATATATAACAATATTTATATATTGACACAAACAGTTCCAACATGAAAATGAAAATTCTATACTGTATTCTTGGTTCAAACAGAGATTAAGAAGTGGACTCCTGCTTTTCATGAATTATTCCCCTGTCTTAACTCGTTCATTAAGCTTCGGTCTTTTCGATGATGTAACACTTCAACTTTCAGGCGACAGGAGGTACGGATATGATACTTAGATATTTCCCAGTTTGTCAGAAATATGCGATTGAGAGCAATCTGTGCAGTTACCTGCTGTAAGATTTATTTGTCTTTCTGCAGGAGTTTCATGATCAGTCAGAACCATAACCACACCCAGACGGACACAACAACACATCCACACTGACATACACAGTCACACACCCACACACCGCCCCCCACCACGCACGCATGCACGCAGAGAGAGAAACAGAGATATTGAGACACATAGGAGGATACCCATGTACAGACAGAATGCTCACACATCGCGTGTGCACACACACACACATAAAACCATGCGATGAAAGAGCAACGCATCTCTGCACAGACACCAAACCAATCGGAGCCACACTCTCACGTTCATGTAGAAATGAACTCAGAGTGAGTGGCTTGACACAAAAACCTGTAAGATCTGATAGAAACGGCAGTTACACACGCACATACAAGTACATTCAAATGCATTTAATGAGGCACAAGTACAATTAGTTATAGACAAAGAGAGACACTCAGAAACAAAAAGAGACACATGTACAGAGAGGTACAAAGTGATCCGGCTGTGGGCACAGAAAGATCTTGACACACTGTCAGACAGCTCAACAAACCACTCCCCTGCTTAAACATGAGCACAGTCAGGCAGAGACGCACTCCACACTCACACAATAATATACCAAGACACAGAGACGCACACATATGAAATCACAGAACAATCGTGACATGCTGACAGTAACACCCACACACCCATACACCCCCACACCACAACGTCATCGGAAGGTAACTCCACAAAGAGCATACACACAGACACAAACACAACAGTTGTGTGTGTGCAAAACAGACACAGGCACAGACATGTACACAGACATAAAGGCACTCAACTTCAGGGAAACACTCTCATACAGACTGAATAGCATTTCCAAATACATCGCTGACAGGAGAGATGAATGGCCTGCTGCTACTAATTGACTATGTGCCCCCGTATTTGTCAATCTGTCAGTCAATCAAAGATAGAAACCTTTTCATCTCTGACACCTCCCTCCCCTTCCTGGACCTCTACATCTCCATTAATGACGACCGACTTGACAATGACATTTTTTACAAAGCCACCGACTCCCACAGCGACCTGGATTACACCTCTTCCCACCCTACCTCTTGCAAAAATGCCATCCAATATTCCCGATTTTTCCGCCTCCACCGGATCTGCTCCCAGGAGGACCAGTTCCAACACAGAACTCATCAGATGGCCTCCTTCTTTCGAGATCACAATTTCCCTTCCCACGTTGTTAAAGATGCCCTGCAACGCATCTCGTCTACATCCCGCACCTCCGCCCTCAGACCCCACCCCTCCAACCGTAATAAGGACAGAACGCCCCTGATGCCCACCTTCCACCATACTAACCTTCGCATAAACCAAATCATCCGCCGACATTTCTGCCACCTCCAAACAGACCCCACCACCAGGGATAAATTTCCCTCCCAACCCCTTTCCGACTTCCAAAAAGACTGTTCCCTCCGGGACTACCTGGTCATGTCCACGCCCCCCCCCTACAACACGCCCTTCCATCCTGGCACTTTCCCCTGCCACTGCAGGAACTGTAAGACCTGCGCCCATACCTCCTCCCTCACCTCGATCCAAGGCCCTAAAGAAACCTTCCACACACATCAAAGTTTTACTTGCACACCCACTAATATCATTTATTGTATCCGTTGCTCCTGTTGCGGTCTCTTCTACACTGGGGAGACTGGGCGCATCCGAGCAGAGTGCTTTAGGGAACGTCTTCGGGACACCCGCACCAATCAGCCACACCGCCCCGTTGACCAACATTTCAACTCCGCCTCCCACTCTGCTGAGGACATGGAGGTCCTGGGCCTCCTTCACCGCCGCTCCCTCACCACCAGACGCCTGGAGGAAGAACGCCTCATCTTCCGCCTCGGAACACTTCAACCCCAGGGCATCAATGTGGACCACCCTAGTTCGAAACTTCCAGCTCAGCACTGTCCCCATGACTTGTCCGGACTTGTCCTACCAGTCTATCTCCTTTTCCGCCTATCCACTCCACCCTATCCTCCCTGAACTGTCGCCTTCATCCTCTCCCCCACTCACCCATTGTACTCTATGCTACTTTCTCCGCACCCCCACCCTCCTCGAGCTTACCTCTCCATGCTCCAGGCTCACTGCCTTTATTCCTGATGATGGGCTTTAGCCCGAAACGTCAATTTCGAAGCTCCTTGGTTGCTGCCTGAACTGCTGTGCTCTTCCAGCACCACTAATCCGGAATCTGGTTTCCAGCATCTGCAGTCAACGTTTTTACACCGTGATGACTGGTGACCCATTCTGCTTCCCCCGTCCCCATCAATCCCTGGGTGATGTACTGAGATCTATGTGATTATACTGCTGGAATCCTGGGCGTACATATGCAATTCCTGCGCTGGGAACACTGCAGCTGCCAACAAACTTCACTCAGTTGTTTTGCTTAATGACTAAGTGAAGAATTTCCTTGACCAGTTGTTGCGCTGCATTCCTGAACTTCTCTCTGAACGTGGGCAGAGTCACTGCATAAAATAATGTGTTTGTGCTGCAGCCGAAATCCTTCAGCATTTCTGCAACAAACGTAAACTGGGTTCCAAACCTGTTATTCCAACGATTTCCTCCTTTAATCTGGAAATGTAAGATATTTGCACCGTACACTAACCACAAAATTATGAAGCTGACTGGTATGGTGAAGAGGTAAATAACTGACCTCCTCCAGCTCTCCATCTATGCATCTTTGTGACTCTTTCCCCTCCTCTGACCCCTCAGGCTCTTGCAGATTCGACTGGACACTAAAATGTACCTGACCGTCAGAGTGATTATCAACAAAATTAAAATGAATGGGATGAAAGGAGTTAAAATGTAACCAAACCACGTAAATCCCAGCTACTTGGGATCAGTAAAATAATTTGACTTTATATAGCAGTTTATCGGAACATCGTCAACTATCCTCCAAGGTTTATATCGAAAACAGTAGAGAATGTCCTTTGAAAAGAGCAGAATGCCGGTTGCAGCCAGAGTGACGGACAAGGCTATCTCTCTCCAACATTTCCTCTTCATTTTCAGGCAGCAAATTGCTACAAAACGATCAAAGGAGAAAAGGACAGTGAACCAAACAAAACAATCTCCCGCTTTACGAGCCGGGACAGCGACAGCACTGCACACAGTTCAGGAAGCATTTTGGGAAGTACAAGTATTTGATTCGCCACAGCATGATGTCTGTGAGAATGAATAGTCGATCTGATGTTGTGATCGCCAACAGGCAGCGACTTGTGCAGTTGGATAGGCCGCATTTTCCACGTGCGAGAACCAAAATCACCCGGAAATTGACTAAAGGAGTCGATCAAATGGAAATCAGAAATTAGGTAAAAACCTGATGAAGGGCTTTTGCCCGAAACGTCGAGTTTACAGCTCTTCGAATGCTGCCTGAACTGCTGTGCTTTTCCAGCACCACTCTAATCGCAAATTAGAAATTGCCATCGTGGCCTAAAATGTTAGATGAAAGGGAAGGGGTTTTGAGGAAATGTGAGGAAGAGGTGTTCACCCAAAGCATGGTGGGGGTCTGTTAATTCAGTTCCTGGGAGGGTAGTGGAATCAGGAAACCTCACAAACTTTTAAAAGTACCTGGATGAATAATTGAAACTTCATAACATACGAGGCTACGAGCATGTTGCTGGAAGCCAGGACGATTCGTAGATTTTGTGTAGCGTTGATAGCACAAACTTAATTGTCCAAATGAAATATTCTGTCTTTTTTTTAATGATTCTGAGAAGCACTTCAAGGAGGCAGGTTGGGAAGTGAACCATTTTAATGAAATAAATGTAAGGGCTTTGAATGCTGAAAATATGTGATGGCACTCATCCACAGATTCAATCAATAAGTACCTCGACCTGGACCCAATATACCGGCCACTGCAGTGGACAGCTGGACCTGACAAGCAGAAGCGGCAGATACAAATCACAATAACTGCCGGACGAAGCATCACAGAAGCGCTTCACAGGAGGCGCCCAGGCACTAAGGATGTCACCGAGAGAGGGGATGAAACATCTGCAACACAAATTCCCAGCTCGGCGAACAGAACCACAACAATTAGGAAATGCAGTACTCCAATTCATGTAAAATAAGATCCAACATAATAAAAATCTAGTAACTGACTCTCTCTTGTGTTCTGATAATGTCAGGGGCAATTAATATTACAAGTGATAATGTCATTACCCAACAGGTCAAAAACAGTGCAACCTTTCACAACATTTGCTTTTAAAAAACATGTTTGAATAATGAGAATAACTAAACAAGGATGCTGCCTGAACTGCTGTAATAATCTAAATGATTAATTCCTGATTTCTAAACTTAGTTAAAAATCATTCCTCCGCAAGAATTACTTCATGCATTGTAAAAACTATAGAGATACAAATACTTCTTCATGGAACAAATGGAAGGTCGTCATAGCACTCTGGAATTCACTTTAACACTCCACAGTATTGCAATTATTCTTCAAGTCCAGATCCAGGTTCCCTTTAAATGAGTTGTGGTTTGATACCTCCAGCTCCCAGCGAAACTGAGCAGTGAGTTCAAGACGCCCCAACACCTTTTGAACGAAACAGTCAGTCTCGTGTACCCGATAATCCTTCCATCAATTTGTATTACTCTGTTTCTCCTGATAAATGTTCCTGTGTTTGGCGTGATCGGTCTCCGTCTATGTCCCTGATTATTTTGATGACTTCAATCACATCACCTCTCATTCACCTCTGTTCAAAGGAAAATGACCCAAACACTATCCATCTTTCCTGAATTCTACAGTAATTTCCACATAATGGCAACATTTTTGTAAATCTTTTCGAAACTGCCTCAGTGCAATTCTGTCCTCACTGCGCGGTGGTGACAAAGTACTGTTCATAAAACCATAGGTGTGAGCCACCCAGTGTCTCACGGAGTTCTAGTGCTACAAATCTTGCGGGGGTGAGGGAAATTGTTTTGCGTTGGCTCTGTTGCAGTGTGAGAGATTCCTATTTTGGTCGATGTAAGATGCAATTTCATCTAAGTCTGGATGTGTGATTGGTAGCGTAAAATGGATCTGGAGAGGTATAGTTGGGGCATCGTCTGATTGAAGTGTGGTGTCAGTTAATCAGTTCCTCGGGCGTTAGGATATGTGGTTAGTCGCCTCACTTCTGTTCTGATACCAACTGATTAATTACAAAACAAGCCAGACCCCCAGAACGAAATCCAGTTTGATGGATTATAATCTTATGTCTTTTCATTTATCAAAGTGATCTCTTGCTGAGTAGTAAACGCAAACTGCTGCAAGTATTGCGCTCACGTCAAAAACAAAGTTTATTTCGAAAAGAAATGAAAAAATATTAGAATGCAAACTCTCGACTTTTCACACAGATTCAAAGAAAATGATTATGCAGTGTGTGTAATTCTCATTAACTTCAAAACAATGCATAGATGAAACGAAAGAAAGCAGCTTATTCCTTAATATACAATGCTCTGCCTTTCCAAGGAAAATACGCGTCGTGTAATATTCACACCATGGTCCCTGGATCTAACATTTGCTCAAATGACTTGTGCCTGCCACTTTTAAAGTGAAGCTGCTGTGAACTTCTTAATGGAACTACCACAAAGTTGATTGTGAATGTACTCAGCGTTAAGTAATCTCTTCAGAGCATCTTTTCTCCCAATAAATCTGTCTCGGATGAACAGAAATGTTCACTCCAAGGTACGAAAGCTGACTAATTTTCGCATCCCCTTCTCATGAGGAAAATTTTGTGTATCCACCCAGTTTCAGGAAATAAAAAAGACTGAAACAAATGAGAAAAATGATAAAAATTAAGCGATTCATTCTGAATCTCATATTGCTGACCTCTCGAGCAAACCTTTAGATACCATTGATACCATGCTGGGTGATAAACAATAATTAAAAAAAAACATTGTGGACTCGTGCACAAAGCCATTCAACCCATTCAATTGCTGTGGTAACAGGAATACCTCGAAGTTTAATGTTAGCATCAGAAGGACAGAATAGCCGACAGCTTATTCGTTCAAAAAACAGAAAAGAAATCCCTCCCGATTTTTTTTTTCTATTCTCGACATAAAAATACCACTGTATATATTTTTTTTCAAAGAGACTGGCGTCTTTAATACCATCGAAATGCAGCGTAGTCTCCGCTTGAATTGAGATTTCTGCAGGCTTGCCACAAGACATTAATCATTACACCATGGAAAGTTTAATTTCCTGGGCGATTCCTGCAGAGTGTGCGATTACTACCCATGCGTCATTCTGAGTAATGACATGAATCCTAAGAAAGACTCAGGCAATGTCAGATGTGTAAGGCACTTACCAGGAATTGTTACAATCGGAATGTTCGTGTAAATGATTTTCCACATCTGATGAATTGAAAAAGTCATTTTCTACAAAAATCTCTTTGTAAAAGCAATCTCTCTGTTCGAAATTCCAAGGTGATATAATCCCGAAGTCTTTCATTTGTACCTGCTGATACCTCTGGGGGACAATGACATGACAACGTGGTTCCAATCATTTATTTAAGAATTTGAACAAACAGGTGACTGCGGTGTTTTAACTCCGAGTTGTGATCCTTCCTTGTTAGAACTTGGGTTTATTCGATGATTAAAATCCGAATCGGTCAATAGCAAACATGGGAACATGCATGTTGAGCCATTTATTGGAATCTCTACAGTGTGGAAGCGGGTTAATCGGCTCATCGAGTCCACACTGACCCTGCAAATTGCATCCAACGCAGGCGCACCCGCTGGCGCTGTGAGGCAGCAGGGTTAATTAATCAGTCCTTGCGGCACGCTATTTTCCAGCGTTGACACCCCAATTCTATCCATCCAACTTGGAAATCTTATTTTACATCATATTGTTTTTAAGTTGACATTGACATTTTGAAATTAATTCCGGTTGAGAGTTTCTCAGAGAAATGTTCTCCTCAACACTGGGTTGTGGCTTTCCTGTTTAATATCAGCTGTCGCATGAATGAAAAATAGCTGGTTACCGGAGACGACACATTGTCGGTCTTAACAAACTCAACAGAATTGAAGCGGGAAAGTGTAGAAAATGAAGAGCCACAGGTCCTGCTCAATATTGGCATCAACAATGTTAGGTGGTGAAATAGCCCTTCAGAGGTCAGAATCCAACATTAATCAATCCTCATTTACAAAAGCACAGCCTGTGACAGCAGTCTCTCACTGCCTTCGGCATTCAACATCTCCATATCCATGACATTCATCCTTTTTATGTCAGCAAGGGCTCACTGATTGAGACACATTAATAGCCACAATCAGGGAACTCATATCCGATGAGGTCAAGTTGGCTGACCTCATCACAAATATTACCAGAAGGAAAAGTTGGGGTTTCTGAAAGTGGAATTGAGCAAATCAGGCAAGAAATTGAACAGCTGATCCTTGGGTTACTCCAAGTGCTCATTTGATTATTGCATGTGTGGCTGGAAATATTGGTTCCAAGGGGAATAGCGTCGGACATTTCATTTATTGGTGAGGGTTCTGGGCCTGCTGCGATCTGAATACATTGGAAGAGTGGTTTGTTTTTAATTGAATGTTACTGTTCTAGCCGGATTATCAATAAAGTATGCGTGGGCGACACGGTATAAACTGTGGTTGGCACTGCTGCCTCACAGCGCCAGAGACCTGGGTTCAATTCCCGCCTTTGGTAACTGACAGTGAGGAGTTGACACGTTCTCCCCGTGTCTGCGTGGGTTTCCTCCGGGTGCTCCGGTTTCCTCCCACAGTCCAAAGATGCGCAGGTGAGGTGAATTGGCCATGCTAAATTTCCTGTCGAGTTCGGTAAGGGGTAACTGTATGTGTGGGTTACACTTCGGCAGGTCAGTGCGGACATGTTGGGTCGAAGGGCGTGTTTCCACACTGTAATGTAATCAAATCTAATCTAATCTTAAAGTGATAAGTTAGTTTTGAAACCTCACCTTTAAAACTTATTATTTATGATAATGTGTTCGGTATTTGGACAGAGAAACCACTTTGAAAGAATTAACTTATTACTTCTCACAGTCTTGAATTGATACAAGAGCACAGATGTAAACACGCTGCAATGAAATATGCTTTCTCCAAATAGTAAGAACACAATTAAAAAGCATGATTTTGCAATTTTATTGTATTGGGGAAGAGTGATCTCAACATACTCGAATTATTTGCCAACATGGAGAATGAAGAAACTTGCGTCCTGAATCTAAATAGAGAGTTGATGTATAAATGAGCAATGCTGGACTGAGGAACATTAACAAAGACGTTCTCAGTTGAGAGGCAATGGCAAAAGAGGACGAAATATCTGAATGCATTGCAACAATTATTCAGGTGCTTCGGGATCAGCAAGAAAACAGGATAGGTGAGAATGGGCAGCCCTGCCTGACTCTGGATCTGATCAGGAAGCCCTCTGATTCCCAGCCATTGACGGCAGAAGCAGTAAAAATAGCTGTTTCCATGCTGTACATCTCTATGACTCTACGGCCTGTTGAATTCATTTGCTGAATCCTCCCCAAAACTCAATGTCGAAAGCACATCTCAGACTTCGCTGCACAATATCCTGTCAAAGGTCTTCTCCTGGTCCAGACTGATGAGGCAGGCCTCCAACTCCCCGGTCCTGTACGGAGGTGATCATGTCCCTCAGGAGAAAAATGCTCTCATTGTTAGTGCTGCCCACTACAGGACAGGTTTGATCGGTTAGAATCACTGATACCAGAGATGATCTGACCAGGTTGGTTATGACCTTAGATACGATTTTGAAATGTGTAGTCATCAATGAAACAGGTTGCCAGTCCTTCAACTTGTCCTTCGAATTGTTGATGAGGGGCGAGATACCTTTTTTTGTGCGTTTTGCATTGGTCCTGGCCAATCATGTCCCACCGATTTGACCACAATTTGGTGGGAAAGCAGTGACCTCTGTGAATTTTACACATTTCTGAGTACTCAAAAGCCTTGTCAGCTCATTCAGGGAGAATGGCTGCTGTCGCATCTCCCGGGTGCTGTTGTCTAAGACCTCCGTGATATTTGGCAGGAATGACTGGGAGATTTGCAGTGTTAGTTGGCTTCATGTCGTAGAGTCCAGCAGAAAAGGATTTGCTGATCCTCAGAATGTCATTTTGAGAGGACATTACCGAGCCATCTTCTTCCTTCAAGCTGCTGATCACTGATCTCCCGCTGTCCATCTTCTGAAAGAACAATAATGCGCAGGACTCACCCTGCTCGGCTTTCTGGATGATGGACCAGGAAGTTACCTTGAAGGCTTCTTATGTAAAGAGCAAGGCTTACTAAAGATTGGTCGTAACATCGACCTCCATCGCCTGCAGTAGGCGATGGTTCTGCATGCTCTTTTGGATTTTGGACAGTTCTCCCTGCTAAAGATCCTCTTTATATTCCCCACGACTATCGCCCACAAGTCCGAGAGACGCTGAAAGAGGGATGTCACAGTTCGACAAACTGTGGAATCCATTTTGAGCTTCTCTGTGTTCTCTTGTTCCAGCAGTTTCACCATCAGGTTACACGTTCCCTTTCTGGCCAGCAGGAGGCAGTGATCATGGAGGAACACCGGGTTGACGTCGGTGAATCTGCCCAAACCCAATCCAAGTCTCTCCAATCTAACCTCACAGGTGAAGCGTTCCAAGCCTGCGCAAATCCCCTTCAACCTTCCTAGTGATAGTTTCAAAAGCGTTCATGCTGTTGTGTCCATTTACTTCCAGGTTGGTTGCAACCTTCTTTCTTCTTTGCTCTCTCGAATTCATCTTTCCTTTCGTTTGCTTTTGGCCATGACGGTTGGTGAATATGGGATCAGTGGTGTCTACAGCAGCAACCTTATGAACTGGAACATGAATCCTGGTGTTGGTAGGGGTAGGCCCAGGTACACAATCCCATTATCTTGACCGATTACATTGAACAGGTGTTAATGAGACAATGGAACTGAGATGTTAAACCAGGAAACTTGCCCCTTTGCCTGTAAAATTCAATCAAGCCAGGCAGATATGCAAGTCTTCATTTTGACTGAAAATTGAATGGATTGGTGATGAGACATTGCCACAAGGTTTCGGATTGAGAAATAGTTCTGAGTTTAAGTAGAACTCTTCTTTAGATGATTAATTTAAAAAGATGACATCAAAACATCAAATGCTGTTTATGTACCACAATTTCTATGATAGAAACTGAATTTAAATTCCGTTAAGTACATTGTTACTTCAAAAGTTACTAAGCAATTCTGATCGAACATGACTTGAATGACTGGCGAAAAAAAGGTCAGAAATCGCACGAGAGCTTGTGCTTTCAACTGGACCTGTTTAATAATAGCTTGGTATCGTGTGACCTCTGACATTGTCTCCCCCATTTCAATGCTGGCACCTCCACATCATAGCTAAAAAAAAGCAGCTCAAATCAGAGTGTTCCCACACACACTGCAGAGAATCTCAGGACAAAGAAGCAGGGACCTTGGGAGTGGGAGGAACAGCTCCAACTCCAATTCAACAAGCCGTAATCAGGGATTCTAACCACGTGCCTGGGCAAAGACATTTCAGAACTGAAAAATTACCCGGGATTTTAGAGGGAAAAATTGGGTTTGCAAAGCTGCATATTTATCGAACCTGGATATCAAAGATAATAAAACACTTCTCGTTATTGGTGTATGACGAGGCCCATTAATGAGCAGAAAGACCAGACCATATGAGAACAAAACTTACAGGTGAAATTCTGAATGTCTACAGGGAAATGGCCTGCACAGCGATTAATCCTTTTGCCTTAGAATTTTACAGGCGGAAAAACCAATCAGTAAAATTTCACTCATGTCGTTTAGGGAAAGAAAATTGGATCCTTACTTGGTCTGACCTGTACGTGACTCCAGACAGACTGCAATATGGTTGATTCTGAACTGCCAAGAATTGGCAATAAATGCTGTTTTGACCAGTGATGCTGTCATCTCACAAAATACCACAAATGTTACGGCTGCAATGAAACAAATCCCTGGTTAGATCTCACTTGGTGTAATGTGAACAGATCCAGCAACCACACCTTACTTTGGATACAATGGCATACAATGGGAGGGAATACAGTACAGATTTGCAAGAATGAGAGCTTAACTTTAGGGGTTTAGTTATAATGAGAGGCTCGACAAATGTGGCCTTGTTTCTGTCGAAATTGAAGACAGGGTGGATGAAGGTAAACTGTTTCCATTGGTTGGGGATTCAAGCACAAAGGTCCAAAGTCTGCAAATTAAGGCCTGTGTGATCACGAGAAATGTTAGGAAGCATTTGCACACAGAGAGGGTTTTTGGAAATCTTTCCGACAAACGACTGTGGATTAGGTGTTCATTTTAAATCCGAGGTGGATTTTCTTTTTTGGTAAACGTAGGTATTAAGTGAAAGATACCAATAGAGGTGCATGGCGTTCTGCTGCAAATCAACCATTGAATGTTAGAACTAGCTCGCGGGGGCTGATTGACCTTTTTCTATGTTCCAATGACTGTTAGCCCAGAGATAATCCAAGGCATTGACATCCTTCCAAAAGGAGTAGCGTTGAGAAGTGGGCAGAGCTCTATTTCAACCCATCACAATTCATTCACTTTTCAAGAGTTCAGATTTGATCAGTGCCCCCCCAACTGTGTCTGAAACAATGAATTGTAAAGATTTAATAATATTTTCGTTAACTTTGTATTCCATCTCGACTTTGTGCAGTTTTTTTTTCAAGCCTGTTCAAACTGCCCAACCACTTTCCAGAGAAATAAAGTGTACAACTCCAAGCCTTGATGTTCATATGTCACCTCCTGAATTTGGTAATTTAATTTACAGCATATCGCTTGTCCAGAAAGTTTAATGGTTTCTCACTTCTTACATTATCTGCTATTTCTATGCCTCCTTCACTGGTTTACAGTATAAAATGTGTGTAGAAAGATCCCACTAATGGACAGCGATTAGCTGAAATATTTGGAATACTGCAAGCAGCCGTTATCTAAAATATTGTTCAATGTTCGAACAATTAGCCAGAGAATTGAACGTTTTACTGACGGATTTTGTTTTTAATTAAATAGATAAAGCATTGCTCAGTTTTCAATGAGTGTGCTGCTGTCATAGACATACCCAGAAACAATAGAACAGGTGGAAACTATTCAACTCCTTCGATTGCGTGTACCACAGGAACTGGAGGAGGCCATTCAGCCCTTTCTCCAGCCTATTGTACTGAAGCAGGAGGGCATTCAGCTCTGAATTCTCTACGCAATTGCTGGCAGACATGCTGACTTTTTTCCACAGCAAGTTCGGCTTTTCTTGCTGATTTATCGCATCCACAGTTCTTTTGCTTTTGTTCAGCCCCACCTCCAGCATCTTATATAGAAGGAAGCCATTCAGCATGTGGACGCAGTGTCATATTGGAATTATCATCGGACTGTCAATCCAGAGATCCAGGTAATGTTCTGGGGAACCGGATTCAAATGCTACTATATGTCGGATGGTCACAGTTGAATTCAATAAAATTCTGGAATTGAGGAGTCTAATGACCAAAAGTCCGATTGTCGGTTGATTCGTGTCCTTTGCAGAGAAAAACGATCATTCTTATTTTGTCAGGACGACAATGATTACAGGCGCACAACAATGTGTTTGTCACTCCTCTGTCCTCGTGGCAATTCACGATGGGCAAGAACATGTTGGCTCTGACCAGTGACTCCTTCATTCCCATGAATTAATTTTAAAAAGCCCCGTTTGGGATTGATACGAAGGAAGTGCAGGAGGTAGTTTAGCTGATTTTGAGAGTTTAAAGAGGAAGAACAGAATGCCATTCATTCCCTCTCGTGTGAGTACAAGACCAGGAGAAGGGAATTTTCTTAGTCCACACTGCTCTAAATAAAAAATAGAGAGCAGGTGGGAGAGGGAGGTGTGAGGAGTAGGTTGTGTGGGATGTGTCAAGACTGAGTTGTCAGTGAGGTGGAGAGAGGTGATCTTGTGAGACAATGCGGTAGAGGAGGGGAGTAATTGTGCAGATGAAAGGAGTGACTTCATGTTGTGGTTTGGAAATCTGAAGAAATCAGAAAGTTTATTGGAAGCTAATCGGAAGGCTATGCCCATTTTCACTAACAATAACTAAAACTGGGAAACATTTCTGTTGAGTAATATTTAATCCTTTACCTAATCTACAGCAGTTAAACAACTCTCTTATTCTCTATGCAATCCAATCTCTTCCCCGGTGTTAAATTCTCTACCAGATACTCTGTCTTTCACCTTCTCGCTCTCTCTCTCTTGAACTGTATTTAAGACATTATCTGAATTCACTCCTCTCTATCCACTCCCCTGTATTTAAAATTCTTCCTATTAGTCTGCATTTAATCCTCCCCAATTCATCTTTAATTGCGCCAATGTTATTCTGCGTTTGATTCTCTCTATTCCCTTGTACTTAACCATTTCTCTCTTCCACTATATTTAACCTTCGTCCTATTCCTCTCTATTCAATCCTGTCACAGTTACTTTACATTTCATATTCTTACAATTACTCTGCACTCCACAATTTTATTTAAATTGCACACATGTAAATCTTTAGTCCTCTCGTTGCATTCAACTTTCTGCACATTGCTCTCCAATTAACTCACATCCAATTCGTCTGCATTTGATCCTCTGCGCTCTGTGTGCACATGTTTGCTTTTCCCCTGTGTTTCCCCTATCCCTGCTATCCTGTATTCAACCTTCTCCTTATAGCACTCTAGGTAGTTTATTCTCAATTACGCTGTAACAACTGTCCTCCATCTTCCTCTTAACACAATTCTCACACTGCTCCCCTGTCATCACCTCTGTCCTTATTACTCTGTATTTGATCCACTCAATTGTCACAGAGGCCAGGAACCGACATCAAGTCACTGCATTTACGCTTTCGAAGTATCTGTAACTGACCCAGCTACCACAAAACTGCTTCCTAGAGTGAGCAGAATCCCCAATGTTCCTGTTTGTATCTGACAGCCAATACTCCCTGATGGGAATCGGTTTCCAGCCCCCGTCAGTGAACTCATTCAATTTGATCCATCTAGCTGGACACATTTTTTTTTCCAGCTGCCCCTGTACTTACCCTCTCCCTGGACCCCTGTCGTCAACACTGTTTCTGCCGACACATTTCTACCCTGTCATTTTCTGTCAAATCCTCTTCCTGTTCTGTCTTTAACATTCCCGCATTCCTCTGTATATTGCTCTCTCCTTATTCTTCTCAACTTGCCCTCATGTCCATTTAATCGTCTCCCCATTCTTCTCAATTGAATTCTCTGTCTGGTACAATATTCAAAGTTCGCTGTATCTTTATTTAACACACTGTCTGCCCCCAGTGCTCTTCAATTATTGTCACCACCCCTTCCAGATCATGAGGTCCGCCCAACAATAACGAGAACTCGGTGTCCTGCGTCATCATTCCTCACACCTGCTAACACATTGCCATCGCTTCTCTGTACTTCCGCTGCTCTGGCTGGTGCTGGGACTGCAGATCCATTCCAAGGTCCTGGAGGAGCTTTGCATCAGCCCCACACGGTCAGACACTGTATTACTAATGGGTAAGATAGAGGCACAACATCATCATGAACAATACTGTATTAATGCATGAATAGAAACAGTTCCAAGAAACAACAGTATTTCCATATAAACATGAGCAGCTCTGATAGACTACAACATTTATATGTGCACTGGAACAGATCCAACGCAAAATAATATTTTTAAATCAACACAAAAAGTTCCTTTGAACAATGATACGAACGTGTAAACGCAATCAACTCAAATACACAACAACATTTGTACAGACCCAAACAGCTTCAGCATGCAACATTACATAACATTGATTATACATTTAATATGTAAAACTGTATTTATATCAAGAGTGTTGTGCTGGAAAAGCACACCAGGTCAGGCAGCATCTGGAGCAGGAGAATCCTGTTTCAGTCAGAAGTCCTTCATCGTCCATGATGAACAGCTTCTGCCCAAAACGTCGATTCTCCTGCACCTTGGATGCTGCCTGATTTACTGTGCTTTTCGAGCACCACGAGGTCGACTCTGAACTCCTGCATCTGCAGTCATCGCTTTCTCCAAAACTCTAATTTTGAATAACTTGAATGAAGAAAGGGAATGTCCTTTTGCCTAATTTGCAGATGAGACAAAAAGAGGTGGAAGGCAAGTTGACACATTGCATGCGCTTTCTTCGGTCTCGGGATAGTAATGTTATTCTTCAATCAGGTGGGGACTTCATCATGTTGGAGGGAGAGGTTGAAGATGTCGGTGAATCTTCCACCAGTTGGTTCACACAGTATCTCTGTGCTCACCTTGTGATTCCGTGTAGGCCCACTGCTTTCGTCGGGTTTTCTCTCAGAAAGACTGATCAGACATCTCCAGTGGTGACCAAAAGAACAGGAGTGTCAGGGGATGTTAGGGCCGGGGTCACTGCAACGCTGGCATTCAGCTCAAACCAAGCATAGAAAGCACTGAGTGTGACAGGGAGGGATATGTCTTTGTCTGCAATCTAGCTCTGCATCATTTTGTATCCGTAATGTTGTTTAGGCCGTGCCATGGGCGGTTGGTGTCTGGTTGGTCGCATTAGCTTTGAACTTGATCCAGTAGTCACTCCATTTTGGTGGTCATATCTGGATTCCCTGCGTTAGTCGGTGTTGTCCGCCTTATATTCTGCCCATATGGTCTTTTGGAGGGAGTGTATTTCTTGGTTCATCCAAGGTCCACGATTGGGAAATACTCGGGTTGACTTATGTGGCATGCAGTCCTCCATGCATGAGATAATGAAGTGTGTGACGTTGGTGTCATAATCATCCAGGTATTCTGCTGATACATGAACACGGTCAAAGCCAATGATTCCTAGCAGTCCTCGAGACTGTCTTCCACTGGCCTCTGACCAAAATCAGACCGCCATTTGTGCATGGTCTTTTCATTTCAGCTTCTGTGTGTAAGCTGTTTCCACATGTAGGAGAGACTTGGACCTGAGTGAAGGGACAAAATTTGGAACATAGATGAGGATGAATTTCTTCAACCAATGAGTCGTTAATCTATGGAAATCATTGCCGCAGAGAGCTGTGGAGGCGAGGACATCAAGTGTGTTTAAAACAGAGATACATGGGATTTAAAAGGATGCCTTTGGTTAAGGGGAGAGTGGGATGGATAAACAGATCATTCATGATTAAATTACATAGCTGACTGGGTGGCCTGAACGGCCTGAAACTGCTCTTACATCGTATGGTCGAATGGTCCAATTTCTAACAATATTTGTAAATGCACACAAATCGCTCTAACCTCAAACGGTAATAAAATATCATAGCCTTGGTTTAAACATGGACAAAAGAGCTGCTGTCCTGCATTTTACTGAGTATTCCCTCCCTTGCTTAGTTCGTAAGACTTAGGTTTTTGAATTGAAATAACAGCTCAGCTTTCAAGGTTTCTGGGGTAAAGATACTGATATTTACATCTTTTCCAGTTTCCCATAAATACTGTATTGAGAGAAATCAGTGCACCGTGACCCACTGAAGACTTCAATTGTCATTGTAAAGGAGAGGGAGACTCATGATAATACAGAGAGATAACCACAACCGGCAGGAAACAGAAACCCCGCCCCCCACACACACTTAGATACACACATGCACACACACACAGAAAGTTAAAAGTCACACAACACCAGGTTATAACCGAACAGGGTTAATTGGAAGCACTAACTTTCTGAGCGCTGCTCCTTCATCAGGCGGTTTTGGAGAACACAATTTTAAGACACAGAATTTACAGCAAAAGTTTGCAGTGTGATGTTACTGAAATTATACATTGAAGAAACCTTAATTATTAATTGTGGCTTTCATCTGTTAGAACACTGTGATAGTTTCACTTCTTTCATGTGTAAATCACAAAACCTTTGTTTTAAAGTTGTATTCTCCGGTTAACTGTAACAAAGGGTGTTAGCTACAAAATTTTGAAGGTGTTAGCCCCCGTGTTCTCTGTCTTTGTCATAATGTTTAAACTGATTGTAAGCTAAAAATGTGAAATCACAGAGTTTAAATTAATTCATGCAATTTCTGAGCAAAGTACAATGTAACTCTGCATTACGGTCAGTCTCCTGCGCTTGTAAATTTTGTTGCTGGGAAGAAAGGCTTTGGACGTTTTGATTGTTGGTGAGGTGTCTGGGACTGTTGTGATCTAAACACATTGGAAACATCGCTTTCTTTTTCGTTGGATGAGGATTGTTTAACCTTCTGGAGCAATATGCCGGCCATTATTATGGAATATTTAATCCAACCTGTAAGTGGGTTGGAGAACAGTGAACAAACACATTTAGGAGGCAAATGAAGCTACCACGGGAGGTAGACAATCTTGAGTGAGAAAGGAAAGCAGCTGAAACACATCCTAGATCTGTAATGTCATTCTGGTTCTGAATCCTGGACTTCAGGATCAAACACTCCACTGATGCATCTCACACATTCAGGTACAGGGTTCTTTCTCGAGCATTACTTTTGATTTTTGGGAGATCCTCAATAACATATGCATGAAGTGATGCAGTTACTGTCGAAACCTCACCTTTTCCATTTAGTCTTTGTGATGATGCATGATGTTTTTTTTCAAAAACAGATTGGAAGAGTACATCAGTATCTTGAACTGTTGCCAACAGGCCACAATGCATTCTTGGAGGATTATTTTATTACATCTCGCAGCATTGAACTGACACAAGAGCGCAGATGGAAGGATTCAGCGATTTCTGACGCTTTCCACAAGAATTACGGACACAATGAGTTAGCATTATTGAACAATATCAGTGGACTGGCGATCAGTGACCATAAAATCTTGAATTAATTATTCAGGTGGAGAATGAAGAAATTAAGCAGAAACGAGATTCCTCATTTGAAATAAAGAGAACAATGAAGGCTTCGTGTAGAAATAGGCAATGATCGAGAAAGCAATCATATTAAAAAATATAGTTAGTTGGTTGGCAATGGTGAAACAGTAAGCAATGCCTGAATGAATTACAATAATTCACCCCTCTCTTGTGCAACAATAAAACAGTAAAGGAACGAGTGGGAAGCATCGCTGAATCCCAATCTTATCAGGAAGCTTTGTGATTCTGAACCATTTATTGAGACTGCACTTGTTGGTGTAGAGTTGTGAGATCAAAATGTGGGTTCCCTCCCCAAAGCCTACTTGGAGAATACATTCCACATGGAACTGTGCGATATCCTGTGAAAAGCCTGCCCCTGCTCCAGGCCGGTGAAGTTGGCGTCCACCAGGCCAAGTTTCCCACGATTGTGTCCCTGAGGAGAGTGAGGCTTTTAGAGATCATTCTGTTCAGCAAAGCACAGGTTGATCGGCATGATCACCACTTCCAGAGCAGTGGTTGGCGATGACCTTAGAAACGATTGTGAAATCTGCATTCAGTCGTGAAACAGGTCAACAGACTTCCCTCATCCCTTGGAATTGTAGAATGGTGGGGTTGTGGAGAAAACTTTCTGCATGCATTTACACATGCTAACTCCATGAACGTATAAGAATATTGCCAGTCTTGGAGTGTTTCAGCTAAAGGGAGAGTATGAATAGTCTGAGGTTCTTTTCGCCATAGCGTCAGAGGGTGAGGTGTCACCATGTCAAAGATTATAGATCATGAGGGTCAGAGATAGGGTAAATAGCCAAGGAAGTTTCCCCAGCATAATAGAGACAAAACTACAGATAATAGCTTTATGTTAGAGAGGAACGTTTTAAAAGGGACCCAGCAGGCATCTTTTTCACGCAGAGGTAGGTGCAAGCTTGGATGGAACTGTCAGATGCAGTGGTGGAGGCTGGTACAATTCCAACATTTAAAAGGCATCTGAGTGAGCAACCGTAGTGGTTTACAGGCTTTCGAGACAAATGCTGGTAAATTGGACTGGATTCCTTTGGATAGCTGGTTCGCAGAATAAGTTTGATTTGATTTCATTTGATGGATTTATTATCAGTTGCAACAAAGTACAGCGAACAGTTTTGTTTATGAGCAGTACAAGCAGATCATCGGATGTGAGGGTGTTCAGAACAAAATATTTAGACAGAGGCATTCAGGTTACATTTCACAGTGTGTACAACAGAATCAACATTTGGAAGATCAGCATTACTTGAGGCAGGATAGTCGATTCAATAGTCTAATAACATTCCAGAAGAACCTGTTTATGAATCTGCTGTTGCGCATGCTCAGGCCTCTGTATTTCTGCATGACCAAACACGTTGTAGGAGAGCATTACCGAGTTGTGGAGGGTCTTTTATGATGGTTACAGCCTTTCCATAGCAGTGGGCTGCGTAAAAGGAATCCATGCATGGAAGCTTGATTTCCATGGTGGACTCGGCTGTGCATACAACCTTGTGCAGTTTCTTATGGTCCTGGGTGGAGCAGTTCCCATACTATGCTGTTGGGAGCCCAGAACGAATTCTCTCACAAATGCACCTGTAGACGTTGGTGAAGGTACTTACGGACTCTCGGATTTCATGGAAAATAGGGTTGTTTCTGTTCTGTATGTCTCTATGACTCCGTGACTCAAATAATTCATTTTCTTTGCCAGCAATTTCCATTCTCCCTCGTTTGAATTTGCCTGCTTGTGACTGAAAGGGGCTTCTGTCAGATTTCACCATTTTGTTTTGTTTAAGACACTTATATGGAAACTTATACGTGGTTATGCCCTCTGCAACCTTAATCTCAAATGCTATTTTCCCCATCTGAATGAAACACTTGACCTTCATTTGCTGACTTTTTAAGTGCCACCAGTCCTGACAGCCCTTCCTTTTTTGCATCGAAAACTACCTCTAACTCCCCTCGTAAGCCATGTCTTGGCCATGGTTCTGTTTGCCAGACAGGAATAGACACCTTTTGTAGTTTAACAATCTTGTAGCTCAGGTGACGGGCACTAGGGTTGAAATTGGAAACAGGAAGATGAGGAATGATTCATCGCAGAGGTGCAATCAGACTCAGGATGGCATTGTGAAATGGAGGTCTTGTCTCATTAATCTATCCTGTCCACTCTGTCTTTAATCATCTCTTTTTACCTGTGTTTACCCCTCTTCCTGCTATCATGTATTCAACTCTCTTTTCATGACTCTCGGTTTTGTCCCTTCTCTATTACACTGTCCTAACACCCTCCCTTTCCTGTTACTGTAATGCTCGCCATACTCCCCTGTAATCAACACTACCCTTATTACTTTGCACTAAATCCTCTCCCCTTTCACAAATGCTGTTTACCCGTCATCAAGTCACACTGTGTTTGTATTGCATAGTAATGACATTGACCCAGTTAACACAAAGCTTGTTCCGAGTGAGCAGAAGTCCAGTTTTCCCTTTTTTACATTGTTTTTTCTTCAACCTTGCCCTAACTGCAGTCGGGTTTACTTTTCCCTAGCCCCCATGTTGTGTGTGCACATGTGTGAGACACAGTGAATTACACAAGGTCCACGAATCTTTATTCAATTTACACCACTAGGAAGAAAAGAAACACCTGAGTGGCCAGTGACAAGCTATGCCCTTCACATCAAAGGGCAATGCTGTGTGATCAGACAGCGAAGGGGAGGAAACCCTGGTTATTCTTTTTCTTTTTAATTAGTGCTTGAATTAGGCAGTACTTGTTTTCAGGTATTTAAGAAACAACTCCATAGAGGCCAGTATCCCATCACCAAGTTACCATTTATTCACACATGGAGAGTTCTTGACACTGGTCCACGTCCCTCAGAGCCAGCTCTCAGAGTGAACAGAACCCTTGACACTCCTATTTATTTATTTTTTCTTTCGTTTTCTGCAAAACCGCTGAGACTCCAGTTTGTTTTATTTCCCTAGTGCTTGTTTTTTTTCTTCCCCAGCTCCCATCCTGTTTGTGTATGTGTGAGACACAGTGAAAGACACAAGGTGCACAAATCTTTATTCAAATTTCCACCACTGGGAAGATAGGAAACCACCCGGGTGGCCAGTGACAAGCAGTGCCTTTCACATCAAAGGGCAATGATGTGTGACCAAACAGTGAAGGGGAGGGCAGAGAATAAATCAAAATAGAGTTTGAGGGTGAAATAATGCACTCCACCCCCTGTGGAGCCCACGGCTCCTTGAAAAACTCCAGGGTGTTGGTGGACACAGCGTGCTCCTTCACCAAGGACACCCGGGTCCTCACGGAAACGCAGAAGAGGAGCAGGCAGTCGGCCTTAACGACCCCCTCCACGGCCTGCTGCTTGGACCTGTTTATGGCCAGTTTGGCCAGGCCCAGGAGCAGACACACGAGGAGGTCTTCAGACCTGCCCTCCCTCCTCTGTACCGGGTGCCCGAAGATCAGGAGTATCGGACTGAAGTGGAATCAAAAGCAGAGGAGGAGCTTTTTAAGAAAATCAAAAAGGGAGTGCAAACGCCCACACCCAATATACACGTGGTCCACGGAGTCCACAGTGCCACAGAACAAGCAGTCGGGTTTGACGTCCATGAAGCACCGCAATCTGTGTTTGCAGGGCAACGCTGCGTGCCGCACCCTCCACCCCAGATCCCCGAGAGAAAGGGGGAGGAGTCCCGCGTAGAGAGCCCTCCACTGGAGATCCCCACCACCCGGTGGCAAATGGGCACGCCAAGGCGTGTCCGGATGGTGGATGAGGGAATGAGGTGGACGGTGTGCAGCAGCAGTCTATACAGGGCCCGCCATTTTACCCCCTGAAAGGGAACAAAATTAAAATTCCAGAAGTGGCTCAGGTTGTGGGACACAGGGTCCCGCGGGAAGTGCAGGACCTTGGGGCCAATGTGAAATTCCGTTGGGGATGGGGTGAGCCCAGACGGGATCCCATCGCACACGTGAGCGTTCTCCAACTGGTGCACTACGTCGGGTCCAAGCACTGCCGTTTTAAGGCGTCGGATGGCTCTGGCCACATACCCGATATTTACCGCTGCCCTGCTCGATATGTCCTGCGGCAGCGTCCAGCCCAGGCCCCCGGCACCCAGCACATCCCCGACCCTGCTCACCCTCACCACCATGGCCCTCCCCTCCAACAGTTACTCGAACCCGTGAGGACGGAGGTGCGGATTCCTGTGCAACGGCTCTCTGATGACATCCGCTATTTCTGCCGGAGGTAAGGCACGGCGTAGTTCGACCATTCCAGGCAGTGATCATGTCCTGGTAAAAGACAGGCAGCGTCTTGAGGGCAACATCCAAACCATCACGGTTGACGAGCAGGAGCTACGTGTCATAGTTGACGTTACACACCTGGTAGGAGGAGGCTCGATATAAAGGTATCGCTGCAACTTCTGAAGGCAGAACATCGCGACCTGGGTGCGACGCACACCAGCGACTGTCCGCCCTTCTCAATAGGGAGACTCAGGACCTGCGCAGCGCCCCAGTGTTCTTTTTGTCACAGAAGAAGTCGACCAACGTTTTCTGGATGTCAGCGACAAAGCCACGAGGAGGGACCAAAGTGACCAGCCAGTACCACATCATGGCGGACACACGCTGGTTTATGACCAGCATTCGACTCCTGTAAGATAGCACTCGGAGCAGTCCTGTCCAGCGGCCGAGGCGAGCTGAGACTTTGGCCTCCAGTTCCTGCCAGTTGCTCGGCCAGGATTCCTCAGCCGGGCTGAGGTGGACCCCCATGTAGAGGAGATGGGTGGCACTCCAGCTGAACCCTCATAACTCCTCCTCCCGAGAGTCCACCCGCCACGGTTCGACCAGTAGTCCGGAACATTTGGCCCAGTTGATCCTGGTGGAAAATGCTGCTGAGTACATGGCCTGGCACTCGCGCATCCTCCCCAGGTCATTCGGGTCGGTGAAAGTGTGGAGCATGTCATCGGCGTAGGCCGAGATGGCACCCCCCGTGCGCACCGTGCAGGACTCGCCTCGACAACCTCCTCTGCAAGTGGCGCATGAAAGGTTCCATGCACAGGGAATACAGCTGGCCGGACGGGGGCAGCCTTGATGTACTCGTCTCCCGAAGCGAAGGGGTTCCGTCAGGGACCCCTTAACTTTAACCAGAAACTCTACTGTGGCGCACAAAATTCGAATCAGGGCGACGAACCGAGTCCTGAACCCGAATGCCCGGTGTGTCCCGAGCAGGTACTCGTGATTGACCCAGTCAAACGCCTTCTCCTTGTTGAGAGACAGGAAGGCACTCGACGGAACAGCCGTCGACAGAAATGAATCAGGCCCCAGACCAGGTCGACGTTGTCGTGTATCCTCTGGCCCGGGACTATGTAGGACTGGTCCGGGTGAATCATGTGCGCCCGCACGGAAGCCAGGCGAGAAGACAGCACCCTGGTGAAAATTTTGTAGTCCGTGCTGTGGACTTGTCGTCCGTCCGATCTGATCCAGAAGATTTCTGTTTGCCACCCATTGATTAAGGCTGCACTGCCGATGTTGGTGCGCAGCAGTTGGATTCGTGTGCGGATTTCCTCCCAAAGACAGCTTTAGAGAGCACATCCCACATGTAGGTGTGCAATATCTTGGCAAAGGCCTTTTCCTGGTCCAGCTTGATGAAGCAGACCTGTCCTGCACATAGGTGAGCATATCCTTAAGGAGTGCAAGGTTCTCGGGTGTCTTTCTGCACAAGACAGAACAGTTTGGTCAGTGTGAATCACGTATCACAATGAGGACCTGATCAGGTTCGCGATGAGTTCAGTCAGACCTTCGTTATCTGCATTCAGCGTAAAATTTGTCCTTCGTCATCCATCTAAACATTGTGATTATAGGTGAAGGGGTGATAACTTCCCTTATGGATTCACACAAGTTACCTGTCGGCAGCATGCTGTTGTTCACTTCCAGCAGGTAATCGCCAAACAAATATAACAGAGTTGCTCATAACTTGTCTGGTGAGCCATCACTTCTAGGAAATTTACTCGTTTTTAAGAATTGCAGGGCTTTGGTCAGTTCATCCAGAGATAACAGCTGATGCAGCCTCTCTATTGTGCTGCCGTCTTAGACCTCTACGATAGCGGACAGAAACTAATGGGAGGTCGCAGTGTCAGTGGGCGTTGCATCATAGAGTCCAGCATAAAAGCAATTGTTGATCCTCAGGATGTCAGACTGGAATGAGGTTAGGGAGCCATTTTCTTCCTTCTGGTGGTTGAGCACAGAGATCGCCATTTGTTCGTTCTGAGGATCAAAAGTGAGTACGTCTCATTCCATTACACATTATGGACCCTGGACCGGTAGATAATCTCAGAGGCTTCCAAAGAAAAGAGCAAGGCTTGCTGCCCCTTCACCACCTGGGTTTCCTCCGTGACATTGAGCCCCTTTGAGGACAGCGGGGTTGGTTCTGCATACTCTGGTGTACATTCACCATTTTACCCTGTTCCTCTATTGTTAGAAGCCATTTGAAACGAATGATCCTCTTGATGCAGCCCTTGACTGTTTCCTGGATATTTGAGGAAGACTCAAATTGGACCTTCACTCTTCTCCAACCAGTCTAATCGTTTTGACCAGCTCCTTGTTTTGTGCGCGTGGCAGTTTCACATTCAGACTCCACCTTCCCTTGCTGGCCAGCAGGAGGCAATGGTAAGTGACGAACACCGGCTTGATGTCAGTGGATCTGAATGAAAGCAATCACAGACACTCTCATGTCACCTTGCAGCTGAAACGTTCTCGAACTGGTACATTTTCCTATACTGTTCCTTGCGGCAGAGCAGGCTATGTTCATGCTGTTTGCTAGATTCGATTTCCAGCACCAGGTCAGTTATATCCTTTGATCTTCTTTATTCTCATACTCATCATTGTCTTCTCGTGCTTTTTGTGGTGATGGTGGAGGAAGATAGCATCACTGGTGTCTACGGCAGCAGAGTTGTGAACCTGTCAGAGAAATCCTGGTGTCGACTGTGGTGTTGGTGTGATAGACCCAGGTACGCCAGCTAATTGATTTGATTGATCACATTGAACCATTGTTAATTCGACAGTGGAACGGAGATATTAAGCCAGAAAGCTTGCAGCATCCACTGTTAAACTGAATCAACTCAGAGAGATATGCAAGCCTTCACCTTGATTGATAATTGAGGGGGTGTTGATGAGATATTGCGACAAGCTTTCGGATGGAATAAAAAACCTGAATTTCTGTAGATTTGCTTTTGAGACCGGTCCATGTAAAAGGGGATATTTAAATATCCAATGCTGTGTCATGTAACACCCTTCCTGTTATAGAAGCTGAATTTAAATTATACCAATTACATTGTTACATCAAACTACTGCTAAGTCACAGCAGTCGGACAAGTCGTGGATAACTAACTAAATTGTCAGAGCTCACGCGAAATCTTGTGATTCCAATTATACCTGTTGGACGAGAACGTGGTTTCATGTAACTTCTGACATTGTCCACTCCAGTCCAACATCAGCACCTCCACATCAAAGGAGAAAGAAGCCATTCAAATCAGAGAGCTCCCAAATGCACTCCAGAGAACATTAGGACAATGAAGCAGAACCAAGTGAGAAGGAAAATAGCCCCAACTCTAGTTCGACAAGCTGTGCATTTCAAGTGCATAAACACTATTGAATACGCATCAAGCACGAACATATCTTCAGCTAGTGTATGAATATAGATACTCTGGATATGAAAGGGAAAGACTGCTTTTGTAAAGTTGTATATTTATCGATCTGTATTACAAAAATAATTTGCATATCTCTTTATAAGTGTAAAACCAGACCCACGAAGTAAGCAGGTAGATCAGACCATACGGAAAGGAAGCCAGCAGGGGACTCTGTCGATGTCTGCAGGGAAATGGTCAACTCGTTGATTAATCGTTTTGCCTTAGCAATGTCCAAGAGGAAAAAATAATTCAACAAGTAGAGTTTCGTTCACGGCCTTTCAGGAGGGAAACCGCCATTTTTACCTGGTCTGGCCTATATGTGACTCACAACCCACAGCAATGTGGTGGTCTCTTAACTGCTCTCTGGAGAGGGCAATGAATGCTGTCGAAATCGGGAGTAGCTCATCTATCATAAAGCCGAAGAAGTTATGCTGCAGCTTTGAATGGCCCTGCTGAGATCTCACTGCAAGTACAGGGAGCCGATCCCAGTATCACACTTTCAGGAGGATATATTGCCCTTCGAGCAAGTACATGTTAGATTTTCAAGAATGATAATTGCACATTTAGGGTTAGACATGATGACAGACTGTACGTTTTGAGCCCATTTCCTTTCGAAATGAGAGTTCAGGTCTGATAACGAAAAATCTTCTCCCCTGTTTGGTGTTTCGCGGACAAAGGGAAGTAGTTTATGAATTATGGTCAGTGAATTCAGCAGAGATATTAAGAAGCACTTTCACACAGAAAAGGTAGCGGATGTTTGGAAGTGTCTTCCACAAATGGCAGTGAATGCTGGACCAGTCATTTATTTTAAATCTGAGATAGATGCTTGTTGTTATGCATACATATTTTAGGATAAGTCGCAAACATAGCTGCATGAAGTTACCTTACAGATCAACCATTGAATGGCAGATTAGGTTTGAGGGAGCTGAATGGCCAGTTGCGATATTCCTGTGACTATTTATCTTTGTATGTGTGTAGATTTGTTTCTATAGCACAGTATGACTGTATTTCTCTGTGTGTGTGTGTGTGTGAGACAGAGAGAGAGAGAGATAGAGAAAGGAGTGCGAGAGAGGGAGAGAGAGTGCGAGGGGTTGTGTCAATGTGTCAGTGCGCAGATGTCTTCTTGAAGCAAGTGGGGAACTCAGCAATATGGAGAGAGGGTTGGAAGATTTCAGTAAACACATCCGCCTTTTTGTCCATGCAGGATTTAAATGCATGGCCAGGGACTCGATTATGGCTCATCGCTTTGCTTGGGTTGACTCTCAAGAAGATTGTTTTGATGTCTGCAGTGGTAACTGAGGGAGTAGATGCGTCAGCAGATGTTGGGGCAGACATCACTGCACCACTCACATTCTGATTAAACCAAGCAGAGCATTAATCGCTTCCGGGAGGGATGTGTCTTCGTCCGCTGTCTTGCTCTGCTTCAGTTTTTAGCCCGTCATATTGTTTTGGCCTTGCCAGAGGTGGCTGGATTCTGTTTGGTAGGGTTGGGCCTCTATCTTGGTCTGGTACTCTCCTTTGGCATCCCTGATGCCTTTTGGGAGGTCATCTTCACTTTCCCTGTTCTGGATTGCGACTCGAATGCTGCTTGTGTGGCATTCAGTAGAGAGTAGATTTTCCTAGTTTATCCAAGGTCTACGACTGGGGGACTGTCAGATTGATTTCTTTGGTAAACAATCCTCCACGTATTTGCTTTTGAAGTCTGTGACGATGGTGGTGTACTCAATCAGGCTTTCTGCTGCGTTCTTGGGCACATCTCGTCCACCAAATCCAATCTGATCTCGGAACCGTATTCCAACGCATCAGAAACAGCATCGGACTGCCTTTGTGAAGTGTTATACCATTTCTACTTCTGCTTGTAAGTTCTTTCCACACATAGGAGAGACTGGGAGCGGAGGAAACAGCCTCAGACCTTGGAATGTAGATGAGAATGAATTTCTTCAGCCTATCGGTGGTTAATCTATGGACATCGTCGTCACATACGCCTGTGGAGACCAGGTCATTAAATGTATTTAGGACAGAGATATACGGATTTGGTATTGATTTGGGGATCAAAGCCTGCCGAGATAGGCAGGAAAATGTGCTGGAGAAATATAGCTTTCATGATTAAATTGGACAGCTGACTCGATGAGCTGAATGCCCTAATTATGCTCCAACATCATAAAAATATTGATGTATGGACACAAGCAGCGCTAACATAAAACAATATTTATATATTACATGTGTGGTTGAAACATGCACAAAAATGCTGACTTCCAGCCTTTTTCAAGGTTTCCCCTGTCTTGTTCAGTTCGTAACACAGGTGTTTGAACAGAAGTAACAGTTCAGCTTTTAGGGTTCAGGAAGTAGAGGTAATGATATTTGGATCTTTTGCAAATTCCCAGAAATGCACCACTGTGTGTAATTTGTGCACCATGTGCTGCTAAATAGTTCACTTGCCTTTTTTCATTAGAAACAATCTCATGCTGATCGAGAAATATATCCACACTGCGAGGCCACGGAGCCACACCCACATCCTCACACACCCACCAACACAGAGACACACAAACACACCCACGCACAGAAATACAGTCAAAGTGAGATAGAGGAACTTAAACAACAACTGCAGAAACATTCTCAAACCCTCAAAAACACACACAGCAAAATAATCAGACTGCAGTTTGGGAACACACCAATACACTGACACATTAATGCAGCCACACCATCACAGACAGACACACACCAACACAAACAAGCATTCTGAGAGATATAGGTACATACCAATGGACTGGCAGAATGCACACACAGAAATGCAGTCATATTGATATATAGAAACAAATCTACACGCTCACAAAAAACAATCATGCTTTGACATGGGAACACATGTATACACAGGTACAGATTAACATCAACGTCCGCACATATCGACATGAATTCAGAGTGAGTGACATTATACACCAAATTGCAAGAACTGACTGAAACATTTTGAGATACATGCATGAGCACATTGAAGCGTTGTTACAGAACCACAAACGTAAACACATACAGGCACTGATTGACATTCAGAAACAAAGTGATGTACCCACAGACAGGCAGAGAAAGATCCTGCTTGGGGCACAGAAAGATCTCGGCACACATACAGACAGCAAAACACAATCTCAATAACACTGTCACCTCCGTAAACAGGAGCACAGCCAGGCAAAAACACACACACAATCCCACAATAATACACCTACACTCAATGACAAACACACAAGGAGTCGCAGAACCATCATGACAATATGACAGTAACACACAGAATCACAGTCGTACAGCCATAACATTGTAACCCTGAAAGCTGAACAAACTGTATTCACACAGGCAGAACACTGCAAACACACATGTGCAAAATACACAGCTTCACAATCACACAGGCACAATAACTGACACATTAAAACACTCAAATTCACGGAAACATTATCATGCCGACTGAAAAACATGCCCAAACAAATAAACACAGTAATGTAAAATCAATGAAATACTTGCAGCACACATAAGTGCAACCGCACACACTGGCACACCCAGGGATACACCCAAGCACAAAAACCATGGACACAAATACAGTAACATTCCCACAAAAGCAATGGAGCACAACCAACAGCCACATACAAGGACCCACAAAACCTTAAAGGGAATTTAATGTAGAACACAGTTGTCACAGGTATAGGGGGAAAGAGAGAGAAAGAGGGAGACTATGAATGTTCAGGAGATGGAGGGAGATTCATTTAGAGAAATGCAATGATTGTTTGATCAAGGTACTGCCAGCTGTGTCTGCACGTTTTGTATTTTCCAAAATCACCTCCTGGGGAGAAAACAATCACTGAACATAGGGAGTGAAGGGTTGTGAGCTCATGCACGTGAGCATGTGCTAAACTGAGACCACAAATGTCTGTCATGTTGAATGTGAGAAAATAACACAGAGTGCGCAACGAGGGGGAGAGACAGAGAATGAGATTGACAGCGTGTCAAAGAAAGTTCGGCATAGAAGGAGATGGAGAAACAGACAGATAACCAGATAGAGAGAGAGAGAAAGAGCAATACAGACAGGAGAGACACGGAGCGAGACAGACAGAGAGAGAATGAGCGAGAATCTGAGACATGGGGAAGTGCGCAAGACGGGGTGAGAGGGACAGAGACAATGTCAGAAAGAGTTGGAGTGAGAGAACGCAATATCCTTGTGATGGGAGTCGACAGGTAGTGAACTCATCGAACTCTCTCAAAATCAAACGTGCAAGAAGTAGTAACCCATTCAGGTGAGGGGATAAACAGCACATGGAGCCTTTCACTTGTAGTAATAACCTGTTTATTGCGACCAGAAAAATCAGAATCTGACAATTATCATCATGTTACAACTGAATAAGCTGCGATTTTCTGGAAGAGTGGGCGAACCAGGTATGAAGGGCTGAACGGCCTGCTGCTGCTCATTGTCTGGGTGTCCCCGTGTGCCTCCAACCGTCAGTCAATCAGAGATAACAGCATGTTCCTGAGCACAGTGATTGGTAAACCATACTGCTTCCACCTCCCCATCCACTGCTGGTGCTATCGTCAGATCCATGTCATTGCACGGATGGAATCCTGGCCATACATGAATAATTCCTACACTGGGAACACTCTGGCCATGTCTGAACATCTCTTTGTTGTTTTGCAGAGTCATGAAGTGAACAGTTTACGTGACCAGCTGTTGCACCGCGTTTCCGAACTTTGCTCAGAAATTGGACAGTCACTGCATAAATTAATGTGTTACTGCAGCTGAAATCCTTCAGCATTTCGCCGATGTACATAAAAATGACGAGCAAGCCATACCTTCTGCGAATTGTTCGTTTAATGCGGAAGTATGAGTTGTTTGCAGCGTACACTGTCCACAGAAGATGAAACTAACGGATATGGTGAAGAGGGAAATCACCGACTTCCTCGAACTCGCAATCTCTGCGTCTTTGAGACTCTCTGCCGTACCCGGGCCCCTCTGTGTTTTGCGAACTCGACTAGACACCAAAATGTATCTGACAGCCATACTGCTCATCAACAGAGTTAACACGAATTGAATGAAAAGAGTTGAAATGTTATCAAATCAGTTAAACTCCAGTCACCTGAGATCAGTAATGAACTTAAGTTCACATGGCAGTACCATGGAACGTTGTCAACTACCCTCCGAGATTGAAACTGAAAATAGAATGGATTTCTATTTTTGGGACAGAGCAGAATGCCAGTTGTTGCTCGAACCACAGCCAAGTTTTTGTCTGCCCAAAATTTTCTCTTAGCTTTCGGAAGCAAATGTAATGTTCAGAAAACATATCGGGAAGTAAATTTTTTTCAGTCGACTGAATATGATGTTCGTGAGAATGAACAGGAGACCCGACATTGCCATAGCCAACAGGCAGCGCCATGTGCAGTTGGAGAGACCACACTTTCCCGGGCGAGAACCAAAATCACCAGGAAATTAACGAAAGAGGCAGCAAGTGAATTGGAAATCGGAAATTACTGTTCAAACATTATTCATGTCTGCTCAGAGAGCAATGGAAGATCTTAGCACCTAATTGGGTCAGTTGGAAGTATTCAGATATGAACTTTAACCAGGACAGCTCTTAGCCTGGCTCATTTCAATGCAGCTCACTCCAGGATTGGGAACAGGAATTTGACAGACGAGAAGTGGTCGTCAATTTTACGATGAGAGGTAAGAGGTTTTGAGGAGATTGGAGTAAAAGGCTTTCAATCAGAGAGTGAGGAGATCTTGCTATTCAGTGCTTCGGACTTCAATAGGATAATCACTTGAAGTATTTCAACATTCATGATGAGGATTATCGTGTTGAAACTTGGGACTAATCTTGATTTAGTGCAGCTTTGAAAACACAAACTTGATGCACTGAAGGACCTCTTCTGTCTGGTCGGGTTCTATGATTCGAAGAATTGCTTCTGAAAGGCAAGTTGGGAAGAGAATTAAATTAAGCAAAGATTGTGGATGCTGTAAACATGTAACAGAAACAGAAGTAATTGGTGAAACTCAGCAGGTATGCCAGCATCTGTGGAAAGACAAATAATATTACTGGAATCACTTAATTAGATCATCTTCATCGTAACATGGGTCACAGGAAACAAAACATCAACACAGTTTACTCCTCGCACAAGATCGTATCATTGCAAACAAGAGATGGGGTTGAGATTCAAAGTGTTGACATTCATCCACTATGGAACATTTATTAGATTGTTGTTTGCATACCGACGTTTTTCCTGGCGCTGTATTACAAAAGAAGGGACTGGTTGCACTTGAGAAGATGGAAGTATTCAATGGATAATGCTTACAGAGCTGACAAAGTTTTGTTTCATTATTCAAAGCATCAAGCACTATATGTGCCCTCTCTCTGATGGTAAACTGCGGATTTGCTAACTTACTATGTCCCTCGTGGTTTGTTTTGGAAAGTCAACAACTCCTTATAATGTTTCGCAAGTATTCTAATTTTGAATGTCCATTGAATCAGCAAAGAATGCACATTTCAACTTGGGAAATGTGAGCTTTTTAATGAATTCGCTGCACTGTCGAATTCAGTTTTAGAATGTGCGTGTTGACGTTTTCAGAAAAATGTACATAACGTTGAACAAAAGAGATACATTTCTCTATTTCAATTAGTGGACGTGGCTGCTTTAATCTGAGTACGATAAACATAATATAATAAAAATCCGATCTGTCTGACTCCCTGGTGTGTTCTGATCATGTCAGTGGTAACTACAATATTTCTTTAAAACCGATTTATAATGCGAATAACTAAACTAGGCGAGCAATATTAACCAAATGATCAAATTGATAACACCCCTCAGTCACTCTGAAATCCCAAAGAAGCTCAGATAGTTCCAGCATTGAAAAAAGGTCATTCATATCTGGGTCGACTAAATAATCTATGTAACTGTCCAATCCCACTTTCCTGCATATTGTACCTTGAAGATCACTTCAAGTGCAGATCCAGGTATCCTTTAAATGAGTTGAACGTTGCAGCTGAAGCAGTCACCCAACCACAGCACCCCACTCCTCCAAAACTGGGAAGTGAATTCCAGATAAACTCCTACCCTCTGGATGAAATGGTAAGTCCTCATGTCCCCAATAACCCTTCAATGAATTAGTATCCCTCTTGTACATCGCTCAATGATCATTCGTACAGGGTGACAGGTCTCCATTCAAGACGTCAGTTGTTTGGACACATGAATCACATTTTTTCTCTTTCTCCTCTGGGGAAAATGAACCTAAGGTATCCATCTTTCCTCAACGCTCCAGTAATTTCCATATTATTCGCAATATTCTTGTATATCTTTTCTACATTCTTCTCAGTGCAAGACTGTCTCGATGGTTAGGTGGTGATCAGAACTATGCACAAACGGCAGCTGTGAGCGATCCAATCCTAATTTATTTTCAGTGTTTCAGGTCTGGCAGGTGTGAGGGAATTTGTTTTGTGTTGCCTCTGCTGCAGGGTAACGGGGTAAGAATTTGGCGATGGGGGTCACATGACACTGTATCTTAGTTCAGGTGTCCGGTCAGGATTGAGCGTATAAATGGAACTGGAGGGGTATAGTTGGAGCATAGTGGGATCAAAGTAGAGGATTAGTTAATCAGTTCCTCACGAGTTAGACGATGTGTTTAACAGCTTCACCTCTGCTCTGATACCAGCTGATATAAACACAGAAAAAGCCAGACCCCAGACCCCAGCTTGATGTATCACGACTTTTTTTATTTTTATTTATCAAAGTAATCTCTTCCTGAAATGTACATAACCAATGCTGTAAATATTGCTTCAGCAAAAAAAAAACAGAAGTTTACAATAAATGAAATGGTGATACAATAGAATAACCGAGCTCAGTACGTACAACACAGATTCAATGGCAATGAACATGCAGTCAATGGATAATCGTCAATCTAAAAGCAATGCAAAAATGAAAAGAAAGAAAGCGTATTTAAAAGGTGGTACAAAACAATAGCAAGCGTGCGATTACAAACAGAATATTCCTCGTACAATGATCACACCATAATCTTGGTTAAGTGACTTGTGATTTCAAGTATTAAACTGGTTCTCCAGTAAACCTCTTCCTGAATCTACCACACAGCTCAGTGTGAATTTACTTAGCTTTAAGTAATCTATGCAGAGCTTTATTTTAAACCAAAATTTCTGGTCTGCGGTGAACACGAACTGTTGGCTCCTCAGTAAAGTGATTGGCTAATTCACTTCAAATGAGCAAAAATCTCCATATCCACTAAGTTCCAGGAAATTAGAAGGACTAAAAGAAATGACAAAATTGATAAAATTGAAACGAAAGGTTTCAAAGGTACGGGTACTATTCCTAATCTCAGATTCCAGAACTCACAAATAAATCTTTGTGTCCATTTTAATGCCATGTTGGGTTACAACCAAAAATAAACAAAGTTATTTTTTTTGGCCTGTAGCCAAACTTCAAAAGCAGTTTGAAAAACAAATTGTTGTGATTGCATAAATACCTACAAGGTAACTATTAACTTCAGAAGCACAGAGAAGCCCACTGCTTATTTACTCAATAGCCAGAACCAAACTCACTCAAAATATTATTGAAATCTATACATAAAAATATCATCGTTTTTAATTTTCCGATTATGATGGCTTTGCTCAATTCCACGGTAGTCTTCAATTGAAATGGAGATTCCCAGAATAGATAAATAGCTTGGCAGACGAAAGTTCAATATCCCAGGCAATTCCTTCGGTATCTGTGATAGTGGGGAATCTGCAGCGTCCCTGCAATTTGAAACTAAATCAGTCATCCGCCACTGTGTGAGGGTGATCACAATATGCGTATGGACCATTGTCAGTGGCAGTAACTGAAGCGAATCTTCAGGACGATTCTAATACATTCAGTTGTGCAAATCAATTATGCAAGACACCCTCCCGGAATTGCACATGCTGAAAATAAAACATAATTTTCTGCATGAAGCTCTTTGTGCAGGCAATATCTCTGAACTCAATGCCGATGTGATTCAATCTCAAAGCCTTTCCTTTATAGTGGTAACATTGCCTGGGCGACTGTAACATTACAACGTGATTCATTTCTTAATGAATTTGAATGAACAGGTGACGACGGTGAGTGAACTCCCAATTGTGGCAGAATATTTTTCAAACTGAGGTTTATTGGATGAGTCCAATCTCAATCGATCAATAGCAGATATTGGAAAACACATATTGAGTTATTTCATAACATCCCTACAGCGTACATGGAGGCCAATCGGCCCATGGAATCGACTCAGACCCTGCAAAGGGCATCCCACTCAGACCCAATCCCTGCAACTGTCAGGCAGCACAGCTAACCACTGTGCCACCCCATATGCCAGCATTGGCAAAGCAACACCAGCCAGCCCACTTTGAAATCTCCCTTTAAGTCATCTTGCCCTTGACTTTGACCATTTGGAAATTAAATTCTAGTTGTTAAGTAGCTCTCTGAGAACTTTCTCCTCAACACTGTGACGTCGCTTCCCTGTTTAACAGCAGCTGGTACCGTGAAGAAATATTGTTTGAGAAATGGAGACGACACATTTCAGGTTTTAACACATGCAACATCGAAATACAATTGCTCACCTTGCATGGATACAGCGTCTCAATCAAATATAACTTCATCAATGAAGGCAACGTTTGAAACAGGTAAAATATTCACAGAAAACTGCCTTCAACCGTTACGTAAGCTCAAATCAATAGAGATCCTCATACCATGATGAGACTATCCTGGAGATAGCTGAGTTCTGACTCTGATGCACACATGATCTGTACAACAGCAGATGGGCACGAATGGTACCCACATGTATGGTGAAGAAACCTAAAACATTTGGCTGATGATGCAATGACACAGTTTGAAGGAAGATGGACAGATAAGCCCAGTGGGGAATTTTCACACACAAGGGTGCAAAAAATGTCAAATTCCAGAAATGTGTGTTCGGTAGTTAGTATTGTCTCCGTGCCCTGTAGTGATGGTGAAATGGGACTTGGTGTGAAGACTGATAAGGGTCAGAAAAAATGCGAGCAGAAGAAACATATGCCATCATCAGTTTGTCACGTTGGTATTAGCAAGTCCACAAGGAGCATTACTTGAGATACAGCCATTGAAAATTTCTATCAATGACAGAGATCATATGATCATGTGTTACATTGGCGAGCATAATGTTACGTGGGACAGTAAAATTTAAGGATGACATAGGAACGCTGAAAAGGAGGAAGACATGTGTAGTGAAGGAATGAGCACCACATAGATGGTGTAATATAATGTAGAGAATGTGAGACATTGTTCCTTCATTGGAAATATTTCAGGCCGTCAATAAACTTATGGATGCTTAACCTAGTCATAAATCTAAAGCCAAAAAGTACCATTTCTGTCCATTCAATGATTGCCATTGGCATTATTGTCTTGAACGTTTGACTTCTCTCAGATCTCTCTAAATTTGAGGTACAAACATTGGTTTGTGTCATTTCACTCCATCATCATGGAAGCCTTGCTCTCTTGCTGTCATTCTGGTCATTCAATGCTGCACTCAAAAGGACATCGACCCTCAACTCCCCAGTATATTTTTCTGTTTTTCCTTTTTTATACAGTCAGTGTCGGTGCTGTGTTAAAAGTCAAATGGCAGCAGTGGACAAACCTAAAATGGCTGTCTGACTCAGAATCATCAGTCCTGACTTGACAGATTCAGAATGGTATGTTTCCTCGACAGTTCCCAGTGTCAAGCACATCCCAGAACAAATTTAGCCCTTCCTGGATATGGGATGGGCTTGAGGTGGGACAGAGGCAGGCGCTGGATAGTGTGGTAAGTGAAGACACAGAGATCCTGGTCCACATTGACGAAAACAATACTTCTCAGCGAAATAGCGACTCAAAAGATGGCATCCTATCATTATGCACGCTTTTCATACAAGTGCATAAACTTTGACAAAAGCCTGTCACTGAGCCATGCCGTCAGCATCTCAATATCCCTGATCCTCACCCGTTGACATCAGCGATGCTTCACTGATCGGTCGCAATTAACAGCCCCAGCCAGGAAACTCATACCCCAAGTTGTGCAGCTGGCTGACCTCATTACCTTCCTGAAATCCATATTGATAAAGCCATCATCATCTGCCATCATCAGTTCACTTTGATATTTCTTCAAAAAGCTCAATTAAGTTTGTGAGACATGATTTCCCTCGCACAAAACCATGTTGACTATCCCTAATCAGTCCTCAACTTTTCAAATTCATGTATGTCCTGTCGCTCAGGATATCTTTCAACAACCTGCCCGTCAGGTTCACTGGTCTATAGTTCACTGGCTTGTCTTTACCGCCCTTCTTCAACAGTGGCACCACGTTTGCCAAACTCCAGCCTTCCACCACCTCATCTGTGAGTATCGATGATGCAATCATCTCAGCAAGAGGCCCAGCAATCATTTCCCGCAAAGGTTCCGTGGACACCTGATCAGGTCTTGGGGACTTACATTCTTTTATGCGTTTTGAGACATCCAGCACTTCCTCCTCTGTATCATCGATATTTTTCAATATGTCACTATCTATCTCCCAACATTCTTTCCCTTCCAAGTCATTTTCGAGAGTAAACACAGATGCCCAATTCTCGTTTTGAAACTCCCCCATCTCCTGTGGCTCCAAAGGCCACCGTGCTGATCTTTGAGGTGCTCTGTTCTCTCCTTAGTTACCCTTTCGTCCTTAATGTATTTGTGAAATTCCTTTGGATTCTCCTTAACTCTGGTTGCCAAACTGTTCTCATGTCCCCTTTATGGCCTCCTGATTTCTCTCTTAAGTATACTCCTACTGCCTTTATACCCTTCTCAGGATTCACTCGATCTATCCTGTCTATACTTGACATATGCTTCATTCTGTTTCTCAACCATCAATTTCTTTAGTCATCCTGCATTCCCTGTACCTACAAGCCGTTCCCTTCACCCTAACAGGAATACACTGTCTCTGGACTCTCATTACCTTATTTCTGAGGTCAGATCTGGATTCCCTGTATAGATCAGGCTCTTCCAAGTTGAATGTTGCTCATCTGGTCTTCAGTAGGGAATGGATTTCCTGATTCACTGAAGGTTTACGCATGGGGAACATTGGATTGAAGTCTTCACTCCACACTCCTCCATGCATTTCCCCATTATGTCTGCGATGGTGGTGTTGTCTTCATTCAGGATTTCCACTGAGTACTTGAACACGGTCCAGTCCACCAATTCCAAACAGTCCCAGAGACTGTCATTCACATCCTCAGACCAGCATTGTATTTCCTTTTGTAAAGGGTCCTCCCATTACAACTTCTGCTTGTAATCTGTTTCCACATGTCCAAAGACTAATTCCGGAAGACACAGCCTCAGAGTGAAGCGGCGACGTTTGGAACTGAGACTGGAATTAAGTTCTTCAAGTGATTCATCTGTGGAATTAATTGCTTCAGAGTGTTGTGGAGGTCAAACATCGAGTGCATGATGGTGCTGCCCCTTTATCAAGGTTGTGTATCCTTGGTTTTTTTAACTTAATGTGTTTATAAATGCAATGGTTCTAGGATGTTGAGATTGGATGTGTTGTAGAGCCAATTTCATGATAGCTAACACAAACTGCCTCAGGCCAAAATGCTTTCAAATGTAAAATCATCTGCAATGAAAGCGGTGTGGCCAATTCTCCCACCACTGATTATCTCTGGTCTGGTTTAGTTTGGGTTGTTGTTTGCAAGTTGTCAGATTTTTAAACTGCTGGTAAAAGGGACAGCGACAAGGAAGAAGTTGTTCCATGCTGAATATCTCTCTGACGTCTCTCCTGCAAGACCTGGCGTTCGATTTTATCTGTTTGGACATTGGGTGCATATGGAGGCTGTTGGAGGAATTTTGAACAATCATTAAGTTGGGACAGTCTGTTGGGTTTTCAGATGAGTGAAGTGATTCAGTCTTTTGTTCTCTTTTGTTTGTGTTTGATTCGATACTCTGTATGTAAACTCTGTTTTATTTTAACCGATGAATGTTACTCTGCTCCATTAAACTTCAAATATCCACTTTACACATGCATAAAACCAGCAGAAACGTTAGGGTCTGCCGGCTACCATCTTAAAATACTTTTAGAGGGTCTGGTCGATAACAATTGCATTAAAAATAGTGAAATATGCGTTCCTGGTTGGGAAGGGAATCAAAAGTTGTGGGGAGAGGGCCAGAGAATAGAATTGAGAAACAGATCATTCGTGATCAAATGACAGAGCAGACACGATGGGCTGAATGGTCCTATTCAGCTCCTGCATTGTATCGCGGAATGATCCCGTCTATGACAAAATTTATGGACGGACACAAACAGGTCCAACATGGAAAAAGTGTATGTATCGCTTCCTTGGTTAAACATGGAAGAAACAACTGGAATCCTGCCTTTCATTGAACATTTCCCTGTCATTTTTTTTCTTTTGTCTTAGGTCCTTGAACTGACGTAGCAGTTCCGCAATCAGGATGCAGGAAGAACATATATTGATATTTTGATTTTTCCCAGGTTGCCGAAATGTACCTTTGAGAGCAATATGTGCACAGTGACCTGCCATAGGCTTCACTTGTCGTTTTTCAGGAGAGAGAATCTCATGATCAGACAGAGACAGAACCACACCTAGAGGGACACAGGAACACGCCCACACCCTCACATACACACATGGACATGCAAGCAGAAGCACATCCATTCACAGAAATGCAGGCAAAGTAAGATATAGGAACATACTGACAAGTAAGAACACATACACGCGCACACATTCAGCTCACAAACATGCACACGTGCACAATAACACAGTCGAACTGAAATGTGAGAACACACCTGTACAAAGACGAAAGAAATATTCCCATACCCTCATAACACCCAGGAATACAATCACAGTCAAGAATGGGGCAGACATACTCAGATAGGATTAAGCATGCACGCGCACATGCACAGACACACACAAACAAATGAAAACAGGCATACTATGACAGATAGGAGCACACCCACGTTTGGTCAGAATGGATACACGTCCCCACACAAATAAATACAGTCATACTGAAAGAATTGAACAAAACTACATACGCATACATGCACACACATGCATACAGATATACTCACAGAGAAAGGAATGCACCCATGTACATACCGAACGCACACATATCCACACACACAGAAATGCGGTCATACTGAGATATCGGAACGCAGACACAGAATCACACCCACACCCTCACACACTTACATAAACAAACTCAGAGTAAGAGACATTACACACCAACCGGCAAGAATGACAGCAACGTCTTGTACATATGCAAAAACACATTCAAACACAGTTATGGAACCATCGCCACAACTAGATATAGACAGAGTGACACACAGAAACAAACGCAAAGAGATCCTGCTGGGGGCACAGAAAGATCATGACTTACGGACAGACAGCCAAACAGAATCTCTGCAACATACTCATTTGCTTAAACAAGAGCACAGCCAGGCAGAAACACACTCCCCAATCCCACAATAATCTAATGACACTCAGAGACATACACACATCGTTTCACAGAACACACACACACACAAAACCACATAGTCATTGAATTGCCATCCCAAAAACAGCATACATACTCAGGCACAACCACAACAGATGCATATGTGCAAAACACAGAGAGATATGCAATCACTTAGATACAGTAACATACGCCAACATAAAAACACCCACCGTCACAGAAACGATCTCAGACAGACTGAATGACATTCCCAAACACATGTACACATGAATCGAAATACTTCTCAACACATACAAAGGAAAAGTCACTCTGACATGCATAAAGGCAGTCATAATGTGTCACACTCAGGGACATGTCCAAGAACAAACACTGAGGGTCTCTCTCTCACACACACACACACACACACAGGGAGATCCCCACAAAGGCAATGAAGACCCACACGTCATACGCACACACACAAACACACACACACACACACACACACACACAGGGAGATCCCCACAAGGGCACTGAAGACCCACACCTCACACACACACACACACACACACACAGGGAGATCCCACAATGGCAATGAAGCTTCCTCTCCTAACACACACACAGGGAGATCCCCAGAAAGGCAATGCAGCACCTCTCCCACCACCCAACACACACAAGGAGATCCCCTCAAAATGAAATGAAGCTACCTCCCCTCGCCCCACATCCAGTAAGATCCCCACAAAAGGAAATGAAGCCCCCTGCCACCCTGCCCCCACACACAGGGAGATCCCCACATAGGTAATAAAGCACCCTCCCCCCACCACACACAGGGAGATACCCACAAAGACAATGAAGCCCCCCACCCCCTCCACACACACACAGGGAGATCTACACAAAGGCAATGAAGTACGCTCACCCCATCCCCTCACACACAGGGAGATCCCCACAAAGGCAATGAAGCCCCCTCCCCACACACACAGGGAGATACCCACAAAGGCAGAGAAGCCCCCACACCCACACCAACACACACACAGGGAGATATTCACAAAGTCAATTAAGCCCCCTGCCACCACACCACACACACAGTGGGAGATCCCCACAAAGGCAATGAAGCCCCTTCCCTCCACACACACATACACAAGGAGATCCCCATAAAGGCAATGAAGCCTCCTCTCCCCCAACACACACAGGGAGATGCCTACAAAGGCAATGAAGCCCCCCGCTCCCACACACACACACACACACACACACACACACAGATACACAAGCACCATCACACACAGAAAGGGAAACGCGTGAACAGACTTCCCGCCCAGCCACAGGGAGAGTAATGGGAGATGACCAAACTCCAGCCGATTACTTACAGTAATGTGTCAAATTATTGCTGGCTGTAGCTGGCTGCAAATCACTGTCTGGGGAAAGACCAGTGAATGAAGTGATTTGAGTCAATGCAAGTGAACATGTGCTGAACAGAGACAACATGTGTCTGACATGGTCAATGTGCAAAAAAGACATAGAGAGCACGTGAGAGAGACAGAGACAGAGAGACAAGAAGGATAGATTTAGAGGAAGATAGAGAGACTGACAGGCAGACAGATAGCTAGGCAGAGAGAGAGAGAGAGAGAGAGAGAGAGAGAAATGGACGATACAGGCAGGGGCACATACAGAGTGAGACAGAGAGGGAGAGAGCAAGAAGCAAAGAGATGGGGACAGCACGAGAGAGGAAGAGAGGAACAGACAAAGACAGACAGAAAGAGACAGAGAGAGAGAGACAGAAATAACCTTATGAATGAAGGAGACAGAAGATGGACGCAATAAACATATTCAAGTACAAATGTTCATGGAACAATAACCCATTCAGATGAGGCGATCACCGGCCCACAGAACTTTTATCTTGTTGTATTAAAGTGTTTATTGTGAGCTGAACAGAGAGAGGCTGTCAGTCTTCATGGTGCAGGATGGACTGTTTCTGTCCCTCCCCCCTCCGCCCCTGCAAGTAAAATTCAGAGACCCCGCCTGCCACATTCTTAAACACTCATCCACAGGGCAGTGCATGAAGACTAAATGTCCAAGCCAGAACCCAGCACTCACAGCCTGTCCATCAGTTGGAATCTCTCCTGCAGCCTCTTTGAATCCTACCCTGCCCCATTACCTGCTATTCCTCTTTCATAACCTTCAATACCATTGAAGGGGAAAGCAGATAAATTATTGCTAATGTTTTGAGGGATGATGTAGGAGGCGTGCTCAGGTGAAAAAGGAAATGCGGGTTTGATGGTACAGTTGCGTCAATCGCGATTTTCTGGGCTGGCAGGGCAATCAGAAATGAAGGGCTGAATGGCCTCTCGATGCTCATTGTGTGCTCCCGTGTGTGTCAATCCGTCAGTCCATCAGGGGTAGCAGCATGCTCCTGAGCATCGTGAATGGTAATCCATCCTGTTACTGCCCTCCCCATCCTCCACTGAGTGTTATACTCAAATCCATGTACTTGTGCTGATGGAATCCTGGCCGGACATCTTCAATTCCTGCACAAGGAACACTGCAGCTGCCTCTGGAGCTCTCTCAGTTGTTTTGCTAATTCATTAAGTGATGAATTTACATGACCAGTTGGTGCACTGCATTCCTGAACTTCGCTCTGAACTTGGGCAGAGTCGCTGCATAAAATAATGTGTTTGTGCTGCAGCTGAAATCCTTCAGCATTTCTGCAGTGAATGAAAGATTGATGACAGGACTCCACCTCCAACGATACCCTCCTTTAATGTTATAGTACAACACGTCTGCACCATGCATTAACCACAGAAGTATGAAGCTGATGGATATGATGAAGAGGGAAATCATTGACTTCCTCCGGCTCTCCATCGCTGCATCTTTCTGATTGTCTCCCTTCCTCTGACCCATCAGACTCCTGCGTGCTCGACTGGCCACTAAAATGTGCCTTACCGTCAGAGTGTTCATCCACAGAATTAACATGAATGGGATTAAAGGGGTTAAAATGATATCGAACCACTTAAACACCAACCACCTTGGATCAGTAAAATAACTTGACTTTGTTTGACAATACCACTGAACATTGTTAATTGTCCTCCCAGGTTGAAACTGAAAATAGTAGGGAATGTTTTTTGAACAGAGTAGAACGCTGGTTGCAGCCAGAGCCACAGCTAAGGCTTTCTCTGTCCAATATTTTCTCTTCTGCTTCAGACAGGAAATGGCCATAAAACGTTCAAAGGAGAAAAGGACAGTGAACCAGACGGAACAGTCTGTGGCTGCTCGAGCTAAGGCATTGACAGCACTGCACACAGGAGTGATATTCAGGAAAGACCATGAGTAGTAAATGAATTTGAATTGAAACAGAATAATCTCCGTGAGAATGAACAGGATGTCCGATGTTGCCATGGCCATCAGGCAGTGCTTTGTGCAGTTGGAGAGGCCGCATTTTCCCCGTGCGAGAACCAGAACCACCAGGAAATTAACTGAAAGACACAGGAGGTAAAATGCAAATCAGAAATTATTGATCAAACATTCTCTGTTTCGGTTCAGAGAGCAATCGAAGATCTCAGAACCTAACGGGGCAGCTGGAAGTGTTCAGATATGGAGTTTGAATATGACATCTTCAATGGCCTGACGCATTGTTTGAAGCAGCTCAATCCTGTATTTGATTAATTGTGGGCAGGCAATCAACAGATGGCAGAGGGCATCTTTTTTAAGATGAAAAGGAAGAGGTTAAGAGGGGGTCTCAGCAAGATGTTTACTCCCAGAGGGTAGTGAGGGCGTGGTCATTCATTGCCAGGGAGAGTCGTGGAAGCAGGAAACCTCACAAACTTCAAAAACGACCTGGATGAACACTTGAAGCGTCACCGTATTTGAGACTACATGTCTCGTGCTAGAAGCTGGGGCGGGTATAGATTTCGTGCAGCTTTTATAGCACAAAGTGTGTGGAACGAAGGACCTCTTCGGTATGCTTGGATTCCATTATTCTAAGAATTACTTCTGTGGGAAGACTGGGTAGTGAAGCAATTTAATGTAATGACTGAAAGGGATTTGAATGCTTAAAACATGAAACAGAATCAGATATAAATGGCAAAAACCAACAGGTATGGCAGCATCTGTGGGGACAGAAACAGAGTTAGTGGAATCACTGTTCATCAGAGCATTTTCATCTAAACATTGGTCATTGAACTCAAAACATCATCTCAGGTTTCTGCCCACACAAGATCCTATCATTTCAACCAAAACACAGGGATTCGTTTCGAACAGGGAAATGAGTTTTAAAGTGTTGATATTCAACTACAATGGAACATTTGGTAAACTGCTCTTCACTTACCGGGTAGTTGGAGTTATGAAGATGTACAACATATAAACAATTTGTAGCCCAAATTGTTCATATAGTTCAGATAACCTAAATTAATCTCGTCTCGTTTGCCCCTATCTCCCTCTAAAATCTTTCTAAACATTTACTCATCCAGATAACTTTTAAGTGTAATTATACCAGCCACCATCACGTCCTCCAGCAGATCATTCCAAACATGCACCACCCTTTGCATGAAAAACTTACCCTTTAGGTCCCTTTTAACTTTTTCCCCTCTCACTCTCAATCTATCCGCTTTAGTTATGGACTCCCTCAGCCCATGGAAAAGAACTTTTCCACTTACCTTGTCCATGGTCCTTATGGTTTTATAAACATCTAAGAGTTACCCCTCAGCTTCCGAAACTCCAGAGAAAACAGACCCAAACTTCTCAGCATTTCCCCATAGCTCAAATATTCCAATCCAGGCAACATCCTTATGAATCTTTTCAGAACTGATTCAAGTGTCAAGAAATCCTCCCTTTTGGAGGAAGACCAGTAATGCACACAATATACCAAAAGTGGCCGGACCAATGTCCTGCATATACACAACATACTCTCCCAATTCAAATACTAAGTGCTCTGAACAATAAAGGAAAGTATACCAAGCGTCTTCTTCACCATCCTATCGACTAGAGACATCATGTTCAAGGTTCAATGAACCTGCACTGCAAAATCACTTCTTTTCAGCAATATTCTCCAGGACCTTACCATTAACTGTACATGTCCTGTTCTGATTTGTCATTCCAAAATGTAGCAGCTCACATTCATATGAATTAAAATCTACCTGCCTATCCTCAACCAATCTGCCTATCCTCTGATCAAGAACCGTTGTACACTGAGAAACATTTTTCGCTGACCAATCCAACTCTAATTTTGGTGGCATCTGCAAACGTACCAACTGTATCTCCAATGTTCACATCCAAAGTATATACATGAATGAGGAGACGCAGTGGATTCAGCACCGATCCTTGTGGCACACCACTGGCCACACGCCTCCAATCTGAAAAGCAACCCTTCACTACCACATTCAGTCTTCTACCTTCAAGGGACTTCTGTTCAAAATGTTGTGTCTCCATTGGTTCAATGCAATCTAACCTTGCTAACTACTCGACCATGAGAAAACTGATTGAATGCCTTCCCGAAGTCCATATAGATCATATTCGCCGTTCTGTGTCATCAATTCTCTTCGTAACGTGTTCTAAAAACAGAATCAAGTTCGTGAGTTATATTTTCCCATGGCACAAGTCCATAAGACGGTTTTCATCAGTCATTGCCAATTAAAATACATGTAAATTCTCTCCCAGAGGAGTCCCTCCAATAACTTCCCCACCACCAATATCAGATATACCAGTCTATAGATCCCTGGCCTTTCCTTACTACCTTTCTTTAAGAGTGGCACCACGTCAGTCGACCTCCAATCTTCGGGCATCTCACTTGTGACGATCGATTATACAAATATCTCAACAAGGTGCCGAGCAATTGCTTCCCCAGCTTCCGAAAGAGTGCCAGTATACATCTGATCTGGTCCTTGGGATTTATCAACTTTTATACGTTTTAAGATATCCAGCACCGCCTCTTCTGCAATATGGACAATTTTCAAGAAAACACCACCTATTTCCCTCAATTCTGTATCTTCCATGTCTTTCGCCACAGTAAATAATGATGCAAAGATACTCAATTAGTATTTCCCCCATCCCCAGCATTTCCACACATAGGCTACCTTGCTGAACTTTGCAGGATCCTATTTTCCCGTTAGTTAGGCTTTTGTGCATAATATATTTATGAGACCCCATTGTTTTCTCCTTCAACCAATTTGCAAAAGCCATCTCATGTTCCCTCATTGATCTCCTGATTTCCCTCGGAAGTATACATTTTTATAATTATCCAAGTATTCACTCGACCTCTGCGATCTATATCTCAAATATGTGTCCATCTTTCTCTTCCCAAAACATCAAATTCTTTCGTCATCCAGCATTCCCTGCACTTACCAGCCTTGCCTTTCATCCGAACAGGAAGATACTGTCACTGGACTCTCGTTGTCTCATGTTTAAGATTTCCCATTCTCCCCTGTCCCTTTACCTGGGAACATCTGTCCCCAGTCAACCTTTGAAAGTTCTTACCTGGTTCTATCAAAATTGGCTTTTACGTAATTTCAACTTTTAGCTCCGGTCTATCCTTTTCCATCATTGTACTAGAATTAAGAGAATTATGGTCGCTGGCTCCAAAGTGCTCCCCAACTCACAACTCAGTCACTTGCCCTGCCTTATTTCCTAAGTTTTGTGCCTTCTCTCGTAGGCGCATCAACACACTGAATCAGAAAAATGTTCTTGTACACACTAACCAAATTCCTCTCTATCTAAATCCTTAACACTACGGAAGTCTCAGTCTCTGTTTGGAAACTTAAAATTCCCTACCATTCCCACTCTATTATTCTTACAGAGATCAGAGATTGCCTTCCAAAGTTTCCCTACAAATTCACGCTGTCGGTGGGGAATGGGTCCATAATACAATCCTCATTAGGTGATCATTCCTTTCTTATTTCTCAGTTCAACCCAAACGACTTCCCTGTACGTATTCCGAGGAACATCCTGTAAGTACAGCCGTAATACCATTCCTTATCAAATACACATCTTCTCCTCTTCTCTTGTTTCCCCGTTCTTTCCTTCCCTCAGCCTTTGTATTCTGCAGCATGAAGCTGCCAGTCCTGCGCACCCTTAGCCACATCTTTACAATTGCTATGATTTCTAAATCCCATTTTTCTAACCATTCCCTAAGTTCATCTGCCTGCCTTGTTTGGAATCTTGTACTGAAATAAATTCAATTGAATTGACCAGTCTTACCTTGTTTTCTGCTTTGTTCCTGCCTGCCCTGACTCTTTGACCGCCTCCTTTTCCCAAATGCACCAATCTCAGACTGATATTTTTCTCACTATCTCCCTGGGTCCCACCAAGTCCCCTGGTCCTCCGCCCCCAACACACCCCGACCTTATTAGTTTAAATCCATCTGAGCAGCTTCAGCAATTCTCTCTGCTAGTATATTAGTCACCTTCCAATTCAGATTCAATCCTTCCCCCTTATACAGGTTATTTCTCCCACAGCTTCCAGTGATAACAAAGTGTGAACCCTTGTCCCCTGCACAGTACCTCTGGCACACATTCATCTGCTCTATCCCCGTGGTCCTCCGCTCACTACCTTGTGGAACTGAGAATTTTCCAGGTATTACTACGCTCAAGGACCTCCTTTTTACTTTCTGCCTAATTTCTGATATTCTCCATTCAGATTTTCATCTTTTTTTCCTTCCTATGTCGTTAGTTCCAATGTGCATAATGACCTCCTTCTGGTGCCACGCCCCTTTGAGAATATTCGGCACCTTCTCCAAGAGATCCTTAATCCTGGCAGCAGCAAGAGAGCATTACATTTTGATCTCTCACTCTTGACCGCAGAAACATCTGTCTGAGCCTTTGACTACAGGAACTAATCGTTTGGAAACTGACGTACTGCTTGTTACATTAGAGCCAGACTTGGTTACCAGAAACGTGGCTGTTCGTGTTGCATTCTCCTAACAGTCTATCACCGCCTATGTTTTCCACAAGAGCACATTTATTTAAAATAGTTGTAACCACCGGAGACTTCTGCACTACGCGCCTTCCTTTCCTCCCTTTCCTGGTGATAACCCATCAAACTGATTGTATCTGTGGTTATTCTCTCTTCCTAAAAGTGCTATCCATCACACCCCGGACTCCTATAAATTCCTCATTGCCTCAATCTGCTGCTCCAATCCAATCCATGCGATCTGATGGGATTCAAAACCGAACACACTTACAGTAGATCCTAATCATCAGTAACATGTAAGCTGTCCAGAAAATCTTGTCCAAAACTTCTATTTCCTTGCTTCTCGGATGTTTTCTGACATGCTGTTCATTTCTAGCACTTTACTGCTGTGTCAGACAGCAGTGTAGTTTTCTCTGTCTCTCTCTTTTCGCTGACCCTGTGATCCCTAGCTTTGTCTCTCTCCCTCCTTTTTAAAATGCAGTTGCTCAGGTCTTTGTTTTCCCCACATTTCGAAAACAATGCAATAGCTTATAAAACAATAATTACTCTTCCTGGAGTTAATGGAAATCAGCTCTGCCACCGAAGATCCCGCAAAAAAAGGAGCAACTCTTACAGATGCAATCTGTGCCCGTCCTCCACATAGAATTACCTAGAATCGGCTGGTCACGACAGTACAAAAATCATGAGTTGTTGCACCTGAGAAGATATTATTATTTGACGGCTAATGCTAATAGATCAGAGAAAAGTTTGTTTCATCATTAAAGGCACAAACCACGATATCTCTTTGAGGATAAACTGAGGATTTGTGAACTCACTGAATCCCTCATAGTTTGTTTTGGAAAGTGAAGAATTCCTTGTCATGTTTCGCAAATGTTCCATAATTTTTCTTGTACATTCAGTCATCAAATAATGCAAAATGCAAATCTAGAACTGTGACTTTTTGATACATTCTCTGCGTTATCTGACTCAAATAGTTTGGGGATGTGCTTGTTGATATTTTTTGAATAAACGATACAATGCAAAAGAAAACAGGCAAATCAGTGCTGCAATTACTGAGTGTGACAGCTCTAATTCTTTGTATAATAAAATGTAATATGGTAAAAATTCAGTCTCTCTGACTTCTGTTGTGTTCTGATTATGTCAGGGACAATTAACATTTGAACTGAGAATCCAAATACTCAGCAGTTCATAAACAGTACAAGATTTCACAGTACTTCTTTAAAAAATATTAGTTTTGTAATGAGAATAACTAAACAAGGTAAGCAATACTAACCTAATGAAGGATTAAATCCTGATGTTCCAAACGTAGTTAATATTATTCCTCCCCATGTTGAAATCACTTTATGCAATGTAAAAATTATGAAGCAACAAACACTTCTTTCGTGAACAACTGGAAGGGCGCCAAAGCCCACTGAAATTAAATTATGCACTTCACCATGTTCCAGTGTTGGAAACTGACAACACAGAAACAGGCTATTTAAGGCACCAAGCGAATTCACTTTAACAATCCTCAGTCTTTCTACAATCTCAAAGAAATGCTCGGAATTTGTGGCACTGCAAGATGTCATTCATGCCTGCACCAACTAAATAAACTTGATACCTGCTCTGATCCCACTTTCCAGCACCTTGAACACAGTGTTGAAGGGATGTACACTTCACATGTAGATCCAAGCTCCCTTTGAATGAGTTAAGGTTTGTCACCTCAAGTCACCATCAAAACTGGGCAGTGAATTCCAGTTGCACCATCATCTTCTAAATGAAATGATAGGCCTAAATTTTCTTGATAATCCTCCCATCAATTTTTCTTATTCTGTGTCTCCTGGTAAATGGTCCTGCATTGGGCGGTGGCAAGTCTCCATCCAAGACGTTGCTTATTTTGTACATCTCAATCATGAAAAAATCTCATTCTCCTCTATTTAGTTAAAATCCATCATTCCTCAATGCTGCAGTAACTTCCACATCCGAACACCATTCTTGTAAATCTATTCGATACTCTCTCACAGTGCAATTCTATCCTCGCTGCTAGGTGATGACCAGTACTGTGCACAAACCCATCGGTGTGAGCCACCCGGTGTCTCATGTAGTTCCAGTATTACAGGTCTGGTGGCGGGGAGGGAGGGAATTTGTTTTGCGTTGGCTGTGGTGCAGAGTGAGAGAGGAGTACGTTTGGGAGGTTAATATTGAGTTACGTCTCAGTGGGAGATCTGATGAGGATCTGCCTAATATAATGGACTTGAATGGATATAGTGGACTTGAATGGATATAGTAGGGCGCAATCTATTTGACGTGTGGGATTAGTTTATCAGTTCCTCTGAGTTAGTGTAAGTGTTTCATCGCCTCACTTCTGTTCTGACACCAGGTGATTAATTACAGAACCAATCAGATCCTCGAAGAAATCCAGCCTGATGGATCATAACCTTATTTGGTTTGATTTTACAAAGTGATCTCTTGCTGAGTTATAAACACACAATGCTGCACATATTGGTTCCACACCAAAACAGAGATTTATTTTAAAACAAGTAACGGGAAAATAGAATGAGAATCTAAATTAGATTGGTGCTGGAAAAGCACAGCAGGTCAGGCAGCATCCGAGGAGCAGGGAAATCGACGTTGAGGGCAAAGCCCCTGATAAATGAATAACCTAGACTCTGCTTTCCAGCATCTGCAGTCCTTGTTTTTACCCCGATAAAATACAATAGTAAAACTGCATACTTGTTATGCAGATTCAAAGGAAATGAACACAAGTAAATGTATAACTCTCATTAACCGCAAACCAATATATAAATAAAGCAAAAGGACATGACTTTTATATATTTCGCAAAACACGACTTCCAGTGTCGTTACAAAGAAACAACCCTCACATAATATTCACACCAGAATCCCTTTATATAGCAATTAGTTAAATGCATGTGATTGTCACTTGTAAACTGGAACTGCAGTGAATTTCTTTATGGAGCTACTACATAGCTGAGTGTCAATGTACTCAGGGTTAAACCATCGCTTCAGAGATTTTTCTTGTCCCAACACTTCTGTCTGGGACCAACACAACATTTTCATTCAAAGGCAATGAAATTTACTGAAACTCTAATTTCCTTCGCATGAGCATAGATCTACGCATCCAATCATTTCCAGGGTCTGACTGGAACTAAAATAAATGACATAAATGAGATCAGAGAAAGCAAATCTTTCTCAGTTAAGTGTTTCTTCCTCCATCGCTTATTCGAGAACACTGCAACAAATCTTTCAGGCTCCATTAACAACATGCTGGGTTGCAATCGTCAAAACGAAACACAGGTTCACTCATGCATAAAGCCATTTAGCCGAAAGCCAAACCTCAAACGCAATTTTTAATACAAATTTATGTTATTGCAGAAATAACTTCACCTTCAGATGCACAGAGAAGCCTACTGCTTTTTCATTCAACAAATCAGAAAAACATTCAAACTAACTGATTTTGCAAACTCGACATAAAAATGCCACGTTAAAAATCACAAAACACCAGGTTATCGTCCAACATGTTTAATTGGAAGCACACTAGCTTTCGGAGTGACACTCCTTCATCAGGTGATAGTGGAGGGCTCGATCGTAACACAGAATTTAGAGCAAACATTTGCAGTGTGATATAACTGAAATACATTGAGAAATTGACTGTCTGTTAAGCCTTTCATCTGTCCTGAGAGCCGGGCAGTTTGCTATGAACAATGATCTGTTTGAGGTTTGGTGGTTGTTTAAAGACAACGAGTGGAGGTGTGGGGAATGTCTTGGTGAGGTGCTCATCCTCATTCCAGGGGCTGAAAAATTACGCTATGTTCCACTTGACCTGCAACACATTATCAATGAGAATGAGCACCTCACCAAGGCATTCCCCACACCTCCGCTCCTTGTCTTTAAAGAACCACCAAATCTCAAACAGATCATTGTTCGTAGCAAACTACCCGGCTCTCAGGACAACTCCATACAACCTTGTCACGGTGGACGCTGCAAGGCATGTCAGATTGTGGACATAGATAGCACTATTACGCATGGGAACACCTCCCACCTTGTACATGGCAGGTACTCATGTGAATCAACCAACGTTGTCTATCATGTACGTTGCAGTCAAGGATGCCCTGAGGCATGGAACATTGGGGATATCGAGCAAAGGCTACGACAGCGGATGAATGGGCACCGCACAACAATCAATAGACAGGAGGGTTCCCGCCCAGATGGGGAATACTTCAGTGTTCCAGGACATTCAGCCCTGGACCTTCGGGTGACCATCTTCCAAGTTGGACTTCATGACAGGCAGCAGAAGAAAGTGGCCGAGCAGAGGCTGATAGCTAAGTTCTGTACCTATAGAGAGTGGCTCTACCGGGACCTTGGGTTCATGTCACATTACATGTGGTCACCATTGCACTGCACACACACAGTAATTCCTACACACACACTCTCACATACACACGGACACAAGTACAGAAGCGCTCACAGACAACCAAACACACCCTTATAGACACACACACTCCCACACTCACACATGCACCCCCTCACAGATTTAAGACACTCTGCACTCACGACACACGCACACACACACTTTCGCACACTCACAACCGCCACCCCAGACAGACATACACACACAGACAGACAAAGACCCACATGCACACATATATTTTGTGGGGTGAATTTGTACTTGCAGAGTTACATTGCACTTTGCTGAAAAACTGCATGCATTCATGTAGAACGCTGAACTCACAAAACTGCATAAATTTATTTAAAACTCTGTTATCTCACTTTTTAGATTAGAATCAAACTAAACATCAGGTCATAGACAGAGAACACAGGGGGCTAACACCTACAACATATTGTCTCGCTATCACTATTGTTAATAGCTAACCCGAGAATGCAACTTTAAAAAAGATTCTTTTATTTACACATGAAAGAAGTGAAACTATTACTTGAAAGGCTCAACAGACAATCAATTTTTCAATGTATAATTTCAGTTACATAACACTGCAAATTTTTGCTAGAAATTCTATGTTACGATCGAGCCCTCCACTATCACCTGATGAAGGAGCATCACTCCGAAAGCTGGTGTGCTTCCCAGTAAACCTGTTGGTGCGTGATTATTAACTTTGTACACCCCAGTCCAACGCCGGCATCTCCAAATCATAAAAATACCACGGCCTAAATTTTTACAAAGTGATTCATTTTATTAATTCTACTGAAAATCTTTGTGGTCTTCGATCGAAGTGGGGATTTCTGGATGGTTCCCAGAAGAGAGGAATAATTTTCCAAGGAATTCCTGCGGAATCTGCAATGATGTGGATTCCACGGGGTCCCTGCAATCTGAGAGTTAATTACTGATTGTCTGCCACTGTGCGAGTTTTGGGTGCAATATTGCCAGGTATCATTGTCAGTGGTAGAGGAAACCCGCAGAGAATCCTCAGACAGATTCACAAAAACTCATAGGTGTAAGGCACTTACCAGGAATTGTTACAAACGGAAGGGTCGTAACAAATATTTTCCACAAACCATGAATTGAAAACGTCATTTTCTTCCTCAATGACTTTGTGATGTAAATTTCTCTGTACTCAATGCCGAGGTGATAAAGTCTCAAAGCCTTTCATTTATGTCTGCTGGCATCGTCTGGGGGACTGTTACATTACAATATGGTTCAATCAATTTATTTACAAAATTGAACAAACAGGTGACAGCGGTGAGTTAACTCTCAGTTGTCACAGAGCATTTTTAGAACTGATGTTTAATAGATGTTGCAAATCTCAATTGGACGATAGCAAACATTGGAAAATGCATATTGAAGAAAATCATAGACTCCATACAATGTGGAATTGTGCCAATTGGCACATCGAGTCCACACCGACCCTGCAAAGACTATCCCACCCAGAACCACCCACTGTCCATGTTAGGCAGCAGAGCTAAACACTGAGCCACTGTGCCAACCTGTCCACCAGCATTGACAACCCAACACCATCTCTGAAATCTCATTTTACTTCAATGTCATCTTTCCCTTGCATTTGACCATTGGAAATTAAATTTAGGTTGTTGAGTGTCTCTCTCTGAGAAGTGTTCTCCTCAACACTGGGATGTGGCTTCCCTGGTTATCAGCGGCTGCTCTATGAAAGGATGATAGTTGGTTAATGGAGACGACACATTGTACGTTTTAATAAATCAAACATTGTGATCGATTTCCTCACCCTCCACTGCTACAGTGTCTGGATCAAATATAACTCCTCCAGTGCAGGCAATAATTGAAATCAATAAAATAATCACTGAAAATTGCCTTCAAAGGCTATGCAAACTCCGGTCAATACAAATCCTTCTACGGGGGATACGAATGTCCTGGACATTTTGCAGAGCTGACTCTGAGACACACCTGACCTGTGCAGAATCACAAGCGCCTGAGTCATTCTCTGCTCCCTGCAGTGTACTGAGCATGTATAGAGAAGAAACTTCAAGCATCTGATTGATGGTGGATTGGAGCAGTTTCAAGCGAAATGTAGGAATGAGGCTCGGGAGGCATTTGCACACTCAATGATACAGAAATTTAAAATTCTGGAATTGTTTGAGCAGGAGTCAATGTTGGTAATGAGCCCTGCAGTGATGGGGAATTGGGAATTGCTGTGAGGAATGATAAAGTACAGAAAACAGAGAGCAAGAATAAATCTGTCTTATTCATATTCTTCGGCTGATATATGTGAGTACCAGGATTATCATTCCTCGTGTCACAGCCATTCATTATCTGTATCCATGACTGAGGTGATAGGATCATGTGTTACGTTGTTGATAACATAATGGTAGATGGATAGTAAAGGAGCAGAGAGGAACACTGAGAAAGGGAAGGACAGGTTCAGTGAGTGAATGAGCACAAAAATAGTCTGTGCAATATAATGTCGAGAAATGTGAAGAATTCTTCAACCATTTCGATCTTGAAAGATTTCAGGCCACCAATAACGTTTCGATGCTTACCCAAGTCCTAAATCAAGAGGCAACAGGAATCCTTCCGTTCCATTCAGTGTCTGTAGTTTCTATTATTCTCTTCAAACCTTTTCTCCTCTCAGACCCTTTCAAATTTGAGGCATTCCACCCTGGGTTTGCGTCATTTCGGTCCCTCATCGTGATCCCTTTTAGTTCAGTTATCAGTCTGGTCAATCGATGCTGCACTCAAATAGACATGGAAGCCAAACCTGGTTGGTATTTTTCGTTTTTTCCCCCACTTATAAAGTCAGTTTTGTGCTGTGTTAACATCAAGTTGCAGCAGTGTTCAAAGCTAAATTGATTGACTCTTTCAGAATCATCCGTCCTGACTTAACAGAGTCCAGGAAGATCTATTGTCTCAAAGGTGCCGAGGGTCGAGAATATCACATAACACCTTCAGCTCATTTTTGGGGTGAGGTGGACTGCGAGTGGGGCAGGGAGAGGGAAAGTGTGGAAAATGAGGAAGCCCTCGTCCACATTGGCGCCAAGCCTTCAGAATCTTGCATCCTACCATGAATTACTCCATAGTACATAGAACATAGAAAAATACAGCGTAGTATAGGCCCTTCGGCCCTCGGTGTTGCGCCGACCGAAGCCTACCTATCCTACACTAGCCCAATAACCTCCATATGCTTATCCAAAGACTGCTTGAATGACCATAAAGAGGTAGAGTCCACCACAGAAGTGAGACTCACTGGCCTATAGTTACTAGGGCTGTCCCTACTCCCCTTCTTGAACAAGGGGACCACATTCGCTATCTTCCAGTCCTCAGGCACTATTCCTATAGACAACAATGACATAAAAATCAAGGCCAATGGCTCCGCTATATCCTCCCTAGCTTCCCAGAGGATGCAAGGATACATGCCATCAGGACCAGGGGACTTATGTATTTTCACCCATTCCAGTTTTCCCCGGACCTCTTCCCTACATACCTCAAAGCCATCCATTCTAAACACTTGTGACTCAATATTCACATCAGCAAAAACGTCCTGTTCCTGAGTGAATACTGATGAAAAGTATTGATTTTGTGTCTCTCCAATCTCCTCTGCCTCCAAGCACAACTTCCCACTACTATCCTTGACTGGACCGATACCTACCCGAGCCATCCTTTTATTCCTGACATACCTATAGAAAGCCTTAGGGTTTTCCCTAATCCTACCAACCAAGGGCTTTTCATATCCCCTTCTCGCTGCTCTTAGCTCTCTCTTCAGATCCTTCCTGGTTACTTTTTAACTCTCAATCGCCCCAACTGAACCTTCACGCCTCATCTTTACATAGGCCGCCCTCTTCCCTTTTACAAGGGATTCCAATTCCTTACTAAGCCTCGGCTCCCTCACAAGACCCTCTCCTCCCTGCCTGACTGGTACACACTTATCAAGGACACCCAATAGTTGCTCCTTGAACAAGATCCACATATCCTTTTAGTCCTTCCCTTGAAACCTATTTTTCCAATCCACACATCCAAAGTCATGCCTCACCGCATCATAATTTCCCTTCCCCTGCTATAACTCTTGCACTGCAGTGCACACTTATCCCTCTCCATCACTAGAGTAAAAGTCACCGAGTTGTGGTCACTGTCGCCGAAGTGCTCACCTGCCTCCAAGTCTAACACCTGGCCTGGTTCATTACCTAGAAACAAATCCAGTATGACCTCACCTCTTGTTGGCCTGTCTACATATTGTGTCAGGAAACCCTCCTGCACTCTTTATTTACAAAAGACGAGCCTTTGACAGAAGCCTGTCACTGAGTCAGGTACTCAGCATCTCAGTGTCCCTGACATTTACCCTTCAGAATCAGCCTGGTTTCCCTGACTGACACAGACTAATGGCCCCAGTCAGGGATTTTATATCCAGTATGATCCAGCTACCCCACTTCATGACAATCATTACCAGGGGGAAAAAGAAATGAGTTTCTGTTTATGCGGATTAACAATCGGGCAAGAAATTGAAAAGCTGGTCCATGGGTGACTCCGAATGCTCATTAGGCCGAAGAAGGTATGGCTGAAAACATTGGTTCAATGAGGAAGAGCTTTGGGCATCTCAGCTATTGGAAATATTTCTCAGGCTGGTATGACCTGAATACATTGTGATTGTTTTGTTTTATTTGAATGGGGATTGCTACCCAGCTGGGGAGATATACGACTGTTGTTGTAGAATATTTAATCAGACCTGTCAGAGGATTGGGAATCTGGTATCAAACTCATTTAGGAGAGAAAGTAAGCTGGCCATTGGAAGTAGACAATCTGTCACTGAAAGAGAAAAGCAAAAGGATCACACTCTGAATGTGTTCAGATCTTATGCTTCTGAATCCTGGTCTTCAGGATCAAACCTCTATCCCCTACCTCACAGATCTAGGGACTGAGTTATTTCCAGCAAGTTTTTTTCTTCATTTTCGGGAGATGCTCAATAACATAGTTTGGATCGAAAAAAAAGTTATTTTATTTTGTCTTTATGATGATGTGCGAGGTGTTTGTTCTGAAATAGACTGCAAGAATACATCAATATTTTTGAACAGTTCACTTCCGCCCAAGAACTGAAAGCCAGAAGGCACATTGAAAGGACTAATTTATTACGTCACACAGCATTGGATTGGCACAGGAGCACAGATGAAAGCATGTAGCAATCTGTTATATATTTCCAAAAATTACGAAAACAATGAGATAGCATTATGTCACAATATTGTTGTATTTGGAAGAATGCCCATAAAATGCTCAAATTGTTGAATAAGCTGGAGAATGAAGAAATTTAATTTGAAACTCAGAACCCTGAAGCTAACTAAAAAGAACAACAAGTAATTGATGCATAAATGGGCAAACGTGGACTGAGTCATCAGTGGATAGGGAATGGCTGAAGAGCATGAAGCATCTTAATCAATCACAACACTAATTCAGTCACCTCTCGGACAATAATCAAACAGGAAAAGGTGACAATGGGCGGGGCTGACTGATTCCAGGACTGTTCGGGAAACTTTCTGATTCCCACCCATTTCCTCAGACTGTACTAACGCTGTTGATGGAGAGCTGTCGCATCCAATTGCATGTCTCGTTGCAATAGCCAGTTTTGGAGAGTACATCCCACGAGTTTGTATGCAATTTCTTGGAAATGGCCTTGTCCTGGTTCAGGCTGGTAAGGCAGGTTGCCAACCTTACTGTCTCACACAATTACATCACTGAGGAGTGCGAGACTCTGAGACATCATTCTGCCAAGTACACCACAGGCTTTCTCAGGGTGAATCATTGATCCCACAGCATACCTGACGTAGTTGGCGATAGTCTCAGGCAGGATTCTGTAATTTGCATTTTGAAGTGTAACCGGTCGTCAGTCCTCCCTGTGCCCCTTCTAACTGTAGATGAGAGCGATGATAACTTTCCTGTTGTATTCACACAGGCTACCTGTTCAAAGCATACAGTTATCCACTTCCAGAGGTCCAGGCCAATCAAGTGCCACAGAGGTGAAAACAACTCAGATGGGCAGCCATCACTTCTGGATGTTGCACTCTTTCCTAAGGATTTGAGGGTGTTGGTCAGCTTCTTCAGAGGAAACGGCTGGTCGAGACTCTGCCGTGTGCTGTTGACTAAGACCTCTGTAATACAAGACAGGAACAACTGTGCGACCGCGCTATCTGTGCACTTCATATCATATCGACTGGCAAAGAGGGATTTGCCGATCTTCAGAATGTTCTTCCCGGTGGTCGTGGTGTCAGTAGAAACCCTTTTAATCCAGACAGATCGGACAATTCTCCCTAAGGTCTGGCTCCACAAACAAACAAAGATTGTTTAGTCAGTTCTTTTACCCACAAGCGGTACCAAAGGCCACAAGTTACTCTCAGCAAACAGTTCCCAGTTCACAGCTCGAAACCCATTTCATTAAAAGAATGCAAATACCAAAAAGTCAGTAAAGGACCTATCACCTCTGCTCCCCATCATTTCTGGTGCAGTGTTCACCTTCTCCTTTGTAAAGTCCCTGTGGGTATATGAACAGGAAGAGTTTGGAGGGACATGGGTCAAATGAGACAATTGAGTGTATCTGATCGGCATGGATGAGTTTGATTTGATTCAATTCGATTAATTTATTGTGGCGTGTACGGAAATGCACTGAAAAGCTTTGTTTATGAGCAGTGCAGGGAGATCATACGAAGCAATGATGTGCAGAACAAAAGATGTTGACAGAGGCATACAGGTTACATTGCGCAGGGATTACAAGAGAGGTCATCGTTAGAAAGATCAGCATTACTTGAGTCAAGAGAATAAATTCAATTTTCTGATTACGTCTGGGCAGAAGATGCTCCTGAAACTGTTTGTTTATGGTCAGGTTTCTGTAGCTTCTGCTTGACGGAAGAAGTTTTTGGGTGTCATTACCGAGGTGCCAAGGGTCTAATGGAGTCCATCGATGGAAGTTTGGCTCACGTTTAGGCCTGGGTTGTCAGGATGTCTGATTGGGATGAGATCGAAGATTGATGCTGATAATGAATTGTTTGAATGAACATCAATTTCTGTTTGTGTTTCTGATATAGACTCTGCAGTTCCTTTGGTTTTGTTCAGCCCCTTCTCTAGCTTGTTGCACAGGAGGTCATTCAGAAGTTGGAGGCAATGGCCCAGTGGAACTATCACTGGACAGTCAATCCACAGACCCAGGTAATGTTTTTCGGACACAGACACACAGCAGATGGCGTCATTTGAATTCCATAAAAGTCTGGATTTAAGAATCTCATGATGACCGGTTCAGAGAGGGGAAATGCCATCCTTTCCTGTTCACTGCTACATGTGACTCCAGACGTATACCAATGTGATTGACACTGACCTGCGCTCTAAGCCATTGGGGATGGGTGATAAATACTGATGCAAGCCAGCAATGCCCTTATCCCTGAATGAAGAAAAACAAAACCCCTTCTTTAACCTGTAACAGAGGAATTGGAGGAGGCAATTTCACTCATTTTTGAAATGGGAAATGGCACCAGCAGAATGCGATTCATCCCCTCTCAAGTGGGCAAGAACAGTCGATGGGCATTACGTCAGTCCACACTTGTTGGACTTGAAAAAATCAAGGCATGCCGGTAAGGGTAGGTGTGAGGAGAGGGAATTTGTGTGACGTTCAATTCCAATTATATAGGGAATGAGGAACAGTCGGTGAGGAGGACAGAAGTGATCCTTGAAGGCAATGCAACAGGGAGGCAGCTAATTGTGTCAATGGACAGTGTGTGAGCAAGGCTCATTATTGAATTTGAAGTGATGAGACCATTTGTTGACAGCTTACAGGAAGGCAGTACTCCTCCCCACAACACTGACTAAAGAAGGAAATTATCTCCCTAACTCTGCATGTCATCCTTTCTCTAGTCCCTAGTATTTAATCATCAATATTATCCTGTACGCAATCCACTCTCTTCCCCAGTGTTTAATTATCTCCCGATTACTCTGTCTTACAATTTCTCTCTCTCTCTCTCTCTCTCTCTCTGGATTTAAGCCTTTGTCCGTATTCCAACCCTCTGTTCACGACCTTGTATTTACCCCTTTCCCTATTTGTCTGGATTTAGCCTCTACTATGATTCTTTGCACAACCCAATCATTATCTACATTTGATCTTTTCTATTTCCTTGCAGTTACCCATCGCTTTTCCTTTGTATTCAGCTTGGAGAAAGTGAGGACTGCAGATACTGGGGATCAGAGCTATAAAAGGTGTTGCTGGAAAAGGGCTTATGCCTGAAACGTCGATTCTCTTTCTCCTTTGATGCTGCCTGACGTGCTGCGCTTTTCCAGCAACGCATTTTTAAGCTTTGTTTTCAGCCCTCTATGTCACTCTCTGTTTAATCCTGTCACTAATACTTTCCGTTGAGGTTGGTCATAATTACTCTCCATTGCAGCCAATCTATGGAAAAAGGACACAAGATAATCAATAACTTCCACTCTGTATTCAATTTTCTCCCTATTACTCCCTAATTATCCGTCTCACTATTGCTCTTCATTTAAGCAATAATAATAATGCTCTTCTGATGGCGGAACAGACATACTACCACACACCCCCGCCCTGGCACTGGCACCAGGGGCCCAGATCTGCATCTGGTGCTGTGACTCGGACTCGGCACGGATGGATTGTGGGCAGCAGTTGACTTCAGAGGATTAAGCCAGCCAGACACAAATATTTTTACCCATTTGGTTTCCTTCTCATTCAAGTCGTAGTTAATCCGACACCTCGCTGCTTTGCATCACAGTCCAGCCGGACTGAAAGAGAGGTGTCTGGGACCTAATGGAATCGGGGACTCCAGGATGTCGCGACTCCCACTAACAGGTCGGTGATCTGTGAATAGATTCGGCCACTCTCAAAAGTTAGGGCAGGGGGACCCCAGGGAGTCGGATTGGTGTTGTCGAAATTGATTCGCAAATTGTTCTGTGAAAGATGAAAGTAAGAAGTATGGCGATAGATTATGACAAAACTGCTAAGGTTTTAGAATGTCGAGAAAGTTCGCAGAAATCATTCGTCTTGTTGTTCATTGTCGGGATGTTGATTAGTGAAAGTTTTAAGTTGAGGTTATCTTCTCTATTTTATCTTTCCAGCTCGCTTTGTCCTGCTTTGCTGCTTTGTCTTGTTTGTCTGCTGTGGTTTTGTTCTGTTTGTTTTCCTGTTTGTTCTTTGTTTATGGAATATAGAGGGTGGTTGCTGCTTTCGTTGTATTTTAAAAAAGAAAGCTGGCCAGTTATGCAATTCTCGCATACTTGTTTAAGAGACTATGTGCCACTGTGTGTGTGTGTGTGTGTGTGTGTGTGTGTGTGTGTGTGTGTGTGTGTGTGTGTGTGTGTGTGTCAGTGTGTGTGCGTGTGTCAGTCTGTGTGTGCGTGTGTGAGAGAGAACGAGACTCATAGTTGATTCTGCATCATTTGACATCAATATAAACTTGCTCTCAAATTCTCCATAATTTCATGCAACGGACAAAGATCATTTTCACCACTCTCAACCCGACGTGAAGTACTAATGAAAGAATTCACCGAATGAAGGATAGCAATAACACTAAATCTACGCCTCTGGTGCAGAATCATTCTGTTCTGAGATTAGAGCAGCTCTCTGCTCAATTTTATTTCTAATCTCAGCATGACATGGAGGAAAACCACTTCAGATTTTAACATTTGCTCATTGAGTGGAGGAATTGCATGAGCCTTATTTAATTTCGTTACATTTTGTAAAACTGGAAGATCCAAGGTATCCCAAATAAACAGTATAGTTTTCAGAAAATGATACTAGCAGATTTAACTTTTGTTTCAGACTCGTTGATTCCACTTAATTTTAATTCTGCCATGTTTCATTCATGATTATGGTGTGCCATTCATAACTTTATTTGATATCAATTCCCCATCCTTAATGACAATTGAAATTTCATTGCAAAATTAAGTTGTGATAAAACATGTAACAAAATTAACATCCTATGGTTAATACCTGCGTCTTTGGTTTCGGCCATTATTCGAGCATTATAAGTTTTTCTTGTTACCATGTGAGTAGACAAGACCTTTTAACGCAGCAGCGGTCATTTCACGGCCAATAGCATTGTAAATGAACATTGACTGGTCAGGACTGCTTAAGGAACCTAATCTGGGATTTAAATTGAAGGACTAGAACCAGGTCATTATAATGGATTTCAGAGTTGGAAACGGTATACATTTTACATTTTAAATATTGAATATTGAATAAATGAATTTCCAGTTTATATTGATGACTTATAAAATGTCTTAGTCACTTGTTTAATTTTCAGCTCTGAATTAAAGATAATGATTATTTTGTTTACTACTTTTATGTAATTAATTGAATTAAACCCGAATCAATAACGCAGAATTAATTGTCAGGATCATTTGGTTTTGTTCTTTTACATATTGTCAGTGACCTGTATCATTGCCTATTGTTAAATTTGAAGAATGGCTGCATTAATTTGTTGCTAACTGAAGAATGGAAAAAATACTTTACTGGCCAGTTGAGGGGAGTTTGCATGTGATTGGGGATAGATGTATGTATAACAAATGGAACTCCCAAAAGCTGTTGTGAATGGGTAGATGAAAAAACAAAAGTGATATGAGATACAATGTAAGGCTACTAAGGCTGAGGAATATACAAACAGGGTTAACCAAAAACGCTATAAATCAAGAATTTAGATTCTACTCGGAATCCGAGCCTATGTCTGCCTTACCGACCCGATTTGAAAATGGGGATTTTGTTCTTGGATACCCTTGGGCAAGGAGAGAATGGTTTATACTCTTTTATAATGTACACGCTGCGGCCTCCAAACTCGATGGAAAGGGGCCCTTCCAGGCTCTCCTCACAACCCCTCCTGCTGAAAAGATCGCCGGGCACCTCCATCATTGCATGGTCATCAGTCGAGCCACATGAAAGAAGGTTGATGATGAAAATCGAACTTAACTTGCTGTATGGACTCATCTTCGTCGGCATTGGTGCTCAAGAACGGACGGTTTACCGGTGCGACCTTGAGCAAACAGAGACTGTATCTTCTTGTGCCGAGAGACTGATTCTTTTGATGCATAGAAAGTTACCAAGAATGATTGTTGCAATGGTCAACTGCATCAAGAAGATTGGACACTTCGTTTATTTGACAAATCAAGGTGTTGTGTGCCAGTTTGATTTCAGTTGTGATACGAGCGGCCCGAGTAAGCCTGTCCTCTATTCAAAGAGGTCTACATTGGCATGTCTCAAAAGAGAAAATGGGGAAATATTATTTTTCAGGAACAATATGTTTCCTCAAAGTCACAATAAACTATTTGGCCGGAATGAAGTGGTCTGTTATGCCGTCACATCAGCAAAGGACTCATGGACAATTTTCCCCTCCCCTACACCCCATCCCAACACAGGAGTATGAAACGCTTCTAAGTCGTTTACTGGACATGATATATCATTTGACTATTAATCATCCCCACCTGCTAGTTGCTTTTGGCCTTGCTCCGTGGTGGCCTATCCCAATTGTAACGGCAGAATGGTATGGGGGTACATTTACGTCAATGTGTCCAAGGCTATTCCATGCACCTTGATTAAATGGACAAAAAGCGACTGATCCCCTGTGGGGCTTTGCACTCATGCATATTCTGGACAGGGGTGCTGGAAGAGCACAGCAGTTCAGGCAGCATCCAAGTAGCGAAAAAGACGTTTCAGGCAAAAGCCCTATGCATATGCCGATGGGAGGAGTGTGTCTCTGAAACTCTGTTATTACTGGTGTTCAGGCCCTTTGTGGTATGGTTAACAGCACCTTCAACCTTCTTTGTGAGACTCCGCATGGCAGCTCCGTCTTCCCCATTCTTGGATTTACGGAACCAGTCTGGGACAATAACCACATCTCTTACCGAAAGACGCACCACATTTACATTGAGCAGCTTTCATCTTCAGCGTTCAGCTCAACCACACTTTGGAATCATGGCGTACGCATATATTCCGGGAAGTCACAAAGCCAGGCCTGTTTCTGATTGCAAGCTCCCTCCATTATCTATATTAAACCTGGTTATCATTTTTTTCAGTCAATGCAAAGCCACGAACTTACTTGTTCTTGATGAAATAGGTATTCCCCGGGCTACAGCTTTCGGGACACGTTTCCCGACTATGGTTCCCTGTCCAAATACTGGGATTGAGGTTGGGGTTTCCCTGCCAAAAGTTTAGTTTTATCCGAACTCTACGTGCATTGGAGGGGTGATCAGGCTTTGGTAACACAGAAGCTCACTCTGTGGACTATGCATTTCTTAGTACTTTTTCGTTTGGAGGATCTTGTGGAATTTTTGGATATCTAAAACGAAATTATCTGTTTTGCGGTCGCAATCTCTTGGGCAACAAGAGAGCTTAGGACATGCTCTCAGAATTACGCTGAACTTCCCAACAAAACTGGTACGCCCTCGATTACCTACTCGCCAAAGAGGATGCTTTATTTCGCCATAGTAAAGGGCAAGTGTATGTTGGTGTTACTGACAGCATCAAGATTATTACCAACCATGTAGATAACATCCATACCTTCCTCACTCAAATGACACAAGGCACGGAATGGGTAGATTTGGGTTTTGGCTCATGGTACAACTGGTTGATACGTCTGGCCAAGTATATTGCTATTGTTTTAATTTGCCTCTTTGATGGCGTTGCTATTACTAAATGTATTATTGCTAAGCTAATAACTTCTGTTGACAACATCGGTTCTCCCCATTAAATGCTTCTGCTCCATACAAATAAAGATGAGGAGGTGTGATTGCCTACCCCTGGTTCTTTGGAGGTGAAGGGGGAACTATGTCATTCCCGAGCGTCCTATTGATTGGACTAATCTAATCTGTTTAGTTCAGAGTGGTGCTGAAAAAGCACAGCAGGTAAAGCAGTATCCTAGGAGCAGGAAAATCGACGTTTCGAGCAAAAGCCCTTTATTAAGAAACGAATGGCATCATCAGGACGTCTCATCTATGCCCTCCCATAATATGGTTTGGTCATGGAACGATCAATGACCGGAGAGGAGGACCTGAAAACTGAAAACAGGCTGAGGTAACTAGTTGTTATCAGGAAGACACACTTAAGACATATTCTTACTAACTTAGGTGGAAATAAAATGATTTTTTCATCCTAACAACATCACAAAATTAATTTTCATTTGAAAATTGTCCAATTCTGCTTAAAGCTGGTTAAACTGCCTTTTAACACTGATAAAGCTGCAAAACCGGCTTGTCCACAGTATGTCTCAACAAAGATTAGCAGGCAATGACTCCTTTACTGCACAGAAATAACTCGACTAGATCAGACACGAATGGACATCATAACTAACATTCAAGTGCAGGTAAAAAAAAACTTGATTCAAAACATAAGAATGGCTTAAGTTTTGGAAAGCAAAGTTGGTTTCCAGGAAATATCATTGGGTTCAGTTGCTGTAAAAATAAATTTCGTTCCACCAAAGCTGGTTCCTGGAGTCTGCAGAACCCCGAAAATCCTGTTCATATCTGTCAGCCAGGACTCCCTGATTGTTCCAGGTTATCAGCACAAATCAGAAAACTCATCTTCAATGAGATCCATCTGGCTGACCACATTACAATTCCAACAGCTTCCGCTGTTGTCAGCCACTCCCTGTGTCCCTGTAGTCAGGATCCTCCCGCTTATTCCTAATAAAATTCTCCTCCTATTATTTTTAGTTACTTTCCCTAACTTTTCTTTCTTTATCCGTCCCCTATTCCTGTATTAAGCTCTCTCCCTGTAACTCGCTACCAAACCCACTCCTATTGTCTATGTAATCCTCTCCCCATTATTCTCCATTGAGTTATCTCCCTATTACAACGTTTTACCCTGTCTATATCCGAATTCAACGCTTTTTCTTTCCCCAGTGCTCGTTAACTATTACCCTCCACTCCACCCCCACTCCGCCATCCTGAATGTGTGTTAACTCTCCAATAACCAGAGACCTCGTGCCCCTGCCTGATCATTCCCCACAACTGCAAACGTGGATCTACTGATGCTCTGTGCTGCAGACCCTCTGGCTGACGCTGGGATTGCAGATCCGTCCCAAAGAGCCGGTGAACCTCAGCAGCACCCCTACATGGTCAGAGACAGTATTGCTGGTTGGAAGAAGAAAGGCACTATTTTAACATGAACTAATACAGCATTGATGTATAAATAGGAAAAGTTACAAGACACAACAGGAAAAACATACAAACATGAACATTTCTAATATGCGACAATATTTGGGTATAAACTCGAACATCTCCAATCCTAACAATATTTATACTCCAATGCACAATAATATTACATGTAAACACAATCAGCTTTAATAAACAACAATATTTGTAAAGACACAAATAGCACCAACATATAATCCTACATAATGCATATTATACAAGTGAAACATGGGATAATGTGTGCATGAAGGACTTGCATGAAGGAAGTGATTGCACTGTTGCCAAATGTGCAGAAGACGCAAAAATATATGGAAGACAAGTTGGCACATTACATGTGCTTCTTAGGTATGGGGATGGTGGTGGTCTTCTTGAAAAAAATGGAGACTTCCACTTGTTGGATGGAGATGTTGAATAATTCGGTGAATACATCGGCGAGTTGGCCCATACAGAATCGAAGTGCACGGCCAGAGACTGCATCCAGGCCCCATCACTTTCCTTGGAAAACTTTTCCAACTTTTCAGGAAAACTTTTCTGACATGTGCGGTTGTGAACAATTGAACAGATGTGTCAGGGGCTCTTGGAGCAGAAGTCACTGCGCCTCTGGCATTCTGCTTGTTTCACACACAGAAAGCATTGACCGTCTCAGAGAGTGATGTGTCTTTGTCCGCTACTGTTCATTGATTAATTTCGCGTCTTGTAAGCTTCCTTAGGCCTTGCCATAGGCAGCGGGTGTCTGTTTTGTTCGTGTGTGCCTTTCTTGTGGTCTGGTACTCCCTCTTGGCATGTCTGCTGGACTTGCAGAGGTTAGATCTGGATTCCTGTTTAGGTCTGGCTCTTCCCACTTGCATGTTGCCTTCTGGTCTTCAGTTGGGAGTCGATTTCCTGGTTGAACCAACATCGTCATTTAGGAAACACACGGATTGACTTCTTCAACTCTCAGTCCTCCATGCATTTGCTAAAGATGTCCGTGATGGCGATGTTCACTTATTCAGGTTTTCTGCTGAGTGCTTTAACATGGTCCAGTTCAACAATTCTAAACAATCCGAGAGACTGTCATTCACAGCCTCAGTCCAGCATTGTACTTACTTTCGTGAAGAGTCCACCCGTTTCAGCTTCTGCTTGTAAGCTGTTTCCGCATGTAAGAGAGACTCGGACCTGAGGGCATAGCCTCAGAGTGAAGGGACGACATTTGGAACTAAGATGAGCATGAATTTCTTCATCGAAGGAATGTTTAATCTGTGGAAATTATTACCGCAGAGGACTGTGGAGACTAGCACATTGAGTGTGTGATGATGCTGTTCCTTTAATGGTCTTTTGTTTCTAAGAATATTAGTAAATGCAGAGGTTCTGTGGTGCCTAGTTTAATGGGTTTTAGGGTCAACTTCATGATATCTCATAGACACTGCCTCCAGCAAAAGGGCTTCAAGTGAAAAAAGTATAAAATGAAAGGGAGTGGCCAATTCTCACAGCTCAGCAGTACTCTGGTCTTGTTTCGTTTGGTTTGGTGTTAATATGCAGGCAATCTTTCAGACTGCTGGTGAAAGGAACAGCTACATGAAAGTAATTGTTCCATGCTGAATCTCTCTCCGACATCTCTTGTCAGACCCTGTGTTTGATTGTACCTGTATTGCCAAGAGGTGTTTATGGGGATTTGTGCAGTAATTGAGAACAATTATGAAGTTGAGACAGTCTGTTCGCTTTCACACAGGTTACGTTATTCTGTATTCTGTTCCCTTTTGTTTGTGTTTCATTTGGTACTCTGGAAATAAATTCTGTTTTATTTCAATCCGAGGAATATTGACCAGCTCCATCACTCCTGGAATATTCACTGTATACCTGCTCAAAACAAGTTAGCTCAGAAAAGTTAGGGTTTGGGCTACAATCTTGAAATGTTTTGAGAGGGTCTGGCCTGGTCTATAACAAATTTATTAAAAATAGAGATGTATGTGTTCCTAATTGATCAGGGAATAAAAGGTTTTGGGGAGAATGCAGGAGAATAGAATTCCCTCATGTCGAAATGTCAGAACGAATGGTTGGGATGAATGGCCTAATTCTGCTCCCACACTATATGACCTAATGATCTAATACGCAACAATATTAATGTATGGACACAACCAGCTTCAATATTGCATCCATGTTACAAACAAGGATGGAAGACCTGGAATCTTTCCTTTCATTGAATATTTCCCAGTCTTGTTTCATTCATTACGCTTCGGTCCTTGAACTGAAGTAACAGTTCAGCTGTCAGGGTGCAGGAACTACAGATACTGATAGTTAGTTATTTCCCAGCCTGCCAGAATGTGCTATTTAGACCATAGTGTGCACCGTGATCTGCTCAAGGGTTCACTTGAACCTTTTCAGGAGAGAGAATATCATGATCAGGCATGGACAGAACCACACCCAAAGAATCACCAAAACACACCCACACTCTCGCGCAAACAAACACGTGCATGTAGAAACACGCCCTCACCCTCAAACTCACTTACACATACACGCAGAACACATACCTATACACAGTCAAAGTGAGATATAGGAACATGCTGACAAACAAAAGCACACATAAACGTACACACATGCACAGATGCACGATAACACCATCAATCTGAAGCGTGGGGATCCATCTTCACACAGACTACAGCAACATTCCAGCACCCTCACAACACACAGGAATGAAAACAGAGTGCAGAAGGGGGCACAGCTACTCACACATCTGCGTGCACACATACACACCAGAAGATCAGGCATACTGAGACACACCCATGTATGGACAGAATGCACACGCATCCACACACAATGAAGTGTAGTCATACTGATGATTTAGAGATGCGGTTGTTGGACTGGGTTGCACAAATTTAAAAATCACAGAACGTCACATTCTGGTCCAACAAATCTATTTGGAAGCACTAGATTTCATAGTACTGCTCCTTCATCACCTGGTGAAATTTAGCAGGCATAGTGAGAAATCAGAACAAATCTACACATTCTCACACACACGCACGCGCGCCCACACACACACGTATGCACACAAAAATACAGGAAAGAACACATTATGTACATGTCAAATGCACAAATACCCACACACAGAGAAATACAGACATACTGAGATATAGGAACACATCTCCACACAAAGAATCACTCCTACAGCCCCACACACAGATGTAAAAACTCAGCGTAAGCGTCATTACACACCAACCTGCAAGGACTGACAGTGACTACTTAGGCACACACACAAGCACTTTCAAACACACTTATTAAACTCCAAACACAATGAGATATATACAGAGTGAATACTCAGAAAAAGAGACACACCCACAGAGAGGCACAGAGAGATCCTACTGTGGACACGGAAAGACTTTGACACATGGACAGACAGCCAAGCACATTCTGATCAACACACTCACCTGCTTAAACATGAACAGTCAGGCAGAGACACCCCACACTCCCACAATGACCCTCAGAGAAACACACATATGGTGTCATAGAACCATCATGACATGCTGAGAGTAATACACGCGCACACACACACACACACACACACACACACACGCACACAAAACCACACGGTCATAGGACTGTGACCTCACAAACAGCATATACACACAAGCAAAAACGCAAAACCTTCACAATGTACAAAGTACACCCAGATAAGCAATCACACAGGCACAATAACATACACCCACATAAGAACGCTTGCCTTCTTGGGAACACTCATACAAGACTGAATAACATATCCAAATATATAACACATGAATGGAAATTCAACAAAATACTTTCCAAAGCGCACAAAGGGAGACCCACACATAGATGCATGATCACGGTCATGATGTGTCACACTCAAGGACATATCTAATGACAAAAACTGAGGGACACACAAACAAAATGAGATCCCACAAAAGCAATGAAGTACACCCCAATACAGAGACACACAGAGACCGTCACACACTGAAAGCGAGACGCATGAACACACTTCCCGCACAGCCATAGACAGAAGAAAGGAAGATGATCAAGCTCCAGCACACATACTTACAGTAATATGACAACGTATTGTCGGCTGTGTCTGTGCACTTTGCAGTTTGCAAAATAACTGACTGGGGAAGGATCAGTGAATGAAGGGATCAGGAAGCGTTTGAGTCAATGGAAGTGAGCATGTACTAAACTGAGACAAGTTGAGATGTCATAATGGTTCTTTGATACCATATGCGTGTGTCTCTGAGTGTCATTGTATTATTGTGGGAGTGTGGGGTGTCTCTGCTTGACTGTGTTCATGTTTATGCAGGTGAGTGTGTTGATCAGAATGTGCTTGGCTGTCTGTCCGTGTGTCAAGTCTTTCCCTGTCCACAGTCGGATCTCTCTGTGCCTCTCTGTGGGTGTGTCTCTGTTTCTGAGTGTCACCTCTGTGAGAATAAGAAAGAGAGAGAGAGAGGGACAGGCAGAGAGACCAAGAAAGAGATAGACAGAGAGACAGAGAAGGATAGACACAGAGGGAGGCAGCGAGACAGACAGACAGATAGACAGGTAGACAGACAGATCGATGCAGACAGGGAAGGACACGCAGAGTGAGACAAAAAGAGAGAAAAAGGGTCACAGCAGGAAACTGAGAGATGGGGGGTCAGCGTGAGAGAGGAACAAAGACAGACAGGTGAGGTAGAGAGAGAGAGAGAGAGAGAGAAAACACAATATTTTTTAATGTAATTCGACAGGAGGTGGACTCAATAAACTCTCTCAAAAACAAATGTGCTTCTCCAATAACCAACTCAGATTAGGTGATCACTGGCACCCGGAACCTTTCCCTGCTGGTTGTAATAAAGTGTTTATTGTGAGCTGAACAGAGAGAGTCTGACAATCATCATTGTGCTGGAACTATTGCTTCTGCCCAACTCCCTCCTCACCTGCTGGAGGAAAGCAAAGACCCATGCAGCTGGTCTTTAACATAATCCAAAGGGCTCTCTGTGAAGACCCAATATTCCAGATGAAGCCATCGCTCGCTGCCAGCCATTTAGAATCACTCCTCCAGCCTCTTTCCATCCTCATTCCATCATAAGTGAAGCATTTACGTGACCAGAACATCGCTCTGAACTTGGGCAGAGTCGCCGCATAAAATAATGTGTTCGTGCTGCAGCTTAAATCCCTCAGCATTTCTGCCATCAACATAAACTGGAATAGTTGAGAGTTCTTCCAACGATATGCTTCTTTAGTGCGAAAGTATAAGGTGTTTGCACAGTGCTCTAACCACAGAAGTACAAAGTTGATGTATATGGTGATGAGAGATATCACCGACTTCCTCAGGCTCTCCATCTCTGTGTCTTTGTGACTCTCTCTATTCCTCTGACCCTTCAGGCTCTTGCAGACTCGACTGGCCACTGAAATGTAGCTGACAGTCAGAGGGTTCATCAACAGAGTTAACACGAATGGAATGAAAGGGGTTAATATCATATCAAACCAGTTAAATCCCAGCCAATTGGGATCAGTAAAATAACTTGACTTTGTTACGCATTACCTCGGAACATTGCCCTCCAAGGTTCACACCGAAAATAGAAAGGAATGCGTTTTGAATAGAGCAGAATGCTAGTTACAGCTTGAGCCACGGCCAAGGTTTTGTCTGTACAATATTTCCTCTTCACTTTCAAGCAGCAAATGGTCAGAAAATGATCAACGGAGAAGCGGACAGTGAACCAGATGGAAACGTCTGTGGCTGCACGAATCAGGACAAAGATAGCACTGCACACAGGGGTATGTCCAGGAAACACCCCACGTAATAAAGATCTTGGAATCATCACAGCATGATCCCAGTGCTAATGAACAGCAGATACCCTGTTGCCATGGTCAACAGGCAGCGTGTTATGCAGTTATAGAGGAAGTACTTACCCCATGAGAGAACCAAAATAACCGGGCAATAATCAGAAGTCACTGAGCAAACATTCTCCATGACTGCTCAATGTAAGATCTTTATTTCTAACTGAGACAGGGAATTGACAGATGGGAGAAGGGCACAATTTGTATGGTGATTAGTAAAAGGTTTGGAGGAGATTTGAGAAAAAGGCTTTCACTCAGAGATTGGTGTGGGTTCTGATATTTCACTTGTTTAATTTTCAGCTCTGAATTAAAGATAATGATTATTTTGTTTACTACTTTTATGTAATTAATTGAATTAACCCCGAATCAATAACGCAGAATTAATTGTCAGGATCACTTGGTTTTGTTCTTTTACATATTGTCAGTGATCTGTATCATTGCCGATTGTTAAATTTGAAGAATGGCTGCATTAATTTGTTGCTAACTGAAGAATGGAAAAATACTTTACTGGCCAGTTGAGGGGAGTTTGCATGTGTTTGGGGATAGATGTATGTATAACAAATGGAACTCCCAAAAGGTGTTGGGAATGGGTAGATGAAAAAATAAAAGTGATATGAGATACAATGTAAGGCTACTAAGGCTGAGGAATATACAAACAGGGTTAACCAAAAACGCGATAAATCAAGAACTTAGATTCTACTCGGAATCCCGAGCCTATGTCTGCCTGACCAACCCTATTTGAAAATGGGGTTTCGTTCTTGGATACCCTTGGGCAAGGAGAGAATGGTTTATACTCTTTTATAATGCACAAGCTGCGGCCTCCAAACTCGATGGAAAGGGCCCCTTCCAGGCTCTCCTCACAACCCCTACTGATGATAAGGTCCAAAGTGTGGTTGTGCTGAACGCTGAAGATGAAAGCTGCTCAATGTAAATGTGTTGCGTCTTTCGGTAAGAGATGTGGTTATTTTCCCAGACTGGTTGCTAAAATCCAAGAATGGGGAAGACGGAGCTGTCCCAAGCGCCGAACTATGACTGCAAAACACCTGTCTTCCCAGTTGGCATCTTGTACAGAAATAAATGCAATTTAATTTGGTAGTCCTCCCTCATTCTCTGCTTTGGGCAACCCTACCTGACTATTGGACTTGCTCCTTTTCCCAACTGTATCAGTCTCAGACTGATTTGTTTCCTCATGATCGCCCTGGCACACCACCCAGCCCCGCACCTCCACCATCCCCGCACCCCCCACTCCAACTTTACTAGTTTCAATATTCTTGAACATCACGAGCAAATCTCCCTGCAAGTAAATTAGTTTTCTTCCAATTCAGGTTCAATCCGTCCTTGTCATAGAGATATCCTCTACTCCAAAAGTTACTCCAATGATTAAAAAATGTGAACCTTTCTGCCCTGCACCAGCTCCTCAGCCATGCATTCATCTGCTATATCTTCCTATTTCTATACTCACTAGCTCGTGACAACTAGAGTAATCCAGATATTACTACCCCCAAGGACCTCCTTTTAAATTCCTGCCTGAATTCTTATATTCCCCGTTCAGATTTTCCTCCTTAATCCTTCCTACGTTGCTAGTTCCAATGTACACAAAGTCCTCCTGCTGGTATCGTTCCGCTTTGAGAATAATCTGCACCAATGAGGCAACAGGCACTCTTGTCCACTACAATGTCTGTCACTGCCTCTGAGCAAAGAGTCCCTGGTCACAATTGATCACTTCGAACCTGACATAACCCTAATTACATTAGAGCCAGTCTTTCTACCAGAAACGTGGCTGTCAGTGCTACATTTTCCTTCGTGTTCATCACTCCCTACATTTTCCTAAACAGCATATCTGTTTAAAATACACATGGCCACAGTAGACTCCTGCCCTAACTGTATACCTCTCCTGCCTTTCCGAGCGATAACACATCTGCTTGATCGTGTCAGCTTTTGTTCACTCGCTCCTCTAGCTGCCAACCAACAGACCCCCGAGTTCCTGAAAATTCCTCATTGTCTCTAAATGCTGCTCCAACCAATCCATGCGATATTATCGGTTTTCCAAACAAACATATTTACTGGACACATAATCATCAGGACTTGGAAGCTCTCCCTCATCTCCCACGTCTAACAGGTCGAGTGCATCACTCCTCTAAAGGCCATCTTTGCACCCTAATAATCGACACGCCCAGAAAATGCCACAGCCTAACTGCTCGAAAAGGAAGTGCTCACGGCTCATTCAGTGCCTAAGCTTTATACTTTTACATTTCAATCAAGTGACAGATCTCAATCAAGCCGATAACCAAAAAGAAACCACGCTACTCAATATTGTAGATTTGCACAAAAAAAACTCAGCAAGACAACACTTTAAAACCATAAATATACCTACCCCTGTGCTGTGAACTCTCCCACACAAATCCTCCTTTATTTTCATTGTGTTGCTTTGATCTTTTTCGCCTAAATTTCCAAAACAATGCAACAGTTCATCAAACAATAATTACTATTCCCGAAATTTGTGAAAGTCTGCGCTGACACCTAAAATACCCCAAATATTGGAGCATCTCTCATAGCCACAATCTTTTCCCGTCCTCGAATTAGGATTACCTCGAATCGTCTAGTCACTATATTACAAAAACATGAGTTGTTGCACTTGAGAAGATGTAATTGTCTGGCGGACATTGCTAACAGAGCTGAGAATGGTTTGTTTCATCATTAAAGTGGCAAAACATGATCTGACTTATCTCTGCAATGATAAACTAAGGATCTGTTAAGTCATTCAATCCCACACAGTTTGTTTTGGAAAGTGATCAATTCCTTGTCAAGTTTACCAAATGTTTGAATTTGGCTGACATTCAGTCAGCAAATAATGGAAAATGCAAATAGGGAGATGTGACTTTTTACTGTATTGTCTGCATTAGCTGACTCAAATAGTTTTGGAATGTGCTTGTTGATATTTTATGAATAAACGACACAATACAAAACAAAACAGGCAGATTACTACTGCAATTAGTAATTCGATCAGCTCCAATCCATTGTGTAATATGATATGATAAAAAAATGTCTCGCTGACTCTCTATTATGATATATCATCAGAGGAATTAACCTTTAAACTGATAATCCACTGAAGGGTTCATGCCCGATAAGTCGATTCTCCTGCTCATCGGATACTTCCGGACTTGCTGTGCCTTTCCAGCATCACACTGTCGACTCTGATCTCCAGCATCTGTAGTTATCAATTTCTCCTCGGTGAGGACCAATAATTTGCACTAAGCCGCATTTGTGCCAACCAGCCAGTGTCTCATGCAGTTCCACTGTTACAGATCTGGCAGGGGCTGAGGGAATTTGTTTTGCATTGGATCTGGTGCTGAGTGTGAAAGTCGTAACTTTGGGAGAGGTAATATGGAATTACATCTCGTTGTGCATGCCTGGTCAGTGTCTGGGGCATATAATCGATCTGGACGAATTTCGTAGGGGTGCAATGTATTTGAAGAGTGGGGTTAGTCTGTTAGTTCCTCGGGAGTTAGTCAAGTGTTTAATCGCCGCACCTCTGTTCCAGCACAAGCTGATTAATTACAGAACACGCCAGATCCTCGTCAGAAATCCAACATAATGCATGATGAACTGAGTTGTTTAAATTTAACAAAATGATCTCTTCTCGAAAGTAAACACACAATGCTGCAAATATTGTTTCCTCATCAAAACAGATGTTTATTCCCAAAGAAATGACGACAAACTAGAATAAACCAAACTTCGTACCAAAACACAGAGTCAAAGGCAATGAACACGCAGTATATTACAATACTCTCTTTAATCTCAAAGCAATGTATCAATGAAAGAAAAGGACACGATTTTTATCTATTCTCCATAACACGACTCCCAGTGCCGTTCCAAAGAAAACAATTCCCATAATGGGCGGCACGGTGACACAGTGGTTAGCACTGCTGCCTCACAACGCCAGAGACCCAGCTTCAATTCCCTCCTCAGACAACTGACTGTGTGGAATTTGCACATCTCCCAGTCTCTGCGTGGGTTTCCTCTGGGTGCTCCGGTTTCCTCCCACAATCCAAAAATGTGCAGGTTAGCTTGTTTGGCCATGCTAACTTACCCTGTTGGCTTCGGTTAAGGACAATGCATGATAACTATGTCCTGTGGTAAGGCAAATGGATAGGAGGGACACGATTCGTGAACCATGGATGACAGGAGAAATTGTACAACTCGCCAAGAGGAAATGGGAAGCATACATAAGTTCGAGGCAGCTAAGACCAGAACGGGCCCTGGCGGAATGTCGGAAGAGTATGACATGTCTTAAACAATCGAGGATATTAGTGGTCATGAAATAGCTTTAGCAAGCAGAATTAGGGACAATCCCAATGCATCTTATTCTAATAAAGAAGCAAGCGGGTAACTAGGGAAAGTATTGGTCCACGAAGAGATAATGAAGGAAAACTGCGTGCCAAGCCTGAGAGAATGGGTGAGATTCTGAATGATTGCTTTGTATCAGTGTTCACTGAGGAGAGGAACATGATGAATCTTGAGATTAAATATAGAAGTTTGATTAGTCTGTATCACGTTGGCACAAGCAGGGAAGATGTGTTGTGTCGGCTAGAAGTTATTAAGGTGGAGAAATCGCCAGGACCGGAAGGGAGGCGAGAGAGGAAATAGCTGTAGCCTGACAGATATCTTTGGGGCATCCTTAAAAACAGGTGAGGTGTTGGAGGACTGGAGGATCGCTCATGTTGTCCAACTTCACAAGAAGGGTAGCAGGGATATTCTGGGTACCTACAGACCAGTGAGCCTGACGTCGGTGGTGGGGTAGTTGCTGGAGAGATTACTGAGAGATAGGTTCTACTAATATTTAGAAAAGAATGAGCTTATCAGTGAAAGTCAACATGGTTTTGTGCAGGGGAGATCGTGCTTTATCAACTTAATAGAGTTCAGTGAGGAAGTCACCAAGTTGTTAGATGAAGGAAGGGCTGCTGATGTCATATAAATGGACTTATGTAAGGCGTTTGATAAGGTTTACCATTGTAGACGCATGGAGAAAGTGAAGTCACGTGGTGTGCAGTGTGTTCTAGCTCGGTGAGTAAAGAACTGGTTGAGCAACAGGAGAGTAGTACTTGAAGGGGGTTTTTCGGAATGAGAAACGTGACCAGTGGTGCTTCACAGGGGTCGGTCGTGTAGATTTCTAGGTTACTTACAGTGTAGAAACAGGCCCTTCAGCCCAACAAGTCCACACTGATCCTCTGAAGAGCAACGCACCCAGACCCATTACATTTAACCCTTCAACTAATGCTTTGGGCAATTTAGCGTGGCCAATTCACCTAACCTGCACATTTTTGGACTGTGGGAGGAAACCGGAGCACCAGGAGGAAACCCACGCAGACACGGCAAGAATGTGCAAACTCCACACAGACTGTTGCCTGAGGCAGGATTAAAAACCCGGGTCTCTGGCGCTGTGAGGCAGCGGGGGTCACCACTGTGCCACCGTGACGCCCACTGTGGCACATATACATAAATGATCTAGAAGAGGGCACTGTTCTTATGATTAGCAAGTATTCAGATTACACAAAGATTGGTGGATTAGCAGAAAGCATAAGGGACTGTGAAAAATACAGGAGGATATCGATAGACTGGGAAGTTGGTCAGAAAAGTGGCAGATGGTTTTCAATCCAGACAAATGTGAGGTGATGCAGTTAGGCAAGTCTAATTCTAGATCGAATCATACAATGAATGGAAGAGCCTTGCGAAAAGTTGATGGGTAGAGACATCTGGGAGTGCAGGTTCATTGTGTCCTGAAGGTTGCTGCAGAGTTGGATAGAATGGTCAAGAAGGCATACAGTATAATTGCCTTCATTGGACGGAGTATTGAGCATAAGCACTGGCAAGTCATGTTAAAATTATCCAAGACATTGGTTCGGCTGCATTTAAAATACTGTGTACAATTCTGGGCGCCACATTACCAAAAGGATGTGGACGCTTTGGAGAAGATGCAGAGAAGGTTTACGAGAATGTTGCCTGGTATGGAAGCTGCTAGCTATGAAGAGAGTTTGAGTAGGTTATGTTTATTTTCACTACAAAAAAGGAGATTGAGGGGGGACCTGACTGAGGTTAACAAAATCATGAAGGGTGTAGACAGGGTGGATAGAGAAAAACTTTTTCCCAGGGTGAAGGATTCAATAACGAGAGGTCACGCTTTCAAGGTGAGAGGTGGAAAGATTAAGGGGATACATGAGGCATGTATTTCACAAAGAGGGTGGTGGGCGTTTGGAGCTGGTTGCCAGCAGAGCTGGTAGAGGCAGGCATGGTAGATTCGTTTATAGTTATAAATCACACAACACCAGGTTATAGTCCAATAGGTTTAATTGGAAGTACACCAGCTTTCGGAGCGACGCTCCTTCATCAGGTGATTGTGGAGGGCTCGATCGTAACACAGAATTTATATCAAAAATTTGAAGTGTGATGTAAAAGAAATTATACATTGAAAAATTGTTGTATGTTAAGCCTTTCATCTGTTAGAAGACAGTGATAGTTTCACTTCTTTCATGTGTAAATCACAAACCCTTTTTTAAAAGTTGCATTCTCGGGTTAGCTGTTAACAATGGTGATAGCTAGACAATATGTTGAAGGTGTTAGGTGTCAACATATTGTCTAGCTATCACCATTGTTAACAGCTAACCCGAGAATGCAACTTTAAAAAAAAATGTTTTGTGATTTACACATGAAAGAAGTGAAACTATCACTGTTTTCTAACAGATGAAAGGCTTAACAGACAATCAATTTTTCAATGTATAATTTCAGTTACATCACACTGCAAATTATTTCTATAAATTCTGTTACGATCGACCCCTTTGCAATCACCTGATGAAGGACCGTCGCTCCGAAAGCTAGTGTACTTCCAATTAAATCTGTTGGACTATAACCTGGTGTTATGTGATTTTTATCTTTGTTCACCCCGGCTCCGCACCGGCATCTCCAAATTATTGATTCGTTTAAGATGCGTCTGGACAAATTCATGAGGAGGTGGGGAGCAGTGGGGTAGAAATTCTTAGGAATTGACCAACAGCTTTCGGCAGTACATTTGGATCGGGTCAGGCTTGGATGGCCGAAGGCCCTTGCCCTGGGCTGGAAATTTCCTTTGTTCTTGTGTAATATTCACATCAGAATCCGTGTATCTATCACTTGGCTAAATGATTTGTGACTGCCACTTCTAAACTGTCACCATAGTGAACGTCTTCCTGTAGCTAAGGTATACCTGAGTGTCAATGTACTCTGCTTTAACCAATCGCTTCAGAGATTTTCCTTGTCCCAACATCCTGTTTGGGACCGACACAACATTTTCATTCCCAGGCAGTCTAATTTACTAAAACTCGTATTTCTTCCGCATGAGCACAGACATACACATCCGCTCAGTTCCAGGGTCATAGAGGAACTAAAATAAATTACAAATATGATTGATGTGAAATTAATGCTTTCTCCATTACTTGTTTCTTCTTCAATCAAAAATTCCAGAACTGCACAAATAAGCTTTCAGGCTGCATCATTACCATGCTGTGCTGCAAGCGTCGAAAGTAAACAAGGTTTCACTCGTGTACAAAGCCATTCAGGAGAACATGAGGACTGCAGATGCTGGAGATTCAAGTCAAGATTCGAGGAATGCTGGAAAGGCACAGCAGGCCAGGCAGCATCCGAGGATCAGGAAAATCGACGTTTCAGGCAGGGGTCCTTTGACTTGACTTCAATCTTGACTACAAAGCCAATCAGCCGACATCCATACCCCAAACACATTTTTGAAAACAAATCTTATCATTCCTGAAATAACAGAGCATTTTAGAACTGAGATTTATTGGATGATAAAAACCTTAATCGTTTATTTCCTTCCTGAAAATGTTTCACTTCCCAGCCCATTTCCCAGAAATGATTCTTTGAATTGTGGAACCCGACTGTACTGAAGAGGTCCGTCGGTCCATATAGCTTGTGCTATCAAGGCTAATGGAAATCTGAACTCTTCCCAGGTAGTTGTTAACGGTTTTGAGGTTTCCTACTTCAATAACCCTCCTGAAGTGTCAGAACCCACACCACTCTCTGAGTGGAACCCTTTTCCTCAAATCCCAACCAAAACTTTTACTAATCACCTTAAAATTTGCACCCATCTACCATCTGTCAATTCCCTGTCTCAGTTAGATATGAAGATCTTCCATTGAGCAGTCATGGAGAATGTTTGCTCAGTGACTTCTGATTATTGCCCGGTTATTTTGGTTCTCTCACAGGGAAAGTACGGCCTCTATAACTGCATAACGCGCTGCCTGTTGGCCATGGCAACAGGGTATCTGCTGGTCATAAGCACTGGGATCATGCTGTGGTAATTCAAAGATCATTATTACCGAGGATGTTTCCTGGACATACCCCTGTGTGCAGTGCGATCGTTGTCCTGATATGTGTAGCCACAGACTGTTCCGTCTTGTTCACTGTCCGTTTCTCTGTTGATCGTTTTGTGAACATTTGCTGCTTGAAACTGAAGAGGAAATATTGTTCAGAGAAAACCTAGGCTGTTTCTCGAGCTGTAACTGGCATTCTGATCGATTGAGAACGCATTACCTGATATTTTCGGTTGGAACCTTGTAGGATAATTGACAATGTTCCGAGGTAATGCGAAACAAAGTCAAGTTATGTTTACTGATCTCAGAAGGCTGTGATATAACTGGTTTGAAATCATTTAAGCCCTTTTCATTCCATTCGTGTTACTTCTGTTGATGAACACTTTGACTGTCAGGTACAATTCAGTGGCCAGTCGAATCTGCAAGAGCCCAAGGGGTCAGAGGAATAGAGTGAGTCACAGAGACACAGATATGGAGAGCCTGAGGAAGTCGGTAATATCTCTCATCACTATATCCATCAACCTTGTACTTCTGTGGTTAGCGCAGGCGGGAAACACCTGAAACTTTAGCAATAAACAAGCATATCGTTGGAAGAACGCTCATCTATTCCAGTTTACTTTGATGGCAGAAATGCTGAGGAAATTAATCTGCAGCACGAACACATTCTTTTATGCAGCGATTCTGCCCAAGTTCAGTGCGAAGTTCTGGTCACGTAAATTCTTCACATATGATAGAAAGAGGATGGAAAGAGGCTGGAGGAGTGATTCTAAATATCGGGTTGGCTGCGAGTGATGGCTTCTTCTGGAATATTGGGTCTTCACAGAGAGCCCTTTGGATGAGTGTTCAGGACCAGCAGAATGGGTCTCTGCATTTCTCCTGCAGGGGAGGAGGGGGTCGGGCAGAAGCAGTCGTTCCTGTACCATGATGATTGTCAGACTCTCTGTGTTCAGCTCACAATAAACACTTTATTACAACCAGCAGGGAAAGTTTCCGGGTGCCATTGATCACCTAATCTGAGTTGGTTATTGGAGAAGCACATTTGTTTCTGATAGAGTTTATTGAGTCCACCTCCTGTCTACTTACTTCACAAAAAAAATGCTTTCTCTCTCTCTCTACCTCACCTGTCTGTCTTTGTTCCTCTCTCACGCTGACCCCCATCTCTCAGTTTCTTGCTGGGCCTCTCTTTCTCTCATTTTGTCTCGCTCTGTGTGCCCCTCTCTGAAAGCATCGAGCTGTCTCTCTACCTGTCTCTCTATCTGTCTGCCTCATTGTATTCCTCTGTGTTTATCCTTCTTTTTCTCCCTGTCTATCTCTTTCCCGGTCCCTCTGTGACTCCCTCTCTCTCTGTGTCTTTCTCTCACAAAGCCGATGACAGGCAATTTTCACAGTTTACAACAAGCTCACTTGCATTGATTCAAAGCACTTCCTGATCCCCTCATTCACTTATCCTTCCCCAGTCAGTGATTTTGCAAACTACAAATTGCAGAGGTGCAGCCGACAATACGTTGACACATTACTGTACTGACGTCTGCTGTAGTTTGATCGTCTTCCTTTCTTCTGTCTGTGACTGTCCGGGAAGTGTGTTCATGCGTCTCCCTTTTAGTGTGTGACGTTCTCTGTGTGTCTCTGTATAGGGGGTGTATTTCATTGCCTTTGTGGGAATCTCACTTTGGTGGTGTGTCCCTAAGTTTTTGTCATTAGATATGTCCCTGAGTGTGAGACATCATGACTGTGTTTATGCATCTGTGTGTTGGTTTCCCTTTGTGCGTATTGGGTAGTATTTTGGTGAATTTCCATTCATGTGTTTATATATTTGGATATGTTATTCAATGTTGTATGAGTGTTCCCGTGAAGGTAAGCGTTCTTATGTGGGTGTATGTTACTGTGCCTGTGTGATTGCTTATCTGTGTGTACTTTGCACATTGTGAAGCTGTCGTGTTTTTGACTGTGTGTATGCTTTTTGTAAGATCACAGTCCTCTGACCGTGTGGTTTTGTGTGCGTGTGTCTCTGTGTGTCTGTGTGTGTGGGTGCGTATGTGTGTGTGTGTCTGTGTGGATTACTCTCAGCATGTCTTGACGGTTCCATTACACCATGTGTGTGTGTCTCTGAGTGTCATTGTATTATTGTTGGAGTGTGGGGTGTGTCTCTGCCCAACTATGTTCATGTATATGCAGGTGAGTGTATTGATCAGACTGTGCCTGTCCGTCTCTCCGTGTGTCAAGGTCTTTCTGTGCCCCATAGTAGGAACTCTCTGTGCCTCTCTGTAGGTGTGTCTCTGTTTCTGAATGTCACTCTTCTATATCTCATTGTGGTTGTGGTTCAGTAACGATTTGAGTGTGCGTGTGTGTGTGCCGATAAAGTTACTGTCAATTCTTGCAAGTTGATGTTTAATGACTCTTACGCTGAGTTCTTTTATATCTGCGTGTGGGGCTGTGGGTGTGATTCTTTGTGTGGAGATGTGTTCTTATATCTCAGTATGACTGTATTTCTCTGTGTGTGGATATGTATGCATTTGGCATGTACATAATGTGTTCCTTTCTGTGCATATGTGTGTGTGGGTGTGTGCACGCGTGCGTGTGTAGATTTATTTTGATTTCTCACTATTCCTGCTAACTTTCACCAATTAGTGAAGGAGCAGTAGTCTGCAATCTAGTGTTTCCAAATGCATTTGTTGGACCAGAATCTGATGTTTTGTGATTTTTAAATTCGTACACCCCAGTCCAAAAACCACATCTCTAAATGATCAGTATGACTGCATTTCTTTGTGTGTGGATGTGTGTGCATTCTGTCCATACATGAGTGTGTCTCAGTATGACTGTTTTGCTGGGTGTATACGTGTGCACGAACATGTGTGAGAAGGTGTGCCCCCTTCTGCATTCTGTTTTCATTCTAGTCTGTTCTGAGGTTGCTGGAATGCTGCTGTAGTTTGTGTGCAGATGTGTTGCCACGTTTCAGATTGATGGTGTTACTGTGCATTGTGTGTGCATTTGTTTGTCAGTATGTTCCTATATCTCACTTTGACTGCATTTCTGTGTATAGGTATGCGTTTTGCGTGTATGTGTTCGTGAGTTTTTGGGTGTAGATGTGTTTTTGCTTGTTCCTATATGCTTGTGCGAGAGTGTGGGTGTGTTTCGGTGATCCTTTGCGTATGTTTCTGTCGATGTCTGATCTTGATATTCCCTCTCCTGAAAAGGTTCATGTGACCCCTTGAGCAGGACACGGTGCACACATTCGTCTAAATAGCGCAATTTCGGCAAGCTGCGAAATATCTAACTATCAGCATCCGTAGCTCCTGCACCCTGAGAGCTGAACGGTTCCTTCAGTTCAAGGACCTAAGCCTAATGAACGAAACAAGACAGGGAAATATTCAATGAAAGGAAGGATTCTAGTTCTTCCATCCTTGTTTGTAACATGGATGCAATATTGAAGCTGGTTGTGACCTTACATTGACATTGTTACATATTAGATCATTAGGTCATATAGTGTGGGAGCAGAATTAGGTCATTCTCCGCAACCAGTCGTTCTGATATTTTGACATGAGGGAATTCTATTCTCCTGCATTCTCCCAAAAGCTTTTGATTCCCTGATCAATTAGAAACACATATATCTCTATATTGAATAAATTTGTTACAGACCAGGCCAGACCCTCTCAAAACATTTCAAGACGGTAGCCCAAACCCTAACTTTTCTGAGCTAACTTGTTCTGAGCATTTGTGCAGTGGACATTCCAGGAGTGATGGAGCTGGTCAATATTCCTCGGATTGAAATAAAACAGAACTTATTTCCAGAGTACCGAATGAAACACAGCAAAAGGTAACAGAATACTGAATAACTCAACCTTGTGAAAGCGAACAGACTATCCCAACTTAATAATTGTTCTCAATTACTGCACAAATCCACATAAACACCTCTTGACAATGCAGGTAAAATCAAACACAGGGTCTCACAGGAGAGATGTCGGAGAGAGATTCAGCACGGAACAATTACTTTCACGTAGCTGTTCCTTTTACAAGCAGTCTGATAGACTGTCTGCATATTAACACCGAACCAAACTAAACCAGCCCAGAGTAAAGCTGATCTGTGAGAATTGGCCACTCCCCTTTCATTGTCTTTTTTTTTACTTGAAAGGCTTTTGCCGGAGGTAGTGTCTGTTGGATATCATGGAGTTTGCCCTAAACCCCATCAAAACTCGACACCACAGAACCTCTGCATTTACAAACATTCTAAGAAAAAAATAAGAACAGTAAAGGATGAGCATCATCACACACTTAATGTCCTGGTCTCCACAGTCCTCTGCGGTAATAATTTCAACAGATTAAACATTCCTTCAATGAAGAAATTCATACTCATCTCAGTTCTAAAGGTCGCCCCTTCACTCTGGGGCTGTGCCGTCATGTCTTAGTCTCTCTTACATGTGTAAACAGCTTCCAAGCAGAAGCTGAAATGGGAGGACTCTTCACAAAATAAAGTGCAATGCTGGCCTGAGGCTGCTAATGACAGTTCCTGGGATTGTATAGAATTGGTGAACTGGACCGTGTTAAAGTACTCAGCTGAAAACCTGGATAAGAAAGGATCTGCCTGTGAGATCCTTTATATACGGCTGGACTCTCAGTCACACTGCACGCTGCCCTCGAAGTGGCTGCGGGGGGGACGAGACTGTCACAAACCTGCTTCCGGAATGAGCCTGTGCAGAATAAGTCTGGAGAGGAATGCAGTGGTGTTTGTCGAGGTTCATCTCAAGCAGCGCTGTGACGCGGGACTCCGTGCTATTTGGTCTGTTCCCCAGGATGCGCACCAAGACGAACATCATCTGTGCCTGGAGGATTATCAACACGGTGAAGGACGCTCTCTGGGCGGTCCGAAACCTTCTGATCTTCCGGCTAAAGGAGTTGACCTCGACTGAGTGATGCAGACTGGCACATTCCAAGACCCAGGACTACGTATTGAGGGACGCGCTGAAGCTTGGGGTAGCTGCCGGCAAGGTTCCGTGGGGAAAGACCATCGTGTAACATCTGCCTGCCCATGAAGAACAGGGGGCCCACACAGTCAGTCAGGCTCTGCTGACGCCTCAGCTAAACATGTAAGCGTACAGACCTGTATAAATGAAAGATTACTCTGTCTCTGTATACCATTTAATTGAATGATTACGGATGTATTGCATGAACAATTGTCCAGATCATCAAAATATTTTATGAAGGAAGTATATTTTTGAAATTAAAAATGGGTCTCCCAGGACGAGGCTATCCCATTGCACATCGGGTGTGCTGACACCTGCGATGTCCACAAATGTGGGATACTCGACTGCAAAATTTGTGGTGGTGGGGTCTGCGTTCGTGATCTACCCTGGTTCACAAAACAAAAAGCAGATGTTCCAATAGATGGCGCTCATTTGTGTTTCGTCCAGCTTCCTTGTGTATCACACATCACTGTTCAACAAGTTGATAGATATATGCTGCACGTCTTACTTCATCCTGCAATAAACCACTATGTTCAAACCTTTTGACAAGAGCAAGAAGCCAAGCTTCAAATTACCAAATCTATTGCCCTCTATTTACTGCCTATTCAAGTATTGCTCAAAATGCCCCTTTAAACAATTTATTGGAGAGCGGGAAAACAGCCCCAGCCTATTCAGCCTCTCCCTGCAGCACAAATCCTCCAACCCTGGCAACATCCTTGTAATTCTTTTCTGAATCCTTTCAAGTTTCACAACATCCTTCCATAGGAAGGAGACCAGATTGCACAGGTGATGTCCAGGAAACAACCCTCGCTAGTAAAGTACTTACAATCGCCACAGAAGAATGTTAGTGTGAATGAAAAGTAAATCTGATGTTGCCTTCGCCAACAGACAGCACGTTGTGCAGTTAGAGAGGTCACGCATTTCCCACGCGAGAAACAAAGTCAGCAGGAAATTAACAGAGAGAGTCAGAAGGTAAAATACACATCAGAAATTAATTGATCAAACATTCTCCACATCTGCACGAGGTCTTCACATCATTGGCACAGTGGTTACCCCTGCTGCCTCACAGCACCAGCAGTCCCGGGTTCGATTCCCAACTCAGGCGACTGACTGCGAGGCGTTTGCACATTCCCCCATTTCTACTTGGGTTTTCTCCTACAGTCCAAAGGTGTGGCAGGTCAGGTGAATTGGCCATGCGAAATTGCTCGTAGTGTTCGTTGTAGGGGCATGGGTGGGTTGTGGGTCGGTGTGGACTTGTGCTGAAGAGTCTGTTTCCACACTGTACGTAATCTAACTGAATCAGGGAATTGACATATAGCAAAGGGTCATAGTTTTTACTGCAAAAAGTTTGGAGGAGATTTGAGGAAAATGCTTTCACCCAGATCGTGGTGGGGTTCTTGTAATTGAGTGCTTGGATGCTAGTTGAGGTGGGAAACCTTACAACATTTAAAAACTACATGGGACGAGAATAGATATCATTCAGCTTTGCTAGTACAAGCTTGATGGACCTTTCTGTACAATGGTCATAGATTCATAATCATAGAGAGCTACAACACGGAAACAGACCCTTTGGTCCAAACCGTCCATGCCGACTTCTGGGAGATAGATTGGGAAATGAAAAAGTTTTCTGAAATAAAGCAAAGCCTGTGGATACAGGAAATATGAAAAATAAACAGAAATAGCCGGCGAAACCCAACAGGTATGGTAGCATCTGTGGAGACAGAAACAGAATGAATGCAATCATTCTTCATCTGAAGACGTTCGTCTGAACATTTCTCAAGGAACTCGAAACATCAACATGTTCTTCTCCTCACTCCAGGCCCGCTCATTGCAAATGGATTGATTTCCAATCGGAAATTGAGATATCTAGTGTTGATATTTATCGGCTATGAAGCATTTGTTTGTCGGCTTTAAGCATACTGGGCTCGATTGGGTCATAGAGATATATAGCATGGAAACATGCCCATTGGCCCAAATCGTCCATGCCGACCAGATATTCTATCATCATCTACTCCCATTTGCCTCCATATCCATTGAAAACTTTCACTTACCCATTCAGTTGCTTTGTAAATGTTGTAATTTCATAGGCTTCCCCCATTTCCTCTGGTAGATCATTCCATACATGTGCTAGCCTTTGTGTGAAAGGCTAAGTCTTTCCCCTCCCACTCTAAATCTATTCTCACTACCTCTGGACTCCCACAGACCAGGGAAAAGACCTTGTCTATTTGCACTATCCATGAACTTGGGATTTTATAAACCTCGATAAAGTCACCCTCGCCTCCAATGCTTCCTTAACACCAGACCTATTCAACGATTACCAATAGCTCAAGCCCTCCAAATCTGGCAACATCCTTGCAAATATTTCATGAAAACCTTCAAGTTTTACACCATGGTTCCTTTCGAAGTGAGACCAGAATTACACACAGTTTTCCAAAAATTGGCCTAACTAATGCCTGTACAGCCGCAACATGACAACATGGTGAATACAGAGAAAGCTGCAGGAATGTAATGAGGTGGACCTCATTGAATCTGTGGTGTTCTCTGATTGTGAATGTTAACCTGGTCCACTGAGGAGTCCTGGATGATAGATATAAAGCGGAATGTCAGGTTATCAGCTCACTCCAGGAATCAGTTTTGTCAGTGTGATGTCCTATGCACCTGTAACTGCAGGGTGAGTTGGGGATGCGTCAGCAGCTTATGTAGAAGCGGAGAGAGTGTAAGAGCATAATAGGAAGAATAGAAAATACAGAATAATAAGGATGGTGTTGAATGCAGTGGAGTAGGGTGGGAGTTAAGTACAGGAGAAAGGGAGAGGACTTAATCCAGATCATATAATAATTTGATGTTTGAATACAGAGAAGCAGGAGGAGGATTAAGTCAAGGGGAAGAGGACAGTGGAAAGGAATAAACAGAAAGTAATATTGAGCGGGCTAATTATGGAGCAATGGCGGGAAAACTGAATACAGAGATGGATAAAGACTGTGATTGTTGGAATTTAAATGGAGCACATTCAGTAGAGGGTATGTGTGTGAGTATTAAATGCAAAAAAGGGACATGATTAAATAGAGATTATCAGGAAGAGGATTAAAATCAGAGTGAGAGTAGGTGTAAAATACAGCAATCAGGTGAGAATGAAACACTGGGGAACAGTGTGGCTTTCATACAAGGGAGAAGATATATTATTAATAGCAAAAGGTTTGTGTACCACTGTGGTTAAACTAAATAGCGCGGGGGGAGGGGACAAACTGGAAGTTTAAGAAGGAAATTGAAGGAAAATTTAGAACAAGGGAAGTCAAGAAAGACAACGGTATCAATGAAACTCAAAACTCAAAAAGCGATCATGCCGTAAGGTTGAGTGAAATATGGGTTGAAGGAAGTTTGAGGGCAGTAACAAATTAAAAATACTATATATGAATGTACGAAGTATTAGAAATAAGATGGATGATCTTGAGGCTCTTTTGGAAATTGACAGCTACAATATTGTGGGGATAACTGAGACGTGGCTTCAAGTGGACAGCGCCTGGGAAATGAATATTCAAGGCTATACGTGCTATCGTAAGGACAGACTGACGGGAAGAGGGGGTGGGGTGGCCCTGTTTTTAAGGGATGATGTTCATTCCCTTGCGCGGGGGGGGGACCTTGAATCAGAGGATGTAGAGTCAGGATGGATAGAGCTGAGGAATTCTGAGGGTAGAAAGACCCTCTTGCGAGTTATCTGCAGGCCCGAAACAGTAGTATCGATGTAGGGTGCAAGTTGAATAAGGAGCTGAAATTTGCATGTCGCAAAGATGTTACGACTGTTGTTATGGGGGACTTCAACATGCAGGTAGACTGGGAGTATTAGGATGGTATTGAACTTCAAGAAAGAGACTTTGTGGAGTGCTTCCGAGATGGATTCTTAGAACAGCTGGTGCTGGAGCCCACCAGGGAGAAGGCAATTCTGGATCTGGTATTGTACAACGAACCAGAATTGATCAGGGACCTCGAAGTGAAGGAGCCATTAGGCGGTAGTGACCAGAATACAATAAGCTTCAATCTGCAACTTCAAAAGGAGAGGGTACAATCGGAAGTGACAATATTTCAGTTGAATAAAGGGAACTATAGAGGCACGAGGGAGGAGCCGGCCAAAGTTTAATGGTGCAATACCATAGCAGGAATGACAGTGGAGGAACAATGGCAGATATTTCTGAGTATAATGCAGAAGATGCAGGATCAGTTCATTACAAACAAGAAGAAAAATCCTATGAGGAGACAGGGGTGTCCGTGGCTGTTGATGAAAGTTAAGAAACAGATTATGTCAAAAGAGAAAAACTATAACATAGCAAAGTTGAGAAGGAAAAGGTAGGAGTAAGAAGCTTTTAAAGCACAACAGAGGATTACTAAGAAGGAAATACGCAGAGAAAAAATGTGGTATGAAGGTAAACTGGCGAAAAATATATAGGAGGATAGTAAAAGCTTTTTTTAGGTATGTGAAAGGGAAAAAAATGGTGAAGGCTAAAATTGTGCCGTTGAAGACAGGAATAGGGGAATATATTACAGGGAACAAAGAAATGGCAGAAGAGTTGAATTGGTACTTCAGATCTGTGTTCACTGGGGAAGACACAAGCAATCTCCCAGAGGTAACAGTGGCTGAAGGACCTGAACTGAAGGGAATTGATATTTGCCAGGAAATGGTGTTGGGGAGACAGTCAGGTCTGACAGTCTGAAGATTGAAAAGTCCCCGGGGGCTGATGGTCTACATCCCAGGGTACTGAAGGAGGTGGCTCTAGAAATCGTGATGCATTGGTGATTATTTTCCAGAGTTCATAGATTCAGGATCAGGTCCTACTGATTTGAGGGTGGCTAATGTTGTACCACATTATAAAAAGGAGCACATTCTCCCCGTATCTGCGTGGGTTTCCTCCGGGTGCTCCGGTTTCCTCCCACAGTCCAAAGATGTGCAGGTCAGGTGAATTGGCCATGCTAAATGACCCGTAGTGTTAGGTAAGGGGTAGATGTAGATGTAGATGTAGATGTAGATGTAGATGTAGATGTAGATGTAGATGTAGATGTAGATGTGGAGGTGGTTTGCGCTTCGGCGGGGCAGTGTGGACTTGTTGGGCCGAAAGGCCTGTTTCCACACTGTTAGTTATCTAATCTAATCATAATGAATGGTGGTGCAGGCTCGAAGGGCAGAATGGCCTACTCCTGCACCTAAAGTCTATTGTCTACGGTCTGCAGGCAAATATAAACGCTTAAATGCAGGGAAATGGAGCGGAACAAATAGACAATCGGGATAATTAAATACAGGGTAATAGTGACTATTTCCAGCTTTATACAATTTGGGTCGGAGGTGATGTTGGGCAGTACCCTCCTTTCAAATTTCCAGACATCAATATCATACCTTGGCTCGCACCTTGTCCATTCCCATAATTAGTTGCCTCCATGTTCCACTGCCTCCCAGGACAAGCTCTCACCTTCTGTCGGAGTGCTCCCTCATTCTCATTCCAATTGTCCTTACACCACAGACATCCCCCTCATAGAACGCATAGAAATCAGGAGAAAACAGCTTTGCTTCACTTGGAGGTCGCCACTGATGATGTTACCTAGCCAGGTAATGAAATGTCTGGATATCAAACCTAAGCTCAGCGAGCAAACCTACACCCTACAACCCCCTCTCCTCACATCTTCCCGTACCCTCCTACCTTCGCTTTTTAATGGAGAACAGTGTGGACTGACGTTGTGCCATTCTGATATTCTTGTGCTCACGAATGGGACTGAATAGCCTTCTGCTGTTCCACTTTACCATCTCTGAATGAGCGAAATTGCCTCCTCCACTTCCTCTGTATCATTCTCAAGAAGGCTTCTGTTATTCAGTCATGGGATGAGGGCGTTGCTGGTCAGCGGCAATATTTATTGCCCATCCTTAATTGCCTGGAAGTGTGTTAAGTGTCAAACATATTGTTGTTGGTCTGTAGTCACGTGTAGTCGTGACCAATGGAAGAAACGTAATTTCCCTCTACAAAAGGCATCAGCAAACACAGAAACATTCTGGGTTCATCATTAGACACTTAAATTCCCAAAAAATCATTGAATTGAAGTTCCATCATCTGCCACAGTGGGATTTGCAGCAATACCCCTAGAACATTATTGGTTGCGTGGATGAGCTGTCCAGTCATAATTCCCGTCCTGGACTGAATAAAAAATGGAAGTACTGTGGATGTTCTCAATCGGAAACAATAACAGAAATTCCTGGAAAAACTGAGCATGTCTGACAGCATCTGTAGAGAGAAATTCGAGGTGAATGGCATCCTGAAATAAAAGGTGAGAGAATGAGCTGAGTAGTGTTCTACTCTTGCTGTGCTGCTGAGTGTGTCTAGGCCAACTGCAAAGCTCTTTACACTGAATTAAAAAGAATCTCCATGAAATTTTCAAGTCTCTGACTTTCTGTTCTCCCCTTGAGCAATATTTTAAATGAAGACTGTTTGCAGTATTCCAAATAGTGCACCTATTCACTATCCATTCGTGAGATACTTCTAGATGCATTTTATACCATTATCCAGTGAAACGGGCAGACAAATGGCAAATCATGTAGGAAGTGAGAAAGCGAGATAATATAAGTTAGCTGGGCAAATTCTGGAGGAGGCACAATATGATCAAGACTTGGAGGTGTACACTTATGTTTGGGAAAGTGATTGGGGAGTTTGGGCAGGTTTGTAAAAAGGAAACGTACGAATTGGAATTGGAACGTTAAGAGAAGTAAATTGTCATCAAACCTTTATAATTGACCGTTTTAGCCACAGTAGGGGGAAAAAGACTGGATTTGAACTCAAGAAAATGAAATGCCTTGCATTGTGTTAAAACTGAGCTCAGCCCACTCCAGAACATGGCACTTTACGAAGGATGACAATACCTTGGATAGCCTGTAGGAGGAGATTAAAAATCATCGGGATATAGAAACAGGCCATTCACCCCCAGTTAGAGCTCGTTCTGACATTCAATGGCTTGGATCTGCTCACAGTTCTCCAACGGAGAACTGACCAGAATTGGTACCTTGGCCTACCACACCAGCGCCATTCCTGACACCAGGATTCCTGTTCTTGTGGCACGCTATTTACTAACATTGACACCCCAATTCTATCCATCCAACTTGGAAATCTTATTTTACATCATATTGTTATTAACTTGACATTGTCATTTTGAAATTAATTCCGGTTGAGAGTTTCTCAGAGAAATGTTCTCCTCAACACTGGGTTGTGGCTTCCCTGTTTTATAGCAGCTGTAGCCTGAATGAAAAATAGCTGGTTACCGGAGACGACACATTGTAGGTCTTAACAAACTCATCAGAATTGAAGCGGGAAAGTGTAGAAAATGAAAAGCCTCAGGTCCTGCTCAACATTGGCATCAACAATGTTAGGGGGTGAAATAGCCCTTCAGAGGTCAGAATCCAACATTAATCATTCCTCATTTACAAAAGCACAGCCTGTAACAATAGTCTCTCACTGCCTTAGGCATTCAACATCTCCATATCCATGACATTCATCCTTTTTATGTCAGCAAGGGCTCACTGATTGAGACACATTAATAGCCACAATCAGGGAACTGATATCCGATGAAGTCCAGTTGACTGTCTTCATCACAAATATTACCAGAAGGAAAAGCTTGGGGTTTCTGAAAGTGGAATTGAGCAAATCAGGCAAGAAATTGAACAGCTGATCCTTGGGTTACTCCAAGTGCTCATTTGATTATTGCAGGTGTGGCTGGAAATATTGGTTCCAAGGGGAAGATCGTCTGACATTTCATTTATTGGTGAGGGTTCTGTGGCTGGTGCGATCTGAATACATTGGAAGAGTGGTTTGCTTTTAATTGAATGTTACTTTTCTAGCCAGATCCTCAATAAAATATGTGTGGGCGGCACGGTGGCACAGTAGTTAGCACTGCTGCCTCACAGCGCCAGAGACTCGGGTTCAATTCCCGCCTTAGGTAACTGACTGTGTGGAGTTTGCACGTTCTCCCCGTGTCTGCGTGGGTTTCCTCTGGGTGCTCCGGTTTCCTCCCACAGGCCAAAGATGTGCAGGTTAGGTGAATTGGCTATGCTAAATTTCCTGTAGTGTTAGGTAAGGGGTAAACGTATGGGTGGGTTACACTTCGGCAGGTCGGTGCAGACATGTTGGGCCGAAGGACCTGTTTCCACACTGTAATCTAATCTAATCTTAAAGTGATAAGTTAGTTTTGAAACCTCCCTTTTATAACTTATTATTTATGATGATATGTTCGGTATTTTGGACAGAGATACCACTTTGAAAGAATTAAATTATTACTTCTCATCGTCTTGAATTGATACAGGAGCACAGATCTAAACACGCAGCAATGAAATATGCTTTCTCCAAATCGTACGTACACAATGCAAACGCATGATTTTGCAATTTTATTGTATTGGGGAAGAGTGATCTCAACATACTCGAATTATTTGACAACATGGAGAATGAAGAAACTTGCGTCCTGAATCTAAATAGAGAGTTGATGTATAAATTAGCAACGCTGGACTGAGGAGCATTAACAAAGACGTTCTCAGTTGTTTGGCAAAGGCAAAAGAGGGAGAAATGTCTGAATGCATTGCAACAATTATTCAGGTGCTTCGGGATCAGCAAGAAAACAGGATAGGTGAGAATGGGCAGCCCTGCCTGACTCTGGATCTGGTCAGGAAGCCCTCTGATTCCCAGCCATTGACGGCAGAAGCTTAAAAATATCTGTTTCCATCCTGTACATCTCTATGACTCTACGACCTGTCGAATTCATTTGCGGAATCCTCCCCAAAACTCAATGTGGAAAGCACATCTCAGACTGAGCTGTACGATATCCTGTCAAAGGTCTTCTCCTGGTCCAGGCTGATGAGGCAGGACTCCAACTCCCCTGTACTGTACTTAGGTGATCATGTCCCTAAGGAGAAAAATGCGCTCATCGTTAGTGCTGCCCACTGCAGGACAGGTTTTATTGGTTTGAATCACTGATCCCATAGGAGATCTGACCTGGTTGGTTATGACCTTAGATAAGATTTTTTAATGTGCAGTCAGCAATGAAACAGGTTGCCAGCCCTCCAACTTGTCCTTCGAATTGTCGATGAGCGGCGAGATACCTTTTCTTGTGCATTATGCATTGGTCCTGGCCAATCATGTCCAAACCGATTTGACCACAATTTGGTGGGGAAGCAGTTATCTCTGGGAATTTTACACATTTCTGAGTACTCAAAAGCCTTGTCAGCTCATTCAGGGAGAATGGCTGCTGTCGCATCAACCCCTAGGTGCTGTTATCTAAGACCTCCGTGATATTTGGCAGGAATGACTGGGAGATTTGCAGTGACAGTTGCCTTCATGTCGTAGAGTCCAGCAGAAAAGGATTTCCTGATCCTCAGAATGTCATTTTGAGAGGACATAACCGAGCCATCTTCTTCCTTCAAGCTGCTGATCACTGATCTCCCGCTGTCCATCTTCTGAAAGAACAATAATGCGCAGGACTCACTCTACTCGGCGTTGTGGATGTTTGACCAGGAAGTTACCTTGAAGGCTTCTGATGTAAAGAGCAAGGCTTACGAAAGATTGGTCATAACATCGACCTCCATCGCCTGCAGTAAGCGTAGGTTCTGCATGCTCTTTTGGATTTTGGACAGTTCTCTCTGCTAAAGATCCTCTTTATATTCCCCTTGATTATCTCCCACAAGTCCGAGAGAGACTGAAAGAGGGATGTCACAGTTCTCCAAACTGTGGAATCCATTTTGAGATCCTCTGTGTTTTCTTGGTTCAGCAGTTTCACCATCAGGTTACACGATCACTTGCTGGCCAGCAGGAGGCAGTGATCATGGAGGAACACCGGGTTGACGTCGGTGAATCTGCCCAAAACCGATCCAAGTCTCTCCAATCTAACCTCACAGGTGAAACGTTCCAAGCCTGCGCAATTCCCCTTCAACCTTCCTTGTGATCGTTTCAAAAGCGTTCATGCTGTTGTGTGCATTTGCTTACAGGTTGGTTGTAAACTTCTTTCTTCTTTGCTCTCTCGTCTTCATCTTCACTTTCGTTTGCATTTGGCCATGACGGTTGCTGAATATGGTGTTATTGGTATCTACAGCAGCAGCTTTATGAACTGAAACATGAATCCTGGTGTTGGTAGGGGTAGTCCCAGGTACACAATCCCATTATCTTTACCGATTACATTGTACTGGTGTTAATGAGACAATGGAACTGAGATGTTAAACCAGGAAACTTGCCCCTTTGCCTGTCAAATTCAATCAAGTCAGACAGATATGCAAGTCTTCATTTTGACTGAAAATTGAATGGATTGGTGATGAGACATTGCCACAAGATTTCGGATTGAAAAATAGTTCTGAGTTTAAATAGAAGTATTCTTGAGATCGTTACTTTAAAAAGATGACATCAAAATATTAAATGCTGATAATGTACCACACTTTCTATGATAGAAACTGAATTTAAATTATGTTAAGTACATTTTTACTTCAAACGGCCACTAAACAATTCTGATCGAACATGACCTGAATGACTGGCTAAAAAAAGATCAGAAATCACAGGAGAGCTTGTGCTTTCAACTTGACCTGTTTGATAATAGGTTGGTATCGTGTGACCTCTGACATTGTCTCCCCCGTTTCAATGCTGGCACCTCCACATCATAGCTAAAAAAAGGCAGCTCAAATCAGTGTTCCCACACACATTGCAGAGAATCTCAGGGCAAAGAAGCAGGGACCTTGGGAGTGGGAGAAACAGCTCCAACTCCAATTCAACAAGTCGTAATCAGGGATTCTAACCTCGTGCCTCGGCAAAGACATTTCAGAACTGAAAAATTACCCGGGCTTTCAGAGGCAAAATATGGGTTTGTAAAGCTGCATATTTATCGAACCTGTACATCAAAGAAAATAAACCACGTCTCGTTATTGGTGGATGACGATGCCCACTAAGTGAGCAGATCGACAAGATCATATGAGAACAAAACTTACAGGTGAAATTCTGAATGTCTACAGGGAAATGGCCTACACAGCGATTAATCCTTTTGCCTTAGAATTTTACTGGCAGAAAAACCAATAAGTAAAATTTCACTCATGTCGTTTAGGGAAAGAAAATGGAATCCTTACTTGATCTGGCCTGTACGTGACTCCAGACCGATTGCAATATGGTTGACTCTGAGCTGCCAAGAATTGGCAATAAATGCTGTTTTGACCAGTGATGCTGTCATCTCACAAAATACCACAAATGTTACAGCTGCAATGAAACAAATCCCTGGCTGGATCTCACTTGGTGAAATGTGAACAGATCCAGCAACCACACCTTAGTTTGGATACAATGGCATACAATGGGAGGGAACACAGTACAGATTTGCAAGAATGAGAGCTTAACTTTAGGGGTTTAGTTATAAGGAGAGGCCGGACAAATGTGGCCTTGTATCTGTCGAAATTGAAGACAGGGTGGATGAAGGTAAACTGTTTCCATTGGTTGGGGTTTCAAGCACAATGGCACAAAGTCTGCAAATTAAGGCCTGTGTGATCACGAGAAATGTTAGGAAGCATTTGCACACAGAGAGGTTTTTTGGAAATCTTTACGACAAACGACTGTGGATTAGGTGTTCATTTTAAATCCGAGGTGGATTTTATTTTTTGGTAAACGTAGGTATTAAGGGAAAGATACAAATAGAGGTGCATGGCGTTCTGTTGCAAATCAACCATTGCATGGTCGAACGAGCACTCGGGGGCTGATTGACCTTTTTCAATGTTCCTCCGACTATTAGCCCAGAGCTTATCCAAGGCATTGACATCCTTCCAAAAGGAGTAGCGTTGAGAAGTGGGCAGAGCTCCATTTCAACCCATCACAAATCATTCACTTTTCAAGAGTTCAGATTTGATCGGTGTCCCCCCCAACTGTGTCTGAAACAATGAATTGTAAAGATTTAATAATATTTTCCTTAACTTTGTATTCCATCTCGACTTTGTAGAGTTTTATTTTCAAGCCTGTTCAAACTGCCCAGCCACTTTCCAGAGAAATAAAGTGTACATCTCCAAGCCTTGATGTTCATATGTCACCTCCTGAATTCGCATATCTCTTGTCTAGACAGTTTAATTGTTTCTCACTTCTTACATTATCTGCTATTTCTCTGCCTCCTTCACTGGTTTACAGTATAAAATGTGTGTAGAACGATCCCACTAATGGACAGCGATTATCTGAAGTATTTGGAATACTGCAAGCAGCCGTTATCTAAAATATTGTTCAATGTTCGAACAATTAGCCAGAGAATTGAACATTTCACTGACGGATTTTGTTTTTAATTCAATAGATAAAGCATTGCTCAGTTTTCAATGAGTGTGCTGCTGTCATAGACACACCCAGTAACAATAGAACAGGTGGAGACTATTCAACTCCTTCGCTTGCGTGTACCACAGGAACTGGAGGAGGCCTTTCAGCCCCTTCTCCAGCCTATTGTACTGGAGCAGGAGGGCATTCAGCTCTGAATTCTCTACGTAATTGCTGGCAGACATGCTGACTTATATTCCCAGCAAGTTCGGCTTTTCTTGCTGAGTTATAGCTTCCACAGTTCTTTTGGTTTTGTTCAGCCCCACCTCCAGCACGTTACAGAGAAGGAAGCCATTCAGCATGTGGATGCAGTGTCTTATTGGAATTATCACCGGACTGTCAATCCAGAGATCCAGGTAATGTTCTGGGGAACTGGATTCAAATGCTACTATATGTCGGATGGTGACAGTTGAATTCAATAAAACTCTGGAATTGATGAGTCGAATGACCAGAAATCCAATGACGATTGTCGGTTGATTCGAATCCTTTGCAGAGAAAAACGACCATTCTTATTTTGTCAGGACGACAATGATTCCAGGCACACAACAATGTATTTGTCACTTATCTGTCCTCTAGGCAATTAACGATGAGCAAGAACATGTTGGCTCTGACCAGTGACTCCTTCATTTCCATGAATTAATTTTTAAAAGCCCCGTTTGGGACTGATACAAAGGAAGTGGAGGAGGTAGTTTAGCTCATTTTGAGAGTGTAAAGAGGAACAACAGAATGCCATTCATTCCCTCTCATGTGAGTACAAGACCAGGAGAAGGGAATTACATTAGTCCACACTGCTCCAAATGAAAAAGAGAGAGCAGGTGGGCGAGGCAGTTGTGAGGAGTAGGTTGTCTGTGATGTGCCAAGACTGAGTAGACAGTGAGGTGGAGAGAGGTGATATTGTGAGACAATGCAGTATAGGAGGGGAGTAATTGTGCAGTTGAAAGGAGTGACTTAATGTTGTGGTTTGGAAATCTGAAGGAATCAGAACATTTATTGGAAGCTAATTGGAAGGCTATGCCCATTTTCACCAACAATAACTATAACAGGAAAACATTTCTGTTGAGTAATATTTAATCCTTTACCTAATCCACAGTAGTTAAACAACTCTCTTATTCTCTATGCAATCCAATCTCTTCCCCGGTGTTAAATTCTCTCCCGGATACTCTGTCTTTCACCTTCTCGCTCTCTCTCTCTTGAACTGTATTTAAGACATTATCTGAATTCACTCCTCTCTATCCAATCCCCTGTATTTAAACCTCTTCCTATTCGTCTGCATTTAATCCTGCCCAATTCATCTTTAATTGCCCCAATATTATTCTGCGTTTGAGTCTCTCTATTTCCTTGTACTTAACCATTTCTCTCTTCCCCTATATTTAACCTACGTCCTATTCCTCTCTATTCAATCCTGTCACTGCTACTTTACATTTCATATTCTTACAATTACTCTGCACTCCACAATTTTATTTAAATTGCACACATGACGATCTTTAGTCCTCTCGTTGCATTCAACTTTCTGCACAATGCTCTCCAATTAACTCACATACGATTAGTCTTCATTTAATCCACTGCGCTCTGTGTGTACATGTCTGCTTTTCCCCTGTGTTTCCCCTATCCCTACTATCCTGTATTAAACCTTATCGTCATAGCACTCTCGGTAGTTCATTCTCAATTACGCTGTAATAACTGTCCACTCTAGGTAGTTCATTCTCAATTACGCTGTAATAACTGTCCTCCATCTTCCTCTTAACATAATTCTCACACTGCTCCCATATAATCACCTCTGTCCTTATTACTCTGTATTTAATCCACTCACGTGTCACAGAGGCCAGGAACCCTTCATCAAGTCACTGCATTTACGCTTACGTAGTATCTGTAACTGACCCAGCTACCACAATACTGCTTTCTGGAGTGAGCAGAATCCCCAATGTTCCTGTTTGTATCTGACAGCCAATACTCCCTGATGGGAATATGTTTACAGCCCCCGTCAGGGAACTCATTCAATTTGAGCCATCTAGCTGAACAAATTATTTTTTTTCCAGCTGCCCCTGTACTTCCCATCTCCCTGGACCCCTGTAGTCAACACTGTTTCTCCCGACACATTTTTGAATAACTTGAATGAAGAAAGGCAATGTCCTTTTGCCTAATTTGCAGATGAGACAAAAATTCGTGGAAGTCAAGTTAGCACATTGCATGCGCTTTCTTTGGTTCAGGGATAGCCATGCTATTCTTCAAGCAGGTGGGGATTTCGTCTTGTTGGAGGGAGAGGTTGAAGATGTCGGTGAATACTCCACCAGTTGGTTCACAACTCATCTCTGTGCTCACCTTGTGGTTCCGTGTCGGCCCACTGCTTTCTTCGGGTTGTCTCTCAGAAAGACTGATCGGACATCTGAAGTGGTGACCAAAAGAACAGGAGTGTCAGGGGATGTTAGGGCCGGAGTCACTGCAACGCTGGCATTCAGCTCAACTCAAGCATAGAAAGCACTGAGTGTGTCAGGGAGGGATATGTCTTTGTCTGCTATCTTGCTCTGCATCATTTCGTATCCGTAATGTTGTTTAGGCCGTGCTATGGGCGATTGGTTTCTGGTTGGTCGCATTCGCCTTGAACTTGATCCAGTAGTCACTCCATTTTGGTGGTCATATCTGGATTCTCTGCGTTAGACGGTGTTGTCTGCCTTAAATTGTGCCCATCTGGTATTTCGGCGGGAGTGTATTTCTTGGTTCATCCAAGGACCACGATTGGGAAAGACTCGAATTAACTTATTTGGCATGCAGTCCTCCATGCATTAGGTAATGAAGTCGATGACGTTGGTGTCATAATCACGGTCAAAACCACTGATTCCTAGCAGTCCTGGAGACTGTCTTCCACAGCCTCAGACCAACATCAGACCTCCATTTGTGCATGGTCTTTTCATTTCAGCTTCTGCGTGTAACCTGTTTCCACATGTAGGGGCGACGAGGACCTGATGAAGGGACAAAATTTGCAACATAGATGAGGATGAATTTCTTCAACCAAAGAGTGGTTAATCTATGGAAATCATTGCCGCAGAGAGCTGTGGAGGCGAGGCCATCAAGTGTGTTTAAACAGAGATACATGCGATTTGGAAGGACGCCTTTGGTTAAGGGGAGAGTGGGATTGACAAACAGATCATTCATGATTAAATTACAGAGCTGACTGGGTGGCTTGAACGGCCTGATTCTGCTCTTACATCGTATGGTCTAATGAACCAATTTCTAACAATATTTGTAAATGCACACAAACCGCTCTTAGCTCAAACGATAATAATATATTATAGCCTTGGTTCAAACATGGAGAAAAGAGCTGCTGTCCTGCATTTCACTGAGTATTCCCTCCCTTGCTTAGTTCGTAAGACTTAGGCCTTTGAATTGAAATAACAGCTCACCCTTCAAGGTTTCTGGGGTAAAGATACTGATATTTACATCTTTTCCAGTTTCCCATAAATACTGTATTGAGAGAAATCAGTGCACCGTGTCCCAATGAAGACTTCAATTGTCATTGTAAAGGAGAGGGAGACTCATGATAATACAGAGAGATAACCACAACCAGCAGGAAACAGAAACCCCGCCCCTCACACACACATTTAGACACACACATGCACACACACACAGAAAGTTAAAAATCACACAACACCAGGTTATAACACAACAGGGTTAATTGGAAGCACTAACTTTCTGAGTGCTGCTCCTTCATCAGGCGGTTTTGGAGAACACAATTTTAAGACACAGAATTTACAGCAAACGTTTAGTGCGATGTTACTGAAACTAATCATTGAAAAAACCTTAATTATTTATTGTGGCTTTCATCTGTTAGAACACTGTGATAGTTTCACTTCTTTCATGTGTAAATCACAAAACCTTTGTTTTAAAGTTGCAGTCTCCGGTTAACTGTAACAATAGGTGTTAGCTACAAAATTTTGAAGGTATTAGCCCCCGTGTTCTCTGTCTTTGTCATAATGTTTAGACTGATTGTAAACTAAAAAAGTGAAATCACAGAGTTTAACATTAATTCATGCAGTTTTTGAGCAAAGTACAATGTAACTCTGCATTACGGTCAGTCTCCCGCGCTAGTAAACTTTGGTGCTGGGAAGAAACGCTTTGGAAATTTTGATTGTTGGTGAGGTGTCTGGGACTGTTGTGATCTAAACACATTGGAAACATCGGTTTCTTTTTCGTTGGACGGGGATTGTTAACCTTCTGGAGCAAAATGCCGGCCATTATTATGGAATATTTAATCCAACCTCTAAGAGGGTTGGAGAACTGGGAACAAACACATTTAGGAGGCAGATGAAGCTACCACGGGAGGGAGACAATCTTGAGTGAGAAATGAAAGCAGCTGAAACACATCCTAGATCTGTAATGTCATTCTGGTTCTGAATCCTGGCCTTCAGGATCAAACACTCCACTTATGCATCTCACACATTCAGGTACAGGGTTCTTTCTCGAGCATTACTTTTGAGTTTTGGGAGATGCTCAATAACATATGCATGAAGTGATGCAGTTACTGTCGAAACCTCACCTTTTCAATTTAGTCTTTGTGATGATGCATGATGGGTTTTTTTTCAAAAACAGATTGGAAGAGCACATCAGTATCTTGAACTGTTTCCAACCGGCCACAATGCATTCTTGAAGGATTGATTTATTACATCTCGCAGCATTGAACTGAAACAAGAGTGCAGATGTAAGAATTCAACGATTTCTGACGCTTTCCACAAGAATTACGGACACAATGAGTTAGCATTATTGAACAATATCAGTGGACTGGCGATCAGTGTCCATAAAAACTTGAATTAAGTATTCAGGTGGAGAATGAAGAAATTTAGCAGAAACGTGATTCCTCATTTGAAATAAAGAGAACAATGAAGGCTTCGTGTAGAAATAGGCAATGATCGAGAAAGCAATCATATTAAAAAATATAGTTAGTTGATTAGCAATGGTGAAACAGTAAGCAATGCCTGAATGAATTACAATAATTCACCCCTCTCTTGTGCAACAATAAAACAGAAAAGGAAAGAGTGGGAAGCATCGCTTGAATCCCAATCTTATCAGGAAGCTTTGTGATTCTGAACCATTTATTGAGACTGCACTTGTTGGTGTAGAGTTGTGAGATCAAAATGTGGGTTTCCTGCCCAAAGCCTACTTGGAGAATACATTCCACATGTAACTGTGCGATTTCCTGTGAAAAGCCTGCCCCTGCTCCAGGCCGATGAAGTTGGCGCCCACCAGGCCAAGTTTCCCACGATCGTGTCCCTGAGGAGAGTGAGGCTTTTAGAGATCATTCTGTTCAGTAAAGCTCAGGTTGATCGGCATCATCACCACTTCCAGAGCAGTGGTTGGCGATGACCTTAGAAACGATTGTTAAATCTGCATTCAGTAGTGAAACTGGTCAACGGACCTCCCTCATCCCTTGGAATTGTAGAATGGTGGTGTTGTGGAGGAAACTTTCTGCATGCATTTACACATGCTAACTCCATGAACGTATAAGAATATTGCCAGTCTTGGAGTGTTTCAGCTAAAGGGAGAGTATGACTAGTCTGAGGTTCTTTTCGCCATAGCGTCAGAGGTTGAGGTGTCACCATGTCAAAGATTATAAATCATGAGGGTCAGAGATAGGGTAAATAGCCAAGGACGTTTCCCCAGCATAATAGAGACCAAAACTACAGATAGTAGGTTAATGTTAGAGAGGAACGTTTTAAAAGGGACCCAGCAGGCATCTTTTTCACGCAGAGGTAGGTGCAAGCTTGGATGGAACTGTCAGACGCAGTGGTGGAGGCTGGTACAATTCCAACATTTAAAAGGCATCTGAATGAGCAACCGTAGTGGTTTACAGGGTTTCGAGACAAATGCTGGTAAATTGGACTGGATTCCTTTGGATAGCTGGTTAGCAGAATAAGTTTGATTTGATTTCATTTGATGCATTTATTATCAGTTGCACCAAAGTACAGCGAAAAGCTTTGTTTATGAGCCGTACAAGCAGATCATCGGATGTGAGGGTGTTCAGAACAAAAGATTTAGACTGAGGCATTCAGGTTACATTTCACAGTGTGTACAACAGAATCAACATTTGGAAGATCAGCATTACTTGAGGCAGGATAGTCGATTCAATAGTCTAATAACATTCCAGAAGAAGCTCTTTATGAATCTGCTGTTGCGCATGCTCAGGCCTCTGTATTTCTGCATGACCAAACACGTTGTAGGAGAGCATTACCGAGTTGTGGAGGGTCTTTTACGATGGTTACAGCCTTTCCATAGCAGTGGGCTGCATAAAAGGAATCCATGCATGGAAGCTTGATTTCCATGGTGGACTCGGCTGTGCATACAACCTTGTACAGTTTCTTATGGTACTGGGTGTAGCAGTTCCCATAATATGCTGTTGGGAGCCCAGAACGAATTCTCTCACAAATGCACCTGTAGACGTTGGTGAGGGTACTTACGGACTCTCGGATTTCATAGAAAATAGGGTTGTTTCTGTTCTGTATGTCTCTATGACTCCGTGACTCAAAAAATTCATTTTCTTTGCCAGCAATTTCCATTATCCCCCGTTTAAATTTTCCTGCTTGTGACTGAAAGGCCTTCTGTCAGATTTCACCATTTTGTTTTCTTTAAGACACTTATATGGAAACTTATACGTGGTTATGCCCTCTGCAATCTTAATCTCATATGCTATTTTCCCCTTCTGAATGAAATACTTGACCCTCATTTGCTGACTTTTTAAGTGCCACCAGTCCTTACAGCCCTTCCTTTTTTGCATCGAATACTACCTCTAACTCCCCTCGTAAGCCATGTCTTGGCCATGGTTCTGTTTGCCAGACAGGAATAGACACCTTTTGTAGTTTAACAATCTTGTAGCTCAGGTGACGGGCACTGGGGTTGAAATTGGAAACAGGAAGATGAGGAATGATTCATCGCAGAGGTGCAATCAGACTCAGGATGGCATTGTGAAATGGAGGTCTTGTCTCATTAATCTATCCTGTCCACGCTGTCTTTAATCATCTCTTTTTACCTGTGTTTACCCCTCTTCCTGCTATCATGTATTCAACTCTCTTTTCATGACTCTCGGTTTTGTCCCTTCTCTATTAAACTGTCCTAACACCCTCCCTTTCCTGTTACTGTAATGCTAGCCCTACTCCCCTGTAATAAACACTACCCTTATTACTTTGCATTAAATCCTCTCCCCTTTCACAAATGCTGTTTACCCGTCATCAAGTCACACCGTGTTTGTATTGCATAGTAATGACATTGACCCAGTTAACCCAAAGCTTGTTCCGAGTTAGCAGAAGTCCAGTTTTCCCTTTTTAAAATTGTTTTCTCTTCAACCTTGCCCTAACTGCAGTCGGATTTACTTTTCCCTCGCCCCCATATTGTGTGTGCACAGGTGTGAGACACAGTGAAAGACACAAGGTGCACATATCTTTATTCAAATTTCCACCAATAGGAAGATAGGAAACCACCCGGGTGGCCAGTGACAAGCAGTGCCCTTCACATCAAAGGGCAATGCTGTGTGATCAAACAGTGAAGGGGAGGGCAGAGAATAAATCAAAATAGAGTTTGAGGGTGAAATAATGCACTCCACCCCCTGTGGCGCCCACCTCTCCTTGAAAAAACTCCAGGGTGTTGGTGGACACAGAGTGCTCCTTCTACAAGGACACCCGGGCCCTAACGTAACCGGAGAAGAGGAGCAGGCAGTCGGCCTTAACGACCCCCTCCACGGCCCGCTGCTTGGACCTGTTTATGGCTAGTTTGACCAGGCCCAGGAGCAGACCCACGAGGAGGTCTTCAGACCTGCCCTCCCTCCTCCGTACCGGGTGCCCAAAGATCAGGAGTGTCGGACTGAAGTGGAACCAAAAGCAGAGGAGGAGCTTTTTAAGAAAATCAAAAAGGGAGTGCAAACGCCCACACCCAATATACACGTGGTCCACGGAGTCCACAGTGCCACAGAACAAGCAGTTGGGTTTGACGTCCATGAACCACCGCAATCTGTGGTTGCAGGGGAACGCTGCGTGTAGCACCCTCCACCCCAGATAACCGAGAGAAAGGGGGAGGAGTCCCGCGTAGAGAGCCCTCCACTGGGGATCCCCACCACCCGGTGGCAAATGGGCACGCCAAGGCGTGTCCGGACGGTGGATGAGGGAATGAGGTGGACGGTGTGCAGCAGCAGTAAAAACAGGGCCCGCCATTTTACCCCCTGAAAGGGAACAAAATTAAAATTCCGGAGGTGGCTCAGGTTGTGGGACACAGGGTCCCGCGGGAAGTGCAGAACCTTGGGGCCAATGTGAAATTCCATTGTGGATGGGGTGAGCGCAGACTGGATCCCATCGCACACGTGAGCGGTCTCCAACTGGTGCACTACGTCGGGTCCAAGCACTGCCGTTTTAAGGTGTCGGATGGCTCTGGCCACGAATCTGATATTTACCGCTGCCCTGCTCGATATGTCCTGCGGCAGCGTCCAGCCCAGGCCCCCGGCACCCAGCACATCCCCGACCCTGCTCACCCTCACCACCATGGCCCTCCCCTCCAACAGTTACTCGAACCCGTGAGTAGGGAGGTGCGGATTCCTGTGCAACGGCTCTCTGATGACATCCGCTATTTCTGCCAGAGGATAGGCACGGCGTAGTTCTACCATTCCAGGCAGTGATCATGTCCTGGTAAAAGACAGGCAGCGTCTTGAGGGCAACATCCAAACCATCACGGTTGACGAGCAGGAGCTACGTGTCGTAGTTGAGGTTACACACCTGGTAGGAGGAGGCTCGATGTAAAGGTATCGCTGCAAGTTCTGAAGGCAGAACATCACGACCTGGGTGCGGCACACACCAGCGACTGTCCGCCCTTCTCAATAGGGAGACTCAGGACCTGCGCAGCGCCCCAGTGCATCTTTTTGTCACAGAAGAAGTCGACCAACGTTTTCTGGATGTCAGCGACAAAGCCACGAGGAGGGACCAAAGTGTCCAGCCAGTACCACATCATGGCAGACACCAGCTGGTTTATGACCAGCATTCGAATCCTGTTAGATAGCACTCGGAGCAGTCCTGTCCAGCGGCCAAGGCGAGCTGAGACTTTGGCCTCCAGTTCCTGCCAGTTGGTCGGCCAGGATTCCTCAGACGGGCTGAGGTGGACCCCCATGTAGAGGAGATGGGTGGCACTCCAGCTGAACCCTCATAACTCCTCCGCACGAGATTCCACCCGCCACGGTTCGACCAGTAATCCGGAACATTTGGCCCAGTTGATCCTGGTGGAAAATGCTGCTGAGTACATTGCCTGGCACTCGCGCATCCTCCCCAGGTCATTCAGGTCAGTGAAAGTGTGGAGCGTGTCATCGGCGTCGGCCGAGATGGCACCCCCCGTGCGCGCCGTGCAGAACTCGCCTCGACAACCTCCTCTGCAAGTGGCGCATGAAAGGTTCCATGCACAGGGAATACAGCTGGCCGGACGGGGGCAGCCTTGATGTACTCGTCTCCCGAAGCGAAGGGATTCCGTAAGGGACCCGTTAAGTTTAACCAGACACTCTGTTGCGGCGTACAAAATTCGAATCAGGGCGACGAACCGAGTCCCGAACCCGAATGCCCGCAGTTTCCCGAGCAGGTACTCGTGATTGACCCAGTCAAACGCCTTCTCCTAGTTGAGAGACAGGAAGGCACTCGACGGAACAGCCGTCGACAGAAATGAATCAGGTCCCAGACCAGGTGGACGTTGTTGTGTATCCTCTGGCCCGGGACCATGTAGGACTGGTCCGGGTGAATCATGTGTGCCCGCACGGAAGCCAGGCGAGAAGACAGCACCCTGGTGAAAATTTTGTAGTCCGTGCTGTGGACTTGTAGTCCGTCTGATCTGATCCAGAAGATTTCTGTTTGCCACCCATTGATTAAGGCTGCACTGCCGATGTTGGTGCGCAGCAGTTGGATTCGTGTGCGGATTTCCTCCCAAAGACAGCTTTAGAGAGCACATCCCACATGTAGGTGTGCGATATCTTGGCAAAGGCCTTTTCTTGGTCCAGCTTGATGAAGCAGACCTGTCCTGCCCATAGGTGAGCATATCCTTAAGGACTGCAAGGATCTCGGGTGTCTTTCTGCACAAGACAGAACAGTTTGGTCAGTGTGAATCACAGATCACAATGAGGACCTGATCAGGTTGGCGATGACTTCAGTCAGACTTTTGTTCTGCATTCAGCGTAAAATTTGTCCTTCATCATCCATCTAAACATTGTGATTGTAGGTGAAGGGGTGATATCTTCTCTTATGGATTCACACAAGTTACCTGTCGGCAGCATGCTGTCGTTCGCTTCCAGCAGGTAATCGCCAAACAAATCTAACAGAGTTGCTCATAACTTGTCTGGTGATCAATCACTTCTCGGAAATTTACTCGTTTTTAAGAATTGCAGGGCTTTGGTCAGTTCATCCAGAGATAACAGCTGATGCAGCCTCTCTCTTGTGCTGCCGTCTCAAAACTCTACGATAGCGGACAGAAACTAATGGGAGGTCGCAGTGTCAGTGGGCTTTGCATCATAGAGTCCAGCATAAAAGCATTTGTTGATCCTCAGGATGTCAGACTGGGATGGCGTAAGCGAGCCATCGTCTTCCTTCTGGTGGCTGAGCACAGAGATCTCCATTTGTTCCTTCTGAGGATCAAAAGTGAGTACGTCTCATTCCATTACACATTATGGACCTTGGACCGGGAGATAATCTCAGAGGCTTCCAAAGAAAAGAGCAAGGCTTGCTGCCCCTTCACCTCCTGGATTTCCTCCGTGACGTTGAGCCCCTTTGAGGACAGCGGGGTTGGTTCTGCATGCTCTGGTGTACATTCGCCAGTTTTCCCTGTTGCTCTATTCTTAGAAGACATTTGAAACGAATGATCCTCTTGATGCACCCCTTGACTGTTTCCTGGATATTTGAGGAAGACTCAAATTGGACCTTCACTCTTCTCCAACCAGTCTAATCGTTTTGACCAGCTCCTTGTTTTGTGGGCTTGGCAGTTTCACATTCAGACGCCACCTTCCCGTTCTGGCCAGCAGGAGGCAATGGTAAGAGACGAACACCGGCTTGATGTCAGTAGATCTGAATGAAACCAATCACAGGCACTCTCATGTCACCTTGCAGCTGAAACGTTCTCGTCCTGGTACATTTTCCTATACTGTTCCTTGTGACAGAGCAGGCCATGTTCATGCTGTTTGCTCGATTCGATTTCCAGCACCAGGTCAGTCATATCCTTTGTTCTTCTTTATTGTCATCCTCATCATTGTCTTCTCGTGCTTTTTGTGGTGATGGTGGAGGAAGATGGGATTTCTGGTGTCAACGGCAGCAGCGTTGTGAACCTGTAAGAGAAATCCTGGTGTCGACTGTGGTGTTGGTGTGATAGGCCCAAGTTCGCCAGCTAATTGATTTGATTGATCACATTGAACCATTGTAAATTGGACAGTGAAACTGAGATAGTAAGCCAGCAAGCTTGCAGCATCCACATTCAACTGAATCAAGTCAGAGAGATATGCAAGCCTTCACCTTGATTGATAATTGAGGGATTGTTGATGAGATATTGCGACAAGCTTTCCGATGGAATAAAAAACCTGAATTTCTGTAGAAATGCTTTTGAGACCTGTCCATGTAAAAATGGGATATTTAAATAGCGAATGCTGTCTCATGTAACACCCTTCCTGGAATAGAAGCTGAATTTAAATTATACCAATTACATTGTTACATCAAACTACTGCTAAGCCACAGCAGTCGGACATGTTCTGGATAACTAACTAAATTATCAGAGCTCACGCGAAATCTTGTAATTCCAATGATATCTGTTGGACGAGAACGTGGTTTCATGTAACTTCTGACATTGTCCACTCCAGTCCAACATCAGCACCTCCACATCAAAGGAGAAAGAAGATATTCAAATCAGAGAGCTCCCAAATGCACTCCAGAGAACATTAGGACAATGAAGCAGAACCATGTGAGAAGGAAAACAGCCCCAACTCTAGTTCGACAAGCTGTGCATTTCAAGTCCATACACACTATTGAATACGCATCAAGCACGAACATATCTAAAGCTAGTATATAGATATAGATATTTCAGAACTGTAAGGTTACACTGGATATGAAAGGGAAAGACTGTTTTTGTAAAGTTGTATATTTATCTATCTGTATTACAAAAATAATTGGCATATCTCTTTATAAGTGTAAAACCAGACCCACTAAAGAAGCAGGTAGATCAGACCATACGAAAGGAAGCCAGCAGGGGACTCTGTCGTTGTCTGCAGGGAAATGGTCAACTCGTTGATTAATCGTTTTGCCTTAGCAATGTCCAAGAGGAAAAAATAATTCAACAAGTAAAGTTTCGTTCACGGCCTTTCGGGAGTGAAACTGCCATCTTTACCTGGTCTGGCCTATATATGACTCACAACCCACAGCAATGTGGTGGTCTCTTAACTGCTCTCTGGAGAGGGAAATGAATGCTCTCGAAATAGGGAGTAGTTCATCTATCATAAAGACGAAGATGTTCTGCTGCAGCTTTGAATGGCCCTGCTTAGATCTCACTGGGACTGCAGGGAGCAGATCCAAGTATCACACTCTCAGGAGGATATATTGCCCTTCGAGATTTAGATTTTCAAGAATGATAATTGCACATTTAGGGTAAGACATGAGGACAGACTGTACGAATTAAGCCCATTTCCTTTCGAAATGAGAGTTCAGGTCTGATAACGATAAACCTTCTCCCCTGTTTGGTGTTTCGCGGACAAAGGGAAGTAGTTTATGATTTGTTTCTATATCACAGTATGACTGCATTTCTATGTGTGTGTGTGTGTGTGTGAGAGAGAGAGAGAGAAAGAGAAAGTGAGAAAGAGATAGAGAAAGGAGAGCGAGAGAGGGAGAGAGAGTGCGAGGGGTTGTGTTAATGTGTCAGTGCGCAGATGTCTTCATGAAGCAAGTGGGGAACTCAGCTATATGGAAAGAGGGTTGGAAGATTTCAGTAAACACATCCGCCTGTTTGTCCATGCAGGATTTAAGTGCATGGCCAGGGACTCGATTATGGCTCCTCGCATTGCTTGGCTTGACTCTCAGGAAGACTGTTCTGATGTCTGCAGTGGTAACTGAGGGAGTAGATGCGTCAGCGGATGTTGGGGCAGACATCACTGCACCACTCGCATTCTGCTTAAACCAAGCAGAGCATTAATCGCTTCAGAGAGGGATGTGTCTTCGTCCCCTGTCTTGCTCTGCTTCAGTTTTCATCCCCTCATATTGTTTAGGCCTTGCCAGAGGTGGCTGGATTCTGTTTGGTAGGGTTGGGCCACGATCTTGGTCTGGTACACTCCTTTGGCATCCCTGATGGCTTTGTGGAGGTCATCATCACTTTCCCTGTCCTGGATTGCGACTCAAATGCTGCTTGTGTGGCTTTCAGTAGTGGGTAGATTTCCAAGTTTATCCAAGGTCTACGACTGGGGGACTCTCAGATTGATTTCTTTGCTAAGCAATCCTCCACATATTTGCTTTTGAAGTCTGTGACGATGGTGGTGTACTCAACCAGGCTTTCTGCTGCGTACTTGGACACGTCTCGTCCACCAAATCCAATCTGATCTCGGAACCGTATTCCAACGCATCAGAAACAGCATCGTACTGCCTTTGTGAAGTGTTATCCCGTGTCTACCTCTGCTTGTAAGTTGTTTCCACACATAGGAGAGATTAGGAGCGGAGGAAACGGGCTCAGACCTTGGAATGTAGATGAGAATGAATTTCTTCAGCCTATCTGTGGTTAATCTATGGAAATCGTCGTCACATACGCCTGTGGAGACCAGGTCATTGAATGTATTTAGGACAGAGATATATGGATTTGTTATTGATTTGGGGATCAAAGACTGCGGAGATAGGCAGGAAAATGGGATGGAGAAATAGAGCTTTCATGATTAAATTGCACAGCTGACTCGATGGGCTGAATGCCCTAATTCTGCTCCAACATCAAAAAAATATTGATGTATGGACACAAGCAGTGCTAACATAAAACGATATTTATATATTACATGTGTGGTTGAAACATGCACAAAAATGCTGACTTCCAGCCTTTTTCAAGATTTCCCCTGTCTTGTTCAGTTCGTAACACAGGTGTTTGAACAGAAGTAACAGTTCAGCTTTTAGGGTTCAGGAAGTAGAGGTAATGATATTTCGATCTTTCGCAAATTCCCAGAAATGCACCACTGTGTGTAATTTGTGCACCATATGCTGCTAAATGGTTCACTTGCCTTTTTTCATTCGAAACAATCTCATGCTGATCGAGAAATATATCCACACTGCGAGGCCACGGAGCCACACCCACATCCTCACACACCCACCAACACAGAGACACACAAACACACCCACGCACAGAAATACAGTCAAAGTGAGATAGAGGAACTTAAACATCAACTGCAGAAACATTCTCAAACCCTCAAAAACACACACAGCAAAACAATCAGACTGCAGTTTGGGAATACACCAATACACTGACACATTAATGCAGCCACACCCACACAGACAGACACACACCCACACAAACAAGCATACTGAGAGATATAGGAACATACCAATGGACTGGCAGAATGCACACACAGAAATGCAGTCATATTGATATATAGAAACAAATCTACACACACTCACATAAAACAGTCATGCTTTGACATGGGACCACATGTATACACAGGGACAGATTCACATCATCATCCGCACATGTAGACATGAATTCAGAGTGAGTGACATTATACATCAAACTGCAAGAACTGACTGAAAGATTTTGAGATACATGCATGAGCACATTGAAGCGTTGTTACAGAACCACAAACGTAAATACATACAGGCACTGATTGACATTCAGAAACAAAGTGATGCACCCACAGACATGCAGAGAAAGATCCTGCTTGGGGCACAGAAAGATCTCGGCACACATACAGCCAGCCAAACACAATCTCAATAACACTATCACCTACGTAAACAGGAGCACAGCCAGGCAAAAACACACAAGTAATCCCACAATAATACACCTACACTCAATGACAAATACACAAGGAGTCGCAGAACCATCATGACAATATGACAGTAACACACAGAATCACAGTCGTACAGCCATAACATTGTAACCCTGAAAGCTGAACAAACTGCATTCACACAGGCAGAACACAGCAAACACACATGTGCAAAATACACAGCTTCACAATCTCACAGGCACAATAACTGACACATTAAAACACTCACATTCACGGAAACACTATCATGCCGACTGAAAAACATGCCCAAACAAATAAAAACAGTAATGTAAAATCAATGAAATACTTGCGGCACACATAAGTGCAACCGCACACACTGGCACACCCAGGGATACACCCAAGCACAAAAAACAAGGACACAAATAAAGTAACATTCCCACAAAAGCAATGGAGCACAACCAACAGAGACATACAAGGACACACAAAAACTGAAAGGGAATTTAATGTTGAACACAGTTGTCACAGGTATAGGGGGGAAGAGAGAGAAAGAGGGAGACTATTAATGTTCAGGAGATGGAGGGAGATTCATTTAGAGAAATGCAATGATTGTTGGGTCAAGGTACTGCCAGCTGTGTCTGCACGTTTTGTACTTTCCAAAATCACATCCTTGGGAGAAAAAAATCACTGAACATAGGGAGTGAAGGGTTGTGAGCTAATGCAAGTGAGCATGTGCTAAACTGAGACCACAAATGTCTGTCATGTTGAATGTGAGAAAATGACACAGAGTGCGCAGAGGGGGAGAGACAGAGAATGAGATTGACAGCGTGTCAAAGAAAGTTCGGCACAGAAGGAGATGGAGAGACAGACAGATAACCAGATAGACAGAGAGAGAGACAGAGCAATACAGACAGTTAGAGACACGGAGCGAGACAGACATAGAGAGACAGAGAGAGACAGAGCAAGAATCTGAGATATGGGGAAGTGCGCAAGACGGGGTGAGAGGGACAGAGACAATGTCAAAAAGAGTTGGAGTGAGAGAACGCAATATCCTTGTGATGGGAGTAGACAGGTCGTGAACTCATCGAACTCACTCAAAATCAAACGTCCAAGAAATAGTAACCCATTCAGGTTAGGGGATAAACAGCACATGGAGCCTTTCACTTGTAGTAATAACCTGTTTATTGCGTCCAGAAAAATCAGAATCTGACAATTATCATCATGTTACAACTGAATAAGCTGCGATTTTCTGGAAGAGGGGGCGAACCAGGTAAAAAGGGCTGAACGGCCTGCTGCTGCTCATTGTCTGGGTGTCCCCGTGTGCCTCCAACCGTCAGTCAATCAGAGATAACAGCATGTTCCTGAGCATAGTGATTGGTAACCCATACTGCTTCCACCTCCCCATCCACCGCTGGTGCTATCGTCAGGTCCATGTCATTGCACTGATGGAATCCTGGCCATACATGAATAATTCCTACACTGGGAACACTCTGGCCATGTCTGAACATCTCTTTGTTGTTTTGCAGAGTCATGAAGTGAACAGTTTTCGTGACCAGCTGTTGCACCGCGTTTCCGAACTTTGCTCGGAAATTGGACAGTCACTGCGTAAATTAATGTGTCACTGCAGCTGAAATCCTTCAGCATTTCTCCGATGTACATAAAAATGACGAGCGAGCCATACCTTCTGCGAATTGTTCCTTTAATGCGGAAGTATGAGTTGTTTGCAGCGTACACTGTCCACAGAAGGATGAAACTAACGGATATGGTGAAGAGGGAAATCACCGACTTCCTCTAACTCGCAATCTCTGCGTCTTTGAGACTCTCTGCCGTACCCAGGCCCCTCAGTGTTTTGTGGACTCGACTAGACACTAAAATGTATCTGACAGCCATACTGCTCATCAACAGAGTGAACACGAATTGAATGAAAAGAGTTGAAATGTTATCAAATCAGTTAAACTCCAGTCACCTGGGATCAGTCATTACCTTAAGTTCACATGGCAGTACCATGGAACGTTGTCAACTACCCTCCGAGATTGAAACTGAAAATAGAAGGGATTTCTATTTTTGGGACAGAGCAGAATGCCAGTTGTTGCTAGAACCACAGCCAAGTTTTTGGCTGCCCAAAATTTTCTCTTAGCTTTCGGAAGCAAATGTAATGTTCAGAAAACATATCGGGAAGTAAATTTTTTTCAGTCGACTGAATATGATGTTAGTGAAAATGAACAGGAGACCCGACATTGCCATAGCCAACAGGCAGCACCATGTGCAGTTGGAAAGACCACACTTTCCCGGGCGAGAACCAAAATCACCAGGAAATTAACGAAAGAGGCAGCAAGTGAATTGGAAATCGGAAATTACTGTTCAAACATTATCCATGTCTGCTCAGAGAGCGATGGAAGATCTTAGCACCTAATTGGGTCAGTTGGAAGTATTCAGATATCACCCTAAACCAGGACAGCTCTTAGCCTGGCTCATTTCAATGCAGCTCACTCCAGGATTGGGAACAGGAATTTGACAGACGAGAAGTGGTCGTCAATTTTACGATGAGAGGTAAGAGGTTTAGAGGAGATTGGAGGAAAAGGCTTTCAACCAGAGAGTGAGGAGATCTTGCTATTCAGTGCTTCGGACTTTAAAATGATAAACACGTGAAGTATTGCAACATTCATGATGAGGATTATCGTGTTGAAACTTGGGACAAATCTTGATTTAGTGCAGCTTTGAAAACACAAACTTGATGCACTGAAGGACCTCTTCTGTCTGGTCGGGTTCTATGATTCGAAGAATTGCTTCTGAGAGGCAAGTTGGGAAGAGAATTAAATTAAGCAAAGATTGTGGATGCTGTAAACATGTAACAGAAACAGAAGTAATTGGTGAAACTCAGCAGGTATGCCAGCATCTGTGGAAAGACAAATAATATTACCGGAATCACTTAATTAGATCATCTTCATCGTAACATGGGTCACTGGAAACAAAATATCAACACAGTTTACTCCTCGCACAAGATCCGATCATTGCAAACAAGAGATGGGGTTGAGATTCAAAGTGTTGACATTCATCCACTATGGAACATTTATTAGACTGTTGTTTGCATACCGACGTTTTTCCTGGCGCTGTATTACAAAAGAAGGGAATTGTTGCACTTGAGAAGATGGAAGTATTCGATGGATAATGCTTACAGAGCTGACAAAGTTTTGTTTCATTATTCAAAGCATCAAGCACTTTATGTGCCCTCTCTCTGATGGCAAACTGCGGATTTGCTAACTTACTATGTCCCTCGTGGTTTGTTTTGGAAAGTTAACAACTCCTTATAATGTTTCGCAAGTATTCTAATTTTGAATGTCCATTGAATCAGCAAAGAATGCACACTTCAACTTGGGAAATGTGAGCTTTTTAATGAATTCGCTGCATTATCGAATTCAGTTTTAGAATGTGCGTGTTGACGTTTTCAGAAAAAAGTACATAACGTTGAACAAAAGAGATACATTTCTCTATTTCAATTAGTGGACGTGGCTGCTTTAATCTGAGTACGATAAACATAATATAATAAAAATCCGACCTGTCTGACTCCCTGGTGTGTTCTGATCATGTCAGTGGTAACTACAATATTTCTTTAAAACCGATTTATAATGCGAATAACTAAACTAGGCGAGCAATATTAACCTAATGATCAAATTGATAACACCCCTCAGCCACTCTGAAATCCCAAAGAAGCTCAGATCAGTTCCAGCATTGAAAAAAGGTCATTCATATCTGCGTCGACTGAATAATCTATGTAACTGTCCAATCCCACTTTCCTGCATATTGTACCTTGAAGATCACTTCAAGTGCAGATCCAGGTATCCTTTAAATGAGTTGAACGTTGCAGCTGAAGCAGTCACCCAACCACAGCACCCCACTCCTCCAAAACTGGGAAGTGAATTCCAGACAAACGACTACGCTCTGGATGAAATGGTAAGTCCTCATGTCCCCTATAACCCTTCAATCAATTAGTATCCCTTGTGTACACCGCTCAATGATCATTCGTTCAGGGTGACAGGTCTCCATTTAAGACGTTAGTTGTTTGGACACATGAATCACATTTTTTCTCTTTCTCCTCTGTGGAAAATGAACCTAAGGTATCCATCTTTCCTCAACGCTGCAGTAATTTCCATATTATTAGCAATATTCTTGTATATCTTTTCTACATTCTTCTCAGTGCAAGACTGTCTTGATGGCGAGGTGGTGATCAGAACTATGCACAAACGGCAGCTGTGACCGATCGAATTTCTAATTTATTTTCAGTGTTTCAGGTCTGGCAGGTGTGAGGGAATTTGTTTTATGTTGCCTCTGCTGCAGGGTGACGGGGTAATAATTTGGCGATGGGGGTCACATGACACTGTATCTTAGTTCAGGTGTCCGGTCAGGATTGAGCGTATAAATGGAACTGGAGGGGTATAGTTGGAGCATAGTGTGATCAATGTAGACGATTAGTTAATCAGTTCCTCACGAGTTAGACGATGTGTTTAACAGCTTCACCTCTGCTCTGATACCAGCTGATATAGACACTGAACAAGCCAGACCCCAGACCCCAGCTTGATGTATCACGACTTTATTTATTTTTATTTATCAAAGGAATCTCTTCCTGAAATGTGCATAACCAATGCTGTAAATATTGCTTCAGCATAAAAATACAGAAGTTTACAATAAATGAAATGGTGATACAATAGAATAACCGAGGTATGTACGTACAACACAGATTCAAAGGCAATGAACATGCAGTCAATGGATAATCGTAAATCTAAAAGCAATGCAAAAATGAAAAGAAAGAAAACGTATTTAAAAGGTGGGACAAAACAATAGCAAGGGTGCGATTACAAACAGAATATTCCTCGTACAATGATCACACCAGAATCTTGGTTAAGTGACTTGTGATTTCAAGTGTTAAACTGGTACTCCAGTAAACCTCTTCCTGAATCTCCCACCCAGCTGAGTGTGAATTTACTTAGCTTTAAGTAATCTATGCAGAGCTTTATTTTAAACCAAAATTTCTGGTCTGCGGTGAACACGAACTGTTGGCTCCTCAGTAAAGTGATTGACTAAATCTATCATTCACTTCAAATGAGCAAACATCTCCATATCCACTCAGTTCCAGGAAATTAGAAGGACTAAAAGAAATGACAAAATTGATAAAATTGAAACGAAAGGTTTCAAAGGTAAGGGTACTATTCCTACTCTCAGATTCCAGAACTCACAAATAAATCTTTGGGTCCATTTTAATGCCATGTTGGGTTACAACCAAAAATAAACAAAGTTCTTTTTTTTGGCCTGTAGCCAAACTTCAAAAGCAGTTTGAAAAACAAATTGTTGTGATTGCATAAATACCTACAAGTTAACTATTAACTTCAGAAGCACAGAGAAGCCCACTGCTTTATTTACTCAATAGCCAGAACCAAACTCACTCGAAATATTATTGAAATCTATACATAAAAATATCATCGTTTTTAATTATCCGATTATGATGGCTTTGCTCAATTCCACGGTAGTCTTCAATTGAAATGGAGATTCCCAGAATAGATAAATAGCTTGGCAGACGAAAGTTCAATATCCCAGGCAATTCCTTCGATATCTGTGGTAGTGGGGAATCTGCAGCGTCCCTGCAATTTGAAACTATAACAGTCATCCGCCACTGTGTGAGGGTGATCACAATATGCGTATGGACCATTGTCAGTGGCAGCAACTGAAGCGAATCTTCAGGCCGATTCTAATACATTCAGTTGTGCAAATCAATTATGCAAGACACCCTCCCGGAATTGCACATGCTGAAAATAAACCATCATTTTCTGCATGAAGCTCTTTGTGCAGGCAATATCTCTGAACTCAATGCCGATGTGATTCAATCTCAAACCCTTCCTTTATACTTGCTAACATTGCCTGGGCGACTGTAACATGACAACGTGATTCAATTCATTTCGTAAAGAATTTGAATGACCAGGTCACGACGGTGAGTCCCAATTGTGGCAGAATATTTTTCAAACTGAGGTTTATTGGATGAGTCCAATCTCAATCGATCAATCGCAGACATTGGAAAACACATATTGAGTTATTTCATAACATCCCTACAGCGTACATGGAGACCAATCGGCCCATTGAATCGACTCAGACCCTGCAAACGGCATCCCACTCAGACCCAATCCCTGGAACTGTCAGGCAGCAGAGCTAACCACTGTGCCACCCCACATGCCAGCATTGGCAAAGCAACACCATTCAGCCAACTTTGAAATCTCCTTTTAAGTCATCTTGCCCTTGACTTTGACCATTTGGAAATTAAATTCTAGTTGTTAAGTCGCTCTCTGAGAACTTTCTCCTCAACACTGTGATGTTGCTTCCCTGTTTAACAACAGCTGGTACCGTGAAGAAATATTGTTTGAGAAATGGAGACGATACATTTCGGGTTTTAACACATGCAACATCGAAATAGAATTGCTGACCTTGCATGGATACAGCGTCTCAATCAAATATAACTTCTTCAATGAAGGCAACGTTTGAAACAAGTAAAATATTCACAGAAAACTACCTTCAACCGTTACGTAAGCTCAAATCAAGAGAGATCCTCATACCATGTTGAGACTATCCTGGAGATAGCTGAGTTCTGACTCTGATGCACACATGATCTGTACAACAGCAGATGGGCACGAATGGTACCCACATGTATGGTGAAGAAACCTAAAACATTTGGCTGATGATGCGATGACACAGTTTGAAGGAAGATGGACAGATAAGCCTAGTGGGGAATTTAAACGCACAAGTGTGCAAAAAATGTCAAATTCCAGAAATGTGTTTTCGGTAGTTAGTATTGTCTACGTGCCCTGTAGTGATGGTGAAATGGGACTTGGTGTGAAGACTGATAAGGGTCAGAAAAAATGCGAGCAGAAGAAACATATGCCATAATCAGTTTGTCACGTTGGTATTAGCAAGTCCACAAGGAGCATTACTTGAGATACAGCCATTGAAAATTTCTATCAATGACAGAGATCATATGATCATGTGTTACATTGGCGAGCATAATGTTACGTGGGACAGTAAAATACAAGGATGACATAGGAACGCTGAAAAGGGGGAAGACATGTGCAGTGACGGAATGAGCACCACATAGATGGTGTAATATAATGTAGAGAATGTGAGACATTGTTCCTTCATTGGAAATATTTCAGGCCGTCAATAAACTTATGGATGCTTAACCTATTCAAAAAATCTACAGCCAAAAAGTAGCATTTCTGTCAATTCAATGATTGCCATTGGCATTATTCTCTTGAACATTTTACTTCTCTCAGATCTCTCTAAATTTGAGGTACAAACATTGCTTTGTGTCATTTCACTCCATCATCATGGAAGCCTTGCTCTCTTGCTGTCATTCTGGTCATTCAATGCTGCACTCAAAAGGACATCGACCCTCAACTCCCCAATATATTTTTCTGTTTTTCCTTTTTTATACAGTCAGTGTTGGTGCTGTGTTAAAAGTCAAATGGCAGCAGTGGACAAACCTAAAATGGCTGTCTGACTCAGAATCATCAGTCCGGACTTGACAGATTCAGAATGGTATGTTTCCTCGACAGTTCCCAGTGTCAAGCACATCCCATAACAAATTTAGCCCTTCCTGGATGTGGGATGGGCTTGAGGTGGGACAGAGGCAGGCACTGGATAGTGTGGTAAGTGAAGACACAGAGATCCTGGTCCACATTGACGAAAACAATACTTCTCAGCGAAATAGCGACTCAAAAGCTGGCATCCTATCATTATGCACGCTTTTCATACAAGTGCATAAACTTTGACAAAAGCCTGTCACTGAGCCATGCCGTCAGCATCTCAATATCCCTGATACTCACCCGTTGACATCAGGGATGCTTCCCTGATCGGTCCCAATTAACAGCCCCAGCCAGGGAACTCATACCCCAAGTTGTGCAGCTGGCTGACCTCATTACCTTCCTGAAATCCATATTGACAAAGCCATCATCATCTGCCATCATCAGTTCACTTTGATATTTCTTCAAAAAGCTCAATTAAGTTTGTGAGACATGATTTCCCTTGCACAAAACCATGTTGACTATCCCTAATCAGTCCTCAACTTTCCAAATACATGCATGTCCTGTCCCTCAGGATATCTTCCAAAACCTTGCCCACCACTGACGTCAGGTTCACTGGTCTATCGTTCCCTGGCTTGTCTTTCCCGCCCTTCTTAAACAGTGGCACCACGTTTGCCAAACTCCAGCCTTCCAACACCTCACCTGTGACTATCGATGATGCAATCATCTCAGCAAGAGGCCCAGCAATCACTTCCCGCAAAGGTTCCGTGGACACCTGATCAGGTCTTGGGGACTTACATTCTTTTATGCGTTTTGAGACATCCAGCACTTCCTCCTCTGTATTATCGACATTTTTCAATATGTCACTATCTATTTCCCAACATTCTTTCCCTTCCAAGTCATTTTCGAGAGTAAACACAGATGCAAAATTCTCGTTTCGAAACTCCCCCATCTCCTGTGGCTCCAAAGGGCACCGTGCTGATCTTTGAGGTGCAATGTTCTCTCCTTAGTTACCCTTTCGTCCTTAATGTATTTGTGAAATTCCTTTGGATTCTACTTAACTCTGGTTGCCAAACTGTTCTCATGTCCCCTTTATGGCCTCCTGATTTCTCTCTTAAGTATACTCCTACTGCCTTTATACCCTTCTCAGGATTCACTCGATCTATCCTGTCTATACCTGACATATGCTTCATTCTGTTTCTGAACCATCAATTTCTTTAGTCATCCTGCATTCCCTGTACCTACAAGCCGTTTCCGTCACCCTGACAGGAATACACTGTCTCTGGACTCTCATTACCTTATTTCTGAGGTCAGATCTGGATTCCCTGTATAAATCAGGCTCTTCCAAGTTGAATGTTGCTCATCTGGTCTTCAGTAGGGAATGGATTTCCTGATTCACTGAAGGTTTACGCATGGGGAACATTTGATTGAATTCTTCACTCCACACTCCTCCATGCATTTGCCCATGATGTCTGCGATGGTGGTGTTGTCTTCATCCAGGATTTCCACTGAGTACTTGAACACGGTTCAGTCCACCAATTCCAAACAGTCCCAGAGACTGTCATTCACATCCTCAGACATGCATTGTATTTCCTTTTGCAAAGGGTCCTCCCATTACAACTTCTGCTTGTAAGCTGTTTCCACATGTCGAAAGACTAATACCGGAAGACACAGCCTCAGAGTGAAGCGGCGACGATTTTTAACTGAGACTGGAATTAAGTTCTTCAAGTGATTCATCTGTGGAATTAATTGCTTCAGAGTGTTGTGGAGGTCAAACATTGAGTGCATGATGGTGCTGCCCCTTTATCAAGGTTGTGTATCCTTGGTTTTTTTTTTCCTTCGTGTGTTTGTAACTGCAATGGTTCTCGGATGTTGAGATTGGGTGGGTTGCAGAGCCAATTTCATGATCGCTAACACAAACTGCCTCAGGCCAAAATGCTTTCAAATGTAAAATCATCTGCAATGAAAGCGGTGTGGCCAATTCTCCCACCTCTGATTATCTCTGGTCTGGTTTAGTTTGGGTTGTTGTTTGCAAGTTGTCAGATTTTTAAACTGCTGGTAAAAGGGACAGCGACAAGGAAGAAGTTGTTCCATGCTGAATATCTCTCTGACGTCTCTCCTGCAAGACCTGGCATTCGATTTTATCCGTTTGGTCATTGGGTGCATATGGAGGCTGTTGGATTTATTTTGAACAATCATTAAGTTGGGACAGTCTGTTGGGTTTTCAGATGAGTGAAGTGATTCAGTCTTTTGTTCTCTTTTCTTTGTGTTTGATTCGATCCTCTGTATATAAACTCTGTTTTATTTAAACCGATGAATGTTTATCTGCTCCATTAAACTTGGAATATCCACTTTATACATGCATAAAACCAGCAGAAACGTTAGGGTCTGGGGGCTACCATCTTAAAATACTTTTAGAGGGTCTGGTCGATAACAGTTGTATTAAAAATAGTGAAATATGCGTTCTTGGTTGGTAAGGGAATCAAAAGTTGTGGGGAGAGGGCCAGTATTGAGAAACAGATCATTCATGATCAAATGACAGAGCAGACACGATGGGCTGAATGGTCCTATTCAGCTACTGCATTGTATCGCGGAATGATCCCGTCTATGACAAAATTTATGGACGGAAACACAAACAGCTCCAACATGGAAAAAGTGTGTGTATCGCTTCCTTGGTTAAACATGGAAGAAACAACTGGAATCCTGCCTTTCATTGAACATTTCCCTGTCTTTTCTTTCTCTTGTCTTCGGTCCTTGAACTGACGTAGCAATTCCGCAATCAGGATGCAGGAGGTACATATGTTGATATTTTGATTTTTCCCAGGTTGCCGAAATGTACCTTTGAGAGCAATATGTGCACAGTGACCTGCCATAGGGTTCACTTGTCCTTTTTCAGGAGAGAGAATCTCATGATCAGACAGAGACAGAACCACACCTAGAGGGACACAGGAACACGCCCACACCCTCACATACACGCATGGACATGCAAGCAGAAGCACATCCACACACAGAAATGCAGGCAAAGTAAGATATAGGAACATACTGACAAGTAAGAACACATACACGCGCATACATTCAGCTCACAAACATGCACACGTGCACAATAATACAGTCGAATTTACATGTGAGAACACACCTGTACAAAGACGAAAGAAATATTCCCATACCCTCATAACACCCAGGAATACAATCACAGTCAAGAATGGGGCACACATACTCACATAGGCTTAAGCATGCACGCGCACATGCACAGACACACACAAACAAATGAAAACAGGCATACTATGACAGAGAGGAACACACCCACGTTTGGTCAGAATGGATACACGTCCCCACACAAATAAATACAGTCATACTGAAAGAATTGAACAAAACTACATACGCATACATGCACACACATGCATACAGATATACTCACAGAGAAAGGAATACACCATGTACATACCGAACGCACGCATATCCACACACACAGAAATACAGTCATACTGAGATATAGGAACGCAGACACAGAATCACACCCACAACCTCACACACTTACATAAACAAACTCAGAGTTAGAGACATTACACACCAACCTGCAAGAAAGACAGCAACTTATTGTACATATGCAAAAACACATTCAAACACAGTTATGGAACCATCGCCACAACTAGATATAGACAGAGTGACACACAGAAACAAACGCACAGAGATCCTGCTGGGGGCACAGAAAGATCATGACTTACGGACAGACAGCCAAACAGAATCTCAACAACATACTCATTTGCTTAAACAAGAGCACAGCCAGGCAGAAACATACTCCCCAATCCCACAATAATCTAATTACATTCAGAGACATACACACATCGTTTCACAGAACATACACACACACAAAACCATATAGTCATTGAATTGCCATCCCAAAAACAGCATACATACTAAGGCACAAACACAACAGATGCATATGTGCAAAACACAGACAGATATGCAATCACTTAGATACAGTAACATACGCCAACATAAAAATACCCACCATCACAGAAACGATCTCAGACAGACTGAATGACATTCCCAAACACATGTACACATGAATCGAAATACTTCTCAACAAAGACGAAGGAAAAGTCACTCTGACATGCATAAAGACAGTCATAATGTGCCACACTCAGGGACATGTCCAAGAACAAACACTGAGGGTCTCACACACACACACACACACACACACACACACACACACACAGGGAGATCCCCACAAAGGCAATGAAGACCCACACCTCATACACACACACACACACACACACACACACAGGGAGATCCCCATAAGGGCAATGAAGACCCACACCTCACACACACACACACACAGGGAGATCCCCACAATGGCAATGAAGCTTCCTCTCCTAACACACACACAGGGAGATCCCCAGAAAGGCAATGCGGCACCTCTCCCACCACCCCACACACACAAGGAGATCTCCTCAAAATGAAATGAAGCTACCTCTCCTCGCCCCACATCCAGTAAGATCCCCACAAAAGGAAATGAAGCCCCCTGCCACCCTGCCCCCACACACAGGGAGATCCCCACATAGGTAATAAAGCACCCTCCCCCCACCACACACACAGGGAGATACCCACAAAGACAATGATGCTCCCCCCTACACAGGGAGATCCCCACAAAGGCAATGAAGCCCACTCACCCCCCAACACACACATAGGGAGATCTCCACAAAGGCAATGAAGACACCACACACACACACACACACACACACACACACACACACACACACACACACACACACACACACACACACACGTAGATCCCCACAAAGACAATGAAGTACGCTCACCCCATCCCCTCACACACAGGGAGATCCCCACAAAGGCAATGAAGCCCCCACCCCACACACACAGGGAGATACCCACAAAGGCACAGAAGCCCCCACACCCCCACCAACACACACACAGGGAGATATTCACAAAGGCAATTAAGCCCCCTGCCACCACCGCACACACACAGTGGGAGATCCCCACAAAGGCAATGAAGCCCCTTCCCTCCACACACACATACACAAGGAGATCCCCCAAAAAGGCAATGAAGCCTCCTCTCCCCCAACACACACAGGGAGATCCCTACAAAGGCAATGAAGCCCCCGCTCCCACACACACACACACATATACACAAGCACCCTCACACACAGAAAGGGAAACGCGTGAACAGACTTCCCGCCCAGCCACAGGGAGAGTAATGGGAGATGACCAAACTCCAGCAGACTAACTTACAGTAATGTGTCAAACTATTGCTGGCTGTAGCTGTACACTTTGTATTTTGCAAATCACTGTCTGGCGAAAGATCAGTGAATGAAGTGATTTGAGTCAATGCAAGTGAACATGTGCTGAACAGAGACAAGATGTGTCTGACATGGTCAATGTGCAAAAAAGACATAGAGAGCGCGTAAGAGTGACAGAGACAGAGAGACAAGAAGGATAGATTTAGAGGAAGATAGAGAGACTGACAGGCAGACAGATAGTTAGGCAGAGAGAGAGAGAGAGAGAGAGAGAGAGAGAAATGGACGATACAGGCAGGGGCACATACAGAGTGAGACAGAGGGAGAGAGCAAGAAGCAAAGAGATGGGGACAGCACGAGAGAGGAAGAGAGGAACAGACAAAGACAGACAGAAAGAGACAGAGAGAGAGAGACAGAAATAACCTTATGAATGAAGGAGACAGAAGATGGACGCAATAAACATATTCAAGTACAAATGTTCATGAAACAATAACCCATTCAGATGAGGCGATCACCGGCCCACTGAACTTTTATCTTGTTATAATAAAGTGTTTATTGTGAGCTGAACAGAGAGAGGCTGTCAGTCTTCATGGTGCAGGATGGACTGTTTCTGTCCCTCCCCACTCCGCTCCTGCAAGTAAAATTCAGAGACCCCGCCTGCCACAGTCTTTAACACTCATCCACAGTGCAGTGCATGAAGGCCAAATGTCCAAGCCGGAACCCATCACTCAGAGCCTGTCCATCACTTGGAATCTCTCCTGCAGCCTCTTTGAAACCTACCCTGCCCCATTACCTGCTGTTCCTTTGTCATAACCTTCAATATCATTGAAGGGGAATGCAGATAAATTATTGCTAATGTTTTGAGGGATGATGTAGGAGGCGTGCTCAGGTGAAAAAGGAAATGCGGGTTTGATGGTACAGTTGCATCAATCGCGATTTTCTGGGCTGGCAGGGCAATCAGAAATGAAGGGCTGAATGGCCTGTCGATGTTCATTGTGTGCTCCCGTGTGTGTCAATCCGTGAGTCCATCAGGGGTAGCAGCATGCTCTTGAGCATCGTGAATGGTAATCCATTCTGCTATTGCCCTCCCCATCCTCCACTGAGTGTTATACTCAAATCCATGTACTTGTGCTGATGGAATCCTGGCCGTACATCGTCAATTCCTGCACTAGGAACACTGCAGCTGCCTCTGGAGCTCTCTCAGTTGTTTTGCTAATTCATTAAGTGATGAATTTACATGACCAGTTGGTGCACTGCATTCCTGAACTTCGCTCTGAACTTGGATAGAGTCGCTGCATAAAATACTGTGTTTGTGCTGCAGCTGAAATCCTTCAGCATTTCTGCAGTGAATGAAAGATTGATGACAGGACTCCACCTCCAACGATACCCTCCTTTAATGTGATAGTACAACACGTCTGCACCATGCATTAACCACAGAAGTATGAAGCTGATGGATATGATGAAGAGGGAAATCATTGACTTCCTCCGGCTCTCCATCGCTGCATCTTTCTGATTGTCTCCCTTCCTCTGACCCATCAGGCTCCTGCGTGCTCGACTGGCCACTAAAATGTGCCTTACCGTCAGAGTGTTCATCCACAGAATTAACACGAATGGGATTAAAGGGGTTAAAATGATATCGAACCACTTAAACCCCAACCACCTGGGATCAGTATGATAACTTGACTTTGTTTGACAATACCACTGAACATTGTTAATTATCCTCCCAGGTTGAAACTGAAAATAGTAGGGAATGTTTTTTGAACACAGTAGAATGCTGGTTGCAGCCAGAGCCACAGTTAAGGCTTTCTCTGTCCAATATTTTCTCTTCTGTTTCAGACAGGAAATGGCCATAAAACGTTCAAAGGAGAAAAGGACAGTGAACCAGACGGAACAGTCTGTGGCTGCTCGAGCTAAGGCATTGACAGCACTGCACACAGGAGTGATATTCAGGAAAGACCCTCGGTAGTAAATGAATTTGAATTGAAACAGAATAATCTCCGTGAGAATGAACAGGATGTCCGATGTTGCCATGGCCATCAGGCAGTGCTTTGTGCAGTTGGAGAGGCCGCATTTTCCCCGTGCGAGAACCAAAACTACCAGGAAATTAACTGAAAGACACAGGAGGTAAAATGCAAATCATTAATTAAGGATCAAACATCCTCTGTTTCGGTTCAGAGAGCAATAGAAGATCTCAGCACCTAACAGGGGCAGCTGGAAGTGTTCAGATATGGAGTTTGACTGTGACATCTTCAATGGCCTGACGCATTGTTTGAAGCAGCTCAATCCTGTATTTGATTAATTGTGGGCAGGCAATCAACAGATGGCAGAGGGCATCTTTTTAAAGATGAAAAGTAAGAGGTTCAGAGGGGGTCTTAGCAAGATGTTTACTCCTAGAGAGTGGTGAGGGCGTGGTCATTCATTGCCTGGGAGAGTCGTGGAAGCAGGAAACCTCACAAACTTCAAAAACGACCTGGTTGAACACTTGAAGCGTCACCGTATTTGAGACGACATGTCTCGTGCTAGAAGCTGGGGCGGGTATAGATTTCGTGCAGCTTTTATAGCACAAAGTGTGTGGAACGAAGGACCTCTTCGCTATGGTTGGATTCCATTATTCTAAGAATTACTTCTGTGGGAAGACTGGGTAGTGAAGCAATTTAATGTAATGACTGAAAGGGATTTGAATGCTTAAAACATGAAACAGAATCAGATATAAATGGCACAAACCAACAGGTATGGCAGCATCTGTGGGGACAGAAACAGAGTTAGTGGAATCACTGTTCATCATAGCATTTTCATCGAAACATTGGTCATTGAACTCAAAACATCATCTCAGGTTTCTGCCCACACAAGATCCTATCATTTCAACCAAAACACAGGGATTCGTTTCGAGCAGGGAAATGAGTTTGAAAGTGTTGATATTCAAGTAGAATGGAACATTTGGTAAACTGCTCTTCACTTACCGGGTATAGTTGGAGTCATGAAGATGTACAACACAGAAACAATTCGTCGCCCAAATTGTTCATATAGTTCAGATATCCTAAATTAATCTAGTCTCGTTTGCCCCTATCTCCCACTAAAATCTTTATAAACATTTACTCATCCAGATAACTTTTAAATGTAATTATACCAGCCACCATCACGTCCTCCAGCAGATCATTCCAAACATGCACCACCCTTTGCATGAAAAACTTACCCTTTAGGTCCCTTTTAACTTTTTCCCCTCTCACTCTCAATCTATCCGCTTTAGTTATGGACTCCCTCAACCCATGGAAAAGAACCTTTCCACTTAACTTGTCCATGATCCTTATTGTTTTATAAACATCTAAGAGTTACCCCTCAGCCTCCGAAACTCCAGAGAAAACAGACCCAAACTTCTCAGCATTTCCCCATAGCTCAAATATTGCAATCCAGGCAACATCCTTATGAATCTTTTCCGAACTAATTCAAGTGTCAAGAAATCCTCCCTTTTGGAGGAAGACCAGTAATGCACACAATATTCCAAAAGTGGCCGGACCAATGTCCTGCATATACACAACATACTCTCCCAATTAAAATACTAAGTGCACTGAACAATAAAAGAAAGTATACTAAGCGTCTTCTTCACCATCCTATCTACTAGAGACATCATGTTCAAGGATCAATGAACCTGCACTGCAAAATCACTTCTTTCAGCAATATTCTCCAGGACCTGACCATTAACTGTACATGTCCTGTTCTGATTTGTCATTCCAAAATGTAGCAGCTCACATTCATCTGAATTAAAATCTACCTGCCTATCCTCAACCAATCTGCCTATCCTCTGATCAAGAACCGTTGTACACTGAGAAACATTTTTCGCTGACCAATCCAACTCTAATTTTGGTGGCATCTGCAAACTTACCAACTGTATCTCCAATGTTCACATCCAAAGCATATAAATGAATGAGGAGACGCAGTGGATTCAGCACCGATCCTTGTGGCACACCACTGGCCACTCGCCTCCAATCTGAAAGCAACCCTTCACTACCACATTCAGTCTTCTACCTTCAAGGGACTTCTGTTAAAAATGTTGTGTCTCCATTGGTTCAATGCAATCTAACCTTGCTAACTACTCTACCATGAGAAAACTGATTGAATGCCTTCCCGAAGTCCATAAAGATCATATTCGCCGTTCTGTGTCATCAATTCTCTTCGTAACCTGTTCTAAAAACAGAATCAAGTTCGTGAGTTATATTTTCCCATGGCACAAGGCCATGTAGACTGTCTTTCATCAGTCATTGCCAATTAAAATACATGTAAATTCTCTCCCAGAGGAGTCCCTCCAATAACTTCCCCACCACCAATATCAGATATACCAGTCTATAGATACCTGCCTTTTCCTTACTACCTTTCTTTAAGAGTATCACCACGTCAGTCGACCTCCAATCTTCCGGCATCTCACTTGTGACGATCGATTATACAAATATCTCAACAAGGTGCCGAGCAATTGCTTCCCCAGCTTCCGAAAGAGTGCCAGGATACATCTGATCTGGTCCTTGGGATTTATCAACTTTTATACGTTTTAAGACATCCAGCACCGCCTCTTCTGCAATATGGACAATTTTCAAGAAAACACTATCTATTTCCCTAAATTCTGTATCTTCCATGTCTTTCGCCACAGTAAATAATGATGAAAAGATACTCAATTAGTATTTCCCCCAACCCCAGCATTTCCAAACATTGGCTACCTTGCTGATCTTTACAGGACCCTATTTTCCCGTTAGTTAGGCTTTTGTCCATAATATATTTATGAGACCCCATTGTTTTCTCCTTAAACCAATTTGCAAAAGCCATCTCATGTTCCCTCATTGATCTCCTGATTTCCCTCGGAAGTATACATTTTTATAATTATCCAAGTATTCACTCGACCTCTGCGATCTGTATCTCAAATATGTGTCCATCTTTCTCTTCCCAAAACATCAAATTCTTTCGTCATCCAGCATTCCCTGCACTTACCAGCCTTGCCTTTCATCCGAACAGGAAGATACTGTCACTGGACTCTCGTTGTCTCATGTTTAAGATTTTCCATTCTCCCCTGTCCCTTTACCTGAGAACATCTGTCCCCAGTCAACCTTTGAAAGTTCTTACCTGGTTCTATCAAAATTGGCTTTTATGAAATTTCAACTTTTAGCTCCGGTCTATCCTTTTCCATCAGTGTACTAAAATTAAGAGAATTATGGACGCTGGCTCCAAAGTCCTCCCCATCTCACAACTCAGTCACATTCCCTGCCTTATTTCCTAAGTTTTGTGCCTTCTCTAGTAGGCCCATCAACACACTGAATCAGAAAAATGTTCTTGTACACACTAACCAAATTCCTCTCTATCTAAACCCTTAACACTACGGAAGTCTCAGTCTCTGTTTGGAAAGTTAAAATTCCCTACCATTCCCACTCTATTATTCTTACAGAGATCAGAGATTGCCTTCCAAAGTTTCCCTACAAATTCACGCTGTCGGTGGGGAATCGGTCCATAATACAATCCTCATTAGGTGATCATTCCTTTCTTATTTCTCAGTTCAAACCAAACGACTTCCCTGTACGTATTCCGAGGAACATCCTGTAAGTACAGCCGTAATACCATTCCTTATCAAATACACAACTTCTCCTCTTCTCTTGCTTCCCCTTTCTTTCCTTCCCTCAGCCTTTGTATTCTGCAGCATAAAGCTGCCAGTCCTGCCCACCCTTAGCCACATCTTTGCAATTGCTATGATTTCTAAATCCCATTTTTCTAACCATTCCCTAAGTTCATCTGCCTTCCTTATTTGGAATCTTGTACTGAAATGAATTCAATTGAATTGATCAGTCTTAACTTGTTCTCTGCTTTGTTCCTGCCTGCCCTGACTCTTTGACCACCTCCTTTTCCCAAATGTACCAGTCTCAGGCTGATATTTGTCTCACAATCTCCCTGGGTCCCACCAAGTCCACTGGTCCCCCGCCCCCAACACACCCCGACCTTATTAGTTTAAATCCATCTTAGCAGCTCGAGCAAATCTCTCTGCTAGTATATTAGTCACCTTCCAATTCAGATTCAATCCGTCCTCCTTTTACAGGTTATTTCTCCCACTGGTTCCAGTGATAACAAAGTGTGAACCCTTGTCCCCTGCACCAGTACCTCTGTCACACATTCATCTGCTCTATCCCAGTGGTCATACGCTCACTACCTAGTGGAACTGAGAATTATCCAGGTATTACTACGCTCAAGGACCTCCTTTTTACTTTCTGCCTAACTTCTTATATTCTCCCTTCAGAATTTCATCTTTTTTTTCCTTCCTATGTCGTTAGTTCCAATGTGCATAATGACCTCCTGCTGGTGCCACGCTCCTTTGAGAATATTCGGCACCTTCCCCAAGAGATCCTTAATCCTGGCAGTAGCAAGAGAGCATTCCATTTTGATTTCTCACTCTTGACCGCAGAAACATCTGTCTGAGCCTTTGAGTACCAGAACTGATCGTTTGGAAACTGACGTACTACTTGTTACATTAGAGCCAGACTTGGGACCAGAAACGTGGCTGTTCGTGTTGCATTCCCCTAACAGTCTATCACCGCCTATGTTTTCCACAAGAGCACACTTGTTTAAAATGGGTGGAACGACCGGAGACTCCTGCACTACGTGCCTTGCTTTCCTACCTTTCCTGGTGGTAACTCATCAAACTGATTGTATCTGTGGTTATTCTCTCTTCCTATAAGTGCTATCCATCACACCCCGGACTCCTATAAATTCCTCATTACCTCAATCTGCTGATCCAATCCAATCCATGCGATCTGATGGGATTCAAAACCGAACACACTTTCAGTAGATCCTAATCATCAGTAACATGTCAGCTGTCCAGAACATCTTCTCCAAAACTTCTATTTCCTTGCTTCTCGGTTGTTTTCTGACATGCTGTTCATTTCTAGCACTTTACTGCTGTGTCAGACAGCAGTGTAGTTTTCTCTGCCTCTCTCTTTTCGCTGAGCCTGTGATCTCCAGCTTTGTCTCTCTCCCTCCTTTTTAATATGCAGTTGCTTAGGTCTTTGTTTTCCCCAAATTTCGAAAACAATGCAATAGCTTATAAAACAATAATTACTCTTCCTGGAGTTAATGGAAATAAGCTCTGCCACCGAAGATCCCGCAAAAGAAGGAGCAGCTCTTGCAGCTGCCATCTTTGCCCGTCCGCCACATAGAACTTCCTAGAATCGGCTGGTCACGACAGTACAAAAATCATGAGTTGTTGCACCTGAGAAGATATTATTATTATTTGACGGCTAATGCTAACAGATCAGAGAAATGTTTGTTTCATCATTAAAGGCACAAACCACGATAGAAGCCACAAAACACAGATAAGTCTGTGAGGATAAACTGAGGATTTGTGAACTCACTGAATCCCTCATTTTTTTTTTTGGAAAGTGAACAACTCCTTGTCATGTTTAGCAAATGCTCCATATTTTTTCTTAAACATTCAGTCATCAAATAATGCAAAATGCAAATCTAGAACTGTGACTTTTTGATACATTCTCTGTGTTAACTGACTCAAATAGTTTGGGGATGTGCTTGTTCATATTTTTTGAATAAACGACACAATGCAAAAGAAAACAGGCAAATCAGTGCTGCAATTATTGAGTGTGACAGCTCCAATTCTTTGTATAATAAAATATAATATGGTAAACATTCAGTCTGTCTGACTTCTATTGTGTTCTGATTATGTCAGGGACAATAAACATTTGAAGTGAGAATCCAAATACTCAGCAGTTCATAAACAGTACAAGATTTCAAAGTACTTCTTTAAAAAAATATTAGTTTTTTAATGAGAATAACGAAACAAGGTAAGCAATACTAACGTAATGAATTATTAAATCCTGATGTTCCGAACTTAGTTAATATTACTCCTCCCCATGTTGAAATCACTTTATGCATTGTAAAAATTATAAAGCAACAAACACTTCTTTAGTGAACAACTGGAAGGGCGCCACAGCCCACTGAAATTCAATTATATACTTCACCATGTTCCAGTGGTGGAAACTGACAACACAGAAACAGACTATTTAAGGCACCAAGCGAATTCACTTTAACAATACTCAGTCTTTCTACAATCTCACAGAAAAGCTCGGAGGTTGTGGCACTGCAAGATATCATTCATGCCTGCACCAACTAAATAAACTAGCTACCTGCTCTGATCCCACTTTCCAGCACCTTGTACACAGTGTTGAAGGGATGTACACTTCACATGTTGATCCAAGCTCCCTAAGAATGAGTTAAGGTTTGTCACCTCAAGTCACCATCAAAACTGGGCAGTGAATTCCAGTTGCACGATCATCTTCCAAGTGAAATGATACGCCTAAATTTTCTTGATAATCCTCCCATCAATCTTTCTTACTCTGTGTCACTGGTAAATGGTCCTGCATTCGAGGAGACAAGTCTCCATCCATGACCATGCTAATTTTGTACATCCCAATCATGACAAAATCTCATTCACTTCTATTTAGTGAAAATCCATCTTTCCTCAATGCTGCAGTAATTTCCACATGCTAACACCATTCTTGTAAATCTATTCTATACTCTCCACGGTGCAATTCTATCCTCACTGCTAGGTGATGACCAGTACTGTGCACAAACCCATCGGTGTGAGCCACCCGATGTCGCATGTAGTTCCAGTATTACAGGTCTGGTGGCGGGGAGGGAGGGTATTTGTTTTGCGTTGGCTGTGGTGCAGAGTGAGAGAGGAGTACGTTTGGGAGGGTAATATTGAATTACGTCTCAGTGGGATATCTGATCAGGATCTGCGATATACAATGGACTTGAATGGATATAGTAGGGCGCAAACTATTTGACGTGTGGGATTAGTGTATCAGTTCCTCAGGAGTTGGTGTAAGTGTTTAATCGCCTCACTTCTGTTCTGACACCAGCTGATTAATTACAGAACCAAACAGATCCTCGAAGAAATCCAGCCTGATGGATCATAACCGTATTACGTTTGATTTAACAAAGTGATCTCTTGCTGAATTATAAACACGCAATGCTGCAAATATTGGTTCCACACCAAAACAGAGACTTATTTCAAAAGAAGTGACGGTAAAATAGAATGAGAATCTAAATTACATTGGTGCTGGAAAAGCACAGCAGGTCAGGCAGCATCCGAGGAGCAGGGAAATCGACTTTGAGGGCAAAGTCCCTGATAAATGGCTAATCTAGATTCTGTTTTCCAGCATCTGCAGTCCTTGTTTTTACCCCGTTAAAATACAATAAACCAAACTACATACTTGTTATGCAGATTCAAAGGCAATGAACACACAGTAAATGTATAACTCTCATTAACCCCAAACCACTATATAAATAAAGCAAAAGGACATGACTTTTATATATTATGCAAAACACGACTTCGAGTGTCGTTACAATGAAACAACCCTGACAAATATTCACACCAGAATCCCTTTATATAGCAATTGGTTAAATGCTTGTGATTGTCACTTGTAAACTGGAACTGCAGTGAATTCCTTTATGGAGCTACTTCATAGCTGAGTGTCAACGTACTCAGGTTTTACCCATCGCTTCAGAGATTTTTCTTGTCCCAACACTTCTGTCTGGGACGAACACAACATTTTCATTCAAAGGCAATGAAATTTACTGCAACTCAAATGTCCTTCGCATGAGCATAGTTCTACACATCCAATCATTTCCAGGGTCTGACTGGAACTAAAAGAAATGACATAAATGAGATCAGTGAAAGCAAATCTTTCTCAGTTAAGTGTTTCTTCCTCCATCACTTATTCCAGAACTCTTCAACAATTCTTTCAGGCTCCATTATCACCATGCTGGGTTGCAATCATCAAAAAGAAACACAGGTTCACTCATGCATAAAGCCATTGAGCCGAAAGCCAAAGCTCAAACGCAATATTTAATACAAATTTATGTTCTTGCAGAAATAACTTCAACTTCAGATGCGCAGAGAAGCCTACTGCTTATTCACTCATCAAATCAGATAAACATGCAAACTAACTGATTTTGCAAACTCGACATAAAAATGCCACGTTAAAAATCACAAAACACCAGGTTATCGTCCAACAGGTTTAATTGGAAGCACACTAGCTTTCGAAGTGACGCTCCTTCGTGAGGTGATAGTGGAGGGCTCGATCGTAATACAGAATTTAGAGCAAACATTTGCAGTGTGATGTAACTGAAATACATTGAGAAATTGACTGTCTGTTAAGTCTTTCATCTGTTAGAATACAATAATATTTTCACTTCTTTCATGTGTAAATCACAAAACCTTTTTCTTAAAGTTGCATTCCCGGGTTAGCTGTTAACAATGGTGATAGCGAGACAATATGTTGAAGGTGTTAGCCCCCTGTGTTCTCTGTCTGTGACATGATGTTTAGTTTGATTCTAATCTAAAAAGTGAGATAACAGAGTTTTACATAAATTCATGTTGTGTTTGAGCTCAGAGTTCTGCATGAATGTCTGCAGTTTTTGAGCAAAGTGCAATGTAACTCTCCAAGCACAATTTCACCCCACAAAATATATGTGTGCATGTGGGTCTTTGTTTGTCTGTGTGAGTGTGTCTGTCTGGGGTGGGGGTTTTGAGTGTGAGAAAGTGTGTGTGTGTCGTGAGTGCAGAGTGTCTTAAATCTCTGAGATGGTGCACGTGTGAGTGTGGGAGTATGCATGTCTATAAGGGTGTGTGTGGGTGTCTGTGTGCACGTCTGTGTGTACCTGTGGCCGTGTGTATGTGAGAGTGTGTGTAGTAATATCTGTGTGTGTGTGTTGTGCAATGGTGATCACCTGTAATGTGACATTATCCCAAGGACAAGGTTGAGGACCTCCCTATGGGTACAGAACTTAGCTATCAGCCTCTCCTCGGCCACTTTCCTCTGCTGCCTGTCCCGAAGTCCAACTTGGAGGATGGTCACCCGAAGGTCCGAGGCTGAATGTCCTGAACCACTGAAGTGTTCCCCAACTTGGGGGGAACCCTCCTCTCTGTTGATTATTGTGCGGTGCCCATTCAACCGTTGTCGTAGCCTTTGCTCGGTTTCCCCAATGTTCCATACCTTTGGGCATCCTTGACTGCAACGTATATGATAGACAACGTTGGCTGATTCACATGAGTACCTGGCACGTACAAGGTGGGAGGTGTTCCCATGCGCAATAGTCAAACAGATCATTGTTCGTAGCAAACTACCCGGCTCTCAGGACAACTCCATACAACCTTGTCACGGTGGACGCTGCAAGGCATGTCAGGTTGTGGACATAGATACCACTATTAAGCATGGGAACACCTCCCACATTGGACATGCCCTCCACTATCAACTGATGAAGGAGCGTCACTCCGAAAGCTAGTGTGCTTCCCATTAAACCTGTTGGTGTGTGATTATTAACTTTGTACACCCCAGTCCAACGCCTGCATCCCCAAATCATAAAAATATCACGGCCGATATTTTTACAAAGTGATTCATTTTATTAATTCCACCGAAAATCTTTGTAGTCTTCGATCGAATTGAGGATTTCTGGATGGTTCCCAGAAGAGAGGAATAATTTTCCAAGGAATTCCTGCGGAATCTGCGATGATGTGGATTCCACGGGGTCGCTGTAATCTGAAACTTAATTACTGATTGTCTGCCACTGTGTGACTTTTGGGTGCAATATTGCCAGGTACAATTGTCAGTGGTGGAGGAAACCCGCAGAGAATCATCAGATAGATTCACAAAAACTCATAGGTGTAAGGCACTTACCAGGAATTGTCACAAACGGAAGGGTCGTAACAAATATTTTCCACACAACAGAAAATATAAACGTCATTTTCTTCCTCAATCACTTTGTGATGTCAATTTCTCTGTACTCAATGCCGAGGTGATAAAGTCTCAAAGCCTTTCATTTATGTCTGCTGGCATCGTCTGGGGGACTGTTACATTACAATATGGTTCAATCCATTTATTTACAAAATTGAACAAACAGGTGACAGCGGTGAGTTAACTCTCAGTTGTCACGGAGCATTTTTAGAACTGATGTTTATTGGATGATGCAAATCTCAATTGGACGACAGCAAACATTGGAAAATGCATATTGAAGAAAATCGTAGACTCCTTACAATGTGGAAGTGGGCCAATTGGCCCATCGAGCCCACATCAACCCTGCAAAGACTATCCCACCCAGACCCACCCACTGTCCATGTTAGGCAGCAGTGCTAAGCACTGAGCCACTGTGCCAACCTGTCCACCAGCATTGACAACCCAACACCATCTCTGAAATCTCATTTTACTTCAATGTCATCCTTCCCTTGCATTTGACCATTGGAAATTAAATTCCGGTTGTTGAATGTCTCTCTCTGAGAAGTGTTCTCCTCAACACTGGTATGTGGCTTCTCTGGTTATCAGCGGCTGCTCTATGAAACGATGATAGTAGGTTAACGGAGACGACACATTGTATGTTTTAATAAATCAAACATTGTGATCGAAATCCTCACCCTCCACTGACACAGTGTCTGAATCAAATATAACTCCTCCAGTGCAGGCAATAATTGAAATCAATAAAATAATCACTGAAAATTGCCTTCAAAGGCTATGCAAACTCCGGTCAATAAAAATCCTTCTTCTGGGATACGAATGTCCTGGACATTTTGCAGAGCTGACTCTGAGACACACCTGACATGTGCAGAAGCACAAGGGCCTGAGTCATTCTCTCTTCCCTGCAGTGTACTGAGCATGGATAGAGAAGAAACTTCAAGCATCTGATTGATGGTGGATTGGTACAGTTTCAAGCGAAATGTAGGAATGAGGCTCGGGAGGCATTTGCACACTCAATTATACAGAAATTTAAAATTCTGGAATTGTTTGAGCAGGAGTCAATGTTGGTAATGAGCCCTGCAGTGATGGGGAATTGGGAATTGATGTGAGGAATGCTAAAGAACAGAAAACAGAGAGCAGGAATAAATCTGACTTATTCATGTTCTTCGGCTGATATTAGTGACTACAAGAATTATCATTCCTCGTGTCACAGCCATTCATTATCTGGATCCATGACTGAGGTGATAGGATCATGTGTTACGTTGGTGATAACATAATGGTAGGTGGATAGTAAAGGAGCAGAGAGGAAGACTGAGAAAGGGAAGGACAGGTTCAGTGAGTGAATGAGCACAAAAATAGTCTGTGCAATATAATGTCGTGAAATGTGAAGAATTCTTCAACCATTTCAATCTTGAAAGATTTCAGACTACCAATAACGTTTCGATGCTTACCCCAGTCGTAAATCAAGAGGCAACAGGAATCCTTGCGTTCCATTCAGTGTCAGTAGTTTCTATTATTCTCTTGAAACCATTTCTCCTATCAGACCCTTTCAAATTTGAGGAATTCCACCCTGTGTTTGCGTCATTTCGGTCCCTCATATTGATCCCTTTTAGTTAAGTTATCAGTCTGGTCAATCGATGCTGCACTCAAATAGACATGGAAGCAAAACCTGGTCGGTATTTTTCGTTTTTTCCCCACTTATAAAGTCAGTTTGGTGCTGTGTTAACATCAAGTTGCAGCAGTGTTCAAAGCTAAATTGATTGACTCTTTCAGAATCATCCGTCCTGACTCGACAGAGTCCAGGAAGATCTATTGTCTCAAAAGTGCCGAGGGTCGAGAATATGACGTTACAACTTCATCACATTTTTGGGGTGGGGTGGGGTGGACTACGAGTTGGGCAGGGAGAGGGAAAGTGTGGAAAATGAGGAAGCCCTCGTCCACATTGGCGCCAAACCTTCAGAATCTTGCATCCTACCATGAATCACTCCATAGAACATAGAACATAGAAAAATACAGCGCAGCACATGCCCTTCGGCCCTCGATGTTGCGCCGACCGAAGCCTTCCTAACCTACACTAGCCCAATAACCTCCATATGCTTATCCAATGCCCGCTTGAATGACCATAAAGAGGGAGAGTCCACCACTGATACTGGCAGGGCATTCCATGAACTCACGACCCGCTGAGTGAAGAATCTACCCCTAACATCCGTCCTATACCAACCTCCCCTTAATTTAATGCTGTGTCCCCTAGTAACAGCTGACTCCATACGCGGAAAAAGGTTTTCACTGTCAACCCTATCTAAACCCCTAATCATCTTGTACACCTCTATCAAATCGCCGCTAAACCTTCTTTTCTCCAATGAGATCAGCCACAAGTACCTCAGCCTCTCCTCATACGATCTTCCTACCATGCCTGGCAACATCCTGGTAAACCTCCTCTGCACCCGTTCCAGTGCCTCCACGTCCTTCCAATAGTATGGCGACCAAAACTGTACACAATACTCTAGATGCGGCCACACCAGAGTCTTATACAACTGCAACATGTCCTCAGGACTCTGGAACTCAATTCCTCTACCCATAAAGCCCAGTACGCCATATGCCTTCTTCACAGCACTATTTACCTGGGAGGCAACTTTCAGAGATCTGTGTACATGGACACCAAGATCCCTCTGCTCATCCACACTACCAAGTAGCCTACCATTAGCCCAGTAATCCATCTTCTTGTTACTCCTACCAAAGTGAATGACTTCACACTTCGCTGCATTGAACTCCATTTGCCACCTTTCTGGCCAGCTCTGCAACTTATCTATATCCCGCTGTAACCTGCCACATCCTTCTTCGCTGTCCACCACTCCCTCGACTTTCGTATCATCCACAAACCTGCTCACCCAGCCTTCAAGCCCCTCCTCCAGGTCATTTATAAAAATGACAAACAGCAATGGTCCCAAAACAGATCCTTGTGGAACACCGCTAGTAACTGTACTCCAAGATGAATCTTTACCATCAACTACTACACTCTGTCTCCTTCCAGCCAGCCAATTCCTAATCCAAACCTCTAATGCACCCTCCATGCCATACCTCCGTAATTTCTGCGGTAGCCTACCATGGGGTACTTTATCAAACGCCTTGCTAAAATCCATATACACCACATCTACTGCTTTACCCTCGTCCACTTCCTTAGTCACCTTCTCAAAGTACTCAATAAAGTTTGTGAGGCATGACCTGCCCTTCAGAAAACTATGCTAACTATCCTTGATCACATTATTCCTATCCAGATGTTCATAAATCCTATCCCTTACAATTCTCTCTAAGACTTTGCCCACAACAGAAGTGAGACTCACTGGCCTATAGTTACTAGGGCTGTCCCCACTCCCCTTCTTGAACAAGGGGACCACATTCGCTATCCTCCAGTCTTCTGGCACTATTCCTGTAGACAACGATGACATAAAAATCAAGGCCAATGGCTCCGCTATCTCCTCCCTAGCTTCCCATAGGATCCAAGGATAAATGCCATCAGGCCCAGAGGACTAATGTCTTTTTACCCTTTCCAGTATTCCCCGGACCTCTTCCCTACATACCTCAAAGCCATCCATTCTAATCACTTGTGACTCAATATTCACATCAGCACCAAAGTCCTGTTCCTGAGTGAATACTGATGAAAAGTATTGATTTAGTGTCTCTCCAATCTCCTCTGCCTCCAAGCACAACTTCCCACTTACTATCCTTGTCTTGACCGATACCGACCCTAGCCATCCTTTTCTTCCTGACATACCTATAGAAAGCCTTAGGGTTTTCCCTAATCCTACCAACCAAGGGCTTTTCATGTCCCCTTCTCGCTGCTCTTAGGTCTCTGTTCAGATCCTTCCTGGCTACCTTATAACTCTCAATCGCCCCAACTGAACCTTCACGCCACATCTTTACATCGGCTGCCCTCTTCCCTTTTACAAGGGATTCCAATTCCTTATTAAACCACGGCCCCCTCACAAGACCCGTTCCTCCCTGCCTGACTGGTACATACTTATCAAGGACATCCAATAGCTGCTCCTTGAACAGGATCCACATATCATTTTTGTCCTTCCCTTGAAGTCTATTTTTCCAATCCACACATCCTAAGTCATGACTTACCGCAACATAATTTCCCTGCCTCCCCCCCCCCCCCCCCCCCCCCGATATAACTGTTGCCTGCAGTGCACACTTATCCCTCTCCATCACTAGAGTAAAAGTCACCGAGTTGTGGTCACTGTCCCCGAAGTGCTCGCCTACCTCCAAGTCTAACACCTGCCCTGTTTCATTACCGAGAAACAAATCCAGTATGACCTCACCTCTTGTTGGGCTGTCTACATATTGTGTTGGGAAACCCTCCTGCACTCTTTATTTACAAAAGATGAGCCTTTGACAGAAACCTGTCAGGTACTCAGCATCTCAGTATCGCTGATATTTACCCTTCATAATCAGCCTGGTTTCCCTGACTGACACAGACTAATGGCCCCAGTCAGGGATTTTATATCCAGTATAATCCAGCTACCCCACCTCATGACAATCAGTACCAGGGGGAAAAAGAAATGAGTTTCTGTTTATGCGGATTAACAATCGGGCAAGAAATTATAAAGCTGTTCCATGAGTGACTCCGAATGCTTCTTAGGCCGAAGAAGGCATGGTGGAAACATTGGTTCTATGAGGAAGGGCTTTGGCATCTCAGCCATTGGAAATATTTCTCCGGCTGGTATGACCTGAATACATTGTGATTGTTTGGTGTTATTTGGATGGGGCTTGCTACCGAGCTGTTGTTGGAGAATATTTAATCAGACCTGTCAGAGGATTGGGAATCTGGAATCAAACTCATTTTGAAGAGAAAGTAAGCTGGTCATTGGAAGGAGACAATCTGTCCCTGAAAGAGAAAAGCAATAGGATCACATTCTGGATGTGTTCAGATGTTATGCGTCTGAATCCTGGTCTTCAGGATCAAACTTCCCTCCCCTACCTCACAGATCTAGGTACAGAGTTATTTCCAGCAAGATTTTTTTGTTTCATTTTCGGGAGATGCTCAATAACATAGTTTGTATCGATTTTTTTTAAATTTTATTTTGTCTTTATGATGATGTGCGAGGTGTTTGTTCTGAAAGTGACTGCATGAATACATCAATATTTTGAACAGTTCACTACTGCCCAAGAACCTAAAGCCAGAGGCACATTGAAAGGACTAATTTATTACGTCACACAGCATTGGATTGACACAGGAGCACAGATGAAAGCATGTAGCAATCTGTTATATATTTCCAAAAATTACGAAAACAATGAGATAGCATTATGTCACAATATTGTTGTATTTGCAAGAATGCCCATAAAATGCTCAAATTGTTTAATAAGTTGGAGAATGAAGAAATTTAATTTGAAACTCAGAACCCTGAAGCTAACTAAAAAGAACAACAAGTAATTGATGCATAAATGGGCAAACGTGGACTGAGTTATCAGTGGATAGGGAATGGCTAAAGAGCATGAAACATCTTAATCAATCACAACACTAATTCAGTCACCTTTCGGACAAGAAGCAAACAGGAAAAGGTGACAATGGGCGGCGCTGACTGATTCCAGGACTGTTCGGGAAACTTTCTGATTCCCACCCATTTACCCAGACTGCACTAACGCTGTTGATGGAGAGCTGTCGCATCCAATTGCAGGTCTCGTTGCAAAAGCCAATTTTGGAGAGGACATCCCACGAGTTTGTATGCAATTTCTTGTAAATGGCCTTGTCCTGGTCCAGGCTGGTAAGGCAGATTGCCAACCTGACTGTCTCACACAATTACATCACTGAGAAGTGCGAGACTCTGAGAGAACGTTCTGCCAAGTACACCACAGGCTTTGTCAGGTTGAATCATTGATCCCAAAGCATACCTAACGTAGTTGGCGATAATCTCAGGCAGAATTCTGTAAGTTACATTTTGAAGTGTATCCGGTCGTCAGTCCTCCCTGTGCCCCTTCTAACTGTAGATGAGAGCGATGATAACTTTCGTGTTGTATTCACACAGGCTACCTGTTCAAAGCATACAGTTATCCACTTCCAGAGGTGCAGGCCAATCAGTTGCCACAGAGGTGAAAACAACTCAGATGGGCAATCCTCACTTCTGGATGCTGCACTCTTTCCTCTAGATTTGAGGGTGTTGGTCAGCTTCTTCAGAGGAAACAGCTGGTCCAGATTCTCCAGTGTGCTGTTGTCTAAGACCTCTGTGATACAGGACAGGAACAACTGTGCGACCGCGCTATCTGTGCACTTCATATCATATCGACTGGCAAAAAGGGATTTGCCGATCTTCAGAATGTTCTTCCCGGTGGTCGTGGTGTCAGTAGAAACCCTTTTAATCCAGACAGATCGGACAATTCTCCCGAAGGTCTGTTTCCACAAACACACAAAGATTGTTTGGTCTGTTCTTTTACCCACAAGCTGTACCAAAGGCCACAATTTACTCTCAGCAAACAGTTCACAGTTCACAGCTCGAAGCCCATTTCATTAAAAGAATGCAAATAACAAAAAGTCAGTAATGGACCTATCACCTCTGTCCGCCATCATTTCTGGTGCAGTGTTCACCTTCTCCTTTGTAAAGTCCCTGTGGGTATATGAACCGGAAGAGTTTGGAGGCACATGGGTCAAATGAGACAATTGAGTGTATCTGATCGGCATGGATGAGTTTGATTTGATTCAATTCGATTAATTTATTGTGGCGTGTACTTAAATGCACTGAAAAGCTTTGTTTATGAGCAGTGCAGGGAGATCACACGAAGTAATGATGTGCAGAACAAAAGATGTTGACAGAGGCATACAGGTTACATTGCGGAGGGAGTACAAGAGAGGTCAGCGTTAGAAAGATCAGCATTACTTGAGTCAAGAGAGTCCATTCAATCTTCTGATTACGTCTGGGCAGAAGATGTTCCTGAAACTGTTTGTTTATGGTCAAGTTTCTGTAGCTTCTGTTTAACGGAAGAGGTTTTTGGGTGTCATTACCGAGGTGTCAAGGGTCCAATGGAGTCCATCGATGGAAGTTTGGCTCACGTGAAGGCCTGGGTTGTCAGGATGTCTGACTGGGATGAGATCGAAGATTGATGCTGATAATGAAATGGTTGAATGAACATCAATTTCTGTTTGTGTTTCTGATATAGAGTCTGCAGTTCCTTTGGTTTTGTTCAGCCCCTTCTCTAGCCTGTTGCACAGGAGGTCATTCAGAAGTGGGAGGCAATGGCCCAGTGGAACTATCACTGGACTGTCAATCCACAGACCCAGGTAATGTTTTTCGGACACAGACACACGGCAGATGGCGTCATTTGAATTCCATAAAAGTCTGGAATTAAAGAAGCTCATGATGACCGGTTCAGAGAGGGGAACTGCCATCCTTTCCTTTCACTACTTCGTGTGAGTCCAGACGTATACCAATGTGATTGACACTGACCTGCCCTCTACGCAATTGGGGATGGGTGATAAATACTGATGCAAGCCAGCAATGCCCTTATCCCTGAATGAAGAAAAACAAAGCCCCTTCTTTAACCGGTAACAGAGGAATTGGAGGAGGCAATTTCACACATTTTTGAATTGGGAAAAGGGACCAGCAGAAGGCTATTCATCCCCTCTCAAGTGGGCAAGAACAGTCGATGGATATTACGTCAGTCCACACTGTTGGACTTGAAAAAATCAAGGCATGCGGTTAAGGGTAGGTGTGAGGAGAGGGAATTTGTGTGACGTTCAATTCCAATTATATAGGGAATGAGGAACAGTCGGTGAGGAGGACAGAAGTGATCCTTGAAGGCAATGCAACAGGGAGGCAGCTAATTGTGTCAATGGACAGAGTGTGAGCAAGGCTCATTATTGAATTTGAACTGATGAGACCATTTGCTGATAGCTTACAGAAAAGCAGTACTCCTCCCCACAACACTGATTAAAGATGGATATCATCTCCCTTACTCTGCATGTCATCCTTTCTCTAGTCCCTAGTATTTAATCATCAATATTATCCGGTATGCACTCCACTCTCTTCCCCAGTGTTTAATTATCTCCCGATTACTCAGTCTTTCAATTTCTCTCTCTCTCTCTCTGGATATAAGCCTCTGTCCGTATTCCAACCCTCTGTTCACGACCTTGTATTTACTCCTTTCCCTATATGTCTGGATTTAGCCTCTACGTTGATTCTTTGCACAACCCAATCATTATCTGCATTTGATCTTCTCTATTTCCTTGTAGTTACCCATCGCTCTTCCTTTGTATTCAGCTAGGAGAAAGTGAGGACTGCAGATACTAGGGATCAGAGCTTTAAAAGGTGTTGCTGGAAAAGGGTTTATGCCTGAAACGTCGATTCTCTTTCTCCTTTGATGCAGCCTGAAGTGCTGCGCTTTTCCAGCAACGCATTTTTAAGCTTTGTATTCAGCCCTCTATGTTACTCTCTGTTTAATCCTGTCACTAATACTTTCCGTTGAGGTTGGTCATCATTGCTCTCCATTGCACCCACTCTATGTAAACATGACTCAACATAATCAATAACTTCCACTCTGTATTCAACTTTCTCCCTATTACTCCCTAATTACCCGTCTCACTATTGCTCTTCATTTAAGCAATAGCAATAATGCTCTTCTGATGGCGGAACAGACATACCACCACATCCACCCGCCCCGGCACTGGCACCAGGGTCCCAGATCTGCATCTGGTGCTGTGACTCGGACGCGGTACGGATGGATTGTGGGCAGCAGTTGACTTCAGAGGATTCAGCCAACCAGACACGAATATTTTTACCCATTTGGTTTCCTTCTCACTCAAGTCGTGGTTTATCCGACACCTCGCTGCTTTGCATCACAGTCCAGCCGGACTGAAATAAAGGTGTCTGGGACCCAATGGAATCGGGGACTCCAGGATGTCGCGACTCCCACTAACAGGTCGGGGGCCTGTGAATAGAGTCGGCCACTCTCAAAAGTGAGGGGTTTGGGGACCCCAGGGAGTCGGGGACTCCCACTAACAGGTCGGAGACCTGCAGATAGAGTCGGAGACTCAGATTAGGTCGGATTGGTGTTGTCGAAACTGATTCGCAAATTGTTCTGTGAAAGATGAAAGTAAGAAGTATGGCGATAGATTATGACAAAACTGCAAAGGTTTTAGAATGTCGAAAAAGTTCGCAGAAATCATTCGTCTTGTTGTTCATTGTCGGGTTGTTGATTCGTGGAAGTTTTAAGTTGAGGTTATCTTCTCTATTTTATCTTTTCAGCTCGCCTTGTCCTGCTTTGCTGCTTTGTCTTGTTTGTCTGCTGTGGCTTTATTCTCTTTGTTTTCCTGTTTGTTCTTTGATTATGGAATATAGAGGGTGGTTGCTGCTTTCGTTGTATTTTAAAAAAGAAAGCTGGCCAGTGATGCAATTCTCGCATACTTGTTTAAGAGACTATGTGCCACTGTGTGTGTGTGTGTGTGTGTGTGTGTGTGTGTCAGTCTGTGTGTGCGTATGTGAGAGAGAAAGAGACTCATAGTTGATTCTGCATCATTTGACATCAGTATAAACTTGCTCTCAATTTCTCCATAATTCCATACAACTGACAAAGATCATTTTCACCACTCTCACCCCTACGTGTAGTACTAATGAAAGAATTCACCGAATGAAGGATAGCAATATCACTAAATCTCCGCCTCTGGTGCAGAATCATTCTGTTCCGAGATGAGAGCAGCTCTCTGCTCAATTTTATTTATAATCTGAGCATGACATGGAGGAAAACCACTTCAGATTTTAACATTTGCTCATTGAGTGGAGGAATTGCATGAGCCTTATTTAATTTCGTTACATTTTGTAAAACTGGAAGATCCAAGGTATCCCAAATAAACAGCATAGTTTTCAGAAAATAATACTAGCAGATTTAACTTTTGTTTCAGACTCGTTGATTCCACTTAATTTTAAGTCTGCCGTGTTTCATTGATGATTATGGTGTGCCAATGATAACTTTATTTGATATCAATTCCCCTTCCTTAATGACAATTGAAGTTTCATTTCAAAATTAAGTTGTGATAAAACATGTAACAATATTAACATCCTATGGTTAATGCCTGCGTCTTTGGATTCGGCCATTTTTCGAGCATTATAAGTTTTTTTTGTTATCATGTGAGTCGGCAAGACCTTTAACGCAGCAGCGGTCATTTCACGGCCAATGGCATTGTAAATGAACAATGACTGGTTAGGACTGCTTAAGGAACCTAATCTGGGATTTAAATTGAAGGACTAGAACCAGGTAATTATAATGGATTTCAGAGTTGGACACGGTGTACTTTTTACATTTTAAATATTGAATATTGAATAAATGAATTTACAGTTTATATTGATGACTTATAAAATGTCTTCGACACTTGTTCAATTTTCAGCTCTGAATTAAAGATAATGATTATTCTGTTTACTACTTTTATGTAATTAATTGAATTAACCCCGAATCAATAACGCAGAATTAATTGTCAGGATCATTTGGTTTTGTTCTTTTACATATTGTCAGTGACCTGTATCATTGCCTATTGTTAAATTTGAAGAATGGCTGCATTAATTTGTTGCTAACTGAAGAATGGAAAAATACTTTACTGGCCAGTTGAGGGGAGTTTGCATGTGATTGGGGATAGATGTATGCATAACAAATGGAACTCCCAAAAGCTGTTGTGAATGGGTAGATGAAAAAACAAAAGTGATATGAGATACAATGTAAGGCTACTAAGGCTGAGGAATATACAAACAGGGTTAACCAAAAACGCTATAAATCAAGAATTTAGATTCTACTCGGAATCCGAGCCGATGTCTGCCTTACCGACCCGATTTGAAAATGGGGATTTTGTTCTTGGATACCCTTGGGCAAGGAGAGAATGGTTTATACTCTTTTATAATGGACACGCTGCGGCCTCCAAACTCGATGGAAAGGGGCCCTTCCAGGCTCTCCTCACAACCCCTCCTGCTGAAAAGGTCGCCGGGCACCTACATCATTGCATGGTCATCAGTCGAGCCACATGCAAGAAGGTTGATGATGAAACTCGAACTTAACTTGCTATATGGACTCATCTTCGTCGGCATTGGTGCTCAAGAACGGACGGTTTACCGGTGCGACCTTGAGCAAACAGAGACTGTATCTTTTTGTGCCGAGAGACTGATTCTTTCGATGCATAGAAAGTTACCAAGAATGATTGTTGCAATGGTCAACTGCAGCAAGAAGATTGGACAGTTCGTTTATTTGACAAGTCTCAATGGTCTTTACCCTGTCAAGGTGTTGTGTGCCAGTTTGATTTCAGTTGTGATACGAGCGGTCCTAGTAAGCCTGTCCTCTATTCAAAGAGGTCTAAATTGGCATGTCTCAAAAGAGAAAATGGGGAAATATTATTTCTCATGAACAATATGTTTCCTGAAAGTCACAATAAACTATTTGGCCGGGATGAAGTGGTCTGTTATGCCGTCACATCAGCAAAGGACTCATGGACCACTTTCCCCTCCCCTACACTCCATCCCAACATAGGAGTATGGAACGCTTCTAAGTCGTTTACTAGACATGATATTTCATTTGACTATTAATCATCCCCACCTGCTCGTTGCTTTTGGCCTTGCTCCATGGTAGCCTATCCCAATTGTAACGGCAGAATGGTATGGGGCTACATTCACGTCAATGCGTCCAAGGCTATTCCATGCACCTTGATTAAATGGACAAATGGCGACTGATCCCCTGTGGGGCCTTGCACTCATGCATATTCTGGATTAGGGGTGCTGGAAAAGCACAGCAGTTCAGGCAGCATCCAAGTAGCGAAAAAGACGTTTCAAGCAAAAGCCCTATGCCTATGCCTATGAGAGGAGTGTGTCTCTGAAACCCTGTTATTACTAGTGTTCAGGCCCTTTGTGGTATGGTAAACAGCACCTTCAACCTTCTTTGTGAGACCCCTCATGGCAGCTCCGTCTTCCCCATTCTTGGATTTAAGGAACCGGTCTGGGATAATAACCACATCTCTTACCGAAAGACGCACCACATTTACATTGAGCAGCTTTCATCTTCAGCGTTCAGCACAACCACACTTTGGAATCATGGCCTACGCACATATTCCAGAAAGTCACAGAGCCAGGCCTGTTTCTGATTGCAAGCTCCCTCCATTATCTATATTAAATCCGGTTCTCATTTTTTTCTGTCAAGGCAAAGCAACGAACTTACTTGTTCTTGATGAAATAGGTATTCCCCGGGCTACAGCTTTCGGGACACGTTCCCCGACTACGGTTCCCGGTCCAAATACTGGGATTGAGGTTGGGGTTTCCCTGCCAAACGTTCAGTTTTATCCGAACTCTGCGTGCATGGGAGGGGTGATCAGGCTTTGGACAACACTGAAGCTCACTCTGTGGACTATGCATTTCTTAGTACTTTTTCGTTTGGAGGATCTTGTGGAATTTTTGGATATCTAAAACGAAATTATCTGTTTTGTGGTCTCAATCTCTTGGGCAACAAGATAGCTTAGGACATGCTCTCAAATTACGCCTAACTTCCCAACAAAACCGGTACGCCCTCGACTACCTACTCGCCAAATAGGATGCTTTATTTCGCCATAGTAAAGGGCAAGTGTATGTTGGTGTTCCTGAAAGCATCAAGAATATTACCAACCATGTAGATAACATCCATACCTTATTCACTCAAATGACACAAGGCACGGAATGGGTAGATTTGGGTTTTGGCTCATGGTACAATTGGTTGATACGTCTGGCCATGTATATTGTTATTGTTTTAATTTGCCTCTTTGATGGCGTTGCTATTACTAAATGTATTATTGCTAAGCTAATAACTTCTGTTGACAACATCGGTTCTCCCCATTAAATGCTTCTTCTCCATCCAAATAAAGATGAGGACGTGTGATTGCCTACCCCTGGTTCTTTGGAGGTGGAGGGGGAAGTATGTCATTCTCGAGCGTCCTATTGATTGCACTGATCTAATCTGTTTAGTTCAGAGTGGTGCTGAAAAAGCACAGCATGTCAAGCAACATCCGAGGAGGAGGAAAATCGACGTTTCGAGCAAAAGCCCTTTATTAAGAAACGAATGGCATCATCAGGGCGTCTAATCTATGCCCTCCCATAATATGATGTGGTCATGGAATGACCAATGACCGGAGATGAGGACCTGAAAACTGAAAACAGGCTGATGTAACTAGCTGTTATCAGGAAGACCAACTTAAGACATATTCTTACTAACTTAGGTGGAAATAAAATGATTTCTTCATACTAACGACATCACAAAATGGATTTTCATTTAAAAATTGTCCAGTTCTGCTTAAAGCTGGTTAAACTGACTTTTAACACTGATAAAGCTGCAAAACCGACTTGTCTGCAGTCTGTCTCAACAAAGATTAGCAGGCAATGACTCCTTTACAGCACAGAAATAACTAGACTAGATAAGACACGAATGGACATCATAACTAATATTCAAGTGCAGGTAAAAAAAAAGCTTGATTCAAGAGATAAGAATGGCTTAAGTTTTGGAAAGCAAAGTTGGTTTCCAGGAAATATCATTGGGTTCAGTTGCTGTAAAAATAAATTTCGTTCCACCAAAGCTGCTTCCTGGAGTCCGCAGAACCCCGAAATTCCTGTTCATATCTGTCAGCCAGGACTCCCTGATTGTTCCAGGTTATCAGCACAAATCAGAAAACTCATCTTCAATGAGATCCATCTGGCTGACCACATTACAATTCCAACAGCTTCCGCTGTTGTAAGCCAAATCCCTGTGTCCCTGTAGTCAGGATCCTCCCGCTTATTCCTAATAAAATTCTCCTCCTATTATTTTTAGTTACTTTCCCTAACTTTTCTTTCTTTATCCGTCCCCTATTCCTGTATTAAGCTCTCTCCCTGTAACTCGCTACCTAACCCACTCCTATTGTCTATGTAATTCTCTCCCCATTATTCTACATTGAGTTATCTCCCTATTACAACGTTTTACCCTGTCTATATCCGAATTCAACGCTTTTACTTTCCCCAGTGCTCGTTAACTGTTACCCTCCACTCCACCCCCACTCCGCCATCCAGAATGTGTGTTAACTCGACAATAACCAGAGACCGAGTACCCCTGCCTGATCATTCCCCACAACTGCTTCCGTGGAACCACTGATGCTCTGTGCTGCCTACCCTCTGGCTGACGCTGGGATTGCAGATCCGTCCCAAAGTACCGGTGAATCCCAGCATCACCCCTACATGGTCAGAGACAGTATTGCTGGTTGGAAGAAGAAAGGCACTATTTTAACATGAACTAATACAGCATTGATGTACAAATAGGAAAAGTTACAAGACACAACAGGAAATACATACAAACATGAACATTTCTCATATGCGACAATATTTGGGGAAAAACTCGAACATCTCCAATCCTAACAATATTTATGTTCCAATGCACAATAATATTACATGTAAAACACAATCAGCTTTAATACACAGCAATATTTGTACAGACACAAATAGCACCAACATATAATCCTACATAATGCATATTATACAAGTGAAACATGGGATAATGTGTGTATGAAGGACTTGCATGAAGGAAGTGATTGCACTGTTGCCAAATGTGCAGAAGACGCAAAAATATTTGGAAGATAATTTGGCACATTGCATGTGCTTTCTTAGGTATGGGGATGGTGGTGGTCTTCGTGAAGAAAATGGAGACTTCCACTTGTTGGATGGAGATGTTGAATAATTCGGTGAATACATCGGCCAGTTGGTCCTTACAGAATCGAAGTGCACGGCCAGAGACTGCATCCAGGCCAATCGCTTTCCTTGGGTTGACTCTCAGGAAAACTTTTCTGACATGTGCGGTCGTGAACACTTGAACAGATTTGTCAGGGGCTGTTGGAGCAGGGGTCACTGCGCCCCTGGCGTTCTGCTCGATTCACACACAGAAAGCATTGACCGTCTCAGAGAGTGATGTGTCTTTGTCTGCTCCTGTTCATTGCTTCATTTAGCGTCCTGTAAGCTTCCTTAGGCCTTGCCATAGGCAGCGGGAGTCTGTTTTGTACGTATGGGCCTTTCATGTGGTCTGGTACTCCCTCTTGGCATGTCTGCTGGACTTGCAGACGTTAGATCTGGATTCCTGTTTAGGTCTGGCTCTTCCCACTTGAATGTTGCCTTCTGGTCTTCAGTTGGGAGTGGATTTCCTGGTTGAACCGACATCGTCATTTAGGAAACACACGGATTGACTTCTTCAACTCTCAGTCCTCCATGCATTTACTAAAGATATCCGTGATTGCGATGTTCACTTATTCAGGTTTTCTGCTGAGTTCTTTAACACGGTCCAGTTCAACAATTCTAAACAATCCGAGAGAATGTCATTCACGACCTCAGTCCAGCATTGTACTTCTTTTCGTGAAGAGTCCTCCCGTTTCCGCTTCTGCTTGTAAGCTGTTTCCGCATGTAAGAGAGACTCGGACCTGAGGGCATAGTCTCAGAGTGAAGGGACGACTTTTGGAATTGAGATGAGCATGAATTTCTTCATCGAAGGAATGTTTAATCTGTGGAAATTATTACCGCAGAGGACTATGGAGAGTAGGACATTCAGTGTGTGATGATGCTGTTCCTTTAATGTTCTTTTTTTTCTTAGCATATTTGTAAATGCGGAGGTTCTGTGGTGTCTAGTTTTGATGGGTTTTAGGGTCAACTTCTTGATATCCAATAGACACTGCTTCAGCAAAAGGGTTTCAAGTGAAAAAAGTATAAAATGAAAGGGATTGGCCAATTCTCACAGCTCAGCATTACTCTGGTCTTGTTTCGTTTGGTTTGGTGTTAATATGCAGACAGTCTTTCAGACTGCTGGTAAAAGGAACAGCTGCATGAAAGTAATTGTTCCATGCTGAATCTCTCTCCGACATCTCTTGTAAGACTCTGCGTTTGATTGTACCTGTATTGCCAAGAGGTGTTTATGGGGATTTGTGCAGTAATTGAGAACAATTATTAAGTTGAGACAGTCTGTTCGCTTACAGGTTACGTTATTCTATATTCTGTTCCCTTTTGTTTGTATTTCATTTGGTACTCTGGAAATAAATTCTGTTTTATTTCAATCCGAGGAATATTGACCAGCTCCATCACTCCTGGAATATTCACTGTATTCCTGCTCAAAACAAGTTAGCTCAGAAAAGTTAGGGTTTGGGCTACAATCTTGAAATGTTTTGAGAGGGTCTGGCCTGGTCTATAACACATTTATTAAAAATAGAGATATATGTGTTCCTAATTGATCAGGGAATCAAAGGTTTTGGGGAGAATGCAGGAGAATAGAATTCCCTCATGTCGAAATGTCAGAACGAATGGTTGGGATGAATGGCCTAATTCTGCTCCCACACTATATGACCTAATGATCTAATACGCAACAATATTAATGTATGGACACAACCAGCTTCAATATTGCATCCATGTTACAAACAAGGATGGAAGAAGTGGAATCTTTCCTTTCATTGAATATTTCCCTGTCTTGTTTCGTTCATGGCGCTTAGGTCCTTGAACTGAAGTAACAGTTCAGCTGTCAGGGTGCAGGAGTTACAGATACTGATAGTAAGTTATTTCCCAGCTTGCCAGAATGTGCTATTTTGACCATTGTGTGCACCGTGATCTGCTCAAGGGTTCACTTGAACCTTTTCAGAAGAGAGAATATCATGATCAGGCATGGACAGAAGCACACCCAAAGAATCTCCGAAACACATCCACACTCTCGCGCAAACAAACACGTGCATGTTGAAACACGCCCTCACCCTCAAACTCACTTACACATACACGCAGAACACATACCTATACACAGTCAAAGTGAGATATAGGAACATGCTGACAAACAAAAGCACACATAAACGTACACACATGCACAGATGCACGATAACACCATCAATCTGAAGCGTGGGGATCCATCTTCACACAGACTACAGCAACATTCCAGCACCCTCACAACACACAGGAATGAAAACAGAGTGCAGAAGGGGGCACAGCTACTCACACATGTGTGTGCACACATACAAACCAGAAGATCAGGCATACTGAAACACACCCATGTATGGACAGAATGCACACGCATCCACACACAAAGAAGTGCAATCATACTGATGATTTAGAGATGCGCTTGTTGGACTGGGTTGCACAAATGTAAAAATCACACAACGTCATGTTCTGGTCCAACAAATCTATTTGGAAGCACTATATTTCAGAGTACTGCTCCTTCATCACCTGGTGAAATTTAGCAGGCATAGTGAGAAATCAGAACAAATCTACACACGCTCACACACACGCACGCGCGCACACACGCCCACGCATGCACACAAAAATACAGAAAGGAACACATTATGTACATGTTAAATGCAAACATATCCACACACAGAGAAATGCAGTCACACTGGGATATTGGAACACATCTCCACACAAAGAATCAGTCCTACAGCCCCACACACAGATGTAAAAAACTCAGCGTAAGAGTCATTACACACCAACCTGCAAGGACTGACAGTAACTTCTTAAGCACACACACAAGCACTTTCAAACACACTTATTAAACTCCAAACACAATGAGATATGTACAGAGTGACACTCAGAAACACAAACACACCCACAGAGAGGCACAGAGAGATCCTACTGTGGACACGGTAAAACTTTGACCCACGGACAGACAGCCAAGCACATTCTGATCAACACACTCACCTGCTTAAACATGAACACAGTCAGGCAGGGACATCCCACACTCCCACAATAATACAACGACACTCAGAGACACACGCATATGGTGTCATTGAACCATCATGAAATGCTGAGAGTAATACACGCAAAACCACACGGTCATAGGACTGTGACCTCACAAACAACACACACACACAAGCAAAAGCGCAACAACTTCACAATGAACAAAGTACACACAGATAAGCAATCACACCGGCACAATAACATACACCCACATAAGAACGCTTGCCTTCTTGGGAACACTCATGCAAGACTGAATAACATATCCAAAGATAGAACACATGAATGGAAATTCAACCATATACTTTCCAATGCGCACAAAGGGAGACCCACACATAGATGCATAAACACGGTCATGATGTGTCACACTCAGGGACGTATCTCATGACAAAAACTGAGGGACACACAAACAAAGTGAGATCCCACAAAGGCAATAAAGTACACCCATATACAGAGACACACAGAGACCGTCACTCACTGAAAGGGAAACGCATGAACACACTTTCCGCACAGCCACGGACAGAAGAAAGGAAGATGATCAAGCTCCAGCACACATACGTACAGTAATATGACAACGTATTGTCGGCTGTATCTGTGCACTTTGCAGTTTGCAAAATAACTGACTGGGGAAGGATCAGTGAATGAAGTGATCAGGAAGCGTTTGAGTCAATGGAAGTGAACATGTGCTAAACTGAGACAAGTGTCTGTCAACACCTTTGTGAGAATAAGACAGAGAGAGAGAGGGAGAGGCAGAGAGACCGAGAAAGAGATAGACAGAGAGACAGAGAAGGATAGACACAGAGCGAGGCAGTGAGACAGACAGACAGATAGACAGGTAGAGAGACAGATCGATGCAGACAGGGAGCGACAAACAGAGCGAGACAAAAAGAGAGAAAGAGAGTCACAGCAGGAAACTGAGAGATGGGGGGTCAGCGTGAGAGAGGAACAAAGACAGACAGGTGAGCTAGAGAGAGAGAGAAAACAATATTTTGTAAATTAATTAGACAGGAGGTGGACTCAATAAACTCTCTCAAAAACAAATGTGATTCTCCAATAACCAACTCAGATCAGGTGATCACTGGCACCTGGAACCTTTCCCTGCTGGTTGTAATAAAGTGTTTGTTGTGAGCTGAACAGAGAGAGTCTGGCAATCATCATTGTGCAGGAACTACTGCTTCTGCCCAACCCCCTCCTCACCTGCAGGAGGAATGCAAAGACCCATCCAGCTGATCTTTAACATAATCCAAAGGGAAGACCCAATATTCCAGATGAAGCCATCGCACGCAGCCAGCCATTTAGAATCACTCCTCCAGCCTCTTTCCATCATAAGTGAAGAATTTACGTGACCAAAACTTCGCTCTCAACTTGGGCAGAGTGGCTGTATAAAATAATGTGTTCGTGCTGCAGCTTAAATCCCTCAGCATTTCTGCCATCCACATAAACTGGAATAGATGAGAGTTCTTCCAACGATATGCTTCTTTAGTGCGAAAGTATAAGGTGTTTGCACAGTGTTCTAACCACAGAAGTACAAAGTTGATGTATATGGTGATGAGAGATATCACCGACTTCCTCAGGCTCTCCATCTCTGTGTCTTTGTGACTCTCTCTATTCCTCTGACCCTTCAGGCTCTTGCAGACTCGACTGGCCACTGAAATGTACCTGACAGTCAGAGTGTTCATCAACAGAAGTAACACGAATGGAATGAAAGGGGTTACTATCATATCAAACCAGTTAAATCCCAGCCAATTGGGATCAGTAAAATAACTTGACTTTGTTACGCATTACCTCGGAACATTGTCAATTATCCTTCAAGGTTCACACCGAAAATAGAAAGGAATGTGTTTTGAATAGAGCAGAATGCCAGTTACAGCTTGAGCCACGGCCAAGGTTTTGTCGGTACAATATTTCCTATTCAGTTTCAAGCAGCAAATGGTCAGAAAACGATCAACGGAGAAGCGGACAGTGAACCAGATGGAAATGTCTGTGGCTACACGAATCAGGACAAAGATAGCACTGCACACAGGGGTATGTCCAGGAAACACCCCACGTAATAACGACCTTGGAATCATCACAGCATGATCCCAGTGCTAATGAACAGCAGATACCCTGTTGCCATGGTCAACAGGCAGCGCGTTATGCAGTTATAGAGGCCGGACTTACCCCATGAGAGAACCAAAATAACCGGGCAATAATCAGAAGTCACTGAGCAAACATTCTCCATGACTGCTCAATGGAAGATCTTCATATCTAACTGAGACAGGGAATTGACAGATGGGAGAAGGGCACAATTTTTAAGGTGATGAGTAAAAAGTTTGGAGGTGATTTGAGAAAACGGCTTTCATTCAGAGATTGGTGTGGGTTCTGTTATTTCAGTACTTGGGAGGGTTATTGAAGTAGGAAACCTCAAAATCTTTAACAACTACTTGGGAAGAGTCCAGATTTTGTTTGGCCTTGATAGCACAAGCTTGATGGACCGACGGACCTCTTCAGTCCAATCAGGTTCCAAAATTCAAAGACATATTTCTGGGAAGTAGGCTGTGAAGTGAAACAGTTTCAATAAGGAAATGAACGAGCTATGAATACCAGAATTATAAAAATGAAACAGAAATAGCTGGAGAATCTCAACAGTTACGGTAGCACCTGTAGAGAGTGAAACAGAGTTAATGCAATTATGCTTCATCAGAAAACGTTCCTCTGAACATTTGTCAAGCAACTCAAAACATCAACTCGGCTTTCTTCTCGGGCATGGCCCTATCATTGCAAAGAACGCACTGGGGTTGATTTCTTAAAGGGAATTGAGAATCATCGTGTTGATGTTTATCTACAATGAAACATTTGTTCTACTGCTCTTAGCATGCGAAATTAGACTCATCGAGATTTAGAGGAAGGAAACTTGTTCCAAGTCGTCCTTGCTGATCAGTTATTCTGTAATAATAGCGTCCCGTTTGCCCTCATCAACATCAAACCCTTTCCTCCTCATTTACCCATCCGGCTGTGTTTGAAATGTTGCATTTATACCACTCTCCACCATTTCATCTGGCAGTTCATGCCATATGTGCACCACACTTTGCATGAAAATGGTTTTCCAGTAGGTACCGTTTAAATCTTTCTCCTGTCACCCTGAACCTGTGCCCTGGGCCTCTGGAATCCCCCACCCCAAAGGAAAGAATTGCCTATTTATCCTCTCCATGCCCCTCACAATTTTATAAATCTCTGTATGATCACTCTTCAGCGTCCAAAACTCCATTAAAAACAGACTCAGCCTATTCAGCCTTTCTCTATTACTCAAACACTCCAAACCTGGCCATATCCATGTAAATCTTTTCTGAACCCTTTCATGTTTCACACCATCCTTCTGATAGGACAGAGACCAGAATTGCACAGACCTTTTTCCAAAAGTGGCCTAACCAATTTCCTGTACAGGCGCAAAATGGACTCACAGCTCCTCTAATCAATGCACTGGACAATAAAGGAGCACATACCAAACGGCTGCTTCACTATTCTAGCAACCGAAGACTCCACTTTCAGGGAACTACGGAACTGCACTCCAAGGTCTGTTTGCTCAGTTACATTCCCCAGGAGCTTCCATTAGTGTACAGATCCTGCCCTGGTTTGCTGTTCCAAACTGCAGCACCTCAAATTTACCTAAAGTAAACTCCATCTGCAACTCCTCAGCCCATTGGCCCATCTGATCAATCTCCCATTATACACAGACATAACGTTCTTCGCTATCTACTATATTTAAAATTTTGGTTACATCTGCAAATTTACTCGCCATACCTCCCATATTCACATCTAAATCAATTATGTAAATGGCAAAAAGCAGTGTACCATGAGAAACCTTGACAAACTCCTTCCTGACGTCCATATAGATCACGTCCACCACTCTGCCATCATCAATCCTCTTCGTTGCTTGTTTAAAAACTCAAACAGGTTCACGAGACATGATTTCCCACGAGCAAAGCCATGTTAGCAAACACTTATTAGTCATTGCCTATCCAAGTACAGGGTACATATAAATCCGGTCTCTCTGGATTTCCCTCCAACAACTTCCATACCACCAATGTCAGGCTCACCTGTCTAAAGTTTGCTGCGTTTTCCTTACAACCTTTCTTAAACAGTGGCACTCATGTGGCAACTTCCAGTCTTTCAGCACCTCACCTGTGGCGATTGATTATCCAAGTCTCTCCACAAGGGTCCGGTAATCACTCCCCGAGCTAACCACAGATCAAATCCTGCGGATTTAGCAAACGTTATACTTTATTTCATAACCAACACATCCTGCTCTGTAATATGGACATTTTTCAAGATGTCACAATCTATTTCCCCACATTCTATGTTTTCAAGTCTTTTCTCCACAGTAAACAATGATACAGAATGCTCGTTTAGTATCTACCCCATCTTCAGCAATTCCACACATAGAGGGACTTGCTGATCTTTGAAGGGTCTTCTCTCCTTAAATACCTTTTCGACCTGAATGTAGTTCGGAAATCGCGTTGGAATCTCCTTAAACCTATCTCCTTAACTCTATTTGCAAAAATTATCTTTTGTAACATATTTGCCCTCCGATTCCTCTCTTACATATACTCCTACTGCCTTTGTACTCTTTGAAAGATTCACTTGATCTCTGCTGTCTGTACTTCCCTTATGCTTCCTTATACCTACCAACCTTGTCTTTCACCCGAACAGGAATATACTCTTAGATCTTGCCAAATGGCCATCCTCCAAATTAGAACTTTAACTTTTAGAACTGTTCTGTCATTTTCCATCATTATTTAAACCTCACAGAATTCACGTCTCTGGTCCCAAAGTGTGGCCCCACCAACACCTCAGTCAACTGCACTGTCTTCTTTCGCAAGAGTAGGTCAGGTTTTGTAGGTTTTCTACTGGATACATGCACACACTGAAGCAGAAAATTTTGATATACACACTTAACAAATTCATGTCCATCCCAGCCCTTAAAAATGTGGCAGTCCCAGTATATATTTGGAAAGTTAAAATCCCCTACCATTACCACACTTTTATTCTTTCAAATAACTGAGATCTCTTGACAAATTTGTTTCTCAATTTCCCACTGACTGGTGGGGAGTCGATAGTGCAATCCCAATAAGGTATACAGCCCTTGCCGAATTCTCAGTTCCACACAAATATCTTCCCTGCATGTATTTCCAGGAATATCCTCCTTAAGTACAGCAGTAAAATTATCCGTTATCAAAAAGCAAGTCCCGCCACCTTTTCTTTCACACCTTTACTTCCTTCCTGCAGCACGTCCATCGTGCAGCTTGAAGCTGCTAGTCCTGTCAATCCCTGAAAGCCATCACTGTAATTACTATGATATCCCAGTCCCATGCCCCGAACCATGATTGCAAATCACCTGTCTTCCCAGCTCGGCAACTTGTACAGAAATAAATGCAATTTAATTTGGCAGTCCTCCCTCATTCTCTGCTTTGGGCAACCCTACCCTGACTATTGGACATGCTCCTTTTCCCAACTGTATCAGTCTCAGACTGATTTGTTTCCTCATAATCGTCCTCATGACCCCAGTCCCGCACCTCCACCATCCCCGCACCCCCCCACTCCAACTTTACTCGTGTCAATATTCCTGAACATCACGAGCAAATCTCCCTGCAAGTAAGTTTGTTTTCTTCCAATTCAGGGGCAATCCGTCCTTGTCATAGAGGTATCTTCTACTCCAAAAATTATTCCAATGATTAAAAAATGTGAACCTTTCTGCCCTGCACCAGCTCCTCAGCCATGCATTCATCTGCTATATCTTCCTGTTTCTATCCTCACTAGCTCGTGCCAACTAGAGTAATCTAGATATTACTACCCCCAAGGACCTCCTTTTAAATTCCTGCCTGACTTCTTATATTCCCCGTTCAGATTTTCCTCCTTTATCCTTCCTATGTTGCTACTTCCAATGTACACAAAGACCTCCTGCTGGTATCGCTCCCCTTTGTGAATAATCTGCACCAATGATGCAACAGGCACTCTTGTCGACTGCAATGTCTGTCTCTGCCTCGGAGCAAAGAGTCCCTGGTCACAATTGATCACTTCGAACCTGACATAACCCTAATTACATTAGAGCCAGTCTTTGTACCAGAAACTTGGCTGTCAGTGCTACATTCTCCTTCGTGTCCATCACTCCCGGCATTTTCCTAAACAGCATATCTGTTTAAAATACACATGGCCACAGTAGACTCCTGCGATAAATATAGCCCTCTCCTGCCTTTCCTAGCGATAACACATCTGCTTGATCATGTCAGCTTTTGTTCACTCGTTCCTGTAGCTGCCATCCATCAGACCCCCGAGTTCCTGAAAATTCCTCATTGTCTCGAAATGCTGCTCCAACCAATTCATGCGATATTATCGGTTTTCCAAATAAACATATTTACTGGACACATAATCATCAGGACTTGGAAGCTCTCCCTCATCTCCCACATCTAACAGGTAGAGTACATCACTCCACTAAAGGCCATCTTCGCACCCAAATAATCTACACGCCCAGGAAATACCACAGCCTTACTGCTCTAAAAGAAAGTGCTCACGACTAATGCAGTGTCTAAGCTTTATTCTTTTACATTTTAACCAAGTGACTATCTCAATCAAGCCTATAACCAAAAAGAAACCACCCTACTCAATTTGTAGATTTACACAAAAACACTCAGCAAGACAAAACTTAAAAACCATAAATATACCTACTCCTGTGCTGTGAACTCTCCCTCACAAGCTCCTCCTTTATTTACATTGTGTTGCTTTGATCTTTGTTTCCTAAATTTCCAAAACAATGCAACAGTTCATAAAATTCCCGAAATTTGTGGAAGTGTGCGCTGACACCTAAAATACCCCAAATATTGGAGCATCTCTCACAGCCACAATCTTTTCCCGTCCTCGAATGAGGATTACCTCGAATCGTCTGGTCACTATATTACAAAAACATGAATTGTTGCACTTGAGAAGATGTAATTGTGTGGCGGACATTGCTAACAGAGCTGAGAATGGTTTGTTTCATCATTAAAGGTGCAAAACATGATCTGACTTACATCTGCAATGATAAACTCAGGATCTGTTAGCTCATTGAATCCCACAGAGTTTGTTTTGGAAAGTGATCAATTCCTTGTCAAGTTTAGCAAATGTTCTAATTTTGCTGGCAGTCAGCAAATAATGGAAAATGCAAATTGGGAGATGTGACTTTTTACTGTATTGTCTGCATTAGCTGACTCGAATAGTTTTGGAATGTGCTTGTTGACATTTTATGAATAAACTACCCAATACAAAACAAAACAATGACCACAATTCGGTGATTTTTACTCTAGTGATGGAGAGGGATAAGTGTGTACTACAGGGCAAGAGTTATAGCTGGGGGCAGGGAAATTATGATGCGGTGAGGCATGACTTAGGATGTGTGGATTGGAAAAGTAGATTCCAAGGCAAGAGCGTAATTGATATGTAGAACTTGTTCAAGGAGCAACTATTGAGTGTCCTTGATAAGTACGGACCTATCAGGCAGGGAGGAAAGGGCCGTGTGAGGGAGCCGTGCTTTAAATGGAATTGGAATCCCTTGTTAAATGGAAGAGGGCGGCCTTTGTAAAGATGAGGCGTGAAGGTTAAATAGGGGCGATTGAGAGTTATAGGGTAGCCCTGAAGGACCTGAACAGAGAGCTAAGAGCAGCAAGGAGGGGACATGAAAGGTCCTTAGTTGGTAGGATTAGGGAAAACCCTAAGGCTTTCTATAGGTATGTTAGGAATAAAAGAATGACGAGGATAGGAATAGGTCCAATCAAGGATAGTGATGGGAAGTTGCGTGTGGAGGCTGAAGAGATTGGGGAGGCACTGAATGAATACTTTTCGTCAGTATTCATTCAGGAACAGGACATTGTTGTCGATATGAACACTGAGGCACGAATAAGTAGAATGGATGGTTTTGAGATATGTAGAGAAGAGGTGTTGGAAATTCTGGCAAGGGTGAAAATACATAAGTCCCCTGGGCCTGATGGCATTTATCTTTGGATTCTCTGGGAAGCAACCGAGGAGATTGCAGAGCCATTGGCCTTGATTTTTGTGTCCTCTTTGTCTCCAGCAGTAGTGCCAGAGGACTGGAGGCTAGCAAACGTGGTTCCCTTGTTCAAGAAGGGGAGTAGGGATAATACTCGTAACTACAGGCCAGTGAGTCTCACTTCTGTTGTGGGCAAAGTCTTAGAGAGAATTGTAAGGGATAGGATTTATGCACATCTGGATAAGAATGATGTGATCAAGGATAGTCAGCATGGTTTTGTGAAGGGCAGGTCGTGCCTCACAAAGCCTATTGAATTCTTTGAGAAGGTGACTAAGGAGGTAGATGAGGGGCAAGCGGTAGATGTGGTATATATGGATTTTAGTAAGGCGTTTGATAAGGTCCCCCATGGTAGGCTACTGCAGAAAATACAGCGATATGGCATTGAGGGTGAGTTGGAGGCTTGGATTAGGAATTGGCTGGCTGTAAGAAGACAGAGGTTAGTAGTTGATGGCAAAGGTTCATCTTGGTGTGCCGTCACTAGCGGTGTTCCGCAAGTATCTGTTTTGGGACCATTGATGATTGTCATTTTTATAAATGACCTGGAGGAAGGGTTAGAAGGTTGGCTGAGCAAGTTTGCGAATGATACGAAAGTCGGAGGAGTTGTAGACAGTGAGGAAGGATGTGGCGGGTTACAGCGGGATGTGGAGAAGCTGCAGAGCTGGGCAGAAAGGTGGCAAATGGAGTTCAATGTAGCTAAGTGTGAGGTGATTCACTTTGGTAAGAGTAACAAAAAGATGGCGTACTGGGCTAATGGTCGGATACTTGGTAGTGTGGAAGAGCAGAGGGATTTTGGTGTCCATGTACACAGATCTCTGAAAGTTGCCACCCAGGTAAATAGTGCAGTGAAGAAGGCATATGGCGTACTGGCTTTTATTGGTAGAAGAATTGAGTTCCGGAGTCCTGAGGTCATGCTGCAGTTGTATAAGACTCTGGTGCGGCCGCATCTGGAATATTGTGTGCAGTTTTGGTCGCCATACTATAGGAAGGATGTGGAGGCACTGGAACGGCTGCAGAGGAAGTTTACCAGGATGTTGCCTGGTATGGTAGGAAGATCCTATGAGGAAAGGCTGAGGCACTTCGGGTTGTTTTCATTGGGGAAATGAAGTTTTAGGGGTGACTTGATAGAGGTGTACAAGATGATTAGGGGGTTAGATAGGGTTGACAGTGAGAACCTTTTTCCACATATGGAGTGAGCTATTACAAGGGGACATAGCTTTAAATTAAGGGGGTATAGATATAGAACTGATGTTAGGGGTAGGTACTTCACTCAGCGAGTCTTAAGTTCATGGAATGCCCTACCAGTAGCAGTGGTGGACTCTCCCTCTTTATAGGTAGTTAAGCGGGCATTGGATAGGTATATGGAGGATAGTGGGTTAGTGTAGGTTAGGTGGGCTTTGATCGGCGCGACATCGAGGGCCAAAGGGCCTGTACTGCGCTCTATTCTTCTATGTTCTATGTTCTAAAACAGGCAGATTACTTCTGCAATTAGTGAATCGAACAGCTCCAATCCATTGTACAATATGATATGACAAAAAAACACATCTCGCTGACTCTCTATTACGTTATATCATCTCAGAGACAATGAACCTTTAAATTGATAATCCACTGAAGGGTTCATGACCGATACGTCGATTCTCCTGCTCATCGGATACTGCCTGAATTGCTGTGCCTTTCCAGCATCACACTCTCGACTCTGATCTCCAGCATCTGCAGTTATCAATTTCTCATCGGTGATGACCAGTAATTTGCACTAAGCTGCATTTGTGTGAGCCAGCCAGTGTCTCATGTAGTTCCCCTGTTACAGATCTGGCAGGGGCTGAGGGAATTTGTTTTGCATTGGATCTGGTGCTGAGTGAGAGAGTAGAAACTTTGGAAGGGACAATATGGAATTACATCTCATTGTGCATGCCTGATCAATGTTTGGGGCATATAATGGATCTGGACGAATATCGTTGGGGCACAATGTATTTGAAGAGTAGCGTTAGTCTATCAGTTCCTCGGTAGTTAGTTAAGTGTTTAATCGCCTCACTTCTGTTCCAGCACAAGCTGATTAATTACAGAACACGCCAGATCCTCGTCAGAAATCCAACTTGATGGATGATAACCTTATTTGTTTTAATTTAACAAAGTGATCTCTTGTTGAAAGTAAACACACAACACTGCAAATATTGTTTCCTCATCAAAACAGAAGTTTATTGCAAAAGAAATGACGATAACGAGAATAAACCAAACTTCGCACCTATAACATAGAGTCAAAGGCAATGACACGCAGTATATTGCATAATTCTCTTTAATCTCAAAACAATGTATCAATGAAACAAAAGGACACGATTTTTACCTATCTACATATCACGAATCTCAGTTCCATTCCAAAGAAAACAATTCCCACAATGGGTGGCACTGTATAAGCACTGCTGCCTCACAGCGCCAGAGAGACGGCTTCAATTCCCGCCTCATCAACTGACTGTGTGGAGTTTTCACATTCTCCCCGTGTCTGCGTGGGTTTCCTCAGGATGCTCCGGTTTCCTCCCACAATCCAGAAATGTGCAGGTTAGGTTGGTTGGCCATGCTAAATTACACCGGAGTCTTAGGTTCAGTGCAATGCAGGATAGCCATGTCCCATGGTAAGGCAAAGGAGAGGAAGGACATAATTCGTGAGCCATGGATAACAGGAGAAATTGTACAACGCGCCAAGAGGAAAAGGGAAGCGTACAAAAGGTCGACGCAGTTAAGAACAGAACGGGCCCTGACGGAATGTTGGAAGAGTAGGACAAGTCTTCAACAATCAAGAGTATTAGGGGTCATGAAATAGCTTTAGCAAGCAGAATTAGGGACAATCCCAACGTATTTTATTCTTATATAAGAAGCAAGCAGAAAACTAGGGAAAGGATTGGTCCTTTAAAAGGTAATGAAGGAAGGCTGCGTGCCAAACCTGAGAGAATGGGTGAGATTCTGAATGATTGCTTTGCGTCAGTGTTCACTGAGGAGAGGAACATGATGAATCTTGAGATTACAGATAGAAGTTTGATTAGTCTGGATCACGTTGGCATAAGTAGGGCAGATGTGTTGGGTATGCTAGAGGTTATTACGGTGGATAAATCCACAGAATCGGATGGGATCTATCCCATGGGAGGTGAGAGAGGAACTAGCTGGAGCCCTTACAGATATCTTTGGGGAAAACGTAAATACAGGTGAGGTGCTGGAGGACTGGAGGGTTGCTCGTGTTGTCCCCCGATAGTCGTACAGACCAGTAACTTCAGACCAATGACCTTGACGTCGGTGGTGGGGAAGTTACTGGAGAGGTTACTTAGAGGTAGGTTCTATTTATATTTAGAAAAGAATGAGTTATCAGAGATCGGCAACATGGTTTTGTGCGGGGGAGATCCTGCTTTACCAACTTAATAGAGTTCATTGAGGAAGTCACCAAGTTTTTCGATGAAGGGAGGGCTGCTGATGTCATAAAAATGGACTTTAGTAAGGCATTTTATAAGGTTCCCCATTGTAGACTAATGGAGAAAGTGAAGTCACGTGGTGTGCAGGGTGTTCTAGCAAGGTGAGTAAAGATCTGGTTGAGCAACAGGAGACTGAGAGTAGTAGTTGAAGGGAGTTTTTCTAAATCAGAAACCTGACCAGTGATGTTGCTCAGGCGTCAGTACTATAGATTTGTAGATTACTTACAGTGTGGAAACAGGCCCTTCAGCCCAACAAGTCCACACTGATCCTCCGAAGAGCAACGCACCCAGACCCATTACATTTACCCCTTCACCGAATAGGATGGGCAATTTAGTGTGGCCAATTCACCTGACCTGCACATTTTTGGACTGTGGGAGGAAACCGGAGCACCAGGAGGAAATCCACGCAGACACGGCGAGAGTGTGCAAACTCCACACAGACTGTTGCCTGAGGCAGGATTATGAACCCGGTTCTCTGGTGCTATGAGACAACAGTGCTAACCACTCTCCCCACTGTTGTTTGTAATATACATAATTAATCTAGAAGAGGGCACTGTTGTTATGATCAGCAACTTTACAGATGACACAAAGATTGGTGGAGAAGCAGAACTCATAAGGGACTGTCAGAAAAAAAGGAGGATATAGATAGACTGGAGAGTTGGGTAGAAAAGTGGCAGTTGGCTTACAATCCAGACAAATGTGAGGTGATGCATTTAGGTAAGTGTAATTTTAGAGCGAATTATACAACGATTGGAAGAGCCTTGCGAAAAGTTGATGGACAGAGATATCTGGGAGTCCAGGTCCATTGTATGCTGCAGAGTTGCATCGAGTGGTCAAGAAGACATATGGGGTACTGGGCTAATGGTCGGATACTTGGTGGCGTGGTTGAGCAGAGGGATCTTGGTGTCCATGTACACAGATCTCTGAAAGTTGCATCGTAGGTAAATAGTGCTGTGAAGAAGGCATATGGTGTGTTGGCTTTTATTGGTAGAGGAATTGAGTTACGGAGTCCTGAGGTCATGTTGCAGTTGTATAAGATTAGGAAGCGGGCGCATCTGGAGTATTGTGTGCAGTTTTGGTCGCCATACTATAGGAATGATGTGGAGGCACTGGAACGGGTACAGAGGAGGTTTAACAGGATGTTGCCTGGTATGGTTGGAAGATCGTATGAGGAAAGGCTGAGGCACTTGGGGCTGTTTTCATTGGAGAAAAGAAGGTTTAGGCGTGACTTGATAGAGGTGTACAAGATGATTAGGGGTTTAGATAGGGTTGAACATGCGAACCTTTTTCCACGAATGGAGTCAGCTATTACGAGAGGGCACAGCTTTAAATTAAGGGTTGGTAGGGATAGGACAGAAGTTAGGGTTAGTTTCTTTACTCAGAGAGTCGTTACTTCATGGAATGCCCTGCCAGTAGCAGTGGTGGACTCTCCCTCTTTATGGGCATTGAAACGGGCATATGGAGGATAGTGGGCTAGTGCAGGTTAGGTGGGCTCGGATCGGTGCAACATCGAGGGCCAAAGGGCCTGTACTGCGCTGTAGTTTTCTATGTTCTATGTTCTGTAGTATGCTTGCCTTATTGGACGGGGTAATGAGTATAAGCACTGGCAAGTCATGTTAAAATTATCCAAGACATTGGTTCGGCTGCCTGAAGAATACTGTGTACAGTTTTGGGCGCCACATTACCAAAATGATGTGGACGCTTTGGAGAGGGTGCAGAGAAGGTTTACGAGGATGTTGCCTGGTATGAAAGGTGCTCCCTGTGAAGAGAAGTTGAGGAGGTTAGTTTTATTTTCAGTAGAAAAAAAGAGATTGAGGGGGACCTGACTGATGTTTACAAAATCATGAACGGTATAGACAGGGTGGATACACACAAGCTTTTTCCCAGGGTGAAGGATTCAATAACGAGAGATCATGCTATCAATGTGAGAGGTGGAAAGATTAAGAGGAATACACGCGGCAATACTTCACAAAGAGGGTGGTTGTCGTTTGGAACGCGTTGCCAGCAAAGGTGGTAAAGGCAGGCACGGCGGATTTTTGAAGATGCATCTGGACAAATTCATGAGTAGGTGGGGAACAGAGGGGTACAAATGCTTAGGAATTGACCAACAGTTTTAGACAGTACATTTGGATCGACCCAGGCTTGTCTCTCTTACAGACAGACTTTTCTGTGGCCAGCAGAGAAAAAAAAAACACAATGGTGTGTTGTTTCCCTGGTGCCAGGATCAAGGATGTCGCAGAGAGAGTGCAGAATGTTCTCACGGGGGTGAGGGGCCAGCAGGAGGTCATTGTCCACATTGGAACCAACGAAATTGGAAGGGAACAGGTTGAGTCTCTGAAGGGAGATTACAGATAGTTAGCTAGTAATTTAAAAAGGAGATCCTCAAGGGTATTAATATCTGGATTACTTCCAGTGCTACGAGCAAGTGCGGGCAGGAATAGGAGGATAGAGCAAATGAATGCATGACGGAGAAGCTGGTGTACGGGAGAAGGATTCACGTTTTTGGATCATTGAAATCTCTTTTGGGATAGAAGGTACCTGTCAAAGAAGGACGGATTGCACCTAAATTGGAAGGGGACTAATATACTGGCAGGGAAATTTGCAAGAACTGCTTGGATTAAAACGAGCAAGATATGGGCGGGGGAGGGCGGGGGTGGGTGGTTGGCGGTTGGGGGTGGGTGATGGGTGGGACCCAGGGAGATAGTGAGGAAAGCATCAATCTGAAACGGTTACAGCTAAAAACAGAAGTGGGTCAAACAGTCAGGGCAGACAGGGACAAGGTAGGACTAATAAATTAAACTGCATTTATTTCAATACAAGCGGCCTAACAGGGAAGGCAGATCAACTCAGGGCATGGTTAGAAGCATTGGACTGGGATATCATAGCAATTACAGAAACATGGCTCAGCGATGGTCAGGACTGGCAGCTGAATGTTCCAGGATACAAATGCTAGAGGAAGGATAGACAGGGAGGCAAAAGAGGAAGGAGAGTGGCATTTTTGATAAGGGATAGCATTACAGCTGTGCAGATGGAGGATATTCCCTGAAATACATCCAGGTAAATTATTTGGGGGGAGTTGACAAACAAGAAAGGGATGGTCACCTTATTGGGATTGTATTATAGACCCTCCAATAATCAGAGGGAAATTGGGAAACAAACTTGTCAGGAGATTTCAGCTATCTGTAAGAATAATAGGGTAGTTAGGGTTGGGGATTTTAATTTTCCAAACATCTACTGGGGCTGCCATAGATTTCAAGGATAAGATGGAGAGGAATGTCTTAAGTGTGTACAGGACAATTTTTTGATTCAGTATGTGGATGTACCTTCTATAGAAGGTGCATAACTTGACATATTCTTGGGAAATAAGGCAGAGCAAGTGAGTGAGGTGTCAGTGGGCGAGCCCTTTGGGGCCAGCGACCATAATTCTATTTGTTTAGAAATAGTGATGGAAAAGTATAGACCAGAACTAAAAGTTGAAGTTCTAAATTGGAGAAAGGCCAATTTTGACGGTATTGATCCTGATTGGAGGTGGTTGTTCACAGGTAAAGGGACAGATGGAAAATGGGAAGCCTTCACAAATGAGATAACAAGAATCTAGGGAAAGTATATTCCTGTCAGGGTGAAAGGGAAGGCTGGTAGGTATAGGGAATGCTGGTTGACAAAACAATTGAGGGTTTGGTTAAGAAAAGGAAGGAAGCATATGTCAGGTACAGACAGGATAGATCGAGTGAATCCTTAAAAGAAGAGTACAAAGAAAGTAGGAGTATACTTAAGCGATAGCTTTGGCAAATACAATTATTGAGAATCCAAAGGGGTTTTACAAATATATAAAGGAGAAAAGGGTAAGTAGGGAGAGAAGAGGGCCCATCAAAGATAAGCAAGGCGGCCTTCCTGTGGAGCCACAGAAAGTGGGAGAGAGATTAAATTAATATTTTGCATCAGTGTTTACTGTGGAAGAGGATAAGGAAGACATCAACTGTCGGGAAATAGATGGTGATATCTTGCAAAATGTCCAGATTACAGAGGAGGAAGTGCTGGATGTCTTGAAACGGTTAAAAGTGGATACATCCCCAGGACCTGATCAGGTGTATCTGAGAACTCTGTGGGAAGCGAGAGAAGATAATTGCCGGGCCCCTTGCTAAGATATTTGTATGATCGATAGTCACAGGTGAGGTGTCAGAAGACTGGAGGTTGACAAACGTGTTGCCACTGTTTAAGAAGGGTGGTAAAGACAAGTCAGGGTACTATCGACAGCTGAGCCTGACCTCGGTGGTGGGCAAGTCGTTGGAGGGAATCCTGCGGGACGGGATGTACATGCATTTGGAAAGGCAAGGACTGATTAGGGACAGTCAACATGGCTTTGTGCGCGGGAAATCATGTCTCACAAACTTGATTGACTTTTTTGAAGAAGTAACAAAGAAGATTGATGAGGGAAGAGCAGTCGATGAGCTCGATATGGACTTCAGTAGAGCGATCGACAAGGTTCCCCATGGGAGACTTATTAGCAAGGTTAGATCTCGTGGAATACATGGCGAACAGCCATTTGGATAAAGAACTGGCTCAAAGGTGGTCAGAGGTGGTCAGAGGGTGGAGGTGGAGGGTTGTCTTGTTAGACTGGAGGCCTGTGACCAGTGGAGTTCCATAAGGATCGGTGCTGGGCCCTCCAGTTTTGTCATTTGCAGAAATGATTTGGATGCAAGCATAAGAGGTACATTCAGTAAGTTTGCACTTGACACCAAAATTGTAGGTGTAGTGGAGAGAGAAGAGGGTTACCTCAGATTACAACATTACTCACCCATTACATGGGGATCCACGCCCTCGGGAGCTTATCGTGAGCAATCCACAGAGTCCTCATTGGCCGACTGTAAGCTATCTCTTCAATTGACAGTCCAGTCTGCGAATGTGGAGACACTCACTTGTACAGTCCTGCCAAGGGCAATACTTGGAGCCATTTTTTTTGACCATTTTAGATAACCTCTCTTTTAAAGTGTGATCGGCCTGTTCCAAAATCCCTGCTGCCTGCGTGCGATATGCACAGTGCAGTTGCTGTTCAATGGAGAGTGAGTCACTTATTTGAGTAATAAGTCGAGGCATGAAATATTTGTTTCAGCAGCAGGAAGCACAGGAGCATTGACCAGGGGGCTGACTGGAAGGTGAAGCACTGATTTAAGAACTTACGTCTGGACCCTCCATTTATGTTTCAGCAGCAAAAATTGTGGGAGCGTTGACAAAGGCGCTGATGAGAAGGTGAACCACAAACCTATCTAGTAAATAGGCGGAGTGCAAGCTGAGCAGGAGTGGACACAGGACTGCAAAGTAAGAGAAGTAATGTATTTGGATGGCTGCGTTACCTGAAGCACTGATTAGGTAGTGGCTCCCACCCGTCCTCCTCCTCGAACCAATAAAAAAGTTCTTTGCGCTGGATTGGTAAGATAACTAGCTTTCAAAAAAAAATTATTGGGAATTTAAAATAGTGGGAATGGCGGTTAGGACCATTGATGTACCTCCTGCAGAATGTGGGAGGTCAGGGTCACCACTAGTGTCCCTGCTGACTTCATTTGTGTGAAGTGCACCCAACCCCAGCTCCTTAGAACCTCTGTAAGGGAACTGTTTCTGGAGCTGGATGAACTTCGGAGGCAGAGGGTGATATTGAGAAGAGTCACAGGAAGTAGTCAGACCTCAGGGACAAGAAAAAGGCAGATGGGTTCAAGACAGGTGACGGAAAGGGATCCGCTGTGGCCATGGATACTTTTGGGGGTGGTGGGAACGAGTGACCAGGCGAAAGCCACGAGATGCAGGTCTCTGGCCCAGAGTCTGTCCCTGTTGCGCAGAAAGGAAGAGGGGAGATGAGCAGAGCATTAGTCATTGGGAACTCCATTGTTAAGGGGACAGATAGGATGTTCTGTTGGAGTGGTTGGTGTGTTGCCTCCCAGGTGCCAGGGTTCCTGATGTCTCTGATCGTGTTTTCCGGATCCTTGCGGGGGCGGTGGAGCAGCCCCAAGTTGTGATCCACATAGGAACCAACGACATAAGTATGAAAAGGAATGGGGATACAAGGCTGAAACTCAAGGAGCTAGGGTGGAAGTTTAGAGCTAGACAAAACAAAGTTGTTATCTCTGATTTGATGCCCATGTGTATTGCTCGTGAGGCAAGGAATAGGGAGAGAGAGGTGTTGAACATGTGGCTGCAAGAATGGTGCAGGAGGGAGAGTTTCAGACATCTGTGCAATTGGTGCTCATTGTGGGGGAGGTGGGAGATCTACAAACAGGAAGGTCCACACCTGAATCAGAGGGGTACCAGCATCTGGGGATAGGGTGGGGGGCAGCGGGGGGATATTTTCATGCTGGGGAGGATTTAAACCATATCAACAGGAGGATGGGAACCTGAACTGTTATTCCAGTGTACAGTAGGTTGACAGTAGTGAGGTCAGAAACATCGTTTCAAGGTCGCAAGAGAACACCAGAAGCAGGAAGATCGTTTGAAATATGTCTACCTCCACGCCAGGATATTCCAGAATAAGGTGGGTGAACTTGCAGTATGAGTTGGTGCCTGGGACTTCGATATTGTGGCCATTTCGGAGACATGCCTGGAGCCGGGACAGAAATGTTTGTTGCTGGTTCTAGGGTATAGATGTTTCAGTAATAACAGGGAAGGTGGTAAAAGAGGGGGGTGATGTGGTACTGTTCATCAAGGACGATTGAGGTAAGGACGTTTGAGGACTCATCCACTGAGGTAGTATGGACTGAGGTTAGACACAGTAAAGGAGAGGTCCCCCTGTTGGAAGTTTTCTATAGGCCTCTGAATACTTCCATAGATATAATGGAAAGGATAGCAAAGATGATTCTGGATAGGAGTGCGAGTAACAGCGTAGTTGCTATGGGGGACGTTAACTTTCCAAATATTGACTGGAAATACTATAGTTTGAGTACTTTTCATGGGTCAGGTTTTGTTCAGTGTGTGCACGATGGTTTCCAGACACAGTATGAAGACAAGCTAACAAAGGGTGTTTTGGATTTGGTACTGGGTAATGAACCAGCCAGGTGATAGATTTAGAGGTAGGTGAGCACTTTGGTGATAGTGACCACAATTCAGACATGTTTACTTTAGTGATGGAAAGGGGTAGGTATATACCACAAGGCAAGCTGGGCATAAGGAAATTATGAAGCGATTAGGCAAGATTTAGGATGCATTTGATTGGGAAGGTCACTGCAGGGGGTGGACACAATTGAAATGCGAAGCTTGTTCAAGTAACAGCTACTGCCTATCCTTGATAAGTATATTCCTGTCAGGCAGGGAGGAAGTGTTTGTGTGAGTGAACCGTGGTTTACAAAAGAAGTTGAAAGTCTTGTCACGAGGAAGAAGAAAGCTTGTTATAGGATGAGATGTAAAGGCTCAGTTAGAACGCTTGAGAATCCCAAGTTAGCCATGAAATACCTAAAGAGAGGGGGAAGAAGAAAAAGAAGGGTACATGAGAAGTTAATGGTGGATAGGATCAAGGAAAACCCGAAGGTTTTCTATCGGTATATCAGGAATAAAAGAATGACTAGGGTAAGATTAGAGCCAATCAAGGCTGATAGTGGGAAGTTGTGCATGAAGACCGAGGAGATAGGGGACGCGCTAAATCAATATATTTTGGCAGTATTCACACTGGAAAAGGACATTGTTGTTCAGGAGAATTTGAAATGCAGGCGACAAGATGGGACGGAGGTGCACAAGATGGAGGTTTTGGCAATTGTGAAAAGTGTGAAAATAAATAGGTCCCCTGGGCCGGATGGGATTTATCCTAGGATTCTCTGGGAAACTAGGGAGGAGATTGGAGGGTCTTTGGCTTTGATCTTTATGTCGTCATTGTCAACAGAAACAGAGCCAGAAGACTGGAGGAGAGCAAATGTTGTCCCTTTTTTCAAGAAGGGAATAGAGTCAACCCTGACACTATTAGACCAGTGAGCCTTACTTCGATTGTGGATGAATTGTTGGAAAAGGTTAGAAGAGATAGGAATTAGAATAATCTATAGAGGAAAAAGTTGATTCGGGGTAGTCAAAACTGACTTCTGAAGAAGAGGTCGTGCCTCACAAACCTTATTGAGCTCCTTTAGAAGGTGACCAAACAGGTAGATGAGGATGAAGTGGTTGAAGTGGTGTCTCTGGATTTCAGTAAGGGATTTGATAAGGGTCTCCACGATAGGCTATTGCACAAAATACAGAGGCATGGATTTGAGGGTGATTTAGCCGTTTCGATCAGAAATTGGTTAGCTGAAGGAAGATAAGGTGGTGGTTCATGGTAAATGTCCATCTTGGAGTTCAATTACTAATGGTGTACCGCAAGGATCTGTTTTTGGTAACTGCTATTTGTCATTTTTATAAATAATCTAGTTGTGGGCATGGAATGATGGGTCAGTAAATTTGCGAATGACACAAAGGCAGGTGGTGTTGACGATAGTGCCGAAGAATGTTGCAGGTTGCAGATGGACATAGATAAACTGCAAAAATGTGTGAAGAAGTGGCAAATGGAGTTATTGCAGAAAATTGCGATGTGATTCACTTTGGAAGGAGCAACAGGAACGAAGAGTACTGGACTAATAACAAGATTCTTGGTAGAGTAGATGAGCAGAGAGATCTCGGTGTCGATGTACACAGATTTCTAAAGTTGCGACACAGGTTGATAGTGTCGATAAGAAGGCATACGTTGTGTTAGCGTTTATTGGCAGAGGGATTGAGTTTCGGTGCCACAAGGTCTTGCTGCAGCTATACAAAACTCTGGTGTGGCCGTACTTGGAGTATTGTGCACATTTCTGGTCACCACATTATAGGAAGGATGAGGAAGCTTTTGAGAGGGTGCAGTTACGATTTACTAGGAGTTTACCTGGTATGGAGGGAATATCTTATGAAGAAAGGCTGAGGGACTTGAGGTTGTTTTTGTTCGCGATAAGACGTTCGAGACGTGACTTATTTGAGACATATAAGATAATCAGATGATGAGATAGGATAGATGGTGAGAACCTTTTTCCTCAGCTGGTGATGGCGAGCACGATGGGTCATAGCTTTCAATTGAGGGGATGATAGATATAGGACAGATGTCAGAGGTAGCTTCTAGACTCAGAGAGTAGGAGGGGAGTAGAGTGGCCTGCCTGCAACAGTAGTAGCCTCTCCGACTTTGAAGGCATTTGAATTGTCATTGGATAAACATATGGTTGAAAATGGAATTGTGTCGGATCGATAGGCTTCAGAATGGTTCCACAGGTCGGTGCAACATCGAGGGCTGAAGAGCCTGCCCTGTGCTGTAATGTTCTATATTCTACGTGGCCCATTGTCAGAGCTCATCCTTTTAGGCAACCCAAAGTGGGGAATTACTTTAGTCAACAATATTTTTGTCTGCTGTATGTGCAGTGCAATTAGTAGAGGGGAAGGCTTCAATCCATTTGCTAAATACATCGAACATGAACAAACAGTATTTATAACATTGTACTTTAGGATGTAGGTTTGTTCGCTGAGCTGCAAGGTTCACTTTCAGACGCTTCGTCATTGTACTAGGAAACATAATCAGTCGGTCTCTCTTAAGCACTGGCGCTATGGCCAACTTTCTATTTATGTCTTTCGTTTTCCTTAGGTTGATGATGTCATTTTCTGTGCTGGTGATGTCATGGTGATAGCATCTGAAAATGAACCTTGCAGCTCAGCGAGCAAACGTACATCTAAAACCTCCATCTGAGCTCTGAATCTTGTCCAATCTCACTAACATCTACGGGGACAATACACTAAAACTAGCATAAAGATTGGAAACCAATGACAGCTGATAGAGCACCACCCACAAATAGCTGTACTTCCTGCATGAGTGCCAAAAGAAACAGGTCCTATCTCACAACCTCAAAAACAAACCTCCCTTAACACCCCACTATCCAAATGAAAAGCAAAGGAAAACAGCTGAAGAATACTTAGGGAAATGTTTAATGAGGGCCACCACAGTCTGCTTAAATACAACTGGGAAATATAGTGAAAAAAACTCTAATCCCTCATGCAACAAAGAACAAATGGGCAGACACAGTATAACAAGCCACAGACATGAGACAGCGGCCAACACAGAAAATGAAGAAAAAAATAGACCTGCAGAATCAACACAACACAAACTCACGCAAAAAAAACACCGGAGACAGCACAGAACCTATCTGTCCAACACTTAACAGACACTGATAAAGCTGTCGAAATAACAAGATTAAATTATAACTTCTGGGATGCAGACCACAGAATTTTTTAGAGCTGAAGAAACAATACTTAAAGAATCCAAATTCACAGAAGAAACCATCATTAAGTGGGAAAAAGGAAGAACACTTAATAAACAAGAAAGGAAAACACTAGAATGACTCAAGAAAGACAAAACATTGTTTTCCTACCTGCAGACAAAGGACGCCTTACGGTCATTTTAAAGCGGACAGACTCCAGTGAGAAAGCAAACACACTGCTTGCAAATACCGACACTTACCAATAGGTGGCGATTGGCCCGAAGCAAAAACGAGAAAACCAAATCACAGCCGTACTCAAAAACTCCAGAGATCTGGAGAATTGTACAAGGCAGACATCCAAAAGATGTAACCAGATGGCTCCGACACACCACGACTCGACGGATTATCCAAAATTCACAAGCCAGGAGCGTTCCTCTGACCCAGAGTCTTGCTACCTGGAACACAAACGTACAGAATGGTGAAGGAACTACACCAAAGACCAAAAAAAAGTTGAAGAGTCATGCACCTCCATTCACTCGCCCGAACAATTTCTGAACAACATTATTGACATCAAGAAAGAAGAGGATGAAATTTTAGTCTCTCACACAACAGCCCTGTTCACATCCATCAATATCCACCTGGCCAAGGAAACATTGGCGACACTATTAGAAGAAACAAAGACACATAGACTGGACAAGACCAGCTTCATCAGCAAGAACATTATCATCAAGTTAGGGGACCTATATCTTACCCCCCACTTCAACTTAAACAACAAAACCTACAGACCAACCAATGGAACACCTATGGGATCTTAGATATCAGGGCTTTTAGCAGAGGCAGTAATGCAGAAACTCGAACAAACAGCTCTGCGAATCATCCAACCTAAACTTTGGGTCTGCTACAGGGATGAGACTTTGGTCATCACTAAACTAAACAAATTAGAGGAAACCTTCAAGACCATCAATAATACAGTTACAGGCAAAACAATTCACAAAGGTGGATGAAAACAACAACAGACTCCAATTCCTTGATGTCACAGTAGAGCGAGCAGCCAATGGTGAACTTTAAACCAGCGTCTAAAGGAAAACAACACATATGGAACAAATAATGAACTACAGAAGCAATCATCCCAACACCCACAAACGAAGCTGCATCAGAACTTTATTTCAATGAGACACCACACATACTGCAGCTCAGATGAATTGTGAAGAACAGAACAAAACCACCTACACAGCATATTCAAAATGAACGGGTACCCAATGATCGCATTCCGTTGATTTCTCAGCAACAGAAACAAACAAGCAGACAAAACATTCCCAAAAAACCCGAGCTGCTCTCCCCTGAAACAAATAATTCTCATAAATGACTGCCAGTCTACTCAGAGCCCTTGGCAGCCCACAGACCCACCAACGTCAAATCAGCAGGTAATGTATTTGAAATACCCGATACAAAAAACAAGCAAATGAAACGCCAATTACAAAATACCTGGCAAGAACTGCAACGCACACGATATTGGACAAACAGGCGAAAGTTAACCACCAGGGTAGGCATCACCCACTATCACTCGTATCTTTGCATACATGTGAGGAAGGAAACCACTTTGACTGGAACAACACATCAATCCTAGGACAAGCCAAACAGAGACATGGACGAGAATTCCTCGAAACCTAGCATTCCAACCGGAACGCTGTCAACAAACACATCGATTAGGACCCCATCTACCACCCTCTGAGAAAAAGAGCAGGAAATCACATCACTTCAGGTAACGACATCACCAACCCAAGGATATCTGAATAGATAAATAGAAAGCGGGCCATAACGCCAGTGCTTCACAGGATGCTCAGTGATGATGTTACCTAGCATGGTGCCGAAATATCTGAAAATGAATCTTCCAGCTAATCAAGCAAACCTACATCCAGAACCTCAATCTGAGCTTCAAATCTCTCCAAATTGTACTTTAGGTAATTCAATAGAATGAAGCTGTATGCAGAAGAAAGGACCACCTTGCAAGAGTGTAGTCCCAGAAGGGCATTTAATAGCTTTACCCTTATTATTATACGTGCAAATAAGGCACATATCCAGCCACATTTGACGTGCTGTATTAAAATCGGGGTGCCACCATGTTTTTAAAATTCGCTGTACCATTCCTTCCTTGCCAAGATTGGTACAAGTATGCAAGTCATCAATAAGCACTGGGAACAAAGAATCAGGAATACAGACTTGACCCACTGGTGTTAACCAGAGGTATCGTGTCGAGGAGTGCGAACACCAATCGACTTCCAAAGTGGGTGTTCAGATTCGGAGGCATCCTTCTGTCAAGTTGGAATCGCAGTTAGATCTGGCCTGCCCTTGTCCCTGAAGTAGCTGCTTGAATTGAAGCCTAATTCCCGACATGTGTAACAACGAAAATGGCTGATGCAGCCACCACCTTAGCAGTTGTATCAGCACGGGAATTTCGCCATTTTACGAAGTGTCCCTCCTTTGTGTGCAGTACATTTAATACCAGCTAATGGACGAGGAAGCAGAATAGCATCGAGGAGATTCTTAACCCAAAGAGCATTCTGAATGGGAGTTCCTGCAAGAATAAGGAATCCTCGTTGATGCCAGAGGCGACAAAAATCATGCGCTACACTGATTGCAGACGTGGAATCGGGGTTAATGTTAGCAATTTTATCAGTGGCTGGAACACAAGATCTGGTAGGGGCTAAAAGCTCGGCTTTCTGTGCAGGGACAGGGGTCTGAAAGGCAGCAGATTCCTGAACAGCAGTGTATGTTGCTATAGCATCGCCTGATTGCCAGACACTGTCTGGGGAAACAGAGGAACCACCATCAACATAAAACCTGAGGTCAGGATTCTCACCTGGAAGGAATGTCAAGTCCAAAAGAAGAGAAATAAGAAAATGATGTGGCGGGGGTGGAGAAGAGTTCAGGAAGATCGCCAGGATGTTGCTCAAGGAACGTACTAGGGTGTGAGGTGGAGCACTAATGAAACAAGAGGTAACGGTTCTGTAACAACGAGACCTCGTAGCAGCTCAGATGAGCTTGGTGAGGTCCTGGGTCTACTGAGATGTGAGGAGGACCATTGGCAACAGGATCCAATTTAGTGGAATAATCGACCACCGGGCGATGACGGTCACCATGCTGCTGAGGGACGACACCAATGGCACCTTCATCGATGACACGAACATCCAAATGCAAGGGTGTGCCATACAGTGAGCACCCGAGCACTGGGGCTGTAGCCAAGGCATCTTTGAGGGCAGAAAATGATTGTTTTGCCGAATCAGCCAGCTGAAAATGTAAGGGGAGCATTCGGACAGGAATATGGAATTAGGTCTTGAGTAAAAATTGTAATGTCTGAAGCCACTGCCTGCAAAATCTGACCAGTCCCAAAAAGGTCCTCATCCATTTGGGTGAGGAAGGGGGTAGGGTTTGGAAGATGGGAATAATGCATTCCTGAGTAAGGGAAAGGTCAGTAGCATTGATCAAAATATCCAAAACTTTCACTTGTGATTGACCTTTATGAACCCTAGTGGGTGGGACAACACATACCCATGAGTGGAGACATATGAGGAGGTAAAGAGTGTCCTGCTAGTTATTAATCAAATCAGGGCTAGCAAGGAGTATCTTTCTCAGCCTTAGTTTCTTTATGCTTCATTTCCTGTTTCCTTTTTCACCTTCTGTCGACCCATCCACAATCAGCCTAACATGCATCTACCACCTCATTACATATATTATTCCCCCAACTGGCCAGTTAGGTACCTTTCATTCACTATCTACTTTATCTTACCATTCTTCAATTAATAATTTTCGCTTTTTCGCATAATTTGTCTCCCAGATTAAGTTTACTGCCTGCTCATAAAAGGCTATATCACAGGTCCCTAGATTCCTGACCTACACAGAGGGTACGGACCAGTCATCTCACACATAGTTGCAACCTGGTTACAAAGGCACTTACAAGGGCAAGGAACCAGCATCTACTTCAATACCTGAATCTCGAGCAACATCCCCCTCGCATCTTCACCAGTTTTCTCAGATTTTAGAACCACATTTCCACAACTCCAATTTTCACAAACTGCATGTGCAATGAGAAAACTGTATCATCTGAAATTAATGATTAGCTTAAATGTTGAATTCGTATTTGGAAATTCACTGTGGACAGAAAACGAAACTTCAGACATGGTCAATTCGAACATGATAATTTTAACCATTCGTTACAACCCAATTTTTCTTTTGATGAACCTTTCCTAGCATGGCTCAATTTAAGTCAGGACAGAAAGTCCCTCAAAGGGAAATAACATTCACCAGGCACGATCTAAAGTAATAAACGGCACAGTCTACACTTTAAAATCACCATGGAATTCCAACATGCAGACTGAAATCAAAACATTCCCGGATCTCCAGTTCTAGGGGATAAAGAAAACAAATTATACATAAGACCACATGTAACCACTAATGAACAAAGTTTGATTCATAACAAACCACTGAGTTAACACTCAGTCAAGTGACAGCAAGAACCAGAAGTCTGTCACCCCACATCCCGCTCCTTTTTCATATTCAAAGGGATTTCCAAAAAATATTCTGCTGATTGTTCTATGCGATCGCAACTAAAAGTGCCATCAGGTAAAAATGGCTTGTCAGTTCTATGTATCCATGCCACCCCTTTGTTGACAATGTCATCGTTTGGGAATCAATTCTCCATTCTATTCAAAGCTTAAACTGCACGCACCATCACAATCGCCCAGAACGGTTAACTGGATGTCCTTTAATTCGTATATAACGATTTACCAAGTTGGTCAAATCCCATAAAGAGTTTACTGAAGTATCAATCTCTCACAGAAACCTTGAACCCATATAACCATTTTCCTGATCAGGTAATTTCTCACACATAGGCCACCTCCCTAACTGCTTAGAGGGACCTTCTGATCCTTGCTTTGCTATAAACAAATATCTCCCAGCCATATCAGTACCACAGTATGAGAAAGTTACTGATCCTGTCCTCCATGTCATACAGGAGGAATACAGAATAGTCAATGCCACTCCGCAGCAATCTTGAGCAATTGTCCAAAAACTCATTGCACTTGAGAGGACCGGGGAGTTAGCGTGGGTTTGTGAGAAATGTTTAGAGGTAGTGAAGGCTGTCTGCTGAGTACTTGAACTCTGGACCGTTTTTCGAGGCAACAGACGAGCCCTGGTGAAGTGGCCCCACTTTCCGACAGGCGCTATGGGAAGGCAATCCTTGTGGAGAAGCGCAGGTGTCAGCAGGAAATAATCTGTGCCTTGCTGGACGGACAGTGGGCCACGATTAATCACAGCTCCTGGTCTCTTAAACCTTATCAGATTTGAATGAACCACTCTGCTTGGTTATCAGCAGCAGCCATGGGATTGATACCAGACCGAAGTGGACAATTGGCAGGGGTTGGCAGCAGAGGGACGGGCTCTTTGTCCCCAGGCTGACAGAAATATTACGAAGGATCTGATCTAGGGACGTGCAGGGCTGGTATTCCGATGAGAGATCAAGAGGAATCTAGTGCAGTGAGTCACAGGCTAGAGAGTAGCTGTGGTGGATGTAGAAGTTAGGGCCGTGGCTGCGGGGCTGGGAGGATGAGGGGAGTGTTAATGTTTCCTCCTTAGCTGTATCACTTCAATCAGGAAACATTGACATGCCAGAACAACCGGGACGATCCTCCTGTGTTGTCCCTTTCCTGTCAGACCCACAAAAGCCATCCAGACAAAGCAGCCCGTTTGATTAGCACCACATCCAAAAGCATCCACTCCCATCACTCGCGATGCTCGCGACTCCTCAGATACTGAAGCAGTCTGTGAGCAAATGAAACAAGATCTGGATAATATCCAGGTTTGGGCCAACAAGTGGTAAGTGACACTCACGCCACACAAATGCCAGACAATGTCCATCACTAATAAAGACACTGTAACCACATTCAACGGTATTACCATGACTTAATCCCCCACTGTCAACATCCTTGGGGTTACCAATGACCGGATCCTCAACTGGACTCACCATATCAACACAGTGGCTGCAGATTCAAGTCAGGGACTAGGGATACTCAACGCCTGACACCCCAAAAATCTATCTGCGGCAAGTAACTCACCTCCTGAAACCCCAAAATCCAACTGCCCTCTACAAGGCACATGTCAGGAGTGTGATGGAATACGCTCCACCTGTATGGATGGGTGCAGTTCCAATAACACTCAAGAAGCTTGACACCATCCAGGACAAAGCAACCCTCTTGATGGGCACGACATCTTCAAGCATTCAAAACCTCCATCACCAGCACTCAGTAGCAGCGGTGTGTACTATCTACAAGATATACACCAAAGATCCTCAGCCATTACATTCCATAAATCATGAACACTTTTATTTCAGAGGACAATGGTGCAGGTAAATGGGAACACCAGCCCCTGCAAGATCGCCTTCAAACCACTCACCATCCTGAATGGACACATGTCACTATTCCTTCATTGCCGCTCGATGAAAGTCCTGGAATTCCCTCCCTAACATTATGTTTCTGCCGACAGCACAAACACTGCAGTGGTTGAAGAAAGCAACTCACCACCACTTTATCAGGGGAACTAATGTGGGTAATAATGGTGTCCCAGACAATGATGCCCATGTCCCACAAGTGAATAAGAAAAATATTTCATGATCTGGAAACAATAGGATCGTCCTGTGTGGTTCACTGAGGAGTTTCATTTATTCATAACACAAGGAAATCGTGTAACCAGGTATTTTACTGCATTACTGATCATTGCTCTGAACCCAGACAATGTTGCTGCATAAATAAACGTGGTTGTGCAACAGCTTAGGTTCTGCAGCATGTAACCAACACAATTAAGGTGAAATAGGAAAGGCGGGTAATTGGTAGTATTGATTCCTTGAGTGACATAATATAAGAAATCTGCAACAACGATTAACCACAAGAGGATGAAGCTCCCAGACACAGTGAAGAGTAAAATCACAGATTTCCTTCTGCTCTCCATCTCTGGGTCTCTGCGATTATCTCCTTTGCTCTCACCCTTCAGCCTCTTCCAGACTCTACTTGTTACCAAAATGTGTCTGACTGTGAGAGCATTGAGCGACAGAATTAAAGCAAATGGCAGTAAAGGGGTCAAAACTGTATCAAGCCAACCTAATGCCACCCACCAAGTCTCAGTAAAGTAACTTGACATTGTATCACAATAGAATGGCACATTGTTCATATTGAAAATAGAAAGGAATGTTTTTCAGACAGAACAGGGTGCAGGTTGGTGGTAGAACCACAGTCGCAGTTTTCTCAGTGCAATATTTTGTTTCAGCTTTTGACAACAAATAGTCACAAACCGGTCAAAGGAGAAAGTGAGAGTAAACCAGACAGGGGGTAATTTTGATATTTGTAGGGGCTTTCACAAGGCAGTCCCCACTCACCAAATACATATGACGTTGGCAATTGAACAGCTGGCAGAGGTGATCCTTTTGATAAAGTCCCACACAAGAGGTTAGTGAGTAAAATTAGGGCGCACGGGATTGGGGGCAAAGTACTAGATTGGATAGAGAATTGGTTGGCTAATAGGAAACAAAGGGTAGTGATTAACGGCTCCATTTCAAAATGGCAGGCAGTGACCAGTGGGGTACCGCAGGGATCCGTGCTGGGACCGCAGCTTTTTACAATATATGTAAATGATATAGAAGATGGTATCAGCAATAACATTAGCAAATTTGCTGATGACACAAAGCTAGGTGGTAGGGTGAAATGTGATGAGGATGTTAGGGGATTACAGGGTGACCTGGACAAGTTAGGTGAGTGGGCAGATGCATAGCAGATGCAGTTTAATGTGGATAAATGTCTGGTTATCCACTTTGGTGGCAAGAACAGGAAGGCAGATTACTACCTCAATGGTATCAAATGAGGTAAAGGGGCTGTTCAGAGAGATCTGGGTGTTCTTGTCCACCAGTCAATGAAGGCAAGCATGCAGGTACAGCAGGTCGTGAAGAAGGCTAATAGCATGCTGGCCTTCATAACAAGAGGGATTGAGTATAGAAGCAAAGAGGTGCTTCTGCAGCTGTACAGGGCCCTGGTGAGACCACACCTGGAGTACTGTGTACAGTTCTGGTCTCCAAATTTGAGGAAAGACATTCTGGCTATTGAGGGAGTGCAGCGTAGGTTCACGAGGTCAATTCCTGGAATGGCAGGATTGCCTTACACGGAAAGACTGAAGCACTGGGCTTGTATACCCTTGAGTTTAGAAGACTGAGAGGGGATCTGATTGAAACGTATAGGCTTATGAAAGGACTGGACACTCTGGCAGGAGGGAACATATTTCCGTTGATGGGGGAGTGCCGAACCAGAGGACACAACTTAAAAATACGGGGTAGACCATTTAGGACAGAGATGAGGAGAAACTACTTCACCCAGAGAGTGGTGGCTGTGTGGAATGCTCTGCCCCAGAGGGCAGTGGAGGCCCAGTCTCTGGATTCTTTTAAGAAAGAATTGGATAGAGCTCTTAAAGATAGTGGAGTCAAGGGGTATGGAGATAAGGCTGGAACAGGATACTAATTAGGAATGATCAGCCATGATCATATTGAATGGCGGTGCAGGCTCGAAGGGCAGAATGGCCTACTCCTGCATCTATTGTCTATTGTCTATTGTCTATTGTCTATTGGATCATAATAAAGTCACCCCTAAAGTAAGATCTAAGTCGCATAAGATGCCATTATATGCAGAAGATGTTTTGTTTTTTTTCTGCTGGATCCACACGTTTCTGTATCCCGTCTTATGCAATACATCAACTCATTTGTCTCCTTTACAGGTTACAAGATTAATTTCTTAAAATCAGAGGCTATGCCTATGGAGGGAGGGTTGTGGGGGGTCTCAGAAGAATATCTGAGGTGGGGGGTGAACTAAAGTTCACTTTCAAATGGTCACAGGAGGATGTATCATATTTAGGCATCTTTATTACTCTTATTTTGATCAGTTGTTGCAGGCCAATTTTGCTCACTTGCTTGACAGGATGAACCAAGATTTTCAACGATGGGAAGCACTTCGAATATCCGAGCTAGGCAGGGTGTCTCTTATCGAAATGAATGTTCTCTCCCATTTGCTCTATCCTATACAAATGCTCCCAGTTACTTTCCCAAGGCAACTATTCGAGATACCTAATGGAGTGTTTGGCTATTTTATTTGGCGCCATAGGCAGTTTCCTATCAAGTTGTCCAAACTACAGTTGTCTCGTGGTTGCGGGGAGTGGCTTTCCCAGATATTAGACGATATCATTAAGTTCTCCACTCTCGTTTGTTCGTGATTGGGCTTGTGAAGACCCGACATCAATATGGCTAGATATTGAGGCCTCCCAGTCAAAATGTCTTCTCATCAGCCTTTTATTCTTGGATAAAATGAAGAGAGTCATGAAATATTGCCATAATCTGATTGCTATTAATACGTTTAAGGCATGGAGGAGAATGCAGCTGAAGAAGGGTAATATGTCCAAATCATCATTTCTGACCCTGGGCAGCGAGGGGAATCTACTGTTTGGCCGATTTATTTCAAATTGAAATAACGATGTCGTTTAACCAAATAATTTGTAAACATGGTCTAGTTAGCAAAGACCTTTTCCACTTTTTTCAGGTCCGGGATTTTATTTCGAAAGGGACCATGCCCTTGACCAACCGCTGCGGGTCTACTATGGCGATGAGGGTACTTTATGCTGAAAGTACTCTCTTCATTTGTATGCTTTATCATATCCTGGGGAACCATCCTTCAAAAGACGATAAGCAGCTTGGCGAGGTTTGGGAGACAGAATTAGGGGTTGAGATTTCTATTTTAGCATGGTGACACATTTGTGAAAATGTGAGGAACATCTCTATTTATAGGACCGATGCCATACTGCTAAAGATTTTGCATCTGATCCATTCGGCCAAATGCAATGTCTCGAAGTTTAGCATCCTCCTTTAGTCCTATGTGTAAGGTAAACATCGGTACTCTCACTCATTGTTTATAGTGTGCCACTGGCTCCACGTATATTGAAGTTCTGTGGCAGGGTTCATAGAGAGGGCCTTGAAGGCTGAGGTTAAGATGGATCCCTATCTATCTGCTCGTTGGCATACCCAATATACTCTCTTTGGATGCACATGGGAAATGAATTGTAATATCCTCACTTTCTGTGCTCGGAAAAATATTTTTATGTGTCGGTTTTCTGACCACCACACCACACCCCAACCCCGCACCCCCCACCCGGGTCGATTGGGTTTACATAGGCTTGTTATGGAAAGTCTCTACCCTGGACCTTTTTCACAAATATGGTGCACCGCAAAACAGAACATTTTTGTAGGATATGGCATCCTTTTCTGGCCTGCTCGGATGCAGATTTATCAGTCATTTTAACAAGGGCTTTTCCTGTAGCCACGCCATTCTGATAGAGTGCACTAGATGTCCTTGAAGGAAAAATTCGGAATGTGTTGTGTGCAATATTTAGTACTCACAGAAGTCGAGAGGTATTTTTTTTGTGCGGAGCTATTTTGCTTGTCTATTTATTAACTACCTTTATTGTTTTTTTTCTGTTTTGCGCATGAGTATACTTGTATTTTGGTATATATTGTTCTCGTTGTTGTGGGTTTTCTTTTCTTCCTTTTTTGTTGTTATTTGTATATAGAGTAATGTTCGCTGGTGTTGTAATTTATTTGCTGTTTATAGTTTTGTAAGAAAATAGAAGTTTCACAAAAATATATATAACACAGGACAACACAGATCGAGATTCAATTTATTGGCCGAAGGAATGACAAATGCCTAATGATAATTTCTGTCGACTATTGATATATTTTTAAGTCTAAAAAGCTTGTCTTTCTCTCTGTAAAGCGCGAAACGTGATAGAGAAATTGAGAATAACGTGTACCTGTCCCTGTCCCAAGTTTTAGCCAAAACCGCGGCAGTACTATTATCAATAAAAAAATGTTTTACAATTGAGTATTGTTGATTTTTTTTATCTCACAGGTCCCGGGTCTTTTAGCTAATTTTAATCCAATTCCACAGGTTCCCCGTTTTTAGGCATCAAACTGCCTGATTATAATGGGCTGCGACTCCAATTAGGGTCTAATCAGAAATTTTCTATCGCCGGGTGAAGAGTCCAAATCGTGCCATCAAGTTCCTTTGTGCTAAAAGTGCTCTGCTGGTCTCCCAACACCACTGCACAGCAGGTGGTATGGGGTTAAAACACTCGAGGATTCAGAAAGGGAGAGAGGGAGGGAAACAGCTCACAGAAGCATCCAAACTGACAGTACCCTCAACGCAGAGCAACACACAGACACACATAACTACACAACACTGGTGAGAAAATGTTTGGATTTTAATTAAGGTCTCTCAGTGTAGAACATATTGGAAAACTGTCATGTTCCCTCTGCAACGTGGAAATGATTTGGCTTTGAACACTATTCCTAACATTATACACATTAAACATAATGCTTCTACATTAAAAACAATGCTTCACTTGTATCCAGACACCTTCGAGTGAACCGTTTCATAACGAGACAGGGTGAATTTCATTGCACGTTCTGCAGGTTACAATGTTTTCTGATGTTCTCTCGCAAATTTTAAGTGAGAAAGAATTCAAAGGTGGAAGGTACGAGATTACAATGGGCATGTTCACCTCATTGTCCTCATATCTCAGGGACAATATCGTAAGGGATCGGGCAAGACCGCTCTGTGAAAGACAGTTTTTGAAGAAGGAAACAAATGTGCAATGTGAGACATTAAAAAACTTTGATGTGTTGCCCCCCCCGCCACCCCACAAAAGAATCTTCTGCCTGTGCAATTGCATGGGGAGTCCAGCAGAGTGTGGTATTGTACCATTTAAGACACAAGGTGGACAGAGACCCCAATTGGACAGGGACACAGATATACTCTGAATCATAGAGAGACGTGGATACATTCTCAGGCTGAAGCAAACCCCTGGAAGAGGTTCTGTCTCTCATGGGAGACAGTGAGTATGACAAACCATCGGGGGAGCTGGGACCAACAGGAATACTAAGTTTCACTCCTTCAGCCTGCCCAACTGTAAACTTGTGTTTCTTTTTGTCTGACTGTTCCTCTTCTATCCTTCATTCTCTGTCATTCTCTGTCTCTTCTTGTCTCGCTTCCCTTGTCTTCGTCTCTCCTCTCTCTCTCCCGCTTTCTCTCTCTTTCTCCTTCGACTTCCATTTCTTCCTCTCTTTTTCTCCGTTTCAAACCTGAAAGTGCCCAACAAATGTTGAACCCCACTCAAAAATATTTCATCCTAAATTCTCACTCTGCTCCTAAACTTACGACGTTCCCCAAATATTTGCCTCTCTAAATGTGCACTCACAAATATTTTGCTGGCCCCGACATTGCATTGAGCCCCATTCCCTAATGCAGAGGCAAGTAAGTCTGTGTGTACTGACTGGCCTCTGACTGATTGCTTTAATGCCCAGCAAGATCCCAATGCCATAATTGCAGAAGTTTTACGTCACAGAGCGAGTTCTTTCAGCCCGTCATGCCTGCATGTCTCCCTTCATTAAATGTTCCTTGACCTGTCCAGCTCCTCAGGATTTGTCCAAATGACATTATTTAGTCCACTTCCTGTTGAGACTGTCCCTCTACTCTATCTCACACTCTGCCTCTTCTGCTGTCCCTCCTCTATCTGTCTCTCCTACAACAGCCCCTCCCTCTTCTCCACTCAAAACAACCTGTAAGACACTCCGCTTCTCTCAGGCCTCTCACCTTTGACCACTCTCCTGCTCATTGACCTCTCGTCCTCTCCCCTCGCAGACCCACAGCCCCTGGGCTGAAGGACATGGTGCAGAGGTAACTGCATTTTTGCAGGCTACTATAATACACAGCAAGCTTCCAGTCTGCAGATATTCCCTGACCGCGCAATTAATGAGAAACATACTTCATGCCCCTGCCACTCCCCTGTATAAGTTTTACCGCCCGGATACAAGACTCAGGCAAGTATTTGAATAGTCGAAAAACAACCTTTATTTAATCACACATGGAGAGAGGTACAATAAACATATATAGGACGCATCTCCAAACGGTTATTCAAATTACAGTCTTTTATAACAACAGTTTGTGTGTTTCCGGTTGTGCTCGTGTGAGAGAAATGCAGTATACTTCAAAGTATGTGTGTATGTGAGTCAGTCTATATTAGTGTGCGTGTACGTGCGAGAGAGACAGTGTACATCAGAGTATGTGTGTGTGTGTGCAAGACAGTGTCCATCAGAGCGTGTCCGTTTGAGAGTGATGGTGTACATCTCTCTCCGTGTTAGGGAGAAAACAGTGTACGTGAGAGAGTGTGCGTGAGATCGACAGTGAAAGTCACAGCGTGTGTGCGTATGAGTGAAACAGCGTACATCAGAGCATGTGTGTGTGAGAGCGACAGTGTATGTCTGTGTGAGTGTCTACATCAGAGAGGCCGTGTACATCGCAGTGTGCATGAAAAGAGAGGGACAGTGTTGGTCATAATCTGCGTGTGAGGGGTAGAGAGAATGTACAGTTCAAGGTATGTGTGGGAGAGAGAGAGAGAGACAAACAGTATACATCCTAGTCTGTGCGTATGTGCGAGTTTTTGCGTGAGAGAGAGAGTGCGTGAGAAGGGTTTGACCCCTGTGCATGTTGCGTGTATTCAATGCAGCTCAGCTGTGCAAGCTGCAGCATCTGGATTCAGAATGCATTTACTCTCTTCTTGTTTTAACGTCTCTACTTCTGTGTTCGTCTCTACCTCTTTGATTTCCATTGCACTCCTTACTTTTCTCCATGTCCTTCCCTCTCCCTGGCACCTCCTCTCCATGTCTCTCTTTCTCTGTCTGTATCTTTGTCTCTTTCTCTCTCTCTCTCTCTCTCTTTCTTTCCCCCCGACAGTCTCTCACACTTGCACCTTCGATTAGAATGATACTCACTTTCAAATAATGTCCCATTTGCCATTTCTGGGAGAGAACACCAATTCACAGACGGTTAAAATCGCGATACAGCCAAAAATCAGGAGGACAATTTTTGTGAATTTTTGTGATGCCATGTAATACAGTGTTTGGAGTCATAAAGTGCGGAAGTCTTGTTGTAATTGTACATGGGTTTTGGGGGTGGGGGGGAAACCCACCATGGACCAACACAAACGTGACCAACTGCTGTATGTGGAGGTTTCTATGTGTTCTGAAAGATGTCAGAGAAACAGGCAGATACTCACAAAAATGACCGACAGTAAGGAAAGGTCAGAACGTCACTTCGTTTTTCTGAGCATCGTCTGAGCAGGACAGGCTCAGATTGTACACATGGTTTGTCAAAATTGGCCAAGTACGTTCTGAAGAGGAGATGAATGGTTATCAAATTCAGAGCAAAAACACAGCAATTTAATATCCTGGTTTAGTCAACATGATGAAAAATGGTGTGTGAGCAGTTCTTATCAGGGACCGGAGGAGGATAGTGAGGAAAATACATCAGATGATTGCAACTCAGCACGGGAATATTAAAATTGAGCTGGCCTCATTGGAGGCCCTTGAATCTGCCCAGTGTGTGACTTTTGTCCAGACTATGGGACTCCATTCCTACTTTTCACCCCTTGACGTTTCCCCCATACCTCTGACGTCATGTCCCATGTGGGGTAGGGGATGTGCAGAGGTGTGGTGGGGGATGATACGAAGGTTTACGGATGACACAAATATTGACCATTTATTTCACAGTGCTGAAAATAGTCTCTGGTCGGATAGACATAGACAGATTAGTCAGACAGGCAAATCAGTGGCAGGTGAAATTTAACTCTGACAAATACATGGTGATGCACTTTAGCAGAAGCCATAAGACAAGAATGTGATCAATAAATATTGGCACAGTAGGAATGTGAGGTATACATGAATATCTTGGGATCTTTATTATTGTTATTTTGTTGGCATTGACATTTCAGTCATGAAAAACCTGGGTACACTTTTAGACTAATTTACAGCAACTCCATAGTGCTGTATTGTGAACTTCAATATGATAACCCAGTGATTTTGCCACTAGTTTACTAAACCCATGAACCGGATAATGTTCACAGGGCATGGGTTCGAATCCCACCACGGCAGATGTTGGAATTTCAAGTTAACAGGTATCTGGAATTAAGAGTGTCATGATGACCATGACCTATCTGTCAGGGAAAAACAAAATGGGCACTATTCACTGTGGAAACTGCCATTCTTACGTGGTCTTGCCCTACATCTGACTCTCGACCCAGAGCATTATGGTTGACGCTTAATTGCCGTCTGGGCATTAAATGTAGAGGGTCAGCGATGCACACATAATGAACACAGAAAAAAAACAAGTTACTCTGTCAACTTTATGAAACCTCTGTTATTGTACTTGGCTGAAAAGGCTCAGAATGGTGGAGGTTGGGTGATGCAAAAGGATAGTTCGCTAATGTAAATCAAGTTCGTTTGGAGGGACTGATGTGTGAATTAACATATTTGATATTGTTGTGTTGCTCCGAGGCTCCAATCAAGATTAAGATCACCTGGCCAAGCGGACTGAAAATCTGCTCGGCTGTTATGACATCCATTTGACTTGATGCTTAGCATTGAGCGACTCAGTGAGTTAGAAATGAAATCAGTCCAACCAGTTAATTCGTGATCTATTAGCAGAAAATTCCTAAAAGAACATGAATCATCGATCGCCCCTGAATTACATAATGGTGTGTGGCATTATTGCACCTATTGTCACACAGGATGTCTGTCCAAATAGTGATGGTGATTTAGAATGCAGAGACAGATTCTTTTCATATATAAATTCCAACAATTATCATGTGGCTTGCTGCAGTTGCATCAATACAGTTCATGATCTCGCTGGTCAATTTTAGCCAATCTGAACCTTAGAAATGTTGTCAAATCTTCCTTGCACTCTGAAGGATTGGAAAGCAGAGATGAGTTGGATTGAACGCTGATTGTGTTGATTTTATGGGACAGTGTTCATGACTGGACTCTATGTGGGTTGACAATGGTCATTCATGGAAATGACCACAGACAGGGCAGTTCAGTATTTTTAGCTCTTTCTGCTTGGATGATATCTTTCATGTGAGTTGAATCACTGCACTAAGGCAAGGTGGTTTATTGGAGTTAAAATTTAGATGCTGAGTAAACCCAGTCTTTTGTGTCCAGTGAGGGATGGAATGTGTGTTGAGGGTTGTAGTGAGATAGTATTGAAGGGAATCATTGTTGCCAGCTAACACTCGGAAGTTGACAACGTTTCACAGTAACAATAACACCGAGTTGAAGATTTCCTCCATACATTGTAAATGTCTGGGCTGCTGCATGAACACTGTTGGCTGGGACATATCTCGCTCACAGTTTTACATCAGGTGAGAAACGAAGTGGATCAAACACTTTGATGCAATAACTTCACGTTTGTTTCAGTTAAATATGGTTCACCTGAAGGAAACAGTTATTGCTGGAATTTTGGGTGGCAAATATCAAATGAATTTCATTTGTCATCCGGTAAGACTTTGGAAGATTCGGAGAGGACGTGTTCTACCAGACCGACAGAGGTTTATGCAATACAAAATATGAAGCCTTCTCTGGCACGATCCTTCTCTGAAGGCTGTCTTCCTTTTTTTTATTCTTCTCTTGATGTTCAGTCTTTGCTTCTCCTAATGATCCGACTAACTGATTTCGCGTGCTGTCTGATTGCTGATCCAGTCCTTTGTAGAACGGATACATTTACCCCTTGACTTACTGGAGACTGGAAGTGGCCAGTACGAGTAAGAGTTATCTGAAATCAATGCACAAAGTTAACATTTCCAAACTAATTCTATGTTGTAATTCTTTAAATAAGAAAGAAATAAACTTAGTCTGTACCTCACAGGCCCGCTGCTTTACCCAGTGATTGACTGGGATGTCGCGTACTGTTGATCCAGATCTTCAGAAATCACTCTGAGTCTCGGAATTCCTGAAAGTGGAATTGCACTAAATGGGAATCATAAACCTCCGACTGGACCATTTCATTGCTGTGGCTTCATGCTGCTTGGAGAATATATCATGAGTAAGTTCGACTGAGGGTGAGAAACTGCTCAAATAGAACTTTTGACCTATTATTCTTGCTTTTCTGCATGTTCTGTAAAGGCAGCATTGTAGTGAGTGTGGGGCAACAGCAGGCAATTAAGCGTGACTCCAATTGCTATTTTATTGGGAATATCTTTCACTGTATGACTGTCTTGCATGTGGAACAACAATCTAAAAGAATCACCCAGATGCAGAGACAATGCGACTCAGTGACATCTTGCAAATACAATTTTACCAAATGTGGGTTCGAGCCAAAGTGGGACAATAGACACCAGTTTGATAGTGTTATTGGTAACATCTCTCAAAGTAAAGATCCGCGGACTGATAGTTACTAAGCGGAGAGGAACAACTTACCCCAGTGGCCTTGTGCAAGGAGCAGTATCCCTGACGATAGAATTTACTTGTTTGTGGGGAACTGAATGAAATGGAATACCTGACCAAAGTGGTGACGAAGATTATGACGGCATAAACCATGTGGTGCTTCACTTACATGATATTCATTATTTCTGTTCTGTCCACTGATGAAACAGTTAACTTAGTTTGCAAATAAACACTGGATTGCAAATGGAAAAGTAGTTGTAAACTGGTCGTTAATATTTGCTACGAAGTTTACAAAGGAAAATGTCCTCTTGGAGGTCAAGAGATGTGATATTTTTCCTAAAATGAAAATGGCAGAACAATAATGTTATTGCAATAAAACTCCATATAGACTTATTATGTTGAGACAAATACTATTTTGGTACCAATTTATCTTCTAGCAAGTTCGGACAAGTTGTGGGCCGTGGCAACACTAATTTATGATCTGAACGTGAGCAAGGATGGATATCGAGCTAGAAATATTATGATTCGCGTCTGATTGTGATTAGATTTATACTAACTAGTTTAAAAATCTATAATGCATAATCTTTGCACATTTCATTTTCCAGAGACCTCTACTTTTGGCTTTATGTTTGGCAAGCTCTTTTGGAGGAAGAAGCTTTGAAGACGAATGTACATCAGTCAGTTTTAAGGCAATATATAAAATAAAAAATACTAAGCAGAGTGGGAATAAAATGACTGTTTCAACTTCGAACAATGTTTAGTACCTGGAAAAGTATGACTATGGCTAACAATCGAGTTGAGCAGAAATGACAGAACACAATACAGAACAGTTAACATGTTACTTTAATATACCGTGGAAGCCTCTCCCATTACGATGGGTTCTAACTGTTATTTAGTATTTCATGTCAGTGAACTCCTGTCGCAATCTTTTTCATAAGTGGAAATATTATACCCACATTTCTATTACAAAGTGCTGTATACTCTCTGAACATTTGTGGCCTGTTTGTTACTAACAAAGCTCAGAAATCCAACCACCAGAATTGTGAGCATTTCTCTTTGAGTGTGATAACGACAAAAATTCTGACACTGCTAAGAGCCCATGCTCTGTCATTGTTGCTTGTTTTTTGTACCTTAACCTCTGACCTTCCAACACAACCACACGTTAACTCGCTAATGCACCAAACTCAGCATTGTTTGTTTTTCATTTAGAGAACCGCTGATTATCAGTGTCTTAATTAATTGCGCCGATTTTTGCAAAACTTTAATTCCTGAAATTAAATATTCAGCTCTTAAAAATATTAATTATGACCAGAGGTTCACAACATGGAGCCCTCAAAAACCTCGGGCCAGTGAGATTACAACAGTCTTTGTTTCCATCCTGAGTACAAGTGAAGATGATCCTGGCTGTTAAAGGGCAGTGATCTCAGTTGTCATCCATCCCCACCGGAATTCTGCAAGATCATGTGCTCGGCACCAACTCTGTAGATGCCTCATCCGTGCCCTCCACCGTAATTTCAAAATGAGAGATGCTTTCTTAAGATTACACAATGTTTAGAACCATTAATGACTCATTAGGCAATGAAGAGGGGCGTGCCCAGTGCAACATCCAGCTTGGAAAGTGTATTGAAAAGTAGCATTGGTGTCACACAAGCACCAGGAAACGAACATCGCAAAAAGCGAGAATCTGCCAATCTCCCATTGCCTCACTATGACATTACCATCACTGAATGCATGCCTATCAACAATGTGGCTCAACCACTGACAGGAAAAAGACCTCGTCCAACCATGCAAGTGCTGTAGCCACCGGAATGTATCAGACACTCTGATTACTACCGCAATAAATGCCCTACCTGCCTCTACAATTAATTTGCATCATCCAAACAGCATAGTTCACGGGTGGGTTGGGATTCTCTCCATGTATCGGGCTGACAGCAGCTCAAATGTTACACTAAGTACAACATTCACTGGACATGCAGCTACTTCATCGGCGTGTATATCACCACAATGAGTCCTCACTCCCTTCACAAACAACATGCGTGATGAGCAAAAGATAGCTTTCACAGGAAGTAAAAAACTGGCACTCTGAGTCCGTTTCAGCAGCACCTTGCAAATCCCTGAACTCCAGTACCACGAAAACGAGAGCAGCAGATGCAAAGAAACGATACCACATACAATTTCCTATTCAAACCAGACTTCATTCTGACATGGCAATGTATTGTCGTTCCATCACTCTTGCTGTGTTCAGATTCTGCAACTCTGACCCAAAACCAGAGTGGCCTACCTCCACCCCAAAGAATTTAGATGCTCATAAAGGTGTATGTCCAACACTGCAAGGACGAGTACATCGGGATGAGGAATGCACATTTCCCGAGATACTAATGCTCACAATCGGAGTGCAAGTTCGAAAATAATCACAATTCCCTAATCTGCAAGAGCGTTCCTTTGAACACAAGCAGTGGTGAGTGTTCAAGAGAATGTTCCAGAAAGCAGAGAGAAGGAGAAATGTTCAAGGCGAAAGGCTAAGTGCTTGCTGCTGAGGTTCTGCCGAATTTTGGGCATCAGCTATGACATCAGATAATCCGTCTCATAGCTTATTTTGCTGAGTCAAATGAATTCCCCAACTGCTGCTGGTCTCAAAGCCAGAGACAGCTCCATTTGCCACAGTTGTCTGTGCTGGGTACTGGTCGGTGCGTTGGTCTTCCCTACTGCATTGAATCACAGGGAGAATGACATGTCTTCAAATTTGGAGTTGATCATTTCATAGTTGTGAAAATGTTCTCAGTGCAGGAGTATCTAAACGAAGGGACTGGTCTAAAAAGGGAAATGTCATGTGCACTGGGGAGTTGGCTGTGCAAAGGGGAGCTCCATTTTCTTTTAGACATTGAAAACATGTGGGTGTCACTGGCTTGGCCAACACTTCCCAGCCTTCCATAATTGTGCAGAGGACAGGTAGGAGTCTTCCAGATTGTTCTGAGTCTGGAGTCACATCTAAGTCAGACCAGGTAACGATGACAGAAAACCTTCCCTAAAGGATATCAGTGATCGAAATGACTACCTTTTCCTGACAATTGATATCCATTTCATCTTCACCATTAGAATCTTAAGGCCACATTTCTATTTGAAATCAAATACCAAGATCCGCCATTGTGAATGTCAACCGCATCTTACCAGAACATTATCTCACTTTTTGCATTAACAGTATATTTATAAAACCATTCAGCCATCGTCTCCCATAATCTTGAGCATTGACCTGAATCCGTAAGAATAACGGTGGCACTGTGATTAGTAACAGACACCCAAGTTTAATTTCAGTCTTGAACAACTGTCTGCGTGGAATTTGCACCCTTATCCTGACCTGCCATGATTAAAATGAAACACAGCCTTGATGGTGGTGGGGGTGGGGGGTATTGGTGGTGCGCTCCTCGGAGGATCGGGGCAGACTAAAAAGGCAGCATGGACATTCTCTGTTCTGCACGATTCTGCTGATCTCCATGGAGAATGCTGTTTTAACCAAGAGACTTTCAATGCCCCATTGTGTGCCCCAAGTTTGAGAGGGCGATCTCTATCGCTATGGGCAGAACCTAGGAGAGGATCTTGGTGCCTGAGCCCGGAGACATGTCGGAAAGTTTTGGTAACCTCACATAAAGTGTCTGATTACTTAAACGGAAATTTGAAGTGACCAATGCTGCATAGGTACAGATATAATTTGTGTGAAGGCTTTGGTATACAATCTGGACAGGTGCCAAGTTTTGCCATTCTTCTGATTTTGATTAGTATCCATGGTGGTTGGATTCACTGCGAAATACCTTAATTGATCGGATTTTCACTATGTTCAATAATGTAAACGAGGGAGGGATTCAATGCCGATCATTTGTTCATTGATATTGTGGCAGATATCAATGTTTGGACACAGTGGAGTGATTCAGTACCCTTTGAAAAAGGTTCATACAGCGTGACCTTGCAACTCTGGATGCAATCAGAGCTATGGAAACACTGAAAACGCATACAGAAATTTTATAATCAATGTCCGTGTGAGATGTCTACCCTTCTTCGTTTTGTTCATCCCAGTTGTCATTGTGGGGATGTTGTGGTCTTATTGCAAGCTCCACTCAGTCTGAATAACTTATAAAGCAGATGAAATCAACCACTGCCGAGCCCAAAACAATGTTGAGGAAAATACCATGTTTCTGTCAGCAATCTGCTACACATGTTCTTCCCTTCATATCTTAAAACCTGCAAAAATATTAATTGAGAGAGTGTTTGCTGGTGCGGTTCAGAAATGTTAAAGCTGAGATGAAATGGAACAACAATTTTCTTTCTGTTAATGCTAACAGTCTGGCTTCAGCCACAGATAATATTTGATCAGCAACATTTAAAAAAAATTTTCTTAAAGTTACTCTCGTCCTAGTTGCATTCCTGGCTTGGGTAGGTGTGTCTTTCTAAATGCACCACTCGTTATCTGGTGACGATGGCAGCGTCTGATCTGCTGTTCATTGTTTTTTATGCCGTATTATTCAAATTTTCACGTTATTATACTGTACAAAGTTTCCTGGACATTACTCTGTTTGTAGTCTTATCTATGCCCTGAGCTGCTTGGCTATTGATTGTTTTGTGTGGTTCGCTGTTGCCTTTTCTTTTGATCGATTTGTCGCCATTTGTGTTCATCAGATGAAAACTGAGTATTGCACAGAGAAAACGTCGACGAGGGTTCTCGCACCAATCTGCATTTTCTTTGCTTTGAAAAGCATTCCCAACTACTTTCGATTTAAATCGGGAACTATCAGAAACAACGTTCCATGGTACTGTTATACCACATCCAGTTATTATAATGACCCTCCGTGGAAAAGCTTTCAATATTTTGAACTATTTTTGACACCATTTCTCCAATTAACTTTTATTCTCTTTATTAATGTTCTGACTGTCAGACACATCTTCAATGCTATTGAGGTGCGTAAGGGACTGAGAGGTCAGCGGAAAATAGACAATGATCCAGATATGGAGAGAAGACAAAATTCCTTGGTTTGACTCTTTACCATATGTGCCAGATTCATACTTCTCTGGTTGTTTTTTTGTCTTAAGTATTTTAATGTTGCTTATTCCTTGAATTCTGGTGCTGCTTCTATCTTTCAACAAGTTGGATATATGCTGCGGGACTTAAATTGCTGCACAAAAGCATTCATTTCTGTGGTGAAACAAAGAAATGTCAGAGACCAGTTGAAGCACACCGTGAAATACCCAGTAATGAAAATAATTCAGTTGATGGACTCGAAACGTTAACTTTGTTTCTGTGTGTACAATGTTAGCTGATCAAGTGTACTTTATACACATGGAAAACTGGTTAATAGTGAGAGTTTTAGTAAATGAAGTTGGGCTGAATAAATTACAGCTATCAAATACATTTTTCAACAGAAGTATGAATTTGATAAGGAGCTGGGAAATACACTTTAATTCAAGGTGCAGTCGACAGCGAAGAAGGCGCGCTCAGAGCACAACTGGATCTTGATCAGGTGGGCCAATGGGCCCAGACGTGACAGATGGGGCTTAATTTAGATGATTGTGAACTGCTGCACTTTGGAAATGCAAATCAGCACATGAATTATACAATTAATGGGATGCTCATGGGGAGCGTTACTGACAAAATATCCATTCGGTTGCAATTGCATAGTTTCTTGAAAGTGGACTCGCATTTAAAGAGGATAGCAAAGAAGGTGTTTGGTATGATTTCTTTTATTGGTCAGTGCAGAACGTATACAGTTTGGGAGATCATGTTACAGATGTACAGGACATTGGTTAAGCCACTTTTGGATTACAGCATGCAGTTCTGTTCTCCATGCTCTAGGAAGGAAGTTCTGAAAAATTATAAGGTAAAAAACATGATTTTTAAGTATGTTGCCAAGTTTGGAGAGATTGAGCTGGAAGGAGAGGCTGAATTGGGTGGGGCTTTTTTTTCCCTGGATTGTCAGAAGCTGCTGTGTACCCTTATGGAGGTCTACAAAAACATGAGGGGCATGGGTGTAGTGAAGAGACAAGGTCTTTTCCTGGGGTGGGAAGTCAAAATCAAGAGGACATAAGTTTAAAGTGAGGGAGGAAAGACAAAAAAGATGTTACTGAATGGGCAGCAGTTTGAAGCAGAAGATGTGTTTGGAATGAGCTGCCTGAGAAAGTGGTCGAAGAAGGTATAACTATAATGATTGAAAAGTATTTCGATGTGTATATGAGTACCAAGGCTTTAGAGGGTTTGGGATCAAATGCTGGCAAATGGGCTTAGACTAGTTCAGGATATGTGATTAGCGTGGATAAGTTTGATTGAAGGTTTGTTTCCACAGTACATCTCTGACTGTATGTTGATGTAGTTATAATTCAACATCTCTTTTCCTCAAACTGGTTCGAATTTCCCACAGGAGTAAACTGCTCAAGATATGAAGGTGTCAACAATTGCCGTTGAACATGTATTCCCCGTTTATCTCATTTGCTCGGTAGAGGATACAGCTTATATGCTGGTTACATTGATGTTTCGCTGACTGGCAATCTCATAAATCTCTCAGTGAACACTATATGTTAACGACCATATTAAGCTGAATATACTTCAGAGGGAAAAGGACCAAACAAAAAGAATGAACTGTTCCAGCTAATGTATTTGCATGAGAATGAAGGAAGCTGGAAATGCAAGATTTAAGCCAGGAGTGTGGGGAATTGCAAAATGTTCAGAATGTCTGTGAGCCGATCTCTGGACATTTATTTCTATCTGTGTGTGTGTGTGTGTGTATGCCAATGTGTGTGTGTGAACAGCTCTGCCTTCAATGGGACACAATTTGAATGAATTATCAGTGATTGAACAAAAATCTCCAATTCTGTCTCTTTGCCTGTGTCTCTTGTGTTGAGAGCGATGCAGTGTCAGCCTCCATTGGACTCCACATTCTCTGTACAATCACTTTTACTTCGGAGAAATCATCAAATCCTCTGAATATGTGACCTTGCTTTCGGGTCTCACAAAGTGACAGGGTCATATAAGTGTCCAGCATGGAAACAGTCCCTTCCATCCAACTCGACAATGCTGATCAGATTCCGAAACTAATCTAGGCCCATTTGCCAGCACTTGACCCATATCACTCAAATCCTTCCTCTTCAGATACACAAGCAGATTCAGTTTAAATGCTGAAATTGTACCTGCCTCCACTACTTCCTCTGGCAGGTCATTCCATCAACACAACACCCTTTTCGTGAAAACGTTGCCCCTTGGATCCCTTTTAAATCTTCGCCCCTCAGCATCTCAATATGCACTCGAGTTCTGTTCTCACTCACCCCGTGGATAAGACCTTGTCTATTTACCCTATCAATGCTCCTCTGTAGGGTCACCCCTCAACCTCTGACATTCCAGGAAAAATAGTCCCAGTTGATTCGGCTTCTCTCTGTAGCTGAAACCCTCCAACCTTGACAGCATCGTTGTAAATGTTTTCCGAGCCCTTTCATTTTTCACAACATTTTTCCAAGTGGAGAGAGACCAGCATTGCACACAACATCGCAAAAGTGTCATAATCTCTGTCCAGTGCCAGGTTATGGTTCATCGAGTTTTTTTTTGAAGCACTAGCTTTAGGAGCGCTGCTCCATCATCGGGTAATTGTGGAGTATAAGATCATAAGATACAGCATTTAAAGCCTTACGGTTTTAGAATCATATACTTCACAACGACCTGATGACGAAGCAGCGCTCGGAAAGCTAGTACTTCCAAGTAAACCTGTTGGAGTATAACCTGGTGCTGAGTGTTTTATTTTTACTTTTGCACCCCAGTCCAAACCTGGTACCTCCAAATAATGTCCTGTCCAGCCGCAACATGACCTTTCAACTCCTATACTCCATGCTCTGACTTACAAAGGAAAGCATGCCAAATGACAACTTCACTATCCCGTTTATCTCCGACTCCAACCATCAAGGAACTATGAACCTGCATTCCAAAGTCACTTTGTTCAGCAACACTGTCCTGGACCTTACTATTATGTCATGCAAGGTAGTTAATGAATCCAACATCTATGCGAGCAGTCGATGATCTGGCGGATAGATGTTAACTAATTTCATCTTGTCAGGGTCAGTGTCTATGGTTATTTTCTATGTGGAACCAAATGTTACATTTCTGGGTTCGGCCTATTTATCTGCATGAGATTTTGTTGGAAGTCGTCTTCATGCTGAAGCTTCTTCGTTGCTGTACGAACAGCACAATTCCTGTTGCGACACATTTGAAATTATACAGCATCTGGAGAACATGCTCAAATATCTCTTTACCCAAATGAATCAATCAGTTAAATACAAAAAAATTCAATCAATCCAAAATATTCTCATTTCAGTTCAGATTTGTATTCCTGAAGCAGCTTGTTGCAACGGTGACAGGCCGAGGGTAGTGCTGGCATCTCCAACCTGATCACACATTAAATGGTTCTTTCCATGCAAGGGACACAGAGAAGATTTCAGGGAGACGTGAACAAGGGACAACAATAACTCATCCTTTCGAGACAGCGTTTCAATTACTTTTTCATACAAATACATGGTAAATAATTAAAAACAAAATGTCCATTAAAACATGCCAAGCAGCAGAACTAAATAATTGTGTTGTGCATTTACTTGAGAGGTCAGAGGTTTAGCCAGAGGTTCCATTGATTGAGGAATCCCGGTCTCACATTGTGCTGCTTTGGCATAGTATCCCAGCGCGGACAGACACAGTCTGGAAAAACAAAACAAAAATTTCTGGAAAAGCTCAGCCGGTCGGGCAGCATCTCTGGAGAGAATTCAGAGCTAGCATTTCAGGTTAACAGCGAACAATGTCACTTCAGTTACCAAATTTCACTTTCTCTGAAACCTTCTTCCAGCACCACACGCTTTCCTATCTCTGCAACCTCCGGCAGCTCTTAAGCCAATCTATATCTCTGAAAATCACTTCAGACCCGACACCGTTCCTTATCTCAATGACTTCGACCAGTCCATAGACTCATCCCGATGTCGATACCATCCTCCATCTCATGCAACCCTGTCTATCTCTTTAACATCCTCCAGTACATACAGCCCTGCCTATCTCTGCAATCACCTCCAGCCTCTGCTCCACTCACTTTCTCTGTCAACTCCTCCAGTCGCTACATCACTCTCTACCTCTGTAACATCCTCCAGTCCCTAAACGTTTTCCTGTCTGTCCAACCTCCTCCAGTGACTGCAACTTTCTCTATCTGTGTATCTTCCTCCAGGTCCTGCACCTCACACGACACACTCCTTATGTCTGTAAACTCCTCCAGCCCCTGCATCCCTCACTAAATCTGTAACCTCCTCCAGCCCATACACCATACGCTCTCTCTGTAACCTTCCAATGGTTAGTTGGAAGGGGTTTCACGTCTACAAATTTTAGACATCAATGACAAACAAAGTGAGTTTTGTTGAATTCAGAAATCCCCCAATATAACAGTCTCCTGAAGGCAAGGACCCATCACAGAGAGCATATTTCCCACTGCATCGGGGTTAAATCAGAATTTCTCTTAAACCAATGATTAGGCTGCTTCAATCCAGGTCTGTTTACAGCAGCAAGATGTTTAACACCTGAGAGTAACTAGTCATAGGCGAGTAAATGATGAGATACCAGACATAATTCATTCAGAATCTGAGAGTAAACGTGGATTCTGCAGATAACGATGGTGATTTTAACAGCATATCTCACTTTCTTACCAGTCTCATTTTGATTGCTGTCAGACGACAGTTTGTGAGGATCATGTCATTCACACCCCTTTTTTTTGTTTCTGCTCTTCTCCCATTTCGCCCCAAATCAGTCTTTCCACCTGGTGGTCCTTATTGTCACTGCGTCATCTAAGTCTCTCTGCCCTCCAACCTATCAGAGAGTTTCCCGTCTGCTCTTTGTTCCATGTTCTACTGGAGATACAAGGAGCAACGCAGGCAGTTCCTTCTCACACACAGTAGATACATTGTCACTCACAGAGATGCAGAGAACAGAACCGTCATCAATCCAACAGGCTCAGAAAGAGAGAGTGTTTGGTCCTATTCCAATCCCAAGTTCTGGGGGATATTTTAATATTTACACGAAAACAGCGGTGGGCAAGTTGTTCAGCGAATCCTGAGGGACAGGATGTACATGTATTTGGAAAGGCAAGGACTGATTCAGGAAAGTCAATATGGCTTTGTGCGTGGGAAATCATGTCTCACAAAATTGATTGAGTTTTTTGAAGAAGTAAAGAAGAAGAATGATGAGGACAGAGCAGTAGATGCAATCTTTATGGACTTCAGTATGGCGTTCTATAAGGTTTCCCATGGGAGACTGATTAACAAGGTTAGATCGCATGGAATACAGGGAGAACCAGCCATTTAGATACAGAACTGGCTCATGGATAGAAGACAGGTGGTGGAGGGCTGTTTTTCAGACTGGAGACCTTTAACCAGTGGAGTGCCACAAGGATCCCTGCTGGGTCCTCGACTTTTTGCCATTAAAATAAATGATTTGTATGCGAGTATAGGAGGTACAGTTAGTAAGTTCGCAGATGACACCAAAATTGGAGGTGTAGTGGTCAGCAAAGAGGGTTACCTCAGATTACAAAAGTATCTGGACCAGATGGGCCAATGGTCTGAAAAGTGGCTGATGGAGTTTAATTCAGATAAGTGCAAGGTTCAGCATTTTGGGAAAGCATATCTTAGCAGGACTTATACACTTAATGGTAACGTCCAAGGGAGTGTTGGTGAATAAAGAGACCTTGGAGTGAAGGTTCTAGCTCCTTGAAAGTGGAGTCGCAGGGTGATAGGATAGTGAAGGCGGCGTTTGGTATGCTTTCCTTTATTGATCATAGTATTGATCATAGTACAGGAGTTGGGATGTCATGTTTCGGCTGTACAGGGAATTGGTTAGACCACTGTTGGAATATTGCGTGCAATTCTGGTCTCCTTCCCATCGGAAAGACATTGTGAAACTTGAAAGGGTTCAGACAAAATTTACAATGATGTTGCGAGGGTTGGAAGCTCTGAGCTACAGGAGGGGCTGAACAGGCTGGGGCTGTCTTCCCTCGAAGGTCGGAGGCTGAGGCGTAACCTTATAGAAGTTTACGAAATTATGAGGGGCATGGATAGGATGAATATGCAAAGTCTTTTCCCTGGGGTCGGGGAGTCCAGAGCTAGAGGGCATAGGTTTAGAGTGAGAGGGGAAAGATATAAAAGAGACCTAAGGGGCATCATTTTCACGCAGAGGGTGGTACGTGTATGGAATGAGCTGGCAGAGGATGTGGTGGAGACTAATACATTTGCAACATTTAAGAGGCATTTGGATGGGTATATGAATAGGAAGGGTTTGGAGGGATACAGTCCAGGTGCTGGAAGGTGGGACGAGATTGGTTTGGGATATCTGCTCGGCATGGACGGTTGGATCGAAGGGTCTGTTTCCATGTTGTAGATCTCTCTGACTCTATGACTCCATATAGAGTTTGAAAGTGGTGTAATCCAGGTGCTGGGAACGTTAAACCCTCTCTTGTACGTGTGTAACAGTATATGTATGTGTGAATGACTGAATGTGGTGTGCGAGGGCATGTGTGTGTACACATTTGAGAGGGTGAGTGAATGAGAATGAGGGACTCACTGAATAAGTTCTAATTTGTTTATAACTGAGCGGTTTTAACCAGCTACATCAGAAGTAGCAATGTTAGGATCTGCTCTGCCTTCTTTAAATATTTTGTGGGGCTCTTGTATGATCCATAAAAGATTGAGTGTTCTTCCGGGATTTGTTGTATGCTTATGATTTGGGGTTGCATTTGCTAGACTCAAAGGCACCGAGTTGTGGGTGTTAGTTTCGCCTGGATTAAATAGTGTGTTGGAAACCAATGGCTTATTCAATCACGAAATGTTTTAAGGTGTGAAAGAAGTTGCCTTTAGGAGAGTTAATGAAATTGAACACAGAAAGGCTGCTGGAATTAGCAGTCATTTGAAATTGCACCTATCTCCTTCCATGAGGAAAGGAGAGATCATTAGCGTAATAGCTCAGCACTTATATTTGCTGGAAATTTCATCAGACTCTTTAGAGGTTACTACAGTTCAACTAAAAATCAGTTGCATTATTTAGCAGTAAAAGAAAATGAAAGGACAAAAATAATGACACTGTTGTAATTACGATTAAAAACTGAGAAAAGACTAAAAGAAAGAATCGATATTACAGAACAAAAAGAAAAGGAGTGAGAAACAGAGAAAGAAGAGAGAGCAAGAGAGAGAAAGATAGAGGGAGAAGAAAAGAAGGAAGAGTGGGAGTTGGACTTTCAGGAATTGACAGATCGATATCAGGCTTAATGGAGGGAGATGAAGCTGAAGGTAAGCTTAGTCAGTAAGAGAGTGAGGATGTGCAACAGATGGTTACTATAGAACTGGTGAAATTCTGTTTGAACCCTTTTCCGAAATTTGGTGGAAAGATGTGGAAGTGCTTTACATGACATTTGTGTGTGTGAGGCGGTGAATAAAGACATTTTCGGTGCATATGAGCACATGACAGAAGCCGACAGATAACGATTCAGGAATCGACGGAGGGGCCCTGCTCAAACCTGCATTGAATTTGAAAGGACCAAGCAAAACAATTTGAAGCGGCGGATGAGGTAATTAAAAATTAAACAAATCGATGACATTCTTAGAGAAACGATTATTTCGGACGAGTTCATTAATAAACTTGCTGAAGTAATCAGAAATCATGTGGAAGGACAGCTAGTTAAAATGGCAAAATTAACAGTTGAAATGCATCATAATTTTGAGCTTTTGTTATCTCCGAAATAAAGTAGGCCACATGAAATCGCACTGTTGATGGTTTGCGAAAGGCACTGGAAGCGAGATGCAGGAAAATCGGAGAAGTCAGTGAATTTTGAGGAACATCATCGGATGCTAGAAATCTGCACCAGAATGAACAATATGTTTGGATGTTGGTTAAGGAGGAAATGCCAGATCTTCTTAAAAGATATCCCTGCAAAAATAACGTTACCTCACTTAAGCCAGGTGCAGCAGGTAAAGAGGTTTAAATTTTAAGAGTTACAGTGTCCTCCATGAAAGATGAGGAAATGTATCGTTGAACGAATATTACAGAAAATATGTGAGTAATAGGCATTCCCGGTGAGATGAAAAGTGCTCAATTATGTCAAGTGGGGTTGCATTGTCCAGTTAAGAGTGGAGAGGTTGTTGTCGAAGTATTGGATAAAATGTCAGCTCCAGCAATATTATTTGACCTTACTAATATGATTGCTCATTCACAGGTGAGATTGCTGTCAACTGTGTTTGAAAAGCCAGTAGAAACTCAGGAAACAAAGCGAATGCAGGACACATATCCTGGAATTTCTCTGGACTGTGTGGTAACGAGGTCACAAAGTCACGAGTTGAAACAAGAGGGATGACAGAGTACTTAAATGAAAGTTGAAATTAAATTAGCAGAGATCTGATTTGATCAACTGGTTGACGCAAAACAGGAGCAGTTCGATGACAATGCAGGCATCCTCTTTTCATAGAAATTAGCTGAATTACAGCAGAATGATGAGAACCCAGAGAAACTGTATCAAAAAGCCAATGGAAGAAAAATCTAAATGTATTCAAATCTAAAACGATGTACATGGAATAGTGTATGTTAGATTAGCTTCAGATTGGTATGACAGGTCGGCGCAAAACCAAAGGCGAATGGCCTGTACTGCGCTGCAATCTTCTATGTTCTGTATGTTCTATGCATCCTGGTGTACGACGATATTTAAAAAATGATATTTCTATGAGGAGAGGGAGAACATCACGTATCCAAGCAGATAAGAAATGGACAAATGTTCCTTAATTCGTCTTGAGAGTGGATTACAGAAATGGGGGAAATGCGTTCACTACCATAAGGGGACATTTACGGGTAAAAATCACCTCATGCAAATATACACAAACAGTTTTACAGGATTGGATTGCACAAGGATGTCGTTGAATTTTGCCAGACATGAAAAATGTCTCGTAAAACGTGCAGCTGTATTTCCCTGTGGAGTGTGACGAAGCTACTCCTGCAACAAGGTTATGCAGTCCTTGCTTTCTTCTTCAGTGAGTTCATAAACGACACAGACTCTGGAAAAATGAAGACTGAAGGGTTTTAGTGCCAGTTTGGTAACAGCCGATACATACTGTTTTAGGCAGAACGATTTCAATGTGTGTAAAATGACGTTATAGTGTCAGACGAAGAGTGAAGAATTTGTGGTTGGAGAAGTGGATAAACTCGCAGCTCCAGGAATATAATTTGTCCTTTCTAATAATATAGTTCCTTTCCCGGTAGGAGTGCTTCCTCGTATGGTCAAAACGCCAGTGGTTACTCAGGCAATTTAAATATTGCAGGTCACATATCCTGGACCTTTTCCTGCCTATGTGATAACGAGGTCACAAAGTCATCAGGTGAAACAGGAGAGATCAAAGATTACCAGTAAGAAAGTTGGAATGGAAGTAGCAGAGATTATGTTTTATCAGATAGTTGAGATAAACCCAGAGCAGACAGATTTACAATGCAGACATCTTTCACTCAGATAAATTAATTGAGTTACAGCAGAAAGGTGAAACTTTAAATCAATTGTAAAAAACGGCAGACACAGAGAAGGAATCTGAATGTATCCTTGAATGGTATCATCCTTAAATGATGGCTTAATGAGGAAACATTGAGAATCAAATATACGGGCAGATGGAAAATGGGCAGAAATTCATCAAATAGTAATGCCAGTGGGGTATAGAAAGGAAGTGTTACGAATGACGCATGAACAACCATTTGGAAGTCATTTCAGAGTGAGGAAACTACAAGTTAAAATCCAAAACATGTTACGGGCCAGGACTGTACAGGGATGTCGTTGAGTTTTGCCAGACATGTCATACCTGTCGAGTAATTTGAAAAGAACAAGCGGTGATAAAACCTGCACCTTTAATACATTTTCCTGCGTTTGAGTAACTTTTAGAAGAATATTAATTGATTGTGTAGGTCTCCTGCATCAAACTAAAAGTTGGAATCAGTCGTTGTCATCTCTAGTGTGTCTATCCACTAGAATTGCAGAGGATGTTCCACTCTGTAATATCACAGCTAAAAGGATTATAGAGGAAATACTCAAATGTTTAACGAGATATGGACGACTGAGAGAGATACAGCCAGATCAAGGGTCAAAGCTCGCATCAAAATTATTCAAGGAAGTCATAGAAGCAGTGGTATAAAAGAATTCAAATCTGTTGCATACCATTCAGAATCGCAGTGAGGTATAGAATGGTGGCATCAGACAGAAAGACCATGTTGAGGGCATATAGTCAACATTATGCAGATGATTGGAATAAGGGAATATTGTGCTGTTGGAGATCAGAGTCGGACTAAATGAATCAACCAAATTCAGTATAATTCAATTCGGTTTTGTGTCTGAAGTGAGAGGACAGTTAAAAACGATTGAGAAATTAGTAAGTCAAAAATAAGAGACCACATACCTCACTTTGTGTCACATTTTAAGGCAGGATTAAAGAGAGATTGGAACTTGGCTACACAACAATTAAAGATATCACAGCATGCAATGAAACACGAAGCAGGCAATAAATAAAAATCAAATTTCAATATCGGCAATATGGTATTAGTGTCATTTCAAGTGATACTTGAATCTTTAAAAGCAAGGTTTGGTGGATCTTTTCAAGTTGAAAGGAAATTGAGTGTGGTGAACTATGGTAGGGACTCCAGACAGAAAGAAGTCTCACAGAGCGTGCCATGTGCATCTGCTTTGAAGGTATTTCGGCAGGGAAGGACAGCACGAGGAGAATGCGTTGTTGATTACAACAGAGAGGGAAGAATCAAATTCATATGAATGTGAATTTCTCATTACTCAAATTAAATTTGAGAATGGGGAAACTTATCGAGTTAACTTTCAGAAGAAAATCGAAATGACCTAAAAGAGTTGTTAATATTACATGGGGAGCCAAGTCAAAATAAGCTGGAAAGCTTTGACCTAATTGTGAACGATGTTGAAATCGGAGATGCTGTTCCAATAAAACAACATCATTATTGGCATTACCCTCTCAATTTGGCATAAGTCTAAACGGAGGTTGGATGCATGTTCTGAGATAACATATCGATGTCAGTCACAGTTACTGGAACTAACCCAGAGTAATGGTGCCAAAACCAGATGGCACCCAATGATCATGTGTGGACTATCGCAAATTTAACGCATTTACAAAGACAGATGCATATCTGATTCTACGTTTGGAAGACTGTGTTGAGAAGTTGGGTCAAGCAACCTGTATTTTTAAGTTGGACTTGCTCAAAGGACACTGGTAGGTGACTTTGTCATAAAGTGCAAAGGCAGTTCGGCTTTTCTAACGCTGACTGGATTTTATTAATTTAAAGACATGCAATTTGATATGAAAAAAACGCGCCAGCCACATTTCAGAGACGAATAAGGTTGCCAGGTTATCCAACTGTGTCATTTATAATAATGACCTGGTGATCTTTAGTCACAGATGGAAGGAACATATGCAACATTTATCAGACTTGTTTGATCGACTTCGGAAGGCATGTTTGTTGATAAACCTTATGGTAAGGGCATTTGCCAAAGTCCAAGTTATCTTCCTGTGCCATGTTATTCGACACGGACACATTCCCATACCGTTGACAAAAAGAGCAGTACTATGGTTCCTGGGATTGCTTGAAAATTATCGAAAATCTGTCCCACATTTTCGCAGTGTGGCTCCTCCACTCACTGAATTGCGAAGGAAAGGCAAGTCGGTTTCGTGGACAGCAGACTATCACAAAGTGCTTCACAGCCTGAAAGTATTAACTTCTCCCCTGATACTCGCCAAATCTAATTCGGCAACGCCATTCAAGTTGTCTATTGAGGCAAGTGTCGGTGTGGTGCTCTTGCAAGAAGATGATGAGAAGGTACAGAGTCTTATCGGGTATTTCTCGAGGAAGTTCAAATTTCATCAGCAAATATATTCGACAGTTGAGAAGGAGTCTTTGGTCGAGATGGTGAAATTACAGCGTGTCAGTGTTGATGTTATCAGCAACATATCTGAGACAATCATCGAAACTGATCATAACCCATTGAGGTCTTTGGAGACAGTTAAGGACAAAACAAAACAGTCTGTTTATTTGGAGCTTGTTGTCATTGCAATTCAATTTGAAAAATGTGCGTGTGGCAGAAAGCGAAAACATGACTGCTGATTCATTGTCGAGACGCGAATGTGAAATGGCAGCATTAGGCGGCAGGAATACGACAGATTGAAACGATGTATGGTTGTGCATGTTTGCACATTTGCATTCAATGCAATGAAAATTAGTGTTTTGCAGTACCAACAATTTTTAATGCGTTTTAAATCAAGTCATCCTTGGATATTGATCGTTCACTATTTTTTAAATGGGGAGGGGTGACGAAGCTGTTCCTTTAACAAGGTTATGGAGTCCTTGATTTTACTTCAGAGAGGCCGCAAACAACATCCCGACTCTGAAGAACTCGAGGGTGAAAGGTTTTAAACCAGTTTGATAACACCTAACCGATACTGCCTCAGGCAGAAGCCTTTCAAGTTAAAAACAACACTTGCACAATGAAAGCGGAGTGGCCCCTTCTCCCATATCACTGTTTGTCTGGTTTGTGTTTTTTTTAGCCGTCGTGTATAGAAAGGCTGCTGGACTCACAGAAGCAGGTACTGGCTGGTAATCTCTCTCTCTGACTTTGATGCAATCAGACTTTGTTTCATTTTCGCTTTTGTGCCAAGAGATATTTATGTGAATTGTTGCAAGGATCCGTCACAGCATTATTAAGTTCGAATAGTCTGTTGGGTTTTCAGGGAGGACAGGTTATTTAGTCATCTATTTTCCATTCTTTGCGCTTCATTCAGGAACCTTGTCAGTAAATCTGATTTTACTGAAAACTAAGTGGTTCGACGAACTGATTCTTTCCTGGAATACTGACTTTAAAGTTGCTTAAAACAACGAGCAAAGTTATGGTCTGGCAAACTTCTTGAAGTGTTCTAAGAGTTCTGCCTTGTACTAAACAGGAGTTACTCAATTTTTTCTCAAGATATGGATTACGCACAGAAATAAAATCAGAACAAGTGACAAAATTTACATCAAAATTATTCAAGGAAGTATGGACAGTTTAGTAATAAAAGTATTCAAATCCACTGCATACCATCCAGAATCGCAAAAAGAACACGAAAATTGGCGTCAGATATTAAAGACAATGCTGAGGTTTTATTGTCAAGACTAATGCGATGACTGAGATTTCTACCTTTTGTGATCTGAGAAGCACCAAATGATTCGACCAAATGCACTCAATTTGAATCAGTTTGTGGGTAAAAATTGAGAGCACCATTGAAATTGATTAAGCAGAAGTTGATAATTCAGAATTCAGAGACCACATATTTGGACGATGTGTCAGATTTTCAGGAATGATTACGTAGCGTCGGGGAGGTGGCTAGACAACATTTAAAATGATCACAGCATTCAATAAAACGAGAAGCGTATAAGCAATCAAAAAGTCACAATTTTCCTGTCGACGATGAGTTGTAGGTTACTTTTAGTGGTGGGATAACCTTTTAAAGCAACGTTTAGTGCACCTTACCAAGACGAACGGATTATGAGTGAGGTGAACTATTTGATAAGAACTCCACAGAGAGTCTTTCACAAAGTGCGTCATGTGACTACAGTAAAAAAGTTGAAGGTGATTCCTGTATCTTTAAGAGACAGTGAAAACTATTTTGACAGTGCAAGTTTGCAGGCAACTGTCACGTTACTGACTTGCAGTCTCATTATGTAATGGAAAATGGAAAATACCGAACGTTGGCCAAAAACTGGATCTCTCAGTTTATTTGACCAACATCTGAATTTAATCAATGAGTTTAAATTATGCCTTTGGATATGAAAACCCAATCGAATTTAAAATTTGCTTGTTTGACATCATTGAACCAATGAGACGATCCGATGTTTGGGGTATGAAAAAAGGAAGTTTGGACCGTTGGTCAGAAAGAGCGCCAACTGCAACTGAAATACTGCTGTTCAGCACATTCTCTGTAAAATGCACATTTTTGATGTGAAACTTCTTTGTTACATAAGACTGAAGACAACCAATGAGGTCTACAAACGGAGAAAAATTGACGGCGGAGAGGACAGCCACTGTCTGCTTTTGAAATGTAATTGATTTAAACTTAATACAGGCTTTATTCGATCAGTGCATTGTCATAGAGTAGGAGGGAGGTAAACAATCTTTAAGATAGAGGAGGCTCAGAGTTGCAAATAGTTGTTTCATATTGACTTTTAGACTTTAAGTTTTTTTTTGGTAAATAGTAGAATTTGCCTACTACTCTGACACTCATACTTTAAAAGATTACGAGACGATCTCAGCTTTTCTGTGTATCTTGTTTAAGTAGCAGAATGTTTTAGCGCCGAATTATAAGAAAAGACAATTGGAGGAAAGCCAATGGAGACTGTGATACTGAAAATAACACAGAGTGAAGAAAAAAGTTCAGAGGAATTCTGAATTGTGCATTCCACATATTCAATTGGATAATGAAGAAGTTGTCAAATTTTGGGTAAAATTATTGAGTTACCTTCCAAAGAAAACGGAAATGATATGAAGGAGTTTTTTTTTTGTCGTATTGGCTGATATATGGAAAATTGTACCAAATGTTAGTAATATGTGTGCTCCACTCACTGAATAACAGAAGAAATATAAGAAATTTTAATGTACAGCAAACCGTCAGAAGTCATTCGCCAGCTTGAAAGTTGTGCTCACTTTTGTCACAGTATTAGCCATGCAACATTTTAGGAACATGGGACTGGGATATCATCGCAATTACAGAAAAATGGCTCAGGGTTGGGCAGACCTGGCAGCTTCATCTTTCAGAATAAAAATGCTCGAGGAAATGCAAGAGAGATGGGGAACGGGGTTTTTGATTGGGGATAGCATTACATCTGTGCCGAGGGAGGATATTCCTGTAAATACATCCAGGGAAGTTATTTGGGTAGAACTGTGAAACAAGAAAGGGATGATCACCTTATTGCGATTGTATTATAGACTCGTGAGAAGAAAATTGAGAAACAAACTTGGAATAAGATGTCAGCTATTTTAACAATAATAGGGTGGCTATGGTAGGGAATCTTAACTTTCTAAACATAGACAGGGACGGCCATACTGTTAAGGATTAGACGGAGAGGAATTTGTTAAGTGTGTAAAAGAATATTTTCTGATTCAGCATGTGGATGCACCTACTCGTGAAGATGCAAAACTTAACCTACACTTGGGAAATAAGGCAGGGCAGGTGACTGAGGTGTCAGTGGGGGAGAACTTTGGGTCCATCGACCACAATTCTATTAGATGTAAACTAGTGATGAAAAAGGATAGACCAGGTGTAAAAGTTGAATTTCTAAAATGGGGAATGGACAGTACTGATGGGATTAGGCGAAATTTTCAAAAGCTGATTGGGGGCAGATGTTCGCAGGTAAAGGGACAGCTGGAAAATGGGAAGCCTTCAGGAATGAGATCACGAGAATCCAGAAACAATAGATTCCTTTTAGGTTGAAAGGAAAGGCTGGTAGGTACAGGGAATGCTGAATGACGAAAGAAATTGATTTTGGTTCACAAAAAGTAAAAAGTATATGGAAGGTATCGACAATATAGATCGAGTGAATCCTTCGAAGAGTATAAAGCAGTAGGAGTATACTTAAGAGGGAAATCAGGAGGGGGAAAAGGGGACATGAAATAGCTGGGGCAAATAGAATTAAGGAGAATACAGAGTTTATACAAATGCATTAAGTACACAGGGTAACTAGGGTGAGAATTGGTCCCCTCAAAGATCAGCAGGGTGGCCTTTGCGTGGAGCTGTAGAAAATGGGGAAGATAATAAACGAGTATTTTGCATTAGTATTTACTGTGAAAAAATGGATGGATGATATAGAATGTAGGGAAATAGATGGTGACTCTTTTCAAAGTGTCCACATTTCAGAGGAGAATATGCTGGATGTCTTGAAACGCAAAAAGGTGGAGAAAGTCGCAGGTCCCGATCAGGTGAAGCCCAGAACTCTGTGGCAAACTAGTGAAGTGAAGGCCGCACCTCTTGCTGAGATATTTGCATCATCAATAGTCACAGGTGAGGTTCCAGAAGACTGGAATAAAGAAAGAAATAACAAAATATTAGAAAGCAAACTCTCGACTTTTCAAACAGATTCAAAGATAATGATTATGCAGTGTGTATAATTCTCATTAACTTCAAAACAATGCATAGATGAAACGAAAAAAAAGCAGCTTTTTACTTAATATACAACTGCTCTGTCTTTCCAAAGAAAATATCCCCTCGTGTAATATTCACACCAGGGTCCCTGGACCTAACATTTGCTCAAATGACTTGTGCCTGCCACTTTTAAAGTGAAGCTGTAGTGAACTTCTTTATGGAGCTACCACAAAGTTGATTGTGAATGTACTCAGCGTTAAGTAATCTCTTCAGAGCATCTTTTCTCCCAATAAATCTGTCTCGGATGAACAGAAATGTTCACTCCAAGGTACGAAAGCTGACTAATTTCCGCATCCCCTTCTCATGAGGAAACTTTTCTGAATCCACCCAGTTTCAGGAAATAAAAAAGACTGAAACAATTGAGAAAAATGATAAAAATTAAGCGATTCATTCTGAATCTCATATTGCTGACCCCTCGAGCAAACCTTTAGATACCATTGATACCATGCTGGGTGATAAACAATAATTAAAGAAAACATTGTGGACTCGTGCACAAAGCCATTCAACCCACGGCCAGACTTTTCAAAAACGGTTTTGAAACAAATTGCTGTGGTAACAGGAATACCTCGAAGTTTAATGTGAGCATCAGAAGGACAGAGTAGCCGACAGCTTATTCGTTCAAAAAACAGAAAAGAAATCCCTCCCGATTTTTTTTTCTATTCTCGACATAAAAATACCACTGTATATATATTTTTTTCAAAAAGACTCGCTTCCTTAATATCATCGAAATTCAGCGTCGTCTCCGCTTGGATTGAGATTTCTGCAGGTTTGCCACAAGAGATTAATCATTCCACCATGGAAAGTTTAATTTCCTGGGCAATTCCTGCAGAGTGTGCGATTACTACCCATGCGTCATTCTGACTAATGGCATGAATCCTCAGAAAGACTCAGGCAATGTCAGATGTGTAAGACACTTATCAGGAATTGTTACAATTGGAATGTTCGTGTAAATGATTTTCCACATCTGATGAATTGAAAAAGTCATTTTCTACAAAAATCTCTTTGTACAAGCAATCTCTCTGTTCGAAATTCCAAGGTGATATAATCCCGAAGTCTTTCATTTGTACCTGCTGATACGTCTGGGGGACAATGACATGACAACGTGGTTCCAATCATTTATTTAAGAATTTGAACAAACAGGTGACAGCGGTGTTTTAACTCCGAGTTGTGATCCTTCATTGTTAGAACTTAGGTTTATTCGATTTTTAAAATCCGAATCGGTCAATATCAAACATGGGAACATGCATGCTGAGCCATTTATTGGAATCTCTACAGTGTGGAAGCGGGTTAATCGGCTCATCGAGTCCACACTGACCCTGCAAATTGCATCCAACGCAGGCGCACCCGCTGGCGCTGTGAGGCAGCAGGGTTAATTAATCAGTCCTTGTGGCACGCTAAATACCAGCGTTGACACCCCAATTCTATCCATCCAACTTGGAAATCTTATTTTACATCATATTGTTATTAAGTTGACATTGACATTTTGAAATTAATTCCGGTTGAGAGTTTCTCAGAGAAATGTTCTCCTCAACACTGTGTTGTGGCTTTCCTGTTTAATTGCAGCTGTAGCATGAAAGAAAAATAGCTGGTTACCGGAGACGACACATTGTCGGTCTTAACAAACTCAACAGAATTGAAGCGGGAAAGTGTAGAAAATGAAGAGCCACAGGTCCTGCTCAACATTGGCATCAACAATGTTCGGTGGTGAAATAGCCCTTCAGAGGTCAGAATCCAACATTAATCATTCCTCAGTTACAAAAGCACAGCCTGTGACAATAGTCTCTCACTGACTGAGTCATTGAACATCTCCATATGCATGACATTCATCCTTTTTATGTCAGCAAGGGCTCACTGATTGAGACACATTAATAGCCACAATCAGGGAACTCATATCCGATGAGGTCAAGTTGGCTGACCTCATCACAAATATTACCTTAAGGAAAAGCTTGGGATTTCTGAAAGTCGAATTGAGCAAATCAGGCAATAAATTGAACAGCTGATCCTTGGGTTACTCCAAGTGCTCATTTGATTATTGCATGTGTGGCTGGAAATATTGGTTCCAAGGGGAATTGCGTCGGACATTTCATTTATTGGTGAGGGTTCTGGGCCTGCTGCGATCTGAATACATTGGAAAAGTGGTTTGCTTTTAATTGAATGTTACTTTTCTAGCCAGATTATCAATAAAGTATGCGTGGGCGACACAGTATACACTGTGGTTAGCACTGCTGCCTCACAGCGCCAGAGACCCGGGTTCAATTCCCGCCTTAGGTAACTGACAGTGAGGAGTTGACACGTGCTCCCCGTGTCTGCGTGGGTTTCCTCCGGGTGCTCCGGTTTCCTCCCACAGTCCAAAGATGTGCAGGTGAGGTGAATTGGCCATGCTCAGTTTCCTGTCGAGTTAGGTAAGGGGTAACTGTATGGGTGGGTTACACTTCGGCAGGTCGGTGCGGACATGTTGGGTCAAAGGGTCTGTTTCCACACTGTAATGTAATCAAATCTAATCTAATCTTAAAATGATAAGTTACTTTTGAAACCTCACCTTTATAACTTATTATTGATGATGATGTGTTCGGTATTTGGACAGAGAAACCACTTTGAAAGAATTAACTTATTACTTCTCACAGTCTTGAATTGATACAAGAGCACAGATGTAAACACGCTGCAATGAAATATGCTTTCTTCAAATAGTAAGTACACAATGAAAAAGCATGATTTTTCAATTTTATTGTATTGGGGAAGAGTGATCTCAACATACTCGAAGTATTTGCCAACATGGAGAATGAAGAAACTTGCGTCCTGAATCTAAATAGAGAGTTGATGTATAAATGAGCAATGCTGGACTGAGGAACATTAACAAAGACGGTCTCAGTTGAGAGGCAATGGCAAAAGAGGACGAAATGTCTGAATGCATTGCAACAATTATTCAGGTGCTTCGGGATCAGCAAGAAAACAGGATAGGTGAGAATGGGCAGCCCTGCCTGACTCTGGATCTGATCAGGAAGCCCTCTGATTCCCCTCCATTGACGGCAGAAGCAGTAAAAATATCTGTTTCCATGCTGTACATCTCTATGACTCAACGACCAGTTGAATTCATTTGCTGAATCCTCCCCAAAACTCAATGTGGAAAGCACATCTCAGACTTAGCTGCACAATATCCTGTCAAAGGTCTTCTCCTGGTCCACTCTGATAAGGCAGGCCTCCAACTCCCCGGTCCTGTACGGAGGTGATCATGTCCCTCAGGAGAAAAATGCTCTCATTGTTAGTACTGCCACTAGAGGACAGGTTTGATTGGTTTGAATCACTGATCCCAGAGAAGATCTGACTAGGTTGGTTTTGATCTTAGATACGATTTTGAAATGTGCAGTCAGCAATGAAACAGGTTGCCAGTCCTCCAACTTGTCCTTCGAATTGGAGATGAGGGGCGAGATACCTTTTCTTGTGCAATTTGTATTGATCCTGGTTAATCATGTCCCACCGATTTGACCATAATTTGGTGGGAAAACAGTGACCTCTGTGAATCTTACACATTTCTGAGTACTCAAAAGCCTTGTCAGCTCATTCAGGGAGAATGGCTGCTGTCGCATCTCCCGGGTGCTGTTGTCTAAGACCACCGTGATATTGGGCAGAAATAACTGGGAGATTTGCAGTGATAGTTGGCTTCATATCGTAGAGTCCAGCAGAAAAGGATTTGCTGATCCTAAGAATATCATTTTGAGAGGACATTACCGAGCCATCTTCTTCCTTCAAGCTGCTGATCACTGTTCTCCCGCTGTGCATCTTATGAAAGAACAAGAATGCGCAGGACTCACCCTGCTCGGCTTTCTGGATGATGGACCAGGAAGTTACCTTGAAGGCTTCTGATGTAAAGAGCAAGGCTTACTAAAGATTGGTCGTAACATCGACCTCCATCGCCTGCAGTCGGCGTAGGTTCTGCATGCTCTTTTGGATTTTGGACAGTTCTCCCTGCTAAAGATCCTCTTTATATTCCCCACGACTATCACCCACAAGTCCGAAAGAGGCTGAAAGAGGGATGTCACAGTTCGACAAACTGTGGAATCCATTTTGAGCTTCTCTGTGTTCTCTTGGTCCAGCAGTTTCACCATCAGGTTACACGTTCCCTTTCTGGCCAGCAGGAGGCAGTGATCATGGAGGAACACCGGGTTGACGTCGGTGAATCTGCCCAAACCCAATCCAAGTCTCGCCAATCTAACCTCACAGGTGAAACGTTCCAAGCCTGCGCAATTCCCCTTCAACCTTCCTAGTGATAGTTTCAAAAGCGTTCATGCTGTTGTGTCCATTTGCTTCCAGGTTGGTTGCAACCTTCTTTCTTCTTTGCTGTCTCGACTTCTTCTTTCCTTTCCTTTGCTTTTGGCCATGACGGTTGGTGAATATGGGATCAGTGGTGTCTACAGCAGCAGCTTTATGAACTGGAACAGGAATCCTGGTGTTGGTAGGGGTAGGCCCAGGTACACAATCCCATTATCTTGACCGATTACATTGAACTGGTGTTAATGAGACAATGGAACTGAGATGTTAAACCAGGAAACTTGCCCCTTTGCCTGTCAAATTCAATCTTGCCAGACAGATATGCAAGTCTTCATTTTGACTGAAAATTGAATGGATTGGTGATGAGACATTGCCACAAGGTTTCGGATTGAGAAATAGTTCTGAGTTTAAGTAGAACTGTTCTTCAGATGGTTAATTTAAAAAGATGACATCAAAACATCAAATGCTGTTTATGTACCACACTTTCTATGATAGAAACTGAATTTAAATTCCGTTAAGTACATTGTTACTTCAAAAGTTACGAAGCAATTCTGATCGAACATGACCTGAATGACTGGCTAAAAAAAGGTCAGAAATCACACGAGAGCTTTTGCTTTCAAAAAACCTGTTTAATAGGAGCTTGGTATCGTGTGACCTCTGACATTGTCTCCCCCATTTCAATGCTGGCACCTCCACATCATAGCTAAAAAAAAAGGCAGCTCAAATCAGAGTGTTCCCACACACACTGCAGAGAATCTCAGGACAAAGAAGCAGGGACCTTGGGAGTGGGAGGAACAGCTCCAACTCCAATTCAACAAGCCGAAATCAGGGATTCTAACCTCGTGCCTGGGCAAAGACATTTCAGAACTGAAAAATTACCCGGGATTTTAGGGGGAAAAATTGGGTTTGCAAAGCTGCATATTTATCGAACCTGGATATCAAAGATAATAAAACACTTCTCGTTATTGGTGTATGACGAGGCCCATTAATGAGCAGATCGATCAGACCATATGAGAACAAAACTTACAGGTGAAATTCTGAATGTCTACAGGGAAATGGCCTAACAGCGATTAATCCTTTTGCCTTAGAATTTTACAGGGGGAAAAACCAATAAGTAAAATTTCACTCATGTCGTTTAGGGAAAGAAAATGGAATCCTTACTTGGTCTGACCTGTACGTGACTCCAGACAGACTGCAATATGGTTGACTCTGAACTGCCAAGAATTGGCAATAAATGCTGTTTTGACGAGTGATGCTGTCATCTCACAAAATACCACAAATGTTACGGCTGCAATGAAACAAATCCCGGGTAAGATCTCACTTGGTGAAATGTAAACAGATCCAGCAACCACACCTTAGTTTGGATACAATGGCATACAATGGGAGGGAACACAGTACAGATTTGCAAGAATGAGAGTTTAACTTTAGGGGTTTAGTTATAAGGAGAGGCTGGACAAATGTGGCCTTGTTTCAGTCGAAATTGAAGACAGGGTGGATGAAGGTAAACTGTTTCCATTGGTTTGGAATTCAAGCACAAAGGTACAAAGTCTGCAAATTAAGGCCTGTGTGATCACGAGAAATGTTAGGAAGCATTTGCACACAGAGAGGGTTATTGGAAATCTTTACGACAAACGACTGTGGATTAGGTGTTCATTTTAAATCCGAGGTGGATTTTCTTTTTTGGTAAACGTAGGTATTAAGTGAAAGATACAAATAGAGATGCATGGCGTTCTGCTGCAAATCAACCATTGAATGGTAGAACTAGCTCGCGGGGGCTGATTGACCTTTTTCTATGTTCCAATGACTATTAGCCCAGAGCTTATCCAAGGCATTGATATCCTTCCAAAAGGAGAAGCGTTGAGAAGTGGGCAGAGCTCCATTTCAACCCATCACAATCCATTCACTTTTCAAGAGTTCAGATTCGATCGGTGACCCCCCCAATTGTGCCTGAAACAATGAATTGTAAAGATTTAATAATATTTTCGTTAATTTTGTATTCCATCTCGACTTTGTACTGTTTTTTTTCAAGCTTCTTCAAACTGCCCAGCTACTTTCCAGAGAAATAAAGTGTACAACTCCAAGCCTTGATGTTCTTATGTAACCTCCTGAATTAGGTAATTTAATTTACAGCATATCTCTTGTCCAGAAAGTTTAATGGTTTCTAACTTCTTACATTATCTGCTATTTCTCTGCCTCCTTCACTGGTTTACAGTATAAAATTGTGTAGAAAGATCCCACTAATGGACAGCGATTAGCTGAAATATTTGGAATACTGCAAGCAGCCGTTATCTAAAATATTGTTCAATGTTCGAACAATGAGCCAGAGAATTGAACATTTCACTGACGGATTTTGTTTTTAATTCAATAGATAAAGCATTGGTCAATTTTCAATGTGTATGCTGCTGTCATAGACACACCCAGAAACAATAGAATAGGTGGAGACTATTCAACTCCTTCGATTGCGTGTACCACAGGAACTGGAGGAGGCCATTCAGCCCCTTCTCCAGGCTATTGTACTGGAGCAGGAGGGAATTCAGCTCTGAATTCACTACGCAATTGCTGGCAGACATGCTGACTTTTTTTCCCAGCAAGTTCGGCTTTTCTTGCTGATTTATCGCATCCACAGTTCTTTTGGTTTTGTTCAGCCCCACCTCCAGCATGTTACATAGAAGGAAGCCATTCAGCATGTGGACGCAGTGTCTTATTGGAATCATCACCGGACTGTCAATCCAGAGATCCAGGTAATGTTCTGGGGAACCGGATTCAAATGCTACTATATGTCGGATGGTGACAGTTGAATTCAATAAAATTCTGGAATTGAGGAGTCGAATGACCAAAAGTCCGATTGTCAGTTGATTCGTGTCCTTTACAGAGAAAAACGACCATTCTTATTTTGTCAGGACGACAATTATTCCAGGCACACAACAATGTATTTGTCACTCATGTGTCCTCTAGGCAATTAACGATGGGCAAGAACATTTTGGCTCTGACCAGTGACTCCTTCATTCCCATGAATTAATTTTTCAAAGCCCCGTTTGGGACTGATACGAAGGAGGTGGAGGAGGTAGTATAGCTCATTTTGAGAGTGTAAAGAGGAACAACAGAATGCCATTCATTTCATCTCATGTGAGTACAAGACCAGGAGAAGGGAATTATATTAGTCCACACTGCGCTAAATAAAAAATAGAGAGCAGGTGGGAGAAGGAGGTGTGAGGAGTAGGTTGTGTGTGAGGTGTCAAGACTGAGTAGTCAGTGAGGTGGAGAGAGGTTATCTTGTGAGACAATGCAGTATAGGAGGGGAGTAATTGTGAAGATGAAAGGAATGACTTAATGTTGTGGTTTGGAAATCTGAAGGAATCAGAACATTTATTGGAAGCTAATTGGAAGGCTATGCCCATTTTCACCAACAATAACTAAAACTGGAAATCATTTATGGTGAGTAATATTTAATCCTTTACCTAATCTACAGTAGTTAAACAACTCTTTTATTCTCTATGCAATCCAATCTCTTCCCCAGTGTTAAATTCTCTCCCGGATACTCTGTCTTTCACCTTCTCGCTCTCTCTCTCTTGAACTGTATTTCAGCCATTATCTGAATTCACTCCTCTCTATCCACTCCCCTGTATTTAAACCTCTTCCTATTAGTCGGCATTTAATCCTCCACAATTCATCTTTAATTGCCCCAATGTTATTCTGCGATTGATTCTCTCTATTCCCTTGTACTGAACCATTTCTCTCTTCCACTATATTTAACCTTCGTCCTCTTCCTCTCTATTCAATCCTGTCACTGTTAGTTTACATTTCATATTCTTACAATTACTCAGCACTCCTCAATTTTATTTAAATTGCACACATGACAATCTTTGTCCTCTCGTTGCATTCAACTTTCTGCACATTGCTCTCCAATTAACTCACATACTATTAGTCTTCATTTAATCCTCTGTGCTCTGTGTGTACATGTCTGCTTTTCCCCTGTGTTTCCCCTATCCCTGCTATCCTGTATTCAACCTTCTCCGCATAGCTCTCCACGTAGTTCATTCTCAATTACGCTGTAATAACTGTCCTCCATCTTCCTCTTAACTTAATTCTCACACTGCTCCCCTGTCATTACCTCTGTCCTTATTACTCTGTATTTAATCCACTCACGTGTCACAGAGGCCAGGAAACCGTCATCAAGTCACTGCATTTACGCTTACGTAGTATCTGTAACTGACCCAGCTACCACAAAATTGCTTCCTAGAGTGAGCAGAATCCCCAATGTTCCTGTTTGTATCTGACAGCCAATAATACCTGATGGGAATAGGTTTACAGCCCCCGTCAGGGAACTCATTCAATTTGAGCCATCTAGCTGAACACATTTTTGTTTCCAGCTGCCCCTGTAGTAACCCTCTCTCTGGACCCCTGTCATCAATAAGGTTTCTGCCGACACATTTCTACCCTGTCATTTTCAGTCAAATCCTCTTCCTGTTCTGTCTTTAACATTTCCCCATTCCCCTTTATATTGCTCTCTCCTTATTATTTTCAACATGCCCTCATGTCCATTTAATCGTCTCCCCATTCTTATGAATTGAATTCTCTGTCTGCTACAATATTCAAAGTTCGCTGTATCTTTATTTAACACACTGTCTGTCCCCAGTGCCCTTCAATTATTGTCACCACCCCTTCCAGAACATGAGGTCCGCCAACAATAAATGGAACTCGGTGTCCTGCGTAATCATTCCTCACACCTGCTAACACATAACCATCGCTTCTCTGTACTTCCGCTGCTCTGGCTGGTGCTGGGACTGCAGATCCATTCCAAGGTCCTGGAGGAGCTTTGCATCAGTCCCACACGGTCAGACACTGTATTACTAATGGGTAAGATAGAGGCACAACTTCATCATGAACAATACTGTATTGATGCATGAATAGAAACAGTTCCAAGAAACAACAGTATTTACATATAAACATGAGCAGCTCTGATAGATGACAACATTTATATGTGCACTGGAAAAGATCCAACGCAAAATAATATTTTTACATCAACACAAAAAGTTCCTTTGAACAATGATATGAACGTGTGAACGCAATCAACTCGAATACACAACAACATTTGTACAGACCCAAACAGCTTCAGCATGCAACATTACATAACATAGATTATACATATAATATGTAAAACTGTATTTATATCAAGAGTGTTGTGCTGGAAAAGCACACCAGGTCAGGCAGCATCTGGAGCAGGAGAATCATGTTTCAGTCAGAAGTCCTTCATCTTCCATGATGAACAGCTTTAGCCCAAAACGTCGATTCTCCTGCACCTTGGATGCTGCCTGACTGACTGTGCTTTTCCAGCACCACGCGGTCGACTCTGAACTCCTGCATCTGCAGTCATCGCTTTCTACAAATTCTCTATTTTTGAATAACTTGAATGAAGAAAGGGAATGGTCTTTTGCCTAATTTGCAGATGAGACAAAAATAGGTGGAAGTCAAGTTGGCACATTGCATGCGCTTTCTTCGGTATAGGGATAGTCATACTATTCTTCAAGCAGGTGGGGATTTCGTCTTGTTGGAGGGAGAGGTTGAAGATGTCCGTGAATACTCCAACAGTTGGTTCACACAGCAAATCTGTGCTCACCTTGTGATTCCGTGTAGGCCCACTGCTTTCTTCGGGTTGTCTCTCAGAAAGACTGATCGGACATCTGAAGTGGTGACCAAAAGAACAGGAGTGTCAGGGGATGTTAGGGCCGGGGTCACTGCAACGCTGGCATTCAGCTCAAACCAAACATAGAAAGCACTGAGTGTGTCAGGGAGGGATATGTCTTTGTCTGCTATGTTGCTCTGCATCAGTTTGTATCCGTAATGTTCTTTCTGCCGTGCTATGGGCGGTTGGTGTCTGGTTGGTCGCATTAGCCTTGAACTTGATCCAGTAGTCACTCCATTTTGTTGGTCATATCTGTATTCTCTGCGTTAGTCGGTGTTGTCCGCCTTAAATTCTGCCCATCTCGTCTTTAGGAGGGAATGTATTTCTTGGTTCATCCAAGGTCCAAGATTGGGTAATACTCGGATTGACTTATTTGGCATGCAGTCCTCCATGCATTAGTTAATGAAGTCTATGACGTTGGTGTCATAATCATCCAGGTATTCTGCCGATACATGAACACGGTCAAAACCACTGATTCCTCGCAGTCCTGGAGACTGTCTTCTACAGCCTCAGACCAACAGCAGACCACCATTTGTGCATGGTCTTTTCATTTCAGCTTCTGCGTGTAAGCTGTTTCCACATGTAGGAGAGACTCGGACCTGATGAAGGGACAAAATTTGGAACATAGATGAGGATGAATTTCTTCAACCAAAGAGTGGTTAATCTATGGAAATCACTGCCGCAGAGAGCTGTGGAGGCGAGGCCATCAAGTGTGTTTAAAACAGAGATACATGGGATTTGGAAGGACGCTTTTGGTTAAGGGGAGAGTGGGATTGAAAAACCGATCATTCATGATTAAATTACAGAGCTGACTGGGTGGCCTAAACGGCCTGATTCTGCTCTTACATCGTATGGTCTACTGATCCAATTTCTAACAATATTTGTAAATGCACACAAACCGCTCTAACCTCAAACGATAATAATATATTATAGCCTTGGTTCAAACATGGAGAAAAGAGCTGCTGTCCTGCATTTCACTGAGTATTCCCTCGCTTGCTTAGTTCGTAAGACTTAGGTCTTTGAATTGAAATAACAGCTCAGCTTTCAAGGTTTCTGGGGTAGAGATACTGATATTTACATCTTTTCGATTTTCCCATAAATACTCTATTGAGAGAAATCAGTGCACCGTGTCCCACTGAAGACTTCAATTGTCTTTGTAAAGGAGAGGGAGACTCATGATAATACAGAGAGATAACCACAACCAGCAGGAAACAGAAACCCCGCCCCCCACACACACACTTAGATACACACATGCACACACACACAGAAAGTTAAAAATCACACAACACCAGGTTATAACCGAACAGGGTTAATTGGAAGCACTAACTTCCTGTGCGCTGCTCCTTCATCAGGCGGTTTTGGAGAACAAAATTTTCAGCCACAGAATTTAAAGCAAAAGTTTACAGTGTGATGTTACTGAAATTACACATTGAAAAAACCTTGATAATTTATTGTGGCTTTCATCTGTTAGAACACTGTGATAGTTTCACTTCTTTCATGTGTAAATCACAAAACCTTTGTTTTAAAGTTGCATTCTCCGGTTAACTGTAACAATGGGTGTTAGCTACAAAATTTTGAAGGTGTTAGCCCCCGTGTTCTCTGTCTTTGTCGTAATGTTTAGACTGATTGTAAACTAAAAAAGTGAAATCACAGACTTTAAGATTAATTCGTGCAGTTTTTGAGCAAAGTACAAAGTAACGGTCAGTCTCCTGAGCTTGTAAACTTTGGTGCCGGGAAGAAAGGCTTTGGACGTTTTGATTGTTGGTGAGGTGTCTGGGACTGTTGTGATCTAAACACATTGGAAACATCGGTTTCTTTTTCGTTGGATTGGGGTTGTTAATCTTCTGGAGCAATATGCCGGCCATTATTGTGGAATATTTAATCCAACCTGTAAGAGGATTGGAGAACTGGGAACAAACACATTTAGGAGGTAAATGAAGCTACCACGGGAGGTAGACAATCTTGAGTGAGAAAGGAAAGCAGCTGAAACACATCCTAGATCTGTAATGTCATTCTGGTTCTGAATCCTGGTCTTCAGGATCAAACACTCCACTTATGCATCTCACACATTCAGGTACAGGGTTCTTTCTCGAGCATTACTTTTGAGATTTGGGAGATCCTCAATAACATATGCATGAACTGATGCAGTTACTGTCGAAACCTCACCTTTTCCATTTAGTCTTTGTGATGATGCATAATGGGTTTTTTTTCAAAAACAGATTGGAAGAGTACATCAGTATCTTGAACTGTTTGCAACCGGCCACAATGCATTCTTAAAGGATTATTTTATGACATCTCGCAGCATTGAACTGACACAAGAGCGCAGATGTAAGAATGCAGTGATTTCTGACGCTTTCCGCAAGAATTACGGACACAATGATTTAGCATTTTTGAACAATATCAGTGTACTGGCGATCAGTGACCATCAAATCTTGAATTAATTGTTCAGGTGGAGAATGAAGCAATTAAGCTGAAACGTAATTCCTCAATTGAAATAAAGAGAAGGCTTCGTGCAGAAATAGGCAATGAGAGATAAAGCAATCTTATTAAAAAATGTAGTTAGTTGATTGGCAATGGCGAAACAGTAAGGAATGCCTGAATGAATTTCAATAATTCACCCCACTCTTGTGCAACAATAAAACAGAAAAGGAAAGAATGGGATGCATCGCTTGAATCCCAATCTTATCAGGAAGCTTTGTGATTCTGAACCATTTATTGAGACTGCACTTGTTGGTGTAGAGTTGTGAGATCAAAATGTGGGTTCCCTCTCCAAAGCCTAATTGGAGAACACATTCCACATGTAACTGTGCGATATCCTGTGAAAAGCCTGCCCCTGCTCCAGGCCGATGAAGTTGGCGTCCACCAGGCCCAGTTTCCCACGATCGTGTCCCTGAGTAGAGTGAGGCTTTCAGAGATCATTCTGTTCAGTAAAGCGCAGGTTGATCGGCATCATCACCACTTCCAGAGCAGTGGTTGGCGATGACCTTAGAAACATTGTGTAATCTGCATTCAGCAGTGAAACTGGTCAACAGACTTCCCTTATCCCTTGGAATTGTAGAATGGTGGGGTTGTGGAGAAAACTTTCTGCATGCATTTACACATGTTAACTCCATGAACGTATAAGAATATTGCCAGTCTTGGAGTGTTTCAGCTAAAGGGAGTGTATGAATAGTCTGAGGTTCTTTTCGCCATCGCGTCAGAGGTTGACGTGTCACCATGTCAAAGATTATAAATCATGAGGGTCAGAGATAGGGTAAATAGCCAAGGACGTTTCCCCAGCATAATGGAGTCCAAAACTACAGATAATAGGTTTATGTCAGAGAGGAACGTTTTAAAAGGGACCCAGCAGGCATCTTTTTCACACAGAGGTAGGTGCATGCTTGGATTGAACTGTCAGACGCAGTGGTGGAGGCTGGTACAATTCCAACATTGAAAAGGCATCTGAATGAGCAACCGTAGTGGTTTACAGGGTTTCGAGACAAATGCTGGTAAATTGGACTGGATTCCTTTGGATAGCTGGTTAGCAGAATAAGTTTGATTTGATTTCATCTGATGGATTTATTATCAGTTGCACCAAAGTACAGCGAAAAGCTTTGTTTATGAGCAGTACAAGCAGATCATCGGATGTGAGAGTGTTCAGAACAAAAGATTTAGACAGAGGCATTCAGGTTACATTTCACAGTGTGTACAACAGAATCAACATTTGGAAGATTAGCATTACTTGAGGCAGGATATACGATTCAATAGTCTAATATCATTCCAGAAGAAGCTGTTTATGAATCTGCTGTTGCGCATGCTCAGGCCTCTGTATTTCTGCATGACCAAACACGTTGTAGGAGAGCATTACCGAGTTGTGGAGGGTCTTTTATGATGGTTACAGCCTTTCCATAGCAGTGGGCTGCGTAAAAGGAATCCATGCATGGAAGCTTGATTTCCATGGTGGACTCAGCTGTGCATACAACCTTGTGTAGTTTCTTATGGTCCTGGGTGGAGCAGTTCCCATACTATGCTGTTGCGAGCCCAGAACGAATTCTCTCACAAATGCACCTGTAGACGTTGGTGAGGGTTCTTACGGACTCTCGAATTTCATGGAAAATAGGGTTGTTTCTGTTCTGTATTTCTCTATGACTCCGTGACTCAAAGAATTCATTTACTTTGCCAGCAATTTCCATTCTCCCCCGTATACATTTGCCTGCTTGTGACTGAAAGGGGCTTCTGTCAGATTTCACCATTTTGTTTTCTTTATGACACTTATATGGAAACTTATACGTGGTTATGCCCTCTGCAACCTTAATCTCATATGCTATTTTCTACTTCTGAATGAAAACCTTGACCCTCCTTTGCTGACTTTTAAAGTACCACCAGTCCTGACAGCCCTTCCTGTTTTGCATCGAATAATACCTCTAACTCACCTCGTAAGCCATGTCTTGGTCATGGTTCTGTTTGCCAGACAGGAATAGACACCTTTTGTAGTTTAACAATCTTGTAGCTCAGGTGACGGGCACTGGGGTTGAAATTGGAAACAGGAAGATGAGGAATGATTCATCGCAGAGGTGCAATCAGACTCAGGATGGAATTGTGAACTGGAAGTCTTGTCTCATTAATCTATCCTGTCCACTCTGTCTTTAATCATCTCTTTTAACCTGTATTTACCAATCTTCCTGCTATCATGTATTCAACTCTCTTTTCATGACTCTCGGTTTTGTCCCTTCTGTATTACTCTGTCCTAACACCCTCCCTTTCCTGTTACTGTAATGCGAGCCCTACTCCCCTGTAATCAACACTCCCCTTATTACTTTGCATTAAATCCTCTCCCCTTTCACCAATGCTGTTTACCCGTCATCAAGTCACACTGTGTTTGTATTGCATAGTAATGACATTGACCCAGCTAACACAAAGCTTGTTCCGACTGAGCAGAAGTCCAGTTTTCCCTTTTTTAAATTTGCTTTTCTTAAACATTGCCCTCACTGCAGTCGGGTTTACTTTTCCCCAGCCCCCATGTTGTGTGTGCACATGTGTGAGACACAGTGAATTACACAAGGTGCACGAATCTTTATTCAATTTACACCACCAGGAAGAAAAGAAACACCCGAGTGGCCAGTGACAAGCAGTGCCCTTCACATCAAAGGGCAATGCTGCGTGATCAAACAGTGAAGGGGAGGATACCCTGTTTATTCTTTTTTTTCTTTTTAATTAGTGCTTGAAATCGGCAGTGCTTGTTATTAGGTATGAAAGAAACAACTCCATAGAGGCCATTATCCCATCACCAAGTTACCATTTATTCACACATGGAGAGTTCTTGACACTGGCCCACCTCCATTAGAGCCAGCTCTCAGAGTGAACAGAACCCTTGAAACTCCCATTTATTTATTTTTTATTTCGTTTTTTCAAAACCGCTGACACTCCAGTTTACTTTATTTCCCTCGTGCTTATTTTTCCCCCAGCTCCCATGCTGTTTGTGTAGGTGTGAGACACAGTGAAAGACACAAGGTGCACAAATCTTTATTCAAATTTCCACCACTAGGAAATAGGAAACCACCCGGGTGGCCAGTGACAAGCAGTGCCCTTCACATCAAAGGGCAATGCTGTGTGATCAAACAGTGAAGGGGAGGGCAGAGATTAAATCAAAATAGAGTTGGAGGGTGAAATAATGCACTCCACCCACTGTGGCGCCCACCTATCCTTGAAAAAACTCCAGGGTGTTGGTGGACACCGCGTGGTCCTTCTCCAAGGACACCCACGCCCTAACGTAACCGCAGAAGAGGGGCAGGCAGTCGGCCTTAACGACCCCCTCCACAGCCCGCTGCTTGGACCTGTTTATGGCCAGTTTGGCCAGGCCCAGGAGCAGACCCACAAGGAGGTCTTCAGACCTGCCCTCCCTCCTCCGTACCGGGTGCCCGAAGATCAGGAGTGTCGGACTGAAGTGGAACCAAAAGCAGAGGAGGAGTTTTTTAAGAAAATCAAAAAGGAAGTGCAAACGCCCACACTCAATATACACGTGGTCCATGGACTCCACAGTGCCACAGAACAAGCAGTTGGGTTTGGCGGCCATTAACCACCGCAATCTATGGTTGCAGGGGACCGCTGCGTGCAGCACCCTGCACCCCAGATCCCCGAGAGTCAGCGTGAGGAGTCCAGCGTAGACAGCGCTCCACTGGGGATCCCCACCACCGGGCGGAAAATGGACACGCCAAGGCGTGTCCGGACGGGAGATGAGGGAACGAGTTGGACGGTGTGCAGCAGCAGTCTGTACAGGGCCCGCCATTTTACCCTCTGAAATGGAACAAAATTAATATTCCGGAGGTGGCCCAAGTTGTGGGACACAGGGTCCCGCGGGAAGTACGGGAACTTGGAGCCAATGTGAAATTCCGTCCGGGATGGGGTGAGCGTGGACGGGATGCCATCGCACATGTGAGCGTCCTCCAACTGGTGCACTACGTCGGGTTCGAGCACCGCCGTTTTAAGGCGTCGGATGGCTCTGGCCACGTACCGGGCGTCTACCGCTGCCCTTCTCGATATGTCCTGCAGCAGCGTCCAGCCCAGGCCCCCGGCACCCAGCACATCCCCGACCCTGCTCACCCTCACCACCATGGCCCTCCCCTCCGACAGCTACTCGAACCCGCGAGTACAGAGTTGCGGATTCCTGTGCAACGGCTCCCTGACGAATTCCGCTATTTCTGCCGGAGGGGAGGCACGGCGTAGTTCGACCATTCCAGGCAGTGATCATGTCCTGGTAAAAGACAGGCAGCGTCTTGACGGCGACATCCAAACCATCTCGTTTGATGAACAGGAGCTACATTTCGTAGTTGAGGTTACCCACCTGGCGGAAACAAAAACATTGCCAGGGTGCACCACGTAGGAGGAGGCTCGATGAAAAGGTATCACTGCAAGTTCTGAAGGCAGAACATCACGACCTGGGTGTGGACGCACACCAGCGACTGACTGCCCTCCTCAATAGGTAGACTCTGGACGTGCGCAGCGCCCCAGTGCATCTTTTTGTCACAGAAGAAGTCGACCAACGTTTTCTGGATGTCAGCGACAAAGCCAGGAGGAGGGACCAAAGTGACCAGCCAGTACCACATCATGGCGGACACCAGCTGGTTTATGACCAGCATTCGACTCTTGTAAGATAGCACTCGGAGCAGTCCTGTCCAGCGGCCTAGGCGAGCTGAGTCTTTGGCCTCCAGCTCCTCCCATTTGGTCGGCCAGGATTCTTCAGCCTGTCTGACGTAGACCCCCATGTAGAGGAGATGGGTGGCACTCCAGCTGAACCCTTGTAACTCCTCCGCCAGACTGTCCACCCGCCACGGACCGACCAGTAGTCCGGAACATTTGGCCCAGTTGAAACTGGTGGAAGATGCTGCCGAGTACATGGCCTGGCACTCGCGCATCCTCCCCAGGTCAGCCGGGTCGGTGAAAGTGTGGAGCATGTCATCGGCGTAGGCCGAGATGACACAGATCATGTGCGCCGTGCAGAACCATCCCTGACAACCTCCTCTGCAAGTGGCGCAGGAAAGGCTCCATGCACAGGGAATACAGCTGGCAGGTCGGGGGCAGCCTTGATGTACTCCTCTCCCAAAGCGAAGGGGTTCCGTCAGGGACCCGTTAACTTTAACCAGACACTCTGCGGCGGCGTACAAAATTCGAATCAGGGTGACGAACCGAGTCCCGAAACCGAATGCCCGCAGAGTCCCGAGCAGGTTCTCGTGATTGACCCTGTCGAACGCCTTCTCCTGGTTGAGAGACAAGAAGGCACTCGACAGACCAACCTGTCGACTGAAATGAATCAGGTCACGGACCAGGTGGACGTTGCCGTGTATACTCTGGCCCGGAACCATGTAGGAATGGTTCGGGTGAATCATGTGGGCCCTCACAGAAGCCAGGCGAGAAGACAGCACCCTGGTGAAGATTTTGTAGTCCGTGCTGTGGACTTGTAGTCCGTCCGATCTGATCCAGAAGATTTCTGATTGCCACCTATTGATTAAGGCTGCACTGCCGATGTTGGTGCGCAGCAGTTGGATTCATGTGCGGATTTCCTCCCAAAGACCGCTTTAGAGAGCACGTCCCACATATAGGTGTGCGATATCTTGGCAAAAGCCTTTTCCTGGTCCAGCTTGATGAAGCAGACCTGTCCTGCCCAGAGGTGAACATATCCTTAAGGAGTGAAAGGATCTCGGGTGTCTTTCTGCACAATACAGAACAGTTTGGTCAGTGTGAATCACGTATCAGAATGAAGACCTGATCAGGTTGGCGATGATTTCAGTCAGACTTTCGTTATCTGCATTCAGTGTAAAATTTATCCTTCGTCATCCATCTAAACATTGTGATTGGAGGTGAAGGGGTGATAACTTCTCTTGTGGATTCACACAAGTTACCTGTCGGCAGCATGCTGTCGTTCACTTCCAGCAGGTAATCGCCAAACAAATCCAACAGAGTTACTCATAACTTGTCTGGTGAGCCATCCCTTCTAGGAAATTTACTCGTTTTTAAGGATTGGAGGGCTTTGGTCAGTTCATCCAGAGATAACAGCTGATGCAGCCTCTCTTTTGTGCTGCCGTCTCAGAACTCTACGATAGCGGACAGAAACTAATGGGAGGTCGCAGTGTCAGTGGGCTTTGCATCATAGAGTCCAGCATAAAAGCAATTGTTGATCCTCAGGATGTCAGACTGGGATGACGTTAGCGAGCCATCTTCCTCCTTCTGGTGGCTGAGCACAGAGATATCCATTTGTTCCTTCTGAGGATCAAAAGTGAGTACGTCTCATTCCATTACACATTATGGACACTGGACCGGGAGATAATCTCAGAGGCCTCCAAAGAAAAGAGCAAGGCTTGCTGCCCCTTCACCTCCTGGGTTTCCTCCGTGACATTGAGCCCCTTTGAGGACAGCGGGGTTGGTTCCGCATGCTCTGGTTTACATTCGCCAGTTTTCCCTGTTACTCTATTGGTAGAAGACATTTGAAACGAATGGTCCTCTTGAGACACCCCTTGACTGTTTGCTGGATATTTGAGGAAGACTCAAATTGGTCCTTCACTCTTCTCCAACCAGTCTAATCGTTTTGACCAGCTCCTTGTTTTGTGAGCTTGGCAGTTTCACATTCAGACTCCACCTTCCCTTCCTGGCCAGCAGGAGGCAATGGGAAGAGACGAACACCGGCTTGATGTCAGTGGATCTGAATGAAAACAATCACAGACACTCTCATGTCACCTTGCAGCTCAAACGTTCTCGTCCTGGTATATTTTCCTATACTGTTCCTTGTGGCAAAGGAGGCGATGTTCATGCTGTTTGATCGATTCGATTTCCAGCAGCAGGTCAGTCATATCCTTTGATCTTCTTTGTTCTCATCCTCATCATTGTCTTCTCGTGCTTTTTGCGGTGATGGTGGAGGAAGATGGCATCACTGGTGTCGACGGCAGCAGCGTTGAGAACCTGTAAGAGAAATCCTGGTGTCGACTGTGGTGTTGGTGTGATAGGCCCAGGTACGCCAGCTAATTGATTTGATTGATCACATTGAACCATTGTTAATTGGACAGTGGAACTGAGATATTAAGCTAGCAAGCTTGCAGCATCCACTGTCAAACTAAATCAACTCAGAGAGATATGCAAGCCTTCACCTTGATTGATAATTGAGGGGTTGTTAATGAGACATTGTGACAAGCTTTCGGATGGAATAAAAAACCTGAATTTCTGTAGATATGCTTTTGAGAACAGTCCATGTAAAAGGGGATATTTAAATATCGAATGCTGTCTCATGTAACACCCTTCCTGTAATAGAAGCTGAATTTAAATTGTACCAATTACATTGTTACATCAAACTATTGCTAAGCCACAGCAGTCGGACATGTCCTGGATAACTAACTAAATTGTCAGAGCTCACGCCAAGTCTTGTGATTTCAATTATACCTGTTGGACGAGAACGTTGTTTCATGTAACTTCTGACGTTATCCAATCCAGTCCAACATCAGCACCTCCACATCAAAGGAGAAAGAAGCCATTCGAATCAGAGAGCTCCCACATGCACTCCAGAGAACATTAGGACAATGAAGCAGAACCGTGTGAGAAGGAAAACAGCCCCAACTCTAGTTCGACAAGCTGTGCATTTCAAGTGCATAAAAACTATTGAATGCGCATCAAGAACGAACATATCTTAAGCTAGTGTATGGATATGGATATTTCAGAACTGTACGGTTCCTCTGGATATGAAAGGGAAAGACTGGTTTTGTACAGGTGTATATTTACCTATCTGTATTACAAAAATAATTTGCATTTCTCTTTAAATGTGTAAAACCAGACCCACTAAGTAAGCAGGTAGATCAGACCATTCGAAAAAAGAAGCCAACAGGGGACTCTGTCGATATCTGCAGGGAAATGGTCAACTCGTTGATTAATCGTTTCGCCTTAGCAATGTCGAAGAGGAAAAGATAATTCAACAAGTAAAGTTTCGTACACGGCCTTTCGGGAGGGAAACTGCCATCTTTAACTGGTCTGGCCTCTATGTGACTCGCAACCCACAGCAATGTGGTGGTCTCTTAACTGCTCTCTGGAAGGGCAATGAATGCTCTCGAACTCGGGAGTAGCTCATCTATCATAAAGCCGAAGAAGTTATGCTGCAGCTTTGAATGGCCCTGCTTAGATCTCACTGGGAGTACAGGGAGCAGATCCAAGTACCACACTTTCAGGAGGACATATTGCCCTTCGAGCAAGTACATGTTAGATTTTCAAGAATGATAATTGCGCATTTAGGGTTAGATATGAGGACAGACTGTACGAATTAAGCCCATTCCCTTTCGAAATGAGAGTTCAGGTCTGATAACGATAAACCTTCTCCCCTGTTTGGGGTTTCGCGGACAAAGGGAAGCAGTTTATGTATTATGGTCAGTGCGTTCAGCAGAGATATCAAGAAGCACTTTCACACAGAAAAGGTAGCGGATGTTTGGAAGTCTCTTCCACAAATGACAGTGAATGCTGGACCAGTCATTCATTTTGAATCTTGTTGTTATGCATACGTATTTTGGGATAAGTCACAAACATAGCTGCATGAAGTTACCTTACAAATCAACAATTGAATGGCAGATTAGGCTTGAGGGAGCTGAATGGCAAGTTGCGATATTCCTGTGACTATTTCTCTGTGTATGTGTGTACATTTGTTTCTATATCATAGTATGACTGTATTTCTATTTGTGTATGTGTGTGTGTCTGAGAGAGAGAGAAAGAGATAGAGATAGGAGAGCGAGAGAGGGAGAGAGAGTGCGAGTGGTTGTGTTAATGTGTCAGTGCGCAGCTGTCTTCTTGAACCAAGTGGGCAACTCAGCTGTATTGAGCGAGGGTTGGAAGATTTCAGTAAACACATCCGCCTGTTTGTCCATACAGGATTTACGTGCATGGCCAGGGACTCGATAATGGCTCATTGCTTTGCTTGGGTTGACTCTCAAGAAGAATGTTCTATGTCTGCAGTGGTAACTGAGGGAGTAGATGCGTCAGCGGATGTTGGAGCAGACATCACTGCACCACTCGCATTCTGCTTAAACCAAGCAGAGCATTAATCGCTTCAGGGAGGGATGTGTCTTCGTCCGCTGTCTTGGTCTGCTTCAGTTTTTATCCCGTCATATTGTTTAGGCCTTGCCAGAGGTGGCTGGATTCTGTTTGGTAGGGTTGCGCCTCTATCGTGGTCTGGTACTCTCCATTGGCATCCCTGATGGCTTTGGTAAGGTCATCTCCACTTTCCCTGTTCTGGATTGCGACTCCAATGCTGCTTGCGTGGCTTTCAGTAGAGAGTAGATTTTGTAGTTTATCCAAGGTCTACGACTGGGGGACTCTCAGATTGATTTCTTTGGTAAGCAATCATCCACATATTAGCTTTTGAAGTCTGTGACGGTAGTGGTGTACTCAACCAGGATTTCTGCTGCGTACTTGGACACGTCTCGTCCACCAAATCCAATCTGATCTCGGAACCGTTTTCCAACGCATCAGAAACAGAATCGTACTGCATTTGTGAAGTGTTATCCCATTTCAACTTGTGTTTGTTTCCACACATAGGAGAGACTAGGAGCGGAGGAAACTGGCTCAGACCTTGGAATGTAGATGAGAATGAATTTCTTCAGCCTATCTGTGGTTAATCTATGGAAATCGTCGTCACATACGCCTGTGGAGACCAGGTCATTGAATGTATTTAGGACAGAGATATATGGATTTGTCATTTGTTTGGGGATCAAAGACTGCGGAGATAAGGCAGTAAAATGGATGGAGAAATAGAGCGTTCATGATTAAATTGTACAGCTGACTCGATGGGCTGAATGCCCTAATTATGCTCCAACATCATAAAAATATTGATGTATGGACATAAGCAGCGCTAACATACAACAATATTTATATATTACATGTGTGGTTGAAACACGCACAGAAATCCTGACTTCCAGCCTTTTTCAAGGTTTTCACTGTCTTGTTCAGTTCGTAAAACAGGTGTTTGAACAGAAGTAACCGATCAGCTTTCAGGGTTCAGGAAGTAGAGGTAATAATATTTGGATCTTTCACAAATTCCCAGAAATGCACCACTGTGGGCAATTTGTGCACCATGTCCTGCTAAATGGTTCACTTGCCTTTTTTCATGAGAATCTCATGCTGATCGAGAAATATATCCACACTGTGAGGGCCACGGAGCCACACCCACATCCTCACACACCCACCAAAACAGAGACACACAAACACACCCACGCACAGAAATACAGTCAAAGTGAGATAGAGGAACATGGTGACAAACAGAAACAGGAACACACCCAATCTCACATACACACTTACACATTAAAAGAAAATCTAATGAAATGATGGAACATACTTAAACACCAACTGCAGAAACAGTCTCAAACCATCAAAAACACACACCACAAAACAATCAGACTGCAGTTTGGGATCACACCAATACACTGACACATTAATGCAGCCACAGCCAAACAGACAGACACACACCCACACAAACAGGCATACTGAGTGACACAGGAACATACCAATAGACAGGCAGAATACACACGCACAGAAATGCAGTCATATTGAGATATAGAAACAAATCTACACACACTCACACAAAACAGTCATGCTTTGACATGGGAACACATGTGTACACAGGTACAGAATCAAATCCACGTCCGCACATATAGACATGAATTCAGAGTGAGTGACATTATACACTAAACAGCAAGAACTGACTGGAACATTTTGAGATACATGCATGAGCACATTGAAGCGTTTTTACAGAACCACAAACGTAAAAACATACAGGCACAGAGTGACATTCAGAAAGAAAGTGATGCACCCACAGACAGGCAGAGAAAGATCCTGGTTGGGGAGCAGAAAGATCTCAGCACACATACAACCAGCCAAACACAATCTCAATAACAAATTCACGGTGGTAAACAGGAGCACAGCCAGGCAAAAACACACACGTAATCCATCAATAATACACCTAAACTCAATGACAAACACACAAGGAGTCGCAGAACCATCATGACAATATGACAGTAACACACAGAATCACAGTCGTACAGCCATAACATTGTAACCCTGAAAGCTGAACAATCAGCATTCACACAGGCAGAACACAGCAAACACACATGTGAAAAACACACAGATTCACAATCACACAGGCACAATAACAGACACATTAAAACACTCAAATTCACGGAAACACTCTCATGCAGACTGAATAACATACTCAAATAAATGAACACAGTAATATAAAATAAATGAAATAATTGCAACCCACATAAGTGGAATCGCACACACTGTCACACCCAGGGACATACCCAAGCACAAAAACCAGGGACACACATACAGTAACATTCCCACAAAAGCAATGAAGCAAAATCAACAGACACATAAAAGGACCCACGAAAACTGAAAGGGAACTTCATGGAGAACACAGTTGTCACAGGTGTAGGGGGAAAGAGAGAGAAAGAGGGAAACTATTTATGTTCAGGAGTTGGAGGGAGATTCATTTCGATAAATGTAATGATTGTTCGATCAAGGTACTGCCAGTTGTGTCTGCACGTTTTGTGTTTTCCAAAATCACCTCCTGGGGAGAAAAAAATCACTGAATATAGGGAGTGAAGGGTTGTGAGCTAATGCAAGTGAGCATGTGCTAAACTGAGACAGCAATTGTTTGTCATGTTGAATGTGAGAAAATGACACAGTGCGCAAAGAGAGGGAGAGTCAGAGAATGAGGTAGACAGCGTGACAAAGAAAATTTGACATAGAAGGAGATGGACAAACAGACAGATCAACAGATAGAGAGACAGAAAAACAGAGCAACACAGACAGTAGAGACACGGAGCGAGACAGACATGGAGAGACAGAGAGAGACAGCGCGAGAATCTGAGATATGGGGAAGTGCGCAAGACAGGGTTGAGAGGGACATAGACAATGTCTGAAAGAGCTGGAGTAAGAGAACGCAATATCCTTGTGATGGGAGTAGACAGGTAGTGAACTCATCGAACTCTCTCAAAATCAAATGTGCAAGAAGTAGTAACCCATTCAGGTGAGGGCATATACAGCACATGGAGCATTTCACGAGTTGTAATAACCTGTTTGTTGAGAGCAGAAAAATCAGAATCTGACAATTATCATTATGTTACAATTGAATAAGATGCGATTTTCTGGAAGAGTGAGTGAACCAGGTATGAAGGGCTGAACGGCCTGCTGCTGCTCATTGTCTGGGTGTCCCCGTGTGCCTCCAACCGTCAGTCAATCAGGGATAACGGCATGTTCCTGAGCATCGTGATTGGTAACCCATACTGCTTCCCCCTTCCCATCCACCGCGGGTGCTATCGTCAGATCCATATCATTGCACTGATGGAATCGTGGCCATACATGAACAATTCCTACACTGGGAACACTCTGGCCATGTCTGAACATCTCTTCGTTGTTTTGCAGAGTCATGAAGTGAACAGTTTACGTGACCAGCTGTTGCACCGCGTTTCATAACTTTGCTCGGAAATTGGACAGTCACTGCATAAATTAATGCGTCACTGCAGCTGAAATCCTTCAGCATTTCTCCGATGTACATAAAATTGACGAGCGAGCCATACCTTCTGCGAATTGTTCTTTTCATGCCGAAGTATAAGTTGTTTGCAACGTACACTGTCCACAGAAGGGTGAAACTAACGGATATGGTGAAGAGGGAAATCACCGAATTCCTCTGACTCGCAATCTCTGCATCGTTGTGACTCTCTGCCGTACTCAGGCCCCTCAGTGTCTTGCGGATTCGACTAGACACCAAAATGTATCTGACAGCCATACTGCTCATCAACAGAGTTAACACGAATGGGATGAAAAGAGTTGAAATGTTATCAAATCATTTAAACTCCAGTCACCTGGGATCATTAATTAACTTAAGCTTACACGGCAGTACCATGGAACGTTGTCAACTTAACTCCTAGATTGAAACTGAAAATAGAAGGGATTTCTATTTTTGGGACAGAGCAGAATGCCAGTTGTTGCTAGAACCACAGCCAAGTCGTTGTCTGCCCAAAATTTTCTCTTAGCTTTTGGAAGCAAATGTAATGTTCAGAAAACGTATTGGGAAGTAAAATTGCTTCAGTCGACTGAATATGATGTTAGTGAGAATGAACAGGAGACCCGACATTGCCATAGCCAACAGGCAGCGCGCTGTGCAGTTGGAGAGGCCACATTTTCCGGGTGAGAACCAAAATCAACAGGAAATTAACGAAAGAGGCAGCAAGTGAATTGGAAATCGGAAATTACTGCTCAAACATTATCCATGTCTGCTCAGAAAGCAATGGAAGATCTTAACACTTAATTGGGTCAGTTGGAAGTATTACGATATCAAGTTGAACCAGGACACCTCCGAGCCTGGCTCATTTCAATGCGGCTCACTCCAGGATTGGGGACTAGAATTTGACAGACGAGAAGTGGTCGTCAATTTTATGCTGAGAGGTAAGAGGTTTAGAGGAGATTGGCGTAAATGGCTTTCAACCAGAGAGTGAGGAGATCATGCTATTCAGTGCTTCGGACTTGAATAGGATAAACACTTGAAGTATTGCAACATTCATGATGAGGATTATCGTGTTGAAACCTGCGACAAGTCTTGATTTAGTGCAGCTTTGTAAACACAAACTTGATGCACTGAAGGACCTCTTCTGTCTGGTCGGGTTCTATGATTCGAAGAATTGCTTCTGAGAGGCAGGTTGGGAAGAGAATTAAATTAAGCAAAGATTGTGGATGCTGTAAACATGAAACAGAAACAGAAGTAAATGGCGAAACTCAGCAGGTATGCCAACATCTGTGGAAAGACAAATAATATTACCGGAATCACTTAATTAGATCATCTTCATCGAAACATGGGTCACTGGAAACAAAACACCAACACAGTTTACTCCTCGCACAAGATCCTATCAGTGCAAACAAGAGATGGGGTTGAGATTCAAAGTGTTGACATTCATCCACGATGGAACATTTATTAGACTGTTGTTTGCATACCGACGTTTTTCCTGGCGCTGTATTCCAAAGAAGGGACTGGTTGCACTTGAGAAGATGGAATTATTCGATGGAAAATGCTTACCGAGCTGACAAAGTTTTGTTTCATTATTCAAAGCATCAAACACTTTATGTGCCCTCTCTATGATGGTAAACTGCGGATTTGCAAACTTACCATGTCCCTCGTGGTTTCTTTTGGAAAGTCAACAACTCCTTATAATGTTTCGCAAGTATTCTAATTTTGAATGTCCATTGAATCAGCAAAGAATGCACATTTCAAATTGGGAAATGTAAGCTTTTTAATGAATTCGCTGCATTGTTGAAGTCAGTTTTAGAATGTGCGTATTGACGTTTTATGAAAAAAGTACATAACGAAGAACAAAAGAGATACATTTCTCTATTTCAATTAGTGGACGTGGCTACTTTAATCTGAGTACGGTAAACATAATATAATAAAAATCCGACCTGTCTGACTCCCTGGTGTGTTCTGATCATGTCAGCGGTAACTACAATATTGCTTTAAAACCGATTTATAATGCAAAAAACTAAACTAGGCAAGCAATACTAACCTATTGATCAAAATGATAACACCCCTCAGTCTTTCTGAAATCCCAAAGAAGCTCAGATCAGTCCCGGCATTGAAAGAGGTCATTTTTTTCTGGGTCGACTGAATAATCTATGTCACTGTCCAATCCCACTTTCCAGCATATTTTACCTTGGAGATCACTTCAAGTGCAGATGCAGGTATCCTTTAAATGAGTTGAACGTTGCAGCTGAAGCAGTCACCCAACCACAGCACCCCACTCGTCCAAAACTGGGAAGTGAATTCCAGACAAACCACAACCCTCTGGATGAAATGGTGAGTCCTCATGTCCCCTCTAACCCTTCAATCAATTAGTATCCCTCTTGTACACTGCTCAATGATCATTCGTTCAAGGTGACAGGTCTCCATTCAAGACGTTAGTTGCTTGGACACATGAATCACATTTTTTCTCTTTCTCCTCTGGGGAAAATAAACCTAAGGTGTACAGCTTTCCTCAACGCTGCAGTAATTTCCATATTATTAACAATATTCTTGTATATCTTTTCTAAATTCTTCTCAGTGCAAGACTGTCTTGATGGTTAGGTGGTGATCAGTACTGTACACAAACGGCAGCTGTGAGCGATCCAATTTCTAATTTATTTTCAGTGTTTCAGGTCTGGCAGGGGTGAGGGAATTTGTTTTGTGTTGCCTCTGGTGCAGGGTAACGGGGTAGTAATTTGGCGATGGGGGTCATATGACACTATATCTTAGTTCAGGTGTCCGGTCAGGATTGAGCGTATAAATGGAACTGGAGGGGTATATTTGGAGCATAGTGTGATCAAAGTATAGGATTAGTTAATCAGTTCCTCACGAGTTAGACGATGTGTTTAACAGCTTCACCTCTGCTCTGATACCAGCTGATATAAACACAGAACAAGCCAGACCCCAGACCCCAGCTTGATGTATCACCACCTTATTTATTTTGATTTATCAAAGGAGTCTCTTCCTGAATTGTACATAACCAATTCTGTAAATATTGATTCAGCAACAAGACAGAAGTTAACTATAAATGAAATGGTGATACAACAGAATAACCGAGCTATGTACTTATAACACAGTTTCAAAGGCAATGAACATGCAGTCAATAGAGAATCGTCAATCTAAAAGCAATGCATAAATCAAAAGGAAAAAAAGGTATTTTATAGGTGGGACAAAACAATAGCAAGAGTGCGATTACAAACAGAATATTCCTCGTACAATTATCACACCAGAATCCGTGTATGTAACACTTGGTTAAGTCACTTGTGATTTCAACTATTAAACTGGTACTCCAGTAAACCTCTTCCTGAATCTACCACACAGCTGATTGTCAATTGACTTACCTTTAAGTAATATATGCAGAGCTTTCTTTTAAACAACATTTCTGGTCTGCGGTGAACAGGAACTGTTGGCTCCACAGTAAAGTGATTGACGAAATCTATCATTCAATTCAAATCAGCACACATCTAATATTCCACTCAGTTACAGGAAATTAGAAGGACTAAAAGTAATGACAAAATTGAAAAACGTGAAATAAAAGGTGTACTATTCCTAATCTCAGATTCCAGAACACACAAATAAATCTTTGGGTGCATTTTAATGCCATGTTGGGTTACAACAAAAAATAAACAAAGTTCTTTTTTTTTAGCGGACAGCCAAACTTCAAAAGCAGTTTTAAAAACAAATTGTTGTGATTACATAAATACCCACAAGTTAACTATTAACTTCAGAAGCACAGAGAAGCCCACTGCTAATTTACTCAAGAGCCAAAACCAAACTCACTCGAAATATTATTGAAATCTATACATAAAAATATCATGGTTTTTAATTTTCCGACATGATGGCTTTGCTCAATTCCACGGTGGTATTCAACTGAAATGGAGATTTCCAGAATAGATGAATAGCTTGGCAGTCCAAAGATCAATATCCCAGGCAATTCCTTCGGTATCTGTGGTAGTGGGGAATCTGCAGCGTCCCTGCAATTTGAAACTAAATCAGTCATCCGCCCCTGTGTGAGGGTGATCACAATATGCACATGTACCATTGTCAGTGGCAGTGAACTGAAGCGAATCTTCAGGCAGATTCACATAAATTCATTTGTGCAAATCAATTATGCAAGACACCCTCCCGGAATTGCACATGCTGAAAATAAAACATCATTTTCTGCATGAAGCTCTTTGTGCCGGCAATATCTCTGAACTCAATACCGATGTGATTCAATCTCAAAGCCTTTCCTTTATACTTGCTAACATTCCCTGGGCGACTGTAACATAACAACGTGATTCAATTCATTTCTTAAAGAATTTGAATGACCAGGTGATGACGGTGAGTGAACTCCCACTTGTGGCAGAATATTTTTCAAACTGAGGTTTTTTGAATGAGTCCAATCTCAATCGATCAATAGCAGACATTGGAAAACACATATTGAGTTATTTCATAACATCCCACTACAGCGTACATGGAGGCCAATCGGCCCATTGAATCGAATCAGACCCTGCAAAGGGCATCCCACTCAGACCCAATCCCTGGAACTGTCAGGCAGCAAAGCTAACCAGTGTGCCTCCCCACATGCCAGCATTGGCAAAGCAACACCATCCAGCCCACTTTGAAATCTCCTTTTAAGTCATCTTGCCCTTGACTTTTACCATTTGGAAATTAAATTCGAGTTGTTAAGTAGCTCTCTGAGAACTTTCTCCTCAACACTGTGACGTCGCTTACCCGTTTAACAGCAGCTGGTACCGTGAAGAAATATTGTTTGAGAAATGGAGACGACACATTTCTGGTTTTAACACATGCAACATCGAAATAGAATTGCTGACCTTGCATGGATACAGCGTCTCAATCAAATATAACTTCTTCAATGAAGGCAACGTTTGAAACAAGTGAAATATTCACAGAAAACAACATTCAACCGTTACGTAAGCCCAAAACAATAGAGATCCTCATACCATGATGAGACTATCCTGGAGATCGCTGAGATCTGACTCTGATGCACACATGATCTGTACAACAGCAGATGGGCACGAATGGTACCCACATGTATGGTGAAGAAACCTAAAACATTTGGCTGATGATGCAATGACACAGTTTGAAGGAAGATGGACAGATAAGCCCAGTGGGGAATTTGCACACACAAGGGTGCAAAAAATGTCAAATTCCAGAAATGTGTGTTCGGTAGTTAATATTGTCTACGTGCCCTGTAGTGATGGTGTAATGGGACTTGTTGTGAAGACTGATAAGAGTCAGAAAACAGCGAGCAGAAGAAACATATGCCATAATCAGTTTGTCACGTTGGTATTAGCAAGTCCACAAGGAGCATTACTTGAGATACAGCCATTGAAAATTGCTATCAATGACAGAGATAATATGATCATGTGTTCCATTGGCGAACATAATGTTACGTGGGACAGTAAAATACAAGGATGACATAGGAACGCTGAAAAGGGGGAAGACATGTCCAGTGAATGAATGAGCACCACATAGATTGTGTAATATAATGTAGAGAATGTGAGACATTGTTCCTTCATTGGAAATATTTCAGGCCGTCAATAAACTTATCGATGCTTAACCTAGTCATAAATCTAAAGCCAAAAAGTAGCATTTCTGTTCATTCAATGATTGCCATTGGCATTATTCTCTTGAACATTTTACTTCTCTCAGATCTCTCTAAATTTGAGGTACAAACATTGGTTTGTGTCATTTCACTCCATCATCATGGAAGCCTTGCTCTCTTGCTGTCATTCTGGTCAATCAATGCTGCACTCAAAAGGACATCGACCCTCAACTCCCCAGTATATTTTTCTGTTTTTCCTTTTTCATACAGTCAGTGTCGGTGCTGTGTTAAAAATCAAATGGCAGCAGTGGACAAACCTAAAATGGCTGTCTGACTCAGAATCATCAGTCCTGACTTGACAGATTCAGAATGGCATGTTGCCTCGACAGTTCCCAGTGTCAAGCACATCCCAGAACAACTTTAGCCTTTCCTGGATGTGGGATGGGCTTGAGGTGGGACAGAGGCAGGCGTTGGATAGTGTGGAAAGTGAAGACACAGAGGTCCTGGTCCACATTGACGAAAACAATAATTGTCAGCGAAATAGCGACTCAAAAGATGGCATCCTATCATTATGCACGCCTTTGGTCCAAGTGCATAAACTTTGACAAAAGCCTGTCACTGAGCCATGTCGTCAGCATCTCAATATCCCTGATACTCACCCGTTGACATCAGCGATACTTCCATGATTGGTCCCAATTAACAGGCCCAGTCAGGGAACTCATGCCCCATGTTGTGCAGCTGGCTGACCTCATTACCTTCCTGAAATCCATATTGATCAAGCCATCATCATCTGCCATCATCAGTCCACTTTGATATTTCTTCAAAAAGCTCAATTAAGTTTGTGAGACATGATTTCCCTCGCACAAAACCATGTTGACTATCCCTCATGAGTCCTCACCTTTCCAAACACATGTTTGTCCTGTCCCTCAGGATATCTTCCAAAAACTTGCCCACCACTGACGTCAGGTTCACTGGTCTATAGTTTCCTGGCTTGTCTTTACCGCCCTTCTTAAACAGTCGCACCACGTTTGCCAAACTCCAGCCTTCCACCACCTCAACTGTGACTATCGATGATGCAATCATCTCAGCCATAGGCCCAGCAATCACTTCCAGCAAAGGTTCCGTGGACACCTGATCAGGTCTTGGGGACTTATATTCTTTTATGCGTTTTGAGATTTCCAGCACTTCCTCCTCTGTATTATCGACATTTTTCAATATGTCACTATCTATTTCCCAACATTCTATACCTTCCAAGTCATTTTCGAGAATAGACACAGATGCAAAATTCTCGTTTCGTAACTCCCCCATCTCCTGTTGCTCCAAAGGCCACCGTGCTGATCTTTGATGTGCTCTGTTCTCTCCTTAGTTACCCTTTCGTCCATAATGTATTTGTGAAATTCCTTTGGATTTTCGTTAACTCTGGTTGCCAAACTGTTCTCATGTCCCCTTTATGGCCTCCTGATTTCTCTCTTAAGTATACTCCTACTGCCTTTATACCCTTCTGAGGATTCACTCGATCTATCCTGTCTATACCTGACATATGCTTCATTCTGTTTCTGAACCATCAATTTCTTTCGTCATCCTGCATTCCCTGTACCTACAAGCCGTTCCCTTCACCCTGACAGGAATACACTGTCTCTGGACTCTCATTACCTTATTTCTGAAGGCTTCCAATTTTCCATCCGACCGATCCTGTGAACGTCTGCCTCCATCAGCTTTTGAAAGTTCTTGCCAAATTCCATCAAAATTAGCCTTCCTCCAATTTAGAACTTTTTGACTCTTGCATCACTATTTTAAAACTATTAAAATTATAGTCACTGGCCCCAAAGTGCTCCCCCACTGACACACCAGTCACTTACCCTGCCTTATTTCCAAAGAGTAGGTTAAGTTTCGCACATTTTCTCGTAGGTCCGTCCGCATACTGAATCAGAAAATTTTGTTGTACACGCTTAACAAATGCTTCTGCATCTAAACACTATTACTCTCTATTATTCTGCATTTCATCATTTCTCCATTGCCCGTTATTTTCCTCATACTTTCCATTTAATCTTTTTACAATTACTCTCCATTGCAGCCACTCTCCGTAAACCTTCACTCTGTACTCAACATTCTCCCTATTACTCTCGAATTAGTACTCTCACGATTGTTCTTCGTTTAATCCTCCGTACTCTGGACTTAACCTTATCCGTTCCCATGCATTTATCCCTGTCCCTGTTGTGGTGTATACAACTCTCTCATCATTACTCTGTATTTCGTTCTTTTTCTATCACTCTGTCTTATCTCTCCTTCCTTTTCCCCTTAACTGAACCCTCACGTTACTCGACTGTATTGAACAATCTCCTGAGTATTCTGTATTGTTTCCTCTCATGTTCCACAAATGTGGTAACCCCTCATCAAGTCACTCTGCATTTATACTTGCATAGTACATGACATTCACCCAGCTAGCACAAAGCTGTTTTCTCAAGTGAGCAAAACCCTTGACACTCCCGTTTATATCCTGTCAGCCAGGACTCCCTATTTGTACCAGATTAACAGCCCCACTCAGGAAACTCATATTTAATGAGATCCATCTGGCTGACCAAATTACAATCTCTCCAAATTTCCCTGCACTCACCCTCTCCCTGTGCCCCTGTCATCAGAATTTCCCCTCTTATTCTTTATGCACTTCGTCCCCTGTTATTTTCTATTAAATCCTCACCCTTTCTGTCTTTAAACCCCACCAAAATCCTGTATTCAGCTTTCTCGGTATTACTCTCCACTTAACCCTCTCCTATTGTCTACCTTTTCATTGACCCAATTATTCTATATTGAATTCTCTCCCTATAACAATCTTTAACGCTTTCTCTATCTGTATTGAACCCTGTCTCTTTCTCCAGGGCTCTTTAATTAATGTCTCGATCCACTCCCCCCATTCCGAATGAAGTGTTTTTTTCCTCTGCAATAATCAGAGATTGAGTATCCCTGCCTGAACATTGCCCACAGCCGCTAAACTGTTTCCACTGCTGCTCTGTGCTGCCGCCCTACTGGCCAACGCTGCGACTGCATATTCATCCAAGAGTGCTGGAGGAACTCAGCACCAGCCCCACATGGTCAGAGACAGTGTCGCTGGTTGGAAGAAGAAAAGTACAACTTTAACATGAGCTAATACAGTATTGATGTAAAAATAGGAACAGCTATAATACACAACAACATTTACATATAAGTTTGAACAATTCTAATATGCAACAATATATAGCTAGAAACGTGAACATCTCCAATACAACCAATATTTAAGTTCCAATGCACAATAATATCACATGTAAACACAATCAGCTCTCATGCACAATGATATTTGTCCAGACACAAAGAGCTCCAACATATAACAATACATAATGTATATTAGATACATAAACATGCAATAATGTGTATATGAATGACTTGTAGGAAGAAAGTGAATGCACTGCTGCGAAAGTTGCAGATAACACAAAAATAGGAGGAATGGCAAGCTGGGACATTGCATGTGCTTTCTTAGGTACGGTTATGGTGGTGGTCTTCTTGAAAAAGATAGGGTCCTCACCTTGTTGGGGTGAGAGGGTAAAGATGTCGGTGAGTACCTCCGCCGGTTTGGCCGTACAGAATCTAATTGCACGGCCAGGGACTCCATCCAGGCCCGTCGCTTTCCTTGGGTTGACTCTCAGGAAACCTGATCTGACATGTGCAGCGGTGAACGATGGAACAGGTGTGCCTCGGGCAGTTGGAGCAGGAGTGACTGCGCTACTGGGATCTGCTTAAACCGAGCAGAGAAAGCATTGAGCCCATCAGGGAGGGACGTGTTTTGTCCGCTATCTCTCTCTGCTTCAGTTTACATCCCATAATGTTCTTTAGGCCTTGACAAATGCTGCGGGAGTCTGTTTGGTTTGTATGGCCCTCTTATGAGGTCTGGTCCTCCCTCTTGGCATCCCTGATGGCCCAGCGGAGGTCAGATCTGGATTCCCTGTATAAATCAGGCTCTTCCCACTTGAATGTTGCTCATCTGGTCTTCAGTAGGGAATGGATTTCCTGATTCACTGAAGGTTTACGCATGGGGAACATTGGATTGAATTCTTCTCTCCACAGTCCTCCATGCATTTGCCCATGATGTCTGCGATGGTGGTGTTGTCTTCATCCAGGATTTCCACTGAGTACTTGAACACGGTCCAGTCCACCAATTCCAAACAGTCCCAGAGACTGTCATTCACAGCCTCGGACCAGCATTGTATTTCCTTTTGTAAAGGGTCCTCCCATTACAACTTCCTCTTGTAAGCTGTTTCCACATGTCGAAAGACTAATACCGGAAGACACAGCCTCAGAGTGAAGTGGCGACGTTTGGAACTGAGACTGGAATTAAGTTCTTCAAGTGATTCATCTGTGGAATTAATTGCGTCAGACTGATGTGGAGGTCAAACATTGAGTGCATGATGGTGCTGCCCCTTTATCAAGGTTGTGTGTACTTGTTTTTTTTCCCTTAGTGTGTTTGTAAATGCAATGGTTCTAGGATGTTGAGATTGGATGGGTTGCAGAGCCAATTTCATGATAGCTAACAGAAACTGCCTCAGGCCAAAATGCTTTCAAATGTAAAATCATCTGCAATGAAAGCGGTGTGGCCAATTCTCCCACCTCTGATTTTCTCTGGTCTGGTTTAGTTTGGGTTGGTGTTTGCAAGTTGTCAGATTTTTAAACTGCTGGTAAAAGGGACAGCGACAAGGAAGAAGTTGTTCCATGCTGAATATCTCTCTGACGTCTCTCCTGCAAGACCTGGCATTCGATTTTATACGTTTGGTCATTGGGTGCATATGGAGGCTGTTGGAGGAATTTTGAACAATCAATAAGTTGGGACAGTCTGTTGGGTTTTCAGATGAGTGAAGTGATTCAGTCTTTTGTTCTCTTTTGTTTGTGTTTGATTCGATACTCTGTATATAAACTCTGTTTTATTTAAACCGATGAATGTTTATCTGCTCCATCAAACTTGGAATATCCACTTTACACATGCATAAAACCAGCAGAAACGTTATGGTCTGGAGGCTACCATCTTAAAATACTTTTAGAGGGTCTGGTCGATAACAATTATATTAAAAATAGTGAAATATGCGTTCCTGGTTGGTAAGGGAATCAAAGGTTGTGGGGAGAGGGCCAGAGAATAGAATTGAGAAACAGATCATTCATGATCAAATGACAGAGCAGACACGATGGGCTGAATGGTCCTATTCAGCTACTGCATTGTATTGTGGAATGATCCCGTCTATGAGAAAATTTATGGACGGACACAAACAGCTCCAACATGGAAAAAGTGTATGTATCTCTTCCTTGGTTAAACATGGAAGAAACAACTGGAATCCTGCCTTTCATTGAATATTTCCCTGTCTTTTTTTTTCTTTTGTCTTAGGTCCTTGAACTGACGTAGCAGTTCCGCAATCAGGGTGCAGGAAGTACATATATTGATATTTTGATTTTTCCCAGGTTGCCGAAATGGACCTTTGAGAGCAATATGTGCACAGTGACCTGCCATAGGGTTCACTTGTCCTTTTTCAGGAGAGAGAATCTCATGATCAGACAGAGACAGAACCACACCTAGAGGGACACAGGAACACGCCCACACCCTCACATACACACATGGACATGCAAGCAGAAGCACATCCACACACAGAAATGCAGGCAAAGTAAGATATAGGAACATACTGACAAGTATGAACACATACACGCGCACACATTCAGCTCACAAACATGCACACGTGCACAATAACACAGTCGAACTGAAATGTGAGACCACACCTATACAAAGACAAATGAAATATTCCCATACCCTCATAACTCCCAGGAATACAATCACAGTCAAGAATGTGGCACACATACTCACATAGGCTTAAACATGCACGCGCACATGCACACACACACACAAACAAATGAAAACAGGCATACTATGACAGATAGGAACACACCCACGTTTGGTCAGAATGGATACACGTCCCCACACAAATAAATACAGTCATACTGAAAGAATTGAACAAAACTACATACGCATACTTGCACACGCATGCATACAGATATACTCACAGAGAAAGGAATACACCCATGTACATACCGAACGCACACATATCCACACACACAGAAATACGGTCATACTGAGATATAGGAACGCAGACACAGAATCACACCCATACCCTCACACACTTACATAAACAAACTCAGAGTAAGAGACATTCCACATCAACCTGCAAGAATGACAGAAACTTCTTGTACATATGCAAAAACACATTCAAAGACAGTTATTGAACCATCGCCACCACTAGATATAGACAGAGTGGCACACAGAAACAAACGCAGAGAGATCCTGCTGGGCGCACAGAAAGATCATGACTTACGGACAGACAGCCAAACAGAATCTCAACAACATACTCATTTTCTTAAACAAGAGCTCAGCCAGGCAGAAAAGCACTCCCCAATCCCACAATAATATAATGACACTCAGAGACATACACACATCGTTTCACAGAACATACACACACACAAAACCACATAGTCATTGAATTGCCATCCCAAAAACAGCATACATACTAAGGCACAAACACAACAGAGGCATATGTGTAAAACACAGACAGATATGCAATCACTTAGGTACAGTAACATACGCCAACATAAAAACACCCAACATCACAGAAACGATCTGAGACAGACTGAATGACATTCCCAAACACATGTACACATGAATCGAAATACTTCTCAACACACACAAAGGAAAAGTCACTCTGACATGCATAAAGGCAGTCATAATGTGTCACACTCAGGGACATGTCCAAGAACAAACACTGAGGGTCACACACACACACACAGGGTGATCCCCAGAAAGGCAATGCAGCACTACTCCCACCACCCCATACACACAAGGAGATCCCCTCAAAAAGAAATGAAGCTACCTCCCCTCGCCCCACATCCAGTAAGATCCCCAGAAAAGGAAATGAAGCCCCCTGCCCCCCTGCCCCCACACACAGGGAGATCCCCACAAAGGCAATGAAGCCCCCCACACCCGCCCCCAGCACAGGGGGATTTCTACAAAGTCAATGAAGCCCCCTCCCCAACTCATACAGGGAAATCCCCACAAAGGCAGTGAAGCCCCCTCCCCCTTTCCACACACACATGGAGATCCCCACACAGTTAATAAAGCACCCTTCCCCCACCAGACACACAGGGAAATACCCACAAAGACAATGATGCTCCCCCCACACAGGGAGATCCCCACAAAGTCAATGAAGACCCCCCACCCCACCCCCCCACAAACACATAGGGAGATCTCCACAAAGGCAATGAAGACACCACACACACACACATCGACACACACACACACACACACACACACACACACACACACACACACACACACACACACACACACACACACACACGGAGATCCGCACAAAGGCAATGTGGCCGCCCCCTGACACAGGGAGGTCCCCAGACATGCAATGACGCCCCATCCCCTCACACACAGGGAGATCCCCACAAAGGCAATGAAGCCCCCTCCCCGCCACATACACACACTGGAAGATCCCCACAAAGGCAATGTGGCCGCTCCCTGACACAGGGAGATCCCCAGAAATGCAATGACGCCCCATCCCCTCACACACAGGGAGATCCCCACAAAGGCAATGAAGCCCCCTCCCCGCCACATACACACACTGGAAGATCCCCACAAAGGCAATGTGGCCGCTCCCTGACACAGGGAGATCCCCAGAAATGCAATGACGCCCCCTCCCCACACACAGGGAGATACCCACAAAGGCACAGAAGCCCCCACACCCCCACCAACACACACACAGGGAGATATTCACAAAGGCAATTAAGCCCCCTGCCACCACCCCACACACACAGTGGGAGATCCCCACAAAGGCAATGAAGCCCCTTCCCTCCACACACACATACACAAGGAGATCCCCACAAAGGCAATGAAGCCTCCTCTCCCCCAACACACACAGGGAGATCCCTACAAAGACAATGAAGCCCACCGCTCCAACACACACACACACACAGATACACAAGCACCCTCACACACAGAATGGGAAACGCGTGAACAGACTTCCCGCCCAGCCACAGGGAGAGTAATGGGAGATGACCAAACTCCAGCCGACTTACTTACAGTAATGTGTCAAACTATTGCTGGCTGTAGCTGTACACTTTTTATTTTGCAAATCACTGTCTGGGGAAAGATCAGTGAATGAAGTGATTTGAGTCAATGCAAGTGAACATGTACTTAACAGAGACAACATGCGTCTGACATGGTCAATGTGCAAAAAAGACATAGAGAGCGCGTGAGAGAGACAGAGACAGAGAGACAAGAAGGATAGATTTAGAGGAAGATAGAGAGACTGACAGGCAGACAGATAGCTAGGCAGAGAGAGAGAGAGACAGAAATGGAGGATACAGGCAGGGGCACATACAGAGTGAGACAGAGAGGGAGAGAGCAAGTAGCAAAGAGATGGGGACAGCACGAGAGAGGAAGAGAGGAACAGACAAAGACAGACAGAAAGTGACAGAGAGAGAGAGACAGAAATAACCTTATGAATGAAGGATACAGAAGATGGACGCAATAAACACATTCAAGTACAAATGTTCATGGAACAATAACCCATTCAGATGAGGCGATCACCAGCCCACAGAACTTTTATCGTGTTGTAATAAAGTATTTATTGTGAGCTGAACAGAGAGAGGCTGTCAGTCATCATGGTGCAGGATGGACTGTTGCTGTCCCGCCACACCCCCCCCTCCGCCCGTGCAAGGAAAATTCAGAGACCCCGCCTGCCACAGTCTTTAACACTCATCCACAGGGCAGTGCATGAAGACCAAATGTCCAAGCCGGAACCCATCACTCACAGCCTGTCCATCACTTGGAATCTCTCCTGCAGCCTCTTTGAATCCTACCCTGCCCCATTACCTGCTATTCCTTTGTCATAACCTTCAATATCATTGAAGGGGAAAGCAGATAAATTATTGCTAATGTTTTGAGGGATGTTGTGGGAGGCGTGCTCAGGTGAAAAAGGAAATGCGGGTTTGATGGTACAGTTGCATCAATCGCGATTTTCTGGGCTGGCAGGGCAATCAGAAATGAAGGGCAGAATGGCCTCTTGATGCTCATTGTGTGTCCCCGTGTGTGTCAATCCGTCAGTCCATCAGGGGTAGCAGCATGCTCCTGAGCATCGTGAATGGTAATCCATCCTGTTACTGCCCTCCCCATCCTTCACTGAGTGTTATACTCAAATCCATGTACTTGTGCTGTTGGAATCCTGGCCGTACATCTTCAATTCCTGCACTAGGAACACTGCAGCTGCCTCTGGAGCTCTCTCAGTTGTTTTGCTAATTCATTAAGTGATGAATTTACATGACCAGTTGGTGCACTGCATTCCTGAACTTCGCTCTGAACTTGGGCAGAGTCGCTGCATAAAATAATGTGTTTGTGCTGCAGCTGATATCCTTCAGCATTTCTGCAGTGAATGAAAGATTGACGACAGGACTGGACCTCCAACGATACCCTCCTTTAATGTTATAGTACAACACGTCTGCACCATGCATTAACCACAGAAGTATGAAGCTGATGGATATGATGAAGAGGGAAATCATTGACTTCCTCCGGCTCTCCATCGCTGCATCTGTCTGATTGTCTCCCTTCCTCTGACCCATCAGGCTCCTGCGTGCTCGACTGGCCACTAAAATGTACCTTACCGTCAGAGTGTTCATCCACAGAATTAACACGAATGGGATTAAAGGGGTTAAAATGATATCGAACCACTTGAACACCAACCACCTGGGATCAGTAAAATAACTTGACTTTGTTTGACAATACCACTGAACATTGTTAATTATCCTCCCAGGTTGAAACTGAAAATAGTAGGGAATGTTTTTTGAACAGAGTAGAATGCTGGTTGCAGCCAGAGCCACAGCTAATGCTTTCTCTGTCCAATATTTTCTCTTCTGTTTCAGACAGGAAATGGCCATAAAACGTTCAAAGGAAAAAAGGACAGTGAACCAGACGGAACAGTCTGTGGCTGCTCGAGCTAAGGCATTGACAGCACTGCACACAGGAGTGATATTCAGGAAAGACCATGAGTAGTAAATGAATTTGAATTGAAACAGAATAATCTCCGTGAGAATGAACAGGATGTCCGATGTTGCCATGGCCATCAGGCAGTGCTTTGTGCAGTTGGAGAGGCCGCATTTTCCCCGTGCGAGAACCAAAACCACCAGGAAATTAACTAAAAGACACAGGAGGTAAAATGCAAATCATAAATTAATGATCAAACATTCTCTGTTTCGGTTCAGAGAGCAATAGAAGATCTCAGCAACTAACAGGGGCAGCTGGAAGTGTTCAGATATGGAGTTTGAATATGACATCTTCAATGGCCTGACGCATTGTTTGAAGCAGCTCAATCCTGTATTTGATTAATTGTGGGCAGGCAATCAACAGATGGCAGAGGGCATCTTTTTTAAGATGAAAAGGAAGAGGTTAAGAGGGGGTCTCAGCAAGATGTTTACTCCTAGAGAGTGGTGAGGGCGTGGTCATTCATTGCCTGGGAGAGTCGTGGAAGCAGGAAACCTCACAAACTTCAAAAACGACCTGGATAAACACTTGAAGCGTCACCGTATTTGAGACTACATGTCTCGTGCTAGAAGCTGGGGCGGGTATAGATTTCGTGCAGCTTTTATAGCGCAAAGTGGGTGGAACGAAGGACCTCTTCGGTATGGTTGGTTTCCATTATTCTAAGAATTACTTCTGTGGGATGACTGGGTAGTGAAGCAATTTAATGTAATGACTGAAAGGGATTTGAATGCTTAAAACATGAAACAGAATCAGATATAAATGGCAAAAACCAACAGGTATGGCAGCATCTGTGGGGAAAGAAACAGAGTTAGTGGAATCACTGTTCATCAGAGCATTTTCATCTAAACATTGGTCATTGAACTCAAAACATCATCTCAGGTTTCTGCCCAGACAAGATCCTATCATTTCAACCAAAACACAGGGATTCGTTTCTAACAGGGAAATGAGGTTGAAAGTGTTGATATTCAACTACATTGGATCATTTGGTAAACTGCTCTTCACTTACCGGGTATAGTTGGAGTCATAAAGATGTACAACACATAAACAATTTGTAGCCCAAATTGTTCATATAGTTCAGATATCCTAAATTAATCTAGTCTCGTTTGCCCCTATATTCCTCCAAAATCTTTCTAAACATTTACTCATCCAGATAACTTTTAAATGTAATTATACCAGCCACCATCACGTCCTCCAGCAGATCATTCCAAACATGCACCACCCTTTGCATGAAAAACGTCTCCTTTTGGTCCCTTTTAACTTTTTCCCCTCTCACTCTCAATCTATCCGCTTTAGTTATGGACTCCCGCAATCCATGGAAAAGAACCTTTCCACTTACCTTGTCCATGCTCCTTATGGTTTTATAAACATCTAAGTGTTACCCCTCAGCCTCCGAAACTCCAGAGAAAACAGATCAAACCTTCTCAGCATTTCCCCATAGCTCAAACATTGCAATCCAGGCAACATCCGTATGAATCTTTTCCGAACTGATTCAAGTGTCAAGAAATCCTCCGTTTTGGAGGAAGACAATTAATGCACACAATATTCCAAAAGTGGCCGGACCAATGTCCTGCATATACACAACATACTCTCCCAATTCAAATACTAAGTGCTCTGAACAATAAAGGAAAGTATACCAAGCGTCTTATTCACCATCCTATCTACTAGAGACATCATGTTCAAGGATCAATGAACCTGCACTGCAAAATCACTTCTTTCAGCAATATTCTCCAGGACCTTACCATTAACTGTACATGTCCTGTTCTGATTTGTCTTTCCAAAATGTAGCAGCTCACATTCATCTGAATTAAAATCTACCTGCCTATCCTCAACCAATCTGCCTATCCTCTGATCAAGAACCGTTGTACACTGAGAAACATTTTTCGCTGACCAATCCAACTCTAATTTTGGTGGCATCTGCAAACTTACCAACTGTATCTCCAATGTTCACATCCAAAGCATATAAATGAATGAGGAGACGCAGTGGATTCAGCACCGATCCTTGTGGCACACCACTGGCCACAGGCCTCCAATCTGAAAAGCAACCCTTCACTATCACATTCAGTCTTCTACCTTCAAGGGACTTCTGTTCAAAATGTTGTGTCTCCATTGGTTCAATGCAATCTAACCTTGCTAACTACTCTACCATGACAAAACTGATTGGATGCCTTCCCGAAGTCCATATAGATCATATTCGCCGTTCTGTGTCATCAATTCTCTTCGTAACTTGTTCTAAAAACAGAATCAAGTTCGTGAGTTATATTTTCCCATGGCACAAGGCCATGTAGACGGTCTTTAATCAGTCATTGCCAATTAAAATACATGTAAATTTTCTCCCAGGGGATTCCCTCCAATAACTTCCCCACCAGCAATATCAGATATACCAGTCTACAGATACCTGGCTTTTCCTTACTACCTTTCTTTAAGAGTGGCACCACGTTAGTCGACCTCCAATCTTCGGGTATCTCACCGGTGACGATCGATTATACAAATATCTCAACAAGGTGCCTAGCAATTGCTTCCCCAGCTTCCGAAAGAGTGCCAGGTTACATCTGATCCGGTCCTTGGGATTTATCAACTTTTATACATTTTAAGATATCCAGCACCGCCTCTTCTACAATATGGACAATATTCAAGAAAAAAACACCATCTATTTCCCGACATTGTATATCTTCCATGTCTTTCGCCACAGTAAATAATGATGCAAAGATACTCAATTAGTATTTCCCCCATCCCCAGCATTTCCACAGATTGGCTACCTTGCTGATCTTTGCAGGATCCTATTTTCCCGTTAGTTAGGCTTTTGTCCATAATATATTTATGAGACCCCATTGTTTTCTCCTTAAACCAATTTGCAAAAGCCTCTCATGTTCCCTAATTGATCTCCTGATTTCCCTCGGAAGTATACATTTTTATACTGATCTAAGTATTCACTCGACCTCTGCGATCTATATCTGAAATATGTGTCCTTCTTTCTCTTCCCAAAACATCAAATTCTTTCGTCATCCAGCATTCCCTGCACTTACCAGCCTAGCCTTTCATCCGAACAGGAAGATACTGTCACTGGACTCTCGTTGTCTCATGTTTAAGATTTCCCATTCTCCCCTGTCCCTTTACCTGAGAACATCTGTCCCCAGTCAACCTTTGAAAGTTCTTACCTGGTTCTATCAAAATTGGCTTTTATGTAATTTCAACTTTTCGCTCCGGTCTATCCTTTTCATTCAGTGTACTGGAATTAAGAGAATTATGGTCGCTGGCTCCAAAGTGCTCCCCAACTCACAACTCAGTCACTTGCCCTGCCTTATTTCATAAATTTTGTGCCTTCTCTAGTAGGCCCATCAACACACTGAATCAGAAAAATGTTCTTGTACACACTAACCAAATTCCTCTCTATCTAAACCCTTAACACTACGGAAGTCTCAGTCTCTGTTTGGAAAGTTAAAATTCCCTACCATTCCCACTCTATTATTCTTACAGAGATCAGAGATTGCCTTCCAAAGTTTCCCTACAAATTCACGATGTCGGTGGGGAATGGGTCCATAATACAATCCTCATTAGGTGATCATTCCTTTCTTATTTCTCAGTTCAACCCAAGCGACTTCCCTGTACGTATTCCGAGGAACATCCTGTAAGTACAGCCGTAATACCATTCCTTATCAAATACACAACTTCTCCTCTTCTCTTGTTTCCTCTTTCTTTCCTTCCCTCAGCCTTTGTATTCTGCAGCATGAAGCTGCCAGTCCTGCCCACCCTTAGCCACATCTTTACAATTGATATGATTTCTAAATCCCATTTTTCTAACCATTCCCAAAGTTCATCTGCCTTCCTTGTTTGGAATCTTGTACTGAAATAAATGCAATTGAATTGATCAGTCTTAACTTGTTCTCGGCTTTGTTCCTGCCTGCCCTGACTCTTTGACCGCCTCCTTTTCCCAAATGTACCAGTCTCAGACTGATATTTTTCTCACTATCTCCCTGGGTCCCACCAAGTCCCCTGGTCCGCCGCCCCCAATACACCCCGACCTTATTAGTTTAAATCCATCTGAGCAGCTCTAGCAATTCTCTCTGCTAGTATATTAGTCACCTTCCAATTCAGATTCAATCCTTCCTCCTTATACAGGTTATTTCTCCCACAGGTTCCAGTGATAACAAAGTGTGAACCCTTGTCCCCTGCACCAGGACCTCTGCCACACATTCATCTGCTCTATCCCCGTGGTCCTACGCTCACTACCTTGTGGCACTGAGAATTATGCAGGTATTACTACGCTCAAGGACCTCCTTTTTACTTTCTGCCTAACTTCTTATATTCTACCTTCAGAATTTCATCTTTTTTTCCTTCCTACGTCGTTAGTTCCAATGTGCGTAATGACCTCCTGCTGGTGCCACGCCCCTTTGAGAATATTCGGCACCTTCTCCAAGAGATCCTAAATCCTGGCAGCAGCAAGAGAGCATTACATTTTGATCTCTCACTCTTGACCGCAGAAACATCTGTCTGAGCCTTTGACTACAGGAACTGATCGTTTGGAAACTGACGTATTACTTGTTACATTAGAGCCAGACTTGGTACCAGAAACGTGGCTGTTCGTGTTGCATTCTCCTAACAGTCTATCACCGCCTATGTTTTCCACAAGAGCACATTTGTTTAAAATAGGTGTAACCACCGAAGCCTTCTGCACTACGCGCCTTCCTTTCCTCCCTTTCCTGGTGATAACCCATCAAACTGATTGTATCTGTGGTTATTCTCTCTTCCTAAAAGTGCTATCCATCACACCCCGACCTCCTACAAATTCCTCATTTCCTCAATCTGCTGCTCCAATCCAATCCATGCGATCTGATAGGATTCAAAACCGAACACACTTACAGCAGATCCTAATCAGCAGTAACATGTAAGCTGTCCAGAAAATCTTGTCCAAAACTTCTATTTCCTTGCTACTTGGATGTTTTCTGACATGCTGTTCATTTCCAGCACTTTACTGTTGTGTCAAACAGCAGTGCAGTTTTCTCTGTCTCTGTCTCTTTTCGCTGACCCTGTGATCCCTAGCTTTGTCTTTCTCCCTCCTTTTTAAAATGGAGTTGCTTAGGTCTTTGTTTTCCACAAATTTCGAAAACAATGCAATAGCTTATAAAACAATAATTACTCTTCCTGGAGTTAATGGAAATCAGCTCTGCCACCGAAGATCCCGCAAAAAAAGGAGCAACTCTTTCAGTTGCAATCTGTGCCCGTCCGCCACATAGAATTACGTAGAATCGGCTGGTCACGACAGTACAAAAATCATGAGTTGTTGCACCTGAGAAGATATTATTATTATTTGAAGGCTAATGCTAATAGATCAGAGAAAAGTTTGTTTCATCATTAAAGGCACAAACCACGATATCTCTTTGAGGATAAACTGAGGAATTGTGAACTCACTGAATCCCTCATAGTTTGTTTTGGAAAGTGAAGAATTCTTTGTCATGTTTCGCAAATGTTCCATATTTTTTCTTGTACATTCAGTCATCAAATAATGAAAAATGCAAATCAGGACTGTGACTTTTTGATACATTCTCTGCGTTATCTGTCTCAAATAGCTTGAGGATGTGCTTGTTGATATTTTTTGAATAAACGATACAATGCAAAAGAAAACAGGCAAATCAGTGCGGCAATTACTGAGTGTGACAGCTCCAATTCTTTCTATAATAAAATGTAATATGGTAAAAATTCAGTCTCTCTGACTTCTATTGTGTTCTGGTGATGTCAGGGACAATTAACATTTGAAGTGAGAATCCAAATACTCAGCAGTTCATAAACAGTACAAGATTTCAAAGTACTTCTTTAAAAAAATATCAGTTTTGTAATGAGAATAAATAAACAAGGTAAGCAAGACTAAACTAATGAAGGATTAAATCCTGATGTTCCAAATGTAGTTAATATTATTCCTCCCCATGTTGAAATCACTTTATGCATTGTAAAAATTATGAAGCAACAAACACTTCTTCATTGAACAACTGGAAGGGCGCCAAAGCCCACTGAAATTAAATTATGCACTACACCATGTTCCAGTGGTTGAAACTGACAACACAGAAACAGGCTATTTAAGGCACCAAGCGAATTCACTTTAACAATCCTCAGTCTTTCTACAATCTCACAGAAATGCTCGGAAGTTGTGGCACTGCAAGATGTCATTCGTGCCTGCACCAACTAAATAAACGAGCTACCTGCTCTGATCCCACTTTCCAGCACCTTGTCCACAGTGTTGAAGGGATGTACACTTCACATGTCGATCCAAGCTCCCTTTGAATGAGTTAAGGTTTGTCACCTCAAGTCACCATCAAAACTGGGCAGTGAATTCCAGTTGCACCACCATCTTCTAAATGAAATGATAGGCCTACATTTTCTTGATAATCCTCCCATCAATTTTTCTTATTCTGTGTCTCCTGGTAAATGGTCCTGCATTGGGTGGGGGGGGGGCAAGTCTTCATCCAAGACGTTGCTTATTTTGTACATCTCAATCATGAAAAAAATATCATTCTCCTCTATTTAGTTAAAACCCATCATTCCTCAATGCTGCAGTAATTTCCACATACTAACACCATTTTTGGAAATCTATTCGATACTCTCCACAGTGCAATTCTATCCTCGCTGCGCGGTGATGAGCAGTACTGTGCACAAACCCATCGGTGTGAGCCACCCGGTGTCTCATGTAGTTCCAGTGTTACAGGTCTGGTGGCGCGGAGGGAGGGAATTTGTTTTGCGTTGGCTGTGGTGCAGAGTGAGAGAGGAGTACGTTTGGGAGGGGTAATATTGAGTTACGTCTCAGTGGGATATCTGATCAGGATCTGCGATATATAATGGACTTGAATGGAAATAGTAAGGCGCAATCTATTTGACGTGTGGGATTAGTGTATCAGTTCCTCAGGAGTTAGTGTAAGTGTTTAATCGCCTCACTTTTGTTCTGACACCAGCTGATTAATTACAGAACCAATCAGATCCTCAAAGAAATCCAGCCTGATGGATCATAACCTTATTTGGTTTGATTTAACAAAGTGATCTCTTGCTGAATTATAAGCACACAATGCTGCAAATATTGGTTCCACACCAAAACAGAGATTTATTTCAAAAGAAGTGACGGGAAAATAGAATGAGTATCTAAATTAGATTGGTGCTGGAAAAGCACAGCAGGTCAGGCAGCATCCGAGGAGCAGGGAAATCGACGTTGAGGGCAAAGCCCCTGATAAATGAATAACCTAGACTCTGCTTTCCAGCATCTGCAGTCCTTGTTTTTACCCCGATAAAATACAATAGTAAAACTGCATACTTGTTATGCAGATTCAAAGGAAATGAACACAAGTAAATGTATAACTCTCATTAACCGCAAACCAATATATAAATAAAGCAAAAGGACATGACTTTTATATATTTCGCAAAACACGACTTCCAGTGTCGTTACAAAGAAACAACCCTCACATAATATTCACACCAGAATCCCTTTATATAGCAATTAGTTAAATGCATGTGATTGTCACTTGTAAACTGGAACTGCAGTGAATTTCTTTATGGAGCTACTACATAGCTGAGTGTCAATGTACTCAGGGTTAAACCATCGCTTCAGAGATTTTTCTTGTCCCAACACTTCTGTCTGGGACCAACACAACATTTTCATTCAAAGGCAATGAAATTTACTGAAACTCTAATTTCCTTCGCATGAGCATAGATCTACGCATCCAATCATTTCCAGGGTCTGACTGGAACTAAAATAAATGACATAAATGAGATCAGAGAAAGCAAATCTTTCTCAGTTAAGTGTTTCTTCCTCCATCGCTTATTCGAGAACACTGCAACAAATCTTTCAGGCTCCATTAACAACATGCTGGGTTGCAATCGTCAAAACGAAACACAGGTTCACTCATGCATAAAGCCATTTAGCCGAAAGCCAAACCTCAAACGCAATTTTTAATACAAATTTATGTTATTGCAGAAATAACTTCACCTTCAGATGCACAGAGAAGCCTACTGCTTTTTCATTCAACAAATCAGAAAAACATTCAAACTAACTGATTTTGCAAACTCGACATAAAAATGCCACGTTAAAAATCACAAAACACCAGGTTATCGTCCAACATGTTTAATTGGAAGCACACTAGCTTTCGAAGTGACACTCCTTCATCAGGTGATAGTGGAGGGCTCGATCGTAACACAGAATTTAGAGCAAACATTTGCAGTGTGATATAACTGAAATACATTGAGAAATTGACTGTCTGTTAAGCCTTTCATCTGTCCTGAGAGCCGGGCAGTTTGCTATGAACAATGATCTGTTTGAGGTTTGGTGGTTGTTTAAAGACAACGAGTGGAGGTGTGGGGAATGTCTTGGTGAGGTGCTCATCCTCATTCCAGGGGCTGAAAAATTACGCTATGTTCCACTTGACCTGCAACACATTATCAATGAGAATGAGCACCTCACCAAGGCATTCCCCACACCTCCGCTCCTTGTCTTTAAAGAACCACCAAATCTCAAACAGATCATTGTTCGTAGCAAACTACCCGGCTCTCAGGACAACTCCATACAACCTTGTCACGGTGGACGCTGCAAGGCATGTCAGATTGTGGACATAGATAGCACTATTACACATGGGAACACCTCCCACCTTGTACATGGCAGGTACTCATGTGAATCAACCAACGTTGTCTATCATGTACGTTGCAGTCAAGGATGCCCTGAGGCATGGAACATTGGGGAAATCGAGCAAAGGCTACGACAGCGGATGAATGGGCACCGCACAACAATCAATAGACAGGAGGGTTCCCGCCCAGATGGGGAATACTTCAGTGTTCCAGGACATTCAGCCCTGGACCTTCGGGTGACCATCTTCCAAGTTGGACTTCATGACAGGCAGCAGAAGAAAGTGGCCGAGCAGAGGCTGATAGCTAAGTTCTGTACCTATAGAGAGTGGCTCTACCGGGACCTTGGGTTCATGTCACATTACATGTGGTCACCATTGCACTGCACACACACAGTAATTCCTACACACACACTCTCACATACACACGGACACAAGTGCAGAAGCGCTCACAGACAACCAAACACACCCTTATAGACACACACACTCCCACACTCACACATGCACCCCCTCACAGATTTAAGACACTCTGCACTCACGACACACGCACACACACACTTTCGCACACTCACAACCGCCACCCCAGACAGACATACACACACAGACAGACAAAGACCCACATGCACACATATATTTTGTGGGGTGAATTTGTACTTCCAGCGTTACATTGCACTTTGCTGAAAAACTGCATGCATTCATGTAGAACGCTGAACTCACAAAACTGCATAAATTTATTTAAAACTCTGTTATCTCACTTTTTAGATTAGAATCAAACTAAACATCAGGTCATAGACAGAGAACACAGGGGGCTAACACCTTCAACATATTGTCTCGCTATCACTATTGTTAATAGCTAACTCGAGAATGCAACTTTAAAAAAGATTCTTTTATTTACACATGAAAGAAGTGAAACTATTACTTGAAAGGCTCAACAGACAATCAATTTTTCAATGTATAATTTCAGTTACATAACACTGCAAATTTTTGCTAGAAATTCTATGTTACGATCGAGCCCTCCACTATCACCTGATGAAGGAGCATCACTCCGAAAGCTGGTGTGCTTCCCAGTAAACCTGTTGGTGCGTGATTATTAACTTTGTACACCCCAGTCCAACGCCGGCATCTCCAAATCATAAAAATACCACGGCCTAAATTTTTACAAAGTGATTCATTTTATTAATTCTACTGAAAATCTTTGTGGTCTTCGATCGAAGTGGGGATTTCTGGATGGTTCCCAGAAGAGAGGAATAATTTTCCAAGGAATTCCTGCGGAATCTGCAATGATGTGGATTCCACGGGGTCCCTGCAATCTGAGAGTTAATTACTGATTGTCTGCCACTGTGCGAGTTTTGGGTGCAATATTGCCAGGTATCATTGTCAGTGGTAGAGGAAACCCGCAGAGAATCCTCAGACGGATTCACAAAAACTCATAGGTGTAAGGCACTTACCAGGAATTGTTACAAACGGAAGGGTCGTAACAAATATTTTCCACAAACCATAAATTGAAAACGTCATTTTCTTCCTCAATGACTTTGTGATGTAAATTTCTCTGTACTCAATGCCGAGGTGATAAAGTCTCAAAGCCTTTCATTTATGTCTGCTGGCATCGTCTGGGGGACTGTTACATTACAATATGGTTCAATCAATTTATTTACAAAATTGAACAAACAGGTGACAGCGGTGAGTTAACTCTCAGTTGTCACAGAGCATTTTTAGAACTGATGTTTAATAGATGTTGCAAATCTCAATTGGACGATAGCAAACATTGGAAAATGCATATTGAAGAAAATCATAGACTCCATACAATGTGGAATTGTGCCAATTGGCACATCGAGTCCACACCGACCCTGCAAAGACTATCCCACCCAGAACCACCCACTGTCCATGTTAGGCAGCAGAGCTAAACACTGAGCCACTGTGCCAACCTGTCCACCAGCATTGACAACCCAACACCATCTCTGAAATCTCATTTTACTTCAATGTCATCTTTCCCTTGCATTTGACCATTGGAAATTAAATTTAGGTTGTTGAGTGTCTCTCTCTGAGAAGTGTTCTCCTCAACACTGGGATGTGGCTTCCCTGGTTATCAGCGGCTGCTCTATGAAAGGATGATAGTTGGTTAATGGAGACGACACATTGTACGTTTTAATAAATCAAACATTGTGATCGATTTCCTCACCCTCCACTGCTACAGTGTCTGGATCAAATATAACTCCTCCAGTGCAGGCAATAATTGAAATCAATAAAATAATCACTGAAAATTGCCTTCAAAGGCTATGCAAACTCCGGTCAATACAAATCCTTCTACGGGGGATACGAATGTCCTGGACATTTTGCAGAGCTGACTCTGAGACACACCTGACCTGTGCAGAATCACAAGCGCCTGAGTCATTCTCTGCTCCCTGCAGTGTACTGAGCATGTATAGAGAAGAAACTTCAAGCATCTGATTGATGGTGGATTGGAGCAGTTTCAAGCGAAATGTAGGAATGAGGCTCGGGAGGCATTTGCACACTCAATGATACAGAAATTTAAAATTCTGGAATTGTTTGAGCAGGAGTCAATGTTGGTAATGAGCCCTGCAGTGATGGGGAATTGGGAATTGCTGTGAGGAATGATAAAGTACAGAAAACAGAGAGCAAGAATAAATCTGTCTTATTCATATTCTTCGGCTGATATATGTGAGTACCAGGATTATCATTCCTCGTGTCACAGCCATTCATTATCTGTATCCATGACTGAGGTGATAGGATCATGTGTTACGTTGTTGATAACATAATGGTAGATGGATAGTAAAGGAGCAGAGAGGAACACTGAGAAAGGGAAGGACAGGTTCAGTGAGTGAATGAGCACAAAAATAGTCTGTGCAATATAATGTCGAGAAATGTGAAGAATTCTTCAACCATTTCGATCTTGAAAGATTTCAGGCCACCAATAACGTTTCGATGCTTACCCAAGTCCTAAATCAAGAGGCAACAGGAATCCTTCCGTTCCATTCAGTGTCTGTAGTTTCTATTATTCTCTTGAAACCTTTTCTCCTCTCAGACCCTTTCAAATTTGAGGCATTCCACCCTGGGTTTGCGTCATTTCGGTCCCTCATCGTGATCCCTTTTAGTTCAGTTATCAGTCTGGTCAATCGATGCTGCACTCAAATAGACATGGAAGCAAAACCTGGTTGGTATTTTTCGTTTTTTTCCCCACTTATAAAGTCAGTTTTGTGCTGTGTTAACATCAAGTTGCAGCAGTGTTCAAAGCTAAATTGATTGACTCTTTCAGAATCATCCGTCCTGACTTAACAGAGTCTAGGAAGATCTATTGTCTCAAAGGTGCCGAGGGTCGAGAATATCACATAACACCTTCAGCTCATTTTTGGGGTGAGGTGGACTGCGAGTGGGGCAGGGAGAGGGAAAGTGTGGAAAATGAGGAAGCCCTCGTCCACATTGACGCCAAGCCTTCAGAATCTTGCATCCTACCATGAATTACTCCATAGTACATAGAACATAGAAAAATACAGCGCAGTATAGGCCCTTCGGCCCTCGGTGTTGCGCCGACCGAAGCCTACCTATCCTACACTAGCCCAATAACCTCCATATGCTTATCCAAAGACTGCTTGAATGACCATAAAGAGGTAGAGTCCACCACAGAAGTGAGACTCACTGGCCTATAGTTACTAGGGCTGTCCCTACTCCCCTTCTTGAACAAGGGGACCACATTCGCTATCTTCCAGTCCTCAGGCACTATTCCTATAGACAACAATGACATAAAAATCAAGGCCAATGGCTCCGCTATATCCTCCCTAGCTTCCCAGAGGATGCAAGGATACATGCCATCAGGACCAGGGGACTTATGTATTTTCACCCATTCCAGTTTTCCCCGGACCTCTTCCCTACATACCTCAAAGCCATCCATTCTAAACACTTGTGACTCAATATTCACATCAGCAAAAACGTCCTGTTCCTGAGTGAATACTGATGAAAAGTATTGATTTTGTGTCTCTCCAATCTCCTCTGCCTCCAAGCACAACTTCCCACTACTATCCTTGACTGGACCGATACCTACCCGAGCCATCCTTTTATTCCTGACATACCTATAGAAAGCCTTATTTTTTCCCTAATCCTACCAACCAAGGGCTTTTCATATCCCCTTCTCGCTGCTCTTAGCTCTCTCTTCAGATCCTTCCTGGTTACTTTTTAACTCTCAATCGCCCCAACTGAACCTTCACGCCTCATCTTTACATAGGCCGCCCTCTTCCCTTTTACAAGGGATTCCAATTCCTTACTAAGCCTCGGCTCCCTCACAAGACCCTCTCCTCCCTGCCTGACTGGTACACACTTATCAAGGACACCCAATAGTTGCTCCTTGAACAAGATCCACATATCCTTTTAGTCCTTCCCTTGAAACCTATTTTTCCAATCCACACATCCAAAGTCATGCCTCACCGCATCATAATTTCCCTTCCCCTGCTATAACTCTTGCACTGCAGTGCACACTTATCCCTCTCCATCACTAGAGTAAAAGTCACCGAGTTGTGGTCACTGTCGCCGAAGTGCTCACCTGCCTCCAAGTCTAACACCTGGCCTGGTTCATTACCTAGAAACAAATCCAGTATGACCTCACCTCTTGTTGGCCTGTCTACATATTGTGTCAGGAAACCCTCCTGCACTCTTTATTTACAAAAGACGAGCCTTTGACAGAAGCCTGTCACTGAGTCAGGTACTCAGCATCTCAGTGTCCCTGACATTTACCCTTCAGAATCAGCCTGGTTTCCCTGACTGACACAGACTAATGGCCCCAGTCAGGGATTTTATATCCAGTATGATCCAGCTACCCCACTTCATGACAATCATTACCAGGGGGAAAAAGAAATGAGTTTCTGTTTATGCGGATTAACAATCGGGCAAGAAATTGAAAAGCTGGTCCATGGGTGACTCCGAATGCTCATTAGGCCGAAGAAGGTATGGCTGAAAACATTGGTTCAATGAGGAAGAGCTTTGGGCATCTCAGCTATTGGAAATATTTCTCAGGCTGGTATGACCTGAATACATTGTGATTGTTTTGTTTTATTTGAATGGGGATTGCTACCCAGCTGGGGAGATATACGACTGTTGTTGTAGAATATTTAATCAGACCTGTCAGAGGATTGGGAATCTGGTATCAAACTCATTTAGGAGAGAAAGTAAGCTGGCCATTGGAAGTAGACAATCTGTCACTGAAAGAGAAAAGCAAAAGGATCACACTCTGAATGTGTTCAGATCTTATGCTTCTGAATCCTGGTCTTCAGGATCAAACCTCTATCCCCTACCTCACAGATCTAGGGACAGAGTTATTTCCAGCAAGTTTTTTTCTTCATTTTCGGGAGATGCTCAATAACATAGTTTGGATCGAAAAATAAGTTATTTTATTTTGTCTTTATGATGATGTGCGAGGTGTTTGTTCTGAAATAGACTGCAAGAATACATCAATATTTTTGAACAGTTCACTTCCGCCCAAGAACTGAAAGCCAGAAGGCACATTGAAAGGACTAATTTATTACGTCACACAGCATTGGATTGGCACAGGAGCACAGATGAAAGCATGTAGCAATCTGTTATATATTTCCAAAAATTACGAAAACAATGAGATAGCATTATGTCACAATATTGTTGTATTTGGAAGAATGCCCATAAAATGCTCAAATTGTTGAATAAGCTGGAGAATGAAGAAATTTAATTTGAAACTCAGAACCCTGAAGCTAACTAAAAAGAACAACAAGTAATTGATGCATAAATGGGCAAACGTGGACTGAGTCATCAGTGGATAGGGAATGGCTGAAGAGCATGAAGCATCTTAATCAATCACAACACTAATTCAGTCACCTCTCGGACAATAATCAAACAGGAAAAGGTGACAATGGGCGAGGCTGACTGATTCCAGGACTGTTCGGGAAACTTTCTGATTCCCACCCATTTCCTCAGACTGTACTAACGCTGTTGATGGAGAGCTGTCGCATCCAATTGCATGTCTCGTTGCAATAGCCAGTTTTGGAGAGTACATCCCACGAGTTTGTATGCAATTTCTTGGAAATGGCCTTGTCCTGGTTCAGGCTGGTAAGGCAGGTTGCCAACCTTACTGTCTCACACAATTACATCACTGAGGAGTGCGAGACTCTGAGACATCATTCTGCCAAGTACACCACAGGCTTTCTCAGGGTGAATCATTGATCCCACAGCATACCTGACGTAGTTGGCGATAGTCTCAGGCAGGATTCTGTAATTTGCATTTTGAAGTGTAACCGGTCGTCAGTCCTCCCTGTGCCCCTTCTAACTGTAGATGAGAGCGATGATAACTTTCCTGTTGTATTCACACAGGCTACCTGTTCAAAGCATACAGTTATCCACTTCCAGAGGTCCAGGCCAATCAAGTGCCACAGAGGTGAAAACAACTCAGATGGGCAGCCATCACTTCTGGATGTTGCACTCTTTCCTAAGGATTTGAGGGTGTTGGTCAGCTTCTTCAGAGGAAACGGCTGGTCGAGACTCTGCCGTGTGCTGTTGACTAAGACCTCTGTAATACAAGACAGGAACAACTGTGCGACCGCGCTATCTGTGCACTTCATATCATATCGACTGGCAAAGAGGGATTTGCCGATCTTCAGAATGTTCTTCCCGGTGGTCGTGGTGTCAGTAGAAACCCTTTTAATCCAGACAGATCGGACAATTCTCCCTAAGGTCTGGCTCCACAAACAAACAAAGATTGTTTAGTCAGTTCTTTTACCCACAAGCGGTACCAAAGGCCACAAGTTACTCTCAGCAAACAGTTCCCAGTTCACAGCTCGAAGCCCATTTCATTAAAAGAATGCAAATACCAAAAAGTCAGTAAAGGACCTATCACCTCTGCTCCCCATCATTTCTGGTGCAGTGTTCACCTTCTCCTTTGTAAAGTCCCTGTGGGTATATGAACAGGAAGAGTTTGGAGGGACATGGGTCAAATGAGACAATTGAGTGTATCTGATCGGCATGGATGAGTTTGATTTGATTCAATTCGATTAATTTATTGTGGCGTGTACGGAAATGCACTGAAAAGCTTTGTTTATGAGCAGTGCAGGGAGATCATACGAAGCAATGATGTGCAGAACAAAAGATGTTGACAGAGGCATACAGGTTACATTGCGCAGGGATTACAAGAGAGGTCATCGTTAGAAAGATCAGCATTACTTGAGTCAAGAGAATCCATTCAATTTTCTGATTACGTCTGGGCAGAAGATGCTCCTGAAACTGTTTGTTTATGGTCAGGTTTCTGTAGCTTCTGCTTGACGGAAGAAGTTTTTGGGTGTCATTACCGAGGTGCCAAGGGTCCAATGGAGTCCATCGATGGAAGTTTGGCTCACGTTTAGGCCTGGGTTGTCAGGATGTCTGACTGGGATGAGATCGAAGATTGATGCTGATAATGAATTGTTTGAATGAACATCAATTTCTGTTTGTGTTTCTGATATAGACTCTGCAGTTCCTTTGGTTTTGTTCAGCCCCTTCTCTAGCTTGTTGCACAGGAGGTCATTCAGAAGTTGGAGGCAATGGCCCAGTGGAACTATCACTGGACTGTCAATCCACAGACCCAGGTAATGTTTTTCGGACACAGACACACAGCAGATGGCGTCATTTGAATTCCATAAAGGCTGGATTTAAGAATCTCATGATGACCGGTTCAGAGAGGGGAAATGCCATCCTTTCCTGTTCACTGCTACATGTGACTCCAGACGTATACCAATGTGATTGACACTGACTTGCGCTCTAAGCCATTGGGGATGGGTGATAAATACTGATGCAAGCCAGCAATGCCCTTATCCCTGAATGAAGAAAAACAAAACCCCTTCTTTAACCTGTAACAGAGGAATTGGAGGAGGCAATTTCACTCATTTTTGAAATGGGAAATGGCACCAGCAGAATGCGATTCATCCCCTCTCAAGTGGGCAAGAACAGTCGATGGGCATTACGTCAGTCCACACTTGTTGGACTTGAAAAAATCAAGGCATGCCGGTAAGGGTAGGTGTGAGGAGAGGGAATTTGTGTGACGTTCAATTCCAATTATATAGGGAATGAGGAACAGTCGGTGAGGAGGACAGAAGTGATCCTTGAAGGCAATGCAACAGGGAGGCAGCTAATTGTGTCAATGGACAGTGTGTGAGCAAGGCTCATTATTGAATTTGAAGTGATGAGACCATTTGTTGACAGCTTAGAGGAAGGCAGTACTCCTCCCCACAACACTGACTAAAGAAGGAAATTATCTCCCTAACTCTGCATGTCATCCTTTCTCTAGTCCCTAGTATTTAATCATCAATATTATCCTGTACGCAATCCACTCTCTTCCCCAGTGTTTAATTATCTCCCGATTACTCTGTCTTACAATTTCTCTCTCTCTCTCTCTCTCTCTCTCTCTCTGGATTTAAGCCTTTGTCCGTATTCCAACCCTCTGTTCACGACCTTGTATTTACCCCTTTCCCTATTTGTCTGGATTTAGCCTCTACTATGATTCTTTGCACAACCCAATCATTATCTACATTTGATCTTTTCTATTTCCTTGCAGTTACCCATCGCTTTTCCTTTGTATTCAGCTTGGAGAAAGTGAGGACTGCAGATACTGGGGATCAGAGCTATAAAAGGTGTTGCTGGAAAAGGGCTTATGCCTGAAACGTCGATTCTCTTTCTCCTTTGATGCTGCCTGACGTGCTGCGCTTTTCCAGCAACGCATTTTTAAGCTTTGTTTTCAGCCCTCTATGTCACTCTCTGTTTAATCCTGTCACTAATACTTTCCGTTGAGGTTGGTCATAATTACTCTCCATTGCAGCCAATCTATGGAAAAAGGACACAAGATAATCAATAACTTCCACTCTGTATTCAATTTTCTCCCTATTACTCCCTAATTATCCGTCTCACTATTGCTCTTCATTTAAGCAATAATAATAATGCTCTTCTGATGGCGGAACAGACATACCACCACACACCCCCGCCCTGGCACTGGCACCAGGGGCCCAGATCTGCATCTGGTGCTGTGACTCGGACTCGGCACGGATGGATTGTGGGCAGCAGTTGACTTCAGAGGATTAAGCCAGCCAGACACAAATATTTTTACCCATTTGGTTTCCTTCTCATTCAAGTCGTAGTTAATCCGACACCTCGCTGCTTTGCATCACAGTCCAGCCGGACTGAAAGAGAGGTGTCTGGGACCTAATGGAATCGGGGACTCCAGGATGTCGCGACTCCCACTAACAGGTCGGTGATCTGTGAATAGATTCGGCCACTCTCAAAAGTTAGGGCAGGGGGACCCCAGGGAGTCGGATTGGTGTTGTCGAAATTGATTCGCAAATTGTTCTGTGAAAGATGAAAGTAAGAAGTATGGCGATAGATTATGACAAAACTGCTAAGGTTTTAGAATGTCGAGAAAGTTCGCAGAAATCATTCGTCTTGTTGTTCATTGTCGGGACGTTGATTAGTGAAAGTTTTAAGTTGAGGTTATCTTCTCTATTTTATCTTTCCAGCTCGCTTTGTCCTGCTTTGCTGCTTTGTCTTGTTTGTCTGCTGTGGTTTTGTTCTGTTTGTTTTCCTGTTTGTTCTTTGTTTATGGAATATAGAGGGTGGTTGCTGCTTTCGTTGTATTTTAAAAAAGAAAGCTGGCCAGTTATGCAATTCTCGCATACTTGTTTAAGAGACTATGTGCCACTGTGTGTGTGTGTGTGTGTGTGTGTGTGTGTGTGTGTGTGTGTCAGTGTGTGTGCGTGTGTCAGTCTGTGTGTGCGTGTGTGAGAGAGAACGAGACTCATAGTTGATTCTGCATCATTTGACATCAATATAAACTTGCTCTCAAATTCTCCATAATTTCATGCAACGGACTAAGATCATTTTCACCACTCTCAACCCGACGTGAAGTACTAATGAAAGAATTCACCGAATGAAGGATAGCAATAACACTAAATCTACGCCTCTGGTGCAGAATCATTCTGTTCTGAGATTAGAGCAGCTCTCTGCTCAATTTTATTTCTAATCTCAGCATGACATGGAGGAAAACCACTTCAGATTTTAACATTTGCTCATTGAGTGGAGGAATTGCATGAGCCTTATTTAATTTCGTTACATTTTGTAAAACTGGAAGATCCAAGGTATCCCAAATAAACAGTATAGTTTTCAGAAAATGATACTAGCAGATTTAACTTTTGTTTCAGACTCGTTGATTCCACTTAATTTTAATTCTGCCATGTTTCATTCATGATTATGGTGTGCCATTCATAACTTTATTTGATATCAATTCCCCATCCTTAATGACAATTGAAATTTCATTGCAAAATTAAGTTGTGATAAAACATGTAACAAAATTAACATCCTATGGTTAATACCTGCGTCTTTGGTTTCGGCCATTATTCGAGCATTATAAGTTTTTCTTGTTACCATGTGAGTCGACAAGACCTTTTAACGCAGCAGCGGTCATTTCACGGCCAATAGCATTGTAAATGAACATTGACTGATCAGGACTGCTTAAGGAACCTAATCTGGGATTTAAATTGAAGGACTAGAACCAGGTCATTATAATGGATTTCAGAGTTGGAAACGGTATACATTTTACATTTTAAATATTGAATATTGAATAAATGAATTTCCAGTTTATATTGATGACTTATAAAATGTCTTAGTCACTTGTTTAATTTTCAGCTCTGAATTAAAGATAATGATTATTTTGTTTACTACTTTTATGTAATTAATTGAATTAAACCCGAATCAATAACGCAGAATTAATTGTCAGGATCATTTGGTTTTGTTCTTTTACATATTGTCAGTGACCTGTATCATTGCCTATTGATAAATTTGAAGAATGGCTGCATTAATTTGTTGCTAACTGAAGAATGGAAAAAATACTTTACTGGCCAGTTGAGGGGAGTTTGCATGTGATTGGGGATAGATGTATGTATAACAAATGGAACTCCCAAAAGCTGTTGTGAATGGGTAGATGAAAAAACAAAAGTGATATGAGATACAATGTAAGGCTACTAAGGCTGAGGAATATACAAACAGGGTTAACCAAAAACGCTATAAATCAAGAATTTAGATTCTACTCGGAATCCGAGCCTATGTCTGCCTTACCGACCCGATTTGAAAATGGGGATTTTGTTCTTGGATACCCTTGGGCAAGGAGAGAATGGTTTATACTCTTTTATAATGTACACGCTGCGGCCTCCAAACTCGATGGAAAGGGGCCCTTCCAGGCTCTCCTCACAACCCCTCCTGCTGAAAAGATCGCCGGGCACCTCCATCATTGCATGGTCATCAGTCGAGCCACATGAAAGAAGGTTGATGATGAAAATCGAACTTAACTTGCTGAATGGACTCATCTTCGTCGGCATTGGTGCTCAAGAACGGACGGTTTACCGGTGCGACCTTGAGCAAACAGAGACTGTATCTTCTTGTGCCGAGAGACTGATTCTTTTGATGCATAGAAAGTTACCAAGAATGATTGTTGCAATGGTCAACTGCATCAAGAAGATTGGACACTTCGTTTATTTGACAAATCAAGGTGTTGTGTGCCAGTTTGATTTCAGTTGTGATACGAGCGGCCCGAGTAAGCCTGTCCTCTATTCAAAGAGGTCTACATTGGCATGTCTCAAAAGAGAAAATGGGGAAATATTATTTTTCAGGAACAATATGTTTCCTCAAAGTCACAATAAACTATTTGGCCGGAATGAAGTGGTCTGTTATGCCGTCACATCAGCAAAGGACTCATGGACAATTTTCCCCTCCCCTACACCCCATCCCAACACAGGAGTATGAAACGCTTCTAAGTCGTTTACTGGACATGATATATCATTTGACTATTAATCATCCCCACCTGCTAGTTGCTTTTGGCCTTGCTCCGTGGTGGCCTATCCCAATTGTAACGGCAGAATGGTATGGGGGTACATTTACGTCAATGTGTCCAAGGCTATTCCATGCACCTTGATTAAATGGACAAAAGGCGACTGATCCCCTGTGGGGCTTTGCACTCATGCATATTCTGGACAGGGGTGCTGGAAGAGCACAGCAGTTCAGGCAGCATCCAAGTAGCGAAAAAGACGTTTCAGGCAAAAGCCCTATGCATATGCCGATGGGAGGAGTGTGTCTCTGAAACTCTGTTATTACTGGTGTTCAGGCCCTTTGTGGTATGGTTAACAGCACCTTCAACCTTCTTTGTGAGACTCCGCATGGCAGCTCCGTCTTCCCCATTCTTGGATTTATGGAACCAGTCTGGGACAATAACCACATCTCTTACCGAAAGACGCACCACATTTACATTGAGCAGCTTTCATCTTCAGCGTTCAGCTCAACCACACTTTGGAATCATGGCGTACGCATATATTCCGGGAAGTCACAAAGCCAGGCCTGTTTCTGATTGCAAGCTCCCTCCATTATCTATATTAAACCTGGTTATCATTTTTTTCAGTCAATGCAAAGCCACGAACTTACTTGTTCTTGATGAAATAGGTATTCCCCGGGCTACAGCTTTCGGGACACGTTTCCCGACTATGGTTCCCTGTCCAAATACTGGGATTGAGGTTGGGGTTTCCCTGCCAAAAGTTTAGTTTTATCCGAACTCTACGTGCATTGGAGGGGTGATCAGGCTTTGGTAACACAGAAGCTCACTCTGTGGACTATGCATTTCTTAGTACTTTTTCGTTTGGAGGATCTTGTGGAATTTTTGGATATCTAAAACGAAATTATCTGTTTTGCGGTCGCAATCTCTTGGGCAACAAGAGAGCTTAGGACATGCTCTCAGAATTACGCTGAACTTCCCAACAAAACTGGTACGCCCTCGATTACCTACTCGCCAAAGAGGATGCTTTATTTCGCCATAGTAAAGGGCAAGTGTATGTTGGTGTTACTGACAGCATCAAGATTATTACCAACCATGTAGATAACATCCATACCTTCCTCACTCAAATGACACAAGGCACGGAATGGGTAGATTTGGGTTTTGGCTCATGGTACAACTGGTTGATACGTCTGGCCAAGTATATTGCTATTGTTTTAATTTGCCTCTTTGATGGCGTTGCTATTACTAAATGTATTATTGCTAAGCTAATAACTTCTGTTGACAACATCGGTTCTCCCCATTAAATGCTTCTGCTCCATACAAATAAAGATGAGGAGGTGTGATTGCCTACCCCTGGTTCTTTGGAGGTGAAGGGGGAACTATGTCATTCCCGAGCGTCCTATTGATTGGACTAATCTAATCTGTTTAGTTCAGAGTGGTGCTGAAAAAGCACAGCAGGTAAAGCAGTATCCTAGGAGCAGGAAAATCGACGTTTCGAGCAAAAGCCCTTTATTAAGAAACGAATGGCATCATCAGGACGTCTCATCTATGCCCTCCCATAATATGGTTTGGTCATGGAACGATCAATGACCGGAGAGGAGGACCTGAAAACTGAAAACAGGCTGAGGTAACTAGTTGTTATCAGGAAGACACACTTAAGACATATTCTTACTAACTTAGGTGGAAATAAAATGATTTTTTCATCCTAACAACATCACAAAATTAATTTTCATTTGAAAATTGTCCAATTCTGCTTAAAGCTGGTTAAACTGCCTTTTAACACTGATAAAGCTGCAAAACCGGCTTGTCCACAGTATGTCTCAACAAAGATTAGCAGGCAATGACTCCTTTACTGCACAGAAATAACTCGACTAGATCAGACACGAATGGACATCATAACTAACATTCAAGTGCAGGTAAAAAAAAACTTGATTCAAAACATAAGAATGGCTTAAGCTTTGGAAAGCAAAGTTGGTTTCCAGGAAATATCATTGGGTTCAGTTGCTGTAAAAATAAATTTCGTTCCACCAAAGCTGGTTCCTGGAGTCCGCAGAACCCCGAAAATCCTGTTCATATCTGTCAGCCAGGACTCCCTGATTGTTCCAGGTTATCAGCACAAATCAGAAAACTCATCTTCAATGAGATCCATCTGGCTGACCACATTACAATTCCAACAGCTTCCGCTGTTGTCAGCCACTCCCTGTGTCCCTGTAGTCAGGATCCTCCCGCTTATTCCTAATAAAATTCTCCTCCTATTATTTTTAGTTACTTTCCCTAACTTTTCTTTCTTTATCCGTCCCCTATTCCTGTATTAAGCTCTCTCCCTGTAACTCGCTACCAAACCCACTCCTATTGTCTATGTAATTCTCTCCCCATTATTCTCCATTGAGTTATCTCCCTATTACAACGTTTTACCCTGTCTATATCCGAATTCAACGCTTTTTCTTTCCCCAGTGCTCGTTAACTATTACCCTCCACTCCACCCCCACTCCGCCATCCTGAATGTGTGTTAACTCTCCAATAACCAGAGACCTCGTGCCCCTGCCTGATCATTCCCCACAACTGCAAACGTGGATCTACTGATGCTCTGTGCTGCAGACCCTCTGGCTGACGCTGGGATTGCAGATCCGTCCCAAAGAGCCGGTGAACCTCAGCAGCACCCCTACATGGTCAGAGACAGTATTGCTGGTTGGAAGAAGAAAGGCACTATTTTAACATGAACTAATACAGCATTGATGTATAAATAGGAAAAGTTACAAGACACAACAGGAAAAACATACAAACATGAACATTTCTAATATGCGACAATATTTGGGTATAAACTCGAACATCTCCAATCCTAACAATATTTATGCTCCAATGCACAATAATATTACATGTAAACACAATCAGCTTTAATAAACAACAATATTTGTAAAGACACAAATAGCACCAACATATAATCCTACATAATGCATATTATACAAGTGAAACATGGGATAATGTGTGCATGAAGGACTTGCATGAAGGAAGTGATTGCACTGTTGCCAAATGTGCAGAAGACGCAAAAATATATGGAAGACAAGTTGGCACATTACATGTGCTTCTTAGGTATGGGGATGGTGGTGGTCTTCTTGAAAAAAATGGAGACTTCCACTTGTTGGATGGAGATGTTGAATAATTCGGTGAATACATCGGCGAGTTGGCCCATACAGAATCGAAGTGCACGGCCAGAGACTGCATCCAGGCCCCATCACTTTCCTTGGAAAACTTTTCCAACTTTTCAGGAAAACTTTTCTGTCATGTGCGGTCGTGAACAATTGAACAGATGTGTCAGGGGCTCTTGGAGCAGAAGTCACTGCGCCTCTGGCATTCTGCTTGTTTCACACACAGAAAGCATTGACCGTCTCAGAGAGTGATGTGTCTTTGTCCGCTACTGTTCATTGATTAATTTCGCGTCTTGTAAGCTTCCTTAGGCCTTGCCATAGGCAGCGGGTGTCTGTTTTGTTCGTGTGTGCCTTTCTTGTGGTCTGGTACTCCCTCTTGGCATGTCTGCTGGACTTGCAGAGGTTAGATCTGGATTCCTGTTTAGGTCTGGCTCTTCCCACTTGCATGTTGCCTTCTGGTCTTCAGTTGGGAGTGGATTTCCTGGTTGAACCAACATCATCATTTAGGAAACACACGGATTGACTTCTTCAACTCTCAGTCCTCCATGCATTTGCTAAAGATGTCCGTGATGGCGATGTTCACTTATTCAGGTTTTCTGCTGAGTGCTTTAACATGGTCCAGTTCAACAATTCTAAACAATCCGAGAGACTGTCATTCACAGCCTCAGTCCAGCATTGTACTTACTTTCGTGAAGAGTCCACCCGTTTCAGCTTCTGCTTGTAAGCTGTTTCCGCATGTAAGAGAGACTCGGACCTGAGGGCATAGCCTCAGAGTGAAGGGACGACATTTGGAACTAAGATGAGCATGAATTTCTTCATCGAAGGAATGTTTAATCTGTGGAAATTATTACCGCAGAGGACTGTGGAGACTAGCACATTGAGTGTGTGATGATGCTGTTCCTTTAATGGTCTTTTGTTTCTAAGAATATTAGTAAATGCAGAGGTTCTGTGGTGCCTAGTTTAATGGGTTTTAGGGTCAACTTCATGATATCTCATAGACACTGCCTCCAGCAAAAGGGCTTCAAGTGAAAAAAATATAAAATGAAAGGGAGTGGCCAATTCTCACAGCTCAGCAGTACTCTGGTCTTGTTTCGTTTGGTTTGGTGTTAATATGCAGGCAATCTTTCAGACTGCTGGTGAAAGGAACAGCTACATGAAAGTAATTGTTCCATGCTGAATCTCTCTCCGACATCTCTTGTCAGACCCTGTGTTTGATTTTACCTGTATTGCCAAGAGGTGTTTATGGGGATTTGTGCAGTAATTGAGAACAATTATGAAGTTGAGACAGTCTGTTCGCTTTCACACAGGTTACGTTATTCTGTATTCTGTTACATTTTGTTTGTGTTTCATTTGGTGCTCTGGAAATAAATTCTGTTTTATTTCAATCCGAGGAATATTGACCAGCTCCATCACTCCTGGAATATTCACTGTATACCTGCTCAAAACAAGTTAGCTCAGAAAAGTTAGGGTTTGGGCTACAATCTTGAAATGTTTTGAGAGGGTCTGGCCTGGTCTATAACAAATTTATTAAAAATAGAGATGTATGTGTTCCTAATTGATCAGGGAATCAAAAGTCTTGGGGAGAATGCAGGAGAATAGAATTCCCTCATGTCGAAATGTCAGAACGAATGGTTGGGATGAATGGCCTAATTCTGCTCCCACACTATATGACCTAATGATCTAATACGCAACAATATTAATGTATGGACACAACCAGCTTCAATATTGCATCCATGTTACAAACAAGGATGGAAGACCTGGAATCTTTCCTTTCATTGAATATTTCCCTGTCTTGTTTCATTCATTACGCTTAGGTCCTTGAACTGAAGGAACAGTTCAGCTGTCAGGGTGCAGGAACTACAGATACTGATAGTTAGTTATTTCCCAGCTTGCCAGAATGTGCTATTTAGACCATAGTGTGCACCGTGATCTGCTCAAGGGTTCACTTGAACCTTTTCAGGAGAGAGAATATCATGATCAGGCACGGACAGAACCACACCCAAAGAATCACCGAAACACACCCACACTCTCGCACAAACACGTACATGTAGAAACACGCCCTCACCCTCAAACTCACTTACACATACACGCAGAACACATACCAATACACAGTCAAAGTGAGATATAGGAACATGCTGACAAACAAAAGCACACATAAACGTACACACATGCACAGATGCACGATAACACCATCAATCTGAAGCGTGGGGATACATCGACACACAGACTACAGCAACATTCCAGCACCCTCACAACACACAGGAATGAAAACAGAGTGCAGAAGGGGGCACAGCTACTCACACATCTGCGTGCACACATACACACCAGAAGATCAGGCATACTGAGACACACCCATGTATGGACAGAATGCACACGCATCCACACACAATGAAGTGCAGTCATACTGATGATTTAGAGATGCGGTTGTTGGACTGGGTTGCACAAATTTAAAAATCACAGAACGTCACATTCTGGTCCAACAAATCTATTTGGAAGCACTAGATTTCATAGTACTGCTCCTTCATCACCTGGTGAAATTTAGCAGGCATAGTGAGAAATCAGAACAAATCTACACATTCTCACACACACGCACGCGCGCCCACACACACACGTATGCACACAAAAATACAGAAAAGAACACATTATGTACATGTCAAATGCACAAATACCCACACACAGAGAAATGCAGACATACTGAGATATAGGAACACATCTCCACACAAAGAATCACTCCTACAGCCCCACACACAGATGTAAAAACTCAGCGTAAGCGTCATTACACACCAACCTGCAAGGACTGACAGTGACTACTTAGGCACACACACAAGCACTTTCAAACACACTTATTAAACTCCAAACACAATGAGATATATACAGAGTGAATACTCAGAAAAGAGACACACCCACAGAGAGGCACAGAGAGATCCTACTGTGGACACGGAAAGACTTTGACACACGGACAGACAGCCAAGCACATTCTGATCAACACACTCACCTGCTTAAACATGAACACAGTCAGGCAGAGACACCCTACACTCCCACAATGACCCTCAGAGACACACACATATGGTGTAATAGAACCATCATGACATGCTGAGAGTAATACACGCACACACACACACACAAACACACACACAAAACCACACGGTCATAGGACTGTGACCTCACAAACAGCACATACACACAAGCAAAAACGCAAAACCTTCACAATGTACAAAGTACACCCAGATAAGCAATCACACAGGCACAATAACATACACCCACATAAGAACGCTTGCCTTCTTGGGAACACTCATACAAGACTGAATAACATATCCAAATATATAACACATGAATGGAAATTCAACAAAATACTTTCCAAATCGCACAAAGGGAGACCCACACATAGATGCATGAACACGGTCATGATGTGTCACACTCAGGGACATATCTAATGACAAAACTGAGGGACACACAAACAAAGTGAGATCCAACAAAGGCAATGAAGTACACCCCTATACAGAGACACACAGAGACCGTCACACACTGAAAGGGAGACGCATGAACACACTTCCCGCACAGCCACAGACAGAAGAAAGGAAGATGATCAAGCTCCAGCACACATACTTACAGTAATATGACAACGTATTGTCGGCTGTGTCTGTGCACTTTGCAGTTTGCAAAATAACTGACTGGGGAAGGATCAGTGAATGAAGGGATCAGGAAGCGTTTGAGTCAATGGAAGTGAGCATGTACTAAACTGAGACAAGTTGAGATGTCATAATGGTTCTTTGATACCATATGCGTGTGTCTCTGAGTGTCATTGTATTATTGTGGGAGTGTGGGGTGTCTCTGCTTGACTGTGTTCATGTTTATGCAGGTGAGTGTGTTGATCAGAATGTGCTTGGCTGTCTGTCCGTGTGTCAAGTCTTTCCCTGTCCACAGTCGGATCTCTCTGTGCCTCTCTGTGGGTGTATCTCTGTTTCTGAGTGTCACCTCTGTGAGAATAAGAAAGAGAGAGAGAGAGGGACAGGCAGAGAGACCAAGAAAGAGATAGACAGAGAGACAGAGAAGGATAGCCACAGAGGGAGGCAGCGAGACAGACAGACAGATAGACAGGTAGACAGACAGATCGATGCAGACAGGGAAGGACACGCAGAGTGAGACAAAAAGAGAGAAAAAGAGACACAGCAGGAAACTGAGAGATGGGGGGTCAGCGTGAGAGAGGAACAAAGAAAGACAGGTGAGGTAGAGAGAGAGAGAGAGAGAGAGAGAGAAAACACAATATTTTTTTAATGTAATTCGACAGGAGGTGGACTCAATAAACTCTCTCAAAAACAAATGTGCTTCTCCAATAACCAACTCAGATTAGGTGATCACTGGAACCCGGAACCTTTCCCTGCTGGTTGTAATAAAGTGTTTATTGTGAGCTGAACAGAGAGAGTCTGACAATCATCATTGTGCAGGAACTACTGCTTCTGCCCAACCCCCCTCCTCACCTGCAGGAGGAAAGCAAAGACCCATGCAGCTGGTCTTTAACATAATCCAAAGGGCACTCTGTGAAGACCCAATATTCCAGATGAAGCCATCGCTCGCTGCCAGCCATTTAGAATCACTCCTCCAGCCTCTTTCTATCCTCATTCCATCATAAGTGAAGAATTTACGTGACCAGAACATCGCGCTGAATTGGGCAGAGTCGCCGCATAAAATAATGTGTTCGTGCTGCAGCTTAAATCCCTCAGCATTTCTGCCATCAACATAAACTGGAATAGATGAGAGTTCTTCCAACGATATGCTTCTTTAGTGCGAAAGTATAAGGTGTTTGCACAGTGCTCTAACGACAGAAGTACAAAGTTGATGTATATGGTGATGAGAGATATCACCGACTTCCTCAGGCTCTCCATCTCTGTGTCTTTGTGACTCTCTCTATTCCTCTGACCCTTCACGCTCTTGCAGACTCGACTGGCCACTGAAATGTACCTGACAGTCAGAGTGTTCATCAACAGAGGTAACACGAATCGAATGAAAGGGGTTAATATCATATCAAACCAGTTAAATCCCAGCCAATTGGGATCAGTAAAATAACTTGACTTTGTTACGCATTACCTCGGAACATTGTCCTCCAAGGTTCACACCGAAAATAGAAAGGAATGCGTTTTGAATAGAGCAGAATGCTCCTTACAGCTTGGGCCACGGCCGAGGTTTTGTCTGTACAATATTTCCTCTTCAGTTTCAAGCAGCAAATGGTCAGAAAATGATCAACGGAGAAGCGGACAGTGAACCAGATGGAAAAGTCGGTGGCTGCACGAATCAGGACAAAGATAGCACTGCACACAGGGGTATGTCCAGGAAACACCCCACGTAATAAAGATCTTGGAATCATCACAGCATGATCCCAGTGCTAATGAACAGCAGATACCCTGTTGCCATGGTCAACAGGCAGCGCGTTATGCAGTTATAGAGGCCGTACTTCCCCCATGAGAGAACCAAAATAACCGGGCAATAATCAGAAGTCACTGAGCAAACATTCTCCACGACTGCTCAATGTAAGATCTTCATATCTAACTGAGACAGGGAATTGACAGATGGTAGAAGGGCACAATTTGTATGGTGATTAGTAAAAAGTTTGGAGGAGATTTGAGAAAAAGGCTTTCACTCAGAGATTGGTGTGGGTTCTGATATTTCACTTGTTTAATTTTCAGCTCTGAATTAAAGATAATGATTATTTTGTTTACTACTTTTATGTAATTAATTGAATTAACCCCGAATCAATAACGCAGAATTAATTGTCAGGATCACTTGGTTTTGTTCTTTTACATATTGTCAGTGACCTGTATCATTGCCTATTGTTAAATTTGAAGAATGGCTTCATTAATTTGTTGCTAACTGAAGAATGGAAAAATACTTTACTGGCCAGTTGAGGGGAGTTTGCATGTGATTGGGGTAGATGTATGTATAACAAATGGAACTCCCAAAAGCTGTTGTGAATGGGTAGATGAAAAAATAAAAGTGATATGAGATACAATGTAAGGCTACTAAGGCTGAGGATTATACAAACAGGGTTAACCAAAAACGCTATAAATCAAGAATTTAGATTCTACTCGGAATCCCGAGCCTATGTCTGCCTTACCGACCCTATTTGAAAATGGGGATTTCGTTCTTGGATACCCTTGGGCAAGGAGAGAATGGTTTATACTCTTACAATGGACAAGCTGCGGCCTCCAAACTCGATGGAAAGGGCCCCTTCCAGGCTCTCCTCACAACCCCTACTGATGATAAGGTCCAAAGTGTGGTTGTGCTGAACGCTGAAGATGAAAGCTGCTCAATGTAAATGTGGTGCGTCTTTCGGTAAGGGATGTGGTTATTGTCCCAGACTGGTTCCTTAAATCCAAGAATGGGGAAGACGGAGCTGTCCCAAGCGCCGAACAATGACTGCAAATCACCTGTCTTCCCAGTTCGGCATCTTGTACAGAAATAAATGCAATTTAATTTGGCAGTCCTCCCTCATTCTCTGCTTTGGGCAACCCTACCCTGACTATTGGACTTGCTCCTTTTCCCAACTGTATCAGTCTCAGACTGATTTGTTTCCTCATGATCGCCCTGGCACACCACCCCAGCCCCGTACCTCCACCATGCCCGCACCCCACACTCCAACTTTACTTGTTTCAATATTCTTGAACATCACGAGCAAATCTCCCTGCAAGTAAATTAGTTTTCTTCCAATTCAGGTGCAATCCGTCCTTGTCATAGAGGTATCTTCTACTCCAAAAGTTACTCCAATGATTAAAAAATGTGAACCTTTCTGCCCTGCACCAGCTCCTCAGCCATGCATTCATCTGCTATATCTTCCTATTTCTATACTCACTAGCTCGTGACAACTGGAGTAATCCAAACATGACTACCCCCAAGGACCTCCTTTTAAATTCCTGCTGAATTCTTATATTCCCCGTTCATATTTTCCTCCTTTACCATTTCTACGTTGCTAGTTCCAATGTACACAATGTCCTCCTGCTGATATCGCTCCCCTTTGAGAATAATCTGCACCAATGAGGCAACAGGCACTCTTGTCCACTACAATGTCTGTCTCTGCCTCTGAGCAAAGAGTCTCAATCACAATTGATCACTTCCAACCTCACATAACCCTAATTACATTAGAGCTAGTCTTTGTACCAGAAACTTGGCTGTCAGTGCTACATTCTCCTTAGTGTTCATCACGCCCTACATTTTCCGAAACAGCATATCTGTTTAAAATACACATGGCCACAGTAGACTTCTGCGCTAACTATATACCTTTCCTGCCTTTCCTAGCGATAACACATCTGGTTGATCGTGTCAGCTTTTGTTCACTCGCTCCTCTAGCTGCCAACCATCAGACACCCGAGTTCCTGAAAATTCCTCATTGTCTCTAAATGCTGCTCCAACCAATCCATGCGATATTATCGGTTTTCCAAACAAACATATTTACTGGACACATAATCATCAGGACTTGGAAGCTCTCCCTCATCTCCCACATCTAACAGGTAGAGTACATCACTCCTCTAAAGGCCATCTTTGCACCCTAATAATCTACACGCCCAGAAAATGCCATAGCCTAACTGCTCTAAAAGAAAGTGCTCACGGCTAATTCAGTGCCTAAGCTTTATAATTTTACATTTCAATCAAGTGACAGATCTCAATCAAGCCTATAACCAAAAAGAAACCACGCTACTCAATATTGTAGATTTGCAAAAAAAAACTCAGCAAGACAACACTTAAAAACCATAAATATACCTACCCCTGTGCTGTGAACTCTCCCACACAAGCTCCTCCTTTATTTTCATTGTGTTGCTTTGCTCTTTTTCCCCTAACTTTCCAAAACAATGCAACAGTTCATCAAACAATAATTACTATTAACGAAAGTTGTGGAAGTCTGCGCTGACACCTAAAATACCCCAAAGATTGGAGCATCTCTCACAGCCACAATCTTTTCCCGTCCTCGAATTAGGATTACCTCGAATCGTCTAGTCACTATATTACATAAACATGAGTTGTTGCACTTGAGAAGATGCAATTGTCTGGCGGACATTGCTAACAGAGCTGAGAATGGTTTGTTTCATCATTAAAGGGGCAAAACATGATCTGACTTATCTCTGAAATGATAAACTAAGGATCTGTTAAGTCATTCAATCCCACACAGTTTGTTTTGGAAAGTGATCAATTCCTTGTCAAGTTGACCAAATGTTTGAATTTGGCTGACATTCAGTCAGCAAATAATGGAAAATGCAAATTGGGAGATGTGACTTTTTACGGTATTGTCAGCAACAGCTGACTCAAATAGTTTTGGAATGTGCTTGTTGATATTTTATGAATAAACTACACAATACAAAACAAAACAGGCAGATTACTTCTGCAATTAGTTAATCGAGCAGCTCCAATCCATTGTGTAATATGATATGATAAAAAAAAGTCTCGCTGACTCTCTGTTATGATATATCATATCAGAGGCAATTAATCTTTAAATTGATAATCCACTGAAGGGTTCATGCCCGATAAGACGATTCTCCTGCTCATCGGATACTTCCGGACTTTCTGTGCCTTTCCAGCATCACACTCTCGACTCTGATCTCCAGCATCTGTAGTTATCAATTTCTCCTCGGTGAGGACCAATAATTTGCACTAAGCCGCATTTGTGCCAACCAGCCAGTGTCTCATGCAGTTCCACTGTTACAGATCTGGCAGGGGCTGAGGGAATTTGTTTTGCATTGGATCTGGTGCTGAGTGTGAAAGTAGTAACTTTGGGAGAGGTAATATGGAATCACACCTCGTTGTGCATGCCTGGTCAGTGTCTGGGGCATATAATCGATCTGGACGAATTTCGTTGGGGCGCAATGTATTTGAAGAGTGGGGTTAGTCTGTTAGTTCCTCGGGAGTTAGTCAAGTGTTTAATCGCCTCACTTCTGTTCAAGCACAAGCTGATTAATTACAGAACACGCCAGATCCTCGTCAGAAATCCAACATAATGGATGATGACCTGAGTTGTTTAAATTTTACAAAATGATCTCTTCTCGAAAGTGAACACACAATGCTGCAAATATTGTTTCCTAATCAAAACAGATGTTTCTTCCAAAAGAAATGACAACAAACTAGAATAAACCAAACTTCGTACCTATAACACAGAGTCAAAGGCAATGAACACGCAGTATATTACAATACTCTCTTTTATCTCAAAGCAATGTATCAATGAAAGAAAAGGACACGATTTTTATCTATTCTCCAAAACATGACTCCCAGTGCCGTTCCAAAGAAAACAATTCCCATAATGGGCGGCACAGTGACACAGTGGTTAGCACTGCTGCCTCACAGCGCCAGAGACCCGGCTTCAATTCCCTCCTCAGACAACTGACTGTGTGGAATTTGCACATTCTCCCAGTCTCTGCCTGGGTTTCCTCTGGGTGCTCCGGTTTCCTCCCACAATCCAAAAATGTGCAGGTTAGCTTGTTTGGCCATGCTAAATTACCCCGTAGGCTTCGGTTAAGGACAATGCATGATAACTATGTCCTGTGGTAAGGCAAATGATAGGAGGGACACGATTCGCGAACCATGGATGACAGGAGAAATTGTACAACTCGCCAAGAGGAAATGGGAGGCGTACATAAGGTCGAGGCAGCTAAGACCAGAACGGGCCTTGGCGGAATGTCAGAAGAGTATGACATGTCTTAAACAATCAAGTATATTCGTGGTCATGAAATAGCTTTCGCAAGCCGAATTTGGGACAATCCCAAAGTATCTTAAACTTATATAAGAAGCAAGCGGGTAACTAGGGAAAGGATTGGTCCAGTAAGAGATAATGAAGGAAAGCTGCGTGCAAAGCCTGGGAGAATGGATGAGATTCTGAATAATTGTTTTGCATCAGTGTTCTCTGAGGAGAGGAACATGATGAATCTTGAGATTACAGATAGAAGTTTGATTAGTCTGTATCACGTTGGCACAAGTAGGGAAGATGTGTTGGGTAGGCTAGAAGTTATTAAGGTGGAGAAATCGCAAAGGGCCGGAAGGGAGGAGAGAGAGGAAATAGCTGTAGTCCTGACAGATATCTTTGGGGCATCCTTAAAAACAGGTGAGGTGTTGGAGGACTGGAGGATTGCTCTTGTTATCCCCCTTCACAAGAAGGGTAGCAGGGATATTCTAGGTAACTACAGACCAGTGAGCCTCACGTCGGTGGTGGGGTAGTTGCTGGAGAGATTACTGAGAGATAGGTTGTACTAATATTTAGAAAAGAATGAGCTTATCAGTGAAAGACAACATGGTTTTGTGCAGGGGAGATCGTGCTTTATCAACTGAATAGAGTTCAGTGAGGAAGTCACCAAGTTGTTAGATGAAGGAAGGGCTGCTGATGTCATATAAATGGACTCTAGTAAGGCGTTTGATAAGGTTCCCATTGTAGAGTAATGGAGAAAGTGAAGTCACGTGGTGTGCAGTGTGTTCTCGCTAGGTGAGTCAAGAACTGGTTGACCAACAGGAGACTAGGAGTAGTATTTGAAGGGAGTTTTTCGGAATGAGAAACGTGACCAGTGGTGTTTCACAGGGGTCAGTAGTGTAGATTTATCGGTTACTTACAGTGTCGAAACAGGGCCTTCATCCCAACATGTCCACACTGATCCTCCGAAGAGCAACGCACCCAGACCCATTACATTCACCCCTTCAACTAATGCTATGGGCAATTTAGCATGGCTAATTCACCTAACCTTCACATTTTTGGACTGTGGGAGGAAACTGGAGCACCAGGAGGAAACCCACGCAGACACGGCAAGAATGTGCAAACTCCACACAGACTTTGCCTGAGGCAGGATTAAGAAACCGGGTCTCTGGCGCTGTGAGGCAGCAGGGCTCACCACTGTGCCACCGTGCCACCCACTGTGGCACATATACATAAATGAATTAGAAGAGGGCACTGTTGTTATGATCAGCAAGTCTGCAGATTACACAAAGCTTGGTGGAGGAGCAGAAAGCATAAGGGACTGTCAAAAATACAGGAGGATATAGATAGACTGGGGAGTTGGTCAGAAAAGTGGCAGATGGCTTTCAATCCAGACAAATGTGAGGTGCTGCATTTAGGCAAGTCTAATTCTAGAGCGAATCATACAATGAATGGAAGAGCCTTGCGAAAAGTTGATGGGCAGAGACATCTGGGAGTGCAGGTTCATTGTATCCTGAAGGTTGCTGCAGAGTTGGATAGAATGGTCAAGAAGGCATACAGTATAATTGCCTTCATTGGACGGAGTGTTAAGTATAAGCACTGACAAGTCATGTTAAAATTATCCAAGACATTGGTTCGGCTGCATTTAAAATACTGTGTCCAATTTTGGGCGCCACATTACCAAAAGGATATGGACGCTTTGGAGAGGATGCAGAGAAGGTTCACGAGAATGTTGCCTAGTATGGAAGCTGCTAGCTATGAAGAGAGGTTGAGTAGGTGATGTTTATTTTCACTACAAAAAAGGAGATTGGGGGGGGTTGACTGAAGTTAACAAAATCATGAAGGGTGTAGACAGGGTGGATAGAGACAAGCTTTTTCCCAGGGTGAAGGATTCAATAACGAGAGGTCACGCTTTCAAGGTGAGAGGTGGAAAGTTTGAGGGGGATACATGAGGCATGTATTTCTCTAAGAGGATCGTGGGCGTTTGGAGCTGGTTGCCAGCAGAGCTGGTAGAGGCAGGCATGGTAGATTCGTTTATAGTTAAAAATCACACAACACCAGGTTATAGTACAATAGGTTTAATTGGAATTACACTAGCTTTCGGAGCGATGCTCCTTCATCAGGTGAATGTGGAGGGCTCGATCGTAACACAGAATTTATATCAAAAATTTGAAGTGTGATGTAACTGAAATTATACATTGAAAAATTGATTGTCTGTTAAGCCTTTCATCTGTTAGGACACAGTGATAGTTTCACTTCTTTCATGTGTTAATCACAAAACCCTTTTTTAAAAGTTGCACTCTCGGGTTAGCTGTTAACAATGGTGATAGCTAGACAATATGTTGAAGGTGTTAGGTGTGAACATATTGTCTAGCTATCACCATTGTTAACAGCTAACCAGAAAATGCAACTTTTAAAAAAAAGGTTTTGTAATTTACACTTGAAAGAAGTGAAACAATCACTGTTTTCTAACAGATGAAAGGCTTAACAGACAACCAATTGTTCAATGTATAATTTCAGTTACATCACACTTCAAATTTTTGATATAAATTCTGTGTTACGATCGAGCCCTCCACAATCACCTGATGAAGGAACATCACTCCGAAAGCTAGTGTATTTCCAATTAAACCTGTTGGACTATAACCTTGTGTTATGTGATTTTTAACTTTGTACACCCCAGTCCCACACCGGCATCTCCAAATAATAGATTCGTTTAAGATGCGTCTGGACAAATTCATGAGGAGGTGGGGAGCAGTGGGGTACAAATGCTTAGGAATTGACCAACAGGTTCAGATAGTACATTTGGATCGGGTCAGGCTTGAAGGGCCGAAGGCCCTTGTCCTGGGCTGGAAATTTCCTTTGTTCTTTGCATAATATTCACATCAGAATCCGTGTATCTATCACTTGGCTAAATGATTTGTGACTGCCACTTCTAAACTGTCACTATAGTGAACGTCTTCCTGGAGCTACGGTATACCTGAGTGTCAATGTACTCTGCTTTAAACAATCGCATCAGAGCTTTTCCTTGACCCAACATCCTGTTTGGGACCGACACAACATTTTCATTCCTAGCCAGTCTAATTTACTAAAACTCGTATTTCTTCTGCATGAGCACAGACATACACATCCGCTCAGTTCCAGGGTCATTGAGGAACGAAAAGAAATTACAAATATGATTGATGTGAAATGAATGCATTCTCCATTTCTTGTTTCTTCTTCAATCGAAAATTCCAGAACTGCACAAATAATCTTGAAGGCTGCATCATTACCATGCTGTGCTGCAAGCGTCGAAAGTAAACAAAGTTTCACTCGTGTACAACGCCATTCAGGAGAAGATGAGGACTGCAGATGCTGGAGATTCAAGTCAAGATTCGATGAATGCTGGAAAAGCACAGCAGGCCAGGCAGCATCCGAGGATCTGCAAAATCGACGTTACAGGCAGGGGTCCTTTGACCTGACTTCAATCTTAACTACAAAGCTAATCAGCCTACATCCAAACCCCAAACACATTTTTTAAAACAAATCTTATCATTACAGAAGTAACAGAGCATTTTAGTACTGAGGTTTATTGGATGATACAAATCTTAATCGTTTATTTCCTTCATGAAAATGTTTCACTTCCCTGCCCATTTCCCAGAAATGATTCTTTGAATTGTAGAACCCGACTGTACTGAAGAGGTCCGTCGGTCCATATAGCTTGTGCAATCAAAGCTAATGGAAATCTGAACTCTTCCCAGGTAGTTGTTAAAGGTTTTGAGGTTTCCTACTTCAATAACCCTCCCAAGCACTGAAGTATCAGAACCCACACCACTCTCTGAGTGAAAGCCTTTTACTCAAATCCCCACCGAACCTTTTACTAATCACCTTAAAATTTGCGCCCATCTACCATCTGTCAATTCCCTGTCTCAGATAGATATGAAGATCTTCCATTGAGCAGTCATGGAGAATGGTTGCTAAGTGACTTCTGATTATTGCCCGGTTATTTTGGTTCTCTCACGGGGAAAGTACGGCCTCTATAACTGCATAACGCGCTGCCTGTTGGCCATGGCAACAGGGTATCTGCTGGTCATAAGCACTGGGATCATGCTGTGGTAATTCAAATATCATTATAACTGAGGATGTTTCCTGGACATACCCCTGTGTGCAGTGCTATCGTTGTCCTGATATGTGTAGCCACAGATTGTTCCGTCTGCTTCACTGTCCGTTTCTCTGTTGATCGTTTTGGAACATTTGCTGCTTGAAACTGAAGAGGAAATATCGTACAGAGAAAACCTAGGCTGTGGCTCTAGCTGTAACTGGCATTCTGCTCGATTGAAAACGCATTCCCTGATATTTTCGGTTGGAACCTTGGAGGATAATTGACAATGTTCTGAGGTACTGCGAAACAATGTCAAATTATTTTTACTTATCACAGATGGCTGTGATATAACTGGTTTGAAATCATTTTAGCCCTTTTCATTCCATTCGTGTCACTTCTGTTGATGAACACTTTGACTGTCAGGTACATTTCAGTGGCCAATCGAGTCTGCAAGAGCCTGAGGGGTCAGAGGAATAGATAGAGTCACAAAGACACAGATATGGAGAGCCTGAGGAAGTCGGTAATATCTCTCATCACTATATCCATCAACTTTGTACTTCTGTGGTTAGCGCAGAGGGGAAACACCTGAAACATTTGCACTAAACAAGCATATCGTTGGAAGAACGCTCATCTATTCCAGTTTATTTTGATGGCAGAAATGCTGAGGAAATTAATCTACAGCACGAATACATTATTTTATGCAGCGATTCTGCCCAAGTTCAGTGCGAAGTTCTGGTCACGTAAATTCTTCACTTATGATGGAAAGAGGATGGAAAGAGGCTGGGAGGAGTGATTCTAAATATCGGGTTGACTGCGAGTGATGGCTTCATCTGGAATATTGGGTCTTCACAGAGTGCCCTTTGGATGAGTGTTAAGGACCAGCAGAATGGGTCTCTGCATTTCTCCTGCAGGGGAGGAGGGGGTCTGGCAGAAGCAATCGTTCCTGTACCATGATGATTGTCAGACTCTCTGTGTTCAGCTCACAATAAACACTTTATTACAACCAGCAGGGAAAGGTTCCGGGTGCCATTGATCACCTCATCTGAGTTGGTTATTGGAGAAGTACATTTGTTTTTGAGAGAGTTTATTGAGTCCACCTCCTGGCTACTTATTTCACAAAAAAATGCTTTCTCTCTCTCTCTACCTCACCTGTCCGTCTTTGTTCCTCTCTCACGCTGATCCCCATCTCTCAGTTTCTTGCTGTGCCTCTCTTTCTCTCATTTTGTCTTGCTCTGTGTGCCCCTCTCTGTCTGCATCGATCTGTCTCTCTGCCTGTCTATCTGTCTGTCTGCCTCACTGTATTCCTTTATGTTTATCCTTCTTTTTCTCCCTGTCTATCTCTTTCCCTGTCCCTCTGTGACTCCCTCTCTCTCTGTGTCTTTCTCTCACAAAGCCGATGACAGGCACTTTTCACCGCTTACAACAAGCTCACTTGCATTGATTCAAAGCACTTCCTGATCCCCTCATTCACTGATCCTTCCCCAGTCAGTGATTTTGCAAAATAAACAAGAGCAGAGATACAGCCGACAATACGTTGACACATTACTGTACTGACGTCTGCTGGAGTTTGATCGTCTTCCTTTCTTCTGTCTGTGGCTGTGCGGGAAGTGTGTTCATGCATCTCCCTTTTAGTGTGTGACGGTCTCTGTGTGTCTCTGTATAGGGGTTGTATTTCATTGCCTTTGTGGGGTTCTCACTTTGTTTGTGTGTCCCTCAATGTTTGTCATTAGAAATGTCCCTGAGTGTGAGACATCATGACTGTGTTTATGCATCTGTGTGTTGGTTTCCCTTTGTGCGTATTGGGTAGTATTTTGGTGAATTTCCATTCATTTGTTTATATATTTGGATATTTTATTCAGTGTTGTATGAGTGTTCCCGTGAAGGTAAGCGTTCTGATGTGGGTGTATGTTACTGTGCCTGTGTGATTGCTTATCTGTGTGTACTTTGCACATTGTGAAGCTGTCGTGTTATTGACTGTGTGTATGCTGTTTGTAAGGTCACAGTCCTTTGACCGTGTGGTTTTGTGTGCGTGTGTCTCTGTGTGTCTCTGTGTGTGCTTGCGTATGTGTGTGTGTGTGTGGATTACTCTCAGCATGTCTTGATGGGTCCATTACACCATGTGTGTGTGTGTCTGAGTGTCATTGTATTATTGTTGGAGTGTGGGGTGTGTCACTGCCCTACTATGTTCATGTATAATCAGATGAGTATATTGATCAGACTGTGCCTGTCCGTCTCTCCGTGTGTCAAGGTCTTTCTGTGCCCCATAGTAGGAACTCTCTGTGCCTCTCTGTAGGTGTGTCTCTGTTTCTGAATGCCACTCTTCTATATCTCATTGTGGTTGTGGTTCAGTAACGATTTGAATGTGCTTGTGTGTGTGCCGAAAAAGTTACTGTCAATTCTTGCAAGTTGACGTTTATTGACTCTTATGCTGAGATCTTTTACATCTGTGTGTGGGGCTGTAGGTGTGATTCATTGTGTGAAGATGTGTTCTTATATCTCAGTATGACTGCATTTCTCTGTGTGTGGACATGTATGCATTTGGCATGTACATAATGTGTTCCTTTCTGTGCATATGTCTGTGTGGGTGTGTGCACGCGTGTGTGTGTGTGTGTGTGTGTAGATTTATTCCGATTTCTCACTATGCCTGCTAAATTTCACCAATTGGTGAAGGAGCAGTAGTCTGCAATCTAGTGCTTCCAAATGCATTTGTTGGACCAGAAACTGATGTTGTGTGATTTTTAAATTCGTACACCCCAGTCCAAAAACCACATCTCTAAATCATCAGTATGACTGCATTTCTTTGTGTGTGGATGTGTGTGCATTCTGTCCATACATGAGTGTGTCTCAGTATGACTGTTTTTCTGGGTGTATACGTGTGCACGAACATGTGTGAGAATGTGTACCCCCTTCTGCATTCTGTTTTCATTCCAGTGTGTTGTGAGGGTGCTGGAATGCTGCTGTAGTTTGTGTGCAGATGTGTTGGCACGTTTCAGATTGATGGTGTTACTGTGCATTGTGTGTGCTTTTGTTTGTCAGTATGTTCCTATATCTCACTTTGACTGCATTTCTGTGTATAGGTATGCGTTCTGCATGTATGTGTTCGTGAGTTTGTGGGTGTAGATGTGTTTCTGCGTGTTCCTATATGCTTGTGCGAGAGTGTGGGTGTGTTTCGATGATCCTTTGCGTATGTTTCTGTCTATGTCTGATCTTGATATTCCCTCTCCTGAAAAGGTTCATGTGAACCCTTGAGCAGGACACGGTGCACACGTTCATCGAAATAACGCATTTTCGGCAAGCTGCGAGATATCTAACTATCAGCATCCGTCGCTCCTGCACCCTGAGAGCTGAACGGTTCCTCCAGTTCAAGGACCTAAGCCTAATGAACGAACCAAGACAGGGGAATATTCAATGAAAGGAAGGATTCTAGTTCTTCCATCCTTGTTTGTAACATCGATGCAATATTGAAGCTGGTTGTGTCCATACATTGATATTGTTACATATTAGATCATTTGGTCATATAGTGTGGGAGCAGAATTAGGTCATTCACCGCAACCAGTCGTTCTGACATTTTAACATGAGGGAATTCTATTCTCCTGCATTCTCCCCAAAACTTTTGATTCCCTGATCAATTAGAAACACATATATCTCTATGTTTAATAAATTTATTATAGACCAGGTCAGACCCTCTCAAAACATTTCAAGATGGTAGCCCGAACCCTAAATTTTCTGAACAAACTTGTTTTGAGCATTTGTGCAGTGGACATTACAGGAGTAATGGAGCTGGTCAATATTCCTCGGATTGAAATAAAACAGAACTTATTTCCGGAGTACAGAATGAAACACAGCAAAAGGTAACAGAATACAGAATAACTCAACCTTGTGAAAGCAAACAGACTATCCCAACTTAATAGTTGTTCTCAATTACTGCACAAATCCCCATAAACACCTCTTGACAATGCAGGTAAAATCAAACACAAAGTCTCACAGGAGAAATGTCGGAGAGAGATTCAGCACGGAACAATTACTTTCACGAAGCTGTTCCTTTCACAAGAAGTCTGATAGACTGTCTGCATATTAACACCAAACCAAACTAAACCAGCCCAGAGTAAAGCTGAGCTGTGAGAGTTGGCCACTCCCCTTTCATTGTCTTTTTTTTACTTGAAAGGCTTTTGCCGGAGGTAGTGTCTGTTGGATATCATGAAGTTGGCCCTAAAGCCCATCAAAACTCGACACCACAGAACCTCTGCATTTATAAACATTCTAAGAAAAAAATAAGAACAGTAAACGATCAGCATCATCACACACTTAATGTCCTGGTCTCCACAGTCCTCTGTGGTAATAATTTCAACATATAAAACATTCTTTTAATGAAGAAATTCATACTCATCTCAGTTCCAAAGGTCGCCCTTTCACTCTGGGGCTGTGCCGTCATGTCTTAGTCTCTCGTACATGTGGAAACAGCTTACAAGCAGAAGCTGAAATGGGAGGACTCTTCACAAAATGATGTGCAATGCTGGCCTGAGGCTGTTAATAACAGTCCCTGGGATTGTTTAGAATTGGTGAACTGGACCATGTTAAAGTACTCAGCAGAAAACTTGGATAAGAAAGGATCTGCCTGTGACATCCTTTATATACGCCTGGACTCTCAGTCACACTGCACGCTGCCCTCGAAGTGGCTGCGGGGGGAACGAGACTGTCACACACCTCCTTCCGGAATGAGCCTGTGCAGAATAAGTCTGGAGAGGAATGCAGTGGTGTTTGTCGAGGTTCATCTCAAGCAGCGCTGTGACGCGGGACTCCGTGCTATTTGGTCTGTTCCCCAGGATGCGCACCAAGATGAACATCATCTGTGCCTGGAGGATTATCAACACGGTGAAGGACGCTCTCTGGGCGGTCCGAAACCTTCTGATCTTCCGGCTAAAGGAGTTGACCTCGACTGAGTGTTGCAGACTGGCACATTCCAAGGTCCAGGACTACGTGTTGAGGGACGCGCTGAAGCTTGGTTGAGCTGCCGGTAGGGTTCGGTGGGGAAAGACCATCGTGTAACATCTGCCTGCCCATGAAGAACAGGGGGCCCACACAGTCAGCCGGGCTCTGCTGACGCCTCAGCTAAACTTGTAAGCGTTAAGACCTGTATAAATGAAAGATTACTCTGTCTCTGTATACCATCAAATTGAATGATTACGGATGCATTGCATGAACAATTGTCCAGATCATCAAAATATTTTATGAAGAAAGTACATTTTTGAAATTAAAAATGGTTCTCCCAGTACGAGGCTATCCCATTGCTCATCCGGTGTGGTGACGCCTGCGATGTCCACAAATGTGGGATACCCGACTGCAAAATTTGTGGTAGTGGGGTCTGCGTTCGTCCTCTCCCCTGGTTTCCAAACAAAAAGCAGATGTTCCAATAGATGGCGCTCATTTGTGTTTCCTCCAGCTTCCTTGTACATCACACATCTCTGTTCAACAAGTTGATAGATATATGCTGCACATCTTACTTCATCCTGCAATACAACACTATGTTCAAACCATTTGACAAGAGCAACAAGCCAAGCTTCAAATTACCACATCTATTTACTGCCTATTCAAGTATTGCTCAAAATGCCCCTTTAAACAATTTATTGAAGAGAGGGAAAACAGCCACAGCCTATTCAGCCTCTCCCTGTAGCCCAAATCCTCCAACCCTGGCAACATCCTTGTAATTCTTTTCTGAATCGTTTCAAGGTTCACAACATCCTTCCATAGGAAGGAGACCAGATTGCACAGGTGATGTCCAGGAAACAACCCTCGGTAGTAAAGTACTTACAATCACCACAGCAGAATGTTAGTGCGAATGAAAAGTAAATCTGATGTTGCCTTCGCCAACAGACAGCACGTTGTGCAGTTAGAGAGGTCACGCATTTCCCACGCGAGAAACAAATTCAGCAGGAAATTAACAGAGAGAGTCAGAAGGTAAAATACAAATCAGAAATTAATTGATCAAACATTCTCCACATCTGCACGAGGCCTTCACATCATGGGCACACATGGTTACCCCTGCTGCCTCACAGCACCAGCAGTCCCGGGTTCGATTCCCACCTCAGGCGACTGACTGCGAGGCGTGTGCACATTCCCCCATTTCTACTTGGGTTTTCTCCTACAGTCCAAAGATGTGGCAGGTCAGGTGAATTGGCCATGCGAAATTGCTCGTAGTGTTAGTTGTAGGGGCATGGTTGGGTTGTGGGTCAGTGGGGACTTGTGCTGAAGAGTCTGTTTCCATACTGTAAGTAATCTAACTGAATCAGGGAATTGACGTATAGCAAAGGGTCATAGTTTTTACTGCAAAAATTTTAGAGGAGATTTGAGGAAAATGCTTTCACCCAGATAGTGGTGGGGTTCTTGTAATTTAGTGCTTGGAGGCTAGTTGAGGCGGGAAAACTTACAACATTTAAAAACTACATGGGACGAGACTAGATTTCATTCAGCTTTGGTAGCACAAGCTTGATGGACCTTTCTGTACAATGGTCATAGATTCATAATCATCGAGAGCTACAACACGGAAACAGACCCTTTGGTCCAAACCGTCCATGCCGACTTCTGGGAGATAGATTGGGAAATGTAAAAAATTTCTGAAATAAAACAAAGCGTGTGGATACTGGAAATATGAAAAATAAACAGAAATAGCCGGCGAAACCCAACAGGTATGGTAGCATCTGTGGAGACAGAAACAGAATGAATGCAATCATTCTTCATCTGAAGACGTTCGTCTGAACATTTGTCAAGGAACTCGAAACATCAACATGTTTTTCTCCTCACTCCAGGCCCGCTCATTGCAAATGGATTGATTTCCAATCGGAAATTGAGATATCTCGTGTTGATATTTATCGGCTATGAAGCATTTGTTTGTCGGCTTTAAGCATACTGGGCTCGATTGGGTCATAGAGATATATAGCATGGAAACATGCCCATTGACCCAAATCGTCCGTGCCGACCAGATATTCTAACATCATCTACTCCCATTTGCCTCCATATCCATTGAAAACTTTCACTTACCCATTCAGTTGCTTTGTAAATGTTGTAATTTCATATGCTTCCCCCATTTCATCTGGTAGATCATCCATACATGTGCTAGCCTTTGTGTGAAAGTCTAAGTCTTTCCCCTCCCACTCTAAATCTATTCTCACGACCTCTGGACTCCCACAGACCAGGGAAAAGACCTTGTCTATTTGCACTATCCATGAACTTGGGATTTTATAAACCTCGATAAGGTCACCCTCGCCACAAATGCTTCCTTAAGACCAGACCTATTCAACGTTTACCAATAGCTCAAGCCCTCCAAATCTGGCAACATCCTCGCAAATATTTCATGAAACTCTCCAAGTTTTACACCATGGTTCCTTTCGAAGTGAGACCAGAATTACACACAGTTTTCCCAAATAATGGCCTGTAGAAAGTGGCCCAACTAATGGCCTGTACAGCCGCAACATGACAACATGGTGAATACAGAGAAAGCTGTAGGAATTGTAATGAGGTGGACCTCATTGAATCTGTGGGATTCTCTGATTGTGAATGTTAACCTGGTCCACTGAGGAGTCCTGGCTGATAGATATAAAGAGGAATGTCAGGTTATCAGCTCACTCCAGGAATCAGTTTTGTCAGTGTGATGTCCTATGCACCTGTAACTGCAGGGTGAGTTGGGGATGCGTTAGCAGCTTATGTAGAAGTGGAGAGAGTGTAAGAGCATAATAGGAAGAAGAGAAAATACAGAATAAGGATGGTGTTGAATGCAGTAGAGTAGGGTGGGAGTTGAGTACAGGAGAAAGCGAGAGGACTTAATACAGATCACATAATAATTTGATGTTTGAATACAGAAAAGCAGGAGGAGGATGAAGTCAAGGGGAAGAGAACAGTGGAAAGGAATAAACAGAAAGTAATATTGAGCGGGCTAATCATGGAGCAATTGCGAGAAAACTGAATACAGAGATGGATAAAGACTGTGATTGTTGGAATTTAAATGGAGCACATTCAGTCGAGGGTATGTGTGTGAGTATTAAAAGCAAAAAAGGGACATGATTAAATTGAGATTATCAGGAAGAGGAATAAAAAGAGAGTGAGAGTAGGTGTAAAATACAGCAATCAGGAGAGAATGAAACGCTGGGGAACAGTGTGGCCTTCATACAAGGGAGAAGATATATTATTAATAGCAAAAGGTTTGTGTACCGCTGTGTTTAAACTAAATGGCGCGGGGGTGGGGGGGCGAGGGTCGGACAAACTGGAAGTTTAAGAAGGAAATTGAAGGAAAAATTAGAACAAGGGAAGTCAAGAAAGACAACGGTATCAATGAAGCAGAAAACTCAAAAAGCGATCATGCCGTAAGGTTGATTGAAATAGGGGTTGATAGGAAGTTTGAGGGTAGTAACAAATTAAGAAAACTATATATGAATGTACGAAGTATTAGAAATAAGATGGATGATCTTGAGGCTCTTTTGGAAATTGGCAGCTACGATATTGTGGGGATAACTGAGAAGTGGCTTCAAATGGATAGCGCCTGGGAAATGAATATTCAAGGCTATACGTGCTATCGTAAGGACAGACTGACGGGAAGAGGGGGTGGGGTGGCCCTGTTTTTAAGGGATGATGTTCATTCCTTTGCGCGGGGGGGGGACCTTGAATCAGAGGATGTAGAGTCAGGATGGATAGAGCTGAGGAATTCTGAGGGTAGAAAGACCCTCTTGCGAGTTATCTGCAGGCCCCAAACAGTAGCATCGATGTAGGGTGAAAGTTGAATAAGGAGCTGCAATTTGCATGTCGCAAAGATGTTACTACAGTTGTTATGGGGGATTTCAACATGCAGGTAGACTGGGAGTATTAGGATGGCATTGAACCTCAAGAAAGAGACTTTGTGGAGTGCTTCCGAGATGGATTCTTAGAACCGCTGGTGCTGGAGCCCACCAGGGAGAAAGCAATTCTGGATCTGGTATTGTACAACGAACCAGAATTGATCAGGGACCTCGAAGTGAAGGAGCCATTAGGAGGTAGTGACCAGAATACAATAAGCTTCAATCTGCAACTTCAAAGGGAGAGGGTACAATCGGAAGTGACAATATTTCAGTTGAATAAATGGAACTATATAGCCACGAGGGAGGAGCTGGCCAAAGTTCAATGGTCAATACCATAGCAGGATTGACAGTGGAGGAACAATGGCAGATATTTCTGAGTATAATGCAGAAGATGCAGGATCACTTCATGACAAACAAGAAGAAAAATCCTATGAAGAGGCAGGGGTGGCCGTGACTGACGAGGAAAGTTAAGAAACATATAATGTCAAACGAGAAAAACTATAACATAGCAAAGTTGAGTGGGAAAAGGGAGGACTAGGAAGCTTTTAAAGAACACCAGAGGATTACTAAGAAGGAAATACGCAGAGAAAAAATGTGGTATGAAGGTGAACTGGCGAAAAATATATAGGAGGATAGTAAAAGCTTTTTTAGGTATGTGAAAGGGAACAAAAAGTTGATGGCTAAAATTGTGCCGTTGAAGACAGAAATAGGGGAATATATTACAGGGAACAAAGAAATGGCAGAAGAGTTGAATTGGTACTTCAGATCTGTGTTCACTGGGGAAGACACAAGCAATCTCCCAGAGGTAACAGTGACTGAAGGACCTGAACTGAAGGGAATTTATGTTTCCCAGTTAATGGTGTTGGGGAGACTGTTAGGTCTGACGGTCTGAAGGTTGATAAGTCCCCGGGGCCTGATGGTCTACATCCCAGGGTACTAAAGGAGGTGGCTCTAGAAATCGTGATGCATTGGTGATTATTTTCCAGAGTTCGATAGATTCAGGATCAGGTCCGACGGATTTGAGGGTGGCTAATGTTGTACCACATTATAAAAAGGAGCGAGAGTGAAAGCAGGAAATTATAGAACAGTTAGTCTGACCTCAGTGGTGGGAAAGGTGCTGGAGTCAATTATAAAGGATGAAATTACAACACATCTGGATAGCAGTAACAGGATTGGTCAGAGTCAGCATGGATTTATGAAGGGAAAATCATGCTTGACTAATCTTTTGGAATTTTTTTAGATTGTAACTCTGAACATGGACAAGGCAGATCCAGGAGATGGAGCATACCTGTCCTTTCAAAAAGCTTTTGATCAAGTCCCACATAGGAGGTCAGTGAGCAAAATTAGGGCGCATGGTATTGGGGGCAAAGTACTAACTTGGATTGAAAGTTGTTTGGCTGAAAGTAAACAAAGGGTAGTGATAAACGGCTCAATTTCGGAATGGTAGGCAGTGACCAGTGGGGTACTGCAGGAATAAGTGCTGGGACTGCAGCTTTTTGAAATATACATTAATAATGTAGAAAATGGTATTAATAGTAACATTAGCAAATTTGCTGATGATACAAAGCTGGGTGGCAGGGTGAAATGTGAGGAGGATGTTAGGAGATTACTGGATGACCTGGACAGGTTAGGTGAGTGGACAAATGCATCGCAGATGCAGTTTAATGTGGATAAATGTATGGTTATCCACTTTGGTAGCAAGAACAGGAAGGCAGATTACGACCTGAATGGACTCAAGTTACGTAAAGTGGCAGTACTATGAGACCTCGTGTTTTTGTACACCAGTCAATGAAGGCAAGCATGCAGGGTCAGCCGGTAGTGAAGAAAGCTTGTAGCATGCTGGCCTTCATAACAAGAGGGATTGAGTATAGAAGGGAAGAGGTTCTTCTGTAGCTTTACAAGGCTCTGGTGAGACCGCAATTGGAATATTGAGTGCAGTTCTGCTCTCCAAATTTGAGGAAAGAAATTCTGGCTATTTAGGTAGTGCAGCGTAGGTTCACGAGGTCAATTCCGGGAATGGCGGAGCTTTCTTATGTTGAAAGAATGGAGCGACTGGGCTTGAACACCCTTGAGTTCAGTAGACTGAGAGGAGATCTGATTGAGACGGATAAGATTATTAACGGATTGGACACTCTGGATGCAGGAAACATGTTTCCGATGATGGGTGAGTCCCGAACCAGAGGACACAGCTTAAAAATAAGGGGTAGGCCGTTTAGGACAGAGATGAAGAGAAACTTCTTCACCCAGAGAATGGTGGGTGTGTCGAATGCTCTGCCCCAGAAGGCAGTAGCGGCCCAGTCTCTGGATTCATTTAAGAGAAAACTGGATATAGCTCTCAACGATAGTGGAATTAAGCGTTATGAAGATAAGGCAGGAACAGGACACTGACTGAGGATGCTCAGCCATGGGCGGCACGGTGGCACAGTGGTTCGCACTGCTGCCTCACAGCGCCAGAGACCCGGATTCAATTCCCGCCTCAGCCGACTCTCTGTGTGGAGTTTGCACATTCTCCACGTGTCTGCGTGGGTTTCCTCCGGGTGCTCCGGTTTCCTCCCACAGTCCAAAGATGTGCAGGTCAGGTGAATTGGCCACGCTAAATTGCCCGTAGTGTTAGGTAAGGGGTAGATGTAGATGTAGGGGTGGGTTGCGCTTCGGCGGGGCGGTGTAGCTTTGTTGGACCGAAGGGCCTGTTTCCACACTGTTAGTTATCTAATCTAAACAAAATGAATGGTGGTGCAGGCTCCAAGGGCAGAATGACCTACTCCTGCACCTATTGTCTATTGTCTACGGTCTGCAGGCAAATATAAACGCTTAAATGCAGGGAAATGGAGCGGAACAAATAGACAATCGGGATAATTAAATACAGGGTAATAGTGACTATTTCCAGCTTTATACAATTTGGGTCGGAGGTGATGTTGGGCAGTACCCTCCTTTCAAATTTCCAGATATCAATATCATGCCTTGGCTCGCACCTTGTCCATTCCCATAATTAGTTGTCTCCATGTTCCACTGCCTCCCAGGACAAGCTCTCACCTTCTGACGGAGTGCTCCCTCATTCTCATTCCAATTGTCCTTTCACCACATACATCCCCCTCATAGAAAGCATAGAAATCAGGAGACAACAGCTTTGCTTCACTTGGAGGTCGCCACTGATGATGTTACCTAGCCAGGTAATGAAATGTCTGGATATCAAACCTAAGCTCAGCGAGCAAACCTACACCCTACAACCCCCTCTCCTCACATCTTCCCGTTCCCTCCTACCTTCGCTTTTTCATGGAAAATAGTGTGGACTGACGTTGTGCCATTCTGATATTCTTGTGCTCACGAATGGGACTGAATGGCCTTCTGCTGTTCCACTTTACCATCTCTGAATGAGCTAAATTGCCTCCTCCACTTCCTCTGTATCATTCTCAAGAAGGCTTTTATTATTCAGTCATGGGATGAGGGCGTTGCTGGTCAGCGGCAATATTTATTGTCCATCCTTAATTGCCTGGAAGTGTGTTAAGTGTCAAACATATTGTTGTTGGTCTGTAGTCATGTGTAGTCGAGACCAGGTAAGGAAAGTAATTTCCCTCTGCAAAAGGCATGAACAAACACAGAAACATTCTGGGTTCATCATTAGACACTTAAATTCCCGAAAATCATTGAATTGAAGTTCCATCATCTGCCACAGTGGGATTTGCAGCAATACCCATAGAACATTATTGGTTGAGAGGATGAGCAGTCCAGTCATAATTCCCGTCCTGGACTGAATAAAAAATGGAAGTACTGTGGATGTTCTCAATCGGAAACAATAACAGAAATTCCTGGAAAAACTGAGCATGTCTGACAGCATCTGTAGAGAGAAATTAGAGGTGAATGGCATCCTGAAATAATGAGCTGAGTAGCATTCCTCTTTTGCTGTGCTGCTGGGTGTGTCTATGTCAACTGCAAAGCTCAGTACACTGAATTAAAAAGAATCTCCATGAAATTTTCAAGTCTCTGACTTTCTGTTCTCCCCTTGAGCAATATTTTAAATGAAGGCTGTTTGCAGTATTCCAAATAGTGCACCTATTCACTATCCATTAGTGAGATACTTCTCGATGCATTTTATACCGTTATCCAGCGAAACGGGCAGACAAATGGCAGATCATACAGGAAGTGAGAAAGCGAGATAACATAAATTAACTGGGCAAATTCTGGAGGAGGCATAATATGATCAAGACTTGGAGGTGTACACTTATGTTTGGGAAAGTGATTGGGCATTTTGGGCAGATTTGTAAAAAGGAAACGTACAAATTGGAATACGAACGTAAAGAGAAGTGAAATGTTATCAACCTTTATAATTGACCGTTTTAGCCACAGTTGGGGGAAAGAGACTGGATTTGAACTCATGAAAATCAAATGCCTTGCATTGGGTTAAAACTGAGCTCTGCCCACTCCTGAACATGACACTTTAGGAAGGATGACAATGCCTTGGATAGCCTATAGGAGGAGATTAAAAATCATCGGGAGATAGAAACAGGCCATTCACCCCCAGTGAGAGCTCGTTCTGACATTCAATGGCTTGGAACTGCTCACAGTTCTCCAACGGAGAACTGACCAGAATTGGCACCTGGGCATACCACACCGGCGCCATTACTGACACCAGGATTCCTGTTCCAGGTGCACAACACTGCTGCTGCAGACACCATTGACGCCATCTTCCTCCACCAATACCGCCAGAAGGAAGAGAAGACCAAAATGAAGATGAGACAGCAAAGATGTAAGAAGGATTCGACCGGCCTGGTGACTGAACCAAATTGGCCCAGGACCCTGTCAACGCCACAATCTTAAAACAAAAAAGTCATGCAGAATTGTATGAGGGAGTTTCACCAGGGCTCCATAGATGAACATGTGAAGTGAGACTGTAGAGGCTGGGATTGTTTTTGGACAATCTCACCAATATCAAGCCGGTGTTCTCCTCTGACCACTGACTCCTGCTGGTCAGCAAGGTAATGTGGAATCTGAATATGAAACTGCTGATCCCATTAAACATGAAATATCTCAAAAGGAGACTGATTAACAAGGTTAGATCGCATGGAATACAGGGACAACCAGCCATTTAGATAGAGAAATGGCTCTTGGATGGAAGACAGGTGGTGGAGGGCTGTTTTTCAGACTGAAGACCTTTAACCAGTGGAGTGCCACAAGGATCGCTGCTGGTTCCTCTACTTTTTGTCATTAAAATAAATGATTTGTATGCGAGCATAGGAGGCACAGTTAGTAAGTTCGCAGATGACACCAAAATTGGAGGTGTAATGGTCAGCGAAGAGGGTTACCTCAGATTACACCAGGATCTGGAGCAGATGGGCCAATGGTCTGAAAAGTGGCAGATGGAGTTTAATTCAGATAAGTGCAAGGTGCTGCATATTGGGGAAAGCATAACTTAGCAGGACTTATACACTTAATGGTAGCGTCCAAGGGAGTGTTGGTGCATAAATTGACCTTGGAGTGAAGGTTCTCGCTCCTTGAAAGTGGAGTCACAGGGTGATAGGATAGTGAAGGCGGCGTTTGGTCTGCTTTACTTTATTGGTCATAGTATTGACTGCAGGAGTTGGGAGGTCATGTTTCAGCTGTACAAGACATTGGTTAGACCACTGTTGGAATATTGCGTGCAATTCTGGTCTCCTTCCCATCGGAAAGACATTGTGAAACTTGAAAGGGTTGAGAAAAGATGTACAATGATGATGCGAGGGTTGGAAGATCTGAGCTACAGGAGAAGCTGAACAGGCTGGGGCTGTCTTCCCGAGAACGTCGGAGGCTGAGGCGTAACCTTATAGAAGTTTACAAAAATATGAGGGGCGTGGATAGGATGAATATGCAAAGTCTTTTCCCTGGGCTCGGGGAGTCCAGAGCTAGAGGGCATAGGTTTAGGGTGAGAGGGGAAAGATATAAAAGAGACGTAAGGGGCATCATTTTCACGCAGATGGTGGTACGTGTACGGAATGAACTGGCAGAGGATCTGGTGGAGACTGATACATTTGCAACATTTAAGAGGCATTTGGATGGGTATATGAATAGGAAGGGTTTGGAGGGATACGGTCCAGGTGCTGGAAGGTGGGACGAGATAGGTTTGGGATATCTGCTCGTCATGGACGTTTGGATCAAAGGGTCTGTTTCCATGTTGTAGATCTCTCTGACTCTATGACTCTATATCGAGTTTGAAAGTGGTGTAATCCAGGTGCTGGGAACGTTAAACACTCTCTTGTACGTGTGTAACAGTATATGTATGTGTGAATGAATGAATGTGGTGTGCGAGGGCATGTGTGTGTACACATTTGAGAGGGCGAGTGAATGAGAATGAGGGACTCACTGAATAAGTTCTAATTTGTTTATAACTGAGCGGTTTTAATCAGCAACATCAGAAGTAGCAATGTTAGGATCTGGTCTGCCTTCTTTAAATATTTTGAGGGGCTCTTGTGTGATCCGTAAAAGATTGGGTGTCCTTCCGAGATTTGTTGTATGTTTATGATTTGGGGTTGCATTTGCTGGACTCAAAGGCACCGAGTTGTGGGTGTTAGTTTCGCCTGGATTAAATAGTGTGTGGGAAAACAATGGCTTATTCAATCAAGAAATGATTTATGGGGGTGGAAGAAGTTGCCTTAAGGAGATTTAGAGAAGTTGAACACAGAAAAGCTGCTGGAATTAGCAGTAATTTGAAATTGTACCTATCTTCTTCCATGAGGAAAGGAGAGATCATTAGAATAATAGCTCAGCACTTATATTTGCTGGAAATGTCATCAGACCCTTTAGAGGGTACTACAGTTCAACTAAAAATCAGTTGCTTTATTTGGCAGGAATAGAAAATGAAAGGACAAAAATAATGACACTGTTGTAATTACGATTAAAAACTGAGAAAAGACTACAAGAAGGAATCGATATTACAGAACAAAAAGAAAAGGAGTGAGAAAGAGAGAAAGAAGAGAGAGCAAGAGAGAGAAAGACAGAGGGAGAAGAAAAGAAGGAAGAGCGGGAGTTGGAACTTCAGGAATTGACAGATCGAAATCAGACTTAATGGAGGGAGATGAAGGCTGAAGGTAAGCTTAGTCAGGAAGAGAGTGAGGATGTGCAACAGATGGTTACTATAGAACCGGTGAAATTCTGTTTGAACGCTTTGCCTAAATTTGATGGAAAGATGTCGAAGTGCTTTACTTTACATTGGTGTATGTGAGACGGTGAAAAAAGACATATTCGGTGCTTATGAGCTCTTGACAGAAGCCTACCGATAACAATTCAGGAATCGAAGGAGGGGCCCTGGTCAAACCTGCATTGAATTTGAAAGGTCCAAGCAAAGCAATTTTAAACAGCGGATGAGATCATTAAAAATTAAACAAATGGATGACATTCTTAGAGAAACGATTATTTCGGACGAGTTCATAAATTAACTTGCTGAAGTCATCAGAACTCATGTGGAAGGACAGAGAGTTAAAATGGCAAAATTAACAGATGAAATGCACCATAATTATGAGCTGGTTCATAAATCAAACTTTGGCTTCCAAAATCTGTTTCAAACCGTGAGGATTAGAAACTGGGGAAAAGAGAAATCCTCACGTGGAAAGGAAAAAGTAGATCTCGGTGACGACCATGCAGATTACGTAGCAGAAGCTGAAAGTGAAACCCTTGAAGGAGAAATAGAAGTTAATAAGCTCTGGTGTTATCTCCGAAATAAAGTAGGTCACATGAAATCACACTGTTGATGGTTTGCGAAAGGCACTGGAAGCGAGATGCAGGAAAATAGGAGAAGCCAGTGAATTTTGAGGAACATCATCGGATGCTAGAAATCTGCACCAGAATGAACAATATGTTTGGATGTTGGTTAAGGAGGAAATGCCAGATCTTCTTAAATGATATACCTGCAAAACTAAAGTTAACTCACTTAAGCCAGGTGCAGCAGGTAAAGAGGTTTACATTTTAAGAGTTACCGTATCCTCCATGAAAGAGAAGGAAATGTATCATTGAACAAATATTACAGAAAATATGTGAGTAATAGGCATTCACGGTGAGATGAAAAGTGCTCAATTATGTCAAGTGTGGTTGCATTGCCCAGTTAAGAGTGGAGAGGTTGTTGTAGAAGTATTGGACAAAGTGTCAGCTCCAGCAATATTATTTGACCTTACTAATACGATAGCTCATTCACAGGTGAGATTGCTGTCAACTGTGTTTGAAAAGCCAGTAGAAACTCAGGAAACAAAGCTAATGCAGGACACATATCCTGGAATTTCTCCGGACTGTGTGGTAACGAGGTCACAAAGTCACGAGTTGAAACAAGAGGGATGACAGAGGACGGAAATGAAAGTTGAAATTAAATTAGCAGAGACCTGATTTGATCAACTGGTTGACGCAAAACAGGAGCAGTTCGATGTCAAAGCAGATATCCTCTTTTCATAGAAATTAACTGAATTACAGCAGAATGATTAGAACCCAGAGAAATTATATCAAAAAGCCAATGGAAGAAACATCTAAATGTATTTAAATCTAAATCGATGTACATGGAATAGTGTATGTTAGATTAGCTTCAGATTGGTATGACAGGTCGGCGCAAAATCGAGGGCGAAGGGCCTGTACTGCGCTGCAATCTTCTAGGTTCTGTATGTTCTATGCATCCTGGTGTACGACGATCTTAAAAAATGATACTTCTCTGAGGAGAGGGAGAACATCACGTATCCAAGCAGATAAGAAATGGACACATGTTCCTTAATTCGTATTGAGAGTGGATTACAGAAATGGGTGTACTGCGTTAACGACCAGAAGGGGATATTTACGGGTAGAAATCACCTCAAGCAAATATACAGAAACAGTTTTACAGGACTGGATTGCACAAGGATGTCGTTGAATTTTGCCAGACATGAAAAATATCTCGTATAACCTGCAGCTTTATTTCACTGTGGAGTGTGACGAAGCTACTCCTTTAACAAGGTTATGCAGTCCTTGCTTTCTTCCTCAGTGAGGTCATAAACGAAACAGGCTCTGGAAAAATGAAGACTGAAGGGTTTCGTGCCAGTTTGGTAACAGCTGACACATACTGTTTTAGGCAGAACGATTTCAATGTGTGTAAAATGACGTTAGAGTGTCAGACGAAGAGTGAAGAATTTGTGGTTGCAGAAGTGGATAAACTCGCAGCTCCAGGAATATAATTTGTCCTTTCTAATGATATAGTTCCTTTACTGGTAGGAGTGCTTCCTCGTATGTTCAAAACGCCAGTGGTGACTCAGGCAATTTAAGTATTGCAAGTCACATATCCTGGATCTTTTCCTGCCTATGTGATAACAAGGTCACAAAGTCATCAGATGAAACAGGAGAGATCAAAGATTACCAATAAGAAAGTTGGAATGGAAGTAGCAGAGATCATGTTTCATCAGAATGTTGAGATAAATCCGGAGCAGACAGATGACAATGCAGACATCCTAACTCAGATAAATTAATTGAGTTACAGCAGAAAGATGAAACTTTAAAGCAATTGTATAAAACGGCAGACACAGAGAAGGAATCTGAATGTATCCTTGAATGTTATCATCCTTAAATGATGGCTTAATGAGGAAACATTGAGAATCAAATATTCTGGCATATTGAAAATGGGCAGAAATTCATCAAATAGTAATGCCAGTGGGGTATAGAAAGGAAGTGTTACGAATGACGCATGAACAACCATTTGGAAGTCATTTCAGAGTGAGGAAAATACAAGATAAAATCCAAAACATGTTACGGGCCAGGACTGTACAAGGATGTCGTTGGGTTTTGCCAGACATGTCATACCTGTCGAGTAATTTGAAAACCACAAGCGGTGATAAAACCTGCACCTTTAATACATTTTCCTGCATTTGAGTAACCTTTTAGAAGAATGTTAATTGATTGTGTAGGTCTCCTGCATCAAACTAAAAGTTGGAAGCAGTCGTTGCCATCTCTAATGTCTCTATCCACTAGAATTCCATAGGATGTTCCATTCTGTAATATCACAGCTAAAAGGATTATAGAGGAAATACTGAAATGTTTAACGAGATATGGACGACTGAGAGAGATACAGCCAGATCAAGGGTCAAAGCTTGCATCAAAATTATTCAAGGAAGTCATCGAAGCAGTGGTATGAAAGAATTCAAATCTGTTGCATCCCATTCAGAATCGCAGTGAGCTCTAGAAAGGTGGCATCAGAAAGAAAGACGATGTTGAGGATACATAGTCAAGATTATGCAGATGATTGGAATAAGGGAATATTGTGCTGTTTGAGATCAGAGTCGTACAAAATGAATCAACCAAATTCAGTATAATTCAATTCGGTTTTGTGTCTGAAGTGAGAAGACAGTTAAAAACGATTGAGAAATTAGTAAGACAAAAATAAGAGACCACATACTTCACTTTGTGTCACATTTTAATGCACGATTAAAGAGAGATTGGAACTTGGCTACATAACATTTAAAGATATCACAGCATGCAATGAAACACGAAGCAGGCAATAAATAAATAAAAATCAAATTTCAATATCGGCAATATGGTATTAGTGTCACTTCAAGTGCTACTTGAATCTTTAAAAGCAAGTTTTGAAGGACCTTTTCAAGTTGAAAGGAAATTGAGTGAGGTGAACTATGATAGGGACTCCAGACAGAAAGAAGTCTCACAGAGTCTGCCATGTGCATCTGCTTTGAAGGTATTTTGGCAGGGAAGGACAGCACGAGGAGAATGCGTTGTTGATTACAACAGAGAGGGAAGAATCAAATTCATATGAATGTGAATTTCTCATTACTCAAATTAAATTTGAGAATGGGGAAGTTTATTGAGTTAACTTTCAGAAGAAAATCGAAATGACCTAAAAGAGTTGTTAATATTACATGGGGAGCCAAGTCGAAATAAGCTGGAAATCTTTGACCTCATTGAGAACGATGTTGAAATCGGAGATGCTGTTCCAGTAAAACAACATCATTATTGGCATTACCCTCTCAAGTTGGCATAAGTCCAAACGGAGGTTGGATGCATTGTCTGAGATAACATATCGATGTCAGCCACAGTTACTGGAATTAACCCATAGTAATGGTGCGAAAACCGGATGGCACCCAATGGTCATGTGTGGACTATCGCAAATTAAACGCATTTACAAAGACAGATGCATATCTGATTCTACGTTTGGAAGACTGTGTTGAGAAGTTGGGTCAAGCAACCTGTATTTTTAAGTTGGACTTGCTCAAAGGATACTGGTAGGCGCCTTTGTCATAAAGTGCAAAGGCAGTTCGGCTTTTCTTACGCTGACTGGATTTTATTAATTTAAAGTCATGCAATTTGCTATGAATAAACGCGCCAGGCACATTTCAGAGACGAATAAGGTTGCCAGGTTATCCAACTGTGTCATTTATATTAATGACCTGGTGATTCTTACTCACAGATGGAAGGAACATACGCAACATTTATCAGACTTGTTTGATCGACTTCGGAAGGCATGTTTGTAGATAAACCTTATGGTAAGGGCATTTGCCAAAGCCCAAGTTATCTTCCTGTGCCATGTTATTCGACACGGACACATTCCCATATCGTTGACAAAAAGAGCAGTACTATGGTTCCTGGGATTGCGTGAAATTTATCAAAAATCTGTCTCACATTTTCGCAGTGTGGCTACTCCACTCACTGAATTGCGAAGGAAAGGCAAGACGGTTTCGTGGACAGCAGACGATCACAAAGTGCTTCACAGCCTGAAAGTATTAACTTCTCCCCGACACTCGCAAAATCTAATTGTGCAAAGTCATTCAAGTTGTCTATTGATGCAAGTGTCGGTGTGGTGCTCTTGCAAGAAGATGATGAGAAGGTACAGAGTCTTATCGGGTATTTCTCGAGGAAGTTCAAATTTCATCAGCAAATATATTCGACAGTTGAGAAGGAGTCGTTGACCGTGATGGTGAAATTACAGCATATCAGTGTTGATGTTATCAGCAACATATCTGAGACAATCATCGAAACTGATCATAACCCATTGAGGTTTTTGGAGACAGTTAAGGACAAAACAAAACAGTCTGTTTAGTTGGAGCTTGTTGTCATTGCAATTCAATTTGAAAAATGTGCGTGTGGCAGAAAGTGAAAACATGATTGCTGATTAATTGTCGAGACGTGAATGTGAAACGGCAGCAGTTGGTGGCAGGAATACTGCAGATTGAAACGATGTATGGTTGTGCATTTTTGTATCGTTATTTTCAATGCAATGAAAATTAGTGTTTTGCTGTACCAACAATTTTAACGCGTTTTAAAGGAGGGCATCTTTGGATATTGATCGTTCACTATTTTTTAAATGGGGAGGTGTGACGAATCTGTTCCGTTAACAAGGTTATGGAGTCCTTGATTTTTCTTCAGAGAGGCCACAAACAACATCACGACTCTGAAGAACTCGAGGGTGAAAGGTTTTAAACCAGTTTGATAACACCTAACAGATACTGCCTCAATCAGAAGCCGTTCAAGTTAAAAACAACAGTTGCACAATGAAAGGGGAGTGGCCAATTCTCCCATATCACTGTTTGTCTGGTTTGTGTTTTTTTGAGCCGTCGTGTATAGAAAGGCTGCTGGACTCACAGAAGCAGGTACTGGCTGGTATTCTCTCTCTCTGACTTTGATGCAATCAGACTTTGTTTCACTTTCCCTTTTGTGCCAAGAGATATTTATGTGAATTGTTGCAAGGATCTGTCACAGCATTATTAATTTCGGATAGTCTGTTGGGTTTTCAGGGAGGACAGGTTATTTAGTAATCTATTTTCCATTCTTTGCGCTTCCTTCAGGAATCTTGTCAGTAAATTTGATTTTACTGAAAACTAAGTGGTTTGACGAACTGATTCTGTCCTGGAATACTGACTTTAAAGGTGCTTAAAACCACGAGCAAAGTTATGGTCTGGCAAACTTCTTGAAGTGTTCGAAGAGTTCTGCCTTGTACTAAACAGGAGTTACTCAATTTTTTCACAAGATATGGATTACGCGCAGAAATAAAATCAGAACAAGTGACAACATTGACATCAAAATTATTCAAGGAAGTGTGGACAGTTTAGTAATAAAAGAATTCAAATCCACTGCATACCATCCAGAATCGCAAAAAGAACACGAAAACTGGCGTCAGATATTAAAGACAATGCTGAGGTTTTATCGTCAAGACTAATGAGAAGACTGAGATTTCCACCTTTTGTGATCTGACAAGCACCAAATGACAAGACCAAATGCACTCAATTTGAATCAGTTTGTGGATAAAAATTGAGAGCACCATTGAAATTGATGTAGCAGAAGTTGATAATTCAGAATTCAGAGACCACAAATTTGGACTATGTGTCAGATTTTCAGGAATGATTAAGTAGCGTCGGGGAGTTGGCTGGACAGCATTTAAAATGATCACAGCATTCAATAAAACGATAAGCGTATAAGCAATCAAAAACTCACAAGTTTGCTGTCGACGATGAGTTGTAGGGTTACTTTTAGTGATGGGTTAACCTTTTAAAGCAACTTTTAGTGCACCTTACCAAGGCGAAAGGATTATGAGTGAGGTGAACTATTTGATAAGAACTTCACAGAGAGTCTTTCATAATGTGCGTCATGTGACCACAGTAAAAAAGTTGAAGGTGATTCCTGTATCTTTAAGAGACAGTGAAAACAATTTTGACAGTGCAAGTTTGCAGGCAACTGTCATGTTACTGACTTGCAGTCTCATTATGTAATGGAAAATGGAAAATATGTAACATTGGCCAAAAACTGGATATCTCAGTTCTTTTGATCAACATCTGAATTTAATCAATGAGTTTGAATTATGCCTTAGGATACGAAAACCAAATCGAATTTAAAATTTGCTTGTTTGACATCATTGAACCAATGAGACGATCCGATGTTTTGGGTATGAAAAAAGGAAGTTTGGACCGTTGGTCAGAAAGAGCGCCAACTGCAACTGAAACACTGCTATTCACTACATTCTCTGTAAAATGCACATTTTTAATCTGAAACTTCTTTGTTACATAAGACTGAAGACAACCAATGGAGATCTACAAACGGAGAAAAATTGACGGCGGAGAGGACATCCACTGTCTGCTTTTGAAATGTAAGTTGATTTAAACTTTATACAGGCTTTCTTCGATCAGGACATTGTTTTAGAGTGGGAGGTAGATAAACAATCATTATGATAGAGGAGGCTCAGGGTTGTAAATAGTTATTTCATATTGACTTTAAGACTTTAAGTTTTTTTTTGGTAAATAGTAGAATTTGCCTACTACTCTGTAACTCATACTTTAAAAGATTACGAGACGAGCTCAGCTTTTCTGAGTCTCTTGTTAAATTAGCAGATTGTTTTAGCGCCGAATTATAAGAAACTACAATTGGAGGAAAGCCAATGGAGACTGTGATACTGAAAATAACACAGAGTGAAGAAACAAGTTCAGAGGAATTCTGAATTGTGCATTCCACATATTCAATTGGACAATGAAGAAGTTGTCAAATATTGGGTTAAATTACTGAGTTACCTTCCAAAGAAAACGGAAATGATATGAAGGAGTTATTATTGTCGTATTGGCTGATATATGGAAAATCGTACCAAATGTTAGGAATATATATGCTCCACTCACTGAATTACAGCAGAAATATAAGAAATTTTAATTTACAGCCAACCGTCAGAAGTCATTTGCCAGCCTGAAAGTTGTGTTCACCTTGTCACAGTATTAGCCATGCAACATTTTAGGAACATCGGACTGGGATATCACAGCAATTACAGAAACATGGCTCAGGGTTGGGCAGGCCTGGCAGCTTCATGTTTCAGAATAAAAATGCTCGAGGAACGATAGAAAGGGATTCAAGAGATGAGGGGAGCGGCGTTTATGATTGGGGATAGCATTACATCTGTGCTGAGGGAGGATATTCCTGGAAATACATCCAGGGAAGTTATTTGGGTAGAACTGTGAGAGAAGAAAAGGATGATCACCTTATAGCGATTGTATTATAGACTAGTGAGAGGGAAATTGAGAAACAAACTTGGAAGAAGATGTCAGCTATTTTAAGAATAATAGGGTGGCTATGGTAGGGAATTTTAACTTTCTAAACATAGACTGGGAAGGCCATACTGTTAAGGTTTAGACGGAGAGGAATTTATAAGTGTGTAAAAGAAAAATTTCTGATTCAGTATGTGGATGCACCTACGAGTGAAGATGCAAAACTTGACCTACACTTGGGAAATAAGGCAGGGCAGGTGACTGAGGTGTCAGAGGGGGAGGACTTTGTGGCCAACGACCACAATTCTATTAGATTTAAAATAGTGATGAAAAAGGATACACCAGGTCTAAAAGTTGAATTTCTAAAATGGAGAATGGACAGTACTGACAGGATTAGGCAAAATTTTCAAAAGTTGTTTGGGGGCAGATGTTCGCAGGTAAAGGGACAGGTGGAAAATGGGAAGCTTTCAGGAATGAGATCACGAGAATCCAGAGAAAATAGATTCCTTTTAGGGTGAAAGGAAAGGCTGGCAGGTACAGGGAATGCTGAATGACGAAAGAAATTGATTTTGGTTCACAAAAAGTAAAAAGCATATGTAAGCTATCCACAATATTGATCGAGTGAAACCTTAGAAGAGTATAAAGGCAGTAGGAGTCGACTGAAGAGGGAAATCAGGAGTGCAAAAAGGGGACATGAAATAGCTGTGGCAAATAGAATTAAGGAGAATACAGAGTTTATACAAATGCATTAAGTACAAAGGGTAACTAGGGTGAGAATTGGTCCCCTCAAAGATCAGCAGGGTGACCTTTGCGTGGAGCTGTCGAAAATGGGGAAGATAATAAACGAGTATTTTGCATTAGTATTTACTGTGAAAAAATGGATGGAAGATGTCGAATGTAGGGAAATAGATATTGCCTCCTTTCAAAGTGTCGACATTACAGAGAAGAATATGTTGGATGTCTTGAAACGCAAAAAGGTGGAGAGATTACCAGGTCCTGATCAGGTGAAGCCCAGAACTCTGTGGCAAACGAGTGAAGTGATTGCTGGGCCTCTTGCTGAGATATTTGCATTATCAAAAGTCACAGGTGAGGTTCCAGAAGACTGGAGATTGGCTAACGTTGTGCCACCATTAAAGAAGCGTGGTCAGACAAGCCAGGGAACTATAGGCCATTGAGCCTGAAGTCGTTGGTGGGCAAGTTGTTGGAGGGCATCCTGAGGGACAGGATCTTCATGCTTTTGGAAAGGAGAGGCCTGATTAGGGATAGTCAGCATTGGTTTGTGCGTCGGAAACCATGTCTCCCAATCTTGATTGAGCTTTTTCAAGATGTAACAAAGAGGATTGTTGAGGGCAGATTGGAAGATGTGATCTAAAAGATCTTCAGTAATGCGTTTGACAAGATTCCCCATGGGAGAGTCGTTAGCAATGTGAGATCTCACGGAATACATGGTGAACAAGCCATTTGAATATAGAACCGGCTCAAAGTAGAAGACAGAGGGTGGTGGGGGAGCATTGTTTTTGGTATGCTTTCTTTTATTGTTCAGAATATTGAGTACGGGAGTTAAGATGTCATATTGCATCTGTACAGGACATTGGTTAGTCCATTGTTGGAATATTGTGTGCAATTATGGTTTCCTTCCTATCGGAAACATGAAAGCGTTCAGTTAAATTTAACAAGGATGTTGCCAGGGTTGGAGGTTTTGAACTGTAGGGAGAAGCTGAACAGGCTCGGGCTGTTTTCCCTGGAGCGTCAGACGTTGAGGGGTTACCTTACTGAGAGTTAAAATAAATCATTAGGGGCATGGATAGGATATATAGACCAAGTCTTTTCCAAGGTATCAGCGAGTCCAGAACTAAAGGGTATAGGTTGAGGGTGAGAGCGGATTGATATAAAAGAGACCTAAGAGGCAAGGTTTCACGAAATGGGTGGTACATGCATGGAATGAGCTGCCGGAGGAAGTGTTTCAGGCTGGTACAATTGCAACATTCACGAAGCATTTGCATGGGTATATGAATAGTCAGGGTTTGGAGAGATACGGGTCCGGTGCTGGCAGGTGGGACGAGATGGGGTTGCGATATTTGATTGTTTGGACGGGTTTCACTCCATGACTAATTACACAAAGCCATTCAAAGTGGCGAGTGATCTTAATGTTCGTACTGTGACCTTCTAGGAAGAAAACGAGAAGGTAGAAAGACTGATCAGGTATTTCAGCAGCAGATTGAAAATGCATCAGCAGAAATATTCGACAATGGAGAAGGAGACCTTTATGTTACCAGTAACGTGTCTCAGTTAATCATATAAATTGATCATGACCCATTGAAGTTTGTGGAGAAATGTAACGACAAAAATTCCAGACGTTTCGGTTCGAGCTCCTTCTCACAGGCATTCAATTTGAAAGTTGTGTATGTGCCAGAATGAGCAAACATGATTGCTGACGCATTGTCAAGGCTTGAATAAGAACCAGACGCATTCAGTGGATGGAGTAAAACAGACTGAAACAGAAATAGTAGTGCATATTTGCATCGTTATTGCCAGTGCAATATCCATATGTGTTGTAGTTCACTGACAGTTTCACATAAAATGATTTTAAAATGAAGCCATCATTGGATATTTGATATTTCATATTTTTGTACGGGAGGAGGAGTAGTGATGTTGATTTTTTTTTACAAGGTTGTGCTGTCTTTTGTTTTTAACATTGTCACACACACACAAAAATCATGCTTTGAAATAGCAACGCATCTCGGCACAGACACCAAACCAATCGGAGCCACACTCTCACGCTCATGTTGAAATTAATTTTGTGGCTTCACACAAAAACCTGTATGATCTGACAGAAACGTCTGTTACACACGCACATACAAGTACATTCAAATGCATTTACTGAGGCACAACTACAATTAGATATAGACAAAGAGAGACACTCAGAAACAATAAGAGACACATGTACAGAGAGGTACAAAGTGATCCGGCTGTGGGCACAGAAAGATCTTGACACACTGTCAGACAGCTCAACAAACCACTCACCTGCTTAAACATGAGCACAGTCAGGCAGAGACGCACTCCACACTCACACAATAATATACCAATACTCAGAGACGCACACATATGAAATCACAGAACAATCGTGACATGCTGACAGTAACACCGACACACCCATACACCCCCACACCACAAAGTCATCGGAAGGGATCTCCACAAACAGCATACACACAGATACAAACACAACAGTTGCGTGTGTGCAAAACAGACACAGGTAGACAACCACACAGGCACAGACATCTACACAGACATAAAGGCACTCAACTTCAGGGAAACACTCTCATACAGACTGAAGAGCATTCCCAAACACATCGCTGACAGGAGAGATGAATGGCCTGCTGCTACTAATTGACTATGTGCCCCCGTATTTGTCAATCTGTCAGTCAATCAGAGATAGAAGCCTGTTCATCTCTGACACCTCCCTCCCCTTCCTGAACCTCGACATCTCCATTAATGACGACCGACTTGACAATGACATTTTTTACAAAGCCACCGACTCCCACAGCTACCTGGATTACACCTCTTCCCACCCTACCTCTTCCAAAATGCCATCCAGTGTACCCAATTTTTCAGCCTCCACCGGATCTGCTCCCAGGAGGACCAGTTCCAACACAGAACTCAGCAGATGGCCTCCTTCTTTAGAGATCACAATTTCCCTTCCCACGTGGTTAAAGATGCCCTGCAACGCATCTCGTCTACATCCCGCACCTCCGCCCTCAGACACCACCCCTCCAAACGTAACAAGGACAGAACGCCCATGGTGCCCACCTTCCACTCTACCAACCTTCACATAAACGAAATCATCCGCCGACATTTCCGCCACCTCCAAACAGACCCCACCACCAGGGATAAATTTCCCTCCCAACTCCTTTCCGACTTCCAAAAAGACTGTTCCCTCCGTGCCTACCTGGTCAGGTCCACGAACCCCCCCTACAACCCGCCCTCCCATCCTGGCACTTTCCCCTGCCACCGCAGGAACTGAAAAACCTGCGCCCACACCTCCTCCCTCTCCTCTATCCAAGGCCCTAAAGGAACCTTCCACACCCATCAAAGTTTTACTTGCACATCCACTAATATCATTTATTGTATCCGTTGCTCCTGTTGCGGTCTCTTCTACACTGGGGAGACTGGGCACATCCGAGCAGAGTGCTTTAGGGAACGTCTTCGGGAGACCCGCACCAATCAGCCACACCACCCCGTGGACCAACATTTCAACTCCGCCTCCCACTCTGCCGAGGACATGGAGGTCCTGGGCCTCCTTCACCGCCGCTCCCTCACCACCAGACGCCTGGAAGGAAGAACACCTCATCTTCCGCCTAGGAACACTTCAACCCCAGGGCATCAATGTGGACTTCAACAGTTTCCTCATTTCCTCTTCCCCCACCTCATCATGGTTCTAAACTTCCAGCTCAGCACTGTCCCCATGACCTGTCCGGACTTGTCCTACCAGTCTATCTCCTTTTCCGCCTATCCACTCCACCCTCTCCTCCCTGACCTTCATCCTCTCCCCCACTCACCCATTGTACTCTACGCTACGTTCTCCCCACCCCCACCCTCCTCTAGCTTACCTCTCCACGCTCCAGGTTCACTGCCTTTATTCCTGATGATGGCCCTTTGCCCGAAACGTCGATTTCGAAGCTCCTTGGGTGCTTCCTGAACTGCTGTGCTCTTCCCGCACCACTAATCCAGAATCTGGTTTCCAGCATCTGCAGTCAACGTTTTTACACCGTGATGACTGGTGACCCATTATGCTTCCCCTGTCCCCATCAATCCCTGGGTGATGTACTGAGATCCATGTGATTATACTGCTGGAATCCTGGACGTACATATGCAATTCCTGCGCTGGGAGCACTGCAGTTGTTTTGCTGAATGACTAAGTGAAGAATTTCCTTGACCAGTTGTTGCGCTGCATTCTTGAACTTCTCTCTGAACTTGGACAGAGTCACTGCATAAAATAATGTGTTTGTGTTACAGCCGAAATCCTTCAGCATTTCTGCAACAAACGTAAACTGGGTTCTAAACCTGTTCCTACAACGATTTCCTCCTTTAATCTGGAAGTGTAAGATATTTGCACCGTACGCTAACCACAAAATTATGAAGCTGACTGGTATGGTGATGAGGTAAATAACTGACCTCCTCCAGCTTTCCATCTCTGCATCTTTGTGACTCCTTCCCCTCCTCTAACCCCTCAGGCTCTTGCGGATTCGACTGGCCACTAAATTGTACCTGACCGTCAGAGTGTTCAACAACAGAATTAACATGAATGGGATGAAAGGGGTTAAAATGTAACCAAACCACCTCAATCCAAGCTACCTGGGATCAGTAAAATAATTTGACTTTATATAGCAGTGTATTGGAACATCGTCAACTATCCTCCCAGGTTTATACCGAAAACAGGAGAGAATGTCCTTTGAAAAGAGCAGAATGCCAGTTGCAGCCAGAGTCACGACCAAGGCTTTCTCTCTCCAACATTTCCTCTCCATTTTCAGGCAGCAAATGGCAACAAAATGATCAAAGGAGAAAAGGACAGTGAACCAAACAAAACAATCTGCCGCTGTACGAGCCGGGACAGCGACAGCACTGCACACAGTTCAGGAAACATTTTGGGAAGTCCAAGTATTTGAATCGCCACAGCATGATGTTTGTGAGAATGAATAGTAGATCTGATGTTGTCACAGCCAACAGGCAGCGTCATGTGCAGTTGGAGAGGCCGCATTTTTCACGTGCGAGAACCAAAATCACCCGGAAATTGACTAAAGGAGTCGATAAAATGGAAATCAGAAATTAGGTAAAAACCTGATGAAGGGCTTTTGCCCGAAACGTCGAGTTTACACCTCTTCGGATGCTGCCTGAACTGCTGTGCTTTTCCAGCACAACTCTAATCGCAAATTAGAAATTGCCATCGTGGCCTAATTTGTTAGATGAAAGGGATGGGGTTTAGAGTAAATGTGAGGAATGTGTTCAACCAAAGCATGGTGGGGGTCTGTTAATTAGGTTCCTGGGAGGGTCGTGGTATCAGGAAACCTCACAAACTTTTAAAACTCCCTGGATGAATAATTGAAACTTCATAACATATGAGGCTACGAGCATATTGCTGGAAGCCAAGACGATCGCAGATATTGTGTAGCATTGATAGCACAAACTTAATTGTCCAAAGGAAATATTCTGTCTTTTTTTTAATGATTCTGAGAAGCACTTCAGGGAGGCAGGTTGGGAAGTGAACCATTTTAATGAAATAAATGTAAGGGCTTTGAATGCTGAAAACATGTGATGGCCCTCATCCACAGATTCAATCAATAAGCACATCGACCTGGACCCAATATACCGGCCACTGCAGTGGACAGCTGGACCTGAAAACCAGAAGCGGCAGATACAAATCACGATAACTGCCGGACGAAGCATCACAGAAGCGCTTCACAGTGGCTCCAAAGCACTAAGGATGTCACCTCGAGAGCGGATGAAACATCTGCAACACAAATTCCCAGCTCGGCGAACAGAACCACAACAATTAGTAAATGCAGTACTCCAATCCATGTAAAATAAGATCCAACATAATAAAAATCTAGTATCTGACTCTCTCTTGTGTTCTGATTATGTCAGGGGCAATTAACATTTCAAGTGATAATGTCATTACCCAGCAGGTCAAAAACAGTGCAACTTTTCAGAACATTTGCTTTTAAAAAAACATGTTTTAATAATTAGAATAACTAAACAAGGATGCTGCCTCAACTGCTGTAATAATCTAATTGATTAATTCCTGATTTCTAAACTTAGTTAAAAATCATTCCTCCGCAAGAATTACTTCACACATTGTTAAAACTATAGAGATACAAACACTTCTTCATGGAACAAATGGAAGGTCCTCATTGCACTCTGGAATTCACTTTAACACTCCACAGTATTGCAATTATCCTTCAAGTCCAGATCCAGGTTCCCATGAAATGAGTTGTGGTTTGATACCTCAAGCTCCCAGCGAAACTGGGCAGTGAGTTCAAGACACCCCATCACCTTTTGAATGAAACGGTCGGTCTCGTGTACCCTATAATCCTTCCATAAATTTGTATTACTCTGTTTCTCCTGATAAATGTTCCTGTGTTTGGCGTGATCGGTCTCCGTCTATGACCCTGATTATTTTGATGACTTCAATCACATCACCTCTCATTCACCTCTGTTCAAAGGAAAATGACCCAAACACTGTCCATCTTTCCTTAATTCTACAGTAATTTCCACATAATGGCAAAATTTTTATAAATCTCTTCGAATCTGCCTCAGTGCAATTCTGTCCTCGCTGCTAGGTGGTGACAAAGTCCTGTTCATAAAACCATAGGTGTGAGCCACCCAGTGTCTCAAGTAGTTCTCGTGCTACAAATCTTGCGGCGGTGAGGGAATTTGTTTTGCGTTGGCTCTGTTGCAGTGTGAGAGATTCCTATTTTGGTAGAGGTAATATGCAATTTCTTCTAAGTCTGGATATGTGATCGGTAGCGTAAAATGTTTCTGGAGAGGTATAGTTGGGGCATAGTCTGATTGAAGTGTGGTGTCAGTTAATCAGTTCATTGGGCGTTAGGATATGTGGTTAGTACCCTCACTTCTGTTCTGATACCAACTGATTAATTACAAAACAAGCCAGACCCCCAGAACGAAATCCAGTTTGATGGATTAAAATCTTATGTCTTTTCATTTAACAAAGTGATCTCTTGCTGAATAGTAAACGCAAAATGCTGCAAATATCTCGCCCACGTCAAAAACAAAGTTTATTTCAAAAGGAATGACAAAATATTAGAAAGCAAACTCTCGACTTTTCACACAGATTCAAAGAAAATGATTATGCAGTGTGTATAATTCTCATTAACCTCAAAACAATGCGTAGATGAAACGAAAGAAAGCAGCTTAGTACTTAATATAAAACTGTTCTATCTTTCCAAAGAAAATACCCCTCGTGTCATATTCACACCAGGGTTTCTGGATCTAACATTTGCTCAAATGACTTGTGCCTGCCACTTTTAAAGTGAAGCTGCTGTGAACTTCTTTATGGAACAACCACAAAGTTAATTGTGAATGTACTCAGCGTTAAGTAATCTCTTCAGAGCATCTTTTCTCCCAATAAATCTGTCTCGGATGAACAGAAATTTTCACTCCAAGGTACGAAAGCTGACTAATTTTCGCATCCCCTTCTCATGAGGAAATTTTTGTGAATCCATCCAGTTTCAGAAAATAAAAAAGACTGAAACAAATGAGAAAAATGTTAAAAATTAAGCGATTTATTCTGAATCTCATATTGCTGACCTCTCCAGCAAACCTTTAGATACCATTGATACCATGCTGGGTGATAAACAATAATTTAAAAAAAACACTGTAGACTCGTGCACAAAGCCATTCAACCCACTGCCAGACTTTTAAAAAACGGTTTTGAAACAAATTGCTGTTGTTACAGGAATACCTCGAAGTTTAATGTTAGCATCAGAAGAACAGAGTAACCGACAGCTTATTCGTTCAAAAAACAGAAAAGAAATCTCTTCCGATTTTGTTTTCTATTCTCGACATAAAAATACCACTGTATATAATTTTTTCAAAGAGACTTGCTTCCTTAATTCTATCGAAATTCAGCGTCGTCTCCGCTTGAATTGAGATTTCTGCAGGCTTGCCACAAGAGATTAATCATTACACCACGGAAAGTTTAATTTCCTGGGCAATTCCTGCAGAGTGTGCGATTGCTACCCATGCATCATTCTGAGTAATAGCATTAATCCTCAGAAAAACTCGGGCGATGTCAGATGTGTAAGGCACTTACCAGGAAATGTTGCAATCAGAATGTTCGTGTAAATGAATTTCCACATCTGATGAATTGAAAAGGTCATTTTCTGCAAAAATCTATTTGTACAAGCAATCTCTCTGTACGAAATTCCTAGGTGATAAAATTCCGAAGTCTTTCATTTATACCTGCTGATTCCTCTGGGGGACAATGACATGACAACGTGGTTCCAATCATTTATTTAAGAATTTGAACAAACAGGTGACAGCGGTGTGTTAACTCCGAGTTGTGATCGTTCATTTTTAGAACTGAGGTTTATTCGATGATTAAAATCCGAATCGGTCAACAGCAAACATGGGAACATGCATGTTGAGCCATTTATTGGAATCTCTACAGTGTGGAAGCGGGATAATCGGCTCATCGAGTCCACACTGACCCTGCAAAGTGCATCCAACGCAGACGCACCCGTGGCGCTGTGAGGCAGCAGGGTTAATTAATCAGTCCTTGTGGCACGCTATTTACTAACATTGACACCCCAATTCTATCCATCCAACTTGGAAATCTTATTTTACATCATATTGTTATTAACTTGACATTGACATTTTGAAATTAATTCCGGTTGAGAGTTTCTCAGAGAAATGTTCTCCTCAATACTGGGTTGGGACTTTCCTGTTTAATATCAGCTGTCGCATTATTGAAAAATAGCTGGTTACCAGAGACGACACATTGTAGGTCTTAACAAACTCAACAGAATTGAAGCGGGAAAGTGTAGAAAATGAAGAGCCTCAGGTCCTGCTCAACATTGGCATCAATAATGTTAGGTGGTGAAATAGCCCTTCAGAGGTCAGAATCCAACATTAATCATTCCTCATTTGTAAAAGCACAGCCTGTGACAGCAGTCTCTCACTGCCTTAGGCATTCAACATCTCCATATCCATGACATTCATCCTTTTTTATGTCAGCAAGGGCTCACTGATTGAGATACATTAATAGCCACAATCAGGGAACTCACATCCGATGAAGTCCAGTTGGCTGACCTCATCACAAATATTACCAGAAGGAAAAGCTTGGGGTTTCTGAAAGTCGAATTGAGCAAATCAGGCAAGAAATTGAACAGCTGATCCTTGGGTTAATCCAAGTGCTCATTTGATTATTGCAGGTGTGGCTGGAAATATTGGTTCCAAGGGGAAGATCGTCGGACATTTCATTTATTGGTGAGGGTTCTGTGGCTGGTGCGATCTTAATACATTGGAAGCGTGGTTTGCTTTTAATTGAATGTTACTTTTCTAGCCAGATCCTCATAAAATATGTGTGGGCGGCACGGTGGCACAGTAGTAAGCACTGCTGCCTCACAGCGCCACAGACCCGGGTTCAATTCCCGCCTTAGGGAAATACTGTATGGAGTTTGCACGTTCTCCACGTGTCTGCGTGGGTTTCCTCTGGGTGCTCCGGTTTCCTCCCACAGTCCAAAGATGTGCAGGTTAGGTGAATTGGCGATGCTAAATTTCCTGCAGTGTTAGGTAAGGGGTAAATGTATGGGTGGGTTACACTTCGGCAGGTCGGTGTGGACATGTTGGGCCGAAGGGCCTGTTTCCACACTGTAATGTAATCTAATCTAATCTTAAAGTGATAAGTTAGTTTTGAAACCTCACCTTTATAACTTATTATTTATGATGATGTGTTCGGTATTTGGACAGAGATACCACTTTGAAAGAATTAACTTATTACTTCTCACAGTCTTGAATTGATACAAGACCACAGATCTAAACACGCAGCAATGAAATATGCTTTCTCCAAATAGTACGTACACAATTCAAAAGCATGATTTTGCAATGTTATTGTATTGTGGAAGAGTGATCTCAACGTATTCGAATATTTTGCCAACATGGAGAATGAAGAAACTTTCTTCATGAAACGAAATAGAGAGTTGATGTATAAATGAGCAATGCTGGACTGAGGAACATTAACAAAGACGTTCTCAGTTGATTGGCAATGGCAAAAGAGGGAGAAATGTCTGAATGCATTGCAACAATTATTCAGGTGCTTCGGTATCAGCAAGAAAAAGGATAGGTGAGAATGGGCAGCCCTGCCTGACTCTGGATCTGGTCAGGAAGCCCTCTGATTCCCATCCATTGACGGCAGAAGCAGTAAAAATATCTGTTGCCATGCTGTATATCTCTATGACTCTACGAACTGTCAAATTCATTTGCTGAATCCTCCCCAAAACTCAATGTGGAAAACACATCTCAAACTTAGCTGTACAATATCCTGTCAAAGGTCTTCTCCTGGTCCAGGCTGATGAGGCAGGCCTCCATCTCCCCTGTCCTCTACGTAGGTGATCATGTCCCTCAGGAGAAAAATGCTCTCATCGTTAGTGCTGCCACTGCAGGACAGGTTTAATTGGTTTGAATCACTGATCCCAGAGGAGATCTGACCTGGTTGGTTATGACCTTAGATACGATTTTTTAATGTGCAGTCAGCAATGAAACAGGTTGCCAGTCGTCCAACTTGTCCTTCGAACTGTGGATGAGGGGCGAGATACCTTTTCTTGTGCATTATGCATTGGTCCTGGCCAATCATGTCCCACCGATTTGACCACAATTTGGTGGGAAAGCAGTGACCTCTGGGAATTTTACACATTTCTGAGTACTCAAAAGCCTTGTCAGCTCATTCAGGGAGAATGGCTGCTGTCGCATCTCCCCCTCGGTGCTGTTATCTAAGACCTCCGTGATATTGGGCAGGAATGACTGGGAGATTTGCAGTGATAGTTGGCTTCAGATCCTAGAGTCCAGCAGAAAAGGATTTGCTGATCCTCAGAATGTCAGTTTGAGAGGACATCAATGAGCCATCTTCTTCCTTCAAGCTGCTGATCACTGATCTCCCGCTGTCCATCTTCTGAAAGAACAATAATGCACAGGACTCACCCTACACGGCGTTGTGGATGATGGACCAGGAAGTTACCTTGAAGGCTTCTGATGTTAGGAGCAAGGCTTACTAAAGATTGGTCATAACATCGACCTCCATCGCCTGCAGTAGGCGTAGGTTCTGCATGCTCTTTTGGATTTTGGACAGCTCTCCCTGCTAAAGATCCTCTTTATATTCCCCTTGACTATCTCCCACTAGTCCGAGAGAGACTGAAAGAGGGATGTCACAGTTCTCCAAACTGTGGAATCCATTTTGAGCTCCTCTGTGTTCTCTTGGTTCAGCATTTTCACCATCAGGTTACACGATCGCTTGCTGGCCAGCAGGAAGCGGTGATCATGGAGGAACATCGGGTTGACGTCGGCGAATCTGCCCAAAACCGATCCAAGTCTCTCCAATCTAACAACACAGGTGAAACGTTCCAAGCCTGCGCAATTCCCCTTCAACCTTCCTTGTGATAGTTTCAAAAACGTTCATGCTGTTGTGTGCATTTGCTTCCAGGTTGGTTGTAAACTTCTTTCTTCTTTGCTCTCTCGTCTTCATCTTTACTTTCGTTTGCTTTTGGCCATGACGGTTGCTGAATATGGTATTATTGGTGTCTACAGCAGCAGCTTGATGAACTGGAACATGAATCCTGGTGTTGGTCGGGGTAGGCCCAAGTACACAATCCGATTATCTTGACCGATTACATTGTACTGGGTGTTAATGAGACAATGGAACTGAGATGTTAAATCAGGAAACTTGCCCCTTTGCCTGTCAAATTCAATCAAGTCAGACAGATATACAAGTCTTCATTTTGACTGAAAATTGAATGGATTGGTGATGAGATATTGCCACAAGATTTCGGATTGAAAAATACTTCTGAGTTTAAATAGAACTGTTCAGAGATGGTTACTTTAAAAAGATGACATCAAAATATTAAATGTTGTTTATGTACCACACTTTCTATGATAGAAACTGAATTTAAATTACGTTAAGTACATTGATACTTCAAATGGCTACTAAACAATTCTGATCGAACATGACCTGAATGACTGGCGAAAAAAAGGTCAGAAATCACACGAGAGCTTGTGCTTTCAACTGGACCTGTTTAATAATAGCTTGGTATCGTGTGACCTCTGACATTGTCTCCCCATTTCAATGCAGACACCTTCGCATCATAGCTAAAAAAAAGGCAGCTCAAATCATAGTGTTACCACACACACTGCAGAGAATCTCAGGACAAAGAAGCAGGGACCTTTGGAGTGGGAGGAACAGTTACAACTCCAATTCAACATGCCCTAATCAGGGATTCTAACCTCGTGCCTGGGCAAAGACATTTCAGAACTGAAAAATTACCCGGGCTTTTAGAGGCAAAAATTGAATTTGTAAAGCTGAATATTTATCGAACCTGTATATCAAAGATAATAAACCACGTCTCGTTAATCGTGTATGACGAGGCCCACGAAGTGAGCAGATCGACCAGACCATATGAGAACAAAACTGACAGGTGAAATTCTGAATTTCTACAGGGAAATGGCCTACACAACGATTTATCCTTTTGCCTTAGAATTTTTCAGGTGGAAAAACCAATAAGTAAAATTTCACTCATGTCGTTTAGGGAAAGAAAATGGAATCCTTACTTGATCTGGCCTGTCCGTGACTTCAGACCGACTGCAACATGGTTGACTCTGAACTGTCAAGAATTGGCAATAAATGCTGTTTTGACCAGTGATGCTGTCATCTCACAAAATACCACAAATGTTACGGCTGCAATGAAACAAATCCCTGGTTAGATCTCACTTGGTGAAATGTAAACAGATCCAGCAACCACACCTTAGTTTGGATACAATGGCATACAATGGGAGGGAATACAGTACAGATTTGCAAGAATGAGAGCTTAACTTTAGGGGTTTAGTTATAAGGAGAGGCCGGACAAATGTGGCCTTATTTCTGTCGAAATTGAAGACAGGGTGGATGAAGGTAAACTGTTTCCATTGGTTGGGGATTCAAGCACAAAGGTACAAAGGCTGCAAATTAAGGCCTGTGTGATCACGAGAAATGTTAGGAAGCATTTGCACACAGAGAGGGTTTTTGGAAATCTTTACGACAAACGACTGTGGATTAGGTGTTCATTTTAAATCCGAGGTGGATTTTCATTTTTGTTAAACGTAGGTATTAAGGGAAAGATACAAATGGAGGTGCATGGCGTTCTGCTGCAAATCAACCATTGCATGGTCGAACTAGCTCACGGGGGCTGATTGACCTTTTTCTACGTTCCTATGACTATTCGCCCAGAGCTTATCAAAGGCATTGACTTCCTTCCAAAAGGAGTAGCGTTGAGAAGTGGGCAGAGCTCCATTTCAACCCATCACAATCCATTCACTTTTCAAGAGTTCAAATTTGATCGGTGTCCCCCCCAACTGTGTCTGAAACAATGAATTGTAAAGATTTAATAATATTTTCCTTAACTTTGTATTCATTATCGACTTTGTACAGTTTTTTTTCAAGCCTGTTCAAACTGCCCAGACACTTTCCAGAGAAATAAAGTGTACATCTCCAAGCCTTGATGTTCTTATGTCACCTCCTGAATTAGGTAATTTAATTTACAGCATATCTCTTGTCCAGAAAGTTTAATGGTTTCTCACTTCTTACATTATCTGCTATTTCTCTGCCTCCTTCACTGGTTTACAGTATAAAATGTGTGTAGAAAGATCCCACTAATAGACAGCGATTAGCTGAAATATTTGGTATACTGCAAGCAGCCGTTATCTAAAATATTGTTCAATTTTCGAACAATTAGGCAGAGAATTGAACACTTCACTGACGGATTTTGTTTTTAATTCAATAGATAAAGCATTGCTAAGTTTTCAATGAGTGTGCTGCTGTCATAGACACACCCAGTAACAATAGAATAAGTGGAGACGATTCAACTCCTTCGCTTGCGTGTACCACAGGAACTGGAGGAGGTCATTCATCCCCTTCGCCAGCCTAAAGTACTGGAGCAGGAGGGCATTCAGCTCTGTATTCTCGACGCAATTGCTGGCAGACGTGCTGAACTTTTTTCCCAGCAAGTTCGGCTTTTCTTGCTGATTTATCGCATCCACAGTTCTTTTGGTTTTGTTCAGCCCCACCTCCAGCATGTTACATAGAAGGAAGCCATTCAGCATGTGGACGCAGTGTCATATTTAAATTATCACGGGACTGTCAATCCAGAGATCCAGGTAATGTTCTGGGGAACCGGATTCAAATGCTACTATATGTCGGATGGTGACAGTTGAATTCAATAAAACTCTGGAATTGAGGAGTCTAATGACCAAAAGTCCGAATGTCGGTTGAATCGTGTCCTTTACAGAGAAAAATGACCATTCTCATTTTGTCAGGACGACAATGATTCCAGGCACACAACAATGTGTTTGTCACTCCTCTGTCCTCTCGGCAATTAATGATTGGCAAGAACATGTTGGCTCGAACCAGTGACTGCTTTATTCCCATGAATTAATTTTAAAAAGCCCCGTTTGGGAATGATACTGAGGAAGTGGAGGAGGTATTTCAGCTCATTTTGAGTGTGTAAAGAGAAACAACAGAATGCCATTCATTCCCTCTCCTGTGAGTACAAGACCAGAAGGGAATTACATTAGTCCACACTGCTCTAAAAAAAATAGAGAGCAGGTGGGAGAGGGAGGTGTGAGGAGTAGGTTTTGTGTGAGGTGCCAAGACTGAGTAGTCAGTGATGTGGAGAAAGGTGATCTTGTGAGACAATGCAGTGTAGGAGGGTAGTAATTGTGCAGATGAAAGGAGTGACTTAATGTTGTGGTTTGGAATTCTGAAGAAATCAGAACATTTATTGGAAGCTAATTGGAAGGCTATGCCCATTTTCACCAACAATAACTAAAACAGGAAAACATTTCTGTTGAGTAATATTTAATCCTTTACCTAATCCACAGTAGTTAAACAACTCTCTTATTCTCTATGCAATCCAATCTCTTCCACCGGTGTTTAATTCTCTCCCGGATACTCTGTCTTTCACCTTCTCGCTCTCTCTCTCTTGAACTGTATTTAAGCCATTATCTGAATTCACTCCTCTCTATCCACTCCCCTGTATTTAAACCTCTTCCTATTAGGCTGCATTTAATCCTCCCCAATTCATCTTTAATTGCCCCAATGTTATTCTGCTTTTAATTCTCTCTATTCCCTTGTAATTAACCATTTCTCTCTTCCACTATATTTAACCTTCGTCCTATTCCTCTCTATTCAATCCTGTCACTGTTACTTTACATTTCATATTCTTACAATTACTCTGCACTCCACAATTTTATTTAAATTGCACACATGACAATCTTTAGTCCTCTCGTTGCATTCAACTTTCTGCACATTGCTCTCCAATTAACTCACATACTATTAGTCTTCATTTAATCCTCTGCGCTCTGTGTGTACACGTCTGCTTTTCCCCTGTGTTTCCCCTATCCCTGCTATCCTGTATTCAACCTTCTCCTCATCGCACTCGAGGTAGTTCATTCTCAATTACGCTGTAATAACTGTTCTCCATCTTCCTCTTAACATAATTCTCACACTGCTCCCCTGTAATCACCTCTGTTCGTATTACTCTGTATTTAATCCACTCACGTGTCACAGAGGCCAGGAATCCGTCATCAAGTCACTGCATCTTCGCTGACGTAGTATCTGTAACTGACCCAGCTTCCACAAAACTGCTTCCGAGAGTGAGCAGAATCCTGAATGTTCCTGTTTGTATCTGACAGCCAATACCCCCTGATGGTAATAGGTTTAGAGCCCCCGTCAGGGAACTCATTCAATTCGAGCCATCTAGCTGAACACATATTTTTTTCCCAGATGCCCCTGTACTTACCCTTTCCCTGGACCCCTGTCGTCAACACTGTTTCTGCCGACACATTTCTACCCTGTCATTTTCTGTCAAATCCCTCTTCTTCTTCTGTCTTTAACATTCCCCCATTCCCCTGTATATTGCTCTCTCCTTATTCTTCTCAACTAGCCCTCATGTCCATTTAATCGTCTCCCCATTCTTCTCAATTGAATTCTCTGTCTGCTACAATATTCAAAGTTCGCTGTATCTTTATTTAACACACTGTCTGTCCCCGGTGATCTTCAATTATTGTCACCACCCCTTCCAGAACATGAGGTCCGCCCAACAATAACTATACCTTGGTGTCCTGCGTAATCATTCCTCACACCTGCTCACACATTACCATCGCTTCTCTGTACTTCCACTGCTCTGGCTGGTGTTGTGACTGCAGATCCATTCCAAGGTCCTGGAGGAGCTTTGCATCAGCCCCACATGGTCAGACACTGTATTACTAATGGGTAAGATTGAGGCACAACATCATCATGAACAATACTATATTGATGCATGAATAGAAACAGTTCCAAGAAACAACAGTATTTACATATAAACATGAGCAGCTCTGATAGACGGCAACATTTATATGTGCACTGGAACAGATCCAACGCAATATAATATTTTTACATTAACACAAAAAGTTCCTTTGAACAATGATACGAACGTGTAAACGCAATCAACTCTAATACGCAACAATATTTGTACAGACCCAATCAGCTTCAGCATGCAACATTACATAACATAGATTATACATTATAAAATATAAAACTGTATTTATATCAAGAGTGTTGTGCTGGAAAAGCACACCAGGTCAGGCATCACCTGGAGCAGGAGAATCATGTTTCAGTCAGAAGTCCTTCATCGTCCATGATGAACAGCTTCTGCCAAAACGTCGATTCTACTGCACTCTGGATGCTGCGTGACTTACTGTGCTTTTCCAGCACCACGCGGTCGACTCTGAACTCCAGTATCTGCAGTCATCGCTTTCTCCAAATACTCTATTTTTGTATAACTTGAATGAAGAAAGGGAATGTCCTTTTCCCTAATTTGCAGATGAGACAAAAATAGGTGGAAGGCAAGTTGAAACATTGCATGCGCTTTCTTCGGTGTAGGGATAGTCATGCTATTCTTGAAGCACGTGGGGATTTCGTCTTGTTGGAGGGAGAGGTTGAAGATGTCGTGAATATTCCACCAGTTTGTTCACACAGCATCTCTGTGCTCACCCTGTGATTCCGTGTAGGGCCACTGCTTTCTTCGGTTTGTCTCTCAGAAAGACTGATCAGACATCTGAGGTGGTGACCAAAAGAACAGGAGTGTCAGGGGATGTTCGGGCCGGGGTCACTGCAACGCTGGCATTCATCTCAAACCAAGCATAGAAAGCACTGATTTTGTCAGGGAGGGATATGTCTTTGTCTGCTATCTTGCTCTGCATCATTTTGGATCCGTAATGTTGTTTAGGCCGTGCCATGGGCGGTTGGTGTCTGGTTGGTCGCATTAGCCTTGAACTTGATCCAGTAGTCCCTCCATTTTGGTGGTCATATCTGGATTCTCTGCGTTAGTCGGTGTTGTCTGCCTTAAATTGTGCCCATCTGGTATTTAGGCGGGAGTGTATTTCTTGGTTCATCCAAGGTCCACGATTGGGAAATACTCGGATTAACTTATTTGGCATGCAGTCCTCCATGCATTAGGTAATGAAGTCTATGACGTTGGTGTCATAATCATCCAGGTATTCTGCCGATACATAAACACGGTCAAAATCACTGATTCCTAGCTGTCCTGGAGACTGTCTTCCACAGCCTCAGACCAACATAGGACCTCCATTTGTGCATGGTCTTTTGATTTCAGCTTCTGCGTGTAAGCTGTTTCCACATGTAGGAGAGACTAGGACCTGAGTGAAGGGACAAAATTTGGAACATAGATGAGGATGAATTTCTTCAACCAAAGAGTGGTGAATCGATGGAAATCATTGACGCAGAGAGCTGTGGAGGGGAGGCCATCAAGTGGTTTAAAACAGAGATACATGGGATTTGGAATGCGGCCTTTGGTTGAGGGGAGAGTGGGATTGACAAACAGATCATTCATGATTAAATTACAGAGCTGACTGGATGGCCTAAACGGCCTGATTCTGGTCTTACATCGTTTGGTATAATGATCCAATTTCAAACAAAGTTTGTAAATGCACACAAACAGCTCTCACCTCAAACGATAATAATATATTATAGCCTTGGTTCAAACATGGAGAAAAGAGCTGCTGTCCTGCATTTCACTGAGAATTCCCTCCCTTGCTTAGTTCGTAAGACTTAGGTCTTTGAATTGAAATAACAGCTCAGCTTTCAAGGTTCCTGGGGTAAAGATACTGATATATACATCTTTTCCTGTTCCCATAAATACTGTATTGAGAGAAAGCAGTGCACCGTGACCCACTGAAGACTTCAATTGTCATTGTAAAGGAGAGCGAGTGTCATGATAATCCAGAGAGTAAACCACAACCAGCAGGAAACAGAAACCCCGCCCCCCCTACACCCACGTAGATACACACATGTACACACACACAGAAGGTTAAAAATCACACAACACCAGATTATAACAGAACAGGGTTAATTGGAAGCACTAACTTTCTGAGAGCTGCTCCTTCATCAGGCGGTTTTGGAGAACACAATTTTACGACACAGAATTTACAGCAAAAGTTTACAGTGTGATGTTACTGACATCATACATTGAAAAAAACCTTAATAATTTATTGTGGCTTTCATCTGTTAGAACACTGTGATACTTTCACTTCTTTCATGTATAAATCACAAAACCTTTGTTTTAAAGTTGCATTCTCCGGTTAACTTTAACAATGGGTGTTAGCTACAAAATTTTGAAGGTGTTAGCCCCCGTGTTCTCTGTCTTTGTCGTAATATTTAGACTGATTGTAAACTAAAAAAGTGAAATCACAGAGTTTAACATTAATTCATGCAGTTTCTGAGCAAAGTACAATGTAACTCTGCATTACGGTCAGTCTCCTGCGCTTGTAAACTTTGGTGCTGGGAAGAAAGACTTTGGACGTTTTGCTTGTTGGTGAGGTGTCTTGGACTGTTGTGATCTAAACACTTTGGAAACATCGGTTTCTTTTTCGTTGGATGGTGATTGTTAACGTTCTGGAGCAATATGCCGGCCATTATTGTGGAAGCTACCACGGGAGGTAGACAATCTTGAGTGAGAAAGGAAAGCAGCTGAAACACATCCTAGATCTGTAATGTCATTCTGGTTCTGAATCCTGGACTTCAGGATCAAACACTCCACTTATGCATCTCACACATTCAGGAACAGGGTTCTTTCTCAAGCATTACTTTTGAGTTTTGGGAGATCCTCAATAACATATGCATGAAGTGATGCAGTTACTGTCGAAACCTCACCTTTTCCATTTAGCCTTTTTGATGATGCATGATGTTTTTTTTTCAAAAACAGATTGGAAGAGTACGTCAGTATCTTGAACTGTTTGCAACCGGCCACAATGCATTCTTGAAGGATTATTTTATTACATCTCGCAGCATTGAACTGACACGAGACCGCAGATGTAAGAATGCAGTGATTTCTGACGCTCTCCACAAGAATTACGGACACAATGAGTTAGCATTATTGAACAATATCAGTGTACTGGCGATCAGTGACCATAAAATCTTGAATTAATTAATCAGGTGGAGAATGAAGAAATTAAGCAGAAACGTGATTCCTCAATTGAAATAAAGAGAACAATGAAGGCTTCGTGCAGAAATCGGCAATGAATGATAAAGCAATCTTATTAAAAAATGTAGTTAGTTGATTGGCAATGGTGAAACAGTAAGCAATGCCTGAATGAATTACAATAATTCACCCCTCCCTTGTGCAACAATAAAACAGAAAAGGAAAGAGTGGGAAGCATCGCTTGAATCCCAATCTTATCAGGAAGCTTTGTGATTCTGAACCATTTATTGAGACCGCACTTGTTGGTGGAGAGTTGTGAGATCAAAATGTGGATTCCCTCCCCAAAGCCGACTTGGAGAATCCATTCCACATGTAATTGTGCGATATCCTGTGAAAAGCCTGCCCCTGCTCCAGGCCGATGAAGTTGGCGTCCACCAGGCCAAGTTTCCCACGATAGTGCCCCTGAGGAGAGTGAGGCTTTCAGAGATCATTCTGTTGAGTAAAGCGCAGGTTGATCGGCATCATCACCACTTCCAGAGCAGTGGTTGGCGATGACCTTAGAAACGATTGTGTAATCTGCATTCAGCAGTGAAACTGGTCAACAGACTTCCCTCATACCTTGGAATTGTAGAATGGTGGGGTTGTGGAGAAAACTTTCTGCATGCATTTACACATGCTAACTCCATGAAAGTATAAGAATATTGCCAGTCTTGGAGTGTTTCAGCTGAAGGGAGAGTATGAATAGTCTGAGGTTCTTTTCGCCACAGCGTCAGATGTTGAGGTGTCACCATGTCAAAGATTATAAATCATGAGGGTCAGAGATAGGGGAAATAGCCAAGGACGTTTCCCCAGCATAATGGAGTCCAAAACTACAGATAATAAGTTTATGTTAGAGAGGAACGTTTTAAAAGGGACCTAGCAGGCATCTTTTTCACACATGCTTGGATTGAACTGTCAGACGCAGTGGTGGAGACTGGTACAATTCCAATATTTAAAAGGCATCTGAATGAGCAACCGTAGTGGCTTACAGGGTCTCGAGGCAAATGCTGGTAAATGGGATTGGATTCCTTTGGATAGCTGGTTTGCAGAATAAGTTTGATTTGATTTCGTTTGATGGATTTATTATAAGTTGCACCAAAGTACAGCGAAAAGTTTTGTTTATGAGCAGTACAAGCAGATCATCGGATATGAAGGTGTTCGGAACAAAAGATTTAGACAGAGGCATTCAGGTTACATTTCACAGTGTGTACAGCAGAATCAACATTTGGAAGATCAGCATTACTTGAGGCAGGATAGTCGATTCAATAGTCTAATAACATTCCAGAAGAAGCTGTATATGAATCTGCTGTTGCGCATGCTCAGGCCTCTGTATTTCTGCATGACGAAACACATTGTCGGAGAGCATTACCGAGTTGTGGACGGTCTTTTATGATGGTTACAACCTTTCCATCGCAGTGGGCTGTGTAAAAGGAATCCATGCTTGGAAGCTTGATTTCCATGGTGGACTCGGCTGTGCATACAACCTTGTGTAGTTTCTTATGGTCCTGGGTGGAGCAGTTCCCGTACTATGCTGTTGGGAGCCCAGAACGAATTCTCTCACAAATGTACCTGTAGACGTTGGTGAGGCTTCTTACGGACTCTCGAATTTCATGGAAAATAGGGTTGTTTCAGTTCTGTATGTCTCTATGACTCCGTGACACAAAGAATTCATTTACTTTTTCAGCAATTTCCATTCTCCCCCGTTTAAATTTGCCTGCTTGTGACTGAAAGGAGCTTCTGTCAGATTTCACCATTTTGTTTTCTTAATGACACTTATATGGAAACTTATACGTGGTTATGCCCTCTGCAACCTTAATCTCATATGCTATTTTCCCCTTCTGAATGAAACACTTGACCCTCCTTTGCTGACTTTTGAAGTGCCACCAGTCCTTACAGCCCTTCCTTTTTTGCATCGAATACTACCTCTAACTCCCCTCGTAAGCCATGTCTTGGCCATGGTTCTGTTTGCCAGACAGGAATAGACACCTTTTGTAGTTTAACAATCTTGTCGCTCAGGTGACGGGCACTGGGGTTGAAATTGGAAACAGGAAGATGAGGAATGATTCATCGCAGAGGTGCAATCAGACTCAGGATGGCATTGTGAAATGGAAGTCTTGTCTCATTAATCTACCCTGTCCACTCTGTCTTTAATCATCTCTTTTTACCCGTGTTTACCCCTCTTACTGCTATCATGTATTCAACTCTCTGTTCATGACTCTCGCTTTTGTCCCTTCTCTATTACACTGTCCTTACACCCTCGATTCCCTGTTAATGAAATGCTATCCCTACTACCCTGTAATCAACACTACCCTTATTACTTTGCATTAAATCCTCTCCCCTTTCACAAATGCTGTTTACCCGTCATCAAGTCAACTGTGTTTGTATTGCACAGTAATGACATTGACCCAGTTAACACAAAGCTTGTTCCGAGTGAGCAGAAGTCCAGTTTTCCCTTTTTTTATTTTTTTTTTCTTAAACCTTGCGCTAACTGCAGTCGGGTTTACTTTTCCCCAGCCCCCATGTTGTGTGTGCACATGTGTGAGACACAGTGAATTACACAAGGTGCACGAATCTTTATTCAATTTACACCACCAGGAAGAAAAGAAACACCCGAGTGACCAGTGACAAGCAGTGCCCTTCACATCAAAGGGCAATGCTGTGTGATCAAACAGGGAAGGGGAGGAAACACTGGTTATTCTTTTTTTCTTTTTAATTAGTGCTTGAATTAGGCAGTGCTTGTTATAAGGTATGAAAGAAACAACTCCATAGAGGCCAGCATCCCATCACCAAGTTACCATTTATTCACACATGGGCAGTTCTTGATACTGGTCCACCTCCGACAGAGCCAGCTCTCAGAGAGAACAGAACCCTTGACACTCCTATTTATTTATTTTTTCTTTCGTTTTTTACAAAATCGCAGACACTCCAGTTTACTTTATTTCCCTCGTGCTTATTTTTTCCCCAGCTCCCATGCTGTTTGTGTAGGTGTGAGACACAGTGAAAGACACAAGGTGCACAAATCTTTATTCAAATTTCTACCACTAGGAAGATAGGAGACCACCCGGGTGGCCATTGACAAGCAGTGCCCTTCACATCAAAGGGCAATGCTCTGTGATCAAACAGTGAAGCGGAGGGCAGAGAATAAATCAATATAGAGTTGGAGGGTGAAACAATGCACTCCATTCCTTGCGGCGCCCACCTCTCCTTGAAAAAACTCCAGGGTGTTGGTGGACACTGCGTGCTCCTTCTCCAAGGACACCCGGGCCCTAACGTAACCGCAGAAGAGGAGCAGGCAGTCGGCCCTTACGACCCACTGCACGGCCCGCTGCTTGGACCTGGTTATGGGCAGTTTGGCCAGGCCCAGGAGCAGACCCACGAGGAGGTCTTCAGACCTGCCCTCCCTCCTCCGCACCGGGTGCCCGAAGATCAGGAGAGTCGGACTGAAGTGGAATCAAAAGCAGAGGAGGAGGTTTTTAAGAAAATCAAAAAGGGAGTGCAAACGCCCACACCCAATATACACGTGGTCCACGGACTCCACAGTGCCACAGAACAAGCAGTTGGGTTTGACGTCCATGAAGCACCGCAATCTGTGGTTGCAGGGGAACGCTGCATGCAGCACTCTCCACCCCAGATCCCCGAGAGAAAGGGGGAGGAATCCCACGTAGAGAGCGCTCCACTGGAGATTCCCACCAACCAGTCGCAAATGGGCACTCCAAGGCTTGTCCGGACAGTGGATGACGGAATGAGGTGGACGGTGTGCAGCAGCAGTCTATATAGGGCCCGCCATTTTACCCCCTGAAAGGGAACAAAATTAAAATTCCGGAGGTGGCTCAGGTTGTGGGACACAGGGTCCCGTGGGAAGTACAGGATCTTGGGGCCAATGTGAAATTCCGTTCGGGATGGGGTGAGCGCGGACGGGATCCCATCACACACGTGAGCGTTCTCCAACTAGTGCATTACGTCGGCTCCAAGCACCGCCGTTTTAAGGCGTCGGATGGCTCTAGCCACGTACCGGACGTCTACCGCTGCCCTACCGAATTGTCCTGCGTCAGCGTCCAGCCCAGGCCCGCGGCACCCAGCACATCCCCGACCCTGCTCACCCTCACCACCATGGCCCTCCCATCGGACAGCTACTCCAACCCGTGAGTATGGAGGTGCGGATTCCTGTGAAACGGCTCCCTGACGACATCCGCTATTTCTGCCGGAGGGTAGGCACGGCGAAGTTCGACCATTCCAGGCAGTGATCATGTCCTGGTAAAAGACAGGCAGCGTCTTGAGGGCGACATCCAAACCATCACGGTTGATGAGCAGGAGCTACGTGTCGTAGTTAAGGTTACACACCTGGCGGAAAAAAATATTTCGCCAGGGTGCACCACGTAAGAGGAGGCTCGATGTAAAGGTATCGCTGCAAGTTCTGAAGGCAGAACATCGCGACCTGGGTGCGGATGCACACCAGGGACTGACCGCCCTCCTCAATAGGGAGACTCAGGACCTGTGCAGCGCCCCAGAGCATCTTTTTGTTACAGAAGAAGTCGACCAACGTTTTCTGGATGTCAGCGACAAAGCCTGGAGGAGGGACCAAAGTGACCAGCCAGTACCACATCATGGCGGACACCAGCTGGTTTTTGACCAGCATTCGACTCCTGTAAGATAGCACTCGGAGCAGTCCTGTCCAGCGGCCAAGGCGAGCTGAGACTTTGGCCTCCAGTTCCTGCCATTTGCCGGCCAGGATTCCTCAGCCAGGGTGAGGAAGACTGCAATGCAGAGGAGATGGGTGGCACTCCAGCTGAACCCTCGTAACTGCTCAGCCAGAGAGTCCACCCACCACGGTTCGACCAGTAGTCTGGAACATCTGGCCAAGTTGATCCTGGTGGAAAATGCTGCTGAGTACATGGCCTGGCACTCGTGCATCCTCCCCAGGTCAGCCGGGTCAGTGAAAGTGTGGAGCATGTCATCGGCGTAGGCCGAGATGACACCTCCCGTGCGCGCCGTGCAGAACCAGCCCTGACAACCTCCTATGCAAGTGGCTCATGAAAGGCTCCATGCACAGGGAATACAGCTGGCGGACGGGGGCAGCCTTGATGTACTCGTCTCCCGAAGCGAAGGGGTTCCGTCAGGGACCCCTTACCTTTTACCAGACACTCTGCTGCGGCATACAAAATTCGAATCAGGTCGACGAACAGAGTCCCGAACCCGAATGCCCGCAGTGTCGCTCGCAGGTACTCGTGATTGACCCTGTCAAACGCCTTCTCCTGGTTGAGAGACAGGAAGACACTCGACAGGCAACCCCTTGGCAGAAATGAATCAGGTCCCAGACCAGGTGGACGTTGTCGTGTATCATCTGGCCTGGGATCATGTAGGACTGGTCCGGGTGAATCATGTGGGCCCGCACGGAAGCCAGGCGAGAAGACAGCACCCTGATGAAGATTTTGTAGTCAGTGCTGTGGACTTGTAGTCCGTCCGATCTGATCCAGAAGATTTCTGATTGCCATCCATTGATTAAGGCTGCACTGCCGATGTTGGTGCGCAGCAGTTGGATTCATGTGCCAATTTCCTCCCAAAGACCGCATTAGAGAGCACATCCCACATGTCGGTGTGTGATATCTTGGCAAAGGCCTTTTCCTGGTCCAGCTTGATGAAGCAGACCTGTCCTGCCCATAGGTGAGCATATCCTTAAGGAGTGCAAGGTTCTCGGGTGTCTTTCTGCCCAAGACAGAACAGTTTGGTCAGTGTGAATCACGTATCACAATGAGGACCTGATCAGGTTGGCGATGACTTCAGTCGGACCTTCGTTATCTGCATTCAGCGTAAAATTTGTCCTTCGTCATCCATTAAACATTGTGATTATAGGTGAAGGGGTGATAACTTCCCTTATGGATCCACACAAGTTCCCTGTCGGCAGCACGCTGTCGTTCACTTCCAGCAGGTAATCGCCAAACAAATCTAACAGAGTTGCTCATAACTTGTCTGGTGAGCCACCACTTCTAGGAAGTTTCCTCGTTTTTAAGAATTGCAGGGCTTTGGTCAGTTCATCCAGAGATAACAGTTGATGCAGCCTCTCTATTGTGCTGCTGTCTTCGTCCTCTCCGATAGCGGACAGAAAGTAATGGGAGGTCGCAGTGTCAGTGGGCTTTGCATCATAGAGTCCAGCATAAAAGCAATTGTTGATCCTCAGGATGTCAGACTGGAATGAGGTTAGGGAGCCATCTTCTTCCTTCTGGTGGTTGAGCACAGAGATCTCCATTTGTTCCTTCTGAGGATCAAAAGTGAGTACGTCTCATTCCATTACACATTATGGACCCTGGACCGGTAGATAATCTCAGAGGCTTCCAAAGAAAAGAGCAAGGCTTGCTGCCCATTCATCACCTGGGTTTCCTCCGTGACATTGAGCCCCTTTGAGGACAGCGGGATTAGTTCTGCATGCTCTGGTGTACATTAGACAGTTTTCCCTGTTACTCTATTGTTAGAAGCCATTTGAAAAAAATGATCCTCTTGATGCACCCCTTGACTGTTTCAAGGATATTTGAGGAAGACTCAAATTGGACCTTCACTTTTCTCCAACCAGTCTAATCGTTTTGACCAGCTCCTTGTTTTGTGGGCTTGGCAGTTTCACATTCAGACTCCACCTTCCCTTGCTGGCCAGCAGGAGGCAATGGGAAGTGACGAACACTGGCTTGATGTCAGTGGATCTGAATGAAAGCAATCACAGACACTCTCATGTCACCTTGCAGCTGAAACGTTCTCATCCTGGTACATTTTCCTATACTGTTCCTTGCAGCAGAGCAGGCCATGTTCATGCTGTTTGCTCGATTCATTTCCAGCACCACGTCAGTAATATCCTTTGATCTTCTTTATTCTCATCCTCATCATTGTCTTCTCGTGCTTTTTGTGGTGATGGTGGAGGAAGATAGCATCACTGGTGTCTACGGCAGCAGAGTTGTGAACCTGTAAGAGAAATCCTGGTGTCGACTGTGGTGTTGGTGTGATAGACCCAGGTACGCCAGAAAATTGATTTGATTGATCACATTGAACCATTGTTAATTCAACAGTGGAACTGAGATATTAAGCCAGCAAGCTTGCAGCATCCACTGTCAAACTGAATCAACTCAGAGAGATATGCAAGCCTTCACCTTGATTCATAATTGAGGGGTTGTTGATGAGATATTGCGACAAGCTTTCGGATGGAATACAAAACCTGAATTTCTGCAGATATGCTTTTGAGACCGGTCCATGTAAAAGGGGATATTTAAATATCGAATGCTGTCTCATGTAACACCCTTCCTGTAATAGAAGCTGAATTTAAATTATACCAATTACATTGTGACATCAAACTACCGCTAAGCCACAGCAGTCGGACAAGTCGTGGATAACTAACTAAACTGTCAGAACTCACGCGAAATCTTGTGATTCCAATTATACCTGTTGGACGAGAACGTGGTTTCATGTAACTTCTGACATTGTCCACTCCGTTCCAACATCAGCACCTCCACATCAAAGGAGAAAGAAGCCATTCAAAGCAGAGAGCTCCCAAATGCACTCCAGAGAACATTAGGACAATGAAGCAGAACCAAGTGAGAAGGAAAACAGCCCCAACTCTAGTTCGACAAGCTGTGCATTTCAAGTGCATAAACACTATTAAATACGCATCAAGCACGAACATATCTTAAGCTGGTGTATGGATATAGACATTTCAGAACTGTAAGGTTACTCTGGATATGAAAGGGAAAGACTGCTTTTGTAAAGTTGTATATTTATCTATTTGTATTAAAAAATATTTTGCATATCTCTTTATAAGTGTAAAACCAGACCCACTAAGTAAGCAGGTAGATCAGACCATACGAAAAGGAAGCCAACAGGGGACTCTGTCGATGTCTGCAGGGAAATGGTCAATTCGTTGATTAATCGTTTTGCCTTAGCAATGTCCAAGAAGAAAAAAATAATTCAACAAGTAGAGTTTCGTTCACGGCCTTTCAGGCGGGAAACCGCCATCTTTACCTGGTCTGGCCGAGATGTGACTCACAACCCACAGCAATGTGGTGGTCTCTTAACTGCTCTCTGGAGAGGGCAATGAATGCTGTCGAAATCGGGAGTAGCTCATCTATCATAAAACCGAAGAAGTTATGCTGCAGCTTTGAATGGCCCTGCTTAGATCTCACTGGGAGTACAGGGAGCCGATCCCAGTATCACACTTTCAGGAGGATATATTGCCCTTCGAGCAAGTACATGTTAGATTTTCAAGAATGATAATTGCACATTTAGGGTTAGACATGAGGACAGACTGTACGAATTGAGCCCAAACTGCAAGAACTGACTGAAACATTTTGAGATACATGCATGAGCACATTGAAGAGTTGTTACAGAACCACAAACGTAAACACATACAGGCACTGATTGACATTCAGAAACAAAGTGATGTACCCACAGACAGGCAGAGAAAGATCCTGCTTGGGGAACAGAAAGATCTCGGCACACATACAGACAGCCAAACACAATCTCAATAACACTATCACCTACGTAAACAGTAGCACAGCCAGGCAAAAACACACACACAATCCCACAATAATACACCTACACTCAATGACAAACACACAAGGAGTCGCAGAACCATCATGACAATATGACAGTAACACACAGAATCACAGTTGTACAGCCATAACATTGTAACCCTGAAAGCTGAACAAACTGCATTCACACAGGCAGAACACAGCAAACACACATGTGCAAAATACACAGCTTCACAATCACACACAGGCACAATAACTGACACATTAAAACACTCAAATTCACCGAAACACGATCATACCAACTGAATAACATGCCCAAACAAATAAACACAGTAATGTAAAATCAATGAAATACTCGCAGCACACATAAGTGCAACCGCACACACTGGCACACCCAGGGATACACCCAAGCACAAAAACCATGGACACAAATACAGTAATATTTCCACAAAAGCAATGGAGCACAACCAACAGCGACATACAAGGACCCACAAAAACTGAAAGGGAATTTAATGTTGAACACAGTTGTCACAGGTAGAGGGGCAAAGAGAGAGAAAGAGGGAGACTATGAATGTTCAGGAGATGGAGGGAGATTCATTTAGAGAAATGCAATGATTGTTTGATCAAGGTACTGCCAGCTGTGTCTGCACGTTTTGTATTTTCCAAAATCACCTCCTGGGGAGAAAACAATCACTGAACATAGGGAGTGAAGGGTTGTGAGCTAATGCAAGTGAGCATGTGCTAAACTGAGACCACAAATGTCTGTCATGTTGAATGTGAGAAAATGACACAGAGTGCGCAAAGAGGGGGAGAGACAGAGAATGAGATTGACAGCGTGTCAAAGAAAGTTCGGCATAGAAGGAGATGGAGAGACAGACAGATAACCAGATAGATAGAGAGAGAAAGAGCAATACAGACAGGAGAGACACGGAGCGAGACAGACAGAGAGAGACTGAGCAAGAATCTGAGATATGGGGAAGTGCGCAAGACGGGGTGAGAGGGACAGAGACAATGTCTGAAAGAGTTGGAGTGAGAGAACGCAATATCCTTGTGATGGGAGTAGACAGGTAGTGAACTCATCGAACTCTCTCAAAATCAAACGTGCAAGAAGCAGTAACCCATTCAGGTGAGGGGATAAACAGCACATGGAGCCTTTCACTTGTAGTAATAACCTGTTTATTGCGACCAGAAGAATCAGAATCTGACAATTATCATCATGTTACAACTGAATAAGCTGCGATTTACTGGAAGAGTGGGCGAACCAGGTATGAAGGGCTGAACGGCCTGCTGCTGCTCATTGTCTGGGTGTCCCCGTGTGCCTCCAACCATCAGTCAATCAGAGATAACAGCATGTTCCTGAGCACAGTGATTGGTAACCCACACTGCTTCCACCTCCCCATCCACCGCTGGTGCTATCGTCAGATCCATGTCATTGCACTGATGGAATCCTGGCCATACATGAACAATTCCTACACTGGGAACACTCTGGCCATGTCTGAACATCTCTTTGTTGTTTTGCAGAGTCATGAAGTGTACGATTTACGTGACCAGCTGTTGCACCGCGTTCCCGAACGTTGCTCAGAAATTGGACAGTCACTGCATAAATTAATGTGTCACTGCAGCTGAAATCCTTCAGCATTTCTGCGATGTACATAAAAATGACGAGCGAGCCATACTTTCGGCGAATTGTTCCTTTAATGCGGAAGTATGAGTTTTTTGCAACGTACACTGTCCACAGAAGGATGAAACTAACGAATATGGTGAAGAGGGAAATCACCGACTTCCTCTGACTCGCAATCTCTGCATCGTTGTGACTCTCTGCCGTACCCGGGCCCCTCAGTGTCTTGCGGACTCGACTAGACACCAAAATGTATCTGACAGCCATACTGCTCATCAACAGAGTTAACACGAATTGGATGAAAAGTGTTGAAATGTTATCAAATCAGTTAAACTCCAGTCACCTGAGATCAGTATTAAACTTCAGTTCACATGGCAGTACCATGGAACGTTGTCAACTGCCCTCCGAGATTGAAACTGAAAATAGAAGGGATTTCTATTTTTGGGACAGAGCAGAATGCCAGTTGTTGCTCGAACCACAGCCAAGTTTTTGTCTGCCCAACATTTTCTCTTAGCTTTCGGAAGCAAATGTAATGTTCAGAAAACATATTGGGAAGTAAAATTGGTTCCGTCGACTGAATATGATGTTCGTGAGAATGAACAGGAGACCCGACATTGCCATAGCCAACAGGCAGCGCCTTGTGCAGTTGGAGAGACCACACTTTTCCGGGGGTGAACCAAAATCACTAGGAAATTAACGAAAGAGGCAGCAAGTGAATTGGAAATCGGAAATTACTGCTCAAACATTATCCATGTCTGCTCAGAGAGCAATTGAAGATCTTAGCACCTAATTGGGTCAGTTGGAAGTATTCAGATATCAACTTTAACCAGGCCAGCTCTTAGCCTGGCTCATTTCAATGCAGCTCACTCCAGGATTGGGAACAGGAATTTGACAGACGAGAAGTGTTCGTCAATTTTACGATGAGAGGTAAGAGGTTTAGAGGAGATTGGAGTAAAAGGCTTTCAACCAGAGAGTGAGGAGATCTTTCTATTCAGTGCTTCGGACTTTAATAGGATAATCACTTGAAGTATTGCAAAATTCATGATGAGGATTATCGTGTTGAAACTTGGGACAAATCTTGATTTAGTGCAGCTTTGAAAACACAAACTTGATGCACTGAAGGACCTCTTCTGTCTGGTCGGGTTCTATGATTCGAAGAATTGCTTCTGAGAGGCAAGTTGGGAAGAGAATTAAATTAAGCAAAGATTGTGGATGCTGTCAACATGTAACAGAAACAGAAGTAATTGGTGAAACTCAGCAGGTATGCCAGCATCTGTGGAAAGACAAATAATATTACCGGAATCACGTAATTAGATCATCTTCATCGTAACATGGGTCACTGGAAACAAAATATCAACACAGTTTACTCCTCGCACAAGATCCTATCATTGCAAACAAGAGATGGGGTTGAGATTCAAAGTGTTGACATTCATTCACTATGGAACATTTATTAGACTGTTGTTTGCATACCAACGTTTTTCCTGGCGCTGTATTACAAAAGAAGGGACTGGTTCCACTTGAGAAGATGGAAGTATTCGATGGATAATGCTTACAGAGCTGACAAAGTTTTGTTTCATTATTCAAAGCATCAAGCACTATATGTGCCCTCTCTCTGATGGTAAACTGCGGATTTGCTAACTTACCATGTCCCTCGTGGTTTGTTTTGGAAAGTCAACAACTCCTTATAATGTTTCGCAAGTATTCTAATTTTGAATGTCCATTGAATCAGCAAAGAATGGACATTTCAACTTGGGAAATGTGAGCTTTTTAAAAAATTCGCTGCATTGTCGTATTCAGTTTTAGAATGTTGACATTTTCAGAAAAAAGTACATAACGAAGAACAAAAGAGATACATTTCTCTATTTCAATTAGTGGACGTGGCTGCTTTAATCTGAGTACGATAAACATAATATAATAAAAATCAGACCTGTCTGACTCCCTGGTGTGTTCTGATCATGTCAGTGGTAACTACAATATTTCTTTAAAACCGATTTATAATGCGAATAACTAAACTAGGCGAGCAATATTAACCTAATGATCAAATTGATCACACCCCTCAGTCACTCTGAAATCCCAAAGAAGCTCAGATCAGTTCCAGCATTGAAAAAAGGTCATTCATATCTGGGTCGACTGAATAATCTATGGAACTGTCCAATCCCACTTTCCTGCATATTGTACCTTGAAGATCACTTCAAGTGCAGTTCCAGGTATCCTTTAAATGAGTTGAACGTTGCAGCTGATGCAGTCACCCAACCACAGCACCCCACTCCTCCAAAACTGGGAAGTGAATTCCAGACAAACTACTACCCTCTGGATGAAATGGTAAGTCCTCATGTCCCCGATAACCCTTCAATGAATTAGTATCCCTCTTGTACACTGCTCAATGATCATTCGTTCAGGGTGACAGGTCTCCATTCAAGACGTTAGTTGTTTGGACACATGAATCACATTTTTTCTCTTTCTCCTCTGAGGAAAATGAACCTAAGGTCCATCTTTTCTCAACGCTCCAGTAATTTCCATAGTATTAGCAGTATTCTTGTATATCTTTTCTACATTCTTCTCAGTGCAAGACTGTCTTGATGGTTAGGTGGTGATCAGAACTATGCACAAACGGCAGCTGTGAGCGATCCAATCTTAATTTATTTTCAGTGTTTCAGGTCTGGCTGGTGTGAGGGAATTTGTTTTGTGTTGCCTCTGCTGCAGGGTAACGGGGTAATAATTTGGCGATGGGGGTCACATGACACTGTATCTTAGTTCAGGTGTCCGGTCAGGATTGAGCGTATAAATGGAACTGAAGGGGTATGGTTGGAGCATAGTGTGATCAAAGTATAGGATTAGTTAATCAGTTCCTCACGAGTTAGACGATGTGTTTAACAGCTTCACCTCTGCTCTGATACCAGCTGCTTTAAACACAGAACAAGCCAGACCCCAGACCCCAGCTTGATGTATCAAGACTTTATTTATTTTGATTTATCAAAGGAATCTCTTCCTGAAATGTACATAACCAATGCTGTAAATATTGATTCAGCAACAAGACAGAAGTTAACTATAAATGAAATGGTGATACAACAGAATAACCGAGCTATGTACGTATAACACCGATTCAAAGGCAATGAACATGCAGTCAATGGATAATCGTCAATCTAAAAGCAATGCAAATATACAAAGAAAGAAAACGTATTTTATAGGTGGGACAAAACAATAGCAAGGGTGCGATTACAAACAGAATATTCCTCGTACAATGATCATACCAGAATCTTGGTTAAGTGACTTGTGATTTCAAGTATTAAACTGGTACTCCAGTAAACCTCTTCCTGAATCTACCACACAGCTGATTGTCAATTTACTTAGCTTTAGATAAACCATGCAGAGCTTTATTTTAAACCAAAATTTCTGGTCTGCGGTGAACACGAACTGTTGGCTCCTCCGTAAAGTGATTGACTAAATCTATCATTCACTTCAAATGAGCAAACATCTCCATATCCACTCAGTTCCAGGAAATTAGAAGGACGAAAAGAAATGACAAAATTGATAAAATTGAAAGGAAAGGTTTCAAATGTAAGGGTACTATTCCTACTCTCAGATTCCAGAACTCAGAAATAAATCTTTGGGTCCATTTTAATGCCATGTTGGGTTACATCCAAAAATAAACAAAGTTCTTTTTTTTGGCCTGTAGCCAAACTTCAAAAGCAGTTTGAAAAACAAATTGTTGAGATTGCAAAAATACCTACAAGTTAACTATTAACTTCAGAAGCACAGAGAAGCCCACTGCTTATTTACTCAATAGCCAGAACCAAACTCACTCGAAATATTATTGAAATCTATACATAAAAATATCATCGTTTTTAATTTTCCGATTATGTTGGCTTTGCTCAATTCCACGGTGGTCTTCAATTGAAATGGAGATTCCCAGAATAGATAAATAGCTTGGCAGATGAAAGTTCAATATCCCAGGCAATAACTTCGGTATCTGTGATAGTGGGGAATCTGCAGCGTCCCTGCAATTTGAAACTCAATCAGTCATCCGCCACTGTGTGAGGGTGATCACAATATGCATATGGACCATTGTCAGTGGCAGTAACTGAAGCGAATCTTCAGGCCGATTCTAATAAATTCAGTTCTGCAAATCAATTATGCAAGACACCCTCCCGGAATTGCACATGCTGAAAATAAAACATCATTTTCTGCATGAAGCTCTTTGTGCAGGCAATATCTCTGAACTCAATGCCGATGTGATTCAATCTCAAAGCCTTTCCTTTATACTTGCTAACATTGCCTGGGCGACTGTAACATGACAACGTGATTCAATTCATTTCTTAAAGAATTTGAATGACCAGCTGACGACGGTGAGTGAACTCCCAATTGTGGCAGAATATTTTTCAAACTGAGGTTTGTTGGATGAGTCCAATCTCAATCGATCAATAGCAGACATTGGAAAACACATATTGAGTTATTTCATAACATCCCTACAGCGTACATGTAGGCCCATCGGCCCATTGAATCGACTCAGACCCTGCAAAGGGCATCCCACTCAGACCCAATCCGTGGAAATGTCAGGCAGCAGAGAAAACCACTGTGCCACCCCACATGCCAGCATTGGCAAACCAACACCATCCAGCCCACTTTGAAATCTTCTTTTAAGTCATCTTGCCCTTGACTTTGACCATTTGGAAATTAAATTCTAGTTGTTAAGGCGCTCTCTGAGAACTTTCTCCTCAACACTGTGACGTCGCTTCCCTGTTTAACACCAGCTGGTACCGTGAAGAAATATTGTCTGAGAAATGGAGACGACAAATTTCAGGTTTTAACACATGCAACATCGAAATAGAATTGCTCAACTTGCATGGATACAGTGTCTGAATCAAACATAACTTCATCAATGAAGGCAACGTTTGAAACAAGTAAAATATTCACAGAAAACTACCTTCAACCGTTATGTAAGCTCAAATCAATAGAGATCCTCATACCATGATGAGACTATCCAGGAGATAGGTGAGATCTGACTCTGATGCACACATGATATGTACAACAGCAGATGGGCACGAATGGTACCCACATGTATGGTGAAGAAACCTAAAATATTTGGCTGATGATGCGATGACACAGTTTGAAGGAAGATGGACAGATAAGCACAGTGGAGAATTTGCATGCACAAGGGTGCAAAAAATGTCAAATTCCAGAAATGTGTGTTCGGTAGTTAAACTTGTCTACGTGCCCTGTAGTGATGGTGAAATGGGACTTGGTGTGAAGACTGATAAGGGACAGAAAACAGCGAGCAGAAGAAAAATATGACATACTCAGTTTGTCAGGTTGGTATTCGCAAGTCCACAAGGAACAATACTTGAGATACAGCCATTGAAAATTTCTATCAATGACAGAGATCATACGATCATGTGTTACATTGGCGAGCATCATGTTACGTGGGACAGTAAAATACAAGGATGACATAGGAACGCTGAAAAGAGGGAAGACATGTTCAGTGAATGAATAAGCACCACATAGATTGTGTCATATAATGTAGAGAATGTGATACATTGTTCCTTCATTTCCATCTTGGAAATATTTCAGGCCGTCAACAAACTAATAGATGCTTAACCTAGTCATAAATCTAAATCCAAAAAGTAACATTTCTGTCCATTCAATGATTGCCATTGGCATTATTCTCTTGGACATTTTACTTCTCTCAGATCTCTCTAAATTTGAGGTACAAACATTGGTTTGTGTCATTTCACTCCATCATCATTGAAGCCTTGCTCTATTGCTTTCATTATGGTCATTCAATGCTGTACTCAAAAGGACATTGACCCTCAACTCCCCAGTATATTTTTCTGTTTTTCCTTTTCTATACAGTCAGTGTCGGTGCTGTGTTAAAAATCAAATGGCAGCAGTGGGCAAACCTAAAATGGCTGTCTGACTCAGAATCATCAGTCCTGACTTGCCAGATCCAGAATGGTATGTTGCCTCGACAGTTCCCAGTGTCAAGCACATCCCAGAACAACTTTCGCCCTTCCTGGATGTGGGATGGGCTTGAGGTGGGACAGAGGCAGGCGTTGGATAGTGTGGTAAGTGAAGACACAGAGGTCCTGGTCCACACTGACGAAAACAACACTTGACAGCGAAACAGCGACTCAAAAGCTGGCATCCTATCATTATGCACGCTTTTGATACAAGTGCATAAACTTTGACAAAAGACTGTTACTGAGCCATGCCGTCAGCATCTCAATATCCCTGATACTCACCCGTTGACATCAGCGATGCTTCCCTGATCTGTTCCAATTAACAGTCACAGTCAGGGAACTCATGCCCCATGTTGTGCAGCTGGCTGTCCTCATGACCTTCCTGAAATCCATGTTGATGAAACCCATTGCTCTGCCTTCATCAGTCCACTTTGATATTTCTTCAAAAAGCTCAATTAAGTTTGTGAGACATGATTTCCCTCGCACAAAATCATGTTGACAATCCCTAATCAGTCCTCCCCTTTCCAAATACATGTATGTCCTGTCCCTCAGGATAGCTTCCAAAAAAGTGTCCACCACTGACGTCAGGTTCACTGGTCTATAGTTCCCTGTCTTGTCTCTACCGCACTTCTTAAACAGTGGCACCACGTTTGCCAAACTCCAGCCTTCCACCACCTCACCTGTGACTATCGATGATGCAATCATCTCAGCAAGAGGCCCAGCAATCACTTCTCACAATGTTTCCGTGGACACCTGATCCGGTCTTGGGGACTAATATTCTTTTATGCGTTTTGAGACATTCAGCACTTCCTCCTTTATATTATAGACATTTTTAAACATCTCACTATTTATTTCCCAAAATTCTATACCTTCCAAGTCATTTTCCAGAGTAAACACTGACGCAAAATTTTCGTTTCGTACCTCCCCCATCTCCTGTGGCTCCAAAGGCTACCGTGCTGATCTTTGAGGTGCTCTATTCTCTCCTTAGTTACCCTTTCGTCCTTAATGTATTTGTGAAATTTCTTTGGATTCTCCTTAACTCTGGTTGCCAAACTGTTCTCATGTCCCCTTTATGACCTCCTGATTTCTCTCTTAAGTATACTCCTACTGCCTTTATACCCTTCTCAGGATTCACTCGATCTATCCTGTCTATACCTGACATATGCTTCATTCTGTTTCTGAACCCTCACTTTCTTTAGTCATCCTGCATTCCCTGTACCTACAAGCCGTTCCTTTCACCCTGACAGGAAGATACTGTCTCCGGACTCTCATTACCTTATTTTTGTAGGCTTCCAATTTTCCATCCGACCCGATCCTGTGAACGTCTGCCTCCATCAGCTTTTGAAAGTTCGTGCCTAATACCATCAAAATTAGCCTTCCTCCAATTTAGAATTTTTTCACTCTTGCATCACGATTTTAAAACAATTAAAATTATAGTCACTGGCCCCAAAGTGCTCCCCAACTGACACACCAGTCACTTACCCTGAATATTTCCCAAGAGTAGGTTAAGTGTCGCACCTTTTCTAGTAGGTCCTTCCGCATACTGAATAAGAAAATTTTCTTGTACACACTTAACAAACGCTTCTGCATCTAAACACTATTACTCTGTATTATTCTGCATTTCATCATTTCTCTATTACCCGTTATTTTCCTCATACTTTCCATTTAATGGATTTACAATTACTCTCCATTGCAGCCACTCTGCTTAAACCTTCACTCTGTATTCAACATTCTCCCTGTTACTCTCTAATTAGTACTCTCACTATTGTTCTTCGTTTAATCCTCCGTACTCTGGATTTAACCTTATCCGTTCCCATGCATTTATCCCTGTCCCAGTTGTGGTGTATACAACTCTCTCTTCATTACTCTCTATTTCGTTCTTTTTCGATCACTCTGTCTTATCTCTCCTTCCGTTTCCCCTTAACTGAACACTCACGTTACTCCCCTGTATTGAACAATCTCCTTAGTACTCTGTATTATTTCCTCTCAATTTCCACAAATGTGGTAGCCCCTTATCACGTCACTCTGCACTTATACTTGCATAGTCCATGACATTCACCCAGCTCGCACAAAGCTGTTTCCTAAAGTGAGCAGAACCCTTGACATTCCCGTTGATATCCTGTCAGCCAGGACTCATTCTTCCTACCAGATTAATAGCCCCACTCAGGAAACTCATCTTTAATGAGATCCATCTGGCTGACCAAATTACAATCTCTCCAAATTTCCCTGCACTATCCCTCTCCCTGTGCCCCTGTAATCAGGATTGCCACACTTATTCTTTATGCACTTCTTCCCCTGTTATTTTCTTTTAAATCCTCACCCGTTCTGTTTTTAAACCCCACCAATTGTCCTGTATCCAGCTTTCACGCTATTACTCTCCACTTAACCCTCTCCTATTGTCTATCTATTCCTCTACCCATTCTTCTACACTGAATTCTCTCCCTTTTACAATCTTTAACCCTTTCTCTATCTGTATTTAACCCTGTCTCTTTCTCCAGGGCTCTTTAATCAATGTCTCCATCCACTCCCCCCATTCCGGATTAAGTGTTTTTTCCTCTGCAATAATCAGAGACTGAGTATCCCTGCCTGAACATTGCCCACAGCCGCGCAACTGTAACCACTGCTGCTCTGTGCTGCCGCCCGTCTGGCCAACGCTGGGACTGCAGATTTATCCCAGAGTGCTGGAGGAACTCAGCACCAGCCCCACATCGTCAGAGACAGTGTCGCTGGTTGGAAGAAGAAAAGCACAACTTTAACATGAGCTAATACAGTATTGATGTACAAATAGGAACAGCTATAATACACAACAACATATACATATAAGTTTTAACAATTCTAATCAGCAACAATATATAGCTATAAACTCGAACATCTCCAACACAACCAATATTTAAGTTCCAATGCACAATAATATTACATGTAAACACAATCAGCTCTAATGCACAATGATATTTGTACAGACACAAAGACCTCCAACATATAACAATACATAATGTATATTCGGTACATAAACATGTAATAATGTGTATGTAAATGACTTGTAGGAAGAAAATGAATGCACTGCTGCGAAAGTTACAGATGAAACAAAAATAGGAGGAATGGCAAGTTGGGACATTGCATGTGCTTTCTTAGGTACGGGGATGGTGGTGGTCTTCTTGAAAAAGATAGGGTCTTCTGCTTGTTGGGGGGAGAGGGTAAAGATGTCGGTGTGTACCTCCGCCAGTTTGGCCGTACAGAATCTAAGTGCATGGCCAGAGACTCCATCCAGTCCCGTCGCTTTCCTTGGGCTGACTCTCAGGACATCTGCTCTGACATGTGCAGTGGTGAACGATGGAACAGGTGTGCCTGGGGCTGTTGGAGCAGGAGTGACTGCGCTACTGGGATTCTGCTCAAACCGAGCAGAGAAAGCATTGAGCACATCAGGGAGGGACGTGTTTTGTCCGCTATCCCTCTCTGCTTCAGTTTACATCCCATAATGTTCTTTAGTTCTTGCCATAGGCTGCGGGAGTCTGTTTGGTTGGTATGGCCCTCTTATGTGCTCTGGTCCTCCCTCTTGGCATCCCCGATGGCCCAGTGGTTGTCAGATCTGAATTCCCTGTATAGGTCAGGCTCAATCCCACATGAATGTTGCTCATCTGGTCTTCAGTAGGGAGTGGATTTCCTGATCCACTGAAGGTTTACGCTTGGGGAACATTGGATTGAATTCTTCACTACACAGTCCTCCATGCATTTGCCCATGATGTCTGCAATGGTGGTGTTGTCTTCATCCAGGATTTCCACTGAGTACTTCAACACGGTCCAGTTCACCAATTCCAAACAGTCCCAGAGACTGTCATTCACAGCCTCAGACCAGCATTGTATTTCATTTTGTAAAGGGTCCTCCCATTACAACTTCTGCTTGTAAGCTGTTTCCACATGTCCAAAGACGAATACCGGAGGACACAGCCTCAGAGTGTAGGGGCGACGTTTGGAACTGAGACTGGAATTAATTTCTTCAGATGATTCAGCTTTGGAAATCATTGCTTCAGAGTGTTGTGGAGGTCAAACATTGAGTGCATGATGCTGCTGCCCCATTACCAAGGTTGTGTTTCCTTGTTTTTTTTCTAAGTGTGTTTGTAAATGCAATGGTTCTAGGATGTCGAGTTTGGATGGCTTGCAGAGGCAATTTCATGATAGCTAACAGAAACTGCCTGAGGCCAAAAGGCTTTCAAATGCAAAATCATCTGCAATGAAAGGGGTGTGGCCAATTCTCCCACCGCTGATTATCTCTGGTCTGGTTTAGTTTGGGTCGGTGTTTGCAAGTTGCCAGATTTTTAAACTGCTGGTAGAAGGAACAGAGACATGGAAGAAGTTGTTCCATGCTGATCTCTCTCTGACATCTCTCCTGCAAGACCCTATGTTTGATTTTACCCGTTTTGACATTGGGTGCTTATGGAGATTGTTGGAGGAATTTTGAACAATCGTTACGTTGGGACAGTCTGTTGGGTTTTCAGATGAATGAAGTGATTTAGTCTTCTGTTCTCTTTTGTTTGTGTTTGATTCGATACTCTGTAGATAAACTCTGTTTTATTTAAACCGATGAATGTTTATCTGCTCCATCAATCCTGGAATATCCACTTTACTCATGCATAAAATCAGCAGATAAGTTAGTGTCTCGGCTAGCATCTTAATATAGTTTTAGTGGATCTGATCCATAACAATTGTATTAAAAATTGTGCAATATGGGTTCCTGGTTGATAAGGAAATCAAACGTTGTGGGGATAAGACCAGAGAATAGAATTGAGAAACAGAACATTCATGATCAAATGACAGAGCAGACACGATGGGCTGAATGGCCCTATTCAGTTGCCACATTGTATAGCGGAATGATCCCGTCTATGACAACATTTATGGATGGACACAAACAACTCCAACATGGAAAAAGTGTATGTACCTCTTCCTTGGTTAAACATGGAAGAAACAATTGGAATCCTGCCTTTCATTGAATATTTCCCTGTGTTATTTTTATTTTCATTAGTCTTAGGTCCTTGAACTGACGTAGCAGTTCCGTAATCAGGGTGCAGAGGTACATATATTGATATTTTGATTTTTCCCAGGTTGCCAAAATGCACCTTTGAGAGCAATATGTGCACAGAGACCTGCCCTGGGTTCACATGTCCTTTTTCAGAAGACGGAGTCTCATGATCAGACAGAGACAGAACCACACCGAGAGGGTCACAGAAACACGCCCACACCATCACGTACACACAAGGACATGCAAGCAGAAGGACATCCACACACAGAAATGCAGGCAAATTAAGATATAGGAACATACTGACAAATAAAAACACATGCACGTGCACACATTCAACTCACAAAAATGCACACATGCACAATAACACATTCCAACTGAAATGTGAGAACACACCTATGCAATGACTAAAGAAATATGCCCATACCCTCACAACACATACAGGAATACAATCAAAGTCAACAATGGGGTACAACTACTCACATAGGCGTGAGCATGTATGCGCACATGCACACACGCACGCAAACACATGACAACAGGCAAACGAAGACAGATAGGAACACCCCCACGTATGGTCAGAATGCATACACGTTTCCACACAAAGAAATACAGTCATACAGAAAGAGTTGAAGAAAACTACACACGCATACATGCACACACATACCTACAGACATACTCACGGAGAAAGGAACATACCCATGTACATACCGAATGCACACATATCCACACACACAGAAATACAGTCATACTGAGATACAGGAAGACAGGCACAGAATCACACCCACACCCTCACACACTTACATAAACAAACTCAAAGTAACAGACATTACACACCAACCTGCGAGAATGACAGCACTTCTTGTACATATGTAAAAACACATTCAAACACAGTTATGGAACCATCACCACAACTCGAAATAGACAGAGTGACACACAGAAAGAAACACAGAGAGATCCTGCTGGGGGCACACAAAGTTTATGACTTACAGACAGACAGTCAAACAGAGTCTGAACAACATATTCTCTTGCTTAAACAAGAGCACAGCCAGGCAGAAACACACTCCCCAAACCCACAATAATGTGATGACGCTCAGAGACATACATACATCGTTTCACAGAACGTACACACACAACCACATAGTCATTGAACTGCCATGCCAAAAACAGCATACACACAGGCACAAACACCACAGATGCACGTGTGCAAAACACAGACAGATACGCAATCACTCAGGTACAGTAACATTCGCCAACATAAAAACACCCACCTTAACAGAAACGATCTCAGACAGACTGAATAACATTCCCAAGTTGATGAATGCATGAATTGAAATACTTCTCAACACACACAAAGGGAAAGCCATTTTGACATTCATAAACACAATCATAATATGTCACACTCAGGGACATGTCCAAGAACAAATACTGAGAGACACGCAAACACAGGGAGATCCCCACAAAGGCAATGAAGTCCCACCGCTCACACACACACACACACACACACACACAGAGGGAGATCCCTACAAAGGAAATGAAGCCCCCTCCCCAGCACACACACGGAGAGCCCCACAGAGGCAATGAAGCCCACTCCCTCCCCACAACACACACACAGGAAGATCCCAACAAAGGCAATGAAGCCCCCTCCCACCACCCGACACAAACACAGGGAGATCCCCACAAAAAGAAAAGAAGCCACCTCCCCTCCCCCCACCCACACACAAAGAGAATCCCCACAAAGGCAATGAAGCCCACTTGCCCCAATCCACACACACAGGGAGATCCTCACAATGGCAATGATGCCTCCTCTTCAAACACACACACAGGGAGATCCCCACAAAGGCAATGAATCCCCCTCCCACCACCCACACACACAGGGAGATCCCCACTAAAAGAAATTAAGCCACCTCTCCGCGGCCGACACACACAATGAAATCCCCACAAAAGGAAATGAAGGCCCTTCCCCCCATACACACAGGGAGATCCCCACAAAGGCAATGAAGCCCCCCTCCTCCACACACAGTTGGATTCCTACAAAGTCAATGAAGCCCCCTCCCCTCCCCGTCACACACATGGAGATCCCCACAAAGGCAAAGAAGCCCCCTTCCCCCATCCACACACTTATGGAGATCCCCACAAATGCAATGAAGCACCCTACGCCCACCACACACACGGGGAGATCCCCACAAAGACAGTGAAGACACCCAGCCACACACACACACTGGTAGATCCCCACAAAGTCAAGGAAATATGCAGCCCCACGCCACCCCAAACACAGGGAGATCCCACAAAGGCAAAGACGCCCCATACACACACAGGGAGATCTCCACAAAGGCACTGAAGCCCCCTTAACCCCACAACACCCCCACACACACACACGCACACACACCCACAAATGCAATGAAGCCCCTTCCACCCCCACACACGGGCGCACAGGTATATCCCCAAAAATGCAATAAATTATGCTCCCTCCACCCACCCACACGCAGGGAGATCCCCACAAACAGGCAATGAAGCCCATTCCCCCCCCACAACACACACATACACAAGGAGGTCCCCTCAAAGGCAATGAAGCCCCCTCCCCCCACACACAGAGAGATCCCCACAAAGGCAATGAAGCCCCACTCCGCTCCCACACACACACAGCTACACAGGCACCCTCACACACAGAAAGGGAAACGCGTGAACACACTTCCCGCCCAGCCACAGGGAGAGGAATGGGAGGTGGATGACCAAACTCCAGCCGACTTACTTACAGTAATGTGTCAAAGTATTGCTGGCTGTTGCCGTACACTTTGTATTTTACAAATCACTGTTTGGGGAAAGATCAGTGAATAAAGGGATCAAAGTCAATGCAAGTGAGCATGTGCTGAACTGAGACAACATTTGTCTGACATGGTCAATGTGAGATAAAGACAGACAGCGCATGAGAGAGAGAGACACACACAGAGAGACAAGAAGGATAGACATAGAGGAAGACAGAGAGACTGACAGACAGACAGATAGCTAGAGAGAGAGAGACCGAGCAAGAGAGAAACAGACAAAGGCAGACAGAAAGAGACAGAGAGGGAGAGACAGAAATCGCCTTATGAATGAAGTAGACAGAAGGTGGACGCGATAAACACACTCAAATACAAATGTGCATTAAACAATTTCCCATTCATATGACCAGATCACCGGTACACAGAACTTTTATCTTGTTGTAATAAAGTGTTTATTGTGAGCTGAAGAGAGAGAGGCTGACAGTCATCATGGTGCAGGAGGGACTGTTTCAGTCCCTCCCCACTACGCCCCTGCAAGGAAAATTCAGAGACACCTCCTGCTGTAGTCTTTAACACTCATCCGCAAAGCAGTCCATGAAGACAAAATATTCCAGCTGAACCCATCACTCACACCTGTCCATCACTTGGAATTAATCCTGCAGCCTCTTTCCATCCTACCCTGCCCCGGATAGTCACCTCTTGCTCCATTACCTGCTGTCCATTTTTCGTAACTTTCAGTATCATTGAAGGGGAATGCAGATAAATTATTGCTTATGTTTTGAGGGATGATGTGGGAGGAGCGCTCGGGTGAACAAGGAAATGCGGGTTTGATGGTACAGTTGCATCAATCACGATTTTCTGGGCTGGCTGGGCGATCAGAAAAGAAGGGCTGAATGGCCTCTTGCTGCTCATTGTGTGCCTCCGTGTGTGTCAATCCGTCAGTCAATCAAGGCTAGAAGCATGCTCCTGAGCATGATGATTGGTGATCCATCCTGTTACTGCCCCCTGCATCCTGCACTGGGTGTTATAGTCAAATTCTTGTGCTTGTGCAGTTGGAATCCTGGCCGGACATCTGCAATTCCTGCACTGGGAACACTGCGGCTGCCTCTGGAGCTCTCTCAGTTGTTTTGCTAATTTATTAAGTGATGAATCTACATGACCAGTTGGTGCACTGCATTCTTGAACTTCGCTCTGAACTTGGGCAGAGTCATTGCATAAAATAATGTGTTTGTGCTGCAGCTGAGATCCTTCAGCATTTCTCCAATGTATACAAAATTCATGAAAGAACTGCTGTACCATTGATTCCCTCCTTTAATGAAATTGTACAAGACTACTGCACCTCGCATGAACCACAGAAGTATGAAACTGATGGATATGGTGAAGAGTGAAATCACCGACTTCCTCCGGCTCTCCATCTCGGCATCTTTGTGACTGTCTCCCTTCCTCTGACCCATCAGGTTCTTGCGTACTCGACTAGCCACTAAAACGTGCCTTACCGTCAGAGTGTTCATCCACAGAATTAACACGAATGCGATTAAAGGGGTTAAAATTATATCGAACCAATGAAACCCCAGCCACCTGGGATCAGTCTCATAACTTGACTTTGTTCGGCAATACCACTGAACATTGTCAATTATCCTCCCAGGTTGAAACCGAAAATAATAGGGAATGTTTTTTGAACAGAGTAGAATGCTGGTTGCAGCCAGAGCCACAGCCAAGACTTTCTCTGTCCAATATTTTCTCTTCAGTTTCTGACAGGAAATGGCCACAAAACGTTCAAAGGAGAAAAGGACAGTGAACCAGACGGAACAGTCTGTGGCTGCTCGAGCTAAGGCATAGACAGTACGACACACAGGAGTGATATTCAGGAAAGTCCCTGAGTAGTAAAAGAATTTGTATTGCCACAGAATAATCTCCGTGAGAATGAACATGAGATCCGATGTTGCCATGGCCATCAGGCAGCGCATTGTGCAGTTGGAGAGGCCGCATTTTCCCCGTGAGAGAACCAAAACCACCAGGAAATTAACTGAAAGACAAAGGAAGTAAAATTCAAATCAGAAATTGATGATCAAACATTCTCTGCTTCGGTTCAGAGAGCAATAGAAGATCTCAGCACCTAACTGAGGGAGCTGGAAGTGTTCAGATATCGAGTTTGAATATGACATCTTCAATGGCCTGACACATTGTTTGAAACAGCTCCATCCTGTGTTTGACTAATTGTGGGCAGGCAATCAACAGATGCAGATGGCATCATTTTTAAGATGAAAGGGAAGAGGTTAAGACGGGGTCTGAGCAAGATGTTTTCGCACAGAGAGTAGTGAGGGCGTGGTAATTCATTGCCTGGGAGATTCGTGGAAGCAGGAAACCTCACAATGTTCAAAAACTGGATGAACACTTGAAGCGTCACAGTATTTGAGACTAAATTTACACTGCTAGAAGCTGGCGCGGGTATAGATTTCGCGCAGCTTTGATCGCACAAACTGGCTGGAACAAAGTACCTCTTCGGTATCATGGAATCTATTATTCTAAGAATTACTTCTGGGGGAAGATTGGGTAGTGTATCATTTTAATGGAATAACTGAAAGGGATTTGAATGCTGAAAACATGAAACAGAATCAGATATAACTGGCAAAACCTAACAGTTATGGCAGCATCGATGGGGACAGAAACAAAGTTAGTGGAATCACCGTTCATCAGAGCATTTTCATCTAACCATGGGTCATTGAACTCAAAACATCATATCGGGTTTCTGTCCACATTACACCCTATCATTTCAACCAAAAACACAGGGATTCGTTTCTAACAGGGAAATGAGGTTGAAAGTGTTGATATTCAACTACAGTGGAACATTTGGTAAACTGCTCTTCACTTACATAGTTGGAGTCATGAAGATGTAGAACACAGAAACAGGCCATGTAGCCAAAATTGTTCATATAGTTCAGATATCCTAAATTAATCTAGTCTCGTTTGCCCCTATCTTCCTCTAAAATCTTTCTAAACATTTACCCATCCAGATAACATATAAATGTAATTATACCAGCCACCATCACGTCCTCCAGCAGATCATTCCATACATGCACCACCCTTTGAAAAAGTTACCCCTTAGGTCCCTTTTAATTTTTTCCCCTCTCACTCTAAATCTGTCTGCTTTAATGTTGGACTCCCGCAACCCATGGAAAAAAATCTTTCCACTTACCTTGTCAATGCTCCTTATGGCTTTGTAAACATCTAATATTCAGCCCTCAGCCTCCTAAACTTCAGGAAAAACAGCCCCAACCTACTCAGCATTTCCCCATAGCTCAAATACTCCAATCCGGGCAACATCCTTATGAATCTTTTCCGAACCGATTCAAGTTTCAAGGCATCCTCCCTTTTGTAGGAAGACCAGAAATGCACACAATATTCCAAAAGTGGCCGGACCAATGTCCGGCACAGACAGAACATACTCTCCCAATTCCAACATTCAGTGGTCTGAACAATAGAGGAAAGTATACCAAGCGTCCTCTTCACCATCCTATCGACTTGAGAGCTCATTTTCAAGTCTCAATGAACCTGCACTCCAAAACCTCTTCTTTCAGAAACATTTTCCAGGACCTTCCCATTAACTGTACATGTCCTGCTCTGTTTTGCCTTTCCAAAATGTAGCACTTCACATTCATCTGAATTAAAATATATATGACACTCCTCAAACAATTGTCCCATCTGATAAAGACCCGTTGTAAACTGAGAAACATTTTTCGCTGACCACTCCAACTCTAATTCAAGTGGCATCTGCAAACTTACCAACTGTATCTCCAATGTTCACGTCCAAAGCATGTCTATGAACGAGGAAACGCCGTGGATTCCGCACCGAACCTTGTGGCACACCACTGGCCATCGACCTCCAATCTGAAAAGCAACCTTTCACTACCACATTCTGTCTTCTGCCTTCAAGGGACTTCTCTTCAAATGGTTGTGTCTCCATTAGTTCAATGTAATCTAACCTTGCTAAATACGCTACCATGAGAAAACTGATTGAATGCCTTCCCAAAGTCCATAGTGATCACATGCGCTGTTCTCTGTCAACAATCCTCTTCGTAACTTCTTCAAAAAACAGAGTCAGGTTCGTGAGTTATATTATCTCACGCACAAGGCCATGTTGACTGTCTTTCATCAATCATTGCCAATTAAAATACATGTAAATCCTCTCCCTGAGGATTCCGTCCAATAACTCCTCAGATACACCAGTCTATAGATCCCTGGCTTTTCCTTACAACCTTTCTAAAAAGGTTCTAAAAAGCACCACGTTCGTCTACCTCCAATTTTCTGGCATCTCACCTGGGATTATCGATTATACAAATATCTCAGCAAGGTGCCGAGCAATCTCTTCCCCAGCTTCCCAAAACGTTCTAGGGTACATCTGATCAGGTCCTTGGTATTTATCCACCTTTATACGTTGTAAGACATCCAGGACCGCCTCTTCTGCAATATGGACAGTTTTCACAAAATCACCAACTATTTCCCAAATTCTGTATCTTCCATGTCTTTCGCCACAGTACATAATGATGCAAAGATACTCAATTAATATTTCCCCCATCCCCACCATTTCCACACATCGGCTACCTTGCTGATCTTTGCAGGATCCGATTTTCTCTTCAGTTAGGCTTTTGTCCTTAATATATTTAAGAGACCCCATTGTTATCTTCTAAAACCTATTTGCTAAAGCCATCTCATGACCCCTTTTTGATCTCCTGATTTCCCTCCGAAGTATACATCTTTATACTTTTCTAAGTATTCGCTCGACCTCTATGATCTATATGAGACATATGTGTCCTTCTTTCTCTTCCCAAAAGATCAAATTCTTTCGTCATCCAGCATTCCCTACACTTACCAGCTTTGCCTTTCAACCGAACAGGAAGATACTGTCTCTGGACTCTCCTTTTCTCATTTTTGTGAGTACCAATTCTCCCCTGTCCCTTTACATGAGAACAACTGTCCCCATTCAAACTTTGAAACTTCTTGCCTGGGACTATCAAAATTGGCTTTTATGTAATTTCAGCTTTTAGATCCGATCTATCCTTTTCCATCAGTGTACTAAAACTAAGGGAATTAAGGTCACTGGCTCCAAAGTGCTCCCCAGCTCACAACTCAGTCACTTACCCTGCCTTCCTTTCTAAGATTTGTGTCTTCTCTAGTAGACCCATCCACATACTGAATCAGAAAATGTTCTTGCACACACTAACCCAATTCCTTTCCATCTAAACACTTAACACTACGGACATCTCAGTCGATGTTTGGAAAGTTAAAATTCCCGACCATTCCACTCTATTATTTTACAGAGATCAGAGATGGCCTGACAAAGTTTCTCTTCAAATTCCCGCTGACGGTGGGGAATGGGTCCGTAATACAATCATAATTAGGAGATCATTCCTTTCATATTTCTCAGTTCAGCCAGAAAGTCTTCCCTGCACCTATTCCGAGGAACATCTTGTAAGTACAGCCATAATACCATTCCTTATCAATTACGCAACTTCTCCTCTTCCCCATTTCTTGCTCCCCCTTTCTTTCCTTCCCACAACATTAAGCTGCCAGTCCTGTCCACCTTAAGCCACATCTCCATAATTGCTATGATTTCTAAATCCCATTTTTTTAAACCATTTCCTCAGTTCATCTTCCTTCCTTGTGTGGAATCGTGCACTGAAATAAATTCAGGTTAATTGATCAGTCCTCCCTCGTTCTCTGCTTTGTCCCTGCCTGCCGTGATTGTTTGACAGCCTCCTTTTCCCAAATGTACCAGTCTCAGACTGATATTTTTCTAACTATCTCCCTGGGCCCCACCCAGTCCCCTGGTTCCCCGCCCGCACCAAACACCGACCTTATTATTTAAATCCAAGCAGCTCGAGCAAATCATCCTGCTCGTATATTAGTCCCCTTCCAATTCAGATTCAATCCGTCCTCCTTCTACAGGTCATTTCTCCCCCAGGTTCCAGTGATAACAAAGTGTGAACCCTTGCCCCCTGCACCAGTACCCCTCCCACGCATTCATCTGCTCTATCCCCCGGTCCTACGCTCACTACCTTGTAGCATTGAGAATTATCCAGGTATTATTACGCTCAAGGACCTCCTTCTAACTTCCTACCTAACTTCTTACACTCTCCCTTCAGAATTTCATCTTTTTTTCCTTCCTATTTCGTTAGTTCCAATGTGCATAATGACCTCCTGCTGGTACCACGCCCCTTTGAGAATATTCTGCAACTTCTCCAAGATATCCTTAATCCTGGTAGCACAAAGAGAGCACTCCATTTTGATTTCTCACTCCTGGCCGCAGAAACATCTATCTGAGCCTTTGACTACCAGAACTCATCGTTTGGAAACTGATGTACTGCTTGTTACATTAGAGCCAGACTTGGTACCAGAAACGTGGCTCTTCGTGTTGCATTCCCCTGACAGTCTATCACCGCTATGTTTTTCACAAGAGCACGGTTGTTTAAAATGGGTGTAGTCACCGGAGACTCCTGCACTACACACCTTCCTCTCCGAACTTTCCTGGTGGAAACCCATCAAACTGATTGGATCTGTGGTTATTGTCTCATCCTATAAGTGCTATTCATCACACCCCGACCTCCTATAAATTCCTCATTACCTCAAGCTGCTGCTCCAATCCAATCCATACGATCTGATGGTATTCACAACCAAATATACTAATTGTGGATCCTAATTATCGGTAACATGGAAGTTGTCAAGAAAATCCCACATCCAACAGGAAGATTATATCACTCTCCTAAAGGCCACCACTGCAGCTGAGCAATCTGCGGACCCAGAAAATATCACTGCCTTACTGCGCGAAAAGGCACAGCTCCAGGCTAACTTTTTGCCTATGCTTTTTATTTTCATATTTTCGTCAACAGACAGACCTCAATAAAACATAAAACCAAAAAGCACTCACTCTACTCACTTTGGTACATTTACACAAAAAAATGTCTGCAAGATTACAAGTAAATCCTGTGCCATGAATTCGTCCACACAGGTTCCTCCAAGGTCAGTTGCAATTGTCGTGTTGTTGCTTTTCCGTAGATGCACTCTGATTACCAGAAATACATGAACTCAAAAAGCAAAGGCAGTCGCTGTGCAGATTCACTGCAATGGCAAAAGTGAGGACTGCAGATAATGGAGGTTTAGAGCCGAGTGTGCGGTGTTGGAAAGCGCAGCACATCAGGCAGCATCCGAGAAGCAGAAACATCGACGTTTCGGACATTCCTGATGAAGGGGTTTTTCCCAAAACTTCTATTTTCCTGCTTCTCGGATGTTGTCTGACATGCTGTTCTAACACCAGCAGATTAATTAAAGATCAAGACAGATCGTCGAAGAAATCCAGCCTGATGGATCATAAATTTATTTGTTTTGATTTAATAAAGTGATCAATTGCTGAATTATAAACACACAATGCTGCAAATATTGGTTCCACAAGAAAACAGAGATTTATTTCAAAAGAAGTGACGATAAAATAGAATGAGAATCTAGATTAAATTGGTGCTGGAAAAGCACAGCAGGTCAGGCTGCATCCGAGGAGCAGGAAAATCGACGTTTCGGGCAAAAGCCCTTCATCAGGGCTTTCGCCTGAAACGTCGATTTTCCTGCTCCTCGGATGCTGCCTGACCTGCTGTGCTTTTCCAGCACCACTCTAATCTAGACTCTGCTTTCCAGTATCTGCAGTCCTTGTTTTTACCCCCATAAAACACAATAAACCAAACTACGTACTTGTTCTGCAGATTCAAAGGCAATGAACACAGAGGAAATGTATAACTCTCATTAACCCCAAACCAATAGAAAAATGAAGCAAAAGGACATGACTTTTATATATTATGTAAAACACGACTCCCAGTGTCGTTAGAAAGAAACAACCCTCATATAATATTCACACCAGAATCCATTTATATAACAATTGGTTAAATGCTTGTGATTGTCACTTATAAACTGGAACTGCAATGGATTTCTTCATGGAGCTACCACACAACTGAGTGTCAAAGTACTCAGCTTTAAACCATCGCTACAGAGATTTTTCTTGTCCCAACACTTCGACCTGGGACAACATTTTCATTCGAAGGCAATGCAATTTACTGAAGCCCTCATTTCCTTCGCATGAGCATAGAGCTACACATCCAATCATTTCCAGGTCTGACTGGAACTAAAAGAAATGACAAAAATGATATCAGTGAAAGCAAATCTTTCTCAGTTAAGTGTTTCTTCCTCCATCGCTTATTCCAGAACCCTTCAACAAATCTTACAGTCTCCATTAACACCATGCTGGTTTGTAATCATCAAAAATAAACAGGTTCATTCATGAACAAAGCCATTTAGCCGAAAGCCAAACCTCAAACGCAATTTTTAAAACAAATTTATGTTATTGCAGACATAACTTCAACTTCAGATGCACAGAGAAGCCTACTGCTTGTTCACTCAACAAACAAGAACAACATGCAAATTAACTGATTTTGCAAACTCGACATAAAAATACCACGGCTTATATTTTTGCAAAGTAATTCAGTTTATTAATTCCACCGAAAATCTTTATAGTCTTCGACTGAAATGGAGATTTCTGGATGGTTCCCAGAAGAGAGGAATAGTTTTCCAAGCAATTCCTGTGGAATCTGCGAAGATGTGGATTCCACGCAGTCCCTGTAATCTGAGACTAAATTACTGATTGTCTGCTACTGTGTGACCTTTGGGCACAATATGGCCAGGTATCATTGCCAGTGGCAGAAGAAACCCGCAGAGAATCCTCAAACAGATTCACACAAATTCATGGGTGCAAGGCACTTACCAGGAATTGTTACAAACGGAAGGTTCGTGAGAAATATTTTCCTCACACCATAAAGTGAAAACGTCATTTTCTTCCTCAATCACTTTGTGATGTCAATTTCACTGTACTCAATGCCGTGGTGATATCATCTCAAAGCCTTTCATTTATGTCTGCTGGCATCGTCTAGGGGACTGTTACATTAAAATATGGTTCAATCAATTTATTTACAAACTTGAACAAACAGGTGACAGCGGTGAGTTAACTCTCAGTTGTCACAGAGCATTTTTAGAACTGATGTTTATTGGATGATGCAAATCTCAAATCGTCGAGAGGAAACATTGGAAAATGCATGTTGATGAAAATCATAGAATCCTTACAATGTGGAAGTAGACCAATGGGCCCATCGAGTCCACACCGACCATGAAAAGTCTATCCCACCCAGACCCACCCACTGTCCCTGTCAGGCAGCAGAGCTAAGTACTGAGCTACTGTGCCAACCTGTCCACCAGCATTGACACCCCAACACCATCTTTCGAACACTGAAAACTCATTTTACTTCAGTGTCATCCTTCCCTTGCCTTTGACCATTTGGAAATTAAATTCCAGTTGTTGAGCGTCTCTCTCTGAGAAATGTTCTCCTCAACACTGGCATATGGCTTCCCTGGTTATCAACTATAAAAGGATGATAGTTGGTTAATGGAGACGACACATTGTATGTTTTAATAAATCCAACATCGTGATCGAATTCCTCTCCCTCCACAGGAACAGCGTCTGAAACTAATATAACGTTTCCTGTGCAGGCAATAATTGAAATCAATAAAATAATCACTGAAAATTGCCCTCGAAGGCGATGCAAACTCCAATCAATACAGATCCTTCGACAGGGATACGAATGTCCTGGACATTTTGCAGAGCTGACTCTGAGACACACCTGACCTATACAGAAGCACATGGGCCTGAGTCATTATCTCTTCCCTGCAGTGTACTGAGCATGTATAGAGAAGAAACTTCAAACATCTGACTACTGGTAGATTTGCGCACTTAAGGATGAAGAAATTTCAAATTCTGGAATAGTGTGAGAAGTAGTAAATGTTATCAATGAGCCATGCAGTGATGGGGAAATGGGAATTGCTGTGAGGACTTTTCAAGTCCAAAAAACAGAGAGCAGGAATAAATCTGTCATATTCATGTTCTTCGGCTGATATTAGTGAGTACCACAATTATCATTCCTCGTGCCATTTATGATCTGTATCCATGACTGAGGTGATAGGATCATGTGTAACGTTGGTGATCACACAATGTTAGGTGAACAGTAAAGGAGGAGAGAGGAAGAATGAAAAAGGAAGGACAGCTTCAGTGAGTGATTGAGCACAAAAATAGTCTGTGCAATTTAATGTCGAGAAATGTGAACAAATCTTCAACCATTTCAATCTTGGAAAGATTTTAGGCCACCAGTAACTTTTCGATGCTCACTCCAGTCGTAAATCAAAAGGCTACAGGAATCCTTTATGTTCCATTCAGTGTCAGTAGTTTCTATTATTCTCTTGAAAACTTTACTTTCCTCACATCCTGCCAAATTTGAGGAATTCCACCCTGGGTTTCCATCATTTTGGTCCCTCATATTGATCCATTTTAGTTCAGTTACCATTCTGGTCAAATGATGCTGCACTCAAACAGACATGGACGCAAAACTTGGTTTATATTTTTCGTTTTTTCCCCACTTATAAAGTCAGTTTGGTTCTGTGTTAACATCAAGTTGCAGCAGGGTTCAAAGCTAAATTGATTGACTTTTTCAGAATCATCCGTCCTGACCCAACAGTGTCCAGGAAGATCTATTGGCTGAAAAGTGCCGAGAGTCGAGAATATCACAAAACATCTTCAGCACATTTTTGGGGTGTGGTTGACTGTGAGTGTGACAGGGAAGTGTGGAAAATGAGGAGGTCCTCATCCACATTGGCGCCAACCCTTCAGAATCTTGCATCCTGCCATTAATCACATTTTATTTACAAAGAAAGAGCCTTTGACGGAAGCCTGTCACTGACTCAGGTACTAGGCATCTCAGTATTCCTGACATTTACCCTTCAGAATCAGCCTGGTCTCCCTGACTGACACAGAATAATGGCCCCAGTCTGGGATTTCATATCCAGTATAATCCAGCTACCCCATCTCATGGCAATCATTACCAGGGTGAAAAAAACAATGTGTTTCTGAAAGTGCGGATTAACACTCGGGCAAGAAATTAAAAAGCTGATCCATGGGTGACTCCGAGTGCTCATTAAGCCGAAGAAGGTGTGGCTGGTAACACTGGTTCCATGAGGAAGGGCTTTGGGCATCTCAGTCATTGGAAATGTTTCTCAGGCTGGGGCGACCTGAATGCATTGTGATTGTTTTGTTTAAATTGGATGGGGATTGCAACCCAGCTCGGGAGATATACGACTGTTGTTGGAGAATATTTAATCAGACCTGTCAGAGGATTGGGAATCTGAGATCAAACTCATTTATTAGGGAAATGAAGCTGGTCATTATAAGTAGACAATCTGTGAGTGATAGAGAAAAGCAGCATAATCACAATCTGGATCTGTTAAGATGTTGTGCATCTGGATTCTGGTCTCGAGGACCAAACTTCCTTCCCCGAACTCACATTTCTAGGGACAGAGTTATTTCCTGCACATTTCTTTTTTCATTTTCGGGAGAAGCTCAATAACATAGTTACTATCGAATGATTTTTTAAATTTTATTTTGTCTTTATGATGATGTGTGAGATATTTGTTCTGAAATAGACTGCAAGTATACATCAATATTTTGAACAGTTCACTACCGCCCAAGAACCTAAAGCCAGAATGCACATTGGAAGGACTAATTTATGACATCTCACAGCATTGGATTGACACAGGAGCACAGATATAAGCATGCAGCAATCTGTTATGTATTTCCACAAATTACGAAAACAATGAGATAAAATTATGTCACAATATTGTTGTATTTGGAAGAATGCCCATAAAATACTCAAATTGTTTATTAAGTTGGTGAACGAAGAAATGGAATATGAACCTCAGAGCCCTGAAGCTAACTAAAAAGAAGAACAAGGAATTGATGCCGAAATGGTCAAACGTGGACTCAGTTTTCTGTGGATAGGGAATGGCTAAAGAGTATGAAACATCTTCATGAATCACAACACTAATTCAGTCACCTCTCGGACAATGAAGAAACAGGATAGGTGACAATGGGTGGGGCTGCCTGATTCCAGGGCTGTTCGGGAAACTTTCTGATTCCCACCCATTTACTCAGACTGCACGAACGCGGTTGATGCAGAGCATTGGCATCCAATTGCAGGTCTCGTTGCAAAAGTCAATTTTGGAGAGTACATCCCACCTGTTGGTATGCAATTTCCTGTAAATGGCATTTTCCTAGTCCAGGTTGGTAAGGCAGCTTGCCAACCTCACTGTTTCATACATAGACATTTACATCGCTGAGGAGTGCGAGACTCTGAGAGATCGTACTGCCAAGGATTTGTCGGGGTGAATCATTGATCCCGCAGCAGACCTGAACTAGTTGATGATAATCTCAGACAGGATTCTGTCAATTGCTTTTTGCAGTGAAACCGGTCGTCAGTCCTCCCTGTGCACCTTCTAACTTTAGATGAGAGGGATGGTAACTTTCCTGTTCGATTCAGACAGGTTACCTGTTCGAAGCATACAGTTATCCACTTCCAGCAGGTCCAGGCCAATCAAGTGCCACAGAGGTGAAAACAACTCAGGTGGGCAACCATCACTTCTGGAAGTTGTACTCATTCTTAAAACTTGAGGGTGTTGGTCAGCTTCTACAGAGGTAACGGCTGGTCCAGATTCTCCCGTGTGCTGTTGTCTAAGACCTCTGTGATACAGGACAGGAACAACTGTGCGGCTGCGCTGTCTGCGCACTTCATATCATATTGACTGGCAAAAAGGGATTTGCTGATCTTCAGAATGTTCTTCCTGGTGGTCGTGGTGTCAGTAGAAACCCTTTTAATCCAGACTGATCGGACAATTCGCCACAAGGCCTGGCTCCACAAACAGACAAAGATTGTTTGGTGTGTGCTTTTACCCACAAGCTGTACCAAAGGCCATAAGTTACTCTCAGCAAACAGTTCCCAATTCACAGCTCGAAGCCCATTTCATTACAAGAATGCAAAACACAAAAAGTCAGTGAGGGGCCTATCACATCTGCTCCCCATCATTTCTGTTGTAGTGTTCATCTTCTCCTTTGTGAAGTACCTGTGGGTGTATGAACAGCAAGAGTTTGGAGGGACATGGGTCAAATGAGACAATTTCGTGTATCTGATCGACATCGATGAGTTTGATTTGATTCAATTTGATTGCTTTATTATGACGTGTACGGAAATGCACTGAAAACTTTGTGTATGAGCAGTCCAGGGAGATCACACGAGGCAACGATGTGCAGAACAAAAGCTTTTGACAGAGTCATACAGGTTATATTGCGCAGGGCGTACAACACAGGCCAGCGTTAGAAAAATCAGCATTACTTGAGTCAAGAGAGTCCATTCAATAGTCTGATAACGTCTTAGCAGAAGCTGTTTCTGAACCTGTTTTTGTATGGTCAGGTTTCTGTACCTTTTGCCTGATGGAAGAATTTGTTGGGTATCATTACCGAGGCGGCAGGGGTCTAATGGAGTCGATCGATGGAAGTATTGCTCGCGTGATGGCCTGGGTTGTCAGGATGTCTGACTGGGATGAAGTCGAAGATTTATACAGATAATAAATTGATTGAATGATCATCAATTTCTGTTTGTATTTCTGATATACAGAGTCTGCAGTTCCTTTGGTTTTGTTCAGCCCCTTCTCTAGCTTGTTGCACAGGAGGAGGTCATTCAGAAGTTGGAGGCAATGGCCCAGTGGAACTATCACTGGACTGTCAATCCACAGACCCAGGTAATGTTCTGCGGATACAGACAGAGCAGATTGTGTTATTTGAATTCAATAAAAGTCTGAAATTAACTCGGCTCATGATGACCGGTTCAGAGAGTGGAACTGCCATCCTTTCCAGTTCACTACTACGTGTGAATCAAGACGCATAACAATGTGGTTGACACTGACCTGCCCTTTCGGCAATTCGGGATGGGTGATAAATGCTGATGCTAGCCAGCGACGCCCTTATCCCTGAATGAAGAAAAACAAAGCCCCTTCTTGAACCTGTAACAGAGGAATTGGAGGAGGCAATTCCACCTATTTTTTAAATTGGAAAGGGGACTAGCAGAACGCCATTCATCCACTGTCAAGTGGGAAAGAACAGTCGATGGGCATTACATCAGCCCACACTGTTCGACTTGAAAAAAACAACAAGGCACGCGGGAAAGGGAAGTTGTGAGGAGAGGGAATTTTTGTGACGTCCAATTACAATTGTATTGAGAATGAGGAACAGTCGTTGAGATGGAAAGAAGTGATCCTTGAAGGCAATGCAACAGGGATCAACTAATTGTGTCAATAGACAGAGTGTGAACAAGGCTCATTATTGAATTTGCAGGAATGAGACCATTTGTTGATTGCTTACAGGAAAGCAGTACTCCTCCCCCCAACACTGACTAAAGGTGGAAATCATCTCCCTTACTCTGCATGTTATCCTTTCTCTCGTCCCCAGTATTTAATCATCAATATTATCCTGTATGCAATCCACTGTCTTCCCCAGTGTTTAATTGTCTCCTGATACTCTATCTTTCAATTTCTATCTCTCTCTCTCTGGATTTAAGCCTTTGTCCGTATTCCAACTCTCTGTTCACTACCTTGTATTTACTCCTTTCCCTATTTGTCTGGATTTAGCCTCTACAATGATTCTTTGCACAATACGATCATTATCTGCATTTGATCTTCTTTCGTTCTTTGTGTTACCCATCGCTCCTCCTTTGTATTTAGCCCTCTATGTTACTGTCTGTTTAACCCTGTCGCTAATACTTTCCGTTGAGGTTGGTCAGAATTACCCTCCATTGCACCAGATCTATGTAAACAGGACACAAGATAATCATTAACTTCCAATTTGTATTCATCTTTCTCCCTATTACTCTCTAATTATCCGTCTCTCTATTACTCTTCATTTAATTCTCTCAACTTGAGGATCTGAAACCTGAATTCAGGTTGAGGTAACTCGCTGTTGTAAGGAAGAACTACTTAATACATATTCTTACGAACATAGGTGTAATTAAAATGGCTTCATAACACAAATAACATAACAATGGCTTCGAGGCTGCAAATTGACAATTCTGCTTAAAGCTGCATAAAATGGCTTTTAACCCACTAAAGCTGCATAATTGACTTGCCCACAATCTGTCTCAACAAAGATTAATAGACAATGCTTCCTTTGCAGCATAGAAATAACGAGACTAGTTACTGGCCATCCTAACGGACCTTCAAGTGCAGGGCAAAAACTCAGTGCGTGAGATAAGAATGGTTGAAGTTTTGAGAAATAACGTTGGTTCCCAGGAAATATCATTGGGTTAAGTTGCTGTCAATAAATCCATTTCATTAAATTGATTGGGAATTGTTTAAACGAACTGTACAATTGTCACCAGTACCTCTCTTTTAGAAAAGTATAAAAATGTCTCCGTTTGAAGCCAGTTCCTCTCAGCAACACTGGAGTTTTTAACCTCTGTGTTTCTGGATGATCTGTGCTCAGCCGTGAGGAAAAAAATGGGAAGTCATCAAGTACCAGACCGACTGCTTCTATTTCTTGACTGATGGCAGAACAGACATAACACCACACACACCCGCCCCTGCACTGGCACCAGGGGCCCAGATCTTCGTCTGCTGCTGTGACCTGGACTCTGAATGGATGGATTTCGGTCAGCAGTTGACTTCAGAGGATTCAGCCAGCCAGACATGAGTATTTTTACCCGTTCGGTTTCCTTCTCATTCATGTCGTGGTTAACACGACACCTCGCTGCTTAACATCTCAGTCCAGCCGGACTGAAAGAAACGTGTCTGGGACCCCGGGGAATCGGGGACTCCAGGATGTCGGGGACTCCCACTAACAGGTCGGGGACCTGCGCGTAGAGTGTGACACTCTCAAAAGGGAGGTGTCGGGGGAACCCAGGGAGTAAAGGGATCCCACTAACAGGTCGGGGACCCTCAGGTAGAGTCGGGGACTCAGAATAAGTCGGATTGGTGTTGTTTAAGAATGTCGATAAAGTTCCACAGAAATCATTTTTCTTGTTCATTGTCGGGTTGTTGATTAGTGAAAGCTTTCGGTCGAGGTTATCTTCTCTGTTTTATCTGTTCAGCTTACCTTGTCCTGCTTTGCTGCTTTGTCTTGTTTGTCCGCTGTGGTTTTATTCTGTTTGGTTGGCTGTTGGTTCTTTGGTTATGGAATATAGAAGGTGGTTGCTGCTTTTGTTGCATTAAAGAAAATAAAGCTGGCCAGTGATAAAATTCTCGCATACTTGGTTAAGCAGCTGTGTGCCGCAGCCAGGATTTATTATACTAGTGTGTGCGTGTCTGTGTGTGTGTGTGAGAGAGAGAGACTCAGTTGATTCTGCATCATTTGACATCAATACAAACTTGCTCTCAATTTCTCCATAATTCCATGCTTCTGTCAAAGATCATTTTCACCACTCTCACCCCAACGTGTAGTACTAATGAAAGAATTGACCGAATGAAGTATAGCAGTAGCAATACGTCTGGGCCTCTGGTGCATAATCATTCTGTTCAAGGATGAGAGCAGGACTCTGCTCAATTTTGTGTATAATCTAAACCTAACATGGAGTAAAATCACTTCAGACTTTAACATTTGCTCTTTGAGTGGAGGAATTGCATGAATCTTATTTAATTTCGTTGCATTTTGTAAAACTGGAAGATCCAAGGTATCCCAAATAAACAGCACATTTTTCAGAAAATGATACTAGCAGATTTGATTTTTGTTTCAGACTCGTTATTTGCACTTAATTTTAAGTTTGCCGTGTTTCATTGGTAATTATGGTGTGCCAGTTATTACTTTATTTGATATCAATTCCCCTTCCTTAATGACAATTGAAGTTTCAGTTCAACATTAAGTTGCGATAAATCATGTAACAAAATTAACATCCTATTCTTAATACCTGCGTCGTTGGATTCGGCCATTATTCGAGCATTAGAATTTTTTTTGTTATCATGTGAGTAGACAAGAACTTCTAATGCAGCAGCGGTCAATTCACGGCCAATAGCATTGTAAATGAACAATGACTGGTCAGGACTGTTTAAGAAACCTAATCTGGGCTTGAAATTGAAGGACTAGAACCAGGTAATTATAATGGATTTCAGAGTTGGAAATTGTATACATTTTACATTTTAAATATTGAACACTGAATAAATGAATTTCCACCAAATATTGATGACTTATAAAATGTCTTAATCACCTGTTCAACTTTCAGCTCTGAATTACAGATAATGATTATTTTATTTACTATTATTTTGTAATTAATTTTATTAGCCCCGAATCACAAGCGCAGAATTAATTGTCAGGATCACTTGGTCTTGTTCTTTTACACATTATTAGTGACCTACCTCATTGCCTATTGGTTAATTTGAAGAATGGCTGCATTAATTTGATGCTAACTGAAGAATAGAAAAATACTTTACTGGCCAGTTGAGTGGATTTTGCATGTGATTGGGGATTAATGTATTTATAGCAAATGGGACTCCCAAAAAATGGGAGGTGTTGTGAATGGGTAGATGGGGAAATAAAAGGGATATGAGAAAAATGTAAGGCTACTAAGGCTGAGGAATATACAAACAGGGTTAAGCAAAAACGCTATAAATCAAGAACTTAGATTCTACTCGGAATCCCGAGCCTATTTGAAAATGGGGATTTTGTTCTTGGATACCCTTGGGAAAGGAGAGAATGGTTTATACTCTCTTACAATGGACACGCCGCAGTCTCTAAACTCGATGGAAGGGACCCCTACTGCTAATAAGGTCACAGGGCTACTCCATCATTGCACGCTCATCAGACGACCCCCATGCAAGGGGGGTGATGATGAAGATCGAACTTACCCTATTATATGGACTCATCATCGTCGGCATTGGTGCTCAAGAACGGACGGTTTACCCGTCCGAGCTTTTGCAACCAGACACTGTGTCTTTTTGTGCCGAGAGACTGATTCTTTCGATGAATGGAAAGTTACCAAGAATGATTCTCGCAATGGTCAACTGCATCAAGAAGATCGGACAGTTCGTTTATTGGACAAGTCTCAATGGTCTTTACCCTGTCAAGGTGTTGTGTGCCAGTTTGATTTCAGCTGTGATATGAGCGGCCCGAGGAAGCCTGTCCTGTATTCAAAGAGGTCTAAATTGGCACATCCCAGAAGAGAAATTGGGGAAATATTATATTTCGCGAACAGTATGTTTCCTCAAATTCCCAATAAACTTTATGGCTGGGATGAAGTGGTCTGTTATGCCATTACATCAGCAAAGGACTCGTTGACCACTTTCCCCTCCCGTCCACCCCATCCCAACATAGGAATCTGGAACGCTTCTTAGTCGTTTTCTGGACATGATATTTCTTTGGACTATTAATTATCCCCACCTGCTTGTTGCTTTTGGACATACTCCGTGATCGCCTATCCCAATTGTAACGACAGAATGTTATGGGGGTACATTTACGTGAATGTGTCCAAGACTATTCCATGCACCTTGAGTAAATGGACCAATGGCGACTGATCCCCTGTGCGGCCTCGCATCTCATGCATATGCCTACGGGAGGAGTATGTCTCTGTAACCCTGTTATTACTGGTGTTCAGGCCCTTTGTGGTGTGGTTAACAGCACCACCAACCTTCACTGTGAGACCCCGAATGGCATCTCTGTCTTCCCCATTCTTGGATGGAAGGAAACATTCTGGGAGAATGACCACATCTCTTCCCATAGGACGCACCACAGTTACATTGAGCAGCTTTCATGATCAGCGTTCAGTGCAACCACACTTTGGAGTCATCGCCGACACATATATTCGGGAAGTTTTTTTTTCCAGCCAATTCAAAGCAACCAACTAACTTGTTCTTCGTTGAAACAGGGATTCCCCCTGCAATAGACGTAGGGACACGTTTCCCGACTACTGTTCCCTGTCCAACTACCTGGGAATGAGGTTTCCCTACCAAAGTTCAGTTTTATTTGAGTTCTGCGTACAGTGGAGGGGTGCTCGGGCTTTGGACAACACTGAAGCTCAGTCTGTGTACTGTGAATTTCTTAGTACTATTTTCCTTCGGAGGATCTTCTGGAATGATGAGCTATCTAAAACGAAATTATGTTATTTGTGGTCTCAGACTCTTGGGCAAAGAGACAGTCTTGGCCTTGGCAGGGGTTTAGGACATGCTCTCAGAATTATGCCTAACTTCCAAACAAAAGTGGTACGTCCTCGACTACCTACTCGCCAAAGAGGGTGGGCTTTTTGCCATTGTAAAGGGCAAGTTTATGTTGGGGTTACTGACCGCATCGAGAATATTACCAACCATGTAGATAACATCCACACCTTCCTCACTCAAATGACAGAAGGCACAGAATGCGGAGATTTGGGTTTTGGCTCATGGTACAATGGGTTGATAAGTCTGGCCATGTATATTGTTATTGTTTTAATTAGCCTCTTTGATGGCGTTGCTCTGACTAAATGTATTATTGGTAGGCTAATAATTTCTGTTGACAACATCGGTTCTCCCCATAAAATGCTTCTTCTCCATCCAAATGAAGATGAGGACGTGCGATTGCCTACCCTTGGTTCTTTGGAGGTGGAGAAGGAAGTATGTCATTCTCTAGCGTCCATTTGATTGGACTGATCGAATCTGTTTAGATCAGAGTGTTGCTGGAAAAACACAGCAGGTCAAGTAGCATCCGAGGAGCAGGAAAATCGACGTTTCAGGGAAAAAAAAAAACCTTCATCAGGAAACTAATGGCATCATCAGGGCATCTAATATGAGCTCTCCCATAATATGGTGTGGTCATGGATCGACTAAAGAGTGGAGATAAGGATCTGGAAACTGAAGACAGGCTGAGGTAACGAGATGTTATCAGGATGAGTCACTGCAATCCTTCCTTTCATTGAATATTTCCCTGTCTTGTATCGTTCATTAGGCTTTGGTCCTTGAACTGAAGTAATAGTTTAGCTGTCAGGGTGCAGGAGCTACAGATACTGATAGTTAGATATTTCGCAACTTGCCAGAAATGTGCTATTTTGACCAATGTGTGCACCGTGACCTGCTCAAGGATCATTTGAACCCTTTCAGGAGATGGAATATCATGATCAGACATGGACAGAATCACAACCAAAGGATCACCGAAACACACCCACACTCTCGCGCAAACATACACGTACAAGTAGAAACACACACTCACCCTCAAACTCACTTACACATACATGCAGATCACATACCTGTACACAGAAATATAGTCAAAGTGAGATATAGGAACATACTGACAAACAAAAGCACACATAAACGTACACATATGCACAGATGCACAATAATACCATCAGTCTGAAACATGGAAACACATCAACACACAGACTACAGCAACATTCCAGCACCCTCACAACACACAGGAATGAAAACAGAGTGCAGAAGGGGGCACACCTTCTCGCACATGCGCGTGCACACATATGCAACCAGAAAAACAGGCATACTGAGACACACCCATGTATGGACAGAATGCACACTCAAACACACACAAAGAAATGCAGTCATACTGATGATTTAGAGATGCGGTTGTTGGACTGGGGTGTACGAATTTTAAAAATCACACAACGTCAGATTCTGGTACAACAGGTTTGTTTGGAAGCACTAGATTCCAGCGTACTGCTCCTTCACCATCTGGTGAAATTTAGCAGGCACAGTGAGAAATCAGAACAAATCTACACACGGTCACACATGCGTGCACACACACTCACACACACACACACACACCCACACACACACACACCCACACACACACACACCCACCACCACACACACACACGTATGCACATACAAATACAGAAAGGAACACATTATGTACATGCCAAATGCACACATATCCACACGCAGAGAAATGCAGTCATACTGAGATATAGGAACACATCTCCACATAAAGAATTACACCTACAGCCCCACATACAGATGGAAAGAACTCAGCGTAAGAGTCATTACACACCAACTTGCAAGGACTGACAGTACCTTCTTCAGCACACACACAAGCAGTTTCAAATCTCGTTACTAAACCACAACCACAATGAGATAAATACAGAGTGACAGTCCGAAACAGAGACACACACCGAGAGGCACAGAGAGACCTTGACACACGGACAGACAGCCAAACACAGTCTGATCAACACACTCACCTGATTTAACATGAACACAGTCAGGCAGAGACACACCATACTCCCACAATAATACAATGACACTCAGAGACACACACACATGGTGTCATAGAACCGTCATGACATGCGGAGAGTAATACACAAACACACACACACACGCACACACAAAACCACACGGTCATAGGACTGTGACCACACAAACAGCACACACACAAGCAAAAACACAACAGCTTCACAATGCGCAAAGAACACACAGATTAGCAATCACACAGGCACAATAACGTACACTCACATAAGAACGCTTACTTTCTCGGGAACACTCACACAAGATTGAATAACATATCCAAATATATAAACGCATGAATGTAAATTCACCAAAATACTTTCCAATGCGCACAAAGGGAGACCCACGCATAGAATCATAAACACATTCATGATTTGTCACACTCAGGGACATATCTAATGACAAAGACTGAGCGACACAAAAACAATGTTAGATCCCCATAACAGCAATGAAGTACACCCCTATGCAGAGACACACAGAGACAGTCACACACTGAAAGGGAGACGCATGAACACATTTCCCGCACAGCCACAGAGAGAAGAAAGGAAGATGATCAAACTCCAGAGGGAGAGACAGAGGGACCGAGAAAGAGATAGACAGAGAGACAGAGAAGGATCGACACAAAGGGAGACAATGAGACAGACAGACAGATAAACAGGTATAGAGACAGATCGATGCAGACAGGGAGGGACACACAGAGCGAGACAACAATAGAGAAAGAGAGACATAGCAAGAAACTGAGAGATGGGGGGGTGTGGTCAGCGTGAGAGAGGAACAAAGACAGACATGTGAGGTAGAGAGAGCGGGAGAAAGCAATATTTTTGTGAAGTAATTAGACAGGAGGTGGACCCAATAAGCTCTCAAAAACAAATGCACTTCTCCAACAACCAACTCTGAATAGGTGAAGACTGTCACCCGGAACCTTTCCCTGCCAGTTGTAATAAAGTTTTAATATGAGCTGAACAGGGAGAGTCTGACAATCATCATTGTGCAGAAACGACTGCTTTTGCCCAACACCCTCCTCCCCTGCAGGAGAAATGCAGACACCCATCATGCTGGTCTTTAACACTCATCCAATGGGCACTCTGTGAATACCCAATATTGCAGCTGAAACCATCACTCGCAGCCAGCCCGCCATTTAGAATCATTCCTCCAGCCGCTTTCCATCCTCTTTCCATCATAAGTGAAGAATTTACGTGATCAGAACTTCGCTCTGAACTTGGGCAGAGTGGCTGTATAAAATAATGTGTTCGTGCTCCAGCTTAAATCCCTCAGCAGTTCTGCCATCAACATAAACTGGAATAGATGAGAGCTCTTCCAACGATATGCTTCTTTAGTGCTAAAGTATAAGGTGTTTGCATCCTGTGCTAACGACAGAAGTACAAAGCTGATTGATATGGTGATGAGAGATATCACCGACTTCCTCAGGTTCTCCATCTCCTGTTTCTTTGTGACGCTCTCCATTCCTCTGAAACAGACGGAACAGTCTGTGGCGACACGAATCAGGACAAAGATAGCACTGCACACAGGGGTATGTCCAGGAAACACCCTCGGTTATAATGATCTTTGAATTACCACAGCATGATCCCAGTGCTAATGAATAGCAGATACTCTGTTGCCATAGCCAACAGGCAGCGCGTAATGCAGTTATAGAGGCCGTACTTTCGCCATGACAGAACCAAAATAACCGGGCAATAATCAGAAGTCACGAAGCAAACATTCTTCATGACTGCTCAACGGAAGATCTTCATATCTAACTGGGACAGGGGATTGACAGATGGCGGAAGGGCGCAATTTCTCAGGTGATTAACCAAGGTAAAAGGTTTGGAGGGGATTTGAGGAAAAGGCTTTCACTCAGAGAGTGGTGTGGGTTTTGATACGTCAGTGCTTGGGAGGGTTATTGGTGAAGGAAACCTCTAAACCTTTAACAACTAATTGGGAAGAGTCCAGATTTTGTTTAGCCTTTATAGCACAATCTTGATGGACCGACTGACCTCTTCAGGACAGTCGGGTTCCACAATTCAAAGAATTATTTCTGGGAAGTAGGCTGGGAAGTGAAACATTTTTATAAAGGAAATAAATGAGTTATGAATACCATAATTATAAAAATGAATCAGAAACAGCTGGCGAAACTCATCAGGTATGGAAGCACCTGCAGAGAGTGAAACCGAATTCATACAATCATTCTTCATCTGAAAACGTTCCTCTGAACATTTGTCAAAGAACTCAAAACATCAACTCGGTTTTCTTCTCGCGCAAGGCTCTATCATTGCAAACAAACGACTGGTGTTGATTCTTAAAGGGAATTGAGAATCATCATATTGATGTTTATCGACAATGAAACATTTGTTCTACTGGTCTTAGAATGCTGGGCGAAATTAGAGTCTTAGAGATCTAGAGGAAGGAAACATTGTTCCAAGTCGTCCTTGCTGATCAGATATTCTGTAATAATTGCGTCCCATTTGTCCTCATCTCCATCAAAACCTTTCCTCCTCATTTACCCATCCGGTTGTGTTTGAAATGTTGCATTTGTATCACTCTCCACCACTTCATCTGGCAGTTCATTCCATATATGCACCACACTTTGCATGGAAATGGTTTTCCATTAGGTACCTTTTAAATCTTTCCACTGTCACCCTGAACCTTTGCCCCTGGCCTCTGGACTCCCCCACCCCAAAGGAAAGAACTTGCCTATTTATCCTATCTTTGCCCCCCTCACGATTTTATAAACCACTATATGATCACTCTTCAGCGTCCAAAGCTCCATTAAAAACAGACTCAGCCTATTCAACCTTTCTCTATTACTCAAACCCTCCAAACCTGGCAATATCCATGAAAATCTTTTATGAACTCTTTCATGTTCCACACCACTCTTCTGATAGGAGGGAGACCAGAATTGCACAGAACTTTTCCAAAAGTGGCCTAACGAATATCCTGTACAGGTACAAAATGAACTCACAACTCCTCTAATCAATGCTCTGAACAATAAAGGAGCACATACGAAACGACCTCTTCATTATCCTAGCGTCCAAAGACTCCACTTTCAGGGAACTGCAGAACTGCACTCCAAGGTTTCTTTGTTCAGTAACATTCCCCAGGAGCTTACCTTAGTGTACAGGTCCTGCCCTGGTTTGCTGTTCCAAACTGCAGCACCTCACATTTACATAAAGGAATCTCCATCTGCAACTCCTCAGTCCATTGGCCCATCTGATCAAGATCCCGTTATACACGGACATAACTTACTTTGCTATCTGCTATATTTTACATTTTGGTTACATCTGCAAATTTACTGGCCATACCTCCCATATTCACATTTAAATCATTTATATAAATGACAAAAAGCAGCGATTCAGTTTCAACCCTTGTGGAACACCACTGGTCACAGGCCTCCAGTCTGAAAAGCAGCCCTATACCACCACTCTCTGCCTTCTACATTCCAGCCCATCCTGTATCCAGATTGCTAGATCTCCCTCTTTTCCATGTGGTCTGAACTTGCTAATCAGTGTACCATGAGGAACCTTGACAAACTCCTTACTGACGTCCATATTGATCACGTCCACCACTCGGCCATCATCAATCCTCTTCGTTACTTGTTCAAAAACTCAATCAAGTTAGTGAAACATGATTTCCCACGAGCAAAGCCATGTTAACAACCACTAATTAGTCATTGCCTATCCAAATACAGTGTTCATATAAATCCTGTCAATCTGGATTTCCCTCCAACAACTTCCATACCACCAATGTCAGGCTCACCTGTATAAAGTTTGCTGGGTTATCCTTACAACCTTTGTTAAACAGTGGCGCACATGAGGCAACTTGCAGTTTTCTAGCACATCACCTCTGACGATTGATTTTCCAAGCATCTCAACAAGGGTCCAGCATTCACTCCCCTAGCTAGCCACAGATCAAATTCTGGGGATTTATCAAACTTTATGCATTGTTTCATAACCAGCTCATTCTGCCCTGTACTATGGACATTTTTCAAGATGTCACAATCTATTTCCCCACATTCTATGTTTTCCAGGCCTTTCTCCACAGTAAACAATGATACAGAATGCTCGTTTAGTATCTGCCCCATCTTCAGCAGTTCCACACATATATTGCCTTGCTGATCTTTGAGCGGTCTTCTCTCCTTAAATACCTTTTCGTCCTGAATATATTTAAGAAATGGCCTTGGATTCTCCTTAACCCTATCTCCTTAACTCTATTTGCAAAGATGATGTTTTGTCCCGTTTTTGCAGTACGGATTTCCCTCTTAAGTATACTCCCACTGCCTTTGTACTCTTTGAAAGATTCACTTGATCTCTGCTGTCTAAACTTATCTTATGCTTCCTTATGCCTGCCAACCTCTTCTTTCACCCAAAAAGGAACATACTCTTCGATCTTGCCAAATGGCCATCCTCCAATTTAGAACTTTAACTTTTAGAACTGTTCTGTCATTTTCCATCACTATTTTAAACGAAAAGAGTGCGAGTTTCTGGTCCCAAAGTGTTGCCCCACCTACACCTCAGTCACCTGCCCTGTCTTGTTTCGCAAGAGTAGTTTAGATTTTGTAGGTTTTCTACTAGGTACATGTACACACTGAAACAGAAAATTTTGATTTTAACACTAAGCAAATTCATCTCCATCCCAGCCCTTAGAATTGTGGCAGTCCCAGTCTGTATTTGGAAAGTTAAAATCCCCTTCCATGACTACACGTTTATTCTTACAAATAACTGAGATCTCTTCACAAATTTGTTTCTCAATTTCCCACTGACTGGTGGGGAGTCTATAGGGCAATCACACTAAGGTGAACAGCCCTTGCTTAATTCTCAGTTCCACACAAATATCTTCCCTGTATGTATTCCCAGGAATATCCTCCTTAAGTAAAGCAGTAAAATTATCCGTTATCAAAAAGCAAGTCTCGCCACCTTCTCTTGTGCACCTTTATGTCCTTCCTGCAGCACTTCTATCGTGCAGCATGAAACTGCCAGTCCGGTCAATCCCTGAAAGCCATCTGTGTAATTGCTATGATATTCCAGTCCCATGCTCCGAACCATGACTACAGATCACCTGTCTTCCCAGTTCTGCATCTTGTACAGAAATGAATGCAATTTAATTTGGCAGTCCGCCCTCATTCTCTGCTTTGGGCAACCCTACCCTGACTATTGGACTTGCACCATTTCCCAGTTGTAGCAGTCTCAGACTGATTTATTTCCTCATGATCGCCCTAGCACACCACCCCAGCACCGCACCTCCACCATCCCCGCACCCCCCACTCCAACCTTACTCGTTTCAATCTTCCTTAACATCACGAGCAAATCTCCCTGCAACTTTTCTTTCAATTCAGGTGCAATCTGTCCTTGTCATAGAGGTCACTTCGATTCCAAATAATATTCCAATGATTCAAAAATGTGAACCCTTCTGCCTTGCACCAGCTCATCAGCCATGAATTCATCTGCTATATCTTCCTATTCCTATACTCACTAGCTCGTGACAACTAGAGTAATGCCGATATTACTACCCCCAAGGACCTCCTTCCTGCTTGACTTCTTATATTCCCCCTTCACAATTTCCACCTTTATCCTTCATATATTGCTAGTTCCAATATACACAAAGACCTCCTGCTGGTCGCACTCCCCTTTGAGAAAGTCTGCACCCTCACCGAGAAATCCTTGATCCTTGCACTCGTGAGGCAACAAGCACACTTGTCCGCGGCAATGTCTTTCTCTGCCTCTGAGCAAAGACCCCTGGTCACAATTGATCACTTCGAACCTGACATAACCCTAATTACATTAGAACCAGTCTTTGTATTAGAAACTTGGCTGTCAGTGCTCCATCACTCCCTACAATTTCCTAAACAGCATATAAGTTTAAAATACACATGACCACAGTAGATGAAGGGAGGGCTGCTGATGTCATATAATGGACTTTAGTTAGGCATTTTATCAGGTTCCCCATTGTAGACTAATGGAGAAAGTGAAGTCACATGGTGAGCAGGGTGTTTTACCTAGGTGAGTAAAGAACTGGTTGAGCAACAGGAGACTGAGAGTATAGTTGAAGGGAGTTTTTCGTAATGAGAAACCTGACCAGTGATGTTCCTCAGGGGTCAGTATTATAGATTTGTAGATTACCCTCAGTGTGGAAACAGGCCCTTCAGCTCAACAAGTCCACACTGATGCAACGCACCCAGACCCCTTCACCGAACAGGATGGGCAATTTAGCGTGGCCAATTCACCTGACCTGAACATTTTTGGACTGTGGGAGGAAACCGGAGCACCAGGAGGAAACCCACGCAGACACGGTGAGAATGTGCAAACTCCACACAGACTGTTGCCTGAGGCGGTATTATGAACCCGGGTCTCTGGTGCTATGAGACAACAGTGCTCACCACTGTCCCCACTGTTGTTTGCAATATACATAAATGATCTAGAAGAGGGCACTGTTGTTATGATCAGCAAGTTTACAGATGACACAAAGATTGGTGGAGTAGCAGAAATCATAAGGGACTGTCAGAAAATAAGGAGGATATAGATAGAGTGGAGAGTTGGGCAGAAAAGTGGCAGTTGGCTTTCAATTCAGACAAATGTGAGGTGGTGCATTTAGGTAAGTGTAATTCTAGAGCGAATTATACAACGATTGGAAGAGCGTTGCGAAAAGTTGATGCACAGAGATATTTGGGAGTACAGGTCCATTGTATGCTGCAGAGTTGCATCGAGTGTTCAAGAAGACATATGGGGTACTGGTCTAATGGTCGGATACTTGGTGGTGTGGTTGAGCAGAGGGATCTTGGTGTCCATGTACACAGATCTCTGAAAGTTGCATCGTAGGTAAATAGTGATGTGAAGAAGGCATATGGTGTACTGGCTTTTATTGGTAGAGGCATTGAGTTACGGAGTCCTGAGGTCATGTTGCAGTTGTATAAGACTCTGATGCGGCCGCATCTGGAGTATTGTGTGCAGTTTTGGAGCCATACTAAAGGAATGATGTGGAGGATCTGGAACGGGTGCAGAGGAGGTTTACCAGGATGTTGCCTGGTATGGTTGGAAGATCGTATGAGGAAAGGCTGAGGCACTTGGGGCTGTTTTCATTGGAGAAAAGAAGTTTTAGGCGTGACTTGATAGAGGTGTACATGATGATTAGGGGGTTTAGATAGGGTTGAACATGCGAACAAATTTCCTCGTATGGAGTCAGCTATTGCGAGAGGGCCTAGCTTTGGGGAAAACTAAAATACAGGTGAGGTGCTGGAGGACTGGAGGGTTGCTCATGTTGTCCCCCGGTACAAGAAGGGTAGTAGTACAGACCAGTAACAAAAACATGTTGCCAATCACTGAAAACTCATTCTTTTCTAAATATAAATAGAACCTACCTCGAAGTAAGCTCTCCAGCAACTTCCCCACCACCGACGTCAAGGTCACTGGTCAAAGCTATGTATAGGACAGAAGTTAGGGGTAGATTCTTTACTCAGCGAGTCGTTACTTCATGGAATGCCCTGCCAGGAGCAGTGGTGGACTCTCGCCCTTTATGTACATTTAAACGGGAATTGGATAGGCATATGGAGGATAGTGGGCTAGTGTAGGTTAGGTGGGCTTGGATCGGAGCAACAACGAGGGCCAAAGGGCCTGTACTGCGCTGTATTTTTCTATGTTCTATGTTCTATAGTATGCTTGCCTTAATTGGACGGGGTATTGAGGATAAGCACTGGCAAGTCATGTTAAAATTATCCAAGACATTGGTTCGGCTGCATGAAGAATACTGTGTACATTTTTGGGCGCCACATTACCAAAAGGATGTGGACACTTTGGAGAGGGTGCAGAGAAGGTTTACAAGGATGTTGCCTGGTATGGAAGGTGCTCGCTATGAAGAGAGGTTGAGGAGGTTAGGTTTATTTTCAGTAGAAAAAAAGAGATTGAGGGGGTCCTGACTGAGGTTTACAAAATCATGAACGGTATAGACAGGGTGGATTGAGACAAGCTTTTTCCCAGGGTGAAGGATTCAATAACGAGAGGTCATGCTATCAAGGTGAGAGGTGGAACGTTTAAGAGGAATACACGCGGCAAGTACTTCACAAAGAGGGTGGTTGTCGTTTGGAACGCGTGGCCAGCAGAGGTGGCAAAGGCAGGCACGGCAGATTCGTTGAAGATGCATCTGGACAAATTCATGAGGAGGTGGGGAACAGAGGGGTACAAATGCTTAGGAATTGAGCAACAGTTTTAGACAGTACATTTGGATCGGCTCAGGCTTGTCTCTCTTACAGACAGACTTTTCTGTGGCCAGCAGAGAAAAAAACAATGTTGTGTTGTTTCCCTGGTGCCAGGATCAAGGATGTCTCAGAGAGAGTGCAGAATGTTCTCCCGGGGGTGAGGGGCCAGCAGGAGGTCATTGTCCACATTGGAACCAACGACATTGGAAGGGAACAGGTTGAGTCTCCGAAGGGAGATTACAGAGAGTTAGCAAGTAATTTAAAAAGGAGGTCTGGAAGGGTATTAATATCTCGATTACTCCCAGTGCTACGAGCAAGTGCGGGCAGTAATAGGAGGATAGAGCAAATGAATGCATGACGGAGAAGCTGGTTTACGGGAGAAGGATTCACGTTTTTGGATCATTGGAATCTCTTTTGTGATGGAAGGTACCTGTCAAAGAAGGATGGATTGCACATAAATTGAAAGGGGACTAATATACTGGCAGGGAAATTTGTAAGAACTGCTTGGATTAAAACTAGCAAGATATGGGCGGGGAGGGCGGGGGTGGGTGGGTGGCGGTTGGGGGTGGGTGAGGGGTGGGACCCAGGGAGATAGTGAGAAAAGTGATCGATCTGAAACGGTAACAGCTAAGAAGAGAAGTGGGTCAAACAGTCAGGGCAGACAGGGACAAGGTAGGACTAATAAATTAAACTGCATTTATTTCAATACGATCGGCCTAACAGGGAAGGCAGATGAACTCGGGGCATAGTTAGAAGCACTGGACTGGGATATCATAGCAATTACAGAAACATGGCTCAGTGATGGTCAGGACTGGCAGCTGAATGTTCCAGGATACAAATGCTAGAGGAAGGATAGAAAGGGAGGCAAAAGAGGAAGGAGAGTGGCATGTTTGATGAGGGATAGCATTACAGCTGTGCAAATGGAGGATATTCCCGGAAATACATGCAGTCAAATTATTTGGGGGGAATTGAGCAATAAGAAAGGGATGATCACTTTATTGAGATTGTATTATAGACCCTCCAATAATCAGAGGGAAATTGGTAAACTACTTGTAACGAGATTTCAGCTATCTGTAAGAATAATAGGGTAGTTAGGGGAGGGGATTTTAACTTTCCAAACATCTACTGGGACTACCATAGATTTCAAGGATAAGATGGAGAGGAAAGTCTTAAGTGTGTACAGGACAATGTTTTGATTCAGTATGTGGATGTACCTCCTGTAGAAGGTGCATAACTTGACATATTCTTGGGAAATAAGGCAGAGCAAGTGAGTGAGGTGTCAGTGGGCGAGCACTTTGGGGCCAGCGACCATAATTCTACTTGTTTATAAATAGTGATGGAAAAGGATAGACCAGATCTAAAAGTTGAAGTTCTACATTGGAGAAAGGCCAATTTTGACGGTATTGAACCTGATTGGAGGTCGTTGTTCACAGGTAAAGGGACATATGGAAAATGGGAAGCCTTCAGAAATGAGATAACAAGAATCTAGAGAAAGTATATTCCTGTCAGGGTGAAAGGGAAGGCTGGTAGGTATAGGGAATGCTGGATGACAAAAAAATTGAGGGTTTGGTTAAGAAAAAGAAGGAAGCATATGTCAGGTACAGACAGGATAGATCGAGTGAATCCTTAGAAGAATAGTATAAAGAAAGTAGGAGTATACTTCAGAGATAGATTTGGCAAATACAATTAAGGAGAATCCAAAGGGGTTTTACAAATATATAAAGGACAAAAGGGTAAGTAGGGAGAGAGGAGGGCCCCTCAAAGGTCAACAAGGCGGCCTTCCTGTGGAGCCACAGAAAGTGGGAGAGAGAGTAAATGAATATTTTGCATCAGTGTTTACTGAGGAAGCGGATAATGAAGATATAGACTGTCGGGAAATAGATGGTGATATCTTGTAAAATGTCCAGATTACAGAGGAGGAAGTGCTGGATGTCTTGAAACGGTTAAAAGTGGATACATCCCCAGGACCTGCTCAGGTGTATCTGAGAACTCTGTGGGAAGCGAGAGAAGATATTTTCCGGGCCCCTTGCTAAGATATTTGTATGATCGATAGTCACAGGTGAGGTGCCAGAAGACCGGAGGTTGGCAAACGTGTTGCCACTGTTTATGAAGAGTGGTAAAGACAAGCCAGGGTACGATAGACAGCTGAGCCTGACCTCGGTGCTGGTCAAGTCGTTGGAGGGAATCCTGAGGGACGGGATGTACATGTATTTGGAAAGGCAAGGACTGATTAAGGACAGTCAACATGGATTTGTGCGTGGGAAATCATGTCTCTCAAACTTGATTGAGTTTTTTGAAGAAGTAACAAGGAAGATTGAGGGAAGAGCAGTCGATGAGCTCGATATGGACTTCAGTAGAGCGATGGACAAGGTTCCCCATGGGAGACTGATTACCAAGGTTAGATCTCGTGGAATACATGGGGAACAGCCTTTTGGATAAAGAACTGGATCAAAGGTGGTCAGAGGTGGTCAGAGGGTGGCGGTGGAGGGTTGTCTTGTTAGACTGGAGGCCTGTGACCAGTGGAGTTCCACAAGGATCGGTGCTGGGCCCTCCAGTTTTGTCATTTGCATAACTGATTTGGATGCATGCATAAGAGGTACATTCAGTCAGTTTGCACTTGACACCAAAATTGGAGGTGTCGTGGACAGAGAAGAGGGTTACCTCAGATTACAACATTACTCAGCCATTACATGGAGATCCACGCCCTCGGGGGCTTATCGTGATCAATCCACAGAGTCCTCATTGGCCGACTCTAAGCTATCTCTTCAATTGACAGTCCAGTCTGCGAATGTGGAGACACTCGCTTGTACAGTCCTGCCAAGGGCAATACTTGGAGCCAGTTTATTTGACCATTTTAGATAACCTCTCTTTTAAAGTATGATTGGCCTGTTCCACAATCCCTGCAGCCTGCGTGCGATATGCACAGTGCAGTTGCTGTTCAATGTAGAGTGAGTCACATATTTGAGTAATAAGACGAGGCATGAAATGTTTGTTTCAGCAGCAGGAAGCACAGAAGCATTGACCAGGGGGCTGACTGGAAGGTGAAGCACTGATTTGAGAACTTACTGAGAACGTCTGGACCCTCTATTTATGTTTCAGCAGCAAAAATTGTGGGAGCGTTGACAAAGGCGCTGATGAGAAGGTGAACCACAGATTTAAAAACCTATCTAGTAAATAGGCGGAGCGCAAGCTGAGCAGGAGCGGACACAGGACTGCTGAGTAAGAGAAGTAATGTATTTGGATGGCGGCGTTACCTGAAGCACTAATTAGGTAGTGGCTCCCACCCGTCCTCCTCCTCGAACCAATAAAAAAATTCTGTGCGCTGGATTAGAAAGATAACTAGCTTTCAAAAAAAAATTCTTGGGAATTTAAAATAGTGGGAATGGCGGTTAGAACCATTGATATACCTCCTGCAGAATGTGGGAGGTCAGGGTAACCAATCGTGTCCATGCTGACTTCATTTGTTTGAAGTGAACCCAACCCCAGCTCCTAAGAACCTCTGTTGGGGAACTGTTTCTGGAGCTGGATGAACTTCGGAGGCGGAGGGTGTTAGTGAGAAGCGTCACAGGAAGTAGTCAGACCTCAGGGACAAGAAAAAGGCAGATGGGTTCAAGACAGGTGACGGAAAGGGATCCGCTGTGGCCATGGATACTTTTGGGGGTGGTGGGAACGAGTGACCAGGCGAAAGCCACGAGATACAGGTCTCTGGCACAGAGTCTGTCGCTGTTGTTCAGAAAGGAAGAGGGGAGATGAGCAGAGCATTAGTCATTGGGGACTCCATAGTTAAGGGGACAGATAGAATGTTCTGTTGGAATGGTTGGTGTGTTGCCTCCCCAGGTGCCAGGGTTCCTGATGTCTCTGATCGTGTTTTCCGGATCCTCGCGGGGGAGGTGGAGCAGCCCCAAGTTGTGATCCACAACAGAACCAACGACATAAGTAAAAAAAGGAATGGGGATACAAGGCTGAAACTCAAGGAGCTAGGGTGGAAGTTTAGAGCTAGATAAAACATAGTTGTTATCTCTGATGTGATGCACATGTGTATTGCTCGTGATGCAAGGAATAGGGAGAGAGAGGTGTTGAACATGTGGCTGCAAGAATGGTGCAGGAGGGAGAGTTTCAGACATCTGTGTAATTGGTGCTCATTGTGGGGGAGGTGGGAGATCTACAAACAGGAAGGTCCACACCTGAATCAGAGGGGTACCAGCATCTGGGGATAGGGTGGGGGGCAGCGGGGGGATATTTTCATGCTGGGGAGGATTTAAGCCATATCAACAGGAGGATGGGAACCTGAACTGTTATTCCAGTGTACAGGAGGTTGAGAGTAGTGAGGTCAGAAACATAGTTTCAAGGTCGCAAGAGAACACCAGCAGCAGGAAGATCGTTTGAAATATGTCTACCTCAACGCCAGGATATTCCAGAATAAGGTGGGTGAACTTGCAGTATGAGTTGGTACCTGGGACTTCGATATTGTGGCCATTTCGGAGACATGCCTAGAGCCGGGACAGAAATGTTTGTTGCTGGGTCTTGGGTATAGATGTTTCAGTCATAACAGGGAAGGTGGTAAAAGAGGGGGGTGATGTGGTACTGTTCATCATGGACGATTGAGGTAAGGACGTTTGAGGACTCATCCACGAAGGTAGTATGGACTGAGGTTAGACACAGGAAAGGAGAGGTCACCCTGTTGGAAGTTTTCTATAGGCCTCTCAATAGTTCCATAGATATAATGGAAAGGATAGCAAAGATGATTCTGGATAGGAGTGCGAGTAACAGCGCAGTTGCTATGGGGGACGTTAACTTTCCAAATATTGACGGGAAATACGATAGTTTGAGTATTTTAAATGGGTCAGGTTTTGTTCAGTGTGTGCACGATGGTTTCCGGAAACAGTATGTAGACAAGCTAACAAAGGGTGTTTTGGATTTGGTACTGGGGAATGAACCAGCCAGGTGATACATTTAGAGGTAGGTGAGCACTTTGGTGATAGTGACCACAATTCAGACATGTGTACTTTAGTGATGGAAAGGGGTAGGTATATACCACAGGGCAAGAGTTATAGCTGGGCATAAGGAAATTATGATGCGATTAGGCAAGATTTAGGATGCATCGGATGGGGAAGGTAACTGCAGTGGGTGGGCACAATTGAAATGTGAAGCGTGTTCAAGTAACAGCTACTGCCTATCCTTGATAAGTATATTCCTGTCAGGCAGGGAGGAAGTGTTCGTGTGAGTGAACCGTGGTTTACAAAAGAAGTTGAAAGTCTTGTCACGAGGAAGAAGAAAGCTTGTTATAGGATGACATGTAAAGGCTCAGTTAGAGCGCTTGAGAATCCCAAGTTAGCCATGAAATACCTAAAGAGAGTGCGAAGAAGAAAAAGGAGGGTACATGAGAAGTTATTGGTGGATAGGATCAAGGAAAACCCGAAGGTTTTCTATCGGTATATCAGGAATAAAAGAATGACTAGGGTAAGATGAGAGCCAATCAAGGCTGATAGTGGGAAGTTGTGCATGAAGACCGAGGAGATAGGGGACGCGCTAAATCAATACATTTTGCCAGTATTCACACTGGAAACGGACATTGTTGTTCAGGAGAATTTGAAATGCAGGCGACAAGATGGGATGGAGGTGCACAAGATGGAGGTTTTGGCAATTGTGAAAAGTGTGAAAATAAATACGTCCCCTGGGCCGGATGGGATTTATCCTAGGATTGTCTGGGAAACTAGGGAGGAGATTGGAGGGTCTTTGGCTTTGATCTTTACGTCGTCGTTGTCAACAGAAACAGAGCCAGAAGACTGGAGGATAGCAAATGTTGTCCCTTTTTTCAAGAAGGGAATAGAGTCAACCCTGACACTATTAGACCAGTGAGCATTTCTTCGATTGTGGATGAAGTGTTGGAAAAAGTTAGAGATAGGAATTAGAATAATCTTTCGAGGAATAAGTTGATTAGGGGTTGTCAAAACTGACTTGTGAAGGATAGGTCGTGCCTCACAAACCTTATTGAGTTCCTTTAGAAGGTGACCAAACAGGTAGATGAGGATGAAGTGGTTGAAGTGGTGTATATGGATTTCAGTAAGGCATTTGATAAGGGTCTCCACGATAGGCTATTGCACAAAATACAGAGGCATGGATTTGAGGGTGATTTTGCCGTTTGGATCAGAAATTGGTTAGCTGAAGGAAGATATGGTGGTGCTTTATGGGAAATGTCCATCTTGGAGTTCAATTACTAATGGTGTACCGCAAGGATCTGTTGTTGGTGACTGCTATTTGTCGTTTTTATAAATGATCTAGTTGAGGGCATGGAACGATGGGTTAGTAAATTTGCGAATGACACAAAGGTAGGTGGTGTTGGCGATAGTGCCGAAGAATGTTGCAGGTTGCAGATGGACATAGATAAACTGCAAAAATGGGTGAAGAAGTGGCAAATGGAGTTATTGCAGAAAATTGCGATGTGATTCACTTTGTAAGGAGCAACAGGAACAACGAGTACTGGACTAATAACAAGATTCTTGGTAGTGTAGATGAGCAGAGAGATCTCGGTGTCGATGTACACAGATTTCGAAAGTTGCGACACAGGTTGATAGTATCGATAAGAAGGCATACGTTGTGTTAGCGTTTATTGGCAGAGGGATTGAGTTTCGGTGCCACAAGGTCTTGCTGCAGCTGTACAAAACTCTGGTGTGGCCGTACTTGGAGTATTGTGCACATTTCTGGTCACCACATTATAGGAAGGATGAGGAAGCTTTTGAGAGGGTGCAGTTACGATTTACTAGGAGTTTACCTGGTATGGAGGGAATATCTTATGAAGAAAGGCTGAGGGACTTGAGGTTGTTTTTGTTAGCGATAAGACGTTTAGAGGTGACTTATTTGAGACATATAACATAATCAGATGATGAGATAGGATAGATGGTGAGAACCTTTTTCCTCAGCTGGTGATGGCTAGCACGATGGGTCATAGCTTTCAATTGAGGGGATGATAGATATCGGACAGATGTCAGAGGTAGCTTCTATACTCAGAGTAGGAGGGGAGTGGAGTGGCCTGCCTGCAACAGTAGTAGCCTCTCCGACTTTGAAGGCATTTGAATTGTCATTGGATAAATATATGGTTGAAAATGGAATTGTGTCGGATCGATAGGCTTCAGAATGGTTCCACAGGTCGGTGCAACATTGAGGGCTGAAGAGCCTCCCTGTGCTGTAATGTTCCATATTCTATGTGGCCCATTGTCAGAGCTCATCCTTTTAGGCAACCCAAAGTGGGGAATTACTTTAGTCAACAATATTTTGTCTCCTGTATGTGCAGTGCAATTAGTAGAGGGGAAGGCTTCAATCCATTTGCTAAATACATCGAACATGAACAAACAGTATTTATAACATTGTACTTTAGGATGTAGGTTTGTTCGCTGAGCTGCAAGGTTCACTTTTAGACGCTTCGTAACTGTACTAGGAAACATAATCAGTCGGTCTCTCTGCAGCACTGGCGCTATGGCCAACTTTCTATTAATGTCTTTCGTTTTCCTTGGGTTGATGATGTCATTTTCTGTGCTGGTGATGTCATGGTGATAGCATCTGAAAATGAACCTTGCAGCTCAGCGAGCAAACGTACATCTAAAACCTCCGTCTGAGCTCTGAATCTTGTCCAATCTCACGAACATCTACGGGGACAATACACTAAAACTAGCATTAAGATTGGAAACCAATGACAGCTGATAGAGCACCACCCACAAATAGCTGTACTTCCTGCATGAGTGCCAAAAGAAACAGGTCCTATCTCACAACCTCAAAAACAAACCTCCCTTAACACCCCACTATCCAAATGAAAAGCAAAGGAAAACAGCTGAAGAATGCTTCGGGAAATGTTTAATGATGGCTACCACAGACTCCTTAAATACAACTGGGAAATATGGTGAAAAAAACTCTACTCCCTCATGCAACAAAGCACAAATGGGCAGACACAGTATAACAAGCCATCGACATGAGACAGCAGCCAACACAGAAAATGAAGAAAAAAACTAGACCTGCAGAATCAAAACAAGACAAACTCACGCAAAATAACACCGGAGGCAGCACAGAAACTATCTGTCCAACACTTAACAGACACTGATAAAGCTGTCTAAATAACTGGATTAAATTACAACTTCTGGGATGTAGACCACAGAAATTTTTAGAGCTTAAGAAACAATAAATAAAGAAACCAAATTCACAGAAGAAACCATCATTAAGTGGGAAAAAGGAAGAACACTCAATAAACAAGAAAGGAAAACACTAGAATGACTCAAGAAAGATAAAACATTATTATCCTACCTGCAGACAAAGGACGCCTGACAGTCATTTTAAAGCGGACAGACTCCATTGAGAAAGCACACACACTGCTTGCAAATACCGACACTTACCAATAGGTGGCGATTGGCCCTAAGCAAAAACGAGAAAACCAAATCACAGCCTTACTCAAAAACTCCAGACATCTGGAGAATTAAACAAGGCAGACATCCAAAAGATGAAACCAGATGGATCTGACACACCACGACTCGACGGATGATTCAAAATTCACAAGCCAGGAGCGTTCCTCTGACCCAGAGTCTTGCTACCTGGAACACAAACGTACAGAATGGTGAAGGAACTACACCAAAGACTAAAAAAAAGTTGAAGAGTCATGCACCTCCATTCACTCGCCCCAACAATTTCTGAACAACATTATTGACATCAAGATAGAAGAGGATGAAATTTTAGTCCCTCACACAACAGCCCTGTTCACATCCATCAATATCCACCTGGCCAAGGAAACATTGGCGACACTATTAGAAGAATCAAAGACACATAGACTGGACAAGACCAACTTCATCAGCACGGACATTATCATCAAGTTATGGGACCTATATCTTACACCCCACTTCAACAACAAAGCCTACAGGCCAACCAATGGAAAACCTATGGGATGTTAGATATCAGGGCTTTTAGCAGAGGCAGTCATGCAGAAACTCGAACAAACAGCTCTGCTAATCATCCAACCTAAACTTTGGGTCTGCTACAGGGATGAGACTTTGGTCATCACTAAACTCAACAAATTAGAGGAAACCTTCAAGACCATCAATAATACAGTTACAGGCAAAACAATTCACAAAGGTGGATGAAAACAACAACAGACTCCAATTCCTTGATGTCACAGTAGAGCGAGCAGCCAATGGTGAACTTTAAACCAGCGTCTAAAGGAAAACAACACATATGGAACAAATACTGAACTCCAGAAGCAATCATCCCAACACCCACAAACGAAGCTGCATCAGAACTTTATTTCAATGTGCCACCACACATACTGCAGCTCAGATGAATTGTGAAGAACAGAACAAAACCACCTACACAGCATATTCAAAATGAACGGGTACCCAATGATCGCATTCCGTTGATTTCTCAGCAACAGAAACAAACAAGCAGACAAAACATTCCCAAAAAAACCCGAGCTGCTCTCCCCTGAAACAAATAATTCTCAGAAATGACTGCCAGTCTACTCAGACCCCTTGGCAGCCCACAGACCCACCAACGTGAAATCAGCAGGTAATGTATTTGAAATACCCGATTCAGACAACAAGCAAAAGAAACGCCAATTACAAAATACCTGGCAACAACTGCAACGCACACTACATTGGAAAAACAGGCGAAAGTTAACCACCAGGATAGACATGACCCACTATCACTAGTATCTTTGCATACAGATGAGGAAGGAAACCACTTTGACTGGAACAACACATCAATCCTAGGACAAGCCAAACAGAGACATGCACGAGAATTCCTCGAAACATAGCATTCCAACCGGAACGCTATCAACAAACACATCGATTAAGACCCCATCTACCACCCTCTGAGAAAAAGAGCAGGAAATCACATCGCTTCAGGTCATGACATCACCAACCCAAGGATATCTGAATACATAAATAGAAAGCGGGCCATAACGCCAGTGCATCACAGGATGCTCAGTGATGATGTTACCCAGCATGGTGCCGAAATATCTGAAAATGAATCTTCCAGCTAATCAAGGAAACCTACATCCAGAACCTCAATCTGAGCTACAAATCTCTCCAAATTGTACTTTAGGTAATTCAATAGAATGAAGCTGTGTGCAGAAAAACGGACCATCTTTCAAGAGTGTAGTCCCAGAAGGGCATTTAATATCTTTACCCTTATTATTATACGTGCAAATAAGGCACATATCCAAACACATTTGACGTGCTGTATTAAAATCGGGGTGCCACCATGTTTTTAAAATTCGCTGTACCATTCCTTCCTTGCCAAGATGGGTACAAGTATGCAAGTCATCAATAAGCACTGGGAACAAAGAATCAGGAATACAGGCTTAACCCACTGGTGTTCGCCAGAGGTATCGTGTCGAAGAGTGCGAACACCCAATCGACTTCCAAAGTGGGTGTTGAGATTCGGAGGCATCCTTCTGTCAAGTTTGAATCGCAGTTAGATCTGGCCTGCCCTTGTCCCTGAAGTAGCTGCTTGAATTGAACCCTAATTCCTGTTATGTGTAACAACGAAAATGGCTGATGCAGCCACCACCTTAGCAGTTGTATCAGCACGGGAATTTCGCCATGTTACGAAGTGTCCCTCCTTTGTGTGCAGTACATTTAATATCAGCTAATGGACGAGGAAGCAGAATAGCATCGAGGAGATTCTTAACCCAATGAGCATTCTGAATGGGAGTTCCTGCAGGAATAAGGAATCCTCGTTGATGCCAGAGGCGACTAAAATCATGCGCAACACTGATTGCAGACGTGGAATCGGGGTTAATGTTAGCAATTTTATCAGTGGCTAGAATACAAGGTCTGGTCGGGTCTAAAAGCTCGGCTTTCTGTGCAGGGCCAGGGGTCTGAAAGGCAGCAGATTCCGGAACAGCAGTGTATGTTGCTATAGCATAGCCTGATTGCCAGACACTGTCTGGGGAAACAGAGGAACCACCATCAACATAAAACCTGAGGTCAGGATTCTCACCTGGAAGGTATGTCAAGTCCAGGCGAGGAGAAATAAGAAAATGATGTTGCGGGGGTAGAGAAGAGTTCAGAAAGATCGCCAGGATGTTGCTGAAGGAACGTACTGGGATGTGAGGTGGAGCACTAATGAAACAAGAGGCAACGGTTCTGTAACAACGAGACCTCGTAGCAGCTCAGATGAGCTTGGGTGAGGTACTGGGTCTCCTGAGATGTAAGGAGGACCATTGGCAACAGGATCCAATTTATTGGAATATTCGGCCACCGGGCGATGACGTTCACCATGCTGCTGAGGGACGACACCAGTGGCACCTTCATCGATGACACGAACATCCAAATGCAAGGGTCTGCCATACAGTGAGCACCCTAGCACTGGGGCTGTAGCCATGGCATCTTTGAGGGCAGAAAATGATTGTTTTGCCGAATCAGCCAGCTAACAATTAAGGGGAGCATTCGGAGAGGAATATGGAATTAGGTCTTGAGTGAAAGTTGTGATGTCTGAAGCCACTGCCTGCAAAAGCTGACCAGTCCCAAAAAGGTCCTCATCCATTTGGGTGAGGAAGGGGGTAGGGTGTGGAAGATGGGGATAATGCATTCCTGAGTAAGGGAACGGTCAGTAGCATTGATCAAACTATCCAAAACTTTCACTTGTGATTGACCTTTATGACCCCTAGTGGGTGGGACAACACATCCCCATGAATGGAGACATATGAGGAGGTAAAGACTGTCCTGATAGTTATTAATCAAATCAGGGCTAGCAAGGAGTATCTTTCTCAGCCTTAGTTTCTTTATGCTTTATTTCCTGTTGCCTTTTTCACCTTCTGTCTACCCATCCACAGTCAGCCTAACATGCATCTACCACCTCATCACATATATTATTCCCCCAACTGGCCAGTTAGGTACCTTTTCATTCACTATCTACTTTATCTTCCCATTCTTCAATTAATAATTTTCGCTTTTTCGCATAATTTGTCTCCCAGATTACGTTTACTGCCTGCTCAGAAAAGGCCATATCACAGGTCCCCAGATTCCTGACCTACACAGAGGGTACGGACCAGTCATCTCACACATAGTTGCAACCTGGTTACAAAGGCATTTACAAGGGCAAGGAACCAGCATCTACTTCAATACCTGAATCTCGAGCAACATCCCCCTCGCATCTTCACCAGTTTTCTCAGATTTTAGAACCACATTTCCACAACTCCAATTTTCACAAACTGCATGTGCAATGAGAAAACTGTATCATCTGGAATTAATGATTAGCTTAAATGTTGAATTCGTATTTGGAAATTCACTCTGGACAGAAAACGAAACTTCAGACATGATCAATTCAAACATGATAATTTTAACCATTCGTTACAACCCAATTGTTCTTTTGATGAACCTTTCCGAGCATGGCTCAATTTAAGTCAGGACAGAAAGTCTCTCAAAGGGAAATAACATTCACCAGGCACGATCTAAAGTAATAAACGGCACAGTCTACACTTTAAAATCACCATGGAATTCCAACATGCAGACTGAAATCAAAACAATCACGGATCTCCAGTTCTAGGGGATAAAGAAAACAAATTATACATAAGACCACGTGTAACCACCAATGTACAAAGTTTGATTCATAACAAACCACTGAGTTAACACTCAGTCCAGTGACAGCAAGAACCAGAAGTCTGTCACCCCACATCCCGCTCCTTTTTCATATTCAAAGGGATTTCTAAAAATATTCTGCTGATTGTTCTATGCGATCGCAACTAAAAGTGCCATCAGGTAAAAATGGTTTGTCAGTTCTCTGTGTCCATGCCACCTCTTTGTTGACAATGTCATCGTTTGGGAATCAGTTCTCCATTCTATTAAAAGCTTACACTGTACACGCCATCACAATCGCCCAGAACTGTAAACTGGATGTCCTTTAATTCGTATATAACGATTTAACAGGTTGCCCAAATCCCAGAAAGAGTTTACTGTAGTTTCCAATCTCACACAGAGACCTCGAACCCATATAACCATTTTCCTGATCATGTATTTTCTCACACATAGGCCACCTCCCTAACCTTATGACTCCTTGCTTTGCTATAAACAAATATCTACCAGCCATATCTGTAGATAGGCAGGGTGTCTCTTGTCGAAATGAACGTTCTCTCCCATTTGCTCTATTCTATACAAATGCTCCCACTGACTTTCCCAAGGCAACAATTCGAGATACCTAATGCAGGGTTTGGCTCCTTTATTTGGCGCCATAGGCAGTTTCTTCTCAAGTTGTCTAAACTACAGTTGTCTCTTGGTTGGGGGGAGTGGCTTTTCCCGATATTAGACGATATCATTAAGTTCTCCGCTCTCGTTTGTTCCTGATTGGGCTGGTGAAGACCCGACATCAAAATGGCTAAGATATTGAGGCCTCCCAGTCAAAATGTCTCCTCATCAGCCTTGTATTCTTGGATAAAATGAAGAGAGTCATGAAATATTACCATAATCTGATTGTTATTAATAAGTTTAAGGCATGGAGGAGAATGCAGCAGAAGAAGGGTAATATGTCCAAAACATCATTTCTGACCCTGGGCAGCTCGGGGAATCTACTGTTTGGCCGATTTATTTCAAATTGAAATAACGATGTCGTTTAACCAAATAATTTGTAAACATGGTCTAGTTAGCAATGACCTTTTCCACTTTTTTCAGGTCCGGGATTTTATTCAGAAAGAGACCATGCCCTTGACCAACCACTGCGGATCTTCTATGGCTAAGAGGGTACTTTATGCTGAAAGTACTCTCTTCATTAGTATGCTTTATCATATCCTGGGGAACGATCCTTCAAAAGACGATAAGCAGCTTGGCGAGGATTGGGAGACGGAATTAGGGGTTGAGATTTCTATTTTAGCATGGGGACACATTTGTGAAAATGTGAGGAACATCTCTATTTATAGGACCGATGCCATACTGCTAAAGATTTTGCATCTGATCCATTCGGCAAAATGCAATGTCTCGAAGTTTAAATTGGGAGCATCCTCCTTTAGTCCTATGAGTGAGGTAAACATCGGTACTCTCACTCATTGTTTATGGTTTGCCACTGGCTCCATGGATATTGAAGTTCTGTGGCAGGGATCATAGAGAGGGCCTTGAAGGCTGAGGTTAAGATGGATCCCTATCTATCTGCTCGTCGGCCTACCAAATATACTCTCTTTGGATGCACATGGGAAAGAAATTGTAATATCCTCACTTTCTTTGCTCGGAAAATTATTTTAATGTGTCTGTTTTCTGACCACCACACCACACCCCAACCCCCCCCCCACCCCCCCCACCCCCCCCGCACCCCCCGCGCGGGTCGATTGGGTTTGCATAGTCTTGTTATGTAAAGTCTCTCCCTGGACCTTTTTCACAAATATGGTGCACCGCAAAACAGAACATTTTTGTAGGATATGGCATCCTTTTCTGGACTGCTCGGATGCAGATTTATCAGTCATTTTAACAAGGGCTTTCATGTAGCCACGGCATTCTGATTGAGTGCACTAGATGCTCTTGAAGGAAGAATTCGGAATATTTTGTGTGCAATACTTAGTACTCACAGAAATCGAGAGGTATTTTTTTTGTGCTGAGCTGTTTTGCTTGTTTATTTATTAACCACCTTTATTGCTTTTTTTTCTGTTTTGCGCATGAGTATCCTTGTATTTTGGTATATATTGTTCCAGTTGTTGTGGGTTTTCTTTTCTTCCTTTTTTTGTTGTTTTTTGTACATAGAATAATGTTCGCTGGTGTTGTAATTTATTTGCTTTTTATAGTTTTGTAAGAAAATAATAGTTTCATAAAAATATATATAACACAGGACAACACAGATCGAGATTCAATTTATTGGCCTAAGGAATGACAAATGTCTAATGATAATTTCTGTCTACTATTGATATATTTTTAAGCATAAAAAGCTTGTCTTTCTCTCTGTAAAGCGCGAAACTTGATAGAGAAATTGAGAATAACCTGTAGCTCTCCCTGCCCAAGTTTTAGCCAAAACTGCAGCAGTACTATTATCATTAAAAAATTGTTTTACTTTTGAGTATTGTTTATTTTTTTTTGCTCTCACAGGTCCCGGGTGTTTTAGCTAATTTTAATCCAATCCCACAGGTTCCCCGTTTTGAGGCATCAAACTGCCTGATTATATTGGCTTCTACTCCAATTAGGGTCTAATCAGAAAGTTTCTGTCACAGGGTGAAGAGTCAAAATCGTGCCATCAAGTTCCTTTGTGCTAAAAGCGCTCTGCTGGTCTCCCAACACCACTGCACAGCAGGTGGTTTGGGGTGAAAACACTCGAGGATTCTGAAAGGGAGAGAGGGAGGGAAACAGCTCACAGAAGCATCCAAATTGACAGTACCCTCAACGCAAAGCAACACACAGACAAACATAACTACACAACACTGGTGAGAAAATGGTTGGATTTGAACTAAGGTCTCTCAGTGTAGAACATATTGGAAAAATGTCATGTTCCCTCTGCAACTTGGAAATGATTTGGCTTTGAACACTATTCCTAACATTATACACATTAAACATAATGTTTCTACATTTAAAACAATGCTTCACTTGTATCCAGACACCTTAGAGTGAACCATTTCATAACGAGACAGGATGAATTTCATTGCACCTTCTGCAGGTTACAATGTTTTCTGATGTACGCCCGCAAATTTTAAGTGAGAAAGAATTCAAAGGTAGAAGGTATGAGATTACAATGGGCATGTTCACCTCATTTTCCTCATATCTCAGGGACAATATCGTAAGGGATCGGGCAACACTGCTCCGTGAAAAACAGTTTTTGAAGAACGAAACAAATGTGCAATGTGAGACATTAAAAAACTTTGATGTGTTGCCCCGCCCCCACCCCACAAAAGAGTCTTCTGCCTGTGCAATTGCATGGGGAGTCCAGCAGAGTTTGGTATTGTATCATTTAAGACACAAGGTTGACAGAGACTCCAATTGGACAGAGACACTGATATACACAGAAACATAGAGAGACGTGGATACATTCTCAGGTTGAAGCAAACCCCTGGAAGAGGTTCTGTCTCTCATGGGAGACAGTGAGTATGAGAAACCATCGAGGGAGCTGGGACCAACTGGAATACTAAGTATCACTCCTTCAGCCTGCCCAACTGTAAACTTGTGTTTGTTTTTGTCTGACTGTTCCTCTTCTATCCTTCATTCTCTGTCATTCTCTGTCTTTTCTTGTCTCGCTTCCCTTGTCTCTCTCTGTCCTTTGCTTTCACTCTTGCTCTGTCTCCCCCTTCGTCCAACCGCAGTCTTCATCTCTCCTCTCTCTCTCCTGCTTTCTCTCTCTTTCTCCTTCGACCTGCATTTCTTCCTCTCTTTTTCTCCATTTCAAACCTGAAAGTGCCCAACAAATGTTGAACCCCACTAAAAAATATTTCATCCTAAATTCTCACTCTGCTCCTAAACTTACGACGTTCCCCAAATATTTGCCTCACTAAATGTGCACTCACAAATATTTTTCTGGCCGCGATATTGCATTGAGCCCCATTCCCTGATGTCGAGGCAAGTAAGTCTGTGTGTCCTGACTGGCCTGTGACTGATTGCTTTAATGCACAGCAAGATGCCAATGCTATAATTACAGAAGTGTGACGTCACAGAGCGAGTTCCTTTCGCCCGTCATGCTTGCACGCCCTACCTCATTAAATCATCCTTGTCCTTTCCAGCTCCTCAGGATTTGTCCAAATGACATCATTTAGTCCGCTTCCTGTTGAGACTGTCCCTCTACTCTGTCTCACACTCTTCCTCTTCTGCTGTCCCTCCTCTATCTGTCTCTCCTACAACAGCCCCTCCCTCTTCTCCACTCAAAACAACCTTTAAGACACTCCGCTTCTCTCAGGCCTCTCACGTTTGACCACTCTCCTGCTCAGAAATTTAAGGGCATGGCCACTGTCTCATTGACCTCTCATCCTCTCCCCTCGCAGACTCACAGCCCTTGGGCTGAAGGACATGGTGCAGAGGCTAACCTCATTTTTGCAGACTACTATAAAACACAGCAAGCTCCCAGCCTGCAGATATCCCCTGACCGCGCAATCAATGAGAAACATACTTCATGCCCCTGTCACTCCCCTGTATAAGTTTTACCGCCCTGATACAAGGCTCAGGCAAGTATTTGAATTGTCCAAAAAAAACCTTTATTTAACCACACATGGAGAGAGGTACAATAAACATATAGGACGCATCTCCAAACGGTTATTCAAATTACAGTCTTTTATAAAAACAGTTTGTGTGTTACAGGTTGTGCTCGTGTGAGAGAAATGCAGTGTACTTCAAAGTGTGTGTGTATGTGAGTCAGTCTATATTAGTGTGCGTGTGTGTGTGAGAGAGACAGTGTACATCAGAGTATGTGTGTGTATGTGCAAGACAGTGTCCATCAGAGCGTGTCCGTTTAAGAGAGATGGTGTACATCTATCTCCGTGTTAGGGAGAAACAGTGTACGTTCGAGAGTGTGCGTGAGATCGACAGTGAAAGTCACAGCGTGTGTGCGTGTGAGTGAAACAGCGTACATCAGAACATGTGTGTGTGAGAGCGACAGTGTACGTCTGTGTGAGTGTCTACATCAGAGAGAGAGGCCGTGTACATTGCAGTGTGCATGTGTGAGAGGGACAGTGTTGGTCATAATCTGCGTGCGAGGGGTAAAGAGAGTGTACAGTTCAAGGTATGTGTGGGAGAGAGAGAGAGAGACAAACAGTGTACATCCTAGTCTGTGCGTGTGTGTGTGTGTGTGTGAGAGAGGTAGAGTGTGTGAGAAGGGTTTGACCCCCGTGCACGTTGCGTGTATTCAATGCAGCTCAGCTGTGCAAGCTGCAGCATCTGGATTCAGATGCATTTACTCTCTTCTTGTCTTAACGTCTCTACTTCTCTGTTCGTCTCTACCTCTTTGATTTCCATTGCACTCCTTACTTTTCTCCATGTCCTTCCCTCTCCCTGGCACCTCCTCTCCTTGTCTCTCTTTCTCTGCCTGTATCTTTGTCTCTTTCTCTCTCTCTCTCTCTCTCCCCCCCCCGACAGTCTCTCACACTTGCACCTTCGATTAGAATGATACTCACATTCAAATAATGTCCCATTTGCCATTTCTTGCAGAGAACACCAATTCACAGATGGTTAAAATGACTATACAGCCAACAATCAGGAGGACATTTTTTGTGATGCCATGTAATGCAGTGTTTGGAGTCATAAAGTGCAGAAGTCTTGCTGTGATTGTACATGGGTTTTGGGGGTGGGGGGCAACCCACCATGGACCAACACAAACGTGACCAGCTGCTGTATGTGGAGGTTTCAACGTGTTCTGAAAGATGGCAGAGAAACAGGCAGATACTCACAAAAATGACCGACAGTAAGGAAAGGTCAGAACGTCACTTAGTTTTTCTGAGCATCGTCACTTAGCATCGGAGTAGGACAGGCTCAGATTGTACACATGGTTTGTCAAAAATGGCCAAGTACGTTCTGAAGAGGAGATAAGTGGTTATCGAATTCAGAGCAAAAACACAGCAATTTAATATCCCGGTTTAGTCAACATGATGAAAAATGGTGTGTGAGCAGTTCTTATCAGGGACTGGAGGAGGATAGTGAGGAAAATACATCAGATTATTGCAACTCAGCACAGGAATATTAAAATTGAGCTGGCCTCATTGGAGGCCCTTTAATCTGCCCATTGTGTGACTTTTGTCCAGACTATGGGATTCCATTCCTACTTTTCACCCCTGGCGTTTCCCCCAAACCTCTGAAGTCATGTCCCATGTGGGGTAGGGGATGTGCAGAGGTGGGATGGGGGATGATACGGAGGTTTAAGGATGACACAAATATTGACCATTTATTTCTCAGTGCTGAAAATAGTCTCTGGTTGGATAGACATAGACAGATTAGTCAGACAGGCAAATCAGTGGCAGGTGAAATTTAACTCTGACAAATACATGGTGATGCACTTTAGCAGAAGCCATAAGACAAGGATTTAATCAATAAATAGTGGCACAGTAGGAATGTCAGGTGGACATGAAAATCTTGGGATCTTTATTATTGCTATTTTGTTGGAATTTACATTTCAGTCATGAAATACCTGGGTATACTTTTAGACTAATTTACTGCAACGCCATAGTGCATTATTGTGAACTTCAATATGATAGCCCAGTGATTTTGCCACTAGTTTACTAAACTCATGAACCGGATAATGTTCACAGGGCATGGGTTCGAATCCCACCACGGCAGATGTTGGAATTTCAAGTTAACAAGTATCTGGAATTAAGAGTGTCATGATGACCATGCCTTATCTGTCAGGGAAAAACAAAATGGGCACGAAGTGACTTTCAGGGTGGAAACTGCCATTCTTAGGTGGTCTTGCCCTACATCTGACTCTCGACCCAGAGCATTATGGTTGACGCTTAGTTGCCGTCTGGGCATTAAATGTAGAGGGTCAGCGATGCACACATAATGAACACAGAGAAAAAAAAAGTTACTCTGTCAACTTTATGAACTTTCTGTTATTGTACTTGGTTGAAAAGGCTCAGAATGGTGGAGGTTGGGTGTTGCAAAAGGATAGTTCGCCCATGTAAATCAAGTTCGTTTGGAGGGACTGATGTGCGATTTAACATATTTGATATTGTTGTGCTGCTCCGAGGCTCCAATCATGATTAAGATCATCTGGCCAACGGACTGAAAATCTGCTCGGCTTTTGTGACATCCATTTGACTTAATGGTCAGCATTGAGCGACTCAGTGAGTTAGAAATGAAATCAGTCCTACCAGTTAATTCGTGATCCATTAGCAAAATAATCCTGAACGAACATGAATTATCTTTCGCCCCTGATTTACATAATGGTGTGTGCCTCATGGTGTGTGGCATTATTGCACCTATTGTCACACAGGATGTCTGTCCAAATAGTGATGGTGATTTAGAATGCAGAGACAGATTCTTTTCATATATAAATTCCAACAATTATAATGTGGCTTGCTGCAGTTGCATCAATACAGTTCATGATCTCGCTGGTCTCTTTTAGCCAATCGGAACTTTAGAAATGTTGTCACATCTTCCTTGGACTCTGAAGGCTTGGAAAGCAGAGATGAATTGGAATGAACACTGATTGTGTTTATTTTATGGGACAGTGTTCATGACTGCACTCTGTGTGGGTTGACAATAGTCATTCATGGAAATGACCACAGACAGGGCAGTTCAGTATTTTTAACTCTTTCTGCTTTGATGATAGCTTTCATGTGGGTTGAATCACTGTATTAAGGCAAGGTGGTTTATTGGAGTTCAAATTTAGATGCTGAGTAAAGGCAGTCTTTTGTGTCCAGTGAGGGATGGAATGTGTGTTGAGGTTTGAAGTGAGATAGTGTTGAAGGGAATCATTGTTGCCAGCTAATACTTGGAAGTTGACAACTTTTTGCAGTAACAATAACACCGAGTTGAACATTTCCTCCATACATTGTAAATGTCTGGGCTGCTGCATGAACACTGTTGGCTGGGACATATCTCGCTCACCGTTTTACATCTGGTGAGAAACGAAGTGGATCAAACACTTTGATGCAATAACTTCCTGTTTGTTTCAGTTAACTATGGTTCACCTGAAGGAAACTGTTATTGCTGGAATGTTGTGTGGCAAGATATCAAACGAATTTCATTTGGCATCCGCTAAGACTTTGGATGATTCGGAGAGTACGTGTTCCTAGCATACCTACAGAAGTTTATGCAATACAGAAGATGAAGCCTTCTCTGGCACTGTCATTCTCTGACGGCTCTCTTCCTTTTTTTATTCTTCTCTTGATGTTCAGTCTTTGCTTCTCCTAATGATTCCACTAACTGATTTCGCGTGCTGTCTGAATGCTGATCCAGTCCATTGTAGAATGGATACATTTACACCTTGACTTACTGGAGACTGGAAGTGGCCAGTAGGAGTTAGAGTTGTGTGAAATCAATACACACAGTTAACAATTCCAAACTAATTCTATGTTGTAATTCTTTAAATAAGATATAAAATAAACTTAATCTGTACCTCACAGGCACGCTGCTTTACCCAGTGATTGACTGGGATGTCGCGGACTGTTGATCCAGATCTTCAGAAATCACTCTGAGTCTAGGAATTCCTGAAAGTGGAATTGTACTGAATGGGAATTATAAACCTCAGACTGGACCATTTCCTTGCTGTGGCTTCATGCTGGTTGGAGAATATATCATTGGAAAGTTGTATTGAGGGTGGGAAACTGCTCAAATAGAACTTTTGACCTATTATTCTTGCTTTTCTGCATGTTCTGTAAAGGTAGCATTGTAGTGAGTGTGGAGCAACAGCAGGAGATTAAGCGTGACTCCAATTGCTATTTTATTGGGAATATCTTTCACTGTATGACTGTTTTGCATGTGGACCATCAATCTTAAAGGATCACCCAGATGCAGAGACAATGCGACTCAGTGAGCATCTTGCAAATACAATTTTACCAAATGCGGGTTCGAGCCAAAGTGGGACAATGAACACCAGTTTGGAAGTGTTATTGGTAACATCTCTCAAAGTAAAGTTACGCTGACTGATAGTTACGAACCGGAGAGGAACAACTTACCCTTTGTGCAAGGAGCAGTATCCCTGTCGATAGAATTTATCTGTTTGTGGGGAACAGAATGAAATGGAATACCTGACCAAAGTGGTGACGAAGACTATGACGGCATCAACCATGTGGTGCTTCATTTACATGATATTCATTATTTCTGTTCTGTCCACTGATGAAACAGTTAACTTAGTTTGCAAATAAACAGTGGATTGCAAATGGGAAAGTCTTTGTAAACTGGTCGTAAATATTTGCTACGAAGTTTACAAAGGAAAATGTCCTGTTGGAGGTAAAGAGATGTGATATTTTTCCTAAAAGGAAAATGGCAGAACAATAATGTTATTGCAATATAACTCCCTATAGACTTATTATGTTGGTACAAATAATATTTTGGTACGAATTTATCTTCTAGCAAGTTCGGACAAGTTGTGGGCCGTGGCTATACTAATTTATGATCTGAACGTTAGCAAGGATGGATATCGAACCAGAAATATTGTTATGATTCGCGTCTGATTCTGATTAGATTTATTCTAACTATTTTTAAAATCTATAATGCATAATCTTTGCACATTTAATTTTCCAGAGACCTCTACTTTTGGCTTTGTGTTTTGCAATCTCTTTTGGGGGAAGAGGCTTTGAAGACGAACGTACATCAGTCAGTTTTAAGGCAATATATAAAATAAATAATGCTAACCAGAGTGGGAATAAAATGATTGTTTCAACGTCTAACAATCTTTAGTACCTGCAAAATTATGACAATGGCTAACAATCGAGTTGAGCAGAAATGACAGAACACAATACAGATAATTTAACATGTTACTTTAATATACCGTGGAAGCCTCTCCCATTACGATGGGTTCGAACTGTTATTTAGTATTTCATGTCAGTGCACTCCTGTCGCAATCTTTCTCATAAGTGGAAATATAATATCCACATTTCTATCACAAAGCGCTGTATACTCTCTGAACATTTGTGGCCTGCATGTTACGAACAAAGCTCAGAAATCCAACCTCCAGAATTGTGGGCATTTCTCTTTTAGTGTGATAACGACAAATATTCTGACACTGCTAATAGCCCATGCTCTGTCATTGCTGCTTGTTTTTTGTACCTTAACCTCTGACCTTCCAACACAACCACACGTTAACTCGCCAATGCACCAAACTCAGCATTGTTTGCCATTCATTTTGAGAAGCGCTGATTATCAGTTTCTTAATTAATTGCGCCTATTTTTGCAAAAGTTTAATTCCTGAAAATAAATATTCAGCTCTTAAATATATTAATTATGACCAGAGGTTCACAACATGGAGCCCTCAAAAACATCGGGCCAGTGAGATTACAACTGTCTTCGTTTACATCCTGAGTACAAGTGAAGATGATCCTGGCTGTTAAAGGGCAGTGATCTCAGTAGTCATACATCTCCGCCGGAATTCAGCAGGGTCTTGTGCTTGGCACCAACTCTGTAGATGCCTCATCCATGCCCTCCACCGTAATTTCAAAATGAGAGATGCTTTCTTATGATTGCACAATGTTTAGAACCATTAATGACTCATTAGGTAATGAAGAGGTGTGCGCCCAGTGCAACATCCAGCTTGGAAAGTGTATTGAAAAGTAGCATTGGCGTCACACAACGACCAGGAAAAGAACATGGCAAAAGGCGAGAAGCTGCCAATCTCCCATTGCCTCACTATGACATTACCATCACTGAATGCATGCCTATCAACAATGTGGCTAAACTACCGACAGGAAAAAGACCTCGTCCAACAATGCAAGTGCTGTAGCCACCGGAGTGTATCAGACACTCTGATTACTACAGCAATAAACACCCTACCTGCATCTACAATTAATTTGCATCATCCAAACAGCATAGCTCACGGGTGGGTTGGAATTCTATCCATGTATCGGGCTGACAGCAGCTCAAATGTAACACTGAGTACAACATTCACTGGACAAGCAGCTACTTCATCGGCGTGTACATCATCACAATGAGTCCTCACTCCCTTCACAAACAACATGCGTGATGAGCAAAAGATAGCTTTCACAGGAAGTAAAACAGTTGCATTCTAAGTCGGTTTCAGCAGCTCCTTGCAAATCCATGACCTCCAGTACCACGAAGACGAGAGCAGCAGATGCAAAGAAAAGATACCACATACAATTTCCTATTCAAACCAGACTTCATTCTGACATGGCAATGTATTATCATTCCATCACTCTTGCTGGGTTCAGATTCTACAACTCTGACCCAAAACCAGAGTGGCCTACCTCCACCCCAAAGAATTTAGATGCTTTAAAGGTGGGGGAGTCAAAATCAAGAGGACACAAGTTTAAAGTGAGGGAGGAAAGACAAAAATTAGTTACTGAAGGGGCAGCAGTTTGAAGCAGAAGATGTGTTTGGAATGAGCTGCCTGAGACAGTAGTCGAAGAAGGTATAACTACAATGATTAAAAAGTATTTCGATGTGTATATGAGTACCAAGGCTTTAGAGGGTTTGGGATCAAATGCTGGCAAATGAGCTTAGACAAGTTCAGGAAATGTGATTAACGTGGTTACGTTATATTGAAAGTTTGTTTCCATAGTACATCTCTGACTGTATGTTGATGTAATTATAATTCAACATCTCTTTTTCTTAAACTGGTTCGATTTTCCCACAGGAGTAAACTGCTCAAGATATGAAGGTGTCAACAATCGCCGTTGAACATGTATTCCCCGTTTATCTCAATTGCTAAGTAGAGGATACACAATTTGTATGCTGGTTACATAGATGTTTCGCTGACTGGCAATCTCATAAACCTCTCAGTGAACACTACATGTTAACGACCATATTAAGCTGAATATACTTCAGAGGGAAAAGGTCCACACAAAAAGAATGAACTGTTCCAGCTAATGAATTTGCATCAGAATGAAGGAAGGTGAAAATGCAAGAGTTAAACCAGGAGTGTGGGGAATTGCAAAATGTTCAGAATGTCTGTGAGCCGATCTCCGAACATTTATTTCTATCTGTCTGTGTGCGTATGTCAATGTGTGTGATTGAATAGCTCTGCCTTCAATGGGACGCAATTTGAATGAATTATAAGTGATTGAACAAAAATCTCCATTTCTGTCTCTTTGCCTGTGTCTCTTGTGTTGAGAGCGGTGCAGTGTCAGCCTCCATTGGACTCCCCATTCACTGTATAATCACTTTTTTGGGGGGAAATCATCAAATCCTCTGGATATGTGACCTTGCCCTCCGGTATCACAAAGTGACAGGGTCATATAAGTGTTCAGCATGGAAACAGTCCCTTCCATCCAACTCGTCAATGCTGACCAGATTCCGAAACTAATCTCGGCCCATTTGCCAGCACTTGACCCATATCACTCAAATCCTTCCTCTTCAGATACACAAGCAGATTCAGTTTAAATGCTGAAATTGTACCTGCCTCCACTACTTCCTCTGGCAGGTCATTCCATCAACTCAACACCCTTTTCGTGAAAACGTTGCCCCTTGGATCCCTATAAAATCTTCGCCCCTCAGCATCACAATATACACTCGAGTTCTGTTCTCACTCACCCCGGGGATAAGACCTTGTCTATTTACCCTATCAATGCTCCTCTGTAGGGTCAACCCTCAACCTCAGACATTCCAGGAAAAATAGTCCCAGTTGATTCAGCTTCTCTCTATAGCTTAAACCCTCCGCCCTTGACAGCATCGTTGTAAATATTTTCCGAGCCCTTTCATTTTTCACAACATTTTTCCAAGTGGAGAGAGACCAGCATTGCACACAACATCGCAAAAGTGTCATAATCTCTGTCCAGTGCCAGGTTATGGTTCAAGAGTTTTTTTGGAAGCACTAGCTTTAGGAGCGCTGCTCCATCATCAGGTAATTGTGGAGGATAAAATCATAAGATACAGCAGTTAAAGCCTTACAGTCTTAGGATCATATACTCCACAACGACCTGATGAGGAAGCAGTGCTCGGAAAGCTAGTACTTCCAAGTAAACCTGTTGGACTATAACCTGGTGCTGAGTGTTTTATTTTTACTTTTGCACCCCAGTCCAACCCTGGTACCTGCAAGTAATGTCCTATCCAGCCGCAACATGACCTTTCAACTCCTATACTCCATGCTCTGACTAACAAAGGAAAGCATGCCAAATGACAACTTCACTGTCCCATTTATCTCCGACCCCAACCATCAAGGAACTATGAACATGCATTCCAAAGTCACTTTGTTCAGCAACACTGTCCTGGACCTTATTATTATGTCATGCAAGGTAGTTAATGAATCCAACATCTCAGCGAGCAGTCGATGATCTGGGGGATAGATGTTAACTAATTTCATCTTGTCAGGGCCAATGTCTATGGTTATGTTCTGTGTGGAACCAAATGTTACATTTCTGGGTTCGGCCTATTTATTTGTATGAGATTTTGTTGGAATTCATCTTCATGCTGAAGCTTCTTCGTTGCTGTACAAACAGCACAATTTCTGTTGCGACACAGACAAAATTATACAGCAGCTGGAGAACATGCTCAAATATCTCTTTATCCAAATGAATCAATCACTTAAATACAAAAAAAATTCAATCAATCCAAAATATTCTCATTTCAATTCAGATTTGTATTCCTGAAGCAGCTTGTTGCAACGGTGACAGGCCGAGGGTAGTGCTGGCATCTCCATCCTGATCGCACATTAAATGGTTGTTTCCATGCAAGGGACAGAGAGAAGATTTCAGGGAGACGTGAACAAGGGACAACAATAACACGCATCGTTTTGAGACAGTGTTTCAATTACTTTTTCATACAAATATGTTGTAAATAATTAAAAACAAAATGTCCATTAAAACATGCCAAGCAGCAGAACTAAATCCTTGTGTTGTGCATTTACTTGAAAGGTCAGAGTTTTAGCCACAGGTTCCCGTTATTGAGGAATCCCGGTTTCACAATGTGCTGCTTTGGCATAGTATCCCAGCGTGGACAGACACAGTCTGGAATAACAAAACAGAAATTTCTGGAAAAGCTCAGCCGTTCGGGCAGCATCTCTGGAGAGAATTCAGAGCTCGCATTTCAGGTTAACAGCGAACAACGTCACTTCAGTTACCAAATTTCACTTTGTCTGAAACCTTCTTCCAGCACCACACGCCTTCCTATCTCTGCAACCTCCTGCAGCTCTTAAGCCCATCTATATCTCTGAAAATCACTTCAGACCCGACATCACTCCTTCTCTCAATGACCTCTACCAGTCCATAGACGCATCCCGATGTCTACACCATCCTCCAACTCATGCAACCCTCTCTATCTCTTTAACATCATCCAGTCCATACAGCCCTTCCCATCTCTGCAATCACCTCCAGCCCCTGTTCCACTCACTTTCTCTCTCAACTCCTCCAGTCGCTACATCACTCTCTACCTCTGTAACATCCTCCAGTCCCTTCACCTCTTCCTGTCTGTCTAACCTCCTCCAGTGACTGTAACTTTCGCTATCTGTGTATCTTCCTCCAGGTCCTGCACCTCACACGACACACTCCTTATGTCTGTAAACTCCTCCGTTCCCTGCATCCCTCCCTACCTCTGTAACCTCCTCCAGCCCATACAAAATAAGCTCTCTCTGTAACCTACCAATGTGTATTTGGAAGGGGATTCACGTCTACAAATTTTACACATCAGTGCCAAACACAGTGAGTTTTGTTTAATTCAGAAATCGCCCAAAATAACAATCTCCTGAAGGCCAGTGTCCATCACAGAGAGCATATTTCCCACTGCATCGGGGTGAAATCGGAATTTCTCTTAAACCAATGAATAGGCTGCTTCAATCCAGATCCGTTTACAGAAACAAGATGTTTAACACTTGAGAGTAACCAGTCATTGGCGAGTAAATGATGAGATACCAGACAGAATTCATTCAGAATCTGACAGTAAACATGGATTTTGCAGATAACGATGGTGATTTGACAGATAATCTCACTCTCTTACCAGAGTCTCATTTTGATTGCTGTCAGACGACGGTTTGTGAGGATCATGTCATTCACGCCCCTTGTTTTTGTTTCTTCTCTTCTCCCATTTCACCCCAAATCAGTCTCTTCACCTTGTGGTCCTTATTGTCACTGTGTCATCTAAGTCTCTCTGCCCTCCAACCTATCAGAGACTTTCCCTTCTGCTCTTTGTTCCATGTTGTACTGGAGATACAAGAGCAACGCAGGCAGTTCCTTCTCTCACACAGTAGGTACATTGTCATTCACAGAGATACAGAGAACAGAACCATCATCAATCCGACAGGCTCAGAAAGAGAGAGTGTTTGGTTCTATTCCAATCCCAAGTTCTGGGGGATATTTTAATATTTACACAAAATCAGCGGTGGGCAAGTTCTTCAAGGAATCCTGAGGGACAGAATGTACATGTATTTGGAAAGGCAAGGACTGATTCAGCAAAGTCAATGTGGCTTTGTGCGTGGGAAATCATGTCTCACAAAATTGATTGAGTTTTTTGAAGAAGTTAAAAAGAAGAATTATGAGGGCAGAGCAGTAGATGCAATCTTTATGGACTTCAGTATGGCGTTCTAAAAGGTTTCCCATGGGAGACTGATTAACAAGTTTAGATCGCATGGAATACAGGGAGAACCAGCCATTTCGACACAGAACTGACTCATGGATAGAAGACAGGCGGTGGAGGGCTGTTTTTCAGACTGGAGACCTTTAACCTGTGGAGTGCCACAAGGATCGTTGCTGGGTCCTCTACTTTTTGTCATTAAAATAAGTGGTTTGTATGCGAGCATAGGAGGTACAATTAGTAATTTCGCAGATGACACCAAAATTGGAGGTGTAGTGGTCAGCGAAGAGGGTTACCTCCGATTACAACAGGATCTGGAACAGATGAGCCAATGGTCTGAAAAGTGGCAGATGAAGTTTAATTCAGATAAGTGCAAGGTGCTGAATTTTGGGAAAGCATATTTAGTAGGACTTATACACTTAATGGTAACATCCAAGGGAGTGTTGGTGAATAAAGAGACCTTGGAGTGAAGGTTCTAGCTCCTTGAAAGTGGAGTCGCACGGTGATAGGAGAGTGAAGGCGGCATTTGGTTTGCTTTCCTTTCTTGGTCACAGTATTGACTACAGGACTTGGGAGGTCATGTTTCGGCTGTACAGGACATTGGTTAGACCACTGTTGGAATATTGCGTGCAATTCTGGTCTCCTTCCCATCGGAAAGACGTTGTGAAAGTTGAAAAGGTTCAGAAAAGATTTACAATGATGTTGCGAGGGTTGGAACATCTGAGCTACAGGAGAGGCTGAATAGACTGGGGCTGTCTTCCCTAGATCGTCGGAGGCTGAGGCGTAACCTTATCGAAGTTTACAAAATTATGAGGGGCATGGATAGGATTAACATGCAAAGTCTTTTCCCTTGGGTCGGGGAGTCCAGAACTTGAGGGAATAGGTTTAGGGTGAGAGGTGAAAGATATAAAAGAGACCTAAGGGGCATCATTTTCACGCAGAGGGTGGTACGTGTATGGAATGAGCTGGCAGAGGATGTGGTGGAGACTGATACATTTGCAACATTTAAGAGGCATTTGGATGGGTATATGAATAGGAAGGGTTTGGAGGGATATGGTCCAGGTGCTGGAAGGTGGGACGAGATAGGTTTGGGATATCTGGTCGGCATGGACGGTTGGATCGAAGGGTCTATTTCCATGTTGTAGATCTCTCTGAATCTATGACTCTATATAGAGTTTGAAAGTGGTGTAATACAGGTGCTGGGAACGTTAAACAATCTCTTGTACGTGTGTAACAGTATATGTATGTGTGAATGACTGAATGTGGTGTGCGAGGGCATGTGTGTGTACACATTTGAGAGGGCGAGTGAATGAGAATGAGGGACTCACTGAATAAGTTCTAATTGGTTTATAACTGAGCGGTTTTAACCAGCTACATCAGAAGTAGCAATGTTAGGATCTGGTCTGCCTTCTTTAAATATTTTGAGGGGCGATTGTGTGATCCATAAAAGATTGGGTGTTCTTCCGGGATTTGTTTTATGTTTTTGATTTGGGGTTGCATTTGCTGGACTCAAAGGCACCGAGTTGTGGGTGTTAGTTTCGCCTGGATTAAATAGTGTGTGGGAACACAATGGCTTATTCAATCACGAAATGTTTTATGGGGGTGGAAGAAGTTGCCTTTTGGAGATTTACAGAAGTTGAACACAGAAAAGCTGCTGGAATTAGCAGTCATTTGTAATTGTACCTATCTCGTTCCATGAGGAAAGGAGAGATCATTAGAGTAATAGCTCAACACTTATATTTGCTAGAAATGTCATCAGACCCTTTAGAGGTTACTACAGTTCAACTAAAAATCAGTTGCTTTATTTAGCAGTAAAAGAAAATGAAAGGATAATAATAATGTCACTGTTGTAATTACGATTAAAAACTGAGAAAAGACTAAAAGAACGAATCGATATTACAGAACAAAAAGAACAGGAGTGAGAAAGAGAGAAAGAAGAGAGAGCAAGAGAGAGAAAGATAGAGGGAGAAGAAAAGAAGGAGGAGTGGGAGTTGGAACTTCAGGAATTGACAGATCGAAATCAGGCTTAATGGAGGGAGATGAAGGCTGAAGATAAGCTTAGTCAGGAAGAGAGTGAGGATGTGCAACAGATGGTTACTACAGAACTGGTGAAATTCTGTTTGAACGCTTTGCCGAAATTTGATGAAAAGATGTCGAAGTGCTTTACATGACATTGGTGTATGTGAGGCGGTGAATAAAGACATTTTCGGTGCATATGATATCTTGACAGAAGCCAACAGATAACGATTCAGGAATCGAAGGAGGGGCCCTGGTCAAACCTGCATTGAATTTGAAAGGACCAAGCAAAGCAATTTTAAACGGCGGATGAGATCATTAAAAATTAAGCAAATCGATGACATTCTTAGAGAAACGATTATTTCGGATGAGTTCATAAATTAACTTGCCGAAGTAATCATAACTCATGTGGAAGGACAGAGAGTAAAAATGGCAAAATTAACAGATGAAATGCATCATAATTATGAGTTGGTTCATAAATCAAACTTTGGCTTCCAAAATCTGTTTCAAACCGTGAGGATTAGAAATTAGGGAAAAGAGAAATCCTCTCGTGGAAAGGAAAAAGTAGATCTCGGTGAAGACAATGCAGATAACGTAGCAGAAGATGAACGTGAAACCCTTGAAGGAGAAAGAGAAGTTAATAAGCTCCAGTGTTATCTCGAAAAAACAGTAGGCCACATGAAATCACACTGTTGATGGTTTGCGAAAGGCACTGGGAAGCCAGATGCAGGAAAATAGGAGAAGTCAGTGAATTTTGTGGAACATCATCGGAGGCTAGAAATCTGCACAAGAATGAACAACATGTTTGGATGTTAGTTAAGGAGGAAATGCCAGATCTTCTTAAAAGATATACCTACAAAGATAAAATTAACTCACTTAAGCCAGGTGCAGCAGGTAAAGAGGTTTAAATTTTAAGAGTTACAGTATTCTCCATGAAAGATAAGGAAATGTATCGTTGAACGAATATTACAGAAAATATGTGAGTAATAGGCATTCACGGTGAGATGAAAAGTGCTCAATTATGTCAAGTGTGGTTGCATTGCTCAGTTATGAGTGGAGAGGTTGTTGTAGAAATATTCGGCAAAGTGTCAGCTCCAGCAATATTATTTGACCTTACTAATACGATAGCTCATTCACAGGTGAGATTGCTGTCAACTGTGTTTGAAAAGCCAGTAGAAACTCAGGAAATAAAGCTATTCCAGGATACATATCCTGGAATTTCTCCTGACTGTGTGGTAACAGGTCACAAAGTCACGAGTTGAAACAAGAGGGATGACAGAGTACGGATATGAAAGTTGAAATTAAATTAGCAGAGACCTGATTTGATCAACTGGCTGACGCAAAACAGGAGCAGTTCGATGACAAAGCAGACATCCTCTTTTCATAGAAATTAGCTGAATTACAGCAGAATGATGAGAACCCAGAGAAATTGTATCAAAGAGGCAATGGAAGAAACATCTAAATGTATTTAAATCTAAATCGATGTACATGGAATAGTGTTAGATTAGCTTCAGATTGGTATGACAGGTCGGCGCAAAATCGAGGCGCTGCAATGTTCTATGTTCTCTATGTTCTATGTATCCTGGTGTACGATGATCTTAAAAAATGATATTTCTATGAGGAGAGGGAGAACATCACGTATCCAAGCAGATAAGAAATGGACACATGTTCCTTACATCGTATTGAGAGTGGATTACAGAAATGGGTGTACTGCGTTAACTACCATAAGGGGACATTTACGGGTAAAAATCACCTCAAGCAAATATATATGGAAACAGTTTTACTGGACTGGATTGTACAAGGATGTCGTTGAATTTTGCCAAACATGAAAAATGGCTAGTAAAACCTGCAGCTTTATTTTCCTGTGGAGTGTGACGAAGCTACTCCTTTAACAAGATTATGCAGTCGTTGCTTTCATCTTCAGTGAGGTCATAAACGACACAGACTCTGGAAAAATGAAGATTGAAGGGTTTTAGTCCCAGTTTGGTAACAGCAGACACATACTGTTTTAGGCAGAACGATTTCAATGTTTGTAAAATGACGTTAGAGTGTCAGATGAAGAGTGAAGAATTTGTGGTTGGAGAAGTGATGAACTCGCAGCTCCAGGAATATAATTTGTCCTTTCTAATGATACAGTTCCTTTACTGGTAGGAGTGCTTCCTAATATGGTCAAAACGCCAGTGGTTACTCAGGCAATTGAACTATTGCAGGTCACATATCCTGGACCTTTTCCTGCTTATGTGATAACGAGGTCACAAAGTCATCAGGTGAAACAGGAGAGATCAAAGATTACCAGTAAGAAAGTTGGAATGGAAGTAGCAGAGAATATGTTTCATCAGATGTTGAGATATACCCGGAGCAGACAGATTACAATGCAGACATCTTTAACTCAGATAAATTAATTGAGTTACAGCAGAAAGATGAAACTTTAAAGCAATTGTACAAAACGGCAGACACAGAGAAGGAATCTCAATGTATCCTTGAATGTTATCATCCTTAAATGATGGCTTAATGAGGAAACATTGAGAATCATATATTCAGGCAGATGGAAAATGGGCAGAAATTCATCAAATAGTAATGCCAGTGGGGTGTAGAAAGGAAGTATTACGAATGACGCATGAACAACCATTTGGAAGTCTTTTCAGAGTGAGGAAAATAGAAGCTAAAATCCAAAACATTTTATGGGCCAGGACTGTACAAGGATGTCGTTGAGTTTTGCCAGACATGTCATACCTGTCGAGTAATTTGAAACCACAAGCGGTGATAAAACCTGCACCTTTAATACATTTTCCTGCATTTGAGTAACCTTTTAGAAGAATATTAATTGATTGTGTAGGTCTCCTGCATGAACCTAAAAGTTTGAAACAGTGGTTGTCATCTCTAGTGTCTCTATCCACTAGAATTCCAGAGGATGTTCCATTCTGTAATATCACAGCTAAAAGGATAATAGAGGAAATACTCAAATGTGTAACGAGATATGGACGACTGAGAGAGATACAGCCAGATCAAGGGTCAAAGCTCGCATCAAAACTATTCATGGAAGTCATAGAAGCAGTGGTATAAAAGAATTCAAATCTGTTGCATACCATTCAGAATCGCAGAGAGCTCTAGAAAGGTGGCATCAGACAGAAAGACCATGTTGAGGACACATAGTCAAGATTATGCAGATGATTGGAATAAGGGAATATTGTGTTGTTTGAGATCAGAGTCGTACTAAATGAATCAACCAAATTCAGTATAATTCAATTCGGTTTTGTGTCTGAAGTGAGAGGACAGTTGAAGTGAGAAATTAGTAAGTCAAAAATAAGAGACGACATACTTCACTTTGTTACACATTTTAAGGCACGATTAAAGAGAGATTGGAACTTGGCTACACAACATTTAAAGATATCACAGCATGCAATGAAACACGGAGCAGGCAATAAATAAATAAAAATCAAATTTCAATATCGGCAATATGGTATTCGTGTCGCTTCAAGTGAGACTTGAATCTTTAAAAGCAAGGTTTGGTGGACCTTTTCAAGTTGAAAGGAAATTGAGTGAGGAGAACTGTGATAGGGACTCCAGACAGAAAGAAGTCGCACAGAGTGTGCCATGTGCATCTGCTTTGAAGGTATTTTGGCAGGGAAGGACAGCACGTGGAGAATGCGTTGTTGATTACAACAGAGAGGGAAGAATCAAATTGATATGAATGTGAATTTCTCATTACTCGAATTAAATTTGTGAATGGGGAAGTTTATTGAGTTAACTTTCAGAAGAAAATCGAAATGACCTAAAAGAGTTGTTAATATTACATGTGGAGCCAAGTCGAAATAAGCTGAAAAGCTTTGACCTCATTGTGAACGATGTTGAAATCGGAGATGCTGTTCCAATTAAACAACATCATTATTGGCATTACCCTGTCAAGTTGGCACAAGTCCAAACGGAGGTTGGATGCATGTTCTGAGATAACATATCAATGTCAGTCACAGTTACTGGAACTAACCCATAGTAATGGTGCCAAAACTAGATGGAACCCAATGGTCTTGTGTGGACTATCGCAAATTAAACGCATTTACAAAGACTGAGGCATATCTGATTCTACGTTTGGAAGACTGTGTTGAGAAGTTGGGTCAAGCAACCTGTATTTTTAAGTTTTATTTGCTCAAAGGATACTGGTAGGTGCCTTTGTTAGAAAGTGCAAAGGCAGTTCGGCTTTTCTTACGATGACTGGATTTTATTAATTTAAAGTCATGCAATTTGGTTTGAAAAAACGCGCCAGCCACATTTCAGAGACGAATAAGGTTGCCAGGTTATCCAACTGTGTCATCTATATTAATGACCATCGTGATTTTTAGTCACATATGGAAGGAACATATGCAACATTTTTCAGAGTTGTTTGATCGACTTCGCAAGGCATGTTTGTTGATAAACCTCATGGTAAGGGCATTTGCCAATGACCAAGTTAACTTCCTGTACCATGTTTATCGGCACGGACACATTCCCATACCGTTGACAAAAAGAGCAGTACTACGGCTCCTGGGATTGCGTGAATTTTATCGAAAATCTGTCCCACATTTTCGCAGCGTGGCTACTCCACTCACTGAATTGCGAAGGAAAGGCAAGACGGTTTCGTGGACAGCAGACTAACACAAAGTGCTTCACAGCCTGAAAGTATTAACTTCTCCCCTGATACTCGCCAAATCTAATTATGCAAAGCCATTCAAGTTGTCTATTGATGCAAGTGTCGATGTGGTGCTCTTGCAAGAAGATGATGAGAAGGTACAGAGTCTTATCGGGTATTTCTCGAAAAAGTTCAAATTTCATCAGCAAAAATATTCGACAGTTGAGAAGGTGTCTTTGAGCGAGATGGTGAAATCACAGCATATCAGTGTTGATGTTATCAGCAACATATCTGAGACAATCATCGAAACTGATCATAACCCATTGAGGTTTTTGGAGACAGTTAAGGACAAAACAAAACAGTCTGTTTAGGTGGAGCTTGTTGTCATTGCAATCAATTTGAAAAATGTGCGTGTGGCAGAAAGCGAAAACATGATTGCTGATTCATTGTCGAGACGCGAATGTGAAACAGCAGCATTTGGTGGCAGGAATACTACAGATTGAAACGAAGTATGGTTGTGCATGCTTGTACAGTTATATTCAATGCAATGAAAATTATTGTTTTGCAGTACCAACAATTTTTAACGCGTTTTAAATGAAGGCATCCTTGGATATTGACCGTTCACTATTTTTTAAATGGGGAGTTGTGACGAAGCTATTCCTTTAACAAGGTTATGGAGTCCTTGATTTTTTTCTTCAGAGAGGCCGCAAACAACATCCCGACTCTGAAGAACTCGAGGGTGAAAGGTTTTAAACCAGTTTAATAACACCTAACAGATACTGCCTGAGTCAGAAGTCTTTCAAGTTAAAAACAAGACTTGCACAATGAAAGGGGAGTGGCCAATTCTCACATATCACTGTTTGTCTGGTTTGTGTTTTTTGAGCCGTCGTGAATAGAAAGGCTGCTGGACTCACAGAAGCAGGTACTGGCTGGTATTCTCTCTCTCTGACTTTGATGCAATCAGACTTTGTTTCATTTTCCCTTTTGTGCCAAGAGATATTTATGTGAATTGTTGCAAGGATCTGTCACAGCATTATTAAGTTCGGATAGTCTGTTGGGTTTTCAGGGTGGACAGGTTATTTAGTAATCTATTTTCCATTCTTTGCGCTTCATTCAGGAATCTTGTCAGTAAATTTGATTTTACTGAAAACTAAGTGGTTTGACGAACTGATTCTGTCCTGGAATACTGACTTTAAAGTTGCTTAAAACAACGAGCAAAGTTATGGTCTGGCAAACTTCTTGAAGTGTTCTAAGAGTTCTGCCTTGTACAAAACAGGAGTTACTCAATTTTTTCACAAGATATGGATTATGCACAGAAATAAAATCAGAACAAGTGACAAAATTTACATCAAAATTATTCAAGGAAGTATGGACAGTTTAGTAATAAAAGAATTCAAATCCACTGCATACCATCCAGAATCGCAAAAAGAACACGAAAATTGGCGTCGGATATTAAAGACAATGCTGAGGTTTTATCGTCAAGACTAATGAGATGACTGTGATTTCTACCTTTTGTGATCTGAGAAGCACCAAATGACTCGACCAAATATACTCAATTTGAATCAGGTTGTGGATAAAAATTGAGAGGACCATTGAAATTGTTTAAGCAGAAGTTGATAATTCAAAATTCAGAGACCACATAGTTGGACTATGTGTCAGATTTTCAGGAATGATTAAGTCGAGTCGGGGAGTTAGCTATACAGCATTTAAAATGATCACAGCACTCAATAAAACGAGAAACGTACAAGTAATCAAAAACTCACAATTTTGCGGTCGACGATAAGGTGTAGGGTTACTTTTAGTGATGGGTTAACCTTTTAAAGCAACGTTTATTGCACCTTACCAAGGCGAAAGGATTATGAGTGAGGTGAACGATTTGTGAAGAACTTCACAGAGAGTCTTTCACAACTTACGTCATGTGACTACAGTAAAAATGTTGAAGGTGATTCCTGTATCATTAAGAGACAGTGAAAACTATTTTGACAGTGCAAGTTTGCAGGCAACTGTCATGTTACTGGCTTGCAGCCTCATTATGTAATGGAAAATGGAAAATATGTAAGGTTGGCCAAAAACTGGATATCTCAGTTCTTTTGACCAACATCTGAATTTAATCAATGAGTTTAAATTATGCCTTAGGATACGAAAACCCAATCGAATTTAAAATTTGCTTGTTTGTCATCATTGAACCAATGAGACGATCGGATGTTTGAGGTGTGAAAAAAGGAAGTTTGGACCGTTGGTCAGAAAGAGCGCCAACTACAACTGAAACACTGCTATTCACTACATTCTCTGTAAAATGCACATTTTTAATGTGAAACTTCTTTGTTACATAAGACTGAAGACAACCAATGGAGGTCTACAAACGGAGAAAAATTGACGGCGGAGAGGACAACCACTGTCTGCTTTTGAAATGTAAGTTGATTTAAACTTAATACAGGCTTTATTCGATCAGTACATTGTTATAGAGTGGGCGGTAGATAAACAATCTTTAAGATAGAGGAGGCTCAGGGTTGTAAATAGTTGATTCATATTGACTTTTAGACTTTAAGGTTTTTTTGGTAAACAGTAGTATTTGCCTACTACTCTGTCACTCATACTTTAAAAGATTACGAGACGATCTCAGCTTTTCTGACTCACTTGTGTAATTAGCAGAATATTTTAGCGTCGAATTATAAGAAAAGACAATTCGAGGAAAGCCAATGGTGACTTTGATATTGAATATTACACAGAGTGAAGAAACAAGTTCACAGGAATTCTGAATTGTACATTACACACATTCAATTGGACAATGAAGACGTTGTCAAATATTGGGTTAAATTATTGTGTTACCTTCCAAAGAAAACGGAAATAATATGAAGGAGTTATTATTGTCATATTGGCTGATATATGGAAAATCCTACCAAATGTGAGCAATATGTATGCCCCACTCACGGAATTACAGAAGAAATATAAGAAATTTTAATGTACAGCCAACCGTCAGAAGTAATTTGCCAGCCTGAAAGTTGTGTTCACCTTTGTCACAGGATGAGCCATGCAAAATTTTAGGAACATGGGACTGGGATATCATAGCAATTACAGAAACGTGGCTCAGGGGTGGGCAGGCCTGGCAGCTTCATGTTTCAGAATAAAAATGCTCGAGGAAGGAACGAAAGGGATTTAAGAGAGAAGGGTAGCGGCGTTTTTGATTGGGGATAGCATTACATCTGTGCTGAGGGAGGATATTCCTGGAAATACATCCAGGGAAGTTATTTGGGTAGAACTGTGAAACAAGAAAGGGATGATCACCTTATTGCGATTGTATTATAGATTAGTGAGAAGGAAATTGAGAAACAAACTTGGAAGAAGATGTCAGCTATTTTAAGAATAATAGGGTCGCTATGGTCGGGAATTTTAACTTTCTAAACATAGACTGCGAAGGCCATACTGTTAAGGTTTAGACGGAGAGGAATTTGTTAAGTGTGTAAAAGAATATTTTCTGATTCAGTGTGTGGATGCACCTACTAGTGAAGATACAAAACTTGACCTACACTTGGGAAATAAGGCAGGGCAGGTGACTGAGGTGTCAGTGGGGGAGCACTTTAGGGGCAGCGACCACAATTCTATTAGATTTAAGATAGTGATGAAAAAGGATATACCCGGTCTAAAAGTTTAATTACTAAAATGGAGAATGGATAGTACTGACGGGATTAGGCAAAATTTTCAAAAGCTGATTGGGGGCAGATGTTCGCAGGAAAAGGGACAGGTGGAAAATGGGAAGCTTTCAGGAATGAGATCACGAGAATCCAGAGAAAATAGATTCCATTTAGGGTGAAAGGAAAGGCTGGGAGGTACAGGGAATGCTGAATGACGAAAGAAATTGATTTTGGTTCACAAAAAGTAAAAAGTATATGTAAGGTATCGACAATATAGATCGAGTGAATCCTTAGAAGAGTATAAAGGCAGTAGGAGTATATTTAAGAGGGAAATCAGGAGTGCAAAAAGTGGACATGAAATAGCCGTGGCAAATAGAATTAAGGAGAATAAAGAGTTTATACAAATGCAATAAGTACAAAGGGTAACTAGGGTGAGAATTGGTCCCCTCAAAGATCAGCAGGGTGGCCTTTGCGTGGAGCTGTAGAAAATGAGGAAGTTAATAAACGAGTATTTTGCATGAGTATTTACTGTGAAAAAATGGATGGAAAATATAGAATGTAGGGAAATAGATGGTGACTCCTTTCAAAGTGTCCACATTACAGAGAAGAATATGCTGGATGTCTTGAAACGCAAAAAGGTGGAGAAATTGCCAGGTCCTGATCAGGTGAAGCCCAGAACTCTGTGGCAAACTAGTGAAGTGATTGCTGGGCCTCTTGCTGAGATATTTGCATTATCAAAAGTCACAGGTGAGGTTCCAGAAGACTGGAGATTGGCTAACGTTGTGCCACCATTAAAGAAGCGTGGGAAGACAAGCAAGGGAACTATGGGCCATTGAGCCTGAAGTCGGTGGTGGGCAAGTTGTTGGAAGGCATCCTGATGGACAGGATCTTCATGCTTTTGGAAAGGAGAGGCCTGATTAGGGTTTAGTTAGCATTGCTTTGTGCGTCGGAAACCATGTCTCCCAAACTTGAAAGAGCTTTTTGAATATGTAACAAAGAGGAGTGGTGAGGGCAGATTGGCAGATGTGATCTAAAAGGTCTTCAGTAATGCGTTTGACAAGATTCCCCATGGGAGAGTGGTTAGCAATGTGAGATCTCACGGAATACAGGGTGAACTAGCAATTCGAATTTAGAACCGGCTCCAAGTAGAAGACAGAGGGTGGTGGGGGAGCATTGTTTTTGGTGTGCTTTCTTTTATTGGTCAGAATATTGAGTACGGGAGTTAAGATGTCATAATGCGGCAGGACAGGACATTGGTTCGGCCATTGTTGGAATATTGTGTGCAATTGTGGTCTCCTTCCTATCGGAAAGATGCTGTGAAACATGAAAGTGTTCAGTTTAGTTTAACAAGGATGTTGCCAGGGTTGGAGGATTTTAACTGTAGGGAGAAGCTGGACAGGCTCGGGCTGTTTTCCCTGGAGCGTCAGATGTTGAGCGGTTACCTTACTGAGAGTTAAAAGAAATCATTAGGGACATGGATAGGATATATACACCAAGTCTTTTCCCTGGGATCAGCGAGTCCAGAACTAAAGGGTATAGGTTGAGGGTGAGAGCGGAAAGATATAAAAGAGACCTAAGGGGCAAGGTTTCACTAAATGGGTCGTATATGCATGGAATGAGCTGCCGGAGGAAGTGTTTCAGGCTGGTACAATTGCAACATTCACGAAGCATTTGGATGGGTATATCAATCGTCAGGGTTTGGAGAGATACGGGTCCGGTGCTGGCAGTGGGACGAGATGGAGTTGCGATATTTGATTGTTTGGACAGGTTTCTCTCCATGACTAATTACACAAAGCCATTCAAAGTGGCGAGTGATCTTAATGTTCGTACTGTGACCTTCCAGGAAGAAAACGAGAAGGTAGAAAGACTGATCAGGTATTTCAGCAGCAGATTGAAAATGCATCAGCAGAAATATTCGACAATGGATAAGGAGACTTCGCGCTTGTTTTTGGCTTTGAAACGTTTCAACCTTTATGTTACCAGTAACGTGTCTCAGTAAATCAGATAAATTGACCATGACCCATTGAAGTTTGTGGAGAAATGTAAGGACAAAAATTCCAGACGTTTCGGTTCGAGCTCCTTCTCACAGGCATTCAGTTGGAAAGTTTTGTATGTGCCAGAATGAGCAAACATGATTGCTGACGCATTGTCAAGGCTTGAATAAGAAACAGACGCATTCAGTGGATGAAGTAAAACAGACTGAAACAGAAATAGTAGTGCATGTTTGCATCGTTATTGTCAGTGTAATGTACATATGTGTTGCAATTCACTGACAGTTTCACATAAAATGATTTTAAAATTAAGCCATCATTGGACATTTGATATTTCATATTTTTGTACGGGAGGAGGAGTAGTGATGCTGATTTTTTTTTACAAGGTTGTGCTGTCTTTTGTTTTTAACATTGTCGTGAACGCAGATGATTAGTGATGTTGCCTCAGACAAAAGACTTTCAACTGTAAAAGAAAAGAATGAAAGGGGTGTAGGCAGATTTGCCAGTTCAGCTTTTCTCGGTTTTGGTCTACGATGGCTTGGTGTTAGTAAGCAGTCAATGTTTTTACACTGCTGCTGAAAGGAACATGTACATGGAAGATGTTGTTCAAAGCTTCATATCTCTCTGACCTTTCTTATGCAAGACCCTGTGTTTGATTATTCCTGTTTTGCCAAAGTCTGTTCATGAGGATTGTTGCAGGAATTTTGAACATTCCTTCAGTTGTCAAAGTCTGTTGAATTTTTGAATAAGTTAAATTCAATGGAATTCTGGTATTTTGTTTTGTTTGTGTTTCATTCAGTACTCTGAAAATAAATTCTGTTTTATTTAAAAACGAGAGGTTTTGTAAAGCTACATCACTCCTTGAATATCGACTCTACACCTGCTCTGAAACAAGTAGAATGGTTCGTGTCTGGGCTACAATCTTAAAATGTATTGAGAGGGTGTGGCCTGGTCCAGAACAAATGTATTTAAAACAGAGTTACATGCGTTTCTGACTGGTAAGGTGTTCAAATGTTTTGGGGAGAAGGGCAGGAGAATAGAATTGAAAAACAGTCATGATCAAATGAACAACTGTCTTGATGGGCTGAATGGACTAAAGCTGCTGTTACATTGTAAGTCATATTGATACAATATAGAGCAATATTTATATGTGGACACAAACAACTCCAGCATGAAAAAAACATATATCTATATTGCATTCTTGTTTCAAATGGCCGAGGTCTTAAATTATATAGTCGAATGAGCCACAAAGAACAATATTTATATGTTGAAACAAACAGTTCCAACATGAAAATAAAAATTCTATACTGAATTCTTGGTTCAAACAGAGATTAAGAAGTGGACTCCTGCTTTTTATGAATTATTCCCCTGTCTTAACTCGTTCACTTGGCTTCGGTCTTTTAGATGATGTAACACTTCAACTTTCAGGCTGCAGGAGGTACGGATATGATATTTAGATATTTCCCAGTTTGTCAGAAATATGCAATTGCGAGCAATCTGTGCAGTTACCTGCTGTAAGATTTATTTGTCCTTCTGCAGGAGAGGAGTTTCATGATCAGTCAGAACCATAACCACACCCCGACGGACACAACTGCACACCCACACTGACATACACCAACACACACCCACACACCTCCCCGCACCACGCACGCACGCATGCACGCAGAGAGAGAAACAGAGATATTGAGACACATAGGAGGATACCCATGTACAGACAGAATGCTCACACATCGCGTGCACACACACACACAAATCATGCTATGAAATAGCAACGCATCTCTGCACAGACACCAAACCAATCGGAGCCACACTCTCACGCTCATGTTGAAATGAACTCAGAGTGAGTGACTTCACACAAAAACCTGTAAGATCTGACAGAAACGTCTGTTACACACGCACACACAAGTGCATTCAAATGCATTTACTGAGGCACAACTACAATTAGATATAGACAAAGAGAGACACTCAGAAACAAAACGAGACACATGTACAGAGAGGTCCAAAGTGATCCGGCTGTGGACAGAGAAAGATCTTGATACACTGTCAGACAGCTCAACAAACCACTCACCTGCTTAAACATGAGCACAATCAGGCAGAGACGCACTCCACACTCACACAATAATAGACCAATACTCAGAGACGCACACATATGAAATCACAGAACAATCGTGACATGCTGACAGTAACACCCACACACCCATACTCCCCCACACCACAAAGTCATCGGAAGGGAACTCCACAAACAGCATACACACAGATACAAACACAACAGTTGTGTGTGTGCAAAACAGACACAGGTAGACAACCACACAGGCACAGACATGTACACAGACATAAAGGCACTCAACTTCACGGAAACACTCTCATACAGACTGAATAGCATTCCCAAATACATCGCTGACAGGAGAGATGAATGGCCTGCTGCTACTAATTGACTATGTGCCCCCGTATTTGTCAATCTGTCAGTCAATCAAAGATGGAAGCCTGTTCATCTCTGACACCTCCCTCCCCTTCCTGGACCTCGACATCTCCATTAATGACGACCGACTTGACAATGACATTTTTTACAAAGCCACCGACTCCCACAGCTACCTGGATTACACCTCTTCCCACCCTACCTCTTGCAAAAATGCCATCCTGTATTCCCAATTCCTCCGCCTCCACCTGCTCTGCTCCCAGGAGGACCAGATCCAACACTGAACTCACCAGGTGGCCTCCTTCTTAGGCGATCACAATTTCCTTTCCACGTGGTTAAAGATGCCCTGCAACGCATCTCGTCTACATCCCGCACCTCCGCCCTCAGATCCCACCCCTCCAACCGTAACATGGACAGAACGCCCCTGGTGCCCACCTTCGACCCGACCAAACTTCGCATAAAACAAATCATCCGCCGACATTTCCGCCACCTCCAAACAGACCCCACCACCAGGGATAAATTTCCCTCCCCACCCCTTTCCGACTTCCACGAAGACTGTTCCCTCCATGACTACCTGGTCATGTCCACGCCCCCCACCTACAACCCGCCCTCCCATCCTGGCACTTTTCCCTGCCACCGCAGGAACTGTAAAACCTGCGCCCACATCTCCTCCCTCACCTCTATCCAAGGCCCTAAAGGAACCTTCCACATCCATCAAAGTTTTACTTGCACATCCACTAATATCATTTATTGTTGCTCCTGTTGCGGTCTCTTCTACACTGGGGAGACTGGGCGCATCCGAGCAGAGTGCTTTAGGGAACGTCTTCGGGACACCCGCACCAATCAGCCACACTGCCCCGTGGACCAACATTTCAAATCCGCCTCCCACTCTGCCGAGGACATGGAGGTCCTGGGCCTCCTTCACCGCCCCTCCCTCACCACCAGGCGCCTGGAGGAAGAACGCCTCATCTTCCGCCTCGGAACACTTCAACCCCAGGGCATCAATGTGGACATCAACAGTATCCTCATTTCCTCTTCCCCCCCCCCCCCCGCCTCACCATAGTTCTAAACTTCCAGCTCAGCACTGTCCCCATGACTTTTCCGGACTTGTCCAACCAGTCTATCTCCTTTTCCGCCTATCCACTCCACCCTCTCCTTCCTGACCTATCGCCTTCATCCCCTCACCCACTCACCCATTGTACTCTATGCTACTTTCTCCACACCCCCACCCTCCTCGAGCTTACCTCTCCATGCTCCAGGCTCACTGCCTTTATTACTGATGAAGGGCTTTTGCCCGAAACGTCGATTTTGAAGCTTCTTGGGTGCTGCCTGAACCACTGTGCTGTTCCAGCACCACTTATCCAGATTCTGGTTTGCAGCATCTGCAGTCAACGTTTTTACACCGTGATGAATGGTGACACATTCTGCTTCCCACATCCACACCAATTTCTGAGTGTTATATTGAGATCCATGTGATTATACTGATGGAATTCTGGGCGTACATATGCATACATATGCAACGCTGCAGCGGCCAACGAACTTCACTCAGTTGTTTTGCTGAATAACTAAGTGAAGAATTTCCTTGACCAGTTGTTGCGCTGCATTCCTGAACTTCTCTCTGAACCGGGGCAGAGTCACTGCATAAAATAACGTGTTTGTGCTGCAGCCGAAATCCTTCAGCATTTCTGCAACAAACGTAAACTGGGTTCTAAGCCTGTTCCTTCAACGATTTCCTCCTTTAATCTGGAAGTATATGATATTTGCACCGTACGCTAACCACAAAATTATGAAGCTGATGGGTATGGTGAAGAGGTAAATAACTGACCTCCTCCAGCTCTCTATCTCTGCATCTTTGTGACTCTTTGCCCTCCTCTGACCCATCAGGCTCTTGCGGATTCGACTGGCCACTACAATATACCTGACCGTCAGAGTATTCATCAACAGAATTAACATGAATGGGATGAAAGGGGTTAAAATGTAACCAAACCACCTAAATCCCAGCTACCTGGGTTCAGTAAAATAATTTGACTTTATATCGCAGTGCATCGGAACATTGTCAACTCCCCTCCCAGGTTTGTACCGAAAACAGGAGAGAATGCCCTTTGACAAGAGCAGAATGCCGGTTGCAGCCAGAGTCACGGCCAAGGCCTTCTCTCTCCAACATTTCCTCTTCATTTTCAGGCAGCTAATTGCTACAAAACGATCAAAGGAGAAAAGCACAGTGAACCAGACAAAAGAATCTGCTGCTTTAAGAGCCGGGACAGCGACAGCACTGCACACAGTTCAGGAAACATTTTCGGAAGTACAAGTATTTGAATCGCCACAGCATGATGTCTGTGAATAGTAGATCTGATGTTGTCATAGCCAACAGGCAGCGTCTTGTGCAGTTGGAGAGGCCGCATTTTCCACGTGCGAGAACCAAAATCACCCGGAAATTAACTAAAGGACTCGATAAAATGGAAATCAGAAATTAGGTAAAAACCTGATGAAGGGCTTTTGCCTGAAACGTCGAGTTTACAGCTCTTTGGATGCTGCCTGAACTGCTGTGCTTTTCCAACACCACTCTAATCGGAAATTAGCAATTGCCATCGTGGCCTAATTTGTTAGATGAAAGGGAAAGGGTTTAGAGTAAATGTGAGGAAGAGGTGTTCACCCAAAGCATGGTGGGGGTCTGTTAATTCAGTTCCTGGCAGGGTAGTGGAATCAGGAAACCTCACAAACTTTTAAAACGACCTGGATGAATAATTGAATCTTCATAACATACGAGGCTACGAACATATTGCTGGAAGCCAGGACGATCGTAGATTTTGGGGAGCGTTGATAGCACAAACTTAATTTTCCAAATGAAATATTCTGTCTTTTTTTTAATGATTCTGAGAAGTACTTGAGGGAGACAGGTTGGAAGTGAACCATTTTAATGAAATAAATGTAAGGGCTTTGAATGCTGAAAACATGTGATGGCACTCATCCACAGATTCAGTCAATAAGCACATCGACCTGGACCCAATATACCGGCCACTGCAGTGGACAGCTGGACCTGACAACCAGAAGTGAAAGATACAAAGATACAAATCAAGATAACTGCCGGACGAAGCATCACAGAAGCGCTTCACAGGAGGCTCCCAAGCATTAAGAATGTCACCTAGAGAGGGGACGAAACATCTGCAACACAAATTCCCAGCTCGGCGAACAGAACCACAACAATTAGTAAATGCAGTACTCCAATCCATGTAAAATAAGATCCAACATAATAAAAATCTAGTATCTGACTCTCTCTTGTGTTCTGATTATGTCAGGGGCAATTAACATTTCAAGTGATAATGTCATTACCCAGCAGGTCAAAAACAGTGCAACCTTTCACAACATTTGCTTTTAAAAAAACATGTTTTAATAATTAGAATAACTAAACAAGGATGCTGCCTGAACTGCTGTAATAATCTAATTGATTAATTCCTGATTTCTAAACTTAGTTAAAAATCATTCCTCCGCAAGAATTACTTCACACATTGTAAAAACTATAGAGATACAAACACTTCTGCATGGAACAAATGGAAGGTCCTCATTGCACTTTGGGATTCACTTTAACACTCCACAGTATTGCAATTATCCTTCAAGTCCAGATCCAGGTTCCCTTTAAATGAGTTGTGGTTTGATACCTCAAGCTCCCAGCGAAACTGGGCAGTGAGTTCAAGACACCCCATCACCTTTTGAATGAAACGGTCGGTCTCGTGTACCCTATAATCCTTCCATAAATTTGTATTACTCTGTTTCTCCTGATAAATGTTCCTGTGTTTGGCGTGATCGGTCTCCGTCTATGACCCTGATTATTTTGATGACTTCAATCACATCACCTCTCATTCACCTCTGTTCAAAGGAAAATGACCCAAACACTATCCATCTTTCCTTAATTCTACAGTAATTTCCACATAATGGCAAAATTTTTATAAATCTCTTCGAATCTGCCTCAGTGCAATTCTGCTGCTAGGTGGTGACAAAGTACTGTTCATAAAACCATAGGTGTGAGTCACCCAGTGTCTCAAGTAGTTCTCGTGTTACAAATCTTGCGGCGGTGAGGGAATTTGTTTTGCGTTGGCTCTGTTGCAGTGTGAGAGATTCCTATTTTGGTAGAGGTAATATGCAATTTCTTCTAACTCTGGATATGTGATCGGTAGCGTAAAATGTTTCTGGAGAGGTATAGTTGGGGCATAGTCTGATTGAAGTGTGGTGTCAGTTAATCAGTTCATTGGGCGTTAGGATATGTGGTTAGTACCCTCACTTCTGTTCTGATACCAACTGATTAATTACAAAACAAGCCAGACCCCCAGAACGAAATCCAGTTTGATGGATTAAAATCTTATGTCTTTTCATTTAACAAAGTGATCTCTTGCTGAATAGTAAACGCAAAATGCTGCAAATATCGCGCCCACGTCAAAAACAAAGTTTATTTCAAAAGGAATGACAAAATATTCGAAAGCAAACTCTCGACTTTTCACACAGATTCAAAGAAAATGATTATGCAGTGTGTATAATTCTCATTAACCTCAAAACAATGCATAGATGAAACGAAAGAAAGCAGCTTAGTACTTAATATAAAACTGTTCTGTCTTTCCAAAGAAAATACCCCTCGTGTCATATTCACACCAGGGTTTCTGGATCTAACATTTGCTCAAATGACTTGTGCCTGCCACTTTTAAAGTGAAGCTGCAGTGAACTTCTTTATGGAACAACCACAAAGTTAATTGTGAATGTACTCAGCGTTAAGTAATCTCTTCAGAACATCTTTTCTCCCAATAAATCTGTCTCGGATGAACAGAAATTTTCACTCCAAGGTACGAAAGCTGACTAATTTTCGCATCCCCTTCTCATGAGGAAAGTTTTGTGAATCCATCCAGTTTCAGAAAATAAAAAAGACTGAAACAAATGAGAAAAATGTTAAAAATTAAGCGATTTATTCTGAATCTCATATTGCTGACCTCTCCAGCAAACCTTTAGATACCATTGATACCATGCTGGGTGATAAACAATAATTAAAAAAAAAACACTGTAGACTCGTGCACAAAGCCATTCAACCCACTGCCAGACTTTTAAAAAACGGTTTTGAAACAAATTGCTGTGGTAACAGGAATACCTCGAAGTTTAATGTTAGCATCAGAAGGACAGAGTAACCGACAGCTTATTCGTTCAAAAAACAGAAAAGAAATCTCTTCCGATTTTGTATTCTATTCTCGACATAAAAATACCACTGTATATAATTTTTTCAAAGAGACTTGCTTCCTTAATTCCATCGAAATTCAGCGTCGTCTCCGCTTGAATTGAGATTTCTGCAGGCTTGCCACAAGAGATTAATCATTACACCACGGAAAGTTTAATTTCCTGGGCAATTCCTGCAGAGTGTGCGATTGCTACCCATGCGTCATTCTGAGTAATAGCATTAATCCTCAGAAAGACTCAGGCAATGTCAGATGTGTAAGGCACTTACCAGGAATTGTTGCAATCGGAATGTTCGTGTAAATGAATTTCCACACCTGATGAATTGAAAAGGTCATTTTCTGCAAAAATCTATTTTACAAGCAATCTCTCTGTACGAAATTCCGAGGTGATAAAATAACAATGACATGACAACGTGGTTCCAATCATTTATTTAAGAATTTGAACAAACAGGTGACAGCGGTGTGTTAACTCCGAGTTGTGATCGTTCATTTTTAGAACTGAGGTATATTCGATGATTAAAATCCGAATCGGTCAACAGCAAACATGGGAACATGCATGTTGAGCCATTTATTGGAATCTCTACAGTGTGGAAGCGGGATAATCGGCTCATCGAGTCCACACTGACCCTGCAAAGTGCATCCAACGCAGACGCACCCGCGGCGCTGTGAGGCAGCAGGGTTAATTAATCAGTCCTTGTGGCACTCTATTTACTAACATTGACACCCCAATTCTATCCATCCAACTTGGAAATCTTATTTTACATCATATTGTTATTAACTTGACATTGACATTTGGAAATTAATTCCGGTTGAGAGTTTCTCAGAGAAATGTTCTCCTCAACACTGGGTTGTGGCTTCCCTGTTTAATATCAGCTGTCGCATGAAAGAAAAATAGCTGGTTACCAGAGACGACACATTGTAGGTCTTAAAAAACTCAACAGAATTGAAGCGGGAAAGTGTAGAAAATGAAGAGCCTCAGGTCCTGCTCAACATTGGCATCAACAATGTTAGGTGGTGAAATAGCCCTTCAGAGGTCAGAATCCAACATTAATCATTCCTCATTTGCATAAGCACAGCCTGTGACAGCAGTCTCTCACTGCCTTAGGCATTCAACATCTCCATATCCATGACATTCATCCTTTTTTATGTCAGCAAGGGCTCACTGATTGAGATACATTAATAGCCACAATCAGGGAACTCACATCCGATGAAGTCCAGTTGGCTGATCTCATCACAAATATTACCAGAAGGAAAAGTTTGGGGTTTCTGAAAGTGGAATTGAGCAAATCAGGCAAGAAATTGAACAGCTGATCCTTGGGTTACTCCAAGTGTTCATTTGATTATTGCAGGTGTGGCTGGAAATATTGGTTCCAAGGGGAAGATCGTCGGACTTTTCATTTATTGGTGAGGGTTCTGTGGCTGGTGCGATCTGAATACATTGGAAGCGTGGTTTGCTTTTAATTGAATGTTACTTTTCTAGCCAGATCCTCATAAAATATGTGTGGGCGGCACGGTGGCACAGTAGTTAGCACTGCTGCCTCACAGCGCCAGAGACCCGGGTTCAATTCCCGCCTTAGGGAACTACAGTATGGAGTTTACACGTTCTCCACGTGTCTGCGTGGGTTTCCTCTGGGTACTCCGGTTTCCAAAGATATGCAGGTTAGGTGAATTGGCGATGCTAAATTTCCTGTAGTGTTAGGTAAGGGGTAAATGTATGGGTGGGTTACACTTCGGCAGGTCGGTGCGGACATGTTGGGCCGAAGGGCCTGTTTCCACACTGTAATGTAATCTAATCTAATCTTAAAGTGATAAGTTAGTTTTGAAACCTCATCTTTATAACTTATTATTTATGATGATGTGTTCGGTATTTGGACAGAGATACCACTTTGAAAGAATTAACTTATTACTTCTCACAGTCTTCAATTGATACAAGACCACAGATCTAAACACGCAGCAATGAAATATGCTTTCTCCAAATAGTACGTACACAATTCAAAAGCATGATTTTGCAATTTTATTGTATTGTGGAAGAGTGATCTCAACGTATTCGAATTATTTGCCAACATGGAGAATGAAGAAACTTGCTTCCTGAATCGAAATAGAGAACTGATGTATAAATGAGCAATGCTGGACTGAGGAACATTAACAAAGACATTCTCAGTTGATTGGCAATGGCAAAAGAGGGAGAAATGTCTGAATGCATTGCAACAAATATTCAGGTGCTTCGGTATCAGCAAGAAAAAGGATAGGTGAGAATGGGCAGCCCTGCCTGACTCTGGATCTGATCAGGAAGCCCTCTGATTCCCATCCATCGACGGTAGAAGCAGTAAAAATATCTGTTGCCATGCTGTACGTCTCAATAACTCTACGAACTGTCAAATTCATTTGCTGAATCCTCGCCAAAACTCAATGTGGAAAGCACATCTCAAAATTAGCTGTACAATATCCTGTCAAAGGTCTTCTCCTGGTCCAGGCTGATGAGGCAGGCCTCCATCTCCCCTGTCCTGTACGGAGGTGATCATGTCCCTCAGGAGAAAAATGCTCTCATCATCAGTGCTGCCACTGCAGGACAGGTTTGATTGGTTTGAATCATTGATCCCAGAGGAGATCTGACCTGGTTGGTTATGACCTTAGATACGATTTTTTAATGAGCAGTCAGCAATGAAACAGGTTGCCAGTCCTCCAACTTGTCCTTCGAACTGTAGATGAGGGGCGAGATACCTTTTCTTGTGCATTATGCATTGGTCCTGGCCAATCATGTCCCACCGATTTACACATTTCTGAGTACTCAAAAGCCTTGTCAGCTTATTCAGGGAGAATGGCAGCTGTCGCATCTCCCCCTCGGTGCTGTTATCTAAGACCCCCGTGATATTGGGCAGGAATGACTGGGAGATTTGCAGTGATAGTTGGCTTCATATCGTAGTGTCCAGCAGAAAAGGATTTGCTGATCCTCAGAATGTCATTTTGAGAGGACATCACCGAGCCATCTTCTTCCTTCAAGCTGCTGATCACTGATCTCCCGCTGTCCATCTTCTGAAAGAACAATAATGCGCAGGACTCACCCTACACGGCGTTGTGGAGGATGGATCAGGAAGTTACCTTGAAGGCTTCTGATGTAAAGAGCAAGGCTTACTAAAGATTGGTCATAACATCCACCTCCATCGCCTGCAGTAGGCGTAGGTTCTGCATGCTCTTTTGGATTTTGGACAGTTCTCCCTGCTAAAGATCCTCTTTATATTCCCCTTGACTATCTCCCACTAGTCCCAGTGAGACTGAAAGAGGGATGTCACAGTTCTCCAAACTGTGGAATCCATTTTGAGCTCCTCTGTGTTCTCTTGGTTCAGCATTTTCACCATCAGGTTACACGATCGCTTGCTGGCCAGCAGGAAGCAGTGATCATGGAGGAACACCGGGTTGACGTCGGCGAATCTGCCCAAAACCGATCCAAGTCTCTCCAATCTAACTTCACAGGTGAAACGTTCCAAGCTTGCGCAATTCCCCTTCAACCTTCCTTGTGATAGTTTCAAAAGCGTTCATGCTGTTGTGTGCATTTGCTTACAGGTTGGTTGTAAACTTCTTTCTTCTTTGCTCTCTCGTCTTCATCTTTACTTTCGTTTGCTTTTGGCCATGACGGTTGCTGAATATGGTATTATTGGTGTCTACAGCAGCAGCTTTATGAACTGGAACATGAATCCTGGTGTTGGTCGGGGAAGGCCCAGGTACACAATCCCATTATCTTGACCGATTACATTGTACTGGGTGTTAATGAGACAATGGAACTGAGATGTTAAACCAGGAAACTTGCCCCTTTGCCTGTCAAATTCAATCAAGTCAGACAGATATGCAAATCTTCATTTTGACTGAAAATTGAATGGATTGGTGATGAGATATTGCCACAAGATTTCGAATTGAAAAATACTTCTGAGTTTAAATAGAACTGTTCAGAGATGGTTACTTTAAAAAGATGACATCAAAATATTAAATATTGTTTATGTACCACACTTTCTATGATAGAAACTGAATTTAAATTACGTTAAGTACATTGATACTTCAAATGGCTACTAAACAATTCTGATCGAACATGACCTGAATGACTGGCTAAAAAAAGGTCAGAAATCACACGAGAGCTTGTGCTTTCAACTGGACCTGTTTAATAATAGCTTGGTATCGTGTGACCTCTGACATTGTCTCCCCATTTCAATGCAGACACCTTCGCATCTTAGCTAAAAAAAAGGCAGCTCAAATCATAGTGTTACCACACACACTGCAGAGAATCTCAGGACAAAGAAGCAGGGACCTTTGGAGTGGGAGGACCAGTTACAACTCAAATTCAACAAGCCCTAATCAGGGATTCTAACCTCGTGCCTGGGCAAAGACATTTCAGAACTGAAAAATTACCCGGGCTTTTAGAGGCAAAAATTGGTTTTGTAAAGCTGAATATTTATCGAACCTGTATATCAAAGATAATAAACCACGTCTCGTTAATCGTGTATGACGAGGCCCACGAAGTGAACAGATCGACCAGACCATATGAGAACAAAACTGACAGGTGAAATTCTGAATTTCTACAGGGAAATGGCCTACACAACGATTTATCCTTTTGCCTTAGAATTTTTCAGGTGGAAAAACCAATAAGTAAAATTTCACTCATGTCGTTTAGGGAAAGAAAATGGAATCCTTACTTGATCTGGCCTGTCCGTGACTTCAGACCGACTGCAACATGGTTGACTCTGAACTGTCAAGAATTGGCAATAAATGCTGTTTTGACCAGTGATGCTGTCATCTCACAAAATACCACAAATGTTACGGCTGCAATGAAACAAATCCCTGGTTAGATCTCACTTGGTGAAATGTAAACAGATCCAGCAACCACACCTTAGTTTGGATACAATGGCATACAATGGGAGGGAATACAGTACAGATTTGCAAGAATGAGAGCTTAACTTTAGGGGTTTAGTTATAAGGAGAGGCCGGACAAATGTGGCCTTATTTCTGTCGAAATTGAAGACAGGGTGGATGAAGGTAAACTGTTTCCATTGGTTGGGGATTCAAGCACAAAGGTACAAAGGCTGCAAATTAAGGCCTGTGTGATCACGAGAAATGTTAGGAAGCATTTGCACACAGAGAGGGTTTTTGGAAATCTTTACGACAAACGACTGTGGATTAGGTGTTCATTTTAAATCCGAGGTGGATTTTCATTTTTGTTAAACGTAGGTATTAAGGGAAAGATACAAATGGAGGTGCATGGCGTTCTGCTGCAAATCAACCATTGCATGGTCGAACTAGCTCACGGGGGCTGATTGACCTTTTTCTACGTTCCTATGACTATTCGCCCAGAGCTTATCAAAGGCATTGACTTCCTTCCAAAAGGAGTAGCGTTGAGAAGTGGGCAGAGCTCCATTTCAACCCATCACAATCCATTCACTTTTCAAGAGTTCAAATTTGATCGGTGTCCCCCCCAACTGTGTCTGAAACAATGAATTGTAAAGATTTAATAATATTTTCCTTAACTTTGTATTCATTATCGACTTTGTACAGTTTTTTTTCAAGCCTGTTCAAACTGCCCAGACACTTTCCAGAGAAATAAAGTGTACATCTCCAAGCCTTGATGTTCTTATGTCACCTCCTGAATTAGGTAATTTAATTTACAGCATATCTCTTGTCCAGAAAGTTTAATGGTTTCTCACTTCTTACATTATCTGCTATTTCTCTGCCTCCTTCACTGGTTTACAGTATAAAATGTGTGTAGAAAGATCCCACTAATAGACAGCGATTAGCTGAAATATTTGGTATACTGCAAGCAGCCGTTATCTAAAATATTGTTCAATTTTCGAACAATTAGGCAGAGAATTGAACACTTCACTGACGGATTTTGTTTTTAATTCAATAGATAAAGCATTGCTAAGTTTTCAATGGGTGTGCTGCTGTCATAGACACACCCAGTAACAATAGAATAAGTGGAGACGATTCAACTCCTTCGCTTGCGTGTACCACAGGAACTGGAGGAGGTCATTCATCCCCTTCGCCAGCCTAAAGTACTGGAGCAGGAGGGCATTCAGCTCTGTATTCTCGACGCAATTGCTGGCAGACGTGCTGAACTTTTTTCCCAGCAAGTTCGGCTTTTCTTGCTGATTTATCGCATCCACAGTTCTTTTGGTTTTGTTCAGCCCCACCTCCAGCATGTTACATAGAAGGAAGCCATTCAGCATGTGGACGCAGTGTCATATTTAAATTATCACGGGACTGTCAATCCAGAGATCCAGGTAATGTTCTGGGGAACCGGATTCAAATGCTACTATATGTCGGATGGTGACAGTTGAATTCAATAAAACTCTGGAATTGAGGAGTCTAATGACCAAAAGTCCGAATGTCGGTTGAATCGTGTCCTTTACAGAGAAAAATGACCATTCTCATTTTGTCAGGACGACAATGATTCCAGGCACACAACAATGTGTTTGTCACTCCTCTGTCCTCTCGGCAATTAATGATTGGCAAGAACATGTTGGCTCGAACCAGTGACTGCTTTATTCCCATGAATTAATTTTAAAAAGCCCCGTTTGGGAATGATACTGAGGAAGTGGAGGAGGTATTTCAGCTCATTTTGAGTGTGTAAAGAGAAACAACAGAATGCCATTCATTCCCTCTCCTGTGAGTACAAGACCAGAAGGGAATTACATTAGTCCACACTGCTCTAAAAAAAATAGAGAGCAGGTGGGAGAGGGAGGTGTGAGGAGTAGGTTTTGTGTGAGGTGCCAAGACTGAGTAGTCAGTGATGTGGAGAAAGGTGATCTTGTGAGACAATGCAGTGTAGGAGGGTAGTAATTGTGCAGATGAAAGGAGTGACTTAATGTTGTGGTTTGGAATTCTGAAGAAATCAGAACATTTATTGGAAGCTAATTGGAAGGCTATGCCCATTTTCACCAACAATAACTAAAACAGGAAAACATTTCTGTTGAGTAATATTTAATCCTTTACCTAATCCACAGTAGTTAAACAACTCTCTTATTCTCTATGCAATCCAATCTCTTCCACCGGTGTTTAATTCTCTCCCGGATACTCTGTCTTTCACCTTCTCGCTCTCTCTCTCTTGAACTGTATTTAAGCCATTATCTGAATTCACTCCTCTCTATCCACTCCCCTGTATTTAAACCTCTTCCTATTAGGCTGCATTTAATCCTCCCCAATTCATCTTTAATTGCCCCAATGTTATTCTGCTTTTAATTCTCTCTATTCCCTTGTAATTAACCATTTCTCTCTTCCACTATATTTAACCTTCGTCCTATTCCTCTCTATTCAATCCTGTCACTGTTACTTTACATTTCATATTCTTACAATTACTCTGCACTCCACAATTTTATTTAAATTGCACACATGACAATCTTTAGTCCTCTCGTTGCATTCAACTTTCTGCACATTGCTCTCCAATTAACTCACATACTATTAGTCTTCATTTAATCCTCTGCGCTCTGTGTGTACACGTCTGCTTTTCCCCTGTGTTTCCCCTATCCCTGCTATCCTGTATTCAACCTTCTCCTCATCGCACTCGAGGTAGTTCATTCTCAATTACGCTGTAATAACTGTTCTCCATCTTCCTCTTAACATAATTCTCACACTGCTCCCCTGTAATCACCTCTGTTCGTATTACTCTGTATTTAATCCACTCACGTGTCACAGAGGCCAGGAATCCGTCATCAAGTCACTGCATCTTCGCTGACGTAGTATCTGTAACTGACCCAGCTTCCACAAAACTGCTTCCGAGAGTGAGCAGAATCCTGAATGTTCCTGTTTGTATCTGACAGCCAATACCCCCTGATGGTAATAGGTTTAGAGCCCCCGTCAGGGAACTCATTCAATTCGAGCCATCTAGCTGAACACATATTTTTTTCCCAGATGCCCCTGTACTTACCCTTTCCCTGGACCCCTGTCGTCAACACTGTTTCTGCCGACACATTTCTACCCTGTCATTTTCTGTCAAATCCCTCTTCTTCTTCTGTCTTTAACATTCCCCCATTCCCCTGTATATTGCTCTCTCCTTATTCTTCTCAACTAGCCCTCATGTCCATTTAATCGTCTCCCCATTCTTCTCAATTGAATTCTCTGTCTGCTACAATATTCAAAGTTCGCTGTATCTTTATTTAACACACTGTCTGTCCCCGGTGATCTTCAATTATTGTCACCACCCCTTCCAGAACATGAGGTCCGCCCAACAATAACTATACCTTGGTGTCCTGCGTAATCATTCCTCACACCTGCTCACACATTACCATCGCTTCTCTGTACTTCCACTGCTCTGGCTGGTGTTGTGACTGCAGATCCATTCCAAGGTCCTGGAGGAGCTTTGCATCAGCCCCACATGGTCAGACACTGTATTACTAATGGGTAAGATTGAGGCACAACATCATCATGAACAATACTATATTGATGCATGAATAGAAACAGTTCCAAGAAACAACAGTATTTACATATAAACATGAGCAGCTCTGATAGACGGCAACATTTATATGTGCACTGGAACAGATCCAACGCAATATAATATTTTTACATTAACACAAAAAGTTCCTTTGAACAATGATACGAACGTGTAAACGCAATCAACTCTAATACGCAACAATATTTGTACAGACCCAATCAGCTTCAGCATGCAACATTACATAACATAGATTATACATTATAAAATATAAAACTGTATTTATATCAAGAGTGTTGTGCTGGAAAAGCACACCAGGTCAGGCATCACCTGGAGCAGGAGAATCATGTTTCAGTCAGAAGTCCTTCATCGTCCATGATGAACAGCTTCTGCCAAAACGTCGATTCTACTGCACTCTGGATGCTGCGTGACTTACTGTGCTTTTCCAGCACCACGCGGTCGACTCTGAACTCCAGTATCTGCAGTCATCGCTTTCTCCAAATACTCTATTTTTGTATAACTTGAATGAAGAAAGGGAATGTCCTTTTCCCTAATTTGCAGATGAGACAAAAATAGGTGGAAGGCAAGTTGAAACATTGCATGCGCTTTCTTCGGTGTAGGGATAGTCATGCTATTCTTGAAGCACGTGGGGATTTCGTCTTGTTGGAGGGAGAGGTTGAAGATGTCGTGAATATTCCACCAGTTTGTTCACACAGCATCTCTGTGCTCACCCTGTGATTCCGTGTAGGGCCACTGCTTTCTTCGGTTTGTCTCTCAGAAAGACTGATCAGACATCTGAGGTGGTGACCAAAAGAACAGGAGTGTCAGGGGATGTTCGGGCCGGGGTCACTGCAACGCTGGCATTCATCTCAAACCAAGCATAGAAAGCACTGATTTTGTCAGGGAGGGATATGTCTTTGTCTGCTATCTTGCTCTGCATCATTTTGGATCCGTAATGTTGTTTAGGCCGTGCCATGGGCGGTTGGTGTCTGGTTGGTCGCATTAGCCTTGAACTTGATCCAGTAGTCCCTCCATTTTGGTGGTCATATCTGGATTCTCTGCGTTAGTCGGTGTTGTCTGCCTTAAATTGTGCCCATCTGGTATTTCGGCGGGAGTGTATTTCTTGGTTCATCCAAGGTCCACGATTGGGAAATACTCGGATTAACTTATTTGGCATGCAGTCCTCCATGCATTAGGTAATGAAGTCTATGACGTTGGTGTCATAATCATCCAGGTATTCTGCCGATACATAAACACGGTCAAAATCACTGATTCCTAGCTGTCCTGGAGACTGTCTTCCACAGCCTCAGACCAACATAGGACCTCCATTTGTGCATGGTCTTTTGATTTCAGCTTCTGCGTGTAAGCTGTTTCCACATGTAGGAGAGACTAGGACCTGAGTGAAGGGACAAAATTTGGAACATAGATGAGGATGAATTTCTTCAACCAAAGAGTGGTGAATCGATGGAAATCATTGACGCAGAGAGCTGTGGAGGGGAGGCCATCAAGTGGTTTAAAACAGAGATACATGGGATTTGGAATGCGGCCTTTGGTTGAGGGGAGAGTGGGATTGACAAACAGATCATTCATGATTAAATTACAGAGCTGACTGGATGGCCTAAACGGCCTGATTCTGGTCTTACATCGTTTGGTATAATGATCCAATTTCAAACAAAGTTTGTAAATGCACACAAACAGCTCTCACCTCAAACGATAATAATATATTATAGCCTTGGTTCAAACATGGAGAAAAGAGCTGCTGTCCTGCATTTCACTGAGAATTCCCTCCCTTGCTTAGTTCGTAAGACTTAGGTCTTTGAATTGAAATAACAGCTCAGCTTTCAAGGTTCCTGGGGTAAAGATACTGATATATACATCTTTTCCTGTTCCCATAAATACTGTATTGAGAGAAAGCAGTGCACCGTGACCCACTGAAGACTTCAATTGTCATTGTAAAGGAGAGCGAGTGTCATGATAATCCAGAGAGTAAACCACAACCAGCAGGAAACAGAAACCCCGCCCCCCCTACACCCACGTAGATACACACATGTACACACACACAGAAGGTTAAAAATCACACAACACCAGATTATAACAGAACAGGGTTAATTGGAAGCACTAACTTTCTGAGAGCTGCTCCTTCATCAGGCGGTTTTGGAGAACACAATTTTACGACACAGAATTTACAGCAAAAGTTTACAGTGTGATGTTACTGACATCATACATTGAAAAAAACCTTAATAATTTATTGTGGCTTTCATCTGTTAGAACACTGTGATACTTTCACTTCTTTCATGTATAAATCACAAAACCTTTGTTTTAAAGTTGCATTCTCCGGTTAACTTTAACAATGGGTGTTAGCTACAAAATTTTGAAGGTGTTAGCCCCCGTGTTCTCTGTCTTTGTCGTAATATTTAGACTGATTGTAAACTAAAAAAGTGAAATCACAGAGTTTAACATTAATTCATGCAGTTTCTGAGCAAAGTACAATGTAACTCTGCATTACGGTCAGTCTCCTGCGCTTGTAAACTTTGGTGCTGGGAAGAAAGACTTTGGACGTTTTGCTTGTTGGTGAGGTGTCTTGGACTGTTGTGATCTAAACACTTTGGAAACATCGGTTTCTTTTTCGTTGGATGGTGATTGTTAACGTTCTGGAGCAATATGCCGGCCATTATTGTGGAAGCTACCACGGGAGGTAGACAATCTTGAGTGAGAAAGGAAAGCAGCTGAAACACATCCTAGATCTGTAATGTCATTCTGGTTCTGAATCCTGGACTTCAGGATCAAACACTCCACTTATGCATCTCACACATTCAGGAACAGGGTTCTTTCTCAAGCATTACTTTTGAGTTTTGGGAGATCCTCAATAACATATGCATGAAGTGATGCAGTTACTGTCGAAACCTCACCTTTTCCATTTAGCCTTTTTGATGATGCATGATGTTTTTTTTTCAAAAACAGATTGGAAGAGTACGTCAGTATCTTGAACTGTTTGCAACCGGCCACAATGCATTCTTGAAGGATTATTTTATTACATCTCGCAGCATTGAACTGACACGAGACCGCAGATGTAAGAATGCAGTGATTTCTGACGCTTTCCACAAGAATTACGGACACAATGAGTTAGCATTATTGAACAATATCAGTGTACTGGCGATCAGTGACCATAAAATCTTGAATTAATTAATCAGGTGGAGAATGAAGAAATTAAGCAGAAACGTGATTCCTCAATTGAAATAAAGAGAACAATGAAGGCTTCGTGCAGAAATCGGCAATGAATGATAAAGCAATCTTATTAAAAAATGTAGTTAGTTGATTGGCAATGGTGAAACAGTAAGCAATGCCTGAATGAATTACAATAATTCACCCCTCCCTTGTGCAACAATAAAACAGAAAAGGAAAGAGTGGGAAGCATCGCTTGAATCCCAATCTTATCAGGAAGCTTTGTGATTCTGAACCATTTATTGAGACCGCACTTGTTGGTGGAGAGTTGTGAGATCAAAATGTGGATTCCCTCCCCAAAGCCGACTTGGAGAATCCATTCCACATGTAATTGTGCGATATCCTGTGAAAAGCCTGCCCCTGCTCCAGGCCGATGAAGTTGGCGTCCACCAGGCCAAGTTTCCCACGATAGTGCCCCTGAGGAGAGTGAGGCTTTCAGAGATCATTCTGTTGAGTAAAGCGCAGGTTGATCGGCATCATCACCACTTCCAGAGCAGTGGTTGGCGATGACCTTAGAAACGATTGTGTAATCTGCATTCAGCAGTGAAACTGGTCAACAGACTTCCCTCATCCCTTGGAATTGTAGAATGGTGGGGTTGTGGAGAAAACTTTCTGCATGCATTTACACATGCTAACTCCATGAAAGTATAAGAATATTGCCAGTCTTGGAGTGTTTCAGCTAAAGGGAGAGTATGAATAGTCTGAGGTTCTTTTCGCCACAGCGTCAGATGTTGAGGTGTCACCATGTCAAAGATTATAAATCATGAGGGTCAGAGATAGGGGAAATAGCCAAGGACGTTTCCCCAGCATAATGGAGTCCAAAACTACAGATAATAAGTTTATGTTAGAGAGGAACGTTTTAAAAGGGACCTAGCAGGCATCTTTTTCACACATGCTTGGATTGAACTGTCAGACGCAGTGGTGGAGACTGGTACAATTCCAATATTTAAAAGGCATCTGAATGAGCAACCGTAGTGGCTTACAGGGTCTCGAGGCAAATGCTGGTCAATGGGATTGGATTCCTTTGGATAGCTGGTTTGCAGAATAAGTTTGATTTGATTTCGTTTGATGGATTTATTATAAGTTGCACCAAAGTACAGCGAAAAGTTTTGTTTATGAGCAGTACAAGCAGATCATCGGATATGAAGGTGTTCGGAACAAAAGATTTAGACAGAGGCATTCAGGTTACATTTCACAGTGTGTACAGCAGAATCAACATTTGGAAGATCAGCATTACTTGAGGCAGGATAGTCGATTCAATAGTCTAATAACATTCCAGAAGAAGCTGTATATGAATCTGCTGTTGCGCATGCTCAGGCCTCTGTATTTCTGCATGACGAAACACATTGTCGGAGAGCATTACCGAGTTGTGGACGGTCTTTTATGATGGTTACAACCTTTCCATCGCAGTGGGCTGTGTAAAAGGAATCCATGCTTGGAAGCTTGATTTCCATGGTGGACTCGGCTGTGCATACAACCTTGTGTAGTTTCTTATGGTCCTGGGTGGAGCAGTTCCCGTACTATGCTGTTGGGAGCCCAGAACGAATTCTCTCACAAATGTACCTGTAGACGTTGGTGAGGCTTCTTACGGACTCTCGAATTTCATGGAAAATAGGGTTGTTTCAGTTCTGTATGTCTCTATGACTCCGTGACACAAAGAATTCATTTACTTTTTCAGCAATTTCCATTCTCCCCCGTTTAAATTTGCCTGCTTGTGACTGAAAGGAGCTTCTGTCAGATTTCACCATTTTGTTTTCTTAATGACACTTATATGGAAACTTATACGTGGTTATGCCCTCTGCAACCTTAATCTCATATGCTATTTTCCCCTTCTGAATGAAACACTTGACCCTCCTTTGCTGACTTTTGAAGTGCCACCAGTCCTTACAGCCCTTCCTTTTTTGCATCGAATACTACCTCTAACTCCCCTCGTAAGCCATGTCTTGGCCATGGTTCTGTTTGCCAGACAGGAATAGACACCTTTTGTAGTTTAACAATCTTGTCGCTCAGGTGACGGGCACTGGGGTTGAAATTGGAAACAGGAAGATGAGGAATGATTCATCGCAGAGGTGCAATCAGACTCAGGATGGCATTGTGAAATGGAAGTCTTGTCTCATTAATCTACCCTGTCCACTCTGTCTTTAATCATCTCTTTTTACCCGTGTTTACCCCTCTTACTGCTATCATGTATTCAACTCTCTGTTCATGACTCTCGCTTTTGTCCCTTCTCTATTACACTGTCCTTACACCCTCGATTCCCTGTTAATGAAATGCTATCCCTACTACCCTGTAATCAACACTACCCTTATTACTTTGCATTAAATCCTCTCCCCTTTCACAAATGCTGTTTACCCGTCATCAAGTCAACTGTGTTTGTATTGCACAGTAATGACATTGACCCAGTTAACACAAAGCTTGTTCCGAGTGAGCAGAAGTCCAGTTTTCCCTTTTTTTATTTTTTTTTTCTTAAACCTTGCGCTAACTGCAGTCGGGTTTACTTTTCCCCAGCCCCCATGTTGTGTGTGCACATGTGTGAGACACAGTGAATTACACAAGGTGCACGAATCTTTATTCAATTTACACCACCAGGAAGAAAAGAAACACCCGAGTGACCAGTGACAAGCAGTGCCCTTCACATCAAAGGGCAATGCTGTGTGATCAAACAGGGAAGGGGAGGAAACACTGGTTATTCTTTTTTTCTTTTTAATTAGTGCTTGAATTAGGCAGTGCTTGTTATAAGGTATGAAAGAAACAACTCCATAGAGGCCAGCATCCCATCACCAAGTTACCATTTATTCACACATGGGCAGTTCTTGATACTGGTCCACCTCCGACAGAGCCAGCTCTCAGAGAGAACAGAACCCTTGACACTCCTATTTATTTATTTTTTCTTTCGTTTTTTGCAAAATCGCAGACACTCCAGTTTACTTTATTTCCCTCGTGCTTATTTTTTCCCCAGCTCCCATGCTGTTTGTGTAGGTGTGAGACACAGTGAAAGACACAAGGTGCACAAATCTTTATTCAAATTTCTACCACTAGGAAGATAGGAGACCACCCGGGTGGCCATTGACAAGCAGTGCCCTTCACATCAAAGGGCAATGCTCTGTGATCAAACAGTGAAGCGGAGGGCAGAGAATAAATCAATATAGAGTTGGAGGGTGAAACAATGCACTCCATTCCTTGCGGCGCCCACCTCTCCTTGAAAAAACTCCAGGGTGTTGGTGGACACTGCGTGCTCCTTCTCCAAGGACACCCGGGCCCTAACGTAACCGCAGAAGAGGAGCAGGCAGTCGGCCCTTACGACCCACTGCACGGCCCGCTGCTTGGACCTGGTTATGGGCAGTTTGGCCAGGCCCAGGAGCAGACCCACGAGGAGGTCTTCAGACCTGCCCTCCCTCCTCCGCACCGGGTGCCCGAAGATCAGGAGAGTCGGACTGAAGTGGAATCAAAAGCAGAGGAGGAGGTTTTTAAGAAAATCAAAAAGGGAGTGCAAACGCCCACACCCAATATACACGTGGTCCACGGACTCCACAGTGCCACAGAACAAGCAGTTGGGTTTGACGTCCATGAAGCACCGCAATCTGTGGTTGCAGGGGAACGCTGCATGCAGCACTCTCCACCCCAGATCCCCGAGAGAAAGGGGGAGGAATCCCACGTAGAGAGCGCTCCACTGGAGATTCCCACCAACCAGTCGCAAATGGGCACTCCAAGGCTTGTCCGGACAGTGGATGACGGAATGAGGTGGACGGTGTGCAGCAGCAGTCTATATAGGGCCCGCCATTTTACCCCCTGAAAGGGAACAAAATTAAAATTCCGGAGTTGGCTCAGGTTGTGGGACACAGGGTCCCGTGGGAAGTACAGGATCTTGGGGCCAATGTGAAATTCCGTTCGGGATGGGGTGAGCGCGGACGGGATCCCATCACACACGTGAGCGTTCTCCAACTAGTGCATTACGTCGGCTCCAAGCACCGCCGTTTTAAGGCGTCGGATGGCTCTAGCCACGTACCGGACGTCTACCGCTGCCCTACCGAATTGTCCTGCGTCAGCGTCCAGCCCAGGCCCGCGGCACCCAGCACATCCCCGACCCTGCTCACCCTCACCACCATGGCCCTCCCATCGGACAGCTACTCCAACCCGTGAGTATGGAGGTGCGGATTCCTGTGAAACGGCTCCCTGACGACATCCGCTATTTCTGCCGGAGGGTAGGCACGGCGAAGTTCGACCATTCCAGGCAGTGATCATGTCCTGGTAAAAGACAGGCAGCGTCTTGAGGGCGACATCCAAACCATCACGGTTGATGAGCAGGAGCTACGTGTCGTAGTTAAGGTTACACACCTGGCGGAAAAAAATATTTCGCCAGGGTGCACCACGTAAGAGGAGGCTCGATGTAAAGGTATCGCTGCAAGTTCTGAAGGCAGAACATCGCGACCTGGGTGCGGATGCACACCAGGGACTGACCGCCCTCCTCAATAGGGAGACTCAGGACCTGTGCAGCGCCCCAGAGCATCTTTTTGTTACAGAAGAAGTCGACCAACGTTTTCTGGATGTCAGCGACAAAGCCTGGAGGAGGGACCAAAGTGACCAGCCAGTACCACATCATGGCGGACACCAGCTGGTTTTTGACCAGCATTCGACTCCTGTAAGATAGCACTCGGAGCAGTCCTGTCCAGCGGCCAAGGCGAGCTGAGACTTTGGCCTCCAGTTCCTGCCATTTGCCGGCCAGGATTCCTCAGCCAGGGTGAGGAAGACTGCAATGCAGAGGAGATGGGTGGCACTCCAGCTGAACCCTCGTAACTGCTCAGCCAGAGAGTCCACCCACCACGGTTCGACCAGTAGTCTGGAACATCTGGCCAAGTTGATCCTGGTGGAAAATGCTGCTGAGTACATGGCCTGGCACTCGTGCATCCTCCCCAGGTCAGCCGGGTCAGTGAAAGTGTGGAGCATGTCATCGGCGTAGGCCGAGATGACACCTCCCGTGCGCGCCGTGCAGAACCAGCCCTGACAACCTCCTATGCAAGTGGCTCATGAAAGGCTCCATGCACAGGGAATACAGCTGGCGGACGGGGGCAGCCTTGATGTACTCGTCTCCCGAAGCGAAGGGGTTCCGTCAGGGACCCCTTACCTTTTACCAGACACTCTGCTGCGGCATACAAAATTCGAATCAGGTCGACGAACAGAGTCCCGAACCCGAATGCCCGCAGTGTCGCTCGCAGGTACTCGTGATTGACCCTGTCAAACGCCTTCTCCTGGTTGAGAGACAGGAAGACACTCGACAGGCAACCCCTTGGCAGAAATGAATCAGGTCCCAGACCAGGTGGACGTTGTCGTGTATCATCTGGCCTGGGATCATGTAGGACTGGTCCGGGTGAATCATGTGGGCCCGCACGGAAGCCAGGCGAGAAGACAGCACCCTGATGAAGATTTTGTAGTCAGTGCTGTGGACTTGTAGTCCGTCCGATCTGATCCAGAAGATTTCTGATTGCCATCCATTGATTAAGGCTGCACTGCCGATGTTGGTGCGCAGCAGTTGGATTCATGTGCCAATTTCCTCCCAAAGACCGCATTAGAGAGCACATCCCACATGTCGGTGTGTGATATCTTGGCAAAGGCCTTTTCCTGGTCCAGCTTGATGAAGCAGACCTGTCCTGCCCATAGGTGAGCATATCCTTAAGGAGTGCAAGGTTCTCGGGTGTCTTTCTGCCCAAGACAGAACAGTTTGGTCAGTGTGAATCACGTATCACAATGAGGACCTGATCAGGTTGGCGATGACTTCAGTCGGACCTTCGTTATCTGCATTCAGCGTAAAATTTGTCCTTCGTCATCCATTAAACATTGTGATTATAGGTGAAGGGGTGATAACTTCCCTTATGGATCCACACAAGTTCCCTGTCGGCAGCACGCTGTCGTTCACTTCCAGCAGGTAATCGCCAAACAAATCTAACAGAGTTGCTCATAACTTGTCTGGTGAGCCACCACTTCTAGGAAGTTTCCTCGTTTTTAAGAATTGCAGGGCTTTGGTCAGTTCATCCAGAGATAACAGTTGATGCAGCCTCTCTATTGTGCTGCTGTCTTCGTCCTCTCCGATAGCGGACAGAAAGTAATGGGAGGTCGCAGTGTCAGTGGGCTTTGCATCATAGAGTCCAGCATAAAAGCAATTGTTGATCCTCAGGATGTCAGACTGGAATGAGGTTAGGGAGCCATCTTCTTCCTTCTGGTGGTTGAGCACAGAGATCTCCATTTGTTCCTTCTGAGGATCAAAAGTGAGTACGTCTCATTCCATTACACATTATGGACCCTGGACCGGTAGATAATCTCAGAGGCTTCCAAAGAAAAGAGCAAGGCTTGCTGCCCATTCATCACCTGGGTTTCCTCCGTGACATTGAGCCCCTTTGAGGACAGCGGGATTAGTTCTGCATGCTCTGGTGTACATTAGACAGTTTTCCCTGTTACTCTATTGTTAGAAGCCATTTGAAAAAAATGATCCTCTTGATGCACCCCTTGACTGTTTCAAGGATATTTGAGGAAGACTCAAATTGGACCTTCACTTTTCTCCAACCAGTCTAATCGTTTTGACCAGCTCCTTGTTTTGTGGGCTTGGCAGTTTCACATTCAGACTCCACCTTCCCTTGCTGGCCAGCAGGAGGCAATGGGAAGTGACGAACACTGGCTTGATGTCAGTGGATCTGAATGAAAGCAATCACAGACACTCTCATGTCACCTTGCAGCTGAAACGTTCTCATCCTGGTACATTTTCCTATACTGTTCCTTGCAGCAGAGCAGGCCATGTTCATGCTGTTTGCTCGATTCATTTCCAGCACCACGTCAGTAATATCCTTTGATCTTCTTTATTCTCATCCTCATCATTGTCTTCTCGTGCTTTTTGTGGTGATGGTGGAGGAAGATAGCATCACTGGTGTCTACGGCAGCAGAGTTGTGAACCTGTAAGAGAAATCCTGGTGTCGACTGTGGTGTTGGTGTGATAGACCCAGGTACGCCAGAAAATTGATTTGATTGATCACATTGAACCATTGTTAATTCAACAGTGGAACTGAGATATTAAGCCAGCAAGCTTGCAGCATCCACTGTCAAACTGAATCAACTCAGAGAGATATGCAAGCCTTCACCTTGATTCATAATTGAGGGGTTGTTGATGAGATATTGCGACAAGCTTTCGGATGGAATACAAAACCTGAATTTCTGCAGATATGCTTTTGAGACCGGTCCATGTAAAAGGGGATATTTAAATATCGAATGCTGTCTCATGTAACACCCTTCCTGTAATAGAAGCTGAATTTAAATTATACCAATTACATTGTGACATCAAACTACCGCTAAGCCACAGCAGTCGGACAAGTCGTGGATAACTAACTAAACTGTCAGAACTCACGCGAAATCTTGTGATTCCAATTATACCTGTTGGACGAGAACGTGGTTTCATGTAACTTCTGACATTGTCCACTCCGTTCCAACATCAGCACCTCCACATCAAAGGAGAAAGAAGCCATTCAAAGCAGAGAGCTCCCAAATGCACTCCAGAGAACATTAGGACAATGAAGCAGAACCAAGTGAGAAGGAAAACAGCCCCAACTCTAGTTCGACAAGCTGTGCATTTCAAGTGCATAAACACTATTAAATACGCATCAAGCACGAACATATCTTAAGCTGGTGTATGGATATAGACATTTCAGAACTGTAAGGTTACTCTGGATATGAAAGGGAAAGACTGCTTTTGTAAAGTTGTATATTTATCTATTTGTATTAAAAAATATTTTGCATATCTCTTTATAAGTGTAAAACCAGACCCACTAAGTAAGCAGGTAGATCAGACCATACGAAAAGGAAGCCAACAGGGGACTCTGTCGATGTCTGCAGGGAAATGGTCAATTCGTTGATTAATCGTTTTGCCTTAGCAATGTCCAAGAAGAAAAAAATAATTCAACAAGTAGAGTTTCGTTCACGGCCTTTCAGGCGGGAAACCGCCATCTTTACCTGGTCTGGCCGAGATGTGACTCACAACCCACAGCAATGTGGTGGTCTCTTAACTGCTCTCTGGAGAGGGCAATGAATGCTGTCGAAATCGGGAGTAGCTCATCTATCATAAAACCGAAGAAGTTATGCTGCAGCTTTGAATGGCCCTGCTTAGATCTCACTGGGAGTACAGGGAGCCGATCCCAGTATCACACTTTCAGGAGGATATATTGCCCTTCGAGCAAGTACATGTTAGATTTTCAAGAATGATAATTGCACATTTAGGGTTAGACATGAGGACAGACTGTACGAATTGAGCCCAAACTGCAAGAACTGACTGAAACATTTTGAGATACATGCATGAGCACATTGAAGAGTTGTTACAGAACCACAAACGTAAACACATACAGGCACTGATTGACATTCAGAAACAAAGTGATGTACCCACAGACAGGCAGAGAAAGATCCTGCTTGGGGAACAGAAAGATCTCGGCACACATACAGACAGCCAAACACAATCTCAATAACACTATCACCTACGTAAACAGTAGCACAGCCAGGCAAAAACACACACACAATCCCACAATAATACACCTACACTCAATGACAAACACACAAGGAGTCGCAGAACCATCATGACAATATGACAGTAACACACAGAATCACAGTTGTACAGCCATAACATTGTAACCCTGAAAGCTGAACAAACTGCATTCACACAGGCAGAACACAGCAAACACACATGTGCAAAATACACAGCTTCACAATCACACACAGGCACAATAACTGACACATTAAAACACTCAAATTCACCGAAACACGATCATACCAACTGAATAACATGCCCAAACAAATAAACACAGTAATGTAAAATCAATGAAATACTCGCAGCACACATAAGTGCAACCGCACACACTGGCACACCCAGGGATACACCCAAGCACAAAAACCATGGACACAAATACAGTAATATTTCCACAAAAGCAATGGAGCACAACCAACAGCGACATACAAGGACCCACAAAAACTGAAAGGGAATTTAATGTTGAACACAGTTGTCACAGGTAGAGGGGCAAAGAGAGAGAAAGAGGGAGACTATGAATGTTCAGGAGATGGAGGGAGATTCATTTAGAGAAATGCAATGATTGTTTGATCAAGGTACTGCCAGCTGTGTCTGCACGTTTTGTATTTTCCAAAATCACCTCCTGGGGAGAAAACAATCACTGAACATAGGGAGTGAAGGGTTGTGAGCTAATGCAAGTGAGCATGTGCTAAACTGAGACCACAAATGTCTGTCATGTTGAATGTGAGAAAATGACACAGAGTGCGCAAAGAGGGGGAGAGACAGAGAATGAGATTGACAGCGTGTCAAAGAAAGTTCGGCATAGAAGGAGATGGAGAGACAGACAGATAACCAGATAGATAGAGAGAGAAAGAGCAATACAGACAGGAGAGACACGGAGCGAGACAGACAGAGAGAGACTGAGCAAGAATCTGAGATATGGGGAAGTGCGCAAGACGGGGTGAGAGGGACAGAGACAATGTCTGAAAGAGTTGGAGTGAGAGAACGCAATATCCTTGTGATGGGAGTAGACAGGTAGTGAACTCATCGAACTCTCTCAAAATCAAACGTGCAAGAAGCAGTAACCCATTCAGGTGAGGGGATAAACAGCACATGGAGCCTTTCACTTGTAGTAATAACCTGTTTATTGCGACCAGAAGAATCAGAATCTGACAATTATCATCATGTTACAACTGAATAAGCTGCGATTTACTGGAAGAGTGGGCGAACCAGGTATGAAGGGCTGAACGGCCTGCTGCTGCTCATTGTCTGGGTGTCCCCGTGTGCCTCCAACCATCAGTCAATCAGAGATAACAGCATGTTCCTGAGCACAGTGATTGGTAACCCACACTGCTTCCACCTCCCCATCCACCGCTGGTGCTATCGTCAGATCCATGTCATTGCACTGATGGAATCCTGGCCATACATGAACAATTCCTACACTGGGAACACTCTGGCCATGTCTGAACATCTCTTTGTTGTTTTGCAGAGTCATGAAGTGTACGATTTACGTGACCAGCTGTTGCACCGCGTTCCCGAACGTTGCTCAGAAATTGGACAGTCACTGCATAAATTAATGTGTCACTGCAGCTGAAATCCTTCAGCATTTCTGCGATGTACATAAAAATGACGAGCGAGCCATACTTTCGGCGAATTGTTCCTTTAATGCGGAAGTATGAGTTTTTTGCAACGTACACTGTCCACAGAAGGATGAAACTAACGAATATGGTGAAGAGGGAAATCACCGACTTCCTCTGACTCGCAATCTCTGCATCGTTGTGACTCTCTGCCGTACCCGGGCCCCTCAGTGTCTTGCGGACTCGACTAGACACCAAAATGTATCTGACAGCCATACTGCTCATCAACAGAGTTAACACGAATTGGATGAAAAGTGTTGAAATGTTATCAAATCAGTTAAACTCCAGTCACCTGAGATCAGTAATAAACTTCAGTTCACATGGCAGTACCATGGAACGTTGTCAACTGCCCTCCGAGATTGAAACTGAAAATAGAAGGGATTTCTATTTTTGGGACAGAGCAGAATGCCAGTTGTTGCTCGAACCACAGCCAAGTTTTTGTCTGCCCAACATTTTCTCTTAGCTTTCGGAAGCAAATGTAATGTTCAGAAAACATATTGGGAAGTAAAATTGGTTCCGTCGACTGAATATGATGTTCGTGAGAATGAACAGGAGACCCGACATTGCCATAGCCAACAGGCAGCGCCTTGTGCAGTTGGAGAGACCACACTTTTCCGGGGGTGAACCAAAATCACTAGGAAATTAACGAAAGAGGCAGCAAGTGAATTGGAAATCGGAAATTACTGCTCAAACATTATCCATGTCTGCTCAGAGAGCAATTGAAGATCTTAGCACCTAATTGGGTCAGTTGGAAGTATTCAGATATCAACTTTAACCAGGCCAGCTCTTAGCCTGGCTCATTTCAATGCAGCTCACTCCAGGATTGGGAACAGGAATTTGACAGACGAGAAGTGTTCGTCAATTTTACGATGAGAGGTAAGAGGTTTAGAGGAGATTGGAGTAAAAGGCTTTCAACCAGAGAGTGAGGAGATCTTTCTATTCAGTGCTTCGGACTTTAATAGGATAATCACTTGAAGTATTGCAAAATTCATGATGAGGATTATCGTGTTGAAACTTGGGACAAATCTTGATTTAGTGCAGCTTTGAAAACACAAACTTGATGCACTGAAGGACCTCTTCTGTCTGGTCGGGTTCTATGATTCGAAGAATTGCTTCTGAGAGGCAAGTTGGGAAGAGAATTAAATTAAGCAAAGATTGTGGATGCTGTCAACATGTAACAGAAACAGAAGTAATTGGTGAAACTCAGCAGGTATGCCAGCATCTGTGGAAAGACAAATAATATTACCGGAATCACGTAATTAGATCATCTTCATCGTAACATGGGTCACTGGAAACAAAATATCAACACAGTTTACTCCTCGCACAAGATCCTATCATTGCAAACAAGAGATGGGGTTGAGATTCAAAGTGTTGACATTCATTCACTATGGAACATTTATTAGACTGTTGTTTGCATACCAACGTTTTTCCTGGCGCTGTATTACAAAAGAAGGGACTGGTTCCACTTGAGAAGATGGAAGTATTCGATGGATAATGCTTACAGAGCTGACAAAGTTTTGTTTCATTATTCAAAGCATCAAGCACTATATGTGCCCTCTCTCTGATGGTAAACTGCGGATTTGCTAACTTACCATGTCCCTCGTGGTTTGTTTTGGAAAGTCAACAACTCCTTATAATGTTTCGCAAGTATTCTAATTTTGAATGTCCATTGAATCAGCAAAGAATGGACATTTCAACTTGGGAAATGTGAGCTTTTTAAAAAATTCGCTGCATTGTCGTATTCAGTTTTAGAATGTTGACATTTTCAGAAAAAAGTACATAACGAAGAACAAAAGAGATACATTTCTCTATTTCAATTAGTGGACGTGGCTGCTTTAATCTGAGTACGATAAACATAATATAATAAAAATCAGACCTGTCTGACTCCCTGGTGTGTTCTGATCATGTCAGTGGTAACTACAATATTTCTTTAAAACCGATTTATAATGCGAATAACTAAACTAGGCGAGCAATATTAACCTAATGATCAAATTGATCACACCCCTCAGTCACTCTGAAATCCCAAAGAAGCTCAGATCAGTTCCAGCATTGAAAAAAGGTCATTCATATCTGGGTCGACTGAATAATCTATGGAACTGTCCAATCCCACTTTCCTGCATATTGTACCTTGAAGATCACTTCAAGTGCAGTTCCAGGTATCCTTTAAATGAGTTGAACGTTGCAGCTGATGCAGTCACCCAACCACAGCACCCCACTCCTCCAAAACTGGGAAGTGAATTCCAGACAAACTACTACCCTCTGGATGAAATGGTAAGTCCTCATGTCCCCGATAACCCTTCAATGAATTAGTATCCCTCTTGTACACTGCTCAATGATCATTCGTTCAGGGTGACAGGTCTCCATTCAAGACGTTAGTTGTTTGGACACATGAATCACATTTTTTCTCTTTCTCCTCTGAGGAAAATGAACCTAAGGTCCATCTTTTCTCAACGCTCCAGTAATTTCCATAGTATTAGCAGTATTCTTGTATATCTTTTCTACATTCTTCTCAGTGCAAGACTGTCTTGATGGTTAGGTGGTGATCAGAACTATGCACAAACGGCAGCTGTGAGCGATCCAATCTTAATTTATTTTCAGTGTTTCAGGTCTGGCTGGTGTGAGGGAATTTGTTTTGTGTTGCCTCTGCTGCAGGGTAACGGGGTAATAATTTGGCGATGGGGGTCACATGACACTGTATCTTAGTTCAGGTGTCCGGTCAGGATTGAGCGTATAAATGGAACTGAAGGGGTATGGTTGGAGCATAGTGTGATCAAAGTATAGGATTAGTTAATCAGTTCCTCACGAGTTAGACGATGTGTTTAACAGCTTCACCTCTGCTCTGATACCAGCTGCTTTAAACACAGAACAAGCCAGACCCCAGACCCCAGCTTGATGTATCAAGACTTTATTTATTTTGATTTATCAAAGGAATCTCTTCCTGAAATGTACATAACCAATGCTGTAAATATTGCTTCAGCAAAAAAACAGAAGTTTACAATAAATGAAATGGTGATACAATAGAATAACCGAGCTATGTACGTATAACACCGATTCAAAGGCAATGAACATGCAGTCAATGGATAATCGTCAATCTAAAAGCAATGCAAATATACAAAGAAAGAAAACGTATTTTATAGGTGGGACAAAACAATAGCAAGGGTGCGATTACAAACAGAATATTCCTCGTACAATGATCATACCAGAATCTTGGTTAAGTGACTTGTGATTTCAAGTATTAAACTGGTACTCCAGTAAACCTCTTCCTGAATCTACCACACAGCTGATTGTCAATTTACTTAGCTTTAGATAAACCATGCAGAGCTTTATTTTAAACCAAAATTTCTGGTCTGCGGTGAACACGAACTGTTGGCTCCTCCGTAAAGTGATTGACTAAATCTATCATTCACTTCAAATGAGCAAACATCTCCATATCCACTCAGTTCCAGGAAATTAGAAGGACGAAAAGAAATGACAAAATTGATAAAATTGAAAGGAAAGGTTTCAAATGTAAGGGTACTATTCCTACTCTCAGATTCCAGAACTCAGAAATAAATCTTTGGGTCCATTTTAATGCCATGTTGGGTTACATCCAAAAATAAACAAAGTTCTTTTTTTTGGCCTGTAGCCAAACTTCAAAAGCAGTTTGAAAAACAAATTGTTGAGATTGCAAAAATACCTACAAGTTAACTATTAACTTCAGAAGCACAGAGAAGCCCACTGCTTATTTACTCAATAGCCAGAACCAAACTCACTCGAAATATTATTGAAATCTATACATAAAAATATCATCGTTTTTAATTTTCCGATTATGTTGGCTTTGCTCAATTCCACGGTGGTCTTCAATTGAAATGGAGATTCCCAGAATAGATAAATAGCTTGGCAGATGAAAGTTCAATATCCCAGGCAATAACTTCGGTATCTGTGATAGTGGGGAATCTGCAGCGTCCCTGCAATTTGAAACTCAATCAGTCATCCGCCACTGTGTGAGGGTGATCACAATATGCATATGGACCATTGTCAGTGGCAGTAACTGAAGCGAATCTTCAGGCCGATTCTAATAAATTCAGTTCTGCAAATCAATTATGCAAGACACCCTCCCGGAATTGCACATGCTGAAAATAAAACATCATTTTCTGCATGAAGCTCTTTGTGCAGGCAATATCTCTGAACTCAATGCCGATGTGATTCAATCTCAAAGCCTTTCCTTTATACTTGCTAACATTGCCTGGGCGACTGTAACATGACAACGTGATTCAATTCATTTCTTAAAGAATTTGAATGACCAGCTGACGACGGTGAGTGAACTCCCAATTGTGGCAGAATATTTTTCAAACTGAGGTTTGTTGGATGAGTCCAATCTCAATCGATCAATAGCAGACATTGGAAAACACATATTGAGTTATTTCATAACATCCCTACAGCGTACATGTAGGCCCATCGGCCCATTGAATCGACTCAGACCCTGCAAAGGGCATCCCACTCAGACCCAATCCGTGGAAATGTCAGGCAGCAGAGAAAACCACTGTGCCACCCCACATGCCAGCATTGGCAAACCAACACCATCCAGCCCACTTTGAAATCTTCTTTTAAGTCATCTTGCCCTTGACTTTGACCATTTGGAAATTAAATTCTAGTTGTTAAGGCGCTCTCTGAGAACTTTCTCCTCAACACTGTGACGTCGCTTCCCTGTTTAACACCAGCTGGTACCGTGAAGAAATATTGTCTGAGAAATGGAGACGACAAATTTCAGGTTTTAACACATGCAACATCGAAATAGAATTGCTCAACTTGCATGGATACAGTGTCTGAATCAAACATAACTTCATCAATGAAGGCAACGTTTGAAACAAGTAAAATATTCACAGAAAACTACCTTCAACCGTTATGTAAGCTCAAATCAATAGAGATCCTCATACCATGATGAGACTATCCAGGAGATAGGTGAGATCTGACTCTGATGCACACATGATATGTACAACAGCAGATGGGCACGAATGGTACCCACATGTATGGTGAAGAAACCTAAAATATTTGGCTGATGATGCGATGACACAGTTTGAAGGAAGATGGACAGATAAGCACAGTGGAGAATTTGCATGCACAAGGGTGCAAAAAATGTCAAATTCCAGAAATGTGTGTTCGGTAGTTAAACTTGTCTACGTGCCCTGTAGTGATGGTGAAATGGGACTTGGTGTGAAGACTGATAAGGGACAGAAAACAGCGAGCAGAAGAAAAATATGACATACTCAGTTTGTCAGGTTGGTATTCGCAAGTCCACAAGGAACAATACTTGAGATACAGCCATTGAAAATTTCTATCAATGACAGAGATCATACGATCATGTGTTACATTGGCGAGCATCATGTTACGTGGGACAGTAAAATACAAGGATGACATAGGAACGCTGAAAAGAGGGAAGACATGTTCAGTGAATGAATAAGCACCACATAGATTGTGTCATATAATGTAGAGAATGTGATACATTGTTCCTTCATTTCCATCTTGGAAATATTTCAGGCCGTCAACAAACTAATAGATGCTTAACCTAGTCATAAATCTAAATCCAAAAAGTAACATTTCTGTCCATTCAATGATTGCCATTGGCATTATTCTCTTGGACATTTTACTTCTCTCAGATCTCTCTAAATTTGAGGTACAAACATTGGTTTGTGTCATTTCACTCCATCATCATTGAAGCCTTGCTCTATTGCTTTCATTATGGTCATTCAATGCTGTACTCAAAAGGACATCGACCCTCAACTCCCCAGTATATTTTTCTGTTTTTCCTTTTCTATACAGTCAGTGTCGGTGCTGTGTTAAAAATCAAATGGCAGCAGTGGGCAAACCTAAAATGGCTGTCTGACTCAGAATCATCAGTCCTGACTTGCCAGATCCAGAATGGTATGTTGCCTCGACAGTTCCCAGTGTCAAGCACATCCCAGAACAACTTTCGCCCTTCCTGGATGTGGGATGGGCTTGAGGTGGGACAGAGGCAGGCGTTGGATAGTGTGGTAAGTGAAGACACAGAGGTCCTGGTCCACACTGACGAAAACAACACTTGACAGCGAAACAACGACTCAAAAGCTGGCATCCTATCATTATGCACGCTTTTGATACAAGTGCATAAACTTTGACAAAAGACTGTTACTGAGCCATGCCGTCAGCATCTCAATATCCCTGATACTCACCCGTTGACATCAGCGATGCTTCCCTGATCTGTTCCAATTAACAGTCACAGTCAGGGAACTCATGCCCCATGTTGTGCAGCTGGCTGTCCTCATGACCTTCCTGAAATCCATGTTGATGAAACCCATTGCTCTGCCTTCATCAGTCCACTTTGATATTTCTTCAAAAAGCTCAATTAAGTTTGTGAGACATGATTTCCCTCGCACAAAATCATGTTGACAATCCCTAATCAGTCCTCCCCTTTCCAAATACATGTATGTCCTGTCCCTCAGGATAGCTTCCAAAAAAGTGTCCACCACTGACGTCAGGTTCACTGGTCTATAGTTCCCTGTCTTGTCTCTACCGCACTTCTTAAACAGTGGCACCACGTTTGCCAAACTCCAGCCTTCCACCACCTCACCTGTGACTATCGATGATGCAATCATCTCAGCAAGAGGCCCAGCAATCACTTCTCACAATGTTTCCGTGGACACCTGATCCGGTCTTGGGGACTAATATTCTTTTATGCGTTTTGAGACATTCAGCACTTCCTCCTTTATATTATAGACATTTTTAAACATCTCACTATTTATTTCCCAAAATTCTATACCTTCCAAGTCATTTTCCAGAGTAAACACTGACGCAAAATTTTCGTTTCGTACCTCCCCCATCTCCTGTGGCTCCAAAGGCTACCGTGCTGATCTTTGAGGTGCTCTATTCTCTCCTTAGTTACCCTTTCGTCCTTAATGTATTTGTGAAATTTCTTTGGATTCTCCTTAACTCTGGTTGCCAAACTGTTCTCATGTCCCCTTTATGACCTCCTGATTTCTCTCTTAAGTATACTCCTACTGCCTTTATACCCTTCTCAGGATTCACTCGATCTATCCTGTCTATACCTGACATATGCTTCATTCTGTTTCTGAACCCTCACTTTCTTTAGTCATCCTGCATTCCCTGTACCTACAAGCCGTTCCTTTCACCCTGACAGGAAGATACTGTCTCCGGACTCTCATTACCTTATTTTTGTAGGCTTCCAATTTTCCATCCGACCCGATCCTGTGAACGTCTGCCTCCATCAGCTTTTGAAAGTTCGTGCCTAATACCATCAAAATTAGCCTTCCTCCAATTTAGAATTTTTTCACTCTTGCATCACGATTTTAAAACAATTAAAATTATAGTCACTGGCCCCAAAGTGCTCCCCAACTGACACACCAGTCACTTACCCTGAATATTTCCCAAGAGTAGGTTAAGTGTCGCACCTTTTCTAGTAGGTCCTTCCGCATACTGAATAAGAAAATTTTCTTGTACACACTTAACAAACGCTTCTGCATCTAAACACTATTACTCTGTATTATTCTGCATTTCATCATTTCTCTATTACCCGTTATTTTCCTCATACTTTCCATTTAATGGATTTACAATTACTCTCCATTGCAGCCACTCTGCTTAAACCTTCACTCTGTATTCAACATTCTCCCTGTTACTCTCTAATTAGTACTCTCACTATTGTTCTTCGTTTAATCCTCCGTACTCTGGATTTAACCTTATCCGTTCCCATGCATTTATCCCTGTCCCAGTTGTGGTGTATACAACTCTCTCTTCATTACTCTCTATTTCGTTCTTTTTCGATCACTCTGTCTTATCTCTCCTTCCGTTTCCCCTTAACTGAACACTCACGTTACTCCCCTGTATTGAACAATCTCCTTAGTACTCTGTATTATTTCCTCTCAATTTCCACAAATGTGGTAGCCCCTTATCACGTCACTCTGCACTTATACTTGCATAGTCCATGACATTCACCCAGCTCGCACAAAGCTGTTTCCTAAAGTGAGCAGAACCCTTGACATTCCCGTTGATATCCTGTCAGCCAGGACTCATTCTTCCTACCAGATTAATAGCCCCACTCAGGAAACTCATCTTTAATGAGATCCATCTGGCTGACCAAATTACAATCTCTCCAAATTTCCCTGCACTATCCCTCTCCCTGTGCCCCTGTAATCAGGATTGCCACACTTATTCTTTATGCACTTCTTCCCCTGTTATTTTCTTTTAAATCCTCACCCGTTCTGTTTTTAAACCCCACCAATTGTCCTGTATCCAGCTTTCACGCTATTACTCTCCACTTAACCCTCTCCTATTGTCTATCTATTCCTCTACCCATTCTTCTACACTGAATTCTCTCCCTTTTACAATCTTTAACCCTTTCTCTATCTGTATTTAACCCTGTCTCTTTCTCCAGGGCTCTTTAATCAATGTCTCCATCCACTCCCCCCATTCCGGATTAAGTGTTTTTTCCTCTGCAATAATCAGAGACTGAGTATCCCTGCCTGAACATTGCCCACAGCCGCGCAACTGTAACCACTGCTGCTCTGTGCTGCCGCCCGTCTGGCCAACGCTGGGACTGCAGATTTATCCCAGAGTGCTGGAGGAACTCAGCACCAGCCCCACATCGTCAGAGACAGTGTCGCTGGTTGGAAGAAGAAAAGCACAACTTTAACATGAGCTAATACAGTATTGATGTACAAATAGGAACAGCTATAATACACAACAACATATACATATAAGTTTTAACAATTCTAATCAGCAACAATATATAGCTATAAACTCGAACATCTCCAACACAACCAATATTTAAGTTCCAATGCACAATAATATTACATGTAAACACAATCAGCTCTAATGCACAATGATATTTGTACAGACACAAAGACCTCCAACATATAACAATACATAATGTATATTCGGTACATAAACATGTAATAATGTGTATGTAAATGACTTGTAGGAAGAAAATGAATGCACTGCTGCGAAAGTTACAGATGAAACAAAAATAGGAGGAATGGCAAGTTGGGACATTGCATGTGCTTTCTTAGGTACGGGGATGGTGGTGGTCTTCTTGAAAAAGATAGGGTCTTCTGCTTGTTGGGGGGAGAGGGTAAAGATGTCGGTGTGTACCTCCGCCAGTTTGGCCGTACAGAATCTAAGTGCATGGCCAGAGACTCCATCCAGTCCCGTCGCTTTCCTTGGGCTGACTCTCAGGACATCTGCTCTGACATGTGCAGTGGTGAACGATGGAACAGGTGTGCCTGGGGCTGTTGGAGCAGGAGTGACTGCGCTACTGGGATTCTGCTCAAACCGAGCAGAGAAAGCATTGAGCACATCAGGGAGGGACGTGTTTTGTCCGCTATCCCTCTCTGCTTCAGTTTACATCCCATAATGTTCTTTAGTTCTTGCCATAGGCTGCGGGAGTCTGTTTGGTTGGTATGGCCCTCTTATGTGCTCTGGTCCTCCCTCTTGGCATCCCCGATGGCCCAGTGGTTGTCAGATCTGAATTCCCTGTATAGGTCAGGCTCAATCCCACATGAATGTTGCTCATCTGGTCTTCAGTAGGGAGTGGATTTCCTGATCCACTGAAGGTTTACGCTTGGGGAACATTGGATTGAATTCTTCACTACACAGTCCTCCATGCATTTGCCCATGATGTCTGCAATGGTGGTGTTGTCTTCATCCAGGATTTCCACTGAGTACTTCAACACGGTCCAGTTCACCAATTCCAAACAGTCCCAGAGACTGTCATTCACAGCCTCAGACCAGCATTGTATTTCATTTTGTAAAGGGTCCTCCCATTACAACTTCTGCTTGTAAGCTGTTTCCACATGTCCAAAGACGAATACCGGAGGACACAGCCTCAGAGTGTCGGGGCGACGTTTGGAACTGAGACTGGAATTAATTTCTTCAGATGATTCAGCTTTGGAAATCATTGCTTCAGAGTGTTGTGGAGGTCAAACATTGAGTGCATGATGCTGCTGCCCCATTACCAAGGTTGTGTTTCCTTGTTTTTTTTCTAAGTGTGTTTGTAAATGCAATGGTTCTAGGATGTCGAGTTTGGATGGCTTGCAGAGGCAATTTCATGATAGCTAACAGAAACTGCCTGAGGCCAAAAGGCTTTCAAATGCAAAATCATCTGCAATGAAAGGGGTGTGGCCAATTCTCCCACCGCTGATTATCTCTGGTCTGGTTTAGTTTGGGTCGGTGTTTGCAAGTTGCCAGATTTTTAAACTGCTGGTAGAAGGAACAGAGACATGGAAGAAGTTGTTCCATGCTGATCTCTCTCTGACATCTCTCCTGCAAGACCCTATGTTTGATTTTACCCGTTTTGACATTGGGTGCTTATGGAGATTGTTGGAGGAATTTTGAACAATCGTTACGTTGGGACAGTCTGTTGGGTTTTCAGATGAATGAAGTGATTTAGTCTTCTGTTCTCTTTTGTTTGTGTTTGATTCGATACTCTGTAGATAAACTCTGTTTTATTTAAACCGATGAATGTTTCTCTGCTCCATCAATCCTGGAATATCCACTTTACTCATGCATAAAATCAGCAGATAAGTTAGTGTCTCGGCTAGCATCTTAATATACTTTTAGTGGATCTGATCCATAACAATTGTATTAAAAATTGTGCAATATGGGTTCCTGGTTGATAAGGAAATCAAACGTTGTGGGGATAAGACCAGAGAATAGAATTGAGAAACAGAACATTCATGATCAAATGACAGAGCAGACACGATGGGCTGAATGGCCCTATTCAGTTGCCACATTGTATAGCGGAATGATCCCGTCTATGACAACATTTATGGATGGACACAAACAACTCCAACATGGAAAAAGTGTATGTACCTCTTCCTTGGTTAAACATGGAAGAAACAATTGGAATCCTGCCTTTCATTGAATATTTCCCTGTGTTATTTTTATTTTCATTAGTCTTAGGTCCTTGAACTGACGTAGCAGTTCCGTAATCAGGGTGCAGAGGTACATATATTGATATTTTGATTTTTCCCAGGTTGCCAAAATGCACCTTTGAGAGCAATATGTGCACAGAGACCTGCCCTGGGTTCACATGTCCTTTTTCAGAAGACGGAGTCTCATGATCAGACAGAGACAGAACCACACCGAGAGGGTCACAGAAACACGCCCACACCATCACGTACACACAAGGACATGCAAGCAGAAGGACATCCACACACAGAAATGCAGGCAAATTAAGATATAGGAACATACTGACAAATAAAAACACATGCACGTGCACACATTCAACTCACAAAAATGCACACATGCACAATAACACATTCCAACTGAAATGTGAGAACACACCTATGCAATGACTAAAGAAATATGCCCATACCCTCACAACACATACAGGAATACAATCAAAGTCAACAATGGGGTACAACTACTCACATAGGCGTGAGCATGTATGCGCACATGCACACACGCACGCAAACACATGACAACAGGCAAACGAAGACAGATAGGAACACCCCCACGTATGGTCAGAATGCATACACGTTTCCACACAAAGAAATACAGTCATACAGAAAGAGTTGAAGAAAACTACACACGCATACATGCACACACATACCTACAGACATACTCACGGAGAAAGGAACATACCCATGTACATACCGAATGCACACATATCCACACACACAGAAATACAGTCATACTGAGATACAGGAAGACAGGCACAGAATCACACCCACACCCTCACACACTTACATAAACAAACTCAAAGTAACAGACATTACACACCAACCTGCGAGAATGACAGCACTTCTTGTACATATGTAAAAACACATTCAAACACAGTTATGGAACCATCACCACAACTCGAAATAGACAGAGTGACACACAGAAAGAAACACAGAGAGATCCTGCTGGGGGCACACAAAGTTTATGACTTACAGACAGACAGTCAAACAGAGTCTGAACAACATATTCTCTTGCTTAAACAAGAGCACAGCCAGGCAGAAACACACTCCCCAAACCCACAATAATGTGATGACGCTCAGAGACATACATACATCGTTTCACAGAACGTACACACACAACCACATAGTCATTGAACTGCCATGCCAAAAACAGCATACACACAGGCACAAACACCACAGATGCACGTGTGCAAAACACAGACAGATACGCAATCACTCAGGTACAGTAACATTCGCCAACATAAAAACACCCACCTTAACAGAAACGATCTCAGACAGACTGAATAACATTCCCAAGTTGATGAATGCATGAATTGAAATACTTCTCAACACACACAAAGGGAAAGCCATTTTGACATTCATAAACACAATCATAATATGTCACACTCAGGGACATGTCCAAGAACAAATACTGAGAGACACGCAAACACAGGGAGATCCCCACAAAGGCAATGAAGTCCCACCGCTCACACACACACACACACACACACACACAGAGGGAGATCCCTACAAAGGAAATGAAGCCCCCTCCCCAGCACACACACGGAGAGCCCCACAGAGGCAATGAAGCCCACTCCCTCCCCACAACACACACACAGGAAGATCCCAACAAAGGCAATGAAGCCCCCTCCCACCACCCGACACAAACACAGGGAGATCCCCACAAAAAGAAAAGAAGCCACCTCCCCTCCCCCCACCCACACACAAAGAGAATCCCCACAAAGGCAATGAAGCCCACTTGCCCCAATCCACACACACAGGGAGATCCTCACAATGGCAATGATGCCTCCTCTTCAAACACACACACAGGGAGATCCCCACAAAGGCAATGAATCCCCCTCCCACCACCCACACACACAGGGAGATCCCCACTAAAAGAAATTAAGCCACCTCTCCGCGGCCGACACACACAATGAAATCCCCACAAAAGGAAATGAAGGCCCTTCCCCCCATACACACAGGGAGATCCCCACAAAGGCAATGAAGCCCCCCTCCTCCACACACAGTTGGATTCCTACAAAGTCAATGAAGCCCCCTCCCCTCCCCGTCACACACATGGAGATCCCCACAAAGGCAAAGAAGCCCCCTTCCCCCATCCACACACTTATGGAGATCCCCACAAATGCAATGAAGCACCCTACGCCCACCACACACACGGGGAGATCCCCACAAAGACAGTGAAGACACCCAGCCACACACACACACTGGTAGATCCCCACAAAGTCAAGGAAATATGCAGCCCCACGCCACCCCAAACACAGGGAGATCCCACAAAGGCAAAGACGCCCCATACACACACAGGGAGATCTCCACAAAGGCACTGAAGCCCCCTTAACCCCACAACACCCCCACACACACACACGCACACACACCCACAAATGCAATGAAGCCCCTTCCACCCCCACACACGGGCGCACAGGTATATCCCCAAAAATGCAATAAATTATGCTCCCTCCACCCACCCACACGCAGGGAGATCCCCACAAACAGGCAATGAAGCCCATTCCCCCCCCACAACACACACATACACAAGGAGGTCCCCTCAAAGGCAATGAAGCCCCCTCCCCCCACACACAGAGAGATCCCCACAAAGGCAATGAAGCCCCACTCCGCTCCCACACACACACAGCTACACAGGCACCCTCACACACAGAAAGGGAAACGCGTGAACACACTTCCCGCCCAGCCACAGGGAGAGGAATGGGAGGTGGATGACCAAACTCCAGCCGACTTACTTACAGTAATGTGTCAAAGTATTGCTGGCTGTTGCCGTACACTTTGTATTTTACAAATCACTGTTTGGGGAAAGATCAGTGAATAAAGGGATCAAAGTCAATGCAAGTGAGCATGTGCTGAACTGAGACAACATTTGTCTGACATGGTCAATGTGAGATAAAGACAGACAGCGCATGAGAGAGAGAGACACACACAGAGAGACAAGAAGGATAGACATAGAGGAAGACAGAGAGACTGACAGACAGACAGATAGCTAGAGAGAGAGAGACCGAGCAAGAGAGAAACAGACAAAGGCAGACAGAAAGAGACAGAGAGGGAGAGACAGAAATCGCCTTATGAATGAAGTAGACAGAAGGTGGACGCGATAAACACACTCAAATACAAATGTGCATTAAACAATTTCCCATTCATATGACCAGATCACCGGTACACAGAACTTTTATCTTGTTGTAATAAAGTGTTTATTGTGAGCTGAAGAGAGAGAGGCTGACAGTCATCATGGTGCAGGAGGGACTGTTTCAGTCCCTCCCCACTACGCCCCTGCAAGGAAAATTCAGAGACACCTCCTGCTGTAGTCTTTAACACTCATCCGCAAAGCAGTCCATGAAGACAAAATATTCCAGCTGAACCCATCACTCACACCTGTCCATCACTTGGAATTAATCCTGCAGCCTCTTTCCATCCTACCCTGCCCCGGATAGTCACCTCTTGCTCCATTACCTGCTGTCCATTTTTCGTAACTTTCAGTATCATTGAAGGGGAATGCAGATAAATTATTGCTTATGTTTTGAGGGATGATGTGGGAGGAGCGCTCGGGTGAACAAGGAAATGCGGGTTTGATGGTACAGTTGCATCAATCACGATTTTCTGGGCTGGCTGGGCGATCAGAAAAGAAGGGCTGAATGGCCTCTTGCTGCTCATTGTGTGCCTCCGTGTGTGTCAATCCGTCAGTCAATCAAGGCTAGAAGCATGCTCCTGAGCATGATGATTGGTGATCCATCCTGTTACTGCCCCCTGCATCCTGCACTGGGTGTTATAGTCAAATTCTTGTGCTTGTGCAGTTGGAATCCTGGCCGGACATCTGCAATTCCTGCACTGGGAACACTGCGGCTGCCTCTGGAGCTCTCTCAGTTGTTTTGCTAATTTATTAAGTGATGAATCTACATGACCAGTTGGTGCACTGCATTCTTGAACTTCGCTCTGAACTTGGGCAGAGTCATTGCATAAAATAATGTGTTTGTGCTGCAGCTGAGATCCTTCAGCATTTCTCCAATGTATACAAAATTCATGAAAGAACTGCTGTACCATTGATTCCCTCCTTTAATGAAATTGTACAAGACTACTGCACCTCGCATGAACCACAGAAGTATGAAACTGATGGATATGGTGAAGAGTGAAATCACCGACTTCCTCCGGCTCTCCATCTCGGCATCTTTGTGACTGTCTCCCTTCCTCTGACCCATCAGGTTCTTGCGTACTCGACTAGCCACTAAAACGTGCCTTACCGTCAGAGTGTTCATCCACAGAATTAACACGAATGCGATTAAAGGGGTTAAAATTATATCGAACCAATGAAACCCCAGCCACCTGGGATCAGTCTCATAACTTGACTTTGTTCGGCAATACCACTGAACATTGTCAATTATCCTCCCAGGTTGAAACCGAAAATAATAGGGAATGTTTTTTGAACAGAGTAGAATGCTGGTTGCAGCCAGAGCCACAGCCAAGACTTTCTCTGTCCAATATTTTCTCTTCAGTTTCTGACAGGAAATGGCCACAAAACGTTCAAAGGAGAAAAGGACAGTGAACCAGACGGAACAGTCTGTGGCTGCTCGAGCTAAGGCATAGACAGTACGACACACAGGAGTGATATTCAGGAAAGTCCCTGAGTAGTAAAAGAATTTGTATTGCCACAGAATAATCTCCGTGAGAATGAACATGAGATCCGATGTTGCCATGGCCATCAGGCAGCGCATTGTGCAGTTGGAGAGGCCGCATTTTCCCCGTGAGAGAACCAAAACCACCAGGAAATTAACTGAAAGACAAAGGAAGTAAAATTCAAATCAGAAATTGATGATCAAACATTCTCTGCTTCGGTTCAGAGAGCAATAGAAGATCTCAGCACCTAACTGAGGGAGCTGGAAGTGTTCAGATATCGAGTTTGAATATGACATCTTCAATGGCCTGACACATTGTTTGAAACAGCTCCATCCTGTGTTTGACTAATTGTGGGCAGGCAATCAACAGATGCAGATGGCATCATTTTTAAGATGAAAGGGAAGAGGTTAAGACGGGGTCTGAGCAAGATGTTTTCGCACAGAGAGTAGTGAGGGCGTGGTAATTCATTGCCTGGGAGATTCGTGGAAGCAGGAAACCTCACAATGTTCAAAAACTGGATGAACACTTGAAGCGTCACAGTATTTGAGACTAAATTTACACTGCTAGAAGCTGGCGCGGGTATAGATTTCGCGCAGCTTTGATCGCACAAACTGGCTGGAACAAAGTACCTCTTCGGTATCATGGAATCTATTATTCTAAGAATTACTTCTGGGGGAAGATTGGGTAGTGTATCATTTTAATGGAATAACTGAAAGGGATTTGAATGCTGAAAACATGAAACAGAATCAGATATAACTGGCAAAACCTAACAGTTATGGCAGCATCGATGGGGACAGAAACAAAGTTAGTGGAATCACCGTTCATCAGAGCATTTTCATCTAACCATGGGTCATTGAACTCAAAACATCATATCGGGTTTCTGTCCACATTACACCCTATCATTTCAACCAAAAACACAGGGATTCGTTTCTAACAGGGAAATGAGGTTGAAAGTGTTGATATTCAACTACAGTGGAACATTTGGTAAACTGCTCTTCACTTACATAGTTGGAGTCATGAAGATGTAGAACACAGAAACAGGCCATGTAGCCAAAATTGTTCATATAGTTCAGATATCCTAAATTAATCTAGTCTCGTTTGCCCCTATCTTCCTCTAAAATCTTTCTAAACATTTACCCATCCAGATAACATATAAATGTAATTATACCAGCCACCATCACGTCCTCCAGCAGATCATTCCATACATGCACCACCCTTTGAAAAAGTTACCCCTTAGGTCCCTTTTAATTTTTTCCCCTCTCACTCTAAATCTGTCTGCTTTAATGTTGGACTCCCGCAACCCATGGAAAAAAATCTTTCCACTTACCTTGTCAATGCTCCTTATGGCTTTGTAAACATCTAATATTCAGCCCTCAGCCTCCTAAACTTCAGGAAAAACAGCCCCAACCTACTCAGCATTTCCCCATAGCTCAAATACTCCAATCCGGGCAACATCCTTATGAATCTTTTCCGAACCGATTCAAGTTTCAAGGCATCCTCCCTTTTGTAGGAAGACCAGAAATGCACACAATATTCCAAAAGTGGCCGGACCAATGTCCGGCACAGACAGAACATACTCTCCCAATTCCAACATTCAGTGGTCTGAACAATAGAGGAAAGTATACCAAGCGTCCTCTTCACCATCCTATCGACTTGAGAGCTCATTTTCAAGTCTCAATGAACCTGCACTCCAAAACCTCTTCTTTCAGAAACATTTTCCAGGACCTTCCCATTAACTGTACATGTCCTGCTCTGTTTTGCCTTTCCAAAATGTAGCACTTCACATTCATCTGAATTAAAATATATATGACACTCCTCAAACAATTGTCCCATCTGATAAAGACCCGTTGTAAACTGAGAAACATTTTTCGCTGACCACTCCAACTCTAATTCAAGTGGCATCTGCAAACTTACCAACTGTATCTCCAATGTTCACGTCCAAAGCATGTCTATGAACGAGGAAACGCCGTGGATTCCGCACCGAACCTTGTGGCACACCACTGGCCATCGACCTCCAATCTGAAAAGCAACCTTTCACTACCACATTCTGTCTTCTGCCTTCAAGGGACTTCTCTTCAAATGGTTGTGTCTCCATTAGTTCAATGTAATCTAACCTTGCTAAATACGCTACCATGAGAAAACTGATTGAATGCCTTCCCAAAGTCCATAGTGATCACATGCGCTGTTCTCTGTCAACAATCCTCTTCGTAACTTCTTCAAAAAACAGAGTCAGGTTCGTGAGTTATATTATCTCACGCACAAGGCCATGTTGACTGTCTTTCATCAATCATTGCCAATTAAAATACATGTAAATCCTCTCCCTGAGGATTCCGTCCAATAACTCCTCAGATACACCAGTCTATAGATCCCTGGCTTTTCCTTACAACCTTTCTAAAAAGGTTCTAAAAAGCACCACGTTCGTCTACCTCCAATTTTCTGGCATCTCACCTGGGATTATCGATTATACAAATATCTCAGCAAGGTGCCGAGCAATCTCTTCCCCAGCTTCCCAAAACGTTCTAGGGTACATCTGATCAGGTCCTTGGTATTTATCCACCTTTATACGTTGTAAGACATCCAGGACCGCCTCTTCTGCAATATGGACAGTTTTCACAAAATCACCAACTATTTCCCAAATTCTGTATCTTCCATGTCTTTCGCCACAGTACATAATGATGCAAAGATACTCAATTAATATTTCCCCCATCCCCACCATTTCCACACATCGGCTACCTTGCTGATCTTTGCAGGATCCGATTTTCTCTTCAGTTAGGCTTTTGTCCTTAATATATTTAAGAGACCCCATTGTTATCTTCTAAAACCTATTTGCTAAAGCCATCTCATGACCCCTTTTTGATCTCCTGATTTCCCTCCGAAGTATACATCTTTATACTTTTCTAAGTATTCGCTCGACCTCTATGATCTATATGAGACATATGTGTCCTTCTTTCTCTTCCCAAAAGATCAAATTCTTTCGTCATCCAGCATTCCCTACACTTACCAGCTTTGCCTTTCAACCGAACAGGAAGATACTGTCTCTGGACTCTCCTTTTCTCATTTTTGTGAGTACCAATTCTCCCCTGTCCCTTTACATGAGAACAACTGTCCCCATTCAAACTTTGAAACTTCTTGCCTGGGACTATCAAAATTGGCTTTTATGTAATTTCAGCTTTTAGATCCGATCTATCCTTTTCCATCAGTGTACTAAAACTAAGGGAATTAAGGTCACTGGCTCCAAAGTGCTCCCCAGCTCACAACTCAGTCACTTACCCTGCCTTCCTTTCTAAGATTTGTGTCTTCTCTCGTAGACCCATCCACATACTGAATCAGAAAATGTTCTTGCACACACTAACCCAATTCCTTTCCATCTAAACACTTAACACTACGGACATCTCAGTCGATGTTTGGAAAGTTAAAATTCCCGACCATTCCACTCTATTATTTTACAGAGATCAGAGATGGCCTGACAAAGTTTCTCTTCAAATTCCCGCTGACGGTGGGGAATGGGTCCGTAATACAATCATAATTAGGAGATCATTCCTTTCATATTTCTCAGTTCAGCCAGAAAGTCTTCCCTGCACCTATTCCGAGGAACATCTTGTAAGTACAGCCATAATACCATTCCTTATCAATTACGCAACTTCTCCTCTTCCCCATTTCTTGCTCCCCCTTTCTTTCCTTCCCACAACATTAAGCTGCCAGTCCTGTCCACCTTAAGCCACATCTCCATAATTGCTATGATTTCTAAATCCCATTTTTTTAAACCATTTCCTCAGTTCATCTTCCTTCCTTGTGTGGAATCGTGCACTGAAATAAATTCAGGTTAATTGATCAGTCCTCCCTCGTTCTCTGCTTTGTCCCTGCCTGCCGTGATTGTTTGACAGCCTCCTTTTCCCAAATGTACCAGTCTCAGACTGATATTTTTCTAACTATCTCCCTGGGCCCCACCCAGTCCCCTGGTTCCCCGCCCGCACCAAACACCGACCTTATTATTTAAATCCAAGCAGCTCGAGCAAATCATCCTGCTCGTATATTAGTCCCCTTCCAATTCAGATTCAATCCGTCCTCCTTCTACAGGTCATTTCTCCCCCAGGTTCCAGTGATAACAAAGTGTGAACCCTTGCCCCCTGCACCAGTACCCCTCCCACGCATTCATCTGCTCTATCCCCCGGTCCTACGCTCACTACCTTGTAGCATTGAGAATTATCCAGGTATTATTACGCTCAAGGACCTCCTTCTAACTTCCTACCTAACTTCTTACACTCTCCCTTCAGAATTTCATCTTTTTTTCCTTCCTATTTCGTTAGTTCCAATGTGCATAATGACCTCCTGCTGGTACCACGCCCCTTTGAGAATATTCTGCAACTTCTCCAAGATATCCTTAATCCTGGTAGCACAAAGAGAGCACTCCATTTTGATTTCTCACTCCTGGCCGCAGAAACATCTATCTGAGCCTTTGACTACCAGAACTCATCGTTTGGAAACTGATGTACTGCTTGTTACATTAGAGCCAGACTTGGTACCAGAAACGTGGCTCTTCGTGTTGCATTCCCCTGACAGTCTATCACCGCTATGTTTTTCACAAGAGCACGGTTGTTTAAAATGGGTGTAGTCACCGGAGACTCCTGCACTACACACCTTCCTCTCCGAACTTTCCTGGTGGAAACCCATCAAACTGATTGGATCTGTGGTTATTGTCTCATCCTATAAGTGCTATTCATCACACCCCGACCTCCTATAAATTCCTCATTACCTCAAGCTGCTGCTCCAATCCAATCCATACGATCTGATGGTATTCACAACCAAATATACTAATTGTGGATCCTAATTATCGGTAACATGGAAGTTGTCAAGAAAATCCCACATCCAACAGGAAGATTATATCACTCTCCTAAAGGCCACCACTGCAGCTGAGCAATCTGCGGACCCAGAAAATATCACTGCCTTACTGCGCGAAAAGGCACAGCTCCAGGCTAACTTTTTGCCTATGCTTTTTATTTTCATATTTTCGTCAACAGACAGACCTCAATAAAACATAAAACCAAAAAGCACTCACTCTACTCACTTTGGTACATTTACACAAAAAAATGTCTGCAAGATTACAAGTAAATCCTGTGCCATGAATTCGTCCACACAGGTTCCTCCAAGGTCAGTTGCAATTGTCGTGTTGTTGCTTTTCCGTAGATGCACTCTGATTACCAGAAATACATGAACTCAAAAAGCAAAGGCAGTCGCTGTGCAGATTCACTGCAATGGCAAAAGTGAGGACTGCAGATAATGGAGGTTTAGAGCCGAGTGTGCGGTGTTGGAAAGCGCAGCACATCAGGCAGCATCCGAGAAGCAGAAACATCGACGTTTCGGACATTCCTGATGAAGGGGTTTTTCCCAAAACTTCTATTTTCCTGCTTCTCGGATGTTGTCTGACATGCTGTTCTAACACCAGCAGATTAATTAAAGATCAAGCCAGATCGTCGAAGAAATCCAGCCTGATGGATCATAAATTTATTTGTTTTGATTTAATAAAGTGATCAATTGCTGAATTATAAACACACAATGCTGCAAATATTGGTTCCACAAGAAAACAGAGATTTATTTCAAAAGAAGTGACGATAAAATAGAATGAGAATCTAGATTAAATTGGTGCTGGAAAAGCACAGCAGGTCAGGCTGCATCCGAGGAGCAGGAAAATCGACGTTTCGGGCAAAAGCCCTTCATCAGGGCTTTCGCCTGAAACGTCGATTTTCCTGCTCCTCGGATGCTGCCTGACCTGCTGTGCTTTTCCAGCACCACTCTAATCTAGACTCTGCTTTCCAGTATCTGCGGTCCTTGTTTTTACCCCGATAAAACACAATAAACCAAACTACGTACTTGTTCTGCAGATTCAAAGGCAATGAACACAGAGGAAATGTATAACTCTCATTAACCCCAAACCAATAGAAAAATGAAGCAAAAGGACATGACTTTTATATATTATGTAAAACACGACTCCCAGTGTCGTTAGAAAGAAACAACCCTCATATAATATTCACACCAGAATCCATTTATATAACAATTGGTTAAATGCTTGTGATTGTCACTTATAAACTGGAACTGCAATGGATTTCTTCATGGAGCTACCACACAACTGAGTGTCAAAGTACTCAGCTTTAAACCATCGCTACAGAGATTTTTCTTGTCCCAACACTTCGACCTGGGACAACATTTTCATTCGAAGGCAATGCAATTTACTGAAGCCCTCATTTCCTTCGCATGAGCATAGAGCTACACATCCAATCATTTCCAGGTCTGACTGGAACTAAAAGAAATGACAAAAATGATATCAGTGAAAGCAAATCTTTCTCAGTTAAGTGTTTCTTCCTCCATCGCTTATTCCAGAACCCTTCAACAAATCTTACAGTCTCCATTAACACCATGCTGGTTTGTAATCATCAAAAATAAACAGGTTCATTCATGAACAAAGCCATTTAGCCGAAAGCCAAACCTCAAACGCAATTTTTAAAACAAATTTATGTTATTGCAGACATAACTTCAACTTCAGATGCACAGAGAAGCCTACTGCTTGTTCACTCAACAAACAAGAACAACATGCAAATTAACTGATTTTGCAAACTCGACATAAAAATACCACGGCTTATATTTTTGCAAAGTAATTCAGTTTATTAATTCCACCGAAAATCTTTATAGTCTTCGACTGAAATGGAGATTTCTGGATGGTTCCCAGAAGAGAGGAATAGTTTTCCAAGCAATTCCTGTGGAATCTGCGAAGATGTGGATTCCACGCAGTCCCTGTAATCTGAGACTAAATTACTGATTGTCTGCTACTGTGTGACCTTTGGGCACAATATGGCCAGGTATCATTGCCAGTGGCAGAAGAAACCCGCAGAGAATCCTCAAACAGATTCACACAAATTCATGGGTGCAAGGCACTTACCAGGAATTGTTACAAACGGAAGGTTCGTGAGAAATATTTTCCTCACACCATAAAGTGAAAACGTCATTTTCTTCCTCAATCACTTTGTGATGTCAATTTCACTGTACTCAATGCCGTGGTGATATCATCTCAAAGCCTTTCATTTATGTCTGCTGGCATCGTCTAGGGGACTGTTACATTAAAATATGGTTCAATCAATTTATTTACAAACTTGAACAAACAGGTGACAGCGGTGAGTTAACTCTCAGTTGTCACAGAGCATTTTTAGAACTGATGTTTATTGGATGATGCAAATCTCAAATCGTCGAGAGGAAACATTGGAAAATGCATGTTGATGAAAATCATAGAATCCTTACAATGTGGAAGTAGACCAATGGGCCCATCGAGTCCACACCGACCATGAAAAGTCTATCCCACCCAGACCCACCCACTGTCCCTGTCAGGCAGCAGAGCTAAGTACTGAGCTACTGTGCCAACCTGTCCACCAGCATTGACACCCCAACACCATCTTTCGAACACTGAAAACTCATTTTACTTCAGTGTCATCCTTCCCTTGCCTTTGACCATTTGGAAATTAAATTCCAGTTGTTGAGCGTCTCTCTCTGAGAAATGTTCTCCTCAACACTGGCATATGGCTTCCCTGGTTATCAACTATAAAAGGATGATAGTTGGTTAATGGAGACGACACATTGTATGTTTTAATAAATCCAACATCGTGATCGAATTCCTCTCCCTCCACAGGAACAGCGTCTGAAACTAATATAACGTTTCCTGTGCAGGCAATAATTGAAATCAATAAAATAATCACTGAAAATTGCCCTCGAAGGCGATGCAAACTCCAATCAATACAGATCCTTCTACTGGGATACGAATGTCCTGGACATTTTGCAGAGCTGACTCTGAGACACACCTGACCTATACAGAAGCACATGGGCCTGAGTCATTATCTCTTCCCTGCAGTGTACTGAGCATGTATAGAGAAGAAACTTCAAACATCTGACTACTGGTAGATTTGCGCACTTAAGGATGAAGAAATTTCAAATTCTGGAATAGTGTGAGAAGTAGTAAATGTTATCAATGAGCCATGCAGTGATGGGGAAATGGGAATTGCTGTGAGGACTTTTCAAGTCCAAAAAACAGAGAGCAGGAATAAATCTGTCATATTCATGTTCTTCGGCTGATATTAGTGAGTACCACAATTATCATTCCTCGTGCCATTTATGATCTGTATCCATGACTGAGGTGATAGGATCATGTGTAACGTTGGTGATCACACAATGTTAGGTGAACAGTAAAGGAGGAGAGAGGAAGAATGAAAAAGGAAGGACAGCTTCAGTGAGTGATTGAGCACAAAAATAGTCTGTGCAATTTAATGTCGAGAAATGTGAACAAATCTTCAACCATTTCAATCTTGGAAAGATTTTAGGCCACCAGTAACTTTTCGATGCTCACTCCAGTCGTAAATCAAAAGGCTACAGGAATCCTTTATGTTCCATTCAGTGTCAGTAGTTTCTATTATTCTCTTGAAAACTTTACTTTCCTCACATCCTGCCAAATTTGAGGAATTCCACCCTGGGTTTCCATCATTTTGGTCCCTCATATTGATCCATTTTAGTTCAGTTACCATTCTGGTCAAATGATGCTGCACTCAAACAGACATGGACGCAAAACTTGGTTTATATTTTTCGTTTTTTCCCCACTTATAAAGTCAGTTTGGTTCTGTGTTAACATCAAGTTGCAGCAGGGTTCAAAGCTAAATTGATTGACTTTTTCAGAATCATCCGTCCTGACCCAACAGTGTCCAGGAAGATCTATTGGCTGAAAAGTGCCGAGAGTCGAGAATATCACAAAACATCTTCAGCACATTTTTGGGGTGTGGTTGACTGTGAGTGTGACAGGGAAGTGTGGAAAATGAGGAGGTCCTCATCCACATTGGCGCCAACCCTTCAGAATCTTGCATCCTGCCATTAATCACATTTTATTTACAAAGAAAGAGCCTTTGACGGAAGCCTGTCACTGACTCAGGTACTAGGCATCTCAGTATTCCTGACATTTACCCTTCAGAATCAGCCTGGTCTCCCTGACTGACACAGAATAATGGCCCCAGTCTGGGATTTCATATCCAGTATAATCCAGCTACCCCATCTCATGGCAATCATTACCAGGGTGAAAAAAACAATGTGTTTCTGAAAGTGCGGATTAACACTCGGGCAAGAAATTAAAAAGCTGATCCATGGGTGACTCCGAGTGCTCATTAAGCCGAAGAAGGTGTGGCTGGTAACACTGGTTCCATGAGGAAGGGCTTTGGGCATCTCAGTCATTGGAAATGTTTCTCAGGCTGGGGCGACCTGAATGCATTGTGATTGTTTTGTTTAAATTGGATGGGGATTGCAACCCAGCTCGGGAGATATACGACTGTTGTTGGAGAATATTTAATCAGACCTGTCAGAGGATTGGGAATCTGAGATCAAACTCATTTATTAGGGAAATGAAGCTGGTCATTATAAGTAGACAATCTGTGAGTGATAGAGAAAAGCAGCATAATCACAATCTGGATCTGTTAAGATGTTGTGCATCTGGATTCTGGTCTCGAGAACCAAACTTCCTTCCCCGAACTCACATTTCTAGGGACAGAGTTATTTCCTGCACATTTCTTTTTTCATTTTCGGGAGAAGCTCAATAACATAGTTACTATCGAATGATTTTTTAAATTTTATTTTGTCTTTATGATGATGTGTGAGATATTTGTTCTGAAATAGACTGCAAGTATACATCAATATTTTGAACAGTTCACTACCGCCCAAGAACCTAAAGCCAGAATGCACATTGGAAGGACTAATTTATGACATCTCACAGCATTGGATTGACACAGGAGCACAGATATAAGCATGCAGCAATCTGTTATGTATTTCCACAAATTACGAAAACAATGAGATAAAATTATGTCACAATATTGTTGTATTTGGAAGAATGCCCATAAAATACTCAAATTGTTTATTAAGTTGGTGAACGAAGAAATGGAATATGAACCTCAGAGCCCTGAAGCTAACTAAAAAGAAGAACAAGGAATTGATGCCGAAATGGTCAAACGTGGACTCAGTTTTCTGTGGATAGGGAATGGCTAAAGAGTATGAAACATCTTCATGAATCACAACACTAATTCAGTCACCTCTCGGACAATGAAGAAACAGGATAGGTGACAATGGGTGGGGCTGCCTGATTCCAGGGCTGTTCGGGAAACTTTCTGATTCCCACCCATTTACTCAGACTGCACGAACGCGGTTGATGCAGAGCATTGGCATCCAATTGCAGGTCTCGTTGCAAAAGTCAATTTTGGAGAGTACATCCCACCTGTTGGTATGCAATTTCCTGTAAATGGCATTTTCCTAGTCCAAGTTGGTAAGGCAGCTTGCCAACCTCACTGTTTCATACATAGACATTTACATCGCTGAGGAGTGCGAGACTCTGAGAGATCGTACTGCCAAGGATTTGTCGGGGTGAATCATTGATCCCGCAGCAGACCTGAACTAGTTGATGATAATCTCAGACAGGATTCTGTCAATTGCTTTTTGCAGTGAAACCGGTCGTCAGTCCTCCCTGTGCACCTTCTAACTTTAGATGAGAGGGATGGTAACTTTCCTGTTCGATTCAGACAGGTTACCTGTTCGAAGCATACAGTTATCCACTTCCAGCAGGTCCAGGCCAATCAAGTGCCACAGAGGTGAAAACAACTCAGGTGGGCAACCATCACTTCTGGAAGTTGTACTCATTCTTAAAACTTGAGGGTGTTGGTCAGCTTCTACAGAGGTAACGGCTGGTCCAGACTCTCCCGTGTGCTGTTGTCTAAGACCTCTGTGATACAGGACAGGAACAACTGTGCGGCTGCGCTGTCTGCGCACTTCATATCATATTGACTGGCAAAAAGGGATTTGCTGATCTTCAGAATGTTCTTCCTGGTGGTCGTGGTGTCAGTAGAAACCCTTTTAATCCAGACTGATCGGACAATTCGCCCCAAGGCCTGGCTCCACAAACAGACAAAGATTGTTTGGTGTGTGCTTTTACCCACAAGCTGTACCAAAGGCCATAAGTTACTCTCAGCAAACAGTTCCCAATTCACAGCTCGAAGACCATTTCATTACAAGAATGCAAATAACAAAAAGTCAGTGAGGGGCCTATCACATCTGCTCCCCATCATTTCTGTTGTAGTGTTCATCTTCTCCTTTGTGAAGTACCTGTGGGTGTATGAACAGCAAGAGTTTGGAGGGACATGGGTCAAATGAGACAATTTCGTGTATCTGATCGACATCGATGAGTTTGATTTGATTCAATTTGATTGCTTTATTATGACGTGTACGGAAATGCACTGAAAACTTTGTGTATGAGCAGTCCAGGGAGATCACACGAGGCAACGATGTGCAGAACAAAAGCTTTTGACAGAGTCATACAGGTTATATTGCGCAGGGCGTACAACACAGGCCAGCGTTAGAAAAATCAGCATTACTTGAGTCAAGAGAGTCCATTCAATAGTCTGATAACGTCTTAGCAGAAGCTGTTTCTGAACCTGTTTTTGTATGGTCAGGTTTCTGTACCTTTTGCCTGATGGAAGAATTTGTTGGGTATCATTACCGAGGCGGCAGGGGTCTAATGGAGTCGATCGATGGAAGTATTGCTCGCGTGATGGCCTGGGTTGTCAGGATGTCTGACTGGGATGAAGTCGAAGATTTATACAGATAATAAATTGATTGAATGATCATCAATTTCTGTTTGTATTTCTGATATACAGAGTCTGCAGTTCCTTTGGTTTTGTTCAGCCCCTTCTCTAGCTTGTTGCACAGGAGGAGGTCATTCAGAAGTTGGAGGCAATGGCCCAGTGGAACTATCACTGGACTGTCAATCCACAGACCCAGGTAATGTTCTGCGGATACAGACAGAGCAGATTGTGTTATTTGAATTCAATAAAAGTCTGAAATTAACTCGGCTCATGATGACCGGTTCAGAGAGTGGAACTGCCATCCTTTCCAGTTCACTACTACGTGTGAATCAAGACGCATAACAATGTGGTTGACACTGACCTGCCCTTTCGGCAATTCGGGATGGGTGATAAATGCTGATGCTAGCCAGCGACGCCCTTATCCCTGAATGAAGAAAAACAAAGCCCCTTCTTGAACCTGTAACAGAGGAATTGGAGGAGGCAATTCCACCTATTTTTTAAATTGGAAAGGGGACTAGCAGAACGCCATTCATCCACTGTCAAGTGGGAAAGAACAGTCGATGGGCATTACATCAGCCCACACTGTTCGACTTGAAAAAAACAACAAGGCACGCGGGAAAGGGAAGTTGTGAGGAGAGGGAATTTTTGTGACGTCCAATTACAATTGTATTGAGAATGAGGAACAGTCGTTGAGATGGAAAGAAGTGATCCTTGAAGGCAATGCAACAGGGATCAACTAATTGTGTCAATAGACAGAGTGTGAACAAGGCTCATTATTGAATTTGCAGGAATGAGACCATTTGTTGATTGCTTACAGGAAAGCAGTACTCCTCCCCCCAACACTGACTAAAGGTGGAAATCATCTCCCTTACTCTGCATGTTATCCTTTCTCTCGTCCCCAGTATTTAATCATCAATATTATCCTGTATGCAATCCACTGTCTTCCCCAGTGTTTAATTGTCTCCTGATACTCTATCTTTCAATTTCTATCTCTCTCTCTCTGGATTTAAGCCTTTGTCCGTATTCCAACTCTCTGTTCACTACCTTGTATTTACTCCTTTCCCTATTTGTCTGGATTTAGCCTCTACAATGATTCTTTGCACAATACGATCATTATCTGCATTTGATCTTCTTTCGTTCTTTGTGTTACCCATCGCTCCTCCTTTGTATTTAGCCCTCTATGTTACTGTCTGTTTAACCCTGTCGCTAATACTTTCCGTTGAGGTTGGTCAGAATTACCCTCCATTGCACCAGATCTATGTAAACAGGACACAAGATAATCATTAACTTCCAATTTGTATTCATCTTTCTCCCTATTACTCTCTAATTATCCGTCTCTCTATTACTCTTCATTTAATTCTCTCAACTTGAGGATCTGAAACCTGAATTCAGGTTGAGGTAACTCGCTGTTGTAAGGAAGAACTACTTAATACATATTCTTACGAACATAGGTGTAATTAAAATGGCTTCATAACACAAATAACATAACAATGGCTTCGAGGCTGCAAATTGACAATTCTGCTTAAAGCTGCATAAAATGGCTTTTAACCCACTAAAGCTGCATAATTGACTTGCCCACAATCTGTCTCAACAAAGATTAATAGACAATGCTTCCTTTGCAGCATAGAAATAACGAGACTAGTTACTGGCCATCCTAACGGACCTTCAAGTGCAGGGCAAAAACTCAGTGCGTGAGATAAGAATGGTTGAAGTTTTGAGAAATAACGTTGGTTCCCAGGAAATATCATTGGGTTAAGTTGCTGTCAATAAATCCATTTCATTAAATTGATTGGGAATTGTTTAAACGAACTGTACAATTGTCACCAGTACCTCTCTTTTAGAAAAGTATAAAAATGTCTCCGTTTGAAGCCAGTTCCTCTCAGCAACACTGGAGTTTTTAACCTCTGTGTTTCTGGATGATCTGTGCTCAGCCGTGAGGAAAAAAATGGGAAGTCATCAAGTACCAGACCGACTGCTTCTATTTCTTGACTGATGGCAGAACAGACATAACACCACACACACCCGCCCCTGCACTGGCACCAGGGGCCCAGATCTTCGTCTGCTGCTGTGACCTGGACTCTGAATGGATGGATTTCGGTCAGCAGTTGACTTCAGAGGATTCAGCCAGCCAGACATGAGTATTTTTACCCGTTCGGTTTCCTTCTCATTCATGTCGTGGTTAACACGACACCTCGCTGCTTAACATCTCAGTCCAGCCGGACTGAAAGAAACGTGTCTGGGACCCCGGGGAATCGGGGACTCCAGGATGTCGGGGACTCCCACTAACAGGTCGGGGACCTGCGCGTAGAGTGTGACACTCTCAAAAGGGAGGTGTCGGGGGAACCCAGGGAGTAAAGGGATCCCACTAACAGGTCGGGGACCCTCAGGTAGAGTCGGGGACTCAGAATAAGTCGGATTGGTGTTGTTTAAGAATGTCGATAAAGTTCCACAGAAATCATTTTTCTTGTTCATTGTCGGGTTGTTGATTAGTGAAAGCTTTCGGTCGAGGTTATCTTCTCTGTTTTATCTGTTCAGCTTACCTTGTCCTGCTTTGCTGCTTTGTCTTGTTTGTCCGCTGTGGTTTTATTCTGTTTGGTTGGCTGTTGGTTCTTTGGTTATGGAATATAGAAGGTGGTTGCTGCTTTTGTTGCATTAAAGAAAATAAAGCTGGCCAGTGATAAAATTCTCGCATACTTGGTTAAGCAGCTGTGTGCCGCAGCCAGGATTTATTATACTAGTGTGTGCGTGTCTGTGTGTGTGTGTGAGAGAGAGAGACTCAGTTGATTCTGCATCATTTGACATCAATACAAACTTGCTCTCAATTTCTCCATAATTCCATGCTTCTGTCAAAGATCATTTTCACCACTCTCACCCCAACGTGTAGTACTAATGAAAGAATTGACCGAATGAAGTATAGCAGTAGCAATACGTCTGGGCCTCTGGTGCATAATCATTCTGTTCAAGGATGAGAGCAGGACTCTGCTCAATTTTGTGTATAATCTAAACCTAACATGGAGTAAAATCACTTCAGACTTTAACATTTGCTCTTTGAGTGGAGGAATTGCATGAATCTTATTTAATTTCGTTGCATTTTGTAAAACTGGAAGATCCAAGGTATCCCAAATAAACAGCACATTTTTCAGAAAATGATACTAGCAGATTTGATTTTTGTTTCAGACTCGTTATTTGCACTTAATTTTAAGTTTGCCGTGTTTCATTGGTAATTATGGTGTGCCAGTTATTACTTTATTTGATATCAATTCCCCTTCCTTAATGACAATTGAAGTTTCAGTTCAACATTAAGTTGCGATAAATCATGTAACAAAATTAACATCCTATTCTTAATACCTGCGTCGTTGGATTCGGCCATTATTCGAGCATTAGAATTTTTTTTGTTATCATGTGAGTAGACAAGAACTTCTAATGCAGCAGCGGTCAATTCACGGCCAATAGCATTGTAAATGAACAATGACTGGTCAGGACTGTTTAAGAAACCTAATCTGGGCTTGAAATTGAAGGACTAGAACCAGGTAATTATAATGGATTTCAGAGTTGGAAATTGTATACATTTTACATTTTAAATATTGAACACTGAATAAATGAATTTCCACCAAATATTGATGACTTATAAAATGTCTTAATCACCTGTTCAACTTTCAGCTCTGAATTACAGATAATGATTATTTTATTTACTATTATTTTGTAATTAATTTTATTAGCCCCGAATCACAAGCGCAGAATTAATTGTCAGGATCACTTGGTCTTGTTCTTTTACACATTATTAGTGACCTACCTCATTGCCTATTGGTTAATTTGAAGAATGGCTGCATTAATTTGATGCTAACTGAAGAATAGAAAAATACTTTACTGGCCAGTTGAGTGGATTTTGCATGTGATTGGGGATTAATGTATTTATAGCAAATGGGACTCCCAAAAAATGGGAGGTGTTGTGAATGGGTAGATGGGGAAATAAAAGGGATATGAGAAAAATGTAAGGCTACTAAGGCTGAGGAATATACAAACAGGGTTAAGCAAAAACGCTATAAATCAAGAACTTAGATTCTACTCGGAATCCCGAGCCTATTTGAAAATGGGGATTTTGTTCTTGGATACCCTTGGGAAAGGAGAGAATGGTTTATACTCTCTTACAATGGACACGCCGCGGTCTCTAAACTCGATGGAAGGGACCCCTACTGCTAATAAGGTCACAGGGCTACTCCATCATTGCACGCTCATCAGACGACCCCCATGCAAGGGGGGTGATGATGAAGATCGAACTTACCTTATTATATGGACTCATCTTCGTCGGCATTGGTGCTCAAGAACGGACGGTTTACCCGTCCGAGCTTTTGCAACCAGACACTGTGTCTTTTTGTGCCGAGAGACTGATTCTTTCGATGAATGGAAAGTTACCAAGAATGATTCTCGCAATGGTCAACTGCATCAAGAAGATCGGACAGTTCGTTTATTGGACAAGTCTCAATGGTCTTTACCCTGTCAAGGTGTTGTGTGCCAGTTTGATTTCAGCTGTGATATGAGCGGCCCGAGTAAGCCTGTCCTGTATTCAAAGAGGTCTGAATTGGCACATCCCAGAAGAGAAATTGGGGAAATATTATATTTCGCGAACAATATGTTTCCTCAAATTCGCAATAAACTTTATGGCTGGGATGAAGTGGTCTGTTATGCCATTACATCAGCAAAGGACTCGTTGACCACTTTCCCCTCCCGTCCACCCCATCCTAACATAGGAATCTGGAACGCTTCTTAGTCGTTTTCTGGACATGATATTTCTTTGGACTATTAATTATCCCCACCTGCTTGTTGCTTTTGGACATACTCCGTGATCGCCTATCCCAATTGTAACGACAGAATGTTATGGGGGTACATTTACGTGAATGTGTCCAAGACTATTCCATGCACCTTGAGTAAATGGACCAATGGCGACTGAACCCTGTGCGGCCTCGCATCTCATGCATATGCCTACGGGAGGAGTATGTCTCTGTAACCCTGTTATTACTGGTGTTCAGGCCCTTTGTGGTGTGGTTAACAGCACCACCAACCTTCACTGTGAGACCCCGAATGGCATCTCTGTCTTCCCCATTCTTGGATGGAAGGAAACATTCTGGGAGAATGACCACATCTCTTCCCATAGGACGCACCACAGTTACATTGAGCAGCTTTCATGATCAGCGTTCAGTGCAACCACACTTTGGAGTCATCGCCGACACATATATTCGGGAAGTTTTTTTTTCCAGCCAATTCAAAGCAACCAACTAACTTGTTCTTCGTTGAAACAGGGATTCCCCTGCAATAGACGTAGGGACACGTTTCCCGACTACTGTGCCCTGTCCAACTACCTGGGAATGAGGTTTCCCTACCAAAGTTCAGTTTTATTTGAGTTCTGCGTACAGTGGAGGGGTGCTCGGGCTTTGAACAACACTGAAGCTCAGTCTGTGTACTGTGAATTTCTTAGTACTATTTTCCTTCGGAGGATCTTCTGGAATGATGAGCTATCTAAAACGAAATTATGTTATTTGTGGTCTCAGACTCTTGGGCAAAGAGACAGTCTTGGCCTTGGCAGGGGTTTAGGACATGCTCTCAGAATTATGCCTAACTTCCAAACAAAAGTGGTACGTCCTCGACTACCTACTCGCCAAAGAGGGTGGGCTTTTTGCCATTGTAAAGGGCAAGTTTATGTTGGGGTTACTGACCGCATCGAGAATATTACCAACCATGTAGATAACATCCACACCTTCCTCACTCAAATGACAGAAGGCACGGAATGCGGAGATTTGGGTTTTGGCTCATGGTACAACGGGTTGATAAGTCTGGCCATGTATATTGTTATTGTTTTAATTAGCCTCTTTGATGGCGTTGCTCTGACTAAATGTATTATTGGTAGGCTAATAATTTCTGTTGACAACATCGGTTCTCCCCATAAAATGCTTCTTCTCCATCCAAATGAAGATGAGGACGTGCGATTGCCTACCCTTGGGTCTGTGGAGGTGGAGAAGGAAGTATGTCATTCTCTAGTGTCCATTTGATTGGACTGATCGAATCTGTTTAGATCAGAGTGTTGCTGGAAAAACACAGCAGGTCAAGTAGCATCCGAGGAGCAGGAAAATCGACGTTTCAGGGAAAAAAGAACCTTCATCAGGAAACTAATGGCATCATCAGGGCATCTAATATGAGCTCTCCCATAATATGGTGTGGTCATGGATCGACTAAAGAGTGGAGATAAGGATCTGGAAACTGAAGACAGGCTGAGGTAACGAGATGTTATCAGGATGAGTCACTGCAATCCTTCCTTTCATTGAATATTTCCCTGTCTTGTATCGTTCATTAGGCTTTGGTCCTTGAACTGAAGTAATAGTTTAGCTGTCAGGGTGCAGGAGCTACAGATACTGATAGTTAGATATTTCGCAACTTGCCAGAAATGCGCTATTTTGACCAATGTGTGCACCGTGACCTGCTCAAGGATTCATTTGAACCCTTTCAGGAGATGGAATATCATGATCAGACATGGACAGAATCACAACCAAAGGATCACCGAAACACACCCACAATCTCGTGCAAACATACACGTACATGTAGAAACACACACTCACCCTCAAACTCACTTACACATACATGCAGATCACATACCTGTACACAGAAATATAGTCAAAGTGAGATATAGGAACATACTGACAAACAAAAGCACACATAAACGTACACATATGCACAGATGCACAATAATACCATCTGTCTGAAACATGGAAACACGTCAACACACAGACTACAGCAACATTCCAGCACCCTCACAACACACAGGAATGAAAACAGAGTGCAGAAGGGGGCACACCTTCTCGCACATGCGCGTGCACACATATGCAACCAGAAAAACAGGCATACTGAGACACACCCATGTATGGACAGAATGCACACTCATACACACACAAAGAAATGCAGTCATACTGATGATTTAGAGATGCGGTTGTTGGACTGGGGTGTACGAATTTTAAAAATCACACAACGTCAGATTCTGGTACAACAGGTTTGTTTGGAAGCACTAGATTCCAGCGTACTGCTCCTTCACCATCTGGTGAAATTTAGCAGGCACAGTGAGAAATCACAACAAATCTACACACGGTCACACATGCGTGCACACACACACACACACACACACACACACACACACACACCCACCACCACACACACACACACGTATGCACATACAAATACAGAAAGGAACACATTATGTACATGCCAAATGCACACATATCCACACGCAGAGAAATGCAGTCATACTGAGATATAGGAACACATCTCCACATAAAGAATTACACCTACAGCCCCACATACAGATGGAAAGAACTCAGCGTAAGAGTCATTACACACCAACTTGCAAGGACTGACATTACCTTCTTCAGCACACACACAAGCAGTTTCAAATCTAGTTACTAAACCACAACCACAATGAGATAAATACAGAGTGACAGTCCGAAACAGAGACACACACCGAGAGGCACAGAGAGACCTTGACACACGGACAGACAGCCAAACACAGTCTGATCAACACACTCACCTGATTTAACATGAACACAGTCAGGCAGAGACACACCATACTCCCACAATAATACAATGACACTCAGAGACACACACACATGGTGTCATAGAACCGTCATGACTTGCGGGGAGTAATACACAAACACACACACACACGCACACACAAAACCACACGGTCATAGGACTGTGACCACACAAACAGCACACACACAAGCAAAAACACAACAGCTTCACAATGCGCAAAGAACACACAGATTAGCAATCACACAGGCACAATAACGTACACTCACATAAGAACGCTTACTTTCTCGGGAACACTCACACAAGATTGAATAACATATCCAAATATATAAACGCATGAATGGAAATTCACCAAAATACTTTCCAATGCGCACAAAGGGAGACCCACACATAGAATCATAAACACATTCATGATTTGTCACACTCAGGGACATATCTAATGACAAAGACTGAGCGACACAAAAACAATGTTAGATCCCCATAACAGCAATGAAGTACACCCCTATGCAGAGACACACAGAGACAGTCACACACTGAAAGGGAGACGCATGAACACATTTCCCGCACAGCCACAGAGAGAAGAAAGGAAGATGATCAAACTCCAGAGGGAGAGACAGAGGGACCGAGAAAGAGATAGACAGAGAGACAGAGAAGGATAGACACAAAGGGAGACAATGAGACAGACAGACAGATAAACAGGTACAGAGACAGATCGATGCAGACAGGGAGGGACACACAGAGCGAGACAAAAATAGAGAAAGAGAGACACAGCAAGAAACTGAGAGATGGGGGGGGGGTCAGCGTGAGAGAGGAACAAAGACAGACATGTGAGGTAGAGAGAGCGGTAGAAAGCAATATTTTTGTGAAGTAATTAGACAGGAGGTGGACCCAATAAGCTCTCAAAAACAAATGCACTTCTCCAACAACCAACTCTGATTAGGTGAAGACTGGCACCCGGAACCTTTCCCTGCCAGTTGTAATAAAGTTTTAATATGAGCTGAACAGGGAGAGTCTGACAATCATCATTGTGCAGGAACGATTGCTTCTGCCCAACACCCTCCTCCCCTGCAGGAGAAATGCAGACACCCATCATGCTGGTCTTTAACACTCATCCAACGGGCACTCTGTGAATAACCAATATTGCAGCTGAAACCATCACTCGCAGCCAGCCCGCCATTTGTAATCATTCCTCCAGCCTTTTTCCATCCTCTTTCCATCATAAGTGAAGAATTTACGTGATCAGAACTTCGCTCTGAACTTGGGCAGAGTGGCTGTATAAAATAATGTGTTCGTGCTGCAGCTTAAATCCCTCAGCATTTCTGCCATCAACATAAACTGGAATAGATGAGAGCTCTTCCAACGATATGCTTCTTTAGTGCGAAAGTATAAGGTGTTTGCATCCTGTGCTAACGACAGAAGTACAAAGCTAATTGATATGGTGATGAGAGATATCACCGACTTCCTCAGGTTCTCCATCTCTGTGTCTTTGTGACTCTCTCCATTCCTCTGAACCAGGCGGAACAGTCTGTGGCTACACGAATCAGGACAAAGATAGCACTGCACACAGGGGTATGTCCAGGAAACACCCTCGGTAATAATGATCTTTGAATTACCACAGCATGATCCCAGTGCTAATGAACAGCAGATACCCTGCTGCCATAGCCAACAGGCAGCGCGTAATGCAGTTATAGAGGCCGTACTTTCGCCATGACAGAACCAAAATAACCGGGAAATAATCAGAAGTCACGAAGCAAACATTCTTCATGACTGCTGACCGGAAGATCTTCATATCTAACTGGGACAGGGGATTGACAGATGGCAAAAGGGTGCAATTTTTAAGGTGATTAACCAAGGTAAAAGGTTTGGAGGGGATTTGAGGAAAAGGCATTCACTCAGAGAGTGGTGTGGGTTTTGATACGTCAGTGCTTGGGAGGGTTATTGATGTAGGAAACCTCAAAACCTTTAACAACGAATTGGGAAGAGTCCAGATTTTATTTAGCCTTGATAGCACAAGCTTGATGGACAGACGGACCTCTTCAGTACAGTCGGATTCCACAATTCAAAGAATTATTTCTGTGAAGTAGGCTGGGAAGTGAAACATTTTTATAAAGGAAATAAATGAGTTATGAATACCATAATTATAAAAATTAATCAGAAATATCTGGCGAAACTCATCAGATATGGAAGCACCTATGGAGAGTGAAACAGAATTAATACAATCATTCTTCATCTGAAAACGTTCCTCTGAACATTTGTCAAAGAACTCAAAACATCAACTCGGTTTTCTTCTCGCGCAAGGCCCTATCATTGCAAACAAAGGACTGGGGTTGACTCTTAAAGGGAATTGAGAATCATAATATTGATGTTTATCTACAATGAACCATTTGTTCTACTGGTCTGAGAATGCTGGGCGAAATTAGAGTCTTAGAGATTTAGAGGAAGGAAACATTGTTCCAAGTCGTCCTTGCTGATCAGATATTCTGTAATAATAGCGTCCCATTTGTCCTCATCTCCATCAAACCCTTTCCTCCTCATTTACCCAACCGGTTGTGTTTGAAATGTTGCATTTGTACCACTCTCCATCGTTTCATCTGGCAGTTCATTCCATATATGCACCACACTTTGCATGGAAATTGTTTTCCGTTAGATACCTTTTAAATCTTTCCACTGTCACCCTCAACCTATGCTCCAGGCCTCTGGACTCCCCCACCCCAAAGGAAAGAACTTGCCTATTTATCCTATCTATGCCCCTCACGATTTTATAAACCTCTATATGATCACTCTTCAGCGTCTAAAGTTCCATTAAAAACAGACTCAGCCTATTCAACCTTTCTCTATTACTCAAACCCTCCAAACCTGGCAATATCCATGTAAATCTTTTATGAACCCTTTCATGTTTCACACCTCTCTTCTGATAGTAGGGAGACCAGAATTGCACAGAACTTTTCCAAAAGTGGCCTAACGAATGTCCTGTACAGCTACAAAATGAACTCATAACTCCTCTCATCAATGCTCTGAACAATAAAGGAGCACATTCGAAACGACCTCTTCATTATCCCAGCGTCCAAAGACTCCACTTTCAGGGAACTACAGAACTGCACTCCAAGGTTTCTTTGCTCAGTAAAATTCCCCAGGAGCTTACCTTAGTGTACAGGTCCTTCCCTGGTTTGCTGTTCCAAACTGCAGCACCTCACACTTACATAAAGTAATCTCCATCTGCATCTCCTCAGTCCATTGGCCCATCTGATCAAGATCCCGTTATACACGGACATAACTTACTTTGCTATCTGCTATATTTTACATTTTGGTTACATCTGCAAATTTACGAGCCATACCTCCCACATTCACATTTAAATCATTTATATAAATGACAAAAAGCAGTGATTCAGTTTCAACCCTTGTGGAACACCCCTGGTCACAGGCCTCCAGTCTGAAAAGCAACCCTCTACCACCACTCTCTGCCTTCTACATTCCAGCCCATCCTGTATCCAGATTGCGAGATCTCCCTCCATTCCATGTGGTCTGAACTTGCTAATCAGTGTACCATGAGGAACCTTGACAAACTCCTTACTGACGTCCATATAGATCACGTCCACCACTCGGCCATCATCAATCCTCTTCGTTACTTGTTCAAAAACTCAATCAAGTTAGTGAAACATGATTTCCCACGAGCAAAGCCATGTTGACAACCACTAATTAGTCATTGCCTATCCAAATACAGTGTACATATAAATCCTGTCAATCTGGATTTCCCTCCAACAACTTCCATACCACCAATTTCACGCTCGCCTGTATAACGTTTGCTGGGTTCTCCTTACAACGTTTCTTAAACAGTGGCGCACATGAGGCAACTTGCAGTTTTCCAGCACATCACCTATGACGATTGATGATCCAAGCATCTCAACAAGGGTCCAGCATTCACTCCCCTAGCTAACCACAGATCAAATCCTGGGGATTTATCAAACGTTATGCATTATTTCATAACCAGCTCATCCTGCCCTGTAATATGGACATTTTTTCAAGATGTCACAATCTATTTCCCCACATTCTATGCTTTCCAGGCCTTTCTCCACAGTAAACAATGATACAGAATGATCGTTTAGTATCTGCCCCATCTTCAGCAGTTCCACACATTGATTGCCTTGCTGATCTTTGAGCGGTCTTCTCTCCTGAAATCCCTTTTCGTCCTGAATGTATTTAAGAAATCGCCTTGGATTCTCCTTAACCCTATCTCCTTAACTCTATTTGCAAAAATTATCTTTTGTCCCGTATTTGCCGTCTGGATTTCCCTTTTAAGTATACTCCTACTGCCTTTGTACTCTTTGAACGATTCACTTGATCTCTGCTGTCGAAACTGATCTTATGCTTCCTTATGCCTGCCAACCTCTTCTTTCACCCGAACAGGAACATACTCTAAGATCTTGCCAAATGGCCATCCTCCAATTTAGAACTTTAACTTTTAGAACTGTTCTGTCATTTTCCTTCACTATTTTAAACGAAAAGAATGCAAGTTTCTGGTCCCAAAGTGTTGCCCCACCTACACCTCAGTCAACTGCCCTGCCTTGTTTGGCAAGAGTAGGTTAGATTTTGTAGGTTTTCTACTCGGTACATGCACACACTGAAACAGAAAATTTTGATTTTAACACGAAGCAAATTCATCTCCATCCCAGCCCTTAGAATTGTGGCAGTCCCAGTCTATATTTGGAAAGTTAAAATCCGCTTCCATGACCACACATTTATTCTTACAAATAACTGAGATCTCTTCACAAATTTGTTTCTCAAGTTCCCACTGACTGGTGGGGAGTCTATAGGGCAATCACACTAAGGTGAACAGCCCTTGCTTAATTCTCAGTTCCACACAAATATTCTTCCCTGTATGTATTCTCAGGAATATCCTCCTGAAGTAAAGCAGTAAAATTATCCATTATCAAAAAGCAAGTCCCGCCACCTTCTCTTGTGCACCTTTATTTCCTTCCTGCAGCACTTCTATCATGCAGCATGAAACTGCCAGTCCTGTCAATCCCTGAAAGCCATCTGTGTAATTGCTATGATATTCCAGTCCCATGCTCCGAACCATGACTGCAGATCACCTGTCTTCCCACTTCTGCATCTTGTACAGAAATGAATGCAATTTAATTTGGCAGTCCGCCCTCATTCTCTGCTTTGGGCAACCCTACACTGACTATTGGACTTGCACCTTTTCCCAGTTGTATCAGTCTCAGACTGATTTATTTCCTCATGATCGCCCTGGCACACCACCCCAGCCCCGCACCTCCACCATCCCCGCACTCCCCACTCCAACTTTACTAGTTTCAATATTCCTGAACATCACGAGCAAATCTCCCTGCAACTAAATTAGTTTTCTTTCAATTCAGGTGCAATATGTCCTTGTCATAGAGGTCACTTCTATTCCAAAAAATATTCCAATGATTCAAAAATGTGAACCCTTCTGCCTTGCACCAGCTCATCAGCCATGAATTCATCTGCTATATCTTCCTATTCCTATACTCACTAGCTCGTGACAACTAGAGTAATCCAGATATCACTACCCCCAGGACCTCCTTCCTGCCTGACTTCTTATATTCCCCCTTCAGAATTTCCTCCTTTATCCTTCCTATGTCGCGAGTTCTAATGTACACAAAGACCTCCTGCTGGTCGCACTCCCCTTTGAGAAAGTCTGCACACTCTCCGAGAAATCCTTGATCCTGGCACTCGTGAGGCAACAAGCAGACTTGTCCGCGGTAATGTCTTTCTCTGCCTCTGAGGAAAGAGCCCCTGGTCACAATAGATCACTTCGAACCTGACATAACCCTAATTACATTAGAACCAGCCTTTGTACCAGAAACTTGGCTGTCAGTGCTACATCACTCCCTACAATTTCCTAAACAGCATATAAGTTTAAAATACACATGGCCACAGTAGACTCCTGCGGTAACTATGCCCCTCTCCTGTCCTTCCTAGCGATAATTCAACTACTTGATCTTGTCGGCTTTTGTTCACTTGCTACTATAGCTTGCATCCATCAGACCACCGAGCTCCTGAAAATTGCTCATTGTCTCTGAATGCTTCTCCAACTGATCCATGCGATATGATCGGTTTTGCAACAAAGCACATTTACTGGAGTCATATCATCAGAACTTGGAAGCTCTCCCTCATCTCCCACATCCAACAGGTAGCGTACATCACTCCACTAAAGGCCATCTTCGCACCCTTATAATCTACACGCCCAGAAAATACCACAGCCTTACTGCTCTGAAAGACAATGCTCCCGGCTAATGCAGTGCCTAGACTTTATATTTTTACATTTTAATCAAGTGACAGTTCTCAATGAAGCCTATAACCAAAAAGAACTCACACTACTCAAATGGTAGATTTACACAAAAAAAAGAACTCAGCAACACAACATTTAAAAAACATAAATGTGCCTACTCCTGTGCTGTGAACTGTCACATACAGGCTCCTCCTTTATTTAAATTGTGTTGGGCTGACCTTTTTTTCCGTAAATTTCCAAAACAATGCAACAGCTCATAAAACAATAATTACTATTCACGGAATTTGCGGAAGTCAGCGCTGACACCTAAAATACCCCAAGTATTGGAGCATCTCTCACAGCCACAATCTTTTCCCGTCCTCGATTTAGGATTACCTCGAATCGTCTGGTCAGTATATTACAAAAGCATGAGTTGTTGCACTTGAGAAGATGTAATTGTCTGGCGGACATTGCTAACAGAGCTGAAAATAATTTGTTACATCATCAAAAGTGCAAACCACGATCTGACTCATCGCTGCGTTGATAAACTAAGGATCTGTTAACTTAATGAATCCCACACAGTTTGTTTTGGAAAATGATCAATTCCTTGTCAAGTTTAGCAACTGTTCTAATTTGGCTGACATTCAGTCAGCAAATAATGGAAAATGCAAATAGGGAGATGTAACGTTTTACTGTATTCTCTGCATTAGCTGACTCAAATCGTTTTGGAATATGCTTATTGATATTTAATGAATAAACTACACAATACAAAACAAGACAGGCAGATTACTGCTGCAATTAGTGAATTGAGCAGCTCTAATCCATTGTATAATATGATATGATTTTAAAAATGAGATCTCGTTGACTCTCTATTATGTTATATCATGTCAGAGGAAAATAAACTTTTAATTGATAATCCAATGAAGTGTTCATACCCGATACGTCAATTCTCCTGCTCATGGAAAACTGCCTGACTTGCTGTGCCTTTCCAGCATCACACTCTCGACTCTGATCTCCAGCATCTGCAGTTATCAATTTCTCCTCGGTAATGACCATTAGTTTGCACGAAGCCGCATTTGTGTGAGCCAGCCAGTGTCTCATGTAGTTCCATTGTTACAGATCTGGCAGGGGCTGAGGGAATTTGTTTTGCATTGGATCTGGTGCTGAGTGAGGCAGTAGTAACTTTGGGAGAGGTAATATGGAATTACATCTCATTGTGCATGCCTGATCAATGTCTGGGGCATATAAGCGATCTGGACGAATGTCGTGAGGGCACAATGTATTTGAAGAGTGGGGTGAGTTTATGAGTTCATCTGGAGTTAGCCTCGTGTTTAATAGCGTCACCTCTGTTCCAGCACAAGCTGATTAATTATAGAACACGCCAGATCCTCGTCAGAAATCCAACTTGATTCTGTTTTAATTTAACAAAGTGATCTCTTGTTGAAAGTAAACACACAACGCTGCAACTATTGTTTCCTCGTCAAAACAGAAGTTTATTGCAAAAGAAATGACGACACACTAGAATAAACCAAATTTCGTACCTATAACACAGTCAAAGGCAATGACACGCAGTATATTGCATAGCTCTCTTTAATCTCAAAACAATGTATCAATGAAACAAAAGGACACGATTTCTATCTATCTCCATAACACGACTCTCAGTGCCATTCCAAAGAAAACAATTCCCATAATGGGTGGCACGGTGGCAGCACTGCTGCCTCACAGCACCAGAGACACGGCTTCAATTCCCGCCTCAGCAACTGACTGTGTGGAGTTTGCACATTCTCCCCGTGTCTGCGTGGGTTTTCTCAGGGTGCTCCGGTTTCCTCCCACAATCCAGAAATGTGCAGGTTAGGTTGGTTGGCCATGCTAAATTACACTGGAGTCTTAGGTTAAATTCAATGCACGATAGCCATGTTCCGTGTAAGGCAAAGGATAGGAAGGACACAATTCGTGAACCATGGATGGCAGGAGAAATTGTACAATGCGCCAAGAGGAAAAGGGAAGAGTACAAAAAATCGAGACAGTTAAGAACAGAACGGGCCCTGGCGGAATATTGGAAGAGTAGGACAAGTCTTCAACAATCAACGGTATTAGGGGTCATGAAATAGCTTTAGCAAGCAGAATTAGGGACAATCCCAACGTATTTTATTCTTACATAAGAAGCAGGCAGGTAACTAGGGAAAGGATTGGTTCTTTAAAAGATAATGAAGGAAGGCTGCGTGCCAAACCTGAGAGAAAGGGTGAGATTCTGAATGATTGCTTTGCGTCAGTGTTCACTGAGGTGAGGAACATGATGAATCTTGAGATTACAGATAGAAGTTTGATTAGTCTGGATCACGTTGGCATAAGTAGGGCAGATGTGTTGGGTATGCTAGAGGTTATTAAGGTGGATAAATTCACAGAATCGGATGGGATCTATCCCACGGGAGGTGAGAGAGAAAATAGCTGGAGCCCTTACAGATATCTTTGGGGAAAAATTAAATACAGGTGAGGTGCTGGAGGACTGGAGGGTTGCTCATGTTGTCCCCCCGTACAAGAAGGGTAGTAGTACAGACCAGTAACTTCAGACTCGTGACCTTGACGTCGGTGATGGGGAAGTTACTGGAGAGGTTACTTAGAGGTAGGTTCCATTTATATTTAGAAAAGAATGAGTTATCAATGATCGGCAACATGGTTTTGTGCGGGGGAGATCCTGCTTTACCAACATAATAGAGTTCATTGAGGAAGTCACCAAGTTTTTAGATGAAGGGAGGGCTGCTGATATCATATAAATGGACTTTAGTAAGGCATTTTATAAGGTTCCCCATTGTAGACTAATGGAGAAAGTGAAGTCACATAGTGTGCAGGGTGTTCTAGCGAGGTGAGTAAAGAACTGGTTGAGCAACAGGAGACTGAGAGTAGGAGTTGAAGGGAGGTTTTCGAAATGAGAAACCTGACCAGTGATGTTCCTCAGGGGTCAGTATTACAGATTTGTAGATTACGTACAGTGTGGAAACAGACCCTTCAGCCCAACAAGTCCATACTGATCCTCCGAAGAGCAACGCACCCAGACCCATTACATTTACTGCTTCACCTAACAGGATGGGCAATTTAGCGTGGCCAATTCACCTGACCTGCACATTTTTGGACTGTGGGAGGAAACCGGAGCACCAGGAGAAAACCCACGCAGACACGGCGAGAATGTACAAACTCCACACAGACTGAGGCAGGATTATGAACCCGGGTCACTGGTGCTATGAGTCAACAGTGCTAACCACTGTCCCCACTGTTCTTTGTAATATACATAAATAATCTAGAAGAGGGCATTGTTGCTATGATCAGCAAGTTTACAGGTGATACAAAGATTGGTGGAGGAGCAGATATCATAAGGGACTGTCAAAAAATAAGGAGGATATAGATAGACTGGAGAGTTGGGCAGAAAAGTGGCAGTTGGCTTTCAATCCAGACATATGTGAGGTGATGCATTTAGGTAAGTGTAATTCTAGAGTGAATGATACAACGATTGGAAGAGCCTTGCGAAAAGTTGATGGACAGAGAAATCTGGGAGTCCAGGTCCATTGTATGCTGCAGAGTTGCATCGAGTGGTCAAGAAGACATATGGGGGACTGGGCCAATGGTCGGATACTTGGTGGTGTGGTTGAGCAGAGGGATCTTGGTGTCCATGTACACAGATCTCTGAAAGTTGCATCGTAGGTAAACAGTGCTGTGAAGAAGGCATATGGTGTACTGGCTTTTATTGGTAGAGGAATTGAGTGACGGAGTCCTGAGGTCATGTTGCAGTTGGAGAAGACTCTGGTGCGGCCGCATCTGGAGTATTGTGTGCAGTTTTGGTCGCCATACTATGGGAAGGATCTGGAGGCACTGGACGGGTGCGGAGAAGGTTTACCAGGATATCGCCTGGTATGGTTGGAAGATCGTATGAGGAAAGGCTGAGGCACTTGGGGCTGTTTTCATTGGAGAAAAGAAGGTTTAGGCGTGACTTGATAGAGGTGTACAAGATGATTAGGTGTTTAGATAGGGTTGAACATGCGAACCTTTTTCCACGTATGGAGTCAGCTATTACCAGAGGGCATAGCTTGAAATTAAGGGGTGGTAGGTATTAGAGCCAGACTTGGTACCAGAAACGTGGCTGTTAGTGTTGCATTCCCCTCACAGTCTATCACCGCTATGTTTTTCACAAGAGCACAGTTGTTTAAAATGGGTGTAGTCACCGGAGACTCCTGCACTACACACCTTCCTCTCCTACCTTTCGTGGTGGATTCCCATCAAACTGATTGTATCTGTGGTTATTCTCTCTTCCGATAAGTGCTATTCATCACACCCCGACCTCCAAAAAATTCCTCATTACCTCAAGCTGCTGCTCCAATCCAATCCATGCGATCTGATGGGATTCACAACCAAACATACTTACTGTAGATCCTAATCATCGGTAACATCGAAGCTGTCAAGAAAATCCCACATCCGACAGGAAGATTATATTACTCTACTAAAGGCCACCACTGTGGCTGAGCAACCTGCGGACCCAGAAAATATCACTGTCTTACTGCGCTAAAAGGCACAGCTCCAGGCTAACGTTTTGCCTATGCTTTTTACTTTCATATTTTCGTCAAGAGACAGACCTCAATAAAACATAAAACCAAAACGAACTCACTCGACTCACTTTGGTACATTTTCACAAAAAAAAATGTCAGCAAGATTACAAGTAAAAGCCTGTGCCATGAATTCGCCCACACAGGTTCCTCCAAGGTCAGTAGCAATTTTCGTTTTGTTGCGTTTTCGTAGATGCACTCTGATCCCCAGAAATACATGAACTTAAAAAGCAAAGGCAGATTCACTGCAATGGCAAAAGTGAGGACTGGAGATAATGGAGGTTTAGAGTCGAGTGTGCGGTGTTGGAATGCGCAGCACGTCAGGCAGCATCTGAGAAGCAGAAAAATCGACGTTTCGGACATTCCTGATGAAGGGGATTTTGCCCAAAACTTCTATTTTCCTGCTTCTCGGATGTTGTCTGACATGCTGTCCATTTTCAGCACTCCACTGCTGTGTCAGTCAGCACTGTAGGTGTCTCTGTCTCTCTCTTTCGCTGGCCATGTGATCTCTAGCTTTGTCTTTCTCCCTCCTTTTTAAATTAACGTTTCTTTGGTCTTTCTTTTCCACAAATTTCGATAACAATGCAATAGCTTATAAAATAATAATTACTTTTCCTGGAGTTAATGGAAATCAGCTCTGCCATCGAAGATCCCCCAAAAAAGGAGCAGCTCTTAAGGCTGCAATCTTTGCCCGTCCCCATATAGAATTACCTAGAATTGGCTGGTCACTACAATTCAAAAATCATGAGTTGTTGCACTGGAGAAGACGTTATTATTTGACGGCTCATGCTCACAAATCTGAGAAAGGTTTGTTTTATCATTAAAGGCACAAACCCCGATAGAAGCCCCGTCTCTGTGAGGATAAACTGAGGAATTGTAAACTCACTGAATCCCTCATACTTTGTTTTGGGAAGTGAACAATTCCTTGTCATGTTTAACAAATGTTGTAATTTTTTTTGTACACTCAGTCACCAAATAATGCAAAATGCAAATCGAGAACTGTGACTTTTTGACACATTCTCTGCGTTATCTGACTCAAATTGATTGGGGCTGTGCTTGTTGATATTTTTTGAATAAACGACATAATGCAAAAGAAAACAGGAAATTCAGTGCTGCAATTGCAGAGTGTGACAGATCTAATCCTTTGTATAATGAAAATATAATATGGTAAAAATTCAGTCTCTATGACTTCTATTGTGTTTTGATTACGTCAGGGATAATTAACATTTGAAGTGATAATCCAAATACTCAGCATTTCATAAAGAGTACAAGATTTCACAGTACTCCTTTAAAAAAAAATAGTTTTTTTCATGAGAGTAACTAAGCAAGGTAAGCAATACTAACCTCATGATTATTAAATCCTGAAGTTCCAAACTTAGTTACTCTTATTCCTCCCCATGATGAAATCACTTTATGCGCTGCAAAAATTATGAAGCAACAAAAACTTCTTCAGTGAACAACTGGAAGGGCGCCGCGGTGTACTGAAATTCACCATGTCCCAGTGGTGGAAACTGACAACACAGAAACAGGCTATTTCAGGCACCAAGCGAATTCACTTTCACACTCCTCAGTCTTTCTGCAATCTCACAGAAATGCTCGGAAGTTATGGCACTGCAAGACGTCATTCATGTCTGCATCAACTGAATAAACTAGCTACCTGCTCTGATACAACTTTCCAGCATATTTTCCACATTGTCGAAGGGTTGCACACTTTACATGCAGATCCAAGTTCCCTTTGAATGAGTTAAGGTTTGACACATCAAGCCACCATCAAAACTGGGAAGTGAATTCCAGTTGCATCATCATCTTCTAAATGAAATGATAGGCCTAAATTTTCTTGATAATCCTCCCATTAATTTTTCTCACTCTATGTCTCCTGGTAAATGGTCCTGCATTCTGGGAGACAAGTCTACATCCAAGACCCTGCTTATTTTGCACATCTCAATGACGTCAAATCTCATTCACATCTGTTTCGTTAAAATCCATCTTTCCTCAATGCTGCAGTAATTTCCACGTACTAACGCCATTCTTGTTAATCTCTTCTTTACTCTCCACAGTGCAATTCTATCTTCGCTGCTCGGTGATGACCAGTACTGTGCACAAACCCACAGCTGGAAGCCACCCGGTGTCTCATGTAGTTCCAGTATTACAGGTCTGGTGGTGGGGAGGGAGGGAATTTGTTTTGCGTTGGCTGTGGTGCACAGTGAGAAAGGAGTAAGTTTGGGAGGAGTAATATTGAATTACATCTCAGTGTGGATATCTGATCAGGATCTGGGACATATAATAGACTTGAATGGATATAGTAGGGCCCAATCTATTTGACGTGTGAGGGTAGTTTATCAGTTCCTCCGGAGTAAGTCTAAGTGTTAAATCGTCTAACGACTGTTCTAACACCAGCTGATTAATTAAAGATCAATCAGATCGTCGAAGAAATCCAGCGTGATGGATCATAACTTTATTTGTTTTGATTTAATAAAGTGATCACTTGCTGAATTATAAACGCACAATGCTGCACATATTGGTTCCACAAGAAAACAGAGATTTATTTCAAAAGAAGTGACGATAAAATAGAATGAGAATCTAGATTAAATTGGTGCTGGAAAATCACAGCAGGTGCTTCATCAGGGCTTTTGCCTGAAACGTCGATATTCCTGCTTCTCGGATGCTGCCTGACCTGCTGTGCTTTTCCAGAACCACTCTAATCTAGACTCTGCTTTCCAGTATCTGCAGTCCTTGTTTTTACCCCGATAAAACACAATAAACCAAACTACGTACTTGTTCTGCAGATTCAAAGGCAATGAACACAGAGGAAATGTATAACTCTCATTAACCCCAAACCAATAGAAAAATGAAGCAAAAGGACATGACTTTTATATATTATGTAAAACACGACTCCCAGTGTCGTTACAAAGAAACAATCCTCACATAATATTCACATCAGAATCCATTTATATAACAATTGGTTAAATGCTTGTGATTGTCACTTGTAAACTGGAACTGCAATGGATTTCTTCATGGAGCTACCACACAACTGAGTGTCAAAGTACTCAGCTTTAAACCATCGCTACAGTGATTATTCTTGTCCCAACACTTCGACCTGGGACCAACACAACATTTTCATTCGAAGGCAATGGAATTTACTGAAGCCCTCATTTCCTTCGCATGAGCATAGAGCTACACATCCAATCCTTTCCAGGTCTGACTGGAACTAAAATAAATGACAAAAATGATATCAGTGAAAGCAAATCTTTCTCAGTTAAGTGTTTCTTCCTCCATCGCTTATTCCAGAACTCTTCAACAAATCTTACAGTCTCCATTAACACCATGCTGGTTTGTAATCATCAAAAATAAACACAGGTTCACTAATGCACAAAGCCATTTAGCCGAAAGCCAAACCTCAAACGCAATTTTTAAAACAAATTTATGTTATTGCAGACATAACTTCAACTTCAGATGCACAGAGAAGCCTACTGCTTGTTCACTCAACAAACAAGAACAACATGCAAATTAACTGATTTTGCAAACTCTACATAAAAATACCACGGCTTATATTTTTGCGAAGTGATTCAGTTTATTAATTCCACCGAAAATCTTTATAGTCGTCGACTAAAATGGAGATTTCTGGATGGTTCCCAGAAGAGAGGAATAGTTTTCCAGGCAATTCCTGTGGAATCTGCGATGATGTGGATTCCACGCAGTGCCTGTAATCTGAGACGAAATTACTGATTGTCTGCTACTGTGTGACCTTTGGGCACAATATGGCCAGGTATCATTGCCAGTGGCAGAAGAAACCCGCAGAGAATCCTCAAACAGATTCACACAAATTCATAGGTGCAAGGCACTTACCAGGAATTGTTACAAACGGAAGGGTCGTGAGAAATATTTTCCTCACAACATAAAGTGAAAACGTCATTTTCTTCCTCAATCACTTTGTGATGTCAATTTCACTGTACTCAATGCCGTGGTGATATAATCTCAAAGCCTTTCATTTATGTCTGCTGGCATCGTCTAGGGGACTGTTACATTAAAATATGGTTCAATCAATTTATTTACAAACTTGAACAAACAGGTGACAGCGGTGAGTTAACTCTCAGTTGTCACAGAGCATTTTTAGAACTGATGTTTATTGGATGATGCAAATCTCAAATCGTCGAGAGGAAACATTGGAAAATGCATGTTGATGAAAATCATAGAATCCTTACAATGTGGAAGTAGACCAATGGGCCCATCTAGTCCACACCGACCCTGAAAAGTCTATCTCACCCAGACCCACCCACTGTCCCTGTCAGGCAGCAGAGCTAAGTACTGAGCTACTGTGCCAACCTGTCCACCAGCATTGACACCCCAACACCATCTCTCGAACACTGAAAACTCATTTTACTTCAGTGTCATCCATCCCTTGCCTTTGACCATTTGGAAATTTAAATTCCAGTTGTTGAGCGTCTCTCTCTGAGAAATGTTCTCCTCAACACTGGCATATGGCTTCCCTGGTTATCAGCGGCTGCTTTGTAAAAGGATGATAGTTGGTTAATGGAGACGACACATTGTATGTTTTAATAAATCAAACATCGTGATCGAATTCCTCTCCCTCCACAGGAACAGCGTCTGAAACTAATATAACGTTTCCTGTGCAGGCAATAATTGAAATCAATAAAATAATCACTGAAAATTGCCCTCAAAGGCGATGCAAACTCCAATCAATACAGATCCTTCTACTGGGATACGAATGTCCTGGACATTTTGCAGAGCTGACTCTGAGACACACCTGACCTATGCAGAAGCACATGGGCATGAGTCATTATCTCTTCCCTGCAGTGTACTGAGCAGGTATAGAGAAGAAACTTCAAACATCTGACTAATGGTAGATTTGCGCACTTAAGGATGAAGAAATTTCAAATTCTGGAAATGTTTGAGAAGTAGTAAATGTTATCAATGAGCCCTGCAGTGATGGGGAAATGGGAATTGCTGTGAGGACTGATAAAGTACAAAAAACAGAGAGCAGGAATAAATCTGTCATATTCATGTTCTCCGGCTGATATTAGTGAGTACCACAATTATCATTCCTCGTGCCATTTATGATCTGTATCCATGACTGAGGTGATAGGATCATGTGTAACGTTGGTGATCACACAATGTTAGGTGAACAGTAAAGGAGGAGAGAGGAAGAATGAAAAAGGAAGGACAGCTTCAGTGAGTGATTGAGCACAAAAATAGTCTGTGCAATTTAATGTCGAGAAATGTGAACAAATCTTCAACCATTTCAATATTGGAAAGATTTCAGGCCACCAGTAACTTTTCGATGCTCACTCCAGTCGTAAATCAAAAGTCTACAGGAATCCTTTCGTTCCATTCACTGCCAGTAGTTTCTATTATTCTCTTGAAAACTTTACTGTCCTCACACCCTGCTAAATTTGAGGAATTCCACCCCGGGTTTCCATCATTTTGGTCCCTCATATTGATCCCTTTCAGTTCAGTTACCATTCTGATCAAATGATGCTGCGCTCAAACAGACATGGACGCAAAACATGGTTTATATTTTTCGTTTTTTCCCCACTTATAAAGTCAGTTTGGTTCTGTGTTAACATCAAGTTGCAGCAGGGTTCAAAGGTAAATTGATTGACTTTTTCAGAATCATCCGTCCTGACCCGACAGTGTCCAGGAATATCTATTGTTTGAAAAGTGCCGAGAGTCGAGAATATCACAAAACATCTTCAGCACATTTTTGAGGTGTGGTTGACTGTGAGTGTGACAGGGAAGTGTGGAAAATGAGGAGCTCCTGATCCACATTTGCGCCAACCCTTCAGAATCTTGCATCCTGCCATTAATCACATTTTATTTACAAAGCAAGAGCCTTTGATGGAAGCCTGTCACTGACTCAGGTACTAGGCATCTCAGTATTCCTGACATTTACCCTTCAGAATCAGCCTGGTCTCCCTGACTGACACAGAATATTGGCTACAGTCAGAGATTTCATATCCAGTATAATCCAGCTACTCCATCTCATGGCAATCATTACCAGGGTGAAAAAAACAATGAGTTTCTGAAAGTGCGGATTAACAATCGGGCAAGAAATTAAAATGCTGATCCATGGGTGACTCCGAGTGCTCATTAAGCCGAAGAAGGTGTGGCTGGAAACACTGGTTCCATGAGGAAGGGCTTTGGGCATCTCAGTCATTGGAAATGTTTCGCAGGCTGGGGCGACCTGAATGCATTGTGATTGTTTTGTTTTAATTGGATGGGGATTGCAACCCAGCTCGGGAGATATACGGCTGTTGTTAGAGAATATTTAATCAGACCTGTCAGAGGATTGGGAATCTGAGATCAAACGCATTTAGTAGGGAAATGAAGCTGGTCATTATAAGTAGACAATCTGTGAGTGAAAGAGAAAAGCAGCAGAATCACAATCTGGATCTGTTAAGATGTTGTGCATCTGAATTCTGGTCTCCAGGATCAAACTTCCATCCCCGAACTCACATTTCTCGGGACAGAGTTATTTCCAGCACGTTTCTTTTTCATTTTCGGGAGAAGCTCAATAACATAGTTACTATCGAAAGATTTTTTTGATTTTATTTTGTCTTTATGATGATGTGTGAGATATTTGTTCTGAAATAGACTGCAAGTATACATCAATATTATGAACAGTTCACTACCACCCAAGAACCTAAAGCCAGAATGCACATTGGAAGGACTAATTTATTACATCTCACAGCATTGGATTGAAACAGGAGCACAGATGTTAGCATGCAGCAATCTGTTATATATTTCCACAAATTACGAAAACAATGAGATAAAATTATGTCACAATATTGTTGTATTTGGAAGAATGCCCATAAAATGCTCAAATTGTTTATTAAGTTGGAGAACGAAGAAATGGAGTATGAACCTCAGAGCTCTGAAGCTAACAATAAAGAACAACAAGGAATTGATGCCTAAATGGTCAACCGTGGACTCAGTTTTCTATGGATAGGGAATGGCTAAAGAGTATGAAACATCTTAATGAATCACAACACTAATTCAGTCACCTCTCGGACAATGAACAAACAGGATAGGTGACAATGGGTGGGGCTGCCTGATTCCACGGCTGTTCAGGAAACTTTCTGATTCCCACCCATTTACTCAGACTGCACGAACGCGGTTGATGCAGAGCATTGGCATCCAATTGCAGGTCTCGTCACAAAAGCCAATTTTGGAGAGTACATCCCACCTGTTGGTATGCAATTTCTTGTAAATGGCATTTTCCTCGTCCAGGCTGGTAAGGCAGGTTGCCAACCTCGCTGTTTCACACATAGACATTTACATCGCTGAGGAGTGCGAGACTCTGAGAGATAGTTCTGCCAAGTACACCACAGGCTTTGTCGGGGTGAATCATTGATCCTGAAGCAGACCTGACCTAGTTGATGATAATCTCAGACAGGATTCTGTCAATTGCTTTTTGCAATGAAACCGGTCGTCAGTCCTCCCTGTGCACCTTCTAATTTGAGATGAGAGGGATGGTAACTTTCCTGTTCGATTCAGACAGGTTACCTGTTCGAAGCATACAGTTATCCACTTCCAGCAGATCTAGGCCAATCAAGTGCCACAGAGGTGAAAACAACTCAGGTGGGCAGCCATCACTTCTGGAAGTTGTACTCATTCTTAAGGACTTGAGGGTGTTGGGCAGCTTCTACAGAGGTAACGGCTGGTCCAGACTCTCCCGTGTGCTGTTGTCTAAGACCTCTGTGGTACAGGACAGGAACAACTGTGCGGCTGGGCTGTCTGCGCACTTCATATCATATCGACTGGCAAAAAGGGATTTGCTGATCTTCAGAATGTTCTTCCTGGTGGTCGTGGTGTCAGTAGAAAACCTTTTAATCCAGATTGATCGGACGATTCCCCCCAAGGCCTGGCTCCACAAACAGACAAAGATTGTTTGGTGTGTGCTTTTCCCCACAAGCTGTACCAAAGGCCACAAGTTACTCTCAGCAAACAGTTCCCAATTCAGAGGTCGAAGCCCATTTCATTACAAAAATGCAAAACACAAAAAGTCAGTGAGGGGCCTATCACATCTGCTCCCCATCATTTCTGTTCTAGTGTTCATCTTCTCCTTTGTGAAGTACCTGTGGGTGTATGAACAGCAAGAGTTTGGAGGGACATGGGTCAAATGAGACAATTTCGGGTATCTGATCGACATAGATGAGTTTGATTTGATTCAATTTGATTGCTTTATTGTGACGTGTACAGAAATGCACTGAAAACTTTGTGTATGAGCAGTCCAGGGAGATCACACGAGGCAACGATGTGCAGAACAAAAGCTTTTGACAGAGTCATACAGGTTATATTGCGCAGGGCGTACAACACAGGTCAGCTTTAGAAAAATCAGCATTAATTGAGTCAAGAGAGTCCATTCAATAGTCTGATAACGTCTGAGCAGAAGCTGTTTCTGAACCTGTTTGTGTATGGTCAGGTTTCTGTACCTTTTGCCTGATAGAAGAATTTGTTGGGTATCATTACCGAGGCGGCAGGGGTCTAATGGAGGCCATCGATGGAAGTATGGCTCACGTGATGGCCTGGGTTGTCAGGATGTCTGACTGGGATGAAGTCGAAGATTTATGCAGATAATGAATTGGTTGAATGATCATCAATTTCTGTTTGTGTTTCTGATATACAGAGTCTGCAGTTCCTTTGGTTTTGTTCAGCCCCTTCTTTAGCTTGTTGCACAGGAGGAGGTCATTCAGAAGTTGGAGGCAATGGCCCAGTGGAATTATCACTGGACTGTCAATCCACAGACCCAGGTAATGTTCTGCGGACACCGACACAGCAGATGGCGTTATTTGAATTCAATAAAAGTCTGAAATTAACTAGGCTCATGATGACCGGTCCAGAGAGGGGAACTGCCATCCTTTCCAGTTCACTACGACGTGTGACTCCAGACGCATAACAATGTGGTTGACACTGACCTGCCCTTTCGGCAATTCTGGATGGGTGATAAATGCTGATGCAAGCCAGCGACGCCCGAATACCTGAATGAAGAAAAACAAAGCCCCTTCTGGAACCTGTAACAGAGGAATGGAGGAGGCAATTCCACCCATTTTTTAAATTGGAAAGGGGACCAGCAGAAGGCCATTCATCCCCTCTCAAGTGGGTAAGAACTGTCGATGGGCATTACATCAGCCCACACTGTTCGACTTGAAAAAACAACAAGGCACGCGGGAAAGGGTAGGTGTGAGGAGAGGGAATTTGTGCGACGTCCAATTACAATTGCATTGGGAATGAGGAAAAGTCGTTGAGATGGAAAGAAGTGATCCTTGAAGGCAATGCAACAGGGATAAACTAATTTTGTCAATGGACAGAGTGTGAACAACGCTCATTATTGAATTTGCAGGGATGAGACCATTTGTTGATTGCTTACAGGAAGGCAGTGCTCCTCCCCCCAACACTGACTGAAGGTGGAACTCATCTCCTTTATTCTGCATGTTATCCTTTCTGTCGTCCCCAGTATTTAATCATCAATATTATCCTGTAGGTAAAAACAATGACTGCAGATGCTGAAAACCAAATACTGGATTTGTGGTGCTGGAAGAGCACAGCAGTTCAGGAAGCATTCAACGAGCAGCGAAATCGACGTTTCGGGCAAAAGCCCTTCATCAGGAATAAATGCAGTGAGCCTGAAGCATGGAGAGATAAGCTAGAGGAGGGTGGGGTGGGGAGAGAGTAGCATAGAGTACAATGGTTTAGTGGGGGAGGAGATGAAGGTGATAGGTCAAGGAGGAGAGGGTGGAGTGGAGAGGTGGAAAAGAAGATAGGCAGGTCGGACAAGTCAATGGGACAGTAACTGAGCTGGAAGTTTGAAACTAGGATGAGGTGGGGGAAGGGGAAATGAGGAAGCTGTTGAAGTCCACATTGATGCCCTGGGGTTGAAGTGGTCTGAGGCGGAACGTGAGGCGTTCTTCCTCCAGGCGTCTGGTGGTGAGGGAGTGGCGGTGAAGGAGGCCCAGGACCTCCATGTCCTCGGCAGAGTGGGAGGGGGAGTTGAAATGTTGGGCCACGGGGCGGTTTGGTTGATTGGTGCGGGTGCCTCAGAGATGTTCCCGAAAGCGCTCTGCTCGGAGGCGCCCAGTCTCCCCAATGTAGAGGAGACCACATCGGGAGCAACGGATTCAATAAATGATATTGTTGGATGTGCTGGTGAAACTTTGATGGATGTGGAAGGCTCCTGTAGGGCCTTGGATAGAGGTGAGGGAGGAGGTGTGGGCACAGGTTTTACATTTCCTGCGGTGGCAGGGGAAAGGGCAAGAATGGGAGGGTGGGTCGTAGTGGGGTGTGGATCTGACCAGGTAGTCACGGAGGGAACGGTCTTTGCGGAAGGCGGAAAGGGGTGGGGAGGGAAATATATCCCTGGTGGTGGGGTCTTTGTGGAGGTGGCGGAAATGTCGGTGGATGATTTGGTTGATGCGAAGGTTTGTAGGGTGGAAGGTGAGCACCAGGGACGTTCTGTCCTTGTTACGGTTGGAGGGGTGGGGTCTGAGTGCGGAGGTGCGGGATGTGGACGAGATGCGTTGGAGGGCATCTTTAACCACGTGGGAAGGGAAATTGCGGTCTGTAAAGAAGGAGGCCATCTGGTGTGTCCTATGGTGGATCTGGTCCTCCTGGGAGCAAATACGGTGGAGGCGGAGAAATTGGGAATACGGGATGGCATTTTTGCAAGAGATAGGGTGGGAAGAGGTGTAATCCAGGTAGCTATGGGAGTCTTTACCTCTTCCCACCCTATCTCTTGCAAAAATGCCATCCCGTATTCCCAATTTCTCCGCCTCCGCCGTATCTGCTCCCTGGAGGACCAGTTCCACCATAGGACACACCAGATGGCATCCTTCTTTAGAGATCGCAATTTCCCTTCCCACGTGGTTAAAGATGCCCTCCAACGCATCTCGTCCACATCCCGCACCTCCACCCTCAGACCCCACCCCTCCAACTGTAACAAGGACAGAACGCCCCTGGTGCTCACCTTCCACCCTACACACCTTCGCATCAACCAAATCATCCACCGACATTTCCGCCACCTCCACAAAGACCCCACCACCAAGGATATATTTCCCTCCCCACCCCTTTCCGCCTTCAACAAAGACCGTTCCCTCCGTAACCACCTGGTCAGGTCCGCACCCCACTACGACCCACCCTCCCATTCTTGCCCTTTCCCCTGCCACCGCAGGAACTGTAAAACCTGTGCCCACACCTCCTCCCTCACCTCTATCCAATGCCCTACAGGAGCCTTCCACATCCATCAAAGTTTCACCAGCACATCCACCAATATCATTGATTGAATCCGTTGCTCCCGATGTGGTCTCCTCTACATTGGGGAGACTGGGCGCCTCCAAGCAGAGCGCTTTCGGGAACATCTCTGAGGCACCCGCACCAATCAACCAAACCGCCCCGTGGCCCAACATTTCAACTCCCCCTCCCACTCTGCCGAGGACATGGAGGTCCTGGGCCTCCTTCACCGCCGCTCCCTCACCACCAGACGCCTGGAGGAAGAACGCCTCACGTTCCGCCTCAGACCACTTCAACCCCAGGGCATCAATGTGGACTTCAACAGCTTCCTTCTTTCCCCTTCCCCCACCTCATCCGAGTTTCAAACTTCCAGCTCAGTTACTGTCTCCTTGACTTGCCAGACCTGCCTATCTTCTCTTCCAACTATCCACTCCACCCTCTCCTCCTTGACCTATCACCTTCATCTCATCCCCCACTCAACCATTGTACTCTATGCTACTCTCTCCCCACCCCCACCCTCCTCTAGCTTATCTCTCTATGCTTCAGGCTCACTGCCTTTATTCCTGATGAAGGGCTTTTGCCCGAAACGTCGATTTCGCTGCTCGTTGAATGCTTCCTGAACTGCTGTGCTCTTCCAGCACCACTAATCTGTTCACTGCCTTGTATTTACGCCTTTCCCTATTTGTCTGGATTTAGCCTTGACAATGATTCTTTGCACTATACGATCATTATCTGCATTTGATCTTCTCTATTTCCTTGTGTTACCCATCGCTCCTCCTTTGTATTCAGCCCTCGATGTTACTCTCTGTTTAACCCTGTCCCTAATACTTTCCGTTGAGGTTGGTAAGAATTACTCTCCATTGCACCAGATCTATGTAAACAGGACACAAGATAATCATTAACTTCCACTCTGTATTCATCTTACTCCGTATTACTCTCTAATTATCCATCTCTCTATTACTCTTCATTTAAGCCTCTCCACTTGAGGATCTGAAACCTGAATTCAGGCTGAGGTAACTAGCTGTTGTCAGGAAGAATGACTTAATACATATCCTTACGAACATAGGTGTAATTAAAATGGCTTCACAACACACATAACATAACAATGGCTTCTAGGCTGCAAATTAACAATTCTGCTTAAAGCTGCATAAAATGGCTTTTAACCCACTAAAGCTGCATAATTGACTTGCCCACAATCTGTCTCAACAAAGATTAATAGACAATGCTTCCTTTGCAGCATAGAAATAACTAGACCAGTTACTGGCCATCCGAACTGACCTTGAAGTGCAGGGCAAAAACTCAGTGCGTGAGATAAGAATGGTTGAAGTTTTGAGAAATAAAGTTGGTTCCCAGGAAATATCATTGGGTTAAGTTGCTGTCAATATATCCATTTCATTAAATTGATCGGGATTTGTTTCAATGACCTGTACGATTGTCGCCTGTACCTCTCTTTAAGAAAAGTGTTAAAATGTCTTCGTTTGAAGCCAGTTCCTCTCAGCAACACAGGAATTTTTAACCTCTGTGTCTCTGGATGATCTGTGCTCAGCCGTGAGGAAACAAAATGTGAAGTCATCAAGTACCAAACCGATTGCCTGTATTTGTTGACTGATGGCGGAACAGACATACCACCACACACCCCCGCCCCGGCACTGGCACCAGGGACCCAGATCTTCGTCTGCTGCTGTGACTCGGACTCGGAATGGATGGATTTCGGTCAGCAGTTGACTTCAGAGGATTCAGCAACCCAGACGTGAGTATTTTTACCCGTTTGGTTTCCTTCTCATTCATGTCGTGGTTAACCCGACACCTCGCTGCTTAACATCTCAGTCCAGCCGGACTGGAAGAAATGTGTCTGGAACCCCAGGGAATCGGGGAGTCCAGGATGTCGGGGACTCCCACTAACAGGTCGGGGACCTGTGCGTAGAGTGGGCCACTCTCAAAAGGGATGGGTCGGGGCACCCCAGGGAGTCGGGGGATCCCACTAACAGGTCGGGGACCCTCAGGTAGAGTCGGGGACTCAGAATAAGTCGGATTGGTGTTGTTTAAGAATGTCGAGAAAGTTCCGCAGAAATCATTTTTCTTGTTCATTGTCGGGTTGTTGATTAGTGAAAGTTTTAGGTCGAGGTTATCTTCTCTGTTTTATCTGTTCAGCTTGACTTGTCCTGCTTTGCTGCTTTGTCTTGTTTGTCCACTGTGGTTTTATTCTGTTTGTTTGGCTGTTGGTTCTTTGGTTATGGAATATAGAAGGTGGTTGCTGCTTTTGTTGCATTAAAGAAAATAAAGCTGGCCAGTGATAAAATTCTCGCATACTTGATTAAGCAGCTGTGTGCCGCAGCCAGGATTTATTATACTAGTGTGTGCGTGTCAGTGTGTGTGTGAGAGAGAGAGAGACTCAGTTGATTCTGCATCATTTGACATCAATACAAACTTGCTCTCAAATTCTCCATGATTCCATGCTTCTGTCAAAGATCATTTTCACCACTCTCACCCCAACGTGTAGTACTAATGAAAGAATTGACCGAATGAAGTATAGCAGTAGCAATACGTCTGGGCCTCTGGTGCATAATCATTCTGTTCAAGGATGAGAGCAGGACTCTGCTCAATTTTATGTTTATCTAAACCTAACATGGAGTAAAATCACTTCAGACTTTAACATTTGCTCTTTGAGTGGAGGAATTGCATGAACCTTATTTAATTTCGTTACGTTTTGTAAAACTGGAAGATCCAAGGTATCCCAAATAAACAGCACAGTTTTCAGAAAATGATACTAGCAGATTTGATTTTTGTTTCAGACTCGTTGTTTGCAATTAATTTTAAGTTTGCCGTGTTTCATTGGTGATTATGGTGTGCCAGTCATAACTTTATTTGATATCAATTCCCCTTCCTTAATGACAATTGAAGTTTCAGTTCAACATTAAGTTGCGATAAATCATGTAACAAAATTAACATCCTATTCTTAATACCTGCGTCGTTGGATTCGGCCATTATTCGAGCATTAGAATTTTTTTTGTTATCATGTGAGTAGACAAGAACTTCTAATGCAGCAGCGGTCAATTCACGGCCAATAGCATTGTAAATGAACAATGACTGGTCAGGACTATTTAAGGAACCTAATCTGGGATTGAAATTGAAGGACTAGAACCAGGTAATTATAATGGATTTCAGAGTTGGAAATTGTATACATTTTACATTTTAAATATTGAACACTGAATAAATGAATTTCCACCATATATTAATGACTTATAAAATGTCTTAATCATCTGTTCAACTTTCAGCTCTAAATTACAGATAATGATTATTTTATTTACTATTATTTTGTAATTAATTTTATCAGCCCCGAATCACAAGCGCAGAATTAATTGTCATGATCACTTGGTCTTGTTCATTTACACATTATTAGTGACCTATCTCATTGCCTATTGGTTAATTTGAAGAATGGCTGCATTAATTTGATTTTAACTGAAGAATATAAAAATACTTTACTGGCCAGTTGAGTGGAATTTGCATGTGATTGGGGATTAATGTATTTATAGCAAATGGGACTCCCAAAAGATGGGAGGTGTTGTGAATGGGTAGATGGGGAAATAAAAGGGATATGAGAAAAATGTAAGGCTACTAGGCTGAGGAATATACAAACAGGGTTAAGCAAAAACGCTATAAATCAAGAACTTAGATTCTACTCGGAATCCCGAGCCTATTTGAAAATGGGGATTTTGTTCTTGGATACCCTTGGGAAAGGAGAGAATGGTTTATACTCTCTTACAATGGACACGCCGCGGCCTCTAAGCTCGATGGAAGGGACCCCTACTGCTGATAAGGTCACAGGGCTACTCCATCATTGCACGCTCATCAGACGACCCCCATGCAAGGGGGGTGATGATGAAGATCGAACTTACCCTATTATATGGACTCATCCTCGTCGGCATTGGTGCTCAAGAACGGACGGTTTACCCGTCCGAGCTTTTGCAACCGGAGACTGTGTCTTTTTGTGCCGAGAGACTGATTCTTTCGATGAATGGAAAGTTACCAAGAATGATTGTCGCAATGGTCAACTGCATCAAGAAGATCGGACAGTTCGTTTATTGGACAAGTCTCAATGGTCTTTACCCTGTCAAGGTGTTGTGTGCCAGTTTGATTTCAGTTGTGATATGAGCGGCCCGAGTAAGCCTGTCCTGTATTCAAAGAGGTCTAAATTGGCACATCCCAGAAGAGAAATTGGGGAAATATTATATTTCGCGAACAATATGTTTCCTCAAATTCGCAATAAACTTTATGGCTGGGATGAAGTGGTCTGTTATGCCATTACATCAGCAAAGGACTCGTTGAACACTTTCCCCTCCCGTCCACCCCATCCTAACATAGGAATCTGGAACGCTTCTTAGTCGTTTTCTGGACATGATGTTTCTTTTGACTATTAATTATCCCCACCTGCTTGTTGCTTTTGGACATACTCCGTGATCGCCTATCCCAATTGTAACGACAGAATGTTATGGGGGTACATTTACGAGAATGTGTCCAAGACTATTCCATGCACCTTGAGTAAATGGACCAATGGCGACTGATCCTCTGTGCGGCCTCGCATCTCATGCATATGCCTACGGGAGGAGTATGTCTCTGTAACCCTGTTACTACTGGTGTTCAGGCCCTTTGTGGTGTGGTTAACAGCACCACCAACCTTCACTGTGAGACCCCGAATGGCATCTCTGTCTTCCCCATTCTTGGATGGAAGGAAACATTCTGGGAGAATGACCACATCTCTTCCCATAGGACGGACCACAGTTACATTGAGCAGCTTTCATGATCAGCGTTCAGTGCGACCACATTTTGGAGTCATCGCCGACACATATATTCGGGAAGTTTTTTTTCCAGCCAATTCAAAGCAACCAACTAACTTGTTCTTCGTTGAAACAGGGATTCCCACTGCTATAGCCGTAGGGACACGTTTCCCGACTACAGTTCCCTGTCCAACTACCTGGGAATGAGGTTTCCCTGCCAAGGTTCAGTTTTATTTGAGTTCTGTGTGCAGTGGAGGGGCGCTCGGGCTTTGGACAACACTGAAGCTCAGTCTGTGAACTGTGAATTTCTTAGTACTATTTTCCTTCGGAGGATCTTCTGGAATGATGAGCTATCTAAAACGAAATTATCTTATTTGTGGTCTCAGACTCTTGGGCAAAGAGACAGTCTTGGCCTTGGCAGGGGTTTAGGACATGCTCGCAGAATTATGCCTAACTTCCAAACAAAAGCGGTACGTCCTCGACTACCTACTCGCCAAAGAGGGTGGGCTTTTTGCCATTGTAAAGGGCAAGTTTATGTTGGGGTTACTGACCGCATCGAGAATATTACCAAACATGTAGATAACATCCACACCTTCCTCACTCAAATGACAGAAGGCACGGAATGCGGAGATTTGGGTTTTGGCTCATGGTACAACGGGTTGATAAGTCTGGCCATGTATATTGTTATTGTTTTAATTTGCCTCTTTGATGGCGTTGCTATGACTAAATGTATTATTGGTAGGCTAATAATTTCTGTTGACAACATCGGTTCACCCCATAAAATGCTACTTCTCCATCCAAATGAAGACGAGGACGTGCGATTGCCTACCCTTGGTTCTTTGGAGGTGGAGAAGGAAGTATGTCATTCTCTAGCGTTCATTTGATTGGACTGATCGAATCTGCTTAGATCAGAGTGTTGCTGGAAAAACACAGCAGGTCAAGTAGCATCCGAGGAGCAGGAAAATCGAAGTTTAAGGGAAAAAAAAACCCTTCATCAGGAAATTAATGGCATCATCAGGGCATCTAATATCGGCTCTCCCATAATATGGTGTGGTCATGGATCGACGAAAGAGGGGAGATAAGGATCTGGAAACTGAAGACAGGCTGAGGTAACGAGTTGTTATCAGGATGAGTCACTGCAATCCTTCCTTTCATTGAATATTTCCCTGTCTTGTATCGTTCATTAAGCTTTGGTCCTTGAACTGAAGTAACAGTTTAGCTGTCAGGGTGCAGGAGCTACAGATCCTGATAGTTAGATATTTGGCAACTTGCCAGAAATGCGCTATTTTTACCAATGTGTGCACCGTGACCTGCTCAAGGATTCATTTGAACCCTTTCAGGAGATGGAATATCATGATCAGACATGGACAGAATCACAACCAAAGGATCACCGAAACACACCCACACTCTCGCGCAAACATACACGTACATGTAGAAACACACACTCACCCTCAAACCCACTTACACATACATGCAGATCACATACCTGTACACAGAAATATAGTCAAAGTGAGATATAGGAACATACTGACAAACAAAAGCACACATAAACGTACACATATGCACAGATGCACAATAATACCATCAGTCTGAAACATGGAAACACATCAACACACAGACTACAGCAACATTCCAGCACCTTCAAAACACACAGGAATGAAAACAGAGTGCAGAAGGGGGCACACCTTCTGGCACATGCGCGTGCACACATATGCAACCAGAAAAACAGGCATACTGAGACACACCCATGTATGGACAGAATGCACACACATACACACACAAAGAAATGCAGTCATACTGATGATTTAGAGATGCGGTTGTTGGACTGGGGTGTACGAATTTTAAAATCACACAACGTCAGATTCTGGTACAACAGGTTTGTTTGGAAGCACTAGATTCCAGCGTACTGCTCCTTCACCATCTGGTGAAATTTAGCAGGCACAGTGAGAAATCAGACCAAATCTACACACGGTCACACATGCGTTCGTGTGCGCGCGCACATGCACGCCCACACACACACACACACACACACACACACACACACACACACACACACCCACACACACACGTATGCACACACAAATACAGAAAGGAACACATTATGTACATGCCAAATGCACACATATCCACACGCAGAGAAATGCAGTCATACTGAGATATAGGAACACATCTCCACATAAAGAATTACACCTACAGCCCCACATACAGATGGAAAGAACTCAGCGTAAGAGTCATTACACACCAACTTGCAAGCACTGGCAGTACCTTCTTCAGCACACACACAAGCAGTTTCAAATCTAGTTACGAAACCACAACCACAATGAGATAAATACAGAGTGACAGTCCGAAACAGAGACACACACCGAGAGGCACAGAGAGACCTTGACACACAGACAGATAGCCAAACACAGTCTGATCAACACACTCACCTGATTTAACATGAACACAGTCAGGCAGAGACACACCATACTCCCACAATAATACAATGACACTCAGAGACACGCACAGATGGTGTCATGGAACCGTCATGACATGCGGGGAGTAATACACAAACACACACACACACGAACACACAAAACCACACGGTCATACGACTGTGACCTCACAAACAGCACACACACAAGCAAAAACACAACAGCTTCACAATGAACAAAGAACACACAGATTAGCAATCACACAGGCACAACAACGTACACTCACATAAGAACGCTTACTTTCTCGGGAACACTCACACAAGATTGAATAACATATCCAAATATATAAACACATGAATGGAAATTCACCAAAATACTTTCCAATGCGCACAAAGGGAGACCCACACACAGAATCATAAACACATTCATGATTTGTCACACTCAGGGACATATCTAATGACAAAGACTGAGCGACACACAAACAATGTTAGATCCCCATAACAGCAATGAAGTACACCCCTATGCAGAGACACACAGAGACAGTCACACACTGAAAGGGAGACGCATGAACACATTTCCCGCACAGCCACAGAGAGAAGAAAGGAAGATGATCAAACTCCAGAGGGAGAGACAGAGGGACCGAGAAAGAGATAGACAGAGAGACAGAGAAGGATAGACACAAAGGGAGACAATGAGACAGACAGACAGATAAACAGGTATAGAGACAGATCGATGCAGACAGGGAGGGACACACAGAGCGAGACAAAAATAGAGAAAGAGAGACACAGCAAGAAACTGAGAGATGGGGGGGGTGTCAGCGTGAGAGAGGAACAAAGACAGACATGTGAGGTAGAGAGAGCGGGAGAAAGCAATATTTTTGTGATGTAATTAGACAGGAGGTGGACCCAATAAGCTCTCAAAAACAAATGCACTTCTCCAACAACCAAGTCTGATTAGGTTAAGACTGGCACCCGGAACCTTTCCCTGCCAGTTGTAATAAAGTTTTAATATGAGCTGAACAGGGAGAGTCTGACAATCATCATTGTGCAGGAACGACTGCTTCTGCCCAACATCCTCCTCCCCTGCAGGAGAAATGCAGACACCCATCATGCTGGTCTTTAACATTCATCCAACGGGCACTCTGTGGATACCCAATATTGCAGCTGAAACCATCACTCGCAGCCAGCCCGCCATTTGGAATCATTCCTCCAGCCTCTTTCCATCCTCTTTCCATCATAAGTGAAGAATTTACGTGATCAGAACTTCGCTCTGAACTTGGGCAGAGTGGCTGTATAAAATAATGTGTTCGTGCTGCAGCTTAAATCCCTCAGTATTTTTGCCATCAACATAAAGTGGAATAGATGAGAGCTCTTCCAACGATATGCTTCTTTAGTGCTGAAGTATAAGGTGTTTGCATCCTGAACTCACGACAGAAGTACAAAGCTAATTGATATGGTGATGAGAGATATCACCGACTTCCTCAGGTTCTCCATCTCTGTGTCTTTGTGACTCTCTTCATTCCTCTGAACCAGGCGGAACAGTCTGTGGCTACACAAATCAGGACAAAGATAGCACTGCACACAGGGGTATGTCCAGGAAGCACCCTCGGTAATAATGATCTTTGAATTACCACAGCATGATCCCAGTGCTAATGAACAGCAGATACCCTGTTGCCATAGCCAACAGGCAGCGTGTAATGCAGTTATAGAGGCCGTACTTTCGCCATGACAGAACCAAAATAACCGGTAAATAATCAGAAGTCACGAAGTAAACATTCTTCATGACTGCTGAACGGAAGATCTTCATATCTAACTGGGACAGGGGATTGACAGATGGCAGGAGGGTACAATTTTTAAGGTGATTAACCAAGGTAAAAGGTTTGGAGGGGATTTGAGGAAAAGGCATTCACTCAGACAGTGGTGTGGGTTTTGATGTAGGAAACCTCAAAACCTTTAACAACGAATTGGGAAGAGTCCAGATTTTATTTAGCCTTGATAGCACAAGCTTGATGGACCGACGGACCTCTTCAGTACAGTCGGATTCCACAATTCAAAGAATTATTTCTGTGAAGGAGGCTGGGAAGTGAAACATTTTTTTTAAAGGAAATAAATGAGTTATGAATACCATAATTATAAAAATTAATCAGAAATATCTGGCGAAACTCATCAGGTATGGAAGCACCTATAGAGAGTGAAACAGAATTAATACAATCATTCTTCATCTGAAAACGTTCCTCTGAACATTTGTCAAAGAACTCAAAACATCAACTCGGTTTTCTTCTCGCGCAAGGCCCTATCATTGCAAACAAAGGACTGGGGTTGACTCTAAAAGGGAATTGAGAATCATAATATTGATGTTTATCTACAATGAACCATTTGTTCTACTGGTCTGAGAATGCTGGGCGAAATTAGAGTCTTAGAGATTTAGAGGAAGGAAACATTGTTCCAAGTCGTCCTTGCTGATCAGATATTCTGTAATAATAGCGTCCCATTTGTCCTCATCTCCATAAAAACCTTTCCTCCACATTTACCCATCCGGTTGTGTTTGAAATGTTGCGTTTGTACCACTCTCCACCGTTTCATCTGGCAGTTCATTCCATATATGCACCACACTTTGCATGGAAATGGTTTTCCGTTAGATACCTTTTAAATCTTTCCACTGTCACCCTGAAACTATGCCCCAGACCTCTGGACTCCCCCACCCCAAAGGAAAGAACTTGCCTATTTATCCTATCTATGCCTCTCACGATTTTATAAACCTCTATATGATCACTCTTCAGCGTCCAAAGCTCCATTAAAAACAGACTCAGCCTATTCAACCTTTCTCTATTACTCAAACCCTCCAAACCTGGCAATATCCATGTAAATCTTTTATGAACCCTTTCATGTTTCACACCTCTCTTCTGATAGTAGGGAGACCAGAATTGCACAGAACTTTTCCAAAAGCGGCCTAACGAATGTCCTGTACAGCTACAAAATGAACTCATAACTCCTCTCATCAATGCTCTGAACAATAAAGGAGCACATTCGAAACGGCCTCTTCATTATCCCAGCGTCCAAAGACTCCACTTTCAGGGAACTACAGAACTGCACTCCAAGGTTTCTTTGCTCAGTAAAATTCCCCAGGAGCTTACCTTAGTGTACAGGTCCTTCCCTGGTTTGCTGTTCCAAACTGCAGCACCTCACACTTACATAAAGTAATCTCCATCTGCATCTCCTCAGTCCATTGGCCCATCTGATCAAGATCCCGTTATACACGGACATAACTTACTTTGCTATCTGCTATATTTTACATTTTGGTTACATCTGCAAATTTACGAGCCATACCTCCCACATTCACATTTAAATCATTTATATAAATGACAAAAAGCAGTGATTCAGTTTCAACCCTTGTGGAACACCCCTGGTCACAGGCCTCCAGTCTGAAAAGCAACCCTCTACCACCACTCTCTGCCTTCTACATTCCAGCCCATCCTGTATCCAGATTGCGAGATCTCCCTCCATTCCATGTGGTCTGAACTTGCTAATCAGTGTACCATGAGGAACCTTGACAAACTCCTTACTGACGTCCATATAGATCACGTCCACCACTCGGCCATCATCAATCCTCTTCGTTACTTGTTCAAAAACTCAATCAAGTTAGTGAAACATGATTTCCCACGAGCAAAGCCATGTTGACAACCACTAATTAGTCATTGCCTATCCAAATACAGTGTACATATAAATCCTGTCAATCTGGATTTCCCTCCAACAACTTCCATACCACCAATTTCACGCTCGCCTGTATAACGTTTGCTGGGTTCTCCTTACAACGTTTCTTAAACAGTGGCGCACATGAGGCAACTTGCAGTTTTCCAGCACATCACCTATGACGATTGATGATCCAAGCATCTCAACAAGGGTCCAGCATTCACTCCCCTAGCTAACCACAGATCAAATCCTGGGGATTTATCAAACGTTATGCATTATTTCATAACAAGCTCATCCTGCCCTGTAATATGGACATTTTTTCAAGATGTCACAATCTATTTCCCCACATTCTATGCTTTCCAGGCCTTTCTCCACAGTAAACAATGATACAGAATGATCGTTTAGTATCTGCCCCATCTTCAGCAGTTCCACACATTGATTGCCTTGCTGATCTTTGAGCGGTCTTCTCTCCTGAAATCCCTTTTCGTCCTGAATGTATTTAAGAAATCGCCTTGGATTCTCCTTAACCCTATCTCCTTAACTCTATTTGCAAAAATTATCTTTTGTCCCGTATTTGCCGTCTGGATTTCCCTTTTAAGTATACTCCTACTGCCTTTGTACTCTTTGAACGATTCACTTGATCTCTGCTGTCGAAACTGATCTTATGCTTCCTTATGCCTGCCAACCTCTTCTTTCACCCGAACAGGAACATACTCTAAGATCTTGCCAAATGGCCATCCTCCAATTTAGAACTTTAACTTTTAGAACTGTTCTGTCATTTTCCTTCACTATTTTAAACGAAAAGAATGCAAGTTTCTGGTCCCAAAGTGTTGCCCCACCTACACCTCAGTCAACTGCCCTGCCTTGTTTGGCAAGAGTAGGTTAGATTTTGTAGGTTTTCTACTCGGTACATGCACACACTGAAACAGAAAATTTTGATTTTAACACGAAGCAAATTCATCTCCATCCCAGCCCTTAGAATTGTGGCAGTCCCAGTCTATATTTGGAAAGTTAAAATCCGCTTCCATGACCACACGTTTATTCTTACAAATAACTGAGATCTCTTCACAAATTTGTTTCTCAAGTTCCCACTGACTGGTGGGGAGTCTATAGGGCAATCACACTAAGGTGAACAGCCCTTGCTTAATTCTCAGTTCCACACAAATATTCTTCCCTGTATGTATTCTCAGGAATATCCTCCTGAAGTAAAGCAGTAAAATTATCCATTATCAAAAAGCAAGTCCCGCCACCTTCTCTTGTGCACCTTTATTTCCTTCCTGCAGCACTTCTATCATGCAGCATGAAACTGCCAGTCCTGTCAATCCCTGAAAGCCATCTGTGTAATTGCTATGATATTCCAGTCCCATGCTCCGAACCATGACTGCAGATCACCTGTCTTCCCACTTCTGCATCTTGTACAGAAATGAATGCAATTTAATTTGGCAGTCCGCCCTCATTCTCTGCTTTGGGCAACCCTACCCTGACTATTGGACTTGCACCTTTTCCCAGTTGTGTCAGTCTCAGACTGATTTATTTCCTCATGATCGCCCTGGCACACCACCCCAGCCCCGCACCTCCACCATCCCCGCACTCCCCACTCCAACTTTACTAGTTTCAATATTCCTGAACATCACGAGCAAATCTCCCTGCAACTAAATTAGTTTTCTTTCAATTCAGGTGCAATATGTCCTTGTCATAGAGGTCACTTCTATTCCAAAAAATATTCCAATGATTCAAAAATGTGAACCCTTCTGCCTTGCACCAGCTCATCAGCCATGAATTCATCTGCTATATCTTCCTATTCCTATACTCACTAGCTCGTGACAACTAGAGTAATCCAGATATCACTACCCCCAGGACCTCCTTCCTGCCTGACTTCTTATATTCCCCCTTCAGAATTTCCTCCTTTAACCTTCCTATGTCGCGAGTTCTAATGTACACAAAGACCTCCTGCTGGTCGCACTCCCCTTTGAGAAAGTCTGCACACTCTCCGAGAAATCCTTGATCCTGGCACTCGTGAGGCAACAAGCAGACTTGTCCGCGGTAATGTCTTTCTCTGCCTCTGAGGAAAGAGCCCCTGGTCACAATAGATCACTTCGAACCTGACATAACCCTAATTACATTAGAACCAGCCTTTGTACCAGAAACTTGGCTGTCAGTGCTACATCACTCCCTACAATTTCCTAAACAGCATATAAGTTTAAAATACACATGGCCACAGTAGACTCCTGCGGTAACTATGCCCCTCTCCTGTCTTTCCTAGCGATAATTCAACTACTTGATCGTATCGGCTTTTGTTCACTTGCTACTATAGCTTGCATCCATCAGACCACCGAGCTCCTGAAAATTGCTCATTGTCTCTGAATGCTTTTCCAACTGATCCATGCGATATGATCGGTTTTGCAACCAAGCACATTTACTGGAGTCATATCATCAGAACTTGGAAGCTCTCCCTCATCTCCCACATCCAACAGGTAGCGTACATCACTCCACTAAAGGCCATCTTCGCACCCTTATAATCTACACGCCCAGAAAATACCACAGCCTTACTGCTCTGAAAGACAATGCTCCCGGCTAATGCAGTGCCTAGACTTTATATTTTTACATTTTAATCAAGTGACAGTTCTCAATGAAGCCTATAACCAAAAAGAACTCACACTACTCAAATGGTAGATTTACACAAAAAAAAGAACTCAGCAACACAACATTTAAAAAACATAAATGTGCCTACTCCTGTGCTGTGAACTGTCACATACAGGCTACTCCTTTATTTAAATTGTGTTGGGCTGACCTTTTTTTCCGTAAATTTCCAAAACAATGCAACAGCTCATAAAACAATAATTACTATTCACGGAATTTGTGGAAGTCAGCGCTGACACCTAAAATACCCCAAGTATTGGAGCATCTCTCACAGCCACAATCTTTTCCCGTCCTCGATTTAGGATTACCTCGAATCGTCTGGTCAGTATATTACAAAAGCATGAGTTGTTGCACTTGAGAAGATGTAATTGTCTGGCGGACATTGCTAACAGAGCTGAAAATAATTTGTTTCATCATCAAAAGTGCAAACCACGATCTGACTCATCGCTGCGTTGATAAACTAAGGATCTGTTAACTTATTGAATCCCACACAGTTTGTTTTGGAAAATGATCAATTCCTTGTCAAGTTTAGCAACTGTTCTAATTTGGCTGACATTCAGTCAGCAAATAATGGAAAATGCAAATAGGGAGATGTGACGTTTTACTGTATTCTCTGCATTAGCTGACTAAAATCGTTTTGGAATATGCTTATTGATATTTAATGAATAAACTACACAATACAAAACAAGACAGGCAGATTACTGCTGCAATTAGTGAATTGAGCAGCTCTAATCCATTGTATAATATGATATGATTTTAAAAATGAGATCTCGTTGACTCTCTATTATGTTATATCATGTCAGAGGAAAATAAACTTTTAATTGATAATCCAATGAAGTGTTCATACCCGATACGTCAATTCTCCTGCTCATGGAAAACTGCCTGACTTGCTGTGCCTTTCCAGCATCACACTCTCGACTCTGATCTCCAGCATCTGCAGTTATCAATTTCTCCTCGGTAATGACCATTAGTTTGCACGAAGCCGCATTTGTGTGAGCCAGACAGTGTCTCATGTAGTTCCATTGTTACAGATCTGGCAGGGGCTGAGGGAATTTGTTTTGCATTGGATCTGGTGCTGAGTGAGGCAGTAGTAACTTTGGGAGAGGTAATATGGAATCACATCTCATTGTGCATGCCTGATCAGTGTCTGGGGCATATAAGCGATCTGGACGAATGTCGTGAGGGCACAATGTATTCGAAGAGTGGGGTGAGTTTATGAGTTCATCTGGAGTTAGCCTCGTGTTTAATAGCGTCACTTCTGTTCCAGCACAAGCTGATTAATTATAGAACACGCCAGATCCTCGTCAGAAATCCAACTTGATTCTGTTTTAATTTAACAAAGTGATCTCTTGTTGAAAGTAAACACACAACGCTGCAACTATTGTTTCCTCGTCAAAACAGAAGTTTATTGCAAAAGAAATGACGACACACTAGAATAAACCAAATTTCGTACCTATAACACAGTCAAAGGCAATGACACGCAGTATATTGCATAGCTCTCTTTAATCTCAAAACAATGTATCAATGAAACAAAAGGACACGATTTCTATCTATCTCCATAACACGACTCTCAGTGCCATTCCAAAGAAAACAATTCCCATAATGGGTGGCACGGTGGCAGCACTGCTGCCTCACAGCACCAGAGACACGGCTTCAATTCCCGCCTCAGCAACTGACTGTGTGGAGTTTGCACATTCTCCCCGTGTCTGCGTGGGTTTTCTCAGGGTGCTCCGGTTTCCTCCCACAATCCAGAAATGTGCAGGTTAGGTTGGTTGGCCATGCTAAATTACACTGGAGTCTTAGGTTAAATTCAATGCACGATAGCCATGTTCCGTGTAAGGCAAAGGATAGGAAGGACACAATTCGTGAACCATGGATGGCAAGAGAAATTGTACAATGCGCCAAGAGGAAAAGGGAAGAGTACAAAAAATCGAGACAGTTAAGAACAGAACGGGCCCTGGCGGAATATTGGAAGAGTAGGACAAGTCTTCAACAATCAACGGTATTAGGGGTCATGAAATAGCTTTAGCAAGCAGAATTAGGGACAATCCCAACGTATTTTATTCTTACATAAGAAGCAGGCAGGTAACTAGGGAAAGGATTGGTTCTTTAAAAGATAATGAAGGAAGGCTGCGTGCCAAACCTGAGAGAAAGGGTGAGATTCTGAATGATTGCTTTGCGTCAGTGTTCACTGAGGTGAGGAACATGATGAATCTTGAGATTACAGATAGAAGTTTGATTAGTCTGGATCACGTTGGCATAAGTAGGGCAGATGTGTTGGGTATGCTAGAGGTTATTAAGGTGGATAAATTCACAGAATCGGATGGGATCTATCCCACGGGAGGTGAGAGAGAAAATAGCTGGAGCCCTTACAGATATCTTTGGGGAAAAATTAAATACAGGTGATGTGCTGGAGGACTGGAGGGTTGCTCATGTTGTCCCCCCGTACAAGAAGGGTAGTAGTACAGACCAGTAACTTCAGACTCGTGACCTTGACGTCGGTGATGGGGAAGTTACTGGAGAGGTTACTTAGAGGTAGGTTCCATTTATATTTAGAAAAGAATGAGTTATCAATGATCGGCAACATGGTTTTGTGCGGGGGAGATCCTGCTTTACCAACATAATAGAGTTCATTGAGGAAGTCACCAAGTTTTTAGATGAAGGGAGGGCTGCTGATATCATATAAATGGACTTTAGTAAGGCATTTTATAAGGTTCCCCATTGTAGACTAATGGAGAAAGTGAAGTCACATAGTGTGCAGGGTGTTCTAGCGAGGTGAGTAAAGAACTGGTTGAGCAACAGGAGATTGAGAGTAGGAGTTCAAGGGAGTTTTTCGAAATGAGAAACCTGACCAGTGATGTTCCTCAGGGGTCAGTATTACAGATTTGTAGATTACGTACAGTGTGGAAACAGACCCTTCAGCCCAACAAGTCCATACTGATCCTCCGAAGAGCAACGCACCCAGACCCATTACATTTACTGCTTCACCTAACAGGATGGGCAATTTAGCGTGGCCAATTCACCTGACCTGCACATTTTTGGACTGTGGGAGGAAACTGGAGCACCAGGAGAAAACCCACGCAGACACGGCGAGAATGTACAAACTCCACACAGACTGAGGCAGGATTATGAACCCGGGTCACTGGTGCTATGAGTCAACAGTGCTAACCACTGTCCCCACTGTTCTTTGTAATATACATAAATAATCTAGAAGAGGGCATTGTTGCTATGATCAGCAAGTTTACAGGTGACACAAAGATTGGTGGAGGAGCAGATATCATAAGGGACTGTCAAAAAATAAGGAGGATATAGATAGACTGGAGAGTTGGGCAGAAAAGTGGCAGTTGGCTTTCAATCCAGACAAATGTGAGGTGATGCATTTAGGTAAGTGTAATTCTAGAGTGAATGATACAACGATTGGAAGAGCCTTGCGAAAAGTTGATGGACAGAGAAATCTGGGAGTCCAGGTCCATTGTATGCTGCAGAGTTGCATCGAGTGGTCAAGAAGACATATGGGGTACTGGGCCAATGGTCGGATACTTGGTGGTGTGGTTGAGCAGAGGGATCTTGGTGTCCATGTACACAGATCTCTGAAAGTTGCATCGTAGGTAAACAGTGCTGTGAAGAAGGCATATGGTGTACTGGCTTTTATTGGTAGAGGAATTGAGTGACGGAGTCCTGAGGTCATGTTGCAGTTGGAGAAGACTCTGGTGCGGCCGCATCTGGAGTATTGTGTGCAGTTTTGGTCGCCATACTATGGGAAGGATGTGGAGGCACTGGAACGGGTGCGGAGAAGGTTTACCAGGATATCGCCTGGTATGGTTGGAAGATCGTATGAGGAAAGGCTGAGGCACTTGGGGCTGTTTTCATTGGAGAAAAGAAGGTTTAGGCGTGACTTGATAGAGGTGTACAAGATGATTAGGGGTTTAGATAGGGTTGAACATGCGAACCTTTTTCCACGTATGGAGTCAGCTATTACCAGAGGGCATAGCTTGAAATTAAGGGGTGGTAGGTATTGGACAGAAGTTAGGGGTAGATTCTTTACTCAGCGAATCGTTACTTCATGGAATGCCCTGCCAGTAGCAGTGGTGGACTCTCCCTCTTTCTGGGCATTTAAACGGGCATTGGATAGGCATATGGAGGATAGTGGGCGAGTGGAGGTTCGGTGGGCTTGGATCGGCGCAATATCGAGGGCCAAAGGGCCTGCACTGCGCTGTATTTTTCTATGTTCTATGTTCTATAGTATGCTTGCCTTAATTGGACGGGGTATTGAGTATAAGCACTGGCAAGTCATGTTAAAATTATCCAAGACATTGGTTCGGCTGCATGAAGAATACTGTGTACAGTTTTGGGCACCACATTACCAAAAGGATGTGAACGCTTTGGAGAGGGTGCAGAGCAGGTTTACGAGGATGTTGCCTGGTATGGAAGGTGCTCGCTTTGAAGAGAGGTTGAGGCGGTTAGGTTTATTTTCACTACAAAAAAAGAGATTGAGCGCGTCCTGACGGAGGTTTACAAAATCATGAACGGTGTTGATAGGGTGGATAGAGACAAGCTTTTTCCCAGAGTGAAGGATTCAATAACGAGAGGTCATGCTATCAAGGTGAGAGGTGGAAAGTTTAAGAGGAATACACGCGGCAAGTACTTCACAAAGAGGGTGCTTGTCGTTTGGAACAGAGGTGGTAAAGGCAGGCACGGCAGATTCGTTGAAGATGCATCTGGACAAATTCATGTGTAGGTGGGGAACAGAGGGGTACAAATGCTTCGGAATTGACCAACAGTTTTAGACGGTACATTTGGATCGGATCAGGCTTGTCTCTCTTATGGACAGACTTTTCTGTGGCCAGCAGAGATAAAAACACAATGGTGTGTTGTTTCCCTGGTGCCAGGATCAAGGATGTCTCAGAGAGAGTGCAGAATGTTCTCACGGGGGTGAGGGGCCAGCAGGAGATCATTGTCCACATTGGAAATATTATGGAATGCCCTGCCAGCAGCACTGGTGGACTCTCCCTCTTTATGGTCATTTAAGCGAGCATTGGACAAGCATATGGAGGTTATTGTGCTCGTGTAGGTTAGGTCGGCTTCGGTCGGCGCAACATCGAGGGGCGGAGGGCCTGAACTGCGCTGTATTTTTCTATGCTCTAGGCTCTATGTTGTATTAAAAGGGACCTAAGGGGTAACCTTTTCATACAAAGGGTGGTGCATGTGTGGAATGAGCTGCTAGACGATATGATGGTAGCTTACATTCAAAAGTAATCTGGATGGGGAACCGTTTAGAAAGATTTTAGACAGATGTTGGGACAGATGAGACGAGATTAATTTAGGATATATGGACCGTATGAACAATTTGGTCGAAAGAGCCTGTTTCTGTGCTGTATATCTTTATGACCCGAACTATGCCTGGTAAGTGAATAGCAGTTTACCAAATGTTCCACTTTTAGGTGAATATCACCACTTTCAATCACAATTCTCTGTTAGAAATAGATCCCTATGTTTTTGGTTGAAATGATAAGGTCTTGCGTGCGCAGAAACATGAGATTATGTTTTGAGTTCAATGATCCATGTTAGGTGAAAATGCTCTGATTAACAGTGATTCCATTAACTCTGTTTCTCTCCCCACAGATTCTGCCATACCTGTTGGGTTTTGCCAGTTATATCTCATTCAATTTCATGTTTTCAGCATTCAAATCCCTTTCATTTGTTGCATTAAAATGCTTCACTTCCCAATCTTCCCCCAGAAGTAATTCTTAGAATAATAAAATCCAACGACACAGAAGAGGTGCTTCGTGCCACTCAGTTTGTGCTATAAAATCGACACGAAATCTTATACCCGCCCCAGCTTCGAGCACTATGCACATAGTCTCAAATACTATGACGCTTCAAATGTTCATACAAGTAGTTTTTAAAGTTTGTGAGGTTTCCTGCTTTACACCGTCCAGGGAATGAATTACCACACCCTCACCACTCTATGGGTGAAAGCACCTTGCAAAGACCCCCTCTAAACATTTTCCCTTTCATCTTAAAAAAGATGCCCTCTGCCATCTGTTGATTGCCTGCCCACAAGTACTCAAACACAGGATAGAGCTGCTTCAAACAATGTGTCAGGCCATTGAAGATGTCATATTCAAACTCGATATCTGAACACTTCCAGCTGGCCCAGTTAGGTGCTGAGATCTTCTATTGCTCTCTGAACCGACGCAGAGAATGTTTGATCATTAATTTGTGATTTGCAGTTTACCTCCTGTGTCTTTCAGTTAATTTGCTGGCGGTTTTGGTTCTCGAATGGGAAAAATGCGGCCTCTCCAACTGCACAATGCGTTGGCCATGGCACCATCGGATCTCCTGTTCATTCTCACTGAGATAATTCTGTGGCAATTCAAATACATTTACCACCCAGGATTTTTCCTGAACATGACTCCTGTGTGCAGTGCTGTCTATGCCTTACCTCGAGCAGCAACAGACTGCTCCGTCTGGTTCACTGTCCTTTTCTCATTTGAACGTTCTGTGGCCATTTCCTGTCTGAAACTGAAGAGAAAATATTGGACAGAGAAAGCCTTGGCTGTGGCTCTGGCTGCAACCAGCATTCTACTCTGTTCAAAAAAACATTCCCTACTATTTTCGGTTTCAACCTGGGAGGATAATTGACAATGTTAAGTGGTATTGTCGAACAAAGTCAAGTTATTTTACTGATCCCAGGTGGCTGGTTTAAGTGGTTCGATATCATTATGATTGCTTTAATCCCATCCATGTTAATTCTGTGGATGAATACTCTCACGGTCACGCACATTTTAGTGGCTAGTCGAGTACGCAAGAGCCTGATGGGTCAGAGGAAGGGAGACAGTCACAAAGATGCAGAGATGGAGAGCCAGAGGATGTCGGTAATTTCCCTCTTCACCATATCCATCAGCTTCATACTTCTGTAGTTCATGCACGGTGCAAACGTCTTGTTCAATATCATTAAAGGAGGGAATTATTGGAGGTACAGTCCTGTCATCAGTGTTGCATACACTGAAATGCTGAAAGATTTCAGGTGCAGCACAAACACATTATTTTATGCAGCGAATCTGCCCAAGTTCAGAGCGAAGTTCAGGAATGCAGTGCACCAACTGGTCATGTAAATTAATCACTTAATGAATTAGCAAAAGAACTGAGAGTGCTCCAGAGGCAGCCGCAGTGTTCCCAGCGCAGGAATTGCAGATGAACAGCCAGGGATCCATCAGCACAAACACATGGATTTGAGTATAACACCCAGTGTTGGATGGGGAGGGCAGTAACAGGATGGATCACCATTCACCATGCTCAGGAGCATGCTGCTATCCTTGATTGACTGACGGATTGACACACACTGGGGCACACAATGAGCAGCAAGAGGCTATTCAGCCCTTCGTGTCTGATTGCCCTGCCAGCCCAGAAAATCGTGATTGATGCCATTCTACCATCAATCCCGCATTTCCCTGTACACCTGAACACCTCTCCCACATCATTCCTCAAAACATTTGCAATAATTTATCTGCATTCCCTTTCAATGATAGTGAAGGTTATGACAAAGGGACAGCAGGTAATAGGGAAAAAGGTAACTATCTGTGGCAGGGTAGGATGGAAAGAGGCTGCAAGAGTGATTCCAAATGATGGAAAGTCTGTGAGTGATGGGTTCAGCTGGAACATTGAGTGTTCACGGACAGTCCTGTGGATGAGTGTTAAAGACTGCGGCAGGAGGGGGTCTCTGAATTTTCCTTGCAGGGGTGGAGGGGGGAGGGACAGAAACAGTCCCTCCTGCACCATGATAACTGTCAGCGTCTCTCTGTTCAGCTCACAATAAACACTTTACTACAACAAGGGAAATGTTCAGGGTACTGGTGATCTCCTCATCTGAATGGGATGTTGTTCCGTGCACATTTGTATTTCAGTGTGTTTATTGCGTCCACCTATTGTCTACTTCATTCATAAGGCTATTTCAGACTCTCCTTCTCTGCCTCTTTCTGTCTGTCTTTGTCTGTTCCTCTCTTCCCTTCTGGCACTGTGCCCCATCTCTCATCTTCATGCTGTCCTTCTCTCTCTGTCTCACTCTGTATGTGTCCATGCCTGCATCGTTCTCTCTCTGTCTCTTTCTCTCTGCCTGTCTGCCGGTCTGTCAGTCTTTCTGCGTGAGGGTGTCTGTGTATCTCTCTGTGTGGTGCGGAGGGGGCTTCATTGCCTTTGTGGCGATCTCCATGTGTGTATGTGTGTGTGTGGGGGGGCGGGAGGTGAGATGGCTTTTTTGCCTTTGTGGGAATCTCCCTGTTTGTGGGCCGGAGGGGTTTTTATTGCCTTTATGGGGATCACCCTGCGTGATGTGGACGGGGCAGGGTACTTCTTTGTCTTTGTGGGGTTCACTCTGTGTGTGTGGGGAGGGAGGTGGCTTCATTGCCTTTGTGGGGATTTCCTTGTGTGTGTGGTAGGGGGCTTCATTGCCTTTGTGGGAACCTCCCTGTGTCTGGCGGTGGGGGGGGGGGCGCGGAGGTGGCTTCATTGGCTTTGTGGGGATCTCCCTGTGAGTGTGTGTGTGTGTATGTTCCTCAGTAATTGTCCTTGAACATGTCCCTGAGTGTAACACATCATGACTGTCTTTATGAATGTTAGTGTGGCTTTCCCTTTGTTTGTGTTGGTAAGTATTTCGATTCATGTACTATGTTCTAAAGGAGAGGATGTCAGTTCTGTTGGGCAACATGCAGCTTCTGGAATGGATCCATCCTGTGATACAGATTAATTTGATTTGCTGTGTCTTATGCTTGGAGATGCCACAATGGATGGAAAATGAATTTCCTAGTCTTGATTCTTACCCTGGAGAAGGAAAACTTTTAAACCATTCCTCTGGCACTTGTAACATCATCCATCTCACACTATTACCATTTCCAGGGGCAGGAGGAGGCAGTTGCAACTTGAGACAGTGGAAGAGAAGGTAACAGGACTGGGTTTGGCAGAGGGGATGGCATACGAGGATTTGAGGTTGGAAGATGAACTTGCAGAGTTAGAAGTGGGAAATTGGCAGTTTTGGGGATTGATGTAAGATAGAGACAGTGAATTAAGAATGATAAAATCGGGCTTGTATTGGGAAATAAGGAGACCAGAGACTGGAGAGTACATGGAATTAGAGCATGGAGGAAAGACTTGTTGAGGCATGTAGTCTACCACCTCCATTTGCTTCAAAATAGCATTAATTAGGTCTCCATCATTAAAATAGATGTCCCAATGTCAGGTGCATATAAGGGCCCATTATCTGTGCAATGATGGAGCAATCTGTGCATTGGATAGATATATGGAGGATAGTGGGTTAGTGTTGGTTAGGTGGGCTTTGATCGGCGCAACATTGAGGGCCGAAGGGCCTGTACTGTGCTGTATTCTTCTACGTTGTATGTTCTATGTTCTACGTGTTTGGGATTTTTATTCAGTCTGTCTGAGACCGTTTCTGTGAAGGTGGGCGTTTTTATGTTGGCATATGTTACTGTACCTCTGTGATTGCGTATCTGTCTGTGTTTAGCACATGTGCATCTGTTGTGTTTGTGCCTGTGTGTGTGCTGTTTGTGGGATTGCATTTCAATGACGATGTGGTTTTGCTTGTGTGTGTTCTGTGATACGATATGTGTGTGTCTCTGAGTGTCATTATATTAATGTGGGATTGGGGAGTGTGTTTTTGCCTGGCTGTGCTCTTGTTTAAGCAGGTGAGTATGTTGTTCAAACTGTTTTTGGCTGTCTGTCCGTGTGTCACGATATTTCTGTGCCCCCAAAAGAATCTCTCTGTGTTTGTTTCTGTGTGTCACTCTGTCGAGATCTAATTGTGGCGATGGTTCTGTAACTGTGTTCGAATGTGTTTTTGTGTATGTACAATAAGTTGCTGTCATTCTTGCAGGTTGGTGTGGAATGTCTCTTAATCTGAGTTTGTTAATGTAAGTGTGTGAAGGTGTGAGTGTGATTCTGAGTCTGCATTCCTATATCTCAGTATGACTGTATTTCCTTGTGTGTGGACATGTGTGCATTCTGACCATACGTGGGTGTGTTCCTATCTGTCTTAGTATGTCTGTTTTCATGAGTTTGAGTGTGTGGGCACGTGCGCGCGTGAATGCTCAAGCCTATGTGAGTAGCTGTTCCCCATTCAGGACTCTGATTGTTTTCCTATGTGTGTTGTAAGGGTATATTTCTTTACTCTTTTGAAAGGAGTGTTCTCACATTTCAGTTGGACTGTGTTATTGTGCATGTGTGCATGTTTGTGAGTTGAACGTGCGCACGTGTATGTGTTTTTATTTGTCAGTAAGTCCCTATATCATACTTTGCATTTCTGTGTGCTGGTGTGCTTCTGTTTGCATGTGCACATGTGTATGTGATGGTGTGGGCGTGTTTCTGTGTCCCTCTGGGTGTGGTTCTGTCTCTGTCTGATCATGAGACTTCCTCCCCTGAAAAAGGACACGTGAACCCTTCAGCAGGTCATTGTGCACAGATTGCTCTCAATGGTGCATTTCGGCAACCTGGGAAATATCTAGGTATCAGTATCTGTACCTTCTGCACCCTGTTTGCGGAACTGTTACGTCAGTTCAAGGACCTAAGACTAATGAAAAAAAAAGGCAGGGAAATATTCCATGAAAGGCAGGATTCCAGTTGTTTCTTCCATGTTTGAACCAAGGATGCAATACATGCACTGTTTTCATGTTGGAGCTGTTTGTGTCTGTCCATAAATGTTGTTAGAGACTGCATCATTCCACCATAAAATGTATCAGCTGAACAGGGCCATTTAGCCCATTGAGACTGCTCTGTCAATTGATCATGAAAAATTTGTTTCTCAATTCTATTTTCCGGCTTTCTCCACACGACCTTTGATTCCCCTATCAACCAGGAACCCATCTTTCACTGTTTTTAATGCAATTATGCTGCACCAGACCCTCTAAAAGCATTTTAAGATGGAAGCCCAGACCCTAACGTTTCTATTTGTTTTGTGCATGTGTAAAGTGGATATTCCAGGACTGATGGAGCAGGTAAACATTCATCGGTTTAAGTGAAGATAAGTTTATATACAGAGCATCGAATGAAACACATACAAAAGAGAACAGATGACTGCATAACTTCACCCATCCGAAAACTCAACAGACTGTCCCAACTTAATGATGGTTCAAAATTCCTCCCACAACTTCCATAAGCACCCAATGTCAAAACAGGTAAAATCAAACACAGGGTCTTGCAGAAGAGATTTCAGAGAGAGATCAGCATGGAACAACTTCTTCCTTGTCGCTGTTCCTTTTACCAGCAGTTTAAAAATCTGACAACTTGCAAACACCAACCGAATTTAAACCAAACCAGAGATAATCAGAGGTGGGAGAATTGGCCACACTCCTTTCATTGCAGATGGTTTTATATTTGAAAGCCTTTTTGCCTGAAACAGTTTCTGTTAGCTATCATGAAATTGGATCTGCAATCCATCCAAACTCAACATCCAAGAACGATTGCATTTACAAACAAACGAAGAAAAAAAAACAAGGACACACAACCTTTGTAAAGGGGCAGCATCATCACGCACTCAATGCTTTGAACTCCACAACACTCTGAAGCAATGATTCCCACCGATGAAGCACACTTTGGCTGAAGAAATTAATTCTAGTCTCAGTTCCAAATGTCGCTCCTTTATTCTGAGGCTATGTTCTCTGGTCCTAGTCTCTACGACATGTAGAAATACCTCACAACCAGGTGCTGAAATGGAAGGACTGCTTATGAAAGGAAGTACAATGCTGGTCTGAGGCTGTGAATGACAGTCTCTGGGGCTGTTTGTAATTTTTGGACTGGGCCATGTTAAAGTATTCAGTGGAAATCCTGGATGAGCAAACCACCACCACCACAGACATCATGGGCAAATGCATGGAGGACTGCTGAGTGAAGAATTAAATCCGAGTGTTCGCCAAGCGTCATCCTTCAGTGAATCAGGAAATCCTCTCCTGCTGAAGACCAGACGAACAACTTTCAAGTGGGAAGACCCTGACCTATAAAGGGAATCTAGATCTGACTTCTGCTGGGCTGTCAGGGATGCCAAGAGGGAGGACCAGACCACATAAGAGGTCCATACCAACTAAACAGATTCCTGCTCCCTATGGCAAGACTGAAAGAACATTTGAGGATGCAAAATGAAGCAGAGCAAGATCGCGGACAAAGACACGTCCCTCCCTGAGGCGCTTATTGCTTTCTCTGCTTGGATTGAGCAGAATGCCAGTGGCGCAGTGACTCCTGCCCCAACCGCCCCAGACACACCTGTTGCTTCGTTCACCGCTGCACACGTCAGAACAGTTATCCTGAGAGTCAACCCAAGGAAAGTATTGGGCCTGGATGGAGTCCCTTGCCGTGCAATTAGATCCTGAATGGAACAACTGGCTGGGGTACTCACTGACATCTTCAAACTCTCCCTCCAACACGGTGAAGAACCTATCATCTTCAAGAGGACGACCACCATTCCCCCACACACATTCTCTCTCTCAAGTACACACGCATTCTCTCTCTCAAGCACACACTCATTCTCTCTCTCACACATACACAAGCATTCTCTCTCTCACGTACACATGCATACTCTTTGTCTCACACACTCATTCTCTCTCTCACGTACACACTCATTCTCCCTCTCATGCACACACTCATTCTCTCTCTCGCTCATGCACACACATTTCTTTCTCACATACACACGCATTCTCTCTCTCATGTACACATGCAATCTCTCTCACGCACACTCATTCTCTCGCTCACGCACACAATCATTCTCTCTCATGCACACACTCATTCTCTCTCTTAAGCACACACTCATTCTCTCTCTCACGCACACACATTCTCTCACTCATGTACACACGAGTTCTCTCTCTCAAGCGCACACTCTTTCTCTCTCATGTACACATGCGTTCTCTATCTCACGCATACATGCATTCTCACTCTCATGTGCACATGCATTTTCTCTCTCATGCACATGTACATTCTCTCTCATGCACACACTCATTCTCTCTCTCTTGCACACGTGCATTCTCTCTCACACACACACATTCTCTCTCACATGCATACGCATTTTCTCTCTCATGCACACAAACATTCTCTCTCTCACACACATTCTCTCTCTCACGCACACATTCTCTCTCTCACACATGCACACATTCTATCACTCGCACACATGCTCATTCACTCTCTCATGCACACACACATTCTCTCTCTCACGCACGTATTCTCTCTCTCACGCACTCATGCCCTCGCTTTCCTTTACACACACACGCACTCTTTCTTGCACCCACACACTCTCTCGCACATATGCACTCTCCTTCCCTCATGGAGGTACACAAACGCCCTCTCTCTCACATCCCCTCACACACACTCGCTTGCGTTCACTCGCACAAACTCATTGTTCACACACACTTTCTCTGTCATGTGCGCACACCCTATCTTTCTGTCTCTCTCTGTCCCGCTATTTCACTGTCGCTCTCTCTCTGTCGCTTTCTCTCTCTGTCCCTGTATCTCTCGTGCTCTCTCTCTTTCTCTCTGTCTGTCTGACTCACGCTCTCTTCCTGTCTCTCTGTCTCTCTTTCTCTGTCTCTCTGTCTCTGTCTGTCTGACTCTCTCTCTGTCTCTCATTTGGTTTCTCTCTCTCTGTCTGTCTGCCTCTGTCTCTGTCTCTCTCTCTCACTCCATCTCCCTCTCTCTCTGTTTCTCTCTCCCTCTGTCTCTCTCTTCCTCTGTCCCTCTCTCTCTCTCCCTCTGTACCCCTCTCTGTCCGCCCGTCTCTCTCCCTCTCTCTCCATCTCCCTCTGTCTCTCCGTCTCTGTCCCACTCTCTCCCTCTGTGTCCATCTCTCTGTCACTTTGTCCCTCTCTCTCTGTCTCTCTGCCTCTCTGTCCCTCTTTCTCTGTCCCTCTCTTACTCTCTGTTTCTCTCTCCCTCTCTCTGTCTCCCTGTCCCTCTCTTTCTCTCTGTCCCTCTCTCTCTCTGTCCTTCTGTTCCACTCTCTCTATGACCCTCTCTCTCTGTGCCTCTTTCTGTCCCTCTCTCTCTGTCCCTCTCTATCTCTCTGTCTCTCTGTCCCTCTCTCTCTAATGCCCCCCTCTCTCTGTCTGTGTCCCTCTCTCCGCCCTCTCTCTCTCTTTCCCTCCGTCTCTCTCTGTGTCCCTCTCTCACTCTGTATGTCCCTCTCTCTCTCTCTGATTCTCCCTCTCTCTGTGCACCCCTCTGGGCCCCTCTCACTCTCTGTTCCCCTTTCTCTCTCTCTCTCTCTCTCTCTCTCTCTCTCTCTCTCTCTCTCTCTCTCTCTCTCTCTCTCTCTGTGTAGCCCTCTCTCTCTCGGTCTGTCTCACTGTCCCTCTCTTTCTCCCGGTGTCCGTCTCTCTCTGTACCCCCTTCTCTCTCTCCGTCTCTCTGTCCCTCTCACTCTATCTCTCTGTCCCTCTCTTTCTCCGTCTCTCTCTGACTTACCCCTCTCTGTCTCTTTCCCTCCGTGTCTCTCTGTGTCCCACTCACTCTGTGTCCCTCTCTCTTTCTGTCTCGCCCTCACTCTCTGTCCCCCTCTCACTCTCTGTCCCCGTTCTCTCTCTCTCTGTCGCCCTCTCTCTCTGTGTCCCTGTCTCTCTGTCCCTCTCTCTATCTGTCTGTGTCCCTCTCTCTCTCTTTCTCCTCCTCTCCGTCTCTTTCCCTCCGTCTCTCGCATACCTCTCTCTCTCTCTGTCCCTCTCTCTTTCTGTCTCCCCCTCACTCTCTGTCCACCTCTCTCACTTTGTCCCCTCTCTCTCTCTGTTTCCCTCTCTTTCTCTGTGTAACTCTCTCTCTCTCTGTCCCTCTCTCTCTCTGCCTTTCTGTCCCTCTCTCTTTCTGTCTCCCTGTCCCCCCCTCTGTCTCTCTGTCCCTCTCTCTCTGTCCCCTTTTCTCTCTCTGTGTCCCTCTCTCTCTTTGTCTCTCTCTCTCTGTCGCTCTCACTCTATCTCTCTGTCCCTCTCTCCCTGTCTCTCTCTGTCTCCACCCTCTCTCTCGCTTTCCCTCCGATTCTCTCTGTGTCCCCCTCTCTCTCTGTGTCCCTCTCTCTCTGTCTCCCCCCTCTCTCTGTGTACCCCTCTCTCTCTGGTTCCCTCTAACTCTCTGTGTCCCTCTCTCACTCCCTGTCACCCTTTCTCTGTCTCTCTCTCTCTCTGTCCCTCTCTTTCTCTGTGTACCTCTCTCTCTCTCTGCCCTCCTCTGTCTCTCTGTCTTCCTGTCCCACTTTCTCTGTCTCTCTTACTTTCTCTCTCCCTGTTCCTCTCTCTGTGTCCCCCTCTGTCTCCCTCTGTTTCCCTCTCTTTCTCTCTGTGTCTCTGTCTCTCTGTCCCTCTCTCTATCTCTCTGTTCCTCTCTCTGTCTTCCCCTCTCTGTCTCTTTCCTTCCGTCTCTCTCACGTACCTCTCTCTCTGTGTCCCTCTCTATTTCTGTCTCCCCCTCACTCTTAGTCCCCCTCTCTCCATCTCTGCCCCCTTTCTCTCTCTCTCTCTGTTTCCCTCTTTCTCTGTGTACCTGTCTCTCTCTGTCCCTCTCTCTCTGTTCCTCTCTCTCTCTGTCCCTCTCACACTATCTCTCTGTCCATCTCTCCCTGTCTCACTCTGTCTCCACCCTCTCTCTCTTTCCCTCCGTCTCTCTCTGTCTCCCCCCTCTCTCTGTGTACCCATCTCTCTCTCTCTGGGTCCCTCTCACTCTCTCTCCCCCTCTCACTCCCTGTCACCCTTTCTCTCTCTCTCTCTCTCTCTCTGACCCCTCTCTCTCTGTTCCTCTATTTCTGTCCCCCTCTCTCTCCCTCTGTTTCCCTCTCTCTCTGTCTCTGTCTCTCTCTCTCTCTGTCCCTCTCTCTCTCTGTCTCTCTGTCCCTCCCTCTCCCTTTGTGTCCCTCTCTATCTCTGTGTCTTTGTCCTTTACAGACTGGAGTGAGTTACAGCCTGGAATCTAATCAAGGGGTTCAGGGTGGTTCAGATACAGAATAACAGATAGCCCTGAGTGAGATACATTCTGGAATCTAATGGAGGGATATGCGAAGCTTTTTATGTGGAATAACTTGTAACTGGGAGAGAGTCACAAAGTGGACTATAGGCCAAGTGCTTTACAATCTTGTCTCGACTTAAACGTAATGCAGTCACAAACTACACGACTTTACTGACTCCCCACGGATCCATGGGGAAATTAGACTGACCCCACTGTGTTTCTGTTGCTGACACCTGGTGACACTAGTCTGACCCCACTCTGTCTCTGTCACTGACCCCTGGGGACATAAGACTGACTCCACTTTATCTCTGTTACTGACCCTGGGTTTATTCGACTGATCCCACTGTGTCTCTGTCAGTTAACATTGGGGAAATTGGACTGACTCGACCGTGTCTCTGCTTTTGATCCATGGGAACATTATACTGACCCCACAGTGTCTCTGTCACTGACCCCTTGGGACATATGACTGACCCCACTGTGTCTTTGTTACTGACCCCTGGGTACATTAGACTGACACGACAGTGGCACTGTCACTGACCATTGGATGCATTAGACTGACCCCTCCGTGTCTCTGTCACTGACCTCTGGGCACATTAGACTGATCTCACTGTGTCTCTATCACTGACCTCTAGGGCATTAGACTGACCCCACTGTGTCTCTGACACTGACCTGTGGGAACATTGGACTAACCGCACTGTGTCTTTGTTACTGAAGCCTGTGTACATTAGACTTATCCAACTGTGTCTCTGTCACTGAACTCTGGGGACATTCGACTGACCCCACTGAGCCTCTGTCACTGACCTCTGGGGACGTTAGACTTAACACTATCTCTCTGTCACTGACACCTGGGAACGTTATACTGACCCCACTGTGTCTCTGTCACTGACCTCTGGGAACATTAGTCTGACCCCACTTTGTCTCTGTCACTGACCACTGTCGGCATTAGACAGACCCCACTGTGCCTCTGTCACTGACCACTGGGGACATGAGTCTGACCCCACTGTGTCTATGCCACTGAACCCTGGGGATATTAGACTGAACCCACTGTCTTTGTCACCTACCTCTGGGGTCATAAGACTGAGCCGACTGTGTCTCTGTCACGGACCCCTGGGGACATTAGACTGACCACACTGTGTCTCTGTCACTGACCCCGGGGACATGAGACTGACCCTACTCTGTCACTGTCACTGACCCCTGGATGCATTGAACTGACCCCTGTGTGTCTCTATCACTGACCCCTGGGCACATTCGTCTGACCCCACTATGTCTCCATTGCTGAGCCATGCGGGAATTAGACTGACCCCAAAGTGTCTCTGTCATTGACCTCTGGGGACATTAGTCTGACCCCACTTTATCTCTGTCACTGACGTCTGGGGACATTAGACTGACCAAACTCTATCACTGTCAATGTCCACTGGGGGCATTAGACTGACCCCACTGTGTCTCTGTCACTGACCTTGACATTATTAGACTGACCCCGCTGTGTCTGTTACTGACCACTGGGGGCATTGGACTGATCCCACTGTGTCTCTGTCACTGACCCCTGGGTACATTAGACTGACCCCACTGTGTCTGTCTCACTGACCCCTGGGGTCATAAGACTGACAGCACTGTGTCTCTGTTACTGATCCTGGGTTTATTAGACTGACCCCACTGTGTCTCTGTCAGTTAACACCGGGGAAATTGGACTGACTCGACCCTGTCGCTGTTACTGACCCATGGGAACATTAATATGACCCCACAGTGTCTCTGTCATTGTCTCCTTGGGACATATGACTGACCCCACTGTGTCTCTGTCTCTGAACTCTAGGGATATTAGACTTCCCCCACACTGTCTCTGACACTGACCCCGGGGGCATTCGACTGACCCCACTGTTTCTCTGTTACTGACCCCTGGGAACATTAGACTGACCCCACTGTGTCATTGTCACTGACTCCTGGGGGCATAAGACTGACCCCACTGTTTCTCTGTTCCTGACCCCTGTGGGCATTAGTCTGACCCCACTGTGCCTCCATCGCTGACCCCTCTGTGTTTGATCTGCATGTTGTTTGATATGGTCTGCCAGGTTGATGATACCCTCCGAGTTATCTGGAAAGTACAGCACTCATAACCAACAACAGCACACGCTCCTCCAGGTGAGGCGAGCAGATAATGCAAATCCATTCGATTCTGCAATTCCATGGTCCATCCAGCGACAAGCTCAACTGAGACCTCAGTCAGTTCTTGTCCACTTGCCCTGGCCTCTGAAACTGTCTCATTGGCCACGTGTTCCAATGCTGAACCCATGTGAATCAATTTAACGGATGTCCAGCCCATTCAATGTACTAGAAAGGAAATCATGAGGAAATGGTCTGTTTTGGAAGTGGCTCCTTTGGCCCGTAGATGGTATTTCTTAAGGGATGATGCACGTCAGGCAGCACACAACCCGTATAGCAGCATCCCAACGAAATGGTTGGAAGCCATGGGTAAGCTCTGGTGTTGTATATGAAGTATATGCCATTATGATGTGTAAAATCATAAGCCAATGTCATCCAAGGTTATAGGGCCGAACAGACCAATGGACTATTAGAAGTTATATTCCATACTCTGGACCAATTGCAGTAAAACATTGCACTGCCAGAAGCATTCACTACTGGGCCTTGCCAGTCAAATGAGAGGTCACTTCTGCTTTGTCACATCAACCATCCCTTTACTCAATTCTAAAACATAGGGAACCTGTAACGTTACTTGAAAGGACTGTAAGGGAAGGAGGAACTATGTCTTGATTATATGCAGGCTGACACCATGTCGAAAATTTAGTCATTTCTTAACCTGCCGATTCCCATATTCTCATGTCCCCATTAACTCCTGTGTGATTCCGATGTGACACCCACTCAACTGTTTCTGGTGGAAAGAAAAGGAGGAGTTCAAGAGATAGTCTTTGCCTTGATTAGATGAGGACATGGGTACAAAACCAGCGCTTACTTACAATTAAATTTTAACATACATACATGGCATATGAAAGTATTTGCATGCTGTTCCCGAGTAGGCCAGTTTTTCAATATCAAATGGCCACCGACGTTAACGAATTCAGAAAGTCCAAAGAGTACTAAAAAGATCTTCATGCTAAATTCATTCCTGTTTGAGGAACAATCTTCTTACAATCACATCGGTCGACCCAGTTCCAGTGTCCTTCAATCTTGACAGAAGTTGATGTTGTGAGTAAGACATAAAAGGGGCAGCATCAGCATTGTCCCAATTTGATCCTTTCCCAATTACCAACCAATACATAATCCCCTTGGTTTGCTTTTGGATATTGGGAGGCAATTGTCCCTTCCTTAACTGGGCAATGCGACTTTTGGCCTGCGATTGAAAAAACTTCAGAGAAAGAGGCAAATGGTTCAAGTAATTCTGCATTTGTTCACCCATTACATGGGGATCCACGCCCTCGGGGGCTTATCATGAGCAATCCACAGAGTCCTCATTGGCCGACTGTAAGCTACCTCTTCAGTTGACAGTCCAGTCTGCGAATGTGGAGACACTCGCTTGTACAGTCCTGCCAAGGGCAATACTTGGAGCCAGTTTATTTGACCATTTTAGATAACCTCTCTTTTAAAGTATGATTGGCCTGTTCCACAATCCCTGCTGCCTGCGGGTGATATGCACAGTGCAGTTGCTGTTCAATGGAGAGTGAGTCACATATTTGAGTAATAAGTCGAGGCATGAAATGTTTGTTTCAGCAGCAGGAAGCACAGGAGCATTGCCCAGGGGGCTGACGGGAAGGTGAAGCACTGATTTAAGAACTTACTGAGAACGTCTGGACCCTCCATTTATGTTTCAGCAGCAAAAAGTGTGGGAGCGTTGACAAGGGCGCTGATGAGAAGGTGAACCACAGATTTAAAAACCTATCTAGTAAATAGGCGGAGCGCAAGCTGAGCAGGAGCGGACACAGGACTGCTGAGTAAGAGAAGTAATGTATTTGGATGGCTCCGTGACCTGAAGCACTAATTAGGTAGTGGTTCCCACCCGTCCTCCTCCTCGAACCAAAAAAAATGTTCTGTGCGCTGGATTGGTAAGATAACTAGCTTTTTAAAAAATCATTTATTGGGAATTTAAAATGGTGGGAACGGCTGTTAGGACCATTGGTGTTCCTCCTGCAGAATGTGGGAGGTCAGGGTCACTAATAGTGTCCCTGCTGACTTCATTTGTGTGAAGTGCACCCAACCCCAGCTCCTAAGAAACTCTGTTAGGGAACTGGAGCTGGAGCTGGATGAACATCGGAGGCGGAGGGTGTTATTGAGAAGAGTCACAGGAAGTAGTCAGAGCTCAGGAACAAGAAAAAGGCAGATGGGTTCAAGTCAGGTGACGGAAAGGGATCCCCTGGCCATGGATACTGTTGGGGTGGTGGCAACGACTGACCAGGCGAAAGCCACGAGATACAGGTCTCTGGCACAGAGTCTGTCGCTGTTGTGCAGAAAGCAAGAGGGGAGATGAGCAGAGCATTAGTTATTGGGGACTCCATAGTTAAGGGGACAGATAGGATGTTCTGTTGGAATGGTTGGTGTGTTGCCTCCCAGGTGCCAGGTTTCCTGATGTCTCTGATTGTGTTTTCCGGATACTCGCGGGGGACGGGGAGCAGCCCCAAGTTGTGATCCACATCAGAACCAATAGCATAAGTAAGAAAAGGAATGGGGATACAAGGCTGAATCTCAAGGAGCTAGGGTGGAAGTTTAGAGCTAGACCAAACAAAGTTGTTATCTCTGATTTGATGCCAATGTTTATTGCTCGTGAGGCAAGGAATAGGGAGAGAGAGGTGTTGTATATGTGGCTGCAAGAATGGTGCAGGAGGGAGAGTTTCAGATATCTCTGTAATTGGTGCTTATTAGGGGGGTGGTGGGAGATCTACAAACAGGAAGGTCTACACCTGAATCAGAGGGGTACAAGTATCTGGGGATAGGGTTGGGGGCAGCGGGGGGATATTTTCATGCTGTGGAGGATTTAATCCATATCAACAGGAGGATGGGAACCTAACTGTTATTCCAGTGTCGAGAAGATTGAGATTAGTGAGGTCAGAAACATAGTTTCAAGGTCGCAAGAGAACACCAGAAGCAGGAAGATCGTTTGCAATATGTCTACCTCAATGCCAGGAGATTCCAGAATAAGGTGGGTGAACTTGCAGTATGAGTTGGTGCCTGGGACTTCGATATTGTGGCCATTTCGGAGACATGGCTAGTGTCGCGACAGGAATGTTTGTTGCTGGTTCTAGGGAATAGATGTTTCAGGAATAACAGGGAAGGTGGTAAAAGAGGGGGGTGATGTGGTACTGTTCATCAAGGACGATTGAGGTAAGGACGTTTGAGGACTCATCCACTGAAGTAGTATGGGCTGAGGTAGACACAGGAAAGGAGAGGTCACCCTGTTGGAAGTTTTCTATAGGCCTCTGAATAGTTCCATAGATATAATGGAAAGCATAGCAAAGATGATTCTGATAGGAGTGCGAGTAACAGCGTAGTTGCTATGGGGGGACGTTAACTTTCCAAATATTGACTGGAAATACTATAGTTTGAGTATTTCAAATGGGTCAGGTTTTGTTCAGTGTGTGCACGATGGTTTCCGGACACAGTATGTAGACAAGCTAACAAAGGGTCTTTTGGATTTGGTACTGGGGAATGAACCAGCCAGGTGATAGATTTAGAGGTAGGTGAGCACTTTGGTGATAGTGACTACAATTCAGACATGTTTTCTTTAGTGATGGAAAGGGGTAAGTATATACCACAGGGCAAGAGTTATAGCTGGGCATAAGGAAATTATGATGCGATTAGGCAAGATTTAGGATGCATAGGATGGGGAAGGTAACTGCAGGGGTTGGGCACAATTGAAATATGAAGCTTGTTCAAGTAACAGCTACTGCCTATCCTTGATAAGTATATTCCTGTCAGGCAGGGAGGAAGTGTTCGTGTGAGTGAACCGTGGTTTACAAAAGAAGTTGAAACTCTTGTCACGAGGAAGAAGAAAGCTTGTTATAGGATGACATGTCAAGGCTCAGTTAGAGCGCTTGGGAATCCCAAGTTAGCCATGAAATACCTAAAGAGAGGGCGAAGAAGAAAAAGGAGGGTACATGAGAAATTATTGGTGGATAGGATCAAGGAAAACCCGAAGGTTTTCTATCGGTATATCAGGAATAAAAAAATGACTAGGGTAAGATTAGAGCCAATCAAGGCTGATAGTGGGAAGTTGTGCATGAAGACCGAGGAGATAGGGGACGCGCTAAATTTGGCAGTATTCATACTGGAAAAGGACATTGTTGTTCAGGAGAATTTGAAGTGCAGGCGACAAGATGGGACGGAGGTGCACAAGATGGAGGTTTTGGCAATTGTGAAAAGTGTGAAAATAAATAGGTCCCCTGGGCCGGATGGGATTTATCCTAGGATTCTCTGGGAAACTAGGGAGGAGATTGGAGGGTCTTTGGCGTTGATCTTTATGTCGTTATTGTCAACAGAAACAGAGCCAGAAGACTGGAGGATAGCAAATGTTGTCCCTTTTTTCAAGAAGGGAATACAGTCAACCCTGACACTATTAGTCCAGTGAGCCTTACTTCGATTGTGGATGAAGTGTTGGAAAAAGTTAGAAGAGATAGGAATTAGAATAATCTATGGAGGAAAAAGTTGATTAGGGGTCGTCAAAACTGATTTGTGAAGGATAGGTCGTGCCTCACAAACCTTATTGAGTTCCTTTAGAAGGTGACCAAACAGGTAGATGAGGATGAAGTGGTTGAAGTGGTGTATATGGATTTCAGTAAGGCATTTGATAAGGGTCTCCACGATAGGCTATTGCACAAAATACAGAGGCATGGATTTGAGGGTGATTTAGCCGTTTGGATCATAAAGTGGTTAGCTGAAGGAAGTTAAGTTGGTGGTTTGTGGGAAATGTCCATCTTGGAGTTCAATTACTGTTGGTGTACCGCAAGGATCTGTTTATGGTAACTGCTATTTGTCATTTTTATAAATGATCTAGTTGAGGGCATGGAAGGATGGGTTAGTAAATTTGCGAATGACACAAAGGCAGGTGGAGTTGGCGATAGTGCCGATGAATGTTGCAGGTTGCACATGTACTTAGATAAACTGCAAAAATGGTTGAAGAAGTGGCAAATGGAGTTATTTCAGAAAATTGCGATGTGATTCACTTTGGAAGGAGCAACAGGAACAAAGAGTACTGGACTAATAACAAGATTCTTGGTAGTGTAGATGAGCAGAGAGATCTCGGTGTCGATGTACACAGATTTCTAAAGTTGCGACACAGGTTGATAGTATCGATAAGAAGGCATACGTTGTGTTAGCGTTTATTGGCAGAGGGATTGAGTTTCGGTGCCACAAGGTCTTGCTGCAGCTATACAAAACTCTGGTGTGGCCGTACTTGGAGTATTGTGCACATTTCTGGTCACCACATTTTCGGAAGGATGAGGAAGCTTTTGAGAGGGTGCAGTTACGATTTACTCGGAGTTTACCTGGTATGGAGGGAATATCTTATGAAGAAAGGCTGAGGGACTTGAGGTTGTTTTTGTTAGCGATAAGACGTTTGAGAGGTGACTTATTTGAGACATATAAGATAATCAGATGATGAGATAAGATAGATGGTGAGAACCTTTTTCCTCAGCTGGTGATGGCCAGCACGATGGGTCCCAGCTTTCAATTGAGGGGATGATCGATATAGGACAGATGTCAGAGGTTGCTTCTATAATCAGAGAGTAGGAGGGGAGTAGAGTGGCCTGCCTGCAACAGTAGTAGCCTCTCCGACTTTGAAGGCATTTGAATTGTCATTGGATAAACATATGGTTGAAAATGGAATTGTGTCGGATCGATAGGCTTCAGAATGGTTCCACAGGTCGGTGCAACATTGAGGGCTGAAGAGCCTGCCCTGTGCTGTAATGTTCTATATTCTCTGTGGCCCATTGTCAGAGCTCATCCTTTTAGGCAACCCAAAGTGGGGAATTACTTTAGTCAACAATATTTTGTCTCCTGTATGTGCAGTGCAATTAGTAGAGGGGAAGGCTTCAATCCATTTGCTAATTACATCGAACATGAACAAACAGTATTTATAACATTGTATTTTAGGATGTAGGTTTGTTCGCTGAGCTGCAAGGTTCACTTTCAGACGCTTCGTCACTGTACTAGGAAACATAATCAGTCGGTCTCTCTTAACCACTGGCGCTATGGCCAACTTTCTATTTATGTCTTTCGCTTTCCTTGGGTTGATGATGTCATTTTCTGTGCTGGTGATGTCATGGTAATAGCATCTAAAATGAACCTTGCAGCATAGCGAGCAAACGTACATCTAAAACCTCCATCTGAGCTCTGAATCTTGTCCAATCTCACTAACATCTAGGGGGACAATACACTAAAACTAGCATAAAGATTGGAAACCAATGACAGCTGATAGAGCACCACCCACAAATAACTGTACTTCCTGCATGAGTGCCAAAAGAAACAGGTTCTATCTCAATACCTCAAAAACAAACCTCCCTTAACACCTCACTATCCAAATGAAAAACAAAGGAAAACAGCTGAAGAATGCTTAGGGAAATGTTTAATGATGGCCACCACAGACTCCTTAAATACAACTGGGAAATATAGTGAAAATAACTCTACTCCCTCATGCCACAAAGCACAAATGGGCAGACACAGTACAACAAGCCATCGACATGAGACAGCGGCCAACACAGAAAATGAAGAAAAAAACTCGACCTGCAGAATCAAAACAAGACAAACTCACGCAAAATAACACCGGAGACAGCACATAACCTATCTGTCCAATACTTAACAGACACTGATAAAGCTGTCTAAATAACAGGATTAAATTACAACTTCTGGGATGCAGACCACAGAATTTTTTAGAGCTTAAGAAACAATACTTAAAGAAACCAAATTCACAGAAGAAACCATCATTAAGTGGGAAAAAGGAAGAACACTCAATAAACAAGAAAGGAAAACACTAGAATGACGCAAGAAAGATAAAACATTGTTATCCTACCTGCAGACAAAGGACGCCTGACACTCATTTTAAAGCGGACAGACTATATTGAGAAAGCAAACACACTGCTTGCAAATACCGACACTTACCAATAGGTGGCGATTGCCCTAAGCAAAAACGAGAAAACCAAATCACAGCCTTACTCATAAACTCCAGAGATCTGGAGAATTAAACAAGGCAGACTTCCAAAAGATGGAACCAGATGGATCCGACACAACACGACTCTACGGATTATCCAAAATTCACAAGCCAGGAGCGTTCCTCTGACCCATAGTCTTGCTACCTGGAACACAAACGTACAGAATGGTGAAGGAACTACACCAAAGACTAAAAAAATGTAGAAGAGTCATGCACCTCCATTCACTCGCCCCAACAATTTCTGAAGAACATCATTGACATCAAGATAGAAGAGGATGAAATTTTAGTCTCTCACACAACAGCCCTATTCACATCCATCAATATCCACCTGGCCAACGAAACATTGGCGACATTATTCGAAGAAACAAAGACACATCGACTCGACAAGACCAGCTTCAGCAGTAAGGACATTATCATCAAGTTAGGGCACCTATGTCTTACCCCCCACTTCACCTTCAACAACAAAACCTACAGAACAACCAATGGAACACCTATGAGATTTTCGATATCAGGGCTTTTAGCAGAGGCAGTAATGCAGAAACTCGAACAAACAGCTCTGCTAATCATCCAACCTTAACTTTGGGTCTGCTACAGGGATGAGACTTTGGTCATCACTAAACTAAACAAATTTAAGGAAAGCTTCAAGACCATCAATAATACCGTTACAGGCAAAACAATTCGCAAAGGTGGATGAAAACAACAACAGACTCCAATTCCTTGATGTCACAGTAGAGCCAATGGTGAACTTTAAACCAGCGTCTAAAGGAAAACAACACTTATGGAACAAATACTGAACTACAGAAGCAATCATCCCAACACCCACAAACGAAGCTGCATCAGAACTTTATTTCAATGAGCCACCACACACACTGCAGCTCAGATGAATTGTGAAGATCAGAACAAAACCACCTACACAGCATATTCAAAATGAACGGGTAGCCAATGATCGCATTCCGTTGATTTCTCAGCAACAGAAACAAACAAGCAGACAAAACATTCCCAAAAAACCCGAGCTGCTCTCCCCTGAAACAAATAATTCTCAGAAATTATTTGTCTACTCAGTCTACTCAGACCCCTTGGCAGCCCACAGACCCACCAACGTCAAATCAGCAGGTAATGTATTTGAAATACACTATACAGACTACAAGCAAAAGAAACGCCAATTACAAAATACCTGGCAAGAACTGCAACGCACACTACATTGGACAAACAGGCGAAAGTTAACCACCAGGGTAGACATGACCCACTATCACTAGTATCTTTGCTTACAGATGAGGAAGGAAACCACTTTGACTGGAACAACACATCAACCCTAGTCCAAGCCAAACAGAGACATGCACGAGAATTCCTCGAAACGTAGCATTCCAACCAGAACGCTATCAACAAACACATCGATCTGGACCCCATCTACCACCCTCTGAGAAAAAGAGCAGGAAATCACATCACTTCAGGGAACGACATCACCAACCCAAGGATATCTGAATACATAAATAGAAAGCGGGCCATAACGCCAGTGCTTCACAGGATGCTCAGTGATGATGTTACCTAGCATGGTGCCGAAATATCTGAAAATGAACCTTCCAGCTAATCAAGCACACCTACATCCAGGACATCAATCTGAGCGACAAATCTCTCCAAATTGTACTTTAGGTAATTCAATAAAATGAAGCTGTATGCATAAAAAAGGACCATCTTGCAAGTGTGTAGTCCCAGAGGGTATTTAATAGCTTTACCCTAATTATTATCCGTGCAAATAAGGCACATATCCAGCCACATTTGACGTGCTGTATTAAAATCGGGGTGCCACCATGTTTTTAAAAGTCGCTGTGCCATTCCTTCCTTGACAAGATGGGTACAAATATGCAAGTCATCAATAAGCACTGGGAACAAAGAATCAGGAATACAGACTTGACCCACTGGTGTTTGCCAGAGGTATCGTGTCGAGCAGTGCGAACACCCAATCGACTTCCAAAGTGGGTGTTCAGATTCGGAGGCATCCTTCTGTCAAGTTAGATCAGGCCTGCCCTTGTCCCTGAAGTAGCTGCTTGAATTGAAGCCTAATTCCCGTTATGTGTAACAACGAAAATGGCTGATGCAGCCACCACCTTCGCAGTTGTATCAGCACTGGAATTTCGCCATTTTATGAAGTGTCCCTCCTTTGTGTGCAGTATATTTAATACCAGCTAATGGACGAGTAAGCAGAATAGCATCGAGGAGATTCTTAACCCAAAGAGCATTCTGAATGGGAGTTCCTGCAGGAATAAGGAATCCTCATTGCTACCAGAGGCAACTAAAATCATGCGCAACACTGATTGCAGACGTGGAATCGGGGTTAATGTTAGCAATTTTATCAGTGGCTAGAATACAAGGTCTGGTAAGGGCGAAAAGCACGGTTTTCTGTGCAGGGCCTGGGGTCTGAATGGCAGCAGATTCCTGAACAGCAGTGATGTTGCTATTTTATAGCCTGACTGCCGGACACTGTCCAGGGAAACAGAGGAACCACCATCAACATAAAAAGAATTGAAATCCACTGCATACCATCCAAAATCGCAAAAAGAACACGAAACTTGGCGTCAGATATTAAAGACAATGCTGAGGTTTTATCGTCAAGACTAATGAGATGACTGTGATTTCTACCTTTTGTGATCTGAGAAGCACCAAATGACTCGACCAAATGCCATCAATTTGAATCAGTTTGTGGATAAAAATTGAGAGGAGCATTGAAATTGATTAAGCAGATGTTGATAATTCAGAATTCAGAGACCACATAGTTGGACTATATGTCAGATTTTCAGGAATGATTAAGTAGCGTCGGGGAGTTGGCTAGACAGCTTTAAAATGATCACAACACTCAATAAAACGAGAAACGTATAAGCAATCAAAAACTCACAATTTTGCGGTCGACGATAAGGTGTAGGGTTACTTTTAGTGATGGATTAACCTTTTAAAGCAACGTTTAGTGCACCTTACCAAGGCGAAAGGATTATGAGTGAGGTGAACGATTTGATAAGAACTTCACAGAGATTCTTTCACAACGTGCGTCATGTGACTACAGTAAAAAAGTTGAAGGCGATTCCTGTATCATTAAGAGACAGTGAAAACTATTTTGACAATGCAAGTTTGCAGGCATCTGTCATGTTACTGAGTTGCATCCTCATTATGTAATGGCAAATGTAAAATATGTAACGTTGGCCAAAAACTGGATATCTCAGTTCTTTTGACCAACATCTGAATTTAATCAATGAGTTTAAATTATGCCTTAGGATACGAAAACCCAATCGAATTTAAAATTTGCTTGTTTGACATCATTGAACCAATGAGACGATCCGATGTTTGGGGTATGAAAAAAGGAAGATTGGACCGTTGGACAGAAAGAGCGCCAACTGCAACTGAAACACTGCTATTCACTACATTCTCTGTAAAATGCACATTTTTAATGTGAAACTTCTTTGTTACATAAGACTGAAGACAACTAATGGAGGTCTACAAACGGAGAAAAATTGACGGCGGAGAGGACAGCCACTGTCTCCTTTTGAAATGTAAGTTGATTTAAACTTAATACAGGCTTTATTCGATCACTACATTGTTATAGAGTGGGAGGTAGATAAACAATTTTTAAGATAGACGAGGCTCAGGGTTGTAAATAGTTGTTTCATATTGACTTTTAGACTTTAAGGTATTTTTGGTAAATCGTAGAATTTGCCTACTACTCTGTCACTCATACTTTAAAAGATTACGAGACGATCTCAGCTTTTTTGACTCTGTTGTTTAATTAGCAGAATGTTTTAGCGCCGAATTATAAGAAAAGACAATTGGAGGAAAGCCAATGGAGACTGTGATGTTGAAAATAACACAGAGTGAAGAAACAAGTTCACAGGAATTCTGAATTGTACATTCCACACATTCAATTGGATAATGAAGAAGTTGTCAAATATTGTGTTAAATTGTTGAGTTACCTTCCAAAGAAAACGGAAATGATATGAAGGAGTTATTATTGTCGTATTGGCTGATATATGGAAAATCGTACCAAATGTAAGTAATATGTATGCTCCACTAACTGAATTACAGAAGAAATACAAGACATTTTAACGTACAGCCAACCGTCAGAAGTCATTTGCCAGCCTGAAAGTTGTGTTCACCTTTGTCACAGTATTAGCCATGCAAAATGTTAGGAACATGGGACTGGGATATCAGAGCAATTACAGAAACATGGCTCAGAGGTGGGCAGGCCTGGCAGCTTCATGTTTCAGAATAAAAATGCTCGAGGAAGGAAAGAAAGGGATTCAACAGAGGAGGGGAGCGGCGTTTTTGATTGGGGATAGCATTACATCTGTGCTGAGGGAGGATATTCCTGGAAATACATCCAGGGAAGTTATTTGGGGAGAACTGCGAAACACAAAAGGGATGATCACCTTATTGCGATTGTATGAAAGACTAGTGAGAGGGAAATTAAGAAACAAACTTGGAAGAAGATGTCAGCTATTTTAACAATAATAGGGTGGCTATGGTAGGGAATTTTAACTTTCTAAACATAGACTGGAAAGGCCATACTGTTAAGGTTTAGACGGAGAGGAATTTGTTAAGTGTGTAAACGAAAATTTTCTGATTCAGTATGTGGATGCACCTACGAGTGAAGATGCAAAACTTGACCTACACTTTGGAAATAAGGCAGGGCAGGTGACTGAGGTGTCAGTGGGGGAGCACTTCGGGGCCAGCGACCACAATTCTATTAGATTTAAGATAGTGATGAAAAAGGATAGACCAGGTCTAAAAGTTCATTTCTAAAATGGAGAATGGATAGTACTGACGGTATTAGGCAAAATTTTCAAAAGCTGATTGGGGGCAGATGTTCGCAGGTAAAGGGACAGCAGGAAAATGGGAAGCTTTCAGGAATGAGATCACGAGAATCCAGAGAAAACAGATTCCTTTTAGGGTGAAAGGAAAGGCTGGCAGGTACAGAGAATGCTGAATGACGAAAGAAATTGATTTTGGTTCACAAAAAGTAAAAAGTATATGTAAGAAATCGACAATATAGATCAAGTGAATCCTTAGAAGAGTATAAAGGCAGTAGCAGTATACTTAAGAGGGAAATCAGGAGGGCAAAAAGGGAACATGAAATAGCTTTGGCAAATAGAATTAAGGAGAATACATTGTTTATACAAATGCATTAAGTACAAACGGTAACTAGGGTGAGAATTGGTCCCCTCAAAGATCAGCAGGGTGGCCTTTGCGTGGAGCTGTAGAAAATAGGGAAGATAATAAACGAGTATTTTGCATGAGTATATACTCTGAAAAAATGGATGGAAGATATAGAATGTAGGGAAATAGATGTTGACTCCTTTGAAAGTGTCCATATTTCAGAGGAGAATATGCTAGATGTCTTGAAACGCAAAAAAGGTGGAGAAATTGCCAGGTCCTGATCAGGTGAAGCCCAGAACTCTGTGGCAAACTCGTGAAGTGATTGCTGGGCCTCTTGCTGAGATATTTGCATTATCAAAAGTCACAGGTGAGGTTCCAGAAGACTGGAGATTGGCTAACGCTGTGCCACCATTAAAGAAGCGTGGTAAGACAAGCCAGGGAACTATAGGCCATTGAGCCTGAAGTCGGTGGTGGGCAAGTTATTGGAGGGCATCCTGATGGACAGGATCTACATGCTTTTGGAAAGGAGAGGCCTGATTAGGGATAGTCAGCATTGCTTTGTGCGTCGGAAAGCATGTCTCCCAAACTTGATTGAGCTTTCTGAAGATGTCACAAAGAGGATTGGTGAGGGCAGATTGGCAGATGTGATCGAAAAGGTCTTCAGTAATGCGTTTGACAAGATTCCCCATGGGAGAGTGGTTAGCAATGTGAGATCTCACAGAATACAGGGTGAACTAACAATTTGAATATAGAACCGGCTCCAAGGAGAAGACAGAGGTGGTGGGGGAGCATTGTTTTTTGTGTGCTTTCTTTTGTTGGTCAGAATATTGAGTACGGGAGTTAAGATGTCATATTGCATTTGGACAGGACATTGGTTAGGCCATTGTTGGAATATTGTGTGCAATTGTGGTCTCCTTCCTATCGGAAAGATGCTGTGAGACATGAAAGTGTTCAGTTAAGTTGAACAAGGATGTTGCCAGGGTTGGAGGATTTGAACTGTAGGGAGAAGCTGAACAGGCTCGGGCTGTTTTCCCTGGAGCGTCAGACGTTGAGGGGTTACCTTACTAAGAGTTAAAAGAAATCATTAGGGGCATGGATAGGATATATACACCACGTCTTTTCCCTGGGATCAGCGAGTCCAGAACTAAAGGGTATAGGTTGAGGGTGAGAGCGGAAAGATATAAAAGAGACCTAAGAGGCAAGGTTTCACGAAATTGGTGGTACATGCATGGAATGAGCTGCCGGAGGAAGTGTTTCAGGCTGGTACAATTTCAACGTTCATGAAGCATTTAGATGGGTATCTGAATAGTCAGGGTTTGGAGAGATACGGGTCCGGTGCTGGCAGGTGGGACTAGATGGGGTTGCAATATTTGATTTTTTGAACGGGTGTCACTCCATGACCAATTACACAAAGCCATTCAAAGTGGCGAGTGATCTTAATGTTCGTACTGGGACCTTCCAGGAAGAAAACGAGAAGGTAGAAAGACTGAACAGGTATTTCAGCAGCAGATTGAAAATGCATCAGCAGAAATATTCGACAATGGAGAAGGAGACTTCGCGCTTGTTTTTGGCTTTGAAACGTTTCAACCTTTATGTTACCAGTAACGTGTCTCAGTTAATCAGATAAATTGATCATGACCCATTGAACTTTGTGGAGAAATGTAAGGACAAAAATTCCAGACGTTTTGGTTCGAGCTCCTTCTCACAGGCATTAAATTTGAAAGTTGTGTGTGTGCCAGAATGAGAAAACATGATTGCTGACGCATTGTCAAGGCTTGAATAAGAAACAGACGCATTCAGTGGATGAAGTAAAACAGACTGAAACAGAAATAGTAGTGCATGTTTGCATCGTTATTGCCAGTGCAATGTACATATGTGTTGCAGTACACTGTCAGTTTCACATTAAATTATTTTAAAATGAAGCCATCGTTGGATATTTGATATTTCATATTTTTGTACGGGAGGAGGAGTAGTGATGCTGATTTTTTTTACAAGGTTGTGCTGTCTTTTGTTTTTAACATTGTCGTGAACGCAGATGATTAGTGATGTTGCCTCAGACAAAAGACTTTCAACTTTAAAAGAAAACAATGAAAGGGGTGGAGGCAGATTTGCCAGCTCAGCTTTTCTCGGTTTTGGTCTACTATGGCTTGGTGTTAGTAAGCAGTCAATGTTTTTGCACTGCTGCTAAAAGGAACATGTACATGGAAGATGTTGTTCAAAGCTGCATATCTCTCTGACCTTTCTTATGTAAGACCCTGTGTCTGATTTTTCCTGTTTTGCCAAAGTGTGTTTATGAGGATTGTTGCAGGAATTTTTAACATTCCTTAAGTTGTCAAAGTCTGTTGAATTTTTGAATAACTTAAATTCAATGGAATTCTGGTATTTTGTTTTGTTTGTATTTCATTCAGTACTCTGAAAATAAATTCTGTTTTATTTGAAAACGAGAGGTTTTGTAAAGCTACATCACTCCTGGAATATCGACTCTACACCTGCTCTGAAACAAGTAGAATGGTTCGTGTCTGGGCTACAATCTTAAAATGTATTGAGAGGGTGTGGCCTGGTCCAGAACAAATGTATTTAAAACAGAGTTACATGCGTTTCTGACTGGTAAGGTGTTCAAATGTTTTGGGGAGAAGGGCAGGAGAATAGAATTGAAAAACAGTCATGATCAAATGAACAACTGACTTGATGGGCTGAATGGACTAAAGCTGCTCTTACATTGTAAGTCATATTGATACAATATAGAGCAATATTTATATGTGGACACAAAGAACTCCAGCATGAAAAAACATATATCTGTATTGCATGCTTGTTTCAAATGGCCGAACTCTTACATTATATAGTCTAATGATCCAATATATAACAATATTTATATATTGACACAAACAGTTCCAACATGAAAATGAAAATTCTATATTGCATTCTTGGTTCAAACAGAGATTAAGAAGTGGACTCCTGCTTTTCATGAATTATTCCCCTGTCTTAACTCGTTCATTAGGCTTCGATCTTTTAGATGATGTAACACTTCAACTTTCAGGCTGCAGGAGGTACGGATATGATATTTAGATATTTCCCAGTTTGTCAGAAAAAAGCGATTGCGAGCAATCTGTGCAGTTACCTGCTGTAAGATTTATTTGTCCTTCTGCAGGAGAGGAGTTTCATGATCAGTCACAACCATAACCACACCCAGAGGGACACAACAACATATCCACACTGACATACACCGACACACACCCACACACCGAACCCCACCACGCACGCATGCACGCAGAGAGAGAAACAGAGATATTGAGACACATAGGAGGATACCCATGTCCAGACAGAATGCTCACACATCGCGTGTGCACACACACACACAAAAGTCATGCTATGAAAGAGCAATGCATCTCTGCACAGACACCAAAACAATCGGAGCCACACTCTCACGCTCATGTTGAAATGAACTCAGAGTGAGTGGCTTCACACAAAAACCTGTATGATCTGACAGAAACGTCTGTTACACACGCACACACAAGTCCATTCAAATGCATTTACTGAGGCACAACTACAATTAGATATAGACAAAGAGAGACACTCAGAAACAAAAAGAGACACATGGACAGAGAGGGACAAAGTGATCCGGCTGTGGGCACAGAAAGATCTTGACACAATTTCAGACAGCTCAACAAACCACTCACCTGCTTAAACATGAGCACAGTCAGGCAGAGACGCACTCCACACTCACACAATAATATACCAATACACAGAGACGCACACATGTGAAATCACAGAACAATCGTGACATGCTGACAGTAACACCCACACACCCATACACCCCCACACCACAAAGTCATCGAAAGGTAACTCCACAAACAGCAGACACACAGACACAAACACAACAGTTGCGTGTGTGCAAAACAGACACAGGTAGACAACCACACAGGCACAGACATGTACACAGACATAAAGGCACTCAACTTCACGGAAACACACTCATACACGACTGAATAGCATTCCCAAATACATCGTTGACAGGAGAGATGAATGGCCTGCTGTTACTAATTGACTGTGTGCCCCCGTATTTGTCAATCTGTCGGTAAATCAAAGATAGAAGCCTGTTCATCTCTGGCACCTCCCTCCCCTTCCTGGACCTCTACATCACCATTAATGACGACCGACTTGACAATGACATTTTCTACAAAGCCACCGACGCCCACAGCTACCTGGATTACACCTCTTCCCACCCTACCTCTTGCAAAAATGCCATCCCGTATTCCCAATTTTCCCGCCTCCACCGGATCTGCTCCCAGGAGGACCAGTTCCAACACAGAACTCACCAGGTGGCCTCCTTCTTTGGAGATCACAATTTCCCTTCCCACGTGGTTAAAGATGCCCTGCAACGCATCTCGTTTACATCCCGCACCTCCGCCCTCAGACCCCACCCCTCCAACCGTAACAAGGACAGAAGGCCTTTGGTGCCCACCTTCCACCCTACCAACCTTCGCATTAACCAAATCATCCGCCGACATTTCCGCCACCTCCAAACAGACCCCACCACCAGGGATAATTTTCCCTCCCCACTCCTTTCCGACTTCCACAAAGACTGTTCCCTCCGTGCCAAGCTGGTTAGGTCCACGACCTCCCCTACAACCCGCCCTCCCATCCTGGCACTTTCCCCTGCCACCGCAGGAACTGTAAAACCTGCGCCCACACCTCCTCCCTCACCTCTATCCAAGGCCCTAAAGGAACCTTCCACAACCATCAAAGTTTTACTTGCACATCAACTAATATCATTTATCGTATACGTTGCTCCTGTTGCGGTCTCTTCTACACTGGGGAGACTGGGCGCATTCGAGCAGAGTGCTTTAGGGAACGTCTTCGGGGCACCCGCACCAATCAGCCACACCGCCCCGTGGACAATCATTTCAACTACGCCTCCCACTCTGCCGAGGACATGGAGGTCCTGGGCCTCCTTCACTGCCGCTCCCTCACCACCAGACGCCTGGAGGAAGAACGCCTCATCTTCCGCCTCGGAACACATCAACCCCAGGGCATCAATGTGGACTTCACAGTTTCCTCATTTCCTCTTCCCCCACCTCACCCTAGTTCTAAACTTCCAGCTCAGCACTGTCCCCATGACTTGTCCGGACTTGTCCTACATGCCTATCTCCTTTTCCACGTATACACTCCACCCTCTCCTTCCTGACCTATCGCCTTCATCCCCTCATCCACTCACCCATTGTACTCTATGCTACTTTCTCCACACCCCCACCTTCCTCGAGCTTACCTCTCCATGCTCCAGGCTCACTGCCTTTATTACTGATGAAGGGCTTTTGCCTGAATCTCCTTGGGTGCTGCCTGAACCGCTGTGCTCTTCCAGCACCACTAATCCAGATTCTGGTTTGCAGCATCTGCAGTCAACGTTTTTACACCGTGATGAATGGTGACCCATTCTGCTTCCCCAGTCCCCATCAATCCCTGGGTGTTATACTGAGATCCATGCGATTATACTGATGGAATCCTGGGCGTCCATATGCAATTCCTGCGCTGGCAACACTGCAGCGGCCAACGAACTTCACTCAGTTGTTTTGCTGAATGACTAAGTGAAGAATTTCCTTGACCAGTTGTTGCGCTGCATTCCTGAACTTCTCTCTGAACTTGGGCAGAGTCACTGCATAAAATAATGTGTTTGTGCTGCAGCCGAAATCCTTCAGCATTTCTGCAACAAACGTAAACTGGGTTCTAAGCCTGTTCCTCCAAAGATTTCCTCCTTTAATCTGGAAGTATAAGATACTTGTACTGTACGCTAACCACAAAATTATGAAGCTGATGGGTATGGTGAAGAGGTAAATAACTGACCTCCTCCAGCTCTCCATCTCTGTGTCTTTGTGACTCTTTGCACTCCTCTGACCCCTCAGGCTCTTGCGGATTCGACTGGCCACTAAAATGTACCTGACCGTCAGAGTGTTCATCAACAGAATTAAATTGAATGGGATGAAAGGGGTTAAAATATAACCAAACCACCGAAATCCCAGCTACCTGGGATCAGTAAAATGATTTGACTTTATATAACAGTGTATCGGAACATTGTCAACTCTCCTCCCAGGTTTGTACTGAAAATAAAAGAGAATGTCCTTTGAAAAGAGCAGAATGTCGGTTGCATCAAGAGTAACGGCCAAGGCTTTCTCTCTCCAACACTTCCTCTTCATTTTCAGGCAGGAAATTGCTACAAAACGATCAAAGGAGAAAAGGACAGTGAACCAAACAAAACAATCTGCCGCTGTACGAGCCAGGAAAGCGACAGCACTGCACACAGTTCAGGAAACATTTTGGGAAGTACAAGTATTTGAATCGCCACAGCATGATGTCTATGAGAATGAATAGTAGATCTGATGTTGTCATAGCCAGCAGGCAGCGTCTTGTGCAGTTGGAGAGGCCGCATTTTCCACGTGCGAGAACCAAAATCACCCGGAAATTGACTAAAGGAGTCGATAAAATGGAAATCAGAAATTAGGTAAAAACCTGATGAAGGGCTTTTTTCCCGAAACGTCGAGTTTACAGCTCTTCGGATGCTGCCTGAACTGCTGTGCTTTACCAGCACCACTCTAATCGCAAATTAGAAACTGCCAGTTGGCCTAATTTGTTCGATGAAAGGGAAGGGGTTTCGAGTGAATGTGAGGAAGAGGTGTTCACCCAAAGCATGGTGGGGGTCTGGTAATTCTTTTCCTGGGAGGGTAGTGGAATCAGGAAACCTCACAAACTGTTAAAAGTAGCTGGATGAAAATTGAAACTTCATAACATATGAGGCTACGAGCATATTGCTGGAAGCTAGGACGATCGTCGAATTTGTGTAGCATTGATAGCACAAACGTAATTGTCCAAACGAAATATTCTGCCTTTTTTTAATGATTCTGAGAAGCACTTCAGGGAGGCAGGTTGGGAAGTGAACTATTTTAATGAAATAAATGTAAGGGATTTGAATGCTGAAAACATGTGATGGAACTCATCCACAGATTCAATCAATAAGCACATCGACCTGGACCCAATATACCGGCCACTGCAGTGGACAGCTGGACCTGACAACCAGAAGCGGCAGACACAAATCACGATAACTGCCGGAAGAAGCATCACAGAAGCGCATCACAGGAGGCGCCCAAGCACTAAGGATGTCACCTAGAGAGGGGATGAAAAGTCAGCAACACAAATTCCCAGCTCGGCGAACAGAACCACAAAAATTAGGAAATGCAGTACTCCAATCCATGTAAAATAAGATCCAACATAATAAAAATCTAGTATCTGACTCTCTCTTGTGTTCTGATTATGTCAGGGGCAATTAACATTTCAAGTGATAATGTAATTACCCAGCAGGTCAAAAACAGTGCAACATTTCACAACATTTGCTTTTAAAAAACATGTTTTAATAATGAGAATAACTAAACAAGGATGCTGCCTGAACTGCTGTAATAATCTAATTGATTAATTCCTGATTTCTAAACTTAGTTAAAAATCATTCCTCCGCAAGAATTACTTCACACATTGTAAAAACTATAGAGATACAAACACTTCTTCATGGAACAAATGGAAGGTCGTCATAGCACTCTGGAATTCACTTTAACACTCCACAGTATTGCAATTATCTTTCAACTCCAGATCCAGGTTCCCTTTAAATGAGTTGTGGTTTGATACCTCAAGCTCCCATCGAAACTGGGTCATGAGTTCAAGACGCCCCATCATCTTTTGAACAAAACGGTCAGTCTCGTGTACCCTATAATCCTGCCATCAATTTGTATTACTCTGTTTCTCCTGATAAATGTTCCTGTGTTTGGCGTGATCGGTCTCCGTCTATGACCCTGATTACTTTGATGACTTCAATCACATCACCTCTCATTCACCTCTGTTCAAAGGAAAATGACCCAAACACTACCCATCTTTCCTTAATTGTACAGTAATTTCCACATAATGGCAACATTTTTGTAAATCTCTTCGAAACTGCCTCAGTGCAATTCTGTCCTCACTGCTAGGTGGTGACAAAGTACTGTTCATAAAACCATAGGTGTGAGCCACCCAGTGTCTCACGTCGTTCTAGTGCTACAAATCTTGCGGCGGTGAGGGAATTTGTTTTGCGTTGGCTCTGTCGCAGTGTGAGAGATTCCTATTTTGGTAGAGGTAATATGCAATTCTTCTAAGTCTGGATGTGTGATCGGTAGCGTAAAATGGATCTGGAGAGGTATAGTTGCGGCATAGTCTGATTGAAATAAGGTGTCGATTAATCAGTTAATCAGGCGTTAGGATATTCGGTTAGTAGCCTCACTTCTGTTCTGATACCAACTGATTAATTACAAAACAAGCCAGACCCCCAGAACGAAATCCAGTTTGATGGATTATAATCTTATGTCTTTTCATTTTACAAAGTGATCTCTTGCTGAATAGTAAACGCAAAATGCTGCAAATATCGCGCCCACGTCAAAAACAAAGTTTATTTTGAAAGGAATGACAAAATATTAGAAAGCAAACTCTCGACTTTTCACACAGATTCAAAGAAAATGATTATGCAGTGTGTATAATTCTCATTAACCTCAAAACAATGCATAGATGAAACGAAAGAAAGCAGCTTAGTATTTAATATACAACTGTTCTGTCTTTCCAAAGAAAATACCCCTCGTGTAATATTCACACCAGGGTCCCTGGATCTAACATTTGCTCAAATGACCTATGCCTACCACTTTTAAAGTGAAGCTGCAGTGAACTTCTTTATGGAACTACCACAAAGTTAATTGTGAATGTACTCAGCGTTAAGTAATCTCTTCAGAGCATCTTTTCTCCCAATAAATCTGTCTCGGATGAACAGAAATGTTCACTCCAAGGTACGAAAGCTGACTAATTTTCGCATCCCCTTCTCATGAGGAAAGTTTTGTGAATCCATCCAGTTTCAGAAAATAAAAAAGACTGAAACAAATGAGAAAAATGTTAAAAATTAAGCGATTTATTCTGAATCTCATATTGCTGACCTCTCCAGCAAACCTTTAGATACCATTGATACCATGCTGGGTGATAAACAATAATTAAAAAAAAAACACTGTAGACTCGTGCACAAAGCCATTCAACCCACTGCCAGACTTTTAAAAAACGGTTTTGAAACAAATTGCTGTGGTAACAGGAATACCTCGAAGTTTAATGTTAGCATCAGAAGGACAGAGTAACCGACAGCTTATTCGTTCAAAAAACAGAAATGAAATCTCTTCTGATTTTGTTTTCTATTCTCGAGATAAAAATACCACTGTAAATAATTTATTCAAAGATACTTGCTTCCTAAATTCTATCGAAATTCAGCGTCGTCTCCGCTTGAATTGAGATTTCTGCAGGCTTGCCACAAGAGATTAATCATTACACCACGGAAAGTTTAATTTCCTGGGCAATTCCTGCAGAGTGTGCGATTGCTACCCATGCATCATTCTGAGTAATAGCATTAATCCTCAGAAAAACTCAGGCGATGTCAGATGTGTAAGGCACTTACCAGGAATTGTTGCAATCGGAATGTTCGTGTAAATGAATTTCCACATCTGATGAATTGAAAAGATCATTTTCTGCAAAAATCTATTTGTACAAGCAATCTCTCTGTACGAAATTCCTAGGTGATAAAATTCCGAAGTCTTTCATTTATACCTGCTGATTCCTCTGGGGGACAACGACATGACAACGTGGTTCCAATCATTTATTTAAGAATTTGAACAAACAGGTGACAGCGGTGTGTTAACTCCGAGTTGTGATCGTTCATTTTTAGAACTGAGGTTTATTCGATGATTAAAATCCGAATCGGTCAACAGCAAACATGGGAACATGCATGTTGAGCCATTTATTGGAATCTCTACAGTGTGGAAGCGGGATAATCGGCTCATCGAGTCCACACTGACCCTGCAAAGTGCATCCAACGCAGACGCACCCGCGGCGCTGTGAGGCAGCAGGGTTAATTAATCAGTCCTTGTGGCACGTTATTTACTAACATTGACACCCCAATTCTATCCATCCAACTTGGAAATCTTATTTTACATCATATTGTTATTAACTTGACATTGACATTTGGAAATTAATTCCGGTTGAGAGTTTCTCAGAGAAATGTTCTCCTCAACACTGGGTTGTGGCTTTCCTGTTTAATATCAGCTGTCGCATGAATGAAAAATAGCTGGTTACCAGAGACGACACATTGTAGATCTTAACAAACTCAACAGAATTGAAGCGGGAAAGTGTAGAAAATGAAGAGCCTCAGGTCCTGCTCAACATTGGCATCAACAATGTTAGGTGGTGAAATAGCCCTTCAGAGGTCAGAATCCAACATTAATCATTCCTCATTTGCATAAGCACAGCCTGTGACAGCAGTCTCTCACTGCCTTAGGCATTCAACATCTCCATATCCATGACATTCATCCTTTATTATGTCAGCAAGGGCTCACTGATTAAGATACATTAATAGGCACAATCAGGGAACTCACATCCGATGAAGTCCAGTTGGCTGACCTCATCACAAATATTACCAGAAGGAAAAGCTTGGGGTTTCTGAAAGCGGAATTGAGCAAATCAGGCAAGGAATTGAACAGCTGATCCTTGGGTTACTTCAAGTGCTCATTTGATTATTGCAGGTGTGGCTGGAAATATTGGTTCCAAGGGGAAGATCGTCGGACATTTCATTTATTGGTGAGGGTTCTGTGGCTGGTGCGATCTGAATACATTGGAATCGTGGTTTGCTTTTAATTGAATGTTACTTTTCTAGCCAGATACTCATAAAATATGTGTGGGCGGCACGGTGGCACAGTAGTTAGCACTGCTGCCTCACAGCGCCAGAGACCCGGGTTCAATTCCCGCCTTAGGGAACTACTGTATGGAGTTTGCACGTTCTCCACGTGTCTGCGTGGGTTTCCTCTGGGTGCTCCGGTTTCCTCCCACAGTCCAAAGATGTGCAGGTTAGGTGAATTGGCGATGCTAAATTTCCTGTAGTGTTAGGTAAGGGGTAAATGTATGGGTGGGTTACACTTCGGCAGGTCGGTGCGGACATATTGGGCCGAAGGGCCTGTTTCCACACTGTAATGTAATCTAATCTAATCTTAAAGTGATAAGTTAGTTTTGAAACCTCACCTTTATAACTTATTATTTATGATGATGTGTTCGGTATTTGGACAGAGATACCACTTTGAAAGAATTAACTTATTACTTCTCACAGTCTTGAATTGATACAAGACCATAGATCTAAACACGCAGCGATGAAATATGCTTTCTCCAAATAGGACGTACAAAATTCAAAAGCATGATTTTGCAAATTTATTGTATTGTGGAAGAGTGATCTCAACGTATTCGAATTATTTGCCAACATGGAGAATGAAGAAACTTGCGTCCTGAATCTAAATAGAGAGTTGATGTATAAATGAGCAATGCTGGACTGAGGAGCATTAACAAAGACGTTCTCAGTTGATTGGCAATGGCAAAAGAGGGAGAAATGTCTGAATGCATTGCAACAAATATTCAGGTGCTTCGGTATCAGCAAGAAAAAGGATAGGTGAGAATGGGCAGCCCTGCCTGACTATGGATCTGATCAGGAAGCCCTCTGATTCCCATCCATTGACAGCAGAAGCAGTAAAAATATCTGTTGCCATGCTGTATATCTCTATGACTCTACGAACTGTCAAATTCATTTGCTGAATCCTCCCCAAAACTGAATGTGGAAAGCACATCTCAAACTTAGCTGTACAATATCCTGTCAAAGGTCTTCTCCTTGTCCAGGCTGATGAGGCAGGCCTCCATCTCCCCTGTCCTGTACGGAGGTGATCATGTCCCTCAGGAGAAAAATGCTCTCATCGTTAGTGCTGCCACTGCAGGACAGGTTTGATTGGTTTGAATCACTGATCCCAGAGGAGATCTGACCTGGTTGGTTATGACCTTAGATACGATTTTTTAATGTGCAGGCAGCAATGAAACAGGTTGTCAGTCCTCCAACTTGTCCTTCGAACTGTAGATGAGGGGCGAGATACCGTTTCTTGTGCATTATGCATTGGTCCTGGCCAATCATGTCCCACCGATTTGACCACAATTTGGTGGGAAAGCAGTGACCTCTGGGAATTTTACACATTTCTGAGTACTCAAAAGCCTTGTCAGCTCATTCAGGGAGAATGGCTGCTGTCGCATCTCCCCCTCGGTGCTGTTATCTAAGACCTCCGTGATATTGGGCAGGAATGACTGGGAGATTTGCAGTGATAGTTGGCTTCATGTCGTAAAGTCCAGCAGAAAAGGATTTGCTGATCCTCAGAATGTCATTTTGAGAGGACATCACCGAGCCATCTTCTTCCTTCAAGCTGCTGATCACTGATCTCCCGCTGTCCATCTTCTGAAAGAACAATAATGCACAGGACTCACCCTACACGGCGTTGTGGATGATGGACCAGGAAGTTACCTTGAAGGCTTCTGATGTAAAGAGCAAGGCTTACTAAAGATTGGTCATAACATCCACTCCATCGCCTGCAGTAGGCGTAGGTTCTGCATGCTCTTTTGGATTTTGGACAGTTCTCCCTGCTAAAGATCCTCTTTATATTCCCCTTGACAATCTCCCACTAGTCCGAGAGAGACTGAAAGAGGATGTCACAGTTCTCCAAACTGTGGAATCCATTTTGAGCTCCTCTGTGTTCTCTTGGTTCAGCATTTTCACCATCAGGTTACACGATCGCTTGCTGGCCAGCAGGAAGCAGTGATCATGGAGGAACACCGGGTTGACGTCGGCGAATCTGCCCAAAACCGATCCAAGTCTCTCCAATCTAACTTCACAGTTGAAACGTTCCAAGCTTGCGCAATTCCCCTTCAACCTTCCTTGTGATAGTTTCAAAAGCGTTCATGCTGTTGTGCGCATTTGCTTCCAGGTTGGTTGTAAACTTCTTTCTTCTTTGCTCTCTAGTCTTCATCTTTACTTTCGTTTGCTTTTGGCCATGACGGTTGCTGAATATGGTATTATTGGTGTCTACAGCAGCAGCTTTATGAACTGGAACATGAATCCTGGTGTTGGTCGGGGTAGGCCCAGGTACACAATCCCATTATCTTGACCGATTACATTGTACTGGGTGTTAATGAGACAATGGAACTGAGATGTTAAACCAGGAAACTTGCCCTTTTGCCTGTCAAATTCAATCAAGTCAGACAGATATGCAAGTCTTCATTTTGACTGAAAATTGAATGGATTGGTGATGAGATATTGCCACAAGATTTCGGATTGAAAAATACTTCTGAGTTTAAATAGAACTGTTCAGAGATGGTTACTTTAAAAAGATGACATCAAAATATTAAATGTTGTTTATGTACCACACTTTCTATGATAGAAACTGAATTTAAATTACGTTAAGTACATTGATACTTCAAATGGCTACTAAACAATTCTGATCGAACATGACCTGAATGACTGGCTAAAAAAAGGTCAGAAATCACACGAGAGCTTGTGATTTCAACTGGACCTGTTTAATAATAGCTTGGTATCGTGTGACCTCTGACATTGTCTCCCCATTTCAATGCAGGCACCTTCGCATCATAGCTAAAAAAAAAGGCAGCTCAAATCATATTGTTACCACACACACTGCAGAGAATCTCAGGACAAAGAAGCAGGGACCTTTGGAGTGGGAGGAACAGTTACAACTCCAATTCAACAAGCCCTAATCAGGGATTCTAACCTCGTGCCTGGGCAAAGACATTTCAGAACTGAAAAATTACCCGGGCTTTTAGAGGCAAAAATTGGTTTTGTAAAGCTGAATATTTATCGAACCTGTATATCAAAGATAATAAACCACGTCTCGTTAATCGTGTATGACGAGGCCCACAAAGTGAGCAGATCGACCAGACCATATGAGAACAAAACTGATAGGTGAAATTCTGAATTTCTACAGGGAAATGGCCGACACAACGATTTATCCTTTTGCCTTAGAATTTTTCAGGTGGAAAAACCAATAAGTAAAATTTCACTCATGTCGTTGAGGGAAAGACAATGGAATCCTTACTTGATCTGGCCTGTACGTGACTTCAGACCGACTGCAACATGGTTGACTCTGACCTGCCAAGAATTGGCAATAAATGCTGTTTTTACCAGTGATGCTGTCATCTCACAAAATACCACATATGTTACGGCTGGAATGAAAAAAAAAACCCTGATTAGATCTCATTGGTGTAATGTGAACAGATCCAGCAACCTCACCTTAGTTTGGATACAATGGCATACAATGGGAGGGAATATAGTACAGCTTTGCAAGAATGAGAGCTTAACTTTAGGGGGTTAGTTATAAGGAGAGGCCGGACAAATGTGGCCTTGTTTCTGTCGAAATTGAAGACAGGGTGGATGAAGGTAAACTGTTGCCATTGGTTGGGGATTCAAGCACAAAGGTACAAAGGCTGCAAATTAAGGCCTGTGTGATCATGAGAAATGTTAGGAAGCATTTGCACACAGAGAGGGTTTTTGGAAATCTTTACGACAAACGACTGTGGATTAGGTGTTCATTTTAAATCCGAGGTGGATTTTCATTTTTGTTAAACGTAGGTATTAAGGGAAAGATACAAATAGAGGTGCATGGCGTTCTGCTGCAAATCAACCATTGCATGGTCGAACTAGCTCGCGGGGGCTGATTGATCTTTTTCTACGTTCCTATGACTATTAGCCCAGAGCTTATCAAAGGCATTGACTTCCTTCCAAAAGGTGTCGCGTTGAGAAGTGGGCAGAGCTACATTTCAACCCATCACAATCCATTCACTTTTCAAGAGTTCAGATTTGATCGGTGTCCCCCCCCAACTGTGTCTGAAACAATGAATTGTAAAGATTTAATAATATTTTCCTTAACTTTGTATTCATTCTCGACTTTGTACAGTTTTTTTTCAAGCCTGTTCAAACTGCCCAGACACTTTCCAGAGAAATAAACTGTACATCTCCAAGCCTTGATGTTCTTATGTCACCTCCTGAATTAGGTAATTTAATTTACAGCATATCTCTTGTCCAGAAAGTTTAATGGTTTCTCATTCTTACATTATCTGCTATTTCTCTGCCTCCTTCACTGGTTTACAGTATAAAATGTGTGTAGAAAGATCCCACTAATGGACAGCGATTAGCTGAAATATTTGGAATACTGCAAGCAGCCGTTATCTAAAATATTGTTAAATTTTCGAACAATTAGCCAGAGAATTGAACACTTCACTGACGGATTTTGTTTTTAATTCAATAGATAAAGCATTGCTCAGTTTTCAATGAGTGTGCTGCTGTCATAGACACACCCAGGAACAATAGAATAAGTGGAGACGATTCAACTCCTTCGCTTGCGTGTACCACAGGAACTGGAGGAGGCCATTCATCCCCTTCTCCAGCCAAAAGTACTGGAGCAGGAGGGCATTCAGCTCTGTATTCTCGACGCAATTGCTGGCAGAAGTGCTGAATTTTTTTCCCAGCAAGTTCGGCTTTTCTTGCTGATTTATCGCATCCACAGTTCTTTTGGTTTTGTTCAGCCCCACCTCCAGCATGTTACATAGAAGGAAGCCATTCAGCATGTGGACGCAGTGTCATATTGGAATTATCACGGGACTGTCAATCCAGAGATCCAGGTAATGTTCTGGGGAACCGGATTCAAATGCTACTATATGTCGGATGGTGACAGTTGAATTCAATAAAACTCTGGAATTGAGGAGTCTAATGACCAAAAGTCCGATTGTCGGTTGATTCGTGTCCTTTACAGAGAAAAATGACCATTCTCATTTTGTCAGGACGACAATGATTCGAGGCACACAACAATGTGTTTGTCACTCATCTGTCCTCTAGGCAATTAATGATTGGCAAGAACATGTTGGCTCTGACCAGTGACTGCTTCATTCCCATGAATTAATTTTAAAAAGCCCCGTTTGGGAATGATACTGAGGAAGTGGAGGAGGTCGTTCAGCTCATTTTGAGTGTGTAAAGAGAAACAACAGAATGCCATTCATTCCCTCTCCTGTGAGTACAAGACCAGAAGGGAATTACATTAGTCCACACTGCTCTAAAAAAAATAGAGAGCAGGTGGGAGAGGGTGGAGTGAGGAGTAGGTTTTGTGTGAGGTGCCAAGACTGAGTAGTCAGTGATGTGGAGAAAGGTGATCTTGTGAGACAATGCAGTGTAGGAGGGCAGTAATTGTGCAGATGAAAGGAGTGACTTAATGTTGTGGTTTGGAATTCTGAAGAAATCAGACCATTTATTGGAAGCTAATTGGAAGGCTATGCCCATTTTCACCAACAATAACTAAAACAGGAACATATTTCTGTTGAGTAATATTTAATCCTTTACCTAATCCACAGTAGTTAAACAACTCTCTTATTCTCTATGCAATCCAATCTCTTCCACCGGTGTTTAATTCTCTCCTGGATACTCTGTCTTTCACCTTCTCGCTCTCTCTCTCTTGAACTGTATTTAAGCCATTATCTGAATTCACTCCTCTCTATCCACTCCCTGTATTTAAACCTCTTCCTATTAGGCTGCATTTAATCCTCCCCAATTCATCTTTAATTGCACAAAGGTTATTCTGCGTTTGATTCTCTCTATTCCCTTGTACTTAACCATTTCTCTCTTCCACTATATTTAACCTACGTCCTATTCCTCTCTATTCAATCCTGTCACTGTTACTTTACATTTCATATTCTTACAATTACTCTGCACTCCACAATTTTATTTAAATTGCACACATGACAATCTTTAGTCCTCTCGTTGCATTCAACTTTCTGCACATTGCTCTCCAATTAACTCACATACTATTAGTCTTCATTTAAGCCTCTGCGCTCTGTGTGTACACGTCTGCTTTTCCCCTGTGTTTCCCCTATCCCTGCTATCCTGTATTCAACCTTCTCCTCATAGCACTCTCGGTAGTTCATTCTCAATTACGCTGTAATAACTGTTCTCCATCTTCCTCTTAACATAATTCTCACACTGCTCCCCTGTAATCACCTCTGTTCGTATTACTCTGTATTTAATCCACTCACGTGTCACAGAGGCCAGGAATCCGTCATCAAGTCACTGCATCTTCGCTGACGTAGTATCTGTAACTGACCCAGCTTCCACAAAACTGCTTCCTAGAGGGAGCAGAATCCCCAATGTTCCTGTTTGTATCTGACAGCCACTACCCCCTGATGGGAATATGTTTACAGCCTCCGTCAGGGAACTCATTCAATTTGAGCCATCTAGCTGAACACATTTTTTTTTCCCAGATGCCCCTGTACTTACCCTCTCCCTGGACCCCTGTAGTCAACACTGTTTCTGCCGACACATTTCTACCCTGTCATTTTCTGTCAAATCCCTCTTCTTCTTCTGTCTTTAACATTCCCCCATTCCCCTGTATATTGCTCTCTCCTTATTCTTCTCAACTTGCCCTCATGTCCATTTAATCGTCTCCCCATTCTTCTCAATTGAATTCTCTGTCTGCTACAATATTCAAAGTTCGCTGTATCTTTATTTAACACACTGTCTGTCCCCGGTGATCTTCAATTATTGTCACCACCCCTTCCAGAACATGAGGTCCGCCCAACAATAACTAGACCTGGGTGTCCTGCGTAATCATTCCTCACACCTGCTAACACATAACCATCGCTTCTCTGTACTTCCACTGCTCTGGCTGGTGCTGTGACTGCAGATCCATTCCAAGGTCCTGGAGGAGCTTTGCATCAGCCCCACACGGTCAGACACTGTATTACTAATGCGTAAGATTGAGGCACAACATCATCATGAACAATACTATATTGATGCATGAATAGTTCCAAGAAACAACAGTATTTACATATAAACATGAGCAGCTCTGATAGACGGCAACATTTATATGTGCACTGGAACAGATCCAACGCAATATAATATTTTTACATTAACACAAAAAGTTCCTTTGAACAATGATACGAACGTGTAAACGCAATCAACTCTAATACGCAACAATATTTGTACAGACCCAATCAGCTTCAGCATGCAACATTACATAACATAGATTATACATTATAAAATATAAAACTGTATTTATATCAAGAGTGTTGTGCCGGAAAAGCACACCAGGTCAGGCAGCACCTGGAGCAGGAGAATCATGTTTCAGTCAGAGGTCCTTCATCGTCCATGATGAACAGCTTCTGCCAAAACGTCGATTCTCCTGCACTTTGGATGCTGCGTGACTTACTGTGCTTTTCCAGCACCACGCGGTCGACTCTGAACTCCAGTATCTGCAGTCATCGCTTTCTCCAAATACTCTATTTTTGAATAACTTGAATGAAGAAAGGGAATGTCCTTTTCCCTAATTTGCAGATCAGACAAAAATAGGTGGAAGGCAAGTTGAAACTTTGCATGCGCTTTCTTCGGTGAAGGGATAGTCATGCTATTCTTGAAGCACGTGGGGATTTCGTCTTGTTGGAGGGAGAGGTTGAAGATGTCGTGAATACTCCACCAGTTTGTTCACACAGCATCTCTGTGCTCACCCTGTGATTCCGTGTAGGGCCACTGCTTTCTTCGGTTTGTCTCTCAGAAAAACTGATCGGACATCTGAGGTGGTGACCAAAAGAACAGGAGTGTCAGGGGATGTTAGGGCCGGGGTCACTGCAACGCTGGCATTCATCTCAAACCAAGCATAGAAAGCATTGATTTTGTCAGGCAGGGATATGTCTTTATCTGCTATCTTGCTCTGCATCATTTTGTATCCGTAATGTTGTTTAGGCCGTGCCGTGGGCGGTTGGTGTCTGGTTGGTCGCATTAGCCTTGAACTTGATCCAGTAGTCCCTCCATTTTAGTGGTCATATCTGGATTCTCTGCGTTAGTCGGTGTTGTCCGCCTTAAATTGTGCCCATCTGGTATTTAGGCGGGAGTGTATTTCTTGGTTCATCCAAGGTCCACGATTGGGAAGTACTCGGATTAACTTATTTGGCATGCAGTCCTCCATGCATTAGGTAATGAAGTCTATGACGTTGGTGTCATAATCATCCAGGTATTCTGCCGATATATAAACACGGTCAAAACCACTGATTCCTAGCAGTCCTGGAGACTGTCTTCCACAGCCTCAGACCAACATAGGACCTCCATTTGTGCATGGTCTTTTCATTTCAGCTTCTGCGTGTAAGCGGTTTCCACATGTAGGAGAGACTAGGACCTGAGTGAAGGGACAAAATTTGGAACATAGATGAGGATGAATTTCTTCAAACAAAGAGTGGTGAATCGATGGAAATCATTGACGCAGAGAGCTGTGGAGGCGAGGCCATCAAGTGGTTTAAAACAGAGATACATGGGATTTGGAATGCGGCCTTTGGTTAAGGGGAGAGTGGGATTGACAAACAGATCATTCATGATTAAATTACAGAGCTGACTGGATGGCCTAAACGGCCCGATTCTGCTCTTACATCGTATGGTCTAATGATCCAATTTCTAACAATATTTGTAAATGCACACAAACCGCTCTAACCTCAAACGATAATAATATATTATAGCCTTGGTTCAAACATGGAGAAAAGAGCTGCTGTCCTGCATTTCACTGAGAATTCCCTCCCTTGCTTAGTTCGTAAGACTTAGGTCTTTGAATTGAAATAATAGCTCAGCTTTCAAGGTTCCTGGGGTAAAGATACTGATATTTACATCTTTTCCTGTCCCCATAAATACTGTATTGAGAAAAAGCAGTGCACCGTGACCCACTGAAGACTTCAATTGTCATTGTAAAGGAGAGCGAGTGTCATGATAATACAGAGAGTTAACCACAACCAGCAGGAAACAGAAACCCCGCCCCGCCTACACCCACGTAGATACACACATGTACACACACACAGAAAGTTAAAAATCACACAACACCAGATTATAACCGAACAGGGTTAATTGGAAGCACTAACTTTCTGAGAGCTGCTCCTTCATCAGGCGGTTTTGGAGAACACAATTTTAAGACACAGAATTTACAGCAAATGTTTACAGTGTGATGTTACTGACATCATACACTGAAAAAAACCTTAATAATTTATTGTGGCTTTCATCTGTTAGAACACTGTGATACTTTCACTTCTTTCATGTATAAATCACAAAACCTTTGTTTTAAAGTTGCATTCTCTGGATAACTGTAACAATGGGTGTTAGCTACAAAATTTTGAAGGTGTTAGCCCCCGTGTTCTCTGTCTTTGTCGTAATGTTTAGACTGATTGTAAACTAAAAAAGTGAAATCACAGAGTTTAACATTAATTCATGCAATTTCTGAGCAAAGTACAATGTAACTCTGCATTACGGTCAGTCTCCTGCGCTTGTAAACTTTGGTGCTGGGAAGAAAGGCTTTGGACGTTTTGCTCGTTGGTGAGGTGTCTTGGACTGTTGTGATCTAAACACATTGGAAACATCGGTTTCTTTTTCGTTGGATGGTGATTGTTAACGTACTGGAGCAATATGCCGGCCATTATTGTGGAAGCTACCACGGGAGCTAGACAATCTTGAGTGAGAATTGAAAGCAGCTGAAACACATCCTAGATCTGTCATGTCATTCTGGTTCTGAATCCTGGCCTTCAGGATCAAACACTCCACTGATGCATCTCACACATTCAGGTACAGGGTTCTTTCTCAAGCATTACTTTTGAGTTTTGGGAGATCCTCAGTAACATTAGCATGAAGTGATGCAGTAACTGTCGAAACCTCACCTTTTCCATTTAGCCTTTTTGATGATGCATGATGTTTTTTTTCAAAAACAGATTGGAAGAGTACGTCAGTATCTTGAACTGTTTGCAACCGGCCACAATGCATTCTTGAAGGATTATTTAATTACATCTCGCAGCATTGAACTGACACAAGACCGCAGATGTAAGAATGCAGTGATTTCTGACGCTTTCCACAAGAATTACGGACACAATGAGTTAGCATTATTGAACAATATCAGTGAACTGGCGATCAGTGACCATAAAATCTTGAATTAATTAATCAGGTGGAGAATGAAGAAATTAAGCAGAAACGTGATTCCTCAATTGAAATAAAGACAACAATGAAGGCTTCGTGCAGAAATCGGCAATGAATGATAAAGCAATCTTATTAAAAAATGTAGTTAGTTGATTGGTAATGGTGAAACAGTAAGCAATGCCTGAATTAATTACAATAAATCACCCCTCCCTTGTGCAACAATAAAACAGAAAAGGAAAGAGTGGGAAGCATCGCTTGAATCCCAATCTTATCAGGAAGCTTTGTGATTCTGAACCATTTCTTGAGACTGCACTTGTTGGTGGAGAGTTGTGAGATCAAAATGTGGATTCCCTCCCCAAAGCCGACTTGGAGAATACATTCCACATGTAATTGTGCGATATCCTGTGAAAAGCCTGCCCCTGCTCCAGGCCGATGAAGTTGGCGTCCACCAGGTCCAGTTTCCCACGATAGTGTCCCTGAGGAGAGTGAGGCTTTTAGAGATCATTCTGTTGAGTAAAGCGCAGGTTGATCGGCATCATCACCACTTCCAGAGCAGTGGTTGGCGATGACCTTAGAAACGATTGTGTTATCTGCATTCAGCAGTGAAACTGGTCAACAGACTTCCCTCATCCCTTGGAATTGTCGAATGGTGGGGTTGTGGAGAAAACTTTCTGCATGCATTTACACATGCTAACTCCTTGAAAGTATAAGAATATTGCCAGTCTTGGAGTGTTTCAGCGAAAGGGAGAGTATGAATAGTCTGAGGTTCTTTTCTCCACAGAGTCAGATGTTGAGGTGTCACCATGTCAAATATTATAAATCATGAGGGTCAGAGATAGGGGAAATAGCCAAGGACATTTCCCCAGCATAATGGAGTCCAAAACGACAGATAATAAGTTTATGCTAGAGAGGAACGTTTTAAAAGGGACCCAGCAGGCATCTTTTTCACACATGCTTGGATTGAACTGTCAGACGCAGTGGTGGAGGCTGGTACAATTCCAATATTTAAAAGGCATCTGAATGAGCAACCGTAGTGGTTTACAGGGTCTCGAGACAAATGCTGGTAAATGGGACTGGATTCCTTTGGATAGCTGGTTTGCAGAATAAGTTTGATTTGATTTCATTTGATGGATTTATTATCAATTGCACCAAAGTACAGCGAAAAGTTTTGTTTATGAGCAGTACAAGCAGATCATCGGATGTGAGAGTGTTCAGAACAAAAGATTTAGACAAAGGCATTCAGGTTACATTTCACAGTGTGTACAGCAGAATCAACATTTGGAAGATCAGCATTACTTGAGGCAGGATAGTCGATTCAATAGTCTAATAACATTCCAGAAGAAGCTGTTTATGAATCTGCTGTTGCGCATGCTCAGGCCTCTGTATTTCTGCATGACGAAACACGTTGTCGGAGAGCATTACCGAGTTGTGGACGGTCTTTTATGATGGTTACAACCTTTCCATCGCAGTGGGCTGCGGAAAAGGAATCCATGCTTGGAAGCTTGATTTCCATGGTGGACTCGGCTGTGCATACAACCTTGTGTAGTTTCTTTTGGTCCTTGGTGGAGCAGTTCCCGTACTATGCTGTTGGGAGCCAAGAACGAATTCTCTCACAAATGTACTTGTAGACGTTGCTGAGGCTTCTTACGGACTCTCGAATTTCATGGAAAATAGGGTTGTTTCAGTTCTGTATGTCTCTATGACTCCGTGACACAAAGAATTCATTTACTTTTTCAGCAATTTCCATTCTCCCCCGTTTAAATTTGCCTGCTTGTGACTGAAAGGGGCTTCTGTCAGATTTCACCATTTTGTTTTGTTTATGACACTTATATGGAAACTTATACGTGGTTATGCCCTCTGCAACCTTAATCTCATATGCTATTTTCCCCTTCTGAATGAAACACTTGACCCTCCTTTGCTGACTTTTTAAGTGCCACCAGTCCTTACAGCCCTTCCTTTTTTGCATCGAATACTACCTCTAACTCCCCTCGTAAGCCATGTCTTGGCCATGGTTCTGTTTGCCAGACAGGAATAGACACCTTTTGTAGTTTAACAATCTTGTCGCTCAGGTGACGGGCACTGGGGTTGAAATTGGAAACAGGAAGATGAGGAATGATTCATCGCAGAGGTGCAATCAGACTCAGGATGGCATTGTGAAATGGAAGTCTTGTCTCATTAATCTACCCTGTCCACTCTGTCTTTAATCATCTCTTTTTACCCGTGTTTACCCCTCTTACTGCTATCATGTATTCAACTATCTTTTCGTGACTCTCGCTTTTGTCCCTTCTCTATTACACTGTCCTTACACCCTCGCTTCCCTGTTAATGAAATGCTAGCCCTACTACCCTGTAATCAACACTACCCTTATTACTTTGCATTATATCCTCTCCCCTTTCACAAATGCTGTTTACCCGTCATCAAGTCAACTGTGTTTGTATTGCACAGTAATGACATTGACCCAGTTAACACAAAGCTTGTTCCGAGTGAGCAGAAGTCCAGTTTTCCCTTTTTTTATTTTTTTTTTCTTAAACTTTGCGCTAACTGCAGTCGGGTTTACTTTTCCCCAGCCCCCATGTTGTGTGTGCACATGTGTGAGACACAGTGAATTACACAAGGTGCACGAATCTTTATTCAATTTACACCACCAGGAAGAAAAGAAACACCCGAGTGACCAATGACAAGCAGTGCCCTTCACATCAAAGGGCAATGCTGTGTGATCAAACAGTGAAGGGGAGGGCACAGAATAAATCAATATAGAGTTGGTGGGTGAAATAATGCACTCTATTCCTTGCGGCGCCCACCTCTCCTTGAAAAAACTCCAGGGTGTTGGTGGACACTGCGTGCTCCTTCTCCAAGGTCACCCGGGCCCTAACATAACCGCAGAAGAGGAGCAGGCAGTCGGCCCTAACGACCCACTGCACGGCCCGCTGCTTGGACCTGTTTATGGCCAGTTTGGCCAGGCCCAGGAGTAGACCCACGAGGAGGTCTTCAGACCTGCCCTCCCTCCTCCGCACCGGGTGCCCGAAGATCAGGAGAGTCGGACTGAAGTGGAATCAAAAGCAGAGGAGGAGGTTTTTAAGAAAATCAAAAAGGGAGTTCAAACGTCCACACCCAATATACACGTGGTCCACGGACTCCACAGTGCCACAGAACAAGCAGTTGGGTTTGACGTCCATGAAGCACCGCAATCTGTGGTTGCAGGGGAATGCTGCGTGCAGCACTCTCCACCCCAGATCCCCGAGAGAAAGGGGGAGGAATCCCGCGTAGAGAGCGCTCCACTGGAGATTCCGACCATCTGGTCGCAAATGGGCACTCCAAGGCTTGTCCGGACGGTGGATGACGGGATGAGGTGGACGGTGTGCAGCAGCAGTCTATACAGGGCCCGCCATTTTACCCCCTGAAAGGGAACAAAATTAAAATTCCGGAGGTGGCTCAGGTTGTGGGACACAGGGTCGCGTGGGAAGTACAGGATCTTGGGGCCAATGTGAAATTCCGTTCGGGATGGGGTGAGCGCGGACGGGATCCCATCGCACACGTGAGCGTTCTCCAACTGGTGCACTACGTCGGGTCCAAGCACCGCCGTTTTAAGGCGCCGGATGGCTCTGGCCACGTACCGGATGTCTCCCGCTGCCTGCTCGAATTGTCCTGCGTCAGCGTACAGCCCAGGCCCCCGGCACCCAGCACATCCCCGACCCTGCTCACCCTCACCACCATGGCCCTCCCGTCGGACAGCTACTCGAACCTGTGAGTATAGAGGTGCGGATTCCTGTGAAACGGCTCCCTGACGACATCCGCTATTTCTGCTGGAGGGTCGGCACGGCGAAGTTCCACCATTCCAGGCAGTGATTATGTCCTGGTAAAAGACAGGCAGCGTCTTGAGGGCGACATCCAAACCATCACGGTTGATGAGCAGGAGCTACGTGTCAAAGTTGAGGTTCCACACCTGGCGGAAAAAAATACATCGCCTGGGTGCACCACGTAGGAGGAGGCTCGATGTAAAGGTATCGCTGCAAGTTCTGAAGGCAGAACATCGCGACCTGGGTGCGGATGCACACCAGCGACTGACCGCCCTTCTCAATCGGGAGACTCAGGACCTGCGCAGTGCCCCAGTGCATCTTTTTGTTACAGAAGAAGTCGATCAACGTTTTCTGGATGTCAGCGACAAAGCCACGAGGAGGTACCAAAGTGACCAGCCAGTCCCACATCATGGCGGACACCAGCTGGTTTTTGACCAGCATTCGACTCCTGTAAGATAGCACTCGAAGCAGTCCTGTCCAGCGGCCGAGGCGAGCTGAGACTTTGGCCTCCAGTTCCTGACAGTTGGTCGGCCAGGATTCCTCCGCCAGTCTGAGGTAGACTCCCATGCAGAGGAGATGGGTGGAACTCCAGCTGAAATCTCGTAACTCCTCAGCCAGAGAGAATACCGCCACGGTTCGACCAGTAGTCCGGAACATCTGGCCCAGTTGATCCTGGTGGAAAATGCTGCTGAGTACATGGCATGGCACTCGTGCATCCTCCCCAGGTCAGCCGGGTCGGTGAAAGTGTGGAGCCTGTCATCGGTGTAGGCCGAGATAACACCCCCCGTGCGCGCCGTGCAGAACCAGCCCTGACAACCTCCTCTGCAAGTGGCGCATGAAAGGCTCCATGCAGAGTGAATACAGGTGGCCGCCCGGGGACAGTCTTGATGTACTCGTCTCCCGAAGCGAAGGGGTTCCGTCAGGGACCCGTTAACTTTTACCAGACACTCTGCTGCGGCGTACAAAATTCGAATCAGGTCGACGAACAGAGTCCCGAACCCGAATGCCCGCAGTGTCGCTAGCAGGTACTCGTGATTGACCCTGTCAAACGCCTTCTCCTGGTTGAGAGACAGGAAGTCACTCGACAGACCAGACCGTCGACAGAAATGAATCAGGTCCCAGACCAGGTGGACGTTGTCGTGTATCATCTGGCCTGGGACCATGTAGGACTGGTCCGGGTGAATCATGTGGGCCCGCCCGGAAGCCAGGCAAGAAGACAGCACCCTGGTGAAGATTTTGTAGTCAGTGCTGTGGACTTGTAGTCCGTCCGATCTGATCCAGAAGATTTCTCATTGCCACCCATTGATTAAGGCTGCACTGCCGATGTTGGTGCGCAGCAGTTGGATTCATGTGCGGATTTGCTCCCAAAGACCGCTTGAGAGAGCACATCCCACATGTAGGTGTGTGATATCTTGGCAAAGGCCTTTTCCTGGTCCAGCTTGATGACGCAGACCTGTCCTGCTCAAAGGTGAACATATCCTGAAGGAGTGCAAGGTTCTCGGGTGTCTTTCTGCACAAGACAGAACAATTGGTCAGTGTGAATCACGTATCACAATGAGGACCTGATCAGGTTGACGATGACTTCAGTCAGACCTTCGTTATCTGCATTCAGCGTAAAATTTGTCCTTCGTCATCCATCTAAACATTGTGATTACAGGTGAAGGGGTGATAACTTCCCTTATGGATTCACACAAGTTACCTGTCGGCAGCATGCTGTCGTTCACTTCCAGCAGGTAATCGCCAAACAAATCTAACAGAGTTGCTCATAACTTGTCTGGTGAGCCATCACTTCTAGGAAATTTACTCGTTTTTAAGAATTGCAGGGCTGTGGTCAGTTCATCCAGAGATAACAGCTGATGCAGCCTCTCTATTGTGCTGCCATCTCAGACCTCTACGATAGCGGACAGAAACTAATGGGAGGTCGCAGTGTCAGTGGGCTTTGCATCATAGAGTCCAGCATAAAAGCAATTGTTGATCCTCAGGATGTTAGACTGGAATGAGGTTAGGGAGCCATCTTCTTCCTTCTGGTGGCTGAGCACAGAGATCTCCATTTGTTCCTTCTGTGGATCAAAAGTGAGTACGTCTCATTCCATTACACATTATGGACCCTGGGCCGGTAGATAATCTCAGAGGCTTCCAAAGAAAAGGGCAAGGCTTGCTGCCCCTTCACCACCTGGGTTTCCTCCGTGACATTGAGCCCCTTTCAGGAGAGCGGGGTTGGTTCTGCATACTCTGGTGTACATTCGCCAGTTATCCCTGTTACTCTATTGTTAGAAGACATTTGAAACGAATGATCCTCTTGATGCAGCCCTTGACTGGTTCCTGGATATTTGAGGAAGACTCAAATTGGACCTTCACCCTTCTCCAACCAGTCTAATCGTTTTGACCAGCTCCTTGTTTTGTGGGCTTGGCAGTTTCACATTCAGACTCCACCTTCCCTTGCTGGCCAGCAGACGGCAATGGTAAGAGACGAACACCGGCTTGATGTCAGTGGATCTGAATGAAACCAATCACAGACACTCTCATGTCACCTTACAGCAGAAACGTTCTCGTCCTGGTACATTTTCCTACACTGTTCCTTGTGGCAGAGCAGGCCATGTTCATGTTGTTTGCTCGATTCGATTTCCAGCACCAGGTCAGTCATATTCTTTGATCTTCTTTATTCTCATCCTCATCATTGTCTTCTCGTGCTTTTTGTGGTGATGGTGGGGGAAGATAGCATCACTGGTGTCTCCGGCAGCAGCTTTGTGAACCTGTAAGAGAAATCCTGGTGTCGACTGTGGTGTTGGTGTGATAGACCCAGGTACGCCAGCTAATTGATTTGATTGATCACATTGAACCATTGTTAATTCGATAGTGGAACTGAGATATTAAGCCAGCAAGCTTGCAGCATCCTCTGTCAAACTGAATCAACTCAGAGGGATATGCAAACCTCCACCTTGATTGATAATTGAGGGGTTGTTAACGAGACATTGCGACAAGCTTTCGGATGGAATAAAAAACTTAATTTCTGTAGATTTGCTTTTGAGACCTGTCCATGTAAAAGGGGATATTTAAATATCGAATGCTGTCTCATGTAACACCCTTCCTGTCATAGAAGCTGAATTTAAATTATACCAATTACATTGTTACATCAAACGACTGCTTAGCCACAGCAGTCGGACATTTCCTGGATCACTAACTATATTGTCAGATCTCACGCGAAATCTTGTTATTCCAATTATACCGTCTGGACGAGAACGTGGTTTCATGTAACTTCTGACATTGTCCACTCCAGTCCAACATCAGCACCTCCACATCAAAGGAGAAAGAAGCCATTCAAATCAGAGAGCTCCCAAATGCACTCCAGAGAACATTAGGACAATGAAGCAGAACCATGTGAGAAGGAAAACAGCCCCAACTCTAGTTCGACAAGCTGTGCATTTCAAGTGCATAAACAGTATTGAATACGCATCAAGCACGAACATATCTTAAGCTAGTGTATGGATGTAGATATTTCAGAACTGTAAGGTTACTCTGGATATGAAAGGGAAAGACTGCTTTTGTAAAGTTGTATATTTATCTATCTGTATTGCAAAAGTAATTTGCATATCTCTTTATAAGTGTAAAACCAGACCCACTAAGTAAGCAGGTCGATCAGACCATACGAAAAGGAAGCCAGCAGGGGACTCTGTCGATGTCTGCAGGGAAATGGTCAACTCGTTGATTAATCGTTTTGCCTCAGCAATGTCCAAGAGGAAAAAAATAATTCAACAAGTAGAGTTTCGTTCACGTCCTTTCGGGAGGGAAACCGCCATCTTTACCTGGTCTGGCCGAGATGTGACTCACAACCCACAGCAATGCGGTGGTCTCTTAACTGCTCTCTGCAGAGGGTAATTAATGCTTTCGAAATCGGGAGTAGCTCATCTATCATAAAGCCGAAGAAGTTATGCTGCAGCTTGAATGGCCCTGCTTAGATCTCACTGCGAATACAGGGAGCAGATCCAAGTATCACACTTTCAGGAGGATATATTGCCCTTCGAGCAAGTACATGTTAGATTTTCAAGAATGATAATTGCACATTTAGGGTTAGACATGAGGACAGACTGTACGAATTGAGCCCATTTCCTTTCGAAATGAGAGTTCAGGTCTGATAACGAAAAACCTTCTCCCCAAATGGTAGTTCGCGGACAAAGGGAAGAAGTTTATGAATTATGGTCAGTGCGTTCAGCAGAGATATTAAGAAGCACTTTCCCACAGAAAAGGGAGCGGATGTTTGGAAGTCTCTTCCACAAATGGTAGTGAATGCTGGACCAGTCATGTCTTTGAAATCTGAGATAGATGCTTGTTGTTATGCATACGTATCTTGGGATAAGTCGCAAAAATAGCTGCATAAAGTTACCTTTCAGATCAACCATTGAATGGCAGATTAGGTTTGAGGGAGCTGAATGGCCAGTTGCGATATTCCTGTGACTATTTATCTTTGTATGTGTGTAGATTTGTTTCTTTTTCACAATATGTCTGTATTTCTATGTCTGTGTGTGTGTGTGTGTGTGTGTGTGTGTGTGAGAGAGAGAGAGAGAGAGAGAGAGAGAGAGAGAGAGAGAGAGAGAGAAAGGAGAGCGAGAGAGGGAGAGAGAGTGCGAGGGGTTGTGTCAATGTGTCAGTGCGCAGATGTGTTCTTGAAGCAAGTGGGGAACTCAGCTATATGGAGAGACGGTTGGAAGATTTCAGTAAACACATCCGCCTGTTTGTCCATGCAGGATTTAAGTGCATGGCCAGGGACTCGATTATGGCTCATCGCTTTGCTTGGGTTGACTCTCAAGAAGATTGTTTTGATGTCTGCAGTGGTAACAGAGGGAGTAGATGCGTCAGCAGATGTTGGGACAGACATCACTGCACCACTCGCATTCTGATTAAACCAAGCAGAGCATTAATCGCTTCAGGGAGGGATGTGTCTTCGTCCACTGTCTTGCTCTGCTTCAGTTTTTATCCCGTCATATTGTTTTGGCCTTGCCAGAGGTGGCTGTATTCTGTTTGGTAGGTTTGGGCCTCTATCTTGGTCTGGTACTCTCCTTTGGCATCCCTGATGGCTTTGGGGAGGTAATCTTCACTTTCCCTATTCTGGATTGCGACTCGAATGCTGCTTGTGTGGCATTCAGTAGAGAGTATATTTCCTAGTTTAACCAAGGTCTACGACTGGGGGACTCTCAGATTGATATCTTTGGTAAGCAATCCTCCACATACTTGCTTTTGAAGTCTGTGACGATGGTGGTGTACTCAACCAGGCTTTCTGCTGCGTACTTGGGCACGTCTCGTCCACTAAATCCAATCTGATCTCGGAACCGTATTCCAACGCATCAGAAACAGCATCGTACTGCCTTTGTGAAGTGTTATCCCATTTCTACTTCTGCTTGTAAGTTGTTTCCGCACATAGGAGAGACGAGGAGCGGGGGAAACTGGCTCAGACCTTGGAATGTAGATGAGAATGAATTTCTTCAGCCTATCTGTGGAAAATCAATGGAAATCGTCGTCACATACGCCTGTGGAGACCAGGTCATTGAATGTATTTAGGACAGAGATATATGGATTTGTTATTGATTTGGGGATCAAAGACTGCGGAGATAGGCAGGAAAATGGGATGGAGAAATAGAGCTTTCATGATTAAATTGCACAGCTGACTCGATGAGCTGAATGCCCTAATTATGCTCCAACATCATAAAAATATTGATGTATGGACACAAGCAGCGCTAACATAAAACAGTATTTATATATTACATGTGTGGTTGAAACATGCACAAAAATGCTGACTTCCAGCCTTTTTCAAGGTTTCCCCTGTCTTGTTCAGTTCGTAACACAGGTGTTTGAACAGAAGTAACAGTTCAGCTTTTAGGGTTAAGGAAGTAGAGGTAATGATATTTGGATCTTTTGCAAATTCCCAGAAATGCACCACTGTGCGTAATTTGTGCACCATGTGCTGCTAAATGGTTCACTTGCCTTTTTTCATTAGAAACAATCTCATGCTGATCGAGAAATATATCCACACTGCGAGGCCACGGAGCCACACCCACATCCTCACACACCCACCAACACAGAGACACACAAACACACCCACACACAGAAATACAGTCAAAGTGAGATAGAGGAACTTAAACACCAACTGCAGAAACATTCTCAAACCCTCAAAAACACACACAGCAAAATAATCAGACTGCAGTTTGGGAACACACCAATACACTGACACATTAATGCAGCCACACCCACAAAGACAGACACACACCCATACAAACAAGCATACTGAGAGATATAGGAACATACCAATGGACTGGCAGAATGCACACACAGAAATGCAGTCATATTGATATATAGAAACAAATCTACACACACTCACATAAAACAGTCATGCTTTGACATGGGAACACATGTATACACAGGTACAGATTCACATCAACGTCCGCACATGTAGACATGAATTCAGAGTGAGTGACATGACACATCAAACTGCAAGAACTGACTGAAACATTTTGAGATACATGCATGATCACATTGAAGCTTTGTTACAGAACCACAAACGTAAATACATACAGGCACTGATTGACATTCAGAAACAAAGTGATGCACCCACAGACAGGCAGAGAAAGATCCTGCTTGGGGCACAGAAAGATCTCGGCACACATACAGACAGCCAAACACAATCTCAATAACACTATCACCTACGTAAACAGGAGCACAGCCAGGCAAAAACACACACACAATCCCACAATAATACACCTACACTCAATGACAAACACTCAAGGAGTCGCAGAACCATCATGACAATATGACAGTAACACACAGAATCACAGTCGTACAGCCATAACATTGTAACCCTGAAAGCTGAACAAACTGCATTCACACAGGCAGAACACAGCAAACACACATGTGCAAAATACACAGCTTCTCAATCACACAGGCACCATAACTGACACATTAAAACACTCAAATTCACGGAAACACTATCATGCCGACTGAATAACATGCCCAAACAAATAAACACAGTAATGTAAAATCAATGAAATACTTGCAGCACACATAAGTGCAACCACACACACTGGCACACCCAGGGAGACATCCAAGCACAAAACCCATGGACACAAATACAGTAACATTCCCACAAAAGCAATGGAGCACAACCAACAGAGCCATACAAGGACCCACAAAAACTGAAAGGGAATTTAATGTAGAACACAGTTGTCACAGGTATAGGGGGAAAGAGAGAGAAAGAGGGAGACTATTAATGTTCAGGAGATGGAGGGAGATTCATTGAGAGAAATGCAATGATTGATCAAGGTACTGCCAGTGGTGTCTGCACGTTTTGTATTTTTCAAAATCACCTCCTGGGGAGAAAAATATCACTGAACATAGGGAGTGAAGGGTTGTGAGCTAATGCAAGTGAGCATGTGCTAAACTGAGACCACAAATGTCTGTCATGTTGAATGTGAGAAAATGACACAGAGTGCGCAAAGAGGGGGAGAGACAGAGAATGAGATTGACAGCGTGTCAAAGAAAGTTCGGCATAGAAGGAGATGGAGAGACAGACAGATAACCAGATAGAGAGAGAGAGACAGAGCAATACAGACAGTAGAGACACGGAGCGAGACAGACAGAGAGAGACAGAGAGAGACAGAGAGAGACTCAACAAGAATCTGAGATATGGGGAAGTGCGCAAGATGGGGTGGGAGGGACAGAGACAATGTCAGAAAGAGTTGGAGTGAGAGAACGCAATATCCTTGTGATGGGAGTAGACAGGGAATGAACTCATCGAACTCACTCAAAATCAAACGTGCAAGAAGTAGTAACCCATTCAGGTGAGGGGATAAACAGCACATGGAGCCTTTCACTTGTAGGAATAACCTGTTTATTGCGACCAGAAAAATCAGAATCTGACAATTATCATCATGTTACAACTGAATAAGCTGCGATTTTCTGGAAGAGTGGCCGAACCAGGTATGAAGGGCTGAACGGCCTGCTGCTGCTCATTGTCTGGGTGTCCCCGTGTGCCTCCAACCGTCAATCAATCAGGGATAACGGCATGTTCCTGAGCATAGTGATTGGTAACCCATACTGCTTCCCCTTCCCATCCACACCTGGTGCTATCGTCAGATCCATGTCATTGCACTGATGGAATCCTGGCCATACATGAACAATTCCTACACTGGGAACACTCTGGCCATGTCTGAACATCTCTTTGTTGTTTTGCAGAGTCATGAAGTTAACGGTTTACGTGACCAGCTGTTGCACCGCGTTTCCGAACTTTGCTCAGAAATTGGACAGTCACTGCATAAGTTAATGTGTCACTGCAGCTGTAATCCTTCAGCATTTCTCCGATGCACATAAAAATGACGAGAAAGCCATACTTCCGGCGAATTGTTCCATTAATGGGGAAGTATAAGTTGTTTGCAACGTACAGTGTCCACAGAAAGATGAAACTAACGGATATGGTGAATAGGGAAATCACCGACTTCCTCTGACTCGCAATCTCTGCGTCTTTGAGACTCTCTTCCGTACCCGGGCCCCTCAGTGTCTTGCGGACTCGACTAGACACCAAAATGTATCTGACAGCCATACTGCTCATCAACAGAGTTAACACGAATTGGATGAAAAGGGTTGAAATGTTATCAAATCAGTTAAACTCCAGTCACCTGAGATCAGTAATGAACTTAAGTTCACACGGCAGTACCATGGAACGTTGTCAACTACACTCCGAGATTGAAACTGAAAATCCTTTTAAGTCATCTTCCCCTTGACTTTGACCATTTGAAAATTAAATTCGAGTTGTTAAGTAGCTCTCTGAGAACTTTCTCCTCAACACTGTGACGTCGCTTCCCTGTTTAACAGCAGCTGGTACCGTGAAGAAATATTGTTTGAGAAATGGAGACGACACATTTCAGGTTTTAACACATGCAACATCGAAATAGAATTGCTCACCTTGCATGGATATAGTGTCTCACTCAAATATAACTTCTTCAATGAAGGCAACGTTTGAAACAAGTAAAATATTCACAGAAAACTACCTTCAACCGTTATAAGCACAGTTGGGAATTTGCACGCACAAGGGTGCAAAAAATGTCAAATTCCAGAAATGTGTGTTCGGTAGTTAATATTGTCTACGTGCCCTGTAGTGATGGTGAAATGGGACTTGGTGTGAAGACTGATAAGGGACAGAAAACAGCGAGCAGAAGAAAAATATGACATACTCAGTTTGTCAGGTTGGTATTAGTAAGTCCACAAGGAGCATTACTTGAGATACAGCCATTGAAAATTTCTATTAATGACAGAGATCATACGATCATGTGTTACATTGGCGAGCATAATGTTACGTGGGACAGTAAAAGACAAGGATGACATAGGAACACTGAAAAGAGGGAAGACATGTTCAGTGAATGAATAAGCACCACAGAGATTGTGTAATGTAATGGAGAAAATGTGAGACATTGTTCCTTCATTTCCGTCTTGGAAATATTTCAGGCCGTCAATAAACTAATAGATGCTTAACCTAGTCATAAGTCTAAAGCCAGAAAGTAGCATTTCTGTCCATTCAATGATTGCCATTGGCATTATTCTCTTGAACATTTTACTTCTCTCAGATCTCTCTAAATTTGAGGTACAAACATTGGTTTGTGTCATTTCACTCCATCATCATGGAAGCCTTGCTCTATTGCTTTCATTATGGTCATTCAATGCTGCACTCAAAAGGACATCGACCCTCAACTCCCCAGTATATTTTTCTGATTTCCTTTTTTATATAGTCAGTGTCGGTGCAGTGTTAAAAATCAAATGGCAGCAGTGCACAAACCTAAAATGGCTGTCTGACTCAGAATCATCAGTCCTGACTTGACAGAACCAGAATGGTATGTTGCCTCGACAGTTCCCACTGTCAAGCACATCCCAGAACAACTTTAGCACTTCCTGGATGTGGGATGGGCTTCAGGTGGGACAGAGACAGGCGTTGGATAGTGTGGAAAGTGAAGACACAGAGGTCCTGGTCCACATTGACGAAAACAATACTTGACAGCGAAATAGCGACTCAAAAGCTGGCATCCGATCATTATGCACGCTTTTGATACAAGTGCATAAACTTTGACAAAAGCCTGTCACTGAGCCATGCCGTCAGCATCTCAATATCCCTGATACTCACACGTTGACATCAGCGATGCTTCCCTGATCGGTTCCAATTAACAGCCACAGTCAGGGAACTCATGCCCCAAGTTGTGCAGCTGGCTGACCTCATTACCTTCCTGAAATCCATATTGATGAAGCCCATTTCTCTGTCATCATCAGTCCACTTTGATATTTCTTCAAAAAGCTCAATTAAGTTTGTGAGACATGATTTCCCTCGCACAAAACCATGTTGACAATCCCTAGTCAGTCCTCGCCTTTACAAGTACACGTATGTCCTGACCCTCAGGAAAGCTTCCAAAAACTTGCCCACCACTGACGTCAGGTTCACTGGTCTATAGTTCCCTGTCTTGTCTTTCCCGCCCTTCTTAAACAGTGGCACCACGTTTGCCAAACTCCAGCCTTCCATCACCTCACCTGTGACTATCGATGATGCAATCATCTCAGCAAGAGGCCCAGTAATCACTTCCCACAAAGTTTCCGTGGACACCTGTTCAGGTCTTGGGGACTTATATTCTTTTTTTGCGTTTTGAGACATTCAGCACTTCCTCCTTTATATTATCGACATTTTTCAAGATGTCGCTGTCTATTTCCCAACATTCTATACCTTCCAAGTCATTTTCCAGAGTAAACACTGACGCAAAATTCTCGTTTCGTACCTCCCCCATCTCCTGTGGCTCCAAAGGCCACGGTGCTGATCTTTGAGGTGCTCTATTCTCTTCTTCGTTACCCTTTCGTCCTTAATGTATTTGTGAAATTCCTTTGGATTCTCCTTAACTCTGGTTGCCAAACTGTTCTCATGTCCCCTTTATGCTCTCCTGATTTCTCTCTTTAGTATAATCCTACTGCCTTTAAAATCTTCTCAGGATTCACTCGATCTATCCTGTCTGTGCCTGACATATGCTTCATTCTGTTTCTGAACCCTCAATTTCTTTAGTCATCCTGCATTCCCTGTACCTACAAGCTGTTCCTTTCACCCTCGCAGGAAGATCCTGTCTCTGGACTCTCATTACCTTATTTCTGAAGGCATCCAATTTTCCATCCGACCCGATCCTGTGATCGTCTGCCTCCATCAGCTTTTGAAAGTTCTTGCCTAATACCATCAAAATTAGCCTTCCGCCAATTTAGAACTTTTTCACTCTTGCATCACTATTTTAAAACTATTAAAATTATAGTCACTGGCCCCAAAGTGCTCCCCAACTGACACACCAGTCACTTACCCTGCCTTATTTCTCAAGAGTAGGTTAAGTTTCGCACCTTTTCTAGTAGGTCCGACCGCATACTGAATAAGAACATTTTCTTGTACACACTTAACAAATGCTTCTGCATCTAAACACTATTACTCTGTATTATTCTGTATTTCATCATTTCTCTATTACCCGTTATTTTCCTCATAATTTCCATTTAATCTATTTACAATTACTATCCATTGCAGCCACTCTGCTTAAACATTCACTCTGTATTCAACATTCTCCCTGTTACTCTCTAATTAGTACTCTCACTATTGTTCTTCGTTTAATCCTCCGTACTCTGGACTTAACCTTATCCCTTCCCATGCATTTATCCCTGTCCCAGTTGTGGTGTATACAACTCTCTCTTCATTACTCTCTATTTCGTTCTTTTTCTATCACTCTGTCTTATCTCTCCTTCCTTTTCCCCTTAACTGAACACTCACGTTACTCCCCTGTATTGAACAATCTCCTTAGTACTCTGTATTATTTCCTCTCAAGTTCCACAAATGTGGTAACCCCTCATCAAGTCACTCTGCATTTATACTTGCATAGTCCATGACATTCACCCAGCAAGCACAAAGCTGTTTCCTGAAGTGAGCAGAACCCTTGACACTCCCATTGATATCCTGTCAGCCAGGACTCATTGTTCGTACCAGATTAATAGCCCCACTCAGGAAGGTCATCTTTAATGAGATCCATCTGGCTGACCAAATTACAATCTCTCCAAATTTCCCTGCACGAACCCTCTCCCTGTACCCCTGTAATCAGGATTGCCACACTTATTCTTTATCGACTTCTTCCCCTGTTATTTTCTATTAAATCCTCACCCTTTCTGTTTTTAAACCCCACCAATTGTCCTGTTTCCAGCTTTCTCGGTATTACTCTCCACTTAACCCTCTCCTATTGTCTATCTTTTCCTCTACCCATCATTCTATACTGAATTCTCTCCATATTACAATCTTTAACCCTTTCTCTATCTGTATTTAACCCTGTCTCTTTCTCCAGGGCTCTTTAATCAATGTCTCCATCCACTCCCCCTATTCCGGATTAAGTGTTTTTTCCTCTGCAATAATCAGAGACTGAGTATCCCTGCCTGAACATTGCCCACAGCCGCTAAACTGTAACCACTGCTGCTCTATGCTGCCGCCCGTCTGGCCAACGCTGGGACTGCAGATTTATCCCAGAGTGCTGGAGGAACATGGTCAGAGAGGGTGTCGCTGGTTGGAAGAAGAAAAGCACAACTTTAACATGAGCTAATACTGTATTGATGTAAAAATAGGAACAGCTATAATACACAACAACATATACATACAAGTTTTAACAAATCTAATATGCAACAATATATATCTATAAACTCGAACATCTCCAACACAATCAATATTTAAGTTCCAATGCACAATAATATTACATGTAAACACAATCAGCTCTAATGCACAATGATATTTGTACAGACACAAAGAGCTCCAACATATCACAATACATAATGTATATTAGACACATAAACATGTAATAATGTGCATATGAATGACTTGCAGGAAGAAAATGAATGCACTGCTGTGAAAGTTGCAGATGACACAAAAATAGGAGGAATGGCAAGTTGGGACATTGTATGTGCTTTCTTTGGTACGGTTATGGTGGTGGTCTTCTTGAAAAAGATAGGGTCTTCAGCTTGTTGGGGGGAGAGGGTAAAGATGTCGGTGTGTACCTCCGCCAGTTTGGCCGTACAGAATCTAATTGCACGGCCAGGGACTCCATCCAGGCCCGTCGCTTTCCTTGGGTTGACTCTCAGGAAATCTGATCTGACATGTGCGGTGGTGAACGATGGACCAGGCGTGCCTGGGGCTGTTGGAGCAGGAGTGAATGCGCGACTGGGATTCTGCTCAAATCGAGCAGATAAAGCATTGAGCACATCAGGGAGGGACGTGTTTTGTCCGCTATCCCTCTCGGCTTCAGTTTACATCCCATAATGTTATTTAGGTCTTGCCATAGGCTGCGGGAGTCTGTTTCGTTTGTATGACCCTCTTATGTGGTCTGGTCCTCCCTCTTGGCATCCCCGATGGCCCAGTGGTGGTCAGATCAGGATTCCCTGTATAAGTCAGGCTCTTCCCACTTGCTCATCTGGTCTTCAGTAGGGAGTGGATTTCCTGATCCACTGAAGGTTTACGCTTGGGGAACATTGGATTGTATTCTTCACTCCACAGTCCTCGATGCATTTGCCCATGATGTCTGCAATGGTGGTGTTGTCTTCATCCAGGATTTCCACTGAGTACTTCAACACGGTCCAGTTCACCAATTCCAAACAGTCCCAGAGACTGTCATTCACAGCCTCAGACCAGCATTGTATTTCATTTTGTAAAGGGTCCTCCCATTACAACTTCTGCTTGTAAGCTGTTTCCACATGTCGAAAGACGAATACCGGAGGACACAGCCTCAGAGTGTAGGGGCGACGTTTGGAACTGAGACTGGAATTAATTTCTTCAGGTGATTCATCTGTGGAAATCATTGCTTCAGAGTGTTGTGGAGGTCAAACATTGAGTGCATGATGGTGCTGCCCCTTTACCAAGGTTGTGTTTCCTCGTTTTTTTTCCTTAGTGTGTTTGTAAATGCAATGGTTCTAGGATGTTGAGATTGGATGGGTTGCAGAGCCAATTTCATGATAGCTAACAGAAACTGCCTCAGGCCAAAATGCTTTCAAATGTAAAATCATCTGCAATGAAAGGGGTGTGACCAATTCTCCCACCTCTGATTATCTCTGGTCTGTTTTAGTTTGGGTAGGTGTTTGCAATTGTCAGATTTTTAAACTGCTGGTAAAAGGAACAGCGACATGGAAGAAGTTGTTCAATGCTGAAACTCTCTCTGACATCTCTCCTGCAAGACCCTGTGTTTGATTTTACCCGTTCTGACACTGGGTGCTTATGGAGATTATTGGAGGAATTTTGAACAATCGTTAAGTTGGGACAGTCTGTTGGGTTTTCAGATGAGTGAATTGATTTAGTCTTCTGTTCTCTTTTGTTTGTGTTTGATTCGATACTCTGTAGATAAACTCTGTTTTATTTAAACCGATGAATATTTATCTGCTCCAACAATCCTAGAATATCCACTTTACACATGCATAAAATCAGCAGATAAGTTAGGATCTGGGCTACCATCTTAAAATACTTTTAGTGGGTCTGATCCAAAGCAATCGTATTAAAAATTGTGCAATATGGGTCCCTGGTTGATAAGGGAATCAAACGTTGTGGGGATAAGGCCAGAGAATAGAATTGAGAAACAGATCATTCATGATCAAATGACAGAGCAGACACGATGGGCTGAATGGCCCTATTCAGTTGCTACATTGTATAGCGGAATGATCCCCTCTATGACAACATTTATGGACGGACACAAACAGCTCCAACATGGAAAAAGTGTATGTAACTCTTCCTTGGTTAAACATGGAAGAAACAATTGGAATCCTACATTTCATTGAATATTTCCCTGTGTTATTTTTGTTTTCATTAGTATGAGGTCCTTGAACTGACGTAGCAGTCCCGTAATCAGGGTGCAGGAGGTACATATATTGATATTTTGATTTTTCCCAGGTTGCCAAAATGCACCTTTGAGAGCAATATGTGCACAGAGACCTGCCATAGAGTTCACATGTCTTTTTTCAGGAGACGGAGTCTCATGATCAGACAGAGACAGAACCACACCGAGAGGGACACAGAAACACGCCCACACCCTCACGTACGCACATGGACATGCAAGCAGAAGGACATCCACACACAGAAATGCAGGCAAATTAAGATATAGGAACATACTGACAAATAAAAACACATGTACGTGCACACATTCAACTCACAAAAATGCACACATGCACAATAACACATTCCAACTGAAATGTGAGAACACACCTACACAATGACTAAAGAAATATGCCCATACCCTCACAACACATACAGGAATACAATCAAAGTCAAGAGTGGGGTAGGACTACTCACATAGGCGTGAGCATGTACGCGCACATGCACACACGCACGCAAACACATGACAACAGGCAAACTAAGACAGATAGGAACACCCCCACGTATGGTCAGAATGCATACACGTTCCCACACAAAGAAATACAGTCATACAGAAAGAGTTGAAGAAAACTACACACGCATACATGCACACACCTACATACAGCGATACTCACGGAGAAAAGAACATACCCATGTACATACCGAATGCACACATATCCACACTCACAGAAATACAGTCATACTGAGATACAGGAAGACAGGCACAGAATCACACCCACACCCTCGCACACTTACATAAACAAACTCAAAGTAACAGACATTACACACCAACCTGCGAGAATGACAGCAACTTCTTGAACATATGTAAAAACACATTCAAACACAGTTACGGAACCATCACCATAACTAGAAATAGACAGAGTGACACACAGAAACAAACACAGAGAGATCCTGCTGGGGGCACAGAAAGTTCATGACTTATGGACAGACAGTCAAACAGAGTCTGAACAACATATTGTCTTGCTTAAACAAGAGCACAGCCAGGCAGAAACACACTCCCCAAACCCATAATAATGTGATGACACTCAGAGACATACATACATCGTTTCACAGAACGTACACATACAACCACATAGTCATTGAACTGCCATGCCAAAAACAACATACACACAGGCACAAACACCACAGATGCACATGTGCAAAACACAGACAGATACGCAATCACTCAGATACAGTAACATACGCCAACATAAAAACACCCACCTTAACAGAAACGATCTCAGGCAGACTGAATAACATTCCCAAATAGATGTATGCATGAATTGAAATACTTCTCAACACACACAAAGTGAAAGCCACTTTGACATTCATAAACACAATCATAATGTGTCACACTCAGGGACATGTCCAAGAACAAATACTGAGAGACACGCAAACACAGGGAGATCCCCACAAAGGCAATGAAGACCCACCCCTCACACACACACACTCACACAGAGGGAGATCCCTACAAAGGCAATGAAGTCCCCTCCCCACCACACACACGGAGAGCCCCACAAAGGCAATGAAGCCCACTCCCTCCCCACAACACACACGCAGGGAGATCCCCACAAAGGCAATGAAGCCCACTTGCCCCAATCCACACACACAGGGAGATCCCCACAATGGCAATGATGCCTCCTCTTCAAACACACGCACAGGAGATCCCCACAAAGGCAACGAATCCCCCTCCCACCACCCACACACACCGGGAGATCCCCACAAAAGGAAATGAAGCCCCTTCCCCCCCCCCCCACACACACACAGGGAGATCCCCACAAAGGCAATGAAGCCCCCCTCCTCCACACACAGTTGGATTCCTACAAAGTCAATGAAGCACCCTCCCCTCCCCGACACACACATGGAGATCCCCACAAAGGCAAAGAAGCCCCCTTCCCCCATCCACACACACAGGAAGATCCCCACAAATGCAATGAAGCACCCTCCCCCCACCACACACAAAGGGAGATCCCCACAACGACAGTGAAGAAACCCCGCCACGCACACACACAGGGAGATCCCCACTAAGTCAAGGAAATATGCACCCACACCCCACCCAAAACACAGGGAGATCCCACAAAGGCAAAGACGCCCCATACACACACAGGGAGATCCCCACAAAGGCACTGAAGCCCCCTAAACCCCACAACGACCCCACACACACACACGCACACACACCCACAAATGCAACGAAGCCCCTTCCATCCCCACACACATGCGCACAGGTATATCCCCACAAATGCAATGAATTGCGCTCCCTCCACCCACCCACACGCAGGGAGATCCCCACAAACAAGCAATGAAGCCCATTCCCCCCCCACAACACACACATACACAAGGAGGTCCCCACAAAGGCAATGAAGCCCCCTCCCCCCATACACAGAGAGATCCCCACAAAGGCAATGAAGCCCCACTCCGCTCCCACACACACACAGCTACACAGGCACCCTCACACACAGAAAGGCAAACGCGTGAACACACTTCCCGCCCAGCCACAGGAAGAGGAATGGGAGATGACCAAACTCCAGCCGACTTACTTACAGTAATGTGTCAAAGTATTGCTGGCTGGAGCCGTACACTTTGTATTTTACAAATCACTGTTTGGGGAAAGATCAGTGAATAAAGGGATTAAAGTCAATGCAAGTGAGCATGTGCTGAACTGAGACAATATTTGTCTGACATGGTCAATGTGAGATAAAGACAGACAGCGCATGAGACAGAGAGAGAGACAGAGAGACAAGAAGGATAGACATAGAGGAAGACAGAGAGACTGACAGACAGACAGATAGCTAGAGAGAGAGAGACAGAGCAAGAGAGAAACAGCCAAAGGCAGACAGAAAGAGACAGAGAGGGAGAGACAGAAATAGCCTAATGAATGAAGTAGACAGAAGGTGGACGCAATAAACACACTCAAATACAAATGTGCATTGAACAATTACCCATTCACATGACCAGATCACCGGTACACAGACCTTTTATCTTGTTGTAATAAAGTGTTTATTGTGAGCTGAAGAGAGAGAGGCTGACAGTCATCATGGTGCAGGAGGGACTATTTCAGTCCCTCCCCCCTGCTCCCCTGCAAGGAAAATTCAGAGACACCTCCTGCTATAGTCTTTAACACTCATCCGCAAAGCAGTCCATGAAGACAAAATATTCCAGGTGAACCCATCACTCACACCTGTCCATCACTTGGAATTAATCGTGCAGCCTCTTTCCATCCTACCCTGCCCCGGACAGTCACCTCTTGCTCCATTACCTGCTGTCCATTTTTCGTAACTTTCAGTATCATTGAAGGGGAATGCAGATAAATTATTGCTAATGTTTTGAGGGATGATGTGGGAGGAGCGCTCGGGTGAACAAGGAAATGCGGGTTTGATGGTACAGTTGCATCAATCACGAGTTTCTGGGCTGGCTGGGCGATCAGAAAAGAAGGGCTGAATGGCCTCTTGCTGCTCATTGTGTGCCTCCGTGTGTGTCAATCCGTCAGTCAATCAAAGATAGAAGCATGCTCCTGAGCATGGTGAATGGTGATCCATCCTGTTACTGCCCCCCGCATCCTGCACTGGGTGTTATAGTCAAATTCTTGTGCTTGTGCTGGTGGAATCCTGGCCGTACATCTGCAATTCCTGCACTGGGAACACTGCGGCTGCCTCTGGAGCTCTCTCAGTTGTTTTGCTAATTTATTAAGTGATGAATCTACATGACCAGTTGGTGCACTGCATTCCTGAACTTCGCTCTGAACTTGGGCAGAGTCGCTGCATAAAATAATGTGTTTGTGCTGCAGCTGAAATCCTTCAGCATTTCTCCAATGTATACAAAAATCATGAAAGAACTGTTGTTCCATTGCTTCCCTCCATTAATGAAATAGTACAAGACTGCTGCACCTTGCATGAACCACAGAAGTATGAAACTGATGGATATGGTGAAGAGGGAAATCACCGAATTCCTCCGGCTCTCCATCTCTACATCTTTGGGACTGTCTCCCTTCCTCTGACCCATCAGGCTCTTGCGTACTCGACTAGACACTAAAATGTGCCTTACCGTCAGAGTGTTCATCCACAGAATTAACACGAATGCGATTAAAGGGGTTAAAATTATATTGAACCACTTAAACCCCAGCCACCTGGGATCAGTCTCATAACTTGACTTTGTTCGGCAATACCACTGAACATTGTCAATTATCCTCCCAGGTTGAAACCGAAAATAATAGGGAATGTTTTTTGAACAGAATAGAGTGCTGGTTGCAGCCAGAGCCACAGCCAAGGATTTCTCTGTCCAATATTTTCTCTTCAGTTTCTGACAGGAAATGGCCACAAAACGTTCAAAGGAGAAAAGGACAGTGAACCAGACGGAACAGTCTGTGGCTGCTCGAGCGAAGGCATAGACAGCACTACACACAGGAGTGATATTCAGGAAAGACCTTGAGTAGTAAATGAATTTGAATTGCCACAGAATAATCTCCGTGAGAATGAACATGAGATCCGATGTTGCCATGGCCATCAGGCAGCGCATTGTGCAGTTAGAGAGGCCGCATTTTCCCCGTGAGAGAACCAAAACCACCAGGAAATTAACTGAAAGACAAAGGAAGTAAAATTCAAATCAGAAATTGATGATCAAACATTCTCTGCTTCGGTTCAGAGAGCAATAGAAGATCTCAGCACCGAACTGAGGGAACTGGAAGTGTTCAGATATCGAGTTTGAATATGACATCTTCAATGGCCTGACACATTGTTTGAAACAGCGCAATCCTGTGTTTGACTAATTGTGGGCAGGCAATCAACAGATGCAGATGGCATCATTTTTAAGATGAAAGGGAAGAGGTTAAGACGGGGTCTGAGCAAGATGTTTTCGCACAGAGAGTAGTGAGGGCGTGGTAATTCATTGCCTGGGTGATTCGTGGAAGCAGGAAACCTCACAAACTTCAAAAACTGGATGAACACTTGAAGCGTCACAGTATTTGAGACTACATTTACACTGCTGGAAGCTGGCGTGGGTGTAGATTTCGCGCAGCTTTGATAGCACAAACTCGATGGAACGAAGTACCTCTTCGGTATCATTGATTCTATTATTCTAAAAATTACTTCTGGGGGAAGATTGGGTAGTGTAGCATTTTAATGGAATAACTGAAAGGGATTTGAATGCTGAAAACATGAAACAGAATCAGATATAACTGGCAAAACCCAACAGTTAGGGCAGCATCTATGGGGACTGAAACAAAGTTAGTGGAATCACCGTTCATCAGAGTATTTTCATCTAAACATGGGTCATTGAACTCAAAACATCATATCAGGTTTCTGCCCACTCTATACCCTATCATTTCAACCAAAAACACAGCGATTCGTTTCTAACAGGGAAATGAGGTTGAAAGTGTTGATATTCAACTACAATGGAACATTTGGTAAACTGCTCTTCACTTACATATTTGGAGTCATGAAGATGCACAACACAGAAACAGGCCATGTTGCCCAAATTGTTCAGAGAGTTCAGATTTCCTAAATTAATCTAGTCTCGTTTGTCCCTATCTTCCTGTAAAATCTTTCTAAACATTTACCCGTCCAGATAACATTTAAATGTAATTGTACCAGCCACCATCACGTCCTCCAGCAGATCATTCCATACATGCACCACCCTTTGAAAAGGTTACCCTTTAGGTCCCTTTTAATTTTTGCTCCTCTCACTCTAAATCTATCTGCTTTAATTTTGGACTCCCGCAACCCATGGAAAAAAACCTTTCCACCTACCTTGTCAATGCTCGTTATGGCTATGTTAACATCTAATATTCAGCCCTCAGCCTCCTAGACTTCAGGGAAAACAGCCCCAAACTACTCAGCATTTCCCCATAGCTCAAATACTCCAATCCGGGCAACATCCTTTTGAATCTTTTCCGAACCGATTCAAGTTTCAAGGCATCCTCCATTTTGTAGGAAGACCAGAAATGCACACAATATTCCAAAAGTGGCCGGACCAATGTCCTGCACAGACAGAACATAATCTCCCAATTCCAACATTCTGTGGTCTGAACATTAAAGGAAAGTATACCAAGCGTCTTCTTCACCATCCTATCGACTTGAGACATCATTTTCAAGTCTCAATGAACCTGCACTCCAAAACCTCTTCTTTCAGCAACATTTTCCAGGACCTTACCATTAACTGTACATGTCCTGCTCTGGTTTGCCTTTCCAAAATGTAGCACTTCACATACATCTGAATTAAAATATATATGGCACTCCTCAAACAATTGTCCCATCTGATAAAGACCCGTTGTAAACTGAGAAACATTTTTCGCTGACCACTCCAACTCTAATTCTAGTGGTATCTGCAAACTTACCAACTGTATCTCCAATGTTCACATCCAAAGCATGTCTATGAATGAGGAAACGCCGTGGATTCCGCACCGAACCTTGTGGCACACCACTGGTCATCAACCTCCAATCTGAAAAGCAACCATTCACTACCACATTCTGTCTTCTGCCTTCAAGGGACTTCTCTTCAAATGGTTGTGTCTCCATTAGTTCAATGTAATCTAACCTTGCTAACTACGCTACCATGAGAAAACTGATTGAATGCCTTCCCTAAGTCCATAGTGATCACATGCGCTGTTCTCTGTCAACAATCCTCTTCGTAACTTCTTCAAAAAACAGAGTCAGGTTCGTGAGTTATATTATCCCACGCACAAGGCCATGTTGACTGTCTTTAATCAATCATTGCCAATTAAAATACATGTAAATCCTCTCCCTGAGGATTCCGTCCAATAACTCCTCAGATACACCAGTCTATAGATCCCTGGCTTTTCCTTACAACCTTTATAAAAGAGTGGCACCACGTTCGTCTACCTCCAATTTTCTGGCATCTCACCTGTGATTATCGATTATACAAATATCTCAGCAAGGTGCCGAGCAATCTCTTCCCCAGTTTCCCAAAAAGTTCTAGGGTACATCTGATCAGGTCCTTGGTATTTATCCACCTTTATACGTTGTAAGACATCCAGGACCGCCTCTTCTGCAATATGGACAGTTTTCACAAAATCACCAACTATTTCCCCAAATTCTGTATCTTCCATGTCTTTCGCCACAGTACATAATGATGCAAAGATACTCAATTAATATTTCCCCCATCCCCACCATTTCCACACATCGGCTACCTTGCTGATCTTTGCAGGATCCGATTTTCTCTTCAGTTAGGCTTTTGTCCTTAATATATTTAAGAGACCCCATTGTTATCTTCTAAAACCTATTTGCTAAAGCCATCTCATGACCCCTTTTTGATCTCCTGATTTCCCTCCGAAGTATACATCTTTATACTTTTCTAAGTATTCGCTCGACCTCTATGATCTATATGAGACATATGTGTCCTTCTTTCTCTTCCCAAAAGATCAAATTCTTTCATCATCCAGCATTCCCTACACGTACCAGCTTTGCCTTTCAACCGAACAGGAAGATACTGTCTCTGGACTCTCCTTTTCTCATTTTTGTGAGTTCCAATTCTCCCCTGTCCCTTTACATGAGAACAACTGTCCCCATTCAAACTTTGAAAGTTCTTGCCTGGGACTATCAAAATTGGCTTTTATGTAATTTCAGCTTTTAGATCCGATCTATCCTTTTCCATCAGTGTACTAAAACTAAGGGAATTAAGGTCACTGGCTCCAAAGTGCTCCCCAGCTCACAACTCAGTCACTTACCCTGCCTTCCTTTCTAAGATTTGTGTCTTCTCTAGTAGACCCATCCACATACTGAATCAGAAAATGTTCTTGCACACACTAACCCAATTCCTTTCCATCTAAACACTTAACACTACGGACATCTCAGTCGATGTTTGGAAAGTTAAAATTCCCGACCATTCCACTCTATTATTTTACAGAGATCAGAGATGGCCTGACAAAGTTTCTCTTCAAATTCCCGCTGACGGTGGGGAATGGGTCCGTAATACAATCATAATTAGGAGATCATTCCTTTCTTATTTCTCAGTTCAGCCAGAAAGACTTCCCTGCACCTATTCCGAGGAACATCTTGTAAGTACAGCCATAATACCATTCCTTATCAATTACGCAACTTCTCCTCTTCCCCATTTCTTGCTCCCCCTTTCTTTCCTTCCCACAACATTAAGCTGCCAGTCCTGTCCACCTTAAGCCACATCTCCATAATTGCTATGATTTCTAAATCCCATTTTTTTAAACCATTTCCTCAGTTCATCTTCCTTCCTTGTGTGGAATCGTGCACTGAAATAAATTCAGGTTAATTGATCAGTCCTCCCTCGTTCTCTGCTCTGTCCCTGCCTGCCGTGATTGTTTGACAGCCTCCTTTTCCCAAATGTACCAGTCTCAGACTGATATTTTTCTAACTATCTCCCTGGGCCCCACCCAGTCCCCTGGTTCCCCGCCCGCACCAAACACCGACCTTATTATTTAAATCCAAGCAGCTCGAGCAAATCATCCTGCTCGTATATTAGTCCCCTTCCAATTCAGATTCAATCCGTCCTCCTTCTACAGGTCATTTCTCCCCCAGGTTCCAGTGATAACAAAGTGTGAACCCTTGCCCCCTGCACCAGTACCCCTCCCACGCATTCATCTGCTCTATCCCCCGGTCCTACGCTCACTACCTTGTAGCATTGAGAATTATCCAGGTATTATTACGCTCAAGGACCTCCTTCTAACTTCCTACCTAACTTCTTACACTCTCCCTTCAGAATTTCATCTTTTTTTCCTTCCTATTTCGTTAGTTCCAATGTGCATAATGACCTCCTGCTGGTACCACGCCCCTTTGAGAATATTCTGCAACTTCTCCAAGATATCCTTAATCCTGGTAGCACAAAGAGAGCACTCCATTTTGATTTCTCACTCCTGGCCGCAGAAACATCTATCTGAGCCTTTGACTACCAGAACTGATCGTTTGGAAACTAATGTACTGCTTGTTACATTAGAGCCAGACTTGGTACCAGAAACGTGGCTCTTCGTGTTGCATTCCCCTGACAGTCTATCACCGCTATGTTTTTCACAAGAGCACGGTTGTTTAAAATGGGTGTAGTCACCGGAGACTCCTGCACTACACACCTTCCTCTCCGAACTTTCCTGGTGGAAACCCATCAAACTGATTGGATCTGTGGTTATTGTCTCATCCTATAAGTGCTATTCATCACACCCCGACCTCCTATAAATTCCTCATTACCTCAAGCTGCTGCTCCAATCCAATCCATACGATCTGATGGTATTCACAACCAAATATACTAATTGTGGATCCTAATTATCGGTAACATGGAAGTTGTCAAGAAAATCCCACATCCAACAGGAAGATTATATCACTCTCCTAAAGGCCACCACTGCAGCTGAGCAATCTGCGGACCCAGAAAATATCACTGCCTTACTGCGCGAAAAGGCACAGCTCCAGGCTAACTTTTTGCCTATGCTTTTTATTTTCATATTTTCGTCAAGAGACAGACCTCAATAAAACATAAAACCAAAAAGCACTCACTCTACTCACGTTGGTACATTTACACAAAAAAATGTCTGCAAGATTACAAGTAAATCCTGTGCCATGAATTCGTCCACACAGGTTCCTCCAAGGTCAGTTGCAATTGTCGTGTTGTTGCTTTTTCGTAGATGCACTCTGATTACCAGAAATACATGAACTCAAAAAGCAAAGGCAGTCGCTGTGCAGATTCACTGCAATGGCAAAAGTGAGGACTGCAGATAATGGAGGTTTAGAGCCGAGTGTGCGGTGTTGGAAAGCGCAGCACATCAGGCAGCATCCGAGAAGCAGAAACATCGACGTTTCGGACATTCCTGATGAAGGGGTTTTGCCCAAAACTTCTATTTTCCTGCTTCTCGGATGTTGTCTGACATGCTGTCCATTTTCAGCACTTCACTGCTGTGTCAGTCAGCAGTGTAGGTGTCTCTGTCTCTCTCTTTCACTGGCCATGTGATCTCTAGCTTTGTCTTTCTCCTTCCTTTTTAAATTTCCGTTTCTTTGGTCTTTCTTTTCCACAAATTTCGAAAACAATGCAATAGCTTATAAAACAATAATTACTTTTCCTGGAGTTAATGGAAATCAGCTCTGCCATCGAAGATCCCCCAAAAAAGGAGCAGCTCTTAAGGCTGCAATCTTTGCTCGTCCCCATATAGAATTACCTAGAATTGGCTGGTCACTACAATTCAAAAATCATGAGTTGTTGCACTGGAGAAGACGTTATTATTTGACGGCTCATGCTAACAGATCTGAGAAAGGTTTGTTTTATCATTAAAGGCACAAACCCCGATAGAAGCCCTGTCTCTGTGAGGATAAACTGAGGATTTGAAAACTCACTGAATCCCTCATACTTTGTTTTGGGAAGTGAACAATTCCTTGTCATGTTTAACAAATGTTGTTATTTTTTTTGTACACTCAGTCATCAAATAATGCAAAATGCAAATCGAGAACTGTGACTTTTTGATACATTCTCTGCGTTATCTGACTCAAATTGATTGGGGCTGTGCTTGTTGATATTTTTTGAATATACGACATAATGCAAAAGAAAACAGGCAATTCAGTGCTGCAATTCCAGGGTGTGACAGATCCAATCCTTTGTATAATGAAAATATAATGTGGTAAAAATTCAGTCTCTCTGACTTCTATTGTGTTTTGATTACGTTAGGGAAATTAACATTTGAAGTGATAATCCAAATACTCAGCATTTCATAAACAGTACAAGATTTCACAGTACTCCTATTAAAAAAAATATTAGTTTTTTAATGAGAGTAACTAAGCAAGGTAAGCAATACTAACCTAATGAATTATTAAATCCTGAAGTTCCAAACCTAGTTAATATTATTCCTCCCCATGTTGAAATCACTTTATGCACTGCAAAAATTATGAAGCAACAAAAACTTCTTCAGTGAACAACTGGAAGGGCGCCGCAGTCTACTGAAATTCAACTTTACACTTCACCATGTCCCAGTGGTGGAAACTGACAATACAGAAACAGGCTATGTAAGGCACCAAGCGAATTCACTTTCACACTCCTCAGTCTTTCTGCAATCTCACAGAAATGCTCGGAAGTTATGGCACTGCAAGACGTCATTCATGTCTGCATCAACTGAATAAACTAGCTACCTGCTCTGATACAACTTTCCAGCATCTTGTCCACATTGTTGAAGGGTTGTACACTTTACATGCAGATCCAAGTTCCCTTTGAATGAGTTAAGGTTTGACACCTCAAGCCACCATCAAAACTGAGCAGTGAATTCCAGTTACAACATCATCTTCTAAATGAAATGATAGGCCTAAATTTTCTTGATAATCCTCCCATTAATTTTTCTCACTCTGTGTCTCCTCGTAAATGGTCCTGCATTCTGGGAGACAAGTCTCCATCCAAGACCCTGCTTCTTTTGCACATCTCAATCACGTCAAATCTCATTCACATCTGTTTCGTTAAAATCCATCTTTCCTCAATGCTGCATTAATTTCCACGAACTAACACCATTCTTGTAAATCTCTTCTATACTCTACACAGTGCAATTCTATCTTCGCTGCTCGGTGATGACCAGTATTGTGCACAAACCCACAGCTGGAAGCCACCCGGTGTCTCATGTAGTTCCAGTATTACAGGTCTGGTGGTGGGGAGGGAGGGAATTTGTTTTGCGTTGGCTGTGGTGCAGAGTGAGAAAGGAGTAAGTTTGGGAGGCGTAATATTAAATTACATTTCAGTGTGGATATCTGATCAGGATCTGGGACATATAATAGACTTGAATGGATATAGTAGGGCGCAATCTATTTGACGTGTGGGGGTAGTGTATCAGTTCCTCCGGAGTAAGTCTAAGTGTTAAATCGCCTAACGTCTGTTCTAACACCAGCAGATTAATTAAAGATCAAGCCAGATCGTCGAAGAAATCCAGCCTGATGGATCATAAATTTATTTGTTTTGATTTAATAAAGTGATCAATTGCTGAATTATAAACACACAATGCTGCAAATAATGGTTCCACAAGAAAACAGAGATTTATTTCAAAAGAAGTGACGATAAAATAGAATGAGAATCTAGATTAAATTGGTGCTGGAAAAGCACAGCAGGTCAGGCAGCATCCGAGGAGCAGGAAAATCGACGTTTCAGGCAAAAGCCCTTCATCAGGGCTTTTGCCTGAAACGTCGATTTTCCTGCTCCTCGGATGCTGCCTGACCTGCTGTGCTTTTCCAGCACCACTCTAATCTAGACTCTGCTTTCCAGTATCTGCAGTCCTTGTTTTTACCCCGATAAAACACAATAAACCAAACTACGTACTTGTTCTGCAGATTCAAAGGCAATGAACACAGAGGAAATGTATAACTCTCATTAACCCCAAACCAATAGAAAAATGAAGCAAAAGGACATGACTTTTATATATTATGTAAAACACGACTCCCAGTGTCGTTCGAAAGAAACAACCCTCACATAATATTCACACCAGAATCCATTTATATAACAATTGGTTAAATGCTTGTGATTGTCACTTGTAAACTGGAACTGCAATGGATTTCTTCATGGAGCTACCACACAACTGAGTGTCAAAGTACTCAGCTTTAAACCATCGCTACAGAGATTTTTCTTGTCCCAACACTTCGACCTGGGACAACATTTTCATTCGAAGGCAATGCAATTTACTGAAGCCCTCATTTCCTTCGCATGAGCATAGAGCTACACATCCAATCATTTCCAGGTCTGACTGGAACTAAAAGCAATGACAAAAATGATATCAGTGAAAGCAAATCTTTCTCAGTTAAGTGTTTCTTCCTCCATCGCTTATTCCAGAACTCTTCAACAAATCTTACAGTCTCCATTAACACCATGCTGGTTTGTAATCATCAAAAATAAACACAGATTCACTCATGAACAAAGCCATTTAGCCGAAAGCCAAACCTCAAACGCAATTTTTAAAACAAATTTATGTTATTGCATACATAACTTCAACTTCAGATGCACAGAGAAGCCTACTGCTTGTTCACTCAACAAACAAGAACAACATGCAAATTAACTGATTTTGCAAACTCGACATAAAAATACCACGGCTTATATTTTTGCAAAGTAATTCAGTTTATTAATTCCACCGAAAATCTTTATAGTCTTCGACTGAAATGGAGATTTCTGGATGGTTCCCAGAAGAGAGGAATAGTTTTCCAAGCAATTCCTGTGGAATCTGCGAAGATGTGGATTCCACGCAGTCCCTGTAATCTGAGACTAAATTACTGATTGTCTGCTACTGTGTGACCTTTGGGCACAATATGGCCAGGTATCATTGCCAGTGGCAGAAGATAACCCGCAGAGAATCCTCAAACAGATTCACACAAATTCATAGGTGCAAGGCACTTACCAGGAATTGTTACAAACGGAAGGGTCGTGAGAAATATTTTCCTCACACCATAAAGTGAAAACGTCATTTTCTTCCTCAATTACTTTGTGATGTCAATTTCACTGTACTCAATGCCGTGGTGATATCATCTCAAAGCCTTTCATTTATGTCTGCTGGCATCGTCTAGGGGACTGTTACATTAAAATATGGTTCAATCAATTTATTTGCAAACTTGAACAAACAGGTGACAGCGGTGAGTTAACTCTCAGTTGTCACAGAGCATTTTTAGAACTGATGTTTATTGGATGATGCAAATCTCAAATCGTCGAGAGGAAACATTGGAAAATGCATGTTGATGAAAATCATAGAATCCTTACAATGTGGAAGTAGACCAATGGGCCCATCGAGTCCACACCGACCCTGAAAAGTCTATCCCACCCAGACCCACCCACTGTCCCTGTCTGGCAGCAGAGCTAAATATTGAGCCACTGTGCAAACCTGTCCACCAGCATTGACACCCCAACACCATCTCTCGAACACTGAAAACTCATTTTACTTTAATGTCACCCTTCCCTTGCCTTTGTCCATTTGGAAATTAAATTCCAGTTGTTGAACGTCTCCCTCTGAGAAATGTTCTCCTCAACACTGGGATGTGGCTTTCCTGGTTATCAGCGGCTGCTTTGCAAAAGGATGATAGTTGGTTAATGGAGACGACACATTGTACGTTTTAATAAATCAAACATCGTGATCGAATTCCTCTCCCTCCACAGGTACAGCGTCTGAAACTAATATAACTCCTCCAGTGCAGGCAATAATTGAAATCAATAAAATAATCACTGAAAATTGCCCTCAAAGGCTATGCAAACTCCAATCAATACAGATCCTTCTACTGGGATACGAATGTCCTGGACATTTTGCAGAGCTGACTCTGAGACACACCTGACCTATGCAGAAGCACATGGGCCTGAGTCATTCTCTCTTCCCTGCAGTGTACTGAGCATGTATAGAGAAGAAACTTCAAACATCTGACTAATGGTGGATTTGAACACTTTCAAGTGAGATGTAGGAATGAAGCTGGGGATGGATTTGCGCACTTAAGGATGAAGAAATTTCAAATTCTGGAAATGTTTGAGAAGTAGTAAATGTTGTCAATGAGCCCTGCAGTGATGGGGAAATGGGAATTGCTGCGAGGACTGATAAAGTACAAAAAACAGAGAGCAGGAATAAAACTGTCACATTCATGTTCTTCGGCTGATGTTAGTGAGTACCACAATTATCATTCCTCGTGCCATTTATGATCTGTAGCCATGACTGAGGTGATAGGATCATGTGTAACGTTGGTGATAACACAATGTTAGGTGAACAGTAAAGGAGGAGAGAGGAAGAATGAAAAAGTGAAGGACAGCTTCAGTGAGTGATTGAGCACAAAAATAGTCTGTGCAATATACTGTCAAGAAATGTGAATAAATCTTCAACCATTTCAATCTTGGAAAGATTTCAGGCCACCAGTAACTTTTCGTTGCTTACTCCAGTCGTAAATCAAAAGGCAACAGGAATCCTTCCGTTCCATTCAGTGCCAGTAGTTTCTATTATTCTCTTGAAAACTTTACTTTCCTCAGACCCTTCCAAATTTGAGGAATTCCACCCGGGGTTTCCGTCTTTGCGGTCCCTCAAATTGATCCCTTTTAGTTCAGTTATCATTCTGGTCAAATGATGCTGCACTCAAACAGATATGGACGCAAACCTTGGTTAATATTTTTCATTTTTCCCCACTTATAAAGTCAGTTTGGTTCTGTGTTAACATCAAGGTGCAGCAGGGTTCAAATCTAAATTGATTGACGTTTTCAGAATCATCGGTCCTGACTCGACAGAGTCCAGGAAAATCTATCGTCTCAAAGTGCCGTGGGTCGAGAATATCACATAACACCTTCAGCATATTTTTGGGGTGGGGTGGAATGGGAGTGGGGCAGGGAGAGGGAAAGTGTGGAAAATAAGGAGGTCCTCATCCACATTGGCGCCAACCCTTCAGATCTTGCATCCTGCCATTAATCACTCTTTATTTACAAAGAAAGAGCCTTTGACGGAAGCCTGTCACTGAGTCAGGTACTAGGCATCTCAGTATTCCTGACATTTACCCTTCAGAGTCAGCCTCGTCTCCCTGACTGATACAGAGTAATGGCCCCAGTCAGGGATTTGATATACAGTATAATCCAGCTACCCCATCTCATGGCAATCGTTACCAGGGTGAAAAAAACAATGAGTTTCTGAAAGTGCGAATTAACAATCAGGCAAGAAATTAAAAAGCTGATCCATTGGTGACTCCGAGTGCTCATTAAGACGAAGAAGGTGTGGCTGGAAACACTGGTTCCATGAGGAAGGGCCTTGGGCATCTCATTCATTGGAAATGTTTCTCAGGCTGGGGCGACCTGAATACATTGTGATTGATTTGTTTTAATTGGATGGGGATTGCTACCCAGCTGGGGAGATATACGACTGTTGTTGGAGAATATTTAATCAGACCTGTCAGAGGATTGGGAATCTGGGATCAAACTCATTTAGGAGGGAAATGAAGCTGGTCATTGGAAGTAGACAATCTGTGAGTGAAAGAGAAAAGCAGCAGAATCACAATCTGGATCTGTTAAGATGTTGTGCGTCTGAATTCTGGTCTTCAGGATCAAACTTCCATCCACGAACTCACATTTCTCGGGACAGAATCATTTCCAGCACGTTTCTTTTGCATTTTCGGCAGAAGCTCAATAACATAGTTACTATCGAAAGATTTTATTTTGTCTTTGTGATGATGTGTGTGATATTTTTTCTGAAATAGACTGCAAGTATACATCAATATTTTGAATAGTTCACTACCGCCCAAGAACCTAAAGCCAGAATGCACATTGGAAGGACTAATTTATTACATCTCACAGCATTGGATTGACACAGGAGCACAGATGTAAGCATGCAGTAATCTGTTATATATTTCCACAAATTACGAAAACAATGAGATAGCATTATGTCACAATATTGTTGTATTTGGTAGCATGCCCATAAAATGCTCAAATTGTTTATTAAGTTGGAGAACGAAGAAATAGAATATGAACCTCAGAGCCCTGAAGCTAACTAAAAAGAACAACAAGGAATTGATGCATAAATGGTCAAACGTGGACTCAGTTTTCTTTCGATAGGCAATGGCTAAAGAGTATGAAACATCTTAATGAATCACAACACTAATTCAGTCACCTCTCGGACAAATAACAAACAGGATAGGTGACAATGGGTGGGGCTGCCAGATTCCAGGGCTGATCGGGAAACTTTCTGATTCCCACCCATTTACTCAGACTGCACTAACGCGGTTGATGCAGAGCATTGGCATCCAATTGCAGGTCTCGTTGCAAAAGCCAATTTTGGAGAGTACATCCCACCTGTTGGTATGGAATTTCCTGTAAATGGCATTTTCCTAGTCCAGGCTGGTAAGGCAAGTTGCCAACCTCACTGTTTCACACATAGACATTTAGATCGCTGAGGAGTGCGAGACTCTGAGAGATCGTTCTGCCAAGTACACCACAGGCTTTGTCAGGGTGAATCATTGATCCCGCAGCAGACCTGACCGAGTTGATGATAATCTCAGACAGGATTCTGTCAATTGCTTTTGGCAGTGTAACCGGTCGTCAGTCCTCCCTGTGCACCTTCTAACTTTAGATGAGAGGGATGGCAACTTTCCTGTTCGATTCACACAGGCGACCTGTTCGAAGCATACAGTTATCCACTTCCAGCAGGTCCAGGCCAATCAAGTGCCACAGAGGTGAAAACAACTCAGGTGGGCAGCCATCACTTCTGGAAGTTGTACTCATTCTTAAGGACTTGAGGGTGTTGGTCAGCTTCTTCAGAGGTAACGGCTGGTCCAGACTCTCCCGTGTGCTGTTGTCTAAGACCTCTGTGATACAGGACAGGAACAACTGTGCGGCTGCGCTGTCTGCGCACTTCATATCATATCGACTGGCAAAAAGGGATTTGCTGATCTTCAGAATGTTCTTCCTGGTGGTCGTGGTGTCAGTAGAAAACCTTTTAATCCAGATTGATCGGACAATTCGCCCCAAGGCCTGGCTCCACAAACAGACAAAGATTGTTTGGTGTGTGCTTTTACCCACAAGCTGTACCAAAGGCCACAAGTTACTCTCAGCAAACAGTTCCCAATTCACAGCTCGAAGCCCATTTCATTACAAAAATGCAAAACACAAAAAGTCAGTGAGGGGCCTATCACATCCAATCCCCATCATTTCTGTTGTAGTGTTCATCTTCTCCTTTGTGAAGTACCTGTGGGTATATGAACAGCAAGAGTTTGGAGGGATATGGGTCAAATGAGACAATTTCGTGTATCTGATCGACACAGATGAGTTTGATTTGATTCAATTTGATTGCTTTATTGTGACGTGTACGGAAATGCATTGAAAAGCTTTGTGTATGAGCAGTACAGGGCGATCAGACGAGGCAACGATGTGCAGAACAAAAGCTTTTGACAGAGTCATACGGGTTATATTGCGCAGGGCGGACAACACAGGCCAGCGTTAGAAAAATCAGCATTACTAGAGTCAAGAGAGTCCATTCAATAGTCTGATAACGTCTGAGCAGAAGCTGTTTCTGAACCTGTTTGTGTATGGTCAGGTTTCTGTCCCTTTTGCCTGATGGAAGAATTTGTTGGGTATCATTACCGAGGCGGCAGGGGTCTAATGGAGTCCATCGATGGAAGTATGGCTCACGTGATGGCCTGGGTTGTCAGGATGTCTGACTGGGATCAAGTCGAAGCTTTATGCAGAAAATGAATTGGTTGAATGATCATCAATTTCTGTTTGTGTTTCTGATATACAGAGTCTGCAGTTACTTTGGTTTTGTTCAGCCCCTTCTCTAGCTTGTTGCACAGGAGGAGGTCATTTAGAAGTTGGAGGCAATGGCCCAGTGGAATTATCACTGGACTGTCAATCCACAGACCCAGGTAATGTTCTGCAGACACAGACACAGCAGATTGTGTTATTTGAATTCAATAAAAGTCTGAAATTAAAGAGGCTCATGATGACCGGTTCAGAGAGGGGAACTGCCATCCTTTCCAGTTCACTACTACGTGTGACTCCAGACGCATAACAATGTGGTTGACACTGACCTGCCCTTTAGGCAATTCGGGATGGGTGATAAATGCTGATGCTAGCCAGCGACGCCCTTATCCCTGAATGAAGAAAAACAAAGCCCCTTCTTGAACCTGTAACAGAGGAATTGGAGGAGGCAATTCCACCCATTTTTTAAATTGGAAAGGGGACCAGCAGAAGGCCATTCATCCCCTCTCAAGTGGGTAAGAACAGTCGATGGGCATTACATCAGCCCACACTGTTCGACTTGAAAAAACAACAAGGCACGCGGGAAAGGGTCGGTGTGAGGAGAGGGAATTTGTGTGACGTCCAATTACAATTGTATTGGGAATGAGGAACAGTCGTTGAGATGGAAAGAAGTGACCCTTTAAGGCAATGCAACAGGGATCAACTAATTTTGTCAATGGACAGAGTGTGAACAAGGCTCATTATTGAATTTGCAGGGATGAGACCATTTGTTGATTGCTTACAGAAAGGCAGTGCTCCTCCCCCCAACACTGACTAAAGATGGAAATCGTCTCCCTTACTCTGCATGTTATCCTTTCTCTCGTCCCCAGTATTTAATCATCAATATTCTTCTCTATGCAATCCACTGTCTTCCCCAGTGTTTAATAGTCTCCTGATACTCTATCTTTCAATTTCTCTCTCTCTCTCTCTCTCTCTCTCTCTCTGGATTTAAGCCTTTGTCCGTATTCCAACTCTCTGTTCACTACCTTGTATTTACTCCTTTCCCTATCTGTCTGCATTTAGCCTCTACAATGATTATTTGCACAATACGATCATTATCTGCATTTGATCTTCTGTATTTCCTTGTGTTACCCATCGCTCCTCCTTTGTATTCAGCCCTCTATTTTACTCTCTGTTTAACCCTGTCGCTAATACTTTCCGTTGAGGTTGGTCAGAATTACTCTCCATTGCACCAGATCTATGTAAACAGGACACAAGATAATCATTAACTTCCACTCTGTATTCATCATTCTCCCTTTCACTCTCTAATTATCCGTATCTCTATTACTCTTCATTTAATCCTCTCCACTTGAGGATCTGAAACCTGAATTCAGGCTGAGGTAACGAGCTGTTGTCAGGAAGAACTACTTAACACATATTCTTACGAACATTGGTGTAATTAAAATGGCTTCATAACACAAACAACATAACAATGGCTTCGAGGCTGCAAATTGACAATTCTGCTTAAAGCTGCATAAAATGGCTTTTAACCCACTAAAGCTGCATAATTGACTTGCCCACAATCTGTCTCAACAAAGATTAATAGACAATGCTTCCTTTGCAGCATAGAAATAAGTAGACTAGTTACTGGCCATCCTAACTGACCTTCAAGTGCAGGGCAAAAACTCAGTGCGTGAGATAAGAATGGTTGAATTTTGAGAAATAAAGTTTGTTCCCAGGAAATACCATTAGCTTAAGTTGCTGTCAATAAATCCATTTCATTAAATTGATCGGGAATTGTTTAAATGAACTGTACGATTGTCGCCTGTACCTCTCTTTAAGAAAAGTGTAAAAATGTCTTCGTTTGAAGCCAGTTCCTCTCAGCAACACAGGAGTTTTTAACCTCTGTGTTTCTGGATGATCTGTGCTCAGCCGTGAGGAAGATAATTGTGAAGTCATCAAGTACCAGACCGATTGCTTGTATTTATTGACTGATGGCGGAACAGACATACCACCAGACACCCCCGCCCCGGCACTGGCACCAGGGGCCTAGATCTTCGTCTGCTGCTGTGACTCGGACACGGAATGGATGGATTTCGGTTAGCAGTTGACTTCAGAGGATTCAGCCAGCCAGATATGAGTATTTTTACCCGTTTGGTTTCCTTCTCATTCATGTCGTGGTTCACCCGATACCTCGCTGCTTAACATCTCATTCCAGCCGGACTGAAAGAAAGGTGTCTGGGACCCCAGGTTATCGGGGACTCCAGGATGTCGGGGGCGAACACTGACAGGTCGGGGACCAGTGCTTAGAGTGGGCCACTCTCAAAAGGGAGGGGTTGGGGGACCCCAGGGAGTCGGGGGATCCCACTAACAGGTCGGGGACCCTCAGGTAGAGTCGGGAACTCAGAATAAGTCGGATTGGTGTTGTTTAAGAATGTCGAGAAAGTTTCACAGAAATCATTTTTCTTGTTCATTGTCGGGTTGTTGATTAGTGAAAGTTTTAGGTCGAGGTTATCTTCTCTGTTTTATCTGTTCAGCTTGCCTTGTCCTTCTTTGCTGCTTTGTCTTGTTTGTCCGCTGTGGTTTTGTTCTGTTTGTTTGGCTGTTTGTTCTTTGGTTCTGGAATATAGAAGGTGGTTGCTGCTTTCGTTGCATTAAAGAAAATAAAGCTGGCCAGTGATAAAATTATAAAATTCTCGCATACTTGGTTAAGCAGCTGTGTGCCACAGCCAGGATTTATTATACTAGTGTGCGCGTGTCTGTGTGTGTGTGTGAGAGAGAGAGACTCAGTTGATTCTGCATCATTTGACATCAATACAAACTTGCTCTCAATTGCTCCATAATTCCATGCTTCTGTCAAAGATCATTTTCACCACTCTCACCCCAACGTGTAGTACTAATGAAAGAATTGACCGAATGAAGTATAGCAGTAGCAATACGTCTGGGCCTCTCGTGCATAATCATTCTGTTCAAGGATGAGAGCAGGAGTCTGCTCAATTTTGTGTATAATCTAAACCTAACATGGAGTAAAATCACTTCAGACTTTAACATTTGCTCATTGAGTGGAGGAATTGTATGAACCTTATTTAATTTCGTTACATTTTGTAAAACTGAAAGATCCAAGGTATCCCAAATAAACAGCATAGTTTTCAGAAAATGATACGAGCAGATTTGATTTTTGTTTCAGACTCGTACTTTGCAATTAATTTTGAGTCTGCCGTGTTTCATTGGTGATTATGGTGTGCCAGTCATAATTTTATTTGATATCAATTCCCCTTCCTTAATGACAATTGAAGTTTCAGTTCAACATTAAGTTGCGATAAATCATGTAACAAAATTAACATCCTATTCTTAATACCTGCGTCTGTGGATTCGCCAATTATTCGAGCATTAGAATTTTTTGTTATCATGCGAGTAGACAAGAACTTCTAATGCAGCAGCGGTCAATTCACGGCCAATAGCATTGTAAATGAACAATGACTGGTCAGGACTGCTTAAGGAACCTAATCTGGGATTTAAATTGAAGAACTAGAACCAGGTAATTATTATGGATTTCCGAGTTGGAAATTGTATACATTTTACATTTTAAACATTGAACACTGAATAAATGAATTTCCACCTTATATTGATGACTTATAAAATGTCTTAATCACCTGTTCAATTTTCAGCTCTGAACTACAGATAATGATTATTTTATTCACTATTATTATGTAAATAATTGGATTAGCCCCGAATCACAAGCGCAGAATTAATTGTCAGGATCACTTGGTCTTGTTATTTTACACATTATTGGTGACCTATCTCATTGCCTATTGGTTAATTTGAAGAATGGCTACATTAATTTGATGCTAACTGAAGAATATAAAAATACTTTACTGGCCAGTTGAGTGGAGTTTGCATGTGATTGGGGATAGATGTATTTATAACAAATGGAACTCCCAAAAGATGGGAGGTGTTGTGAATGGGTAGATGGAGAAATAAAAGGGATATGAGAAAAATGTAAGTCTACTAAGGCTGAGGAATATACAAACAGGGTGAAACAAAAACGCTATAAATCAAGAACTTAGATTCTACTCGGAATCCCGAGCCTTTGTCTGTCTAACCAACCCTATTTGAAAATGGGGATTTTGTTCTTGGATACCCTTGGGAATGGAGAGAATGGTTTATACTCTCTTACAATGGACACGCCGCGGCCTCTAAACTCGATGGAAGGGACCCCGACTGCTGATAAGGTCACAGGACACCTCTATCATTGCCCGGTCATCAGACGACCCCCATGCAAGCGGGGTGATGTTGAAGATCGAACTTACCCTATTATATGGACTCATCTTCGTCGGCATTGGTGCTCAAGAACGGACGGTTTACCCGTCCGAGCTTGAGCAACCAGAGACTGTGTCTTTTTGTGCCGAGAGACTGATTCTTTCGATGCATGGAAAGTTACCAAGAATGATTGTCGCAATGGTCAACTGCATCAAGAATATTGGACAGTTCGTTTATTGGACAAGTTTCAATAGTCTTTACCCTGTCAAGGTGCAGTTTGATTTCAGTTGTGATATGAGTGGCCCTAGTAAGCCTGTCCTGTATTCAAAGAGGTCTAAATTGGCACCTCCCAGAAGAGAAATTGGGGAAATATTATATTTCGCGAACAATATGTTTCCTCAAATTCGCAATAAATATATGGCTGGGATGAAGTGGTCTGTTATGCCATTACATCGGAAAAGACTCGTTGACCACTTTCCTCTCCCTACCACCCCATCCCAACATAGGAATCTGGAACGCTTCTTAATCGTTTTTTGGACATGATATTTCATTTGACTATTAATTATCCCCACCTGCTTGTTGCTTTTGGACATGCTCCGTGATCGCCTATCCCAATTGTAACGACAGAATGTTATGGGGGTACATTTACGTGAATGTGTCCAAGACTATTCCATGCACCTTGATTAAATTGACCAATGGCGACTCATCCTCTGTGGGGCCTCGCATCTCATGCATATGCCTACGGGAGGAGTATGTCTCTGTAACCCTGTTATGACTGGTGTTCAGGCCCTTTGTGGTATGGTTAAAAGCACCACCAACCTTCACTGTGAGATCCCGAATGGCATCTCCGTCTTCCCCATTCTTGGATGGAAGGAAACATATTGGGACAATAACCACTTCTCTTACCACAGGACGCACCACATTTACATTGTGCAGCTTTCATGATCAGCGTTCAGTGCAACCACACTTTGGAGTCATGGCCGACACATATATTCGGGAAGTTGCAAAGCCAGGCCTGTTTTTTTTATTGCAAGCTCCCTCCATTATCTATACTAAACCTGGTTATTATTTTTCCAGCCAATTCAAAGCAACAAACTTACTTGTTCTTGGCTGAAACAAGGATTCCCCCTTCTTTAGCCGGAGGGACACGTTTCCCGTCCAACTACCTGGGAATGAGGTTTCCCTGCCAAAGTTCAGTTTTATTTGAGCTCTGCGTGCACTGGAGGGGTGCTCGGGCTTTGGACAACACTGAAGCTCACTCTGTGTGCGATGAATTTCTTAGTACTACTTTCCTTCGGAGGATCTTCTGGAATGATGAGCTATCTAAAACGAAATTATCTTATTTGTGGTCTCAGACTCTTGTGCAACGAGACAGTCTTGGCCTTGGCAGGGGTTTAGGACATGCTCTCAGAATTATGCCGAACTTCCAAACAAAAGCGGTACGTCCTGAAGTACCTACTCGCCAAAGTGGGTGGGCTTTTTGCCATTGTAAAGGGCAAGTTTATGTTGGGGTTACTGACCGCATCGAGAATATTACCAACCATGTAGATAACATCCACACCTTTCTCACTCAAATGACAGAAGGCACGGAATGCAGAGATTTGGTTTTGGCTCATGGTACAACGGGTTGATAAGTCTGGCCATGTATATTGTTATTGTTTTAATTTACCTCTTTGATGGCGTTGCTATTACTAAATGTATTATGGGTGGGCTAATAATTTCTGTTGACAACATCGGTTCTCCCCATAAAATGCTTCTTCTCCATCCAAATGAAGATGAGGACGTGCGATTGCCTACCCTTGGTTCTTTGGAGGTGGAGAAGGAAGTATGTCATTCTCTAGCGTCCATTTGATTGGACTGATCGAATCTGTTTAGATCAGAGTGGTGCTGGAAAAGCACAGCAGGTCAAGTAGCATCCGAGGAGCAGGAAAATCGACGTTTCAGGGAAAGACCCTTAATCAGGAAACTAATGGCATCATCAGGGCATCTAATCTAAGTCCTCCCATAATATGGTGTGGTCATGGATCGACTAAAGAGCGGAGATGAGGATCTGGAAACTGAAGACAGGCTGAGGTAACGAGTTGTTATCAGGATGAGTCACTGCAATCCTTCCTTTCATTGAATATTTCCCTGTCTTGTATCGTTCATTAGGCTTTGGTCCTTGAACTGAAGTAACAGTTCAGCTGTCAGGGTGCAGGAGGTACAGATACTGACAGTTAGATATTTCGCAGCTTGCCAGAAATGCGCTATTTAGACCAATGTGTGCACCGTGACCTGCTCAAGGATTCGCTTGAACCTTTTCAGGAGATGGAATATCATGATCAGACATGGACAGAACCACAACCAAAGGATCACCGAATCACACCCACAATCTCGCGCAAACGTACACGTACATGTAGAAACACACACTCACCCTCAAACTCACTTACACATACATGCAGATCACATACCTATACACAGAAATATAGTCAAAGTGAGATATAGGAACATACTGACAAACAAAAGCACACATAAACGTACACATATGGACAGATGCACAATAATACCATCTGTCTGAAACATGGAAACACATCAACACACAGACTACAGCAACATTCCAGCACCCTCACAACACACAGGAATGAAAACAGAGTGCAGAAGGGGGCACACCTTCTCACACATGCGCGTGCACACATATGCACCCAGAAAAACAGGCATACTGAGACACATCCATGTATGGACAGAATGCACACACATCCACACGCAAAGAAATGCAGTCATAATGATGATTTAGAGATACGGTTGTTGGACTGGGGTGTACGAATTTTAAGATCACACAACGTCAGATTCTGATACAACAGGTTTGTTTGGAAGCACTAGATTCCAGCGTACTGCTCCTTCACCACCTGGTGAAATTTAGCAGGCACAGTGAGAAATCAGAACAAATCTACACACGGTCACACATGGGTGCGTGCGCGAGCGCACACGCACACACACACACACACACACGCACACACACACGTACGCACACACAAATACAGAAAGGAACACATTATGTACATGCCAAATGCACACATATCCACACGCAGAGAAATGCAGTCATACTGAGATATAGGAACACATCTCCACATAAAGAATCAAACCTACAGCCCCACATACAGATGTAAAAGAACTCAGCGTAAGAGTCATTCCACACCAACTTGCAAGGACTGACAGTAACTTCTTCAGCACACACACAAGCAGTTTCAAATATAGTTACTCAACCACAACCACAATGAGATATATACAGAGTGACAGTCCGAAACAGAGACACACACACAGAGAGTCACAGAGAGATCTTGACACACGGACAGACAGCCAAACACAGTCTGATCAACACACTCACCTGATTTTACATGAACACAGTCAGGCAGAGACACACCACACTCCCACAATAATAAAATGACACTCAGAGACACGCACACATGGTGTCATAGAACCGTCATGACATGCGGAGAGTAATACACACACACACACGCACACACAAAACCACACGGTCATAGGACTGTGACCTCACAAACAGCATACACACAAGCAAAAACACAACAGCTTCACATTGCGCAAAGAGCACACAGATAAGCAATCACACAGGCACAATAAAATACACTCACATAAGAACGCTTACTTTCTCGGGAACACTCATACAAGATTGAATAACATATCCAAATATATAAACACATGAATGGAAATTCACCACAATACTTTCCAATGCGCACAAAGGGAGACCCACACATAGATTCATAAACACAGTCATGATGGTTCAAACTCAGGGACATATCTAATGACAAAAACTGAGCGACACACAAACAAAGTGAGATCCCCATAACAGCAATGAAGTACACCCCTATGCAGAGACACACAGAGACAGTCACACACTGAAAGGGAGACGCATGAACACATTTCCCGCACAGCCACAGAGAGAAGAAAGGAAGATGATCAAACTCCAGAGGGAGAGACAGAGGGACCGAAAAAGAGATAGACAGAGAGACAGAGAAGGATAGACACAAAGGGAGACAATGAGACAGACAGACAGATAAACAGGTATAGAGACAGATCGATGCAGACAGGGAGGGACACACAGAGCGAGACAAAAATAGAGAAAGAGAGACACAGCAAGAAACTGAGAGATGGGGGGTTCAGCGTGAGAGTGGAACAACGACAGACAGGTGAGGTAGAGAGAGCGGGAGAAAGCAATATTTCTGTGAAGTAATTAGACAGGAGGTGGACCCAATAAGCTCTCAAAAACAAATGCACTTGTCCAACAACCAACTCAGATTAGGTGAAGACTGGCACCCGGAACCTTTCCCTGCTGGTTGTAATAAAGTTTTAATGTGAGCTGAACAGAGAGAATCTGACAATCATCATTGTGCAGGAACGACTGCTTCTGCCCAACACCCTCCTCCCCTGCAGGAGAAATGCAGACACCCATCATGCTGGTCTTTAACACTCACCCAAAGGGCACTCTGTGAAGACCCAATATTGCAGCTGAGACCATCACTCGCAGCCAGCCCGCCATTTAGAATCACTCCTCCAGCCGCTTTCCATCCTCTTTCCATCATAAGTGAAGAATTTACGCGACCAGCACTTCACTCTGAACTTGGGCAGAGTGGCTGTATAAAATAATGCGTTCGTGCTGCAGCTTAAATCCCTCAGCAGTTCTGCCATCAACATAAACTGGAATAGATGAGAGCTCTTCTAACGATATGCTTCTTTCGTGCTAAAGTACAAGGTGTTTGCATCCTGTGCTAACGACAGAAGTACAAAGCTGATTGATATGGTGATGAGAGATATCACCGACTTCCTCAGGTTCTCCATCCTGTGTCTTTGTGACTCTCTCCATTCCTCTGACCCTTCAGGCTCTTGCAGACTCGACTGGCCACTGAAATTTACCTGACCGTCAGAGTGTGCATCAACAGAAGTAACACGAATGGGACGAAAGGGGTTAAAATGATATCAAACCAGTTAAATCCCAGCCATTTGGCGTCAGGAAAATAAGTTGACTTTGTTACGCAAAACCTCGGAACATTGTCAATTATCCTCCAAGGTTCCAACCGAAAAGAGAAGGGAATGCGTTTTGAGTAGAGCAGAATGCCAGTTACAGCTGGAGCCACAGCCAAGGTTTTCTCTGTACAATATTTTCTTTTCACTTTCAAGCAGCAAATGGTCACAAAACGATCGACAGAGAAACGGACAGTGAACCAGACGGAACAGTCTGTGGCTACACGAATCAGGACAAAGATAGCACTGGACACAGGGGTATGTCCAGGAAACATTCTCGGTAATAATGATCTTTGAATTATCACAGCATGATCCCAGTGCTTATGAACAGCAGATACCCTGTTGCCATAGTCAACAGGCAGCGCGTAATGCAGTTATAGAGGCCGTACTTTCGCCATGACAGAACCAAAATAACCGGGAAATAATCAGAAGTCACTGAGCAAACATTCTTCATGACTGCTCAACGGAAGATCTTCATATCTAACTGGAACAGGGGATTGACAGATGGCAGAATGGCGCAATTTTTAAGGTGATTAACCAAGGTAAAAGGTTTGGAGGGGATTTGAGGAAAAGGCTTTCACTCAGAGAGGGGTGTGGGTTTTGATACGTCAGTGCTTGGGAGGGTTATTGATGTAGGAAACCTCAAAACCTTTAACAACTAATTGGGAAGAGTCCAGATTTTGTTTCGCCTTGATAGCACAAGCTTGATGGACCGGCTGACCTCTTCAGAACAGTCGGGTTCCACAATTCAAATAATTATTTCTGGGAAGTAGGCTGGGAAGTGAAACATTTTTATAAAGGAAATAAATGAGTCATGAATACCATAATTATAAAAATGAATCAGAAACAGCTGGCGAAACTCATCAGGTATGGAAGCACCTGTAGAGAGTGAAACAGAATTAATACAATCATTCTTCATCTGAAAACGTTTCTCTGAACATTTGTCAAAGAACTCAAAACATCAGTTCGGTTTTCTTCTCACGCAAGGCCCTATCATTGCAAACAAAGGACTGGGGTTGATTCTTAAAGGGAATTGAGATTCATCATATTGATGATTATCTACAATGAAACATTTGTTCTACTGGTCTTAGCATGCTGGGCGAAATCAGAGTCTTAGAGATTTAGAGGAAGGAAACTTTGTTCCAAGTCGTCCTTGCTGATCAGATAGTCTGTAATAATAGCGTCCCTTTTGCCCTCATCTCCATCAAAATCTTTCCTCCACATTTACCCATCCGGTTTTGTTTGAAATGTTGCATTTGTGCCACTCTCCAATATTTCATCTGGCAGTTCATTCCATATATGCACCACACTTTGTATGGAAATGGTTTTCCATTAGGTACGTTTTAAATCTTTCCACTGTCACCCTGAACCTATGCCCCGGGCCTCTGGACTCCCCCACCCCAAAGGAAAGAACTTGCCTATTTATCCTATCTATGCCCCTCACGATTTTATAAACCTCTATATGATCACTCTTCAGCGTCCAAAGCTCCATTAAAAACAGACTCAGCCTATTCAACCTTTCTCTATTACTCAAACCCTCCAAACCTGGCAATATCCATGTAAATCTTTTATGAACCCTTTCATGTTTCACACCACTCTTCTGATAGGAGGGAGACCAGAATTGCACAGAACTTTTCCAAAAGTAGTCTAACGAATGTCCTGTACAGGTACAAAATGAACTCACAACTCCTCTAATCAATGCTCTGAACAATAAAGGAGCACATACGAAACGGCCTCTTCATTATCCTAGCATCCAAAGACTCCACTTTCAGGGAACTACAGAACTGCACTCCAAGGTTTCTTTGCTCAGTAACATTCCCCAGGAGCTTACCTTAGTGTACAGGTCCTGCCCTGGTTTGCTTTTCCAAACTTAGCACCTCACATTTACATAAAGTAATCTCCATCTGCAACTCCTCAGTCCATTGGCCAATCTGATCAAGATCCCGTTATACACGGACATAACTTACTTTGCTATCTACTATTAGATACATTTTGGTTACATCTGCAAATTTACTAGCTATACCTCCCATATTCACATTTAAATCATTTATATAAATGACAAAAAGCAGTGATTCAGTATCAACCCTTGTGGAACACCACTGGTCACAAGCCTCCAGTCTGAAAAGCAGCCCTATACCACCACTCTCTGCCTTCTACATTCCATCCTGTATCCAGATTGCTAGATCTCCCTCTTTTCCATGTGGTCTGAACTTGCTAATCAGTGTACCATGAGGAACCTTGACAAACTCCTTACTGACGTCCATATAGATCACGTCCACCACTCTGCCATCACCAATCCTCTTCGTTACTTGTTCAAAAACTCAATCAAGTTAGTGAAACATGATTTCCCACGAGCAACGCCATGTTGACAACCACTAATTAGTCATTGCCTATCCAAATAGAGTGTACATATAAATCCTGTCAATCTGGATTTCCCTCCAACAACTTCCATACCACCAATGTCAGGCTCACCTGTCTAAAGTCTGCTGGGTTATCCTTACAACCTTTCTTAAATAGTGGCGCACATGAGGCAACTTGCAGTTTTCCAGCACATCACCTATGACGATTGATTATCCAAGCATCTCAACAAGGGTCCAGCATTCAATCCCCGAGCTAGCCACAGATCAAATCCTGGGGATTTATCAAACTTTATGCATTATTTCATAACCAGCTCATCCTGCCCTGTAATATGGACATTTTTCAAGATGTCACAATCTATTTCCCCACATTCTATGTTTTCCAGGCCTTTCTCCACAGTGAACAATGATACAGAATGCTCGTTTAGTATCTGCCCCATCTTCAGCCATTCCACACATTGATTGACTTGCTGATCTTTGAGCGGTCTTCTCTCCTTAAATACCTTTTCGTCCTGAATGTATGTAAGAAATCACCTTGGATTCTCCTTAACCCTATCTCCTTAACTCTATTTGCAAAAATTATCTTTTGTCCCGTATGTGCCCTCCGGATTTCCCTCATAAGTGTACTCCTACTGCCTTTGTACTCTTTGAAAGATTCACTTGATCACTGCTGTCTAAACTTATCTTATGCTTCCTTATTCCTACCAACCTCTTCTTTCACCCGAACAGGAACATACTCTAAGATCTTGCCAAATGGCCATCCTCCAATTTAGAACTTTAACTTTTAGAACTGTTCTGTCATTTTCCATCACTATTTTAATCGAACAGAATGCAAGTTTCTGGTCCCACAGTGTTGCCCCACCTACACCTCAGTCATCTGCCCTGTCTTGTTTCCAAGAGTAGGTTAGATTTTGTAGGTTTTCTACTCGGTACATGCACACACTGAAACAGAAAATTTTGATTTTCACACGAAGCAAATTCATCTCCATCCCAGCCCTTAGAAATGTGACAGTCCAAGTCTATATTTGGAAAGTTAAAATCCCCTTCCATGACCACACGCTTATTCTTACAAATAACTGAGATCTCTTCACAAATTTGTTTCTCAATTTCCCACTGACTAGTGGGGAGTCTATCGGGCAATTACACTAAGGTAAACAGCCCTTGCTTAATTCTCAGTTCTACGCAAATATCTTCCCTGTATGTATTCCCAGGAATATCCTCCTTAAGTGAAGCAGTTAAATTATCCGTTATCAAAAAGCAAGTCCCGCCACCTTCTCTTGTGCACCTTCATTTCCTTCCTGCAGCACGTCCATCGTGCAGGTTGACGCTGCTCGTTCTGTCAATCCCTGAAAGCCATCTGTGTAATTGCTATGATATTCCAGTCCCATGATCCGAACTATGACAGCAAATCACCTGTCTTCCCAGTTCGGCATCTTGTACAGAAATAAATGCAATTTAATTTGGCAGTCCGCCCTCATTCTCTGCTTTGGGCAACCCTACACTGACGATTGGACTTGCACCTTTTCCCAGTTGTATCAGTCTCAGACTGATTTATTTCCTCATGATCGCCCTGGTACACCACCCCAGCCCCGCACCTCCACCATCCCCGCACCCCCCACTCCAACTTTACTAGTTTCAATATTCCTGAACATCACGAACAAATCTCCCTGCAAGTAAATTAGTTTTCTTTCAATTCAGGTGCAATCTGTCCTTGTCATAGAGGTCACTTCTACTCCAAGAAATATTCCAATGATTCCAAAATGTGAACCCTTCTGCCTTGCACCAGCGCCTCAGCCATGAATTCATCTGCTATATCTTCCTATTCCTATAATCACCAGCTCGTGACAACTGGAGTAATCCAGATATTACTACTCCCAAGGACCTCCTTCCTGCCTGACGTCTTATATTTCCCCTTCAGAATTTCCTCCTTTATCCTTCCTATGTTGCTAGTTCCAATATACACAAAGACCTCCTGCTGGTCGCACTCCCCTTTGAGAAAGTCTGCACCCTCTCCGAGACATCCTTGATCCTGGCACTCGTGAGGCAACAAGCACACTTGTCCGCGGCAATGTCTTTCTCTGCCTCTGAGCAAAGAGCCCCTGGTCACAATTGATCACTTCGAACCTGACATAACCCTAATTACATTAGAACCAGTCTTTGTACCAGAAACTTGGCTGTCAGTGCTACATCACTCCCTACAATTTCCTAAACAGCATATAAGTTTAAAATACACATGGCCACAGTAGACTCCTGCGGTAACTATACCCCTCTCCTGTCTTTCCGAGCTATAACACAACTACTTGACCGTGTCGGCTTTTGTTCACTTGCTTCTATAGCTTCCATCCATCAGACCACCGAGCTCCTGAAAATTGCTCATTGTCTCTAAATGCTGCTCCAACTGATCCATGCGATATGATCGGTTTTGCAACCAAGCATATTTACTGGAGACATAATCATCAGAACTTGGAAGGTCTCCCCCATCTCCCACATCCAACAGGTAGAGTACATCACTCCACTAAAGGCCATCTTCGCACCCTAATAATCTACACACCCAGAAAATACCACAGCTTTACTGCTCGAAAAGACAATGCTCCCGGCTAATGCAGTGCCTCGACTTTATATTTTTACATTTTAATCAAGTGACAGTTCTCAATCAAGCCGATAACCAAAAAGAACTCACACTACTCAAATGGTAGTATTACACAAAAAAGAACTCAGCAACACAACATTTAAAAACCATAAATGTACCTACTCCTGTGCTGTGAACTCTCCTATACAGGCGCCTCCTTTATTTACATTGTGTTGGGTTGACCTTTTTATCCCTAAATTTCCAAAATAATGCAACAGCTCATAAAACAATAATTATTATTCACGGAATTTGTGGAAGTCAGCGCTGACACCTAAAATACCCCAAGTATTGGAGCATCTCTCACAGCCACAATCTTTTCCCGTCCTCGAATTAGGATTACCTCGAATCGTCTGGTCAGTATCTTACAAAACCATGAGTTGTTGCACTTGAGAAGATGTAATTGTCTGGCGGACATTACTAACAGAGCTGAGAATGGCTTGTTTCATCATCAAAAGTGCAAACCACGATCTGACTCATCTCTGCGGTGATAAACTAAGTTTCTGTTAAGTCATTGAATCCCACACAGTTTGTTTTGGAAAATGATCAATTCCTTGTAAAGTTTAGCAACTGTTCTAATTTGGCTGACATTCAGTCAGCAAATAATGGAAAATGCAAATAGGGAGATGTGACTTTTTACTGTATTCTCTGCATTAGCTGACTCAAATCGTTTTGGAATGTGCTTATTGATATTTAATGAATAAACAACACAATACAAAACAAGACAGGCAGATTACTACTGCAATTAGTGAATTGAGCAGCTCCAATCCATTGTATAATATGATTTTAAAAATCACATCTCGCTGACTCTCTATTATGTTATATCATGTCAGAGGCAATTAAACTTTAAATTGATAACCAAATGAAGGGTTCATGCCCGATACGTCATTTCTCCTGCTCATCGGAAACTGCCTGAATTGCTGTGCCTTTCCAGCATCACACTCACGACTCTGATCTCCAGCATCTGCAGTTATCAATTTCTCCTCGGTGATGACCAGTAATTTGCACTAAGCCGCATTTGTGTGAGCCAGCCAGTGTCTCATGTATTTCCATTGTTACAGATCTGGCAGGGGCTGAGGGAATTTGTTTTGCATTGGATCTGGTGCTGAGTGAGGGAGTAGTAACTTTGGGAGAGGTAATATGGAATTACATCTCATTGTTCATGCCTGATCAGTGTCTGGGGCATACAATCGATCTGGATGAATGTCGTTGGGGCGCAATGTATTTGAAGAGTGGGGTTAGTTTATGAGTTCATCGGGAGTTAGCCTAGTGTTTAATAGCCTCACATCTGTTCCAGCACAAGCTGATTAATTATAGAACACGCCAGATCCTCGTCAGAAATCCAACTTGATGGATGATAACCTTATTTGTTTTAATTTAACAAAGTGATCTCTTGTTGAAAGTAAACACACAACGCTGCAAATATTGTTTCCTCATCAAAACAGAAGTTTATTGCAAAAGAAATGACGGCAAACTAGAATAAACCAAACTTTGCACCTATAACACAGAGTACAAGGTAATGACACGCAGTATATTGCATAACTCTCTTTAATCTCAAAACAATGTATCAATGAAACAAAAGGACACGATTTTTATCTCTCTACATAACACGACTCTCAGTGCCATTCCAAAGAAAACAAGTCCCATAATGGGTGGCACGGTGGCACCACTGCTGCCTCACAGCGCAAGAGACACGGCTTCAATTCCCGCCTCAGCAACTGACTGTGTGGAGTTTGCACATTCTCCCCGTGTCTGCGTGGGTTTCCTCAGGGTGCTCCGGTTTCCTCCCATAATCCAGAAATCTGCAGGTTAGGTTGGTTGGCCATGCTAAATTACACCGGAGTCTCAGGTTAAGTGCAATGCAGGATAGCCATGTCCAGTGGTAAGGCAAAGGATAGGAAGGACACAATTCGTGAACCATGGATGACAGGAGAAATTTTACAACGCGCCAAGAGGAAAAGGGAAGCGTACAAAAGATCGATGCAGTTAAGAACAGAACGGGCCCTGACGGAATGTTGGAAGAGTAGGACATGTCTTCAACAATCAAGGGTATTAGGGGTCATGAAATAGCTTTAGCAAGCAGAATTAGGGACAATCCCAACGTATTTTATTCTTATATAAGAAACAAGCAGGTAACGAGGGAAAGGATTGGCCCTTTAAAAGATAATGAAGGAAGGCTGCGTGCCAAACCTGAGAGAATGGGTGAGATTCTGAATGATTGCTTTGAGTCAGTGTTCACTGAGGTGAGGAACATGATGAATCTTGAGATTACAGATAGACGTTTGATGAGTCTGGATCACGTTGGCATAAGTAGGGCAGATGTGTTGTATTTGCTAGAGGTTATCAAGGTGGATAAATCCACAGAATCGGATGTGATCTATCCCACGGGAGGTGAGAGAGGAAATAGCTGGAGCCCTTACAGATATCTTTGGGGAAAACTGAAATACAGGTGAGGTGCTGGAGGACTGAAGGGTTGCTCATGTTGTCGCCCGGTACAAGAAGGGTAGTAGTACAGACCAGTAACTTCAGACCAGTGACCTTGACGTCCGTGGTGGGGAAGTTGCTGGAGAGGTTACTTAGAGGTAGGTTCTATTAATATTTAGAAAAGAATGAGTTATCAGAGATCGGCAACATGGTTTTGTGCGGGGGAGATCCTGCTTTACCAACTTAATAGAGTCATTGAGGAAGTCACCAAGTTGTTAGATGAAGGGAGGGCTGCTGATGTCATATAAATGGACTTTAGTAAGGCATTTTATTAGGTTCCCCATTGTAGACTCATGGAGAAAGTGAAGTCACGTGGTGTGCAGGGTGTTCTACCGAGGTGAGTAAAGAACTGGTTGAGCAACAGGAGACTGAGAGTAGAAATTGAAGGGAGTTTAAGAAATGAGAAACCTGACCAGTGATGTTCCTCAGGGGTCAGTATTATAGATTTGTAGATTACTTACAGTGTGGAAACAGGCCGTTCAGCCCAAAAAGTCCACACTGATCCTCCGAAGAGCAACGCACCCAGACCCATTACATTTACTGCTTCACCTAACAGTATGGGCAATTTAGCGTGGCCAATTCACCTGACCTGCACATTTTTGGACTGTGGGAGGAAACCGGAGCACCAGGAGGAAACCCACGCAGACATGGCGAGAATATGCAAACTCCACACAGACTGTTGCCTGAGGCGGGATTATGAACCCTGGTGCTTTGAGACAACAGTGCTAACCACTGTCCCCACCGTTCTTTGTAATATACATAAATAATCTAGAAGAGGGCACTGTTGTTATGATCAGCAAGTTTACAGATGACACAAAGATTGGTGGAGTAGCAGAAATCATAAGGGACTGTCAGAAAATAAGGAGGATATAGATAGACTGGAGAGTTGGGCAGAAAAGTGGCAGTTGGCTTTCAATCCAGACAAATATGAGGTGATGCATTTAGGTAAGTGTAATTCTAGAGCGAATTATACAACGATTGGAAGAGCATTGCGAGAAGTTGATGGACAGAGATATCTGGGAGTCCAGGTCCATTTAATGCTGCAGAGTTGCATCGAGTGGTCAAGAAGACATATGGGGTACTGGGCTAATGGTCGGATACTTGCTGGTGTGGTTGAGTGGAGGGATCTTGGTGTCCATGCACACAGATCTCTGAAAGTTGCATCGTAAGTAAATAGTGCTGTGAAGAAGGCATATGGTGTACTGGCTTTTATTGGTCGAGGAATTGAGTTATGAAGTCCTGAGGTCATGTTGCAGTTGTATAAGACTCTGGTGCGGCCGCATCTGGAGTATTGTGTGCAGATTTGGTCGCCATACTATAGGAATGATGTGGAGGCACTGGAACGGGTGCGGAGGAGGTTTACCGGGATGTTGCCTGGTATGGTTGGAAGATCGTATGAGGAAGGGCTGAGGCACTTAGGGCTGTTTTCATTGGAGAAAAGAAGGTTTAGGCGTGACTTGATAGAGGTGTACAAAATGATTAGGGGTTTAGATAGGGTTGAACATGCGAACCTTTTTCCACGTATGGAGTCAGCTATTACAAGAGGGCAAAGCTTTCAATTAAGGGGTGGTAGGTATGGGACAGAAGTTAGGGGTAGATTCTTTACTCAGCGAGTCGTTACTTCATGGAATGCCCTGCCAGTAGCAGTGGTGGACTCTCCCTCTTTATGGGCATTTAAAGGGGCATTGGATAGGCATATGGAGGATAGTGGGCTAGTGTAGGTTAGGTGGGCTTGGATCTGCGCAACATCGAGGGCCAAAGGGCCTGAACTGCGCTGTATTTTTCTATGTTCTATGTTCTATAGTATGCTTGCCTTAATTGTACGGGGTATTCAGTATAAGCACTGGCAAGTCATGTTAAAATTATCCAAGACATTGGTTCGGCTGCATGAAGAATACTGTGTACAGTTTTGGGCGCCACATTACCAAAAGGATGTGGACGCTTTGGAGAGGGTGCAGAGAAGGTTTACGAGGATGTTGCCTGGTATGGAAGGTGCTCGCTATGAAGAGAAGTTGAAGAGGTTAGTTTAATTTTCAGTAGCAAAAAAGAGATTGAGGGGGACCTGACTGATGTTTACGAAATCATGAACGGTATAGACAGGGTGGATACAGACAAGCATACAGGGTGGATACAGACAAGCTTTTTCCCAGAGTGAAGAATTCAATAACGAGAGGTCATGCTATCAAGGTGAGAGGTGGAAAGTTTAAGAGGAATACACGCGGCAAGTACTTCACAAAGAGGGTGGTTGTCGTTTGGAACGCGATGCCAGCAGAGGTGGAAAGGCAGGCACGGCAGATTCGGTGAAGATGCATCTGGACAAATTCATGAGTAGGTGGGGAACAGAGGGGTACAAATGCTTAGGATTTGACCAATAGTTTTAGACAGTACATTTGGATCGGCTCAGGCTTGTCTCTCTCACAGACAGACTTTTCTGTGGCCAGCAGAGAAAAAAAACACAATGGGTGTTGTTTCCCTGGTGCCAGGATCATGGATATCTCAGAGAGAGTGCAGAATGCTCTCCCGGGGGTGCGGGGCCCGCAGGAGGTTATTGTCCACATTGTAACCAACGACATTGGAAGGGAACAGGTTGAGTCTCTGAAGGGAGATTACAGAGAGTTAGCTAGTAATTTAAAAAGGAGGTCCTCAAGGGTATTAATATCTGGATTACTCCCAGTGCTACGAGCAAGTGCGGGCAGGAATAGGAGGATATAGAAAATGAATGCATGACGGAGAAGCTGGTGTCCAGGAGAAGGATTCACGTTTTTGGATCATTGGAATCTCTTTTCGGATAGAAGGTACCTGTCAAAGAAGGACGGAATGCACCTAAATTGGAAGGGGACTAATATACTGGCAGGGAAATTTGCAAGAACTGCTTGGATTAAAACTGGCAAGATATGGGCGGGGGAGGGCGGGGGTGGGTGTTTGGCGGTTGGGGGCGGGTGATGGGCGGGACCCAGGGAGATAGTGAGGAAAGTGATCGATCTGAAACGGTAACAGCTTAGAAGAGAAGTGGGTCAAACAGTCAGGGCAGACAGGGACAAGGTAGGAATAATAAATTAAACTGCATTCATTTCAATACAAGCGGCCTAACAGGGAAGGCTGATGAACTCAGGGCAAGGTTAGAAGCATTGGACTGGGATATCATAGCAATTACAGAAACATGGCTCAGCGATGGTCAGGACCATCAGCTGAATGTTCCAGGATACAAATGCTACAGGAGGGATAGAAAGGGAGGCAAAAGAGGAAGGGGAGTTGCATTTTTGATAAGGGATAGCATGACAGCTGTGCAAATGGAGGATATTCCCGGAAATACATCCAGGCAAATTATTAGGGTGGAATTGAGAAATAAGAAAGGGATGATCACCTTATTGGGATTGTATTATAGACCCTCCAATAATCAGAGGGAAATTGGGAAACAAACTTGTACGGAGATCTCAGCTAACTGTAAGAATAATAGGGTAGTTAGGGTAGGGGATTTTAACTTTCCAAACATCTACTGGGACTACCATAGATTTCAAGGATAAGACGGAGAGGAAAGTCTTAAGTGTGGACAGGAGAATGTTTTTGATTCAGTATGTGGATGTACATCCTATAGAAGGTGCATAACTTGACATATTCTTGGGAAGTAAGGCAGAGCAAGTGAGTGAGGTTTCAGTGGGCGAGCCAATTGGGGCCAGCGACCATAATTCTATTTGTTTATAAGTAGTGATGGAAAAGGATAGACCAGATCTAAAAGTTGAAGTTCTAAATTGGAGAAAGGCCAATTTTGACGGTATTGAACCTGATTGGAGGCAGTTGTTCACAGGTAAAGGGACAGATGGAAAATGGGAAGCCTTCAGAAATGAGATAACAAGAATCTAGAGAAAGTATATTCCCGTCAGGGTGAAAGGGAAGGCTGGGAGGTATAGGGAATGCTGGATGACAAAAAACTTGAGGGTTTGGTTAAGAAAAAAGAGGAAGCATATGTCAGGTACAGGGAGGATAGATCGAGTGAATCCTTAGATGAATAGTATAAAGAAAGTAGGAGTATACTTAAGGGATAGCTTTGGCAAATACAATTAAGGAGAATCCAAAGGGGTTTTACAAATATATAAAGGAGAAAAGGGTAAGTAGGGAGAGAAGAGGGCCCCTCAAAGATCAACAAGGCGGCCTTCCTATGGAGCCACAGAAATGGGAGAGATACTAAATGAATATTTTGCATCAGTATTTACTGTGGAAGAGGATAAGAAATATATAGATTGTCGGGAAATAGATGGTGATATCTTGTAAAATGTCCAGATTACAGAGGAGGAAGTGCTGGATGTCTTGAAACGGTTAAAAGTGGATACATCCCCAGGACCTGATCAGGTGTATCTGGGAACTCGGTGGGAAGCGAGAGAAGTTAATTGCCGGGCCCCTTGCTGAGATATTCGTATGATTGATAGTCACAGGTGAGGTGCCAGAAGACCGGAGGTTGGCAAACGTGTTGCCACTGTGTAAGAAGGGTGGTAAAGAGAAGCCAGGGTACGATAGACAGCTGAGCCTGACCTCGGTGGTGGGCAAGTCGTTGGAGGGAATCCTGAAGGACGGGATGTACATGTATTTGGAAAGGCAAGGATTAGGGATCGTCAACATGGCTTTGTGCGTGGGAAATCATGTCTCACAAACTTGATTGAGTTTTTTGAAGAAGTAACAAAGAAGATTGATGAGGGAAGAGCAGTCGATGAGCTCGATCTGGACTTCAGTAGGGCGTTCGACAAGGTTCCCCATGGGAGACTGATTAGCAAAGTTAGATCTCGTGGAATACATGGGGAACAGCCATTTGGATAAAGAACTGGCTCAAAGGTAGAAGACAGAGGGTGGTGGTGGAGGGTTGTTTTGTTAGACTGGAGGCCTGTGACCAGTGGAGTTCCACAAGGATCGCTGCTGGGCCCTCTGTTTTTGTCATTTACATAAATGATTTGGATGCGAGCATAAGAGGTACATTCAGTAAGTTTGCACTTGACACCAAAATTGTAGGTGTAGTGGACAGCGAAGAGGGTTACCTCAGATTACAACAGGATCTGGACCAGATGGGCCAATGGGCTGAAAAGTGGCAGTGGAAGTTTAATTCAGATAAATGCGAGGTGCTACATTTTGGGAAAGCAAACCTTAGCAGGACTTATACACTTAATAGTAATGGCCTAGGGAGTGTTGCTGAACAAAGAGACCTTTGACTGCAGCTTCAGAGCTCCTTGAAAGTTGAGTCGCAGGTAGATAGGTTAGTGAAGAAGGCGTTTGGCATGCTTTCCTTTGTTGGTCAGTGTATTGAGTGCAGGAGTTGGGAGGTCATGTTGCAGCTGTACAGGACATTGGTTAGGCCACTGTTGGAATATTGCGTGCAATTCTGGTCTCCTTCCTATCGGAAAGATGTTGTGAAACTTGAAAATGTTCAGAAAAGATTCACAAGGAGGTTGCCAGGGTTGGAGTTTTGAGCTATAGGGAGAGGCTGAACAGGCTGTGGCTGTTTTCCCTGGAGCATCGGAGTCTGAGGGGTGACCTTATAGAGGTTTACAAAATTATGAGGGGCATGGAAACGATAAATTGCCAAAATATTTTCCCTGGAGTCGGGGAGTCCAATACTAGAGGGCATAGGTTTTGCATGAGAGGGGAAAGATATATAAGAGACCTAAGGGGCAATCTTTTCATGAAGATTGTGGCAACTGTATGGAATGAGCTGCCAGAGGATGTGGTGGAGGCTGAGACAGTTACAACAGTTAAGAGGCATTTGGATGTGTATATGAATAGGAAGGGTTTGGAGGTTAATGGGCTGGTTGCTGAGAGGTGGGACCAGATTGGGTTGGGATCTCTGGTCGACATGGACGTTGAACCGAAGTGTCTGTTTCCATGCTTTCCATCTCTATGTCTCTATGACTCGAAGAGATTTTGGAGTGCAGGTTCATTGATCCTTGAAAGTGATGTCTCAGTTAGCTAGGGTGGTGAAGAAGACGGTTAGTATAGTTTGCTTGATTGGTCAGAGCACTGAGTATTGGAATTGAGAGATCATGTTGTGTCTGGACAGGACTTTGGTTCGGCCACTTTTGGAATATAGTGTGCATTTCTGGTCTTCCTCCAAAAGGGAGGATATCTTGAAACTTGAAACATTTCGGAAAAGATTCATTAGGATGTTGCCATGATTGGAGTATTTGAGCGATGCAGAGATGCTGAGGAGGTTGGGGCTGATTTCCCTGGAGTGTCGGAGGCTGAGGGGTGACTTATAGATGTTTACAAAACCATAACGAGCATGGTCAAGGTAAGTAGTAAAGTTATTTTCCATGGGTTTGAGGAGTCCAAAACTCGAGCGGATAGGTTTAGGGTGAAAAGGGAAAAATTATGGAATGCCCTGCCAGCAGCACTGGTGGACTCTCCCTCTTTATGGTCATTTAAGCGGGCATTGGACAAGCATATGGAGGTTATTGGGCTAGTGTAGGTTAGGTAGGCTTCGGTCGGCGCAACATCGAGGGGCAGAGGGCCTGAACTGCGCTGTATTTTTCTATGCTCTATGCTCTATGTTGTATTAAAAGGGACCTAAGGGGTAACCTTTTCATGCAAAGGGTGGTGCATGTGTGGAATGAGCTGCTCGACGATATGATGGTAGCTGGTATAATTACATTTAAAAATAATCTGGATGGGTCACCGTTTAGAAAGATTTTAGACAGATGTTGGGACAGATGAGACGAGATTAATTTAGGATATATGGACTGTATGAACAATTTGGTCGAAAGGGCCTGTTTCTGTGCTGTATATCTTTTTGACCCGAACTATGCCTGGTAAGTGAATAGCAGTTTACCAAATGTTCCATTTTGAGGTGAATATCACCACTTTCAATCACAATTGTCTCTTGAAATAGATCCCTATGTTTTTGGTTGAAATGATAGGGAATTGCGTGCGCAGAAACATGAGATTATGGTTTGAGTTCAATGATCCATGTTAGGTGAAAATGCTCTGATTAACAGTGATTCCATTAACTCTGTTTCTCTCCCCACAGATTCTGCCATACCTGTTGGGTTTTGCCAGTTATACCTCATTCAGTTTCACGTTTTCAGCATTCAAATACCTTTCATTTATTGCATTAAAATGCTTCACTTCCCAATCTTCCCCCAAAAGTAATTCTTAGAATAATAAAATCCAACGATACCGAAGAGGTGCTTCGTGCCACTCAGTTTGTGTTATAAAATCGACACGAAATCTACACCCGCCCCAGCTTCGAGCACTATGCACGTCGTCTCCAATAAAATGACGCCTCAAGTGTTCATACAAGTAGTTTTTCAGGTTTGTGAGGTTTCCTGCTTTATCACCCTCCAGGGAATGAATTACCACACCCTCACCATGCTCTGGGTGAAACACCTTGCAAAGACCCCCTCTAAACCTTTTCCCTTTCATCTTAAAGAAGATGCCCTCTACCATCTGTTGATTGCCTGCCCACAAGTAGTCAAACACAGGATAGAGCTGCTTCAACCAATGTGTCAGGCCATTGAAGATGTCATATTCAAACTCGATATCTTAACACTTCCAGCTGGCCCAGTTCGGTGCTGAGATCTTCTATTGCTCTCTGAACCGACGCAGAGAATATTTGATCATTAATTTCTGATTTGCAGTTTACCTCCTGTGTCTTTCAGTTAATTTGCTGGCGGTTTTGGTTCTCGCATGGGAAAAATGCGGCCTCTCTAACTGCACAATTCTTTGGCCATGGCAACATGGGATCTCCTGTTCATTCTCACTGAGATCATTATGTGGCAATTCAAATACATTTACTACCCAGGATCTTTCCTGAACATGACTCCTGTGTGCAGTGCTGTCTATGCCTTACCTCGAGCAGCAACAGACTGCTCCGTCTGGTTCACTGTCCTTTTCTCCTTTGAACGTTTTGTGGCCATTTCCTGTCTGAAACTGAAGAGAAAATGTTGGACAGAGAAAGACTTGGCTGTGGCTCTGGCTGCAACCAGCATTCTACTCTGTTCAAAAAACATTCCCTACTATTTTCGCTTTCAACCTGGGAGGATAATTGACAATGTTCTTCAGTGGTATTGTCGAACAAAGTCAAGTTATTTTACTGATCCCAGGTGGCTGGGGTTTAAGTGGTTCGCTCTCATTTTGATGGTTTTAATCCCAATCGTGTTAATTCTGTGAATGAATACTCTCTCTCGTTCACCACTGCACACGTCAGAACAGTTATCCTGAGAGTCAACCCAAGGAAAGTATTGGGCCTGGATGGAGTCCCTGCCGTGCAATTAGATCCTGAATGGAACAACTGGCTGGGGCACTCACTGACATCTTCAAACTCTCCCTACAACACGGTGAAGACCCTATCATCTTCAAGAGGACCACCACCATCCCCCCACACACATTCTCTCTCTCATGTACACACGCAATCTCTCTCTCAAGCACACACTCATTCTCTCTCTCTCACATATACATGCATTCTCTCTCTCACGTGCACAAGCATTCTCTCTCTCACGTACACTCATTATCTCTCTCACGTACATACTCATTCTCTCTCTCATATACACATGCATTTTCGCTCTCTAACACACTCATTCTCTCTCTCACGTACACACTCATTCTCCCTCTCATGCCCACACTCATTCTCTCTCTCGCTCATGCACACACGCATTCTTTCTCACATACGAACGCATTTTCTCTCTCACATACACATGCAATCTCTCTCATGCACACTTATTCTCTCGCTCACGCACACAATCATTCTCTCTCTCTCACGCACACATGCATTCTCTCTCTCATGCACACACTCATTCTCTCTCTTAAGCACACACTCATTCTCTACTCGCATGCACACACGCATTCTCTATCTCACTCACACACACATTCTCTCACTCATGTACACACGAGTTCTCTCTCTCATGCACACACTCTTTCTCTCTCCCTCACGCACACACTCATTCTCTCATTCATGTACACATGCGTTCTCTATCTCATGCATACATGCATTCTCACTCTCATGTGCACTTGCATTTTCTCTCTCATGCAAATGCACATTCTCTCTCATGCACACACTCATTCTCTCACTCATGCACACATGCATTCTCTCACACACACACATTCTCTCTCTGATGCTCACACTCATTCTCTCTCTCACGCACGCACTCATTCTCTCTCTCACGTACACACACATTTTATCTCTCTTGCACGCATGCATTCTACGTCTCACACAAGCTCATTCTCTCTCACACACATGCAAGCATTGTCTCTCTCGCACACACATTCTCTCTCTCGCGCACACGCATTCTCTCTCATGCACACGTTCTCTCTCTCACGCACTCATGCCCTCGATTTCCCTTACACATACACACTCCGTCTTTCTTGCACCCACACACACTCTCGCCCACATGCACTGTCTTTCTCTTTCACACACACTCACTCTTTCTTGCACTCACACACTCTCACAACCGATCACACACACTCGCTTGCGTTCACTCGCACTAACTAAATATTTCATACACACTTTCTCTGTCATGTGCGCACATCCTCTCTTTCTGTCTCTCTCTTTCCCGCTATTTCACTGTCGCTCTCTCTCTGTCGCTCTCTCTCTCTGTCCCTGTATCTCTCGTGCTCTCTCTCTTTCTCTATGTCTGTCTGACTCACGCTCTCTGTCTGTCTCTCTGTCTCTCTTTCTCTGTCCCTCTTTCTCTGTCTGTCTGACTCTCTCTCTGTCTCTCTCTTGGTTTCTCTCTCTCTGTCTGTCTGCCTCTGTCTCTGCCTCTCTCTCTCACTCCATCTCCCTCTCCCTCTGTTTCTCTCTCCCTCTGTCTCTCTCTCCCTCTGCCCCCCTCTCTCTCCGCCCGTCTCTCTGTCCCTCTCTCTCCATCTCCCTCTGTCTCTCCGTCTCTGTCCCACTCTCTCCCTCTGTGTCCCTCTCTCTGTCACTCTGTACCTCTCTCTCTGTCTCTCTGTCCCTCTCTCTCTGTCCCTCTCTCTCTTTGTTTCTTTGTACCTCTCTCTGTCTCCCTGTCCCTCTCTTTCTCTCTGTCCCTCTCTCTCTGTCCTTCTGTTCCACTCTCTGTGACCCTCTCTCTCTGTGTCTCTCTCTCTGTCCCTCTCTCTCTGTCCCTCTCTCTCTGTCACTCTGTCCCTCACTCTCTCTCTAATGTACCACTCACTCTCTATTGTCCCTATCTCTCTCTCTGTCCCTCTCTCTCTGTCCCTCTCTCTCTATCTCTCTGTCCCTCTCTTCTGCCTCTCTCTCTCTCTCCGCCCTCTCTCTCTCTTTCCCTCCGTCTCTCTCTGTGTCCCTCTCTCTCTCTCTGTGTCCCTCTCTCTCTCTCTGATTCCCCCTCTCTCTGTGTACCCCTCTGGGTCTATCTCACTCTCTGTTCCCCTTTCTCTCTCTCTCTCTCTCTCTCTCTCTGTGTACCCCTCTCTCTCTCGGTCTGTCTCTCTCTGTCCCTCTCTTTCTCCCGATGTCCCTCTCTCTCTGTATCCCCTTCTCTCTCTCCTTCTCTCTGTCCCTCTCACTCTATCTCTCTCTGTCCCTCTCTCTCTCTGTCTCTCTCTGTCCTCCCCCTCTCTGTCTCTTTCCCTCCGTGTCTCTCTGTGTCCCTCTCTCTCTCTGTGTCCCTCTCTCTTTCTGTCTCGCCCTCACTCTCTGTCCCCTCTCACTCTCTGTCCCCGTTCTCTCTCTATCTCTGTGTCCCTGTCTCTCTGTCCCTCTCTCTATGTTTCTGTGTCCCTCTCTCTCTGTCTCCTCCTCTCTGTCTCTTTCCTTCCGTCTCTCTCGCACACCTCTCTCTGTCCCTCTCTCTTTCTGTCTCCCCCTCACTCTCTGTCCCCCTCTCTCACTCTTTGTCCCCTCTCTCTCTCTGTTTCCCTCTCTTTCTCTGTGTACCTCTCTCTCTCTGTCCCCCTCTCTCTCTGTCTTTGTGTACCTCTCATTCTCTCTCTGTCTTTCTGTCCCTCTCTCTCTCTGTCCCTCTCTCTCTGTCCTCTTTTCTCTCTCTGTGTCCCTCTCTATCTCTGTGTCCCTCTCTCTCTTTGTCTCTCTCTCTCTCTGTCTCTCTCAATCTATCTCTCTGTCCCTCTCTCCCTGTCTCTCTCTGTCTCCACCCCCTCTCTCTCTCGTTCCCTCCGTCTCTCTCTGCCTCCCCCTCTCTCTCTCTGTGTCCCTCTCTCTCTGTCTCCCCACTCTCTCTGTGTACCCCTCTCTCTCTCTCTGGTTCCCTCTCACTCTCTGACACCCTCTCTCACTCATTGTCACCCTTTCTCTGTCTCTCTCTCTCTGTCCCCCCCTTTCTCTGTGTACCTCTCTCACTCTGTTCCCTTCTGTCTCTCTGTCTTCGTGTCCCTCTTTCTCTGTCTCTCTGACCTTCTCTCTCCCTGTTCTTCTCTCTCTGTCCCCCTCTCTCTCCCTCTGGTTCCCTCTCTCTCTCACTCTGTCCCTGTGTCTCTGTCCCTCTCTCTATCTCTCTCTCCCTCTCTCTCTGTCTCCCCCTCTCTGTCTCTTTCCCTCCGTCTCTCTCGCGTACCTCTCTCTCTGTGTCCCTCTCTATTTCTGTCTCCCCCTCACTCTCAGTCCCCCTCTCTCAATCTCTGTCCCCTTTCTCTCTCTCTCTCTGTTTCCCTCTCTTTCTCTGTGTAACTGTCTCTCTCTGTCTCCACCCTCTCTCTCTCTGTCCCTCTCTCTCTGTCACCCTGTCCCTCTCTCTCTCTCTCTCTCTGTTTCTCTGTCCATCTCACTCTATCTCTCTGTCCCATCTCCCTGTCTCTCTCTGTCTCCACACTCTCTCTCTCTGTCTTTCCCTGCGTCTCTCTATGTGCCCCCCTCTCTCTCTGTGTCCCTTCTCTCTGTCTCCCCCCTCTCTCTGTGTACCCATCTATCTCTCTCTGGGTCCCTCTCACTCTCTCTCCCCCTCTCTCACTCCCTGTCACCCTTTCTCTCTCTCTCTCTCTCTCTGTCTCTCTGACACTCTATCTCTGTTCCTCTCTTTCTGTCCCCCTCTCTCTCCCTCTGTTTTTCTCTCTCTCTCTGTCTCTGTCTCTCTCTCTCTCTCTCTCCCTCTCTCTCTGTCTCTCTGTCCCTCCCTCTCCCTCTGTGTCCCTCTCTATCTGTGTGTCTTTGTCCTTCAAGACTGGATTGAGTTACAGCCTGGAATCGAATCAAGGGGCTCAGGGTAGTTCAGATACAGAATAACAGATAGCCCTGAGTGCGATACATTCTGGAATCTAATGGAGGGATATGCGAAGCATTTTATGTGGAATAATTTGTAACTGGGAGAGAGTCACAAAGTGGACTATAGGCCAAGTGCTTTCAAATCTTGTCTCGACTTAAACGTAATGCAGTCACAAACTACACGACTTTTCTGACTCCCCACGGATCCATGGGGACATTAGACTGACGCCACTGTGTTTCTGTTGCTGACACCTGGTGACATGAGTCTGACCCCACTCTGTCTCTGTCACTGACCCCTGGGGACATAAGACTGACTCCACTGTGACTCTTTCACTGACAAAAAGGTCGAAGGAGCTATGGATAGTGTTGAAGGATGTTGTTGGTTACAGAGAGACATAGATAAGCTGCAGAGCTGTGCCGAAAGGTGGCAAATGGAGTTTATTGCATAATGCAGAGTCCTGGACTAATGGTAAGATTCTTGGTAGCGTATATGAGCAGAGAGATCTCGGTGTTCATGTACATAGATCCCTGAAAATTGTAACCCAGATAGGGTCATTAAGAAGGCATATGATGTGTTAGCTTTTATTGGGAGCGAGATTGAGTTTTGGTGCCATGAGGTCATGTTACAGAAGTACAAAACTCTGGTGCGGCCGTGAGAAGTTAAGTATTTCCTCCACCATCGCTTATTCCAGAACTCTCCAACAAATATTTCAGGCTCCATTAATAACATGCTGGGTTGCAAGCATCAAAAATAAATACAGGTTCACTCATGCACAAAGCCATTTAGCCGAAAGCCAAACCAAATTTTTGAAACACATTTATGTTATTGCAGAAATAACTTCAACTTCAGATGCACAGAGAAGCCTACTCCTTATTCATTCAACAAACCAGAACAACATGCAACCAACTGGGTTTGCAAAGTAATTTTCACAAAGTGATTTATTTCATCAATTCCACCGAAAATCTTCATCGTCTCTGATTGAAATGGAGATTTCTGGATGGTTCCCAGAAGAGAGGAATAATTTTCCAAGCAATTCCTGTGAAATCTGCGATGATGTGGATTCCACGGGATCCCTGTAATCTGAGACTAGATTACTGATCGTCTGCCACTGTCTGAATTTTGGGCACAATATGCCCATGTGTCAATGTCAGTGGCAGAGTGAACCCGCAGAGAATCCTCAGACAGATTCTCACAAATACAATGGTGCAAGGCACTTACCAGGAATTGTTACAAATGGAAGGGTCGTGACAAATATTTTCCACACAACATAAACTGAAAACGTCATTTTCTTCATCAATCACTGAGTGATGTCAATTTCTCTGTACTCAATGCCGAGGTGATAAAGTCTCAAAGCCTTTCATTTATGTCTGCTGGCATCGTCTGGGGGACTGTGACATTACAATATGGTTCAAGCAATTTATTTACAAAATTGAACATACAGGTGACAGCGGTGTGTTAACGCTCAGTTCTCACAGAGCATTTTTAGAACTGATATTTATTGGATGATACAAATCTCAAATGGTCGATAGCAAACATTGGAAAATGCATATGAAGAAAATCATAGAATCCTTACAATGTGGAAGTAGGCCAATGTGCCCATCGAGTCCACACAGACCCTGCAAAGACTATCCCACCCAGACCCACCCGCTATCCCTGTGCGGCAGCAGAGATAAGCACTGAGCCAATGGGCCAACCTGTTCACCAGCACTGACACCACAACACCATCTGCTGAACACTGAAATCTCATTTTACTTCAATGTTATCCTTCCCTTGCCTTTGACCATTTGCAAACTAAATTCGGATTGTTTAGTGTCTCTCTGAGAAATGTTCTCCTCAACACTGGGACGTGGCTTCCCTCATTATCAGAAGCAGCTCTGTGAAGAGATGACATTTGTACGTTTTAACAAATCAAACATTTTGATTGAATTCCTCACCATCCACAGATTCAGCGTCTGAAACAAGTATCACTCGTCCAGTGCAGGCAATAATTGAAATCAGTACATTAAGCGAGGAAAATTGCCCTCAAAGGCTATGCAAACCCCAATAAATGCTAATCCTTCTCCTGGGATACGAATGTCCTCGACTGTTTGCGGAGCTGACTAAGAGACACACCTGATCTGTGCAGAAGCACATGGGCCTGAGTCATTCTCTCCTCTCTGCAGTGTACTGAACATGTACAGAGAAGAAACTTCAAACATCTGACTGATGGTGGATTGGAACAGTTTCATGCGAGATGGAGGAATGAGGCTGGGGAGGGATTTGCACACTCAAGGGTACAGAAATTTCAAATGTGGAAATGTTTGAGAAGGGGTCAATGTTGTCAAAGAGCCCTGCAGTGATGGGAAAATGGGTCTTTGCTGTGAGGACTGATAACGTACAGAAAACAGATAGCAGGAATAATTCTGTCGTATTCATGTTCTTCGGCTAATATTAGTGAGGACCACAATTATCATTCCTCGTGTCACCGCTATTTATAATCTGTATCCATGACTGAGGATTTAGGATCATATGTTACGTTGGTGATAGCACAATGTTTGGTGGACAGTAAAAGAGTAGAGAGTAAGTTTGAGAAAATGAAGGATAAGTTCAGTGAGTGAATGAGCGCAAAAATAGTCTGTGCAATATAATGTCGAGAAATGTGAATAATTATTCAACCATTTCAGTCTTGGAATAATTTCACGCCACCAATAACTTTTGGATGCTGATCCCAGTCGTAAATCACAGACAACAGGAATCCTTCCGTTCTATTCAGTGCTAGTAATTTCGATTATTCTCTTGAAAACTTTACTTCCCTCAGACCCTTCCAAATCTGAGGAATTTCACCCTGGGTTTGTGTCATTTCTGTCCCTCATATTATACCCTTGCTGTTCAGATATCATTCTGGTCAATCGATGCTGCACTCAAATAGACATGGACTCAAAACTTGTTTTTTTTTGTTTTTTCCCACTTAAAAAGTCAGTTGCTGCTGTGTTAGCATCACCTTTCAGCAGTGTTGGCATCTAAATTGATTGACTCTTTCAGAATCATCTATCCTGATCTGAAAGAGTCCAGGATGTTAGACTGCATCAAAAATGCACAGGGTCGAGAACATCACACGTTTTTGGGCTGGACTGTGAGTGGGCAGGGTGAGGGAATGTGGGGAAATGAGGAGGTCATCGTCCACATTGGCACCAACCCTTCAGAATCTCGCATCCTGCCATTAAGCACTTTTTATTAACAAAGTCAGACCCTTTGACTGAAGCCTGTCACAGAGTCAGGTACTCTGCATCTCCTTATCCCTGACATTTACCCTATGGAATTAGCCTGTTCTCCCTAACTGACACAGATTAAAGGCCCCAATCAGGGATTTCTTATCCAGTATTATCCAGCTACCCGACCTCATGACAATCATTATCAGGGGCAAAAAATGAGGTTCTGAAAGTGGGAATTAAAAGTCGTGAAAGAAATTGAACAACTATTCCATGGCTGAATCTGAGTGACAATCGCGTGGCTGGAAACATTTGTTCCATGAGGAAAGATTTTGGGCATCTCAGCCATTGGAAATTTTTCTCAGGCCGAAGCAATCTGAATACATTGTGATTGTTTTGTTTTAATTGGAAGGGGATTGCTACCCAGCTTAAGAGGCATGCGAATGTTTTTGGGGAATATTTCATCAGACCTGTCAGAGGATTGGGAATCTGGGATTAATCTCATTTAGGAGGGAAATGAATCTGTCACGGGAAGCAGACAATCTGTGAGTGAAAGAGAAAAGCAGCAGAAGCACATTCGGGATCACCTAAGATCTTGTGCATCTTAAACCTAGTCTTCAGGATCAAACGTTTCCCAACCGTGCCTCACAGGTTTAGGGACAGAGTTGTTCCCAGCACGTTACTTTTTAATTTTCGGGAGATGCTCAATAACATATGTGTTACGTAATAAAGTAACTTTCGAAAGATTTTTAAAAATTTTGTCTTTATGATGCTGTGTGAGGTATTTGTTCTGAAACAGACTGAAAGAATGCATCGATATATTGAAGAGTTCATTACCGTCCAAGAACCTAAAGCCAGAATGCACATTGAAAGGACTAATTTATTACATCTCACAGCATTGGATTTACACAGGAGCACAGATGTAAGCATGCAGCAAGTTGTTATATATTTCCAAAACTTACGAACACAATGTGATAGCATTATGTCACAATATTACTGTATTTGGGAAGAATGACCATAAAATGCTCAAATTGTTTATTAAGTTTGAGAATGAAGAAATTGAATTTGAGACTCAGAGCCATGAAGCTAACGAAGAAGAACAGCAAGGAATTGATGCATAAATGGGCAAACGAGGAATGAGTTCTCAGTGGATAGTCAATGGCTAAAAAGTATGAAACATCGTAATGAATCACAAAACTAATTCAGTCACCTTTCGGACAATAATCAAATAGGAAAGGTGACAATGGGCGGCGCTGCCTGATTCCAGGACTGTTCGGGAAGCTTTCTGATTCCCACCCATTTACTCAGACGCACTAACGCTATTGGTGCAGAAAAGGTCAATCCAATTGCAGGTATCATCCCCAAAACCAATTTTGGAGAGTACGCCGCGCGTGTTGGTGTGCAATTTGCTGTAAATGAACTTTTCCTGGTGAGGCTGATAAGGCAGGTTTCCAACCTCACTGACACACACAGAGACAATTACATCGCTGAGGAGTGCCCAGCATAGAAAAGGTTTGGTTGGGGTGAGTCATTCATTCCGCAGCAGACCTGACCTAGTTTACGATGATCTCAGTCAGGATTCTGTAAATTGCATTTTGCAGTGAAAACGGTCGTCAGTCCTCCCTGTGCCTCTTCTAATTGTAAATGAGAGGGATGCTAACTTTTCTGTAGGATTCACAAAGGCTACCTGTTCGAGGTGTCCACTTCCAGAACGTCCAGGTCAGTCAAGTGCCACGGGGTAAAAACCACGCAAGTGATAAGCCATCACTTCAGGAAGCTGTGTGCTTTCCTCAGGACTTCAGGGCCTTGGTGAGCTCCTCCAGAGATAACTGCTGGTACAGACTTTAGTGTCTTCTGTCGTCTATTGCCTCCGTGACAGAGGAGATGAATACCTGGGTGGCCGGACTGTCTGTGCACTTCGTTTCATATCGACTGGCATATAATGATTTGCTGATCTCCGCGGTGGTCGCTCTGTCAGTAGAAATAATGCAAAGAACAAAAAGTCAGTAAAGGTTCTATCAACTACGCTCCCCATGATTTCTGCTGTATAGTTCACCTTCTCCTGAGGGAATTTACGACATGGATATGAATAGGAAGGGTATCGAAGGATTTGGGACAATTGGCACAACTTACGAGATCTGACGGGCACGAAGGAGTTTGATTTTATTCAATTTGTTTGATTTATTGTCACATGCACCGAAGTGCAGTGAAACACTTTATTTATGAGCAGTACGGGCCGATGATACATAGCAATGATGTGCTGAACAAGAAATAATTAAAGAGAGGCATGCAGGTCACATTGCACAGGCCGCACAAGAGAGATCCGTGTTAGGAAGGTCAGCATAACTTGAGTCAAGAGAGTCCGTTCAATAGTTTCATAACGGCTGTGCAGAAGCTGTTCCTGGAACTGGAGTGTGTGTGTGTGTGTGTGTGTGTGTGTGTGTGTGTGTGTGTGTGTGTGTGTGTGTGTGTGTGTGTGTGTGTGTGTGTGTGTGTGTGTTCGGACTTCTGTACCATCTGCCTGATAGACGTTTTTGGGAATCTTTACCAGGGTGGGAGGGGGGTCTATTGGAGTCAATCGATGCAAGTTTGGCTCGCAGAATGGCCTGAGTTGTCAGGATGTCAGACTGGGATGAGGTAGGTGATTGATGCAGAAAATGAATTGATTGAATAAACAGCAATTTCGGTTAATGTTGCTTATTTCCAGCGTTCACAGATAGTTGGGATTTACTCTGCCCTGTCTCTAGCCTGTTACATCGGAGGAGGCCATCAGCAGATGTAGGAGATGGCCTCTTGGAATTATCACTCGAAGGTTAACCCAGAGACCCAGGTAATGTTCTGGGGACCCAGACACAGCAGATGGCGATATGTAAAATCATTAATTATCGAGAATTAAAGAGGCTGATGACGACCGATTGCCGGTTCAGTCATACCCTTTAGAGAGGAAACTGTTGTCCTTCACTGGTCATTGCTACATTTACACTCCAGATTCACAACAACGTGGTTGAAACATCACTGCCCTGGTGGCAATAAGGGATGGCAATTAATGCTGGTGCTAGCCAACAACGCCCTCATCCCCGAATGTATTAACGCAAAAACGCTCCTTCAAATGATAACAGAGGAATTGGAGGAGGGAATTTAAATCATTTTGAGATGACAAAGGGGGAATAGCAGTCGTCCATTCATCCCCTCTCATGAGAGTACAAGACGTGGGCATTACGTCAGTCCACACTGATCGATTGAAAAAGAAGGTTCGCGGGAAAGGGAATGTGTGAGGGAGATCTAACATTGTTAATCAGTCTGTCATGGGGAACCTTGTCTAAAGCCTTACTGAAGTCCATATAGATCAGCTCCCCCGTTCTGCCCTCATCAACCCTCTTTGTTACTTCTGGAAAAGGAACTCAATCAAGTTTGTGAGACTTGATTTCCCACGCACAAAGCCATGGTAACTATCCCTAATCAGCTTTTGCCTTTCGAAATACATGTACATCCTGTCTCTTAGGCATTCCTCCTTTATACTCGTCTGAGCATTCATTCGATCTATCTTGTCGATATCCGGCATATGCTTCCTTCTTTTTCTTACTCAAACCCTCATTTTCTTTTGTCATTCAAAATTCTTTTCACCGACCAGTCTTTCCTTTCACCCCAACGTGTATACCCTGTCTCTGGACTCTTGTTATCTCATTTCTGAAGGCGTCCCATTTTCCAGCCACCCCTTAACGTGCAAAGATCTGCCCCCAATCAGCTTTTAAAAGTTCTTGCCTAAGACTGTTAAAATTAGCCTTCCTCCAATTTCGAACTTCAACTCTTAGATCTGGTCTATTCTTTTCATTCACTATTTTAAAACTGATTTAATTATGGGCGCTGACCCCAAACATCTCCCCCACTGACAACTCTATCACCTAACCTGCCTTACTTACCAAGTTTTGCACCTTCTCTCACAGGTACAGTCAGATATTAAATCAGAAAATCATTCTGTGCACACTGAATAAATTATTTTCTATCTAAACCCTATTATTCTCTATTACTGTGTATATCGTCATTTCTCTATTACATATTTTTAATCATGTCGATTATCCTGCATATCATTCAGTCTCTTCCCTAGTGTTTAATTCTCTCCCGATTACTCTTTCTTCCACTTTTTCTGTCTCTCTCTCTGGACTTAAGCCTGTATTAGTACTCCATCCCCTCTATTCACTACCTTGTATTTACTCCACTCCTTATTAGTCTGTACTTTGACTCCACTGTTATTCTTTACTCAACCTTATTGTTATCTGTATTTGATCTTCTATTTCCCTGTAGTTACCCATCCCACTTCTTTTGTATTAAGTCCTTTCCCTGTTACTGTCTTTCGAGTCCTTTCCCTAATACTCTCCATTTCGACTCCTCACAATTACTCTCTATTGCACCTGCTTTTTAAACTGCACACACGACAATCGATAACCTTGACTCTGCATTCAACTTTCTCCATATTACACTCAAATTCGCCCTCTCACTATTGTTCGTCATTTGTTCCTCCCCACTCTGGACTTCTTCCTTTCCGTTCCCCTGCATCCCCGCGCTTCTCATGACTCTCTATTTATTTTCCTGTTACTCGGTGTAAACTCGCCTTCCTTTTCCCCATACCTGGACATTTCCGTTACTCCCCTGTATTCAACATTCTCCCTACTACTCTGTATTATATCCTCTCCACTTCCACAAAGGTGGTAACCCATCAAGTCACTCTGCATTTATACTTGCATTGGACCTGACACTAACCCAGCGAGCACAAAGCTGGTTCCTGGAGTGAACAGAACCCTTGATAATACTGTTTATATCTATCGGCCAGGACTCCCTGTTTGTCCCAGGTTAATAGACAAATCGGAGAGCTCATCTTCAAAGAGATTCTTCCGGCTGAACTCATTAGAATTTCTCCAGCTTCCCCTGTATTAACCCTCTCCCTGTGTCCCTGCAATCAGGACTCTCCCCCTTACTCCTCATATAATTCTTCTTTTGTTATTTTCTATTAAATCTTCTCCCTTTCTGCCTGTAACACTCCCCCTTTTCCTGCACTCAGCACTATTCTTATTACGCTTTACTTAGCACTCTCCTATTGTCGATATTATTCTCAACCCATTGTTCTCGATTGAATACTCTCCCTTTTACAATATTTAGATCAATCTGTCTGTGTATTTCAACTTCTCTGTTTACCCACCGCTCTTTAATGATTGCCCTCCACCCCTACCTACCCCTATTACAGGATATGTGTTTACTCTCCACAATAACCAGAAACCAGGAGACCCTGACTGAGCAGACCCCACAGCCGCCAACACGTGACCGACACTGCTCTGTGCTGCCACCCGTCTGGGCGGCGCTGGGACTGCAGATGCATCCCAAAGTGCTGCAGGAGTTCAGCAGCAGCCCCACATGGTCAGACACTGAATTACTGATGGGAAGAAGATAGGCACAACGTCAACATAAACTAATATAGTATTGGTATATAAATAGTAAAAGCTACAATACACGACAGGATTTTCATAAAACGTGGACAGCTCTATTATATAATTATATATATATATATATATATATATATATATATATATAAAATCTTAAACACATCCAACACAAAGAATATTTAAATTCCAATGCGCAATAATATTACATGTAAACACAATCAGCTCAAATACACGACAATATTTGTACAGACACAAGCAGTTACAATATACAATAACACACAATGTAAGTTATATACAAAAAAACATGAAATAACGTGTTTAAGAAGGACTTGTGGGAAGGAGGTGAATGTACTTTTGCGAAATTCGCAGATGACATAAAAAGTAGGTAGGAAGTTACGTTGGGACATTGTATGTGATTTTACTTTGCGCCGGGGATAGTGGTAGTCTTCTTAAGGAAGATAGGGTAATCAGCTTGTTGGAGGGAGAGGTTGAAGATATGGGTGAATACACCCACCAGTTGGTCCGTACAAGATCTAAGTGCATGGCCAGGGAGTTCATCCAGGCCCATCGCTTTCCTTGGGTTGACTCTCATGAAAACAGTTCTAAAGTGTGCATCGGTGATTGAGTGAAGAGGTGTGTCTGGGGTTGTGGGGCAGGAGTCACTGCGCCACTTGCATTCTGCTCAAACCGAGCAGAGAAAGCATTGAGAGCCTGAGGGAGGAATGTGTCTTTCACCACTATTTTTTTCTGCTTCATTTTGCACCCTGTAAATGATCTGTAGAACTTGCAACAGGCGATGGGAGTTTGTTTGGTTTGTTTGGCCCTCTTATGTCGTCTGGTCCTCCCTCTTGACACTTCTGATGGCCCTGCGGAGGTCAGACCTGGATTCCCTGTATAGGTCTGGCTCTTTACCGTCTGATCTTCAGTCGGGAGTGGATTTCCTGATTCACACAAGGTTTATGCTTGGGGAACACTGCAACTGTATTCTTCACTCCGCAGTACTCCATGCAATTGCCCATGATGTCTGTGATGGTTGTGGTGTACTCATCCAGGTTTTCCACTTAATACTTGGACACGCTTCAGTCCACCAATTCTAAGCAGTCCCAGAGACTGTCAGTCACAGCCTCAGAACAGCATTAAACGTCCTTTGGTGAAGAGTCCTCCCATTTCAGCTTCTGCTTGTAAGCTGTTTCCACATGTAGGAGAGACTAGGACCTGAGGGCACAGCCTCAGAGTGACCGGACGACCATTGAAACTGAGAAGAGGATGCATTTCTTCAGACAAGGTGTTGTTAATCTATGGAAATCGTTGTCGCAAAGAGAGCTGTGGAAACCAGCACGTTGAGTGCGTGAGATGCTTCTCCTTTAACAACGTTGTGTCTTACCTGTTTTTGTTTTAGAATACTTGTTAATGCAGTGATTCTGGGGTGTCTAGTTTGGATGTGTTGCAGGTCTAATTACATGATAACTAAAAGTCACTCCCTCAGGTAAAAGACTTTCAAGTTTTGAAATAAACACTCTTTTGCAGTGAAAGGGGTGTGACCAGTTCCTCCAGCTCAGGTTTCCTCTGGTCTAGTTTGTTTTGTTTTGGTTAGTTTTTCAGCTGCTTGAATAAGAAACGGCTGTATGGAAGAAGGTATTCTAAAATGAGTCTCTGCCTGACATCTCTCCTGTCAGACCCTGTGTTGATTTTACGTTTGAAGTGATGGGCGTTCATGGGGAAAGTTGGTTGAATTTGGATCAGCATCATGAAGTGTTGAAAATCGGTTGGGTGTTTGGATAGGTTAATTTACTCTGCATACTGGATGAAGGGCTTTTGCCCGAAACGTTAATTTTGCTGCTCGTTGGATGCTGCCTGAACTGCTGTGCTCTTCCAGAACCACTAATCCAGTATTTGATTTTCAGCATCTGCAGTCATTGTTTTTACCTAATGTACTCTGCAGTTTGTTCGCTTCTGTTTCTGTTTCATTCTGTACTCTGTAAATAAGTTCTGATTAGTTTAAAATGAGTAGTTTTGAGCAGGTCCATCGCTCCTGGAATATCCACTTTATACCTGCTCAAAACAACTAGAAATGTTTTACTCTGGGCTACCTTCTTGAAATGATTTGAGGGTGTCTGGCCAGGTCCATAACAGATTGAGTCTCCTCCGGGATTTGTTCTATAATTCCTATTTGTGATTGTCCTTGCTGGACTCGCAGGCAGTGAGTGGTAATTGTTAGTTCTGTGAGTTGATTTTGGTTGGTTTAAACAGTGTGTGGGATGACGATGGCATTTTCAGTCACTGAGAGTTTTCTGGGGATGGAAGAATTTAACCTTGGGGGTTTTACAAAAGGTTAAAAAAGGAAATCCCGCTGGAATTGGCAGTCATTTGTTTTTGTAGCGATATCCTTCCTTGAAGAAAGGAGAGATAATTACATCAATAGCTCAGAAATAAATTTGTTGGAAACACCATCAGAATCTTTAGAGAATGCAACATTTCAACTGAAACTGAAGCTGGTTTAATTAGCAGCAAAAGAAAAGGAAAGGACAAATGCAACTAAACTGTTGCAATAACTATTGAAAACAGAGAAAAGAGCAAAAGAACGAACGGCTTTAGCAGAACAAAAAGAAAAAGAGAGGGAAAGAGAGAGTTAAGAAAGGCAAATAGAGAGAGAGATGAGAGGCAGGAAGAGAGGCAGTTTGAACTTCAGAAATTGGCACTGAGATTGTAAAGTCAGCTGATAAGGATGGAGATTAAGGTTCAAGGTAAGCTTAGTCAGGAAGACAGTGAAGATGAGCAAACCAATTCTTAAGAGAAACGGGATCCTCCCGTCTTTGATGTTGAAAGATGTACATCTGAAGACGTTTTACAGAAAATAAGCTAGTAATGGGAATTCATGGTGTGACAAAAAGACGTAGAGTGAGGGTAGAGTGTCCAATGAAGAGTAGAGAAGTTGTGAATGTAGGTTGCTCGCTGAACTCCAAGGTTGATGTCCAGAACCTCCCAGCTCAGCGAGCAAACCTGTATTCAAAACCTCAAACTGAGTAACTAATCTTCTCAAAACTGGAGAAGTTATGATAGGAGACCAGGACATATTCTGAGCTCCAGGAATTCAATTTAGCCTTGCTAATGATATCGCTGATTCACAGGTAAGAGTGTGGTCTTCTGTGGTTGAAACGCCAATGGATACTCAGGCAACTAAACCATGGGACGACACATATCCTGGGTTTTTTTCCTGCTTTGCGGAAACAAGGTCACAAAGTAACCAGTTGAAATAGGAAAAATCAAAGAATACAGACAAGGAGGTTGACATGGAATTAGCAGACACCCTGTTTGATCATATGGTTTACACAAACCAGGTGCAAACATGACAAAGCAGGTATCATTAATTCAGAGAAATTAACGGAATTACAGCAGAAAGATGAGAAACCTAACAAATTGTTACAGAAAGCGTAAATGGAAAAAGAATCTAAATATATCCCGGTGTCCAACTTTTTCAAAAATGATGTCTTAATGAGGAAATGGAGATCATCACATATCCAGGCAGCTGAGAAATTGCTGTAAGTTCTTCAGGTTGTATTGCCAGTGTGTGTGGAAATGTGCACGGTGCGTGAACGACCACGAGGTTGTCATTCAGATGTGAGAAAAATCCGAACTAAAATATAGAAGCGATTTTCCTGGCCTGGATTGCACGAAGATATTGTTGATTTTTGCCAGACATGTCATACAGGCAACACCGACAACTTTAATAGCCTTTCCTTCACTTGAGGAACCTTTTACAGGTGTCTTAATTGACCACGGAGAAGCCCTACCTAAAATAAAAAATGACAATCATTATTCGTTAACTATAATGGATGATCCACTAGATTTCCAGACGACATTTCATTATGCAATATCACAGCCACAAAGATTGAAGAGGAGTTAATCAATTTTTTAATTAGATACGGACTACCCACAGACATACAATCAGATCAAGGTTCAAACTTTATCTCAAACTTATTCAAGCAAGCTATACAGTTTGGGACTAAACCAATTCAAATCTACCGTATACCATCCAGAATCGTAGGGAGTGGAAGAAAGGTGGCATCAGACTTTAAAACCATGTTGAGAGTTTATAGTCAAGACTAATCAGATGATTGGAAAAAAGAAATTCCATTTTTACTTTTTGCGATCAGAGATGCACCAAATGAATCGACCAAATTCAGTCCATTTGAATTACTTTTTCTGCAAGAAGTGAAAGGACAGTTACAATTGATTAACGATAATTGATAAGTCAAAATTCAGAGTCCACTTATTAGGACAATGTGTCAGAATTTGTGGAACGATGAAATAGAATGGGGGAGTTGGTGAAACAGCATTTAAAAGTTATCACAGCAGACAATGAAGTAGGAAACATAAATGCAATCAAAAACTCGCAATTTTATTACTGGAGCTGTTCGTGTTGCTTCCGGTGACAGGTAAACATTTTAAAACACATTTCTGTGGATCTTACCAATTCAAGGAGATTGATTGAGGTACACTTCTGATAAGGACTCCAGACAGAGTCTTCAACAGAGTGTGTCTTGTGAATATGCTCAAAAGGCATTTTGACAGGGGAAGAAAATCAATGGAGACTGTGTTATTGATGACAACAATGATCGAAGAACCAAGTTCAGAGGATTCTGAATTTTAAATTCCTCACATTAAATTAGACCATGACGTAGTTGTCAGAAATTTGGATACATTATTAAAGTACATTTTGGAGGAAAATGGAAACGATCTGAAGCATTTATGAAAATCGCATTGGGAGATATGTCAAAATAAGCTGGGAAGTATGAACCTAACTGTACATCATGTAGATAGAGGAAACACTCATCGGATTAAACGACATCTGTATAAACATAATACCTAAAAGTTGGCATGGGTTTTACATGAAATTGAAGATGTGCTCTGAGATGGCATAATCAAAGTGAGTTTAAGTTACTGGAGCTCACCCATAGTAATGGTGTCAAAACTAAATGGTACCCATCAGTTCTGTGTGGACTATCACAAAGGCGGGGCAGTTGCAAAGACTGATTCATGTCCGACTGCACTTTTAGAAGACCGTGTTGAAAAGCTGAAACAAGAAACTTATATTTTGATCTTGGACTTGATCAGAGGATACTCTTGGTCTGAAAGAGTGAAGACAGTTTCAGCTTTCGTAATGCAAAATGACCCTTATCAATACAAAGTCATACTATTTACATGAAAAATGAGCCATCCACATTTCAGAGCCGAACCAATAAGGTTATTTCTGTATTACCCATTGTGTCATATATATAGATGACCAAGCGATTTTTCGTCACACATGGAAGAAATATTTGCAACATTTATTAGAATTGTTTGGATAATTGACTTTGGGAGACAGGTGTGTTGATGAAACTGACTAAACGTGAATGTGTCACCTTCTAGGTCCATGTTATTTGGAGTGGACAAACGACTACATGGAATTAAAATCAAAGGTAATTAGGGAGTTTCCTATACCATCAACAAAAATAGCAATACTAAACTTCCTGGGATGGAATGGGTTTGACTGGAAATTCACACCAAATTTAGCAGTGTGTATTCTCCACTCACTTATTTACTAAAGAACGGCAAGAAGTTTTCGTTGACAGGGAACTGTCAGAAAGCATTTGGCAGTCTGAAAGTTTTGTTGACCACTGCTCCAGTGTTAGACATCCCAAATAATGCAAATCCACTCAAGGTGGCTATCGATGCGTGTGATCTGGATGTTCGCACTGTGCTCTTATAGGAAGATGATGAGAAGATTGAAAGACCTATCAGGAACGTGCTGGGGGCACAGAAAGATCTTGGCACCCGAACAGACAGCCAAAAACAGTCTGAACAACACACTCACCTGATTAAAGAAGAGCACAGTCAGGCAGATACACACCCCGCACTCCTACAATAGTACACTGATACTCAGAGAGACACACACGGAGTCACAGAACAATCATCACATGCTGACAGTGAAACACACACACACACACACACACACACACGCACGCATACATTTAGTCATAGGAATGTAACTCCACAAACAGCATATACACAGGCACAAACACAACAGAAGCACATGTGTAAAACACACACTTTTGTGCAGTCACTGAGGCACAGTAATATAGACCCACATAAAAAAGACTGACTTCACAGGAAGACTCGCATACAGAGTGAATAACATTCCCAAAGACATAAACACATAAATATATTTTCACAGAAATACACACAAAGGGAAACCCACACTCAGATGCATAAACACACTCATAATGTGTAACAGTCAGGGACATATCTAACGACAAAAACCAAGGGGCACACACACAGAGTGACATCCCCACAAAGGCGATGACCCCCCCGCAACCCACACACACACACACAGACACCGTCACGCACTGAAAGGGAAACGCATGAACACACTTCCCGCCCAGCCACGGGGATAGGAAAGGGAGATGACCAAACTCCAGCCAACTTACTTACAGTAACGTTTCAAGTTATTGCTGGCTATATCTGTGCACTTTGTACTTTGCAAAATCACTCCCTGTGGAAAGATCATTGAACGGAGTGAACGGGAAGTGAGGTCAGTCAATGCACGTGAGCATGTGCTGAACTGAGACAAGAAGTGTCTGGCATGGTCAATGTGAAGAAAAAGACACAGAGACTGAGAGGGAGAGACAGAGAGACTGAGAAAGAGATCGACAGAAAGACAAAGAAGGATAGATAGAGGGAGACGGAGAGAAAGACAAACAGATGAAAATGTGGAGAGAGAGTGAATGATACAGACAGGGAGGGCGACACAGCGAGAGACAGAGAGGGAGAGAAAGAGACTGAGCAGGATTCTGAGAGATAGGGACAGTGGAGAATGGTGGAGAGGAACAAACACAGACAGAAAGAGGCAGAGAGAGAGTAAGAAAAGACCCCTTGAAGAGAGTAGACAGGAGGTGGACTGAATAAACTCTCTTTCAATAAAAATGCTCATCTCCAATCGGCAATTAACATGAGAGGATCAGCAAAACCCGGAGCCTTACCTTTGTTGTAATGAAGTGTTTATTGCGAGCTGAATAGTGAGAGTCTGACAATCATCGTGGTGCAGGAGGGTCCGTTTATGTCCCTCTCCCTCTTCCCCTGCAGGGGGAATGCAGAGACCACATCCTGCCGGTCTATAACACTCATCCAAATGGCAGTCCATGAAGATGCAATGTTCAAGCTGAACCGAACACTCACAGCCAGTCCATCATATCAAATCTCTCTACCAGCCTCTTTCTATCGTCATTCCATCCTAAGTGAGAAATTTACGTGACCAGTTGCTGAACCGCATTCCTGAACTTCTCTCGAAACTTGGGCACAGTCACTGCATAAAATAATGTGTTTGTGCTGCAGCTTAAATCCCGAAGCATTTCTCCGGCCCATGTAAAGTGAAGTTTACTCACAGGACTTATTCCTTTAATGATGAAGTATATGGTGCTTGCACTGTTTACTCCCAAAAGAAGAATGAAGCTGATGGATATGGTGAAGAGGCAAATCACCGAATTCTTCAGGCTCTTCATCTCTGTGTCTTTGCGACTCTCTCCCTTGCTCTGGCCCATCAGGCTCTTGCGGACTCGACTGGCCATTAAAATGTACCGGACCGTCAGAGTGTTCATCAACAGAATCAACATGAATGGAATTAAAGGCGTTAAAATGATATCAAACCACTTAAACGCTCGCCACCGAGGATCAGTAAAATAACTTGACTTTGTGAAGCAGTACCTTGGAACATTGTCAGTTATCCACAAAGGTTTATACCGAAAATAGAAGGGAATGTTTTTTAAACAGAGTAGAATGGTGGTTGCAGCCAGAGCCACAGCCAAGGTTTTGTCTGTCCAATATTTTCTGTTCATTTTCAAGCAGCAAATGGCTACAAAACGATCAAAGGTGAAAAGGACAGTGAACCAGACGGAACAGTCTGTGGATGCACGAAACAGGACATAGGCAGCACTGCACACAGGGGTGATGTTCACGAAAGACCCTGGGAAGTAAAATCCTTTCAATCGCCGCAGTATGATGTCAGCAAAAATGTACAGGAGATCTGCTGCTGCCATAGCCAGGAGGCAGCGGGTTGTGCAGTTAGAGAGGCCACACTTTCCCCGAGAGAGAACCAACATCAGCAGGAAATTAACTGAAAAGGACAGAATATAAAATATAAGTCGGAAGTCCCTGATCAAGAATTCTCCACTTCTGCCCAGAGAGCTATGGAAGATCTCCATATCTAACTGGGACAGGGAATTGACAGATGGCAAAAGGACATAAATTTTAAGGTGAACAGCAAAAGGTTTGCAGGGGATTTGAGGAAAGGTCTTTCACTCAGAGATTGGTGTGTGTTCTGATAATTCAGTTCTTGGGAGGGTTGTTGATGGAGGAAACCTCACAACCTTGAACAACTACCTGGGACAAGACCAGATTTCATCGAGCCTTGATAGCACAAGCTTGACGACGGATGTACCTGTTCAGTACGGTCGGGTTCCACAATTCTAAGAAGTACTTCTGGGAAGTAGTTTGGGAAGTGAAACATTTTCACAAAATAAATAAAAGAGCTGTGGATACCAGACATATAAAAAAGAAACAGAAATCACAGGCGAAGCTCAACAGCTGTGGAAGCATCTGTGGAGAGAGAAACATCATTAATGCAATCATTCTTCACCTGAACACATCCCTCTGAACATTTGTCAATGATACGCAAACGTCAACTCGGTTTTCTCCTCGCACAAGGCCCCAACATTGCAAACAAAGGACGGGGATTGATTTTGAAAAGGGAATTGAGAATCATGGTGTTTATATTTATCTATGATGGAACTTTTATTGGACTGCTCCGACCATGCTGGGCGTAGTTAGAGTCATTGTCTCTATGACTCTAATACCACCGTGGATGTATTCCCAGGAATATTCTCCCTAAGTCCAACTGTAATGTTATCTCTTATCAAAAAACAATTCGTCTTTTTTTTTGACACCTTTCTTTACTTCCGACAGCATTTCTATCCTGCAATTGTCAGCTGCCAGTCGTGTCCATCCCTGAACCACATCTGTGTAATTCTTATGATATCCTAGCCCCATATTCCTCACCACGAGCATCTGTTTCCCCTATTAAGCATCTTGTGTAGAAATAAATGAAATTTAATTTGTCAGTCTTGCCTCATTCTCTGCTTTGAGTCTGCCTGACAATTAGACTTGCTCGTTTTCCCTTCTGTGTCAGTCTCAGGCTGATTTCTTTCCTTCTGTCGGTCTGATCACGCGACCCCACCCCCCTCACCCAACCTTACTGTAATCAAGATACTACTACCCTCAAGGACCTCCTTTCATTTTCCTGTCTAACCTCATACTCTCCCTTCAGAATTTCGTCCTTATTCGTTCCTGTGTCGTTAGTTCCAATGTTCACAATGACCTTCTGCTAATCCCACTCCCCTTTGACAATATTCTACACGGTCTCTGAGATATCCTTGATCCTGGCAACAGTGAGGCAACGGACTGTCTGTGCCTCTATTGAGAGCGTCCCCTATCACAATTCGTCCCTTGGAACCTGGCGTAGTAGTCGTTTTCTTTGAACCAGTCTTTATGCCAGTACTTGGCTGTTCATGATACATTCCCCTAAGAGTCCATCGCACCCTACATTTTCCATTTCTCTTTAAAATGGGGATAGCCACAGGAGACTCCTGCATTACCTATCTCCCTCTCTTGCTTTTCCTGGAGGTAACCTGTCTATTTGGTTATGTCTGCTTTTGTTGTCTCTTCTTTTTGCTGCCATCCTTCAGACCCCTTCACTCGTGAAAATTCCTCATTGACTCAACATTCCTCACTGCTGCTCCAACCTATACAAGTGATATGATCGGATTCACGATCAAACATACTTACTCCAGACTTATTGATCAGTAACACGTAAGCTCTACCACATCTGGCAGGAAGAGTACATCGCTCCTCTAAAGGTCATCGTTGCATCTTAATAATCTACACACCCAGAAGAAACTACAGCCTGACTGCTGGTAAGGACTCTGCCACCGGCAAATGTAGTGCCGATATTTTATATTTTTCATTTTAATCAAGAGACAGATCTCCATAAAACCTGTAACCAAATATTACTCATTCTACTGAATATTGCAGATATATATCAAAAACTCAGGAAGACTACGCTTAAAAGGTATAAACGTACCTGCTCCTGTGCTGTGAACTAACCCACACAGTTTCCTCCTTTATTTTACATTGTGTTGCTTTGATCTTTCTTTTCCCCAAATTTCCAAAACAATGTGACATCACATGAAAACAATTACTCTTCCAGCATTTTTTGGACGTCAGCGCTGACACCCGAACTATCTCAAAAAAAGGAGCCGCTCATACAGTCACAATTACTTCCCTTTCTCCAATTTGGGTTACCTCAAAACGTCTGGTCACTATATTGCAAAACCATTGCTTGTTACAATTGTGAAGATGCACGTGTTTGATGTTCAATGCTAACAGAGCTGAGATAGGCTTGATTCATCATTACAGGTGTATCCATGATCTGAGCCCTTTCTGTGATGATGGAATGAAGTTCTGTTAACTCACTGAATCCCACATAGTTTGATTTGGAAAGTGAACAATTCCCTGTCAAGTTTAGCAAATGTTCTAATTTCCCTGACATTCAGTCAGCAAATAATACAAAATACAAATAGGGAGCTGTGACATTTTTTATTGCATTCTCTGCACTACCTGACTCAAATAGTTTTTGGAAGGTGCTTGTTGATATATTATGAATAAGCTATACAATGCGAATCAAAACAGACAGTTCCCTCCTGCAATTTCTGAATGTGACAGCTCCAATCCATTGTATAATAAAATATGATAAAAAAATCACGTCTCTCTGACTGTCCATTGTGTTCTATCATGTCGGGGCAATTAATGTTTAAATTGATGATCTGAACACTCAGCAGTTCATCGACAATACAAGATTTCAGGCTCCATGAATGCCATGCTGTGTTACTTCTTTCCTAAATATTTACAATGTAATGAGACAACTAAACAAGGTAAGTAATATTAATTTCATGATTTGGTAAATTCTTATGCTCTCACTTTAATTAATAGTATTCCTCCGCATGCAAAATTGATGTATGCATTTTAATGTTATGAAGCTACAAACACTTCTTCTGGGAACAACAGGAAGATGGACACAGACTTGTGGAGTTCACTTTAACAATCCACAGTGTTGTAGTGGTGGAAATGGAAAACATAGAAACAGGCCATTTAACCGACCAAGTGAATTGACTTCAAAACTCCTCAGTCTTTCTGCATTAGCACGGAAATGCACGAAAGTTATGGCACTGAAAGAGGTCATTCATGTCTGCATCAATTGAGAAAACGAACAAGCTGCTCTGATCCCCCGACCTGCACCTGGTCTGCAGCGTTGAGGGTGCTTCCAATTAAACCTGTTGGACGATAACCTGGTGTTGTGTGATTTTGAACGCCGGAGTTTCCACATACTAACACCATTCTTGTAAATATCTTCTCTACTCTCCTCAGAGTAATTCTGTCCTCACTGCTCGGTGATGACCTGTACAGTGCACAAAACCGTATGTGTATGAGCCAGCCAGCTCATACAGTCTTAGGGATCTTGCAGGGACTGAGGGAATTTATTTTGAGTTGGCTCTGCTGGAGAGTGAAAGAGTAATAACTTTGTTATGGATGATAAGGTATTAAACTCAGTGCGGATGATTGATCAGGCTTTGGGCCATATAATGGATCTGGATGGATATAGTTGAGGCGCAATCTATATGAAGAATGAGGCTAGTTTATCAGTTCTTCAGGAGTTCGTATTAGTCTTTAATCGCCTCACCTCTGTTCTGATACCAGCTGATTAGTTACAGAACAAGTCAGATCCGAAACAAAATCCAGTTTGATGGATGATAACCTTACTTGTTTTGATTTAACAATGTGATCTCTTGCTCAATCGCAAACACACAATGCTGCAAATATTATTTCTACAACAAAACAAAAATTTATTGCACAAGGAAAAAACGATGAAGTAGAATGAATCAAACTACATACATAAAACGCAGATTCAAAATCAATGAACACAGATGAACTGTATAATTCTCATTACCCTCAAAACATCCATAAATGAACGAAAACCTGTGACCTTGATATATTTTACAAAACGCGACTCCCAGTACCGTTCCAAACAAAACAATTCTCACGTAATATTTACACGAGAATCCCTGTATCTATCACTTGGTGAAATGACTTGTCACTGTCACTTCTAAACTGGAACCGCAGTAAATTCCTTCATGGAGCGACCAGAGTGTCAACGGACTTAGCTTGAAACAATCTCTTTCGAGATTTTTCTTGTCACAACAGTTTTGTCTGGGAGTAATACAACATTTTCATTCCAAGGCAATATAATTTACTAAAACTCTCATTTCCTTCACATGAGCACGGATCCATACACTCACTCAGTTCCAGGGTCTTACAGGAACTGAAAGAAATGACAAAAATGTTTGAAGTGAAAGTAATGCTTTCTCAGTTAAGGGTCTCTTCCTTATTCGCAAATTCCAGAACTCTTCAATAAATCTTTCAGGCTCCATTAATGCCATGCTGGGTTGCAAGCATCAAAGATAAACAAAGATTCACTGTAGCCAAACATCAAATGCAATATTGAAAACAATTGTTGTGATTTCAGAAATAACTTGAAATTAACCATAACCTTCAGATGCACAGAGAAGCCGACTGATAATTCACTCAAAAAAAAACCCAGATTCAAACTTAAACTAAATGATATTGCACTCTCTACTTTAGAATACTACCGCTTATATTTTGCCAAAGTGTTTCCTTTTCTTACTTCCACCAAAACTGTCCATAGTTTCCGATTGAAATGGAGATTTCAGGAACGTTCCAAGAAGAGTTGAATAATTTCCAAAGCAATTCCTGCCGAATCTGCAAGATAGGGTTTCCACACGTTCTCTGAAATCTGAGACGAAATGGCTGATCATCTGCCACTATGTGACTTTGGGCACAATATGCCATTGTATAATTTTCAGCTGCAAAGTGAACCCGCACACAATCCTCACACCGATTCACACGAATTCAAGGTACTTACCAGGAATTGTTACAAATGGAAATGTCGTGTAAAATATTTTCCGCACATTACTAAATGAAAGCGTCATTTTCTGCCTGAATCTCTTTGTGCAGACAATCTCTCTTTACTCAATACCGAGGAGATACAATCAAAAGCCTTTCATTTATACCTGCTGACATCACTTGGGGGACGGCGACATTTCAATGTGGTTCAATTAATTTATTTAACGATTTGAACAAACAAGTGATACCAGTGAGTATACTTCCAGCTGTCACATTCTATTTTAAGCCTGAGGTTTATTGGATGATACAAATCTAAATCGGTCAGTAGGAAACATTGGAAAAAGGCATGTGGAATAAATTAATAGAATTCTTACAAAGTGGAAGTAGATCAGTGGGCCCATCCAGTCCAAACCTGCAAAGGCTATCGCACCCACACCCACCTGCTGGCCTTGTGAGACAGCAGGGCAAACTACTGAGGGTCTGTGCCACCCTGTATACCAGCATTGACACCCCAACACCATCTATCAAATTTAATTTAATATCAGTGGTCTTCCCTCGCCTTTGACCATTTCGAAAGTAAATTCCGGTTGTTAAGTGTCTCTCTGAGAAATGTTCTCCTCACGAGAGGAATGTGGCTTTCCTGGTTCCTTGTTCTGTGAAGGGATGATAGTTGGTTAATGGAGACAACACATTGTAGTTTTTCAAAAATCTAAAGTCAAAATAGAATTCCTCATCTTGCAGGGATACAGCTTCTGAATCAAATATAACTTCTCCAATTCAGGCAATCATTGAAACAAGTAAAATGAGCCACTAAAAAATACCCTCAAAAGTTGCATAAGTTCCAATCATTACTGATCCTACGACGAGTACTTGAGTGTCCTGGACATGTTTCAGAGCTGAATCTGAGACACGATCAGTGCAGCACCACATGGGGATGAGTTATTCTCTGTTCCCCGTAGTGTACTGCACATGTACAGAGTAGATTCCTAAAACATCTGACTGATGAGGGGATGGATCAGCTTCAAGCGAGATAGTGGAGTGAGGCCAGGAGGGATTTGCAAAAGCAAGGATGTAGAAATGTCAAATTTGGAAACATTTCAGCGGGTATCAATGCTACCAATGACTCCTGCACTGATGGGGAAATGTGACTTGGCTGGAGGACTGATTTAGAACAGAAAGCAGAGAAGTTATAATCTGTCATCTTCATGTTGTTGGGCTGGCATTAGTGAGTGCCACAAGGACCATTTCTCCAGACACAGCCATTTATTTTCTGTCAATGAATGAGATGTTGGTATCATGTGCGACGTTTGTTGATCGCAAAATGTTAGTTGGACAGTAAAATTCAAGGTGAGCGGGAAGGACAGTTTCAGTTAGTGAATTCACACACAATATTCAGTGCACTATAATATAGAGAAATTTGTGCCATTGTTCATTCATTTCTCACTTGGAAAGATTTCAGTACATCCATAATCATTTAGATGCTTATCCAATTCATAAGTCAAGAGGCAACAAAAAGCCGTTAGGTCCATTTAGTGCCTGTAGTTTCCATTATTCTGTTCAAAAATTTACTCATCTCAGACACTTCTAACTTTGTGCAATTCAACTCTAGGTTTGCGTCTTTTCACTCCCTCATCACTGAACACTTGCTGCCCAGCTATAATATGTTCAATCAATCCTGCACTCAAACAGACATCAATTCCCAACTCCCCAGTTTTTGTTTTGCTTTTCAGTATCTATAAAGTCAGATTGTTGCTGATTTTACATCAAATGGCAAATGTGGACAAACATAAAGTGACTGAGTGACTCTATCAGAATCATCATTCCTGACTTGACAGGAGCCTGGAAGGTACATTGCTTCAAACGTGCCTCGGTCTGGAACATCACAGAAAAACTTCAACATATCTTAACGTGCGGGGTTTACTGGGTAGGGACAGAAGCAGGAAAGGTAAAGTGTTGAAACTGAAGAGCCCGTGGTCCTGGTGCACATTTACAACAGCAATATCTGTTCGTGAAAATACGCTTCAGAGTCCGGCATCCTGTCATAAATCTCCCATTTATTGCAAATGAATCTCCTTTGACAGTTGCGTCTTACTGAGTCAGTTGTTCAGCATCTCAATATTCCTGACATTCATCCTTTTAATTCAGACCGGGCTCCATGATTCGATCAGTTTCAGAGCTCCAATCAGGGAACTCATACACTATGAGGTTCAGCTGGCCGAAGTAATGACAAGAGCAGGGAGAAAGAGTCATTCATCCCAATCAGTAAAATGTGGCAAATCAGGCAAGACACTGAAAGGCTGATCCCGTTGTTATTCTGGGTACACATTAGGCCGATGAAATTGCGGCTGGAAGCATTGGTTGAAGGAGGAAGTGCTTTGGATGAATCGATGATTTTTGAGGATTCTCGGGCTGGTGCGATCAGAATACATGGGAAACGTGGGTTTTCCTTTAATTGAATGGGGATTGCTCCTGCTCTGGAGAATCCCACTACAGACATTGTGGAATATTTGTTCAATCTTTGTCAGAGCGTTGGCAACCTGGAATAAAGCTCAGTTAGCAGGGAGATGAAACTGGCCACTTGAAGTAGTAAATCTGTGACTGAAAGAGAAAATTAACAAAAACACGCTCGGAATCCATGAAAATGATCTGCTTCGGAATCCGAATCATCAGGATCAAACTGTTCCCTCACATGTCTCACAGATTCGGGGACAGAGTTCTCTCTGGAGCTCGACATTCTCATTTTTAGGGATATTCTCAATACTGTATGCCTTGCGTTATACAGTTACTATCAAGATCTCATCTTTACTTGTCATTGCTTATGATGATACTTGCTGTATTTGAACGAAAATAGCACTTTAAAAGAATTAACTTCATAAATCTCAGTTTTGAACTGACACAAGAGAACAGATATAAGCATGCAGCAAGTTAATTTGTTTACTCTAAAACAAACAGACACAATGAAATAGCATGAATTTACAATATTATTGTATTGGGGAAGAGTAATCTTAAAAGACTTCAAAAGACTTGTTTATTAAGACGGAGAATAAACCGTTTCAGTCTGAAACTCGGGTCCTGGATCTAAATAGCGATTTGATGTGTAAATGAGCAATCGTGGTTTGAGGAACCTTTGTTCAGAGGTTCTCAGTGGAACTGACATTTACTGAAGAGGAAGAAATGCCTGAATGGTTTTTAACAGTGACTCAGGTGCCTTCAGGTCAACAAAACAACAGGAAAGGTGAGAATGGGCAGCCCTGACTGACTGTTGATCTGATCGAGAAGCTTTCTGTTTGCCAACCATTGATTGAGGTTACATTCACAATGTTGGTGTAGACTATCGCAGGTTCATTTGTAGAATCCCTCTCCAAAGCCTACTTTGGAGGGAACATCCCACATAGATGTGAGTAAGATCGAGTCAAGGACCTCCTGGTGCAGGCTGATGAGGCTGGTTTCCAACTCCCATGTCCTGCACAAAAGTGATTCTATCCCTGAGAATTGTCCGGCTGCCTGTACAGATCAGATTTGCTCAGGTAAATCACTGATCCCAGAGTAGAACTGACCCAAATGGGTGATTACCTTATTCAGAACAACTTAATTTACATTCATCAATTAAATTGGTCATCAGTCGTCCCTGGAGAAAGTGAGGACTGCAGATGCTGGAGATCAGAGCTGAAAATGTGTCTGCTGGAAAAGCGCAGCAGGTCAGGCAGCATCCAATGAGCAGGAGGATCGATGTTTCAGGAATGAGCCCTTCATCAGTCGTCCCTCTCCACTTCTGATTGCAGATGAGGGGATGATGCCTTTCCACATGGATTGACACGAACCACCTGTTAGAAGCTTTATGTTATCCTCTTCCAGCAGGTCCTGGCCAATCAAGTCACACAGAAGTGAATACAATTCGGCTGATAATCCGTAACTTCCTGGTGTATTACTCTTTCCTGACGACTCGAGGTCATTGGTCAGCACACCCAGAGATAGCGGCTGTTGCAGCCTCGACCAGTTGCTATCGTCTAAGACCTACCAGATAAGGAGGAATGACCGAGAGGCTGCGCTGGCTTTGGGCTTCCTGTCACATAGTCCGGCATGAAAGGATTTGGTGATCCTCAGGATGTCAGGTTGAGACAGCCTAAAAGATCCACCTTTTCCCTTCTGGCTCTGAGGACAGAGCACTCCTTTTTCAACTTCTCAAATTACAAGCATGAGCACGTCTATCCTGCTCCATGGTGTGGACCCTGTACAAGGATATTACCTTGGAGAGTTCGAATTAAAGAGCGAGGTTTGCTGGATGTTCACCTCCTGTTGATCCTCCCTGACATCAACCCACATCGTTTGCAGCAGTTGTAAGTTCTGCACACTTTTCTGGAGTTTTCACAGTTCTCCCCCGTTGCTCTCTCACCTTCAGAATACCTTTGAAAATGAAGATCATCTTGATGTTCCCCTTACTGTTTCCCAAAAGTCTGAAGGAGACTCAAAGTGGGGTTTCACGTTTCTCCAAACTGTGGAACCCCTTTTGAGATATTTCATGTTTAATGGGATCAGCAGTTTCATATTCAGTTTCCCTGCTGACCAGCAAGAGTCAGTGGTCAGAGAAGAACACCGGCTTGATATCAGTGAATTTGACCGAAACCAATCCCAGCCTCTCCAGTCTCACTTCACAGATGCATCACTCGAGCCCTGGTGAACCTCCCTCGTACAATTCTGCATGTTTTAGTTTTGTTTTTAGATTGTGGCATTGGAAGAGTCCTAGGCCCATTTGGTTCCACTCACCAGACCGGTCGCATCCTTCTTTCGTCTTTGCTTTCTCATCTTCATCTTGGTCTTCAGTTCCTTCTGGTGGTCACAGTTGAGGAAGGTGGCATCAATGGTGTCTGCAGCAGCAGTGTTGTGAACCTGGAATAGGAATCCTGGTGCCGGAAGGGGCGTCTGTGTGGTAGGCCCATGTTTACAGTCTCATTCTCTTGACTGAATACAGTGAATCAGTGTCCATGAGACAGTGGAGTTGAGATATAAAAACAGGTAATTTGCAGCATTCACTGTCAAATTCAATCAAGCCTGACAGATATGCATGTCTTCACCTTGATTGAACATCGAATGAGTTCTTGATAAGACATTGCCTCAAGGTCTTATATATCCTGTACTGTTTTATGTAATATCCTTCCTGGGATAGAAATTATATTTAAAGTATGCGAATGACAGTGTTACAGCAAACTGCAGCTAAGTCACTGCCATCGGAAATGACCTGGATAACGAGCTAAAAGAAGCACAGAAGTCACACAAAAGCATTGATTTCAAGTACCCGAGTGGACGATAACCTAGTGTCGTGTGACTTCAGACCTTGCCCACCTCAGTTCAACACTGGCACCTCCACATTAAAGCTAAAAGAAGCCACTTAAGTCAGAGAGATCCCACAAACATTCCAGAATATATCAGGACAAAGAAGCAGATACCTTGGGAATAGAAAGAATCGCCCCAACCCCAGATCGAAGAGTTGTAATTGGAAATTTTAAACTAGTGTGTGGGCAGACATTTCAGTCTGGAAGATTACTAGGGATAGTGGAGGAAAAGAATGACTGTTTTAAATGTTGTGTATTGATATATATATATTGCTTTTAAAAGATAATAAACCACATCTCATTATTGTTTGTGTTAAACGAGGTTCACTAACTAAGCAAGTAGATTAGTCCATACTGTTATGAGGGTTTCGTTGTGTACTGTATCTTTAAGAGAGAATGTACATTTAAGAGAGACTGGAATCTTGGTATGAACTTCGAGTGGAACAGAGTGTGCTGAAATAATTCAGAATGTAACATTTGACTGTGATACCAACACTGCAATTGTGTTGCCATGGTAAACAACAAATTCGAATTTGGCCAATCAGTTTAAACTAAGCCACAACATTTCAAAATTCGATCAAATTTGAATTTAATGTTTTGGTGACTTCAAACCATTGAAATAATCTGATGTTCTGGGGTATATAACCGGACATTTTGAACATTTAGTGGAGAACTGAACAGAGCAGCCCCAAGCATCAACAACCTGCTGTCTGAATTACACTCTGTTATAAACAGATACCTGTTTATAAGGAACTTGTGCAGTAGAACACCAAAGCTGATCTAGAGAAATCTAAAGAGAAAGCTTGACATCCGAAGATGCCAACTGCATTTGAAAGTGATTTTCTGTAAATATCGGACCAGCATTATAGGGTGTAATGCAAAAGATAGTTTTCAGATTAGGAGTTATAAATACTGGCTTGAATGTGCACTTGTGGACTTAAAGAATAGAATTGTCATTTTTTTCTTGAAACAGTGAAATCTGGGATAGTTATGAGGTGAAACTGAACAATTTAGGCCTTGTTTCTCTACAACTTAGGACACAGGATATAAAAAGATAAACTATTTTCGCTATTTGGGGATTCGAACACAAAGGGGCACATTCTGCGAAGTAGGGTAATTGTGTTCAGGAGTGATGTTAGGAAGCATTTCCACACAGAAAGGTTGGGGGATGTTTAGCATTCTTCAAAAATCTACCCAAGGCATTGACATGTTTCCTAAAGTGTCGTGTTCAGAAGTGGGCAGAGCTCAATTTTAACACAATGCAAGGCATTTGATTTTCAAGAGTTCAAATTCAGTCTGTTTCCCCCAACTGTGGATGAAACAGTCAATTATAAAGGTTTGATAACATTTCAGTTCTGTTTATATTCTAATTCCAATTGATGCGTTTACACTTTTACAAACCTGCCCAACCTGCCCAATCACTTCCAAAGAGAAGTGTACACCTCCAAGTCTTGATAATATTATGCCTCGTCCATAATTAGGACAGTTCATTAATATTATCTCTTTTCGAAAAAATAATGAATCTTTCTCACTTCCTACATGATCTGCTAATTATCTGCCCGGTTTACTGGGTAACCGTATAAATGCATCTAGGAATATCCCACGAACGAATAGTGATTTGCTGCACTATTTGGAATACTGCAAACAGCCTTCATTTAAAATATTACTCAATGGGAGAACATAAAGGCAGAGAATTGAACATTTCATGGACATGTTTTTAAATTCAATGGACTGAGCTTTGCTGTTGGCAGAGACACACTCAACAGCACAGCAAAAGTAGAACGCTGCTTAGCTCTATCTCCAACCTTTATCCTGGAACAGGAGGCCATTCACCTCTAATATCTCTCTACAGATGCTGTCAGACATGCTCAGGTTTTCCAGGATTTTCTGTTTTTGTTTCTGATTGAGAACATCCGTAGTACTTCCATTTTTCATTCAATCCCTTCTCCAGCCTTCCAAACAGCCGGAAGGCATTGAGCATGTGGAGTGCGAGAATTCGGGCTAGACTGCTCATCCACGCAACCAACTCATGTTCTCGTGGCATTGCTTGAAATCCCACTGTGGCAGATGATTGAATTTCAATTCAATGATTTTCTTAAATTTAAGAGTCTAATGATGAACCCAGAATGATTCTTTGTTACCTCATGCCTTTTACAGAGGGAAAAGATAATCCTTACCTAGTCAGTCCCACTCGTAAACACAAGAATATCAGAATGGCACAACGTCAGTCCACACTGGTTTCCATGAAAAAGGGAAGGGACGAGGGAACTGGAAGTTGTGAGTAAAGGGGGTTAAATGAAGTGTAATAACAATTGGAATGGGAATGAGGGAACAGTCGGCCAGATGAAGAGAGCTTGTCCTGGGAGGCAGTGAAACATGGAGGCCACTAATTATGGGGATGGACACAGTGAGAGGCAACGCTTCATAATGATGTCCAGAAATTTGAATGGAGGGTCCTGCCCAACACGGCCTACCACCCAAATTGAGTAAAGCTGGAAATAGTCACTGTTACCCTGTATTTTATCATCTCGATTGGGTATTGTTCCGCTCCATTTCCCAGCATTTCAACAATTATATTTGCCTGCGTGCAAACCTTTTGCTGTTAATCGTCTCTCTGATCCCTTGTACGTAGGCCACACTGTTCCCCAGTGTTTCATTCTCATCTGATTTCACCTTCACTCCCTTTGTATTTAAGCCGCTGCCTTTTACTCTGCATTTAAGCCAGTCGGCATAATTCAGTCCTCTCTGTTAACTGTCCAGTATTTAATCCTCTTTCTATACGTTTGTAATTAGTAAATCATATAATTCTTACCTTGCTGTCAATCAATCCCCTGAAGATCATCGCACCCAATCCCATTCCCCCACCCTTTTGCTCTACGTTTCCCACTGACTAATGTACCTAATCTACACTTCTTTGAAAAGTATGGGCATGTTAGCATGGCCAATTCACCTGACCTGCACATTTTTGCATTATGCAAGGAAACCTGAGCACTTAGAGGGAGCCCACAGAGACACGGGGAGAATGTATAAACTCCACACAGACAGTCAACCAAGGCTGGGATCGAACCCGAGAGCATGGTGCTGTGAGGCAGCAGTATAAAACACTGAGCCATAATGTGTCCTACCGTATTGATCTTTACTTAATCCTGTCTTTATCTGCATTCGATCCTCTCTGTTCACCTGTACGTAACCATTTCTCTCTTACACTGTTTTCAATCCTTTTCCTGATAATCTCTATTTAATCGTGTCCTTTTTTTGCATTTAGTACTCACACACCTACCCTCCACTGAACGCGCTCGTTTTAAATCCCAACAATCACAGTATTTAGCCATCTCTATCTTCAGTGTTCTTGCCATTGCTCCATAATCAGCCCTCTCACTACTACTTTTTGTTTATTCCTCTCCACTGTCCTCTTCCCCTTGACTTAATCCTCCTCCTATACTCCTTTATTCAAACATCACATTACTATATGGTCTGTATTAAGCCCTCTCCCTTTCTCCTGTATTTAACTGCCACCCTGCTCCACTGCATTCAACATCATCCTTATTATTCTCTATATTCTCTTCTTCCTATTAAGCTGTTACACTCTCTCCCCTTCCACATAAACTGACAATCTATCAACAACTCACCCAGCAGTTACAGGTGCATAGGATATCACACTGACAAAACTGATTCCGAGAGTGAGCTGAAACTCTGACATTCCTCTCTATATTTATCAGCCAGGACTCGTCAGTGGACCAGGTTAACATTCTCAATCAGAGAACCCGCAGATTCAATGATATCCACCTCATTACAAATCCTACAGCTTTCTCTATATTCGCCCTATCTCTGTGCTGCTGCAATAAGCACACTTCCTCTTAAACTCCACGTACTTCTATTCAATGACGTCCCATTAATTCCTTTCCCTTCTCTGTCTTCAACTCTCTCCCAATTGCCCTCTTTTCAATCTTCTCCCTATTAGTTTTGTTAAGAGAGTTGAAGGCATGTACGGTACCTTTAAGAGAGAGAGAAGCCTGTTTTAGCAGTGTGAGTTTGCAGACACCTGTCATGTGAATAACTAGCAGTCTCAAAGTGTAGCGGAAAACTGAAAATATGAAACATTTGGTACGATGTTCACACCAGTTCAAATTTAAGCCATCAGTTTTCATGATGCCCCAGAATTCTAAACCCCATTCGAATTTGAATTTTACTGTTTTGACAACATTGAACCAATGAGAAGATCCAAGGTTTAGTGAATAAAGAAGCGCGCATTTTGGACAGTTAGCAAGAGAGAACGACCAACTGCCATCATCAGAATATCTGCTAGCAAAACACTTGCTACCAATGGTACTTTTTCATAAGAAGCATCTTTAGAATAAAAGACCGTAGATGACCCAAGGAGCTGTTCAGATGAAAGAAGACAGACACTGACGCCAACAGCTGCTTTCTTGTTTTGCAAATGAAGTTGATGCAGCTTAAAATAGGGGCTTTTATTGGATCAAAATATTGTCATAGAGTTGAATGTAGATTACAGATCTTTAAGAGGAAGGACGTTCAGACTTGTATGCATTTGTTGTTTAATATTCACTTTTAGAGTTTAAGAATAAAATTGATACTTTTCTTTAAGTAGTGGAATTTGGAGAGTTCTCTGTCACTCATACGTTAACAGATTTGAGTTGAGGTGTGCTTTTCTCTGTGTTTGTTTTATTAGCAGAAGGATTCACTGCCATATCATAACACTTCCCATTCCACCATCTCTATTCCTTCATATTGAGCTCTCTTCGCCTTATTCCCTACTTAATCCTAAACCTGCTCCTTGATATTAAATCCTCTCTCCTTCCATGTAGTTAATCATTTCTTCGATCAATTATATTCAATCTTCTTCCAATAAAACTGCATTTTCACCTTTCCTTATTACGTTCCTTTAAATCCCATCCCGTTATGCAGTATTTAATCCTCTTCCTTTGCCTGTCTGTGTAACCCTCTCATTGTTACCGTCTATTCAACACTAGCACAATTATTTTGAATTGAATTCTTTCCCTATTAAAATAATGTGTCCCCTCTGTAACTCTCTGTATCGCCCATGATCCTGTTCCCTATTCCAGAATATGCATCCACTCTACTAAAAACAGAGAACAGTACATCCTGCCGGATCATCCTCCACGACCGCTAACACGTGACCTCTGCTGCCCTGTGTTGCCGCCCCTCTGGCCAGCGCTTGAATTGCAAATTTATTCCAAATCTCGACAGGGGCACAGCAGCAGAACCCCATGTCAGACACAGGACTGTTCATCAGTAGGAAGCAGTCATAACTTCAACGTACACTCATATTTACATATAAATAGCAACAGCTCCAATACATAACAATATTTATGTACAAACGGGAACAGTTCCAATATAAAGTAATCCCAATACATAAACTGCAACATTTTCAATTTACAGCATTTATATATGAACTCAACCAGCTCCAGTACACTTCAACATTTACATAGAGACAAGAACGGTTCTAATATACCATATTTAAATATGAACATGGTCAGTTCTAAGACACAATTTCAAGACACGAAATATGAACAGTTTCATTACATCTCCACTATGCGGAAAGATTGACGTATAAACGTAAATACTTCAAAAATGGAAAAATTGTTCCACATAAACATGTGCATCTGCAAATCACAACAGGTTCATATGCAATAGAGCACAGTTCTGAGATACAGCAATACTTATATGCAAGCATGAACAGCTCGGAAACTGAACAGGAATGGAATAAAAACATGAACACTTTCCAGACTCAACAATAGTTATACTTACAAATGAACAGTACTAATGCTCAACTATATTTATATAGAAGCTGGAACATCTCCGATGCAAAAGAATATTTCGATATAAACACACACAGTTACAATGCACAATAATCTTTACACGGAAACATGGTTTGCTTCTATACATGGTAATATTCGTACAGACACACAGCTCCAATATATACTAATACACGAACTTTAATATTGTGCATATGAATGACATGGATGAAGTAAGCCAGTGTGATGTTGCCAATTTTGCAGATAACACAAACATAGTTGAGAAGGTTGCATCGGGTTCAAAGAGAGTGTCAACGGTCCTGAAGCTGTGACTCTGATTTCATTGCATGAATGTTGCCAGATCTATTGGACTTTTCCAGAAATTACTGTTTTTTTTCAGTTTATCAATATATCGTAATTTCAAAGATGGACAAAGAACTGAATTCCAGAGGTGAGGTGAGAGGGACATCCGTGTGTCCCTCACAAAATGACAATCAACGGCACAGTCCCAACGAGCTGATGTCATGTCTGGCACATCGGAAGATGGTTGTGGTTCTTGGCGGTCAGTCATCTCAGCTCCAGGACAGCTGTGCAGGAGTACGACAGGATTCGACACAACCAACTTCAGCTGCTTCATCAATAACTGTCTGTTCATAACGAATTTAAATATTATTGCTCCAAGTGCAGATCAGAGGCTCAGAATACTACGGCGAGTAACTCACCTGCTGACTCTCCAAAGCCAAGGTAAAATTAAGAAGTGTATTGGAATACTGTCCACGTGCCTGGATGGATATAGCTTCATCGACACCATCCTGGAAAAAGCAGCCTGCTTGCTTGGCATCGCATCCACAAGCATCCACTTGCTCCACCATTGACAGTAGCAACTACCAGATGCACGGCAGAAAACCATCAAGGTTTCTGGGTAGTAGCAATGCTAAGCGAATCAGCTCTGTTGGAGACAATGTGAGCTGAATATTTGCTTTCCCAATAATAAGAGGAGACTGATATCCTTTTTGGAGAGAACCATTTTTGGACCTTTACTTACAAGGGATTATCTCCACTCTTACGTAGTTGACCTGTTCCCCATATGAAACTCTGTCAAACTTCCCATCCCTCGTCAGAATTTTGATGATTGATGTGTTTCTGTGAGGGTATAAATTCCTATCATGTTTTGACCAGAACTGAATACAATACTTCTGCAGGATTCTCACCAAATTCATGTAAATCCCCACAAAACCTCCCTGTTCCTTTCATCTGCACCACGACGGTTCAAGGTATGTTTTGTCACATGTGCCTTCTTAATAATCTACTAACGTGTCATGCCACCTTCAAATATCTGTGGGTAAACATCCCAGGATCCCACTGTTTCTATGAGCTTCCTGGTGCCTTGCTTCTCATTGTATGTTCCCTTGTCCTGTTTAGCTAGTTCGACAATAGGTCTTAAAACAAGCGTGACAGGTTTCAAAACACCCACTTTCACACAACATACACATAGACACAGAGACATACCCACACGTACACGTACAGTCAAATTAAGAGAGAGGAACTTTCTGATAAACAGAAACAGAAACAGATCGGATCGCCCATCACAAAACATCAACACACACAGAAACAGAATCAAATTGATATATGGGAAGCCAACTGCAAACCAACTTAGAAACACACCCTCATTCTCGCACACACACAGAGGAATACAATCAGACTGCAGTATGTGACCAAACTACACAGTGATACATGAACAGACACACACTTCACATACACACACAAACACCGAAATACAGTCATGCTGAAATGTATGACTAGACCAAAACACAGAAACAGAACACAGATAAACAAGTAAAAACATCATCGTGCCATAAAGAAACACATTTGCACACAGACAAGAATTACACCTGCATCCCCACACACATAACGAAGTGAAATCATATTGATAGACATTGCACATCAACATGCAAAGAATTGCAGAAACATTCGTATACACACATGAGCACACGAAAATACAGTCACACAACCACACATACAATAAGGTACAGACAGAGAGTGACACTCAGAAACAAACGTAGAGAAACACGCACAGAGAGGTACAGAGAGTTCCTGCAGGGGGCACAAAGATCTTGACACAAGGGTAGGTAGCCAAACACAGTCTGAACAACACACTTAGAAGATCAAACAAGAGGAGAGCCAGGCAGAGGCACAACACATACTCCCACAATAATGCACCGACAATCAGACACACACCCATGTAGAGTCACAGAACTATTTTGACATATGAGAGTTAACACATACACACACACACACAGACACACACACAGCTGATACACAGACACAATCACAACAGATGAAGATATCAAAACACACACATTCACACTGGCACAGTAACAAAGAGCCACACAAATATACTCACCTTCACAGAAGCTTTCTAGCTACAAAAAGACACGACTCTCTCTCCCCCGTAGCCCTACACACGTAGGAAAAGAAAAACATTTCGACTAGGAAAACACATCTATCTTGGGATAGGCTAAGCAGAGACATGCCAGAGAATTCCTAGAGGACTGGCACTCCAACCACAACGCCATAAACAAACACATGGATCGCGAAACCATCTCTCAACCTCTCAGAAAACGAACAGGAAATGACATCACCACAAACACAGGAACCACATCCATGAAAAACCTATAAATAGAAAGCAGGAGACAACAGCTTCCCCTCACTTGGAAGTCGCCACTGATGATGTTTCTTAGCCAGGTAACGAAACGTCTGGATATCAAACCTACAGCTCAGCGATAAGACCTACACCCTAAACCTCAACCCAAGCTACAAACCTTCACAAACCTTGTAGAAAGGCTCTCACACACCAAATGAGAATCACGCAAACACAAACTCCATGATAGTGACAAGGAGAGAGAAGGAGACAATCAAAGTGCGGGAGATGAAGGGGCAGTTCATTGACAGAAATGTCATTAATATTACGTTAATTAATTGCTGATTGTGTTTGTGGATTTTGTATTTTGTAAGAATCACCTCATCGGGTATAATCAGCGAATGAAGAGATGTGGAAGTGTTTTCAGCCAATTCATGTGAGCATGTGTTTAACTGAAACAACATGTGCCTGATGTAGAGACAGTTAGGGTGACAGATACTGGAGACCAGTTCGAAAGTGTGGTGTTGGAAAACGCAGCAGGTCAGGCCGCATCCGAAGAGCAGGAGAGTCGACGTTTCAGGCAGAAGCCCTTCTTCAGAAAGGGGCCTGATGTGGTCAATTTGAGAAAAACAAACAGAGGGTGAGGCACAGACAGAGAGAAACAGCATGAGATAGAGACAAAAACAGACAGAGGGACAGAGATCGAGGGAGACAGAGACAGAGAGAGAGAAACAGCAAGAAACTTAGAAATTTAGGGTCAGAGGTACAGACATTGCGAAAGACAGTTTGAGAGAGAGAGCAACACAGAAACAGAGGCAATGACGTGGAGAAAGAGGTAGAGCGAGAGAAGGCAATATCTTTGTGATGTAAGTATACAGGATGTGGACTCAAGAAACACGGTGAAAAGTTTAAAACATTGTGCATGAAATAGTAAGCAAATCAGATGAAGGGATCACCAGCACTCGGAGACATTTTTAAAATTTTAACAAAGTGTGTATCAAGAGTTGGACAAAGAGAATGTGGCAATCATTAGGTTGTTTCTGTTTCTGTTCCTCGCCCTCCTCTGATATTCCTGATGAACAGCTTTTGCCCGAAACGTCTATATTCCTGCCGCTCGGATGTTGCTTGACTTGCTGTGCTTTTCCACCACCACGCTATTCTTGCTCTAAAAAAGACTCTGCTCCAGGCTTACTTCGTGCCTTTGTGTTGTATTTTTAAATTTTAATCGAGAGACATATCTCAATAATAAGACAATCAATGACAGTCCAGCCACTCACTACTATAGATTTACAAAAGAAAATCTGTAAGGTGAGACTTAAAAACCATGCGCTGATCCTGTGCTGTGAGCTTTTCCTCCTTCAAGGTCAGCTATGAAGTTTGCTGTTGGTTAAGTTGTCTCAAGTACACTCCGATGCTCAGAAATACATGAGCTCAAAATGCAAAGGCAGCAGCTGTGCAGATTCATTGCTGTTGCAGACAGCAGTGGATATTTCTTTCTCTCTCTGTCTCTGACCATGTGGTCTCGACCTATGAGTCTCTTCCTCCTTTTTAAAGAGCTGCGGTTCCGATGTTTCACCTGCAACAATCCGCAAAAAAGCAACAGCTTGTAAGATAATAATTACTGCCCGTGGAATTCAAGAAAATCAGCTCCAACATCTAAAATCGCTCAGAAAATGAGCACCTGTCTGAGCCACATTTATTTTCCGTCCTTCATCTCGAATTATCCAAAATCATCTGGTCACAATATTAAAGAAATGTCAGTTGCATTTGAGAAGATGTAATTATTCGATGGAGAATGCTAGTTCTGAGAAAGTATTGTTTCATCAATGACGTTGCAAGCTGTTATCTAAGCTCTCTCTGTGATGATAAACTGAGGAACTCTTAACACAATGAGCCTCTCATAGCTTGGTTTGGAAAGTCTGGAATTCTTTGTCATTAGAGCAAAAGTTCTAAGTTTACTTGTACATCGAGTCAGCAAAGAGTGTAAAATGCAAATAGGGAACTGAGACGTTTTTTCAGCATTCTCCAAATTGTCTGACTCGTAGTTTTGGAATGTGCTTGTTGATATTTCATAAATAACCTACATAATTCAAAAATAAAAAGGTCAACGCTGCAATTATTGAACACGGATGCTGCAATCCATGTACAATCAACTATAACATAGTAAATGTCGGATCTCTCTGACTCTCTGTTGTGTTCTGATTATGTCAGGGGCAACTTATATTTAAACTGTTCAACTGTTCAACACACAGCAATTCATACATAGTACAAGCTTTCGCAATCCTTCTTTAAAACAAAAACACTTCACATTATGATGAGAATAATGAAACAAGGAAAGCAATATCAAACTAATGATCCATTTCATTAATTCTTCTGCTCCAATCTTCTTTAAAATTATTCCTCCCTATGAAACATCACTTTGTGCATTGTAGAAATTGCGAATCGACAATCATTCCTTCAGCGAACGACTGGAAGGTAGCCACAGCCCTCCAGAACTCACTTTAACACTCTGCACTATTCCACTGATACTTTAGAATTGGCGGAAATGTACAGCACAGGTGGCCATTCAGCCCACTGAGTGAATTCACTTTGTCACTCCTCAGTTTTTCTGCAATGCCATAGTATTGCGGGGACGTTAGGGAACAAAAAGCGATGTGTCATGTCTGCATCAATTGAATAAACAAGATCCTGTTCTGCTCCGAATTTCCAGCACCTGGGCCACAGGTTTGCAGATTACTTCATTTCAGGTACAGATGCAGATTTCCTTTCCATGTGTTGTACGTTGCCACTTCAAACACTCATCAAATGGGATGTGAATTGCAGGCACACCATGAGTGAAAGGGATCGTCCTTATGCCCGCTGTAAACATTCCATCAAATTTTTTCACACTGTGTGTCCTGGTAAATTTGTCCTGAGTTTGGGGTGACAAGCCTCCATCCAAGATCGGGAATAGTTTGGACACCTCAATCACATCATCTCCCATTCTGATCCGTTCGAGAGAAAATAACATCATCCATGTTCCCTCAATGTTGAAGAAATTTCCACGCTATTCCTTTCAACCTGTTTTATTGTCTCCTCAGATGTCACAACGAGGTGATGACCAGTACGATGCACATAATCCGCAGTTGTGAGCCACCCAGTGTCTAATGTCGTTCCAGTGTGACAAGCCTGGCAGGGGATGAGGGAATTTGTTCTGAACTGGGACTGGTGCAGGTAGAGAGATCAGTAACCCTGGAAGGGGCAGTATAGTATTACATCTCAGAATGGATGTCTGATGAGGATCTGATGAGCATAACGGAGGTGGTTGGGTATATTTCGGGTATAGCCTGATTGAAGTGTGGTGTTAGATTATCAATTACCCAGCAGTTAGATTATGCGTTTCATCAGCACACGTCTGTTCTGATACCAACTGATGTAATTCCAGAACAAGCCAAACCCCAGATAGGATTCCAGTTTGATTGATCTCAACCTTATTTCTTTTGATTTTAAAAAAGTGTTCTCTTGCTGAACATTAAACACACAAATCTGCAAATACTGCTTCCACAACAAAACAGAAGGTTATAACAAATCAAATGATGACAAAATAGGACAAGTCAAATTCCGAATTTATTTCACAGATTCAAAGGTAATTAACACGGAGTAAATGTATAATCTCATCCATCTCAAAACAATACATAAACAAAATGAAAGAAAACGATCTTTAGGTATTACACCACGCCTGGTGCCATTCCAAAGCTAAATCACCCTCTGTGTAATATTCACACCAGATTCCCTGTACATACATTTCGATAAAGCCTTGTGACTGCCACTTTTAAATTGGAACTGCAGTCAACATCTTCCACGAACTACCTCACAGCTTTGTGTCAATGTACTCGGCTAAAAGTAACCTCTTCAGAGGCATTTCTAAATTATCTAAACACTTTCGTCTGGGATCAACACGAAATTTTCACAGTAATGTAATATATTTAATGAAGTTTCTGTTTCCCTTCTCATCAGCACAGATCTATGCATTCAATCAGTACCAGGTCTTACAAGGACGAAACGAAGTGACAAAAATTGCAAAAGTTAAACTAAAAGTTTGCCAGTTAAGGGATTATTCCCTCTTTCAGATAGTAGAACACTCCAACAATTCTTTGAGGCTCCGTTAATACTATGTGGGTTTGCAAACGATTAAAAATAAGCAGAAGTTCATTATTGCACAAAACCATTCAGCCAACAACCAGACTTCCAAAGCAGTTTTTAAAACAATTTACTGTGATTACAGAAATACAGAAATATTCACGATTAACTTCAGAAGCACAGCGAACCCTGCAACTTATGCACTCAAAATTCCCGCCTCAGGCGACTGACTGTGTGGAGTTTGCACGTTCTCCCCGTGTCTGCGTGGGTTTCCTCCGGGTGCTCCGGTTTCCTCCCACAGTGCAAAGATGTGCAGGTCAGGGGAATTGGCCATGCTAAGTTGCCCGTAGTGTTAGGTAAGGGGTCGATTTCGATGCAGGGGAATGGGTGGTACGCTTCGGCGGGGCGGTGTGGACTTGTTGGGCCGAAGGGCCTGTTTCCACACTGTAAGTAATCTAATCTAATCTAATCTAATCTAATCTAAAAATTCATAACAAATCTCTCTCAACATGCTATTGCACTCTCTACATAAAAATGCGATCTTTTGTATTTAACCAAGGTGATCACCATAAATACACGTGTATAGTTCGAATTGTTAATACTATTTTAAAAGATCAATTTGGTGGTTCAACTAATACACGAGCACAAACGTTGAGGGACTGAAGAGCATGCTGCAGTTAGAAATATCCCACTATTAGCAAAAGTCAATTTAATTGCACAATTAATCCAAGCAAGAAAATGCCATCAAGTATGGGAATGGCAATGACTGATAAAAGCAAGAGACACGTACGAACGTTTAACGTGGCAAAGGTTCATTGAAATTCTGCAAATCACACTATTCAATATCTTCATGACATAATTCAATGCAGCAATTAACTTGAAACATTTATTAAATTCAGAATGTATGTGTCTCGATCTTTCTCGCCAAATTAATCTGTTTCCCTCCCATTTACTCTTGTATGCTATGAAACTCAGCAACATTAACCCATTTGTCAAAAAATTAAAGATATGTCAGTAGGTAGCTAATATATCTCACTTTTATTCAGATATCATGGCAAAAATTGAAATGAAGAACTTTTTTTAACGAGATTAACTTTTGGGTGTGTAATGAACAAAGTATGACAAGTCCCGATAGACTTAGTGCTGGTCTGAATGAATGAATGAATCAAAACATGCTGTAGTAAAACAACTGCGGTAATTACAATTATCAATGAATAAATGCATGTATGCATAAAGCTGCAGTGTAGCAAACAAGGAGAGATGAGTAGAGTAACAGGTATAAATGAACGAATGCGATTTTGTTTCAGCAGGTAAATTGATAAAATGCAGTTTCCTTTGTAAGGGATTTGTAATATGATATCGTTGAGTCTACTTATACATGAGATGTATGGAAATACACGATGTTTTTCACCAAAAATGAGAGGTCGACCTGCACATTAGATTAACGTAATCATGGCATAAACACAAATATATTCCTTAATTCAGAAGAGAATGAAACACTGGGGAACAGTGTGGCCTACATACAAGAGATCAGAGATACGATAAATAGCAATAGGATTGTATACAGCTGCGTTTAAACTCAATAGAGCGGGGGGAGGGGACAAACTGGAAGTTTAAGAAGGGAAAGTTAGAACAAGGGAAGTTAGGAAAGACAACGGGATCAATGAAGCAGGAAACTCAAAAAGAGATCATGCCGTAAGTTTGAGTGAAATAGGGGTTGATAGGAAGGGAGAGGGCAGTAACAAATTAAAAATACTACACATGAATGTACGAAGTATTAGAAATATGATGGATGATCTTGAGGCTCTTTTGGAAATTGGCAGCTACGATATTGTGGGGATAACTGAGACGTGGCTTCAAGTGACAGCGCTTGGGAAATGAATATTCAAGGCTATACGTGCTATCGTAAGGACAGACTGATGGGAAGAAGGGGTGGGATGGCCCTGTTGGGATGATATTCAGTCCCTTGCGCGGGGGGACCTAGAATCAGGGATGTAGAGTCAGGATTGAAAGAGCAGAGGAATTCTAAGGGTAGAAAGACTCTCTTGAGATTTATCTCCAGGCCCCAAACAGTAGTGTGGATGTAGGGTGTAAGTTGTATAAGGAGCTGAAATTGGCCTGTCGCAAAGATGTCACTACAGTTGTTATGGAGGATTTCAACATGCAGGTAGACTGGGAGAATCGGTATGGTATTGGACCTCAAGAAAGAGACTTTGTGGAGTCCCTCAGAGATAGATTCTTCGAATAGCTGGTTCTGGAGCCCGCCAGGGAGAAGGCAATTCTGGATCTGGTATTGTGCAACGAACCAGAATTGATCAGGGACCTCGAAGTGAAGGAGCCATTAGGAGGTAGTGACCATAATATAATAAGCTTCAATCTGCAATTTGAAAGGGAGAGCTATGAGGGAGCAGCTGGCCAAAGTTCAATGGTGCAATACCTTAGAAGGGTTGACAGTGGAGGAACAATGGCAGATATGTCTGAGTATAATGCAGAGTATGCAGGATCAGGTCATTACAAAATAGAAGAAAGATCCTATGAGGAGGCAGGGGTGGCCGTGGCTGACGAGGGAAGTTAAGAAATATATAAAGTCAAAAGAGAAAAAATATAACATCGCAAAGTTGATTGCGAAAACTGAGGACTGGGAAGCTTTTAAAGAACAACAGAGGATTACTAAGAAGGAAATCCGCAGAGAAAAAAATGAGGTATGAAGGTAAAGTGGCCAAAAATATAAAGGAGGATAGTAAAAGCTTTTTTAGGTATGTGAAAGGGGAACAAATGGTTATGACTAAAATTGGGCCCTTGAAGACAGAAACGGGGAATATATTACAGTGAACAAAGAAATGGCAGAAGTGTTGAATTGGTACTTCAGATCTGTGTTCACTGGGGAAGGCACAAGCAATCTCCGAGAGGGAACAGTGGCTGAAGGACCTGAACTGAAGCGATTTTATATTTGCCAGGAATTGGTGATGGAGAGACTGTTAGGTCTAAAGGTTGATAAGTCCCGAGGGCCTGATGGTCTACATCCCAGGATACTGAAGGAGGTGGCTCTCGAAATCATGGATGCGTTGGTAATAATTTTCCAGAGTTTGATAGATTCAGGATCAGTTCCTGTGGATTGGAGGGTGGCTAATGTTGCACCACGTTTTAAGAAAGGAGCGAGAGAGAAAACAGGAAATTATAGAACAGTTAGTCTGAACTCAGTGATGGGAAAGATGCTGGAGTCAATTATAAAGGATGAAACCTCGACACATCTGTATAGTAGTAACTGGATAGGACAGAGTCAGCATGGATTTATGAAACAGAAATCATGCTTGAATAATCTTCTGGAAATATTTGAGCATGATAAAGTACCACGTAGGAGGTTAGTGAGCAAAATTAGGGCACATGGTATTGGGGGCAAAGTACTAATTGGATTGAAAATTGGTTGGCTGACAGGCAACAGAGAGTAGCGATAAATGGCTCCATTTAGGAATGGCAGGCGGTGACCAGTGGAGAACCGCAGGGATCAGTATTGGGACCACAGCTTTTTACAATATATATCGATGATGTAGAAGACGATATTAGTAGTAAAATTAGCAAATTTGCTGATGATACTAAGCTGGGTGGCAGGGTGAAACATAAGGAGGAAGTGAGGAGATGACAGGGTGTCCTGGACAGGTTAGGGGAGTGGACAGATGCATGGCAGATGCAGTTTAATGTGGATAAATGTATGGTTATCCACTTTGGTCACAAGAACAGGAAGGCAGATTACTACTTGAATGGAGTCAAGTGAGGTAAAGGGGCAGTACAAAGAGAGCTGGGTGTTCTTGTACACCTGTCAATGAAGGCAAGCATGCAGGTACAGCAGGTAGTGAAGAAAGCATGCTTGCTTTCATGACAAGAGGTATTGAGTACAGAAGTAAAGAGGTTCATCTGCAGCTGTACAGGGCCCTGGGGTGAGACCGCACCTCGAATATTGTGTGCAGTTCTGGTCTCCAAATATGATGAAAGAAATTCTGGCAATTTAGGGAGTGCAGCTTAGGTTCATAAGGTCAATTCCTGGAAAGGCAGAACTATCTTATGTTGAAAGATTGGAGCGACTGGGCTTGTTTACCCTTGGGTTTAGAAGACGGAGAGGAGATCTGATTGAGACATAAGATTATTAAACGATTGGACACTCTGGAGGCAGAAAACATGCTTACGCTGATGTGTGAGTGCCGAACCAGAGAACACAGCTTAAAAATAAGGGGTAGGCCATTTATGACAGAGATGAAGAGAAACGTCTTCACCCAGAGAGTGCTGGGTGTGTGGAATGCTCTGCTCCAAAAAGCAGTGGTGGCCCAATCTCTGGATTCGTTTAAGAAAGTGTTGGACAGCGCACTCAATGATAGTGGAATCAAGGATTTTGGAGATAAGGCAGGAATAGGATACTGATTGAGGATCATCAGCCATGACCTCAATGTATTGTGGTGCAGGCTCGAAGGGCAGAATGGCCTACTTTTGCACCTATTGTCTATTGTCTACAGGCAAATATAAACGCGTAACTGCAGCGAAATGGAGCGGAACCAATAGACTATCGAGATGATTAAATACAGGGTAATTGTTACTATTTCCAGCTTTAATCAATTTGGGTCAGAGGTGGTATTGGGCAGTACCCTCCTTTCAAATTTCCTGACATCAACATTGTACCTTGGCTCTCACGGTGTCCATTCCCATAATTAGTTGCATCCAAATTACACTGCCTCCCAGGACAAGCTCTCTCCTTCTCACCGACTGCTCCCTCATTCGCATTCCAATTGTCATTACACCTCATTCAAACTTCCTCACAGAAAGCATAGAAAGCAGGTGACAACAGGTTTGCTTCACTTGGAGGTCGCCACTGATGATGTTACCTAGGCAGGTAATTAAATGCCTGGATATTAAACATAAGCCCAGCGAGCAATCCTCCACCCTACAACCCCATCTCGTCACATCTTCCCGTTCCCTCCTACCTTCGCTTTTTCACGGAGGCCAATGTGGACTGACGTTTTGCCATTCTGATATTCTTGTGCTCACGAATGGGACTGAATGGCCTTCTGTTATTCCACTTTACCATCTCAGAATGAGCTAAATTGCCTCCTCCACTTCCTCCGTATCATTCTCAAGAAGGCTTCTGTTATTCAGTCTGGGATGAGGGCGTTGCTGGACAGCGCCAATATTTATTTCCCATCCTTAATTGCCTGGAGGGGTGTTAAGTGTCAACCATATTGTTGTTGGTGTGTGGTCACGTGTCGTCGTGACCAGGTAAGGATAGTCATTTCCCTCTGTAAAAGGCATGAGCAAACAGAGAAACATTCTGGGTTCATCATTAGACTCTTAAATTCCAGAAAATCATTGAATTGAAATTCCATCATCTGCCACAGTGGGATTTCAAGCAATGCCCCTAGAACATTACTTGGATGCGTGGATGAGCAGTCCAGTCATAATTCCCGTCCTGCTGCGGCCTCCTGCTGTAAAGAAGGCTGGAGAAGGGACTGAATAAGAAATGGAAGTACTGCGGATGTTCTCAATCAGAATCAATAACAGAAATTCCTGGAACACCTGAACATGTCTGACAGCATCTGCAGAGAGAAATTAGAAGTGAATGGCATCCTGTTACAGAAATAAAAGTTTGGAGAAAGAGCTGAGTAGCATTCTACTTTTTCTGTGCTGCTGGGTGCGTCTATGCCAACTGCAAAGCTCAGTCCACTGAATTCAAAAGAATTTCCGTGAAATTTTCAAGTCTCTGAATTTCTGTTCTCCCGTTGAGCAATATTTTAAACGAAGGCTGTTCGCAGAATTCCAAATAGTGCAGCTATTCACTATCCATGAGTGGGATATTTCTTAATGCATTTTATCCCTCTTTCCAGTGAAACGGGCAGGCAAATAGCAGAGCTTGTGGACAGTGAGAAAGCGAGATAATATAAATTAACTGGCCTAATTCTGGAGGAGGCATAATATTATCAAAACATGGAGGTGTACACTTATCTTTGAGAAAGTGATTGCGCAGGATGGGCAGATTTGTAAAAAGAAAACGTACAAATTGGAATTACAATGTAAAGAGAAGTGAAATGTAATAAAACCTGTATAATTGACCGTTTCAGCCACAGTTGGGGGAAACAGACTGGATTTAAACTCTTGAAAGTCAAATGCCTTGCATTGGGTTTAAATTGCGCTCTGTCCACTCCTGAACACGACACTTTAGGAAGGATGTCAATGCCTTGGATAGGCTATAGGAGGAGATTAAACATCATAGGAATATAGAAACAGGCCATTCACCCCCAGTGAGAGCTCGTTCTGGCAGTCAAAGGCTGATATGTAGCCTAACTCCATATGCATGCATGTGTACCTTATCCCTTAACACCTACGTTTAACAAAAGAAAATCTGTCTCAGAATGAAAATTAACAAATAATGCAGCATCCAGTCCTCTTTGTGGAAGAGAGTGCTTAACATCCCCCACCCTTTCTGTGTGGAAGTACTTCCTAACATCGCTCCTGAACACAATGACCCTACTTCGCATACTATGTCCCTTTGTGCTCGAATCCCGAAACAATGAAAATATTTTATCTTTTTACACCCTGAGTCCTTAGTTGTAGAGTAACAAGGCATACATTGTTCAGTTTCATCTTGCAGCTCAACCGCTAAACTCCAGTTATCATTCTTACAAATCTACACTGTACTTACTCCAAGGCTAATGTGTCCTTCTTAAGGTGCGGTGCTTGGATCGACTCACAGTTCTCCAAGTGAGAACTAACCAGGGTTTTGTATAATTACAGCATAACTACTGCGGCCTTATGTTGGATGAGAGCAACCCAGGCTCGGACTGCATTTTTTCCCCATCCCAAACCGCAGTCAAGAGTCAACCACATTTCTTCAGTTTCGAGTCATATATCAACCTGACCAGATGAGGACATCAATTTTTTTCCCCGAAAGGATATGAGTGAAAGTTCACTTGTTGATTTAATTTTCCTCAAAAACACTGAGGCAAAATGATTAATGGGTTTGTTGGACATTTCTCTATACCCATTGACAATATCCATCGTAAGTTTCATTTTTGGATTGTTACAACGTGGGGTAAACCCCTCTGCTAATTTCAAGCAAACACAAAGAGGAGCTCACGTCGCATCATAATCTGTTAAATTTCGAGATGCAAGTAACTCTCCCAGATTTCAGTATTTAAAGGAAAAACTAAACAATTCTATCCTTTAAGGCCACCAGAGAACATTCAAGCCTGTATTTACAACTCCTTATTTGAAAACTATATTTTACCTTACACTCCATAAAACTGGTCCCATATTTACGGCAAATCACTTTCAAATGCAGTTGGCATCTTCGGATGTCAAACTTTCTTTGTAGATTTCTGTAGGTCGGCTTCGGTGTTCTATTGCACAAGTTCCGAATGGACAGGTTTCTTCCAGAGTATAATTCGGACAGCAGTCTGTTGGTTTTTAGGGCTGGTCTTTTCTGTTCTTCCCTAACTGTTCAAAACGTCCGGTTTTATACCCCTCACCATCAGATCATTTCATTGGTTTGATGTCATCAAAACATTAAATTCAAATTTGATTGAATTTGGTATCTTGGGGCTTAATTTAAACTGAGTGGCCAAATTCGAATTTGTTGTGTACCATGGCAATCCAATTGCACTATTGGTTTCACACTCAAATGTTATGTTTTGAATTATTTCAGCACACTCGGTGCCTCTCTAAGTACATGTCAGCTTCCAGTCTCTCTTAAACGTACAGTCTCTCTTAAAGGTACAGTACACACCGATAACCTCATTACTGTATGGACTGATTGACTTGTTTCGTTAGTGGAACTCGTTTAACACTAATAATGAGATGTGGTTTATTATCTTTGAAAAGCAAGATAACAATGTACAATCTTTTTTTCAAAATCAGACTTTTATTCCACGATCCCCAGTAATCTTTCAGTCTGAGATGTCTCTGCCCACACACGAGTTTAAAATTCCCAAATACAGCTCTTCGAACCGGAGTTGGAGCTATTCTCTCTACTCCCAAGATACCTGCTTCTTTGTCCTCATATCTTCTGGAATGTGTGTTGGATCTCTCTGACATAAGTGGCTTCTTTTAGCGTTAATGTGGAGGTGCCGGTGTTGAACTGAGGTGGGCAAGGTCTGAAGTCACACGACACCAGATCACCGTCCAACAGGTGTAACTGAAATCAGAAGCTTTTGTGTGACTTCTGACCTACTTTTAGCGAGTTATCAAGGTCATTTCCGATGGCAGTAGCTTAGCTGTAGTTTGTTGTAACAATATCAGTGGCATAAATTAAATTTAGTTTCTATCCAGGAAGGATATTACAAAACAGCACAGGATATTTAAAACCTTGTGGCAATGTCATGTGAAGAACCCATTCAATGTTCAGTCAAGGTAAAGGCTTCCATATCTGTAATCTGGCTTGATTGAATTTGACAGTGAATGCTGCAAGCTTCCTGGTTTTCTATCTCAGTTCAATTGTCCCATTAACACTGATTCAATGCAATCAATCAAGATAATGGCATTGAGTACCTGGTCCTACCACACCAGCGCCATTACCTACACCAGGATTCCTATTCCAGGTTCACAATGCTGTTGCTGCAGTCACCATTGATGCCACCTTCCTCCCCCGTCAACACCAGAAGGAATAGAAGACCAAGATGAAGATGAGACAGCAAAGATGAAAGAAGGATGCGACCGGCCTGTTGATCGGAACCAAATGAGCCCAGGACCCAGTCAATGCCGCAATCTTAAAACAAAAAAAAATCATGCGCAATTGTACGAGGGATGTTCACCAGGGCTCAAGTGATGCAGCTGTGAAGTGAGACTGGAGAGGCTGGGAGTGATTTCGGGAAAATTCACTGATATCAAGCCGGTGTTCTTCTCTGACCACTGACTCTTGCTGGTCAGTAGGGAAATTTAATATGAAACTGCTGATCCCATTAAACATGGAATATCTCAAAAGAGGCTCCACAGGTTGGAGAAACGTGAAACCCCACTTTGAGTTTACGTCAGACTTTTTGTAAACAGTCAAAGGGAACATAAAGATGATCTTTATTCTCAAAGGCTTTCTGAAGGTGACAGAGAAAAGGGGGAGAACTGTTAAAACTCCAGAAAATTGTGCAGAATTACACCTGCTGCAGATGATGTGGTTTGATGTCATGGAGGATCGAAAAAAATGTGAACATCCACTAAGCCTCGCTCTTTACCTTAGAAGCCTCCAAGGTAATATCCTTGTCCAGGGTCCACAACGTGGAGGAGGATGAGATGTGCTCATGCTTGTTCTTTGAAAAGTTGCACAGGGACTGCTTTGTTCTCAGAGCCTGCAAGCCTGACATCCTGAGGGTCAGCGGATCCTGTCATGACGGACTGTGTGACAGGAAGTTCACAGACAGCGCAGCCTCGTGGTCATTCCTCCCTATCTGGTAGGTCTTAGGCGACAGCAACTGGGACAGGCTGCATCAGCCGCTAACTCTGGGTGTGCTGACCAGGTCTCTCGTGTCCTCAGGAAAGAGAAATATACCAGGTAGGTAGTATAAGTCCATGAGTAAACGTATCATGCCCTCCTCTGCAATCAGTAGAGGGAGAGGGGCGACTGACGACCAATTTACTTATATGAATATAAATTAAAATGTCCTGAATAAGGTCATCACCATCTGGGTCAGTTCTGCTTTGGATCAGTGATTCACCCCGAGCAAATCTGATCTGAACAGACAGCCTCACAATTCTCAGGGATAGGATCACCTCCGTGCAGGACAGGGGAGTTGGAAACATAGAACATAGAACAATACAGCACAGAATAGGCCCTTCGGCCCACGATGTTGTACGGAACTTCTAACCTAGATTAAGCACCCATCCATGTACCTATCCAAATGCCGCTTAAAGGTCGCCAATGATTCTGACTCTACCACTCCCACGGGCAGCGCATTCCATGCCCCCACCACTCTCTGGGTAAAGAACCCACCCCTAACATCTCCCCTGTACCTTCCACCCTTCACCTTAAATTTATGTCCCCTTGTAACACTGTTGTACCCGGGGAAAAAGTTTCTGACTGTCTACTCTATCTATTCCTCTGATCATCTTATAAACCTCTATCAAGTCACCCCTCATCCTTCGCCGTTCCAACGAGAAAAGGCCGAGAACTCTCAACCTATCCTCGTACGACCTACTCTCCATTCCAGGCAACATCCTGGTAAATCTTCTCTGCACCCTCTCCAAAGCTTCCACATCTTTCCTAAAGTGAGGCGACCAGAACTGCACACAGTACTCCAACTGTGGCCTAACCAAAGTCCTGTACAGCTGCAACATCACTTCACGACTCTTGAATTCAATCCCTCTGCTAATGAACGATAATACTCCATAGGCCTTCTTACAAACTCTATCCACCTGAGTGGCAAACTTCAAAGATCTATGTACATAGACCCCAAGATCCCTTTGTTCCTCCACCTGACTAAGAACCCTACCATTAACCCTGTATTCCGCATTCTTATTTGTTCTTCCAAAATGGACAACCTCACACTTGGCAGGGTTGAACTCCATCTGCAACTCCTCAGCCCAGCTCTGCATCATATCTAAGTCCCTTTGCAAACGACAAATGCCCTCCTCACTGTCCACAACTCCACCTATCTTCGTATCATCTGCAAATTTACTGACCCACCCTTCGACTCCCTCATCTAATTCATTAATAAAAATTACAAACAGCAGAGGACCCAGAACTGATCCCTGCGGAACTCCACTTGTAATTGGGCTCCAGGCTGAATATTTACGATCTACCACCACTCTCTGCCTTCGACCGGTTAGCCAGTTTTCTATCCAATTGGCCAAATTTCCCTCTATCCCATGCCTCCTGACTTTCCGCATAAGCCTACCATGGGGAACCTTATCAAATGCCTTACTAAAATCCATGTACACTTCATCCACTGCTCTACCCTCATCCACATGCCTGGTCACCTCCTCGAAGAATTCAATAAGACTTGTAAGGCAAGACCTACCCTTCACAAATCCGTGCTGGCTGTCCCTAATCAAGCAGTGTCTTTCCAGATACTTGTAAATCCTATCTCTCAGAACCCTTTCCATTACTTTGCCTACCACAGAAGTAAGACTAACTGACCTGTAATTCCCGGGGCTATCCCTATTCCCTTTTTTGAACAGGGGCACAACATTCGCTACTCTCCAGTCCCCTGGTACCACCCCCGTTGCCAGTGAAGACGAGAAGATCATTGCCAACGGTACTGCAATTTCTTCTCTTGCTTCCCACATAATACTAGGATATATCCCGTCAGGCCCGGGGGACTTGTCTATCCTCAAGTTGTTCAAAATGTCCAACACATCTTCCTTCCTAACAGGTATCTCTTCTAGCTTAACAGTCCGTTTCACACTCTCCTCTTCAACAATACGGTCCCTCTCGTTCGTCAATACTGAAGAGAAGTACTTGTTCAAGACCTCTCCTATCTCTTCCGACTCAATACACAGTCTCCCACTATTGTCCTTGATCGGACCTACCCTCGTTCTTATCATTCTCAGGTTTCTCACATACGCATAGAATGCCTTGGGGTTATCCTTGATCCTATCCGCCAAGGATTTTTCATGCCCTCTTAGCTCTCCTAATCCCTTTCTTCAGGTCCCTTCTGGCTATCCTGTATCCCTCCACTGCTCTGTCTGAACTCTGTTTCCTCAACCTTATGCAAGCCTCCTTCTTCCTCTTTACTAGACATTCAACCTCCCTCGTCAACCAAGGCTCCCTCACACGACCATTTCTTTCCTGCCTGATCGGTACATACATATCAAGGACACGTCGTATCTGTTCTTTAAAAAGTTCCACATTTCCGCCACATCCATCCCTGACAGCCTATGCTCCCAACGTATGCTCCTCAAATCCTGTCTTACAGCATCGTAATTTCCCTTCCCCCAATTGTAAAATCTTCCTTGTTGTGCGCACCTATCTCTCTCCATAACTAAGGTGAAAGTCACAGAATTGTGGTCACCATCACCAAAATGTTCACCCACTAACAAGCCCACCACTTGTCCCGGTTCATTACCGAGTACCAAATCCAATATGGCCTCCCCTCTGGTTGGACACTCTACATACTGCGTTAGAAAAGCTTCCTGGACACACTGCACAAACACCGCCCCATCCAATCTACTTGATCTAAAGAGCTTCCAATCAATATTTGGGAAGTTGAAGTCGCCCATGACTACGACCTTTTGGTTCTGCACCTTTCCAAAATCTGTTTCCCAATCTGTTTCTCCACATCTCTGCTGCTATTAGGGGGCCTATAATAAACACCCAACAAGGTGACTGCACCTTTCCTATTTCTGACTTCAGCCCATACTACCTCCAGAGGCAGATCCCCCTCAAACTTCCTTTCTGCAGCCCTTATACCATTTCTAATTCGCAATGCCACCCCCCCCCCTCCTTTTTTACCACCCTCCCCAATCTTACTGAAACATCTGTAACCAGGAACCTCCAACAGCCATTCCTGTCCCTCATCTATCCACGTTTCCGTGATGGCCACAACATCGTAGTCCCAGGTACCGATCCACCCCTTAAGTTCACCCACCTTATTTCTGATACTCCTTGCGTTGAAGTATACGCACTTGAGCCCATCTCTGTGTCCACAAATAGTCCCTGTCAGTGCTACCTTCTCCACAGCCTCCCTACAGTCTTGGGCATCCTGACACACAGCTAGCTTACTTGCTGGACTACAAGTCCGGGTCCCATCCCCCTGCCAAATTAGTTTAAACCCACCCGAAGAGTGCTGGCAAGCCTACCCCCCCAGGATATTGGTGCCCTTCTGGTTCAGGTGCAACACGTCCTGTTTATACAGGTCCCACCTTCCCCAGAATGCAGTCCAATTGTCCGAATATTGGAAGCCCTCCCTCCTACACTATCCTTGCAGCCACGTGTTCAACTGCACTCTCTCCCTATTCTTTGCCTCTGTCACGTGGCACCGGCAACAACCCAGAGATGGCGACTCTGTCTGTCCTAGCTTTTAGCTTCCAGCCTAACTCCTTGAGCTCTTGAATGACCTCCCCACCCCTCTTCCTACCTATGTCGTTGGTGCCAATGTGTACCACGACTTCTGGCTGCACACCCTCCCCCTTAAGGATTCTGAAGACACGGTCCGAGACGTCTCGGACCCTAGCACCCGGGAGGCAACAAACCAACCGAGAGTCTCGCCCATGTCCACAGAACCGCCTGTCCGTCCCTCTAACTAGAGAGTCCCCTATGACTAGCGCTCTCCTCCTCTCCCCCTTTCCCTTCTGAGTCTCAGAGCCACAGACCCCTTCACTGCAGCTTACACCTGCAAGGCTGTCTCTCCCAACAGTTTCCAAAGCTGCATACTTATTTTTTAGGGGAACGACCACAGGGGAACCCTGCACTTCCTGCTTCTTCCCCTTCCCACCTCTAACTGTTACCCAGCTACCTCTGTTCTCCGGCGTAACTATGTCCCTGTAGCTTCTATCGATCACCCTCTCAGCCTCTCGAATAATCCTCAGCTCTTCCAGCTCCAGTTCCAGTTCCCTAACCCGTTCGGTGAGGATCAGGATCTGACTGCATTTCCTGGAAAAGAAGTCGGCAGGAGTATCGGTGGTCACCCCTACCTCAAACATCCTGCAGGAGGAACATTCCACCACCTGCGCTGCCATGACTGTACACTTTGTCTCCAAAAACAAGAACACTGAGTCAATAACCTGTGGACTTTAAAGTTAGGTTAGAGGAGGAGGGTGGGAGGGAGGCCCTACGAAAGTAGGACCTGGGGTCTAGAACACACCCACTCAAATACTAATCACTTACCTTCCCGCCCAGCTATGCGCTCCAACTTCACTTCCGCTGCCCGCTACAGGTTAGTAATTTTGAAACAAACTGTCTTACCTTAGCTGTAGTCTCCCGGGATCGCTTTTCCTCGGCCGCTGCTCCCACTCAAGTGACCGTTGGTGATTAAAGGGTGAGTATTTATACTCACAGTTCTCCTTCCCGGCTGCCCCTCTCTTTGCCGTCACTTCCTCTGCTGCTCCCGCTCTTTTTGTGAAGAGAGAGAAAAAAAACACCGCTGCCCACTACAGGTAAGTAATTTTGAAACAAACTGTCTTACCTTAGCTGTAGTCTCCCGGGTTCGCGTTTCCTCGGCCGCTGCTCCCACTCAACCTGCCTCATCAGCCTGCACCAGGAGGTCCTTGACACGATCTTACACAAATCTATGTGGGATGTTCTCTCCAAAGTTGTCTTTGGAGAGGGATTCTACAAATGAACCATACTACTCTACACCAACATGATGAATGCAGCCTGAGTCAATGGTTGGGAAACAGAAAGCTTCTCGATCAGATCGACAGTCAGGCAGGGCTGCCTCATCTCACATTTCCTGTTGTATTGTTGACCAGAAGGGACATAGATCATTGTTGAAAACCATTCAGGCATTTCTTCCTCTTCAGCAAATGTCAATCCACTGAGCACCTCTGAACTGAGGTTCCTCAATCCACCATTGCTCATTTTTACATCAAATCGTTGTTTAACTTCAGTACCGGAGTTCAGACTTAAATTCTTTATTCTCCATCTTAATGAACAATTCAAGTTTTTTTTTTAAGATCACTCTTCCCCATTGTAATAATATTGTAAATTCATGCTATTTTATTGAGTCTGTTTGTTTTGGAGTAAGCAAATTAACTTGCTGCATGTTTACATCTGTTCTCTCGTATCAGTTCAAACCTGTGAAATTAAAGAAGTTAATCCTTTTAAAGTGCTATTTCTGTCCAAATAGAGCAACCATCATCATAAATAATAACAAATATAGGTGAGATCTGGACAGTAACTGTATTACGTAACGCATACATTATTGAGAATATCCCTAAAAATGAGAAAGTAACTCTCCAGAAAGAACTCTGTCCCCGATTCTGTGAGGCATGTGAGGGAAGGGTTTGATCCTGAAGATTCGGATTCTGAAGCAGATCATTTTATTGGATCCAGTGCGAATTTTGTTGCTTTTCTCTTTCACTCCCAGATTTACTACTTTAAGTGGCCAGTTTCATCTCCCTGCTAACTGAGCTTTATTCCAGGTTGCCAACACTCTGACAAAGATTGAATAAATATTCCACAATGCCTGTGGTGTGATTCCACAGAACAGGAGCAATCCAAATCCAATTAAAGCAAAACCCACGTTTCCAATGTATTCTGATCGCACCAACCCGAGAACACTCACAAATCGTCGATACATCCAAAGTACTTCCTCTTTCAACCAATGCATCCAGCCGCATTTTCATCGGCCTAATTTGTACTCAGAATAACAACGGGATCAGCCTTTCAATGTCTTGCCTGATTTGTCACATTTTACTGATTGGGATTAATGACTGCTTCTTCCTGCTCTTGTCATGAGATCAGCCAGCTGAACCTCACAGTGCATGAGTTCCCTGATTGGAGCTCTGAAACTGATCGAATCAGGGAGCCCGGTCTGAATTAAAAGGAAGAATGTCAGTAATATTGAGAGGCTGAACACCTGACTCAGTAAGACGCTACTGTCAAAGGAGATGCATTTGTAATAAATGGGAGATTCATGACAGGATGCCGGCCTCTGAAGTGTGATTTCATGACCAGATATTGTTGGTGTAAATGTGCACCAGAACCACGGGCTGTTCAGTTTCAACACTTTCCCTTTCCTGCTTCGATCTACCCACTAAACACTGCACCTTAAGATATGTTGAAGTTTTTCTGTGATGTTCCAGACCTGGGCACTTTTGAAGCAACAGACCTTCCAGGTTCCTGTCAAGTCAGGAATGATGGTTCTGATAGAGTCACTCAGTCACTTTACGTTTGTCCACATCTGCCATTTGATGTTAAATCAGCAACAATCTGACTTTATAAATACTGAAAAGCAAGAAAAAACTGGGGAGTTGGGAATTCATGCTTGTTTGAGTTCAGGATTGATTGAACATAATATAGCTGGGCAGCAAGAGTTCAGTGATGAGGGAGTGAAATGACGAAAACCTAGAGTTAAATTGCACAAATTTAGAATAATCTGAGATGAGTAAATCTTTGAAGAGAATAATGGATACTACTGGCACTACATGGACCAAACGGCTTTTTGTTGCCTCTTGACTTATGAATAGGACAAGCATCTAAATGATTATGGGTGTACTGAAATCTTTCCAAGTGAGAAATGAATGGACAATGCCACAAATTTCTCTATATTATAGTGCACTGACTTGTGTGTGATTTCATTGACTGAACCTGTCCTTCCAGCTCTCCTTGTATTTTACTGTCCAACTGACATTTTGCAATCAACAAATGTCGCACAGCAGCCCACCATCTCAGTCATTGACAGATAATAAATGGCTGTGTCTGGAGAAATGGTCCTTGTGGCACTCTCTCATACCAGCCCAACAACATGAAGATGACAGATTTATTCCTTCTCTTTGCTTTCTTTTCTAAATCAGTCCTCAAGCCAAGACTCATTTCCCGATCACTGCAGGCGTCATTGGTGGCATTGATACCCGCTGAAATGTTTCCAAATTTGACATTCCTACATCCTTGCTTTTGCAAATCCCTCCTGGCCTAACTCCACTATCTCGCTTGAAGTTGATCTATCCCCGCATCAGTCAGATGTTTTCGGTATCTACTCTGGACATGTGCAGTACACTGCAGGGAACAGAGAATAACTCATCCCCATGTGGTGCTGCACAGATCGTGTGTCTCAGAGTCAGCTCTGAAACATGTTCAGGACACTCAAGTACTGGTTGAAGGATCAGTATTGATTGGAACTTATGTAACTTCTGAGGGTATTTTTCAGTGACTGAATTGGAGAAGTTGTAATTTGTTCAGAAGCTGTATCCATGCGAGGTGAGGAATTCTATTGAGACTTTAGATTTTTGAAAAACTACAATGTGTTATCTCCATTAACCAACTATCATCCCTTCACAGAACAAGGAACCAGGAAAGCCACATTCCTCTAGTGAGGAGAACATTTCTCAGAGAGACACTTAACAACTGGAATTTAATTTCGAAATGGTCAAAAGCGAGGAAGGAACACTGAAATGAAATGAGATTTGATACATGGTGTTGGGGTGTCAATGCTGCTATACAGGGTGACACAGACCCTCAGTAGTTAGCCCTGCTGACTCACAAGGCCAGCAGTGGGTGTGGGTGGGAGAGCCTTTGCAGGGTTGGGATGGACTGGATGGGCCCATTGACCTGCTTCCACATTGTAATAATTCTATGAATTTGTTCCACATGCCTTTTCCCAATGTTTCCGACTGACCGATTTAGATTTGTATCATCCAATAAACCTCAGGCTTAAAATAGAATGTTACAGCTGGGAGTATACTCACTGGTATCACTTGTTTGTTCACATCCTTAAATCAATGAATTGAACCATATAGAAATGTCGCAGCCCCCCAGGTGATGTCAGCAGGTATAAATGAAAGGCTTTTGAGTGTATCACGTCGGTATTGAGTACAGAGAGATTGCTTGCACATAGAGATTCAGGCAGAAAATGACGCTTTCATTTCGTGATGGGCGGAAAATATTTTACACTACCTTTCCATTTGTAACAATTCCTGGTAAGTACCTTGAATTTGTGTGAATCGGTCTGAGGATTGTGTGCGGGTTCACTTTGCAGCTGACAATGACACATGGCCATATTGTGCCCAAAGTCACACAGTGGCAGTGACCAGCCATTTCGTCTCAGATTTCAGAGACCCTGTGGAAACCCTATCTTGCAGATTCGGCAGGAATTACTTTGGAAATTATTCAACTCTTCTTGGAATGTTCCTGAAATCTCCATTTCAATCGGAAACTATGGAGAGTTTCGGTGGAATTAAGAAAAGGAAACACTTTGGCAAAATATAAGTGGTATTCTAAAATAGAGAGTGCAATATCACTTAGTTTAAGTTTGGTTCTGGGGTTTTTTGAGTGAATAATCAGTGGACTTCTCTGTGCATCTGAACTTTATAGTTAACTGCAAGTTATTTCTGAAATCACAACAATTATCTTTAAAATTGCATTTAATGTTTGGCTACATGAAACTTTGTTTATTTTTGATGCTTGCAACCCAGCATGGCATTAATGGAGCCTGAAAGATTTGTTGAAGAGTTCTGGAATTTGCGATTAAGGAAGAAACCCTGAACCGAGAAAGCATTACTTTCACTTCAATCATTTTTGTCATTTCTTTCTGTTCCTGTAAGACCCTGGAACTGAGTGAGTGTATGGATCCGTGCTCATGTGAAGGAAATGAGAGTTTTAGTAAATTATATTGCCTTGGAATGAAAATGGTGTATTAGTCCCAGACAAAAGTTTTGTGACAAGAAAAATCGCTCAAGAGATTGTTTCAAGCTCAGTATGTTGACATTCTGGGAGCTCCATGAAGGAATTTATTGCAGTTCCAGTTTTGAAATGACAGTGTCAAGTCATTTCACCAAGTGATAGGTACAGGAATTCTCGTGTAAATATTATGTGAGTGTTGTTTTGTTTGGAATGGTACTGAGAGTCGTGTTTTGTAAAATATATCAAGGTCACGTGTTTTCTTTCATTTATGGATGTTTTGAGGGTAATGAGAATTATAAAGTTCATCCGTGTTCATTTCTTTTGAATCTGCGTTTTAAGTAAGTAGTTTGATTCATTCTGCTTAATCGTATTTTCTTATGCAATAAATTTCTGTTTTGTTGTAGAAATAATATTCGCAGCATTGTGTGTTTGCGATTGAGCAATGGATCACATTGTTAAATCAAACAAGTAAGGTTATCAGACATCAAACCGGATTTGTGTTTAGGATCTGGCTTGTTCTGTAACTAATCAGCTGGCGATTAAAGACTAATACCAACTCCTGAGGAACTGATAAACTAACCCAACTCTGCATTTCGATTGCGCCTCAACTATATCCATCCAGGTCCATTATATGGCCCAAAGCCTGATCAGTCATCCACCCTGAGTTTAATACCTTATTCCTCATCACAAAGGTATTGCTTTCTCACTCTGCAGCAGAGCAAACTCAAAATAAATTCCCTCAGTCCCTGTCAGATACGTAAGACTGCAACTGCATGAGACGCTGGTTGGCTCACGGTTTTGTGCACAGCACAGGTCATCACCGAGCAGTGAGGACAGAATTACTCTGAGGAGATTAGGGATAATATTTACAAGAATGGTGTTGGTATGTGGAAATTCCGGCGTTCAGAAAAACACAACACCAGCTTATAGTCCAACAGGTTGGAAGCACACTCAACGTTGCGGACCAGTTGCCGGAAAGGGGTATCAGAGCTGCTTGTTCGTTTTTTCAATTGATGCAGACATGAATAACCTCTTTCAGTGCCATAACTTTAGTTCATTTCTGTGGTATTTCAGAAAGACTGAGGAGTGTTGAATTGAATTACTTGGTCGTTTAAATGGCCTGTTTTTATGTTCTCCATTTCCACCACTGCAACACTGTGGATTGTTAAAGTGAACTCCACAGGGTTGTGTCCATCTTCCTGTTGTTCCCTGAAGAAGTGTTTGTAGCTTCATCCCTGAAGAAGTTGCAAAGATGGCCTTTAGAGGAGCGATGGACTCTTCCTGTCAGATGTGGTAGAGCTTTCGTGTTACTGATCAAAATGTCTAGAGTATATGTTTGATCAATATGTTTGATCGTGAATCCTATCATATCACTTGTATAGGTTGGAGAAGCAGTGAGGAATGTTGAGGCAATGAGGAATTTTCGGGAGTTAAGGGGTCTGATAGATGGCAGCTGAAGGAAGAGAGAACAAAATGCATAAATCAATTTTGCATGGGGAGGAAAACTACTAATTAAAGTTAGAGCATCAGCATTTGCCAAATTATTAAGTTAATATTACTTACCTTGTTTAGTTGTCTCATTACAATGTAAAGATTTAGAAAAGAAGGATTATGAAATCTTGTGTTGTCGATGAACCGATGAATATTCACATCATCAATTTAAACATTAATTGCCCAGAGATGATAGGACACAATAGACAGTCAGAGATACCTGATTTTTAAAAATTATATTTTATTATACAATGGATTGGAACTGTCACATTCAGAAATTGCAGTCGGGAACTGTCTGTTTTGATTCACATTGTGTAGTTTATTCGTAAAATATCAACAAGCACCTTCCAAAAACTATTTGAGTCAGGTAGTGCAGAGAATGCAATAAAAAATTTCACAGCTCCCTATTTGCATTTTGTATTATTTGCTGACTGAATGTCAGCGAAATTAGAACATTTGCTAAACTTGCCAACGAATTGTTCACTTTCCAAACCAAACTGTGTGGGATTCAGTGAGTTAACAGATCCTCAGTTTACCATCAGAGAGAGGGCTCAGATCATGGATTACACCTTTAATGATGAAACAAACCTATCTAAGCTCTGTTAGCATTGAATATCAAACAGATGCATCTTCACAATTGTAACAAGCAATGGTTTTGTTATATAGTCACCAGACGTTTCGAGGTAACCCAAATTGGAGAAAGGGAAATAATTGTGACTGTGAGAGCGGCTCCTTTTTTGGCATAGTTCGGGTGTCAGCGCTGACTTCCAAAAAATGCTGGAAGAGTATTTTTTTTTTATGTGCTGTTACATTGTTTTGGAATTTTGGGGTAAAGAAAGATCAAAGCAACACAACGTAAAAAAAGGAGGAAACTGTGTGGGAGAGTTCATAGCACAGGAGCAGGTACGTTTATAGATTTTTAAGTATAGTCTTTCTGATTTTTTGGTATATGTCTGCAATATTCAGTAGAATTAGTTATTTTTGTTACAGGTTTTATTGAGATCTGTCTTTGATTAAAATGTAAAAATATAAAATATCAGCACTACATTTGCCAGTCGCAGTGTCCTTTACAGCAATAAGGCTGTTGTTTGTTCTGGGTGTGTCGCTTATTAAGTTGCAAAGATGGCCTTTAGAGGATCAATGTACTCTTCCTGTCAGATGTGGTAGAGCTTACGTGTTACTGATTAAAATGTTTAGAGTATATGTTTGATTCATATGTTTGATCGTGAATCCTATCATATCACTTGTATAGATTGGAGCAGCAGTGAGGAATGTTCAGGCAATGAGGAATTTTTGGGAGTTAAGGGGTCTGATAGATGGCAGCTAAAGGAAGAGAGAACAAAAGCAGACATAACCAAGTAGACAGGTTACCTCCAGAAAAGGCAGGCAAGGGAGATAGGTAGTGCAGGGGCCTCCTGTGGCTATCCCCATTTTAAAGAGATAACTTGTTTTTGATAATGTAGGGTGTGATAGACTCTGAGGGGAATGTATCATGAACAGCCAAGTACTGGCACAAAGACTGGCTCAAATGTAACGACTGCTACGCTAGCTTCCAAGAGACCAATTGTGATCGGGGACGCTCTCAACAGAGGCACAGACAGACTGTTGCCTCATTGTTGCCAGGATCAAGGATATCTCAGAGAGCGTGTTGAAAATTCTCAAAGGGGAGTGGGATCAGCAGAAGATCATTATGTACATTGGAACTAACGACACAGGAAAGAATAAGGACGAAATTCTGAAAGGAGTGTATGTGGTTAGACAGGAAAATGAAAGGAGGTCCTTAAGGGGAGTAGTATCTGGATCATTCTCAATGCTGCTCGAAAGTGAGCATAGGACTAGGAGGATAGAACAGATGAAGGCCGAGGAGCTGGTGCAGGGCAGAATGCTTCACTTTTTTGCATCATTGGCATATTTCTTGGGGCATAAGTGATCTGTATAACAAGGGCAGATTGTGACTGAATTAGAAAACAAACTAATTTACTGGCAGGGATATTTGCTCGAGATGCTCAGGAATATTGAATCTAGTAAGGTTGGAGTGGGGATTACGGTAATGGTGGGTGAGCGGGGGTGGGGTCGCGTGATCAGACCGACAGTGAGAAAAGAAATCAGCCTGAGACTGACACAGAAGGGAAAACGAGCAAGTCCAATTGTCAGGCAGAATCAAAGCAGAGAATGAGGCAAGACTGACATATTAAATTTCTTTTATTTCTACACAAGATGCTTAACAGGGGAAATAGATGAACTGAGCTCGTGGTGAGGAATATGGGGCTAGGATATCCTAGCAATGACACAGATGTGGTTCAGGGATGGACAGGACTGGCAGCTGACAATTGCAGGATAGAAAAGCTGTAGGAAGGAAAGAAAGGTGTCAAGAAAAAAGACGAGTTGCTTTTTGATAAGGGATAACATTACAGTTGGACTTAGGGAGAATACTCCTGGGAATACATCCACGTTAGTATTAGAGTCATATTCCTAATGACTCTAACCACGCCCAGCATGGTCGGAGCAGTCCAATAAAAGTTCCATCACAGATAAATATCAACACGACGATTTCTCAATTCCCTTTTCAAAATCAATCCCCGTCCTTTGTTTGCTATGTTCTGGCCTTGTGCGAGGACAAAACCGAGTTGACGTTTGGATATCATTCACAAATGTTCAGAGAGATGTGTTCTCGTGACGAATTATTGCACTAACGATGTTTCTCTCGCCACAGATGCTGCCATCGCTGTTGAGCTTCGCCTGTGATTGCTGTTTCTTTTTTATATTTCTGGTATCCACAGCACTTTTATTTATTTTGTGAAAATGTTTCACTTCCCAAACTACTTCCCAGAAGTGCTTCTTAGAATGTGGAACCCGACTGTACTGAAGAGGTACATCAGTCGTCAAGTTTGTGCTGTCAAGGCTCGATGAAATCTGGTCTTGTCCCAGGTAGTTCTTAAAGGTTGTGAGGTTTCCTACATCAACAACCCTCCCAATGACTGAATTACCAGAACACACACCATTCTCTGAGTGAAAGACCTTTCCTCAAATCCCCTCCAAACCTTTTGCTGTTCACCTTAAAATTTATGCCCTTTTGCCATCTGTCAATTCCCTGTCCCAGTTAGATATGGAGATCTTCCATAGCTCTCTGCGCAGAAGTGGAGAATGCTTGATCAGTGACTTCCGACTTATATTTTATATTCTGTCTCTTGCAGTTAATTTCCTGCTGATGTTTGTTCTCTCTCTGGGAAAGTGTGGCCTCTCTAACTGCACAATCCGCTGCCTGCTGGCAATGGCAGCCTCAGATCTACTGTTCATTTTTGCTGACATGATACTGTGGCGATTGAAAGAACTTTACTACCCAGGGTGTTTCCTGGATATCACCCCTGTGTGCAGCGCTGTCTATGTCCTGCTTCGTGCATCCACAGACTGTTCCGTCTGGTTCACTGTCCTTTTCACCTTTGATCGTTTTGTAGCCATTTGCTGCTTGAAAATGAACAGAAAATATTGGACAGACAAAACCTTGGCTGTGGCTCTGGCTGCAACCACCATTCTACTCTGTTCAAAAAACATTGCCTTCTATTTTCGGTATAGACCTGGGAGGATAATTAACAATGTTCCAAGGTACTGCCACATAAAGTCAAGTTATTTTACTGACCCGAGATGGCTAGGGTTTAAGTGGTTTGATATCATTTTAACGCCTTTAATTCCATTCATGTTGATTCTGTTGATGAACACTCTGACGGTCAGGTACATTTTAATGGCCAGTCGAGTCCGCAAAAGCCTGATGGGTCAGAGCAAGGGAGAGAGTCGCAAAGACACAGAAATGAAGAGCCTGAAGAATTCGGTGATTTGCCTCTTCACCATATCCATCAGCTTCATACTTCTTTGGGGAGTGCACAGTGCAAACATCGCATACTTCAACATTAAAGCAACAGGTCGTGGGAGTAAAATTCACTTTACATGGGCAGGAGAAATGCTTCGGGATTTAAGCTGCAGCACAAACACATTATTTTATGCAGTGACTGTGCCCAAGTTTCGAGATAAGTTCAGGAATGCGGTGCAGCAACTGGTCACGTAAATTTTTCACTTAGGGTGGAAAGAGGATAGAAAGAGGCTGGTAGAGAGTTTTGATATGATGGACTGGCTGTGAGTGATCGGTTCAGCTCGAATTTTGCAACTTCATGCACTGTCCTTTGGATAAGGGTTATTGACTGGCAGGATGTGGTCTCTGCATTCCCCCTGCAGGGGAAGAGGGAGAGGAACAGAAACGGACCCTCCTGCACCACGATGATTGTCAGACTCTCCCTTTTCAGCTCGCAATAAACACTTTATTACATCAAAGGAAAGGCTCCGGGTGTTGGTGATCCTCTCATCTGAATTGGCGATTGGAGATGAGCATTTTTATTGAAAGAGAGTTTATTCAGTCCACCTCCTGTCTCCTCTCTTCAAGGGGTCTTTGCTTACTCTCTCTCTCTCTCTCTCTATCTGCCTCTTTCTGTCTATGTTTGTTCCTCTCTTCCTCTCTCCACTGGCCCTACCTCTCAGAATCCTGCTCAGTCTCTCTCTCTCTCTCTCTCTCTCTCTCTCTGTCTCGCTCTGTGTGGCCCTCACTGTCTGTATCGTTCTCTCTCTCTCTCCACCTTTTTACCTGTTTGTCTGTCTCTCCGTCTCCCTTAATCTATCCTTCTTTGTCTTTCTGTCGATCTCGTTCTCTGTCTCTCTGTCTCTCCCTCTCGATCTCGATGTATTTTTCTCACATTGAGCATGCCAGACACTTGTTGTCTCAGTTGAGCACATGCTCACGTGCATTGACTGACCTCACTTCCCGATCACTCCGTTAACTAATCTTTCCACAGGGAGTGATTTTGCAAGTTACAAAGTGCACAGATACAGCCAGCAATACCTTGACACGTTACTGTAAGTAAGTCAGCTGGAGTTTGGTCATCTCCCTTTCCTATCCCCGTGGCTGGGCGGGAAGTGTGTTCATGCGTTTCCCTTTCAGTGCGTGACGGTGTCTGTGTGTGTCTGTGTGTGTTGCGGGGGGTTCATTGCTGTTGTGGGGTGTCACTCGGTGTGTGCATCCCTTGTTTTTTGTCGTTGGATATGTCCCTGACTGTGATACATTATGAGTGTGTTTTTGGATCTGAGTGTGGGTTTCCCTTTGTGTGTATTTCTGTGAAAATATATTCATACGTTTATGTCTTTGGGAATGTTGTTCACTCTGTATGCGAGTGTTTCTGTGAAGTGAGTGTTTTTTATCTGGGTCTATATTACTGTGCCTCTGTGATTGCATAAATGTGTGTGTTTTACGTATGTGCATCTGTTGTGTTTCTGCCTGTGTATACGCTGTTTGTGGAGTTACATTACTGAGTGTGTGCGTGCGCATGCACGTGTGTGTGTTTCACATTCAGCATGTCATGATTGTTCTGTGACTCCGTGTGTGCCTCTCTGAGTGTCAGTGTACTATTGAGGGAGTGCGGGGTGTGTATCTGCCTGGCTGTGCTCTTGTTTAATCAGGTGAGTGTGTTGCTCAGACTGTGTTTGGCTGTCTGTTTGTGTGTCTCGATCTTTCGGTGCCCCCAACAGGATCTCTCTGTACCTCTCTACGTTTATATCTCTGTTTGTTTCTGAGTGTCGCTCTGTGTGTATGTAATTGTGGTTGTGTTTCAGTAAGTGTGTTTGAATGTGCTTGTGTGTATGCATAAGAAGTTTCTGTCAATATTTGCAGGTTGGCGTGAATTGTCGCTTACTCTAAGTTCGCTTCTATGAGCGTGAGGTTGAGGGTGTGATTCTGTGTCTATGTGTAGATGTGTTCTTATATCACAGCATGAATGTTTTTGTGTGTGTGAAGAGTGTGCATTCAGCTAGATATGGGTGTGTTCCTATATATCTGAGGATGGCTTTCTGGTTGTGTGTGTGCATGCATGTGTGAGTAGGTGTGTCTCCCCTCAGCACACTGATTGTATTCTTGTGTGTGTTATGAGGGTGTGTGAATGTTTCTGCCGTCTTTGTTCAGGTGAGTTCCCACATTTTGGTTTGACTGTGTTATTGTGCGTGATTGCATGTTTGGGTTTGTACGTGCATGTTTGTCTTTGTTCATCAGCACGCTCATGTTTAACTGTATTACTGTGGATGGGTGTGCTTCTTCGTCTCCGCCTATGTGTGAGGATGTGGGTGTGTTTGTGTGTTCCTCTATGTGTGGTTCTATCTTTGTCTGAGAACCTCTCCTGTAAAAGGACTCGAAAAACCTCGAGTAGGTCACGCTGTACAAATTGCTCTCAGCGGCGTATTTCTGGAAGGCTGTGAAATATCTCAATATAAGTATGTCTGCCTCTTGCACCCTGAAAGCTGAACTGTTACTTCCGTTCAAAGAACTTACCCTAATGAACGAAATAAGACAGTGAAATGTTCGATGAAATTAAGGGTGCCAGTTCTTTCTGATTAGGCCTTACAATGTAGGAACAGAATTAGACCATCCAGCCTACTGAGCCTGTTCTCCCATTTGATCATGAAGGATCTCTTTTTCAATTCTATTATCCTGCCTTCTTTTCATAAATATCACTTACTAATCAGGAACCAATAAATTTCAAATTTAAATACATTTGTAATGAATCAGGCCAGACCCTCTCCAAACATTTCAAGATGGCAATCCAGACCCTAAATGTTTTCCTTGTTTTGAACAGGTGGAGAGTTGATATTCCAGAAGTGATGCAGCTGGTCAAAACCCCTTGTTTACAAGTAAACAGAATTTATTTACAGAGTGCCGAAAAAACACAAACAAAAGAGAACAGAATACAGTATAACATTAATTGACCTAATCCAAAAACCCAACAGACTATCCCAACTTTATGATTGTTGCACGTTACTCCAACAATCTCCATAAACACCACATGGCAAAACGCGTAAATTCAAAGATGGCGTCTTACAGAAGAGAAGTCAGAGAGAGATTCAGCATGGCACAACTTGTTCCATGTTGCTGTTCCTTCTACCAGCAAGTCTAAACAAAACTAACTCTTTGCTAACACCAAACCAAACTGAACTAAACCAGAGCTCGGTGAACTGGCCACTTCCCTTTCATTGTGTAAGTGCCCCTTTTGCGCACTTGAAAGCCTAATACCCGAGGCATTATCTGTTATATACAATCAAATTGGTCCTACAACCCATCCAAACTAGACATCCCTGAACCCCAGAGTTTCAGACCCCACTAAAAAAACAAAAGGACAACACAACCTTATGAAAGGAGCAGCATCATAACATCTCCGCCATCCAAAGAAGTGAACCATCAATATCCAAAGATGGCCTCTTTTTACAAGGCCTTAATCTTTAACAGTTTGTTTACTACAACACCCATGTGGATTACATTGACAGTACCAATGCAAGCATTCACTACGATTTTCTGTTTCAATCTGTTTCACTCCTGCCATTGAGCACTCTGTTTCTTTTTCAAGTCTCGACAATCACACTTTCCCATCCTGTCACATGCACATTTTCAACTTGAATGTCTGCAATAACAAGCTCCCTCCCAACAGTCTGGAATTTCTGTCCTTAAATTTCAGTGCAGACTTCAATGAGTTATGATCAGTGCGTATATTTGACTCAGACACGTTAATGGTAACATAAAAGTTGAACCGATTTAAAGCAAACACCAATCTCAATGTCTCCTTCTCAACGTTCGAGTAATTCTGCTGATGTATGTTCAAATTCCTGCTGAAATACCTGATAGGTCTTTCAATCTTCTCATCATCTTCCTGTAAGAGCACAGCACCAACATCCAGATCACATACATCGATAGCCACCTTGAATGGATTTGCATTATTTGGGATGTCTAACACTGGAGCAGTGGTCAACAAAACTTTCAGACTGTCAAATGCTTTCTGATAGTTCCCTGTCAATGAAAACCTATTGCCGTTCTTTAGTAATTCAGTGAGTGGAGAATCCAAACTGCTAAATTTGGTGTCAATTTCCAGTAAAACCCATTCCATCCCAGGAAGTTTAGTATTGCACTTTTTGTTGATGGTATGGGAAACTCCCGAGTGACCTTTGCTTTTATTTCCATGTGGTCGTTTGTACACGTCAAATAACATGGACCTGGAAAGTGACAAATTCACGTTTAGTCAGTTTCATCACCACACCTGCCTCGCAAAGTCAATGTAGCAATTCTGATAAATGTTGCAAATGATTCTTCAGTGTGTGACGAAAAATCGATAGGTCATCTATATATATATATATATATATATATATATATATGGAAACATATATATATGACACAATGAGTAATACAGAAATAACCTTATTGGTTAGGCTCTGAAATGTGGCTGGCACATTTTTCATACCAAATGGGATGACTTTATATTGATTAGGGTCATTTTGCATTACGAAAGCTGAAACTGTCTTCACTCATTCAGACCAAGAGTATCCTCTGAGCAAGTCCAAGTTCGAAATATAAGTTACTGTTTTCACGTTTTCAACACAGTCTTCTAAACGTGCTATCGGACACGCATCTGTCTTTGGAACTGCCCCTACTTTGTGATAGTCCACACAGAACTGATGGGTACCATTTAGTTTTGACACCATTACTATGGGTGAGCTCCAGTAACTTAAACTCACTTTGATTATGCCATCTCAGAGCACATCTTCAATTTCATGTAAAACCCGTGCCAACTTTTGGGCATTATGTTTTTCAGGATGTCGTTTAATCCGAAGAGTGTTTCCTCTATCTGCATCACGGATAGTTAAGTTCATACTTCCCAGCTTATATCCACATATCTCCCAATGCGATTGTCATAAATGCTTCAGATCATTTCCATTTTCCTCCAGAAAGTAACTTAATAATTTATCCAAATGTCTGACAACTACGTCATTGTCTAATTTAATGTGAGGAACTTAAAATTCAGAATCCTCTGAACTTGGTTCTTCGATCATTGTTGTCATCAATAACACAGTCTCCATTGACTTTCTTCCCCTGTCAAAATGCCTTTTGAGCATATTCACATGACACACTCTGTGAAAGACTCTGTCTGGTGTCCTTGTCAGAAGTGTACCTCACTCAATCTCCTTGAATTGTTAAGGTCCACTAAAATTTGCTTTAAAATGTTTACCTGTCACCGGAAGCAACACGAACAGCTCCAATAATAAAATTGCGATTTTTTGATTGCATTTATGTTTCCTGTTTCATTGTCTGCTGTGAAAGTTTTTAAGTGCTGTTTCACCAACTCCCCCATTCTATTTCATCGTTCCAGGAATTCTGAGACATAGTCAAAATATGTGGCCTTAAATTTTTGCCTTATCAATTACCGTTAATCAATTGTAACTGTCCTCTCACTCCTTGCACAAAAGGTAATTCAAATGGCCTGAATTTGGTCGATTTATTTGGTGCATCTCTGATCGCAAAAAGTAAAAATGGAATTTCTTTATTCCAATCATCTGATTAGTCTTGACTATAAACTCTCAACATGGTTTTAAAGTCTGATGCCACCTTTCTCCCACTCCCTACGATTCTGGATGCTATACGGTAGATTTGAATTGGTTTAGTCCCAAACTGTATAGCTTGCTTGAATAAGTTTGAGATAAAGTTTGAACCTTGATCTGATTGTATGTCTGTGGGTAGTCCGTATCTAATGAAAAAATTGATTAACTCCTCTTCAATATTTGTGGCTGTGAATTGCATAATGAAATGTCGTCTGGAAATCTCGTGGAACATCCATCATAGTTAACAAATAATGATTGCCATTTTTTTTATTTTAGGTAGGGCTCCTCCGTGATCAATTAAGACTCTTGTAAAAGGTTCCTCAAGTGCAGGAAAGGCTATTATAGTTGTCGGTGTTGCCTGTATGACATGTCTGGCAAAAATCAACAACATCTTCGTGCAATCCAGGCCAGGAAAATCGCTTCTGCATTTTAGTTTGGATTTTCCTTACATCTGAATGACCACCTACTGATAGTTCACGCACCGCACACATTTCCACACACACTGGCAATACAACTTGAAGAACTTGCAGCAATTTCCCAGCTGCCTGGATATGTGATGATCTCCATTTCCTCATGAATACATCATTTTGAGATAGTTGGACACCAGGATATATTTAGATTCTTTTTCCATTTACGCATTCTGAAACAATTTGTTAGGTTTCTCATCTTTCTGCTGTAATTCCGTTAATTTTTCTGAATTAATGATGCCTGCTTTGTCATGTTTGCACCTGGTTTGTGTAAACCATATGATCAAACAGGGTGTCTGCTAATTCCACGACAACTTCCTTGTCTGTACTCTTTGATTTTTCCTCTTTGAACTGGTGACTTTGTGACCTTGTTACCGCAAAGCAGGAGAAATAACCAGGATATGTGTCCTCCCATGGTTTAGTTGCCTGGCGTTTCAACCAGAGCAGACCACACTCTTGCCTGTGAATCAGCGATATCATCAGCAAGGGCAAATTGAATTCCTGGACCTGAGAGTTTGTTGTATCACAACTTCTCCAGTTTTGAGAAGATTTGTTACTCAGGTTGAGGTTTTAAATGCAGGTTTGCTCGCTGAGCTGGGATGTTCTGGATATCAACCTTGGAATTCAGCGAGCAACCTCCATCCACAACTTCTCTCCACTTCATTGGACACTCTACCCTCACTCTACGTCATTCAGTGCTTTTTGTCACACCATGAATTCCCTTTACTCGCTTCTTTTCTGTAATAATTCTTCAGATGTACATCTTTCAACAGCAAAGACGGGAGGATCCCGTTTCTCTTAAGATTTGAACCTCTTTACATGCTGCTCCTGACGTTTACGATTAAACTTTACCTTTGCAGGTATATGGTTTAAGAAGATCTGGGACTTGCTCCTTAACCAACCTCCAACCAGGTTGTACATTCTGGTTCAGCTTTCTAGCCTCCACTATGCTTTGTGTTACCACTCCATCAAAATTCACTGGCTTATCCTGTTTTCCTTCATCTGGATTCCCAGTGCCTTTCCCAAACAAACAATGGTAATTTCATGTAGTCTGACATATTGCACTGAAAACACCGGAACTTTTTAACTTCTCTTTCCCCTTCAAGGTTTGCCATTTCACACTGCGGTAGGTTATCCTTGTGGAATTCACCAAGTCTACTTTTCCATTTCCATGTGAGGAATTCTCTTTTTTCCAAATTCTATTGCTCACAGTTTGAAAGCGATGTTGGAAAGCAAACTTGGATTTATGAACTAGCTCATCATCATCAGTTAATTCAGCTGCTAACCTTTAATTCTCTGCTCTTCCACATGAGTTCTCATTACATCAGTAAGTGAAGTTTTGAGCTTCTCTAAAATAAAATGCCAGCATCATAGATTTATTCTATTTGAAATGGCCTAATTCTCCTTTCAAACTTGCTTTGTTTCATCCTTTCCACTCTCAATGCAATTTTGACGAGGATTACTCCTCCGATTCCTGAAACGTCACCTGTCGGCTTGTAGCACAAGCTCACATGCACTGAAGAGAACATTCCTCACTGCCTCACACACTCCAAATACCTCATGATCTCCACCGACAAGTGTGGCTTGGATCAAGAAAACCCTGTGGTCACTGACCACTTCATTTATTTAGCCTCCTTCTCAAATGAGATGAAAAACACTTCCACATCCTTCTCATCAAATTTAGGCAAACCGTGAATACATTTAAGCAGACTCTCATCAGGCCTTTGGTATGCATGGCTTTGCTCAACTTCACTGTCTTCCTGACTAAGCTTACCTTCAGCCTTCATCTCCATCCTTTTCAGCTGACATTACAATCTCGGTGCCAATTTCTGACGTTCAAATTGCCAGTTTTCCTGCCTCTCTTCTCTCTCTCTCTAATTGCCTTTCTTAACGCTCTCTTTCCCTCTACTTTTCTTTTTGTTCTGCAAAAGCGGTTCGTTCTTTTGTTCTTTTCTCTGTTTTCAATAGTTATTGCAATAGTTTCATTTCATTTGTCCTTTCCTTTTCTTTTGCTGCAAACTAAACCAGCTTCATTTCAGTTGAATTGTTGCAATCTCTAAAGATTCTGATGGTGTTTCCAGCAAATCTATTTCTGAGCTATTGCTGTAATTATCTCTCCTTTCTTCAAGGAAGGAGATAGCGAGAACTCCAAATGACTGCCAATTCAAACAGGATTTCCTTGTTCACCCAAGGTTAAAACCCCCAAGGTTAACTTCTTCCACCCCCAGAAAACTCTCATTGACTGAAAATGCCATCGTCATACCACACACTGTTTAAACCAACCAAAATCAACTCCCACATCGAACAATTACCACTCACTGCCTGCGAGTCCAGCAACAACAATCACAAATAGGAAATATAGAACAAATCCCGGAGGAGACTCAATCTGTTATGGACCAGGCCAGGCACCTTCAAATCATTTCAAGAAGATAGCCCAGACTGAAACATTTCTAGTTGTTTTGAGCAGGTATAAAGTTGATATTCCAGGAGGGATGGACCTGCTCAAAACCACTCATTTTTAAACCAATCAGAACTTATTTACAGAGTACAGAATGAAACAGAAACAGAAGGGAACAAACTACAGAGTAACTTAGCCTATCCAAAAACCCATCGGATTATCAAAAATTAACGATGTTGTTCCAAATTCCTGCAAATTTCTCCATCAACGCCCACCACTTCAAACGTAAAATCAACACAGGGTCTAAGTGGAGAGATGTCAGACAGAGTCTCAGTGTAGAATACCATCTTCCATGTAGCAGTTTCTTTTTCCAGCATCTGAAAAACAAACCAAAACAGACCAAACTAGACCAGAGGAAACCTGAGCTGGAAAAACTGGTCACACCCCTTTTACTGCAAAAGTGTTTTTATTTCAAAACTTGAAAGCCTTTTACCTGAGGCAGTGACTTTTAGTTATCATGTAATTAGACCTGCAACACATCCAAACTAGACACCCCAGAATCACTGCATTAACAAATTTTCTAAAACAAAAACAGGTAAGACGCAACCTTGTTAAAGGAGAAGCATCTCACACACTCAACGTGCTGGCCTCCACAGCCCTCTGCGACAACGATTTCCACCGATTAACGACACCTTGTCTGAAGACATTCATCCTCTTCTCAGTTTCCAAGGTCGTCCGGTCACTCTGAGGCTGTGCCCTCAGGTCCTAGTCTCTCCGACATGAGGAAACAGCTTACAAGCAGAAGCTGAAATGGGAGGACTCTTCACCAAAGGAAGTTTAATGCTGGTCTGAGGCTGTGACTGGCAGTCTCCGGGACTGCTTGGAATTGGTGGACTGAAACGTGTCCAAGTATTAAGAGGAAAACCTGGATGAGAACACCACAACCATCACAGACATCATGGGCAATTGCATGGAGTACTGCGGAGTGAAGAATGCAGTGCCAGTGTTCCCCAAGTGTAAACCTTATGTGAATCAGGAAATCCACTCCCGCCTGAAGATCAGACAGGCAACATTCAAATGGAAAGAGCCAGACCTATACAGGGAATCCATGTCGATCTTCCGCAGGGCCAGCAGAAGTGTCAAGAGGGAGGACTAAACCACATAAGAGGGACATACAAACCAAACAAACTCCCACCGCCTATGGCAAGTCCTAAAGATCATTTACAGAGTGCAAAATGAAGCAGAACAAATAGCGGAGAAAGACACATTCCTCCCTCAGGTGCTCAATGCTTTCTCTGCTCGGTTTGAGCAGAATGCACGTGGTGCAGTGACTCCTGCCCCAACAGCCCCAGACATACCTCTTCCATCAATCACCGATGCACACTTCAGAACTGTTATCCTGAGAGTCAACCCAAGGAACGCAATGGGCCTGGATGAACCCCCTGGACATGCACTTAGGTCTTGTACGGACCAACTGGCGGGGGTATTCACCGAAATCTTCAACCTCTCCCTCCACCAACCTGAGGACTCTATCTTCTTCAAGAAGACCACCAGCATCCCCGGCCCAAACAAATCACATGCAATGTTCCAACTTAACCTCCTACCTACTCTTTATGCCATCTGCAATTTTCGCAACACTGCATTCACCTCCTTCCCAAAAGTCCTTCATAAACACGTTATTTCATGATTTATGTGTATAATATGCTTTGTATATTGTTGTATATTGTAACTGTTTGTGTCTGTACCAATATTGTCGTGTATTAGAGCTGATTGTGTTTACATGTAATATTATTGTGCATTGGAATTTAAGTATTGTTTGTTTCAGAGATGTTTGAGATTATATATATATAGTCGTATAATAGAGCTGTTCACGTTTTTATGTAAATCCTGTCGTGTATTGTAGCTTTTACTATTTATACACCAACACTGTTTTAGTTCATGTTGACGTTGTGCCGATCTTCTTCCCATCAGTAATTTAGTGTCTGGCCATGCGGAGCTGCTGCTGAACTCCTGCAGCACTTTGGGATGGATCTGCAGTCCCGGCGCCGCCCAGAAGGGTGGCAGCACAGAGCAGCAGCGGTCTCGAGTTGGCGAATATGTGGTCTGTTCAGTCAGGGACTCCTGGTTTCTGGTTATTGCAGAGAGTAAACACATATCATGTAATAGGGGTAGGTGGGTGTGGAGGGCAATCATCAAAGAGCACTGGGGAAACAGAGATGTTTAAATACACAGAGAGATTGAACTAAAGATTGTAAAAGAGAGAGTATTCAATCGAGAATAATGGCTTGAGAATAATACAGACAATAGGAGAGGGCTAAGTGAAGTGTAACAAAAAGAGAGCTGAGTGCAGGAAAAGGGGGAGTGTTACAGACGGAAAGGGAGAGGATTTAATAGAAAATAACAAAAGAAGAATTATATCAGGAATAAGGGAGTGTCCTGATTGCAGGGACACCGGGAGAGAGATAATACAGGGGAAGCTGGAGTGATTCTAATGAGGTTAGGTGGAAGAATCTCTTTGAAGATGAGCTCTCCGAATCGCCTATTAACCAGGTACAAATGGAGTAACCTGGCTGATAGATATGAACAGTAGTGTCAAGGGTTCTGTTCACTCGAGGAACCAGCTTTGTGCTCGCTGGGTCAGTGTCAGGTCCAATGCAAGTATAAATGCAGAGTGACTAGATGGGTTACCACCTTTGTGGAACTGGAGAGGATATAATACAGAGTAGTAAGGACATTGTTGAATAGAGGGGAGTAACGGAAATATCCAGGTATGGGGAAAAGGAAGGCGAGTTTACACAGAGGAACAGCAAAAATAAATAGAGAGTAATGAGAAGCGCGTTGAACACAGCATGACAGGGACAGGGTTAAATGCAGGGGAACGGATAACATTAAGTCCAGAGTGGGGAGGAATAAATGACGAACAATCGTGAGAGTGCTAATTTGAGTGGAATATGGAGAAAGTTGAATACAGAGTCAAGATTAACTATTGCCATGTGTGCGGTTTAAATATAGCAGGTGCAATAGAGCGTAATTGTGAGGAGTCTAAATGGAGAGTATTAAGGAAAGGACTCAAAAGACAGTAACAGGGAAAGGTCTTAATTCAAAAGAAGTGGTATGGGTAACGACAGGGAAATAGAGAAGATCAAATACAGATAACGATCAGCTTGAGTAAAAAATAACCGTGGAGTCTAATTACAGACTAATAGGGAGAGGAGTAAATACAAGGTAGTGAATAGAGGGGATGGAGTACTAATACAGGCTTAAGTCCAGAGGGAGAGACAGAAAAAGTGGAAGAAAGAGTAATCGGGAGATGAGTAAACACTGGGGAAGGGACTGTATGACATGCAGGATAATATATATTATTAAAAATATGTAACAGAGAAATGATAAAACACACAGTAATAGAGATTAATAGGGTTTAGATCGAAAATAATTTATCAAGTGTGCACAGAATGATTTTCTGATTTAATATCTGTATGTACCTATGAGAGAAGGAGCAAAACTTGGTAAGTAAGGCAGGGTAGGTGATAGAGTTGTTAGTGGGGGAGAACTTTGGGGTCAGCGACCATAATTAAATTCGTTTTAAAATAGTGAATGGAAAGAATAGACCAGATCGAAGAGTTCAAGTTCGAATTTCGAGGAAGGCTAATTTTAACAGTCTTAGGCAAGAACTTTCAAAAGCTGATTGGGGGCAGATGTTTGCACGTAAAGGGGTGGCAGGAAAATGGGACGCCTTCAGAAATGAGATAACGAGAGTGCAGAGACAGGGGACACACGTTGGGGTGAAAGGAAAGACTGGTAGGTGTAAAGAATTTTGAATGACAAAAGAAATTGAGGGTTTGGTAAGAAAAAGAAGGAATCATATGCCGGATATCAACAAGATAGATTGAATGAATGCTCAGAAGAGTATAAACACAATGGCAGTATACTGAAGAAGGAAATCATGAGGAAAAAGAGGTACCTGAGATAGCTTTGGCAAATAGACTTAACGAGAATCTAAAGGGTTGTTTACAAATACATTAAGAACAAAAGAGTAACTAGGGAGAGAATAGAGCCCCTCAAAGATCAGCAGGGCCGCCATTGTGTGGATCCGCAGGAGATGGCAGTGATTCTAAACCTATATCTTGCATCTGTATTTACTGTAGAAAACGGACATGAACGATATAAAATGTAGGGGAACAGATGATGACATCTTGAGAAATGTTTATATGGGAGAGGAGGAAGAGCTGATGTCTTGAAACGCATAATAGTGGATAAATCCCCAGGACCTGACGAGGTGTAACCTCGATCCATGTGGGAAGCTAGAGAAGTGATTCCTGGGCCCGTTGCTGTGTCATTGTATCATTGATACTCACAACTGAGGTGTGGGAAGACTGGAGGTTGGCTAACGTGGTGCCAATGTTTAAGATGGGTGTGAAGGACAGGCCATGAACTATAGACCGTGAGTCATTGGTGTAAAAGTTGTTGGAGGGAATTCTAATGGACAGGATGTACATGTATTTCGACAGGCAAAAGCTGATTAGGGATAGTTAACATGGCGTTGTGCGTGGGAAATCAAGTCTCACAATTTGATTGAGTTCCTTTCACAGAAGTAACAAAGAGGATTGATGAGGGCAAACGGAGGTTCTGATCTATATTAACTTCAGTTAGTCTTTCGACAAGGTTCCCCATGACAGGCTGATTTACAAGGTTAGATCTCCCTCACACATTCCCTTTCCCGCGAGCCTTCTTTTTTCAATCGATCAGTGTGGACTGACGTAATGCCCACGTCTTGTACTCACATGAGAGGGGATAAATGGACGTCTGTTGTTTCCCCTTTGCCATCTCAAAATGAATTAAATTCCCTCCTCCAATTCCTCTGTTATCGTTTGAAGGAGCGGTTTTGCTTTCATGCATTCGGGGATAAGGGCGTTGCCGGCTAGCACCAGCATTAATTGCCATCCCTAATTACCTAGAGGGCAGTGACGTTTCAACCACGTTGTTGTGAGTCTGGAGTGAACATGTAGTACTGACCAGGATAGGAAAGCAGTTTCCACTCTAAAGGGTATAACTGAACTGGCAATCGGTCATCATCAGCCTCTTTATTTCTCGACGATTACTGAATTTACATATCGCCATCAGCTGTGACTGGGTCCGCAGAACATTACCTGGGTCTCTGTGTTAACCTTCGAGTGATAATTCCACGAGGCCATCTCCTACATCTGCTGAATGGCCTCCTCCGATGTAACAGGCTAGAGACAGGGCTGAGTAAAACCCAACTCTCTGTGAACACACACACACACACACACACAAACCAGTTCCTGGAGCAGCTCCTGCACCGCCGTTATGAAACTATTGAATGGACTCTCTTGACTCAAGTAATGCTAACCTCCCTAACACGGATCTCTCTTGTATGCCCTGTGCAATGTGACCTGTATGCCTCTCTTTAATTATTTCGTGTTCTGCATATCATTGCTGCGTAGCATCGGCCCGTACTGCTGATAAATAAAGTGTTTCACTGCACTTCGCTACATGTGTCAGTACATCAAAGAAATTGAATAAAATCAAACTCATCCGTGCCCGTCTGATATCCTAAAGTGTGCCAATTGTCCGAAATCCCTCGATACCCTTCCTATTCATATCCATATCGAAAATTCCCTCAGGAGAAGGTGAACTATACAGCAGAGATCATGGGGAGTGGAGTTGATAGAACCCTCACTGACTTTTTGTTCTGTGCATTATTTCTACTGACAGAGCGACCATTTTATGCCAGTCAATATGAAACGAAACGCACACGCAGTCCGGCCTCCGAAGTATTCGTCTCCTCTATCACGGAGGCATTAGAAGAGAGCAGACCCTAAAGTCTGTACCAGCAGTGATATCTGGAGGAGCTCACCAAGGACCTGAAGTCCTTAGAAAAGCACACAGCTTCCGGAAGTTTTGGCTTATCACTTGCGTGCTTTTAAACGCGTGGCACTTGACTGACCTAGACGTTCTGGAAATGGACAACAGTACACTTCGAACATGTAGTCTTTGTGAATCCAACAGGAAAGTTAGCATCCCTCTCATTTACAATTAGAAGAGGCACAGGAAGGACTGACGTCTGGTTTCACTGCAGAAGGCAATTTACAGAATCCTAACTGAGATCATCGCCAACTCGATCAGGTCTGCTGTGGAATGAATGACTCACCCCCTGTTCTGTATGGGCAGAACAATCTCTCAGAGTCTCGCACTCCTCAGCGATGTAATTGCCTCTGTGTGTGTCAGTGAGGTTGGAAACCTGCCTTATCAGCCTAACCAGGAAAATGTCATTTACAGCAAATTGCACACCAACACGTGGGGCGTACTCTCCAATATTGGCTTTGGGGATGATACCTGCAATTGGATTGGCCTGCTCTGCACCAACAGCGTTAGTGCGTCTGAGTAAATGGGTGGGAATCAGAAAGCTTCCCGAACAGTCCTGGAATCAGTCAGCGCCGGCCATTGTAACCTTTCCTATTTGATTATTGTGCAAAAGGTGACTGAATTAGTGTTGTGATTCATTAAGATGTTTCATACTTTTTAGCCATTGGCTATCCACTGAGACCTCATTCCACGTTTGCGCGTTTATGCATCAATTCCTTGTTGTTGTTCTTGGTTAGCTTCATGGCTCTGATTTTCAAATTTAATTTCTTCCTTCTCCAACTTAATAAACAATTTGAGCATTTTATGGTCATTCTTCCCAAACACAGTAATATTGTGACATAATGCTATCTCATTGTGTTCATAATTTTTGGAAATATGTAACAAGTTGCTGCATACTTACATCTGTGCTCCTGTGTCAATGCAATGCTGTGAGATGTAATAAATTAGTCCTTTTAATGTGGATTCTGGCTTTAGGTTCTTGGGCGGTTGTGAACTGTTCAAAATATCGATGCATTCTTTCAGTCTGTTTCAGAACAAATACCTCGCACATCATCATAAACACAAAATTTACAAAAAATCTTTCGATTGTAAATATGTTACTTAACACATATGTTAATGTGCGTCTCCCGGAAATTAAAAAATAACGTGCTGGGAATAACTCTGTCCCTAAACCTGTGAGGCACGCTCGAGAAATGTTTGATCCTGAAGACTAGATTTCAGACGCACAAGATCTTAGGCGATCCAGAATGTGCTTCTGCTGCTTTTCTCTTTCACTCACAGATTGTCTACTTCCCGTGGACAGATTCATTTCCCTCCTAAATGAGATTAATCCCAGATTCCCAATCCTCTGACAGGTCTGATTGAATATTCCCCAACAACAGTAGCACGTCTCCCAAGCTGGGTATGAATCCCCATCCAATTAAAACAAAACAATCACAATGTTTTCAGTTTGCCGCAGCCTGAGAAACACTTCCAATGACTGAGTTGCCCAATATCCTGCCTCATGGAACAAATGTTTCCAGCCACAAATTTATCACTCAGACTCTCCCATGGAATAGTTTTTCAATTTATTTCCCGACTTTAAATTCCCACTTTCAGAAACTCATTTTATCCCCCCTGTTTATGATTGTCATGAGGTCGGGTAGCTGCATTATACCGGACTTGAAATCCCTGACTGGGGCCATTACTCTGTGTCAGTCAGCGAGACCAGGATGATTCCATAGGGTAAATGTCAGGGATAAGGAGATGCTGAGTACCTGACTCAGTGACAGGCTTCCGTCAAAGGCTCTGCCTTTGTAAATAAAAAGTGATTAATGGCAGGATGCAAGTTTGTGAAGGGTTGGCACCAATGTGGACGAGGACCTCCTCATTTCCCCACTTTCCCTCACACTGCCCACTCACAGTCCACCCCACCCCAAAAACGTGTGATGATCTCGACCCTCGGAACGTTTGAGGTAATATACCATCCTGGACTCTTTCAAGTCAGGATGGATGATTCTGCAAGAGTCAATCAATTTCGCTGTCATCCCTGCTGAAACGTGATGCTAACACATCAGCAACTGACTTAAAAATTGGGACAAAACAAAAAAAAACAAGTTTTGAGTCCATGTCTATTTGAGCGCAGCATCGATTGACCAGAATGATAACTGAACAGAAAGGGTTCAATATGAGGGACAGAAATTACGCAAACCCAGGGTGAAATTCCCCAAATTTGGAAGGGTCTGAGGGAAGTAAAGTTTTCAAGAGAATAATCGAAACTCCTAGCACTGAATGGAACGGAAGGATTCCTGTTGCCTCTTGATTTACGACTGGGATAAGCATCCAAAAGTTATTGGTGGTCTGAAATTATTCCAAGACTGAAATGGTTGAATAATTCTTCACATTTCTCGACATTAGTTTGCACAGACTATTTTTGTGTTCATTCACTCACTGAACCTGTTCTTCCCTTTCTCAGACTTCCTATCTCCTCCTTTACTGTCCACCTAACATTGTGCTATCACCAACGTAATATATGATCCTATCACCTCAGTCATGGATACAGATTATAAATAACGGTGTCACGAGGAATGACAATTGTGGTCCTCACTAATATTTGCCGAGAACATGTATATGACAGATTGATTCCTGCTCTTTGTTTTCTGTGCTTTATCAGTCCTCACAGCAAGCCCCATTTTCCCATCACTGCAGGACTCTCACAACATTGACCCCTTCTCAAACATTTGCAGATTTTGAAATTTCTGTACCCTTGAGTATGCAAATCCCTCCCCAGCCTCATTCCTCCATCTCGCTTAAAACTGTTCCAATCCACCATCAGTAAGATGTTTGAAGTTTCTTCTCTGTACATGCTCAGTACACTGCAGAGAGGAGAGAATGACTTAGACCCATGTGCTTCTGCACAGATCAGGTGTGTCTCAGAGTCAGCTCTGCAAAAATTCCAGGCCATTGGTATCCCAGTAGAAGGATCTGTATTGATTGGAGTTTGCATCGCCTATGAGGGCAATTTTCTGTGCTTGATTTCAATTCTTGCCAGCACTGGACGAGTGATACTTGATTCAGACGCTGAATCTGTGGAGGGTGAGGAATTCAATCACCATGTTTGCTTTAATAAAACGTACAAACTATCATCCCTTCACGAAGCAGCTCCTGATAACCAGGGAAGCCACATCCCAGTGTTGAGGAGAACATTTCTCTGAGAGACACTTAACAATCGGAATTTAATTTGCAAATGGTCAAAGGCAAGGGAAGGATGACATTGAAGTAAAATGAGATTTCAGTGTTCAACAGATGGTGTTGTGGTGTCAGTGCTGGTGAACAGGTTGCCACAGAGGCTCAGTGCTTAGCTGTGCTGCCTCACAGGGACAGCGGGTGGGTCCAGGTGGGATAGTCTTTGAAGGGTCTGTGTGGACTCGATGGGTACATTGGCCTACTTCCACATTCTAAGCATTCTATGATTTTCTTCAATATGCATTTTCCAATGATTGCTCTCGACCGTTTGAGATTTGCATCATCCAATAAACATCAGTTCTAAAAATGTTCTGTGATAACTGGGAGTGAACTCACCGCTGTCAACTGTTTGTTCAATTTTGTAAATAAACTGATTGGACCATATTGTAATGTAACAGTCCCCCAGACGATGCCAGCAGACATAAGTGAAAGGCTTTGAGACTTTATCACCTCGGCATTGAGTACAGAGAAATTGACATCACACAGTGATTGATGAAGAAAATGACGTTTTCAGTTTATGTTGTGTGGAAAATATTTGTCACGACCCGTCCATTTGTAAAAATTCCATGAAAGTTGCACGTTTCAATTTGTGTGAATCTGTCTGAGGATTCTTTGCGGGTTCACTCTGCCACTGACATTGACACATGGGCATATTGTGCTCAAAATTCAGACAGTGGCAGACGATCAGTAATCTAGTTCCAGATTACAGGGACCCCGTGGAATAAACATCATCGCAGATTCCACAGGAATTACCTGGAAAATTATTCCTCTCTTCTCGGAACCATCCAGAAATCTCCATTTCAATCAGAGACTATGAAGATTTTCGGTGTAATTGATGAAATGAATCACTTTGTGAAAATATAAGCCGTAAAGTTTGCAAAACCAGTTGGTTGCATGTTGTTCTGGTTTGTTGAATGAATAAGCAGTAGGCTTCTCTGTGCATCTGAAGTTGAAGGTATTTCTGCAATAACATAAATTTGTTTTAAAATTTGGTTTGACTTTCGGCTAAATGGCTTTGTGCATGAGTGAACCTGTGTTTATTTTTGATGATTGCAACCCAGCATGTTATTAATGGAGCCTGAAATATTTGTTGGAGAGTTCTGGAATAGGCGATGGTGGAAGAAACACTTAACTGGAAAAGATTTGTTTTCACTGATATCATTTTTGTGATTTCTTTTAGTTCCAGTCAGCCCCTTGAAATGATTGGATTTGTAGATTTATGCTCATGCGAAGAAGATGAGAGTTTTTGTAAATTAGATTACTTTCAAATGAAAATGTTATGTTGGTTCCAGACAGAAGTGTTGGGACAAGAAAAATCTCTGAAGAGATTATTGAAACCTGAGTTCATTGACACTCAGCTATGTAGTTGCTCCATAAAGGAATTCACTGCAGTTCCAGTTTAGAAGTTACAGTCGCAAGCATTTAACCAATTGATACTAACAGGGATATTCTGGTGTGAATATTATTTGAGGGTTGTTTATTTTTATCGACTCTGGAAGTCGTGATTTGCATAATATGTAAGTCATGTCATTTTGTTTCATTTATATATTGTTTTGAAGTTAATGAGAGTTGTACATTTACTGTGTGTTCATTGCCTTTGAATCTGCATAACAAGTACGTAGTTTGGTTTATTGTAATTTATCGGGGTCAAAAGAAGGACTGCAGATACTGCAAAGCAGAATCTAGATTAGAGTGGTGCTGGAAAAGCACAGCAGGTCAGGCAGCATCCCAGGAGCAGGAAAATCGACGTTTTGTGCAAAATCCCAAAGATGTGACTTAGAGGTGGACAGGACTGGCAGCTTAGTGTTGCAGAATACAAAGGCTGTGGGAAAGAAATAAAGGGGGAGCAAGAAAAGAGGAGAAAGTGTGTATTTGATAAGGGATGACATGACGTCTGTACTTCCAGGATGTTCCTCGGAATATGTACAGGGAAGTCGCTTGGGTTGATCCGAGAAATGAGAGAGTAATGATCACCTTATTAGGATTGTATTATGAACCCATCCCCACCACCAGCGGGAATTTGAGGAGAAACTTTGTAAGGAGACCTCTGATCTCTGTAAGAACAATAGAGTGGGAATGGGAAGTAATTTTAAGTTTCCAAACATAGACTGTGACGTCCATAGTGTTAAGGGTTTAGATGGAGAGGAATTTGGTAAGTGTGTACGAGAACATTTCCTGATTCTGTATGTGGATGGGCCTACTAGAGAACGCACAAGACATGATCTGCTCACAGGAAATAAGGCAGAGCAAGTGACTGAGGTGTGAGATGGGGAGCACTTTGGAACCACCGACCATAATTCTCTTCGTTTTAGTACACTGTTGGAAAAGAATCGACCAGATGCAAAAGTTCAAATTGCATAAAAGCCAATTTTGATGGTTACATGCAAGAACATTCAAACGTTGACTGCGGACAGATGTTCTCAGGTAAAGGGACTGTGGAGAATGGGAAATCTTAAAAATGAGACAACGAGAGTCCAGAGACATTATCTTCCTGTTCAGATGAAAGGCAAGGCTGGTAAGTGTAGGGAATGCTGAATGACGAGAGAATTTGATGTTTTGGTAAGAGAAATAAGGACACATATGTCAGATATAGTTCGCAGTGATCGCGTGAATATTTAAAAACGTGTAAAGATGTATACTTTGGAGGGAAATCAGGAGGTCAAAAAGTGAACATTTGATGGCTTTGGCAAATAGGTTTAAGGAGAAACCAATGGGGTCACACAAATATATTAAGGTCAAAAGCCAAAGAGAAAATAGGACCCTTCAAAGATCAGCAAGGCAGCAAGGAAATGCTGGGGATGGGGGAAATATTAATTGAGTATTTTTGCATCATTATTTACTGTGGAGAAAGACATGGAAGGTACAGAATGTGGGGAAATAGATGGTGATTTCTTGAAAAATATCCATATTGCAGAAGAGGCGGCGCTGGATGTCTTAAGATGTATAAAGGTGGATACACCCCAAGGACCTGATCAGATGAACCCAAAACTCTTTCGGAAGCTGGGAAAGTGAATGCTGGGCCTCTTGCTGAGATATTTATATAATCGATCGTCACAGGTGAGATGCCGGAAGATTGGAGTTTGACTAACGTGGTGCCACTGTTTCAGAAATATTGTAAGGAAAAGCCAGGGATCTATAGACTGGTGTACCTGATATTGGCGATGTGCAGGTTGTTGGAGGGAATCCTCAGGGAAAGGATTTACATGTATTTTAATTGACAATGACTGATTAAAGAGAGTCAACATGCCCTTGTGCATAGGAAAATATATCTCACGATCTTGATTCTGTTTTTTTGAAGACTTTACGAAGAGGATTGATGACACAGAACGGCGAATGTGATCTATATGGATTTCAGGAAGGCATTCATTCACTTTCCTCATGGTAGAGCAGTTAGCAAAGTTATATTACATTGAACTTATGGAGACCCAACCTTTTGAACAGAAGTCCCTTGAAGGTAGAAGACAGAATGTTAGAGTGAAGGGTTGCTTTTCAGTTTGGAGGCCTGTGACCAGTGGTGTGCTACAAGGATCGGTGCTGAATCCACGGCGTTTCCTCATTCATATACATGCTTTGGACGTGAACATTAGAGATCCAGTTGGTCAGTTTGCAGATGTCACCAAAACTAGAGTTGGAGTGGTCAGCGAATAAATATTCCTCAGTGTACACCGGGTCATGATCAGATGTGCTAATTGGTTGAAGAGTGGCAGATAGAGATTAATTCAGATGAATGTGAGATATTACATTTTGGAAAGCCAACTCAGAGCAGGACAAATAGAATTAATGGTAATGTTCTGGAGAACGTTGCTGAAAGAGGGAGTTTAAAGAGAGTTTAAGGATTACTGTGGATTATGTCTGCCATAAATGCTGTTGGATGCGAATCATAGCAGATCGAGTATATCGGTAGGAGAGACAGCTGGAAGTGATGAGGAATTTGCAACAGCAACAGTATGTGATGGATGGCAGTTAGAGAAAGGGGGGAAGTCTCAGATACATTCACATAGATGGATTAACTCCAGGAAGGGTAAGAGAGATAGGCAGCTAGAGCAGGAGTCTTTTGTGGATATACCCACTTCAAACAGGTATGCTGTTTTGGAAAATGTAGGGGGTGATGGATTCTCAGAGGAAAGTAGCACCAACATGCAAAGTTTCTGGTATTGATCCTAGCTCTAATGCAACGAGGGGTATGTCGGATACGAAGAGATTAATTGTGTTAGGGGATTCTGTAGTCAGAGGTACAGACAGACTTTTCTGTGGGCAGCAGAGAAAAAAACACAATGGTGTGTTGTCTCCCTGGTGCCAGGATCAAGGATGTCTCAGAGAGAGTGCAGAATGTTCTCAATGGGGTGAGGGGCCAGCCGGAGGTCATTGTCCATATTGGAACCAACGAAATTGGAAGGGAACAGGTTGAGTCTCTGAAAGGAGATTACAGAGAGTTAGCTAGTAATTTAAATAGGAGGTCCTCAAGGGTATTAATATCTGGATTACTCCCAGTGCTACGAGCTAGTGTGGGCAGGAATAGGAGGATAGAGAAATGAATGCATGATGGAGAAGCTGGTATACGGGAGAAGGATTCACATTTTTGAATCATTGGAATCTCTTTTGGGATAGAAGGTACCTGTCAAAGAAGGACGGATTGCACCTAAATTGGAAGGGGACGAATATACTGGCAGGGAAATTTGCAAGAACTGCTTGGATTAAAACTAGCAAGATATGCGCGGGGGAGGGCGGGGGAGGGCGGGGGAGTGGGTGGCGGTTGGGGGTGGGTGAGGGGTGGGAACCAGGGAGATAGTGAGGAAAGTGATCGATCTGAAACGGTTAAAGTTAAGAACAGAAGTGGCTCAAACAGTCAGGGCAGACAGGAACAAGGTAGGACTAATAAATTAAACTACATTTATTTCAATGCAAGCGGCCGAACAGGGAAGGCAGATGAACTCAGTGCATGGTTAGAAGCATGGGAATGGGATATCATAGCAATTACAGAAACATGGCTCAGCGATGGGCAGGATTGGCAGCTGAATATTCCAGGATACAAATACTACAGGAAGGATAGAAAGGGAGGCAAAAGAGGAAGGAGAGTGGCATTTTTGATAAGGGATAGAATTACAGCTGTGCAAATGGAGGATATTCCTGGAAATACATCCAGGCAAGTTATTAGGGTGGAATTGAGAAATAAGAAAGGGATGATAACCTTATTGGGATTGTGTTATAGACCCTGCAATAATCAGAGGGAAATTAGGAAACAAACTTTTAAGGAGATCTCAGCTATCAGCAAGAAGAATAGGGTAGTTAGGGTAGGGGATTTTAACTCTCCAAACATCTACTGGGACTACCATAGATTTCAAGGATTAGATGGAGAGGAATGTCTTAAGTGTGTACAGGACAATTTTTTGATTCAGTATGTGGATGTACCTCCTAGAGAAGGTGCCTAACTTGACATATTCTTGGGAAATAAGGCAGAGCAATGAGTGAGGTGTCAGTGGGCGAGCACTTTGGGGCTAGCGACCATAATTCTATTTGTTTATAAATAGTGATGGAAAAGGATAGACCAGATCTTAAAGTTGAAATTCTAAATTGGAGAAAGGCCAATTTTGACGATATGAAGCAAGAACTTTCAGAACCTGATTGGAGGCAGTTGTTCACAGGTAAAGGGACAGATGGAAAATGGGAAGCCTTCAGAAATGAGATAACAAGAATCTAGAGAAAGTATATTCCTGTCAGGGTGAAAGGGAAGGCTGGTAGTTATAGGGAATGCTGGATGACAAAAAAATTGAGGTTTTGGTTAAGAAAAAGAAGGAACCATATGTCAGGTACAGACAGGATAGATCGAGTGAATACTTAGAAGAATAGTATAAAGAAAGTAGGAATATACTTAAGAGATAGCTTTGACAAATACAATTAAGGAGAATCCAAAGGGGTTTTAAAAATATCTAAAGTAGAAAAGGGCAAGTCGGGAGAGAAGAGGGCCCCTCAAAGATCAGCAAGGCGGCCTTTCTTGGAGCCACAGAAAATGGGAGAGATACTAAATGAATATTTTGCATCAGTGTTTACTGTGGAAGAGGATAAGGAAGATATAGACTGTCGGGAAATAGATGGTGATATCTTGTAAAATGTCCAGATTACAGAGGAGGAAGTGCTGGATGTCTTGAAACGGTTAAAAGTGGAGACATCCCCAGGACCTGACCAGGTGTATCTGAGAACTCTGTGGGAAGCGAGAGAATTAATTGCCGGGCCCCTTGGGCCAGGGAACTATAGTCAGCTGAGCCTGACCTCGGTGGTGGGCAAGTCGTTGGAGGGAATCCTGAGGGATGGGATGTAAATGTATTTGGAAAGGCAAGGACTGATGAGGGACAGTCAACATGGCTTTGTGCGTGGGAAATCATGTCTCACAAACTTGATTGAGTTTTTTGAAGAAGTAACAAAGAAGATTGATGAGGGAAGAGCTGTCGATGAGCTCGATATGGACTTCAGTAGGGAGTTCGACAAGGTTCCCCTTTGGAGACTGATAAGCAAGTTTAGATCTCGTGGAATACATGGGGAACAGCCATTTGGATCGAGAACTGGCTCAAAGCTAGAAGACAGCGGGTGGTGGGGGAGGGTTGTTTTGTTAGACTGGAGGCCTGTGACCAGTGGAGTTCCACAAGGATCGGTGTTGAACCCTGTATTTTTGTAATTTACATAAATGATTTGGATCCGAGCATAAGAGGTACAGTCGGTAAGTTTGCACTTGACACCAAAATTGTAGGTGTAGTGGACAGCGAAGAGGGTTACCTCAGATTACAATAGGATCTGGACCAGATGGGCCAATGCGCTGAAAAGTGGCAGTTGAAGTTTAATTCAGATAAATGCGAGGTGCTGCATTTTGGGAAAACAAACCTTAGCAGGACTTATACACTTAATGGTAAGGTCCTAGGGAGTGTTGCTGAACAAAGAGACCTTGGAATGCAGCTTCAGAGCTCCTTGAAAGTGGAGTCGCCGGTCGATAGGTTAGTGAAGAAGGCGTTTGGTATACTTTCCTTTGTTGGACAGAGTATTGAGTGCAGGAGTTGGGAGGTCATGTTGCAGCTGTACAGGACATTGGTTAGGCCACTGTTAGAATATTGCGTGCAATTCTGGTCTCCTTCCTATCGGAAAGATGTTGTGAAACTTGAATAGGTTCAGAAAGGATTTACAAGGAGGTTGACAGGTTTGGAGGTTTTGAGCTATAGGGAGAGCGTGAACAGTCGGTGGCAGTTTTCCCTGGAGCATTGGAGTCTGAGGGGTGAACTTATAGAGGTTTCCAAAATTATGAGGGGTGTGGAAATGATAAATTGACAAAGTGTTTTCCCTGGAGTCGGGGAGTCCAAAACTAGAGGGCATAGGTTTTGCATGAGAAGGGAATGATATATAAGAGACCTAAGGGGCAAGTGTTTCACGAATATTGTGGTAACTTTATGGAATGAGCTGCCAGAGGATGTGGTGGAGGCTGGTCCAGTTGCAACAGTTAAGAGGCATTTGGATGGGTATATGAATAGGAAGGGTTTGGATGGATATGGGCTGGGTGCTAAGAGGTGGGACTAGATTGGGTTGAGACCTCTGGTCGACATGTACGGGTTGAACCGAAGGGTCTGTTTCCATGGTGTACATCTCTATGTCTGTATGACTCGAAGTGATTTTGGAGTGAAGGTTCATTGATCCTTGAAAGTGATGTCTCAGTTAGCTAGGTTGATGAAGAAGGCGGTAAGTATAGTTTCCTTGATTGGTCAGAGCACTGAGTATTGGAATTGAGAGATCATGTTGTGTCTGGACAGGACTTTGGTTCGGCCACTTTTGGAATATAGTGTGCATTTCTGGTCTTCCTCCAAAAGGGAGGATGTCTTGAAACTTGAAACGGTTCGGAAAAGAATCATTAGGATGTTGCCAGGATTGGAGTATTTGAGCTATGCGGAGATGCTGAGGAGGTTGGGGCTGTTTTCCGTGGAGTGTCGGAGGCTGAGGGGTGACTTGTGGATGTTTACAAAATCATAAGGAGCATGGTCAAGGTCAGTAGAAAAGTTCTTTTCCATGGGTTTTAGGAGTCCAAAACTCGAGCGGATAGATTTAGGGTGAAAGCGGAAAAATTAAAAGGGACCTAAGGGGTAACCTTTTCATGCAAAGGGTGGTGCAGTATGGAACGAGCTGCTAGACGATATTATGGTGGCTGGTACAATTATATTTAAAAGTAATCTGGATGGGTAAACGTTTAGAAAGATTTTAGACGGATGTTAGGACAGATGAGACAAGAGTAATTTAGGATATACGGACTGTATGAACTATTTGGTCTAAAGGGCCTGTTTCTGTGCTGTACATCTTTATGACGCTAACTATGCCTGGTACGTGTATAGCAGTTTACCAAATGTTCCATTTTTAGGTGAATATCACCACTTTCAATCACAATTCTCTGTTAGAATTAAATGCCTTTTTTTTTTGGTTGAAATGATAGGGTCTTGCATGCGCAGAAACATGGGATGATGTTTTGAGTTCAATGATCCATGTTAGATGAAAATGCTCTGATTAACAGTTTTTCCATTAATTCTGTTTCTCTCCCCACAGATTCTGCCGTACCTGTTGGGTTTTGCCAGTCATATCTCATTCAGTTTCATGTTTTCAGCATTCAAATCCCTTTCATTTATTGCATTAAAATGCTTCACTTCCCAATCATCCCCCAGAAGTAATTCTTAGAATAAAAAAATCCAACGATACCGAAGAGGTGCTTCGTGCCACTCATTTTTTGCTATAAAATCGACACGAAATCTACACCCGCCCCAGCTTCTAGCACGATGCACGTAGTCTCAAATAAAATGACGCTTCAAGTGTTCATACAAGTAGTTTTTACGGTTTGTGAGGTTTCCTGCTTTATCACCCTCCAGTGAATGTATTACCACTCCCTCACCATTCTCTGGGTGAAAACACCTTGCAAGGACCCCCTCTAAACCTTTTCCCTTTCATCTTAAAAAAAGTGCCCTCTGTCATCTGTTGATTGCCTGCCCACAAGTCGTCAAACACAGGATACAGCTGCTTCAAACACTGTGTCAGGCCATTGAAGATGTCATATTCAAACTCGATATCTGAACACTTCCAGCTGGCCCAGTTAGGTGCTGAGATCTTCTATTGCTCTCTGAACCGACGCAGAGAATGTTTGATCATTAATTTCGGATTTGCAGATTACCTCCTGTGTCTTTCAGTTAATTTGCTTGCGGTTTTGGTTCTCGCATGCGAAGAATGCGGCCTTTCTAACTGCACAATGCGTTGGCCATGGCAACATCGGATCTCCTGTTCATTCTCACTGAGATCACTCTGTGGCAATTCAAATACATTTACTACCCAGGATCTTTCCTGAACATGACTCCTGTGTGCAGTGCTGTCTATGCCTTACCTCGAGCAGCAACAGACTGCTCCGTCTGGTTCACTGTCCTTTTCACCTTTGAACGTTTTGTGGCCATTTCCTGTCTGAAACGGAAGAGAAAATATTGGACAGTGAAAGCCTTGGCTGTGACTCTGGCTGCAACCAGCATTCAACTCTGTTCAAAAAACAGTCCCTACTATTTTCGGTATCAACCTGGGTAATAATTGACAATGTTCAGTGGTATTGTCGAACAAAGTCAAGTTATTTTACTGATCCCAGGTGGCTGGGGTTAAAGTGGTTCGATATCATTTTGATCGCTTTAATCCCATCCGTGTAAATTCTGTCGATGAGTACTCTCACGGTCAGGCACATTTTAGTGGCCAGTCGAGTACGCAAGAGCCTGATGGGTCAGAGGAAGGGAGACAGTTACAAAGATGCAATGATGGAGAGCCGGAGGAAGTCGGTAATTTCCCTCTTCACCATATCCATCAGCTTCATACTTCTGAAGTGCATGCACGGTGCAAACGTCTTGTTCAATATCATTAAAAGAGGGAATTATTGGAGGTACAGCCCTGTCATCAGTGTTGCATACAACTGGAGAAATGCTGAAGGATTTCAGCTGCATCACAAACACATTATTTTTTATAGCGAATCTGCCCAAGTTCAGGGCGAAGTTCAAGAATGCAGTGCACCAACTGGTCATGTAAATTCATCACTTAATGAATTAGCAAGACAACTGAGAGAGCTCCAGAGGCAGCCGCAGTGTTCCCTGTGCAGGATTGCAGATGTACAGCCAGGATTCCATCAGCACAAGCACATGGATTTGAGTACAACACCCAGTGTTGGATGGGGAGGGCAGTAACAGGATGGATCACCATTCACCATGCTCAGCAGCATGCTGCTATCCTTGATTGCCTGACGGATTGACACACACTGGGGCACACAATGAGCAGCAAGAGGCTATTCAGCCCTTCGTGTCCGATTGCCCTGCCAGCCCAGAAAATCGTGATTGATGCAATTGTACCATCAATTCCGCATTTCCCTGTGCACCTGAACACCTCTCCCACATCATTCCTCAAAACATTTGCAATAATTTATCTGCATTCCCTTTCAATGATACTGAAGGTTATGACAAAGGGACAGCACGTAATAGGGGAAGAGATAGCTATCTGGGGCAGGGTAGGATGGAAAGAGGCTGCAAGAGTGATTCCAAATGATGGAAAGGCTGTGAGTGATGGGTTCAGCTGGAACATTGAGTGTTCACGGACAGCCCTGTGGGTGAGTGTTAAAGACTGAGGCAGGAGGGGTCTCTGAATTTTCCTTGCAGGGGTGGAGGGGGGAGGGACAGAAACAGTCCCTCCTGCACCATGATAACTGTCAGCGTCTCTCTTTTCAGCTCACAATAAACACTTTATTACAACAAGGTAAATGTTCTGGGTACTGGTGATCTCCTCATCTGAATGGGATGTTGTTACGTGCACATTTGTATTTGAGTGTGTTTATTGCGTCAACCTTTAGTCTACTTCATTCATAAGGCTATTTCGGACTCTCCTTCTCTGCCTCTTTCTGTCTGTCTTTGTATGTTCCTCTCTTCCTCTCTCGCGCTGTGCCCCATCTCTCATCTTCATGCTCTCCCTCTCTCTCTGCCTCACTCTGTACGTGTCCATGCCTGCATTGTTCTATCTCTGTAACTTTCTCTCTGCCTATCTGCCAGTCTGTCAGTCTTTCTGCGTGAGGGTGTATGTTTATCTCTCTGTTTGGTGCGGAGTGGGCTTCATTGCCTTTGTGGCGATCTCCATGTGTGTATGTGTGTGTGTGTGTGGGGGGGGTGGGGTGAGGTGGCTTCATTGCCTTTTATGGGAATCTCCCTGTGTGTAGGCCGGAGGGGTTTTTATTGCCTTTATGGGGATCTCCCTGTGTGTTGGGGACGGGGCAGGGGGCTTCATTGTCTTTGTGGGGATCTCTGTGTGTGTGGGGAGGGAGGTGGCTTCATTGCCTTTGTGGGAATTTCCTTGTGTGTGTGGTAGTGGGCTTCATTGCCTTTATGGGAATCTCCCAGTGTATGTGGCGGGGGGGGCAGAGGTGGCTTCATTGCGTTTGTGGGGATCTCCCTGTGTGTGTGTGTGTGTGTGTGTATGTCCCTCAGTAATTGTCCTTGAATATTTCCCTGAGTGTGACACATTATGACTGTCTTTATGAATATTAGCGTGGCTTTCGATTTGTTTGTGTTGGTAAGTATTTCGATTCATGCGTACACGTGTTTGGGAATGTTATTCAGTCTGTCTGAGATAGTTTCTGTGAAGGTGGGCGTTTTTATGTTGGCGTATGTTACTGTACCTCTGTGATTGCGTATCTGTCTGTGTTTTGCACATGTGCATCTGTTGTGTTTGTGCCTGTGTGTGTGCTGTTTGTGGGATTGCATTTCAATGGCGATGTGGTTTTGCGTGTGTGTGTTCTGTGTTACGATATGTGTGTGTCTCTGAGTGTCATTATATTAATGTGGGATTGGGGAGTGTGTTTTTGCCTGGCTGTGCTCTTGTTTAAGCAGGTGAGTATGTTGTTCAGACTGTTTTTGGCTGTCTGTCCGTGTGTCACGATACTTCTGTGCCCCCAGAAGCATCTCTCTGTGTTTGTTTCTGTGTGTCACTCTGTCTATATCTAATTATGACGTTGGTTCTGTAACTGTGTTCGAATGTGTTTTTCTGTTTGCACAAGAAGTTGCTGTCATTCTTGCAAGTTGGTGTGTAATGTCTCTTAATCTGATTTTTGTTAATGCAAGTGTGTGAGGGTCTGAAAGTGATTATGAGTCTGCGTTCTTATATCTCAGTATAATTGCATTTCTTTGTGTGTGGACATGTGTGCATTCTGACCATACGTGGGTGTGTTCCTTACTGTCTTCGTATGCCTGTTTTCATATGTTTGAGTGTGTATGCACGTGCACGCATGAATGCTCAATCCTATGTGAGTAGCTGTTCCCCATTCAGGACTCTGATTGTTTTCCTGTGTGTGTTGTGAGGGTATATTTCTTTACTCTTTGGAAAGGAGTGTTCTCACATTTCAGTTGGACTGTGTTATTGTGCAAGTGTGCATGTTTGTGAGTTGTATGTGTGCACGTGTATGTGTTTTTATTTGTCAGTAAGTCCCTATATCATACTTTGCATTTCTGTGTGCTGGTGTGCTTCTGTTTGCATGTGCACATGTGTATGTGATGGTGTGGGCATGGCGTGTTTCTGTGTCCCTCTGGGTGTGGTTCTGTCTCTGTTTGATCATGAGACTTCCTCCCTTGAAAAAGGACAGTTGAACTCCTCAACAGGTCATGGTGCACAGATTGCTCTCAATGGTGCATTTCGGCATCTTGGGAAATATCTTGGTATCAGTATCTGTACCTCCCGCACCCTGTTTGCGGAACTGTTACGTCAGTTCACGGACCTAAGACTAATGAAAAAAAAAGACAGGGAAATATTCAATGAAAGGCAGGATTCCAGTTGTTTCTTCCATGTTTGAAAAAAGGATGCAATACATACACTTTTTTCATGTTGGAGCTGTTTGTGTCCATTCATAAATGTTGTTATCGACTGGATCATTCCACCATACAATGTATCATCTGAATAGGGCCATTTAGCCCATTGAGAGTGCTCTGTCATTTGATCATGAATGATTTGTTTCTCAATTCTATTCTCCGGCCTTCGCCACACTACTTTTGATTCCCCTATCAACCAGGAACCCATATTTCACTGTTTGTAATGCAATTGTTCTGGACCAGACCCTCTAAAAGCATTTTAAGATGGAAGCCCAGACCCTAACGTTTCTATTTGTTTTGTTCATGTGTACAGTGGATATTCCAGGATTGATGGAGCAGGTCAACATTAATCGGTTAAAGTGAAGCAAAGTTTATATACAGAGCATCGAATGAAACACATACAAATGAAAACAGAAGACTTCATAACTTCACCCATCCGAAAACTCAACAGACTGTCCCAACTTAATGATTGTTCAAAATTCCTCCCACCACCTCCATAAGCACCAAATGTCAAAACGGGTAAAATCAATCACAGGGTCTTGCAGGAGAGATGTTAGAGAGAGATCAGCATGGAACAACTTCTTCCATGTCGCTGTTCCTTTTACCAGCAGTTTAAAAATCTGTCAACTTGCAAACACCAACCCAAATTAAACCAAACCAGAGATCATCAGAGGTGGGAGAATTGGCCACACCCCTTTCATTGCAGATGGTTTTATATTTGAAAGCCTTTTTGACTGAAACAGTTTCTGTTAGCTATCATGAAATTGTCTCTGCAACCCATCCATTCTCAACATCCAAGAAACAATGCATTTACAAACACACGAACAATAAAACCAAGGACACGCTACCTTGTTAAGCGGGCATCATCATCACGCACTCAATCTTTTGAACTCGACAAACACTCTGAAGCAGTGATTTCCACAGATGAAGCACCCTTTGTCTGAAGAAATTAATTCTAGTCTCAGTTCCAAATGTCGCCCCTTTATTCTGAGGCTATGTTCTCTGGTCCTAGTCTCTCCTACATGTAGAAACACCTCACAAACAGGTGCTGAAAAGGAAGGACTGCTTATGAAAGGAAGTACAATGCTTGTCTGAGGCTGTGAATGACAGTCTCTGGGGCTGTTTGGAATTGGTGGACAGGGCCATGTTAAGGTACTCAGTGGAAATCCTGGATGAGCAAACCACCACCATCACAGACATCATGGACAAATGCATTGAGGACTGCTGAGTGAAGAATTCAATCCGAGTGTTCCCCAAGCGTCAAGCTTCAGTGAATCAGGAAATCCACTCCCGCTGAAGACCAGATGAACAACTTTCAAGAGGGAAGACCCTGACCTATAAAGGGAATCTAGATCTGACTTCCACTGGGCTATCAGCGATGAGAAGAGGGAGAACCAGACCACATAAGAGGTCCATACCTACTAAACAGATTCCTGCTCCCTATGGCAAGGCTGAAAGAACATTTGAGGATGCAAAATGAAGCAGAGCAAGATAGCTGACAAAGACACATCCCTCCCTGAGGTGCTTATTGCTTTCTCTGCTTGGATTGAGCAGAATGCCAGTGGCGCCGTGACCCCTGCCCCAACAGCCCCAGACACACTTGTTCCCTCGTTCACCACTGCACACGTCAGAACAGTTATCCTGAGAGTCAACCCAAGGAAAGTATTGGGCCTGCATGGAGTCCCTTGCCGTGCAATTAGATCCTGAATGGAACAACTGGCTGGGGCACTCACTGACATCTTAAAACTCTCCCTCCAACACGGTGAAGACCCTATCTTCTTCAAGAGGACCACCACCATCCCCCCACACACATTCTCTCTCTCAAGTACACACGCATTCTCTCTCTCAAGCACACACATTCTTTCTCACATACACACGCATTCTCTCTCTCACGTACTCATACAATCTCTCTCACGCACAGTCATTGTCTCGCTCACGCACACAACCATTCTCTCTCTCTCACGCACACATGCATTCTCTCTCTTATGCACACACTCATTCTCTCTCTCATGCACACACGCATTCTCTATCTCACGCACACACACATTCTTTCACTCATGTACACACGAGTTCTGTCTCTCACGCACATACTCTTTCTCTCTCTCTCATGCACACACTCATTCTCTCTCTCATGTACACATGCATTCTCTATCTCATGCATACATGCATTCTCTCTCTCATGTGCACATGCATTTTCTCTCTCATGCACATGCACATTCTCTCTCATGCACACACTCATTCTCTCTCTCTTGTACACGTGCATTCTCTCTCTCACACACAGATTCTCTCTCTCATGCTCACTCATTCTCTCTCTCATTCACACACTCATTCTCTCTCGCACGTACACACACATTTTATCTCTCTTGCATGCATGCATTCTATGTCTCACACACGCTCATTCTCTCTCACACACATGCACGCATTCTCTCTCTCACACATACACTCTCTCTCGCTCGCACATGCATTCTCTCTCTCATGCACACAAACATACTCTCTCGCACACACATTCTCTCTCTCACGCACACATTCTCTCTCTCATGCATGCACACATTCTATCACTCGCACACATGCTCATTCTCTCTCTCATGCACACACACATTCTCTCTCTCACGCACATATTCTCTCTCTCACGCACTCATGCCCTCGCTTTCCCTTACACACACACACGCTCTCTTTCTTGCACCCACACACTCTCTCGCACATATGCACTCTCCTTCTCTCACGGAGGTACACAATCGCCCTCTCTCTCACATCCCCTCACACACACTCGCTTGCGTTCACTAGCACAAACTCAATTGTTCACACACACTTTCTCTGTCATGTGCGCACACCCTGTCTTTCTGTCTCTCTCTGTCCCGCTATTTCACTGTCGCTCTCTCTCTGTCGCTCTCTCTCTCTCTGTCCCTGTATCTCTCGTGCTCTCTCTCTCTTTCTCTGTCTGTCTGACTCACGCTCTCTTTCTGTCTCTCTCTCTCTCTTTCTCTGTCTATCTGTCTCTGTCTGTCTGACTCTCTCTCGGTCTCTCTCTTGGTTTCTCTCTCTATGTCTGTCTGCCTCTGTGCCTGTCTCTCTCTCTCACTCCATCTCTCTCTCTCTGTTTCTCTCTCCCTCTGTCTCTTTCTTCCTCTGTCCCTCTCTCTCTCTCTCCCTCTGTCCCCCTCTCTCTCCGCCCGTCTCTCTGTCTCTCTCTCTCTCCATCTCCCTCTGTCTCTCCGTCTCTGTCCCACTCTCTCCCTCTGTGTCCCTCTCTCTGTCACTCTGTCCCCCTCTCTCTGTCTCTCTGTCCCTCTTTCTCTGTCCCTCTCTCTCTCTGTTTCTCTGTCCCTCTCTCTGTGTCCCTGTCCCTCTCTTTCTCTCTGTCCCTCTCTCTCTCTGTCCTTCTGTTCCACTCTCTCTGTTACCCTCTCTCTCTGTGCCTCTCTCTGTCGCTCTCTCTCTGTCCCTCTCTATCTCTCTGTCTCTCTGTCTCTCTCTCTCTCTCTCTAATGCCCCCCTCTCTCTCTGTGTCCCTCTCTCTCTTTCCCTCTCTCTATCTCTCTGTCCCTCTCTTCTGTCTCTCTCTCTCTCCGCCCTCTCTCTCTCTTTCCCTCCGTCTCTCTCTGTGTCCCTCTCTCACTCTGTGTGTCCCTCTCTCTCTCTCTCTGATTCCCCCTCTCTCTGTGTGCCCCTCTGGGTCACTCTCACTCTCTGTTCCCCTTTCTCTCTCTCTCTCTCTCTCTCTCTCTCTCTCTCTCTCTCTCTCTCTCTCTCTCTCTCTCTCTCTCTCTGTGTAACCCCCTCTCTCTCGGTCTGTCTCTCTCTGTCCCTTTCTTTCTTCCGGTGTCCCTCACTCTCTGTATCCCATTCTCTCTCTCCATCTCTCTGTCCCTCTCTTTCTCTGTCTCTCTCTGACTTCCCCCTCTCTGTCTCTTTCCCTCCGTGTCTCTCTGTGTCCCTCTCACTCTGTGTCCCTCTCTCTTTCAGTCTCGCCCTCACTCTCTGTCCCCTCTCTCATCCCTGTCCCCGTTCTCTCTCTCTCTGTCCCCGTCTCTCTCTCTGTCCCTGTCTCTCTGTCCCTCTCTCTGTCTGTGTCCCTCTCTCTCTCTTTCTTCTCCTCTCTGTCTCTTTCCCTCCGTCTCTCTCGCATACCTCTCTCTCTGTCCCTCTCTCTTTCTGTCTCCCCCTCACTCTCTCTCCACCTCTCTCACTCTTTGTCCCTCTCTCTCTCTGTTTCTCTCTCTTTCTCTGTGTAACTCTCTCTCTCTGTCCCTCTCTCTCTCTGTCCCTCTCTCTCTCTGCCTTTCTGTCCCTCTCTCTCTGTCTTTCTGTCCCTCTCACTCTCTCTGTCTCCCTGTCCCCCCCGTCTCTCTGTCCCTCTTTCTCTCTCTGTCCCTCTCTCTCTGTCCCCTTTTCTCTCTGTGTGTCCCTCTCTATCTCTGTGTCCCTCTCTCTCTTTGTCTCTGTCCCTCTCTCCATGTCTCTCTCTGTCTCCACCCTCTCTCTCTCTTTCCCTCCGTCTCTCTCTGTGTCCCCCTCTCCCTCTGTGTCCCTCTCTCTCTCTGTCTCCCCCCTCTCTCTGTGTACCCCTCTCTCTCTGGTTCCCTCTAACTCTCTGTCCCCCTCTCTCACTCCCTGTCACCCTTTCTCTGTCTCTCTCTCTCTCTGTCCCTCTCTTTCTCTGTGTACCTCTCTCTCTCTGCCCTTCTCTTTCTCTCTGTCTTCCTGTCCCTCTTTCTCTGTCTCTTTTACCTTCTCTCTCCCTGTTCCTCTCTCTGTGTCCACCTCTCTCTCCCTCTGTTTCCCTCTCCCTCTCTCTGTGTCCCTGTCTCTCTGTCCCTCTCTCTATCTCTCTGTCCCTCTCTCTCTGTCTTCCCCTCTCTGTCTCTTTCCCTCCGTCATTCTCGCGTACCTCTCTCTCTGTGTCCCTCTCTATTTCTGTCTCCCCCTCACTCTCACTCCCCCTCTCTCAATCTCTGTCCGTTTTCTCTCTCTCTCTCTCTTTCCCTCTCTTTCTCTGTGTACCTGTCTCTCTCTGTCCCTCTCTCTCTGTCCCGCTCTCTCTCTGTCACCCTGTCCCTGTCTCTCTCTCTCTGTCTCTCTGTCCCTCTCACGCTATCTCTCTGTCCATCTCTCCCTGTCTCTCTCTGTCTCCACCCTCTCTCTCTTTCCCTCCGTCTCTCTCTGTGACCCCCTCTCTCTCTGTGTCCCTCTCTCTCTGTCTCCCCCCTCTCTCTGTGTACCCATCTCTCTCTCTCTGGGTCCCTCTCACTCTCTCTCTCCCTCTCTCACTCCCTGTCACCCTTTCTCTCTCTCTCTCTCTGTCTCTCCGACCCCCTCTCTCTGTTCGTCTGTCTCTGTCCCCCTCTCTCTCCCTCTGTTTCCCTCTCTCTCTTCTCTGTCTCTCTCTCTCTCTGTCCCTCTCTCTCTCTGTCTCTCTGTCCCTCCCTCTCCCTCTGTGTCCCTCTCTCTCTCTGTGTCTTTGTCCTTCACAGACTGGAGTGAGTTACAGCCTAGAATCTAATCAAGGGGTTCAGGGTGGTTCAGATAAGGAATAACAGATAGCCCTGAGTGAGATACATTCTGGTATCTAATGGAGGGATATGCGAAGCTTTTTATGTGGAAGAACTTGTAACTGGGAGAGAGTCACAAAGTGGACTATAGGCCAAGTGCTTTCAAATCTTGTCTCGACTTAAACGTATTGCAGTCACAAACTACTCGACTTTACTGTCTCCCCACGGATCAATGGGGAAATTAGAATGACCCCACTGTGTTTCTGTTGCTGACACCTGGTGACATGAGTCTGACCCCACTCTGTCTCTGTCACTGACCCCTGGGGACATAAGACTGACACCACTTTATCTCTGTTACTGACCCTGGGTTTATAAGACTGACCCCACTGTGTCTCTGTCAGTTAACACTGGGGAAATTGGACTGACTCGACCGTGTCTCTGCTTTTGATCCATGGGAACATTATACTGACAACACAGTGTCTCTGTCACTGACCCATGGGTACATTAGACTGACCCCACTGTGTCTTTGACACTGACCTGTGGGAACATTGGGCTAACCCCACCGTGTCTTTGTCACTGAAGCCTGTGTATATTAGACTTATCCTACTGTGTCTCTGTCACTGAACTCTGTGGACATTCGACTGACCCCACTGTGCCTCTGTCACTGACCTCTGGGGACGTTAGACCTACCCACTGTCTCTCTGTCACTGACACCTGGGAACGTTATTCTGACCCCACTGTGTCTCTGTCACTGAACTCTGGGAACATTAGTCTGACCCCACTTTGTCTCTGTCACTGACCACTGTGGGCATTAGAGAGACCCCACTGTGCCTTTGTCACTGACCACTGGGGACATGAGTCTGACCCCACTGTGTCTTTGTCACTGAAGCCTGTGTACATTAGACTTATTCTACTGTGTCTCTGTCACTGAACTCTGGGGACATTATACTGATCCCACTGTGCCTCTGTCACTGACCTCTGGGGACATTAGACTTACCCACTGTCTCTCTGTCACTGACCCCTGGAGTCATTAGACTCACCCCACAGTGTCTCTGTCACTGACCCCTGGGAACATTAGACTGAACCTGCTGTGTCTCTGTCAATGACACCTGCCGGCATTAGACTGACCCCACTGTATCTCTGTTTCTGAACCCTGAGGGCATTAGACTGAACCCACTGTGCGTCTGTCACTGAACACTGGGGATATTCGACTGAGCCCACCGTGTCTCTGTCTCTGACCCCTGGGAACATAGTCTAACCCCACTGTGTATCTGTCACTGACCTCTGGGGGCTTTAGACTGACCCCACTGTGTCCCTGTCACGGACCCCTGGAGACATTAGACTGGCCCCACTCTGTCACTGTCACTGACCCCTGGATGAATTGAACTGACCACTGTGTGTCTATATCACTGACAACTGGGCACAATCGTCTGACCCTACTATGTCTCCATTGCTGACCCATGCGGGGATTAGACTGACCCCAAAGTGTCTCTGTCATTGACCTCTGGGGACATTAGTCTGACCCCACTGTGTCTCAGTCACTGACGTCTGGGGACATTAGACTGACCCAACTGTATCACTGTCAATGACCCCTGGGGGTATTAGACTGACCCCACTGTGTCTCTGTCACGGACCCCTGGGGACATTAGACTGACCACACTGTGTCTCTGTCACTGACCCCGGGGACATGAGACTGACCCCAATCTGTCACTGTCACTGACCCCTGGATGCATTGAACTGACCCCTGTGTGTCTCTATCACTGACCCCTGGGCACATTTGTCTGACCCCACTATGTCTCCATTGCTAACCCATGCGGGAATTAGACTGACCCCAAAGTGTCTCTGTCATTGACCTCTGGGGACATTAGTCTGACCCGACTTTATCTCTGTCACTGACGTCTGGGGACATTAGACTGACCCAACTGTATCACTGTCAATGACCCCTGGGGGTATTAGACTGACCCCACTGTGTCTCTGTCACGGACCTTGACATTACTGGACGGACTCCGCTGTGTGTCTGTCACTGACCACTGGGGGCATTGGACTGATCCCACTGTATCTCTGTCACTGACCCCTGGGTACATTAGACTGACCCCACTGTGTCTGTCTCACTGATCCCTGGGGTCATAAGACTGACAGCACTGTGTCTCTGTTACTGACCCTGGGTTTATTAGACTGACCCCACTGTGTCTCTGTCAGTTAACACTGGGGAAATTAGACTGACTCGACCCTGTCGCTGTTACTGACCCATGGGAACATTAATATGACCCCACAGTGTCTCTGTCATTGACCCCTTGGGACATATGACTGACCCCACTGTGTCTCTGTCTCTGAACTCTGGGGACATTAGACTTACCCCACACTGTCTCTGGCACTGACCCCGGGGGCATTCGACTGACCCCACTGTTTCTCTGTTACTGACCCCTGGGAAAATTAGACTGACCACGCTGTGTCGTTGTCACTGACTCCTGGGGGCATTAGACTGACCCCACTGTTTCTCTGTTACTGACCCCTGGGGGCATTAGACTGACCCCACTGTGCCTCCATCGCTGACCCCTCTGTGTTTGATCTGCATGTTGTTTGATATGGTCTGCCAGGTTGATGATACCCTCTGAGTTTTCTGGAAAGTACAGCACTCATGACCAACAACAGCACACGCTCCTCCAGGTGAGGCTAGCAGATAATGCAAATCCATTCGATTTTGCAATTCCATGGTCCAGCCAGCCACAAGCTCATCTGAGACCTCAGTCAGTGCTTGTCCACTTGCCCTGGCCTCTGAAACTGTCTCATCGGGCACGTGTTCCAATGCTGAACCCATGTGAATCAATTCAACGGATGGCCAGCCCATTCAATACACGAGAAAGGACATCATGAGGAAATGGTCTGTTTTGGAAGTGGCTCTTTTGGCTCGTAGATGGTATTGCTTAAGGGATGATGCACGTCAGGTAGCACACAACCCGTACAGCAGCATCCCAACGAAATGGTTGGAAGCCATGGGTAAGCTCTGGTGTTGTATATAAAGTATATGCCATTATAATCTGTAAAATCATAAGCCAATATCATCCAAGGTTATAGGGCAGAACAGACCAATAGTCTATTGGAAGTTATATTCCATACTCTGGACCAATTACAGTAAAACATTGCACTGTCAGAAATTTTCACTACTGGGCCTTGCCAGTCAACTGAGAGGTCACATCTGCTTTGCCCCATCAACCTTCCCTTTACTTATTTCTAAAACATAGGGAACCTGTAACGTTACATGAAAGGATTGTAAGGGAAGGAGGAACTGTGTCATGATTATATGCAGGCTGACACCATGTCGAAAATTTAGTCATTTCTTAACCTGCCGATTCCCATATTCTCATGTCCCCATTAACTCCTGTGTGATTCCGACGTAACACCCACTCAACTGCTTCTGGTGGAACGAAAAGGAGGAATTGAAGAGATATTCCTTCCCTTGAATAGATGAGGACATGGGTACAAAACCAGCGCTTACTTCCATTAAAATTTTCAGCATACATACATGGCATATGTCAGGAAGTATTTGCATGCTGTTCCCGTGTAGGCCAGTTCTTCAATATCAAATAGCCACCGAAGTTAAAGAATTCAGAAAGTTCAAAGAGTACTAAAAAGGTCTTCACGCTATGTTCATTCCTGTTTGAGGAGCAATCTTCTTACAATCAGATTGGTGGACCCAGTTCGAGTGTCCTTCAATCTTGACAGAAGTTGATGTGAGTAAGATTGAAAGGGGCCGCAACAGCATTGTCCCAATTTGTTCCTTTCCCAATTATTAACCAATACATAATCCCCTTGGTTTGCTTTTGGATATTAGGAGGCGATTGTCCCTTCCTTAACTGGGCAATGCGACTTTTGGTCTGCGATTGAGGAAACTTCAGAGAAAGTTGCAAATGTTTCAAGTAATTCTGCATTTGCTCACCCATTACATAGGGATCCACGCCCTCAGGGGGTTTGCCGTGCGCAATCCACAGAGTCCTCATTGGCGACTGTAAGCTATCTCTGCAACTGACAGTCCAGTCTGCGAATGTGGAGACACTCACATGTACAGTCCTGCCAAGGGCAATACTTGGAGCCAGTTTATTTGAACATTTTAGCGAACTTCTCTTTTAAAGTATGATTGGCCTGTTCCACAATCCCTGCTGCCTGCGGGCGAAATGCACAGTGCAGTTGCTGTTCAATGGAGAGTGAGTCACATATTTAAGTCATACATCGAGGCATGAAATGTTAGTTTCAGCAGCAGGAAGCACAGGAGCATTGACCAGGGGGCTGACGGGAAGGTGAAGCACTGATTTAAGAACTTACTGAGATCGTCTGGACCCTCTATTTATGTTTCAGCAGCAAAAAGTATGGGAGCGTTGACAAGGGCGCTGATGAGAAGGTGAACCACAGATTTAAAAACCTATCTAGTAAATAGGCGGAGCGCAAGCTGAGCAGGAGCGGACACAGGACTGCTGAGTAAGAGAAGTAATGTATTTGGATGGCTGCGTTACCTCAAGCACTAATTAGGTAGTGGCTCCCACCCGTCCTCCTCCTCGAACCAAAAAGAATGTTCCGTGCGCTGGATTGTTAAGATAACTAGCTTTTAAAAAAATATTTATTGGGAATTTAAAATAGTGGGAATGGCGGTTAGGACCATTGATGTTCCTCCTGCAGAATGTGGGAGGTCAGGGTCACCAACAGTGTCCCTGCTGACTTCATTTGTGGGACGTGCACCCAACCCCAGCTCCTAAGAACCTCTGTTAGCGAACTGAAGTTGCAGTTGGATGAACCTCGGAGGCGGAGGGTGTTATTGAGAAGAGTCACAGGAAGTAGTCAGACCTCAGGGACAAGAAAAAGGTAGATGGGTTCAAGTCAGGTGACGGAAAGGGATCCCCTGTGGCCATTGATTCTGTTGGGCTGGTGGGAACGACTGACCAGGCGAAAGCCACGAGATACATGTCTCTGGCACAGAGTCTGTCGCTGTTGTGCAGCAAGGAATAGGGGAGATGAGCAGAGCATTAGTCATTGGGGACTCCATAGTTAAGGGGACAGATAACATGTTCTGTTGGAATGGTTGGTGTGTTGCCTCCCAGGTGCCAGGGTTCCTGATGTCTCTGATTGTGTTTTCCGGATCTTCGCGGGGGAAGGGGAGCAGCCCCAAGTTGTGATCCACATCAGAACCAATAACATAAGTAAGAAAAGGAAAGGGGATACAAGGCTGAAACTCAAGGAGCTCGGGTGGAAGTTTAGAGCTGGACCAAACAAAGTTGATATCTCTGATTTGATGCCCATGTTTATTGCTCGTGAGGCAAGGAATAGGGAGAGAGAGGTGTTGAACGTGAGGCTGCAAGAATGGTGCAGGAGGGAGAGTTTCAGATATCTGTGTAATTGGTGCTCATTGAGGGGGTGGTGGGAGATCTACAAACAGGAAGGTCTACACCTGAATCAGAGGGGTACAAGTATCTGGGGATAGGGTTGGGGGCAGCGGGGGGATATTTTCATGCTGGGGAGGATTTAAACCATATCAACAGGAGGATGGGATCCTGAACTGTTATTCCAGTGGACAGGAGATTGAGAGTAGTGAGGTCAGAAACATAGTTTCAAGGTCGCAAGAGAAAACCAGAAGCAGGAAGATCGTTTGAAATATGTCTACCTCAACGCCAGGAGATTCCAGAATAAGGTGGGTGAACGTGCAGTATGAGCTGGTACCTGGGACTTCGATATTGTGGCCATTTCGAAGACATGGGTAGAGCCGGTACAGCAATGTTTGTTGCTGGTTCTAGGGTATAGATGTTTCAGTAATAACAGGGAAGGTGGTAAAAGAGGGGGGTGATGTGGTACTGTTCATCAAGGACGATTGAGGTAAGGACGTTTGAGGACTCATCCACTGAGGTAGTATGGGCTGAGGTTAGACACAGGAAAGGAGAGCTAACCCTGTTGAATAGTTCCATAGATATAATGGAAAGGATAGCAAAGATGATTCTGGATAGGAGTGCGAGTAACAGCGTAGTTGCTATGGGGGACGTTAACTTTCCAAATATTGACGGGAAATACTGTAGTTTGAGTATTTTAAATGGGTCAGGTTTTGTTCAGTGTGTGCACGATGGTTTCCGGACACAGTATGTAGACAAGCTAACAAAGGGTGTTTTCGATTTGGTACTGGGGATGGAACCAGCCAGGTGATAGATTTACAGCTAGGTGAGCACTTTGGTGATAGTGACCACAATTCAGACATGTTTACTTTCGTGATGGAAAAGGGTAGGTACATACCACAGGGCAAGAGTTAGAGTTGGGCATAAGGAAATTATGATGCGATTAGGCAAGATTGAGGATGCATAGGATGGGGAAGGTAATTGCAGGGGGTGGGCACAATTGAAATGTGAAGCTTGTTCAAGTAACAGCTACTGCCTATCCTTGATAAGTATTTTCCTGTCAGGCAGGGAGGAAGTGTTCGTGTGAGTGAACCATGGTTTTCAAAAGAAGTTGAAACTCTTGTCACGAGGAAGAAGAAAGCTTGTTATAGGATGAGATGTAAAAGCTCAGTTAGAGCGCTTGAGAATTCCAAGTTAGCCAGAAAAGACCTAAAGAGAGGGCGAAGAAGAGCCAGGAGGGTACATGAGAAGTTATTGGTGGATAGGATCAAGGAAAACCCGAAGGTTTTCTATAGGTATATCAGGAATAATAGAATGACTAGAGTAAGATTAGAGCCAATCAAGGATGATAGTGGGAGGTTGTGCATGAAGACCGAGGAGATAGGGGACGCGCTAAATCAATATTGGCAGTATTTACACTGGAAAAGGACAATGTTGTTCAGGAGAATTTGAGATGCAGGCGACAAGATGGGACTGAGGCGCACAAGGAGGAGGTTTTCGCAATTGTGGAAAGTGTGAAAATAAATAGGTCCCATAGGATTCTCTGGGAAACTAGAGAGGAGATTGGAGGGTCTTTGGCTTTGATCTTTATGTCTTCATTGTCAACAGAAACAGAGCCAGAAGTTTGGAGGATAGCAAATGTTGTCCCTTTTTTCAAGAAGGAAATGGAGTCAACCCTGACACTATTAGACCAGTGAGCCTTACTTCGATTGCGGATGAAGTGTTTGGAAAAAGTTAGAAGAGATAGGAATTAGAATAATCTATAGAGGAATAAGTTAATTAGGGGTAGTCAAAACTGACTTGTGAAGGATAGGTTGTGCCTCACAAACCTTATTGAGTTCTTTCAGAAGGTGACCAAACAGGTAGATGAGGGTGAAGTGGTTGAAGTGGTGTATATGGATTTCCATAAGGCATTTGATAAGGTTCTCCACGATAGGCTGTTGCACAAAATACAGAGGCATGGATTTGAGGGTGATTTAGCAGTTTGGATCAGAAATTGGTTAGCTGAAAGAAGATAAGGTGGTGGTTTATGGGAAATGTCCATCTTGGAGTTCAATTACTAATGGTGTACCGCAAGGATCTGTTTTTGGTAACTGCTATTTGTCATTTTTATAAATGATCTAGTTGAGGGCATGGAAGGATGGGTTAGTAAATTTGCGAATGACACAAAGGCTGGTGGAGTTGGCAATAGTGCCGAAGAATGTTGCAGGTTACAGATAGACACAGGTAAACTGCAGAAATGGGCTAAGAGGAGTCAAATTGAATTATTGCGGAAAATTGCGATGTGATTCACTTTGGAAGGAGCAACAGGAATAAAGAGTACTGGACTAATGGTAAGATTTTTGGTAGTGTAGATGAGCAAAGAGATGTCAGTGTCCATGTACACAGATTTCTAAAGTTGCGACACAGGTTGATTGTGTCGATAAGAAGGCATACGGTATGTTAGCGTTTATTGGCAGAGGGATTGAGTTTCGGTGCCACAAGGTCTTGCTGCAGCTATACAAAACACTGGTGTGGCCGTACTTTGAGTATTGTGCACATTTCTGGTCACCACAATATAGGAAGGATGAGGAAGCTTTTGAAAGGGTGCAGTTACAATTTACTAGGAGTTTACCTGGAAAGGAGGGAATATCTTATGAAGAAAGGCTGAGGGACTTGAGGCTGTTTTTGTTAGCGATAAGACATTTGTGAGGTGACTTATTTGAGACATTTCAGATAATCAGATGATGAGATAGGATGGATGGTGAGAACCTTTTTGCTCAGCTGGTGATGGCTAGCACGGTGGGTCATAGCTTTAAATTGAGGGGATGATAGATATCGGACAGATGTCAGAGGTAGCTTCTATACTCAGAGAGTAGGAGGGGAGTGGAGTGGACTGCCTGCAACAGTAGTAGCCTCTCCGACTTTGAAGGCATTTGAATTGTCATTGGATGAACATATGGTTGAAAATGGAATTGAGTTGGATATATAGGCTTCAGAATGGTTCCACAGGTCGGTGCAACATCGAGGGCTGAAGAGCCTGCCCTGTGCTGTAATGTTCTATATTCTACGTGGCCCATTGTCAGAGTTCATCCTTTTAGGCAACCCAAAGTGGGGAATTACTTTTGTCAACAATATTTTGTCGACTGTATGTGCAGTATTCTTAGTAGAGGGGAAGGCTTCAATTCATTTGCTAAATTCATCGAACATGAACAAACAGTATTTATAACATTGTACTTTAGGATGTTGTTTTGTTCGCTGAGCTGCAAGGTTCACTTTCAGACGCTTCGTCACCGTACTAGGAAACATAATCAGTCAGTTTCTCATTAAGCACTGGCGTTATGGCCCACTTTCTATTTCTGTCTTTCGTTTTCCTTGCGTTGATGATGTCATTTTCTGTGCTGGTGATGTCATGGTGAAAGCATCTGAAAATGAACCTTGCAGCTTAGCGAGCAAACATACATCTGGAACATCCATCTGAGCGCTGAATCTTGTCCAAACTCACTAACATCTCCGGGTACAATACACTAAAACTAGCACAAAGTTTGGAAACCAATGACCGCTGATAGAGCTCCACCCACAAATACCTGTATTTCCTGCATGAATGCCAAAAGAAACAGGTCCTAACTCAATACCTCAAAAACATACCTCCCTTAACACACCACTATCCAAATGAATAGCAAAGCAAAACAGCTGAAGAATGCTAAGGGAAATGTTTAATGATGGCCACCACAGACTCCTTAAATACAACTGGGAAATATAGTGAAAAAAACTCTACTCCCTCATGCAACAAAGCACAAATGGGCAGACACAGTACAACAAGCCATAGACACGAGACAGCGGCTAACACAGAAAATGAAGAAAAAAAAAACTACACCTGCAGAAACAAAACAAGACAAACCCACGCAAAGTAACACCTGAGACAGCATAGAACCTATCTGTCCAACACTTAACAGACACTGATAAAGCTGTCTAAGTAACACGATTAAGTTACAGCTTCTGGGATGCAGACCATAAAAATGTTTAAAGCATAAGAAACAATACTGAAAGAAACCAAACTCACAGAAGAAACCATCATTAACTGGGGAAAAGGAAGAACACTCAATAAACAAGAAAGGAAAACACGAGAAGGACTCAGGAAAGATAAAACATTGTTATCCTACCTGCAGACAAAGGACGCCTTACAGACATTTAAAAGCGGACAGACTATATTGAGAAAGCAAACACACTGCTTGCAAATACCGACACTTACCGCTAGGTGGCGATTGGCCCAAAGCAAAAACGAGAAAACCAAATCACAGCCTTACTCAAAAAACTCCAGAGATCTGGAGAATTAAACAAGGCAGACTTCCAAAAGATGCACCCAGATGGAACCGACACACCACGACTCCACGGATTATCCAAAATTCACAAGCCAGGAGCGTTCCTCTGACCCATAGTCTTGCTACCTGGAACACAAACATACAGCATGGCCAAGGAACTACACCAAAGATAGAAAAAAGTAGAAGAATCATGCACCTCCATTCACTCCCCCCCCCGCCAAATTTCTGAACAACATAATGGACACCAAGATAGAAGAGGATGAAAATATAGTCTCTCACATAACAGCCCTGTTCACATCCATCAACATCAACCTGGCCAAGGAAACATTGACGACACTATTAGAAGAACCAAAGACACATAGACTGGACACGACCAGCTTCATCAGCAAGGACATTATCATCAAGTTAGGGGACCTATGTCTTACCCCCCACTTCACCTTCAACCACAAAACCTACAGACCAACCAATGGAACACATATGGAATCTTCGATATCAGGGCTTTTAGCAGAGGCAGTAATGCAGAAACTCGAACAAACAGCGCTGCGTATCATCCAACCTAAACAGTTGGTCTGCTACAGGGATGAGACTTTGGTCATCACTCAACTGAACAAATTAGAGGAAACCTTCAAGACCATCAATAATACCGTTACAGGCAAAAAATTCACAAAGGTGGATGAAAACAACAACAGACTCCAATTCCTTGATGTCACAGTCGAGCGAGCAGCCAATTGAGGAACATTAAACCAGCGTCTACAGGAAAACAACACATATGGAACAAATACTGAACTGCAGAAGCAATCATCCCAACACCCACCAACGAAGCTGCATCAGAACTTTATTTCAATGAACCACCACACACATTGCATCTCAGATGAATTGTGAAGAACAGAACAAAACCAACTACACAGCATATTTTAAAAGAACGGATATCCAATGATTGCATTCCGTTGATTTCTCAGCAACAGAAACAAACAAGCAGACAAAACATTCCCAAAAAAACCCAAGCTGCTCTCCCCTGAAACAAATAATTCTCAGAAATGACTGCCAGTCTACTCAGACCCCTTGGCAGCCCACAGACCCACCAACGTCAAATCAGCAGGTAATGTATTTGAAATACCCTATACAGACAACAAGCAAAAGAAACGCCAATTACAAAATACCTGGCAAGAACTGCAACACACACGACATTGGACAAACAGACGAAAGTTAACCACAAGGTTAGGCATGACCCACTATCACTAGTATCTTTGCATACAGATGAGGAAAGAAACCAATTTGACTGGAACAACACATTAATCCTAGGACAAGCCAAACAGAGACATGCACGAGAATTCCTCGAAACATAACATTCCAACCGGAACGCTATCAACAAATACATCGATTTGGACCCCATCTACCACCCTCTGAGAAAAAGAGCAGGAAATCACATCACTTCAGGTAACGACATCACCAACCCAAGGATATCTGAATACATAAATAGATAGCGGGCCATAACGCCAGTGCTTCACAGGATGCTCAGTGATGATGTTACCTAGCATGGTGCCGAAATATCTGAAAAGGAATCTTCCAGCTAATCAAGCAAACCTACATCCAGAACTTCAATCTGAGCTACAAATCTCTCCAAATTGTACTTTAGGTAATTCAATATAATGAAGCTGTATCCAGAAAAAAGGATCATCTTGCATGTGTGTAGTCCCAGAAGGGTATTTAATAGCTTTACCCTTATTATTATACGTGCAAATAAGGCACATTTCCAGACACATTTGACTTGCTGTATTAAAATCGGGGTGCCACCATGTTTTTAAAAGTCGCTGTACCATTCCTTCCTTGCCAAGATGGGTACAAGTATGCAAGTCATCAATAAGCACTGGGAACAAAGAATCAGGAATACAGACTTGACCCACTGGTGTTAGCCAGAGGTATCGTGTCGAGGAGTGAGAACACCCAATCGACTTCTAAAGTGGGTGTTGAGATTCGGAGGCATCCTTCTGTCAATTTGAATCGCAGTTAGATCTGGCCTGCCCTTGTCCCTGAAGTAGCTGCTTGAATTGAACCCTAATTCCTGTTATGTGTCACAACGAAAATGGCTGATGCAGCCACCACCTTAGCAGTAGTATCAGCACGGGAATTTCGCCATTTTACGAAATGTCCCTCCTTTGTGTGCAGTACATTTAATACCAGCTCATGGACGAGGAAGCAGAATAGCATCGAGGAGATTCTTAACACAAAGAGCATTCTGAATGGGAGTTCCTGCAGGAATAAGGAATCCTCGTTGCTGCCCGAGGCGACTAAAATCATGCACAACACTGATTGCAGACGTGGAATCGGGGTTAATGTTAGAAATTTTATCAGTCGGTAGAATACAAGCTGTGGTAGGGGCTAAAAGCTCGGCTTTCTGTGCAGGGCCAGGGGTCTGAAAGGCAGCAGATACCTGAACAGCAGTGTCTGTTGCGATAGCATAGCCTGACTTCCAGACACTATCCTGGGAAACAGAGGAACCACCATCAACATGAAACCTGAGGTCATGATTCTCAACTGGAAGGTATGTCAAGTCCAGGCGAGGAGAAATAAGAAAATGATGTGGCGGGGATCGAGAAGAGTTCAGGAAAATCGCCAGGATGTTGCTCAAGGAACGTACTGGTATGTGAAGTGGAGCACTAATGAAACAAGAGGTAAGGGTTCTGTAACAACGAGACCTCGTAGCAGCTCAGATGAGCTTGGGTGAGGTACTGGGTCTACTGAGATGTAAGGAGGGCCATTGGTAAAAGGATCCAATTTTGTGGAATAATCGACCACTGGGCGATGACGGTCACCAAATTGCTGAGGGACGACACCAGTGGCACCTTCATCGATGACATGAACATCCAACTGAAAGGGTCTGCCATACAGTCAGCACCCTAGCACTGGGGCTGTAGCCAAGGCATCTTTGAGGTCAGAAAATGATTGTTTTGCCGAATCAGTCAGCTAAAATGGAAGGGGGGCATTCGGAGAGGAACATGGAATAAGGTCTTGAGTAAAAGTTGTAAAGTCTGAAGCGACTGCCTGCAAAAGCTGACCAGTCCTAAAAAGGTCTTCATCCATTTGGGTGAGGAAGGGGGTAGGGTTTGGAAGTTGGGAATAATGCATTCCTGAGTAAGGGAACGGTCAGTAGCATTGATCAAAATATCCAAAGCTTTCACTTGTGATTGACCTTTATGAACCCTAGTGGGTGGGACATCACATCCCCATGAATGGAGACATATGAGGAGGTAAAGAGTGTCCTGCTAGTTATTAATCAAATCAGGGCTAGCAAGGAGTATCTTTCTCAGCCTTAGTTTCTTTATGCTTTATTTCCTGTTTCCTTTTTCACCTTCTGTCTACCCATCCACAGTTAGCCTAACATGCATCTACCACCTCATTACATATATTATTCCCCCAACTGGCCAGTTAGGTGCCTTTTCATTCACTATCTACTTTATCTTCCCATTCTTCAATTAATAATTTTCGCTTTTTCGCATAATTTGTCTCCCAGATTAAGTTTACTGCCTGCTCACAAAAGGCCATATCACAGGTCCCTAGATTCCTGACCGACACAGAGTGTACAGACCAGTCATCTCACACATAGTTGCAACCTGGTTACAATGGCACTTACAATGGCAAGGAACCAGCATCTACTTCAATACCTGAATATCGAGCATCATCACCCCCACATCTTCATCAGTTTTCTCAGATTTTAGAACCACATTTCCACAACTCCAATTTTCACAAAGTGCATGTGCAATGAGAAAACTGTATCATCTGAAATTAATGATTAGCTTAAATGTTGAATTCGTATTTGGAAATTCACTCTGGACAGAAAACCAAACTTCAGACATGATCAATGCAAACATGATCATTTTAACCATTCGTTACAATCCAATTTTTCTTTTGATGAACCTTTCCTAGCATGCCTCTATTTAAGTCAGGACAGAAAGTCCCTCAAAGGGAAATAACATCCCCCAGGCACGATCTAAAGTAATAAACGACACAGTGTACACTTTAAAATCACCATGGAATTCCAACCTGCAGACTGAAATCAAAACATTCCCGGATCTCCAGTTCTAGGGGATAAAGAAAACAAATTATAAATAAGACCATATGTAAGCACCAATGTACAAAGTTTGATTCATAACAAACCACTGAGTTAACACTCAGTCCAGTGACAGCAAGAACCAGAAGTCTGTCACCCCACATCCCGCTCCTTTTTCATATTCAAAGGGATTTCTAAAAATATTCAGCTGATTGTTCTATGCGATCGCAACTAAAAGTGCCATCAGGTAAAAATGGCTTGTCAGTTCTCTGTGTCCATGCCACCCCTTTGTTGATAATGTCATCGTTTGGGAATCAATTCTCCATTCTATTGAAAGCTTACACTGTACACACCATCACAATCGCCCAGAACTGTAAACTGGATGTCCTTTAATTCGTATATAACGATTTACCAAGTTGCCCAAATCCCAGAAAGAGTTTACTGAAGTATCCAATCTCTCACAGAGACCTCGAACCCATATAACCATTTTCCTGATCAGGTATGTTCTCACACATAGGCCACCTCCCTAACTGCAGAGAGGGAAATTATGATTCATTGCCTTGCTATAAACAAATATCTACCAGCCATATCAGTACCACGGTGTGAGAAAGTTACTGATCCTGTCCTCCATGTCATACAGGAACAATACAGAATAGTCAATGCCACTCCGCAGCAATCTTGAGCAATTGTCCAAAAAATCTTTGCACTTGAGAGGACTGGGGAGTTAGCGGGGGTTTGTGAGAAATGGTTAGAGGTAGTGAAGGCTGTCTGCTGAGTACTCGAATTCTGGACCCTTTTTCGAGGCAACAGACAAGCCCTGGTGAAGTGGCCCCACTTTCCAACAGGCGCTATGGGAAGGCAATCCTGGTGGAGAAGCGCAGGTGTCAGCAGGAAATAATCTGTACCTTGCTGGACGGACAGTGGGCCATGATTAATCACAGCTCCTGGTGTCTGAAACCTGATCAGATTTGAATGAACCACTCTGCTTGGTTAACCGCAGCAGCCATGGGATTGATACCAGACAGAAGTGGACACTTGGCAGGGGTTGGCAGCAGAGGGAGGGGCTCTTTGTCCCCAGGCTGACAGAAATATTACGAAGGATCTGATCTAGGGAGGTGCAGGGCTGGTATTCCGATGAGAGATCAAGAGGAATCTCGTGCAGTGAGTCACAGGCTAGAGAGTAGCTGGAGTGGATGTAGAAATTAGGGCCGTGGCTGCGGGGCTGGGGGGATGAGGGGAGTGTTGATGTTTCCTCCTTAGCTGTATCACTTCAGTCAGGAAACATTGACATGCCAGAACAACCGGGACGATCCTCCTGTCACCTTCCTGTCAGACGCAAAAAAAACATCCAGACAAAGCAGCCCGTTTGATTAGCACCACATCCAAAAGCATCCACTCCCATCACTCGCGATGCTCGTGAATCCTCAGATGCTGAAGCAGTCTGTGATCAAATGAAACAAGATCTGGATAATATCCAGGTTTGGTCCAACAAGTGGTAAGTGACACGCACGCCACACAAATGCCAGACAATGTCCATCACTAATAAAGACACTTTAACCACAGCCTTTGACATTCAACGGTAGTACCATGACTTAATCCCCCACTGTCAACATCCTTGGGGTTACCATTGAACGGAAACTCAACTGGACTCACCACATAAACACAGTGGCTGTAAGAGCAAGTCAGGGACTAGGGATACTCACCTCCTGACACCCCAAAATCTATCTGCGGCAAGTAACTCACCTCCTGACACCCCAAAATCTATCTGCCCTCTACAAGGGACATGTCAGGAGTGTGATGGAATACGCTCCACCTGCATGGATGGGTGCAGTTCCAATAACACTCAAGAAGCTTGACACCATCCAGAACAAAGCAACCCTCTTGATTGGTACGACATCTTCAAACATTCAAACCCTCCATCACCAGCACTCAGTAGTAGCGGTGTGTACTATCTACAAGATGCACTGCAGAAATACACCAAAGATCCTCAGCCATTATATTCCATAAATCATGAACACTTTTATTTCAGAGGACAAGGGTGCAGGTAAATGGAAACACCAGCCCCTGCAAGATGGCCTTCAAACCACTCACCATCCTGAATGGACACATGTCACTATTCCTTCATTGCCGCTCGATGAAAGTCCTGGAATTCCCTCCCTAACATTACGTTTCTGCCGACAGCACAAACACTGCAGTGGTTGAAGAAAGCAACTCACCACCACTTTATCAGGGGGAACTAATGTGGGTAATAATTGTGTCTGAGACAATGATGCCCATGTCCCACTAGTGTATAAGAAAAATATTTCATGATCTGGAAACAATATGATCGTCCTGTGTGGTTCACTGAGGAGTTTCATTTATTCATAACACAAGGAAATTGTGCAACCAGGTATTTTACTGCATTACTGATCATTGCTCTGAACCCAGACAATGTTGCTGCATAAATAAACGTGTTTGTGCAACAGCTTAGGTTCTGCAGCATGTAACCAACACTCTTAAAGTGAAATAGGAAAGGCGGGTAATTGGCAGTATTGATTCCTTGAGTGACATAACATAAGAAATCGACAACATCGATTAACCACAAGAGGATGAAGCTCCCAGACACAGTGAAGAGTAAAATCACAGACTTCCTTCTGCTCTCCATCTCTGGGTCTCTGCGATTATTTCCTTTGCTCCCTCCCTTCAGCCTCTTCCGGAGTCTACTTGTCACCAAAATGTGTCTGACTGTGAGAGCACTGAGCGACAGAATTAAAGCAAATGGCAGTAAAGGGGTGAAAACTGTATCAAGCCAATCTAATGCCACCCACCAAGTCTCAGTAAAGTAACTTGACTTTGTATCACAATAGAATGGCACATTGTTAATTATCTTCCAAGGTTCATATTGAAAATAGAAGGGGATGTTTTTCAGACAGAACAGGGTGCAGGTTGTTGCTAGAACCACAATCGCAGTTTTCCCAGTGCAATATTTTGTTTTCAGCTTTTGACAACAAATGGTCACAAACCGGTCAAAGGAGAAAGTGACAGTAAACCAGACAGGGGGTAATTTTGATATTTGTAGGGGTTCTCAGCAAGTCAGTCCCAACTCACCAAATACTTAAGACGTTGGCGATTGAACAGCTGGCAGAGGTGATCAGTAGGGATCATAATAAAGTCACCCCTAAAGTTGGATCTAAGTCGCATAAGATGCCATTATATGCAGAAGATGTTTTGTTTTTTTTTCTGCTGCATCCACACGTTTCTGTATCCCATCTTATGCAATATATCAACTCATTTGGCTCCTTTACAGGTTACAAGAGTAATATCTTTAAATCAGAGGCTATGCCGATGGAGGGAGGGTTGTGGGGGCCTGAGAAGAATATCTGAGGTGGGGGGTGAACTAAAGTTCACTTTCAAATGGTCACAGGAGGATGTTTCATATTTAGGCATCTTTATTTTGATCAGTTGTTGCAGGCCAATTTTGCTCACTTGCTTGACAGGATTAAGCAAGATTTTCAGCGATGGGAAGCACTTCGAATATCCTGGCTAGGCAGGGTGTCTCTTATCGAAACGAATGTTCTCTCCCATTTGCTCTATTCTATATAAATGCTCCCACTGATTTTCCCAAGGCAAGTATTCGAGATACCTAATGGAGGGTTTGGCTCTTTTCTTTGGCGCCATAGGCAGTTTCTTATCAAGTTTTCTAAACTACAGTTGTCTCGTGGTTGGGGGGAGTGGCTTTTCCAGATATTAGACGATATCATTAAGTTCTCCGCTCTCGTTTGTTCGTGATTGGGCTTGTGAAGACCTGACATCAATATGGCTAGATATTGAGGCCTCCCAATCAAAATGTCTCCCCATCAGCCTTTTATTCTTGGATAAGATGAAGAGAGTCATGAAATATTGCCATGATCTGATTGCTATTAATACGTTTAAGGCATGGAGGAGTACGCAGCAGAAGAAGGGTAATATGTCCATAACATCATTTCTGACCCTGGGCAGCTAGGGGAATCTACTGTTTGGCCGATTCATTTCAAATTGAAATAACGATGTCATTTAACCAAATAATTTGTAAACATGGTCTAGTTAGCAATGACCTTTTCCACTTTTTTCATGTCCGGGATTTTATTCAGAAAGGGACCATGACCTTGACCAACCCCTGCCGATCTACTGTGGCGAAGAGGGTACTTTATGCTGAAAGTACTCTCTTCATTAGTATGCTTTATCATATCCTGGGGAACGATCCTTCAAAAGACGATAAGCAGCTTGGCGAGGTTTGGGAGACAGAATTAGGGGTTGAGATTTCTATTTTAGCATGGGGACACATTTGTGAAAATGTGAGGAACATCTCTATTTATAGAACCAATGCCATACTGCTTAAGATTTAGCATCTGATCCATTCGGCCAAATGCAATGTCTCGAAGTTTAAGGTGGGAGCATCCTCCTTTCGTCCTATGTGTAAGTTAAACATCGTTACTCTCACTCATTGTTTATGGTGTGCCACTGGCTCCAGGTATATTGAAGTTCTGTGGCAGGGATCATAGAGTGGGCCTTGAAGGCTGAGGTTAAGATGGATCTCTATCTATCTGCTCGTCGGCCTACCCAATATACTCTCTTTGGATGCACATGGGAAAAAATTGTAATATCCTCACTTTCTGTGCTCGGAAAAATATGTTAATGTGTCGGTTTTCTGACCACCACCCCACACCCCAACCCCCCACCCCCCACCCGGGTCGATTGGGTTTGCATAGGCTTGTTATGGAAAGTCTCTCCCTGGACCTTTTTCCCAAATATGGTGCACCGCAAAACAGAACATTTTTGTAGGATATGGCATCCTTTTCTGGCCTGCTCGGATGCTGATTCATCAGTCATTTAAACAAGGGCATTCTTGTAGCCACGGCATTCTGATTGAGTGCACGAGATGTCCTTGAAGGAAAAATTCGGAATATGTTGTGTGCAATACTTAGTGCTCACAGAAGGCGAGAGGTTTTTTTTGTGCTGAGCTGTTTTGCTTGTTTATTTATTAACCACCTGTTTTGCATTTTTTTCCGTTTTACGCATGAGTATATATTGTTCTCGTTGTTGTAGGTTTTCTTTTCTTCCTTTTTTTGTTGTTATTTGTATATAGAGTAATGTTCGCTGGTGTTGTAATTTATTTGCTTTTTATAGTTTTGTAAGAAAATAAAAGTTTCATAAAAATATATATAACGCAGGACAACACAGATCGAGATTCAATTTATTGTCCTAAGGAATGACAAATGCCTAATGATAGTTTCTGTCTACTATTGATATATTTTTAAGTATAAAAAGCTTGTCTTTCTCCTCTGTAAAGCGCGAAACTTGATATAGAAATTGAGAATAACTTGTATCTCTCCCTGTCCCAAGTTTTACCCAAAACTGCGTCAGTACTATTATCAATAAAAAAATTGTTTTACTTTTGAGTATTGTTGATTTTTTTTTGCTCTCATACGTCATGGGTGTTTTAGCTAATTTTAATCCAATTCCACAGGTTCCCCGTTTTTAGGCATCAAACTGCCTGATTATAATGGGCTGCTACTCCAATTGGGGTCTAATCAGAAATTTTCTGTCACAGGGTGAAGAGTCAAAATCGTGCCATCAAGTTCCTTTGTGCTAAAAGTGCCCTGCTGGTCTCCCAACACCACTGCACAGCAGGTGATATGGGGTGAAAACACTCGAGGATTCAGAAAGGGAGAGAGGGAGGGAAACAGCTCACAGAAGCATCCAAACTGACAATACCCTCAACGCAGAGCAACACACAAACACACATAATTACACAACACTGGTGAGAAAATGGTTGGATTTGAATGAAGGTCTCTCAGTGTAGAACATATTGGAAAAATGTCATGTTCCCTCTGCAACGTGGAAATGTTGTGGCTTTGAACACTATTCCTAACATTATACACATTAAACATAATGTTTCTACATTAAAAACAATGCTTCACTTGTATCCAGACACCTTCGAATGAACCATTTCATAACGAGACAGGGTGAATTCCATTGCACTTTCTGCAGGTTACAATGTTTTCTGATGTTCTCCCACAAATGTTAAGTGAGAAAAAATTCAAAGATGGAAGGCATGAGATTACAATGGGCATGTTCACCTCATTTTCCTCATATCTCAGGGACAATATCGTAAGGGATCGGGCAAGACTGCTCTGTGAAAGGCATTTTTTGAAGAACGAAACAAATGTGCAATGTGAGACATTAAAAATTTTGATGTGTTGCTCCCCCCGCCCACCCCACAAAAGAATCTTCTACCTGTGCAATTGCATGGGGAGTCCAGCAGAGTGTGGTATTGTATCATTTAAGACACAAGGTGGACAGAGACCCCAATTGGACAGAGATACAGATAGACTCAGAAACATAGAGAGATGTGGATACATTCTCAGGCTGAAGCAAACACCTGGAAGAGGTTCTGTTTCTCATGGGAGACAGTGAGTATGAGAAACCATCGAGGGAGCTGGGACCAACTGGAATACTAAGTATCACTCCTTCAGCCTGCCCAACTGTAAACTTGTGTTTGTTTTTGTCTGACTGTTCCTCTTCTATCCTTCATTCTCTGTCATTCTCTTTCTCTTCTTGTCTCGCTTCCCTTGTCTCTCTCTGTCCTTCGCTTTCACTCTTTCTCTCTTTCCGCCTTCGTCCATCCGCAGTCTTCGTCTCTCCTCTCTCTCTCCCGCTTTCTCTCTCTTTCTCCTTCGACCTCCATTTCTTCCTCTCTTTTTCTCCGTTTCAAACCTGAAAGTGCCCAATAAATGTTGAACCCCACTCAAAAATATTTCATTCTAAATTCTCACTCTCCTCCTAAACTTGAGACGTTCACCAAATATTTGCCTCACTAAATGTGCACCCACAAATATTTTTCTGGCCCCGATATTGCATTGAGCCCCATTCCCTGATGCAGAGGCAAGTAAGTCTGTGTGTACTGACTGGCCTGTAACTGATTGCTTTAATGCACAGCAAGATCCCAATGCCATAATTACAGAAGTTTTACGTACTAGAGCGAGTTATTTCAGCCCGTCATTCCTGCACGCCTCCCCGAATTAAATTATCCTTGTCCTGTACAGGATTTGTCCAAATGACATCATTTAGTTCGCTTCCTGTTGAGACTGTTCCTCTACTCTGTCTCACACTCTGCCTCTTCTGCTGTCCCTTCTCTATCTGTCTCTCCGACAACAGCCCCTCCCTCTTCTCCACTCAAAACAACCTGTAAGACACTCCACTTCTCTCAGGCCTCTCACTTTTGACCACTCTCTTGCTCAGAAATTTAAGGGCATGGCCACTGTCTCATTGACCTCTCATCCTCTCCCCTCGCAGACTCACAGCCCCTGGGCTTAAGGACATGGTGCAGAGACTAACTGCATTTTTGCAGACTACTACAATACACAGCAAGCTCCCAGCCTGCAGATATCCCCTGACTGCGCAATCAATGAGAAACGTACTTCATGCCCCTGCCACTCCCCTGTCTCAGTTTTACCGCCCCGATACAAGACTCACGCAAGTATTTGAGTAATCTAAAAGCAACTTTTATTTAATCGCACATGGAGAGAGGTACAATAAACATATACAGGACGCATCTCCAAACGGTTATTCAAATTATCGTCTTTTATAACAACAGTTTGTGTGTTTCAGGTTGTGCTCGTGTGAGAGAAATGCAATGTACTTCAAAGTGTGTGTGTATGTGCGTCAGTCTATATTGGTGTGCGTGTGTGTGTGAGAGAGACAGTGTACATCAGAGTATGTGTGTGTGTGTGCAAGACAGTGTCCATCAGAGCGTGTCCGTTTGAGAGAGATGGTGTACATCTATCTCCGTGTTAGGGAGAAACAGTGTATGTGAGAGAGTATGCGTGAGATCGACAGTGAAAGTCACAGCGTGTGTGCGTGTGAGTGAAATAGCGTACATCAGAGCATGTGTGTGAGAGAGCGACAGTGTATGTCTGTTTGAGTGTCTACACCAGAGAGGCCGTGTACATCGCAGTGTGCATGTGTGAGAGGGACAGTGTTCGTCATAATCTGCGTGTGAGGGGTAGAGAGAATGTACAGTTCAAGGTATGTGTGGGAGAGAGAGAGAGAGAGAAACAGTGTACATCCTAGTCTGTGCGTATGTGCGAGTGTGTGTGTGTGTGTGAGAGAGAGAGAGTGTGTGAGAAGGGTTTGACCCCCGTGCATGTTCCGTGTATTCAATGCAGCTCAGCTGTGCAAGCTGCAGCATCTGGATTCAGAATGCATTTACTCTCTTCTTGTCTTAACGTCTCTACTTCTCTGTTCGTCTCTACCTCTTTGATTTCCATTGCACTCCTTACTTTTCTCCATGTCCTTCCCTCTCCCTGGCACCTCCTCTCCATGTCTGTCTTTCTCTGTCTGTATCTTTGTCTCTTTCTCTCTCTCTCTCTCTCCCCCCCACGACAGTCTCTCACACTTGCACCTTCGATTAGAATGATACTCACATTCAAATAATGTCCCATTTGCCATTTCTGGCAGAAAACACCAATTCACAGACGGTTAAAATGACTATACAGCCAACAATCAGGAGGACAATTTTTGTGATGCCATGTAATACAGTGTTTGGAGTCATAAAATGCGGAAGTCTTGTTGTGATTGTACATGGGTTTTGGGGGTGGGGGGGGAACCCACCATGGGCCAAAACAAACGTGACCAACTGCTGTATGTGGAGGTTTCTACGTGTTCTGAAAGATGGCAGAGAAACAGGCAGATACTCACAAAAATGACTGACAGTAAGGAAAGGTCAGAACGTCACTTAGTTTTTCTTAGCATCGTCACTTAGCATCGGAGCAGGACAGGCTCAGATTGTACACATGTTTTGTCAAAAATGGCCGTGTACGTTCTGAAGAGGAGATGAATGGTTACTAAATTCAGAGCAAAAACACAGCAATTTACTATCCCGGTTTAGTCAACAGGATGAAAAATGGTGTGTGAGCAGTTCTTATCAGGGACTGGAGGAGGATAGTGAGGAAAATACATCAGATTATTGCAACTCAGCACGGGAATATTAAAATTGAGCTGGCATCATTGGAGGCCCTTGAATCTGCCCATTGTGTGACTTTTGTCCAGACAATGGGACTCCATTCCTACTTTTCACCGCTTGACGTTTCCCCCAAACCTCTGACGTCATGTCTCATGTGGGGTAGGGGATGTGCAGAGGTGTGGTGGGGGATGATACGTAGGTTTACGGATGACACAAATATTGACCATTTATTTCTCAGTGCTGAAAATAGTCTTTGGTTGGATAGACATAGACAGATTAGTCAGACAGGCAAATCAGTGGCAGGTGAAATTTAACTCTGACAAATACATTATGATGCACTTTAGCAGAAGCCATAAGACAAGGATGTGATCAATAAATAGTGGCACAGTAGGAATGTGAGGTATACATGAAAATCTTGGGATCATTATTATTGCTATTTTGTTGGCATGCACATTTCAGTCATGAAAAACCTGGGTATACTTTTATACTAATTTATACAAACCCCACAGTGCTGTATTGTGAACTTCAATATGATAGCCCAGTGATTTTGCGACTAGTTTATTAAACCCATGAACCCGATAATGTTCACAGGGCATGGGTTCGAATCCCACCACGGCAGATGTTGGAATTTCAAGTTATTTAGTATCTGGAATTAAGAGTGTCATGATGACCATGACTTATCTGTCAGGGAAAAACAAAATGGGCACTATTCACGGTGGAAACTGCCATTCTTAGGTGGTCTTGCCCTACAACTGACTCTCGACCCAGAGCATTATGGTTGACGCTTAATTGCCGTCTGGGCATTAAATGTAGAGGGTCAGCGATGCACACATTATGAACACAGAAAAAAAAAATTACTCTGTCAACTTTATGAAACCTCTGTTATTGTAAATGTTTGGGCTGCTACATGAACACTGTTGGCTGGGACATATTTCGCTCACCGTTTTACATCAGGTGAGAAACGAAGTGGATCAAACACTTTGATGCAATAACTTTCAGTTTGTTTCAGTCCAAAATGGTTCACCTGAAGGAAACTTTCATTGGGTGGCAAGATATCAAATTAATTTCATTTGGCATCCGGTAAGACTTTGGAAGATTCGGAGAGGAAGTGTTCCTACCATACCTACAGAGGTGTATGCAATACAAAAGATGAAGCCTGCTCTGGCACTATCATTCTCTGACGGCTCTCTTCTTTTTTTTATTCTTCTCTTGATGTTCAGTCTTTGCTTCTCCTAATGATCCGACTAACTGATGTCGCGTGCTGACTGAATGCTGATCCAATCCTATGTAGAACGGATACATTTACCCCTTGACTTCCTGGAGACTGGAAGTGGCCAGTACGAGTTAGAGTTGTGTGAAATCAATGCACACAGTTAACATTTCCAAACTAATTCTATGTTGTAATTCTTTAAATAAGATAAAAATAAACTTAATCTGTACCTCACAGGCCCGCTGCTTTACCCAGTGATTGACTGGGATGTCGCGTACTTCAGAAATCACTCTGAGTCTAGGAATTCCTGAAAGTGGAATTGTACTGAATGGGAATCATAAACCTCAGACTGGACCATTTCATTGCTGTGGCTTCATGCTGCTTGGAGAATATATCATAAGAAAGTTGTACTGAGGGTGGGAAACTGCTCAAATAGAACTTTTGACCTAATATTCTTGCTTTTCTGCATGTTCTTTAAAGGCAGCATTGCAGTGAGTGTGGAGCAACAGCAGGACATTAAGCGTAACTCCAATTGAGTTTATTGGGGATATCTTTCACTGTATGACTGTCTTGCATGTGGACCAACAATCTATAAGGATCACCCAGATGCAGAGACAATGCGACTCAGTGAGCATCTTGCAAATACAATTTTACCAAATGTGGGTTCGAGCCAAACTGGGACAATAAACACCAGTTTGAAAGTGTTATTGGTAACATTTCTCAAAGTAAAGTTACGCTGACTGATAGTTCCTAATCGGAGAGGAACAACTTACCCCGGTGGCCTTGCGCAAGGAGCAGTATCCCTGACGATAGAATTTACCTGTTTGTGGGGAACTGAATGAAATGGAATACCTGACCAAAGTGGTGACGAAGACTATGACGGCATAATCCATGTGGTGCTTCATTTACATGATATTCATTATTTCTGTTTGGTCCATTGATGAAACAGTTAACTTAGTTTGCAAATAAAAACTGCATTGCAAATGGGAAAGTCTTTGTAAACTGGTCGTTAATATTTGCTACGAAGTTTACAAAGGAAAATGTCCTCTTGGAGGTAAAGAGATGTGATATTTTTCCTAAAATGAAAATGGCAGAACAATAATGTTATTTCAAAAAAAACTCCCGATAGACTTATTATGTTGAGACAAATAATATTTTGGTACGAATTTATCTTCGAGCAAGTTCGGACAAGTTGTGGGCCGTGGCTACACTAATTTAAGGTCTGAGCGTTAGCAATGATGGATATCGAGCCAGAAATATTATTATGATTCGCGTCTGATTCTGATTAGATTTATTGTAACTATTTTTAAAATCTATAATGCATAATCTTTGCACATTTAATTTTCCAGAGGCCTCTACTTTTGGCTTTGTGTTTTGCAATCTCTTTTGGAGGAGGAGGCTTTGAAGACGAATGTACATCAGTCAGTTTTAAGGCAATATATAAAATAAATAATGCTAACCAGAGTGGGAATAAAATGACTGTTTCAACTTCGAACAATGTTTAGTACCTGCAAAATTATGGCTATGGCTAACAATCGATTGAGCAGAAATGACAGAACACAATACAGAATATTTAACATGTTACTTTAATAGACTGTGGAAGCCTCTCCCATTACGATGGGTTCTAACTGTTATTTAGTATTTCATGTCAGTGAACTCCTGTCGCAATCTTTCTCATAAGTGGAAATATTATATCCACATTTCTATCACAAAGTGCTGTACACTCTGAACATTTGTGGCCTGTATGCTACGAACAAAACTCAGAAATCCAACCAACAGAATTATGAGCATTTCTCTTTTCGTGTGATAACGACAAATATTCTGACACTGCTAAGAGCCCATGCTCTGTCATTGATGCTTGTTTTTTGTACCTTAACCTCTAACCTTCCAACACAACCACACGTTAACTCGCCAATGCACCAAACTCAGCATTGTTTGCCTTTCATTTGGAGAAGCGCTGATTATCAGTTTCTTAATTAATTGCGCCTCTTTTTGCAAAACTTTAATTCCTGAAAATAACTATTCAGCTCTTTAATATATTAATTATGACCAGAGGTTCACAACATGGAGCCCTCAAAAACCTCGGGCCAGTGAGATGACAACTGTCTTCGTTTACATCCTGAGTACAAGTGAGGATGATCCTGGCTGTTAAAGGGCAGTGATCTCAGTTGTCATACATCTCCAGCGGAATTCTGCAGGGGCATGTGCTCGGCACCAACTCTGTAGATGCCTCATCCGTGCCCTCCACCGTAGTTTCAAAATGAGAGATGCTTTCTTATGATTGCACAATGTTTAGAACCATTAATGACTCATTAGGTAATGAAGAGGTGCGTGCCCAGTGCAACATCCAGCTTGGAAAGTGTATTGAAAAGTAGCATTGGTGTCACACAAGCACCAGGAAAAGAACATCGCAAAAAGTGAGAATCTGCCAATCTCCCATTGCCTCACTATGACATTACCATCACTGAATGCATGCCTATCAACAATGTGGCTCAACCACTGACAGGAAAAAGACCTCGTCCAACCATGCAAGTGCTGTAGTCACCGGAATGTATCAGACACTCTGATTACTACCGCAATAAATAACCTACCTTCCTCTATAATTAATTTGCATTGTCCAAACAGCATAGCTCACGGGTGGGTTGGAATTCTCTCCATGTATCGGGCTGACAGCAGCTCAAATGTATCACGAAGTACAGCATTCACTGGACATGCAGCTACTTCATCGCCGTGAACATCACCACAATGATTCCTCACTCCCTTCACAAACAACATGCGTGATGAGCAAAAGATAGTTTTCACAGGAAGTAAAAAAGTTGCACTCTGAGTCAGTTTCAGCAGCACCGTGCAAATCCATGACCTCCAGTTCCACGAAAACGAGAGCAGCAGATGCAAAGAAACAATACCACATAAAATTTCCGATTCAAACCAGACTTCATTCTGACATGGCAATGTATTGTCATTCCATCACTCTTGCTGGGTTCAGATTGTGCAACTCTGATCCAAAACCAGAGTGGCCTATCTTCACCCCAAAGAATTGAGATGCTCATAAAGGTGTCTGTCCAACACTGCAAGGACGAGCACATCGGGCTGGGGAATGCACATTTCCCGAGATCCTAATGCTCACAATCCGTGTGCTAGTTCGAAAATAATCACAATTCCCTAATCTGCAAAAGCGTTCCTCTGAACATAAGCAGTGGTTAGTGTTCAAGAGAATGTGCCATATCGCAGAGAGAAGGAGAAATGTTTAAGGCGAAAGGCTGAGTGCTTGCTGCTGAGGTTCTGCCGAATTTTGGGCATCAGCTCTGACATCAGATAATCCGTCTCATAGCTTATTTTGCTGAGTCAAATGAATTCCCCAACTGCTGCTGGTCTGAAAGCCAGAGACAGCTCCATTTGCCACAGTTGTCTGTGCTGGGTACTGGTCGGTGCGTGAGTCTTCTCCCTACTGCATTGAATCACAGGGAGAATGCCTTGTCTTCAAATTTGGAGTAGATCATTACATAGTTGTGACAATGTACTCAGTGCAGGAGTATCAAAACGAAGGCAATGGTCTAAAAAGGGAAAAGTCATGTGCACTGGGGAGTTGGCTGTGCAAGGAGAGCTCCATTTTCTTTTAGTCATTGAAAACATGTGGGTGTCACTGGCTTGGCCAACACTTTCCATCCTTCCATAATTGTGCAGACGACAGGTAGCAGTCTTCCAGATTGTTCTGAGTCTGGAGTCACATCTAAGTCAGACCAGGTAAGGATGACAGAACAGCTTCCCTCAAGGATATCAGTGATCGAAATGACTACCCTTTCCTGATAATTGATATCCATTTCATCTTCATCATTAGATTTTTAAGTCCACATTTCTATTTTAAATCAAATACCAACATCCGCCATTGTGAATGTCAACCTCAGCTTCCCAGAACATTATCTCACATTTTGCAGTAACAGTATATTTATAAAACCATTCAGCCATCGTCTCCCATCATCTTGAGCATTGACCTGTATCCGTAAGAATAACGGTGGCACTGTGGTTAGTAACAGACACCCAAGTTTAATTTCAGTCTTGAACAAGTGTCTGCGTGGAATTTGCACCCTTATCCTGACCTGTCATGATTAAAAAGAAACACGGCTTTGATCGTGGTGGGGGTGGGGGGTATTGGTGGTGCGCTCCTCGGACGATCGGGGCAGACTAAAAAGGAAGCATGGACTTTCTCTGTACTGCACCATTCTGGTGATCTCCATGGAGAATGCTGTTTTAACCAAGAGGCTTTCAGTGCTCCATTGTGTGACCCAGGTTTGAGAGAGCGATCTCTATCGCTATGGGCAGAACCTAGGAGAGGATCTTGATACCTGAGCCTGGATACATGTCAGAAAGTTTTGGTAACCTCGCATTAAGTGTCTGATTACGTAAACGGAAATTTGAAGTGACCAATGCTGCATAGGTACAGATATAATTTGGGAGAAGGCTTTGGTATACAATCTAGACAGGTGCCAAGTTTTGCCATTCTTCTGATTTTGATTAGTATCCATGGTGTTTGGATTCACTGCGAAATACCTTAATTGATCGGATTGTCACTATGTTCAATAATGTAAACGAGGGAAGGATTCAATGCTGATCATTTGTTAATTGATATTGTGGCAGATATCAATGTTTGGACACAGTGGAGTGATTCAGAACATTTTGAAAAAGGTTCATACAGTGTGACCTTGCAACTCTGGATGCAAACAGAGCTATGGAAACCCTGAAAACGCATACAGAAATTTTATAATCAATGTCCGTGTTTGATGTCTACCCTTCTTCGTTTTGCTCATCCCAGTTGTCATTGTGGGGATGTTGTGGTCTTATTGCAAGCTCCACTCAGTCTGAAGAACTTATAAAGCAGATGAAATCAACCACTGCCGAGCCCAAAACAATGTTGAGGAAAATACCACGTTTCTGTCAGCAATCTGCTACACATGTTCTTGCCTTCATATCTTAAAACCTGCAAAAATATTAATTGAGAGAGTGTTTGCTGGTGCGGTTCAGAAATTTTAAAGGTGAGATGAAATGGAACAACAATTTTCTTTCTGTTATTGCTAACAGTCTGGCTTCAGCCACAGGTAATGTTTGATCAGCAACATTTTTTAAAAAATTATCTTACAGTTACTCTCGTGCCAGTTGCATTCCTGGCTTGGGTAGGTGTGTCTTTCCAAATGCACCACTCGTTATCTGGTGACGATGGCAGCGTCTGATCTGCTGTTCATTGTTTTTTATGCCGTATTATTCAAATTTTCATGTTATTATACTATACAAAGTTTCCTGGACATTACTCTGTTTGTAGTCTTATCTAAGCCCTGAGCTGCTTGGCTATTGATTGTTTTGTGTGGTTCACTGTTGCCTTTTCTTTTGATCGATTTGTCGCCATTTGTGTTCATCAGATGAAAACTGAGTATTGCACAGAGAAAACGTCGACGACAGTTCTCGCACCAATCTGCATTTTCTTTGCATTAAAAATCATCCCCAACTGCTTTCGATTTAAATCTGGAACTATCAGCAACAACGTTCCATGGTACTGTTATACCACATCCAGTTATTATAATGACCCTCGGTGGAAATGTTTTCAATATTTTGAACAATATTTGACACCATTTCTCCAATTAATTTTATTTTCTTTATTAATGTTCTGACTGTCAGACACATGTTCAATGCTATTGAGGTGCGTACGGGACTGAGAAGTCAGTGGAAAATAGACAATGATCCAGATATGGAGAGCAGACAAAATTCCTTGGTTTTACTCTTTGCCATTTGTGCCAGCTTCATACTTCTCTGGTTGGTTTTTGTCTTAAGTTTTTTTAATGTTGCTTATTCCTTGAATTCTGGTGCTGCTTCTCTCTTTCAACAAGTAGGATATATACTGCGGGACTTAAATTGCTGCACAAACGCATTCATTTCTGTGGTGAAACAGAGAAATTTCAGAGACCAGTTGAAGCACACCGTGAAATATCCAGTGATGAAAATAATTCAGTTGATGGACTCGAAACGTTAACTTTGTTTCTGTGTATACAATGTTAGATGATCAAGTGGACGTTATGCACATGGAAAACTGCTTAATAGTTAGAGTTTTAGAAAATGAAGTTGGGCTGAATAAATTACAGCTATCAAACACATTTTCCAACAGAATTGTGAATTTGATAAGGAGCTGAGAAATACACTTTAATTTTAGGTGCAGTCGACAGCGAAGAAGGCGCGCTCAGAGCACCACTGGATCTTGATCAGGTGGGCCAATGGGCCCAAACGTGACAGATGGGGCTTAATTTAGATGATTGTGAACTGCTGCACTTTGGAAAGGCAAATCAGCACATGAATTATACAAGTAATTGGACGCTCATGGGGAGCGTTACTGACCAAATATACATTCGTTTGCAATTGCACAGTTTCTTGAAAGTGGACTCGCAGATAAAGAGGATAGCAAAGAAGGTGTTTGGTATGATTTCTTTTATTGGTCAGTGCATAACGTATACAGTTTGGGAGATCATGTTACAGCTGTACAGGACATTGGTTAAGGCACTTTTGGATTACAGCATGCAGTTCTGTTCTCCATGCTATAGGAAGGAATTTCTGAAAAATTATAAGGTAAAAAACATGATTTTTAAGTATGTTGCCAAGTTTGGAGAGATTGAGCTGGAAGGAGAGGCTGAATAGGGTGGGGCTTTTTTTTCCCTGGATTGTCAGAAGCTGCTGTGTACCCTTATAGAGGTCTACAAAAACATGAGGGGCATGGGTGTGGTGAAGAGACAAGGTCTTTTCCTGGGGGGGGGGGGGGAGTCAAAATCAAGAGGACATAAGTTTAAAGTGAGGGAGGAAAGACAAAAAAAAATAGTTACTGAAGGGGCAGCAGTTTGAAGCAGAAGATGTGTTTGGACTGAGCTGCCTGAGAAAGTGGTCGAAGAAGGTATAACTATAATGATTAAAAAGTATTTCGATGTGTATATGAGGACCAAGGCTTCAGAGGGTTTGCGATCAAATGCTGGCAAATGGGCTTAGACTAGGTCGGGATATGTGATTAGCGTGGACAAGTTTGATTGAAGGTTTGTTTCCACAGTACATCTCTGACTGTATGTTGATGTAGTTATAATTCAACACCTCTTTTCCTCAAACTGGTTCGAATTTCCCACAGGAATAAACTGCTCAAGATATGAAGGTGTCAACAATCGCCGTTGAACATGTATTCCCCGTTTATCTCATTTGCTAGGTAGAGGATACACAGTTTGTATGCTGGTTACATAGATGTTTCGCTGACTGGCAATCTCATAAATCTCTCAGTGAACACTATCTGTTAGCGACCATATTATGCTGAATATACTTCAGAGGGAAAAGGACCAAACAAAAAGAATGAACTGTTCCAGCTAATGTATTTGCATCAGAATGAAGGAAGGTGGAAATACAAGAGTTCAGCCAGGAGTGTGGGGAATTGTAAAATGTTCAGAATGTCTGTGAGCCGATCTCTGAACATTTATTTCTATCTGTGTGTGTGTGTATGTCAATGTGTGTGTGTGAATAGCTCTGCCTTCAATGGGACACAATTTGAATGAATTATAAGTGATTGAACAAAAATCTCCAATTCTGTCTCTTTGCCTGCGTCTCTTGTGTTGAGAGCAATGCAGTGTCAGGATCCCTTGGACTCCCCATTCACTGTAAAATCACTTTTTTTTCGGAGAAATCATCAAATCCTCTGAATATGTCACCTTGCTCTCGGGTATCACAAAGTGACAGGGTCATCTAATTATCCAGCATGGAAACAGTCCCTTCCATCCAACTCGTCAATGCTGACCAGATTCCGAAACTAATCTCTGCCCACTTGCCAGCACTTCACCCATATCATTCAAATCCTTCCTCTTCAGATACACAAGTTGATTCAGTTTAAATGCTGAAATTGTATCTGCCTCCATCACTTCCTCTGGCAGGTCATTCCATCAAGTCAACACCCTTTTCGTGAAAACGTTGCCCCTTGGATCCCTTTTAAATCTTCGCCCCTCAGCATCACAATATGCACTCGAGTTCTGTCCTCACTCACCCCGGGGATAAGACCTTGTCTATTTACCCTATCAATGCTCCACTGTAGGGTCACCCCTCAACCTCTGACATTCCAGGAAAAATAGTCCCAATTGATTCAGCTTTTCTCTGTAGCTTAACCCTCCAACCTTGACAGCATCGTTGTAAATGTTTTCCGAGCCCTTTCATTTTTCACAACATTTTTCCAAGTGGAGAGAGACCAGCATTGCACACAACATCGCAAAAGTGTCATAATCTCTGTCCAGTGCCAGGTTATGTTTCAACGAGTTTTTTTGGAAGCACTAGCTTTAGGAGCGCTGCTCCATCATCAGGTAATTGTGGAGTATAAGATCATAAGATACAGCATTTAAAGCCTTACGGTCTGAGGATCATATACTCCACAACGACCTGATGAGGAAGCAGCGCTCGGAAAGCTAGTACTTCTAAGTAAACCTGTTGGAGTATAACCTGGTGCTGAGTGTTTTATTTTTACTTTTGCACCCCAGTCCAAACCTGGTACCTCCAAATAATGTCCTATCCAGCCGCAACATGACCTTTCAACTCCTATACTCCATGCTCTGAGTTACAAAGGAAAGCATGCCAAATGACAACTTCACTATCCCATTTATCTCCGACTTCAAACATCAAGGAACTATGAACCTGCATTCCAAAGTCACGTTGTTCAGCAACACTGCCCTGGACCTTATTATTATGTCATGCAAGGTAGTTAATGAATCCTACATCTCAGCGAGCAGTCGATGATCTGGGGATAGATGTTAACTAATTTCATCTTGTCAGGGTCAGTGTCTATGGTTATGTTCTTTGTGGAACCAAATGTTACATTTCTGGGTTCGGCCTATTTATCTGCCTGAGATTTTGTTGGAATTCCTCTTCATGCTGAAGCTTCTTCGTTGCTGTACAAACAGCACAATTTCTGTTGCGACACAGACAAAATTATACAGCAGCTGGAGAACATGCTCAAATATCTCTTTTCCCAAATGAATCAATCACTTAAATACAAAAAAAATTCAATCAATCCAAAATATTCTCATTTCAATTCAGATTTGTATTCCTGAAGCAGCTTGTTGCAACGGTAACAGGCCGAGGGTAGTGCTGGCATCTCCAACCTGATCACACAATAAATGGTTCTTTCCATGCAAGGGACACTGAGAAGATTTCAGGGAGACGTGAACAAGGGATAACAATAACACGCATCGTTTTGAGACAGCGTTTCAATTACTTTTTCATGCAAATATGTTGTAAATAATTAAAAACAAAATGTCCATTAAAACATGCCAAGCAGCAGAACGAAATAATTGTGTTGTGCATTTACTTGAGAGGTCAGAGGTTTAGCCACAGGTTCCCGTGATTGAGGAATCCTGGTCTCACATTGTGCTGCTTTGGCATAGTATCCCACCGCGGACAGACACAGTCTGGAATTACAAAACAGAAATTTCTGGAAAAGCTCAGCCGGTCGGGCAGTATCTCTGGAGAGAATTCAGGAGCGAGCATTTCAGGTTAACAGCGAACAATGTCACTTCAGTTACCAAATTTCACTTTGTCTGAAACCTTCTTCCAGCACCACACGCCTTCCTATCTCTGCAACCTCCTGCAGCTCTTAAGCCCATCTATATATCTGAAAATCACTTCAGACCCGACACCACTCCTTATCTCAATGACCTCTACCAGTCTGAGTCTCCAAGACTCATCACGATGTCTATACCATCCTCCAACTCATGCAACCCTCTCTATCTCTTTAACATCCTCCAGTCCATACAGCCCGGCCTATCTCTGCAATCACCTCCAGCCCCTGCTCCACTCAATTTCTCTGTCAACTCCTCCAGCCGCTACATCACTCTCTACCACTGTAACATCCTCCAGTCCCTAAACCTCTTCCTGTCTGCCTAACCTCCTCCAGTGACTGCAACTTTCGCTATCTGTGTATCTTCCTCCAGGTCCTGCACCTCAGACGACACACTCCTTATGTCTGTAAACCCCTCCAGCCCCTGCATCCCTCCCAACCTCTGAAACCTCCTCCAGCCCATACACCATAAGTTCTCTCTGTAACCTTCCAATGCGTATTTGGAAGGGGTTCCGCCTCTACAAATTTTACACATCAGAGCCAAACACAGTGAGCTTTGTTTAATTCAGAAATCGCCCAATATAACAATCTCCTGAAGGCAAGGGTTCATCACAGAGAGCATATTTCCCACTGCATCGGGGTTAAATCGGAATTTGTCTTAAACCAATGAATAGGCTGCTTCAATCAGGTCCGTTTACAGAAACAAGATGTCTACCACCTGAGAGTAACCAGTCATAGGCGAGTAAATGATGAGATACCAGACAGAATTCATTCAGAATCTGACAGTAAACGTGGATTCTGCAGATAACGATGGTGATTTGACAGAATATCTCACTTTCTTACCAGAGTCTCATTTTGATTGCTGTCAGATGACGGTTTGTGAGGATCATGTCATTCACGCCCCATTTTTTGTTTCTTCTCTTTTCCCATTTCGCTGCAAATCAGTCTTTCCATCTTGTGGTCCTTATTGTCACTGTGTCATCTAAGTCTCTCAGCCCTCCAACCTATCAGGGACTTTCCCTTCTGCTCTTTGTTCCATGTTCTACTGGAGATACAAGGAGCAACGCAGGCAATTCCTTCTCACACACAGTAGGTACATTGTCACTTACAGAGATACAGAGAACAGAACCATCATCAATCCGACAGGCTCAGAAAGAGAGAGTGTTTGGTCCTATTCCAATACCATGTTCTGGGGGATATTTTAATATTTACACGAAAACAGCGGTGGGCAAGTTGTTCAGGGAATCCTGAGGGACAGGATGTACATGTATTTGGAAAGGCAAGGACTGATACAGGAAAGTCAATATGGCTTTGTGCGTGGGAAATCATGTCTCACAAAATTGATTGAAATTTTTGAAGAAATAAAAAAGAAGAATGAGGAGGGCAGAGCAGTAGATGCAATCTTTAAGGACTTCAGTATGGCGTTCTATAAGATTTACCATGGAAGACTGATTAACAACGTTAGATCGCATGGAATACAGGGAGAACCAGCCATTTAGATACAGAACTGGCTCATGAATAGAAGACAGGTGGTGGAGGGCTGTTTTTCAGACTGGAGACCATTAACCAGTGGAGTGCCACAAGGATCGCTGCTGGGTCCTCTACTTTTTGTCATTAAAATAAATGATTTGTATGCGAGCATAGGAGGTAGAGTTAGTAAGTTCGCGGATGACATCAAAATATGAAGTGTAGTTGTCAGCGAAGAGGATTACCTCAGATTACAACAGGATCTGGACCAGATGGGCCAATGGTATGAAAAGTGGCAGATGGAGTTTAATTCAGATAAGTGCAAGGTGCTGCATTTTGGGAAAGCATATCTTCGCAGGACTTATACACTTAATGGTAACGTCCAAGGGAGTGTTGGTGAATAAACAGACCTTGGAGTGAAGGTTGTAGCTCCTTGAAAGTGGAGTCGCAGGTAGATAGGATAGTGAAGGCGGCGTTCACTTTCCTTTATTGGTCATAGTATTGACTCCAGGAGTTGGGAGGTCATGTTTCGGCTGTACAGGACATTGGTTAGACCACTGTTGGAATATTGCGTGCAATTCTGGTCTCCTTCCCATCAGACAGATGTTGTGAAACTTGAAAGGGTTCAGAAAAGATGTACAATGATGTTGCAAGGGTTGGAAGATCTGAGCTACAGGAGAGGCTGAACAGGCTGGGGCTGTCTTCCCTTGAACGTCGGAGGCTGAGGGGTAACCTTATAGAAGTTTACAAAATTATGAGGGGCATGGATAGGATGAATATGCAAAGCCTTTTCCCTGGGCTCGGGGAGTCCAGAGCGAGAGGGCATAGGTTGAGTGTGAGAGGGGAAAGATATAAAAGAGACATAAGGGGCATCATTTTCCCGCAGAGGGTGGTACGTGTATGGAATGAACTGGCAGAGGATGTGGTGGAGACTGATACATTTGCAACATTTAAATGGCATTTGGATGGGTATATGAATAGCAAGGATTTGGAGGGATACGGTCCAGGTGCTGGAAGGTGGGACTAGATTGGTTTGGGATATCTGGTCGGCATGGATGGTTGGATCGAAGAGTCTGTTTCCATGTTGTAGATCTCTCTGACTCTATGACTCTATATAGAGTTTGAAAGTGGTGTAATCCAGGTGCTGGGAACGTTAAACACTCTCTTGTACGTGTGTAACAGTATATGTATGTGTGAATGACTGAATGTGGTGTGCGAGGGCATGTGTGTGTACACATTTGAGAGGGCGAGTGAATGAGAATGAGTGACTCACTGAATAAGTTCTAATTTGTTTACAACTGAGCGGTTTTAACCAGCTACATCAGGATTAGCAATGTTAGGATCTGGTCTGCCTTCTTTAAATATTTTGTGGGGCTCTTGTATGATCCATAAAAGATTGAGTGTTCTTCCGGGATTTGTTGTATGTTTATAATTTAGGGTTGCATTTGCTGGACTCAAAGGCATCGAGTTGTGGGTGTTAGTTTCGCCTGGATTAAATAGTGTGTGGGAAAACAATGGCTTATTCAATCATGAAATGTTTTATGGGGGTGGAAGAAGTTGCTTTGAGGAGATTTACAGAAGTTGAACACAGAAAAGCTGCTGGAATTAGCAGTCATTTGAAATTGTACCTATCTCCTTCCATGAGGAAAGGAGAGATCATTAGATTAATAGCTCAGCACTTATATATGCTGGAAATGTCATCAGACCCTTTAGAGGTTACTACAGTTCAACTAAAAATGAGTTGCTTTATTTAGCAGTAAAAGAAAAGAAAAGGACAAAAATAAAGACACTGTTGTAATTACGATTAAAAACTAAAGAAAAGACTAAAAGAACGAATCGATATTACAGAACAAAAAGAACAGGAGTGAGAAAGAGAGAAAGATGAGAGAGCAAGAGAGAGAAAGATAGAGGGAGAAGAAAAGAATTAAGAGCGGGAGTTGGAACTTCAGGAATTGACAGATCGAAATCAGGCTTAATGGTTGGAGATGAAGGCTGAAGGTAAGCTTAGTCAGGTAGAGAGTGAGGATGTGCAACAGATGGTTACTATAGAACTGGTGAAATTTGTTTGTACGCTTTGCCGAAATTTGATGGAAAGATGTGGAAGTGCTTTACATGACATTGGTGTATGTGAGGCGGTGAATAAAGACATTTTCGGTGCATATCAGCTCTTGACAGAATCCTACAGATAACGATTCAGGAATCGAAGGAGGGGCCCTGGTCAAACCTGCATTGCATTTGAAAGGACAAAGCAAAGCAATTTTGAACGGGGGATGAGATCATTAATAATTAAACAAATCGATGACATTCTTAGAGAAACGATTATTTCGGACGAGTTCATAAATTAACTTGCTGAAGTAATCAGAACTCAGGTGGAAGGACAGGGAGTTAAAATGGCAAAATAAAGAGTTGAAATGCATCATAATTATGAGCTGGTTCATAAATCAAACTTTGGCTTCCAAAATCTGTTTCAAACCGTGAGGATTAGAATTTGGGGAAAAGAGAAATCCTCACATGGAAAGGAAAAAGTAGATCTCGGTGAAGACCATGCAGATAACGTAGCAGAAGATGAAAGTGAAACCCTTGAAGGAGAAAGAGAAGTCAATAAGCTCCGGTGTTATCTCCGAAATAAAGTAGGCCACATGAAATCACACTGTTGATGGTTTGCGAAAGGCACTGGGAAGCCAGATGCAGGAAAATAGGAGAAGTCAGTGAATTTTGTGGAACGTCATCGGATGCTAGAAATCTGCACCAGAATGAACAATGTGTTTGGATGTTGGTTAAGGAGGAAATGCCAGATCTTCTTAAAAGATATCCCTGCAAAAATAAAGTTAACTCACTTCGGCCAGGTGCAGCAGGTAAAGAGATTTAAATTTTAAGAGTTACAGTATCCTCCATGAAAGATAAGGAAATGTATCGTTGAACAAATCTTATAGAAAATATGTGAGTAACAGGCATTCACGGTGAGATGAAAAGTGCTCAATTATGTCAAGTGTGGTTGCATTGCCCAGTTAAGAGTGGAGAGGTTGTTGTAGAAGTATTGGACGAAGTGTCAGCTCCAGCAATATTATTTGACCTTACTAATACGATAGCTCATTCACAGGTGAGATTGCTGTTAACTGTGTTTGAAAAGCCAGTAGAAACTCAGGAAACAAAGCTAATGCAGGACACATATCCTGGAATTTCTCCGGACTGTGTGGTCACGAGGTCACAAAGTCACGAGTGGAAACAAGAGGCATGACAGAGTACGGGAATGAAAGTTGAAATTAAATTAGCAGAGATCTGATTTGATCAACTGGTTGAAGCAAAACAGGAGCAGTTCGATGACAAAGCAGACATCATCTTTTCATAGAAATTAGCTGAATTACAGCAGAATGATGAGAACCCAGAGAAATTGTATCAAAAAGCCAATGGAAGAAAAATCTAAATGTATTTAAATCTAAATCGATGGACATGGAATAGTAGATGTCAGATTAGCTTCAGATTGGTATGACAGGTAAGCGCAAAATCGAGGGCGAAGGGCCTGTACTGCGCTGCAATCTTCTAGGTTCTGTATGTTCTATGCATCCTGGTGTAGGGCGATCTTAAAAAAATGATATTTCTATGAGGAGAGGGAGAACATCACGTATCCAAGCAGAGAAGAAATGGACATATGTTCCTTAAGTCGTATTGAGAGTGGATTACAGAAATGGGTGTACTGCGTTAACTACCATAACGGGACATTTACGGGTAATAATCACCTCAAACAAATACACAGAAACAGTTTTACAGGACCGGATTGCACAAGGATGTCGTTGAATTTTGCCAGACATGAAAAATGTCTAATGAAACGTGCAGCTTTATTTCACTGTGGAGTGTGACGAAGCTACTCCTTTAACAAGTTTTTGCAGTCCTTGCTTTCTTCTTCAGTGAGGTCATAAACGACACAGACTCTGGAAAAATGAAGACTGAAGGGTTTTAGTGCCAGTTTGGTAACAGCCGACACATACTGTTTTAGGCAGAACGATTTCAATGTGTGTAAAATGACGTTAGAGTGTCAGACGAAGAGTGAAGAATTTGTGGTTGGAGAAGTGGATAAACTCGCAGCTCCAGGAATATAATTTGTCCTTTCTAATGATATAGTTCCTTTACCGGTAGGATTGCTTCCTAGTATGGTCAAAACGCCAGTGGTTACTCAGGCAATTTAACGATTGCAGGTCACATGTCCTGGACATTTTCCTGCCTATGTGATAACGAGGTCACAAAGTCATCAGGTGAAACAGGAGAGATCAAAGATTACCAGTAAGAAAGTTGAAATGGAAGTAGCAGAGATTATGTTTTATCAGATTGTTGAGATAAACCCGGAGCAGACAGATTGCAATGCAGACATCATTAACTCAGATAAATTAATTGAGTTACAGCAGAAAGATGAAACTTTAAAGCAATTGTATAAAACGGCAGACACAGAGAAGGAATCTGAATGTATCCTTGAATGTTATCATCCTTAAATGATGGCTTAATGAGGAAACATTGAGAATTAAATATTCTGGCAGATGGAAAATGGGCAGACATTCATCAAATAGTAATGCCAGTGGGGTATAGAAAGGAAGTGTTACGAATGACGCATGAACAACCATTTGGAAGTCATTTCAGAGTGAAGAAAATACAAGCTAAAATCCAAGACATGTTACGGGCCAGAACTGTACAAGGATGTCGTTGAGTTTTGCCAGACATGTCAGACCTGTCGCGTAATTTGAAATCCACAAGTGGTCATAAAACCTGCACCTTTAATACATTTTCCTGCATTTGAGTAACCTTTTAGAAGAATATTAATTGATTGTGTAGGTCTCCTGCATCATACTAAAAGTTGGATTCCGTCGTTGTCATCTCTAGTGTCTCTATCCACTAGAATTCCAGAGGATGTTCCATTCTGTAATATCACAGTAAAAACGATAATACAGGAAATTCTCAAATGTTTAACGAGATATGGACGACTGAGTGAGATACAGCCAAATCAAGGGTCAAAGCTCGCATCAAAATTATTCAAGGAAGTCATAGAAGCAGTGGTATAAAATAATTCAAATCTGTTGCACAGCATTCAGAATCGCAGTGAGCTCAAGAAAGGTGGCAGCAGACAGAAAGACCATGTTGAGGGCACATAGTCAAGATTATGCAGATGATTGGAATAAGGGAATATTGTGCTGTTTGAAATCAGAGTCGAACTAAATGAATCAATCAAATTCAGTATAATTCAATTAGGTTTTGTGTCTGAAATGAGAGGACAGTTAAAAACGATTGAGAAATTAGTAAATCAAAAATAAGAGACCACATACTTCAATTTGTGTCACATTTTAAGGCATGATTAAAGAGAGATTGGAACTTGGCTACACAACATTTAAAGATATCACAGCATGCAATGAAACACGAAGCAGGCAATAAATAAATAAAAATAAAATTTCAATATCGGCAATATGGTATTAGTTTCACTTCAAGTGATACTTGAATCTTCAAATCAAGGTTTGGTGGACCTTTTCAAGTTGAAAGGAAATTGAGTGAGGTGAACTATGATAGGGACTCCAGACAGAAAGAAGTCTCACAGAGTGTGCCATGTGCATCTGCTTTGAAGGTAGTTTGGCAGGGAAGGAAAGCACGAGGAGAATGCGATGTTGATTACAACAGAGAGAGAAGAATCAAATTCATATGAATGTGAATTTCTCATTACTCAAATTAAATTAGAGAATGGGGAAGTGTATTGAGTTAACTTTCAGAAGAAAATCGAAATGACCTAAAAGAGTTGTTAATATTACATGGGGAGCCAAGTCGAAATAAGTTGGAAAGCTTTGACCTAATTATGAACGATGTTGAAATCGGAGATGCTGTTCCAATAAAACAACATCATTATTGGCATTACCCTCTCAAGTTGGCAGAAGTCCAAACGGAGGTTGGATGCATGTTCTGAGATAACATATCGATGTCAGTCACAGTTACTGAAACTAACGCACAGTAATGGTGCCAAAACCAGATGGCACCCAATGGTCATGTGTGGACTATCGCAAATTAAACGCATTTACAAAGACTGATGCATATCTGATTCTACGTTTGGAAGACTGTGTTGAGAAGTTGGGTCAAGCAACCTGTATTTTTAAGTTGGACTTGCTCAAAGGATACTGGTAGGTGCCTTTGTCATAAAGTGCAAAGGGAGGTCGGCTTTCCTAACGCTGACTGGATTTTATTAATTTAAAGTCATGCAATTTGGTATGAAAAAACGCGGCAGCCACATTTCAGAGACGAATAAGGTTGCCAGGTTATCAAACTGTGTCATTTATATTAGTGACCTGGTGATTTTTAGTCACAGATGGAAGGAACATATGCAACATTGATCAGACTTGTTTGATCGACTTCGGAAGGCATGTTTGTTGATAAACCTTATGGTAAGGGCATTTGCCATATCCCAAGTTGACTTCCTGTGCCATGCTATTCGACACGGACACATTCCAAGACCGTTGACAAATAGAGAAGTACTATGGTTCCTGGGATTGCGTGACTTTATCGAAAATCTGTCCCACATTTTCGCAGTGTGGCTACTCCACTCACTGAATTGGGAAGGAAAGGCAAGACAGTTTCGTGGACAGCAGACTATCACAAAGTGCTTCACAGCCTGAAAGTATTAATTTCTCCCCTGATACTCGCCAAATCTAATTATGCAAAGCCATTCAAGTTGTCTCTTGATGCGAGGGTCGGTGTGGTGCTCTTGCAAGAAGATGATGAGAATGTACAGAGGCTTAACGGGTATTTCTCGAGGAAGTTCAAATTTCATCAGCAAAAATATTCGACAGTTGAGAAGGAATCTTTGAGCGAGATGGTGAAATTACAGCATATCAGTGTTGATGTTATCAGCAACATATCTGAGACAATCATCGAAACTGATCATAGCCCATTGAGGTTTTTGGAGACAGTTAAGGACAAAACAAAACAGTCTGTTTAGATGGAGCTTGTTGTCATTGCAATTCAATTAGAAAACTCTGCGTGTGGCAGAAAGCGAAAACATGATTGCTGATTAATTGTCGAGACGCGAATGTGAAATGGCAGCATTAGGTGGTAGGAATACTACAGATTGAAACGATGTATTGTTGAGCATGTTTGTACATTTGTATTCAATGCAATGAAATTTAGTGTTTTGCAGTACCAACAATTTTAACGTGTTTTAAATAAAGGCAACCTTGGATATTGATCGTTCGCTATTTTTTAAATGGGGAGGTGTGACGAAGCTGTTCCTTTAACAAAGTTATGGAGTCCTTATTTTTTCTTCAGAGAGGCCGCAAACAACACCCCGTCTCTGAAGAACTCGAGGGTGAAAGGTTTTAAACCAGTTTGATAACACCTAACAGATACTGCCTCAGGCAGAAGCCTTTCAAGTTAAAAACAACAGTTGCGCAATGAAAGGGGAGTGGCCAATTCTCCCATATCACTGTTTGTCTGGTTTGTGTTTTTTTGAGCTGTCGTGTATAGAAAGGCTGCTGGACTCACAGAAGAAGGTACTGGTTGGTATTCTCTCTCTCTGACTTTGATGCAATCAGACTTTGTTTCATTTTCCCTTTTGTGCCAAGAGATATTTATGTGAATTGTTGCAAGGATCTGTCACAGCATTATTAAGTTCGAATAGTCTGTTGGGTTTTCAGGGAGGACAGGTTATTTAGTAATCTATTTTCCATTCTTTGCGCTTCATGCAGGAATCTTGTCATTAAATTTGATTTTACTGAAAACTAAGTGGTTTGACGAACTGATTCTGTCCTGGAATAATGACTTTAAAGTTGCTTAAAACAACGAGCAATGTTATGGTCTGTCAAACGTCTTGAAGTGTTCAAAGAGTTGTGCCTTGTACTAAACAGGAGTTACTCAATTTTTTCACAAGATATGGATTACGCACAGAAATAAAATCAGAACAAGTGACAAAATTTACATCAAAATTTATCAAGGAAGTATGGACAGTTTAGTCATGAAAGAATTCAAACCCACTGCATACCATCCAGAATCGCAAAAAGAACACGAAAATTGGCGTCAGATATTAAAAACAACGCTGAGGTTTTATCGTCAAGACTGATGAGATGACTGAGATTTGTACCTTTTGTGATCTGAGAAGCACCAAATGACCTGACCAAATGCACTCAATTTGAATCAGTTTGTGGGTAAAAATTGAGACGACCATTGAAATTGATTAAGCAGATGTTGATAATTCAGAATTCAGAGACCACATATTTGTCAGATTTTCAAGAATGATTAAGTAGCATCGGGGAGTTGCCTAGACAGCATTTAAAATGATCACAGCATTCAATAAAACGAGAAGCGTATAAGCAATCAAAAACGCAAAAGTTTGCTGTCGACGATGAGGTGTAGGGTTACTTTTAGTGATGGGTTAACCAGTTAAAGCAACGTTTCGTGCACCTTACCAAGGCGAAAGGATTGTGAGTGAGGTGAACTATTTGATAAGAACTCCACAGAGAGTCTTTCACAAAGTGCGTCATGTGACTACAGTAAAAAAGTTGAAGGTGATTCCTGTATCTTTAAGAGACAGTAAAAACTATTTTGACAGTGCAAGTTTGCATGCAACTGTCATGTTACTGACTTGCAGTCTCATTATGTAATGGAAAATGGAAAATATGTAACGTTGGCTAAAAACTGGATATGTCAGTTCTTTTGACCAACATTTGAATTTAATCAATGAGTTTAAATTATGCCTTAGGATACGAAAACCAATTTCAAATTTGCTTGTTTGATATCATTGAACCAATGAGACGATCGAATGTTTGGTGTATGAAAAAAGGAAGTTTAGACCGTTGGTCAGAAAGAGCTCCAACTGCAACTGAAAGACTGCTATTCACCACATTCTCGGTAAAATGCATATTTTTAATGTGATACTTCTTTGTTACATAAGACTGAAGACAACCAATGGAGGTCTACAAACGGAGAAAAATTGACGGCGGAGAGGACAGCCACTGTCTGCTTTTGAAATGTAAGTTGATTTAAACTTAATACAGGCTTTTTTCGATCAGTACATTGTCATAGAGTGGGAGGGTAGAAAGGGATTCAAGAGATTAGGGGAGCGGCGTTTTTGATTGGGATATCATTACATCTGTGCTGAGGGAGGATATTCCTGGAAATACATCCAGGAAAGTTATTTGGGTAGAACTGTGAAACAAGAAAGGGATGATCACCTTATTGCGATTGTATTATAGACAAGTGAGAGGGAAATTGAGAAACAAACTTGGAAGAAGATGTCAGCTATTTTAAGATTAATAGGGTGGCTATGGAAGGGAATTTTAACTTTCTAAACATAGACAGGGAAGGCCATACTGTTAAGGATTAGACGGAGAGGAATTTGTTAAGTGTGAAAAAGAAAAATTTCTGATTCAGTGTGTGGATGCACCTACTAGTGAAGATGCAAAGCTTGACCTGCACTTGGGAAATAAGGCAGGGCAGGTGACTGAGGTGTCAGTGGGGGAGCACTTTAGGGCCAGCGACCACAATTCTATTAGATTTAAAATAGTGATGAAAAAGGATAGACCAGGTGTAAAAGTTTAATTTCTAAAATGGGGAATGGACAGTACTGACGGGATTAGGCACAATTTTCAAAAGCTGATTGGGGGCAGCGTTCGCAGGTTAAGGGACAGCTGGAAAATGGGAAGCCTTCCGGAATGAGATCACGAGAATCCAGAGAAAATAGATTCCTTTTAGGGTGAAAGGAAAGGCTGGTATGTACAGGGAATGCTGAATGACGAAAGAAATTGATTTTGGATCACAAAAAGTAGAAGGTATATGTATGGTATCGACAATATAGATCGAGTGAATCCTTAGAAGAGTATAAAGGAGTATAGTTAAGAGCGAAATCAGGAGTGCAAAAAGTGGACATTAAATAGCTGTGGCAAATAGAATTAAGGAGAATACAGAGTTTATACAAATGCATTAAGTACAACGGGTAACTGGGGTGAGAATTGGTCCCCTCAAAGATCAGCAGGGTGGCCTTTGCGTGGAGCTGTAGAAAATGGGGAAGATAATAAACGAGTATTTTGCATGAGTATTTACTGTGAAAAAATGGATGGAAGATATAGAATGTAGGGAAATCGATGGCGACTCCTTTCAAAGGAGAATATGCTGGATGTCTTGAAACGCAAAAAGGTGGAGAAATTCCCAGGTCCTGATCAGGTGAAGCCCAGAACTCTGTGGCAAACTAGTGAAGTGATTGCTGGGCCTCTTGCTGAGATATTTGCATTATCAATAGTCACAGGTGAGGTTCCAGAAGACTGGAGATTGGCTAACGTTGTGGCACCATTAAAGAAGCGTGGTAAGACAAGCTAGGGAACTTTCGGCCATTGAGCCTGAAGTCGGTGGTGGGCAAGTTGTTGGAGGGCATCCTGAGGGACAGGATCTACATGCGTTTGGAAAGGAGAGGCCTGATTAGGGATAGTCAGCATTGCTTTGTGCGTCGGAAACCATGTCTCCCAAACTTGATTGAGCTTTTTGAAGATGTAACAAAGAGGATTGGTGAGGGCAGATTGGCAGATGTGATCTAAAAGGTCTTCAGTAATGCGTTTGACAAGATTCCCCATGGGAGATTAGTTAGCAATGTAAGATCTCACGGAATACAGGGTGAACTCGACATTTGGATATAGAACTGGCTCAAAGTAGAAGACAGAGGGTGGTGGGGGAGGATTGTTTGTGGTGTGATTTCTTTTCTTGGTCAGAATATTGAGTACGGGAGTTAAGATGTCATATTTCGGCGGAACAGGACATTAGTTAGGCCATTGTTGGAATATTGTGTGCAATTGTGGTCTCCTTCCTATCGGAAATATGCTGTGAAACATGAAAGTGTTCAGTTAAGTTTAACAAGGATGTTGCCAGGGTCGGAGGATTTGAACTGTAGGGAGAAGCTGAACAGGCTAGGGCTGCTTTCCCTCGAGCGTCAGACGTTGAGGGGTGACCTTATTGAGAGTTAAAAGAAATCATTAGGGGCATGGATAGGATATATAGACCAAGTCTTTTCCCTGGGATCAGCGAGTCCAGAACTAAAGGGTATAGGTTGAGGGTGAGAGCGGAAAGATACAAAAGAGACCTAAGAGGAAAGGTTTCACTAAATGGGTGGTACATGCATGGAATGAGCTGCCGGAGGAAGTGTTTCAGGCTGGTACAATTGCAACATTCACGAAGCATTTGGACGGGTATATGAAGAGTCAGGGTTTGGAGAGATACGGGTCCAGTGCTGGCAGGTGGGACTAGATGGCGTTGCGATATTTGATTGTTTGGACGGGTTTCACTCCATGACTAATTACACAAAGTGGCGAGTGATCTTAATGTTCGTACTGTGACCTTCTAGGAAGAAAACGAGAAGGTAGAATGACTGATCAGGTATTTCAGAAGCCGATTGAAAATGCATCAGCAGAAATGTCCGACAATGGAGAAGGAGACTTCGCGCTTGTTGTTGCCTTTGAAACATTTCAACCTTTATCTTACCAGTAACGTGTCTCAGTTAAAACATATAAATTGATCACGACCCTTTGAAGTTTGTCCAGAAATGTAAGGACAAAAATTCCAGACGTTTTGGTTCGAGCTCCTTCTCACAGGCATTCAATTTGAAAGTTGTGTATGTGCCAGAATGAGCAAACATGATTGCTGACGCATTGTCAAGGCTTGAATAAGAAACAGACGCATTCAGGGGATGGAGTAAAACAGACTGAAATAGAAATAGTAGTAATGTTTGCATCGTTATTGCCAGTGTAATGTACATATGTGTTGTAGTTCACTGACAGTTTCACATAATATGATTTTAAAATGAAGCCATCATTGGATATTTGATATTTCATATTTTTGTACGGGAGGAGGAGTAGTGATGCTGATTTCTTTTACAAGGTTGTGCTGTCTTTTATTTTTAACATTGTCGTGAACGCAGATGATTAGTGATGTTGCCTCAGACAAAAGGCTTTCAACTGTAAAAAAAACAATGAAAGGGGTGTCGGCAGATATGCCAGCTCAGCTTTTCTCGGTTTTGGTCTACTTTGGCTTGGTGTTAGTAACACTCAATGTTTTTACACTGCTGCTAAAAGGAACATGTACATGGAAGATATTGTTCAAAGCTGCATATCTCTCTGATCTTTCTTAAGTAAGACCCTGTTTGATTTTTCCTGTTTTGCCAAAGTGTGTTTATGAGGATTGTTGCAGGAATTTGGAACATTCCTTAAGTTGTCAAAGTCTGTTGCATTTTTGAATAAGTTAAATTCAATTGAATTCTGGTATTTTGTTTTGTTTATATTTCATTCAGTACTCTGAAAATAAATTCTGTTTTACTTAAAAACGAGAGGTTTTGGCAAGCGACATCACTCCTGGAATATCGACAGTACACCTGCTCTGAAACAAGTAGAATGGTTCGTGTCTGGGCTATAATCTTAAAATGTATTGAGTGATTGTGGCCTGGTCCAGAACAAATGTATTTAAAACAGAGTTACATGCGTTTCTGACTGGTAAGGTGTTCAAATGTTTTGGGGAGAAGGGCAGGAGAATAGAATTGAAAAACAGTCATGATCAAATGTACAACTGACTTGATGGGCTGAATGGCCGAATGCTGCTGTTACATTGTAAGTCATATTGATACAATATAGAAAATATTTATATGTGGACACAAACAACTCCAGCATGAAAAAACAAATATCGATATTGCATTCTTGTTTCAAATGGCCGAACTCTTACATTATATAGTCTAATGATCCAATATATAACAATATTTATATATTGATACAAAGAGATCCAACATGAAAATGATAAATTTTATCTTGCATTCTTGGTTCAAACAGAGATTAAGAAGTGGACTCCTGCTTTTCATGAATTAATCCCCTGTCTTAACTCGTTCATTAGGCTTCGGTCTTTTAGATGATGTAACACTTCAACTTTCAGGCTGCAGGAGGTACGGATTTGATATTTAGATATTTCCCAGTTTGTCAGAAATATGCGATTGCGAGCAATCTGTGCAGTTACCTGCTGTAAGATTTATTTGTCCTTCTGCAGGAGAGGAGTTTCATGATCAGTCAGAACCATTACCACACCCAGAGCGACACAACCACACATCCACACTGACATACACCGACACACACCCACACACCGCCCCCAACCACGCACACATGGACGCAGAGAGAGAAACAGAGATATCGAGACATATAGGAGGATAACTATGTACAGACAGAATGCACACACATCGCGTGCGCACGCAAAAACACACAAAATCATGCTATGAGAGAGCAACGCATCTCTGCACAGACACCAAACCAATCGGAGCCACACTCTCACGCTCATATAGAAATGAACTCAGAGTGACTGGCTTTACACAAAACCCTGTAAGATCTGACAGAAACGTCTGTTACACACGCAAACACAAGTACATTCAAATGCACAACTGCAATTAGATATAGACAAACAGAGACACTCAGAAACAAAAAGAGACACATATACAGAGAGGTACAAAGTGATCCGGCTGTGGGCACAGAAAGATCTTGACACACTGTCAGACAGCTCAACAAACCACTCACCTGTTAAACATGAGCACAGTCAGGCAGAGCCGCACTCCACACTCACACAATAATATACCAATACTCAGAGCCGCACAGATATGAACTCACAGAACATTCGTGACATGCTGACAGTAACACCCACACACCCATACACCCCCACACCATAAAGTCATTGGAAGGTAACTCCACAAACAGCATACACACAGACACAAACACAACAGTTGCGTGTGTGCAAAACAGACACAGGTGGGCAATCACACAGGCACAGACATGTACACAGACATAAAGGCACTCAACTTCACGGAAACACTCTCATACAGACTGAATAGCATTCCCAAATACATCGCTGACAGGAGAGATGAATGGCCTGTTGCTGCTAATTGACTATGTGCCCCCGTAATTGTCAATCTGTCAGTCAATCAAAGATAGAAGCCTGTTCATCTCTGACACCTCCCTCCCCTTCCTGGACCTCTACATCTCAATTTATGACGACCAACTTGACAATGACATTTTTTACAAAGCCACCGACTCCCACAGCTACCTGGATTCCACCTCTTCCCACCCTACCTCTTGCAAAAATGCCATCCCGTATTCCCAATTCCTCCGCCTCCACCGGATCTGCTCCCAGGAGGACCAGTTCCAACACAGAACCCACCAGATGGCCTCCTTCTTTAGAGATCACAATTTCCCTTCCCACGTGGTTAAAGATGCCCTGCAACACATCTCGTCTGCATCCCATAGCTCCGCCCTCAGACCCCACCCCTCCAACCGTAAGAAGGACAGAAGGCCCATGATGCCCACCTTCCACTCTACCAACCTTCGCATAAACCAAATCATCCGCCGACATTTCTGCCACCTCCAAACAGACCTCACTACCAGGGATAAATTTCCCTCCCCACCCCTTTCCGACTTCCACAAAGACTGTTCCCTCCGTGACGACCTGGTCATGTCCACGCCGCCCCTACAAACCGCCCTCCCATCCTGGCACTTTCCCCTGCCACCGCAGGAATTGTAAAACCGGCGCCCACACCTCCTCCCTCACCTCTATCCAAGGCCCTAAAGGAGCCTTCCACATCCATCAAAGTTTTACTTGCACATTCACTAATATCATTTATTGTATCCGTTGCTCCTGATGCGGTCTCTTCTACACTGGGGAGACTGGGCGCATCCGAGCAGAGTGCTTTAGGGAAGGTCTTCAGGACACCCGCACCAATCAGCCACACCGCCCCGTGGACCAACATTTCAAATCCGCCTCCCACTCTGCCGAGGACATGGACGTCCTGGGCCTCCTTCACCGCCGCTCCCTCACCTCCAGACGCCTGGAGGAAAAACGCCTCATCTTCCGCCTAGGAACACTTCAACCCCAGGGCATCAATGTGGACTTCAACAGTTTCCTCATTTCCTCTTCACCCACCTCACCCTAGTTCTAAACTTCCAGCTCAGCACTGTCCCCATGACTTGTCCGGATTTGTCCAAACTGCCTATCTGCTTTTCCCCCTATCCACTCCACCCTCTCCTTCCTGACCTATCACCTTCATCCCCTCCCCCACTCACCCATTGTACTCTACGTTACTTTCTCCCCACCCCAATCCTCCTCGAGCTGACCTCTCCACTCTCCAGGCTCACTGCCTTTATTCGTGATGAAGGGCTTTTGCCCGAAACGTGAATTTCGAAGCTCCTTGGGTGCTGCCTGAACCGCTGTGCTCTTCCAGCACCACTAATCCAGATTCTGGTTTCCAACATCTGCAGTCAACGTTTTTACACCGTGATGAATGGCGACCCATTCTGCTTCCCCCGTCCCCATCAATCCCTGGGTGTTATACTGTGATCCATGTGATTATACTGATGGAATCCTGGGCGTACATATGCAATTCCTGCGCTGGGAACGAACTTGACTCAGTTGTTTTGCTGAATGACTAAGTGAAGAATTTCCTTGACCAGTTGGTGCGCTGCATTCCTGAACTTCTCTCTGAACCTGGGCAGAATCACTGCATAAAATAATGTGTTTGTGCTGAAGCCGAAATCCTTCAGCATTTCTGCAACAAACGTAAACTGGGTTCTAAGCCTGTTCCTCTAACGATTTCCTCCTTTAATCTGGAAGTATAAGATATTTGCACCGTACGGTTACCACAAAATTATGAAGCTGATGGGTATGGTGAAGAGGTAAATAACTGACCTCCTCCAGCTCTCCAACTCAGCATCTTTGTGACTCTTTGCCCTCCTATGACCCCTCAGGCTTCTGCGGATTCGACTGGCCACTAAAATGTACCTGACTGTCAGAGTGTTCATCAACAGTATTAAATTGAATGGGATGAAAGGGGTTAAAATGTAACCAAACCACCTAAATCCCAGCTACCTGGCATCATTAAAGTGATTTGATTTTGTATAGCAGTGTACCGGAACATTGTCAACTCTCCTCCCAAATTTGTACCGAAAATAAAAGAGAATGTCCTTTGAAAAGAGCAGAATGCCAGTTGCACCCAGAGTCACGGCCAAGGCCTTCTCTCTCCAACATTTCCTCTTCATTTTCAGGCAGGAAATTGCGACAAAACGATCAAAGGAGAAAAGGACAGTGAACCAAACAAAACAATCTGCCGCTGTACGAGCCGGGACAGCGACAGCACTGCACACAGTTCAGGAAACATTTTGGGAAGTACAATTATTTGAATCTCCACAGCATGATGTCTGTGAGAATGAATAGTCGATCTGATGTTGTCATAGCCAACAGGCAGCGTCTTGTGCAGTTGGAAAGGCCGCATTTTTCACGTGCGAGAACCAAAATCACCCGGGAATTGACTAAAGGAGTCGATAAAATGGAAATCAGAAATTAGGTAAAAACCTGATGAAGGGCTTTTGCCCGAAACGTCGAGTTTACAGCTCTTCGGATGCTGCCTGAACTGCTGTGCTTTTCCAGCACCACTCGAATCGCAAATTAGAAATTGCCATCGTGGCCTAAAATGTTAGTTGTAAGGGAAGGGGTTTAGAGTAAATGTGAGGAAGAGGTGGTCACCCAAAGCATGGTGGGGGTCTGTTAATTCAGTTCCTGGGAGGGTAGTGGAATCAGGAAACCTCACAAACTTTTACAACTACCTGGATGAATAATTGAAACTTCATAAAATACGAGGCTACGAGCATATTGCTGGAAGCCAGGATGATCGTAGATTTTGTGTAGCATTGATAGCACAAACTTAATTGTCCAAACGAAATATTCTGTCTTTTTTTTAATGATTCTGAGAAGAAATTCAGGGAGGCAGGTTAGGAAGTGAACCATTTTAATGAAATAAATGTAAGGGCTTTGAATGCTGAAAACATGTGATGGCACTCATCCACAGATTCAATCAATAAGCACATCGACCTGGACCCAATATACCGGCCACTGCAGTGGAAAGCTAAACCTGACAACCAGAAGCGGCAGATACAAATCACGATAACTGCCGGACGAAGCATCACAGAAGCGCATCACAGGAGGCTCCCAAGCACTAAGGATGTCACCTCGAGAGGGGACGAAACATCTGCAACACAAATTCCCAGCTCGGCGAACAGAACCACAACAATTAGGAAATGCAGTACTCCAATCCATGTAAAATAAGATCCAACATAATAAAAATCTAGTATCTGACTCTCTCTTGTGTTCTGATTATGTCAGGGGCAATTAACATTTCAAGTGATAATGTCATTACCCAGCAGGTCAAAAACAGTGCAACCTTTCACAACATTTGCTTTTAAAAAACATGTTTTAATAATGAGAATAACTAAACAAGGATGCTGCCTGAACTGCTGTAATAATCAAAATGATTAATTCCTGATTTCTAAATTTAGTGAAAAATCATTCCTCCGCAAGAATTACTTCACGCATTGTAAAAACTATAGAGATACAAACACTTCTTCATGGAACAAATGGAAGGTCGTCATTGCACTCTGGAATTCACTTTAACACTCCACAGTATTGCAATTATCCTTCAAGTCCAGATCCAGGTTCCCTTTAAATGAGTTGTGGTTTGATACCTCAAGCTCCCAGCGAAACTGGGTAGTGAGTTCAAGACGCCCCATCATCTTTTGAACGAAACGGTCAGTCTCGTGTACCCGATAATCCTTCCATCAATTTGTATTACTCTTTTTCTCCTGATAAATGTTCCTGTGTTTGGCGTGATCGGTCTCCATCTATGACCCTGATTATTTTGATGAATTCAATCACATCACCTCTCATTCACCTATGTTCAAAGGAAAATGACCCAATCACTATCCATCTTTCCTTAATTCTGCAGTAATTTCCACATAATGGCAACATTTTTGTAAATCTCTTCGAAACTGCCTCAGTGTAATTCTGGCCTCACTGATAGGTGGTGACAAAGGACTGTTCATAAAACCATGGGTGTGAGCCACCAGGTGACTCACGTCGTTCTAGTGCTACAAATCTTGTGGCGGTGAGGGAAATTGTTTTGCGTTGGCTCTGTTGCAGTGTGAGAGATTCCTACTTTGGTAGAGGTAATGTGCAATTTCTTCTCAGTCTGGATATGTGATCGGTAGCGTAAAATGGTTCTGGGGAGGTATAGTTGGGTCATCGTCTGATTGAAGTGTGGTGTCAGTTAATCAGTTCATCGGGCGTTAGGATATGTGGTTAGTAGCCTCACTTCTGTTCTGATACCAACTGATTAATTACAAAACAAGCCAGACCCCCAGAACGAAATCCAGTTTGATGGATTATAATTTTATGTCTTTTCATTTTACAAAGTGATCTCTTGCTGAATAGTAAACGAAAAATGCTGCAAATATCGCGCCCACGTCAAAAACAAAGTTTATTTCAAAAGGAATGACAAAATATTGGAAAGCAAACTCTCGACTTTTCACACAGATTCAAAGAAAATGATTATGTAGTGTGTATAATTCTCATTAACCTCAAAACAATGCATAGATGAAACGAAAGAAAGCAGCTTAGTACTTCATATACAACTGTTCTGTCTTTCCAAAGAAAATAACCCTCGTGTTATATTCACACCAGGGTTTCTGGATCTTACATTTGCTCAAATGACTTGTGCCTGCCACTTTTAAAGTGAAGCTGCAGTGAACTTCTTTATGGAACAACCACAAAATTAATTGTGAATGTACTCAGCGTTAAGTAATCTCTTCAGAGTATCTTTTCTCCCATTAAATCTGTCTCGGATGAACAGAAATGTTCACTCCAAGGGACGAAAGCTGACTAATTTTCGCATCCCCTTCTCATGAGGAAAGTTTTGTGAATCCATCCAGTTTCAGGAAATAAAAAAGACTGAAACAAATGAGAAAAATGTTAAAAATTAAGCGATTTATTCTGAATCTCATATTGCTGACCTCTCCAGCAAACCTTTAGATACCATTGATACCATGCTGGGTGATAAACAATTATTTCAAAAAACACTGTGGACTCGTGCACAAAGCCATTCAACCCACGGCCAGACTTTTAAAAAAACGGTTTTGAAACAAATTGCTGTAGTTACAGGAATACGTCGAAATTTAATGTTCGCATCAGAAGGACAGAGTAGCCGACAGCTTATTCGTTCAAAAGACAGAAATGAAATCTCTCCCGATTTTTTTTTCTATTCTCGACATAAAAATACCACTGTATATATTTTTTTCAAACAGACTCGTTTCCTTAATTCCATCGAAATTCAGCGTTGTCTCCGCTTGAATTGAGATTTCTGCAGGCTTGCTACAAGAGATTAATCATTACACCACGGAAAGTTTAATTTCCTGGGCAATTCCTGCAGAGTGTGCGATTGCTACCCATGCGTCATTCTGAGTAAGAGCACGAATCCTCAGAAAAGCTCTTACCAGGAATTGTTGCAATCGGAATGTTCGTGAAAATGATTTTCCGCATCTGATGAATTGAAAAAGTCATTTTCTGCAAAATTCTATTTCTACAAGCAATCTCTCCGTACGAAATTCCTAGGTGATAAAATTCCGAAGTCTTTCATTTATACCTGCTGATTCCTCTGGGGGACAATGATATGACAACGTGGTTCCAATCATTTATTTAAGAATTTGAACAAACAGGTGACAGCGGTGTGTTAACTCCGATTTGTGATCGTTCATTTTTAGAACTGAGGTTTATTCGATGATCAAAATCCGAATCGGTCAATAGCAAACATGGGAACATGCATGTTGAGCCATTTATTGGAATCTCTACAGTGTGGAAGCGGGATAATCGGCTCATCGAGTCCACACTGACCCTGCAAAGTGCATCCAACGCAGACGCACCCGCGGCGCTGTGAGGCAGCAGGCTTAATTAATCAGCCCTTGTGGCACGCTATTTACTAACATTGAATTCCCAATTCTATCCATCCAACTTGGAAATCTTATTTTACATCATATTGTTATTAACTTGACAATAGCTGGCTACCAGTGACGACACATTGTAGGTCTTAACAAACTCAACAGAATTGAAGCGGGAAAGTGTAGAAAATGAAGAGCCTCAGGTCCTGCTCAACATTGGCATCAACAATGTTAGGTGGTGAAATAGCCCTTCAGAGGTCAGAATCCAAAATTAATCATTACTCATTTACAAAAGCACAGCCTGTGACAGTTGTCTCTCACTGCCTTAGGCATTCAACATCTCCATATCCATGACATTCATCCTTTTTATGTCAGCAAGGGCTCACTGATTGAGATACATTAATAGCCACAATCAGGGAACTCACATCCGATGAAGTCCAGTTGGCTGACCTCATCACAAATATTACCAGAAGGAAAAGCTTGGGGTTTCTGAATGTCGAATTGAGCAAATCAGGCAAGAAATTGAACAGCTGATCCTTGGGTTACTCCAAGTGCTCATTTGATTATTGCAGGTGTGTTTGGAAATATTGGTTCCAAGGGGAAGATCGTCGGACATTTGATTTATTGGTGAGGGTTCTGTGGCTGGTGCGATCTGAATACATTGGAAGCGTGGTTTGCTTTTAATTGAATGTTACTTTTCTAGCCAGATCCTCAATACAATATGTGTGGGCGGCATGGTGGCACAGTAGTTAGCACTGCTGCCTCACAGCGCCAGAGACCCGGGTTCAATTCCCGCCTTAGGTAACTGACAGTATGGAGTTTGCGCGTTCTCCACGTGTCTGCGTGGGTTTCCTCTGGGTGCTCCGGTTTCCTCCCACAGTCTAAAGATGTGCAGGTTAGGTGAATTGACTATGCTAAATTTCCTGTAGTGTTAGGTAAGGGGTAAATATATGGGTGGGTTACACTTCGGCAGGTCGGTGCGGACATGTTGGGCCAAAGGGCCTGTTTCCACACTGTAATGTAATCTAATCTAATCTTAAAGTGATAAGTTAGTTTTGAAATCTCACCTTTATAACTTATTATTTATGATGATGTGTTCGGTATTTGGACAGAGATACCACTTTGAAAGAATTAACTTATTACTTCTCACAGTCTTGAATTGATACAAGAGCACAGATCTAAACACGCAGCAATGAAATATGCTTTCTCCAAATAGTACTTACAAAATGCTAAAGCATGATTTTGCAATTTTATTGTATTGGGGAAGAGTGATCTCAACGTATTCGAATTATTTGCCAACATGGAGAATGCAGAAACTTGCGTCCTGAATCTAAATAGAGAGTTGATGTATAAATGAGCAATGCTGGACTGAGGAACATTAACAAAGACGTTCTCAGTTGATTGGCAATGGCAAAAGAGGTAGAAATGTCTGAATGCATTGCAATAATTATTCAGGTGCTTCGGTATCAGCAAGAAAAAGGATAGGTGAGAATGGGCAGCCCTGCCTGACTCTGGATCTGATCAGGAAGCCCTCTGATTCCCATCCATTGACGGCAGAAGCAGTAAAAATATCTGTTGCCATGCTGTATATCTCTATGACTCTGCGACCTGTCAAATTAATTTGCTGAATCCTCCCCAAAACTCTATGTGGAAAGCACATCTCAAACTTAGCTGTACAATATCCTGTCAAAGGTCTTCTCCTGGTCCAGGCTGATGAGACAGGCCTCCATCTCCCCTGTCCTGTACGGAGGTGATCATGTCCCTAAGGAGAAAAATGCTCTCATCGTTAGTGCTTCCCACTGCAGGACAGGTTTGATTGGTTTGATTCACTGATCCCAGAGGAGATCTGACCTGGTTGGTTATGACCTTAGATACGATTTTTTAATGTGCAGTCAGCAATGAAACAGGTTGCCAGTCCTCCAACTTGTCCTTCGAACTGTAGATGAGGGGCGAGATACCTTTTCTTGTGCATTATGCATTGGTCCTGGCCAATCATGTCCCACTGATTTGACCACAATTTGGTGGGAAAGCAGTGACCTCTGTGAATTTTACACATTTCTGAGTACTCAAAAGCCTTGTCAGCTCATTCAGGGAGAATGGCTGCTGTCGCATCTCCCCCGAGGTGCTGTTGTCTTAGACCTCCGTGATATTGGGCAGGAATGACTGGGAGATTTGCAGTGATAGTTGGCTTCATATCGTAGAGTCCAGCAGAAAAGGACTTGCTGATCCTCAGAATGTCATTTTGAGAGGACATTACTGAGCCATCTTCTTCATTCAAGCTGCTGGTCCATCTTCTGAAAGAACAATAATGCGCAGGACTCACCCTCCTCGGCATTGTGGATGATGGACCAGGAAGTTACCCTGAAGGCTTCTGATGTAAAGAGCAAGACTTACTAAAGATTGGTCATAACATCGACCTCCATCGCCTGCAGTAGGCGTAGGTTCTGCATGCTCTTTTGGATTTTGGACAGTTCTCCCTGCTAAAGATCCTCTTTATATTCCCCTTGATTATCTCCCACAAGTCCGAGAGAGGCTGAAAGAGGGATGTCACAGTTCTCCAAACTGTGGAATCCATTTTGATCTCTTCTGTGTTCTCTTGGTTCAGCATTTTCACCACCAGGTTACACGTTCCCTTGCTGGCCAGCAGGACGCAGTGATCATGGAGGAACACCGGGTTGACGTCGGTGAATCTGCCCAAAACCGATCCAAGTCTCTCCAATCTAACCTCACAGGTGAAACGTTCCAAGCCTGCGCAATTCCCCTTCAACCTTCCTTGTGATAGTTTCAAAAGCGTTCATGCTGTTGTGTGCATTTGCTTCCAGGTTGGTTGTAAACTTCTTTCTTCTTTGCTCTCTCGTCTTCATCTTTACTTTCCTTTGCTTTTGTCCATGACGGTTGCTGTATATGGTATTATTGGTGTCTGTAGCAGCAGTTTTATGAACTGGTACATGAATCCTGGTGTTGGTCGGGGTTGGTACAGGTACACAATCCCATTATCTTGACCGATTACATTGTACTGGGTGTTAATGAGACAATGGAACTGAGATGTTAAACCAGGAAACTTGCCCCTTTGCCTGTCAAATTCAATCAAGTCAGACAGATATGCAAGTCTTCATATTGACTGAAAATTGAATGGATTGGTGATAAGACATTGCCACAAGATTTCGGATTGAAAAATACTTCTGAGTTTAAATAGAACTGTTCTGAGATGGTTACTTTAAAAATATGACATCAAAATATTAAATGTTGTTTATGTACCACACTTTCTATGATAGAAACTGAATTTAAATTACGTTAAGTACATTGTTACTTCAAATGGCTACTAAACAATTCTGATCGAACATGACCTGAATGCCTGGCTACAAAAAGGTCAGAAATCACACGAGAGCTTGTGCTTTCAACTGGACCTGGTTAATAATAGCTTGGTATCGTGTGACCTCTGGCATTGTCTCCCCATTTCAATGCAGGCACCTTCACATCATAGATAAAAAAAAGGCAGCTCAAATCAGAGTGTTACCACACACACTGCAGAGAATCTCAGGACAAAGATGCAGGGACCTTGGGAGTGGGAGGAACAGTTCCAACTCCAATTCAACAAGCCCTAATCAGGGATTCTAACCTCGTGCCTGGGCAAAGACATTTCAGAACTGAAAAATTACCCGGGGTTTTAGAGGCAAAAATTGGTTTTGTAAAGCCGAATATTTATCGAACCTGTATGTCAAAGATAATAAACCACGTCTCGATAATGGTGTATGACGAGGCCCACTAAGTGAGCAGATCGACCAGACCATCTGAGAACAAAACTTACAGGTGAAATTCTGAGTTTCTACAAGGAAATGGCCTACACAGCGATTAATCCTTTTGCCTTAGAATTTTTCAGGCGGAAAAACCAATAAGTAAAATTTCACTCGTGTCGTTTAGGGAAAGAAAATGGAATCCTTACTTAATCTGGCCTGTACGTGACTTCACACGGACTGCAATATCGTTGACTCTGAACTGCCAAGAATTGGCAATAAATGCTGTTTTGACCAGTGATGCTGTCATCTCACAAAATACCACAAATGTTACGGCTGCAATGAACAAAAAAACCCGGTTAGATCTCACTTGGTGAAATGTAAACAGATCCAGCAACCACACCTTAGTTTGGATACAATGGCATACAATGGGAGGGAACATCGTACAGCTTTGCAAGAATGAGAGCTTAACTTTAGGGGTTTAGTTATAAGGAGAGGCCGGACAAATGTGGCCTTGTTTCTGTCACAATTGAATACAAGGTGGATGAATGTAAACTGTTTCCATTGGTTGGGGATTCAAGCACAAAGGTAGAAAGTCTGCAAATTAAGGCCTGTGTGATCACGAGAAATGTTAGGAAGCATTTGCACACAGAGAGGGTTTTTGGAAATCTTTACGACAAACGACTGTGGATTAGGTGTTCATTTTAAATCCGAGGTGGATTTTCTTTTTTGGTATACGTAGGTATTAAGGGAAAAATACAAATAGAGGTGCATGGCGTTCTGCTGCAAATCAACCATTGCATGGTCGAACTTGCTCGCGGGGGCTGCTTGACCTTTTCCAATGTTCCTATGACTATTAGCCCAGAGCTTACCCAAGGCATTGACATCCTTACAAAAGGAGTAGCGTTGAGAAGTGGGCAGAGCTCCATTTCAACCCATCACAATCCATTCACTTTTCAAGAGTTCAGATTTGATCGGTGTCCCACCCAAATGTGACTGAAACAATGAATTGTAAAGATTTAATAATATTTTCCTGAACTTTGTATTCCATCTCGACTTTGTACAGTTTTTTTCAAGCCTGTTCAAACTGCCCAGCCACTTTCCAGAGAAATAAAGTGTACATCTCCAAGCCTTGATGTTCATATGTCACCTCCTGAATTTAATTTTCAGCATATAACTTGTCCAGAAAGTTTAATGATTTCTCACTTCTTACATTATCTGCTATTTCTCTGCCTCCTTCACTGGTTTACAGTATAAAATGTGTGTAGAAAAATTCCACTAATGGACAGCGATTAGCTGAAATATTTGGAATACTGCAAGCAGCCGTTATCTAAAATATTGTTCAATGTTCGAACAATGAGCCAGAGAATTGAACACTTCACTGACGGATTGTGTTTTCAATTCAATAGATAAAGCATTGCTCAGTTTTCAATGAGTGTGCTGCTGTCATAGACACACCCAGTAACAATAGAATAGGTGGAGACTATTCAACTCCTTCGCTTGCGTGTACCACAGGAACTGGAGGAGGCCATTCAGCCCCTTCTCCAGCCTATTGTACTGGAGCAGGAGGGCATTCAGCTCTGAATTCTCTGCGCAATTGCTGGCAGACATGCTGACTTTTTTTTTCCAGCAAGTTCGGCTTTTCTTGCTGATTTATCACACCCACAATTCTTTTGGTTTTGTTCAGCCCCACCTCCAGCATGTTACATGGAAGGAAGCCATTCAGCATGTGGATGCAGTGTCTTATTGGAATTATCACCGGACTGTCAATCCAGAGATCCAGTTAATGTTCTGGGGAACCGGATTCAAATGCTACTATATGTCGGATGGTGACAGTCGAATTCAATAATACTCTGGAATTGAGGAGTCTAATGACAAAAAACCCAATGACGATTGTCGGTTGATTGGTGTCCTTTACAGAGAAAAACGACCATTCTTATTTTGTCAGGACGACAATGATTCCAGGCACAGAACAACGTGTTCGTCGCTCATCTGTCCTCGAGGCAATTAACGATGGGCAAAAACATGTTGGCTCTGACCAGTGACTCCTTCATTCCCATAAATTAATTTTAAAAAGCCCCGTTTGGGACTGATACGAAGGAAGTGGAGGAGGGAGTTTAGCTCAATTTGAGAGTGTAAAGAGGAACAACAGAATGCCATTCATTCCCTCTCATGTGAGTAAAAGACCAGGAGAAGGGAATTACATTAGTCCACACTGCTCTAAATAAAAAAGAGAGAGCAGGTGGGAGAGGGAGGTGTGAGGAGTAGGTTGTCTGTGATGTGCCAAGACTGAGTAGTCAGTGAGGTGGAGAGAGGTGATCTTGTGAGACAATGCAGTATAGGAGGGGATTAATTGTCCAGATGAAAGGAGTGACTTAATGTTGTGGTTTGGAAATCTGAATGAATCAGAACATTTATTGGAAGCTAATTGGAAGGCTATGCCCATTTTCACCAACAATAACTAAAACAGGAAAACATTTCTGTTGAGTAATATTTAATCCTTTACCTAATCCACAGGAGTTAAACAGCTCTCTTATTCTCTATGCAATCCAATCTCTTCCCCGGTGTTAAATTCTCTCCCGGATACTGTTTCTTTCACCTTCTCGCTCTCTCTCTCTTGAACTGTATTTAAGCCATTATCTGAATTCACTCCTCTCTATCCACTCCCCAGGACTTAAACCTCTTCCTTTTAGTCTGCATGTAATCTTCCCCAATTCATCTTTAATTGCCCCAAAATTATTCTGCGTTTGATTCTCTCTATTCCCTTGTAATTAACCATTTCTCTCTTCCACTATATTTAACCTTCGTCCTATTCCTCTCTATTCAATCCTGTCACTGTTACTTTACATTTCATATTCTTCCAATTACTCTGCACTCCAAGATTTTATTTATATTGCACACATGACAATCTTTAGCCCTCTCATTGCATTCAACTTTCTGCACATTGCTCTCCAAATAACTCACGTTCTATTCGGCTTCATTTAATCCTCTGTGCTCTGTGTGTACATGTCTTCTTTTCCCCTGTGTTTCCCTTATCCCTGCTATCCTGTATTCAACCTTCTCCTCATAGCACTTTGGGTAGTTCATTCTCAAATACGCTGTAATAACTGTCCTCCATCTTCCTCTTAACATAATTCTCACACTGCTCCTCTGTAATCACCTCTGTCCTTATTACTCTGTATTTAATCAACTCACGTGTCACAGAGGCCAGGGACCCGTCATCAAGTCAGTGCATTTACGCTTCTGTAGGATCTGTAACTGACCCAGCTACCACAAAACTGCTTTCTAGAGTCAGCAGAATCCCCAATGTTCCTGTTTGTATCTGACAGCCAATACTCTCTGATGGGAATATGTTTACAGACCCCGTCAGGGAACTCATTCAATTTGAGCCATCTAGCTGAACACATTATTTTTTTTTCCCAGCTGCCCCTGTACTTACCTTCTCCCTGGACCCCTGTAGTCAACACTGTTTCTGCCGACACATTTCTACCCTGTCATTTTCTGTCAAATCCTCTTCCTGTTCTGTCTTTAACATTCCCCCATTCCCCTGTATATTGCTCTCTCCTTATTATACTCAACTTGACCTCATGTCCATTTAATCGTGTCCCCGTTCTTCTCAATTGAATTCTCTGTCTGCTACAATATTCAAAGTTCGCTGTGTCTTTATTTAAATCACGGTCTATCCCCAGTGCTTTTCAATTATTGTCACCACCCCTTCCAGAACATGAGGTCCGCCCAACAATAACTATACCTCGGTGTCCTGCGCAATCATTCCTCACACCTGCTAACACATAACCATCGCTTCTCTGTACTTCCGCTGCTCTGGCTGGTGCTGGGACTGCAGATCCATTCCAAGGTCCTGGAGGAGCTTTGCATCAGCCCCACACGGTCAGACACTGTATTACTGATGGGTAAGATAGAGGCACAACATCATCATGAACAATACTGTATTGATGCATGAATAGAAACAGTTCCAAGAAACAACAGTATTTACATATAATCATGAGCAGCTCTGATAGACGACAACATTTATATGTGCACTGGAACAGATCCAATGCAAAATAATATTTTTACATCAACACAAAAAGTTCCTTTGAACAATGATACGAACGTGTAAATGCAATCAACTCTAATACACAACAATATTTGTACAGACCCAAACAGCTTCAGCATGCAACATTACATAACATAGATTATACAGATAAAATTTAAAACTGTATTTATGTCAAGAGTGTTGTGCTGGAAAAGCACACCAGGTCAGGCAGCATCTGGAGCAGGAGAATCATGTTTCAGTCAGAAGTCCTTCATCGTCCATGATGAACAGCGTCTGCCCAAAGCGTCGATTCTCCTGCACTTTGGATGCTGCGTGACTTACTGTGCTTTTCCAGCACCACGCGGTCGACTCTGAACTCCAGTATCTGCAGTCATCCCTTTCTCCAAATACTCTATTTTTGAATAACTTGAATGAAGAAAGGGAATGTCCTTTTGCCTAACTTGCAGATGAGACAAAAATAGGTGGAAGGCAAGTTGGCACATTGCATGCGCTTTCTTCGGTTTAGGGATATTCATGCTGTTCTTGAAGCAGGTGGGGATTTCGTCTTGTTGGAGGGAGAGTCTGAAGATGTCGGTGAATACTCCACCAGTTGATTCAGACAGCATCTCTGTGCTCACCTTGTGATTCCGTATAGGCCCACTGCTTTCATCGGGTGGTCTCTCAGAAAGACTGATCGGACATCTGAGGTGGTGACCAAAAGAACAGGAGTGTCAGGGGATGTTAGGGCCGGGGTCACTGCAACGCTGGCATTCAGCTTAAACCAAGCATAGAAAGCACTTAGTTTGTCAGGGAGGGATATGTCTTTGTCTGCTATCTTGGTCTGCATCATTTTGTATCCGTAATGTTGTTTAGGCCGTGCCATTGGCGGTTGGTGTCTGGTTGGTCGCATTAGCCTTGAACTTGATCCAGTAGTCCCTCCATTTTGGTGGTCATATCTGGATTCTCTGCGTTAGTCGGTGTTGTCCACCTTAAATTCTGCCCATCTGGTATTTAGGTGGGAGTGTATTTCTTGGTTCAACCAAGGTCCACGATTGGGAAATACTCGGATTGACTTATGTGGCCTGCAGTCCTCCATGCATTAGGTAATGAAGTCTATGACGTTGGTGTCATAATCATCCAGGTATTCTGCCGATACATGAACATGGTCAAAACCACTGATTACTAGCAGTCCTAGAGACTGTCTTCCACAGCCTCAGACCAACATCAGACCTCCATTTGTGCATGGCCTTTTCATTTCAGCTTCTGCGTGTAAGCTGTTTCCACATGTAGGAGAGACTAGGACCTGATGAAGGGACAAAGTTTGGAACATAGATGAGGATGAATTTCTTCAACCAAAGAGTGGCTAATCTATGGAAATCATTGCCGCCGAGAGCTGTGGAGGCGAGGCCATCAAGTGTGTTTAAAACAGAGATACATGGGATTTGGAAGGACGCCTTTGGTTAAGGGGAGAGTGGGATTGACAAACAGATCATTCATGATTAAATTACAGAGCTGACTGGGTGGCCTGAACGGCCTGATTCTGCTCTTACATCGTTGGGTCTAATGATCCAATTTCTAACAATATTTGTAAATTCACACAAACCGCTCTAACCTCAAACGATAATAATATATTATAGCCTTGGTTCAAACATGGACAAAAGAGCTGCTGTCCTGCATTTCACTGAGTATTCCCTCCCTTGCTTAGTTCGTAAGACTTAGGTCTTTGAATTGAAATAACAGCTCAGCTTTCAAGTTTTCTGGGGTAAAGATACTGATATTTACATCTTTTCCAGTTTACCATAAATACTCTATTGAGAGAAATCAGTGCACCGTGACCCACTGAAGACTTCAATTGTCATTTTAAAGGAGAGGGAGACTCATGAGAATACAGAGAGATAACCACAACCAGCAGAAAACAGAAACCCCGCCCCCCCACACAAACTTAGATACACATATGCACACACACACACACACAAAGTTAAAAATCACACAACACCAGGTTATAACCGAACAGGGTTATTTGGAAGCACTAACTTTGTTTGCGCTGCTCCTTCATCAGGCGGTTTTGGAGAACACAATTTTAAGGCACAGAATTTACAGCAAAAGTTTACAGTGTGAAGTTACTGAAATTATACATTGAAAAAACCCTAATTATTTATTGTGGCTTTCATCTGTTAGAACACTGTGGTAGTTTCACTTCTTTCATGTGTAAATCACAAAACCTTTGTTTTAAAGTTGCATTCTCAGGTTAACTGTAACAATGGGTGTTAGCTACAAAATTTTGAAGGTGTTAGCCCCCGTGTTCTCTGTCTTTGTCATAATGTTCAGACTGATTGTAAACTAAAAAAGTGAAATCCCAGAGTTTAACATTAATTCATGCAGTTTTTGAGCATAGTACAATGTACCTCTGCATTACGGTCAGTCTCCCGCGCTAGTAAACTTTGGTGCTGGGAAGAAAAGCTTTGGAAGTTTTGATTGTTGGTGAGGTGTCTGGGACTCTTGTGATCTAAACACATTGTAAAAATCTGTTCCTTTTTCGTTGGATGGGGATTGTTAACCTTCTGGAGCAATATGCCGCCCATTATTGTGGAATATTTTATCCAACCTGTAAGAGGGTTGGAGAACTGGGAACAACCACATTTAGGAGGCAAATGAAGCTACCACGGGAGGTAGACAATCTTGAGTGAGAAAGGAAAGCAGCTAAAACACATCCTAGATCTGGAATGTCATTCTGGTTCTGAATCCTGGTCTTCAGGACCAAACACTCCACTTATGCATCTCACACATTCAGGTACAGGGTTCTTTCTCGAGCATTACTTTTGAGTTTTGGGAGATCCTCAATAACATATGCATGAAGTGATGCAGTTACTGTCTAAACCTCACCTTTTCCATTTAGCCTTTGTGATGATGCATGATGTTTTTTTTCAAAACAGATTGGAAGAGTACATCAGTATCTTGAACTGTTTGCAACCGGCCACAATGCATTCTTGAGGGATTATTTTATTACATCCCGCAGCATTGAACTGACACAAGAGCGCAGCTGTAAGAATGCAGTGATTTCTGACCCTTTCCACAAGAATTACGGACACAATGAGTTAGCATTATTGAACAATATCAGTGTACTGGCGATAAGTGACCAGAAAATCTTGAATTAATTATTCAGGTGGACAATGAAGAAATTAAGCAGAAACGTGATTCCTCAATTGAAATAAAGAACACAATGAAGGCTTCGTCCAGAAATTGGCAATGAGAGATAAAGCAATCTAATTAAAAAATGTAGTTAGTTGATTGGCAATGGCGAAACAGGAAGCAATACCTGAATGAATTACAATAATTCACCCCTCTCTTGTGCAACAATAAAACAGAAAAGGAAAGAGTGGGAAGCATCGCTTGAATCCCAATCTTATCAGGAAGCTTTGTGATTCTGAACCATTTATTGAAACTGCACTTGTTGGTGTAGAGTTGTGAGATCATAATGTGGCTTCCCTCCCCAAAGCCTACTTGGACAACACATTCCACATGTAATTCTGCGATATCCTGTGAAAAGCCTGCCTCTGTTGCAGGCCGATGAAGTTGGCGTCCGCCAGGCCCAGTTTCCCACGATCGTGTCCCTGAGGAGAGTGAGGCTTTCAGAGATCATTCTGTTCAGTAAAGCGCACGTTGATCTGCATCATCACCACTTCCAGAGCAGTGGTAGTCGATGACATTAGAAACGATTGTGTAATCTGCATTCACCAGTGAAACTGGTCAACAGACTTCCCTCATCCCTTGGAATTGTAGAATGGTGGGGTTGTGGAGAAAACTTTCTGCATGCATTTACACATGCTAACTCCATGAACGTATAAGAATATTGCCAGTCTTGGAGTGTTTCAGCTAAAGGGAGAGTATGAATAGTCTGAGGTTCTTTTCGCCATAGCGTGAGAGGTTGAGGTGTCACCATGTCAAAGATTATAAATCATGAGGGTCAGAGATAGGCTAAATAGCCAAGGACGTTTCCCCAGCATAATAGAGACCAAAACTACAGATAATAGGTTTATGTTAGAGAGGAACGTTTTAAAAGGGACCCAGCAGGCATCTTTTTCACGCAGAGGTAGGTGCAAGCTTGGATGGAACTGTCAGACGCAGTGGTGGAGGCTGGTACAATTCCAACATTTAAAAGGCATCTGAATGAGCAACCGTAGTGGTTTACAGGCTTTCGAGACAAATGCTGGTAAATTGGACGGGATTCCTTTGGATAGCTGGTTAGCAGAATAAGTTTGATTTGATTTCATTTGATGGATTTATTATCAATTGCACCAAAGTACAGCGAAAAGCTTTGTTTATGAGCAGTACAAGCAGATCAGATCATCGGATGTGAGGGTGTTCAGAACAAAAGATTTAGACTGAGGCATTCAGGTTACATTTCACAGTGTGTACAACAGAATCAACATTTGGAAGATCAGCATTACTTGAGGCAGGATAGTCGATTCAATCGTCTAATAACATTCCAGAAGAAGCACTTTTTGAATCTGCTGTTGCGCATGCTCAGGCCTCTGTATTTCTGCTTGACCAAACACGTTGTAGGAGAGCATTACCGAGTTGTGGAGGGTCTTTTCCGATGGTTACAGCCTTTCCATAGCAGTGGGCTGCGTAAAAGGAATCCATGCATGGAAGCTTGATTTCCATGGTGGACTCGGCTGTGCATACAACCTTGTACAGTTTCTTATGGTACTGGGTGTAGCAGTTCCCATACTATGCTGTTGGGAGCCCAGAACGAATTCTCTCACAAATGCACCTGTAGACGTTGGTGAGGGTACTTACGGACTCTCGGATTTCATGGGAAATAGGGTTGTTTCTGTTCTGTATGTCTCTATGACTCCGTGACTCAAAAAATTCATTTTCTTTGCCAGCAATTTCCATTCTCACCCGTTTAAATTTGCCTGCTTGTGACTGAATGGCCTTCTGTCAGATTTCACCATTTTGTTTTCTTTCAGACACTTATATGAAAACTTATACGTCGTTATGCCCTCTGCAACCTTAATCTCATATGCTATTTTCCCCTTCTGAATGAAACACTTGACCCTCATTTGCTGACTTTTTAAGTGCCACCAGTCCTTACAGCCCTTCCTTTTTTGCATCGAATACTACCTCTAACTCCCCTCGTAAGCCATGTGTTGGCCATGGTTCTGTTTGCCAGACAGGAATAGACACCTTTTGTAGTTTTACAATCTTGTAGCCCAGGTGACGGGCACTGGGGTTGAAATTGGAAACAGGAAGATGAGGAATGACTCATCGCAGAGGTGCAATCAGACTCAGGATGGCATTGTGAAATTGAGGTCTTGTCTCATTAATCTATCCTGTCCACTCTGTCTTTAATCATCTCTTTTTACCCGTGTTTACCCCTCTTCCTGCTATCATGTATTCAACTCTCTTTTCATGGCTCCCGGTTTTGTCCCTTCTCTATTACACTGTCCTAACACCCTCGCTTTCCTGTTACTGTAATGCTCGCCCTACTCCCCTGTAATCAACACTACCCTTATTACTTTGCATTAAATCCTCTCCCCTTTCACAAATGCTGTTTACCCGTCATCAAGTCACACCATATTTGTATTGCATAGTAATGACATTGGCCCAGTTAACACAAAGCTTGTTCCGAGTTAGCAGAAGTCCAGTTTTCCCTTGTTTAAATTGTTTTCTCTTCAACCTTGCCCTAACTGCAGTCGGGTTTACTTTTCCCTAGCCCCCATATTGTGTGTGCACATGTGTGAGACACAGTGAATTACACAAGGTGCACGAATCTTTATTCAATTAACACCACCAGGATGAAAAGAAACACCTGAGTGGCCAGTGACAAGCTATGCCCTTCACATCAAAGGGCAATGCTGTGTGATCAAACATTGAAGGGCAGGAAACCCTGGTTATTCTTTTTTTCTTTTTAATTAATGCTTGAATTAGGCAGTATTTGTTATAAGGTATTTAAGAAACAACTCCATAGAGGCCAGTATCCCATCACCAAGTTACCATTTATTCACACATGGAGATTTCTTGACACTGGTCCACCTCCCTCAGAGCCAGCTCTCAGAGTGAACAGGACCCTTGATACTCCTATTTATTTATTTTTTCTTTCGTTTTCTGCAAAACCGCTGACACTCCAGTTTGTTTTATTTCCATAGTGCTTGTTTATTCTCCAGCTCACATCCTGTTTGTGTATGCGTGAGACACAGTGAAAGACACAAGGTGCACATATCTTGATTCAAATTTCCACCACTAGGAAGATAGGAAACCACCCGGGTGGCCTGTGACAAGCAGTGCCCTTCACATCAAAGGGCAATGTTGTGTGATCAGACAGTGAAGGGGAGGGCAGAGAATAAATCAAAATAGAGTTTGAGGGTGAAATAATGCACTCCACCCCCTGTGGCGCCCACCTCTCCTTGAAAAAACTCCAGGGTGTTGGTGGACAAAGCGTGCTCCTTCTCCAAGGACACCCGGGCCCTAACGGAAACGCAGAAGAGGAGCAGGTAGTCGGCCTTAACGACCCCCTCCACGGCCCGCTGCTTGGACCTGTTTATGGCCAGTTTGGTCAGGCCCAGGAGCAGACCCATGAGGAGGTCTTCAGACCTGCCCTCCCTCCTCTGTACCGGGTGCCCGAAGATCAGAAGTGTCGGACTGAAGTGGAACCAAAAGCAGAGGAGGAGGTTTTTAAGAAAATCAAAATGCGAGTGCAAACGCCCACACTCAATATACACGTGGTCCACGGAGTCCACAGTGCCACAGAACAAGCAGTTGAGTTTGACGTCCATGAACCACCGCAATCTATGGTTGCAGGGGAACACTGCGTGCAGCAGCCTCCACCCCAGATCCCCGAGAGAAAGGGGGAGGAGTCCCACGTAGAGAGCCCTCCACTGTGGATCCCCACCACCCGGTGGAAAACTAGCACGCCAAGGCGTGTCCGGACGGTGGATGAGGGAATGAGATGGTCGGTGTGCAGCAGCAGTCGAAACAGGGCGCGCCATTTTACCCCCTGAAAGGGAACAAAATTAAAATTCCGGAGGTGGCTCAGGTTGGGGGACACAGGGTCCCGCGGGAAGTGCAGGACCTTGGGGCCAATGTGAAATTCCGTTGGGGATGGGGTGAGCGCAGACTGGATCCCATCGCACACGTGAGCGTTCTCCAACTGGTGCACTACGTCGGGTCCAAGCACTGCCGTTTTAAGGCGTCGGATGGCTCTGGCCACGAACCTGATATTTACCGCTGCCGTGCTCGATATGTCCTGCGGCAGCGTCCAGCCCAGGCCCCCGGCACCCAACACATCCCCGACCCTGCTCACCCTCACCACCATGGCCCTCCCCTCCAACAGTTACTCGAACCCGTGAGTACGGAGGTGCGGATTCCTGTGCAACCGCTCTCTGATGACATCCGCTATTTCTGCCAGAGGATAGGCACGGCATAGTTTGACCATTCCAGGCAGTGATCATGTCCTGGTAAAAGACAGGCAGCGTCTTGAGGGCAACATCCAAACCATCACGGTTCACGAGCAGGAGCTACGTGTCGTAGTTGAGGTTACACACCTGGTAGGAGGAGGCTCGATGTAAAGGTATCGCGACAAGTTCTGAAGGCAGAACATCGCGACCTGGGTGCGGCGCACACCAGCGACTGTTCGCCCTTCTCAATAGGGAGATTCAGGACCTGCGCAGCGCCCCAGTGTTCTTTTTGTCACAGAAGAAGTCGACCAACGTTTTCTGGATGTCAGCGACAAAGCCACGAGTAGGGACCAAAGTGACCAGCCAGTACCACATCATAGCGGACACCAGCTGGTTTATGACCAGCATTCGACTCCATTAAGATAGCACTCAGAGCAGTCCTGTCCAGCGGCCTAGGCGAGCTGAGACTTTGGCCTCCAGTTCCTGCCAGTTGGTCGGCCAGGATTCCTCAGCCGGGCTGAGGTAGACCCCCATGTAGAGGAGATGGGTGGCACTCCAGCTGAACCCTCATAACTCCTCCTCCCGAGAGTCCACCCGCCACGGTTCGACCAGTAGTCCGGAACATTTGGCCCAGTTGATCCTGGTGGAAAATGCTGCTGAGTACATTGCATGGCACTCGCGCATCCTCCCCACGTCATTCGGGTCGGTGAAAGTGTGGAAAATGTCATCGGCGTAGGCCGAGATGGCACCCCCCGTGCGCACCATGCAAACTCGCCTCGACAACCTCCTCTGCAAGTGGCGCATGAAAGGTTCCATGCACAGGGAATACAGCTGGCCGGACGGGGGCAGCCTTGATGTACTCGTCTCCCGAAGCGAAGGGGTTCCGTCAGGGACCCGTTAACTTTAACCAGAAACTCTACTGTGGCGTAGAAAATTCGAATCAGGGCGACGAACCGAGTCCCGAACCCGAATGCCGGGACTGTCCCGAGCAGGTACTCGTGATTCACCCAGTCAAACGTCTTCTCCGAGTTGAGAGACAGGAAGGCACTCGACAGACCAGCCGTCGACAGAAATGAATCAGGCCCCAGACTAGGTGGACGTTGTCGTGTATCCTCTGGCCTGGGACCATGTTGGACTGGTCTGGGAGAATCATGTGGGCCCGCACAGAAGGCAGGCGAGAAGACAGCACCCTGGTGAAAATTTTGTAGTCCGTGCTGTGGACTTGTAGTGCGTCCGATCTGATCCATAAGATTTCTGTTTGCCACCCATTGATTAAGGCTGCACTGCCGATGTTGGTGCGCAGCAGTTGGATTCGTGTGCGGATTTCCTCCCAAAGACAGCTGTAGACAGCACATCCCACATGTAGGTGTGCGATATCTTGGCAAAGGCCTTTTCCTGGTCCAGCTTGATGAAGCAGACCTGTCCTGCCCATAGGTGAGCATATCCTTAAGGACTGCAAGGATCTCGGGTGTCTTTCTGCACAAGACAGAACAGTTTGGTCAGTGTGAATCACATATCACAATGAAGACCAGATCAGGTTGGCGATGACTTCAGTCAGAGTTCCGTTCTGCATTCAGCGTAAAATTTGTCCTTCGTCATCCATCTAAACATTGTGATTGTAGGTGAAGGGGTGATAACTTCTCTTCTGGATTCACACAAGTTCCCTGTCGGCAGCATGCTGTCGTTCACTTCCAGCAGGTAATCGCCATACAAATCCGACAGAGTTGCTCATAACTTGTCTGGTGAGCCATCACTTCTAGGAAATTTACTCGTTTTTAAGGATTGGAGGGCTTTGGTCAGTTCATCCAGAGATAACAGCTGATGCAGCCTCTCTCTTGTGCTGCCGTCTCAAAACTCTACGATCGCGGACAGAAACTAATGGGAGGTCGCAGTGTCAGTGGGCTTTGCATCATAGAGTCCAGCAGAAAAACAATTGTTGATCCTCAGGATGTCAGACTGGGATGGCGTTAGCGAGCCATCTTCTTCCTTCTGGTGGCTGAGCACAGAGATCTCCATTTGTTCCTTCTGAGGATCAAAAGTGAGTACGTCTCATTCCATTACACATTATGGACCTTGGACCGGGAGATAATCTCAGAGGCTTCCAAAGAAAAGAGCAAGGCTTGCTGCCCCATCACCTCCTGGATTTCATCCGTGACGTTGAGCCCCTTTGAGGACAGCGGGGTTGGTTCTGCATGCTCTGGTGTACATTCGCCAGTTTTCCCTGTTACTCTATTCTTAGAAGACATTTGAAACGAATGGTCCTCTTGATGCAGCCCTTGACTGTTTCTTGGATATTTGAGGAAGACTCAAATTGGACCTTCACTCTTCTCCAACCAGTCTCATCGTTTTGACCAGCTCCTTGTTTTGTGGGCTTGGCAGTTTCACATTCAGACGCCACCTTCCCGTTCTGGCCAGCAGGAGGCAATGGTCAGAGACGAACACCGGCTTGATGTCAGTGGATCTGAATGAAACCAATCACAGACACTCTCATGTCACCTTGCAGCTGAAACGTTCTCGTCCTGGTACATTTTCCTATACTGTTCCTTGTGGCAGAGCAGGCCATGTTCATGCTGTTTGCTCGATTCGATTTCCAGCACCAGGTCAGTCATATCCTTTGTTCTTCTTTACTGTAATCCTCATCATTGTCTTCCCGTGCTTTTTGTGGTGATGGTGGAGGAAGATGGGATCTCAAGTGTCAACGGCAGCAGCGTTGTCAACCTGTAAGAGAAATCCTGGTGTCGACTGTGGTGTTGGTGTGTTAGGCCCAGGTTCGCCAGCTAATTGATTTGATTGATCACATTGAACCATTGTTAATTGGACAGTGAAACTGAGATAGTAAGCCAGCAAGCTTGCAGCATCCACTGTCAACTGAATCAAGTCAGAGAGATATGCAAGCCTTCACCTTGATTGATAATTGAGGGGTTGTTGATCAGATATTGCGACAAACTTTCGGATGGAATAAAATACCTGAATTTCTGTAGATATGCTTTTGAGACCTGTCCATGTAAAATGGGATATTTAAATATCGAATGCTGTCTCACGTAACACCCTTGCTGTAATAGAAGCTGAATGGAAATTATACCAATTACATTGTTACATCAAACTACTGCTAAGCCACAGCAGTCGGACATGTTCTGGATAACTAAATAAATTATCAGAGCTCACGCGAAATCTTGTAATTCCAATGATATCTGTTGGACGAGAACGTGGTTTCATGTAACTTCTGACATTGTCCACTCCAGTCCAACATCAGCACCTCCACATCAAAGGAGACAGAAGCCATTCAAATCAGAGAGCTCCCAAATGCACTCCAGAGAACATTAGGACAATGAAACAGAACCATGTGAGAAGGAAAACAGCCCCAACTCTAGTTCGACAAACTGTGCATTTCAAGTCCATACACACTATTGAATACGCATCAAGCACGAACATATCTAAAGCTAGTATATGGATATAGATATTTCAGAACTGTAAGGTTACACTGGATATGAAAGGGAAAGACTGTTTTTGTAAAGTTGTATATTTATCTATCTGTATTACAAAAATAATTGGCATATCTCTTTATACGTGTAAAACCAGACCCACTCAGGAAGCACGTAGATCAGACCATACGAAAAGGAAGCCAGCAGGGGACTCTGTCGATGTCTGCAGGGAAATGGTCAACTCGTTGATTAATCGTTTTGCCTTAGCAATGTCCAAGAGGAAAAAATAATTCAACAAGTAAAGTTTCGTTCACGGCCTTTCGGGAGTGAAACTGCCATCTTTACCTGGTCTGGCCTATATGTGACTCACAACCCACAGCAATGTGGTGGTCTCTTAACTGCTCTCTGGGGAGAGCAATAAATGCTCTCGTATTCGGGAGTAGCTCATCTGTCATAAAGCCGAAGATGTTCTGCTGCAGCTTTGAATGGCCCTGCTTAGATCTCACGGGGACTGCAGGGAGCAGATCCAAGTATCACACTTTCAGGAGGATATATTGCCCTTCGAGCAATTACATGTTAGATTTTCAAGAATGATAATTGCACATTTAGGGTAAGACATGAGGACAGACTGTACGAATTAAGCCCATTTCCTTTCGAAATGAGAGTTCAGGTCTGATAACGAAAAACCTTCTCCCCTGTTTGGTGTTTCGCGGACAAAGGGAAGTAGTTTATGATTTGTTTCTATATCACAGTATGACCGTATTTCTATGTGTGTTTGTGTGTGTGTGTGTGTGTGAGAGAGAGAGAGAGAGAGAGAGAGAGAGAGAGAGAGAGAGAGAGAAGAGAAAGAGAGAAAGAGATAGAGAAAGGAGAGCGAGAGAGGGAGAGAGAGTGCGAGGGGTTGTGTTAATGTGTCAGTGCGCAGATGTCTTCATGAAGCAAGTGGGGAACTCAGCTATATTGAAAGAGGGTTGGAAGATTTCAGTAAACACATCCGCCTGTTTGTCCATGCAGGATTTAAGTGCATGGCCAGGGCTTTGCTTGGGTTGACTCTCAGGAAGTCGGTTCTGATGTCTGCAGTGGTAACTGAGGGAGTAGATGCGTCAGCGGATGTTGGGGCAGACATCACTGCACCACTCGCATTCTGCTTAAACCAAGCAGAGCATTAATCGCTTCAGAGAGGGATGTGTCTTCGTCCGCTGTCTTGCTCTGCTTCAGGTTTCATCCTGTCATATTATTTAGGCCTTGCCAGAGGTGGCTGGATTCTGTTTGGTAGGGTTGGGCCTCTATCTTGGTCTGGTACTCTCCTTTGGCATCCCTGATGGCTTTGCAGAGGTCATCATCACTTTCCCTGTTCTGGATTGCGACTCAAATGCTGCTTGTGTGGCTTTCAGTAGAGAGTAGATTTCCAAGTTTATCCAAGGTCTACGACTGGGGGATTCTCAGATTGATTTCTTTACTTAGCAATCCTCCACATACTTGCTTTTGAAGTCTGTGACGATGGTGGTGTACTCAACCAGGCTTTCTGCTGCGTACTTGGACACGTCTCGTCCACCAAATCCAATGTGATCTCGGAACCGTATTCCAACGCATCAGAAACAGCATTGTACTGCCTTTGTGAAGTGTTATCCCATTTCTACTTCTGCTTGTAAGTTGTTTCCACACATAGGAGTGACGAGGAGCGGAGGAAATAGGCTCAGACCTTGGAATGTAGATGAGAATGAATTTCTTCAGCCTATATGCGGTTAATCTATGGAAATCGTCGTCACATACGCCTGTGGAGACCAGGTCATTGAATGTATTTCGGACAGAGATATATGTATTTGTTGTTGATTTGGGGATCAAAGACTGCCGAGATAGGCAGGAAAATGGGATGGAGAAATAGAGCTTTTATGATTAAATTGCACAGCTGACTCAATGGTCTGAATGCCCTAATTATGCTCCAACATCATAAAAATAATGATGTATGGACACAAGCAGCGCTAACATAAAACAATATTTATATATTACATGTGTGGTTGAACCATGCACAAAAATGCTGACTTCCAGCCTTTTTCAAGGTTTCCCCTGTCTTGTTCAGTTCGTAACACAGGTGTTTGAACAGAAGTAACAGTTCAGCTTTTAGGGTTCAGAAAGTAGAGGTAATGATATTTGGATCTTCCGCAAATTCCCAGAAATGCACCATGTGTGTATAATTTGTGCACCATGTGCTGCTAAATGGTTCACTGGCCTTTTTTCATTAGAAACAATCTCATGCTGATCGAGAAATATATCCACACTGCGAGGCCACGGAGCCACACCCACATCCTCATACACCCACCAGCACAGAGACACAGAAACACACCCACGCACAGAAATACAGTCAAAGTGAGATAGAGGAACTTAAACACCAACTGCAGAAACATTCTCAAACCCTCAATAACACACAAAGCAAAACAATCAGACTGCAGTTTGGGAACACACCAAAACACTGACACATTAATGCAGCCACACCCACACAGACAGACACACACCCACACAAACAAGCATACTGAGAGATATAGGAACATACCAATGGACAGGCAGAATGCACACACAGAAGTGCAGTCATATTGATATATAGAATCAAAGTTACACATACTCACATAAAACAGTCATGCTTTGACATGGGAACACATGTATACACAGGTACAGATTCACATCAAAGTCCACACGTATGGACATGAATTCAGAGTGAGTGACATTATACAACAAACTGCCAGAACTGACAGAAACATTTCGAGATACATGCATGAGCACATTGAACCGTTGTTACAGAACCACAAGCGTAAATACATACAGGCACAGATTGACAATCAGAAACAAAGTGATGCACCCACAGACAGGCAGAGAAAGATCCTGCTTGGGGCACAGAAAGATCTCGGCACACATACAGCCAGCCAAACACAATCTCAATAACACTATCACCTTCATAAACAGGAGCACAGCCAGGCAAAAACACACAAGTAATCCCACAATAATACACCTACACTCAATGACAAATACACAAGGAGTCGCAGAACCATCATGACAATATGACAGTAACACACAGAATCACAGTCGTACAGCCATAACATTGTAACCCTGAAAGCTGAACAAACTGCATTCACACAGGCAGAACACAGCAAACACACATGTGCAAAACACACAGCTTCACAATCACACAGGCACAATAACTGACACATTAAAACACTCAATTTCACGGAAACACTATCATGCCGACTGAATAACATGCCCAAACAAGTAAAAACATTTATGTAAAATCAATGAATTACTTGCAACCCACATAAGTGCAACCGTACACACTGGCACACCCAGGGATACACCTAAGCACAAAAACCATGGACACAGACACAGTAACATTCCCACAAAAACAATGGAGCACAACCAACAGAGACATACAAGGACCCACAAAAACTGAAAGGGAATTTAATGTAGAACACAGTTGTCACAGGTATAGGGGGAAAGAGAGAGAAAGAGGGAGACTATTAATGTTCAGGAGATGGAGGGAGATTCATTTAGAGAAATACAATGATTGTTTGATGAAGTTATTACCAATTGTGTCTGCACGTTTTGTACTTTCCAAAATCACCTCCTGGGGAGAAAACAATCACTGAACATAGGGAGTGAAGGGTTGTGAGCAAATGCAAGTGAGCATGTGCTAAACTGAAACCACAAATTTCTGTCATGTTGAATGTGAGAAAATGACACAGAGTGCGCAAAGAGGGGTAGAGACAGATAATGAGATTGGTAGCATGTCAATGAAAGTTCGACATAGAAGGAGATGGAGAGACAGACAGATAACCAGATAGATTGAGAGAGAGACAGAGCAATACAGACAGTAGAGACACTGAGCGAGACAGACATAGAGAGACAGAGAGAGACAGAGCAAGAATCTGAGATATGGGGAAGTGCGCAAGACAGGGTGAGAGGGAGAGAGACAATGCCAGAAAGAGTTGGAGTGAGAGGACGCAATATCCTTGTGATGGGAGCAGACAGGTACTGAACTCATCGAACTCTCTTAAAATCAAACGTGCAAGAAGTAGTAACCAATTCAGGTGAGGGGATAAAGAGGGGATGAAGCACTTGTAGGAATAACCTGTTTATTGCGACCAGAAAAATCAGAATCTGACAATTGTCATCATGTTACAACTGAATAAGCTGCGATTTTCTGGAAGAGTGGGCGAAACAGGTATGAAGGGCTGAACGGCCTGCTGCTGCTCATTGTCTGGGTGTCCCGGGAGCCTCCAACCGTCAGTCAATCAGAGATAACAGCATGTTCCTGAGAATAGTGATTGGTAACCCATACTGCTTCCCCCTTCCCTTCCACCGCTGGTGCTATCGTCAGATCCATTTCATTGCACTGATGGAATCCTGGCCATACATGAACAATTCCAACACTGGGAACACTCTGGCCATGTCTGAACATCTCTTTGTTGTTTTGCAGAGTCATGAAGTGAACAGTTTACGTGACCAGCTGTTGCACCGCGTTTCCGAACTTTGCTCAGAAATTGGACAGTCACTGCATAAATTAATATGTCACTGCAGCTGAGATCCTTCAGCATTTCTCCGATGTACATAAAAATGACGAGCAAGCCATACTTTCGGCGAATTGTTCCTTTAATGCGGAAGTATAAGTTGTTTGCAACGTACACTGTCCACAGAAGGATGAAACTAACGGATATGCTGAAGAGGGAAATCACCGACTTCCTCTGACTGGCCATCTCTGCGTCTTTGTGACTCTCTGCCGTACTCGGGCACCTCAGTGTCTTGCGGACTCGACTCGACATCAAAATGTATCTGACACCCATACTGCTCATCAACAGAGTTAACACGAATTGGATGAAAAGAGTTGAAATGTTATCAAATCAGTTAAACTCCAGTCACCTGAGATCAGTAATTAACTTAAGTTCACATGGCAGTACCATGGAACATTGTCAACTACCCTCCTAGATTGAAACTGAAAATAGAAGGAATTTCTATTTTTGGGACAGAGCAGAATGCCAGATGTTGCTAGAACCACAGCCAAGTCTTTGTCTGCCCAAAATATTCTCTTAGCTTTCGGAAGCAAATGTAATGTTCAGAAAACATATTGGGAAGTAAAATTGTTTCAGTCGACTGAATATGATGTTAGTGAGAATGAACAGGAGACCCGACATTGCCATAGCCAACGGACAGCGCGTTGTGCAGTTGGAGAGACCACACTTACCCGGGCGAGAACCAAAATCACCAGGAAATTAACGAAAGAGGCAGCAAGTGAATTGTAAATCGGAAATTACTGCTCAAACATTATCCATGTCTGCTCAGAGAGCAATGGAATATCTTAGCACCTAATTGGGTCAGTTTGAAGTATTCAGATATCAAGTTGAACCAGGACAGCTCTTCGCCTGGCTCATTTCAATGCAGCTCACTGCAGGATTGGAACAGGAATTTGACAGACGAGAAGTGGTCGTCAATTTTATGATGAGAGGCAAGAGGTTTAGAGGAGATTGGAGTAAAAGGCTTTCAACCAGAGAGTGAGGAGATCTTGCTATTCAGTTATCCTATTCAGGATAAACACTTGAAGTATTGCAACATTCATGATGAGGATTATCGTGTTGAAACCTGGGACAAATCTTGATTTAGTGCAGCTTTGAAAACACAAACTTGATGCACTGAAGGACCTCTTCTGTCTGGTCGAGTCCTATGATTCGAAGAATTGCTTCTGAGAGGCAGGTTGGGAAGAGAATTAAATTAAGCAAAGATTGTGGATGCTGTAAACATGTAAAAGAAACAGAAGTAATTGGCGAAACTCAGCAGGTATGCCAGCATCTGTGGAAAGACAAATAATATTACCGGAATCACTTAATTAGATCATCTTCATCGTAACATGGGTCACTGGAAACAAAACATCAACACAGTTTACTCCTCGCACAAGATCCTATCAGCGCAAACAAGAGATGGGATTGTGATTCAAAGTGTTGACATTCATCCACTATGGAACATTTATTAGACTGTTGTTTGCATACCGACGTTTTTCCTGGCGCTGTATTACAAAATAAGTGACTGGTTGCACTTGAGAAGATATAATTATTCGATGGAAAATGCTTACAGAGCTGACAAAGTTTTGTTTCATTATTCAAAACATCAAACACTATATGTGCCCGCTCGATGATGGTAATCTGCGGATTTGCAAACTTACCATGTCCCTCGTGGTTTGTTTTGGAAAGTCAACAACTCCTTATAATGTTTCGCAAGTATTCTAAGTTTGAATGTCCATTGAATCAGCAAAGAATGGACATTTCAAATTGGGAAATGTAAGCTTTTTAATGAATTCGTTGCACTGTTGAAGTCAGTTTTAGAATGTGCGTGTTGACGTTTTATGAAAAAAGTACATAATGAAGAACAAAAGATATCCATTTCTCCAGTGCAATTAGTGGACGTGGCTACCTTAATCTGAGTACGGTAAACATAATATAATAAAAATCCGACCTGTCTGACTCCCTGGTGTGTTCTGATCATGTCAGCGGTAACTACAATATTTCTTTAAAACCGATATATAATGCAAATAACTAAACTAGGCAAGTAATATTAACCTAATGATCAAATTGATAACACCCCTCAGTCTTTCTGAAATCCCAAAGAAGCTCAGATCAGTCCCGGCATTGAAAAAGGTCATTCATATCTGGGTCGACTGAATAATCTATGTAACTGTCCAATCCCACTTTCCAGCATATTGTACATTGAAGATCACTTCAAGTGCAGATGCAGGTATCCTTTAAATGAGTTGAACGTTGCAGCTGAAGCAGTCACCCAACCACAGCATCACACTCCTCCAAAACTGGGAAGTGAATTCCAGACAAACCACTACCTTCTGGATGAAATGGTGAGTCCTCATGTCCCCTGTAACCCTTCAATCAATTAGTATCCCTCGTGCACACCGCTCAATGATCATTCGTTCAGGGTGACAGGTCGCCATTTAAGACGTTAGTTGTTTGGACACATGAATCACATTTTTTCTCTTTCTCCTCTGGGGAAAAGGAACCTAACGTGTCCAGCTTTCCTCAACGCTGCAGTAATTTCCATATTATTAGCAATATTCTTGTATATCTTTTCTACATTCTTCTCAGTGCAAGACTGTCTTGATGGTTAGGTGCTGATCAGAACTGTGCACAAACGGCAGCTGTGAGCGATCCGATTTCTAATTTATTTTCAGTGATTCAGGTATGGCAGGGGTGAGGGAATTTGTGTTGTGTTGCCTCCGGTGCAGGGTAACGGCGTAGTAATTTGGCGATGGGGGTCATATGACACTATATCTTAGTTCAGATGTCCGGTCAGGATTGAGAGTAGAAATTGAACTGGCGGAGTTTTGTTGGAGCATAATGTGATCAAAGTATAGGATTAGATAATCAGTTCCTCACGAGTTAGACGATGTGTTTAACAGCTTCACCTCTGCTCTGATACCAGCTGATATAAACACAGAACCAGCCAGACCCCAGACACCAGCTTGATATATCACCACCTTATTTATTTTGATTAATCAAAGGAATCTCTTACTGAATTGTACATAACCAATGTTGTAAATATTGCTTCAGCAAAAAGACAGAAGTTTACTATAAATGAAATGGTGATACAATAGAATAACCGAGCTATATACTTATAACACAGTTTCAAAGGCAATGAATATGCCGTCAATAGATAATCGTCAAACTAAAAGCAATGCATAAATCAAAAGAAAAGAAACGTATTTTATAGGTGGGACAAAACAATAGCAAGGGTGCGATTACAAACAGAATATTCCTCGTTCAATGATCACACCAGAATACGTGTATGCAACACTTGGATAAGTCACTTGTGATTTCAACTATTAAACTGGTACTCCAGTAAACCTCTTCCTGAATCGACCACACAGCTGATTGAAAATTGACTTAGCTTTAAATAATCTATGCAGAGCTTTCTTTTAAACCAACATTTCTGGCCTGCGGTGAACGGGAACCGTTGGCTCCACAGTAATGTGATTGACTAAATCTATCATTCACTTCAAATCAGCACACATCTAATATTCCACTCAGTTACAGGAAATTAGAAGGACTAAAAGTAATGACAAAATTGAAAAAAGTGAAATAAAAGGTGTACTATTCCTAATCTCAGATTCCAGAACACACAAATAAATCTTTGGGTCCATTTTAATGCCATGTTGGGTTACAACAAAAAATAAACAAAGTTCTTTTTTTAGCCTACAGCCAAACTTCAAAAGCAGTTTTTAAAACAAATTGTTGTGATTACATAAATACCTACAAGTTAACTATTAACTTCAGAAGCACAGAGAAGCCCACTGCTTATTTACTCAATAGCCAGAACCAAACTCACTCGAAATATTATTGAAATCTGTACATAAAAATATCACCGTTTTTAATTTTCTGACATGATGGCTTTGCTCAATTCCACGGTAGTCTTCAACTGAAATGGAGATTCCCAGAATAGATAAATAGCTTGGCAGACGAAAGTTCAATATCCCAGGCAATTCCTTCGGGATCTGTGATAGTGGGGAATCTGCAGCGTCCCTGGAGTTTGAAACTAAATCAGTCATCCGCCCCTGTGTGAGGGTGATCACAATATGCGCATGTACCATTGTCAGTGGCAGTAAACTGAAGCGAATCTTCAGGCTGATTCACATAAATTCAGTTGTGCAAGTCAATGATGCAAGAGAATTACCCGGAATTGCACATGCTGAAAATAAAACATCATTTTATGCATGACGCTCTTTGTGCAGGCAATATCTCTGAACTCAATGCCGATGTGATTCAATCTCAAAGCCTTTCCTTTATACTTGCTAACATGACCTGGGGGACTGTAACATTACAACGTGATTCAATTCATTTCTTAAAGAATTTGAATGACCAGGTGATGACGGTGAGTGAACTCCCGATTGTAGCAGAATATTTTTCAAACTGAGGTTTATTGAATGAGTCCAATCTCAATCTATCAATAGCAGACATATTGAGTTATTTGATAACATCCCTACAGCGTACATGGAGGCAAATCGGCCCGTTGAATCGACTCAGACCATGCAAAGGGCATCCCACTCAGACCCAATCCCTGGGACTGTCAGGCAGCAGAGCAAACCACTGTGCCAGCCCACATGCCAGCATTGGCAAAGCAACACCATCCAGCCCACTTTGAAATCTCCTTTCAAGTCATCTTGCCCTTGACTTTGACCATTTGGAAATTAATTTCTAATTGTTAAGTAGCTCTCTGAGAACTTTCTCCTCAACACTGTGACGTCGCTTCCCCGTTTAACAGCAGCTGTTACCGTGAAGAAATATTGTTTGAGAAATGGAGAACGACATATTTCAGGTTTTAACACATGCAACATCGAAATAGAATTGCTCACTTTGCATCGATACAGCGTCTCAATCAAATATAACTTCATCAATGAAGGCAACGTTTGAAACAAGTAAAATATTCACAGAAAACTACCTTCAACCGTTACATAAGCTCAAATCAATAGAGATCCTCATACCATGATGAGACTATCCTGGAGTTAGCTGAGATCTGACTCTGATGCACACATGATCTGTACAACAGCAGATGGGCACGAATGGCACCCACAGGTATGGTGAAGAAACCGAAAACATTTGGCTGAGGATGCGATGACACAGTTTGAAGGAAGATGGACAGATAAGCCCAGTGGGGAATTTTCACACACAAGGGAGCAAAAAATTTCAAATCCCAGAAATGTGTGTTCGGTAGTTAATATTGTCTACGTCCCCTGTAGTGATGGTGAAATGGGACTTGTTGTGAAGACTGATAAGGGACAGAAAACAGCGAGCAGAAGAAACATATGCCAGAATCAGTTTGTCACGTTGGTTTGAGCAAGTCCACAAGGAGCATTACTTGAGATACAGTCATTGAAAATTTCTATCAATGATAGAGATCATATGATCATGTGTTACATTGGCGAGCATAAGGTTACGTGGGACAGTAAAATACAAAGATGACAGAGGAACGCTGAAAAGGGGGAACCCATGTTCAGTGAATGAATGAGCACCACATAGATTGTGTAATATGATGTAGAGAATGTGATACATTGTTCCTTCATTTCCGTCTTGGAAATATTTCAGGCCGTCAATAAACTTATAAATGCTGAACCTAGTCATAAATCTAAAGCCAAAAAGTAGCATTTCTGTCCATTCAATGATTGCCATTGGCATTATTCTCTTGAACATTTTACTTCTCTCAGATCTCTCTAAATTTGAGGTAAAAACATTTGTTTGTGACATTTCACTCCATCATCATGGAATCCTTGCTCTCTTGCTGTCATTCTGGTCATTCAATGCTGCACTCAAAAGGACATCGACCCTCAACTCCCCAGTATATTTTTCTGTTTTTCCTTTTTTATACAGTCAGTGTCGGTGCTGTGTTAAAAATCAAATGGCAGCAGTGGACAAACCTAAAATGGCTGTCTGACTCAGAATCATCAGTCCTGACTTGACAGATTCAGAATAGTATGTTGCCTCGACAGTTCCCAGTGTCAAGCACATCCCAGAACAACTTTAGCCCTTCCTGGATGTGGGATGGGCTTGAGGTGGGACAGTGGCTGGCGTTGGATAGTGTGGTAAGTGAAGGCACAGAGGTCCTGGTCCACATTGACGAAATCAATACTTGACAGCGAAATAGCGACTCAAAAGCTGGCATCCTATCATTATGCACGCTTTTGATACAAGTGCATAAACTTTGACAAAAGCCTGTCACTGAGCCATGCCGTCAGCATCTCAATATCCCTGATACTCACCCGTTGACATCAGCGATGCTTCCCTGATCGGTCGCAATTAACAACCCCAGTCAGGGAACTCATGCCCCATGTTGTGCAGCTGGCTGACCTCATAACCTTCCTGAAATCCATGTTGTTAAAGACATCATCATCTGCCATCATCAGTCCACTTTGATATTTCTTCAACATGCTCAATTAAGTTTGTGAGACATGATTTGTTTCGCACAAAACCATGTTGACTATCCCTAATCAGTCCTCACCTTTCCAAATACATGTATGTCCTATCCCTCAGGATATCTTCCAAAAACGTGCCCACCACTGACGTCAGGTTCACTGGTCTATAGTTCCCTGGCTTGTCTTTACCGCCCTTCTTAAACAGTGGCACCACGTTTGCCAAACTCCAGCTTTCCACCACCTCACCTGTGACTATCGATGATGCAATCATCTCAGCAAGAGGCCCAGCAATCACTTCCGACAAAGTTTCCGTGGACACCTGACCAGGTCTTGGGGACTTATTTTTTTATGCGTGTTGAGACATCCAGCACTTCCTTCTCTGTATTATCGACATTTTTCAAGTTGTCACTATCTATTTCCCAACATTCTATACCTTCCAAGTCATTTTCGAGAGTAAACACAGATTCAAAATTCTCGTTTCGTACCTCCCCCATCTCCTTTGCTCAAAGGCCACCGTGCTGATCTTTGAGGTGCTCTGTTCTCTCCTTAGTTACCCTTTCGTCCTTAATGTATTTGTGAAATTCCTTTGGATTCTCCTTATCTCTGGTTGAGAAAGTGTTCTCATGTCCCCTTTATGCCCTCCTGATTTCTCTATTAAGTATACTCCTACTGCCTTTATACCCTTCTCGGGATTCACTCGATCTATCCTGTCTTTACCTGACATATGCTTCATTCTGTTTCTGAACCCTCAATTTCTTTCGTCATCCTGCATTCCCTGTACCAACAAGCCGTTCCCTTCACCCTGACAGGAATATACTGTCTCTGGACTCTCATTACCTTATTTCTGAAGGCTTACAATTTTCCATCCGATTCTATCCTCTGAACGTCAACCTCCATCAGCTTTTGAATGTTCTTGCCTAATACCATCAAAATTAGCCTTCCTCCAATTTAGAAATTTTTGACTCTTGCATCACGATTTTAAAACTATTAAAATTATAGTTACTGGCCCCAAAGTGCTCCCCCACTGACACACCAGTCACTGACCCTGCCTTATTTCCCAAGAGTAGTTTAAGTTTCGCACCTTTTCTCGTAGGTCCGTCCGCATACTGAATAAGAAAACTTTCTTGTACATGCTTAACAAATGCTTCTGCATCTAAACACTATTACTCTGTATTATTCTGCATTTCATCATTTCTCTATTGTCCGTTATTTTCCTCATACTTTCCATTTGATCTTTTTACAATTACTCTCCATTGCAGCCACTCTGCTTAAACCTTCACTCTGTATTCAACATTCTCCCTGTTACTCCCTGTTAATTAGTACTCTCACTATTGTTCTTCGTTTAATCCTCCGGACTCTGGACTTAAACTTATCCGTTCCCATGCATTTATCGCTGTCCCTGTTGTGGTGTATACAACTTTCTCTTCATTACTCTCTATTTCGTTCTTTTTCTATCACTCTGTCTTGTCTCTCCTTCCTTTTCCCCTTAACTGAACACTCACGTTACTCCCCTGTACTGAACAATCTCCTTAGTACTCTGTATTATTTCTTCTCAATTTCCACAAATGTAGTAACACCTCATCAAGTCACTCTGCATTCATACTTGCATAATACATGACGCTCACCCAGCTAGCACAAAGCTGTTTCCAAAAGTGAGCAGAACCCTTGACACTCCCGTTTATATCCTTTCAGCCAGAACTCCCTGTATGCACCAGATAAACAGCCCCACACAGGAAACTCATATTTAATGAGATCCATCTGGCTGACCAAATTACAATCTCTCCAAATTTCCCTGCACTAACCCTCTCCTTGTGCCCCTGTAATCAGGATTGCCCCACTTGTTCATTATGCACTTCTTCCCCTGTTATTTTCTATTAAATCCTCACCCTTTCTGTGTTTAAACCCCACCAATTGTCCTGTATCCAGCATTCTCGCTATTAATCTCCTATTGTCTACCTTTTCCTCTACCCATTATTCTATAATGAATTCTCTCCCTATTACAATCTTTAACGCTTTCTCTATCTGGATTTAATCCTGTCTCTTTCTCCAGGGCTCTTTAATTAATGTCTCCATCCACTCCCCCCATTCCAGATTATGTGTTTTTTCCTCTGCAATAATCAGAGACTGAGTATCCCTGCCTGAACATTGCCAAAACAGCTAAATTGTAACCACTGCTGCTCTGTGCTGCCGCCCGTCTGGCCAACGCTGGGACTGCAGATTCATCCCAGAGTGCTGAAGGAACTCAGCACCAGCCCCACTTGGTCAGAGACAGTGTCGCTGTTGGAAGATGAAAAGTACAACTTTAACATGAGCTAATACAGTATTGATGTAAAAATATGAACAGCTATAATACACAACAACATTTACATATAAGTTTGAACAATTCTAATATGCAACAATATATAAACAATAAACTCGAACATCTCCAACACAACCAATAGTTAAGTTTCAATGCACAATTATATTACATGTAAACAAAATCAGCTCTAATGCACAATGATATTTGTACAGACACGAAGACCTCCAACATATAACAACACATAATGTATATTAGATACATAAACATGTAATGATGTGTATATGAATGACTCATTGGAAGAAAGTGAATGCACTGCTGTGGAAGTTGCAGATGGCACAAAAATAGGAGGAATGGCAAGTTGGGACATTGCATGTGCTTTCTTAGGTACGGGGATGGTGGTGGTCTTCTTGAAAAAGATAGGGTCTTCAGCTTGTTGGGGGGAAAGGGTAAAGATGTTGGTGAGTACCTCCGCCAGTTTGGCCGTACAGAATCTAATTGCACGGCCAGGGACTCCATCCAGGCCCGTCGCTTTCCTTGGGTTGACTCTCAGGAAATCTGATCTGATATGTGCAGCGGTGAACGATGGAACAGGCGTGCCTGGGGCTGTTGGGGCTGGAGTGACTGTGCTACTGGGATTCTGCTCAAACCAAGCAGCGAAAGCGTTGAGCACCTCAGCGAGGGACGTGGTTTTTCTGCGAGCTCTCTCTGCTTCAGGTTACATCCCACAATGTTCTTTAGGACTTGCCATATGCTGCAGGAGTCTGTATGGTTTGTATGGGCCTCTTATGTGGTCTGGTTCTCCCTCTTTGCATCCCCGATGGTCCAGCGGAGGTCAGATCGGGATTCCCTGTATAAACCAGGCTCTTCCCAGTTGAATGTTGCTCATCTGGTCTTCAGTAGGGAGTGGATTTCCTGATTCACTGAAGGTTTACGCATGGGGAACATTTTATTGAATTCTTCACTCTGCAGTCCTCCATGCATTTACCCATGATGTCTGCGATGGTGTTGTTGTCTTCATCCAGGATTTCCACTGAGTACTTGAACACGGTCCAGTCCACCAATTCCAAACAGTCCCAGAGACTGTCATTCACAGCCTCAGACAAGAATTGTATTTCCTTTTGTGAAGGGTCCTCCCATGACAACTTCTGCTTGTAAGCTGTTTCCACATGTCGAAAGACTTATACTGGAGGACACAGCCTCAGAGTGAAGGGGCGACGTTTGGAACTGAGACTGGAATTAATTTCTTCAGGCGACTCATCTGTGGGTTTAATTGCTTTAGAGTGTTGTGGAGGTCAAACATTGAGAGCATGATGGTGCTGCCCCTTTATCAAGGTTGTGTGTCATTGGGTTTTTTTCTTAGTGTGTTTGTCAATGCAATGATTCTAGGATGTTGAGATTGGATGTGTTGCAGAGCCAATTTCATGAGAGCTAACAGAAACTGCCTCAGGCCAAAAGGCTTTCAAATGTAAGTGGTGTGGCCAATTCTCCCACCTCTGATTATCTCTGGTCTGGTTTAGTTTGGGTTGGTGTTTGCAAGTTGTCAGATTTTTAAACTGCTGGTAAAAGGGACAGCTACAAGGAAGAAGTTGTTACATGCTGAACATCTCTCTGACTTCTCTCCTGCAAGACCTGGCGTTCGATTTGATCTATTTGGACATTGGGTGCATATGGAGGCTGTTGGAGGAATTTTGAACAATCATTAAGTTGGGACATTCTGTTGGGTTTTCAGATGAGTGAAGTGATTCAGTCTTTTGTTCTCTTTTGTTTGTGTTTAATTCGATACTGTGTATATAAACTCTGTTTTATTTATACCAATGAAAGTTTAGCTGCGCCATCAAACCTGGAATAACCACTTTACACATGCATAAACCCAACAGAAACGTTAGGGTCTGGGGGCTACCATCTTAAAATACTTTTAGAGGGTCTGGTCCATAACAATTGTATTAAATATAGTGAAATATGAGTTCCTGGTTGGTAAGGGAATCAAAAGTTGTGGGGAGAGGGCCAGAGAATAGAATTGAGAAACAGATCATTCATGATCAAATGACAGAGCAGACACGATGGGCTGAATGTTCCTATTCAGCTACTACATTGTATCGCAGAATGATCCCGTCTATGACAAAATTTATGGACGGACACAAACAGCTCCAACATGGAAAAAGTGTATGTATGGCTTACTTGGTTAAACATGGAAGAAACAACTGGAATCCTGCCCTTCATTGAATATTTCCCTGTCTTTCTTTTTCATTTGACTTAGGTCCTTGAACTGACCCAACAGTTCCGCAATCAGGGTTCAGGAGGTACATATATTGATATTTTGATTTTTCCCAGGTTGCCGAAATGTACCTTTGAGAGCAATATGTGCACAGTGACCTGCCATAGTGTTCACTTCTCCTTTTTCAGGAGAGAGAGTCTCATGATCAGACAGAGACAGAACAACTGCTAGAGGAACACAGGAACACGCCCACACCCTCACATAAAAACATGGACATGCAAGCAGAAGCACATCCACACACAGAAATGCAGGCAAAGTAAGATATAGGAACATACTGATAAGTAAAAACACATACACGCGCACACATTCAGCTCACAAACATGCACACGTGCACAATAACACAGTCGAACTGAAATGTGAGAAAACACCTATAAAAATACGAAAGAAATATTGCCATACCCTCATAACACCCAGGAATACAATCACAGTCCAAAATTGGGCACACATACTCACATAGGCTTAAGCATGCACACGCACATGCACACACACACACACAAACAAATGAAATCAGTCATACTATGACAGATCGGAACACACCCACGTTTGGTCAGAATGGATACACGTCCCCACACAAAGAAATACAGTCATACTGAAAGAATTGAACAAACCTACACACGCATACGTGCACACACATGCATACAGATATACTCACAGAGAAAAGAATGCATCCATGTACATACCGAACGCATGCATATCCACACACACAGAAATACAGTTATACTGAGATTTAGGAACGCAGGCACAGAATCACACCCACACCCTCACACACTTACATAAACAAACTCAGAGTAAGAGGCATTACACACCAACCTTCAAGAATGACAGGAACTTCTTGTGCTTATGCTAAAACACATTCAAACACAGTTACGGAACCATCGCCACAACGAGATATAGACAGAGTGACACACAGAAACAAACGCAGAGATCCTGACTTACGGACAGACAGCCAAACAGAATCTGAACAACATACTCATTTGCTTAAACAAGAGCACAGCCAGGCAGAAACACACTCCCCAATCCCACAATAATCTAATGACTCTCAGAGACATCGTTTCACAGAACATACCCACACACAAAACCATATAGTCATTGAACTGCCATCCCAAAAACAGCATACCTACGAAGGCACAAACACAACGGATGCACATGTGCAAAACACAGACAGATATGCAATCAGTCAGGTTCAGTAACATACGCCAACATAAAAACACCCACCGTCACAGAAACGATCTCAGACAGACTGAATGACATTCCCAAACACATGTACACATGAATCGAAATACTTCTCAACACACGCAAAGGAAAAGTCACTCTGACATTCATAAAGACAGTCATAATGTGTCACACTCAGGGACATGTTCAAGAACAAATACTGAGGGTCACACACACACAGGGAGATCCCCACAAAGGCAAAGATGACCCACACCTCACACACACACACACGCACACACACACACACACATACACACACACACAAACACACACACACACAAAAACACACACACACACACACACAGGGAGATCCCCACAAACGCAATGAAGCCTCCTCTCCCCACCACACACACAGGGAGATCCCCATAATGGCAATGAAGCTTCCTCTCCCAACACACATAGATCCCCACAAAGGCAATGAAGCACCACTCCCACCACCCCACACACACAAGGAGATCCCCTCAAAAAGAAATGAAGCTACCTCCCCTCGCCCTACATACAGTAAGATACCCACGAAAGGAAATGAAGCCACCTGCCCCCACACACAGGGAGATCCCCACATAGGCAATGAAGCCCACCTCCCCCCCAACTCAGGGGGATTTCTACAAAGTCAATGAAGCCCCCTCCCCCAACACATTACAGGGAAATCCCCACAAAGGCAATGAAGCCCCCTTCCCCCAATCCACACACACATGGAGATCACCACATAGGTAATGAAGAACCCTCTCCCCACCACACACACAGGGAGATACCCACAAAGAAAATGATGCTCCCCCACACTCACAGAGAACTCCCCACAAAGGCAATGAAGCCCCCCCCCCCTCCACACACACACACATAGGGAGATCTCCACAAAGGCAATGAAGACACCACACACACACACACACACACACACACAGGTAGATCACCACAAAGGCAATGAAGTACGCTCACCCCATCCCCTCACTCACAAGGAGATCCCCACAAAGGCAATGAAGCCCTCTCCCCGCCACATACACACACAGGGAGATCCACACAAAGGCAATGTGGCCGTCCACTGACACAGGGAGGTCCCCAGCAATGCAATGACGCCCTCTCCCCCCCACACACAGGGAGATACCCACTAAAGCACAGAAGCCCCATCAACACACACATGGGGATCTTCACAAAGGCAATTAAGCCCCCTGCCACCCCCACACACAGAGGGAGACCCCCAAAAAGGCAATGAAGTCCCCTCCCTCCACACACAAACACAAGGAGATCCCCACAAAGGCAATGAAGCCACCTCTTCCCCAACACACAAAGGGAGATCCCCACAATGGCAATGAGCCCCACCCCTCTCCCACACACGCACACAGATACACAAGCACCCTCACACACAGAACACACTTCCCGCCCAGCCACAGGGAGATGAATGGGAGATGACCAAACTCCAGCCGACTTACTTACAGTAATGTTTCAAACTATTGCTGGCTGCAGCTCTACACTTCGTATTTTGCAAATGACTGTCTGGAGAAAGATCAGTGAATGAAGGGATTGGAGTCAATGCAAGTGAAGATGTGCTGAACAGAGACAACATGTGTCTGACATGGTTAATGAGCGAAAAAGACATAGAGAGCGCGTGAGAGAGACAGAGACAAAGAGACAAGAAGGATAGATTTAGAGGAAGACAGTGAGACTGACAGGCAGACAGATAGCTGGGAGAGAGAGAGAGAGAGACAGAGAGAGAGAGAGAAATGGACGATACAGGCAGGGGCACATACAGAGAGAGACAGAGAGAGAGCAAGAAGCAGTGAGATGGGGACAGCACGAGAGAGTAAGAGAGGAACAGACAAAGACAGACAGAAAGAGACAAAGAGGGAGAGACAGAAATAACCTTATGAATGAAGGAGACAGAAGATGGACGCAGTAAACACATTCAAATACAAATGTGCATGGAACAATAACCCATTCAGATGAGGCGATCACCAGCTCACAGAACTTTTATCTTGTTGTAATAAAGTGTTTATTGTGGGCTGAACAGAGAGAGGCTGTCAGTCATCATGGTGCAGGATGGACTGTTTCTGTCCCTCCCCCCTCCACCCCTGCAAGGAAAATTCAGAGACCTCGCCTGCCACAGTCTTTAACACTCATCTACAGGGCAGTGCATGAAGACCAAATGTCCCAGTCTGAACCCATCACTCACAGCCTGTCCATTACTTGGAATCACTCCTGCAGCCTCTTTCCATCCTACCCTGCCCCGGATAGTCACCGCTTGCCCCATTACCTGCTCTTCCTTTGTCATATCCTTCAGTATCATTGAAGGGGAATGCAGATAAATTATTTTTAATGGTTTGAGGGATGATGTGGGAGGGGTGCTCAGGTAAAAAAGAAAATGCGGGTTTGAGTTTACAGTTGCATCACTCGCGATTTTCTGGGCTGGCAGGGCAATCATAAATGTAGGGCTGAATGGCCTCTTGATGCTCATTGTGGGCTCCCATGTGTGTCAATCCGTCATTCAATCAGGGGTAGCAGCATGCTCCTGAGCATCGTGAATGGTAATCCATCCTGTTACTGCCCTCCCCATCCGCCACTGAGTGCTATACTCAAATCCATGTGCTTGTGCTGATGGAATCCTGGCCGTACATCTTCAATTCCTGCACTAGGAACACTGCAGCTGCCTCTGGAGCTCTCTCAGTTGTTTTGCTGATTTATTAAGTGATGAATTTACATGACCAGTTGGTGCACTGCATTCCTGAACTTCGCTCTGAACTTGGGCAGAGTCGCTGCATAAAATAATGTGTTTGTGCTGCAGCTGAAATCCTTCAGCATTTCTGCAGTGAATGAAAGATTGATGACAGGACTCCACCTCCAACGATCCCCTCCTTTAATGTTATAGTACAACACGTCTGCACCCTGCATTAACCACAGAAGTATGAAGCTGATGGATATGATGAAGAGGGAAATCATTGACTTCCTCCGGCTATCCATCGCTGCATCTTTCTGATTGTCTCCCTTCCTCTGACCCATCAGGCTCCTGCGTGCTCGACTGGCCACTAAAATGTGCCTTACCGTCAGAGCGTTCATCCACAGAATTAACACGAATGGGATTAAAGGGGTTAAAATGATATCGAACCACTTAAACCCCAACCACCTGGGATCAGTATGATAACTTGACTTTGTTTGACAATACCACTGAACATTGTTAATTATCCTCCAAGGTTGAAACCGAAAATAGTAGGGAATGTTTTTTGAACAGAGTAGAATGCTGGTTGCAGCCAGAGCCACAGCTAAGGCTTTCTCTGTCCAATATTTTCTCTTCTGTTTCAGACAGGAAATGGCCATAAAACCTTCAAAGGAGAAAAGGACAGTGAACCAGACGGAACAGTCTGTGGCTGCTCGAGCTAAGGCATAGACTGCACTGCACACAGGAGTGATATTCAGGAAAGTCCCTGAGTAGTAAATGAATTTGAATTGCCACAGAATAATCTCCGTGAGAATGAACAGGAGATCCGATGTTGCCATGGCCATCAGGCAGTGCTTTGTGCAGTTGGAGAGGCCGCATTTTCCCCGTGCGAGAACCAAAACCACCAGGAAATTAACTGAAAGACACAGGAGGTAAAATGCAAATCAGAAATTAATGATCAAACATTCTCTGTTTCGGTTCAGAGAGCAATAGAAGATCTCAGCACCGAACTGAGGGAGCTGGAAGTGTTCAGATATCGAGTTTGAATATGACATCTTCAATGGCCTGACGCATTGTCTGAAGCAGCTCAATCCTGCATTTGATTAATTGTGGGCAGGCAATCAACATATGGCAAAGGGTATTTTTTTTAAGATGAAAGGGAAGAGGTTAAGAGGGGGTCTCAGCAAGATATTTTCGCCCAGAGAGTGGTGAGAGCGTGGTCATTCATTGCCTTGGAGGCTCGTGGAAGCAGGAAACCTCACAAACTTCAAAAACGACCTGGATGAACACTTGAAGCGTCACCGTATTTGAAACTACATGTCTCGTGCGAGAAGCTGGGGCGGGTATAGATTTCCTGCATCTTTTACATCACAAAGTGGGTGGAACGAAGTACCTATTCGCTATGGTTGGATTCCATTATTCTAAGAATTACTTCTGTGGGAAGACTGGGTAGTGAAGCAATTTAATGTCATGACTGTAAGGGATTTGAATGCTTAAAACATGAAACAGAATCAGATATAAATGGCAAAATCCAACAGGTATGGCAGCATCTGTGGGGACAGAAACAGAGTTAGTGGAATCACTGTTCATCAGAGCATTTTCATCTAAACATGGGTCATGAAACTCAAAACATCATCTCAGGTTTCTGCCCACACTATCATTTCAACCAAAAACACAGGGATTCGTTTCTAACAGGAAAGTGAGGTTGAAAGTGTTGATATTCAACTACAATGGAACATTTGGTAAACTGCTCTTCACTTACCGGGTATAGTTTGAGTCATGAAGATGTACAACACAGAAAAAATTTGGAGCCCAAATTGTTCATATAGTTCAGATATCCTAAATTAATCTCGTCTCGTTTGCCCCTATCTCCCTCTAAAATCATTCTAAACATTTACTCATCCAGATAACTTTTAAATGTAATTGTACCAGCCACCATCACGTCCTCCAGCAGATCATTCCATACATGCACCACACTTTGCAAGAAAAACTTTCCCTTTAGGTCCCTTTTAACTTTTTCCCCTCTCACTCTCAATCTATCCGCTTTAGTTATGGACTCCCGCAACACATGGAAAAGAACGTTTCCACTTACCTTGTCCATGCTCCTTATGGTTTTATAAACATCTAAGAGTTACCCCTCAGCCTCCGAAACTCCAGAGAAAACAGACCCAACCTACTCAGCATTTCCCCATAGCTCAAATATTCCAATCCAGGCAACATCCTTATGAATCTTTTCCGAACTGATTCAAGTGTCAAGAAATCCTCCCTTTTGGAGGAAGACCAGAAATGCACACAATATTCCAAGAGTGGCCGGACCAATGTCCTGCATATACACAACATACTCACCCAGTTCAAATACTCAGTGCTCTGAACAATAAAGGAAAGTATACCAAGCGTCTTCTTCACCATCCTATATACTAGAGACATCATGTTCAAGGATCAATGAACCCGAACTGCAAAATCACTTCTTTCAGCAATATTCTCCAGGACCTTACCATGAACTGTACATGTTCTATTCTGATTTGTCTTTCTAAAATGTAGCAGCTCACATTCATCTGAATTAAAATCTACCTGCCTATCCTCAACCAATCTGCCTATCCTCTGATCAAGAACCGTTGTACACTGAGAAACATTTTTCGCTGACCAATCCAACTCTAATTTTGGTGGCATCTGCAAACTTACCAACTGTATCTCCAATGTTCACACCCAAAGCATATAAATGAATGAGGAGACGCAGAGGATTCAGCACCGATCCTTGTGGCACACCACTGGTCACCGGCCTCCAATCTGAAAAGCAACCCTTCACTACCACATTCAGTCTTCTACCTTCAAGGGACTTCTGTTCAAAATGTTGTGTCTCCATTGGTTCAATGCAATCTAACCTTGCTAACTACTCTACCATGAGAAAACTGATTGAATGCCTTCCCGAAGTCCATATAGATCATATTCGCCGTTCTGTGTCATCACTCCTCTTCGTAACTTGTTCTAAAAACAGAATCAAGTTCGTGAGTTATATGTTCCCATGGCACAAGGCCATGTAGACTGTCTTTAATCAGTCATTGCCAATTAAAACATATGTAAATTCTCTCCCAGAGGATTCCCTCCAATAACTTCCCCACCACCAATATCAGATATCCAGTCTATAGATCCCTGGCTTTTCCTTACTACCTTTCTTAAATTGTGGCACCACGTTAGTCGATCTCCAATCTTCGGGCATCTGACCTGTGACGATCGATTATACAAATATCTCAACAAGGTGCCGAGCAATCGCTTCCCCAGCTTCCCAAAGAGTTCCAGGGTACATCTGATCTAGTCCTTGGGATTTATCAACTTTTATACGTTTTAAGACATCCAGCACCGCCTCTTCTGCAATATTTACAATTTTCAAGAAAACACCATCTATTTCCCTAAATTCTGTATCTTCCATGTCTTTCGCCACAGTAAATAATGATGCAAAGATACTCCATTAGTATTTCCCCCATCCGCAGCATTTCCACACATTGGCTACCTTGCTGATCTTTGCAGGATTCTATTTTCCCGTTAGTTAGGCTTTTGTCCATAATATATTTATGAGACCCCATTGTTTTCTCCTTAAACCATTTTACAAAAGCCATCTCATGTTCCCTAATTGATCTCCTGATTTCCCTGGGAAGTATACATTTTTATACTTATCTACGTATTCACTCGACTTCTGCGATCTATATCTGAAATATATGTCCTTCCTTCTCTTCCCAAAACATCAAATCCTTTCGTCATCCAGCATTCCCTGCACTTCCCAGCCTTGCCTTTCATCCGAATAGGAAGATACTGTCTCTGAACTCTCGTTGTCTCATGTTTAAGATTTCCCATTCTCCCCTGTCCCTTTACCTGAGAACATCTGTCCCCAGTCAACCTTTGAAAGTTCTTACCTGGTTCTATCAAAATTGGCTTTTATGTAATTTCAACTTTTAGCTCCGGTCTATCCTTTTCCATCAGTGTACTAAAATTAAGAGAATTAATATCGCTGGCTCCAAAGTGCTCCCCAACTCACAACTCAGTCACCTGCCCTGCCTTATTTCCAAAATTTTGTGCCTTCTCCAATAGACCCATCAACACACTGAATCAGAAAATGTTATTATACACACTAACCAAATTCCTCTTTATCTAAATCCTGAACACTACGGAAGTCTCAGTCTCTGTTTGGAAACTTAAAATTCCCTACCATTCCCACTCTATTGTTCTTACAGAGATCAGAGATTGCCTGACAAAGTATCCCTACAAATTCACGCTGTCGATTTGGGAATGGGTCCATAATACAAACCGCATCAGGTGATCATTCCTTTCTTATTTCTCAGTTCAACCCAAACGACTTCCCTGTACGTATTCCGAGGAACATCCTGTAAGTACATCCGTAATACCATTCCTTATCAAATACACAACTTCTCCTCTTCTCTTGCTTCCCCTTTCTTTCCTTCCCTCAGCCTTTGTATTCTGCAGAATGAAGCTGCCAGTCCTGCCCACCCTACGCCACATCTTCACAATGGCTATGATTTCTAAATCCCATTTTTCTAACAATTCCCTAAGTTCATCTGCCTTCCTTGTTTGGAATCTTGTCCTGAAATAAATTCAATTGAATTGATCAGTCTTAACTCGTTCTCCGCTTTGTTCCTGCCTGCCCTGACTCTTTGACCGCCTCCTTTTCCCAAATGTACCAGTCTCAGACTGATATTTTTCTCACTATCTCCCTGGGTCCCACAAAGTCCCCTGGTCCCCCGCCCCCAACACACCCCGACCTTATTAGTTTAAATCCATCTGAGCAACTCTAGCAAATCTCTCTGCTCGTATATTTGTCACCTTCCAATTCAGATTCAATCCGTCCTCCTTATACAGGTTATTTCTCCCACAGGTTCCAGTGATAACAAAGTGTGAACCCATGTCCCCTGCCACACATTCATCTGCTCTATCCCCGTGGTCCTACGCTCACTGCCTTGTGGCACTGAGAATTATCCAGGTATTACGACGCTCAAGGACCTCCTTTTTACTTTCTGCCTAACTTCTTATATTCTCCCTTCAGAATTTCATCTTTTTTTCCTTCCTATGTCGTTAGTTCCAATGTGCATAATGACCTCCTGCTGGTGCCACGCCCCTTTGAGAATTTTACGGCACCTTCTCCAAGAGATTCTTAATCCTGGCAAAAGCAAGAGAGCATTCCATTTTGATTTCTCACTCTTAACCGCAGAAACATCTGTCTGAGCCTTTGACTACCAGAACTGATCGTTTGGAAACTGACGTACTGCTTGTTACATTAGAGCCAGACTTGGTATCAGAAACGTGGCTGTTCGTGTTGCATTCTCCTAACAGTCTATCACCGCCTATGTTTTCCACAAGAGCACATTTGTTTAAAATTGGGGTAACCACCGGAGACTTCTGCACTACGCGCCTTCCTTTCCTCCCTTTCCTGGTGGTAACCCATGAAACTGATTGTATCTGTGGTTATTCTCTCTTCCGATAAGCGCTATCCATCACACCCCGACCTCCTATAAATTCCTCATTGCCTCAATCTGCTGCTCCAATCCAATCCATGCGCTCTGATGGGATTCAAAACCGAACACACTTACAGTAGATCCTAATCAGCAGTAACATGTAAGCTGTCCAGAAAATCTTGTCCAAAACTTCTATTTCCTTGCTTCTCGGATGTTTTCTGACATGCTGTTCATTTCCAGCACTTTACTGCTGTGTCAGACAGCAGTGAAGTTTTCTCTGTCTCTCTCTTTTCGCTGACCCTGTGATCCCTAGCTTTGTCTCTCTCCCTCCTTTTTAAAATGCAGTTGCTTAGGTCTTTGTTTTCCCCAAATTTCGAAAACAATGCAATAGTTTATAAAACAATAATTACTCTTCCTGGAGTTAATGGAAATCAGTTCTGCCAGCGAGGATCCCGCAAAAAAAGGAGCAACTCTTACAGTTGAAATCTTTGACCGTCCTCCACATAATATTACCTAGAATCGGCTGGTCACGTCAGTACAAAAATTATGAGTTGTTGCACCTGAGAAGATATTATTATTATTATTTGAAGGCTAAGGCTAATAGATCAGAGAAAAGTTTGTTTCATCATTAAAGGCACAAACCACGACATCTCTTTGAGGATAAACTGAGGATTTGTGAACTCACTGAATCCCTCATAGTTTGTTTTGGAAAGTAAAGAATTCCTTGTCATGTTTAGCAAATGTTCCATATTTTTTCTTGTACATTCAGTCATCAAATAATGCAAAATGCAAATCTAGAACTGTGACTTTTTGATACATTCCCTGCGTTATCTGACTCAAATAGCCTGGGGATGTGCTTGTTGATATTTTTTGAATAAACGACACAATGCAAAAGAACACAGGCAAATCAGTGCTGCATTTACTGAGTGTGACAGCTCCAATTCTTTGTATAATAAAATGTAATATGGTAAAAATTCAGTCTCTCTGACTTCTATTTGTTCTGATTATGTCAGGGACAATTAACATTTGAAGTGAGAATCCAAATACTCAGCAGTTCATAAACAGTACAAGATTTCACAGTACTTCTATAAAAAAATTTTGATTTGTAATGAGAATAACTAAACAAAGTAAGCAATACTAACCTAATGAATGATTAAATCCTGATGTTCCAAACGTAGTGAATATTATTCCTCCCCATGTTGATTATCACTTTATGCATTGTAAAAATTATGAAGCAACAAACACTTCTTTAGTGAACAACTGGAAGGGCGCCAAAGCCCACTGAAATTAAATTATGCACTTCACCATGTTCCAGTGGTGGAAACTGACAACACAGAAACAGGCTATTTAAGGCACCAAGCGAATTCACTTTAACAATCCTCAGTCTTTCTACAATCTCACAGAAATGCTCGGAAGTTGTGGCACTGCAAGATGTCATTCATGCCTGCACCAACTAAATAAAATAGCTACCTGATCTGATCTCACTTTCCAGTACCTTGTACACAGTGTTGAAGGGATGCACACTTCACATGTAGATCCAAGCTCCCTTTGAATGAGTTAAGGTTTGTCACCTCAAGTCACCATCAAAACTGGGCAGTGAATTCCAGTTGCACCATCATATTCTAAATGAAATGATAGGCCTAAATTTTCTTGATAATCCTCCCATCGACTTTTCTTATTCTGTGTCTCCTGGTAAATGTTCCTGCATTGGGGGTTGGGGGGGGGGGGGGGGGGGTGGGGGGGGGGCAAGTCTCCATCCAAGACGCTGCTTATTTTGTACATCTCAATCATGAAAAAATCTCATTCTCCTCTATTGAGTTAAAACACATCTTTCCTCAATGCTGCAGTAATTTCCACATCCTAACACCATTCTTGTAAATCTATTCGATACTCTCCACAGTGCAATTCTATCCTCGCTGCTAGGGGATGACCAGTACAGTGTACAAACCCATCGGTGTGAGCCACCCAGTGTCTCATGTAGTTCCAGTGTCACAGGTTTTAGTGGCGGGGAGGGAGGGAATTTGTTTTGCGTTGGCTGTGGTGCAGAGTGAGAGAGGAGTACGTTTAGGAGGGGTAATATTGAGTTACGTCTCAGTGGGATATCTGATCAGGAGCTGCGATATATAATGGACTTGAATGGATATAGTAGGGCGCAATTTATTTGACGTGTGGGATTAGTGTATCAGTTCCTCAGGAGTTAGTGTAAGTGTTTAATCGCCTCACTTCTGTTCTGACACCAGCTGATTAATTACAGAACCAATCAGATCCTCGAAGAAATCCAGCCTGATGGATCATAACCTTATTTGGTTTGATTTAACAAACTGATCTCTTGCTGATTTATAAACACACAATGCTGCAAATGTTGGTTCCACACCAAAACAGAGATTTATTTCAAAAGAAGTGACGGGAAAATAGAATGAGAATCTAAATTAGATTGGTGCTGGAAAAGCACAGCAGGTCAGGCAGCATCCGAGGACCAGGGAAATCGACATTGAGGGCAACGCCCCTGATAAATGGATAATCTAGACTCTGCTTTCCAGCATCTGCAGTCCTTGTTTTTACCCCGAGAAAACACAATAAACCAAACTACACACTTGTTATGCAGATTCAAAGGAAATGAACACACAGTAAATGTATAACTCTCATTAACCCCAAACCAATATATAAATAAAGCAAAAGGAGATGACTTTTATATATTATGCAAAACACGACTTCCAGTGTCGTTACAAAGAAACAACCCTCACATAATATTCACACCAGAATCCCTTTACATAGCAATTGGTTAAATGCTTGTGTTTGTCACTTGTAAACTGGAACTGCAGTGAATTAAGTTATGGAGCTACTACATAGCTGAGTGTCAATGTACTCAGGTTTAAACCATCGCTTCAGAGATTTTTCTTGTCCCAACACTTCCGTCTGGGACAAACACAACATTTTCCTTCAAAGGCAATGAAATTTACTGAAACTATAATTTCCTTCGAATGAGCATAGATCCACGCATCCAATCATTTCCAGGGTCTGACTGGAACTAAAATAAATGACATACATGATATCAGTGAAAGCAAATCTTTCTCAGTTAAGTGTTTCTTCCTCCATCGCTTATTCCAGAACACTTCCACAAATCTTTCAGGCTCCATGAACACCATGCTGGGTCGCAATCTTCAAAACGAAACACAGGGTTAACTTATGCATAAAGCCATTTAGCCGAAAGCCAAACCTCAAACGCAATTTTAATACAAATTTGTTACTGCAGAAATAACTTCACCTTCAGATGCACATAGAAGCCAACTGCTTTTTCACTCAACATTTCAGAAAAAACATGCAAAACAACTGAATTTGCAAACTCGACATAAAAATGCCACATTAACAATCACAAAACACCAGGTTATCGTCCAACAGGTTTAATTGGAAGCACACTAGCTTTCGTAGTGACGCTCCTTCATCAGGTGATAGTGGAGGGCTCGATCGTAACACAGAATTTAGAGCAAACATTTGCAGTGTGATGTAACTGAAATACATTGAGAAATTGACTGTTAAGCCTTTCATCTGTTAGAATACAATAATATTTTCACTTTTTAATGTGTAAATCACAAAACCTTTTTCTTAAAGTTGCATTCCCGGGTGAGCTGTTAACAATGGTGACAGCTAGACAATATGTTGAAGGTGTTAACCCCCTGTCTTCTCTGTCTATGACCTGTGTGACTTTTGGGTACAATATTGCCAGGTATCATTGTCAGTGGTAGAGGAAAACCGCAGAGAATCATCAGACAGATTCACAAAAAGTCATAGGTGTAAGGCTCTTACCAGGAATTGTTACAAACGGAAGGATCGTAACAAATATTTTCCACAGACCATAAATTGAAAACGTCATTTTCTTCCTCAATCACTTTGTGATGTCAATTTCTCCGTACTCAATGCCGAGGTGATAAAATCTCAAAGCCTTTCATTTATGTCTGCTGGCATCGTCCGGGGGACTGTTACATTACAATATGGTTCAATCAATTTATTTACAAAATTGAACAAACAGGTGACAGCGGTGAGTTAACTCTGAGTTGTCACAGAATATTTTTAGAACTGATGTTTATTGGATGATGCAAATCTCAATTGGACGATAGCAAACATTGGAAAATGCATATTGAAGAAAATCATACTCTCCAGACAATGTGGAATTGGGCCAATTGGCCCATCGAGTCCACACCGACCCTGCAAAGACAATCCCACCCATACCCACCCACTGTCCATGTTAGGCAGCAGAGCTAAGCACTGAGCCACTGTGCCAACCTGTCCACCAGCATTGACAACCCAACACCATCTCTGAAATCTCATTTTACTTCAATGTCATCCTTCCCTTGCATTTGACCATTGAAAATTAAATTCCGGTTGTTGAGTGTCTCTCTCTGAGAAGTGTTCTCCTCAACACTGGGATGTGGCTTCCCTGTTTATCAGCGGCTGCTCTATGAAAGGATGATTGTTGGTTAATGGAGACGACACATTGGACGTTTTAATAAATCAAACATTGTGATCGAATTCCTCACCCTCCACTGATACAGTGTCCGAATCAAATATAACTCCTCCATTGCAGGCAATAATTGAAATCAATAAAATAATCACTGAAAATTGCCTTCAAAGGCAATGCAAACTCCGGTCAATAAAAATCCTTCTCCTGGGGATACGAATGTCCTGGACATTTTGCAGAGCTGATTCTGAGACACACCTGACCTGTGCAGAAGCACAAGGGCCTGAGTCATTTTCTCTTCCCTGCAGTGTACTGAGCATGTATAGAGAAGAAACCTCAAGCATCTGATTGATGGTGGATTGGAACAGTTTCAAGCGAAATGTAGGAATGAGGCTCGGGAGGCATTTGCACACTCAATGATACAGAAATTTAAACTTCTGGAATTGTTTGAGCAGGAGTCAATGTTGGTCATGAGCCCTGCAGTGATGGGGAATTGGGAATTGCTGGGAGGAATGATAAAGTACAGAAAACAGAGAGCAAGAATAAATCTGCCTTATTCATGTTCTTCGGCTGATATTAGTGAGTACCAGAATTATCATTCCTCCTGTCACAGCCATTCATTATCTGTATCCATGACTGAGGTGATGGGATCATGTGTTACTTTGGTGATAACATAATGGTAGGTGGATAGTAAAGGAGCAGAGAGGAAGACTGAGAAAGGGAAGAACAGGTTCAGTGAGTGAATGAGCACAAAAATAGTCTGTGCAATATAATGTCGATAAATGTCAAGAATTCTTCAACCATTTCAATCTTGAAAGATTTCAGGCCACCATTAACGTTTCGATGCTTACCCCAGTCGTAAATCAACAGGCAACAGGAATCCTTCCGTTCCATTCAGTGTCAGTAGTTTCTATTATTCTCTTGAAACCTTTTCTCCTCTCAGATCCTTTCAAATTTGAGGAATTCCACCCTGGGTTTTCGTCATTTCGGTCCCTCATATTGATCCCTTTTAGTTCAGTTATCAGTCTGGTCAATCGATGCTGCACTCAAATAGACATGGAAGCAAAACCTGGTTGGCATTTTTCGTTTTTTTCCCCACTTATAAAGTCAGTTTGGTGCTGTGTTACCATCAAGTTGCAGCAGTGTTCAAAGCTAAATTGATTGACTCTTTCAGAATCATCCGTCCTGACTCGACAGAGTCCAGGAACATCTATTGTCTCAAAAGTGCCGAGGGTCGAGAATATCACAAAAAACCTCAGCACATTTTTGGGGTGGGTGGACTGCGAGTGGGGCAGGGAAATGGAAAGTGTGGAAAATGAGGAAGCCCTCGTCCACATTGGCGCCAAGCCTTCACAATCTTGCATCCTACCATGAATTACTCCATAGAAAATAGAAAAATACAGCGCAGTCCAGGCCCTTCCGCCCTCGATGTTGCGCCGACCGAAGTCGATCTAACTTACACTAGCCCAATAACCTCCATATGCTTATCCAATGCCCGCCTGAATGACCATAAAGAGGGAGAGTTCACCACTGATACTGGCAGGGCATTCCATGAACGCATAACCGGCTGAGTAAAGAATCTACCCCTAACATCCGTCCTATACCAACCTCCGCTTAATTCCAGGTTCTGTCCCCTAGTAACAGCTGACTCCATATGCGAAAAAAGGTTTTCACTGACAACCCTATCTAATACCCTAATCTTCTGGTACACCTCTATCAAATCGCCGCCAAACCTTGTTTTCTCCAATGAGATCAGCCCCAAGTACCTCAGCCTCTCCTCATACGATCTTCCTACCATGCCAGGCAACATCCTGGTAAACCTCCTCTGCACCCGTTCCAGTGCCTCCACATCCTTCCTATAGTATGGCGACCAAAACTGTACACAATACTCCAGATGCGACCACACCAGAGTCTTCTACAACTGCAACATGACCTCAGGACTCTGGAACTCAATTCCTCTACCAATAAAGCCCAGTACTCCATATGCCTTCTTCACAGCACTATTTTCCTGGGAGGCAACTTTCAGATATCTGTGTACATGGACACCAAGATCCCTCTGCTCATCCACACTACCAAGTAGCCTACCATTAGCCCAGTAATCCATCTTCTTGTTACTACTACCAAAGTGAATGACTTCACACATAGCCAGATTGAACTCCATTTGCCACCTTTCTGCCCAACTCTGCAACTTATCTATATCCCGCTGTAACCTGCCACATCCTTCTTCGCTGTCCACTACTCCCTCGACTTTCGTATCATCCGCAAACTTGCTCACCCAGCCTTCAAGCCCCTCCTCCAGGTCATTTATAAAAATGACAAACAGCAATGTTCCCAAAACAGATCCTTGTGGAACACCGCTAGAAACTGCACTCCAAGATGAACCTTTACCATCAACTACTACCCTCTGTCTCCTTCCAGCCAGCCAATTCCTAATCCAAACCTCTAATGCACCCTCCATGCCATACCTCCGTAATTTTTGCGGTAGCCTACCATGGGGTACTTTATCAAACGCCTTGCTAAAATCCATATACACCACATCCACTGGTTTCCCCTCGTCCACTTCCTTAGTCACCTTCTCAAAGAACTCAATAACGTTTGTGAGGCATGACCTGCCCTTCACAAAACTATGCTGACTATCCTTGATCACATTATTCCGATTCAGATGTTCATAAATCCTATCCCTTACAATTCTCTCGAAGACTTTGCCCACAACAGAAGTGAGACTCACTGGCCTATAGTTTCTAGGGATATCCCTACTCCCCTTGTTGAACAAGGGGACCACATTCGCCAACCTCCAGTCCTCTGGCAGTATTCCTGGAGACAACGACGACAGGAAAATCAAGGCCAATGGCTCTGCTATCTCCTCCCTAGCTTCCCAGAGGATCCAAGGATAAATGCCATCAGGCCCAGAGGACGTCTGTATTTTCACCCATTCCAGTATTCCCCGGACCTCTTCCCTACATACCTCAAAGCCATCCATTCTAATCACTTGTGACTCAATATTCACACCAGCAGCAAAGTCCTGTTCCTGAGTGAATACTGATGAAAGGTATTGATTTAGTGTCTCTCCAATCTCCTCTGCCTCCAAGCGCAACTTCCCACTACTATCCTTGACTGGACCGATACCTACCCTAGCCATCCTTTTATTCCTGACATACCTCAAGAAAGTCTCAGGGTTTTCCCTCATCCCACCAACCATGGGCATTTCATGTCCCCTACTCGCTGGTCTTAGCTCTCTCTTCAGATCCTTCCTGGCTACCGTATAACTCTCAATCGCCCCAACTGAACCTTCACGCCTCATCTTTACATAGGCCGCCCTCTTCCCTTTTACAAGGGATTCCAATTCCTTATTAAAACACGGCTCCCTCACAAGACCCTTTCCTCCCTGCCTGACTGGTACATACTTATCAAGGACACCCAATAGCTGCTCCTTGAACAAGATCCACATATCATTTTTGTCCTTCCCTTGAAGCCTATTTTTCCAATCCACACATCCTAAGTCATGTCTCACCGCATCATAATTTCGCTGCCCCCCGCTCTAACTCTTGCCTGCAGTGCACACCTATCCCTTTCCATCACTAGAGTAAAAGTCACCGAGTTGTGGTCACTGTCCCCGAAGTGCTCACCTACCTCCATGTCTAACACCTGGCCTGGTTCATGACCTGGAAACAAATCCAGTATGACCTCACCTCTTGTTGGCCTGTCTACATATTGTGTCAGGAAACCCTCCTGCACTCTTTATTTACAAAAGATGAGCCTTTGACAGAAGCCTGTCACTGAGTCAGGTACTCAGCATCTCAGTATCCCTGACATTTACCCTTCAGAATCAGCCTGGTTTCCCTGACTGACACAGACTAATGGCACCAGTCAGGGATTTTATATCCAGTTTAATCCAGCTACCCCACTTCATGACAATCATTACCAGGGGGAAAAAGAAATGAGTTTCTGTTTATGCGGATTAACAATCGGGCAAGAAATTAAAAAGCTGGTCCATGGGTGACTCCGAATCCTCATTAGGCCGAAGAAGGTATGGCTGGAAACATTGGTTCCATGAGGAAGGGATTTGGGCATCTCAACCATTGAAAATATTTCTCAGGCTGGTCTGACCTGAATGCATTGTGATTGTTTTGTTTTATTTGGTTGGGGATTGCTACCCAGCTGGGGAGATATACGACTGTTGTTGGAGAATATTTAAACAGACCTGTCACAGGATTGGGAATCTGGAATCAAACTCAATTAGGAGAGAAAGTAAGCTGGCCATTGGAATTAGACAATCTGTCACTGAAAGAGAAAAGCAACAGGATCACACTCTGGATGTGTTCAGATGTTATGCGTCTGAATCCTGGTCTTCAGGATCAAACTTCCCTCCCCTACTTCACAGATCTAGGGACAGAGTTATTTCAAGCAAGTTTTTTTTTCATTTTCGGGGGATGATCAATAACATAGTTTGTATCGAAAAAAAATATTTTATTTTGTCTTTATGATGATGTGCGAGGTGTTTGTTCTGAAATAGACTGCAAGAATACATCAATATTATGAACATTTCACTACCGCCCAAGATCCGCAAGCCAGAAGGCACATTGAAAGGACTAATTTATTACGTCACACAGCATTGGATCGACACAGGAGCACAGATTAAGGCATGTAGTAATCTGTTATATATTTCCAAAAATTACGAAAACAATGAGATAGCATTATGTCACAATATTGTTGTATTTGGAAGGATGCCCATAAAATGCTCAAATTGTTTAATAAGTTGGAGAATGAAGAAATTTAATTTGAAACTCAGAACCCTGAAGCTAACTAAAAAGAACAACAAGTAATTGATGCATAAATGGGCAAACGTGGACTGAGTTATCAGTGGATAGGGAATGGCTAAAGAGCATGAAACATCTTAATCAATCACAACACGAATTCAGTCACCTCTTGGACAATAATCAAACAGGAAAAGGTGACAATGGGCGGCGCTGACTTATTCCAGGACTGTTCGGGAAACTTTCTGATTCCCACCCATTTACTCAGACTGCACGAACGCTGATAATGGAGAGCTGTCGCATACAATTGCAGGTCTCGTTGCAAAAGCCAGTTTTGGAGAGTACATCCCACGAGTTTGTATTCAATTTCTTGTAAATGGCCTTGTCCTGGTCCAGGCTGTTAAGGCAGGTTGCCAACCTTACTGCGTCACACAATTACATCACTGAGGAGTGCGAGACTCTGAGAGATCGTTCTGCCAAGTACACCGCAGGCTTTGTCAGGGTAAATCATTGATCCCACAGCATACCTGACGTAGTTGGCAATAATCTCAGGCAGGATTCTGTAATTTGCAGTTTGCAGTGTAACCGGTCGTCAGTCCTCCCTGTGCCCCTTCTAACTGTAGATGAGAGCGATGATAACTTTCCTGTTGTATTCACACAGGCTACCTGTTCAAAGCATACAGTTATCCACTTCCAGAGGTCCAGGGCAATCAAGTGCCACAGAGGTGAAAACAACTCAGATGGGCAGCCATCACTTCTGGATGTTGCACACTTTCCTAAGGATTTGAGGGTGTTGGTCAGCTTCTTCAGAGGAAACGGCTGGTCCAGACTCTCCCGTGTGCTGTTTACTAAGACCTCTGTAATACAGGACAGGAACAACTGTGCGACCGCGCTATCTGTGCACTTCATATCATATCAACCGGCAAAAAGGGATTTGCTGATCTTCAGAATGTTCTTCCCGGTGGTCGTGGTGTCAGTAGAAACCCTTTTAATCCAGACAGATCGGACAATTCTCCCTAAGGTCTGGCTCCACAAACAAACAAAGATTGTTTGGTCTGTTCTTTTACCCACAAGCTGTGCCAAAGGCCACAAGTTACTCTCAGCAAACAGTTCCCAGTTCACAGCTCGAAGCCCATTTCATTAAAAGAATGCAAATAACAAAAAGTCAGTAAAGGACCTATCACCTCTGCTCCCCATCATTTCTGGTGCAGTGTTCACCTTCTCCTTTGTAAAGTCCCTGTGGGTATAAGAACAGGAAGAGTTTGGAGGCACATGGGTCAAATGAGAAAATTGAGTGTATCTGATCGGCATGGATGAGTTTGATTTGATTCAATTCGATTAATTTATTGTGGCGTGTACGGAAATGCACTGAAAAGCTTTGTTTATGAGCAGTGCAGGGAGATCACACGAAGCAATGATGTGCAGATCAAAAGATGTTGACAGAGGCATACAGGTTACATTGCGGAGGGAGTACAAGAGAGGTCAGCGTTAGAAAGATCAGCATTACTTGAATCAAGAGAGTCCATTCAATCTTCTGATTACATCTGGGTAGAAGATGTTCCTGAACCTGCTTGTTTTTGGCCAGGTTTCTGTAACTTCTGCTTGACGAAAGAAGTTTTTGGGTGTCATTACCGAGGTGTCAAGGGTCCAATGGAGTCCATCGATGGAAGTTTGGCTCACGTGAAGGCCTGGGTTGTCAGGATGTCTGACTGGGATGAGACCGAAGATTGATGCTGATCATGAAATGGTTGAATGAACATCAATTTCTCTTTGTGTTTCTGATATAGAGTCTGCAGTTCCTTTGGTTTTGTTCAGCCCCTTCTCTAGCTTGTTGCACAGGAGGTCATTCAGAAGTTGGAGGCAATGGCCCAGTGGAACTATCACTGGACTGTCAATCCACAGACCCAGGTAATGTTCTGCGGACACAGACATACAACAGATGGCGTCATTTGAATTCCATAAAAGTGTGGAATTAATGAAGCTCATGATGACTGGTTCAGAGAGGGGAACTGCCATCCTTTCCTGTTCACTACTACGTGTGATTCCAGACGTATACCAATGTGATTGACACTGACCTGCCCTCTAAGCAATTGGGGATGGGTGATAAATACTGATGCAAGCCAGCAATGCCCTTATCCCTGAATGAAGAAAAACAAAGCCCCTTCTTTATCCTGTAACAGAGGAATTGGAGGAGGCAATTTCACCCATTTTTGAAATGGGAAAGTGGACCAGCAGAAGGCTATTCATCCCCTCTCAAGTGGGCAAGAACAGTCGATGGGCATTACATCAGTCCACACTCTTGGACGTGAAAAAATCAAGGCATGCGGGTACGGGTAGGTGTGAGGAGAGGGAATTTGTGTGACGTTCAATTCCAATTATATAGGGAATGAGGAACAGTCGGTGAGGAGGACAGAAGTGATTCTTGAAGGCAATGCAACAGGGAGGCAGCTAATTGTGTCAATGGTCACAGTGTGAGCAAGGCTCAATATTGAATTTGAACTGATGAGAGCATTTGTTGATAACTTATACGAAGGCAGTACTCCTCCCCACAATACTGACTGAAGATGGAAATCATCTCCCTTACTCTGCATGTCATCCTTTCTCTAGTCCCCAGTATTTAATCATCAATATTATCCTGTATGCAATCTACTCTCTTCCCCAGTGTTTAGTTATCTCCCGATTACTCTGTCTTAGACATTCTCTCTCTCTCTCTATCTCTATCTCTCTCTCTGGATTTAAGCCTTTGTCCGTATTCCAACCCTCTGTTCACGACCTTGTATTTACTCATTTCCCTATTTGTCTGGATTTAGCCTCTACTCTGATTCTTTGCACAACCCAATCATTATCTGCATTTGATCTTCTCTGTTTCCTTGTAGTTACCCATCGTTCTTCCTTTGTATTCAGCTCGGAGAAAGTGAGGACTGCAGATTCTGGGGATCAGAGTTTTAAAAGGTGTTGCTGGAAAAGGACTTATGCCTGAAACGCCGATTCTCTTTCCCCTTTGATGCTGCCTGACGTGCTGCGCTTTTCCAGCAACGCATTTATAAGGTTTGTATTCAGCCCTCTAAGTTACTCTCTGTTTAAACCTGTCACTAATACTTTCCGTTGAGGTTGGTCATAATTATTCTCCATTGCACCCTCTCTATGAAAACAGGACACAAGATAATCAATAACTTCCACTCTGTATTCAACTTTCTCCCTATTACTCCCTAATTATCCGTCTCACTATTGCTCTTCATTTAAGCAATAGCAATAATGCTCTTCTGATGGCGGAACAGACATACCACCACACACCCCCGCCCCGGCACTGGCACCAGGGGCCCAGATCTGCATCTGGTGCTGTGACTCGGATCCGGACGGATGGATTGTGGGCAGCAGTTGACTTCAGAGGATTCAGCCAGCCAGACACGAATATTTTTACCCATTTGGTTTCCTTCTCATTCAAGTCGTGATTAATCCGACACCTCGCTGCTTTGCATCACAGTCCAGCCGAACTGAAAGAAAGGTGTCTGGGACCCAATGGAATCGGGGACTCCAGGATGTCGCGACCCCCACTCAGAGGTCGGGGACTTGTGAATAGAGCCGGCCACTCTCAAAATTGAGCGGTAGGGGGACCCCAGGGAGTCGGGGACTCCCACTAACAGGTCGGAGACCTGCAGATAGAGTCGGGGACTCAGATTAGGTCGGATTGGTGTTGTCGAAATTGGTTCGCAAATTATTCTGTGAAAGATGAAAGTAATAAGTGTGGCGATAGGTTATGACAAAACTGCTAAGGTTTTAGAATGTCGAGAAAGTTCGCAGAAATCATTCGTCGTGTTGGTCATTGTCGGGTTGTTGATTAGTGAAAGTTTTAGGTTGAGGTTATCTTCTCTATTTTATCTTTTCAGCTCGCCTTGTCCTGCTTTGCTGCTTTGTCTTGTTTGTCTGCTGTGGTTTTGTTCTGTTTGTTTTCCTGTTTGTTCTTTGTTTATGGAATATAGAGGGTGGTTGCTGCTTTCGTTTTATTTTAAAAAAGAAAGCTGGCCAGTGATGCAACTCTCACATACTTGTTTAAGAGACTATGTGCCACTGTGTGTGTGTGTGTGTGTGTGTGTGTGTGTGTGTGTGTGTGTGTGTGTGTCAGTCTGTGTGTGCGTGTGTGAGAGAGAAAGAGACTCATAGTTGATTCTGCATCATTTGACATCAATATAAACTTGCTCTCAATTTCTCCATAATTCCGTGCAACTGACAAAGATCATTTTCACCATTCTCACCCCTACGTGAAGTACTAATGAAATAATTCACCGAATGAAGGATAGCAATAACACTAAATCTACGCCTCTGGTGCAGAATCATTCTGTTCCGAGATGAGAGCAGCTTTCTGCTCAATTTTATTTATAATCTCAGCATGACATGGAGGAAAACCACTTCAGATTTTAACATTTGCTCATTGAGTGGAGGACTTGCATGAGCCTTATTTAATTTCGTTACATTTTGTAAAACTAGAAGATCCAAGGTATCCCAAATAAGCAGCATAGTTTTCAGAAAATGATACTAGCAGATTTACCTTTTGTTTCAGACTCGTTAATTCCACTTAATTTTAAGTCTGCCGTGTTTCATTGATGATTGTGGTGTGCCATTCATAACTTTATTTGATATCAATTCCCCTTCCTTAATGACAATTGAAGTTTCATTTCAAAATTAAGTTGTGATAAAACATGTAACAAAATTAACATCCTATGGTTAATACCTGCGTCTTTGGATTCGGCCATTATTCGAGCATTTTTAGTTTTTTTTGTTATCATGTGAGTAGACAAGACCTTTTAACGCAGCAGCGGTCATTTCACGGCCAATAGCATTGTAAATGAACAATGACTGGTCAGGACTGCTTAAGGAACCTAATCTGGGATTTAAATTGAAGGACTAGAACCAGGTAATTATAATGGATTTCAGAGTTGGAAACGGTATACGTTTTACATTTTAAATATTGAACATTGAATAAATGAATTTCCAGTTTATATTGATGACTTATAAAATGTCTTAGTCACTTGTTTAATTTTCAGCTCTGAATTAAAGATAATGATTATTTTGTTTACTACTTTTATGTAATTAATTGAATTAACCCCGAATCAATAACGCAGAATTAATTGTCACGATCACTTGGTTTTGTTCTTTTACATATTGTCAGTGACCTGTATCATTGCCGATTGTAAAATTTGAATAATGGCTGCATTAATTTGTTGCTAACTGAAGAATGGAAAAATACTTTACTGGCCAGTTGAGGGGAGTTTGCATGTGATTGGGGATAGATGTATGTATAACAAATGGAACTCGCAAAAGGTGTTGTGAATGGGTAGATGAAAAAATAAAAGTGATATGAGATACAATGTAAGGCTACTAAGGCTGAGGAATATACAAACAGGGTTAATCAAAAACGCTATAAATCAAGAATTTAGATTCTACTCGGAATCCCTAGCCTATGTCTGCCTTACCGACCCTATTTGAAAATGGGGATTTTGTTCTTGGATACCCTTGGGCAAGGAGAGAATGGTTTATACTCTTTTATAATGGACACGCTGCGGCCTCCAAACTCGATGGAAATGGGCCCTTCCAGGCTCTCCTCACAACCTCTCCTGCCGATAAGGTCGCCGGGCACCTCCATCATTGCATGGTCATCAGTCGAGCCACATGCAAGAGGGTTGATGATGAAAATCGAACTTAACTTGCTGTATGGACTCATCTTCGTCGGCATTGGTGCTCAAGAACGGACGGTTTACCGGTGCCACATTGAGCAAACAGATCCTGTATCTTTTTGTGCCGAGAGACTGATTCTTTCGATGCATAGAATGTTACCAAGAATGATTGTCTCAATGGACAACTGCATCAAGAAGATTGGACATTTCGTTTATTTGACAAGTCTCAATGGTCTTTAACCTGTCAAGGTGTTGTGTACCAGTTTGATTTCAGTTGTGACACGGGCGGCCCTAGTAATCCTGTCCTCTATTCAAAGAGGTCTAAATTGGCACGTCTCAAAAGAGAAAATGGGGAAATATTATTTTTCACGAACAATATGCTTCCTCAAAGTCACAATAAATTATTTGGCCGGGATGAAGTGGTCTGTTATGCCGTCTCATCAGCAAAGGACTCTTTGGCCACTTTCCCCTCCCCTACACCCCATCCCGACATAGGAGTATGGAATGCTTCTAAGTCGTTTACTGGACATGATATTTCATTTGACTATTAATCATCCCCACCGGCTCGTTGCTTTTGGCCTTTCTCCGTGGTAGCCTATCCCAATTGTCACGGCAGAATGGTATGGGGGTACTTTTACGTCAATGTGTCCAAGGCTATTCCATGCACCTTGATTAAATGGACAATTGGCGACTGATTCCCTGTGGGGCCTTGCACTCATGCATATTCTGGATTAGGGGTGCTGGAAGAGCACAACAGTTCAGGCAGCATCCAAGTAGCGAAATCGACGTTTCAGGCAAAACCCCTATGCATATGCCTATGGGAGGAGTGTGTCTCTGAAACCCTGTTATTACTGGTGTTCAGGCCCTTTGTGGTATGGTTAACAGCACCATCGACTTTCTTTGTGAGACCCCGCATGGCAGCTCCGTCTTCCCCATTGTTGGATTTAAGGAACCAGTCCGGGACAATAACCACATCTTTTCTCGAAAGACATACCACATTTACATTGAGCAGCTTTCATCTTCAGCGTTCAGCGCAACCACACTTTGGAGTCATGGCCTACACATATATTCCGTGAAGTCATAAAGCCAGGCCTGTTTCTGAATGCAAGCTCCCTCTATTATCTATATTAAACCTGGTTATCATTTTTTCAGTCAAGGCAAAGCAACGAACTTACTTGTTCTTGATGAAATAGGGATTCCCCGGGCAATAGCTGTCGGGACACGTTTCCCAACTACGGTTCCCTGTCCAAATACTGTAATTGAGGTTAGGGTTTCCCTGCCAAACGTTCAGTTTTATCCGAATTCTGCGTGCATTGGAGGGGTGATCAGGCTTTGGACAACACTGAAGCTCACTCTGTGGACTATGCATTTCTTAGTACTTTTCCGTTTGGAGGATCTTGTGGAATTTCTGGGTATCAAAAACGAAATTATCTGTTTTGCGGTCTCAATCTCTTGGGCAAAAAGATAGCTTAGGACATGCTCTCAGAATTACGCCTAACTTACCAACAAAACCGGTACGCCCTCGACTACCTACTCGCCAAAGAGGATGCTTTATTTCGCCACAGTAAAGGGCAAGTGTATGTTGGTGTTACTGACAGCATCAAGAATATTACCAACCATGTCGATAACATCCATACCTTCCTCACTCAAATGACACAAGGCACGGAATGGGTAGATTTGGGTTTTGGCTCATGGTACAACTGGTTGATACGTCTGGCCATGTATATTATTATTGTTTTAATTTGCCTCTTTGATGGCGTTGCTGTTACTAGATGTATTATTGCTAAGCTAATAACTTCTGTTGACAACATCGGTTCTCCCCATTAAATGCTTCTTCTCCATTCAAATAAAGATGAGGACGTGTGATTGCCTACCCCTAGTTCTTTGGAGGTGGAGTGTGAAGTATGTCATTCTCGTGCGTCCTAATGATAGGACTGATCTAATCTGTTTAGTTCAGAGTGGTGATAAAAAAGCACAGCAGGTCAAGCAGCATCCGAGGAGCAGGAAAATCGAAGTTTCGAGTAAAAGCCCTTTATTAAGAAACGAATGGCATCGTCAGGGCGTCTAATCTATGCCCTCCAATAATATGGTGTGGTCATGGAACGACTAATGACCGGAGATGAGGACATGAAAACTGAAAACAGGCTGAGGTAACTAGTTGTTATCAGGAAGACCCACTTAAGACATATTCTTACGAACTTAGGTGGAAATAAAATGATTTCTTCATACTAACAACATCACAAAATGGATTTTCATTTAAAAATTGTCCAATTCTTCTTAAAGCAGGTTAAACTGCCTTTTAACACTGATAAAGCTGCAAAACCAACTTGTCCACAGTCTGTCTCAACAAAGATTAGCAGGCAATGACTCCTTTACAGCATAGAAATAACTAGACTAGATAAGACACGAATGGACATCATAACTAACATTCAAGTGCAGGTAAAAAAAAAAGAGCTTGATTCAAGAGACAAGAATGGTTTAAGTTTTGGAAAGCAAAGTTGGTTTCCAGGAAATATCATTGGGTTCAGTTGCTGTAAAAATAAATTTCGTTCCACTAAAGCTGGTTCCTGGAGTCCGCAGAACCTCGAAAATCCTGTTCATATCTGTCAGCCAGGACTCCCTGATTGTTCAAGGTTTTCAGCACAAATCAGAAAACTCATTTACAATGAGATCCATCTGGCTGACCACATTACCATTCCAACAGCTTTCGCTGTTGTAAGCCACTCCCTGTGTCCCTGTAGTCAGGATCCTCCAGCTTATTCCTAATAAAATTCTCCTCCTATTATTTTAGTTACTTTCCCTAATTTTTCTTTCTTTATCCGTCCACTATTCCTGTATTAAGCTCTCTCCCTGTAACTCGCTACCTAACCCACTCCTATTGTCTATGTAATTGTCTCCCTATTATTCTCCATTGAGTTATCTCCCTATTACAACGTTTTACCCTGTCTATATCCGAATTCAACACTTTTTCTTTCCCCAGTGCTCGTTAACTATTACCATCCACTCCACCCCGACTCCGCCATTCAGAATGTGTGTTAACTCTACAAGACCCAGAGACCTAGTGCCCCTGCCTGATCATTCCCCACAACTGCTGACGTGGATCCACTGATGCTCTGTGCTGCCCACCCTCTGGCTGACGCTGGGATTGCAGATCCGTCCCAAAGTGCCGGTGAATCCCAGCAGCACCCCTACATGGTCTGAGACAGTATTGCTGTTTGGAAGAAGAAAGGCACTATTTTAACATGAACTAACACAGCATTGATGTATAAATAGGAAAAGTTACAAGACACAACAGGAAATACATACAAACATGAACATTTCTAATATGCGACAATATTTGTGTATAAACTCGAACATCTCCAATCCTAACAATATTTATGCTCCAATGCACAATAATATTACATGTAAACAAATCAGCTTTAATACACAACAATATTTGTACAGACGCAAATAGCACCAACATATAATCCTACATAATGCATATTATACAAGTAAAACATGGGATAATGTGTGTATGAAGGACTTGCATGAAGGAAGTGATTGCCCTGTTGCCAAATGTGCAGAAGACGCAAAAAATATTTGGAAGACAAGTTGGCACATTGCATGTGCTTTCTTAGGTATGGGGATGGTTGTGGTCTTCATGAAGAAAATGGAGACTTCCACTTGTTGGATGGAGATGTTGAATAATTCGTTGAATACATCGGCCAGTTGGTCCATACAGAATCGAAGTGCACGGCCAGAGACTGCATCCAGGCCCATCGCTTTCATTGGGTTGACTCTCAGGAAAACTTTTCTGACATGTGCGGTCGTGCACAATTGAACAGATGTGTCCGGGGCTGTTGGAGCAAGAGTCACTGCGCCCCTGGCATTCTGCTTGATTCACACACAGAAAGCATTGTCCGTCTCACAGAGTGATGTGTCTTTGTCCACTACTGTTCATTGCTTCATTTAGCGTCCTGTAACCTTCCTTAGGCCTTGCCATAGGCAGCGGGAGTCTGTTTTGTACGTATGGGCTTTTAATGTGGTCAGGTACTCTCTCTTGGCATGTCTGCTGGACTTGCAGAGGTTAGATCTGGATTCCTGTTTAGGTCTGGCTCTTCCCACTTGAATGTTGCCTTCTGGTCTGCAGTTGGGAGTCGATTTCCTGGTTGAACCAACATCGTCATTGAGGAAACACACGGATTGACTTCTTCAACTCTCAGTCCTCTATGCATTTGCGAAAGATGTCCGTGATGGAGATGTTCACTTATTCAGGTTTTCTGCTGCGTGGTTTAACACGGTCCAGTTCACCAATTCTAAACAATCCGAGAGACTGTCATTCACAGCCTCAGTCCAGCATTGTACTTCCTTTCGTGAAGAGTCCTCCCGTTTCAGCTTCTGCTTGTAAGCTGTTTCCGCATGTAAGAGAGACGCGGACCTGAGGGCATAGCCTCAGAGTGAAGGGACGACATTTGGAACTCAGATGAACATGAATTTCTTCATCGAAGGAATGTTTAATCTGTGGAAATTATTACCGCAGAGGACTGTGGAGACTATGACATTGAGTGTGTGATGATGCTGTTCCTTTAATGTTCTATTTTTTCTTAGAATATTAGTAAATGCGGACGTTCTGTGGTGTCTAGTTTTGATGGGTTTTCGGGTCAACTTCATGATATCTAATAGACACTGCCTTCCGCAAAAGGGTTTCAAGTGAAAAAAGTATAAAATGAAAGGGAGTGGCCAATTCTCACAGCTCAGCATTACTCTGGTCTTGTTTCGTTTGGTTTGGTGTTAATATGCAGACAGTCTTTCAGACTGCTGGTAAAAGGAACAGCTACATGAAAGTAATTGTTCCATGCTGAATCTCTCTCCGACATCTCTTGTCAGACCCTGTGTTTGATTGTACCTGTATTGCCAAGAGGTGTTTATGGGGATTTGTGCAGTAATTGAGAACAATTATTAAGTTGAGACAGTCTGTTCAGTTTCACACAGGTTAAGTTATTCTGTATTCTGTTCCCTTTTGTTTGTGTTTCATTTGGTACTCTGGAAATAAATTCTGTTTTATTTCAATCCGAGGAATATTGACTAGCTCCATCACTCCTGGAATATTCACTGTATACCTGCTCAAAACAAGTTAGCTCAGAAAAGTTAGGGTTTGGGCTACCATCTTGAAATGTTTTGAGAGGGTCTGGCCTGGTCTATAACAAATTTATTAAAAATAGAGATGTATGTGTTCCTAATTGATCAGGGAATCAAAAGTTTTGGGGAGAATGCAGGAGAATAGAATTCCCTCATGTCGAAATGTCAGAACGAATGGTTGGGATGAATGGCCTAATTCTGCTCCCACACTATATGACCTAATGATCTAATACGCAACAATATTAATGAATGGACACAACCAGCTTCAATATTGCATCCATGTTACAAACAAGGATGGAAGAAGTGGAATCTTTCCTTTCATTGAATATTTCCCTGTCTTGTTTCGTTCATGACTCTTAGGTCCTTGAACTGAAGGAACAGTTCAGCTGTCAGGGTGCAGGAGCTACAGATACTGATAGTTAGTTATTTCCCAGCTTGCCAGAATGTGCGATTTAGACCATTGTGTGCACCGTGATCTGCTCAAGGGTTCACTTGAACCTTTTCAGGAGAGAGATTATCATGATCAGGCATGGACAGAACCACACCCAAAGAATCACCGAAACACACCCACACTCTCGCGCAAACAAAAACGTACATATAAAAACTCGCCCTCACCCTCAAACTCACTTACACATACACGCAGAACACATACCTATACACAGTCAAAGTGAGTTGTAGGAACATGCTGACACACAAAAGCACACATAAACGTACACACATGCACAGAGAAACGATGAGACCATCAATCTGAAACGTGGGGATACATCTACACTCAGACTACAGCAACATTCCAGCACCCTCACAACACACAGGAATGAAAACAGAATGCAGAAGGGGGCGCAGCTACTCACACATGTGCGTGCACACATACACACCAGAAGATCAGGCATACTGAAACACACCCATGTATGGACAGAATGCACACGCATCCACACACAAAGAAGTGCAGTCATACTGATGATTTAGAGATGCGGTTGTTGGACTGGGGTGCACAAATTTAAAAATCACAGAACGTCACGTTCTGGTCCAACAAATCTATTTGGAAGCACTAGATTGCAGAGTACTGCTCCTTCATCACCTGGTGAAATTTAGCAGGCATTGTGAGAAATCAAAACAAATCTACACACGCTCACACACACACACACGCGCACACACGCACATGTATGCACACACAAATACAGAAAGGAAAACATTATGTACATGTCAAATGCACACATATCCACACACAGAGAAATGCAGTCATACTGAGTTGTAGGAATATATCTCCACCCAAAGAATCACTCCTACAGCCCCACACACACATGTGAAAAACTCAGTGTAAGCGTCATTACACACCAACCTGCAAGGACTGACAGTAACTTCTTCGGCACACACACAAGCACTTTCAAATACACTTATTAAACTCCAAGCACAATGAGATATGTACAGAGTGACACTCAGAAACAGAGTCACACCCACAGAGAGGCACAGGGAGATCCTACTGTGGACACGGAAAGACTTTGACACACGTACAGACAGCCAAGCACATTCTGATCAACACACTCACCTGCTTAAACATGAACACAGTCAGGCAGAGACACCCCACACTCCCATAATAATACAATGACACTCAGAGACACACGAATATTACTAGTTTCAATATTCCTGAACATCACGAGCAAGTCTCCCTGCAAGTCAATTAGTTTTCTTCCAATTCAGGTGCAATCCGTCCTTGTCATAGAGGTATCTTCTACTCCAAAAATTATTCCAATGATTAAAAATGTGAACATTTCTGCCCTGCACCAGCTCCTCAGCCATGCATTCATCTGCTATATCTTCCCATTTCTCTACTCACTCGCTCGTGACAACTAGAGTAATCCAGATATTACTACACCCAAGGACCTCCTTTAAAATTCCTGCCTGACATCTTATATTCCCCGTTCAGATTTTCCTCCTTTATCCTTCCTATGTTGCTAGTTCCAATGTATACAAAGACCTCCTGCAGGTATCGCTCCCCTTTGTGAATAATCTGCACCAATGAGGCAACAGGCACTCTTGTCCACTGCAATGTCTGTCTCTGCCTCTGAGGAAAGAGTCCCTGGTCACAATTGATCACTTCGAACCTGACATAACCCGAATTACATTAGAGCCAGTCTTTGTACCAGAAACTTGGCTGTCAGTGATACATTCTCCTTCGTGTCCATCACTCGCTACATTTCCTAAACAGCATATCTGTTTAAAATACACATGGCCACAGTAGACTCCTGCGGTAAATGTTCCCCTCTCCTGCCTTTCCTAGCGATAACACATCTGCTTGATCGTGTCAGCTTTAGTTCACTCGCTCCTGTCGCTGCCATCCATCAGACCGCCGAGTTCCTGAAAATTCCTCATTGTCTCTAAATGCTGCTCCAACAAATCCATGCGATATTATCGGTTTTCCAACCAATTTATTTACTGGACACATAATCATCAGGACTTGGAAGCTCTCCCTCATCTCCCACATCCAACAGGTAGAGTACATCACTCCACTAAAGGCCATCTTCGCACCCTAATAATCGACACGCCCAGAAAATGCCACCATACCTTACTGCTCTAAAGGAAGTGCTCACGGCTAATGCAGTGCCTAAGCTTTATACTTTTACATTTTAATCAAGTGACAGATCTCAATCAAGCCTAAAACCAAAAAAGAAACCACGCAACTCAATTTGTAGATTTACACAAAAAACACTCAGAAAGACAACACTTAAAAACCATAAATATACCTACTCCTGTGCTGTGAACTCTCCCACACAAGCTCCTCCTTTATTTACATTGTGTTGCTTTGATCTTTTTTCCCTAAATTTCCAAAACAATACAACAGTTCATAAAATAATAATTACTATTCCCGAAATTTGTAGAAGTCTGCGCTGACACCTAAAATACTCCAAATATTGGAGCATCTCTCACAGCCACAATCTTTTCCCGTCTTCGAATAAGGATGACCTCGAATCGTCTCGTCACTATATTACAAAAACATGAGTTGTTGCACATGAGAAGATGTAATTACCTGGCGGACATTACTAACAGAGCTGAGAAAGGTTTGTTTCATCAGTAAAGGTGCAAAACATGATCTGACTTGTCTCTGCAATGATAAACTCAGGATCTGTTAACTCATTGAATCCCAAACAGTTTGTTTTGGAAAGTGATCAATTCCTTGTCAAGTTTACCAAATGTTCGAATTTGGCTGACATTCAGTCACCAAATAATGGAAAATGCAAATAGGGAGATGTGACTTTTTACTGTATTGTCTGCATTAGCTAACTCAAATAGTTTTGGAATGTGCTTGTTTATATTTTATGAATAAACAATACAAAACAAAACAGGCAGATTACTACTGCAATCAGTGAGTCGAACAGCTCCAATCCATTGTACAATATGATATGATAAAAAAACACATCTCGCTGACTCTCTATTACGTTATATCATATCAGAGACAATGAACCTTTAAATTGATAATCCACTGAAGGGTTCATGCCCGATACGTCGATTCTCCTGCTCATCGGATACTGCCTGACTTGCTGTGCCTTTCCAGCATCACACTCTCGACTCTTATCTCCAGCATCTGCAGTTATCAATTTCTCCTCGGTGATGACCAGTAATTTGCACTAAGCTGCATTTGTGTGAGCCAGCCAGTGTCTCATGTAGTTCCACTGTTACAGATCTGGCAGGGGCTGAGGGAATTTGCTTTGCATTGGATCTGGTGCTGAGTGAGAGAGCAGTAACTTTGGAAGGGGTAATATGGAATTACATCTCATTGTGCATGCCTGATCAATGTTTGGGGCATATAATGGATCTGGACGAATATTGTTGGGGTGCAATATGTTTGAAGAGTGGGGTTAGTCTATCAGTTCCTCGGGAGTTAGTCAAGTGTTTAATCGCCTCACTTCTGTTCCAGCACAAGCTGATTAATTACAGAACACGCCAGATCCTCGTCAGAAATCATTCTTGATGGATGATAACCTTATTTGTTTTAATTTAACAAAGTGATCTCTTGTTGAAAGTAAACACACAACGCCGCAAATATTATTTCCTCATCAAAACAGAATTTATTGCAAAAGAAATGACGACAAACTAGAATAAACCAAACTTCGCACCTATAACACAGACTCAAAGGCAATGACACGCAGTATATTGCATAACTCTCTTTAATCTCAAAAAAATGTATCAATGAAACAAAAGGACACGATTTTTAACTATATACATAACACGACTCTCAGTGACATTCCAAAGAAAACAATTCCCATAATGTTTGGCACCGTGGCACAGTGGTTAGCACTGCTGTCTTACAGCGCCAGAGACACGGCTTCAATTCCCACCTCAGACAACTGACTGTGTGGAGTTTGCACATTCTCCCAGTGTCTGCGTGGGTTTCATCAGAGTGCTCCGGTTTCCTCCCACAATCCAGAAATGTGCAGGTGAGTTTGGTTGGCCATGCTAAATTACACTGGAGTCTTAGGTTACGTGCAATGCAGGATAGCCATGTCCCGTGGTAAGGCAAAGGATAGGAAGGATACAATTCGTGAACCATGGATGACAAGAGAAATTGTACAACGCGCCAAGAGGAAAAGGGAAGCGTACATAAGGTCGAGGCAGTTAAGAACAGAACGGGCCCTGACGGAATGTTGGAAGAGTAGGACAAGTCTTCAACAATCAAGAGTATTAGGGGTCATGAAATAGGTTTAGCAAGCAGTATTAGGGACAATCCCAACGTATTTTATTCTTATATAAGAAGCAAGCAGGTAACTAGGGAAAGGATTGGTCCTTTAAAAGATAAGGAAGGAAGGCTGCGTGCCAAACCTGAGAGAATGGGTGAGATTCTGAATGATTGCTTTGTGTCAGTGTTCACTGAGGAGAGGAACATGATGAATCTTGAGATTACAGATAGAAGTTTGATTAGTCTGGATCACGTTGGCATAAGTAGGGCAGATGTGTTGGGTATGCTAGAGGTTATTAAGGTGGATAAATCCACAGAATCGGATGGGATCTATCCCACGGGAGGTGAGAGAGAAAATAGCTGGAGCCCTTACAGATATCTTTGGGGAAAACATAAATACAGTTGAGGTGCTGGAGGACTGGAGGGTTGCTCATGTTGTCCCCCGGTACAAGAAGTGTAGTAGTACAGATCAGTAACTTCAGACCAGTGAACTTGACGTCGGTGGTGGGGAAGTTACTGGAGAGATTACTTAGAGGTAGGTTCTATTTATCTTTAGAAAAGAATGAGTTTTCAGTGATCGGCAACATGGTTTTGTGCGGGCGAGATCCTGCTTTACCAACTTAATCGAGTTCATTGAGGAAGTCACCAAGTTGTTAGATGAAGGCAGGGTTGCTGATGTCATATAAATGGACTTTAGTAAGGCATTTTATAAGGTTCCCCATTGTAGACTAATGGAGAAAGTGAAGTCACATGGTGTGCAGGGTGTTCTAGCTAGGTGAGTAAAGAACTGCTTGAGCAACAGGAGACTGAGAGTAGGAGTTGAAGGAAGATTTTCGAAATGAGAAACCTGACCAGTGATGTTCCTTCTGGGTCAGTTTTATAGATTTGTCGATTACTTCCAGTGTGGAAACAGCCCAACAAGTCCACACTGATCCTCCGAAGAGCAACGCACCCAGACCCATTACATTTACCCCTTCACCTAACAAAATGGGCAATTTAGCGTGGCCAATTCACCTGACCTGCACATTTTTGGACTGTGGGAGGAAACCGGAGCACCAGGAGGAAACGCACGCAGACACGGTGAGAATGTGCAAACTCCACACAGACTGTTGCCTGAGGCGGGATTATGAACCCGGGTCTCTGGTGATATGAGGCAGCAGTGCTAACCACTGTCCCCACTGTTGTTTGAAATATCCAAAAATAATCTAGAAGAGGGCACTGTTGTTATGATCAGCAAGTTTACAGATGACACAAAGATTGGTGGAGTAGCAGAAATCATAAGGGACTCTCAGAAAATAAGGAGGATATAGATAGACTGGAGAGTTGTGCAGAAAAGTGGCAGATGACTTTCAATCCAGACAAATGTGAGGTGATGCATTAAGGTAAGTGTAATTCTAGAGCGAATTATACAACAATTGGAAGAGCCTTGCGAAAAGTTGATGGACAGAGATATCTGGGAGTCCAGGTCCATTGTATCCTGAAGGTTGCTGCAGATTTGCATAGAGTGGTCAAGAAGACATATGGGGTACTGGGCTAATGGTCGGATACTTGGTGGTGTGGTTGAGCAGAGGGATCTTGGTGTCCATGTACACAGATCTCTGAAAGTTGCATCGTAGGTAAATAATGCTGTGAAGAAAGCATATGGTGTACTGGCTTTTATTGGTAGAGGAATTGAGTTCCGGAGTCCTGAGGTCTTGTTGCAGTTGTATAAGACTCTGGTGCAGCCTCATCTGGAGTATTGTGTGCAGTTTTGGTCGCCATACTATAGGAAGGATGTGGAGGCACTGGAACTGGTACAGAGGAGGTTTACCAGGATGTTGCCTGGTCTGGTTGGAAGATCGTATAAGGAAAGGCTGAGGCACTTGGGGCTGTTTTCCTTGGAGAAAAGAGGGTTTAGGCGTGACTTGATAGAGGTGTACAAGATGATTAGGGGTTTAGATAGGGTTGAACATGCGAACCTTTTTCCACGTATGGAGTCAGCTATTGCGAGAGGGCATAGCTTTAAATTAAGGGGTGGTAGGTATAGGACAGAAGTTAGCGGTAGATTCTTTACTCAGCGAGTCGTGAGTTCATGGAATGCTCTGCCAGTAGTAGTGGTGGACTCTCCCTCTTTATGGGCATTTAAACGGGCATTGGATAGTCTTATGGAGGATAGTGGGCTTGGCTCGGAGCAACATCGAGGGCCAAAGGGCCTGTACTGCGCTGTATTTTTCTATGTTCTATGTTCTCTGTTCTATGGTATGCTTGCCTTAATTGGACGGGGTATTGAGTATAAGCACTGGCAAGTCATGTTAAAATTATCCAAGACATTGGTTCGGCTGCATGAATAATACTGTGTACAGTTTTGGGCGCCACATTACCAACAGGATGTGGACGCTTTGGAGAGGGTGCAGAGAAGGTTTACGAGGATGTTGCCTGGTATGGAAGGTGCTCACTATGAAGAGAGGTTGAGGAGGTTAGTTTTATTTTCACTTGAAAAAAAGAGATTGAGGGGAACCTGACTGAGCTTTACAAAATCATGAACGGAGACAAGCTATTTCCCAGGGTGAAGGATTCAATAACGAGAGGTCATGCTATCAAGGTGAGAGGTGGAAAGTTTAAGAGGAAAACACGCGGCAAGTACTTCACAAAGAGGGTGGTTGTTGTTTGGAACGCGTTGCCAGCAGAGGTGGTAAAGGCAGGCACGGCAGATTCGGTGAAGATGCATCTGGACAAATTCATGAGGAGGTGGGGAACAGAGGGGTACAAATGCTTCGGAATTGACCAACAGGTTTAGACAGTACATTTGGATAGGATCAGGCTTGGAGGGCCGAAGGGCCTGGTCCTGAGCTGGAAATTTTCTTTGTTCTTTGTGTAATATTCACATCAGAATCCGTGTATCTATCACTTGGCTAAATGATTTGTGACTGCCACTTCTAAACTGACACTATAGCAAATGTCTTCCTGGAGCTACGGTATACCTGAGTGTAAATGTACTCGGCTTTAAACAATTGCTTCAGAGCTTTTCCTTGTCCCAACACTTCTGTCTGGGACCAACACAACACTTTCATCCCTAGGCAGTCTAATTTACAAAAACTCGCATTTCTTTCGCATGAGCAAAGATCTACATATCCACTGAGTTCCTGTGTCATAGAAGAACTAAAAGTAATTACAAAAATGATTGATGTGAAATTAATGCTTTCTCCATTACTTGTTTCTTCTTCAATCGAAAATTCCAGAACTCTACAAATAATCTTTAAGGCGAGATGATTACCATGCTGTGCTGCAAGCATCAAATGTAAACAAAGGTTCACTCGTGTACAAAGCCATTCAGCAGAAGTTGAGGACTCCAGATGCTGGAGATTTAAGTCAAGATTCTATGAATACTGGAAATCACAGCTGGCCACGCAGCATTCGAGGAGCAGGACAATCGACGTTTCAGGCAGGGGCACTTTGACTTGACTTGACTCTTGACTACAAAGCCAATAAGCCTACATCCAAACCCCAACACTTTGTTCACTTTTGACGCTTGCAGCACAGCATGGTAATAATGTTGGAGTGCGGGGTGTGTCTCTACCTGACTGTGTTCATGTTCAAGCAGGTGAGTGCGTTGATCAGACTGTGTCTGGCTGTCTGTCCTTGTGTCAAGGTCTTTCTGTGCCCACAGTAGGAACTCTCTGTGCCTCTCTGTGGGTGTGTCTCTGTTTCTGAGTGTCACTCTTCTATATCTCATTGTGGTTATGGTTCAGTAACTGTATTTGGATGTGCTTGTGTGTGTGCCGAAGAGGTTACTGTCAGTTCTTGCAAGTTGGTGTTTAATGACGCTTACGCTGAATTCTTTTATAAATGTATGTGGGGCTGTAGATGTTATTCTTTGTGTGGAGAAGTGTTCCTTTTTCTCAGTATGACTGCATTTCTCTGTGTGTGTATATGTGTGCATTTGACATGAACATAATGCGTTCCTTTCTGTATTTGTGTGTGCATACGTGTCTGTGTGTGTGTGTGTGTGTGTGTGTGTGTGTGTGTGGGTGGGTGGGTGGGTGGGTGTACGCATGCGTGTGTGTGAGCGTGTGTATATTTGTTCCGATTTCTCACTATGCCTGCTAAATTTCACCACGTGTTGAAGGAGCAGTACTCTGGATTTAGTGCTTCCAAACAAACCTGTTGGACCAGAACCTGACGTTGTGTGATTTTTTAAAATTCGTACACCCCAGTCCAACAACCGCATCTCTAAATCATCAGTATGACTGCATTTCTTTGTGTGTGGATGTGTGTGCACTCTCTCCATACATGGGTGTGTCTCAGTATGGCTGTTTTTCTGGGTGCATATGTGTGCACGCGCATGTGTGAGAAGATGTGCCCCCTTCTGCACTCTGTTTTCATTCCTGTGTGTTGTGAGGGTGCTGGAATGTTGCTGTAGTTTGTGTGTTGATGTGTTCCCACGTTTCAGATTGATGGTATTATTGTGCATCTGTGCATGTGTGTACGTTTATGTGTGCTTTTGTTTGTCAGTATGTTCCTATATCTCACCTTGACTGTATTTCTGTGTATAGGTATGTGTTCTGTGTGTATGTGTAAGTGAGTTTGTGGGTGTGGAAGTGCTTCTGCATGTATGTGCATGTTTCTGCGAGATCGAGGGTGTGTTTCGGTGATCCTTTGCGTGTGGTTCTGTCTATGTCTGATCTTGATATTCCCTCTCCTGAAAAGGTTCAATTGAACCCTTGAGCAGGTCAGGGTGCACACATTGGTCTCAATAGCGCATTTTCGGTAAGCTGCAAAATATCTAACTCTCAGCATCCTTAGCTCCTGCAACCTGAGAGCTGAACGGTTCCTTCACTTCAGGGACCTCACCCTAATGAACGCAACAAGACAGGGAAATATTCAATGAAAGGAAGGATTCTAGTTCTTCCATCCTTGTTTATCACATGGATGCAATATTGAAGCTGGTTGTGTCCATACATTAATATTGTTGCGTATTAGATCATTAGGTCATATAGTGTGGGAGCAGAATTAGGCCATTCATCCCAACCATTCGTTCTGACATTTCGACATGAGGGAATTCTATTCTCCTGCATTCTCCCCAAAACCTTTGATTCCCTGATCAATTAGGAACACATACATCTCTATTTTTAATAAATTTGTTATAGACCAGGCCAGACCCTCTCAAAACATTTCAAGATTGTAGCCCAAACCCTAACTTTTCTGAGCTAACTTGTTTTGAGCAGGTATACAGTGAATATTCCAGGAGTGATGGAGCTGGTCAATATTCCTCGGATTGATATAAAACAGAATTTATTTCCAGAGTGCCAAATGAAACACAAAGAAAAGGTAACAGAATACAGAATAACTTAACCTTGTGAAAGCGAACAGACTATCCCAACTTAATAATTGTTCTCAATTACTGCACAAATCCCCATAAGCACCTTTTGGCAATACAGGTAAAATCAAACACAGGGTCTCACAGGAGAGTTGTTGGAGAGAGATTCAGCACGGAACAATTATTTCCACGTAGCTGTTTCTTTTACAAGCAGTCTGAAAGATTGTCTGCATATTAACACCAAACCAAACTAAACCAGCCCAGAGTAAAGCTGAGCTGTGAGAATTGGCCTCTCCCCTTTCATTGTATTTTTTTAACTTGAAAGGCTTTTGCCGGAGGTAGTGTCTGTTGGATATCATGAAGTTGGCCCTAAAACCCATCAAACCTCGACACCACAGAACCTCTGCATTTTCAAACATTCTAAGAAGAAAATAAGAACAGTAAAGGATTAGCATCATCACACACTTCATGTCCTGGTCTCCACAGTCCTCTGCGGTAATAATTTCCACAGATTAAACATTCCTTCAATGAAGAAATTCATACTCATCTCAGTTCCAAAGGTCGCCCCTTCACTCTGAGGCTGTGCCGTCATGTCCTAGTCTCTCTTACATGTGGAAACAGCTGATAAGCAGAAGCTGAAATGGGAGGATTCTTCACAAAAGGAAGTACAATGCTGGCCTGAGGCTGTTAATGACAGTCCCTGGGATTGTTTAGAATTGGTGAATTGGACCGTGTTAAAGCACTCAGCAGAAAACCTGGATTAGTAAACATCACTATCACGGACGTCTTACGCAAATGCATGGGGTACTGAGTATTGAAGAAGTCAAAGTTTGGTAGAAGATTTGTATCTCGAGTGCTCGTTGTTGTGGTTCTGTTCGCCGAGCTGGGAATTTGTCTTGCAAACGTTTCGTCCCCTGTCTTATTGACATCCTCAGTGCTTGGGAGCCTTCTGTGAAGCGCTTCTGTGCTGTTTCCTCCGGCATTTATAGTGGCCTGCCTCTGCCGCTTCCAGTTGGCAGTTCGAGCTGTCCACTGTAGTGGCCGGTATATCGGGTCAAGGTCGATGTGTTTGTTGATAGAGTCTGTGGATGAGTGCCATGCCTCTAGGAATTCCCTGGCTGTTCTCTGTTTGGATTGCCCTATAATGGTAGTGTTGTCCCAGTCGAATTCATGTTGCTTGTCGTCTGTGTGTGTGGCTACTAAGGATAGCTGGTCGTGTCGTTTCGTGGCTAGTTGGTGTTCGTGTATACGGATCGCTAACTGTCTTCCTCTTTGTCCGATGTAATGTTTTCTGCATTCCTTGCATGGGATTTAGTACACTACATTAGTTTTGCTCATGTTGGGTATCGGGTCCTTCGTTCTGGTGAGTTGTTGTCTGAGCGTGGCTGTTGGTTTGTGCGCTGTTATGAGTCCTAGTGGTCGCAGTAGTCTGTCTGTCAGTTCAGAAATGCTCCTGATGTATGGTAGTGTGGCTCGTCCTTTGGGTTGCGGCCTGTCCTCATTCCGTTGTCTCTCCCTTAGGCATCTGTTGATGAAATTGCGAGGGTATCCGTTTTTGGCGAATACTTTGTATAGGTGTTCCTCTTCCTGTTTTTGTAGTTCTGGTGTGCTGCAGTGTGTTGTGGCCCTTTTGAATAGTGTCCTGATGCAACTTCGTTTGTGTGTGTTGGGGTGGTTGCTTTCATAGTTTAGGACTTGGTCTGTGTGTGTGGCTTTCCTGTAAACCTGTGTGGTGAATTGTCCGTTCGGTGTTCTCTGTACCATCACGTCTAGGAATGGGAGTTGGTTGTCCTTTTCTTCCTCTCTAGTGAATCGGATTCCTGTGAGTGTGGCGTTGATGATCTGGTGTGTGTTCTCTATTTCTGTGTTTTTAATTATTACAAAGGTGTCAGCCACGTATCTGACCCAGAGTTTGGGTTGAAGTTGTGGTAAGACTGTTTGTTCTCACCTTTGCAATGCTGCTTCTGCTATGAGTCCAGAGATCGGTGAGCCCATGGGTGTTCCGTTGATTTGTTCGTATATTTGGTTATTGAATGTGAAGTGTGTTGTGAGGCACATTCTTGGACATCATCAGAAATATACACATAGACAAGGAAGAAACTATGGTCTCATTCGATGTAACGGCACTGTTCACCTCCATCGACAAAACACTAGCCAAAGAAACGATAGCAAACTTGCTAGACAGACATAACAGACCAACAGGACGTTGAACCTATCAACAAAGACGGCATACTTAAACGACTGGACTTGTGCCTTACAACACACTTCACATACAATAACCAAATATACGAACAAATCAACGGAACACCCATGGGCTCACCGATCTCTGGACTCAAAGCAGAAGCAGCAATGCAAAGGTTAGAACAAACAGTCTTACCACAACTTGAACCCATACTCTGGGTCAGATACGTGGCTAACACCTTTGTAATAATTAAAAACACAGAAATAATTCCCACTTTGAGAAACTCATTGTTTTTTTTTTCTCCTGGTAATGATTGGCATGAGGTTGGGTAGCTGGATTATACTGGATATGAAATCCCTGATTGGGGCCGTTACTCTGTGTCAAATACGGAGAAGACCAGGCTGATTCTAAAGGGTAAATGTCAGAGATACTGAGATGCTGAGTACCTGACTCAGTGAAGGGCTTCCGTCAATGGCTCTGCCTTTGTAAATAAAGACTGATTAATGGCAAGATGTAAGACACTGAAGCGTAGGCGTCACTGTGGACGAGGACCTCAAACTCCTCACTTTCCACACTTTTCCGCTGCCACCCCTGTCCCACTCAGTCCACCCCACCCGAAAATGTGCTGAAGGTGTTATGTGACGTTCTCGACCCTCGACACTTTTGAGATAAGAGACCATCCACGATTCTTTCAAGTCAGGACAATGATTCTGAAAGAGTCAGTCAGTCATTTTGTGAAAACTGATGATAACACAGCACCAAACTAACTTTATAAATAGGGGAAATGCAAAATGAAATCAAGTGTTTTGTCCATGTCTATTTGAGTGCAGCATCGATTGACCAGAATGATAACTGAACTACAAGGGTTCAATATGAGGGACAGAAAAGACGCAAATACAGGGTAGAATTCTTCACACTTGGAAGGATCTAAGATGAGTAAAATTTTCAAGAAAATAATAGAAACTGTTGGAACTGAATGGAACGGAAGGATTCCTCTTGCCTCTTTATTCAGGACAAGGATAAGCATCGAAATGTTTATTGGTGGCCTGAAATCTTTCCAAGACTGAATTGGTTGAAGGATTCATGACATTCTTGACATTATATTGCACAGACTATTTTTGTGTTAACTCACTGAACCTATCATTTCCCTTCTCAGTCTTCCTCTCTCCCAATTGTATTTTACTGTCCCACCTAACATTGTGCTGTCAACAACCGTAACACATGATCCTATCATCTCAGTCATTGATACAGATTATAAATGGCTGTGTCACGAGAAATGATACTTGTGGCGCGCACTAATATCAGCTCAACAAAATGAAGGTGATATATTTATTCCAGCTCTCTCTTTTCTGTACTTTATCATTTCTAACACTAAGTCCCATTTCCCGATCACTGCAGGCCTCATTGACAACATTGACTACTTGTCAAACATTTCCAGAATTTGACATTTTTGCATCATTGTGTGTGCAAATCCCTCCCTTACCTAATTCCTCCATCTCGCTTGAAACTGTCAGATGCTTTTTAAGTTTATTCTCTGTACATGTGCAGTACATTGCAAGAACATAGAATAACTCACCCCCATTTGCTGCTTCACAGATCATGTATGTCTTAGAGCCAGCTCTGAAAAATATGCTGGACATTCGTATCCCGGTAAGAAGATCTGTATTGATTGGAGCTTACATCGCCATTGAGGGTATTTTTTCACGGACTTATGTTACTTATTTCAATTATTGCCTGAATTGGAGAAATTATATTTGATTCAGAAACTGTACCCACGGAGGGCAAGGAATTTGATTGCCATGTTTGATTTATTAAAACCTACACTGTGACGTCTCTATTAATCAACTATCATCCCTTCACAGAACAGCCGCTGATAATCAGGGAAGCCACATCCCAGTGTTGAGGAGAACATTTCTCAGTGTGACACTCAACAATAGGAATTTAATTTCCAAATGGTCAAAGGCAAGGGAAGGATGACGTTGAAGTAAAATGAGATTTCAGTGTTGGATATATGGTGTTGGGTGCCAATGCTGTGGACAGGGTGGCACAATGGCTGAGTAGTTAGCTTTGCTGCGTCACAGGGTCAGCGAATGATAGCCTTTGCAGAGTGGGTGTGGACTCGATGGGCCAATGGTCTGCTTCCACATAGTAAAGATTCTATGATTTTATTCAAGATGCATTTTCTAATGTTTGCGATTGACCGATTGAGATTTGTTTCATTCAATAAACATCAGTTCTAAAAATACCCTGTGACAACTGGGAGTTAACTCTTTGCTGTCATCTGTTTGTTCAATTTTGTAAATAAATGAACTGAACCACATTGTAATGTAACAGTTCCCCAGGCGATGCCAGCAAGTATAAATGGAAGGCTTTGAGATGATATCATCACGGAATTAAGTACAGAGAAATTCCAATCACAACGTCATTGAGAAAGAAAATGACGTTTTCAATTTATGATGTGCGGAAAATATTTGACACGACTCTTTCAATTGTAACAATTCCTGGAAAGTGCCTTACACCATTAAATTTGTGTGAATCTGTCAGAGGATTCTCTTCAGGTTCACTCTGTCACTGACACTGATACATGAGCGTGTTATGCCCAAAAGTCACACAGTGGCAGACGATCAGTAATTTAGTCTCTGATTACCGACACCGCGGAGAAACCCCATCATCGCAGATTCCATAGGAATTGCCTGGGAAATTATTCATCTCTTCTGGAAACCTTGAAGAAATCTCCATTTCAATCGAAGACTATGAAGAATTTCGGAGGAATTAAGAAAATGCATCTTTTTTTCAAAATATAAGCGGCGGTATTTTTATGTCGAGTTGGCAAAATCAGTTAGTTTGCACTTGGTTCTGGTTTGTTGAGTGAATAAGCAGTGGGCTTCTCTGTGCTTCTGAAGTTGATGGTTAACTTGGAGTTATTTCTGTAATCACAAAAAGTTGTTTAAAAAATAGTGTTTGGGGATTGGCTATCGGCTAAATGGTTTCGTACACGAGTGAACCTGTGCTTCTTTTTGATGCTTGCAACCCAGCATGACATTACTGGAGCCCGAAAGATTTGCTGGGGCGTTTTGAAATTTGCGATTAAGGAAGAAACCCTTAACTGAGAAAGACTTGCTTTCACTGATATCGTTTTTGTCATTGCTTTTAGTTCCAGACAGACCCTGGAAATGATTGGATGTGTAGATCTGTGCTCTTGCGAAGGAAATGAGAGTTTTTGTAAATTACATTGCCTTCGACTGAGAATGATGTGTTGGTCCCAGACCGAAGTTTTGGGGCAAGAAAAATCTCTGAAACGATTGTTTAAAGCTGAGTACATTGACACTCAGATATGCAATATCTCCAGGAAGGAAATTACGGCAGTTCCAGTTTGCAAGTGGCAATCACAAGCATTTGACGAAATGATAGATACAGGGATTCTGGTGTGAATATTATATGAGAGTTGCTTTCTTTGTACCGGCAGTGTGAGTCGTGTTTTGCATAATATGTAAAAGTCAAGTCCTTTTGTTTCATTTATACATTGTTTTGACATTGGTGAGAATTATACTGCGTGCTTATTGCCTTTGAATCTGCATAATAAGTACATAGTTTTATTCTATTTTATCGTAATTTCTTTTGGAAAACACCTCTGTTTCGTTGTGGAACCAATATTTGCATCATTTTGTGTTTACATTTCAGCAAAGAGAACACTTTGTTCAATCAAAACAAATAAGGTTATGATCCATCAGGCGGGATTTCTGTCGAGGATCTGGTTTGTTCTGTAATTAATCAGCTGGAGTCAGAACAGAAGTCAGGCGATTGAACAGTTAGACTAACTCCCGAGTACCTGATACACTAACCCCACACTTCAAATAGATTGTGGCCTAACTGTTTCCGTCCAGATCCATTATATGCCCAGACCTTCAGATATCCACACTGAGACATAATTCCATATTACCTCTTTCAAACTTACTACTCTCCCACTCTGCACGACAGCCAATGCAAAGCAAATTCCCTCCCTCAGCACCGCTAGACCTGTAACACTACACGAGGCACTGGGTGGCTCACAGCTGTGGTTTTGTGCACAGTAATGGTCGTCACAGAGCAGCGAGGATAGAGCTGCATTGAGAAGAGGAAAGAACAAATGTACAAGTATGTTGTTGATACGTTGAGATTATTGCAGCATTGAGGAACGATGAATAGTGTAGGGCCATTTTCCCTGAACAGAGGTGAATAAGATTTGACATAATTGAGATGTACAAAATAAGCTGGGTTTTGGATGGAGACCCGTCTCCCTGAATGCAGCACCATTTAATGAGAAAAAAATGGTGGGAGGATTATCAAAATCATGAGGCCTACCATTTCATTCAGAGTATGATGGTGCGAGTTGAATTCGCTGCTCAGTTTTGATAGTGGCTTGAGGTGACCAACCTTAACTCCTTTCACGGGAACTTGGATCTGCATGTGAAGTGTACAATCCTTCAACACTGTGGACAAGTTGCCGGAAACCAGCGGAGGTAGCAAGTGTATTCAGTTGGTGCAGGCAGGAAACACCTCTTTCAGTGCAATGACTTCCGTGTATTCCTGTGGGATTGGAGAAAGACAGAGACGTTTTAAAATGAATTCTCTTGGACTCTTAAGTAGTCTGTTTCTGTGTTGTCCGTTTCCACCACTGGAATATGGTGGAGTGTTAAATTGAAATTCAGTGGGTTGTGGCGCACTTCCAATTGTTCCCTGATGAAGTGTTTATAGCTTCATAATTTTTACAATGCATTAAGTGATTACAACAACTGAAAATTAATATTAACTAAGTTTGGAACATCAGGATTTAACAATTCATTAAGTTAGTATTGTTTACCTTGTTTAGTTAATCTCCTTACAAAACAATATTTTTTTTTTCTTAAAGCAGTATGTTGAAATCTTGTACTGTTTATGAACTGCTGAGTATTTGAATTATCACTTCAAATGTTAATTGCCCCTGACAACATCAGAACACAATATATTTCAGAGAGGCCGGATTTTTACTATTTTATATTTCATTATACAAAGGATTGGAGCTGTCACACTGAGTAATTCTACGAGTGAATTGCCTGTTTTTTTTGCATTGCGTAGTTTATTCATAAATTATCAACAAGCACATTCCCAAGCTATTTGTGTCCGATAACGCAGAGAATGTAATAACAAAGTCTCATTTCTCGATTTGCATTTTGCATTATTTGATGACTGAATGTAACAGAAAAATTAGAACATTTGCTCAACATGACAAGGAATTGTTCACTTTCCAAAACAAAATATGTGAGATTTCATGAGTTCACAAATCCTCAGTTTGTCATCACGGGAGTGGGGTGGTGTGGTGGTGGTGGTGGGGCGGGGGGCTTCCATTGTGCTTTGAGCCTTTAATGATGAAAGAAACCTTTCTCAGATCTGTTAAAATTAGCCGTCAAATAATAATATATTCTCAAGCGCAAAAACTCATGATTTTTGAATTGTAGTGACCAGAAGATTCTAAGAAATTCTAAATGGAGGAGAGGAAAAGATTGCAGCTGTAAGAGCTGCTCCGTTTTTTGCGGGATCTTCGGTAGCAGAGCTGATTTCCATTAACTCTGGGAAGAGTAATTATTGTTGTCTAAGCTATTGAGTTCTTTTGGAAATTTGGGGAAAAGAATTATCAAAGCATCGGGAATATAAAAAAGAGGAAGAGAGACGAAGTTCGAGACCACAATGTCAGCGAAAGAGGAAGATAGAAAAACCTATACTGCTGTCTGACACAGCAGTGAATGGAGAGTGAGGTGCTGGAAATGGATTGCAGGCCAGGCGACGTCCGAGAAGCAGGAACATCGATGTTTCTTGCAAAAGCCCTTCATATGGAATGTCTGAAACGTCGATTTTCCTCCTTTCCTGCCTGACCTGCTGCGCTTTCCAACACCGCCCTCTCGACTCTAAACCTCCATTATCTGCAGTCCTCACTTTCTCCACAGCATTGAATCTGCACAGCTACGGTCTTTGCTTTTTGAGTTCATGCATTTCTGGGCATCGGAGCCCATCGAAGAAAAAGTAACAAAGCGAAAATCACAGCTGCCCTTTGAGGAACCTGTGAGGGAGAGTTCATGGCACAAGAAGAGAGAAGTCCATGGCTTTTATTTGTAATCTTGCTGACTTTATTTTGTGTAAATCTATCGCACTTATTAGAGTGAGTTCTTTTTGGTTTTACGTTTTATTGAGGTTTGTGCAGTGACAAAAATGTAAAAATATAAACCACAGGCAATAAGTTAGCTTGGAGCTGTGGCTCTTAGAGTAGTAAGACTGATATTTTCTGCGTAAGTAGGTTGCTCAGCCCAAAGCTGGTCTTGAGTAGCGTGATATCATCTTCCTGTTGGATGTGGAATTTTCGGGAGACCTTCCATATTACTGAGCATTAGGGTCTACAGTAAGTGTGTTTGGTTGTGAACCCTGTCACACCACATGGCTGGGTTGGAGCAGCAGTTAGACGCAATGAAGAATTTATAGGAGCTCGGGGGTGGGATGGATAGCAGCTCCAGGAAGAGAGAATAACCACAGATACAATCAGGTAGATGGGTTACCTCTAGGAAATGTCGGAGAGGGAGGTGGGTAGCGCAGTAGTCTGTGGTGTCTAACCCCATTTTTATCAAGCATGCTGTTTTGGAAAGTGTAGGCGATGATAGACTATTAGGGGAATGTAGCACGAAGAGCCAAGTTTCCTGTACCAAGACTAGCTCTCATGTAACGAGAGGTACGTCAATTTCCAAACGATCAGTTCTGATAATCAAAGGCTCAGATAGACATTTCTGCGGCCAAGACAGGGAAATCTGAATGGGATGTTGTGTTGCTGCTGCCAAGATCAAGGATCTCTTGGAGAAGGTGCAGAATATTCTCAAAGCGGTATGGCACCAGTGGGAGGTCATTATACACATTGGAATTAAAGACATAGGAAGGAAAATGGACGAAATTCTGAAGAGAGAATATGAGACGTTAGGCAGTAATTTAAAAGGAGACGCTTGAGGATGGTAACATCTGGATTATCTCAGTGCCACGAGCTAGTGAACGTAGGACCAGGAATAAAGAACAGATGAATGCGTGGCTGAGGGACTTGTCCAGGGGAGAAGGGCTCACATTTTGGCATTATTGGAATCTTTTGTAGAAATGACCTGAATAAGAAGGACGGATTGAATCTATTTTGGAAACGGACTAATATACTAGTAGGAAGATTTCCTAGAGCTGCTCAGGAGGATTTAACTAATAAGGTCGAGGTGTCGTGGGGAGAGGGGAATCAGGGGAGCAGATGGGACCCAGGGAGATAGTGAAAAAAATACCAGTCTGAGACTGGCACATTTGGGAAAAGGAGGAGGTCAAACAGTCAGGGCAGAAAATGTGTTGCTGGAAAAGTGCAGCAGGTCAGGCAACATCCGAGGAGCAGGAGAATCGATGTTTCTGGCATGAGCCTGCCATTTTCAGGAAGGGCTCATGCACGAAACGTCGATTCTCCTGCTCCTTGGATGCTGCCTCAGCGGCTGCGCTTTTCCAGCAACACATTTCCAGCTCTGATCTCCAGCATCTGCAGTCCTAACTTTCTCCTCGAAACAGTCAGGGCAGGCAGGAATAAAGCAGTGAACGACTTAAGACTGAATTAATTTCAGTACAAGATTCTAAACAGGGAAGACAGATGAACTTACGGAATGAGGAGAAAAATGGGATTTGGATATCATGGCTCAGGGGTGTACAGGACTGGCAGCTTTATGTTACAGAATGCAAAGGCTGTCGGAAGGAAGGAAAGGGAGGGCAGGAGAAGAGGAGAAGTTGTGTACTTGATAAGGGATGGCATTACGGCTGTACTGTCAGGGTATTCCTCGGAATACGTCCAGGGAAGTCATTTGGGTTGAACTGAGAAATCAGAAAGGGATGATTATCTTATTAAGATTGCATTATGGACCCACCCCCAATTGTCAGCGGGAATCTTAGGAGAACCTTTGTTAGGAGAACTCAGTTCTCTGTAAGGACAGTAGAATGGGAATGGGATGGGATTTTAACTTTCCATACATAGACTGAGACTTCCGGAGTGTTAATTGTTTAGATGGAGAGAAATATGGTAAGTGTGTACAACAACATTTTCTGATTCAGTATGTGGATAGGCCGAAAAGAGAAGTCACAAAGCTTTATCGACTCTTAATAAATAAGGTAGGGCAAGTGACTGAGTTGTGAGTAAGGGAGCACTTTGGGGCCAGCTGCCACAATTCGCTAAGTTTTAGTACACTGTTGGAAAATGATAGATGGGATCGAAAAGCTGAAAATTCAAGGAAGCCAATTTTGAGCAAGAACTCTCAAAAGTTGACTGGGGATAGATGTTATCAGGTAAAAGGAGGCGGGGGGGGGGCGTGGGGGGATGGGAATCCGTAAAAATGAGGCAATGTGAAGCCAGAGACAGTCTCTTCCTGTTCGGGTGAAAGGCAAGGCTAGTAGGTGTCGGAAATGTTGGATGACTAGAAAATTTGAGGCTTTCATAAGAAAAAGAAGGACCCACATGTCAGGTATAGACAGTAGAGATTAAGTGAACACTTAAATAGGTATGAAGATGTATACTTCAGAGGGAAATCAGGAGGTCAAAACGGGGACATGAGATGACTTTTGCAAATAGGTTTAAGGAGAAATCAATGGGGTTTCATGAATAAATTAAGGACAAAAGCCTAACTAAGGGGAAAATAGGACCCCTCAAAGATCAGCAAGACTGCCAATGTGTGGATCTACTGGAGATGGGGAAATATTAATTGAGTATTTTTGCACCATTATTTCCTGTGGAGAAAGAGATGGAAAGTACAGAATGTGAGGACATAGATGGTGATTTCTTGAAAAATGTCCATATTCCAGTAGAGATGGTACTGGATGTCTTATAACGTATAAAGCTGGATAAATCCCAAGGAACTGATCAGATGTACCCAAGAAATCTTTGGGAAGCTGGGGAAGCGATTGCTGGGCACCTTGCTGCGATAGGTGTGTCATCGATAGTCACAGGTAAGATATCAGAAGACTGGAGGTAGACGAACATGTTGCCACTATTTAAGAAAGGTAGTAAGGAAAAGTCAGGGGTCTATAGACCGTTATGCCTGACATCGGTGATGGGCAAGTTGTTGGAGGGAAACCTCAGGGACAGGATTTACATATATTTCGATTGGCAATCACTGATTACATGCCCTTGTGCATGGGAAAATGTGTCGGACTGGATTCTGTTTTTTGAAGAATTTACGAAGAGGATTGATGACGCAGAACGGCGAACATGATCGATATGGACTTCAGGAAGGCATTCAACCAGATTCGTCATGGTAGAGTAGCTAGCAAAGTTAGATTACGCTGAACTAATGGAGATCCAACCTTTTGGTCAGAAGTCCCTTGAAGTGAGAAGACAGAAAGTCGTAATGGCGGTTTGCTTTTCAGATTGGAGGCCTGTGACCAGTGGTATGCCAGAAGGATTGGTGCTGAATCCACGGCGTTTCCACATTCATATACATGCTTTGAATGTGAACATTGGAGATACAGTTGGTAAGATTGCAGATGACACAAAAATTCGAGTTGGAGTGTCAGCGAAGAAATATAGCTTAGTGTACAACGAGATCATGATCAGATGGGCCAATTGGTTGTGGAGTGGCAGATAAAGTTTAATTTAGATGAATGTGAGGTGCTGAATTTTGCAAAGGCAAATCAGAGCAGGACATGCACAGTTAATAGTCATGTCCTGGAGAGTGTTGCTGAACAAAGAGTCTTTGGAGTGCAGGTTCATTGTTTCTTAAAAATGACCGTGGGAAGAAAGGATGGTGAAGAAGAGGTTTGGTATACTCTCCTTTATTGGTCAGAGCACTGAGTATTGGAATTGGGAGGTCATGCTGTGTCTGTGCAGGATATTGCTTCACCTACTTTTATGAATATTATGTGTATTTATGGTCTCCCTCCTAAAGGAAGGATGTCTTGAAACTTGAAATGGTTCGGAAAGTATTCACACATTTGTTGCCAGGATTGCAGTATTTGAACTATGGGTTAGAGGCTGAGTAGGTTGGGCTGTTTTCCCTGGAATGTCGGAGGCTGATGGGTGTCCTTATAGATGTTTACAAAATCATAAGGAGCATGGTCAAGGTAAATGGAAAAGTTCTCTTCCCTACTTTGGGGGAGTCCAAAACTAGAGCAGATAGATTTAGGGGGATGGGGAAATAATGAAAAAGCGACCGAAGGGGTAGCTTTTTAATGCAAAGCATGGTGCACGTATAGAATTAACAGCCAATGGAAGTGATGGTGGCTGGTGCAATTGCAACACTTAAAAATCATCTGGATGGTTAAATGTTTAGAAAGAGTTTAGAGGGATATGGGGTCAAATGAGACTGGAATACTTTAGGATATCTGGACTGTATGAACAATTTGGGCTAAACATGCTTTTTGTGTTGTACATACATATGACTCCAATTATGCCAGATAAGTGAAGAGCAGTTTACCAAATGTTCCATTGTAGGTGAATGTCAACACTTTCAATCTCAATTTCCCTGATAAAAATGAATCACTTTTTTAATGCAATGAGAGCATCTTGTGCGTGGAGAAACGTGAGATGATGTTTTGATTTCAATGACCCATGTTCAGCTGAAGATGTTCTGATGAATAGTGATTGCACTATCTCCGTTTCTCTCCTCACGGATGTTGCCATGCCTGTTGTGTTTTGCCAGTTATATCTGATTCTGTTTCGAGTTTTCAGCATTCAAATGTCGTTCATGTATTCCATTAAAAGGCTTCACTGCCTAAACTCCCGCCCCCCTCTCCCCCCACAACAGAATAACTCGTAGAATAATAGAATCCAATGATATAGCAGAGGTCCTTCATTCCACCCAGTTTGTGCTGTCAAAGCTGCACGAAATCTACACACGACCCAGCTTCCAGCACTATACTCGTGGTCTCAAATAATATGACGTTTCAAGTATTCCTCCAGGTAGTTTTTAAAGTCTTTGAGGTTTCCTGCTTCCACGACCCACCCAGGCACTGAACTACCAACCCCCCCCCCGCCCCCCCCCCCCACTTTCTGGGTGAAACCCACTTCCTCATATTCTGTTTGAACCTCTTCCCTTTCATTTTATAAATTATGCCCCCGCCATCTGTTGATTGCCTGCCCACAATTAGACAAACCCAGGATTGAGCAGTTATAACAATGCGTCAGGCCATTGGAGATGTCATTTTTAAACTCTCTATCTGAACACTCCCAACTGCCTCAGTTAGGGGTGGAAGTCTTATAGTGCTCTCTGGGCCGCTGCAAATAATGTTTGATCATTACTTTCTGATTTGCATTTCCCTCCTGTGTCTTCCAGTTAATTTCCTGGAGATTTTGATTCTTGAACGGTGAAAATGTGGCCTGTCTAACTGCACAACGCGCTGCCTGTTGGCTATGGCAACATCGGATCTCCTGTTCATTCTCACGAAGATCATTCTGTGGCAACTCAAATACTCTTATTTCCCATGGTCTTTCCTGAATATTATTTCTGTGTGCAGTGCTGTCTATGCCTTAGCTCGTGCAGCCACAGACTGTTCCGTCTGGTTCACAGTCCTTTTCTCGTTTGATAGTTTTGTGGCCATTTCCTGTCTGAAACTGAAGAGAAAATATTGGACAGAGAAAGCCTTGGCTGTGGCTCTGGCTGCAACTGGCATTCTGCTCTGTCCAAAAAGCATCCCCTTCTATTTTCGATTTCAACCTGTGTGGATAATTGACAATGTTCAGTGGTTTTGTCAAACAAAGTCAAGTTATATTACTGATTCTAGGTGGCTGTGGGTGAAATGGTTTGAAATGATTTTAACTCCTTTCATCCCATTTGTTTGAATTCAACAAGGATAGACAAACTTGTAAAGGGACAGAATCATCGCACACTCAACGTCTAGGTCTCCAACAACCCTCTGTGGCGATGATTTCCACAGATAAACCACCCTTTGGCTGAAGACGTTCATTCCAGTCTCAGTTCCAAAGGTCGCCCCTTCATTCTGAGGCTGTGTCCTCCGGTCCTAGTCTCTTCTACATGTGGAAACAGCTTACAAGCAGAAGTTGAAATGGGAGGACTCCTTACAAAAGGAGTGCAATGCTGGTCTGAGGCTGTGAATGACAGTCTTTGGGACTGTTTCGAATTGGTGGACTGGACTGTGTTCAAGTACTCAGTGAAAATCCTGAATGAAGAAACCGCCATCATCACAGACATCATGGGTAAATGTATGGAGGACTGCGGAGTGAAGAATTCAATCCGAGTGTTCCACAAGCGTAAACCTTCAGTGAATCAGGAAGACCTTTTGAACAACATTCAAGCGGGAAGAGCCTGACTTATACAGGGAATCCAGATCTAAACTCCGTTGGGCCATCAGCAATGGCAAGAGGGATTACCAGACCACATAAGAGGGCCATCCAAACCAAACAACGCCCGCTGCCTTTGCTAAGGCTTAAAGAACATTTCGGGATTCAAACTGAAGCTGAAAGAGATCGCACACCAAACACGTCCCTCCCTCAGGCGCTCAATTCTTTCTCTGCTCGGTTTGAGCAGAATGCCAGTGGTTCAGTGACCCCTACCCTAACAGCCACAGACACACCAGTTCCCTCGTTCATCGCTGCAGAGGCTGGAAACATTATTAACACACACACACACACACACACACACACACACACACACACACACACACACACACACACACACACACACACACACACACAATCTCTCTCAACCAGACAGGGAGAGAGGCTCACTCTCCATACAGAGAGAGAAAACAGGGTTTGAGAATGAATCTGAACAATTCCTTGTGCACATTTATTCTGGGTGAGGGGTTAGTGGACCCCACGCCTGCCTTCTCTGACACGCTGCATCATCTGTCCATCTGCCCCGTGGGGAAGGCTCTGTCTGACTGACATGTTAATTCCCAGGACAGGAGCCTTGTGGGATCTTGCTGCCTACTGAGATGTTAATTCTGGGGCAACAAAGTGTGACCTTTCCCAGAGGCTTCAACTATCTTTTTTGAATCCTTGTTCGTTGTGTCAGTGCAGTTTGAAAATATTAAAGATTACTCCCACACTAGCGTCGCAGAGCCTGACTGTAGGTAGGCTTCCTGACACACACACACACAGGGCTGGGAATGGAGAGGGGGATATTTGCTGAGAAGCTCTTGGGATTTTCCTGCTGTATGTCTGATTCCCAGAATTAATCTCTGTCTCTGTCTCTGTCTGTCTCTGTGTTTGTCTCTCTTTCTCTCTCTCTGTCTCTTTCTCTGTCCCTGTCTCTTTCTCTCTGTTCCTGTGTGTGTGTCTCTCTCTCTCTGTCTCTCTCCCTTTCTCTCTGTCCCTGTGTGTCCCACACTCTGTGTGTGTCTCTCTCTCTGTCTTCTCTTTCTATCCCTGTGTCTCTGTCTTCTCTATGTCTCTGTTTCTGACTCTCTGTCATTGTATCAGTGTCTCTCTTCGTCTCTCTCTCTCTGTCTTTCTCTTACTGTCCCTGTGTGTCATTCTTCTCTCTCTGTCCCTGTGTCTTTCTCTTTGTGTCTCTCTCCGTCTCTCTCTCTGTCTATCTCTTTCTGTCCCTGTATGTGTGTCTCTGTTTGTCTGTCTGTCTGTCTGTTTCTCCCCGCCTTGCTCTACATCCAGCCATTTCTAATTTGATTTTCAATCATTTATTTCCTTCCCCTTTCTGAAAACTATTGGCAGAGTTTAGGAATTCAACTTATGGATCACGTGACTGCCCCACAAAACCCACATTTCACCCTCCCTGCTCCCCAGCTTTCATCCCCCACACAGACATACACACACACAGGCACACACACACGGAGAGTCAACCAGACACGCAGACACACTCATACACACAGACACACAGACACACACGCAGACACAGTCACACACACACAGACACGCAGACACATTCAGACTGACACACATACAGACACACACACACACACACACACACACAGACACTGACACCCACACAAACAGACACAGAGATACAGAGAGAGAGACACACAGACACACAGGCACACCCCAACATCGGACGTTGGCACTGTGCACATGTTTAGACTTGGGGGGAGTCAGTGAGGGTCTGAGCTCAAGTGTCATCACAGAAATGTCTCAGTGTGGGAGAGATAGTCAGACCATGCCTGTGTGTTTGTGTGTGAGAGAGAGTGAGACCATGCCTCTCTGTGTGTATGAGAGAGTGAGACCTTGCCTCTCTCTGGGTGTGGGAGAGAGTGAGACCATGCCTCTGTGTCTGTGTGTGAGACAGTGAGACTATGCTTCTGTGTGTGTGAGGGAGTGAGTCCATGCCTCTGTGTGTATGAGAGAGAGTTAGACCATGCCTCTTTGTCTGTGTCTGAGAGAGTGAGAACATGCCTGTGTGTGTGTGTGTGTGTGTGTGTGTCAGAGAGAGAGTAAGACCATGCCTCTGTGCGTGTGAGAGCGAGGGAGACCATGCCCTTGTATGCCTCCGAGAGAGAGAGTGAGACCTGGGTCCAATGTTCCAATCTGTAACTGACTTTCATTTTTAAGGAACTCTCTTCATTAGCTATCTCAATCTTTTGATTACATTCCAGGTTGTATCGCACTCCTGGGTATCCGTCTGTCTGTATATTAAACATCCAATCCAAACCCTGTTAAAATTGCCAATATAACCCTGTTAAAATTGCCTATCATGTTCAGGAATGTGTAGGTGAGGTGCATTAGTCAGGGGTTTAATGTGGGGAAATGCATCTGGATGGGTTATTCTTCTGCGGGTCGGTGTGGTCTTTTTGGGCTGAAGGGATTGTTTCCCCGCTGTCAGGATTATATGAATCTCTCGATTAGATTCCAATGTGTAACTCACTCCCGTATATGTGTGACTCGCTTGTGTAACAACACGCCAAAAACGTCCATTCTGTTCCATTTGGCGGAGTTCAATTTAGATAAACGCGAGGTGCTGCATTGTAGGAAAGCAAATTTTAGCAGGACTTATACACTTAATGGTCAGGTCTGAGGGAGTGTTGCTGAACAAAGAGACTTTGATGTGCAGGTTCATAGATCCTTGAAAGTAGAGTGGCAGGTGGATATGATAATGAAGGCACCGTTTGGTATGCTTTCCTTTATTGGTCAGAGTTTTGAGTATAGGCATTGAGAGGTCAGGACATTGGTTAGGCCACTGTTGGAATATTTCATGCAAGTCTGGTCTACTTCCTAAAGGAAGGATGTTCTGAAACTTGAAAGGTTTCAGAAAAGATATACAAGAATGTACCCAGGGTTGGAGGATTTGTACAGGCTGAATAGGCTGGGGCTGTTTTCCCTGGAATATCAGAGGCTGAGGGGTGACCTTATCAAGGTTTATAAATTCAGAACTAAAGGGCATAGGTTTAATGTGAGAGGGGAAAGATATTAAAGAGATCTAAGGGGCAACTTTTTTCACTCAGAGGGTGGTACGTGAATGGAATCAGCAGTCAAAGGAAGTGGTGGAGGCTGGTACTAATGCAACATTTAGAATGCAGCTGGATGGGTCTATGAATGGGAAGGTTTGGAGGGATATGGGCCAAGTGCCTGCAAAAGAGACTAGAGTAGTTTAGGATATCTGGTCGGCATGGACGGGTTGGACCAAAGGGTTTGTTTCCGTGCTGAACATCTCTAAGACTGTATGACTCCGCGATTTTGTGACTCACTCCCGAATATCTGTGATTCTGTATGTAAATCTCACCAAATCCCTCGATTAGATTCCAGAACGTAACTCACTCCTAGGTATCTAGTATTCTGTATATAAATCTCGCCAAATCACTCGGTTAGATTCCAGTCTGTAACTCACTCCTTGATATCTTGTAATTCACTCTGGGCAATCTGTTATTCTGTATATAAACCTCCCCAAATCCTTCAGTTAGATTTCAGTCTGTAACTCATTCTGGACTGTCTGATATTCTGTATATAAACTACCCTCAACCACGTGATTAGATTCCAGTCTGTAACTCAGTCCGGGGTATCAGTCATATTGTATCGTAACCACACTGAACCCATTGATTTGATTCCAATTCCTGTCGTGTTAACCTCATGTTCCCAACACAATATAATATCAGTAATGATCAATGTATCACTGGTCCTGCTATCTGCTCGCACTACGATCATGTTAACTTTCTGATGTTAATGTACATGATCAGCCGTAGCCTCTGAACAATACTGTTTCGGAATTTCTCATCATTTTACACAGAAAAACTCTGCTTTTTCTATTCTTACTGCAAATCACGTTTCGGAATATTCTCTTGCAACTGCCAATGATTTCTATATAATTCACAAAGCACTAATAGCAAAGTAGATGACATGGTGGGATGCAGCAAACTGTTAAACTCAGTACCTTCATGTGGCAATGTAATAATATCCAGTCAGAAACCTGCCCTGTGTCAGAGACAAAACCTCCCAGGGTCTAGAAGTGGGGTCCGGGCAGAGAGCGGGGATTTTCGTACATCACTGAGTTTGTTTGGATATCTGTGCAGCACATGGACATTTCTCCACATTATATTCAGTTTCTATGTGTGTATGTGATGGAGAGAGTTTAAACTGAGTATAACTCTACGTCTCTGCTTGGGGATTCCCTGTCCTTCAGATATTTGACTGCAACATCATAGAATGTGTGAGTATCTGCCTGTTTCTCTCCCATCATTCAGAACACATGGAAACCTTCACATACAGCAGTTGAATCCTGTCCGACTCAGCTCATTTTTGAGTTGGTCAATGGTGGGTACTTTCTCCTCTGCTTTCTCCCCTCTCGTATCCCGTTGCCCTGTCTATAAATCACCCAATGCCCTCAATTTGACTGGAGCCTGCAGCTCGCTCCTGGGTATCTGTTATTCTACATGTAATCATCCCGAATCCCCTTGTTAAATTCCAAACAGTAACTAACTTCCATTTTTAAGGGACTCTGTACATTAACCACATCAATCCTTCGATTAGATTCCAGTCTAGATCGCACTCCTGGGTGTCTGTTAGTCTGTATATTAACCATCCAATCCACTCCCTGTTAAAATTGTCCATAATGTTCAGGGATGTGTAGGTGAGGTACATTAGTCAGGTGTAAATATGGGGAAATGTGTCTGGACGGGTTATTCTTCTGAGGGTCAGTGTGGTCTTGTTGGGCTGAAGGGCTTGTTTCCCCACTGTTGGGATTATATGAATCACCGGGAACCCTCTCGATTAGATTCCAATGTGTAACTCACTTCCATGTATGTGTGACGCGCATGTTCAAAAAAACACCCCAAAGTCTTCAATTCTATTCCACTTGATGGTGTTTAATTTAGATAAACGCGAGGTGCTGCATTTTGAGAAAGCAAATTATAACAGGACTTATTCACTTAATGGTAACGTCCGAGGGAGTGTTGCTGAACAAAGAGACTTTGAAATGCAGGTTCATAGCTCCTTCAAAGTAGAGTGGCAGGTTGATAAGATAATGAAGGCAGCGTTTGGTATGCTTTGCTTTATTGATCAGAGTTTTAAGTATAGGCATTGAGAGGTCAGGACATTGGTTATGCCACTGTTGGAATATTTCATGCAATTCTGGTCTGCTTCCGATCGGAAGGATGTTGTGAAATTTGAAAGACTTCAGGAAAGATTTACAAGGAGGTTGTCAGGGTTAGAGGATTTAAGCTACATGAGAGAGGCTGATAGGCTGGGCTGTTTTCTTTGGTGCATCAGATGTTGAGGAGTGACTTTATCGAGGTTTATAAAAACATGAGCGGCATGGATAGGACAAATAAACATAGAGTTTTCCTTGGGGTGGGGGAGTCCGGAACTAGAGGGCATAGGTTTAGTGTGAGAGGGGAAAGATGTGAAAGAGGCATAAGGGGAAACTTGTTCATGAGAAGGTGGTACGTGAAAGGAATGATCTGTCAGAGGAAGTGGTGGATGCTGGTACAATTGCAACATTTAAAATGCAGATAGATGGGAATATAAATGGGAAGGTTTGGAAGGATATGGGCCAACTGCCTGCAAAAGAGAGTAGAGCAGATTAGGATTTCTGCTCGGCATGGACAGGTTGGACCAAAGTGCCCGTTGCCAAGCTGAACATCTCTATGTCTGTATGGCTCCGCGCATTTGTGGCTCATTCCTTGTTATCTGGCATGCCGTATATAAACCACCACGAATCCCTCGATTGGATTCACTTCTGTCCCTCACTCCTGGGTAGATTAGATTACTTACAGTGTGGAAACAGGGCCTTCGGCTCAACAAGTCCACACCGACCATCCGAAGAGCAAGACCCATTCACCTCATCACCTAATGCTACAGGCAATTTAGCACATTTTTAGACTGTGGGAGAAAAACCGGAGACGCAGAGGAATCCTACGCAGACACAGGGCGAATGTGCAAACTCCACAGAGATAGCTCCCAAGGCGGGATTTGAATCCGGGTCTCTGGCGCTGGGAGGCAGTAGTGCCAACCACTATGCCACCGTGCCGACCCCGTAACAGACGTGCTGTATATAAACTCGGAACCCCTCGATTAGATTCCAGACTGTCCCTCACTCCTGGGTATCTGTTATTCCGTACATAAACCCTAAACCCCTCGATTAGATTTCAGTCTGTAAATCACTCCTGGGGATCTGTTATTGGATCTGTGAAGTGATCCTTGTTGGATGTTAGACTGAAGACAAGATAAACTGAGCGGTCAAATGTTACATTGGGAGCAGGAACACAGAAATCTACTGGTTCATTTCTGTTCTGTTGCATATCTCCAAGTTTCAGAGTGGGGCTGTATTTCTGTCACAATGGGGAAAGTCTCAGAAGCTGTTTACTGTCCTGCATGAATGCATTATCAAAACGTGATGTCCTTTGCAAGATAGGAAATGGAGACAGTTCTTTGAAGGTGTTTGTATCTCTGTGTGTGTGATTCTGTGTGTCTGTGCATGTCTGTTTGTGTGTGATCCTGTGTGCGAGATCAATGTTAATTTTCAAACTGTATTAATGTTGCCAGTTTCTCTTGCTGTTCCTTATTTATAAACCCAATGTCATCGCTGTGCTGATATAAAATGGTGGCTGTGGACAAATCTAAGATGTGTGCTGAGTGATTTGTGTCAGGAATACTTTCAGCAAGGGAGAGGGAGCAACGTGTCAAAAGCCATTTCATTGATGCTGGCAGAGAAAGGAAATGGAGCCAGGTCTTTGAAGGTGATTAAAATGCAAATCCCAGAACCTGCTTTCAATGAATGCGGAGAGACAATGTAACATTCCAGTAAGGTTTGCCTTACTTTCCAAGCTCCTAATATATGAGAGAAACATAATATACAAAACCTGAAGTAGCTCAGCCACTGAATTGTACATTTGCAGCGTTGGATCAGAAACCTGCCTGGCTAGTCCTCATCCCAAATTCAAGGGTTTCTCAAATCCCACACTGACCTTCTGTGGGTTCAAATTGTGTGTTGTCTACAAATAAAGGAAAATAATTCACCTGCAATTAAATACAGCTCTTTCTGGAACTTTATGTGAATCGCTTCTCGGCCGTTTGGCTTGGAATATGTATAGTTCCTGGGGACCAGAGGAAGAGATTATGCTCGAATGCTGTAGGTTCGATGCAGCGGACGTGTGCTGGCAGAGGAGACACGCGGATCATTTTGGAAGTCGTCGGAGCTGCTGGAGATCATAGTGATTGGACGTTGGAGGATCATTTGGTTGTGCTGACCTGCTCTTGGTGGATCTTTATCCTGACTTCGGCCTAACGCCAATTCAGGTACCAGCCAACCTCAGAGCTATGGCCTCAGAAGCCGCTCACAGCCCAGTCCAGGGCATTCGCAACACAGTCAGGGTGACTGCCAAGAAGGTGGCGGAGTGCACACCAGTCGATCGGACGGTGTTTGTCAAGAAGATTTTGCTGGTGTGCTGCGGGTTCGAAGCAGCGGATGTGTACTGCCTGCGTTGATCCCCGGCACGCAAACATCAAGTATTACTACGTACTGAGTTTCTGTCTGTCCCCGATGTTGTGAAGGATGGGCGTGACCTCGCTGCCGCGAATGCTCCTAGAAGTTGGACCGTTCCATATCACCTGTCCTTCGTGGAGAAGTTTAGGAAGAAAAACGCCTTTGACCACAAGTCCATCAGGAAGTGGTCAGCACGTAGTGTCCTTGAGACCGTTCGGTAAAAGGAGAGGGCGGATCCTATCGAGCGGTTCCCTTAGCAGACTGTCAAAGCCATTTGGCAGAATGCCTCATCACCAGAACTTTCCAACAAGCACCAAGACATGGCTTGGCTGATGGTGAGAAAGGATCTGCCTGTGACATCCTTTATACACACCTGGACTCTCAGCCATACTGCACGCTGCCCTCGAAGTGGCTGCGGGGGGGGATTAGACTGTCACACACCTCCTTCTGGAATGAGCCGATACAGAATAAGTCTGGAGAGGAATGCAGTCGTGTTTGTCGAGGTTCATCTCAAGCAGCGCTGTGACGCGGGACTCCATGCTACATGGTCTGTTCCCCAGGATGCGCACCAAGACGAAAATCATCTGTGCCTGGAGGATCATCAACACAGTGAAGGACGCTCTCTGGGCGGTCCAAAACCTGTTGGTCTTCCAGCTGAAGGAGTTGACCTCGACTGAGTGTTGCAGGCTGGCACATTCCTAGGTGTTGAGGGATGCGCTGAAGCTTGGGGTAGCTGCCGGCAAGGCTCGGTGGGGAAAGACCATGGTTTAACACCTGCCTGCCTAAAAAGAACAGGGGGCCCACGCAGTCATTTGGACTCTGCTGACGCCTCAGCTAAACATGCAAGTGTACAGACCTGTATAAATAAATGATTACTCTGTCTCTATATACCATGAAATTGAATGATTACGGATGTATGGCATGACCAATTGTACAGATCATCAAAATAATTTATGAAGAAAGTATATTTTTGAAATAAAAAAGGTTCTCCAAGGACCAGGCTATCCAATTGCACATCGGGTGTGCTGACGGCTGCGATGTCCCCAAAATGTGGGATAATCGACTGCAAAATTTATGGTAGTGGGGGACTGCGTTCTAGCTCTCCCCTGGTTTACAAAAAGCAGATGTTCAAATAGATGGCGCTCATTTGTGTTTCATCCGGCTTCCTTGTATATCACACATCTCTGTTCAACAAGTTGATAGATATATGCTGCACGTCTTACTTCATCCTGCAATAAAACACGATGTTCAAACCTTTTGACAAGAGCATCAAGCCAAGCTTCAAATTACCAAATCTATTGCCCTCTATTTACTGCCTATTCAACTATTGCTCAAAATGCCTCTATAAACAATTTATCGGAGAGAGGGAAAACAGCCCCAGCCTATTCAGCCTCTCCCTGTAGCTCAAATCCTCCAACCCTGGCAACATCCTTGTAAATCTTTTGTGAATCCTTTCAAGTTTCACAACGTCCTTCCAATAGGAAGGAGACCAGATTGCACAGGTAATGTCCAGGAAACAACCCTCGGTAGTAAAGTACTTACAATCGCCACAGCAGAATGTTAGTGCGAATGAAAAGTAAATCTGATGTTGCCTTCGCCAACAGACAGCACGTTGTGCAGTTAGAGAGGTCACGCATTTCCCATGCAAGAAACAAAATCAGCAGGAAATTAACAGAAAGATTCAGAAGATAAAATACAAATCAGAAATTAATTGATCAAACATTCTCCACATCTACACGCAGTGCAATGGAACGTCTTCACATCATGCGCACAGTGGTTACCCCTGCTGCCTCACAGCACCAGCAGTCCTGGGTTCGATTCCCACCTCAGGCGACTTTGCACATTCCCCCGTTTCTGCTTGGGTTTTCTCGTACAGTCCAAAGATGTGGCAGGTCAGGTGAATTGGCCATGCGAAATTGCTCGTAGTCTTACGTGTAGGGGCATGGTTGGGTTGTGGGTCGGTGGGGACTTGGGCCGAAGAGCCTGTTTCCACACTGTAAGTAATCTAACTGAATCAGGGAATTGACAGATAGCAATGGGTCATAGTTTTTACTGCAAAACGTTTGGAGGGGATTTGAGGAAAATGCTTTCACACAGAGAGTGGTGTGGTTCTTGTAATTTAGTGCATGGAGGCTAGTTGAGGCGGGAAACCTCACAATATTTAAAAACTTCATGGGACGAGATTAGATTTCATTCAGCTTGGATAGCACAAGCTTGATGGACCTTTCTGTACAATGGTCATCGAGTCATAATCATAGAGAGGCACAACATGGAAACAGAACCTTCGGTCCAAACCGTCCATGCCGACTTCTGGGAGATAGATTGGCAAATGAAAAACTTTCCTGAAATAAAACAAAGCCTGTGGATACTGGAAATATGAAAAAGAAACAGAAATGGCCGGGGAAACCCAACAGGTATGGTAGCATCTGTGGAGACAGAAACAGAATGAATGCAATCATTCTTCATCTGAAGACGTTCGTCTGAACATTTCTCAAGGAACTCGAAACATCAACATGTTTTTCTCCTCACTCCAGGCCCGCTCATTGCAAATGGATTGATTTCCAATAGGAAATAGAGATATCTAGTGTTGATATTTATCGGCTATGAAGCATTTGTTTGTCGGCTTTCAGCATACTGGGCTCGATTGGGTCATAGAGATATAGAGCATGGAAACATGCCCATTGGCCCAAATCGTCCATGCCGATTCTATCATCATCTACTCCCATTTGCCTCCATATCCATTGAAAACTTTCACTTACCCATTCAGTTGCTTTGTAAATGTTGTAATTTCATATGCTTCCCCCATTTCCTCTGGTAGTTCATTCCATACATGTGCTAGCCTTTGTGTGAAAGGCTAAGTCTTTCCCCTCCAAATCTAAATCTATTCTCACTACCTCTGCATTTCCACAGACCAGGGAAAAGACATTGTCTATTTGCACTATCCATGAACTTGGGATTTTATAAACCTCTGTAAGTTCACCCTCGCCTCCAATGCTTCATTAAGACCAGACCTATTCAACGTTTACCAATAGCTCAAGCCCTCCAAATCTGGCAACATCCTTGCAAATATTTCATGAAACCCTCCAAGTTTTACACCATGGTTCCTTTCTAAGTGAGACCAGAATTACACACAGTTTTCCCAAAAGTGGCCTAACTAATGGCCTGTATAGCCGCAACATGACAACATGGCGAATACAGAGAAAGCTGTAGGAATTGTAATGAGGTTGACCTCATTGAATCTGTGGAGTTCTCTGATCGTGAATGTTAACCTGGTCCACTGAGGAGTCCTGGCTGATAGATATAAAGAGGAATGTCAGGTTATCAGCTCACTCCAGGAATCAGTTTTGTCAGTGAGATGTCCTATGCACCTGTAACTGCAGGGTGAGTTGGGGATGAGTCAGCAGCTTATGTAGACGCGGAGAGAGGGTAACAGCATAATAGGAAGAAGAGAAAATACAGAATAATAGGGATGGTGTTGAATGCAGTGGAGTAAGGTGGGAGTTAAGTACACGAGAAAGGGAGAGGACTTAATACAGATCATATAATGATGTTATGTTTGAATACAGGAAAGCAGAAGGAGGATTAAGTCAAGGGGAAGAGGACAGTGGAAAGGAATAAACAGAAAGTAATATTGAGTGGGCTAATTATGGAGCAATGGCGAGAAAACTGAATAAGAGATAGAAAAAGACTGTGATTGTTGGAATTTAAATGGAGCACATTCAGTAGAGGGTATGTGTGTGAGTATTAAATGCAAAAAAGGGACATGATTAAATAGAGATTATCAGGAAGAGGATTGAAAACTGTTTGTGTGAGAGATGGTGACGGACAGGTGAAGAGAGAGGATCGAATGCAGATAAAGACTGGATTAAGTAACGAGTAGGACACATGGTGGCTGAATGTTTTTCACTGCTGCCTCACAGCATCAGGATCCCGGGTTCGATCCCAGCCTCGGGCGACTGGCTGTGTGGAGGTTATACAATCTCTCCGTGTCGAAGTGGGATCCCTGCAGGTGCGTCAGTTTCCTTCCATAATCCAAAAATGAGCAGGTTCGGTGAATTGGCCCTGCTAACATGCCCATATTTTTCAGGGACGTATAGGTTAGGTACATTAGTCAGTGGGAAATGTAGAGTAATAGTGTGGGAGAATGGGTTTGGGTGCGATGATCTTCAGGCGGTTTGTGTGAACTTGTTGGACCGAAAGGCAAGAATACTCTGATTTACTAGTTTCAAACGTATAGAAACAGGATTAAATACTGGGCAGTGAACAGAGAGGACTGGATTATTACAATGGCTAAAATGTAGACTAACAGGGAGAGGCTTAAAAACAGAGTGAGAGTAGGTGTAAAATACAGCAAGCAGGAGAGAATGAAACACTGGGGAACAGTGTGGCCTTCATACAAGGGAGAAGATATACGATTAATAGCAAAAGGTTTGTGTACCGCTGTGTTTAAACTAAATAGCGCGGGGGGACGGGACAAACTGAAAGTTTAAGAAGGAAATTGAAGGAAAAATTAGAACAAGGGAAGTCAAGAAAGACAACGTATCAGTGAAGCAGAAAACTCAAAAAGCGACCATGCCGTAAGGTTGAGTGTAATAGGGGTTGATAGGAAGTTTGAGGGCAGTAACAAATTAAATAAGCTATATATGAATGCACGAAGTATTAGAAATAAGATGGATGATCTTGAGGCTCTTTTGGAAATTGGCAGCTACGATATTGTGGGGATAACTGAGACGTGGCTTCAAGTGGACAGCGCCTGGGAAATGAATATTCAAGGCTATACGTGCTTTCGTAAGGACAGACTGACGGGAAGAGCGGGTGGAGTGGCCCTGTTGGTAAGAGATAATGTTCAGTCCCTTGCGCGGGGGGGGGGGGGGGGTACCTTGAATCAGAGGAGGTAGAGTCAGGATGGATAGAGCTGAGGACTTCCGAGGGTAGAAAGACACTCTTGGGAGTTATCTGGAGGCCCCAAACAGTAGTATCGATGTAGGGTGCAAGTTAAATAAGGAGCTGAAATTTGCATGTCGCAAAGATGTTATTACAGTTGTTAAGGGGGATTTCAACATGCAGGTAGACTGAGAGTATTAGGATGGTATTGGACCTCAAGAAAGAGACTTTGTGGAGTGCTTCCGAGATGGATTCTTAGAACAGCTGGTGCTGGAGCCCACCAGGGAGAAGGCAATTCTGGATCTGGTATTGTGCAACGAACCAGAATTGCTCAGGGACCTCGAAGTGAAGGAGCCATTAGGAGGTAGTGACCATAATAAAATAAGCTTCAATCTGCAACTTCAAAGGGAGAGGGTACAATCGGAAGTGACAATATTTCAGTTGAATAAAGGGAACTGTAGATCCACGAGGGAGGATCTGGCCAAAGTTCAATGGTGCAATATCATAGCAGGATTGACAGTGGAGGAACAATGGCTGATATTTCTGAGTATAATGCAGAAGATGCAGGATCAGTTCATTACAAACAAGAAGAAAAATCCTATGAGGAGGCAGGGGTGGCCGTGGCTGACGAGGAAAGTTAAGAAACATATAATGTCAAAACAGAAAAAACTATAACATAGCAAAGTTGAGTGGGAAAAGGGAATACAAGGAAGCTTTTAAAGAACAACATAGGATTACTAAGAAGGAAATACGCAGAGAAAAAATGTGGTATGAAGGTAAACTGGCGAAAAATATATAGGAGGATAGTAAAACCTTTTTTAGGTATGTGAAAGGGAAAAAAATGGTGAAGACTAAAATTGGGCCCTTGAAGACAGAAATCGGGGAATATATTACAGGGACCAAAGAAATGGCAGAAGAGCTGAATTGGTACTTCAGATCTGTGTTCACTGGGGAAGACACAAACAATCTCCCAGAGGTAATAGTGGCTGAAGGACCTGAACTGAAGGGAATTTATATTTGCCAGGAAATGGTGTTGGGGTGACTGTTATGTCTGACGGTCTGAAGGTTGATAAGTCCCGGGGGCCTGATGGTCTACATCCCAGGGTACAAAAGGAGGTGGCTCTAGAAATCGTGATGCGTTGGTGATTATTTTCCAGAGTTCGATAGATTCAGGATCAGGTCCAACGGATTTGATGGTGGCGAATGTTGTACCACATTATAAGAAAGGAGCGAGAGTGAAAGCAGGAAATTATAGAACAGTTAGTCTGACCTCAGTGGTGGGAAAGATGCTGGAGTCAATTATAAAGGATGAAATTACGACACATCTGGATAGCAGCAACAGGATAGGTCAGAGTCAGCCTGGATTTATGAAGGGAAAATCATGTTTGACTAATCTTCTGGATTTGTTTGAGGTTGTAACTCTGAACATGGACAAGGCAGATCCAGTAGATGTAGCATACCTGTCCTTTCAGAAAGCTTTTGATGAAGTCCCACATAGGAGGTTAGTGAGCAAAATTAGGGCGCATGGTTTTGGGAGCAAAGTACAAACTTGGATTGAAAGTTATTTGGCTGAAAGGAAACAAAGGGTAGTGATAAACGGCTCCATTTCGGAATGGTAGGCAGTGACCAGTGGGGTACTGCAGGAATCAGTGCTGGGACTGCAGCTTTTTACAATATACTTCAATGATATAGAAGATGGTATTAATCGTAACATTAGCAAATTTGCTGATGATACAAAGCTGGGTGGCAGGGTGAAATGTGAGGAGAATGTTAGGAGATTACAGGGTGACCTGGACAGGTTCGGTGAGTGGACAAATGCATGGCAGATGCAGTTTAATGGGTATAAATGTATGCTTATCCACTTTGGTGGCAAGAAGAGAAAGGCAGATTAATACCTGAATGGACTCAAGTTAGGTAAAGTGGCAGTACAAAGAGATCTAGTGTTCTTGTACACCAGTCAATGAAGGCAATCATGCAGGTACAGCAGGTAGTGAAGAAAGCCTATAGCATGCTGACCTTCATAACAAGAGGGATTGAGTATAGAAGGAAAGAGGTTCTTCTGCAGCTTTACAAGGCTCTGGTGAGACCGCAATTGGAATGTTGAGTGCATTTCTGCTCTCCAAATTTGAGGAAAGAAATTCTGGCTATTTCGGTAGTGCAGCGTAGGTTCACGAGGTCAATTCCGGGAATGTCAGAACTATCTTATGTTGAAAGAATGGAGCGAATGGGCTTGAACACCCTTGAGTTTAGTAGACTGAGAGGAGATCTGATTGAGACGGATAGGATTATTAACGGATTGGACACTCTTGATGCAGGAAAAATGTGTCCGATGATGGGTGAGTCCCGAACCAGAGGACACAGCTTAAAAATAAGGGGTAGGCCATTTAGGACAGAGATGAAGAGAAACTTCTTCACCCAGACAATGGTGGGTGTGTTGAATGCTCTGCCACAGAAGGCAGTGGAGGCCCAGTCTCTGGTTTCGTTTAAGAAAAAAATGGATATAGCTCTCAAGGATAGTGGAATTAATGATTATGAAGAAAAGGCAGGAACAGGATACTGATTGAGGATGATCAGCCATGATCATAATGAATGGTGGTGCAGGCTCGAAGGGCAGAATGGCCTACTCCTGCACCAATTGTCTATTGTCTACGGTCTCCAGTCAAATATAAACGCTGAAATGCAGGGAAATTGAGCGGAACAAATAGACAATTGGGATAATTAAATACAGGGTAATAGTGACTATTTCCAGCTTTAATCAATTTGGGTCGGAGGTGATGTTGGGCAGTACCCTCCTTTCAAATTTCAAGACATCAACATCGTACCTTGGCTCTCACCGTGTCCATTCCCATAATTAGTTGCTTCCATGTTGCACTGCCTCCCAGGACAAGCTCTCTCCTTCTGACGGAATGCTCCCTCATTCTCATTCCAATTGTCATTACACCTCATACAACCCCCTCACAGAAAGCATAGAAAGCAGGAGACAACAGCTTTGCTTCACTTGGAGGTCGCCACTGATGATGTTACCTAGCCAGGTAATGAAATGTCTGGAAATAAAACCTAAGCTCATCGAGCAATCCTACACCCTACAACCCCCTCTCCTCACATTTTCCCGTTCCCTCCTACCTTCGCTTTTTCATGGAGAACAGTGTGGACTGACGTTGTGCCATTCTGATATTCTTGTGCTCACGAATGGGACTGAATGGCCTTCTCCTGTTCCACTTTACCAACTCTGAATGAGCCAAATTTCCTCCTCCACTTCCTCTGTATCATTCTCAAGAAGGCTTCTGTTACTGAGTCATGGGATGAGTCCGTTGCTGGTCAGCGGCAATATTTATTGCTCATCCTTAATTGCCTGGAAATGTGTTAAGTGTCCACCATATTGTTGTTGGTCTGTAGTCACATGTAGCTGTGACCAGGTAAGGAAAGTAATTTCCCTCTGCAAAAGGCAGGAGCAAACACAGAAACATTCTGGGTTCATCATTAGACACTTAAATTCCCGAAAATCATTGAATTGAAGTTCCATCATCTGTCACAGTGGGATTTGCAGCAATACCCCTAGAACATTGTTGGATGCGTTGATGAGCAGTCCAGTCATAATTCCCGTCCTGGACTGAATAAAAAATGGAAGTACTGTGGATGTTCTCAATCGGAACCAGTAACAGAAATTCCTGGAAAAACTGAGCATGTCTGACAGCATCTGTAGAGAGAAATTAGAGGTGAATGGCATCCTGAAACAGAAGGTTAGAGAATGAGCTGAGTAGCGTTCTACTTTTGCTGTGCTGCTAGGTGTGTCTATGCCAACTGCAAAGCTCAGTACACTGAATTAAAAAGAATCTCCATGAAATTTTCAAGTCTCTGACTTTCCGTTCTCCCCTTGAGCAATATTTTAAATGAAGGCTGTTTGCAGTATTCCAAATAGTGCACCTATTCACTATCCATTAGTGAGATACTTCTAGATGCATTTTATACCGTTATCCATTGAAACGGGCAGACAAATGGCAGATCATGTAGGAACTGAGAAAGCGAGATAATATAAATTAACTGGCCAAATTCTGGAGGAGGCATAATATTATCAAGACTTGGAGGTGTACACTTATGTTTGGGAAAGTGATTGGGCAGTTTGGGCAGGTTTGTAAAAAGGAAACGTACAACTTGGAATTAGAACGTAAAGAGAAGTGAAATGTTATCAAACCTTTATAATTGACCGTTTTAGCCACAGTTGGGGGAAAGAGACTGGATTTGAACTCATGAAAATCAAATGCCTTGCATTGGGTTAAAACTGAGCTCTGCCCACTCCTGAACATGACACTTTAGGAAGGATGACAATGCCTTGGATAGCCGAGGAGATTAAAAATCATATGGATATAAAAAACAGGCCATTCACCCCCAGTGAGAGCTCGTTCTGACATTCAATGGCTTGGATCTGCTCACAGTTCTCCAAGTGAGATCTGACCAGATTTGGTACCGGTGCCAACCACACCGGCGCCATGACTGACACCAGGATTCCTATTCCAGGTACACAACACTGCTGCTGCAGACACCATTGATGCCATCTTCCTCCACCATTACCGCCAGAAGGAAGAGAAGACCAAAATAAAGATGAGACAGCAAAGATGTAAGAACGATGCGACCGGCCTGGTGATTGAACCAAATTGGCCCAGGACCCTGTCAACGCCACAATCTTAAAACAAAAAAGTCATGCAGAATTGTACGAGGGAGGTTCACCAGGGCTCCATAGATGCACCTGTGAAGTGAGACTGTAGAGGCTGGGATTATTTTTGGACAAACTCACCAATATCAAGCCGGTGTTCTCCTCTGACCACTGACTCCTGCTGGTCAGCAAGGTAATGTGGAAGCTGAAGATGAAACTGCTGATCCCATGAAATATCTCAAAAGGAGACTGATTAACAAGGTTAGATCGCATGGAATAAAGGGACAACCAGCCACTTAGATGCAGAACTGGCTCATGGAGAGAAGACAGGTGGTGGAGGGCTGTTTTTCAGTGTGGAGACCTTTAACCAGTGGAGTGCCACAAGGATCCCTGCTGGGTCCTCTACTTTTTGTCATTAAAATAAATGATTTCTATGCGAGCATAGGAGGTACAGTTAGTAAGTTAGCAGATGACACCAAACGTGGTGGTGTAGTGGTCAGCGAAGGGGGTTACCTCAGATTACAACAGGATCTGGACCAGATGGGCCAATGGTCTGAAAACTGGCATATGGACTTTAATTCATATAAGTGCAAGGTGCTGCATTTTGGGAAAGCATAACTTAGCAGGACTTACACACTTAATGGTAACGTCCAAGGGAGTGTTGGTGCATAAAGAGACCTTGGAGTGAAGTTTCTAGCTCCTTGAAAGTGGAGTCGCAGGGTGATAGGATAGTGAAGGCGGCGTTTGGTATGCTTTCCTTTATTGGTCATAGTATTGACTACAGGAGTTGGGAGGTCATGTTTCGGCTGTACAGGACAATGGTTCGAACACTGTTGGAATATTGCATGCAATTCTGGTCTCCTTCCCATCGGAAAGATGTTGTGAAACTTGAAATGGTTCAGAAAAGATTTACAGTGATGTTGCGAGGGTTGGAAGATCTGAGCTACAGGAGAGGCTGAACAGGCTGGGGCTGTCTTCCCTAGAACGTCGGGGGCTGAGGCGTAACCTTATCGAATTTTCAGAATTATGAGGGGCATGGATAGGATGAATATGCAAAGTTTTTTCACTGGGCTCGGGGAGTCCAGAGCTAGAGGGCATAGGTTTAGGGTGAGAGGGGAAAGAGATAAAAGAGACCTAACGGGCATTATTTTCACGCAGAGTGTGGTACGTGTATGGAATGAGCTGGCAGAGGATGTGGTGGAGACTAATACATTTGCAACATTTAAGAGGCATTTGGATGGGTATATGAATAGGAAGGGTTTGGAGGGATATGGTCCAGGTGCTGGAATGTGGGACTAGATTGGTTTGGGATATCTGGTCGGCATGGACGGTTGGATCGAAGGGTCTGTTTCCATGTTGTAGATCTCTCTGACTCTATGACTCTATATAGAGTTTGAAAGTGGTGTAATCCAGGTGCTGGGAACGTTAACACTCTCTTGTACGTGTTTAACAGTATATGTATGTGTGAATGACTGAATGTGGTGTGCGAGGGCATGTGTGTGTACACATTTGAGAGGGCGAGTGAATGAGAATGAGGGACTCACTGAATAAGTTCTAATTTGTTTATAACTGAGAGGTTTTAACCAGCTACATCAGAAGTAGCAATGTTAGGATCTGGTCTGCCTTCTTTAAATGTTTTGTAGGCTCTTGTATGATCCATAAAAGATTGAGTGTTCTTCCGGGATTTGTTGTATGTTTATGATTTGGTGTTGCATTTGCTGGACTCAAAGGCACCGAGTTGTGGGTGTTGGTTTCGCCTGGATTAAATAGTGTGTGGGAAAACAATGGCTTATTCAATCACGAAATGTTTTATGGGGGTGGAAGAAGTTGCCTTTAGGAGATTTACAGAAGTTGAACACAGAAAAACTGCTGGAATGAGCAGTCATTTGAAATTGTACCTATCTCCTTCCATGAGGAAAGGAGAGATCATGAGAGTAATAGCTCAGCACTTATATTTGCTGGAAATGTCATCAGACCCTTTAGAGGTTACTACAGTTCAACTAAAAATCAGTTGCTTATTTAGCAGTAAAAGAAAATGAAAGGACAAAAATAATGACACTGTTGTAATTATGATTAAAAACTTAGAATAGACCAAAAGAACGAATCGATGTTACAGACCAAAAGGAAAGGAATGAGAAAGAGAGAAAGAAGAGAGAGCAAGAGAGAGAAAGATAGAGGGAGAAGAAAAGAAGGAAGAGCGGGAGTTGGAACTTCAGGAATTGACAGATAGAAATCAGGCTTAATGGAGGGAGATGAAGGCTGAAGGTAAGCTTATTCAGGAAGAGAGTGAGGATGTATAACAGATGGTTACTATAGAACTGGTGAAATTCTGTTTGAACGCTTTGACGAAATTTGATGGAAAGATGTGGAAGTGCTTTACATGACATTGGTGTATGTGAGGCGGTGAATAAAGACATTTTCGGTGCATATGAGCTCTTGACAGAAGCTTACAGATAACGATTCAGGAATCGAAGGAGGGGCCCTGGTCAAACCTGCATTCAATTTGAAAGGACCAAGCAAAGCAATTTTAAACGGCGGATGAGATCATTAAAAATTAAACAAATCGATGACATTCTTAGATGAAAGATTATTTCGGACGAGTTCACAAATTAACTTGCTCAAGTAATCAGAACTCATGTGGAAGGACAGAGAGGTAAAATGGCAAAATTAACAGTTGAAATGCCTCATAATTATGAGCTGGTTCATAAATCAAATTTTGGTTTCCAAAATCTGTTTCAAACCGTGTGGATTAGAAATTGGGGAAAAGAGAAATCCTCACGTGGAAAGGGAAAAGTAGATCTCGGTGAAGACCGTGCAGATAACGTAGCAGAAGATCAAAGTGAAACCCTTGAAGGAGAAAGAGAAGTTTATAAGCTCCGGTGTTATCTTCGAAATAAAGTAGGCCACATGAAATCACACTGTTGATGGTTTGCGAAAGGCACTGGGAAGATAGATGCAGGAAAATAGGAGAAGTCAGTGAATTTTGTGGAACATCATCGGATGCTGGAAATCTGCACCAGAATGAACAATATTTTTGAATGTTGGTTAAGGAGGAAATGCCAGATCTACTTAAAATATATACCTGCAAATATAAAGTAAACTCACTTAAGCCGGATGCAGCAGGGAAAGAGGTTTAAATTTTAAGAGATACAGGATCCTCCATGAAAGATGAGGAAATGTATCGTTGAACGAATATTACAGAAAATATGTGAGTAATAGGCATTCACGGTGAGATGAAAAGCGCTCAATTATGTCAAGTGTGGTTGCATTGCCCAGTGAAGAGTGGATAGGTTGTTGTAGAAGTATTGGACAAAGTGTCAGCTCCAGCAATATTATTTGACCTTACTAATACGATAGCTCATTCACAGGTGAGATTGCTGTCAACTGTGTTTGAAAAGCCAGTAGAAACTCAGGAAACAAACCTAATGCAGGACACATATCCTGGAATTTCTCCGGATTGTGTCGTAACAAGGTCACAAAGTCACGAGTTGAAACAAGAGGGACGACAGAGTACGGAAATGAAAGTTGAAATTAAATTAGCAGAGATCTCATTTGATCAACTGGTTGAAGCAAAACATGAGCAGTTCGATAACAAAGCAGACATACTCCTTTCATAGAAATTAGCTGAATTACAGCAGAATGATGAGAACCCAGAGAAATTGTGTCAAAAAAAAACAAAGGAAGAAACATCTAAATGCATTTAAATCTAAATCGATGTTCATGGAATAGTGTCTGTTAGATTAGCTTCAGATTGGTATGACAGGTCGGCCCAAAATCGAGGCGAAGGGCCTGTACTGTGCTGCAATCCTCTATGTTCTGTGTGTTCAATGCATCCTGGTGTACGACGATCTTAAAAAATGATATTTCTATGAGGAGAGGGAGAGCATCACGTATCCAAGCAGATAAGAAATGGACACATGTTCCTGAAGTCGTATTGAAAGTGGATTACAGAAATGGGTGTACTGCGTTAACGACCACAAGGGGACATTTACGGGTAACAATCATCTCAAGCAAATAGACAGAAACAGTTTTACAGGACTGGATTGCACAAGGATGTCGTTGAATTTTGCCAGACATGAAAAATGGCTAATAAAACCTGCAGCTTTATTTCACTGTGGAGTGTGACGTAGCTACCCCTTTAACAAGGTTATGCAGTCCTTGCTTTCCTCTTCAGTGAGGTCATAAACGACACAGACTCTGGAGAAATGAAGACTGAAGGGTTTTAGTGCCAGTTTGAAAACAGCCGACACATACTGTTTTAGGCAGAACGATTTCAATGTGTGTAAAATGACGTTAGAGTGTCAGACAAAGAGTGAAGAATTTGTGGTTGGAGAAGCGGATGAACTCGCAGCTCCAGGCATATAATTTGTCCTTTCTAATAATATCGTTCATTTACCGGTAGGAGTGCTTCCTAGTATGGTCAAAACGCCAGTGGTTACTCAGGTTATTTAACTATTGCAGGTCACATATCCTGGACCTTTTCCTGCCTATGTGATAACGAGGTCACAAAGTCATCAGGTGAAACAGGAGAGATCAAAGATTACCAGTAAGAAAGTTGGAATGAAAGTAGCAGAGATTATGCTTCGTCAGATTGTTGAGATAAACCCGGAGCAGACAGATTACAATGCAGACATCTTTAACTCAGATAAATTAATTGAGTTACAGCAGAAAGATGAAACTTTAAAGCAATTGTATGAAACGGCAGACACAGAGAAGGAATCTGAATGTATCCTTGAATGTTATCATCCTTAAATGATGGCTTAATGAGGAAACATTGAGAATCATATTTTCAGGCAGATGGAACATGGGCAGAAATTCATCAAATAGTAATGCCAGTGGGCTTAGAAAGGAAGAGTTACGAATGACGCATGAACAACCATTTGGAAGTCATTTCAGAGTGAGGAAAATACAAGCTAAAATCCAAAATAATTTACGGGCCAGGACTGCACAAGAATGACGTTGAGTTTTGCCAGACATGTCATACATGTCGAGTAATTCGAAAACCATAAGCGGTGATAAAACCTGCACTTTTAATACATTTTCCTGCATTTGAGTAAACTTTTAGAAGAATATTACTTGACTGTGTAGGTCTCCTGCATCAATCTAAAAGTTGGAAGCAGTCGTTGTCATCTCTAGTGTCTCTATCCACTAGAATTCCGGAGGCTGTTCCATTCTGTAATATCACAGCTAAAAGGATTATAGAGGACATTCTCAAATGTTTAACGAGATATGGACGACTGAGAGAGATACAGCCAGATCAAGGGTCAAAGCTCGCATCAAAATTATTCAAGGAAGTCATACAAGCAGTGGTATAAAAGAATTCAAATAAGTTGCATACCATTCAGAATCGCAGTGAGCTCTCGAAAGGGGGCATCAGACAGAAAGACCATGTTGAGGGCAAATAGTCAAGATTATGCAGATGATTTGAATAAGGGAAAATTGTGCTGTTTGAGATCAAAGTAGTACTAAATGAATCAACCAAATTCAGTATAATTCAATTCGGTTTTGTGTCTGAAGTGAGAGGATAGTTAAAAACGATTGAGCAATTAGAAAGTCAAAAATAAGAGACCACATACTTCACTTTGTGTCACATTTTAAGGCACGATTAAAGAAAGATTGGAACTTAGCTACACAATATTTAAAGATATCACAGCATGCAATGAAACACGAAGTAGGCAATAAATAAATAAAAATCAAATTTCAATATCGGCAATATGGTATTAGTGTCACTTCAAGTGATACTTGAATCTTTAAAAGCAAGGTTTGGTGGAACCTTTCAAGGTGAAAGGAAATTGAGTGAGGTGAACTATGATAGGGACTCCTGACAGAAAGAAGTCTCACAGAGTTTGCCATGTCCATCTGCTTTGAAGGTATTTTGGCAGGGAAGGACAGCACGAGGAGAATGATTTGTTGATCGCAACAGATAGGGAAGAATCAAATTCATATGAATGTGAATTTCTCATTACTCGAATTAACTTTGAGAATGGGGAAGTTTATTGAGTTAAATTTCAGAAGAAAATCGAAATGACCTAAAAGAGTTGTTAATATTACATGGGGAGCCAAGTCGAAAAAAGCTGGAAATCTTTGACCTCATTGTGAACGATGTTGAAATCGGAGATGCTGTTCCAATAAAACAACATCATTATTGGCATTACCCTCCCAAGTTGGCATAAGTACAAACGGAGGTTGGATGCATGTTCTGCGATAACATATCGATGTCAGTCACAGTTACTGGAACTAACCCATAGTAATGGTGTCAAAACCAGATGGCACCCAATGGTCATGTGTGGACTATCGCAAATTAAACGCATTTACAAAGACTGATGCATATCTGATTCTACCTTTGGAAGACTGTGTTGAGAGGTTGGGTCAAGTAACTGTATTTTTAAGTTGGACTTGCTCAAAGTATACTGGTAGGTGCTTTTGTCAGAAAGTGCAAAGGCAGTTCGGCTTTTCTAACGCTGACTGGATTTTATTAATTTAAAGTCATGCAATTTGGTATGAAAAAACGCGCCAGCCACATTTCAGAGACGAATAAGGTTGCTAGGTTATCCAACTGTGTCATTTATATTAATGACCTGGTGATTTTTAGTCACAGATGGAAGGAACATATGCAACATTTATCAGACTTGTTTGATCGAGTTCGGAAGGCATGTTTGTTGATAAACCTCATGGTAAGGGCATTTGCCAAAGCCCAAGTTACCTTCCTGTGCCATGTTATTCGACACGGACACATTCCCATACCGTTGACAAAAAGAGCAGTACTACGGTTCCTGGGATTGCGTGAATTTTATCGAAAATCTGTCCCACATTTTCGCAGCGTGGCTACTCCACTCACTGAATTGCCAAGGAAAGGCAAGACGGTTTCGTGGACAGCAGACTATCACAAAGTGCTTCACAGCCTGAAAGTATTAACTTCTCCCCTGATAATGTTTTAGTAGGGTCAGAGGTGCGGGGAAAAGGGGGGTGGGTGGCTTTGCTTGTCAAAGATAGTATTACAGCGGTGGAAAGGAAGATGGCACCCTGTTAGGAGTCTTTTACAGGCCTTCTAATAGTCCGAGAATCGTTGAAGAAAGGATTGCGAAGATGATTCAGGAGAAGAGTGACAGTAATAGGGTGGTTGTTATGGGGGACTTTAACTTTCCTGATATTGATTGGGAAAGCTATAGCTCAAGTTCGTTAGATGGGTCAGTGTTTGTCCAGTGTGTGCAGGAGAGTTTCCTGACACAATATGTAGATAAGCCAACAAGAGGTGAGGCCATACTGGATTTGGTTCTGGGTAACGAACCAGAACAGGTATTAGAACTCGAGGTAGGTGAGCACTTTGGGGACAGTGACCACAATTCGGTGATTTTTACTCTAGTGATGGAGAGGGATAAGTGTGTAGTACAGGGCAAGAGTTATAGCTGGGGGCAAGGAAATTATGATGCGGTGAGGCATGACTTAGGATGTGTGGATTGGAAAAGTAGATTCCAAGGCAAGAGAGTAATTGATATGTGGAACTTGTTCAAGGAGCAACTATTGTGTGTCCTTGATAACTACGTACCTATCAGGCAGGGAGGAACGGGTCGTGTGAGGGAGCCATGGTTTAATAAGGAATTGGAATCCCTTGTTAAATGGAAGAGGGCGGCCTTTGTAAAGATGAGGCGTGAAGGTTCAATAGGGGCGATTGAGAGTTATAAGATAGCCCGGAAGGACCTGAAGAGTGAGCTAAAAGCAGCAAGGAGGGGACATGAAAGGTCCTTAGTTGGTAGGATTAGGGAAAACCATAAGGCTTTCTATAGGTATGTTAGGAATAAAAGAATGACTAGGGTAGGAATAGGTCCAATCAAGGATAGTAATGGGAAGTTGCGTGTGGAGGCTGAAGAGATTGGGGAGGCACTGAATGAATACTTTTCGTCAATATTCACTCAGGAACAGGACGTTGTTGTCGATATGAATACTGAGGCACGAATAAGTAGAATGGATGGCTTTGAGATATGTAGAGAAGAGGTGTTGGAAATTCTGGCAAGGGTGAAAATAGATAAGTCCCCTGGGCCTGATCGCATTTATCCTAGGATTCTCTGGGAAGCAAGGGAGGAGATTGCAGAGCCATTGGCCTTGATTTTTGTGTCCCCTTTGTCTACAGGAGTAGTGCCAGAGGACTGGAGGCTAGCAAACGTGGTTCCCTTGTTCAAGAAGGGGAGTAGGGATAATCCTAGTAACTATAGGCCAGTGAGTCTCACTTCTGTTCGGGGCAAAGTCTGAGAGAGAATTGTAAGGGATAGGATTCATGCACATCTGGATAAGAATGATATGATCAAGGATAGTCAGCATGATTTTGTGAAGGGCAGGTCGTGCCTCACAAACCTTATTGAATTTTTTGAGAAGGTGACTAAGGAGGTAGATGAGGGGAAAGCGGTAGACGTGGTATATATGGATTTTAGTAAGGCGTTTGATAAGTTCCCCCATGGTAGGCTACTGCAGAAAATACAGAGATATGGCATTGAGGGTGAATTGGAGGTTTGGATTAGGAATTGGCTGGCTGGAAGAAGACAGAGGGTAGTAGTTGATGGCAAAGGTTCATCTTGGAGTGCCGTCACTAGCGGTCTTCCGCAAGGATCTGTTTTGGGACAATTGCTGTTTGTCATTTTTATAAATGACCTGGAGGAAGGGTTAGAAGGTTGGGTGAGCAAGTTTGCGGATGATACAAAAGTCGGAGGAGTTGTAGACAGTGAGGAAGGATGTGGCAGGTTACAGCGGGATATAGACAAGCTGCAGAGCTGGGCAGAAAGGTGGCAAATGGAGTTCAATGTAGCGAAGTGTGAGGTGATTCACTTTGGTAAGAGTAACAAAAAGATGGGGTCCTGGGCTAATGGTCGGATACTTGGTAGTGTGGAAGAGCAGAGGGATCTTGGTGTCCATGTACACAGATCTCTGAAAGTTGCCACCCAGGTAAATAATGCAGTGAAGAAGGCATATGGCGTACTGGCTTTTATTGGTGGAGGAATTGAGTTCCGGAGTCCTGAGGTCATGCTGCAGTTGTATAAGACTCTGGTGCGGCCGCATCTGGAATATTGTGTGCAGTTTTCGTCGCCATACTATAGGAAGGATGTGGAGGCACTGGAACGGGTGCAGAGGAAGTTTACCAGGATGTTGCCTGGTATGGTAGGAAGATCCTATGAGGAAAGGCTGAGGCACTTGGGGTTGTTTTCATTGAAGAAAAGAAGATTTAGGGGTGACGTGATAGAGGTGTACAAGATGATTAGGGGGTTAGATAGGGTTGACAGTGAGAATCTTTTTGCACGTATGGAGTCAGCTATTACAAGGGTGCATAGCTTTAAATTAAGGGGGGGGGTAGATATAGGACTGATGTTAGGGGTAGGTTCTTCACTCAGCGATTCGTAAGTTCATGGAATGCCCTACCAGTAGCAGTGGTGGACTCTCCCTCTTTATGGGTATTTAAGCGGGCATTGGATAGGTATATGGAGGATAGTGGGTTAGTGTTGGTTAGGTGGGCTTTGATCGGCGCAACATTGAGGGCCGAAGGGCCTGTACTGCGCTGTATTCTTCTATGTTCTTTGTTCTATGTTCTTGATTTTACAGTTCATCCATTCATCCAGCTATCCTACTTATAGTGAGAGGAATGTCCTGTCAAATCCCTCAAAAACTTTGAGGTTTTCATGGTGAAATGATGCTTCAAGAACTCTTTTATAAATTAAATTTGCCGACACTTTGCAATCAGCTTGCATTTGGTATAACAGCAGTCCATCGTGCTGGGTCAATTCTTCTTAATTTGCAATTAATCGTTATCAATTTTGTTCATAGCCCAATGTTTGTTGAGGACTAGATTAGCACTTGGAACAGTATGATAAAATTTGGGATCCTTACAGTTGCTGTTCATGAGATTAGTTAATTCAACACAATGAGTAACAAAGACAGAAATTGCGAGAGACACTCAGCAGGTCTTTGGCAAGAAAGCAGGGTTAACGTTTTGAGTTCATTGACCCTTCCTCTGCACTATCATCAACACAATGTGTACTGAACCCAAGAGTTGTGATCATTGGAATTCTCTGCCACAGATTGTGGTCAAGGCCAAAATATTGAAGGCTTTCAAGAAGGTATAGATATAGTTCCTAGGGCAAAAGGTGTCAAAGGGCATAGGGAGAAATTGGGAATAGGTACTAAGTTTTATGATCAGCGACAATCATATTGAGTGGCCGAGCAGGCTCGAAGGGCCAAATGGTCTCCTCCTATTTTCTATGTCTCTCTGGCTCTGTTCTAAACTTGTACCTGGTACAAAATGAGAAAAGGCAACCAGCTCACCCACTCAGAATGAAACAATCACAGACAATGCTGGAGAAACTCAGCCGGTTTGAGAGAAAGGTAAAAACAATGACTGCAGATGCTGGAAAGCAAATACTGGATTAGTGGTGCTGGAAGAGCACAGCAGTTCAGGCAGCATCCTGAGAGAAAACAGAGTTATCATTTTGAATCGAGTTTGACTCTTCAAATTGGGCTTGAAAGCTTAACTCTGTTTCTTTTTTCACAGGTGCTGCCAAACCTGCTGAGTTTCTCCAGCATTCTGTGTTTTTTTTAAGGTTTCCAGCATCCACATTGTTTTGCTTTATAACATTTTAAAGTTAATCTTTCAGGAACGTGATCTACAGTAGACCACCATTCAATATGATCTTTGACTTCTACACTTTCCCACCTCCTCCCCATATCGAGTCCTTCCAGGCTCAATTGCAATGCGCTGGGGTGGCACGGTGGCTCAGTGGTTAGCCCTGATGCCTCACAGCACCAGGGACCCAGGTTCAATTCCCACGTTGGGCAACTGTCTGTGTGGAGTTTGTACATTCTTCCTGTGTCTGCGTGGGTTTCCTCTGGTTTCCTCCCACAGTCCAAAGATGTGCAGGTCAGGTGGATTGGCCATGCTAAATCGCCCATAGTGTTAGGTGCGTTCGCCAGAGGGAAATGGATCTGGGTGGGTTAGTGTTCGGAGGGTCGGTGTGGACTTGTTGGGCCGAAGGGCCTGTTTCCACATTGTAGGGAATCTAATCTAATCGCCAAATCTAATTATGCTAAGCCATTCAAGTTGTCTATTGATGCAAGAGTCGGTGTGGTGCTCTTGCAAGAAGATGATGAGAAGGTACAGAGTCTTATCGGGTATTTCTCGAGGAAGTTCAAATTAAATCAGCAAAAATATTCGACAGTTGAGAAGGAGTCTTTGAGCGAGATGGTGAAATTACAGCATATCAGTGTTGATGGTATCAGCAACTTTCCTGAGACAATCATCGAAACTGATCATAACCCATTGAGGATTTTTGGAGACAGTTAAGGACAAAACAAAACAGTCTGTTGAGATGGAGCTTGCAATTCAATTTGAAAAACGTGCGTGTGGCAGAAAGCGAAAACATGATTGCTGATTCATTGTCGAGACTCGAATGTGAAACGGCAGCATTTGGTGGCAGGAATACTACAGATTGAAACGATGTATGGTTGTGCATGTTTGTACATTTATATTCAATGCAATGAAAATTAGTGTTTTGCAGTACCAACAATTTTTAACGTGTTTTAAATGAAGGCATCCTTGGATATTGATCGTTCACTATTTTTTAAATGGGGAGGTGTGACGAAGCTGTTCCTTTTACAAGGTTATGGAGTCCTTGATTTCTCTTCAGAGAGGCCGCAAACAACATCCCGACTCTGAAGAACTCGAGGGTGAAAGGTTTTAAAACAGTTTGTTAACATCTAACAGATACTGCCTAAGGTGGAAGCCTTTCAAGTTAAAAACAACAGTTGCGCAATGAAAGGGGAGTGGCCAATTCTCCCATATCACGGTTTGTCTGGTTTGTGTTTTTTTTTTAGCAGTCGTGTATAGAAAGGCTGCTGGACTCACAGAAGCAGGTACTGGCTGCTATTCTCTCTCTCTGACTTTGATGCAATCAGACTTTGTTTCATTTTCCCTTTTGTGCCAAGAGATATTTATGTGAATTGTTGTAAGGATCTCTCACAGCATTATTAAGTTCGAATAGTCTGTTGGGTTTTCAGGGAGGGCAGGTTAATTAGTAATCTATTTTCCATTATTTGCGCTTCATTCAGGAATCTTGTCAGGAAATTTGATTTTACTGAAAACTGAGTGGTTTGACGAACTGATTCTGTCCTGGAATACTGACTTTAAAGTTGCTTAAAACAACGAGCAAAGTTATGGTCTGGAAAACTTCTTGAAGTGTTCTAAGAGTTCTGCCCTGTACTAAACAGGAGTTACTCAATTTTTTCACAAGATATGGATTACGCACAGAAATAAAATCAGAACAAGTGACAAAATTTACATCAAAATTCTTCAAGGAAGTATGGACAGTTTTGTAATAACAGAATTCAAATCCACTGCATACCATCCAGAATCGCAAAAAAAACACGAAAATTGGCGTCAGATATTAAAGACAATGCTGAGGTTTTATCGTAAAGACTAATGAGATGACTGAGATTTCTACCTTTTGTGATATGACAAGCACCAAATGACTCGACTAAATGCACTCAAGTTGAATTAGTTTATGGGTAAAAATTGAGAGGATTTTTGAAATTAATTAAGCAGAAGTTGATAATTCAGAATTCAGAGATCACATATTTGGACTATGTGCCAGATTTTCAGGAATGATTAAGTAGCGTCGGGGAGTTGGCTAGACAGCATTTAAAATGATCGCAGCATTCAATAAAACGAAAAGCGTATAAGCAATCAAAAACTCACAATTTTGTTGTCGACGAGAAGGTGTAGGGTTACTTTTAGTGATGGGTTAACCTTTTAGAGCAACGTTTATTGCAACTTACCAAGGCGAAAGGATTATGAGTGATTTGAACTATTTGATAAGAACTCCACAGAGAGTCTTTCATAAAGTGCGTAATGTGACTACAGTAAAAAAGTTGAAGGTGATTCCTGTATCTTTAAGAGACAGTGAAAGCTGTTTCGATAGTGCAAGTTTGCAGGCAACTGTCATGTTACTGACTTGCAGTCTCATTATGTAATGGAAAATGGAAAATATGTAACGTTGGTCAAAACCTGGATATCTCAGTGGTTTAGACCAACATCTGAATTTAATCAATGAGTTGAAATTATGCCTTAGGATACGAAAACCCAATCGAATTTAAAATTTGCTTCTTTGACATCACTGAACCAATGAGACGATCTGATGTTTGGAGTAGGAAAAAAGGAAGTTTGGACCGTTGGTCAGAAAGAGCCCCAACTGCAACTGACAGACTGCTCTTCAGCACATTCTCTGTAAAATGCACATTTTTAATGTGAAACCTCTTTGTTACATAACACTGAAGACAACCAATGGAGGTCTACAAACGGAGAAAAATTGACGGCGGAGAGGACATCCACTGTCTGCTTTTGAAATGTAAGTTGATTTCAACTTAATACAGGCTTTATTCGATCAGTACATTGTTATAGAGTGGGAGGTAGATAAACAATCTTTAAGATAGAGGAGGCTCAGGGTTGTAAATAGTTGTTTCATATTGACTTTTAGACTTTAAATGTTTTTTTTGGTAAATAGTAGAATTTGCCTACTACTCTGTCACTCATACTTTAAAGATTACGAGACGATCTCAGCTTTTCTGTGTATCTTGTTTAATTAGCAGAATCTTTTAGCGCCGAATTATAAGGAAAGACAATTCGAGGAAAGGCATTGGAGACTGTGATATTGAAAATAACACAGAGTGAAGAAACAAGTTCAGAGGAATTCAGAATTGTGCATTACACACATTCAATTGGACAATGAAGAAGTTGTCAATTATTGGGTTAAATTATTGAGTTACCTTCTAAAGAAAACGGAAATGATGTGAAGGAGTTATTATTGTCGTATTGGTTGATATAAGGAAAATCGTACCAAATGTTAGTAATATGTATGCTCCACTCACGGAATTACAGAAGAAATACAAGAAATTGTAATGTACAGCCAACCGTCAGAAGTCATTTGCCAGCCTGAAAGTTGTGCTCACCTTTGTCACAGTATAAGCCACGCTACATTTTAGGACCATGGAACTGGGATATCATAGCAATTACAGAAACATGGCTCTGTGGTGGGCAGGCCAGGCAGCTTCATGTTTCGAGGAAGGATAGAAAGGGATTCAAGAGAGGAGGGGAGCGGCGTTTTGTTTGGGGAGAGCATTACATCTGTGCTGAGGGAGGATATTCCTGGAAATACATCCAGGGAAGTTATTTTGGTAGAACTGCGAAAATAAAAGTGATGATCACCTTATTGCGATTGTATTATAGACTAGTGAGAGGGAAATTGAGAAACAAACTTGGAAGAAGATGTCAGCTATTTTAAGAATAATAGGGTGGCTATGGTAGGGAATTTTAACTTTCTAAACAAAGACTGGGAAGGCCATACTGTCAAGGTTTAGACGGAGAGGAATTTGTTAAGTGTGTAAAAGAAACTTTTCTGATTCAGTATGTGGATGCACCTACGAGTGAAGATGCAAAACTTGACCTTCATTTGGGAAATCAGGCAGGGCAGGTGACTGAGGTGTCAGTGGGGGAGCACTTTGGGGCCAGCGACTACAATTCTATTAGATTTTAAATAGTGATGAAAAAGGATAGACCAGGTCTAAAAGTTGAATTTCTAAAATGGAAAATGGACAGTACTGACGGGATTAGGCAAAATTTTCAAAAGCTCACTGGGGGCAGATGTTCGCAAGGAAAGGGACAGCTGGAAAATGGGAAGCCTTCAGGAATGAGATCACGAGAATCCAGAGAAAATAGATTCCTTTTAGGGTGAAAGGAAAGGCTGGTAGGTATAGGGAATGCTGGATGACGAAAGAAATTGATTTTGGTTCACAAAAAGTAAAAAGTATATGTAAGGTATCGACAATATAGATCGAGTGAATCCTTAGAAGAGTATAAAAGCAGTTGGAGTATAGTTAAGAGGGAAATCAGGAGGGCAAAAGTGGACATGAAATAGCTGTGGCAAATAGAATTAAGGAGAATACAGAGTTTATACAAATACATTAAGTACAAAGGGTAACTAGGGTGAGAATTGGTCACCTCAAAGATCAGCAGGGTGGACTTTGCGTGGAGCTGCAGAAAATGGGGAAGATAATAAACGAGTATTTACTGTGAAAAAACGGATGGAAGATATAGAATGTTGGGAAATAGATGGTGACTCCTTTCAAAGTGTCCATATTTCAGAGGAGAATATGCTGGATGTCTTGAAACGCGAAAAGGTGGAGAAATTCCCAGGTCCTGATCAAGTGAAGCCCAGAACTCTGTGGCAAACTAGTGAAGTGATTGCTGGGCCTCTTGCTGAGATATTTGCATCACCAATAGTCACAGGTGACGTTCTGGAAGACTGCAGATTGGCTAACGTTGTGCCACCATTTAAGAAGCGTGGTAAGACAAGCCAGGGAACTTTTGGCCATTGAGCCTGAACTCGGTGGTGGGCAAGTTGTTGGAGGGCATCCTGAGGGACAGGATCTATATGCTTTTGGAAAGGGGAGGCCTGATTAGGGATAGTCAGCATTGCTTTGTGCGTCGGAAACCATGTCTCCCAAACTTGATTGAGCATTTTGAACATTTAACAAAGAGGATTGGTGAGGGCAGATTAGCAGATGTGATCTAAAATGTCTTCAGTATTGCGTTTGACAAGATTCCCCATGGTAGAGTGGTTAGCAATGTAAGATCTCACGGAATACAGGGTGAACTAGCCATTTGGAGAGAGAACTGCCTCAAAGTAGAAGACAGAGGGTGGTGGGGGAGGATTGTTTTTGGTGTGCTTTCTTTTATTGGTCAGAATATTGACTACAGGAGTTAAGAGGTCATATTGCGGTTGTACAGGACATTGGTTAGGCCATTGTTGGAATATTGTGTGCAATTGTGGTCCCCTTCCTATCGGAAAGATGCTGTGAAACATGAAAGTGTTCAGTTAAGTTTAACAAGGATGTTGCCAGGATTGGAGGATTTGAACTGTAGGGAGAAGCTTAACGCTGTTTTCCCTGGAGCGTCAGACGTTGAGGGGTTACCTTATTGAGAGTTAAAATAAATCATTAGGGGCATGGATAGGATATATAGACCAAGTCTTTTCCCTGGATCAGCGAGCACAGAACTGAAGGGTATAGATTGAGGGTGAGAGTGGAAAGATGTAAAAGAGACCTAAGAGGCAAGGTTTTCACGAAATGGGTGGTTCATGCATGGAATGAGCTGCCAGAGGAAGTGTTTCAGTCTGGTATAATTGCAACATTCACGAAGCATTTGGATGGGTATATGAATAGTCAGGGTTTGGAGAGGTACGTGTGCGGTGCTGGCAGGTGGGACTAAATGGGGTTGGGATATTTGATTGTTTGGACGGGTTTCACTCCATGACTAATTACACAAAGCCATTCAAAGTGGCGAGTGATCTTAATGTTCGTACTGTGATCTTCCAGGAAGAAAACGAGAAGGTAGAAAGACTGATCAGGTATTTCAGCAGCAGATTGAAAATGCATCAACAGAAATATTCGACAATGGAGAAGGAGACTTCGGGCTTGTTGTTGGCGTTGAAACATTTCAACCTTTATGTTACCAGTAACGTGTCTCAGTTAATCATATAAATTGATCATGACCCATTGAAGTTTGTGGAGAAATGTAAGTACAAAAATTCCAGACATTTGGTTCGAGCTCCTTCTCACAGGCATTTAATTTGAAAGTTGTGTATGTTTCAGAATGAGAAAACGTAATTGCTAACGCATTGTCAAGGCTTGAATGAGAAACAGACGCATTTTGTGGACGGAGTAAAACAGACTGAAACAGAAATAGTAATGCATGTTTGCATCGTTATTGCCAGTGTAATGTACATATGTGTTGTAGTTCACTGACAGTTTCACATAAAATGATTTTAAAATGAAGCCATCATTGGATAGTTGATATTTCTTATTTTTGTACGGGTGGAGGAGTAGTGATGCTGATTTTTTTACAAGGTTGTTCTGTCCTTTGTTTTTCGGATGATTTAAAGGCAGATGATCAGTGATGTTGCCTCAAACAAAAGGCTTTCAACTGTAAAAAAAAACAATGAAAGGGGTGTAGGCAGATTTGCCAGCTCAGCTTTTCTCGGTTTTGGTCTACTTTGGCTTGGTGTTCGTAAGCAGTCAGTGTTTTTAGATTGATGCTAAAAGGAACATGCACATGGATGATGTTGTTCAAAGCTGCATATCTCTCTGACCTTTCTTTTGTAAGACCCTGTGTTTGATTTTTCCTCTTTTGCCAAGGTGTTTTTATGAGGATTGTTGGAGGAATTTGGAACATTCCTGAAGTTGTCAAAGTCTGTTGCATTTTTGAATAAGTTAAATTCAATTGAATTCTGGTATTTTGTTTTGTTTGTGTTTCATTCAGTACTCTGAAAATACATTCTGTTTTATTTAAAAACGAGAGGTTTTGACAAGCTACATCACTCCTGGAATATCGACTGAACTCCTGCTCTGAAACAAGTAGAATGGTTCGTGTCTGGGCTACAATTTTAAAATGTATTGAGAGGGTGTGGCCTGGTCCAGAACAAATGTATTTAAAACAGAGTTACATGCGTTTCTAACTGGTAAGGTGTTCAAAGGTTTTGGGGAGAAGGGCAGGAGAATAGAATTGAAAAACAGTCATGATCAAATGAACAACTGACTTGATGGGCTGAATGTGCCTAATGCTGCTGTTACATTGTAAGTCATATTGATACAATAGAGAGCAATATTTATATGTGGACACAAACAACTCTAGCATGAAAAAACATATATCTATATTGCATTCTTGTTTCAAATGGCCGAACTCTTACATTATATAGTCTAATTATCCAATATATAACAATATTTATATATTGACACAAACAGCTCCAACATGAAAATGAAAATTCTATATTGCATTCTTGGTTCAAACAGAGATTAAGAAGTGGTCTCCTGCTTTTCATGAATTATTCCCCTGTCTTAACTCGTTCATTAGGCTGGTGTCTTTTAGATGATGTAACATTTCGACTTTCAGGCTGCAGGAGGTACGGATATGATATTTAGATATTTCCCAGTTTGTCAGAAATATGCGATTGCGAGCAATCTGTGCAGTTACCCGCTGTAAGATTTATTTGTCCTTCTGCAGGAGAGGAGTTTCATGATCAGTCAGAACAATAACCACACCCAGAGGGACACAACAACACATCCACACTGACATACACCGACACACACCCACACACCGACCCCCACCACGCACAGAGAGAGAGAAACAGAGATATTGAGACACATAGGAGGATACCCATGTACAGACAGAAAGCACACACATCGCGTGCGCGCGCACACACACACACACACAAATCATGCTGTGAAAGAGCAACGCATCTCTGCCCAGACACCAAACCAATCGGAGCCACACTCTCACGCTCATGGAGAAATGAACTCAGAGTGAGTGGCTTTTCACAAAAACCTGTAAGATCTGACAGAAATGTCTGTTACACACGCACACACAAGTACATTCAAATGCATTTACTGAGGCACAACTGCAATTAGACATAGACAAAGAGAGACACTCAGAAATAAAAAGAGACACATGTTCAGTGAGGTACAGAGTGATCCGGCTGTGGGCACAGAAAGATCTTGACACACTGTCAGACAGCTCAACAAACTACTCACCTGCTTAAACATGAGCACAGTCAGGCAGAGACGCACTCCACCCTCACACAATAATATACCAATACTCAGAGACGCACACATATGAAATCACAGAACAATCATGACATGCTGACAGTAACAGCCACACACCCATACACACCACACTACAACGTAATCGGAAGGTAACTCCTCAAACAGCATACACACAGATACAAACACAACAGTTGCGTGTGTGCAAAACAGACACCGGAAGACAATCACAAAGGCACAGACATGTACACAGACATAAAGGCACTCAACTTCACGGAAACACTCTCATACAGACTGAATAGCATTCCCAAATACATCGCTGACAGGAGAGATGAATGGTCAGCTGCTGCTAATTGACAATGTGCCCCCGTATTTGTCAATCTGTCAGTCAATCAAAGATAGAAGCCTGTTTATCTCTGACACTTCCCTCCCCTTCCTGGACCTTTATATCTCCATTAATGACGACCGACTTGACAATGACATTTTTTACAAAGCCATCGACTCCCACAGCTACCTGGATTACACCTCTTCCCACCCTACCTCTTGCAAAAATGCCATCCCGTTTTCCCAATTCCTCCACCTCCACCGGATCTGCTCCCAGTAGGACCAGTTCCAACACAGAACTGAGCAGATGGCCTCCTTCTTTAGAGATCACAATTTCCCTTCCCACGTGGTTAAAGATGCCCTGCAACGCATCTCGTCTACATCCCGCACCTCCGCCCTCAGACCCCACCCCTCCAACCGTAACAAGGACAGAAGGACCATGGTGCCCACCTTCCACCCTACCAAACTTCGCATAAACCAAATAATCCGCCGGCATTTCCGCCACCTCCAAACAGACCCCACCACCAGGGATAAATTTCCCTCCCCACCCCTTTCCGACTTCCACAAAGACTGTTCCCTCCGTGACTAACTGGTCAGGTCCACGCCCCCCTACAACCCACCCTCCCATCCTGGCACTATCCTCTGCCACCGCAGGAACTGGAAAACCTGCGCCCACATCTCCTCCCTCACCTCTATCCAAGGACCTAATGGAGCCTTCCACGTCCATCAAAGTTTTACTTGCACATCCACTAAGATCATTTATTGTATCTGTTGCTCCTGATGCGGTCTCTTCTACACTGGGGAGACTGGGCGGATCCGAGCAGAGTACTTTTGGGAACGTCTTCGGGACACCCGCACCAATCAGCCACACCGCCCCGTGGACCAACATTTCATCTCCGCCTCCCACTCTGCCGAGGACATGGACGTCCTGGGCCTCCTTCACCGCCGCTCCCTCACCACCAGACGCCAGGAGGAAGAACGCCTCATCTTCCGCCTTGGAACACTTCAACCCCAGGGCATCAATGTGGACTTCAACAGTTTCCTCATCTCCTCTTCCCCCATCTCACCTTAGTTCTAAACTTCCAGCTCAGCTCTGTCCCCATGACTTGTCCGGACTTGTCCTACCTGCCTATCTCCTTTTCCACCTATCCACTCCACCCTCTCCTTCCTGACCTATCGCCTTCATCCCCTCACCCACTCACCCATTGTACTCTATGCTACTTTCTCCCCACCCCCACCCTCGTCGAGCTTACCTCTCCACGCTTCAGGCTCACTGCCTTTATTCCTGATGAAGGGCTTTTGCCCGAAACGTCCATTTTGAAGCTCCTTGGATGCTGCCTGAACCACTGTGCTCTTCCAACACCACTCACCCAGATTCTGGTTTCCAGCATCTGCAGTCAACGTTTTTACACCGTGATGAATGGTGACCCATTCTGCTTCCCCCGTCCCCATCAATCCCTGGGTGTTATACTCTGATCCATGTGATTATACTAATGGGATCCTGGGCCAACATATGCAATTCCTGCGCTGGCAACACTGCAGCGGCCAACGAACTTGACTCAGTTGTTTTGCTGAATGACTAAGTGAAGAATTTCCTTGACCAGTTGTTGCGCTGCATTCCTGGACTTCTCTCTGAACCTGGGCAAAGTCACTGTATAAAATAATGTGTTTGTGCTGGAGCTGAAATCCTTCAGCATTTCTGCAACAAACATAAACTGGGTTCTAAGCCTGTTCCTCCAACGATTTCCTCCTTTAATCTGGGAAGTATAAGATATTTGCACTGTATGCTAACCACAAAATTATGAAGCTGATGGGTATGTTGAAGAGGTAAATAACTGACCTCCTCCAGCTCTCCATCTCTGCATATTTGTGACTGTCTCCCCTCCTCTGACTCTTCAGGCTCTTGCGGATTCGACTGGCCACTGAAATGTACCTGACCGTCAGAGTGTTCATCAACAGAATTAACATGAATGGGATGAAAGGGGTTAAAATGTAACCAAACCACCTAAATCCCAGCTACCTGGGTTCAGTAAAATAATTTGACTTTATATAGCAGTGTATCGGAACATTGTCAATTCTCCTCCCAGGTTTGTACCGAAAATAAAAGAGAATGTCCTTTGAAAAGAGCAGAATGCCGGTTGCAGCCAGAGTCACGGCCAAGGCCATCTCTCTCCAACGTTTCCTCTTCATTTTCAGGCAGGAAATTGCTGCAAAACGATCAAAGGAGAAAAGGACAGTGAACCAAACAAAACAGTCTGCCGCTGTACGAGCCGGGACAGTGACAGCTCTGCACACAGTTCAGGAAACATTTTGGGAAGTACAAGTATTTGAATCTCCACAGCATGATGACTGTGAGAATGAATAGTCGATCTGATGTTGTCATAGCCAACAGGCAGCGCCTTGTGCAGCTGGAGAGGCCGCATTTTCCACGTGTGAGAACCAAAATCACCTGGAAATTGACTGAAGGAGTCGATAAAATGGAAATCAGAAATTAGGTAAAAACCTGATGAAGGGCCTTTTCCCGAAACGTTTACAGCTCCTCGGATGCTGCCTGAACTGCTGTGCTTTTCCAGCACCACTCTAATCGCAAATTAGCAATTGCCATCGTGGCCTATTTTTTGAGATGAAAGGGAAGGGGTTTAGAGTAAATGTGAGGAAGAGGTGTTCACCCAAAGCATGATGGGGGCCTGTTAATTCAGTTCCTGGGAGGGTAGTGGAATCAGGAAACCTCACAAACGTTTAAAACTACCTGGATGAATAATTGAAACTTCATAATATACGAGGCTACGAGCATGTTGCTGAAAGCCAGGACGATCGTAGATTTTGTGAAGCTTTGATAGCACAAACTTAATTGTCCGAACGAAATATTCTGTCTTTTTTTTAATGATTCTGAGAAGTACTTCAGGGAGGCAGTTTGGGAAGTGAACTATTTTAATGAAATAAATGTAAGGGATTTGAATGCTGAAAACATGTGATGGCACTCATCCACAGATTCAATCAATAAGCACATCAACCTGGACCCAATATACCGGCCACTGCAGTGGAGAGCTGGACCTGACAACCAGAAGCGGCAGATACAAATCACAATAACTGCCGGACGAAGCATCACAGAAGCGCTTCACAGGAGGCTCCCAAGCATTAAGGATGTCACCTAGAGAGGGGACGCAACATCTGCAACACAAATTCCCAGCTCGGCGAACAGAACCACAACAATTAGTAAATGCAGTACTCCAATCCATGTAAAATAAGATCCAACATAATAAAAATCTAATATCTGACTCTCTCTTGTGTTCCGATTATGTCAGGGGCAATTAATATTTCAAGTGATAATGTCATTACCCAGCAGGTCAAAAACAGTTCAAACTTTCACAACATTTGCTTTTAAAAACATGTTTTAATAATGAGAATAACTAAACAAGGATGCTGCCTGACCTGCTGGAATAATCAAAATGATTAATTCCTGATTTCTAAACTAAGTTAAAAATCATTCGCCCACAAGAATTATTTCATGCATTGTAAAAACGAGAGAGATACAAACACTTCTTCATGGAACAAATGGAAGGTCGTCATTGCACTCTGGAATTCGCTTTAACACTCCACAGTATTGCAATTATCCTTCAAGTCCAGATCCAGGTTCCCTTTAAATGAGTTGTGGTTTGATACCTCAAGCTCCCAGCGAAACTGGGCAGTGAGTTCAATACGCCGCATCACCTTTTGAATGAAACAGTCGGTCTCGTGTACCCTATAATCCTTCCATCAATTTGTATTACTCTGTTTCTCCTGATAAATGTTCCTGTGTTCGGCGTGATTGGTCTCAATCTATGACCCTGATTATTTTGATGACTTCAGTCACATCACCTCTCATTCAACTCTGTTCAAAGGAAAATGACCCAAACACTATCCATCATTCATTAATTCTACAGTAATTTCCACATAATGGCAACATCTTTGTAAATTTCTTCGAAACTGCCTCAGTGCAATTCTGTCCTCACTGCTAGGTGGTGACAAAGTACTGTTCATAAAACCATAGGTGTGAGCCACCCAGTGTCTCACGTAGTTCTAGTGCTCCAAATCTTGCAGCGGTGAGGGAATTTGTTTTGCGTTGGCTCTGTTGCAGTGTGAGAAATTCCTATTTTGGTCGAAGTAATATGCAATTTCATCTAAGTCTGGATGTGTGATCGGTTGCGTAAAATGGATCTGGAGAGGTCGAGTTGGGGCATAGTCTGATTGAAGTGTGGTGTCAGTTCATCAGTTCCTCAGGCGTTAGGATATGTGATAAGTAGCCTCACTTCTGTTCTGATATCAACTGATTAATTACAAAACAAGCCAGACCTCCAGAACGAAATCCATTTTGATGGATTATAATCTTATGTCTTTTCATTTAACAAGGTGATCTCTTGCTGAATAGTAAACGCAAAATGTTGCAAATATTGCGCCCACGTCAAAAACAAAGTTTATTTCAAAGGAAATGATAAAATATTAGAAAGCAAACTCGAGACTTATAACACAGATTTAAAGAAAATGATTATGCAGTGTGTATAATTCTCATTAACTTCAAAACAATGCATAAATGAAACGAAAGAAAGCAGCTTATTACTTAATATACAAATGCTCTGTCTTTCCAAAGGAAATACCCCTCGTGTAATATTCACACCAGGGTCACTGGATCTAATGACTTGTGCCTGCCACTTTTAAAGTGAAGCTGATGTGAACTTCTTTCTGGAACTACCACAAAGTTGATTGTGAATGTACTCAGCATTAAGATTTCTCTTTAGAGCATCTTTTCTCCCAAAATATCTGTCTCGGATGAACAGAAATGTTCACTCCAAGGTACGAAAGCTGACTAATTTTCGCATCCCCTTCTCATGAGGAAAATATTGTGAAGACACCCAGTTTCAGGAAATAAAAAAGACTGAAACAAATGAGAAAAATGATAAAAATTAAGCGAATTATTCTGAATCTCATATTGCTGATCTCTCCAGCAAACCTGTAGATACCATTGATACCATGCTGTGTGATAAACAATAATTAAAACAAAACAATGTGGACTCGTGCACAAAGCCATTCAACCCACGGCCAGACTTTTAAAAAACGGTTTTGAAACAAATTGCTCTGGTAACAGGAATACCTCGAAGTTTAATGTTAGCATCAAAAGGACAGAGTAGCCGACAGCTTTTTCGTTCAAAAAACAGAAAAGAAATCTCTCCCGAATTTTTTTTTCTATTCTCGACATAAAAATACCACTGTATATTTTTTTTCAAAGAGACTCGCTTCCTTAATACCATCGAAATTCAGCGTCGTCTCCGCATGAAGTGAGATTTCTGCAGGCTTGCCACAAGAGATTAATCATTACACCACGGAAAGTTTAATTTCCTGGGCAATTCCTGCAGAGTGTGCGATTACTACCTATGCGTCATTCTGAGTAACAGCATGAATCCTCAGAAAGACTTAGACAATGTCAGATGTGTAAGGCACTTACCAGGAATTCTTACAATCGGAATGTTCGTGTAAATGTTTTTCCAAATCTGATGAATTGAAAAAGTCATTTTCTACAAAAATCTCTTTGTACAAGCAATCTCTGTACGAAATTCGGAGGTGATATAATCCCGAAGTCTTTCATTTATACCTGCTGATACCTCTGGGAGACAATAACATGACAACGTGGTTCCAATCATTTATTTAAAAATTTGAACAAACAGGTGACAGCGGTGTGTTACCTCCGAGTTGTGATCGTTCCTTTTTAGAACTGAGGTATATTCGATGATTAAAATCCGAATCGGTCAATAGAAAACATGGGAACATGCTTGTTGAGCCATTTATTGGAATCACTACAGTATGGAAGCGGGTTAATCGGCTCATCGAGTCCACACTGACCCTGCAAAGTGCATCCAATGCAGACGCACCCGCTGGCGCTGTGAGGCAGCAGGGTTAATCAATCAGTCCTTGTGGCACGCTATTTACTAACATTGACACCCCAATGCTCTCCACCCAACTTGGAAATCTTATTTTACATCATATTGTTACTAACTTGACATTGCCATTTTGAAATTAATTCCGGTTGAGAGTTTCTCAGAGAAATGTTCCCCTCAACACTGGATTGTGGCTTCCCAATTCATAGCAGTTGGAGCATGAAAGAAAAATAGCTGGTTACCGGAGACGACATATTGTAGGTCTGAACAAACTCAACAGAATTGAAGCGGGAAAGTGTAGCAAATGAAGAGCCACAGGTCCTGCTCAACATTGGTATCAAGAATGTTAGGTGGTGAAATAGCCCTTCAGAGGTCAGAATCCAACATTAATATTCCTCATTTTCAAAAGCACAGCCTGTGACAATAGTCTCTCACTGACTTAGGCATTGAACATCTCCATATTCATGACATTCATCCTTTTTATGTCAGCAAGGTCTCACTGATTGAGACACATTAATAGCCACAATCAGGGAACTCATATCCGATGAGGTCAAGTTGGCTGACCTCATCACAAATATTACCAGAAGGAAAAGCTTGGGTTTCTGAAAGTCGAATTGAGCAAATCAGGCAAGAAATTGAACAGCTGATCCTTGGGTTACTCCAAGTGCTCATTTGATTATTGCATGTGTGGCTGGAAATATTGGTTCCAAGGGGAAGAGCGTCAGACATTTCATTTATTGGTGAGGGTTCTGGGCCTGGTGCGATCTGAACACATTGGAAGAGTGGTTTGCTTTTCATTGAATGTTACTTTTCTAGCCAGATCCTCAATAAAGTATGTGTGGGCGGCACGGTGGCACAGTGTTTAGCACTGCTGCTCTCTCAGCGCCAGAGACCCGGGTTCAATTCCCGCCTTAGGTAACTGACTGTGTGGAGTTTACACGTTCTTCCTGTGTCTGCGTGGCTTTCCTCCGGGTGCTCCGGTTTCCTCCCACAGTCCAAAGATGTGCAGGTTAGGTGAATTGGCCATGCTAAATTTCCTGTCGTGTGAGGTAAGGGGTAAATGTATCGGCAGGTCAGTGCGGACATTTTGGGCCGAAGGGCCTGTTTCCACACTGTAATCTAATCTAATCTTAAAGTGATAAGTTACTTTTGAAACTTCACCTTTATAACTTATTATTTATGTGTTCGGTATTTGGACAGAGATACCATTTCGAAAGAATTAACTTATTACTTCTCACAGTCTTGAATTGATACAAGAGCACAGATGTAAACCCGCAGCAATGAAATATGCTTTCTTCAAATAATACGTACACAATGCAAAAGCATGATTTTGCAATTTTATTGTGTTGGGGAAGAATAATCTCAACATACTCTAATTATTTGCCAACATGGAGAATGAAGAAACGTGCGTCCTGAATCTAAATAGAGAGTTGATGTATAAATGAGCAATGCTGGACTGAGGAGCATTAACAAAGACGTTCTCAGTTGAGAGGCAATGGCAAAAGAGGGAGAAATGTCTGAATGCATTGCAACAATTATTCAGGTGCTCCGGGATCAGCAAGAAAACAGGATAGGTGAGAATGGGCAGCCCTGCCTGACTCTAGATCTGATCAGAAAGCCCTCTGATTCCCAGCCTTGACGGCAGAAGCAGTAAAAATATCTCTTTCCATGCTGTACATCTCTATGACTCTACGACCTGTCGAATTCATTTGCTGAATCCTCCCCAAAACTCAACGTGGAAAGAACATCTCAGACTTAGCTGTACAATATCCTGTCAAAGGTCCTCTCCTGGTCCAGGCTGATGAGGCAGGCCTCCAACTCCACGGTCCTGTACGAAGGTGATCATGTCCCTCAGGAGAAAAATGCTGTCATTGTTACTGCTGCCCACTACAGGACAGATTTGTTCGGTTTGAATCACTGATCCCAGAGTAGATCTGATCTGGTTGGTTATGACCTTAGAGACGATTTTTTAATGTGCAGTCAGCAATGAAACAGGTTGCCAGGCCTCCAACTTGTCCTCCAACTTGGCTGCTGTCGCATCTCCCGGGTGCTGTTGTGTAAGACCACGTGATATTGGGCAGGAATTACTGGGAGAATTGCAGCAATAGTTGGCTTCATATCGAAGAGTCCAGCAGAAAAGGATTTGCTGATCCTCAGAATATCATTTTGAGAGGACATTACCGAGCCATCTTCTTCCTTCAAGCTGCTGATCACTGATCTCCCGCTGTCCATCTTCTGAAAGAACAATAATGTGCAGGACTCACCCTGCTCGGCGTTGTGGATGATGGACCAGGAAATTACCTTGAAGGCTTCTGATGTAAAGAGCAAGGCTTACTAAAGATTGGTCATAACATCGACCTCCATCGCCTGCAGTGGGCGTAGGTTCTGCATGCTCTTTTGGATTTTGGACAGTTCTCCCTGCTGAACATCCTCTTTATATTCCCCTTGACTATCTCCCACAAGTCCAAGAGAGACTGAAAGAGGGCTGTCACAGTTCTCCAAACTGTGGAATCCCTTTTGAGCTCCTCTGTGTTCTCTTGGTTCAGCATTTTCGCCATTAGGTTACACGATCGCTTGCTGGCCAGCAGGAGGCAGTGATCATGGAGGAACACCGCGTTGACGTCGGTGAATCTGCCCAAAACCGATCCAGGTCTCTCCAATCTAACCTCACAGGTGAAAAGTTCCAAGCCTGCGCAATACCCCTTCAATCTTCCTTGTGATAGTTTCAAAAGCGTTCATGCTGTTGTGTACATTTGCTTCCAGGTTGGTTGCAACCTTCTTTCTTCTTTGCTCTCTCGTCTTCATCTTTACTTTTGTTTGCTTTTGGCCATGACGGTTGCTGAATATGGTATTATTGGTGTCTACAGCAGCCGCTTTATAAACTGGAACATGAATCCTGGTGTTGGTAGGGGTAGGCCCAGGTACACAATCCCATTATCTTGATCGATTACATTGAACTGGTGTTAATGAGACAATGGAACTGAGATGTTAAACTAGGAAACTTGCCCCTTTGCTTGTCAAATTCAATCAAGCCAGACAGATATGAAAGTCTTCATTTTGACTGAAAATTGAATGAATTGGTGATGAGACATTGCCACAAGATTTCGGATTGAAAAATAGTTCTGAGTTTAAATAGAACTGTTCTTGCGATGGTTAATTTAAAAAAATGACATCAAAATATTAAATGCTGTTTATGTTCCACACTTTCTATGATAGAAACTGAATTTAAATTACGTTAAGTACATTGTTACTTCAAATGGCTACTAAACAATTCTGATCGAACATGACCTGAATGGCTAAAAAAAAGGTCAGAAATCACACGAGAGCTTGTGCTTTCAATTGGACCTGTTTCAGAATAGCTTGGTATCGTGTGACCTCTGACATTGTCTCCCCCATTTCAATGCTGGCACCTCCACATCATAGCTAATAAAAAAAGGCAGCTCAAATCAGAGTGTTCCCCCACACACTGCAGAGAATCTCAGGACAATGAAGCAGGGACCTTGGGAGTGGGAGGAACAGCTACAACTCCAATTCAACAAGCCGTAATCAGGGATTCTAACCTCGTGCCTGGGCAAAGACATTTCAGAACTGAAAAATTACCCGGGCTTTTAGAGGCAAAAATTGGGTTTGTAAAGCTGCATATTTATCGAACCTGTATATCAAAGATAATAAACCGTCTCGTTATTGGTGTATGACCAGGCCCACTAAGTGAGCATATCGACCAGACCATATGAGAACAAAACTTACAGGTGAAATTCTGAATGTCTACAGGGAAATGGCCTTCACAGCGATTAATTATTTTGCCTTAGAATTTTACAGGCGGAAAAACCAATAAGTAAAATTTCACTCATGTCGTTTATAGGGAAAGAAAATGGAATCCTTACTTGATCTGGCCTGTGCGTGACTCCAGACCGACTGCAATATGGTTGACTCTGAACTGTCAAGAATTGGCATTCAATGCTGTTTTGACCAGTGATGCTGTCATCTCACAAAATACCACAAATGTTACAGCTGCAATGAAACAAATCCCTGGTAAGATCTCACTTGGTGAAATGTGAACAGATCCAGCAACCACACCTTAGTTTGGATACAATGGCATACAATGGGAGGGAACACAGTACAGATTTGCAAGAATGAGAGCTTAACTTTAGAGGTTTAGTTATAAGGAGAGGCCGGACAAATGTGGCCTTGTTTTTGTCGAAATTAAAGACAGGGTGGATGAAGGTAAACTGTTTCCATTGGTTGGGGATTCAAGCACAAAGACACAAAGTCTGCAAATTAAGGCCTTTGTGATCACGAGAAATGTTAGGAAGCATTTGCACACAATGAGGGTTTTTGGAAATCATTGCGACAAACGACTGCGGATTAGGTGTTCATTTTAAATCCGAGGTGGATTTTCTTTTTTGGTAAACGTAGGTATTAAGGGAAAGATACAAATAGAGGTCCATGGCGTTCTGCTGCAAATCAACCATTGAATGGTCGAACTAGCTCGCGGGGGCTGATTGACCGTTTTCTATGTTCCTATGACTATTAGCCCAGAGCTTATCCAAGGCATTGACATCCTTCCAAAAGGAGTAGCGTTGAGAAGTGGGTAGAGCTCCATTTCAACCCATCACAATCAGATTTGATCGGTGTCCCCCACAGCTGTGTCTGAACCAATGAATTGTAAAGATTTAATAATATTTTCCTTAACTTTGTCTTCCATCTCGACTTTGTACAGTTTTTTTTCAAGCTTGTTCAAACTGCCCAGCCACTTTCCAGCGAAATAAAGTGTACATCTCCAAGCCTTGATGTTGTTATGTCACCTCCTGAATTAAGTAATTTAATTTACAACATATCTCTTGTCCAGAAAGTTTAATGGTTTTTCACTTCTTACATTACCTGCTATTTCTCTGCCTCCTTCACCGGTTTACAGTGTAAAATGTGTGTAGAAAGATCCAACTAATGGACAGCGATTGGCTGAAATATTTGGAATACTGCAAGCAGCCGTTATCTAAAATATTGTTCAATGTTCGAACAATTAGCCAGAGAATTGAACATTTCACTGACGGATTTTGTTTTTAATTCAATAGACAAAGCATTGCTCAGTTTTCATTGAGTGTGCTGCTGTCATAGACACACCCAGTAACAATAGAATAGATGAAGACTATTCAACTCCTTCGCTTGCGTGCACCACAGGAACTGGAGGAGGCCATTCAGCCCCTTCTCCAGCCTATTGTACTGGAGCAGGACGGCATTCAGCTCTGAATTCTCTACGCAATTGCTGGCAGACATGCTGGCTTTTCTTCCCAGCATTTTCGGCTTTTCTTGCTGATTTATCGCATCCACAGTTCTTTTGATTTTGTTCAGCCCCACCGCCAGCATCTTACATAGAAGGAAGCCATTCAGCATGTGGATGCAGTGTCTTATTGGAATTATCACCGGAATGTCAATCCAGAGATCCAGGTAATGTTCTGGGGAACCGGATTCAGATGCTACTATATGTCGGATGGTGACAGTTGATTTCAATAAAACTCTCGAATTGAGGAGTCTAATGACCAAAAGTCCGATTGTCGGTTGATCCGTGTCCTTTACAGAGAAAAACGACCATTCATATTTTGTCAGGACGACAATGATTCCAGGCAGACAACAATGTGTTTGTCACTCATCTGTCCTCTCGGCAATTAACGATGGGCAAGAACATGTTGGCTCTGACCAGTGACTCCTTCATTCCCATGAATGAATTTTAAAAAGCCCCGTTTGGGACTGATACTAAGGAAGTCGAGGAGTTAGTATAGCTCATTTTGAGAGTGTAAAGAGGAACAACAGAATGCCATTCATTCCCTCTCATGTGAGTACAAGACCAGTAGAAGGGAATTACATTAGTCCACACTGCTCTAAATAAAAAAAAGAGAGAGCAGGTGGGACAGGGAGGTGTGAGGAGTGGGTTGTATGTGAGGTGCCAAGACTGAGTAGTCAGTGAGGTGGAGAGAGGTGATCTTGTGAGACAATGCAGTACAGGAGGGGAGAAATTGTGCAGATGAAAGGAGTGACTTCATGTTGTGGTTTGGAAATTTGAAGGAATCAGAACATTTATTGGAAGCTAATCGGAAGGCTATGCCCATTTTCACTAAAAAGAACTAAAACTGGAAAACATTTCTGTTGAGTAATATTTAATCCTTTACCTAATCCACAGTAGTTAAACAACTCTCTTATTCTCTATGCAATCCAATCTCTTCCCCGGCGTTAAATTCTCTCCCGGATACTCCGTCTTTCACCTTCTCGCTCTCTCTCTTGAACTATAATTAAGCCATTATCTGAATACACTCCTCTCTATCCACTCCCCTGTATTGAAACCTCTTCCTATTAGTCTGCATTTAATCCTACCTAATTCATCTTTAATTACGCCAATGTTATTCTGCGTTTGATTGTCTCCATTCCCTTGTACTAAAACATTTCTCTCTTCCCCTATAGTTAACCTTCGTCCTATTCCTCTCTATTCAATCCTGTCACTGTTACTTTACATTTCATATTCTTAAATTTACTCTGCACTCCACAATTGTATTTAAATTGCACACATGACAATCTTTAGTCCTCTCGTTGCATTCAACTTTCTGCACATTGCTCTCCAATTAACTCACATACGATTAGTCTTCATTTAATCATCTGCGCTCTGTGTGTACATGTCTGCTTTTCCCCTGTGTTTCCCCTATCCCTGCTATCCTGTATTCAACCTTCTCCTCACAGCACTCTAGGTAGTTCATTCTCAATTACGCTGTAATAACTGTTCTCCATCTTCCTCTTAACATAATTCTCACACTGCTCCCCTGTAATCACCACTGTCCTTATTACTCTGTATTTAATCCACTCCCGTACCACAGAGGCCAGGAACCCGTCATCAAGTCACTGCATTTACGCTTACGTAGTATCTGTAACTGACCCAGCTACCACAAAACTGCTTCCTGGAGTGAGCAGAATCCCCAATGTTCCTTTTTGTATCTGACAGCCAATACTCCCTGGTGGTAATAGGTTTACAGCCCCCGTCAGGGAACTCATTCAATTTGAGCCATCCAGCTGAACACTACTTTTTTTTCCAGCTGTCCCTATACGTACCCTCTCCCTGGACCCCTGTTGTCAACACTGTTTCAGCCGACACATTTCTACCCTGTCATTTTCTGTCAAATCCACTTCCTGTTCTGTCTTTAACATTCCCCCATTCCCCTGTATATTGCTCTCTCCTTATTATTCTCAACTTGCCCTCATGTCCATTTAATCGTCTCCCCATTCTTCTCAATTGAATTCTCTGTATGCTACAATATTCAAAGTTCGCTGTATCTTTATTTAACACACTGTCTGTCCCCAGTGCTCTTCAATTATTGTCACCACCCCTTCCAGAACATGAGGTCCGCCCAACAATAACTAGAACTCGGTGTCCTGCGTAATCATTCCTCACACCTGCTAACACATAACCATCGCTTCTCTGTACTTTCACTGCTCTGGCTGGTGCTGGGACTGCAGATCCATTCCAAGGTCCTGGAGGAGCTTTGCATCAGCCCCACACGGTCAGACACTGTATTACTAATGGGTAAGATAGAGGCACAACATCATCATGAACAATACTGTATTGATGCATGAATAGAAACAGTTCCAAGAAACAACAGTATTTACATATAAACATGAGCAGCTCTGATAGACGACAACATTTATATGTGCACTGGAACAGATCCAACGCAAAATAATATTTTTACATCAACACAAAAAGTTCCTTTGAACAATTATACGAACGTGTAAACGCAATCAACTCTAATACACAACAATATTTGTACAGACCCAATCAGCTTCAGCATGCAACATTACATAACATAGATTATACATATAATATGTAAAACTGTATTTATATCAAGAGTGTTGTGCTGGAAAAGCACACCAGGTCAGGCAGCATCTGGAGCAGGAGAATCATGTTTTAGTCAGAAGTCCTTCATCGTCCATGATGAACAGCTTCTGCCGAAAACGTCGATTCTCCTGCAACTTGGATGCTGCCTGACTTACTTTGCTTTTCCAGCACCACGCGGTCGACTCTGAACTCCAGTTTCTGCAGTCATCGCTTTCTCCAAATACTCTATTTTTGAATAAGTTGAATGAAGAAAGGGAATGTCCTTTTGCCTAATTTGCAGATGAGACAAAATTAGGTGGAAGTCAAGTTGGCACATTGCATGCGCTTTCTTCGGTCTAGGGATAGTAATGCTATTCTTCAAGCAGGTGGGGATTTCGTCTTGTTGGAGGGAGAGGTTCACGATGTCAGTGAATACTCCACCAGTTGGTTCACACAGCATCTCTGTGCTCACCTTGTGATTCCGTGTAGGCCCACTGCTTTATTGGGGTTGTCTCTCAGAAAGACTGATCGGACATCTGAAGTGGTGACCAAAAGAACAGGAGTGTCAGAGGATGTTAGGGCCGGGGTCACTTCAACGCTGGCATTCAACTCAAACCAAGCATAGAAAGCACTGAGTATGTCAGAGTATGTCTTTGTCTGCTATCTTGCTGTGCATCATTTTGTATCCGTAATGTTGTTTAGGCCGTGCCATGGGCGGTTGGTGTCTGGTTGGTCGCATTAGCCTTGAACTTGATCCAGTAGTCACTTCATTTTGGTGGTCATATCTGGATTCTCTGCGTTCGTCGGTGTTGTCCGCCTTAAATTCTGCCCATATGGTCTTCAGGAGGGAGTGTATTTCTTGGTTCATCCAAGGTCCACGATTGGGAAATACTCGGATTGACTTATTTGGCCTGCAGTCCTCCATGCATTAATTAATGAAATCTATGACGTTGGTGTCATAATTATCCAGGTATTCTGCCGATACATAAACACGGTCAAAAACAATGATTCCTAGTCATCCTGGAGACTGTCTTCCACAGCCTCAGACCAACATTAAACCTCCATTTTTTGCATGGTCTTTTCATTTCTCCTTCTGCGTGTAAGCTGTTTCCACATGTAGGAGAGACTAGGACCTGATGAAGGGGCAAAAGTTGGAACATAGATGAGGATGAATTTCTTCAACTAAACAGTGGTTAATCTATGGAAATCATTGCCGCAGAGAGCTGTGGAGGCGAGGCCATCAAGTGTCTTTAAAACAGCGATACATGGGAATTGGAAGAACGCCTTTGGTTAAGGGGAGAGTGGGATTGACAAACAGATCATTCATGATTAAATTACAGAGCTGACTGGGTGGCCTGAACGGCCTGATTCTGCTCTTACATCGTATGGTCTAATGATCCAATTTCTAACAATATTTGTAAATGCACACAAACCGCTCTAACCTCAAACGATAATAATATATTATAACCTTGGTTCAAATATGGAGAAAAGAGCTGCTGTACTGCATTTCACTGAGTATTCCCTCCCTTGCTTACTTCGTAAGACTTAGGTCTTGAATTGAAATAACAGCTCAGCTTTCAAGGTTTCTGGAGTAAAGATACTGATATTTACATCTTTTCCAGTTTCCCATAAATACTCTATTGAGAGAAATCAGTACACCGTGACCCACTGAAGACTTCAATTGTCATTGTAAAGGAGAGGGAGACTCATGATAATACAGAGAGATAACCACAACCAGCAGGAAACAGAAACCCCGCCCCCCCACACACACTTAGATACACACATGCACACACACACACAGAAAGTTAAAAATCACACAACACCAGGTTATAACCGAACAGGGTTAATTGGAAGCACTAACTTTCTGAGCGCTGCTCCTTCATCAGGCGGTTTTGAAGAACACAATTTTAAGACACAGAATTTACAGCAAAGGTTTACAGTGTGATGTTACTGAAATTATACATTGAAAAAACCTTAATTATTTATTGTGTCTTTCATCTGTTAGAACACTGTGAGAGTTTCACTTCTTTCATGTGTAAATCACAAAACCTTTGTTTTAAAGTTGCATTCTCCAGTTAACTGCAACAATGGGTGTTAGCTACAAAACTTTGAAGGTGTTGACCCCCTTATTCTCTGTCTTTGTCATAATGTTTGGACTGATTGTAAACTAAAAAAGTGAAATCACAGAGTTTAACATTAATTCATGCAGTTTTTGAGCAAAGAACAATGTAACTCTGCATTACGGTCAGTCTCCCGCGCTTGTAAACTTTGGTGCTGGGAAGAAAAGCTTTGGAAGTTTTGATTGTTGGTGAGGTGTCTGGGCCTGTTGTGATCTAAACACATTGGAAACATCGGTTTCTTTTTCGTTGGATGGGGATTGTTAACCTTCTGGAGCAATATGCCGGCCATTATTGTGGAATATTTAATCCAACCTGTAAGAGGGTTGGAGAACTGGGAACAAACACATTTAGGAGGCAAATGAAGCTACCACGGGAGGTAGACAATCTTGAGTGAGAAAGGAAAGCAGCTGAAACACATCCTAGATCTGTAATGTCATTCTGGTTCTGAATCCTGGTCTTCAGGATCAAATACTCCACTTTTGCAAAACACACATTCAGGTACAGGGTTCTTTCTCGAGCATTACTTTTGAGTTTTGGGAGATCCTCAATAACATATGCATGAAGTGATGCAGTTACTGTCGAAACCTCACCCTTTCCATTTAGTCTTTGTGATGATGCATGATGTTTTTTTTTCAAAAACAGATTGGAAGAGTACATCAGTATCTTGAATTGTTTACAACCGGCCACAATGCATTCTTGAATGATTATTTTATTAAATCTCGCAGCATTGAACTGACACAAGAGCGCAGATGTAAGAATGCAGTGATTTCTGACGCTTTCCACAAGAGTTACGGACACAATGATTTAACATTTTTGAACAATATCAGTGTACTGGCGATCAGTGACCATAACATCTTGAATTAATTATTCAGGTGGAGAATGAAGAAATTAAGCTGAAACGTGATTCCTCAATTGAAATAAAGAGAACAATGAAGGCTTCGTGCAGAAATAGGCAATGATAGATGAAGCAATCTTATTAAAAAATGTAGTTAGTTGATTGGCAATGGCGAAACAGTAAGGAATGCCTGAATGAATTACAATAATTCATCCTTCTCTTGTGCAACAATAAAACAGAAAAGGAAAGAGTGGGAAGCCTCGCTTGAATCCCAATCTTATCAGGAAGCTTTGTAATTCTGAACCATTTATTGAGACTGCACTTGTTGGTGTAGAGTTGTGAGATCAAAATGTGGGTTCCCCCCCCCCAAAGCCTAATTGGAGAACACATTCCACATGTAACTTTTCGATATCCTGTGAAAAGCCTGCCCCTGCTCCAGGCAGATGAAGTTGGCTTCCACCAGGCCCAGTTTCCCATGATCGTGTCCCTGTGGAGAGTGAGGCTTTCAGAGATCATTCTGTTCAGTAAAGCGCAGGTTGATCGGCATCATCACCACTTCCAGAGCAGTGGTTGGCGATGACCTTAGAAACGATTGTGTAATCTGTATTCAGCAGTGAAACTGTTCAACAGACTTCCCTCATCCCTTGGAATTGTAGAATGGTGGGGTTGTGGAGAAAACTTTCTGCATGCATTTACACATGCTAACTCAATGAACGTATAAGAATATTGCCAGTCTTGGAGTGTTTCAGCTAAAGGGAGAGTACGAATAGTCTGAGGTTCTTTTCGCCACAGCGTCAGAGGTTGAGGTGTCACCATGTCAAAGATTATAAATCATGAGGGTCAGAGATAGAGTAAATAGCCAAGGACGTTTCCCCAGCATAACGGAGTCCAAAACTACAGATAAAAGGTTTATGTTAGAGAGGAACGTTTTAAAAGGGACCCAGCAGGCATCATTTTCACACAGAGGTAGGTGCATGCTTGGATTGAACTGTCAGACGCAGTGGTGGAGGCTGGTACAATTCCAACATTTAAAAGGCATCTGAATCAGCACCGTAGTGGTTTACAGGGTTTCGAGACAAATGCTGGTAAATTGGACTGGATTCCTTTGGATAGCTGGTGAGCAGAATAAGTTTGATTTGATTTCATTTGATGGATTTATTATCAGTTGCACCAAAGTACAGCGAACAGCTTTGTTTATGAGCAGTGCAGGCAGATCATCAGATGTGAGGGCGTTCAGAACAAAAGATTTAGACAGAGGCATTCAGGTTACATTTCACAGTGTGTACAACAGAATCAACATTTGGAACATCAGCATCACTTGAGGCAGGATAGTCGATTCAATAGTCTAATAACATTCCAGAAGAAGCAGTGTATGAATCTGCTGTTGCGCATGCTCAGGCCTATGTATTTCTGCATGACCAAACACGTTGTAGGAGAGCATGACCGAGTTGTGGAAGGTCTTTTATGATGGTTACATCCTTTCCATAGCAGTGGACTGCGTAAAAGGAATCCATGCATGGAAGCTTGATTTCCATGGTGGACTCGGCTGTGCATACAACCTTGTGTAGTTTCTTATGGTCCTGGGTGGAGCAGTTCCCATACTATGCTGTTGGGAGCCCAGAACGAATTCTCTCACAAATGCACCTGTAGACGTTGATGAGGTTTCTTACGGACTCTCGAATTTCATGGAAAATTCTGTTTCTGTTCTGTATGTCTCCATGACTCCGTGACTCAAAGAATTCATTTACTTTGCCAGCAATTTCCATTCTCCCCCGTTTATATTTGCCTGCTTGTGACTGAAAGGGGCTTCTGTCAGATTTCACCATTTTGTTTTCTTTATGACATTTATATGAAAACTTATACGTGGTTCTGCCCTCTGCAACCTTAATCTCATATGCTATTTTCCCCTTCTGAATGAAACACTTGACCCTCCTTTGCTGACTTTTAAAGTGCCACCAGTCCTTACAGCCCTTCCTTTTTTGCATCGAATACTACCTCTAACTCCCCTCGTAAGCCATGTCTTGGCCATGGTTCTGTTTGCCAGACAGGAATAGACACCTTTTGTAGTTTAACAATATTGTAGCTCAGGTGATGGGCACTGGGGTTGAAATTGGAAACAGGAAGATGAGGAATGATTCATCGCAGAGGTGCAATCAGACTCAGGATGGCATTGTGAAATGGAGGTCTTGTCTCATTAATCTATCCTGTCCACTCTGTCTTTAATCATCTCTTCTTATCTGTGTTTACCCCTCTTCCTGCTATCATGTATTCAACTCTCTTTTCATGACTCTCGGTTTTGTCCCTTCTCTATTACACTGTCCTAACACCCTCCCTTTCCTGTTACTGTAATGCTAGCCCTACTCCCCTGTAATCAACAGTACCCTTCTTACTTTTCATTAAATCCTCTCCCCTTTCACAAATGCTGTTTACCCGTCATCAAGTCACACTGTGTTTGTATTGCATAGTAATGACATTGACCCAGTTAACACAAAGCTTGTTCCGAGTGAGCAGAAGTCCAGTTTTCCTTTTTTTTAATTTTCCTTTCTTAAACCATGCCCTAACTGCAGTCGGGTTTAGATTTCCCCAGCCCCCATGTTGTGTGTGCACATGTGTGAGACACAGTGAATTACACAAGGTGCACGAAACTTTATTCAGTTTACACCACCAGGAAGAAAAGAAACACCCGAGTGGCCAGTGACAACCAGTGCCCTTCACTTCAAAGGGCAATGCTGTGTGATCAAACAGTGAAGGGGAGGATACCCTGTTTATTCTTTTTTTCTTTTTAATTAGTGCTTAAATTAGGCAGTGAAACAATTGATATGAAAAAGATATGAAAGAAACAATTCCATAGAGGCCAGTACCCCATCACCAAGTTACCATTTATTCACACATGGAGAGTTCTTGACACTGGTCCACCTCCGTCAGAGCCAGCTCTCAGAGTGAACAGAAACCTTGACACTCCCATTTATTTATTTTTTCTTTCGTTTTTTTCAAAACCGCTGACACTCCAGTTTACTTTATTTCCCAGTGCTTATTGTTTCCCCAGCTGCCATGTTGTTTGTGCAGGTGTGAGACACAGTGAAAGACACAAGGTGCACAAATCTTTAGTCAAATTCCACCACTAGGAAGATAGGAAACCACCCGGATGGCCAGTGACAAGCAGTGCCCTTCACATCAAAGGGCAATGCTGTGTGATCAAACAGTGAAGGGGAGGGCAGAGATTAAATCAAAATAGAGTTGGAGGGTAAAATAATGCACTCCACCCACTGCTGCGCCCACCTCTCCTTGAAAAAACTCCAGGCTGTTGGTGGACACCGCGTGCTCCTTCTCCAAGGACACCCGCGCCCGAACGTAACCGCAGAAAAGGGGCAGGCAGTCGGCCTTAACGACCCCCTCCACAGCCCGCTGCTTGGACCTGTTTATGCCCCAGTTTGGCCAGGCCCAGGAGCAGACCCACGAGGAGGTCTTCAGACCTGCCCTCCCTCCTCCGTACCGGGTGCCCGAAGATCAGGAGTGTCGGACTGAAGTGGAACCAAAAGCACAGGAGGAGGTTTTTAAGAAAATCAAAAAGGGAGTGCAAACGCCCACACCCTATATACACGTGGACTACGGACTCCACAGTGCCACAGAACAAGCAGTTGGGTTTGGCGGCCATGAACCACCGCAATCTGTGGTTGCAGGGGACCGCTGCATGCAGCACCCTGCACCCCAGATCCCTGAGAGAAAGGGTGAGGAGTCCCGCGTAGACAGCCCTCCACTGTGGATCCCCACCAGCCGGTGGCAAGTGAGCACGCCAAGGCGTGTCCGGACGGTAGATGAGGAAACGAGGTGGACGGTGTGCAGCTGCAGTCTATACAGGGCCCGCCATTTTACCCCCTGAAAGGGAACAAAATTAAAATTCCGGAGGTGGCCCAGGTTGTGGGACACAGGGTCCCGCGGGAAGTACGGGACCTTGGGGCCAATGTGAAATTCCGTCCGGGATGGGGTGAGCGTGGACGGGATGCCATCACACACGTGAGCGTCCTCCAACTGGTGCACTACGTCGGGTTCGAGCACCGCTGTTTAAAGGCGTCGGATGGCTCTGGCCACGTACCGAGCGTCAACCGCTGCCCTGCTCGATATATCCTGCGGCAGCATCCAGCCCAGGCCCCCGGCACTCAGCACATCCCCGACCCTGCTCACCCTCACCACCATGGCCCTCCCCTCCGACAGCTACTCGAACCCGCAAGTACAGATGTGCGGATTCCCTGACGACTTCCGCTATTTCTGCCGGAGGGTAGGCACGGCGAAGTTCGACCATACCAGGCAGTGATCATGTCCTGGTAAAAGACAGGCAGCGTCTTGAGGGTGACATCCAAACCATCACGGTTGACGAACAGGAGCTACGTGTCGTAGTTGAGGTTACCCACCTGGCAGAAAAAAAAATACATCGCCAGGGTGCACCACGTAGGAGGAGGCTCGACGAAAAGGTATCGCTGCAAGATCTGAAGGCAGAACATCGCGACCTGGGAGCGGACGCACACCAGCGACTGTCCGCCCTCCTCAATAGGGAGACTCAGGACCTGCGCAGCGCCCCAGTGCATCTTTTTGTCACAGAAGAAGTCGACCAACGTTTTCTGGATGTCAGCGACAAAGCCAGGAGGAGGGATCAAAGTGACCAGCCAGTACCACATCATGGCGGACACCAGCTGGTTTATGACCAGCATTTGACTCCTGTAAGATAGCACTCGGAGCAGTCCTGTCCAGCGGCCTAGGCGAGCTGAGACTTTGGCCTCCAGCTCCTGCCAGTTGGTCGACCAGGATTCTTCAGCCGGGCTGAGGTAGACCCCCATGTAGAGGAGATGGGTGGTACTCCAGCTGAAACCTTGTAACTCCTCCACCAGAGAGTCCACCCGCCACGGACCGACCAGTAGTCCGGAACATTTGCTCCAGTTGATCCTGGTGTTAGATGCTGCCGAGTACATGGCCTGGCACTTGCGCATCCTCCCCAGGTCAGGCGGGTCGGTGAAAGTGTGGAGCATGTCATCGGCGTAAGCCGAGATGACACAGACCAAATGCGCCGTGCAGAACCAGCCCTGACAACCTCCTCTTCAAGTGGCGCAGGAAAGTCTCCATGCACAGGGAATACACCTGGCCAACGGGGGCAGCCTTGATGTACTCCTCTCCCGAAGCGAAGGGGTTCCGTCAGGGGCCCATTACCTTTAACCAGACACTCTGTGGCGGCGTACCGAATTCGAATCAGGGCGACGAACCGAGTCCCGAACCCAAATGCCCGCAGAGTCCCGAGCAGGTACTCGTGATTGACCCTGTCGAACGCCTTCTCCTGGTTGAGAGACAAGAAGGCACTCGACAGACCAGCCTGTCGACTGAAATGAATCAGGTCCCGCACCAGGTGGACGTTGCCGTGTATCCTCTGGCCCGGGACCATATCGGACTGGTCCGGGTGAATCATGTGGGCCCGCACGGAAGCCAGGCGAGAAGACAGGACCCTGGTGAAGATTTTGTCGTCCGTGCTGTGGACTTGTAGTCCGTCCGATCTGATCCAGAAGATTTCTGATGCCACCCATTGATTAAGGCTGCACTGCCGGTGTTGGTGCGCAGCAGTTGGATTCATGTGCAGATTTCCTCCCAAAGACCGCTTTAGAGAGCACATCCCACATGTAGGTGTGTGATATCTTGGCAAAGGCCTTTTCCTGGTCCAGCTTGATGAAGCAGGCCTGACCTGCACAAAGGTGAGCATATCCTTAAGGAGTGCAAGGATCTCAGGTGTCTTTCTGCACAATACAGAACAGTTTGGTCAGTGTGAATCACGTATCACAATGAAGACCTGATCAGGTTGTCGATGACTTCAGTCAGACTTTCGTTATCTGCATTCAGTGTAAAATTTGTCCTTCGTCATCCATCTAAACATTGTGATTGTAGGTGAAGGGGTGATAACTTCCGTTATGGATTCACACAAGTTACCTGTCAGCAGCATGCTGTCGTTCACTTCCAACAGGTAATCGCCAAACAAATCTAACAGAGTTGCACATAACTTGTCTGGTGAGCCATCACTTCTGGGAACTTTACTCGTTTTTAAGGATTGGAGGGCTTTGGTCAGTTCATCCAGAGATAACAGCTGATGCAGCCTCTCTCTTGTGCTGCCGTCTCAGAACTCTACAGTAGCGGACAGAAACTAATGGGAGGTCGCAGTGTCAGTGTGCTTTGCATCATAGAGTCCAGCATAAAAGCAATTGAAATCCTCAGGATGTCAGACTGGGATGAGGATCGCGAGCCATCTTCTTCCTTCTGGTGGCTGAGCACAGAGATCTCCATTTGTTCCTTCTGAGGATCAAAAGTGAGTACCTCTCATTCCATTACACATTATGGACCCTGGACCGGGAGAGAATCTCAGAGACTTCCAAAGAAAAGAGCAAGGCTTGCTGCCCCTTCACCTCTTGGGATTCCTCCGTGACATTGAGCCCCTTTCAGGACAGCGGGGTTGGTTCTGCATGCTCTGTTGTACATTCGCCGGTTTTCCATGTTACTCTCTTGTTAGAAGAAATTTTAAACGAATGATCCTCTTGATGCACCCCTTGACTGTTTCCTGGATATTTGAGGAAGACTCAAATTGTACCTTCACTCTTCTCCAACCAGTCTAATCGCTTTGACCATCTCCTTGTTTTGCGGGCTTGGCAATTTCACATTCAGACTCCACCTCCCCTTGCTGGCCAGCAGGAGGCAATGGTAAGAGACGAACACCGGCTTGATGTCAGTGGATCTGAATGAAACCAATCACAGACACTCTCATGTCACCTTGCAGCTGAAACGTTCTCGTCCTGGTACATTTTCCTATACTGTTCTTTGTGGCAGAGCAGGCCTTGTTCATGCTGTTTGCTCGATTCGATTTCCAGCAACTGGACATTCATGTCCTTTGATCTTCTTTATTCTCATCCTCATCATTGTATTCTCGTGCTTTTTGTGGTGATGGTCGAGGAAGATGGCATCACTGGTGTCTACGGCAGCAGCGTTGTGAACCTGTAAGAGAAATCCTGGTGTCGACTGTGGTGTTGGTGTGAATATCCCAGGTACGCCAGCTAATTCATTTGATTGATCACATTGAACCATTGTTAATTGGACAGTGGAACGTATATATTAAGCCAGCAAGCTTGCAACATCCACTGTCAAACTGAATCAACTCATAGAGTTATGCAAGCCTTCACCTTGATTGATAATTGAGGGGTTGTTGATGAGATATTGTGACAAGCTTTCGGATGGAATAAAAAACCTCAATTTCTGTAGATATGCTTTTGAGACCGGTCCATGTAAAAGGGGATATTTAAATATCTCATGTAACAACCTTCCTGTAATAGAAGCTGAATTTAAATTATACCAATTACATTGTTACATCAAACTACTGCTAAGCCGCAGCAGTCGGACATGTCCTGGATAACTAATTAAATTGTCAGAGCTCACGCGAAATCTTGTGATTCCAATTATACCTGTTGGACGAGAACGTGGTTTCATGTATCTTCTGACATTGTCCACTCCAGTCCAACATCAGCACCTCCACATCAAAGGAGAAAGAAGCCATTCAAATCAGAGAGCTCCCAAATGCACTCCAGAGAACATTAGGACAATGAAACAGAACCATGTGAGATGGAAAACAGCCCCAACTCTAGTTCGATAAGCTGTGAATTTCAAGTGCATAAACACTATTGAATACGCATCAAGCACGAACATATCTTAAGCTAGTGTATGGATATAGATCTTTCAGAACTGTAAGGTTACTCTGGATATGAAAGGGAAAGACTGTTTTTGTAAAGTTGTATATTTATCTATCTGTATTACAAAAATAATTGGCATATCTCTTTATAAGTGTAAAACCAGACCCACTAAGTAAGCAGGTAGATCAGATCATACGAAAAGGAAGCCAGCAGGGGACTCTATCGATGTCTGCAGGGAAATGGTCAACTCGTTGATTAATCGTTTTGCCTTAGCAATGTCCAAGAGGAAAAAATAATTCAACAAGTAAAGTTTTGTTCACGGCCTTTTGGGAGGGAAACTGCCATCTTTACCTAGTCTGGCCTTTGTATGTGTGTAGATTTGTTTCTATATCACATTATGACTGTGACTCACAACCCACAGCAATGTGGTGGTCTCTTAACTGCTCTCTGGAGAGGGCAATGAATGCTCTCGAAATCGGGAGTAGCTCATCTATCATAAAGCCGAAGAAGTTATGCTGCAGCTTTGAATGGCCCTGCTTAGATCTCACTGGGAGTACAGAGAGCAGATCCAAGTATCACACTTTCAGGAGGATATATTGCCCTTCCAGCAAGTACATGTTAGATTTTCAAGAATGATAATTGCACATTTAGGGTTAGACATGAGGACAGACTGTACGAATTGAGCCCATTTCCTTTCGAAAGGAGAGTTCAGGTCTGATAACGATAAACCTTCTCCCCAGTTTGGTGTTTCGTGGACAAAGGGAAGTAGTTTATGAATTATGGTCTGTGCGTTCAGCAGAGATATTAAGAAGCACTTTCACAGAGAAAAGGTAGCGGATGTTTGGAAGTCCCTTCCACAAATGGCAGTGAATGCTGGACCAGTCATTTATTTTAAATCTGAGATAGATGCTTGTTGTTATGCATACGTACTTTGGGATAAGTCACAAACATAGCTGCATGAAGTTACTTACAGATCTACCATTGAATGGCAGATTAGTCTTGAGGGAGCTGAATAGCCAGTTGCGATATTCCTGTGATTATTTATCTTTGTATGTGTGTAGATTTGTTTCTATATCACATTATGACTGTATTTCTATGTGTGTGTGTGTTTGTGTGAGAGATAGAGAGAAAGAGAGAAAGAGACAGTGAAAGGAGAGCGACAGAGGGACAGAGAGTGCGAGGGGTTGTGTTAATGTGTCAGTGCGCAGATGTTTTCTTGAAGCAAGTGGGGAACTCAGCTATATGGAGAGAGGGTTGGAAGAATTCAGTAAACACATCCGCCTGTTTGTCCATGCAGGATTTAATTGCATGGCCAGGGACTCCATTATGGCACATCGCTTTGCTTGGGTTGACTCTGAAGAAGACTGTTCTGATGTCTGCAGTGATAACTGAGGGAGTAGATGCGTCAGCGGATGTTGGGACAGACACTACTGCACCACTCGCATTCTGCTTAAACCAAGCAGAACATTAATCGCTTCAGGGAGGGATGTGTCTTCGTCCGCTGTCTTGCTCTGCTTCAATTTTCATCCCGTCATATTGTTTAGGCCTTGCCAGAGGTGGCTGGATTCTGTTTTGTAGGGTTGAGCTTCTATCTTGGTCTGATACTCACCTTTGCCATCCCTGATGGCTTGGGGGAGGTCATCTTCACTTTCCCTGTTCTGGATTGCGACTTGAATGCTGCTTGCTAGCTTTCAGTCGGGAGTAGATTTCCTAGCTTTTCCAAGGTCTACGATTGGGGGACTCTCAGATCGATTTCTTTGACAAGCAATCCTCCACATATTTGATTTTGAAGTCTGTGACGGTGGTGGTGTACTCAACCAGGTTTTCTGCTGCGTACTTGGACACGCCTCGTCCACCAAATCCAATCTGATCTCGGAACCGTTTTCCAACGCATCAGAAACAGCATCGTACTGCCTTTGTGAAGTGTTATCCCATTTCAACTTCTGTTTGTTTCCACACATAGGAGAGACTAGGAGCGGAGGAAACTGGCTCAGACCTTGGAATGTAGATGAGAATGAATTTCTTCAGCCTATCTCTGGTTAATCTATGGAAATCGTCGTCACATACGCCTGTGGAGAACAGGTCATTGAATGTCTTCAGGACAGAGATATATGGATTTGTTATTTGTTTGGGGATCAAAGACTGCGGAGATAAGGCAGGAAAAAGTGATGGAGAAATAGAGCGTTCATGATTAAATTCTACAGCTGACTCGATGGGCTGAATGCCCTAATTATGATCCAACATCATAAAAATATTGATGTATGGTAACAAACCGCACGAACATAAAACAATATTTATATATTACAGGTGCGATTGAAACATATAACAAAGTGCTGACATCCAGCTTTTTATAAAGTCTTCCCCTGACTTGTTCAGTTCGTAACACAGGTGTTTGAACAGAAGTAACCGTTCAGCTTTCAGGGTTCAGGAAGTTGAGTTCATAATATTTAGATCTTTCACAAATTCCCAGAAATGCACCACTGTGGGCAATTTGTGCACCATATCGTGCTATATGGTTTACTTGCCTTTTTTCATGAGAATCTCATGCTGATCGAGAAATATATCCACACTGTGAGGGCCACGGAGCCACACCCACATCCTCACACACCCACCAACACAGAGACACACAAACACACCCACGCACAGAAATACAGTCAAAGTGAGATAGAGGAACATGGTGACAAACAGAAACAGGAACACACCCAATCTCACATACGTACTTACACATGCAAAAAAAATCAAATGAAATGATGGAACATACTTAAACACCAACTGCAGAAACATTCTCAAATCCACAAAAACACACACAACAACAAAACAATCAGACTGCAGTTTGGGATCACACCAATACACTGACATATTAATGCAGCCACACCCACACAGACAGACACACACCCACACAACCAGGCATACTGAGAGTTATAGGAACATACCAATGGACAGGCAGAATGCACACGCACAGACATGCAGTCATATTGAGATATAGAAACAAATCTAAACACACTCACGTAAAACAGTCATGATTTGACATGGGAACATTTGTGTACACAGGTACAGAATCAAATCCACGTCTGCACATATAGACATGAATTCAGAGTGAGTGACATTATACACCAAACAGCAAGAACTGACTGAAACATTTTGAGATACATGCATGAGCACATTGAAGCGTTTTTACAGAACCACAAACGTAAATACATACAGGCACAGAGTGACATTCAGAAACAAAGTGATGCACCCACAGACAGGCAGAGAAAGATCCTGGTTGGGGAACAGAATGATCTCAGCACACATACAACCAGCCAAACACAATCTCAATAACACATTCACGGTGGTAAACAGGAGCACAGCCAGGCAAAAACACACACGTAATCCCACAATAATACACCTAAACTCAAAGACAAACACACAAGGAGTCGCAGAACCATCATGACAAAATGGAAGTAACACACAGAATCACAGTCGTACAGCCATAACATTGTAACCCTGAAAGCTGAACAAACAGCATTCACACAGGCAGAACACAGCAAACACACATGTGCAAAACACACAGATTCACAATCACACAGGCACAATAACAGACACATTAAAACACTCAAATTCACGGAAACACTCTCATGCAGACTGAATAACATACTCAAATAAATGAACACAGTAATGTAAAATAAATGAAATAATTGCAACACACATAAGTGGTTTCGTACACACTGTAACACCCAGGGACATACCCAAGCACAAAAACCAGGGACACACGTACAGTAACATTCCCACAAAAGCAATGAAGCAAAATCAACAGACACATAAAAGGACCCACGAAAACTGAAAGGGAACTTCATGTAGAACACAGTTGTAAGGGAAAAGAGAGAGAAAGAGGGAAACTATTAATGTTCAGGAGATGGAGGAAGATTCATTCAGATCAATGTAATGATTGTTTGATCAAGGTACTGCCAGTTGTGTCTGCACGTTTTGTATTTTCCAAAATCACCTCCTGGGGAGAACAAAATCACTGAATATAGGGAGTGAAGGGTTGTGAGCTAATGCAAGTGAGCATGTGCTAAACTGAGACAGCAATTGTCTGTCATGTTGAATGTGAGAAAATGACACAGTGCGCAAAGAGAGGGAGAGTCAGAGAATGAGATAGACAGCGTGACAAAGAAAGTTTGACAGAGAAGGAGATGGACAGACAGACAAATACACAGATAGAGAGAGAGACAAACAGAGCAATACAGACAGTAGAGACACGGAGCGAGACAGACATAGAGAGACAGAGAGAGACTGAGCGAGAATCTGAGATATGGGGAAGTGCGCAAGACAGGGGTGAGAGTGACATAGACAATGACTGAAAGAGCTGGAGTGAGAGAACGCAATATCCTTGTGATGGGAGTAGACAGGAAGTGAACTCATCGAACTCTCTCAAAATCAAATGTGCAAGAAGTAGTAACCCATTCAGTAGAGGGGATAAACAGCACATGGAGTCTTTCACTATTTGTAATAACCTGTTTATGGAGAGCAGAAAAATCAGAATCTGACAATTATCATTATGTTGCAATTGAATAAGCTGCGATTTTCTGGAAGAGTGAGTGAACCAGGTATGAAGGGCTGAACGGCCTGCTGCTGCTCATTGTCTGGGTGTCCCCGTGTGCCTCCAACCGTCAGTCAATCAGGGATAACAGCATGTTCCTGAGCATAGTGATTGGTAACCCATACTGCTTCCCCCTTCCCATTCACCGCTGGTGCGATCGTCAGATCCATATCATTGCACTGATGGAATCCTGGCCATACATGAACAATTCCAACACTGGGAACACTCTGGCCATGGCTGAACATCTCTTTGTTGTTTTGCAGAGTCATGAAGTGAACAGTTTACGTGACCAGCTGTTGCACCGCGTTTCCGAACTTTGCTCGGAAATTGGACAGTCACTGCATAAATTAATGTGTCACTGCAGCTGATATCCTTCAGCATTTCTCCGATGTACATAAAAATGACGAGCGAGCCATACCTTCTGCGAATTGTTCCTTTAATGCGGAAGTATCAGTTGTTTGCAACGTACACTTTCCACAGAAGGATGAAACTAATGGATATGGTGAAGAGGGAAATCACCGACTTCCTCTGACTCGCAATCTCAGCATCTTTGTGACTCTCTGCCGTACTCAGGCCCCTCAGTCTCTTGCGGACTCGACTAGACACCAAAATGTATCTGACAGCCATACTGCTCATCAACAGAGTTAACACGAATTGGATGAAACGAGTTGAAATGGTATCAAATCAGTTAAACTCCAGTCACCTGAGATCAGTAATTAACTTAAGTTCACATGGCAGTACCATGGAACGTTGTCAACTACCCTCCTAGATTGAAACTTAAAATAGAAGGGATTTCTATTTTTGGGACAGAGCAGAATGCCAGTTGTTGCTCGAACCACAGCCAAGACTTTGTCTGCCCAAAATTTTCTCTTAGCTTTCGGAAGCAAATGTAATGTTCAGAAAACATATTGGGAAGTAAAATTGCTCCGGCGACTGAATATGATGTTAGTGAAAATGAACAGGAGACCCGACATTGCCATAGCCAACAGGCAGCGCGTTGTGCAGTTGGAGAGGCCACTCTTTCCCGGGCGAGAACCAAAATCACCAGGAAATTAACGAAAGAGGCAGCAAGTGAATTTGAAATCGGAAATTACTCCTCAAACATTACCCATGTCTGCTCAGAGAGCAATGGAAGATCTTAGCACCTAACTCGGTCAGTTGGAAGTATTCAGATATCAAGTTTAACCAGGACAGCTCTTAGCCTGGCTCATTTCAATGCAGCTCACTTCAGGATTGGGAACAGGAATTTGACAGACGAGAAGTGGTCGTCAATTTTACGATGAGAGGTAAGAGGTTTGGAGGAGATTGGAGTTAAAGGCTTTCAACCAGAGAGTGAGGAGATCGTGCTATTCAGTGCTTCGGACTTTAATAGGATAAACACTTGAAGTATTGCAACATTCATGATGAGGATTATCGTGTTGAATCCTGGGACAGGTCTTGATTTCGTGCAGCTTTGAAAACACAAACTTAATGCACTGAAGGACCTCTTCTGTCTGGTCGGGTTCTATGATTCGAAGAATTGCTTCTGAGAGGCAGGTTGGGAAGAGAATTAAATTAAGCAAAGATTGTGGATGCTGTAAACATGTAACAGAAACAGAAGTAAATGGCGAAACTCAGCAGGTATGCCAGCGTCTGTGGAAAGACAAATAATCTTGCCGGAATAACTTAATTAGATCATCTTCATTGTAACATGGGTCACTGGAAACAAAACATCAACACAGTTTGCTCCTCACACAATATGCTATCATTGCAAACAAGAGATGGGGTTGAGATTCAAAGTGTTGACATTCATCCACTATGGAACATTTATTAGACTGTTGTTTGCATACCGACGTTTTTCCTGGCGCTGTATTACAAAATAAGTGACTGGTTGCACTTGAGAAGATGGAATTATTCGATGGATAATGCTTACAGACCTGACAAAGTTTTGTTTCATTATTCAAAGCATCAAGCACTATATGTGCCCTCTCTATGATGGTAAACTGCGGATTTGCAAACTTACCATGTCCCTCGTGGTTTGTTTTGGAAAGTCAACAACTCCTTATAATGTTTCGCAAGTATTTTAATTTTGAATGTCCATTGAATCAGCAAAGAATGCACATTTCAACTTGGGAAATGTGAGCTTTTTAATGAATTCGCTGCATTGTTGAAGTCAGTTTTAGAATGTGCGTGTTGACGTTTTCAGAAAAAAGTACAAAACGAAGAATAAAAGAGATACATTTCTCTATTTCAATTAGTGGACGTGGCTGCTTTAATATGAGTATTATAAACATAATATAATAAAAATCCGACCTGTCTGACTCCCTGGTGTGTTCTGATCATGTCAGCGGTAACTACAATATTTCTTTAAAACCGATTTATAATGCGAATAACTAAACTAGGCAGGCAATGTTAACCTAATGATCAAATTGATAACACACCTCAGTCACTCTGAAATACCAAAGAAGCTCAGATCAGTTCCGGCATTGAAAAAGGTCATTCATATCTGGGTCGACTGAATAATTTATGTAACTGTCCAATCCCACTTTCCAGCATATTGTACCTTGAAGATCATTTCAAGTGCAGATCCAGGTATCCTTTAAATGAGTTGAACGTTGCAGCTGAAGAAGTCACCCAACCACAGCACCCTACTCCTCCAAAAACTGGGAAGTGAATTCCAGACAAACTACTACTCTCTGGATGAAATGGTGAGTCCTCATGTCCCCTATAACCCTTCAATCAATTAGTATCCCTCTTGTACACTGCTCAATGATCATTCGTTCAGGGTCACAGGTCTCCATTCAAGACGTTAGCTGTTTGGACACATGAATCACATTTTTTCCCTTTCTCCTCTGGGGAAAATGAACCTAAGGTATCCATCTTTCCTCAACGCTGCAGTAATTTCCATATTATTAGCAATATGCTTGTATATGTTTTCTATATTCTTCTCAGTGCAAGACTGTCTTGATGATTAGGTGGTGATCAGAACTGTGCACAAACTGCAGCTGTGAGCGATCCAATTTCTAATTTATTTTCAGTGTTTCAGGTCTGGCAGTGGTGAGGGAATTTGTTTTGTGTTGCCTCTTTTGCAGGGTAACGGGGTAGTAATTTGGCGATGGGGGTCACAGGACAATGTATATTAGTTCAGGTGTCCGGTTAGGATTGAGCGTATAAATGGAACTGGAGGGGTATAGTTGGAGCATAGTGTGATCAAAGTAGAGGATTAGTTAATCAGTTCCTCACGAGTTAGACGATGTGTTTAACAGCTTTACCTCTGCTCTGATACCAGCTGATATAAACAAAGAACAATCCAGACCCCAGATCCCAGCTTGATGTATCACGACTTTAGTTATTTTGATTTACCAAAGGAATCTCTTCCTGAATTGTACATAACCAATGCTGTAAATATTGCTTCAGCAAAAAGACAGAAGTTTACGATAAATGAAATGGTGATAAAGTAGAATAACCGAGCTATGTACTTATAACACAGATTCAAAGGCAATGAATATGCAGTTAATGCATAATCGTCAATCTAAAAGCAATGCATAAATCAAAAGAAAAGAAAAGGTATTTTATAGGTGGGACAAAACAATAGCAAGGGTGTGATTACAAACAGAATATTCCTCGTACAATGATCACACCAGAATCCGTGTATGTAACACTTGGTTAAGTGACTTGTGATTTCAAGTATTAAACTGGTACTCCAGTAAACCTCTTCCTGAATCTATCACACAGCTGATTGTCAATTTACTTAGCTTTAAGTAATCTATGCAGAGCTTTACTTTAAACCAAAATTTCTGGTCTGCGGTGAACATGAACTGTTGGCTCCTCAGTAAAGTGATTGACTAAATCTATCACTCACTTCAAATGAACAAACATCTACATATCCACTCAGTTCCAGGAAATTAGAAGGACTTAAAGAAATGACAAAATTGATAAAAGTGAAACGAAAGGTTTCAAAGGTAAGGGTACTATTCCTAATCTCAGATTCCAGAACTCACAAATAAATCTTTGGGTCCATTTTAATGCCATGCTGGGTTACAACCAAAAATAAACAAAGTTCTTTATTTTGGCCTGCAGCCAAACTTCAAAAGCAGTTTGAAAAACAAATTGTTGTGATTACATAAATACCTACAAGTTAACTATTAACTTCAGAAGCACAGTGAAGCCCACTGATTATTTACTCAATACCCAGAACCAAACTCACTCGAAATATTATTGAAATCTATACATAAAAAATATCATCGTTTTTAATTTTCCGACATGATGGCTTTGCTCAATTCCACGGTAGTCTTCAATTGAAATGGAGATTCCCATAAAGATGAATAGCTTGGCAGACGAAAGTTCAATATCCCAGGCAATTCCTTCGGTATCTGTGATAGTGGGGAATCTGCAGTGTCCCTGCAATTTTAAACTAAATCAGTCATCCGCCCCTTTGTGAGGGTGATCACAATATGCATATGGACCATTGTCAGTGGCAGTAAACTGAAGCGAATCTTCAGGCAGATTGACATAAATGCAGTTGTGCAAATCAATTATGCAAGACACCCTCCCGGAATTGTACATAATGGAAATAAAACATCATTTTCTGCATGAAGCTCTTTGTACAGGCGATCTCCCTGAACTCAATGCCGATGTGATTCAATCTCAAAGCCTTTCTTTTATACTTGCTAACATTGCCTGGGCGACTGTAACATTACAACGTGATTCAATTCATTTCTTAAAGAATTTGAATGACCAGGTGACGACGATGAGTGAACTCCCAATTGTGGCAGAATATTTTTCAAACTGAGATTTATTGGATGAGTTCAATCTCAATCGATCAATAGCAGACATTGGAAAACACATATTGAGTTATTTCGCAACATCCCTACAGCGTACATGGAGGCCAATCGGCCCATTGAATCGACTCAGACCCTGCAAAGGACATCCCACTCAGACCCAATCCCTGGAACTGTCAGGCAGCAGAGCTAGCCCACTGTGCCACCTCACATGCCAGCATTGGCAAACCAACACCATCCAGCCCACTTTGAAATCTCCTTTCAATTCATCTTGCCCTTGACTTTGACCATTTGAAAATTAAATGCTAGTTGTTAAGTACCTCTCTGAGAACTTTCTCCTCAACACTGTGACGTCGCTTCCCCATTTAACAGCAGCTGGTACCGTGAAGAAATATTGTTTGAGAAATGGAGACGACACATTTCAGGTTTTAACACATGCCTCATCGAAGTAGAATTGCTCACCTTGCATGGATACAGCGTCTCAATCAAATATAACTTCTTCAATGAAGGCAACGTTTGAAACAAGTAAAATATTCACAGAAAACAACATTCAACCGTTACATAACCTCAAAACAATAGAGATCCTCTTACCATGATGAGGCTATCCTGGAGATAGCTGAGATCTGACTCTGATGCACACATAATCGGTACAACAGCAGATGGGCACGAATAGTACCCACATGTATGGTGAAGAAACCAAAAACATTTGGCTGATGATGTGATGACACAGTTTGAAGGAAGATGGACAGATAAGCCCAGTGGGGAATTTGCACGCACAAGGGTGCAAAAAATGCCAAATTCCAGAAATGTGTGTTCGGTAGTTAATATTGTCTACGTGCCCTGTAGTGATGGTGAAATGGGACTTGGTGTGAAGACTGATAAGGGACAGAAAACAGCGAGCAGAAGAAACATATGCCATAATCATTTTGTCACCTTGGTATTAGCAAGTCCACAAGGAGCATTACTTGAGATACAGCTGTTGAAAATTTCTATCAATGACAGAGATCATATGATCATGTGTTACAGTGGCGAGCATAATGATACGTTGGACAGTAAAATACAAGGATGACATAGGAACGCTGAAAAGGGGGAAGACATGTTTAGTGAATGAATGAGCACCACATAGATTGTGTAATATAATATAGAGAAAGTGATACATTGTTCCTTCATTTCCGTCTTGGAAATATTTCAGGCCGTCAATAAACTTATAAATGCTTAAGCTAGTCATAAATCCAAAGCCAAAAAGTAGCATTTCTGTCCATTCAATGATTGCCATTGGCATTATTCTCTTGAAGGTTTTACTTCTCTCAGATCTCTCTAAATTTGAGGTACAAACATTGGTTTCTGACATTTCACTCCATCATCATGGAAGCCTTGCTCTCTTGCTGTCATTCTGGTCATTCAATGCTGCACTCAAAAGGACATCGACCCTCAACTCCCCAGTATATTTTTCTGTTTTTCCTTTTTTTTACAGTCAGTGTCGGTGCTGTGTTAAAAGTCAAATGGCAGCAGTGGACAAACCTAAAATGGCTGTCTGACTCAGAATCATCAGTCCTGACTTGACAGATCCAGAATGGTATGTTGCCTCGACAGTTGCCAATGTCAAGCACATCCCAGACCACCGTTAGCCCTTCCTGGATGTGGGATGGGCTTGAGGTGGGACAGAGGCAGGCGTTGGATAGTGTGGTAAGTGAAGACACAGGTCCTGGTCCACATTGACGAAAACAATACTTGACAGCGAAATAGCGACTCAAAAGCTGGCATCCTATCATTATGCACGCTTTACATACAAGTGCATAAACTTTGACAAAAGCCTGTCACTGAGCCATTCCGTCAGCATCTCAATATCCCTGATACTCACCCGTTGACATCAGCGATGCTTCCCTGATCGGTCCCAATTAACAGCCACAGTCAGGGAACTCATGCCCCATGTTGTGCAGCTGGCTGACCTCATTACCTTCCTGAAATCCATATTGATAAAGCCATCATCATCTGCCATCATCAGTCCACTTTTATTTCTTCAAAAAGCTCAATTAAGTTTCTGAGACATGATTTCCCTCGCACAAAGCCATGTTGACTATCCCTAATCAGTCCTCACCTTTCCAAATACATGTATGTCCTGTCCCTCAGGATATCTTCCAAAAACTTGCCCACCACTGACGTCACGTTCACTTGTCTATAGTTCCCTGGCTTCTCTTTACAACTCTTCTTAAACAGTGGCACCACGTTTGCCAAACTCCAGCCTTCCACCACCTCACCTGTGACTATTGATGATGCAATCATCTCAGCAAGAGGCCCAGCAATCACTTCCCACAAAGTTTCCTTGGACACCTGATCAGGTCTTGGGGACTTGTATTTTTTTATGCGTTTTGAGACATACAGCACTTCCTCCTCTGTATTATCGACAGTTTTCAAGATGTCAATATCTATTTCCCAACATTCTATACCTCCCAAGTCATTTTCTAGAGGAAACACAGATGCAAAATTCTCGTTTCGTAACTCCCCCATCTCCTGTTGCTCCAAAGACCACCGTGCTGATCTTTGAGGTGCTCTGTTCTCTCCTTAGTTACCCTTTCATCCTTAATGTATTTGTGAAATTCCTTTGGATTCTCCTTAACTCTGGTTGCCAAACTGTTCTCATGTGCCCTTTGTGCCCTCCTGATTTCTCACTAAAGTATACTCCTACTGCGTTTATACCCTTCTCAGGCTTCTCTCATTCTATCCTGTCGATACCTGACATATGCTTCATTCTGTTTCTGAACCCTCAATTTCTTTAGTCATCCTGCATTCCCTGTACCTACAAGCCGTTCCCTTCACCCTGACAGGAATATACTGTCTCTGGACTCTCATTACATTATTTCTGAAGGCTTCCAATTTTCCATCCGACCCGATCCTGTGAACGTCAGCCTCCATCAGCTTTTGAAAGTTCTTGCCTAATACCATCAAAATTAGCCTGCCTCCAATTTTGAACTTTTTGACTCTTGCATCACTATTTTAAAACTATTAAAATTATAGTCACTGGACCCAAAGTGCTCCCCCACTGACACACCAGTCACTGACCCTGCCTTATTTCCCAAGAGTAGTTTAAGTTTCGCACCTTTTCTAGGAGGTCTGTCCGCATACTGAATAAGAAAATTTTCTTGTACACACTTAACAAACGCTTCTGCATCTAAACGCTATTACTCTCTATTATTCTGCATTTCATCATTTCTCTATTACCCGTTATTTTCCTCATACTTTCCATTTAATCTTTTTACAATTACTCTCCATTGCAGCCACTCTGCTTAAACCTTCACTCTGTACTCAAATTCTCCCTATTCATCTCTAATTAGTACTCTCACTATTGTTCTTCGTTTAATCCTCCGTACCCTGGACTGAACCTTATCCGTTCCCATGCATTTATCCCTGTCCCAGTTGTGGTGTATACAACTCTCTCTTCATTACTCTCTATTTCGTTCTTTTTCTATCACTCTGTCTTATCTCTCCTTCCTTTTCCCCTGAAGTGAATACTCACGTTACTCCCCTGTATTGAACAATCTCCTTCGTACTCTGTATTATTTCCTCTCAATTTCCACAAATGTGGTAAGCCCTCATCAAGTCACTTTGCATTCATACTTGCATAGTACATGACATTCACCCAGCTAGCACAAAGCTGTTTCCTAAAGTGAGCAGAACCCTTGACACTCCCGTTTATATCCTGTCAGTGAGGACTCCCTGTATGTACCAGATTAACAGCCCCACTCAGGAAACTCATATTTAATGAGATCCATCTGGCTGACCAAATTACAAGCTCTCCAAATTTCCTTGCACTAACCCTCTCCTTGTGCCCCTGGAATCAGGATTGCCCCACTTGTTCTTTATGCACTTCTTCCCCAGTTATTTTCTATTAAATCCTCACCCTTTCTGTCTTTAAACCCCACCAATTGTCCTGTATCCAGCATTCTCGCTATTACTCTCCTATTGTCTACCTTTTCCCCTACCCATTATTCGATACTGATTTCTCTCCCTATTACAATCTTTAACCCTTTCTCTATCTGTATTTAACCCTGTCTCTTTCTCCAGGGCTCTTTAATTAATGTCTCCATCCACTCCCCACATTCCAGATTAAGTGTTTTTTTTTTCCTCTGCAATAATCAGAGACTGAGTATCCCTGCCTGAACATTGCCAAAACAGCGAAATTGCAACCACTGCTGTTCTGTGCTGCCTCCCGTCTGGCCAACGCTGGGACTGCAGGTTCATCCCAGAGTGCTAGAGGAATTCAGCACCAGCCCCACATGGTCAGAGACAGTGTCGCTGTTTGAAGAAGAAAAGCACAACTTTAACATGAGCTAATACAGTATTGATGTAAAAATAAGAAAATATATTATACACAACAACATTTATATATAAGTTTGAACAATTCTAATATGCAACAATATATAGCTATAAGCTCGAACACCTCCAATACAACCAATATTTAAGTTCCAATGCACAATAATATTACATGTAAACACAATCAGCTCTAATGCACAATGATATTTGTACAAACACAAAGATCTCCAACATATAACTATTAATAATGTATATTAGATACATAAACATGTAATAATGTGCATATGAATGACTTGTAGGAAGAAAGTGAATGCACTGCTGCGAAAGTTGCAGATGGCACAAAAATAGGAGGAATGGCAAGTTGGGACATGGCATGTGCGTTCTTAGGTACGGGGATGGTGGTGGTCTTCTTGAAAAAGATAGGGTCTTCAGCTTGTTGGGTGGAGAGTGTAAAGATGTCGGTGAGTACCTCCGCCAGTTTGGCCGTACAGAATCTAATTGCACGGCCAGGGACTCCATCCAGGCCCGCCACTTTCCTTGGGCTGACTCTCAGGAAATCTGATCTGACATGTGCAGTGGTGAACGATGGACCAGGCGTGCCTGGGGCTGTTGGAGCAGGAGTGACTGCGCTACTGGGATTCTGCTCAAAGCGAGCAGCGAAAGCATTGAGCACCTCAGCGAGGGACGTGCTTTGTCTGCTATCTCTCTCTGCTTCAGTTTACATCCCATAATGTTCTTTAAGCCTTGCCATAGGCTGCGGGAGTCTGTTTGGTTTGCATGGCCCTCTTATGAGGTCTGGTCCTCCCTCTTGGCATCCCCAATGGCCCAGCAGAGGTCAGATCTGGATTCCCTGTATAAATCAGGATCTTCCCAGTTGAATGTTGCTCATCTGGTCTTCGGTAGGGAGTGGATTTCCTGATTCACTGAAGGTTTACGCATGGGGAACATTGGATTCAATTCTTCACTCTGCAGTCCTCCATGCATTTACCCATGATGTCTGCGATGGTGGTGTTGTCTTCATCCAGGATTTCCACTGAGTACTTGAACATGGTCCAGTCCACCAATTCCAAACAGTCCCAGAGACTGTCATTCACAGCCTCAGACCAGCATTGTAGTTCCTTTTGTAAAGGGTCCTCCCATTACAACTTCTGCTTGTAAGCTGTTTCCACATGTCGAAAGACTAATACCTGAGGACACAGCCTCAGAGTGAAGGGGCGACGTTTGGAACTGAGACTGGAATTAATTTCTTCAGGTGATTCATCTGTTGAAATAATTGCTTCAGAGTGTTGCGGAGGTCAAACATTGAGCGCATGATGGTGCTGCCCCTTTATCAAGGTTGTGTGTCCTTGGTTTTTTTCTTCGTGTGTTTGTAAATGCAATGGTTCTAGGATGTTGAGATTGGATGGGTTGCAGAGCGAATTTCATGATAGCTAACCGAAACTGCCTCAGGCCAAAAGGTTTTCAAATGTAAAATCATCTGCAATGAAAGTGGTGTGGCCAATTCTCACACCTCTGATTATCTCTGGTCTGGTTTAGTTTGGGTTGGTGTTTGCAAGTTGTCAGATTTTTAAACTGCTGGTAAAAGGGACAGCGACAAGGAAGAAGTTGTTCCATGCTGAATATCTCTCTGACGTCTCTCCTGCAAGGCCTGGCGTTCGATTTTAAGTGTTTGGACTTTGGGTGCATATGGATGCTGTTGGAGGAGTTTTAAACAATCATTAAGTTGGGGCAGTCTGTTGGGTTTTCAGATGAGTGAAGTGATTCAGTCTTTTGTTCTCTTTTGTTTGTGTTTGATTCGATACTCTGTATATAAACTCTGTTTTATTTAAACTAATGAATGTTTAGCTACTCCATCAAACCTGGAATAACCACTTTACACATGCATAAAAACAGCAGAAACGTTAGGGTCTGGGGGCAACCATCTTAAAATACTTTTAGAGGGTCTGGTCCATAACAATTGGATTAAATATAGTGAAATCTGAGTTTCTGGTTGGTAAGGGAATCAAAAGATGTGGGGAGAGGGCCAGAGTATAGAATTGAGAAACAGATCATTCATGATCAAATGACAGAGCAGACACGATGGGCTGAATGTTCCTATTCTGCGACTACATTGTATCGCAGAATGATCCCGTCTATGACAAAATTTATGGACGGACACAAACAGCTCCAACATGGAAAAAGTGTCTGTATCGCTTCCTTGGTTAAACATGGAAGAAACAACTGGAATCCTGCCCTTCATTGAATATTTCCCTGTCTTTCTTTTTCATTTGTCTTAGGTCCTTGAACTGACGTAACAGTTGCGCAATCAGGGTGCAGGAGGTACATATATTGATATTTTGATTTTTCCCAGGTTGCCGAAATGTACGTTTGAGAGCAATATGTGCACAGTGACCTGCCATAGAGTTCACTTGTCCTTTTTCAGGAGAGAGAGTCTCATGATCAGACAGAGACAGAACCACACCTCGAGGGACACAGGAACACGCCCACACTCTCACATAAACACATGGACATGCAAGCAGAAGCACATCCACACACAGAAATGCAGGCAAAGTAAGATATAGGAACATACTGACAAGTAAAAACACAGACACGCGCAAACATTCAGCTCACAAACACGCACACGTGCACAATAACACAGTTGAACTGAAATGTGAGAACACACCTATACAAAGACGAATTAAATATTGCCATACCCTCATAACACCCAGGAATACAATCACAGTCCAGAATGGGGCACACATGCTCACATAGGCTTAAGCATGCACACGCACATGCACACACACACACACACACACACACACACACAAAAACAAATGAAAACAGGCATACAATGACAGATAGGAACACACCCACGTTTGGTCAGAATGGATACACGTCCCCACACAAGGAAATGCAGTCATACTGAAAGAATTAAACAAAACTACACACGCATACATGCACACACATGCATACAGATATACTCACAGAGAAAGGAATGCACCCATGTACATACCGAACGCACGCATATCCACACACACAGAAATACTGTCATACTTTGATATCGGAGCACAGGCACAGAATCACACCCACACCCTCACACACTTACATAAACAAACTCAGAGTAAGAGGCATTACACACCAACCTGCAAGAATGACAGCAAACTCTTGTGCATCTGCTAAAACACATTCAAACACAGTTACGGAACCATCGCCACAACTAGATATAGACAGAGTGACACACAGAAACAACGCAGAGAGATCCTGACTTACGGACAGACAGCCAAACAGAATCCGAACAACATACTCATTTGCTTAAACAAGAGCACAGCCAGGCAGAAACACACTCCCCAATCCCACAATATATAGTCATTGAATTGCCATCCCAAAAACAGCATACCTACGAAGGCACAAACACAACAGATGCATATGTGCAAAACACAGACAGATATGCAATCACTCAGGTACTGTAACATACGCCAACATAAAAACACCCACCGTCACAGAAAAGATCTCAGACAGACTGAATGACATTCCCAAACACATGTACACATGAATCAAAATACTTCTCAACACACACAAAGGATAAGTCACTCTGACATTCATAAAGACAGTCATAATGTCCAAGAACAAATACTGAGGGTCACACACACACACACACACAGGGAGATCCCCACAAAGGCAATGAAGACCCACACCTCACACACACACACACACACACACACACACACACACAGGGAGATCTCCACAAACGCAATGAAGACCCCTCCCCCACCACACACACAGGGAGATCCCCACAATGGCAATGAAGCTTCCTCTCCGAACACACACACAGGGAGATCCCCACAAAGGCAATGAAGCACCCCTCCCACCATCCCACACACACACAAGGAGATCCCCTCAAAAAGAAATGAAGCTTCCTCCCCTCGCCCTACATACAGGAAGATCCTCAGAAAAGGAAATGAAGCCCCCTGCACCCACACACAGGGAGATCCCCACAAAGGCAATGAAGCCCCCTTTCCCCCCAACACGGGGGGATTTCTACAAAGTCAATGAAGCCCCCTCCCCCAACACAAACAGGGAAATCCCCACAAAGGCAATGAAGCCCCCTTCCCTCAATCCACACACACATGGAGATCACCACATAGGTAATGAAGCACCCTCTCCCCACCACACACACAGGGCGATCCCCACAAAGGCAATGAAGCCCCCCCCCCCCCCCACACACACACATAGGGAGATCTCCACAAAGGCAATGAAGTACGCTCACCCCAGCCCTTCACTCACCAGGAGATCCCCACAAAGGCAATGAAGCCCCCACCCCGCCACATACACACACAGGGAGATCCACACAAAGGCAATGTGGCCGCCCCCTGACACAGGTAGATCTCCAGCAATGCAATGACGCCCCCTCCCCCACACACACATTGAGATGCCCACAAAGGCACAGAAGCCCCCACGCCCCCACCAACACACACATAGACATCTTCACGACGGCAATTAAGCCCGCTGCCACCCCCCACACACAGAGGGAGATCCCCAAAAAGGCAATGAAGCCCCCTCCCTCCACACACACATACACAGGGAAATCCCCACAAAGGCAATGAGCCCCACCCCCGCTCCCACAGACACACACAGATACACAAGCACCCTCACACACAGAAAGGGAAACGCATGAACACACTTCCCGCCCAGCCACATGGAGAGGAATGGGAGATGACCAATCTCCAGCCGACTTACTTACAGTAATGTTTCAAATTATTGCTGGCTGTAGCTGTACACTTCGTAGTTTGCAAATCACTGTCTGGAGAAAGATCAGTGAATGAAGGGATTGGAGTCAATGCAAGTGAACATGTGCTGAACAGAGACAACATGTGTCTGACATGGTCAATGTGCGAAAAAGACATAGAGAGCGCGTGAGAGAGACAGAGACAGAGAGACAAGAAGGATAGATTTAGAGGAAGACAGTGAGACTGACAGGCAGACAGATAGCTGGAGAGAGAGAGAGAGAGAGAGAGAGAGAGAGAGAGAGAGAGAGAGACAGACAGAAATGGACGATACAGGCAGGGGCACATTCAGAGTGAGACAGAGAGAGAGAGCAAGAAGCAGAGAGATGGGGACAGCACGAGAGAGGAAGAGAGGAACAGACAAAGACAGACAGAAAGAGATAGAGAGGGAGAGACAGAAATAACCTTATGAATGAAGGAGACAGAGGATGGAGGCAATAAACACATTCAAATACAAATGTGCATGGAACAATAACCCATTCAGATGAGGCGATCACTGGCCCACAGAACTTTTATCTTGTTGTAATAAAGTGTTTATTGTGAGCGAAACAAAGAGAGGCTGTCAGTCATCATGGTGCAGGATGGACTGTTTCTGTCCCTCCCCTCAACGCCCCTGCAAGGAAAATTCAGAGACCCCGCCTGCCACAGTCTTTAACACTCATCCACAGGGCAGTGCATGAAGACCAAATGTCCCAGCCTGAACCCATCACTCACAGCCTGTCCATCACTTGGAATCACTCCTGCAGCCTCTTTCCATCCTACCCTGCCCCGGACAGTCACCACATGCCCCATTACCTGCTGTTCCTTTGTCATAACCTTCAGCATCATTGAAGGGGAATGCAGATAAATTATTGCTAATGTTTTGAGGGATGATGTGGGAGGGGTGCTCTGGTAAAAAAAGAAAATGCGGGTTTGATGGTACAGTTGCATCAATCGCGATTTTCTGGGCTGGCAGGGCAATCAGAAATGAAGGGCTGAATGGCCTCTTGATGCTCATTGTGTGCTCCCATGTGTGTCAATCCGTCAGTCACTTCGGGGTAGCAGCATTCTCCTGAGCATCGTGAATGGTAATCTATCCTGTTACTGCCCTCCCCATCCTCCACTGAGTGTTATACTCAAATCCACGTGCTTGTGCTGATGGAGTCCTGGCCGTACATCTTCAATTCCTGCACTAGGAACACTGCAGCTGCCTGTGGAGCACTCTCAGTTGTTTTGCTCATTCATTAAGTGATGAATTTACATGACCAGTTGGTGCAAAGCATTCCTGAACTTCGCTCTGAACTTGGGCAGAGTCGCTGCATAAAATAATGTGTTTGTGCTGCAGCTGAAATCCTTCAGCATTTCTGCAGTGAATGCAACACTGATGTCACGACTGGACATCCAACGAGACCCTCCTTTCATGTTATAGTACAACACGTCTGCACACTGCATTAACCACAGTAGCATGAAGCTGATGGATATGATGAAGAGGGAAATCATTGACTTCCTCCGGCTCTCCATCGCTGCATCTTTCTGATTGTCTCCCTTCCTCTGTCCCATCAGGCTCCTGCGTGCTCGACTGGCCACTAAAATGTGCCTTACCGTCAGAGTATTCATCCACAGAATTAACACGAATGGCATTAAAGGGGTTAAAATGATATCGAACCACTTAAACCCCAGCCACCTGGGATCAGTAATATAACTTGACTTTGTTCGACAATGCCACTGAACATTGTTAATTATCCTCCCAGGTTCAAACCGAAAATAGTAGGGAATGTTTTTTGAACAGAGTAGAATGCTGGTTGCAGCCAGAGCCACAGCTAAGGCTTTCTCTGTCCAATATTTTCTCTTCTGTTTCAGACAGGAAATGGCCACAAAACGTTCAAAGGAGAAAAGGACAGTGAACCAGACGGAACAGTCTGTGGCTGCTCGAGCTAAGGCATAGACAGCACTACACACAGGAGTCAGGTTTAGGAAAGACATTGTGCGGTAAATGTGTTTGAATTGCAACAGAATAATCTCAGTGAGAATGAACAGGAGATCCGATGTTGCCATGGCCATCAGGCAGTGCTTTGTCCCGTTGGAGAGGCCGCATTTTCCCCGTGCGAGAACCACAACCACCAGGAAATTAACTGAAAGACACAGGAGGTAAAATGCAAATCAGAAATTAATGATCAAACATTCTCTGTTTCGGTTCAGAGAGCAATAGAAGATCTCAGCACCTAACAGGGGCAGCTGGAAGTGTTCAGATATGGAGTTTGAATATGACATCTGTGGTGGCCTGACGCATTGTTTCAAGCAGCTCAAACCTGTATTTGATTAATTGTGGGCAGGCAATCAACAGATGGCAGAGGGCATCTTTTTGAAGATGAATGGGAAGAGGTTCAGAGGGGGTGTCAGCAAGATGTTTTCGCACAGAGAGTGGTGAGGGCGTGGTCATTCATTGCCTGGGAGAGTCGTGGAAGCAGGAAACCTCACAAACTTCCAAAACGACCTGGATGAACACTTGAAGCGTCTCCGTATTTGAGACTACATGTCTCGAACTAGAAGCTGGGGCGGGTATAGATTTCGTGCAGCTTTTATAGCACAAAGTGGGTGGAACGAAGGACCTCTTCGGTATGGTTGGATTCCATTATTCTAAGAATTACTTCTGTGGGAAGACTGTGTCGTGAAGCAATTTAATGTAATGACTGAAAGGGATTTGAATGCTTAAAACATGAAACAGAATCAGATATAAATGGCAAAAACCAACAGGTATGGCAGCATCTGTGGGGACAGAAACAGAGTTAGTGGAATCACTGTTCATCAGAGCATTTTCATCTAAACATGGGTCATTGAACTCAAAATATCATCTCAGGTTTCTGCCATTTCAACCAAAAACACAGGGATTCGTTTCTAACAGGGAAATGAGGTTGAAAGTGTTGATAATCAACTACAATGGAACATTTGGTAAACTGCTCTTCACTTACCGGGTATAATTGTAGTTATGAAGATGTACAACACAGAAACAATTTGTAGCCCAAATTGTTCATATAGTTCAGATATCCTAAATTAATCTAGTCTCGTTTGCCCCTATCTCCCTCTAAAATCTTTCTAAACATTTACCCATCCAGATAACTTTTAAATGTACTTATACCAGCCACCATCACGTCCTCCAGCAGATCATTCCATACATGCAACACCCTTTGCATGAAAAAGTTCCCCTTATGTCCCTTTTAACTTTTTCCCCTCTCACTCTCAATCTATCCGCTTTAGTTTTGAACTCCCACAACCCATAGAAAAGAACCTTTCCATTTACCTTGTCCATGCTCCTTATGGTTTTATAAACATCTAAGAGTTACCCCTCAGCCTCCGAAACTCCAGAGAAAACAGACCCAAACTTGTCAGCATTTCCCCATAGCTCAAATCTTGCAATCCAGGCAACATCCTTATGAATCTTTTCCGAACTGATTCAAGTGTCAAGGAATCCTCCCTTTTGGACGAAGACCAGAAATGCACACAATATTCCAAAAGGGGCCGGACCAATGTCCTGCATAGACACAACATACTCTCCCAATTCAAATACTAAGTGCTCTGAACAATAAAGGAAAGAATACCAAGCGTCTTCTTCACCATCCTATCTACTAGAGACATCATGTTCAAGGATCAATGAACCCGCACTGCAAAATCACTTCTTTCAGCAATATTCTCCAGGACCTTACCATTAACTGTACATGTCCTGTTCTGATGTGTCTTTCCAAAATGTAGCAGCTCACATTCATCTGAATTAAAATCTACCTGCCTATCCTCAACCAATCTGCCTATCCTCTGGTCAAGAACCGTTGTACACTGAGAAACATTTTTCGCTGACCAATCCAACTCTAATTTTGGTGGCATCTGCAAACTTACCAACTGTATCTCCAATGTTCACATCCAAAGCATATACATGAATGAGGAGACGCAGTGGATTCAGCACCGATTCTTGTGGCACACCATTGGCCACAGGCCTCTAATCTGAAAAGCAACCCTTCACTACCACATTCAGTCTTCTACCTTCAAGGGACTTCTGTTCAAAATGTTGTGTCTCCATTGGTTCAATGCAATCTAACCTTGCTAACTACTCTACCATGGGAAAACTGATTGAATGCCTTCCCGACGTCCATATAGTTCATATTCGCCGTTCTGTGTCATCAATCCTCTTTGTAACTTGTTGAAAAAACAGAATCAAGTTCGTGAGTTATATTTTCCCATGGAACAAGGCCATGTAGACGGTCTTTAATCAGTCATTGCTAATTAAAATACATGTAAATTCTCTCCCAGAGAATTCTCTCCAATAACTTCCCCACCACCAATATCAGATATACCAGTCTGTAGATCCCTGGCTTTTCCTTACTACCTTTCTTAAATAGTGGCCCCACGTTCGTCGATCTCCAATCTTCGGGCATCTCACCTGTAACGATCGATTATACAAATATCTCAACAAGGTGCCTAGCAATCGCTTCCCCAGCTTCCCAAAGAGTTCCAGGGTACAACTGATCTGGTCCTTGGGATTTATCAACTTTTATCCGTATTAAGACATCCAGCACCGCCTCTTCAGCAATATGGACAATTTTCAATACAACACCATCTATTTCCCTAAATTCTGTATCTTCCATGTCTTTCGCCACAGTAAATAATGATGCAAAGATACTCAATTAGTATTTCCCCCATCCCCAGCATTTCCACACAATGGCTACCTTACTGATCTTTGCAGGATCCTATTTTCCCGTTAGTTAGGCTTTTGTCCATAATATATTTATGACACCCCATCGTTTTCACCTTAAACCAATTAGCAAAAGCCATCTCATGTTCCCTAATTGATCTCCTAATATCCCTGGGAAGTATACATTTTTATACTTATCGAAGTATTCACTCGACCTCTGCGATCTATATCTGAAATATGTGTCCTTCTTTCTCTTCCCAAAACATCAAATTCTTTCGTCATCCAGCATTCCTTGCACTTACTAGCCTTGCCTTTCATCCGAACAGGAAGATACTTTCTCTGGACTCTCATCTCATGTTTAAGATTTCTCATTCTCCCCTGTCCCTTTACCTGAGAACATCTGTCCCCAGTCAACCTTTGAATGTTCTTACCTGGTTCTATCAAAATTGGCCTTTATGAAATTTCAACTTTTAGCTCCGGTCTATCCTTTTCCAGCAGTGTACTAAAATTAAGAGAATTATGATCGCTGGCTCCAAAGTGCTCCCCAACTCACAACTCAGTCACTTGCCCTGCCTTATTTCCTAAGTTTTGTGCCTTCTCTGGTTGGCCCATCAACACACTGAATCAGAAAAATGTTTTTGTACACACTAACCAAATTCCTCTCTTTCTAAACGCTTAACACTACAGAAGTCTCAGTCTCTGTTTGGAAATTTAAAATTCCCTACCATTCCCACTCTATTGTTCTTACAGAGATCAGAGATTGCCTTCCAAAGTTTCCCTCCAAATTCACGCTGTCGGTGGGGAACGGGTCCATAATACAATCCTCATTAGGTGATCATTCCTTTCTTATTTCTCAGTTCAACCCAAACGACTTCCCTGTACGTATTCCGAGGTACATCCTGTAAGTACAGCCGTAATACCATTCCTTATCAAATACACAACTTCTCCTCTTCTCTTGCTTCCCCTTTCTTTCCTTCCCTCAGCATTTGTATTCTGTAGCATGAAGCTGCCAGTCCTGACCACCCTTAGCCACATCTTTACAATTGCTATGATTTCTAAATCCCATTTTTCTCACCATTCCCTAAGTTCATCTGCCTTCCTTGTTTGGAATCTTGTACTGAAAAAAATTCAATTGAATTGATCCGTCTTAACTCGTTCTCCGATTTGTTCCTGCCTGCCCTGACTCTTTGACCGCCTCCTTTTCACAAATGTACCAGTCTCAGACTGATATTTTTCTCCCTATCTCCCTGGGTCCCACCAAGTCCCCTGGTCCCCCGCCCCCAACACACCCCGACCTTTTTAGTTTAAATCCATCTGAGCAGCTCAAGCAAATCTCTCTGCCAGTATATTAGTCACCTTCCAATTCAGATTCAATCCATACTCCTTCTACAGGTTATTTCTCCCACAGTTTTCAGTGATAACAAAGTGTGAACCCTTGTCCCCTGCACCAGTACCTCTGCCACACATTCATCTGCTCTATCCCCGTGGTCCTACGCTCACTACCTTGTGGCACTGAGAATTATCCAGGTATTACTACGCTCAAGGAGCTCCTTTTTACTTTCTGCCTAACTTCTTATATTCTCCCTTCAGAATTTCATCTTTTTTTCCTTCCTATGTCGTTAGTTCCAATGTGCATAATGACCTCCTGCTGGTGCCACGCCCCTTTGAGAATATTCGGCACCTTCTCCAAGAGATCCTTAATCCTGGCAGCAGCAAGAGAGCATTCCATTTTGATTTCTCACTCTTAACCGCAGAAACATCTGTCTGAGCCTTTGACGACCAGAACTGATCATTTGGAAACTGACGTACTGCTTGTTACATTAGAGCCAGACTTGGTACCAGACACGTGGCTGTTCGTGTTGCATTCTCCTCACAGTCTATCACCGCCTATGTTTTCCACAAGAACACATTTGTTTAAAATGGGTGTAACCACCGGAGACTTCTGCACTACGCGCCTTCCTTTCCTCCCTTTCCTAGTGGTAACCCATTAAACTGATTGTATCTTTGGTTATTTTCTCTTCCTATAAGTGCTATCCATTACACCCCGACCTCCTAGAAATTCCTCATTGCCTCAATCTGCTGCTCCAATAAAATCAATGCGATCTGATGGGATTCAAAACCGAACACACTTACAGTAGATCCTAATCAGCAGAAACATGTAAGCTGTCCAGAAAATCTTATCCAAAACTTCTATTTCCTTGCTTCTCGGATGTTTTCTGACATGCTGTTCATTTCCAGCACTTCACTGCTGTGTCAGACAGCAGTGTCGTTTTCTCTGTCTCTCTCTTTTCGCTGACCCTGTGATACCGAGCTTTGTCTCTCTCCCTCCTTTTTAAAGTGCAGTTGCTTAGGTCTTTGTTTTCCCCAAATTTCGAAAACAATGCTATAGCTTATAAAACAATAATTACTCTTCCTGGAGTTAATGGAAATCAGCTCTGCCACCGAAGATCCCGCAAAAACAGGAACAGCTCTTACAGCTGCCATCTTTGCCCGTCCTCCACATAGAATTACCTAGAATCGGCTGGTCACGACAGGACAAAAATCATGAGTTGTTGCACCTGAGAAGATATTATTATTATTTGACGTCTAATGCTAATAGATCAGAGAAAGGTTTGTTTCATCATTAAAGGCAAAAACCACAATATCTCTTTGAGGATAAACTGAGGATTTGTGAACTCACTGAATCCCTCATAGTTTGTTTTGGAAAGTGAACAATTCCTTGTCATGTTTAGCAAATGTTCCATATTTTTTCTTGTACATTCAGTCATCAAATAATGCAAAATGCAAATCTAGAACTGTGACTTTTTGATACATTCTCTGCGTTATCTGACTCAAATAGTTTGGGGATGTGCTTGTTGATATTTTTTGAATAAACGACACAATGCAAAAGAAAACAGGCAAATCAGTGCTGCAATTACTGAGTGTGACAGCTCCAATTCTTTGTATAATGCAATATAATATGGTAAAAATTCAGTCTCTCTGACTTCTATTGCGTTCTGATTATGTCAGGGACAATTAACATTTGAAGTGAGAATCCAAATACTCAGCAGTTCGTAAACAGTACAAGATTTCACAGTACTTCTTTAAAAGATATTAGTTTTGTAATGAGAATAATTAAACAAGGTAAGCAATACTAACCTAATGAATGATTAAATCCTGATGTTCCAAACGTAGTTAATATTATTCCTCCCCATGTTGAAATCACTTTATGCATTGTAAAAATTATGAAGCAACAAACACTTCTTTAGTGAACAACTGGAAGGGCGCCAAAGCCCACTGAAATTAAATTATGCACTTCACCATGTTCCAGTGGTGGAAACTGACAACACAGAAACAGGCTATTTAAGGCACCAAGCGAATTCACTTTAACAATCCTCAGTCTTTCTACAATCTCACAGAACTGCTCTGAAGTTGTGGCACTGCAAGATGTCATTCATGCCTGCACCAACTAAATAAAGTAGCTACCTGCTCTGATCCCACTTTCCAGCACCTTGTCCACAGTGTTGAAGGCATGTACACTTCACATGAAGATCCAAATCCCTTTGAATGAGTTAAGGTTTGTCACCTCAAGTCACCATCACAACTGGGCAGTGAATTCCAGTTGCACCATCATCTTCTAAATGAAATGATAGGCCTAAATTTTCTTGATATTCCTCTCATCAATTTTTCTTATTCTGTGTCTCCCGGTAAATGGTCCTGCATTGGGGGGGGGGGGGGGGTGGGAGATGGGGGGGGGAGTCTCCATTCAAGACGCTGCTTATTTTGTACATCTCAATCATGAAAAAATCTCATTGTCCTCCATTTAGTTAAAACCAATCTTTCCTCAATGCTGCAGTAATTTCCACATCCTAACACGATTCTTGTAAATCTAATCGATACTCTCCACAGTGCAATTCTATTCTCGCTGCTAGGTGATGACCAGTACTGTGCACAAACCCACCGGTGTGAGCCAACCGGTGTCTCATGTCGTTCCAGTGTTACAGGTCTGGTGGCCGGAGGGAGGGAATTTGTTTTGCATTGGCTGTGGTGCAGAGTGAGAGAGGATTACGTTTGGGAGGGGTAATATTGAGTTACGTCTCAGTGGAATATCTGATCAGGATCTGCGAAAAATAATGGACTTGAATGGATATAGTAGGATGCAATCTATTTGACGCGTGGGATTAGTGTATCAGTTCCTCAGGAGTTAGTGTAAGTGTTTAATCGCCTCACTTCTGTTCTGACACCAGCTGATTAATTACAGAACCAATCAGATCCTCGAAGAAATCCAGCATGATGGATCATAACCTTATTTGGTTTGATTTAACAAAGTGATCTCTTGCTGAATTATAAACACACAATGCTGCAAATATTGGTTCCACACCAAAACAGAGATTTATTTCAAAAGAAGTGACGGGAAAATAGAATGAGAATCTAAATTAGATTGGTGCTGGAAAAGCACATCAGGCGATGCAACATCCAAGGAGCAGGGAAATCGACGTTGAGGGAAATTCCCTGATAAATGGCTAATCTAGACTCTGCTTTCCAGCATCTGCAGTCCTTGTTTTTAACCCGATAAAATACAAACAACCAAACTACATACTTGTTATGCAGATTCAAAGGAAATGAACACACAGTAAATATATAACTCTCATTAACCCCAAACCAATATATAAATAAAGCAAAAGGGCATGACTTTTATATATTATGCAAAACACGACTTCCAGTGTCGTTACAAAGAAACAACCCTCACATAATATTCACACCAGAATCCCTTTATATAGCAATTGGTTAAATGTTTGTGATTGTCAGTTGTAAACTGGAACTGCAGTGAATTACTTTATGGAGCTACTACATAGCTGAGTGTCAATGTACTCAGGTTTAAACCATCGCTTCAGAGATTTTTCTTGCCCCAACACTTCTGTCTGGGACCAACACAACATTTTCATTCAAAGGCAATGTAATTTACTGAAACTCTAATTTCCTTCTCATGAGCATAGATCTACACATCCAATCATTTCCAGGGTCTGACTGGAACTAAAATAAATGACATCAATGAGATCAGTGAAAGCAAATCTTTCTCAGTGAAGTGTTTCTTCCTCTATCGCTTATTCCAGAACACTTCAACAAATCTTTCAGGTTCCATTAACACCATGCTGGGTTCCAATCGTCAAAACGAAACACCGGTTCACTCATGCATAATGCCATTTAGCCGAAAGCCAAAGCTCAAACGCAATTTTTAATACAAATTTATGTTATTGCAGAAATACCTTCAACTTCAGATGCACAGAGAAGCCTACTGCTTCTTCACTCAACAAATCAGAAAAACATGCAAAGTAACTGATTTTGCAAACTCGACATAAAAATGCCACGTTAAAAATCACAAAACACCAGGTTATCGTCCAACAGGTTTAATTGGAAGCACACTAGCTTTCGAAGTGACGCTCCTTCATCAGGTGATAGTGGAGGGCTCGATCGTAACACAGAATTTTGAGCAAACATTTGCAGTGTGATTTAACTGAAATACATTGAGAAATTGACTGTCTGTTAAGCCTTTCATCTGTTAGAATACAATAATATTTTCACTTCTTTCATGTGTAAATCACAAAACCTTTTTTTTAAAGTTGCATTCCTGGATTAGCTGTTAACAATGGTGATAGCTAGACAATATCTTGAAGGTGTTAGCCCCCTGTGTACTCTGTCTATGACCTGCTGTTTCGTTTGATTCTGATGTAAAAAGTGAAATAACAGAGTTTTACATAAATTCATGCTGTGTTTGAGCTCAGAGTTCTGCATGAATGTAAGCAGTTTTTGAGCAAAGTGCAATGTAAATCTCCAAGCACAATTTCACCCCACAAAATATATGTGTGCATGTGGGTCTTTGTTTGTCTGTGTGAGTGTGTCTGTCTGGGGTGGGGGTTTTCAGTGTGAGAAAGTGTGTGTGTGTGCGTGTGTCGTGAGTGCAGAGTGTCTTAAATCTGTGAGTGGGTGCATGTGTGAGTGTGGGAGTATGCGTGTCTATAAGGGTGTGTATGGGTGTCTGTGTGCGCGTCTGTGTGTACCTGTGGCAGTGTGTGTAGCAATATCTGTGTGTGTGTGTAGTGCAATGGTGATCACCTGTAATGTGACATTATCCCAAGGACAAGGTTGAGGCCCTCCCTACGGGTACAGAACTTAGCAATCAGCCTCTCCTCGGCCACTTTCCTCTGCTGCCTGTCCCGAAGTCCAACTTGGAGGATGGTCACCCGAAGGTCCGAGGCTGAATGTCCTGGACCTCTGAAGTATTCCCCAACTGGGGGGGGAACCCTCCTGTCTGTTGATTATGGTGCGGTACCCATTCATCCGTTGTCGTAGCCTTTGCTTGGTTTCCCCAATGTCCCATGCCTCCGGGCATCCTTGCCTGCAACGTTTAAGATATACAACGTTGGCTGAGTAACATGAGTACCTGCCATGTACAAGGTGTGAGGTGTTCCCATGCGTAATAGTGGTATCTATGTCCACAATCTGACATGTCTTGCAGCGTCCACCGTGACAGGGTTGCATGGAGTTGTCCTGAGAGCCGGGCAGTTTGCTATGAACAATGATCGGTTTGAGGTTTGGTGGTTGTTTAAAGACAAGTAGTGGAGGTGTGGGGAATGTCTTTGGGAGGTGCTCATCCTCATTCCCAGGGGCTGAAACATGACGCTATGTTCCACTTGACTTGCAACACATTATCAATGAGAATGAGCACCTCACCAAGACATTCCCCACACCTCCGCGACTTGTCTTTAATGAACCACCAAATCTCAAACAGATCATTGTTCGTAGCAAACTACCCGGCTCTCAGGACAACTCCACACAACCTTGTCACGGTGGACGCTGCAAGACATGTCAGATTGTGGACATAGATACCACTATTACGCATGGGAACACCTCCCACCTTGTACATGGCAGGTACTCATGTGAATCAGCCAACGTTGTCTATCATATACGTTGCAGTCAAGGATGCCCAGAGGCATGGAACATTGGGGAAATCGAGCAAAGGCTACGACAGCGGATGAATGGGCACCGCACAACAATCAATAGACAGGAGGGTTCCCGCCCAGATGGGGAATACTTCAGTGGTCCAGGACATTCAAACCCGGACCTTCGGGTGACCATCTTCCAAGTTGGACTTCACGACAGGCAGCAGAAGAAAGTGGCCGAGCAGAGGCTGATAGCTAAGTTCTGTACCTATAGGGAGTGCCTCTACCGGAACCTTGCGTTCATGTCACATTACAGGTGATCACCATTGCACTACACACACACAGTAATTCCTACACACACACCCTCACATACACACGGACACAGGTACACACAGACGTGCTCACAGACAACCAAACACACCCTTATAGACACACACACTCCCACACTCACACATGCACCCCCTCACAGACTTAAGACACTCTGCACCCACTACACACGCACACACACACTTTCTCACACTCACAACCCTCACCCCAGACAGACATGCACACGCAGACAGACAAAGACCCACATGCACAAATATATTTTGTGGGAAGAATTTGTACTTGCAGCGTTACATTGCACTTTGCTGAAAAACTGCATGCATTCATGTAGAACTCTGAACCCAAAATCTGCATGAATTTATTTAAAACTCTGTTATCTCACGTTTTAGATTAGAAACAAACTAAACATCAGGTCATAGACAGAGAACACAGGGGGCTAACATCTTCAACATATTATCTAGCTATCACCATTGTTAACAGCTAACCCGAGAATGCAACTTTAAAAAAAGATTTTGTTATTTAAACATGAAAGAAGTGAAACTATTACTGTATTCTAACAGATGAAAGGCTCAACAGACAATCAATTTTTCAATGTATAATTTCAGTTCCATAACACTGCAAATTTTTGCTATAAATTCTGTGTTATGATCGAACCCTCCACTATCACCTGCTGAAGGAGCGTCACTCCGAAAGCTAGTGTGCTTCCCATTAAACCTGTTGGTGTGTGATTACTAACTTTGTACACCCCAGTCCAACGCCGACATCTCCAAATCATAAAAATACCACGGCCTATATTTTTACAAAGTGATTCATTTTATTAATTCCACCGAAAATCTTTGTAGTGTTCGATTGAAATGGGGATTTCTGGATGTTTCCCAGAAAAGAGGAATAATTTTCCAAGGAATTCCTGCGGAATCTGCGATGATGTGGATTCCACGGGGTCCCTGTAATCTGAGACTTAATTACTGATTGTCTGCCACTGTGTGAGTTTTGGGTGCAATATTGCCAGGTATCATTGTCAGTGGTTGAGGAAACCCGCAGAGAATCCTCAGATAGATTCACAAAAACTCATAGTTGTAAGGCACTTACCAGGAATTGTTACAAACGGAAGGATCGTAACAAATATTTTCCACACAACAGGAATTGAAAACGTCATTTTCTTCCTCAATCACTTTGTGATGTCAATTTCTCTGTACTCAATGCCGAGGTGATTACGTCTCAAAGCCTTTCATTTATGTCTGCTGGCATCGTCTGGGGGACTGTTACATTACAATATGGTTCAATCAATTTATATACAAAATTGAACAAACAGGTGACTGCGGTGGGTCAACTCTCAGTTGTCACAGAGTATTTTTAGAAATGATGTTTATTGGATGATGCAAATCTCAATTGGACGATAGCAAACATTGGAAAATGCATATTGAAGAAAATCATAGACTCCTTACAATGTGGAAGTGGGCCAATTGGCCCATCGAATCCACACCGACCATGCAAAGACTATCCCACCCAGACCCACCCACTGTCCCTGTGAGGCAGCAGAGCTAAGCACTGAGCCACTGTGCCAACCTGTCCACCAGCATTGACAACCCAACACCATCTCTGAAATCTCATTTTACTTCAATGTCATCCTTCCCTTGCATTTGACCATTGGAAATTAAATTCCGGTTGTTGAGTGTCTCTCTCTGAGAAGTGTTCTCCTCAAGACTGGGATGTGGCTTCCCTGGTTATCAGCGGCTGCTCTATGAAAGGATGATAGTTGGTTAATGGAGACGAGACATTGTACGTTTTAATAAATCAAACATTGTGATCGAATTCCTCACCCTCCACTGATACAGTGTCTGAATCAAATATAACTCCTCCAGTGCAGGCAATAATTGAAATCAATAAAATAATCACTGAAAATTGCCTTCAAAGGCTATGCAAACTCCAGTAAATAAAAATCCTTTTACTGGGATACGAATGTCCTGGACATTTTGCAGAGCTGACTCTGAGACACAACTGACCTGTGCAGAAGCACAAGGGCCTGAGTCATTCTCTCTTCCCTGAAGTGTAATGAGCATGTAAAGAGAAGAAACTTCAAATATCTGATTGATGGTGGATTGGAACGGTTTCAAGTGAAATGTAGGAATGAGACTCGGGAGCCATTTGCACACTCAATGATACACAAATTTAAAATTCTGGATATGTTTGAGCAGGAGTCAATGTTGGTAATGAGCCCTGCAGTGATGGGGAATTGGGAATTGCTGTGAGGAATGATAAAGTACAGAAAACAGAGAGCAAGATTAAATCTGTCTTATTCATATTCTTCGGCTGATATTAGTGAGTACCAGGATTATCATTCCTCGTATCACAGCCATTCATTATCTGTATCCATGACTGAGGTGATAGGATCATGTGTGACGTTGGTGATAACATAATGATAGGTGGATAGTAAAGGAGCAGAGAGGAAGACTGAGAAAGGGAAGGACACGTTCAGTGAGTGAATGAGCACAAAAATAGTCTGCGCAATATAATGTCGATAAATGTGAAGAATTCTTCAACCATTTCAATCTTGAAAGATTTCAGGCCACGAATAACGTTTCGATGCTTTCCCCAGTCGTAAATCAAGAGGCAACAGGAATCCTTCCGTTCCATTCAGTGACTGTAGTTTCTATTATTCTCTTGAAACCTTTTCTCCTCTCAGACCATTTCAAATTTGAGGAATTCCACCCTGGGTTTTCGTAATTTCGGTCCCTCATAGTGATCCCTTTTAATTCAGTTATCAGTCTGGTCAATCGATGTTGCACTCAAATCGGCATGGTAGCAAAACCTGGTTGGTATTTTTCGTTTTTTCCCCCACTTATAAAGTCAGTTTGGTTTTGTGTTAACATCAAGTTGCAGCAGTGTTCAAAGCTAAATTGATTGACTGTTTCAGAATCATCCGTCCTGACTCGACAGAGTCCACGAAGATCTATTGTCTCAAAAGTGCCGAGGGTCGAGAATATCACATAACACCTTCAGCACAGTTTTGTGGTGGGGTGGACTGCGAGTGGGGCAGGGAGAGGTAAATTGTGGAAAATGAGGAAGCCCTCGTCCACATTGGCGCCAAGCCTTCAGAATCTTGCATCCTACCATGAATTACTCCATAGAACATAGAACATGAACATCGAAAAATACAGCGCAGTACAGGCCCTTTGGCACTCGATGTTGCGCCGACCGAAGCCTACCTAACCTACACTAGCCCAATAACCTCCATATGCTTATCCAATACCCGCTTGAATGACCATAAAGAGGGCGAGTCCACCACTGATATTGGCAGGGCATTCCATGAACTCACAACCCGCTGAGTAAAGAATCTACCCCTAACATCCGTCCTATACCAACCTCCCCTTAATTTAAATCTGTGTCCCCTCGTAACAGCTGACTCCACACCCGGAAAAAGGTTTTCACTGTCAACCCTATATAAACCCCTAATCATCTTGTACACCTCTATCAAATCGCCGCTAAACTTTCTTTTCTCCAATGATATCAGCCCCAAGTGCCTCAGCCTCTCTTCATACGATCTTCCTACCATGCCAGGCAATATCCTGGTAAACCTCCTCTGCACCCGTTCCAGTGCCTCCACATCCTTCCTATAGTATGGCGACCAAAACTGTGCACAATACTCCAGATGCGGCCGCACCAGAGTCTTATACAACTGCAACATGACCTCAGGACTCTCGATCTCAATTCCTCTACCAATAAAGCCCAGTACGCCATATGCCTTCTTCACAGCACTATTTAACTGGGAGGCAACTTTTAGAGATCTGTGTACATGGACACCAAAATCCCTCTGCTCATCCACACTACCAAGTAGCCTACCATTAGCCCAGTAATCCATCTTCTTGTTACTCCTACCAAAGTGAATGACTTCACCCTTAGCTACATTGAACTCCATTTGCCACCTTTCGGCCCAGCTCTGCAACTTATCTATATCCCGCTGTTACCTGCCACATCCTTCTTCGCTGTCCACCACTCCCTCGACTTTCGTATCATCTGCATACTTGCTCACCCAGCCTTCAAGCCCCTCCTCCAGGTCATTCATAAAAATGACAAACAGCAATGGTCCCAAAACAGATCCTTGTGGAACACCGCTAGTAACTGCACTCCAAGATGAACCTTTACCATCAACTACTACCCTCTGTCTCCTTCCAGCCAGCCAATTCCTAATCCAAACCTCTAATGCACCCTCAATGCCATACCTCTGTAATTTTTGCGTTAGCCTACCATGGGGTACTTTATCAAACGCCTTGCTCCAACACAAATACACCACATCTACTGCTTTACCCTCGTCCACTTCCTTCGTCACCTTCTCAAAGAACTCAATAAGGTTTGTGAGGCATGACCTGCCCTTCTCAAACTATGCTGACTATCCTTGATCACATTATTCCTATCCAGATGTTAATAAATCCTATCCCTTACAATTCTCTCTAAGACTTTGCCCACAACAGAAGTGAGATTCACTGGCCTATAGTTACTAGGGCTGTCCCCACTCCCCTTCTTGAACAAGGGGACCACATTCGCTATCTTCCAGTCCTCTGGCACTATTCCTGTTGACAACGATGACATAAAAATCAAGGCCCATGGCTCCGCTATCTCCTCCCTAGCTTCCCAGAGGATCCAAGGATACATGCCATCAGGCCCAGGGGACTTATGTATTTTCACCCTTTCCAGTATTCCCCGGACCTCTTCCCGACATACCTCAAAGCCATCCATTCTAATCACTTGTGACTCAATATGCACAAAAGCAACAACGTCTTGTTCCTGAGTGAATACTGATGAAAAGTATTGATCAAGTGTCTCTCCAATCTCCTCTGCCTCCAAGCACAACTTCCCACTACAATCCTTGACTGGACCGATACCTACCCTAGCCATCCTTTTATTCCTGACATACCTGTAGAAAGCCTTACGGTTTTCCCTAATCCTACCAACCAAGGGCTTTTCATATCCCCTTCTCGCTGCTCTTAGCTCTCTCTTCAGATCCTTCCTGGCTACCTTATAACTCTCAATCGCCCCAAATGAACCTTCACGCCTCATCTTTACATAGGCCGCCCTCTTCCCTTTTACAAGGGATTCCAATTCCTTATTAAACCACGGCTCCCTCACAAGAGCCTCTCCTCCCTGCCTGACTGGTACATACTTATCAAGGACACCCAATAGCTGCTCCTTGAATAAGATCCACATATCATTTTAGTCCTTCCCTTGAAGCCTATTTTTCCAATCCACACATCCTAAGTCATGACTCACCGCATCATAATTTCCCTGGCCCACGCTTTTACTCTTGCCCTGCAGTGCACACTTATCCCTCTCCATCACTAGAGTAAAAGTCACCAAGTTGTGGTCTCTGTCCCCGAAGTGCTCACCTAACTCCAAGTCTAACACCTGGCCTGGTTCATTACCTAGAACCAAATCCAGTATGACCTCACCTCTTGTTGGCCTGTCAACATATTGTGTCAGGAAACCCTCCTGCACTCTTTATTTACAAAAGATGAGCCTTTGACAGAAGCCTGTCACTGAGTCAGGTACTCAGCATCTCAGTATCCCTGACATTTTCCCTTCAGAATCAGCCTGGTTTCCCTGACTGACACAGACTAATGTCCCCAGTCAGGGATTTTATATCCTGTATAATACAGCTACCCCACCTCATGACAATCGAGACCAGAGGGAAAAAGAAATGAGTTTCTGTTTATGCGGATTAACAATCGGGCAAGAAATTAAAAAGCTGGTCCATGGGTGACTCCGAATGCTCATTAGGCCGAAGAAGGTATGGCTGGAAACATTGGTTCCATGAGGAAGGGCTTTGGGCATCTCAGCCATTGGAAATATTTCTCAGGCTGGTATGACCTGAAAGCATTGTTATTGTTTTGTTTTATTTGGATGGGGATTGCTACCCAGCTGGGGAGATATACGACTGTTGTTGGAGAATATTTATTCAGACCTGTCAGAGGATTGGGAATCTGGAATCAAACTCATTTAGGAGAGAAAGTAAGCTGGCCATTGGAATTAGACAATCTGTCACTGAAAGAGAAAAGCAACAGGATCACACTCTGGATGTGTTCAGATGTTATGCGTCTGAATCCTGGTTTCAGAATCAAACGTCCCTCGCCTACCTCACAGATCTAGGGACAGAGTTATTTCCAGCAAGTTTTATTTAATTTTCGGGAGATGCTAAATAACATAGTTTGTATCGAAAAAAAATTATTTTATTTTGTCTTTTTGATGATGTGCGAGGTGTTTGTTCTGAAATAGACTGCAAGAATACGTCAATATTATGAACAGTTCACTACCGCCCAAGAACCGAAAGCCAGAAGGCACATTGAAAGGACTAATTTATTACGTCACACAGCATTGGATCGACAGAGGAGCACAGACGAAAGCATGTAGCAATCTGTTATATATTTCCAAAAATTACGAAAACAATGAGATAGCATTATGTCACAATATTGCTGTATTTGGAAGGATGCCCATAAAATGCTCAAATTGTTTCATAAGTTGGAGAATGAAGAAATTTAATTTGAAACTCAGAACCCTGAAGCTAACTAAAAAGAACAAAAAGTAATTGATGCATAAATGGGCAAACGTGGACTGAGTTATCATTGGATAGGGAATGGCTAAAGAGCATGAAACATCTTAATCAATCACAACACTAATTCAGTCACCTCTAGGACAATAATCATACAGGAAAAGGTGACAATGGGCGGCGCTGACTGATTCCAGGACTGTTTGGGAAACTTTCTGATTCCCACCCATTTACTCAGACTGCACTAACGCTGTTGATGGAGAGCTGTCGCATACAATTGCAGGTCTCGTTGCAAAAGCCAATTTTGGAGAGTACATCCCACGAGTTTGTATGCAATTTCTTGTAAATGGCCTTGTCCTGGTCCAGGCTGGTAAGGCAGGTTGCCAACCTTACTGTCTCACACAATTACATCACTAAGGAGTGCGAGACTCTGAGAGATCGTTCTGCCAAGTACACCACAGGCTTTGTCAGGGTGAATCATTGATCCCACAGCATACCTGACGTAGTTGGTGACAATCTCAGGCAGGATTCTGTAATTTGCAGTTTGTAGTGTAACCGGTCGTAAGTCCTACCTGTGCCCCTTCTAACTGTAGATGAGAGCGATGATAACTTTCCTGTTGTATTCACACAGGCTACCTGTTCAAAGCATACAGTTATCCACTTCCAGAGGTCCAGGCCAATCAAGTGCCACAGAGGTGAAAACAACTCAAATGGGCAGCCATCACTTCTGGATGTTGCACTCTTTCCTAAGGATTTGAGGGTGTTGGTCAGCTTCTTCAGAGGAAACGGCTGGTCCAGACTCTCCCGTGTGCTGTTGACTAAGACCTCTGTGATACAAGACAGGATCAACTGTGCGACCGCGCTATCTGTGCACTTCATATCATATCGACTGGCAAAAAGGGATTTGCCGATCTTCAGAATGTTCTTCCCGTTGGTCGTGATGTCAGTAGAAACCCTTTTAATCCAGACAGATCGGACAATTCTCCCTAAGGTCTGGCTCCACAAACAAACAAAGATTGTTTGGTCTGTTCTTTTACCCACAAGCTGTACCAAAGTCCCCAAGTTACTCTCAGCAAACAGTTCCCAGTTCACAGCTCGAAGCCCATTTCATTAAAAGAATGCAAATAACAAAAAGTCAGTAAAGGACCTATCACCTCTGCTCCCCATCATTTCTGGTGCAGTGTTCACCTTCTCCTTTGTAAAGTCCCTGTGGGTATATGAACAGGAAGAGTTTGGAGGGACATGGGTTAAATGAGACAATTGAGTGTATCTGATCGGCATGGATGAGTTTGATTTGATTCGATTCGATTAATTTATTGTGGCGTGTACGGAAATGCACTGAAAAGCTTTGTTTATGAGCAGTGCAGGGAGATCACACGAAGCAATGATGTGCAGAACAAAAGATGTTGACAGAGGCATACAGGTTACATTGCGCAGGGAGTACAAGAGAGGTCAGCGTAAGAAAGATCAGCATTACTTGAGTCAAGAGAGTCCATTCAATCTTCTGATTCCGTCTGGACAGAAGATGTTCCTGAACCTGTTTGTTTATGGCCAGGTTTCTGTAACTTCTGCTTGACGAAAGAAGTTTTTGGGTCTCATGACCGAGGTGGCAAGGGTCCAATGGAGTCCATCGATGGAAGTTTGGCTCACGTGAAGGCCTGGGTTGTCAGGATGTCTGACTGGGATGAGACCGAAGATTGATGCTGATAATGAAACGGTTGAATGAACATCAATTTCTGTTTGTGTTTCTGATATAGAGTCTGCAGTTCCTTTGGTTTTGTTCAGCCCCTTCTCTAGCTTGTTGCACAGGAGGTCATTCAGAAGTTGGAGGCAATGGCCCAGTGGAATTATCACTGGACTGTCAATCCACAGACCCAGGTAATGTTCTGCGGACACAGACACACAGCAGATGGCGTCATTTGAATTCCATAAAAGTATGGAATTAATGAAGCTCATGATGACTGGTTCAGAGAGGGGAACTGTAATCCTTTCCTGTTCACTACTACGTGTGACTCCAGACGTATACCAATGTGATTGACACTGACCTGCCCTCTAAGCAATTGGGGATGGGTGATAAATACTGATGCAAGCCAGCAATGCCCCTTATCCCTGAATGAAGAAAAACAAAGCCCCTTCTTTAACCTGTAACAGAGGAATTGGAGGAGGCAATTTCACCCATTTTTGAAATGGGAAAGTGGACCAGCAGAAGGCTATTCATCCCCTCTCAACTGGGCAAGAACAGTCGATGGGCATTACACCAGTCCACACTGTTGGACTTGAAAAAATCAAGGCATGCGGGTAAGGGTAGGTGTGAGGAGAGGGAATTTGTGTGACGTTCAATTCCAATTATATAGGGAATGAGGAACAGTCGGTGAGGAGGACAGAAGTGATTCTTGAAGGCAATGCAACAGGGAGGCAGCTAATTGTGTCAATGGTCATAGTGTGAGCAAGGCTCATTATTGAATTTGACCTGATGAGACCATTTGTTGATAGCTTATAGGAAGGCAGTACTCCTCCCCACAACACTGACTAAAGATGGAAATCATCTCCCTTACTCTGCATGTCATCCTTTCTCTAGTCCCCAGTATTTAATAATCAATATTATCCTGTATGCAATCCACTCTCTTCCCCAGTGTTTAATTATCTCTCGATTACTCTGTCTTACAATTTCTCTCTCTCTCTCTCTCTCTCTCTCTCTCTGGATTTAAGCCTTTGTCCGTATTCCAACCCTCTGTTCACGACCTTGTATTTACTCCTTTCCCTATTTGTCTGGATTTAGCCTCTACTATGATTCTTTGCAAAACCCAATCATTATCTGCATTTGATCTTCTCTATTTCCTTGTAGTTACCCATCGCTCTTCCTTTGTATTCAGCTCGGAGAAAGTGAGGACTGCAGATTCTGGGGATCAGAGCTTGAAAAGGTGTTGCTGGAAAAGGACTTATGCCTGAAACGTCGATTCTCTTTCCCCTTTGATGCTGCCTGACGTGCTGCGCTTTTCCAGCAACGCATTTATAAGCTTTGTATTCAGCCCTCTAAGTTACTCTCTGTTTAAACCTGTCACTAATACTTTCCGTTGAGGTTGGTCATAATTATTCTCCATTGCACCCACTCGATGAAAACAGGACACAAGATAATCAATAACTTCCACTCTGTATTCAACTTTCTCCCTATTACTCCCTAATTATCCGTCTCACTATTGCTCTTCATTTAAGCAATAGCAATAATGCTCTTCTGATGGGGGAACAGACATACCACCACACACCCCCGCCCCGGCACTGGCACCAGGGGCCCAGATCTGCATCTGGTGCTGTGACTCGGATCCGGACGGATGGATTGTGGGCAGCAGTTGACTTCAGAGGATTCAGCCAGCCAGACACGAATATTTTTTATCCATTTGGTTTCCTTCTCATTCAAGTCGTGATTAATCCGACACCTCGCTGCTTTGCATCACAGTCCAGGCGAACTGAAAGAAAGGTGTCTGGGACCCATTGGAATCGGGGACTCCAGGATGTCGCGACTCCCACTCAGAGGTCGGGGACCTGTGAATAGAGCCGGCCACTCTCAAAATTGAGGGGTAGGGGGACCCCAGGGAGTCGGGGACTCCCACTAACAGGTCGGAGACCTGCAGTTTGAGTCGGGGACTCAGATTAGGTCGGATTGGTGTTGTCGAAATTGGTTCGCAAATTGTTCTGTGAAAGATAAAGTAATAAGTATGGCGATAGGTAATGACAAAACTGCTAAGGTTTTAGAATGTCGACAAAGTTCGCAGAAATCATTCGTCTTGTTGTTCATTGTCAGGTTGTTGATTAGTGAAAGTTTTAGGTTGAGGTTATCTTCTCTATTTTATCTTTTCAGCTCGCCTTGTCCTGCTATGCTGCTTTGTCCTGTTTGTCTGTTTTGGTTTTGTTCTGTTTGTTTTCCTGTTTGTTCTTTGTTTATGGAATATAGAGGGTGGTTGCTGCTTTCGTTGTATTTTAAAAAAGAAAGCTGGCCAGTGATGCAACTCTCGCATACTTTTTTAAGAGACTATGTGCCACTGTGTGTGTGTGTGTGTGTGTGTGTGTGTGTGTGTGTCAGTCTGTGTGTGCGTGTGTGAGAGAGAAAGAGACTCATAGTTGATTCTGCATCATTTGACATCAATATAAACTTGCTCTCAATTTCTCCATAATTCCGTGCAACTGACAAAGATCATTTTCACCATTCTCACCCCTACGTGAAGTACTAATGAAATAATTCACCGAATGAAGGATAGCAATAACACTAAATCTACGCCTCTGGTGCAGAATCATTCTGTTCCGAGATAAGAGCAGCTCTCTGCTCAATTTTATTTATAATCTCAGCATGACATGGAGGAAAACCACTTCAGATTTTAACATTTGCTCATTGAGTGGAGGACTTGCATGAGCCTTATTTAATTTCGTTACATTTTGTAAAACTAGAAGATCCAAGGTATCCCAAATAAGCAGCATAGTTTTCAGAAAATGATACTAGCAGATTTAACGTTTGTTTCAGACTCGTTGATTCCACTTAATTTTAAGTCTGCCGTGTTTCATTGATGATTGTGGTGTGCCATTCATAACTTTATTTGATATCAATTCCCCTTCCCTAATGACAATTGAAGTTTCATTTCAAAATTAAGTTGTGATAAAACATGTAACAAAATTAACATCCTATGGTTAATACCTGCGTCTTTGGATTCGGCCATTATTCGAGCATTTTCAGTTTTTTTTGTAATCATGTGAGTAGACAAGACCTTTTAACGCAGCAGCGGTCATTTCACGGCCAATAGCATTGTAAATGAACAATGACTGGTCAGGACTGCTTAAGGAACCTAATCTGGGATTTAAATTGAAGGACTAGAACCAGGTAATTATAACGGATTTCAGAGTTGGAAACGGTATACGTTTCACATTTTAAATATTGAATATTGAATAAATGAATTTCCAGTTTATATTGATGACTTATAAAATGTCTTAGTCACTTGTTTAATTTTCCAGCTCTGAATTAAAGATAATGATTATTCTGTTTACTACTTTTATGTAATTAATTGAATTAACCCCGAATCAATAACGCAGAATTAATTGTCAGGATCACTTGGTTTTGTTCTTTTACATATTGTCAGTGACCTGTATCATTGCCTATTGTTAAATTTGAAGAATGGCTTCATTAATTTGTTGCTAACTGAAGAATGGAAAAATACTTTACTGGCCAGTTGAGGGGAGTTTGCATGTGATTGGGGATAGATGTATGTATAACAAATGGAACTCCCAAAAGGTGTTGTGAATGGGTAGATGAAAAAATAAAAGTAATACGAGATACAATGTAAGGCTACTAAGGCTGAGGAATATGCAAACAGGGTTAACCAAAAACGCTATAAATCAAGAATTTAGATTCTACTCGGAATCCCTAGCCTATGTCTGCCTTACCGACCCTATTTGAAAATGGGGATTTCGTTCTTGGATACCCTTGGGCAAGGAGAGAATGGTTTATACTCTTATAATGGACAAGCTGCGGCCTCCAAACTCGATGGAAAGGGCCCCTTCCAGGCTCTCCTCACAACCCCTACTGCTGATAAGGTCCAAAGTGTGGTTGTGCTGAACGCTGAAGATGAAAGCTGCTCAATGTAAATGTGGTGCGTCTTTCGGTAAGAGATGTGGTTATTGTCCCAGACTGGTTCCTTAAATCCAAGAATGGGGAGGACGGAGCTGTCCCAAGCGCCGAACAATGACTGCAAATCACCTGTCTTCCCAGTTCGGCATCTTGTACAGAAATAAATGCAATTTAATTTGGCAGTCCTCCCTCATTCTCTGCTTTGGGCAACCCTACCCTGACGATTGGACTTGCTCCTTTTCCCAACTGTATCAGTCTCAGACTGATTTGTTTCCTCATGATCGCCCTGGCACACCACCCCAGCCCCGCACATCCACCATGCCCGCACCCCACACGCCAACTTTACTAGTTTCAATATTCTTGAACATCACGAGCAAATCTCCCTGCAAGTAAATTAGTTTTCTTCCAATTCAGGTGCAATCCGTCCTTGTCATAGAGGTATCTTCTACTCCAAAAGTTACTCCAATGATTAAAAAATGTGAACCTTTCTGCCCTGCACCAGCTCCTCAGCCATGCATTCATCTGCTATATCTTCCTATTTCTATACTCACTAGCTCGTGACAACTAGAGTAATCCAGATATTAATACCCCAAAGGACCTCATTTTAAATTCCTGCCTGAATTCTTATATTCCCCGTTCAGATTTTCCTCCTTTATCCTTCCTACGTTGCTAGTTCCAATGTACACAAAGTCCTCCTGCTGGTATCGCTCCCCTTTGAGAATAATCTGCACCAATGAGGCAACAGGCACTCTTGTCCACTGCAATGTCTGTCTCTGCCTCTGAGCAAAGAGTCCCTGGTCACAATTGATCACTTCGAACCTGACATAACCCTAATTACATTAGAGCCAGTCTTTGTACCAGAAACTTGGCTGTCAGTGCTACATTTTCCTTCGTGTCCATCACTCCCTACATTTTCCTAAACAGCATATCTGTTTAAAATACACATGGCCACAGTAGACTCCTGCGCTAACTATATACCTCTCCTGCCTTTCCTAGCGATAATACATCTGCTTGATCGTGTCAGCTTTTGTTCACTCGCTCCTCTAGCTGCCAACCATCAGAACCCCGAGTTCCTGAAAATTCCTCATTGTCTCTAAATGCTGCTCCAACCAATCCATGCGATATTATCGGTTTTCCAAAAAAACATATTTACTGAACACATAATCATCAGGACTTGGAAGCTCTCCCTAATCTCCCACATCTAACAGGTAGAGTACATCACTCCTCTAAAGGCCATCTTTGCACCCTAATAATCTACACGCCCAGAAAATGCCATAGCCTAACTGCTCTAAAAGAAAGGGCTCACGGCTAATTCAGTGCCGAAGCTTTATACTTTTACATTTCAATCAAGTGACAGATCTCAATCAAGCCGATAACCAAAAAGAAACCACGCTACTCAATATTGTAGATTTGCACAAAAAAAACTCAGCAAGACAACACTTAAATACCATAAATAGACCTACCCCTGTGCTGTGAACTCTCCCACACATGCTCCTCCTTTATTTTCATTGTGTTTCTTTGATCTTTTTCCCCTAAATTTCCAAAACAATGCAACAGTTCATCAAACAATAATTACTATTCCCGAAATTTGTGGAAGTCTGCGCTGACACCTAAAATACCCCAAATATTGGAGCATCTCTCACAGCCACAATCCTTTCCCGTCCTCGAATTAGGATTTCCTCGAATCGTCTAGTCACTATATTACAAAAACATGAGTTGTTGCACTTGAGAAGATGTAATTGTCTGGCGGACATTGCTAACAGAGCTGAGAATGGTTTGTTTCATCATTAAAGGTGCAAAACATGATCTGACTTGTCTCTGCAATGATAAACTAAGGATCTGTTCAGTCATTGAATCCCACACAGTTTGTTTTGGAAAGTGATCAATTCCTTGTCAAGTTTACCAAATATTCGAATTTGGCTGACATTCAGTCAGCAAATAATGGAAAATGCAAATAGGGAGATGTGACTTTTTACTGTATTGTCTGCATTAGATGACTCAAATAGTTTTGGAATGTGCTTGTTGATATTTTATGAATAAACTACACAATACAAAACAAAACAGGCAGATTACTACTGCAATTAGTAAATCGAGCAGCTCCAATCCATTGTGCAATATGATATGATAAAAAAAGTCTCGCTGACTCTCTATTATGTTATATCATATCAGAGGAAATTAACCTTTAAATTGATAATCCACGGAATGGTTCATGCCCGATAAGTCGATTCTCCTGCTCATCGGATACTTCCGGACTTGCTGTGCCTTTCCAGCATCACACTCTCGACTCTGATCTCCAGCATCTGTAGTTATCAATTTCACCTCGGTGAGGACCAATAATTTGCACTAAGCCGCATTTGTGCCAACCAGCCAGTGTCTCATGCAGTTCCACTGTTACAGATCTGGCAGGGGCTGAGGGAATTTGTTTTGCATTGGATCTGGTGCTGAGTGTGAAAGTAGTAACTTTGGGAGAGGTAATATGGAATTACATCTCGTTGTGCATGCCTGGTCAGTGTCTGGGGCATATAATCGATCTGGACGAATTTCGTTGGGGCGCAATGTATTTGAAGAGTGGGGTTAGTCTGTTAGTTCCTCGGGAGTTAGTCAAGTGTTTAATCGCCTCACTTCTGTTCCAGCACAAGCTGATTAATTACAGAACACGCCGGATCCTCGTCAGAAATCCACCATAATGGATGATGACCTGAGTTGTTTTAATTTAACAAAATGATCCCTTCTCGAAAGTAAACACACAATGCTGCAAATATTGTTTCCTAATCAAAACAGATGTTTATTCCAAAAGAAATGACGACAAACTAGAATAAACCAAACTTCGTACCTATAACACAGAGTCAGAGGCAATGAACACGCAGTATATTACAATACTCTCTTTAATCTCAAAACAATGTATCAATGAAAGAAAAGGACACGATTTTTATCTATTCTCCATAACACGACTTCCAGTGCCGTTCCAAAGAAAACAATTCCCATAATGGGCGGCACGGTGACACAGCGGTTCGCACTGCTGCCTCACAACGCCAGAGACCCGGCATCAATTCCCTCCTCAGACAACTGACCGTGTGGAATTTGCACATTCTCCCAGTCTCTGCGTGGGTTTCCTCTGGGTGCTCCGGTTTCCTTCCACAATCCAAAAATGTGCAGGTTAGCTTGTTTGGCCATGCTAAATTACCCCGTAGGCTTCGGTTAAGGACAGTGCGTTATAACTATGTCCTGTGGTAAGGCAAAGGATAGGAGGGACACGATTCGCGAACCATGGATGACAGGAGAAATTGTACAACTCGCCAAGAGGAAATGGGAAGCGTACATAAGGTCGAGGCAGCTAAGACCAGAACGGGCCCTGGCGCAATGTCAGAAGAGTATAACATGTCTTAAACAATCAAGGATATTACTGGTCATGAAATAGCTTTAGCAAGCAGAATTAGGGACAATCCCAAAGTATCTTATTCTAAAAAAGAAGCAAGCGGGTAACTCGGGAAAGGATTGGTCCACGAAGAGATAATGAAGGAAAGCTGCGTGCCAAGCCTGAGAGAATGGGTGAGATTCTGAATGATTGCTTTGCATCAGTGTTCACTGAGGAGAGGAACATGAAGAATCGTGAGATTACAGATAGAAGTTTGATTAGTCTGTATCACATAAGCACAAGTAGGGAAGATGTGTTGGGTAGGCTAGAAGTGATTAACGTGTTGAAATCGCAAGGACCGGAAGGGAGGTGAGAAAGGAAATAGCTGTAGTCCTGACAGATATCTTTGCGGCATCCTTAAAAACAGGTGAGGTGTTGGAGGACTGGAGGATTGTTCATGTTGTCCCCCTTCACAAGAAGGGTAGCAGGGATATTCTGGGTAACGACAGACCAGTGAGCCTGACGTCGGTGGTGGGATATTTGCTGGAGAGATTACTGAGAGATAGGTTCGATTAATATTTAGAAAAGAATGAGCTTATCAGTGAAAGACAACATGGTTTTGTGCAGGGGAGATCGTGTTTTATGAACTTAATAGAGTTCAGTGAGGAAGTCAACAAGTTGTTAGATGAAGGAAGGGCTGCTGATGTCATATAAATGGACTTTAGTAATGCGTTTGATAAGGTTCCCCATTGTAGACTAATGGAGAAAGTGAAGTCACGTGGTGTCCAGTGGGTTCGAGCTTGGTGAGTAAAGAACTGGTTGAGCAACAGGACACTGAGAATAGTATTTGAAGGGAGTTTTTAGGAATGAGAAACGTGACCAGTGGTGTTTCACAGGGGTCAGTACTGTAGATTTATAGGTTACTTACAGTGTAGAATCGGGCCCTTCAGCCCAACAAGTCCACACTGATCCTCCGAAGAGCAACGGACCCAGACCCATTACATTTACCCCTTCACCTAATGCTATGGGCAATTTACCGTGGCCAATTCACCTAACCTGCACATTTTTGGACTGTGGGAGGAAACTGGAGCACCAGGAGGAAACCAACGCAGACACGGCAAGAATGTGCAAACTCCACACAGACTGTTGCCTGAGGCAGGATTATGAACCCGGGTCTCTGGCGCTGTGAGGCAGCAGGGTTCACCACTGTGCCACCGTGCCGCCCACTGTGGCACATATACATAAATGATCTGGAAGAGGGGACTGTTGTTATGATCAGCAAGTCTGCAGATTACACAAAGCTTGGCGGAGTAGCAGAAAGCATAAGGGACTGTCAAAAATACAGGAGGATATAGATAGACTGGGGAGTTGGTCAGAAAAGTGGCAGATGGCTTTCAATCCAGACAAATGTGAGGTGATGCATTTAGGCAAGTCGAATTCTCGAGCGAATCATACAATGAATGGAAGAGCCTTGCGAAAGGTTGATGGGCAGAGATATCTGGGAGTGCAGGTTCATTGTATCATGAAGGTTGCTGCAGAGTTGGATAGAATGGTCAAGAAGGCATACAGTATAATTGGCTTCATTGGACGGAGTATTGAGTATAAGCCCTGGCTAGTCATGTTAAAATTATCCAAGACATTGGTTTGGCTGCATTTAAAATACTGTGTACAATTCTGGGTGCCACATTTCCAAAAGGATGTGGACGCTTTGGAGAGGATGCAGAGAAGGTTCACGAGAATGTTGCCTAGTATGGAAGCTGCTAGCTATGAAGAGAGGTTGAGTAGGTTATGTTTATTTTCACTACAAAAAAGGAGATTGAGGGGGGACCTGACTGAGGTTAACAAAATCATGAAGGGTGTAGACAGGGTGGATAGAGACAAGCTTTTTTCCCAGGGTGAAGGATTCAATAACGAGAGGTCACGCTTTCAAGGTGAGAGGTGGAAAGTTTAAGGGGGATACATGAGGCATGTATTTCACAAAGAGGGTGGTGGGCGTTTGGAGCTGGTTGCCAGCAGAGCTGGTAGAGGCAGGCATGGTAGATTCGTTTATAGTTAAAAATCACACAACACCAGGTTATAGTCCAATAGGTTTAATTGAAAGTACACTCGCTTTCGGAGCGACGCTCCTTCATCAGGTGATTGTGGAGGGCTCGATCGTAACACAGAATTTAGATCAAAAATTTGAAGTGTGATGTAACTGAAATTATACATTGAAAAAATGATTGTCTGTTAAGCCTTTCATCTGTTAGAACACAATGATAGTTTCACTTCTTTCATGTGTAAATCACAAACCCTTTTTTAAAAGTTGCATTCTCGGGTTAGCTGTTAACAATGGTGATAGCTAGACAATATTTTGAAGGTGTTAGGTGTTAACATATTGTCCAGCTATCACCATTGTTCACAGGTAACACGCGAATGCAAAATCTAAAAAAAAGGTTTTGTGATTTACACATGAAAGAAGTGAAACTATCACTGTTTTCTAACAGATGAAAGGCTTAACAGACAATCAGTTTTTCAATGTATAATTTCAGATACATCACACTGCAATTTTTTAATATAAATTCTGTGTTACGATCAGCCCCTTTGCAATCACCTGATGAAGGAGCGTCGCTCCGAAAGCTAGTGTACTTCCAATTAAACCTATTGGACTATCACCTGGTGTTATGTGATTTTTAACTTTGTACACCCCAGTCCCAAACCGGCATCTCCAAATCATAGATTCGTTCAAGATGCGTCTGGACAAATTCATGAGGAGGTGGGGAGCAGTGGGGTACAAATGCTTAGGAATTGACCAACAGGTTTAGACAGTACATTTGGATCGGGTCAGTCTTGGAGGGCCGAAGGGCTTTGTCCTGGGCTGGAAATTTCCTTTGTTCTTTGCGTAATATTCACATCAGAATCCGTGTATCTATCACTTGGCTAAATGATTTGTGACTGCCACTTCTAAACTGTCACTATAGTGAACGTCTTCCTGGAGCTAAGGTATACCTGAGTGTCAATGTACTCTGCTTTAAACCATCGCTTCAGAGCTTTTCCTTGTCCCAACATCCTGTCTGGGACCGACACAACATTTTCATTCCTAGGCAGTCTCATTTACTAAAACTCGTATTTCTTCCGCATGAGCACAGACATACACATCCGCTCAGTTCCAGGGTCATACAGGAACTAAAAGAACTTACAAATATGATTGATGTGAAATTAATGCTTTCTCCATTACTTGTTTCTTCTTCAATCGAAAATTCCAGAACTGCACAAATAAGCTTTCAGACTGCATCATTACCATGCTGTGCTGCAAGCGTCGAAAGTAAACAAGGTTTCACTCGTGTACAAAGCCATTCAGGAGAACATGAGGACTGCAGATGCTGGAGATTCAAGTCAAGATTCGAGGAATGCTGGAAAGGCACAGCAGGCCAGGCAGCATCCGAGGATCAGGAAAATCGACGTTTCAGGCAGGGGTTCTTTGACTTGACTTCAATCTTGACTACAAAGCCAATCAGCCTACATCCAAACCCCAAACACATTTTTTAAAACAAATCTTATCATTACTGAAATAACAGAGCATTTTAGAACTGAGATTTATTGGATGATACAAGCCTTAATCGTTTATTTCCTTCCTGAAAATGTTTCACTTCCCAGCCCATTTCCCAGAAATGATTCTTTGAATTGTGGAACCCGACTGTACTGAAGAGGTCCGTCGGTCCATATAGCTTGTGCTATCAAGGCTAATGGAAATCTGAACTCTTCCCAGGCAGTTGTTAAAGGTTTTAAGGTTTCCTACTTCAATAACCCTCCCAAGCACTGAAGTATCAGAACCCACACCACTCTCTGAGTGGAACCCTTTTCCTCAAATCCCCACCAAAACTTTTACTAATCACCTTAAAATTTGCGCCCATCTACCATCTGTCAATTCCCTGTCTCAGTTAGATATGAAGATCTTCCATTGAGCAGTCATGGAGAATGTTTGCTCAGTGACTTCTGATTATTGCCCGGTTATTTTGGTTCTCTCACAGGGAAAGTACGGCCTCTATAACTGCATAACGCGCTGCCTGTTGCCCATGGCAACAGGGTATCTGCTGGTCATAAGCACTGGGATCATGCTGTGGTCATTCAAAGATCATTATTACCGAGGATGTTTCCTGGACATACCCCTGTGTGCAGTGCTATCGTTGTCCTGATATGTGTAGCCACAGAATGTTCCGTCTGGTTCACTGTCCGTTTCTCTGTTGATCGTTTTGTGAACATTTGCTGCTTGAAACTGAAGAGGAAATATTGTACAGAGAAAACCTAGGCTGTTGCTCTATCTGTAACTGGCATTCTGCTCGATTGAAAACGCATTACCTGATATTTTCGGTTGGAACCTTGTAGGATAATTGACAATGTTCCGAGGTACTGCGAAACAAAGTCAAGTTATGTTTACTGATCCCAGATGGCTGTGATATAACTGCTTTGAAATCATTTAAGCCCTTTTCATTCCATTCGTGTTACTTCTGTTGATGAACACTTTGACTGTCAGGTACATTTCAGTGGCCAGTCGAGTCTGCAAGAGCCCGAGGGGTCAGAGGAATAGAGAGAGTCACAAAGACACAGATATGGAGAGCCTGAGGAAGTCGGTAATATCTCTCATCACTATATCCATCAGCTTTTTACTTCTGTGGTTAGCGCAGGTGGGAAACACCTGAAACTTTAGCACGAACCAAGCATATCGTTGGAAGAACGCTCATCTATTCCAGTTTACTTTGATGGCAGAAATGCTGAGGAACTTAATCTGCATCACGAACACATTCTTTTATGCAGCGAATCTGCCCAAGTTCAGTGCGAAGTTCTGGTCACGTAAATTCTTCACATATGATGGAAAGAGGATGGAAAGAGGCTGGAGGAGTGATTCTAAACATCGGGTTGGCTGGGAGTGATGGCTTCTTCTGGAATATTGGGTCTTCACAGAGTGCCCTTTGGATGAGTGTTAAAGACCAGCAGAATGGGTCTCTGCATTTCTCCTATAGGGGAGGAGGGGGTCGGGCAGAAGCAGTCGTTCCTGTACCATGATGATTGTCAGACTCTCTGTGTTCAGCTCACAATAAACACTTTATTACAACCAGCAGGGAAAGGTTCCGGGTGCCATTGATCACCTCATCTGAGTTGGTTATTGGAGAAGCACATTTGTTTTTGAGAGAGTTTATTGAGTACACCTCCTGTCTACTTACTTCACAAAAAATTGCTTTCTCTCTCTCTCTACCTCACCTGTCTGTCTTTGTTCCTCTCTCACGCTGACCCCCATCTCTCAGTTTCTTGCTGTGCCTCTCTTTCTCTCATTTTGTCTCGCTCTGTGTGCCCCTTTCTGTCTGCATCGATCTGTCTCTCTACCTGTCTATCTATCTGTCTGCCTCACTGTATTCCTCTATGTTTATCCTTCTTTTTCTCCCTGTCTATCTCTTTCCCGGTCCCTCTGTGACTCCCTCTCTCTCTGTGTCTTTCTCTCACAAAGCCGATGACAGGCACTTTTCACAGTTTACATCAAGCTCACTTGCATTGATTCAAAGCACTTCCAGATCCCCTCATTCACTGATCCTTCCCCAGTCAGTGATTTTGCAAACTACACAGTGCAGAGATACAGCCGACAATACGTTGACATATTACTGTACTGACGTCTGCTGGAGTTTGATCGTCTTCCTTTCTTCTGTCTGTGACTGTGCAGGAAGTGTGTTCATGCATCTCCCTTTTAGTGTGTGACGGTCTCTGTGTGTCTCTGCATAGGGGGTGTATTTCATTGCCTTTGTGGGGATCTCACTTTGTTTGTGTGTCCCTAAATTTTTGTCATTAGACATGTCCCTGAGTGTGAGACATCATGACTGTGTTTATGCATCTGTGTGTTGGTTTTCCTTTGTGCGTATTGGGTAGTATTTTGGTGAATTTCCATTCATGTGTTTATAAATTTGGATATGTTATTCATTGTTGTATGAGTGTTCCCGTGAAGGTAAGCGTTCTTATGTGGGTGTATGTTACTGTGCCTGTGTGATTGCTTATCTGTGTGTACTTTGCACATTGTGAAGCTGTCGTGTTTTTGACTGTGTGTATGCTGTTTGTAAGGTCACAGTCCTCTGACAATGTGGTTTTGTGTGCGTGTGTCTCTGTGTGTCTGTGTGTGTGCGTGCGTATGTGTGTGTGTGTGTGTCTGTGTGGATTACTCTCAGCACGTCTTGACGGTTCCATTACACCATGTGTGTGTGTCTCTGAGTGTCATTGTATTATTGTTGGAGTGTGGGGTGTGTCTCTGCCCTACTATATTCATGTATAAGCAGGTGAGTGTATTGATCAGACTGTGCCTGTCCGTCTCTCCGTGTGTCAAGGTCTTTCTGTGCTCCATAGTAGGAACTCTATGTGCCTCTCTGTAGGTGTGTCTCTGTTTCTGAATGCCACTCTTCTATATCTCACTGTGGTTGTGGTTCAGTAACGATTTGAATGTGTTTGTGTGTGTGCCGATAAATTTACTGTCAATTCTTGCAAGTTGATGTTTAATGACTCTTACGCTGAGTTCTTTTATATCTGTGTGTGGGGCTGTGGGTGTGTTTCTTTGTGTGGAGATGTGTTCTTATATCTCAGTATGACTGCATTTCTCTGTGTGTGGATATGTATGCATTTGGCATGTACATAATGTGTTCCTTTCTGTGCATATGTGTGTGTGGGTGTGTGCACGCGTGCGTGTGTGGGCGTGTGTAGATTTATTCTGATTTCTCACTATTCCTGCTAAATTTCACCAAGTGGTGAAGGAGCAGTCGTCTGCAATCTAGTGCTTCCAAATGCATTTGTTGGACCAGAAACTGATGTTTTGTGATTTTTAAATTCGTACACACCAGTCCAAAAACCACATCTCTAATTGATCAGTATGACTGCATTTCTTTGTGTGTGGATGTGTGTGCATTCTGTCCATACATGAGTGTGTCTCAGTATGACTGTTTTGCTGGGTGTATACGTGTGCACGAACTTGAGTGAGAAGGTGTGTCCCCTTCTGCATTCTGTTTTCATTCCAGTGTGTTCTGAGGGTGCTGGAATGCTGCTGTAGTTTGTGTGCAGATGTGTTGCCACGTTTCAGATTGATGGTGTTACTGTGCATTGTGTGTGCTTTTGTTTGTCAGTACGTTCCTATATCTCACTTTGACTGCATTTCTGTGTATAGGTATGCGTTCTGCGTGTATGTGTTCGTGCGTTTGTGGGTGTAGATGTGTTTCTGCATGTTCCTATATGCTTGTTCGAGAGTGTGGGTGTGTTTCGGTGATCCTTTGCGTATGTTTCTGTCTATGTCTGAGCTTGGTATTCCCTCTCCTGAAAAGGTTCATGTGAACCCTTGAGCAGGACACGGTGCACACATTCGTGTAAATAGCACATTTTCGGCAAGCTGCGAAATATCGACCGATCAGCATTTGTAGCTCCTGCACCCTGAGAGCTGAACGAGTTCCTTCAGTTCAAGGACCTCAGCTTAATGAACGAAACAAGACAGGGAAATATTCAATGAAAGGAAGGATTCTAGTTCTTCCATCCTTGTTTGTAACATGGATGCAATATTGAAGCTGGTTTTGTCCATACATTGACATTGTTACATATTAGATCATTAGGTCATATTGTGTGGGAGCAGAATTAGGTCATTCACCGCAACCAGTCGTTCTGACATTTTGACATGAGGGAATTCTATTCTGCTGCATTCTCCCCAAAACTTTTGATTCCATGATCAATTAGAAACACATATATCTCTATATTGAATAAATTTGTTACAGACCAGGCCAGACCCTCTCAAAACATTTCAAGACGGTAGCCCAAACCCTAACTTTTCTGAGCTAACTTGTTCTGAGCATTTGTGCAGTGGACATTCCAGGAGTGATGGAGCTGGTCAATATTCCTCGGATTGAAATAAAACATAACTTATTTCCAGAGTACCGAATGAAACACAGCAAAAGGTAACAGAATACAGAATAACTCAACCTTGTGAAAGCGAACAGACTATCCCAACTTAATAATTGTTCTCAATTACTGCACAAATCCCCATAAACACCTCTTGACAATGCAGGTAAAATCAAACACAGGGTCTCACAGGAGAGATGTCGGAGAGAGATTCAGCACGGAACAATTACTTTCACGTAGCTGTTCCTTTTACCAGCAGTCTGATAGACTGTCTGCATATTAACACTGAACCAAACTAAACCAGCCCAGAGTAAAGCTGAGCAGTGAGAATTGGCCACTCCCCTTTCATTGTATTTTTTTTTACTTGAAAGGCTTTTGCCGGAGGTAGTGTCTGTTGGATATCATGGAGTTGGCCCTAAAACCCATTAAAACTCGACACCACAGAACCTCTGCATTTACAAACAACTAAGAAAAAAATAAGAACAGTAAAGGATCAGCATCATCACACACTTAATGTCCTGGTCTCCACAGACCTCTGTGGTAATAATTTCAACAGATTAAACATTCCTTCAAAGAAGAAATTCATACTCATCTCAGTTCCAAAGGTCGCCCCTTCACTCTGGGGCTGTGCCGTCATGTCTTAGTCTCTCTTACATGTGTAAACAGCTTCCAAGCAGAAGCTGAAATGGGAGGACTCTTCACAAAATAAAGTGCAATGCTGGCCTGAGGCTGTTAATGACAGTTCCTGGGATTGCATAGAATTGGTGAACTGGACCGTGTTAAAGTACTCAGCTGAAAACCTGGATAAGAAAGGATCTGCCTGTGACATCCTTTATATACGCCTGGACTCTCAGTCACACTGCACGCTGCCCTCGAAGTGGCTGCGGGGGGGACGAGACTGTCACAAACCTCCTTCCGGAATAAGCCTGTGCAGAACAAGTCTGGAGAGGAATGCAGTGGTGTTTGTCGAGGTTCATCTCAAGCAGCGCTGTGACGCGGGACTCCGTGCTATTTGGTCTGTTCCCCAGGATGCGCACCAAGACGAACATCATCTCTGCCTGGAGGATTATCAACACGGTGAAGGACGCTCTCTGGGCGGTCCGAAACCTTCTGATCTTCCGGCTAAAGGAGTTGACCTCGACTGAGTGTTGCAGACTGGCACATTACAAGACCCAGGACTACGTATTGAGGGACGCGCTGAAGCTTGGGGTAGCAGCCTGCAAGGTTCCGTGGGGAAAGACCATCGTGTAACATCTGCCTGCCCATGAAGAACAGGGGGCCCACACAGTCAGTCGGGCTCTGCTGACGCCTCAGCTAAACATGTAAGCGTACAGACCTGTATAAATGAAAGATTACTCAGTCTCTGTATACCATTTAATTGAATGATTACGGATGTATTGCATGAACAATTGTCCAGATCATCAAAATATTTTATGAAGGAAGTATATTTTTGAAATTAAAAATGGTTCTCCCAGGACGAGGCTATCCCATTGCTCATCGGGTGTCCTGACGCCTGCAATGTCCACAAATGTGGGATACTCGACTGCAAAATCTGTGGTAGTGGGGTCTGCGTTCGTGCTCTCCCCTGGTTTACAAAACAAAAAGCAGATGTTCCAATAGATGGCCCTCATTTGTGTTTCGTCCAGCTTCCTTGTGTATCACACATCTCTGTTCAACAAGTTGATAGATATATGCTGCACGTCTTACTTCATCCTGCAATAAACCACTACGTTCAAACCTTTTGACAAGAGCAACAAATTACCAAATCTATTGCCCTCTATTTACTGCCTATTCAAGTATTGCTCAAAATGCCCCTTTAAACAATTTATTGGAGAGAGGGAAAACAGCCCCAGCCTATTCAGCTTCTCCCTGTAGCTCAAATCCTCCAACCCTGGCAACATCCTTGTAATACTTTTCTGAATCCTTTCAAGTTTCACAACATCCTTCCATAGGAAGGAGACCAGATTGCACAGGTGATGTCCAGGAAACAACCCTCGGTAGTAAAATACTTACAATCGCCACAGCAGAATGTTAGTGCGAATGAAAAGTAAATCTGATGTTGCCTTCGCCAACAGACAGCACCTTGTGCAGTTAGAGAGGTCACGCATTTCCCACGCGAGAAACAAAGTCAGCAGGAAATTAACAGAGAGAGTCAGAAGGTAAAATACAAATCAGAAATTAATTGATCAAACATTCTCCACATCTGCACGAGTTCTTCACATCATGGGCACAGTGGTTACCCCTGCTGCCTCACAGCACCAGCAGTCCCGGGTTCGATTCCCAACTCAGGCGACTGACTGCGAGGCGTTTGCACATTCCCTCATTTCTACTTGGGTTTTCTCCTACAGTCCAAAGATGTGGCAGGTCAGGTGAATTGGCCATGCGAAATTGCTCGTAGTGTTCGTTGTAGGGGCATGGGTGGGTTGTGGGTCGGTGTGGACTTGTGCTGAAGTGTCTGTTTCCACACTGTACGTAATCTAACTGAATCAGGGAATTGACATATAGCAAAGGGTCATAGTTTTTACTGCAAAAAGTTTGGAGGAGATTTGAGGAAAATGCTTTCACCCAGATAGTGTTGGGGTTCTTGTAATTGAGTGCTTGGAGGCTAGTTGAGGCGGGAAACCTTACAACATTTAAAAACTGCATGGGACGAGACTAGATTTAATTCAGCTTTGCTAGCACAAGCTTGATGGACCTTTCTGTGCAATGGTCATAGATTCATAATCATAGAGAGCTACAACACGGAAACAGACCCTTTGGTCCAAACCATCCATGCCGACTTCTGGGAGATAGATTGGGAAATGAAAAAGTTTTCTGAAATAAAACAAAGCCTGTGGATACTGGAAATATGAAAAATAAACAGAAATAAAAGGCGAAACCCAACAGGTATGGTAGCATCTGTGGAGACAGAAACAGAATGAATGCAATCATTCTTCATCTGAAGACGTTCGTCTGAACATTTCTCAAGGAACTCGAAACATCAACATGTTTTTTCTCCTCACTCCAGGCCCGCTCATTGCAAATGGATTGATTTACAATCGGAAATTGAGATATCTAGTGTTGATATTTATCGGCTATGAAGCATTTGTTTGTCGGCTTTAGGCATACTGGGCTCGATTGGGTCAAAGAGATATATAGCATGGAAACATGCCCATTGGCCCAAATCGTCCATGCCGACCAGATATTCTATCATCATCGACTCCCATTTGCCTCCATATCCATTGAAAACTTTCACTTACCCATTCAGTGGCTTTGTAAATGTTGTAATTTCATATGCTTCCCCCATTTCCTCTGGTAGATCATTCCATACATGTGCTAGCCTTTGTGTGAAAGGCTAAGAATTTCCCCTCCCACTCTAAATCTATTCTCACTACCGCTGGACTCCCACAGACCAGGGAAAAGACCTTGTCTATTTGCACTATCCATGAACTTGGGATTTTATAAACCTCGATAAAGTCACCCTCGCCTCCAATGCTTCCTTAACACCAGACCTATTCAACGTTTACCAATAGCTCAAGCCCTCCAAATCTGGCAACATCCTTGCAAATATTTCATGAAACCCTCCAAGTTTTACACCATGGCTCCTTTCGAAGTGAGACCAGAATTACACACAGTTTTCCCGAAAGTGGCCCAACTAATGGCCTGTACAGCTGCAACATGACAACATGGTGAATACAGAGAAAGCTGCAGGAATGTAATGAGGTGGAACTCATTGAATCTGTGGGGTTCTCTGATTGTGAATGGTTACCTGGTCCACTGAGGAGTCCTGGCTGATAGATATAAAGAGGAATGTCAGGTTATCAGCTCACTCCAGGAATCAGTTTTGTCAGTGTGATGTCCTATGCACCTGTAACTGCAGGGTGAGTTGGGGATGCGACAGCAGCTTATGTAGAAGCGGAGAGAGTGTAAGAGCATAATAGGAAGATGAGAAAATACAGAATAATAAGGATGGTGTTGAATGCAGTGGAGGAAGGTGGGAGTTAAGTACAGGAGAAAGGGAGAGGACTTAATTCAGATCATATCATAATTTGATGTTTGAATACAGAAAAGCAGGAGGAGGATTCAGTCAAGGGGAAGAGGACAGTGGAAAGGAATAAACAGAAAGTAATATTGAGCGGGCTAATTATGGAGCAATGGCGAGAAAACTGAATACAGAGATGGATAAAGACTGTGATTGTTGGAATTTAAATGGAGCACATTCAGTAGAGGGTATGTGTGTGAGTATTAAATGCAAAAGAGGGACATGATTAAATAGAGATTATCAGGAAGAGGATTAAAAACAGAGTGAGAGTAGGTGTAAAATACAGCAATCAGGAGAGAATGAAACACTGGGGAACAGTGTGAACTTCATACAAGGGAGAAGATATATTATTAATAGCAAAAGGTTTGTGTACCGCTGTGTTTAAACTAAATAGCGCGGGGGCAGGGGACAAACTGGAAGTTCAAGAAGGAAATTGAAGGAAAAATTAGAAAAGGGAAGTCAAGAAAGACAACGGTATCAATGAAGCAGAAAACTCAAAAAGCGATCATGCCGTAAGGTTGAGTGAAATAGGGGTTGATAGGAAGTTTGAGGGCAGTAACAAATTAAAAATCCTATATATGAATGTATGAAGTTTTAGAAATAAGATGGATGATCTTGAGGCTCTTTTGGAAATTGGCAGCTACGATATTGTGGGGATAACTGAGACGTGTCTTCAAGTGGATAGGGCCTGGGAAATCAATATTCAAGGCTATACGTGCAATCGTAAGGACAGACTGACGGGAAGAGGGGGTGGGGTGGCCCTGTTGGTAAGAGATGATGTTCAGTCCGTCGGCGGGGGGGGAACTAGAATCATAGGATGTAGAGTCAGGATGGATAGAGCTGAGGAATTCTGAGGGTAGAAAGACCCTCTTAGGAGTTATCTGCAGGCCCCAAACAGTAGTATCGATGTAGGGTGCAAGTTGAATAAGGAGCTGAAATTTGCATGTCGCAAAGATGTTACTACAGTTGTTATGGGGGATTTCAACATGCAGGTAGACTGGGAGTATTAGGATGGTATTGAACCTCAAGAAAGAGACTTTGTTGAGTGCTTCCGACATTGATTCTTAGAACAGCTGGTGCTGGAGCCCACCAGGGAGAGGGCAATTCTGGATCTGGTATTGTACAACGAACCAGAATTGATCAGGGACCTCGAAGTGAAGGAGCCATTAGGAGGTAGTGACCAGAATACAATAAGCTTCAATCTACAACTTCAAAGGGAGAGGGTACAATCGGAAGTGACAATATTTCAGTTGAATAAAGGGAACTATAGAGCCACGAGGGAGGAGCTGGCCAAAGTTCAATGGTGCATAACCATAGCAGGATTGACAGTGGAGGAACAATGGCAGATATTTCTGAGTATAATGCGGAAGATGCAGGATCAGTTCATTACAAACAAGAAGAAAAATCCTATGAGGAGGCAGGGGTGGCCGTGGCTGACGAGGAATGTTAAGAAACATATAATGTCAAAGGAGAAAAACTATAACATAGCAAAGTTGAGTGGGAAAAGGGAGGACTAGGAAGCATTTAAAGAACAACAGAGGATTACTAAGAAGGAAATACGCAGAGAAAAAATGTGGTATGAAGGTAAACTGGCGAAAAATATATAGGACGATAGTAAAAACTTTTTTTAGGTCTGGGAAAGGGAAGAAAATGGTGAAGGCTAAAATTGTGCCCTTGAAGACAGAAATAGGGGAATATATTACAGGGAACAAAGAAATGGCAGAAGAGTTGAATTGGTCCTTCAGATCTGTGTTCACTGGGGAAAACACAAGCAATCTCCCAGAGGTAACAGTGGCTGAAGGACCTGAACTGAAGGGAATTTATATTTGCCAGGAAATGGTGTTGGGGAGACTGTTAGGTCTGACGGTCTGAAGGTTGATAAGTCCCCGGGGCCTGATGGTCTACATCCCAGGGTACTGAAGGAGGTGGCTCTAGAAATCGTGATGCATTGGTGATTATTTTCCAGAGTTCGATAGATTCAGGATCTGGTCCTACGGATTTGAGGGTGGCTAATGTTGGACCACATTATAAAAAGGAATGAGAGTGAAAGCAGGAAATTATAGAACAGTTAGTCTGACCTCAGTGGTGGGAAAGTTGCTGGAGTCAAACTCCACACAGAGAGTGAAATTACGACACATCTGGATAGCAGTAACAGGATAGGTCAGAGTCAGCATGGAATATGAAGGGAAAATCATGCTTGACTAATCTTCTGGATTTTGTTTAGGTTGTACCTCTGAACATGGACAAGGCAGATCCAGTAGATGTAGCATACCTGTCCTTGCAAAAAGCTTTTGATCAAGTCCCACATAAGAGGTTAGTGAGCAAAATTAGGGCGCATGGTATTGGGGGCAAAGTACTAACATGGATTGAAAGTTGTTTGGCTGAAAGGAAACAAAGGGTAGTGATAAACGGCTCCATTTCGGAAGGGTCGGCAGTGACCATTGGGGTACTGCAGGAATCAGTGCTGGGACTGCAGCTTTTTGCAATATACATTAATGATATAGAAAATGGTATTAATAGTAACATTAGCAAATTTGCTGATGATACAAAGCTGGATGGCAGGGTGAAATGTGAGGAGGATGTTAGGAGATTACAGGGTGACCTGGACAGGTTAGGTGAGTGGACAAATGCATCGCAGATGCAGTTTAATGTGGATAAATGTATGGTTATCCACTTTGGTAGCAAGAACAGGAAGGCAGATTACTACCTGAATGGACTCAAGTTAGGTAAAGTGGCAGTACTATGAGACATAGTGTTTTTGTTCACCAGTCAATGAAGGCAAGCATGCAGGTACAGCAGGGAGTGAAGAAAGCTTGTAGCATGCTGGCCTCCATAACAAGAAGGATTGAGTATAGAAGGAAAGAGGTTCTTCTGGAGCTTTACAAGGCTCTGGTGAGACCGCAATTGCAATATTGAGTGCAGTTCTGCTCTCCAAATTTGAGGAAAGAAATTCTGGCTATTTAGGTAGTGCAGCGTAGGTTCACGAGGTCAATTCCGGGAATGGCGGAACTATCTTATGTTGAAAGAATGGAGCGACTGGGCTTGAACACCCTTGAGTTCAGTAGACTGAGAGGAGATCTGATTGAGACGGATAAGATTATTAACAGATTGGACACTCTGGATGCAGGAAACATGTTTCCGATGATGGGTGAGTCCCGAACCAGAGGACACAGCTTAAAAATAAGGGGTAGGCCATTTATGACAGTGATGAAGAGAAACTTCTTCACCCAGAGAATGGTGGGTGTGTCAAATGCTCTGCCCCAGAAGGCAGTGGAGGCCAATCTCTGGATTCGTTTAAGAAAAAAGTGGATATCGCTCTCAACGATAATGGAATTAAGCGTTATGAAGATAAGGCAGGAACAGGACACTGATTGAGGATGCTCAGCCATGGGCGGCACAGTGGCACAGTGATTAGCACTGCTGCCTCACAGCGCCAGAGACCCGTGTTCAATTTCCACCTCGGCGACTTTCTGTGTGGAGTTTGCACATTCTCCCCGTGTCTGCGTGGGTTTCCTCCGGGTGCTCCGGTTTCCTTCTTCCGTCCAAAGATGTGCAGGTCAGGTGAATTGGCCATGCTAAATTGCCCGTAGTGTTAGGTAAGGGGTAGATGTAGATGTAGATGAAGGTGTGGGTTGCGCTTCGGCGGGGCAGTGTGGACTTGTTGGGCCGAAGGGCCTGGTACCACACTGTAAGTAATCTAATCTAATCATAATGAATGATGGTGCCTACACCTGCACCTATTGTCTATTGTCTACGGTCTCCAGGCAAATATAAATGCTTAAATGCAGGGAAATGGAGCGGAACAAATAGACAATCGGGATAATGAAATACAGGGTAATATTGACTATTTCCAGCTTTATACAATTTGGGTCGGAGGTGATGTTGGGCAGTCTCCTCCTATCAAATTTCCAGATATCAACATCATACCTTGGCTCTCACCGTGTCCATTCCCATATTTTGTTGCCTCCATGTTCCACTGCCTCCCAGGACAAGCTCTCACCTTCTGACGGAGTTCTCCCTCATTCTCATTCCAATTGTCCTTACACCACATACATCCCCCTCAGAGAAAGCATAGAAATCAGGAGACAACAGCTTTGCTTCACTTGGAGGTCGCCACTGATGATGTTATCTAGAGAGGTAATGAAATGTCTGGATATCAAACCTAAGCTCAGCGAGCAAACCTACACCCTCCAACCCCCTCTCCTCACATCTTCCCGTTCCCTCCTACCTTCGCTTTTTCATGGAGAACAGTGTGGACTGACGTTGTGCCATTCTGATATTCTTGAGCTCACGAATGGGACTGAATGGCCTTCTCCTGTTCCACTTTACCATCTGTGAATGAGCTAAATTGCCTCCTCCACTTCCTCTGTATCATTCTCAAGAAGGCTTTTGTTATTCAGTCTTGGGATGAGGGCGTTGCTGATCAGCTGCAATATTTATTGCCCATCCTTAATTGCCTGGAAGTGTGTTAAGTGTCAACCATATTGTTGTTGGTGTGTCGTCACGTGTAGTCGTGACCAGGTAAGGAAAGTAATTTCCCTCTGCAAAAGGCATGAGCAAACACAGAAACATTCTGGGGTCATCATTAGACAGTTAAATTCCCGAAAATCATTGCATTGAAGTTCCATCATCTGCCACAGTGGGATGTGCAGCAATACCCATAGAACATTATTGGTTGCGTGGATGAGCGGTCCAGTCATAATTCCCGTCCTGGACTGAATGAAAAATGGAAGTACTGTGGATGTTCTCAATCGGAAAAAAACAACAGAAATTCCTGGAAAAACTGAGCATGTCTGACAGCATCTGTAGAGAGAAATTGGAGGTGAATGGCATCCTGAAATAAAAGGTTCGAGAATGAGCTGAGTAGCGTTCTACTTTTGCTGTGCTGCTGGGTGTGTCTCTGCCAACTGCAAAGCTCAGTACACGGAATTAAAAAGAATCTCCATGAAATTTTGAAGTCTCTGACTTTCCGTTCTCCCCTTGAGCAATATTTTAAATGAAGGCTGTTTGCAGTATTCCAAATAGTGCACCTATTCACTATCCATTAGTGAGATACTTCCAGATGCATTTTATACCGTTATCCAGTGAAACGGGCAGACAAATGGCAGATCATGTAGGAAGTGAGAAAGCGAGATAATATAAATTAACTGGCCAAATTCTGTAGGAGGCATAATATGATCAATACTTGGAGGTGTACACTTATGTTTGGGAAAGTGATTGGGCAGTTTGGGCTGGTTTGTAAAAAGGAAACTTACAAATTGGAATTAGAACGTAAAGAGAAGTGAAACGTTATCAAACCTTTATAATTGACCGTTTTAGCCACAGTTGGGGGAAACAGACTGGATTTGAACTCATGAAAATCAAACGCCTTGCATTGGGTGAAAACTGAGCTCTGCCCACTCCTGAACATGACACTTTAGGAAGGATGACAATGCCTTGGATAGCGTATAGGAGGAGATTAAAAATCATCGGAATACAGAATCAGGCCCTTCACCCCCAGTGAGAGCTCGTTCTGACATTCAATGACTTGGATCTGCTCACAGTTCTCCAATGGAGAACTGACCAGAATTGGTACCTGGGCCTACCACACCGGCGCCATTACTGACACCAGGATTCCTGTACCAGGTACACAACACTGCTGCTGCAGACACCATTGACGCCATCTTCCTCCACCAATACCGCCAGAAGGAAGAGAAGACCAAAATGAAGATGAGACAGCAAAGATGTAAGAAGGATGCGAACGGCCTGGTGATTGAACCAAATTGGCCCAGGACCCTATCAACGCCACAATCTTAAAACCAAAAAGTCATGCAGAATTGTACGAGGGAGGTTCACCAGGGCTCCATAGATGCACCTGTGAAGTGAGACTGCAGAGGTTGGGATTGTTTTTGGACAAACTCACCAATATAAAGCCGGTGTTCTCCTGTGACCACTGACGCCTGCTGGTCAGTAAGGTAATGTGGAATCTGATTATGAAATTGTTGATCCCATTAAACATGAAATATCTCAAAAGGAGACTGATGAACATGGTTAGATCGCATGGAAGACAGGGAGAACCAGCCATTTACATAGAGAACTGGCTCTTGGATAGAAGACAGGTGGTGGAGGGCTGTTTTTCAGACTGGAGACTTTTAACCAGTGGAGTGCCACAAGGATCGCTGCTGGTTCCTCTACTTTTTGTCATTAAAATAAATGATTTGTATGCGAGCATAGGAGGTACAGTTAGTAAGTTCGCAGATGACACCAAAATTGGAGGTGTAGTGGTCAGCGAAGAGGGTTACCTCAGATTACAACAGGATCTGGACCAGATGGGCCAATGGTCTGAAAAGTGGCAGATGGAGTTTAATTCAGATAAGTGCAAGGTGCTGCATTTTGGGAAAGCATAACTTAGCAGGACTTATACACTTAATGGTAACGTCCAAGGGAGTGTTGGTGCATAAAGAGACCTTGGATTGAAGATTCTAGCTCCTTGAAAGTGGAGTCGCAGGGTGATAGGATAGTGAAGGCGGCGTTTGGTATGGTTTCCTTTATTGGTCATAGTATTGACTACAGGAGTTGGGAGGTCATGTTTCAGCTGTACAGGACATTGGTTAGACCACTGTTGGAATATTGCGTGCAATTCTGGTCTCCTTCCCATCGGAAAGACGTTGTGAAACTTGAAAGGGTTCAGAAAAGATTTACAATGATGTTGCGAGGGTTGGAAGATCTGAGCTACAGGAGAGGCTGAACAGGCTGGGGCTGTCTTCCCTAGAACGTCGGAGGCTGAGGTGTAACCTTATTGAAGTTTACAAAATTATGAGGGGCATGGATAGGATGAATATGCAAAGTCTTTTCCCTGGGCTCGGGGAGTCCAGAGCTCGAGTGTATAGGTTTAGGGAGAGAGGGGAAAGATATAAAAGAGACCTAAGGGGCATCATTTTCACGCAGATGGTGGTCCTTGTCTGGAATGAACTGGCAGATGATGTGGTGGAGACTGATACATTTGCAACATTTAAGAGGCATTTGGATGGGTATATGAAAAGGAAGGGTTTGGAGGGATACGGTCCAGGTGCTGGAAGGTGGTACGAGAGAGGTTTGGGATATCTGCTCGGCATGGACGGTTGGATCGAAGGGTCTGTTTCCATGTTGTAGATCTCTCTGACTGTATGACTCTATATAGATTTTGAAAGTGGTGTATTCCAGGTGCTGGGAACGTTAAACACTCTCTTGTGCGTGTGTAACAGTATATGTATGTGTGAATGACTGAATGTGGCGTGTGAGGGCATGTGTGCGAACACATTTGTGAGGGCGAGTGAATGAGAATGAGGAACTCACTGAAAAAGTTCTAATTTGTTTCTAACTGAGCGGTTTTAACCAGCTACATCAGAAGTAGCAATGTTCGGATCTGGTCTGCCTTCTTTCAATATTTTGAGGAGCTCTTGTGTGATCCATAAAAGATTGGGTGTTCTTCCGAGATTTGTTGTATGTTTATGATTTGGGGTTGCATTTGTTGGACTCAAAGGCACCGAGTTGTGGGTGTTAGTTTCGCCTGGATTAACTAGTGTGTGGGAAAACAATGGCTTATTCAATCACGAAATGTTTTATGGGGGTGGAAGAAGTTGCCTTTAGGAGATTTAGAGAAGTTGAACACAGAAAAGCTGCTGGAATTAGCAGTCATTTGAAACTGTACCTATCTCCTTCCATGAGGAAAGGAGAGATCATTAGAATAATAGCTAAGCACTTATATTTGCTGGAAATGTCATCAGACCCTTTCGAGGTTACTACCGTTCAACTAAAATTCAGTTGCTTTATTTAGCAGGAAAAGAAAATGAAAGGACAAAAATAATGACACTGTTGTAATTACGATTAAAAACTGAATAAAGTCTAAAAGAAGGAATCGCTATTACAAAACAAAAAGAAAAGGTGTGAGAATGAGAGAAAGAAGAGAGAGCAAGAGAGAGAAAGATAGAAGGAGAAGAAAAGAAGGAAGAGCGGGAGTTGGAACTTCAGTAATTGACGGATCGAAATCAGGCTGAATGGAGGGAGATGAAGGCTGAAGGTAAGCTTAGTCAGGAAGAGAGTGAGGATGTGCAACAGATGGTTACTATAGAACCGGTGAAATTCTGTTTGAACGGTTTGCCTAAATTTTATGAAAAGATGTCGAAGTGCTTCACATGAGATTGGTGTATGTGAGGCGGTGAATAAAGACATTTTCGGTGCATATGAGCTCTTGACAGAAGCCTACCGATAACGATTCAGGAATCGAAGGAGGGGCCCTGGTCAAACCTGCATTGAATTTGAAAGGACCAAGCAAAGCAATTTTAAACGGCGGATGAGATCATTAAAAATTAAACACATCGATGACATTCTTAGAGAAACGATTATTTCGGACGAGTTCATAAATTAACTTGCTGAAGTAATCAGAACTCATGTGGAAGGACAGAGAGTTAAAATGGCAAAATTAACAGTTGAAATGCATCATAATTATGAGCTGGTTCATAAATCAAACTTTGGCTTCCAAAATCTGTTTCAAACCGTGAGGATTAGAAATTGGGGACAAGAGAAATCCTCACGTGGAAAGGAAAAAGTCGATCTCGGTGAAGACCATGCAGATCACGTTGCAGAAGATGAAAGTGAAACCCGTGAAGGAGAAAGTGAAGTTAATACGCTCCGGTGTTATCTCCGAAATAAAGTAGGTCACATGAAATCACACTGTTGATGGTTTGCGAAAGACACTGGAAGCGAGATGCAGGAAAATAGGAGAGGTCAGTGAATTTTGAGGAACATCATCGGATGCTAGAAATCTGCAACAGAATGAACTATATGTTTGGATGTTGGTTAAGGAGGAAATGGCAGATCTTCTTAAAAGATATACCTGCAAAAATAAAGTTAACTCACTTCAGCCAGGTGCAGCAGGTAAAGAGGTTTAAATTTTAAGAGTTAACGTATCCTACATGAAAGATAAGGAAGTGTATCGTTGAACGAATATTACAGAAAATATATGAGTAATAGGCATTCACGGTGAGATGAAAAGTGCTCAATTATGTCAAGTGTGGTTGCATTGCCCAGTTAAGAGTGGAGAAGTTGTTGTAGAAGTATTGGACAAAGTGTCAGCTCCAGCAATATCATTTGACCTTACTAATACGATAGCTCATTCACAGGTGAGATTGCTGTCAACTGTGTTTGAAAAGCCAGTAGAAACTCAGGAAACAAAGCTAATGCAGGACACATATCCTGGAATTTCTCCGGACTGTGTGGCAACGAGGTCACAAAGTCACGAGTAGAAACAAGAGGGATGACAGAGGACGGAAATGAATGTTGAAATTAAATTAGCAGAGACCTGATTTGATCAACTGGTTGATGCAAAACAGGAGCAGTTCGATGTCAAAGCAGACATCCTCTTTTCATAGAAATTAGCTGAATTACAGCAGAATGATGAGTACCCAGAGAAATTATATCAAAAATCCAATGGAAGCAAAATCTAAATGTATTTAAATCTAAATCGATGTACTTGGAATAGTGTATGTTAGATTAGCTTCAGATTGGTATGACAGGTCGGCGCAAAATCGAGGGTGAAGGGCCTGTACTGCGCTGCAATGTTCTATGTTCTATATGTTCTATGCATCCTGGTGTACGACGATCTTAAAAAATGAGATTTCTATGAGGAGAGGGAGAACATCACGTATCCAAGCAGATAAGAAATGGACACATGTTCCTTAAGTCGTATTGAGAGTGGATTACAGAAATGGGTGTACTGCGTTAACCACCGTAAGGGGACATTTACGAGTAAAAAACCACTCAAGCAAATACACAGAAACAGTTTTACAGGACTGGATTGCACAAGGATGTCGTTGTATTTTGCCAGACATGAAAAATGTCTAGTAAAACGTGCAGCTTTATTTCACTGTGGAGTGTGACGAAGCTGCTCCTTTAACAAGATTATGCAGTCCTTGCTTTCTTCTTCAGTGAGGTCATAAACGACACAGGCTCTGGAAAAATGAAGACTGAAGGGTTTTAGTACCAGTTTGGTAACAGCCGACACATACTGTTTTAGGCAGAACGATTTCAATGTGTGTAAAATGACGTTAGAGTGTCAGACGAAGAGTGAAGATTTGTGGTTGGAGAAGTGGATAAAATCGCAGCTCCAGGGATATAATTTGTACTTTCTAATGGTATAGTTCCTTTACTGGTAGGAGTGCTTCCTAGTATGGTCAAAACGCCAGTGGTTACTCAGGCAATTTAACTATTGGAGGTCACATATCCTGGACATTTTCCGGCCTATGTGATAACGAGGTGACAAAGTCATCAGGTGAAACAGGAGAGATCAAAGATTACCAGTAAGAAAGTTGGAATGGAACTAGCAGAGATTATGTTTCATCAGAATGTTGAGATAAATCCGGAGCAGACAGATTAAAATGCAGACATCTTTAACTCAGATAAATTAATTGAGTTACAGCAGAAATATGAAACTTTAAAGCAATTGTATAAAACGGCAGACACAGAGAAGGAATCTGAATGTATCTTTGAATGTTATCATCCTTAAATGATGGCTTAATGAGGAAACATTGAGAATCAAATATTCTGGCAGATTTAAAATGGGCAGAAATTCATCAAATAGTAATGCCAGTGGGGTAGAGAAAGGAAGTGTTACGAATGACGCATGAACAACCATTTGGAAGTCATGTCAGAGTGAGGAAAATACAAGCTAAAATCCAAAACATGTTACGGGCCAGGACTGTACAAGGATGTCGTTGAGTTTTGCCAGACATGTCATACCTGTCGAGTAATTTGAAAACCACAAGCGGTGATAAAACCTGCACCTTTAATACAGTTTCCTGCATTTGAGTAACCTTTTAGAAGAATATTAATTGATTGTGTTGGTCTCCAGCATCAAACTAAAAGTTGGAAGCAGTCGTTGTCATCTCTAGTGTCTCTGTCCACTAGAATTCCAGAGGATGTTCCATTCTGTAATATCACAGCTAAAAGGATTATAGAGGAAATACTCAAAGGTTTAACGAGATATGGACGACTGAGAGAGATACAGCCAGATCAAGGGTCAAAGCTCGCATCAAAATTATTCAAGGAAGTCATCGAAGCGGTGGTATAAAAGAATTCAAAACTGTTGCATACCAATCAGAATCGCAGTGAGCTCTGGAAAGGTGGCATCAGACAGAAAGACCATGTTGAGGGCACATAGTCAAGATTATGCAGATGATTGGAATAAGGGAATATTGTGCTGTTTGAGATCAGAGTCGTACTAATTGAATCAACCAAATCAGTATAATTCAATTCGGTTTTGTGTCTGAAGTGAGAGGACAGTTAAAATTGATTGAGAAATTATTAAGTCAAAAATAAGAGACCACATACTTCACTTTGTGTCACATTTTAAGGCACGATTAAAGAGAGATTGGAACTTGGCTGCACAACATTTAAAGATATCACAGCATGCAATGAAACACGAAGCAGGCAATAAATAAATAAAAATCAAATTTCAATATCGGCAATATGGTATTAGTGTCAGTTCAAGTGATACTTGAATCTTTAAAAGCAAGGTTTGGTGGACCTTTTCAAGTTGAAAGGAAATTGAGTGAGGTGAACTATGATAGGGACTCCAGACAGAAAGAAGTCTCACAGAGTGTGCCATGTGCATCTGCTTTGCAGGTATTTTGGCAGGGAAGGACAGCACGAGGAGAATGCGTTGTTGATTACAACAGAGAGGGAAGAATCAAATTCATATGAATGTGAATTTCTCATTACTCAAATTAAATTTGATAATGGGGAAGTTTATTGAGTTAACTTTCAGAAGAAAATCGAAATGATCTAAAAGAGTTGTTAATATTACATGGGGAGCCAAGTCGAAATAAGCTGGAAATCTTTGACCTCATTGTGAACGATGTTGAAATCGGAGATGCTGTTCCAATAAAATAACATCATTATTGGCATTACCCTGTCAAGTTGGCATAAGTCCAAACCGAGGTTGGATGCATGTTCTGAGATAACAAATCGATGTCAGTCACAGTTACTGGAACTAACCCATAGTAATGGTGCCAAAACCAGATGGCACCCAATGGTCATGTGTGGACAATCGCAAATTAAACGCATTTACAAAGACTGATGCATATCTGATTCGACGGTTGGAAGACTGTGTTGAGAAGTTGGGTCAAGCAACCTGTATTTTTAAGTTGGACTTGCTCAAATGATACTGGTAGGTGCCTTTGTCATAAAGTGCAAAGGCAGTTCGGCTTTTCGAACGCTGACTGGATTTTATTAATTTAAAGTCATGCAATTTGGTATAAAAAATGCGCCAGCCACATTGCAGAGACGAATAAGGTTGCCAGGTTATCCAACTGTGTCATTTATATTAATGATGTGGTGATTTTTAGTCACAGATGGAAGGAACATATGCAACATTTATCAGACTTGTTTGATCGACTTCGGAAGGCATGTTTGTTGATTAACCTCATGGTAAGGGCATTTGCCAATGCCCAAGTTACCTTCCTGTGCCATGTTATTCAACACGGACACATTCCCATACCGTTGACAAAAAGAGCAGTACGACGGTTCCTGGGATTGCGTGAATTTTATCGAAAATCTGTCCCACATTTTCGCAGCGTGGCTACTCTACTCACTGAATTGCGAAGGAAAGGCAAGACGGTCTCGTGGACAGCAGACTATCACAAAGGGCTTCACAGCCTGAAAGTATTGACTTCTCCCTTGATACTCGTCAAATCTATTTATGCAAAGCCATTCAAGTTGTCTATTGATGCAAGTGTCGGTGTGGTGCTCTTGCAAGAAGATGATGAGAAGGTACAGAGTCTTATCGGGTATTTCTCGAGGAAGTTCAAATTTCATCAGCAAAAATATTCGACAGTTGAGTAGGAGTCTTTGAGCGTGATGGTGAAATTACAGCATATCAGTGTTGATGTTATCAGCAACATATCTGAGACAATCATTGAAACTGATCATAACCCATTGAGGTTTTTGAAGACAGTTAAGCACAAAACAAAACAGTCTGTTTAGATGGAGCTTGTTGTCATTGCAATTCCATTTGAAAAAATGTGCGTGTGGCAGAAAGCGAATGCATGATTGCTGATTCATTGTCGAGACTCGAATGTGAAACGGCAGCATTTGGTGGCAGGAATACGACAGATTGAAACGATGTATGGTTGTGCATGTTTGTACATTTACATTCAATGCAATGAAAATTAGTGTTTTGCAGTACCAACATTTTTTTACGTGTGTTAAATGAAGACATCCTTGGATATTGATCGTTCGTTTTTTTTAAATGGGGAGGTGTGACGAAGCTGTTCCTTTAACAACGTTATGGAGTCCTTGATTTTTCTTCAGAGAGGCCGCAAACAACATCCCGACTCTGAAGAACTCGAGGGTGAAAGGTTTTAAACCAGTTTGATAATAACTAACAGATACTGCCTCAGGCAGAAGCCTTTCAAGTTAAAAACAACACTTGCACAATGAAAGGGGAGTGGCCAATTCTCCCATATCACTGTTAATCTGGTTTGTGTTTTTTTGAGACGTCGTGTATAGAAAGGCTGCTGGACTCACAGAAGCAGGTACTGGTTGGTATTCTCTCTCTCTGACTTTGATGCAATCAGACTTTGTTTCATTTTCCCCTTTGTGCCAAGAGATATTTATGTGAATTGTTGCAAGGATCTGTCACAGCATTATTAAGTTCGCATAGTCTGTTGGATTTTCAGGGAGGACAGGTTATTTAGTATTCTATTTTCCATTCTTTGCGTTTCATTCAGGAACCTTGTCAGTAAATTTGATTTTACTGAAAACTAAGTGGTTTGACGAACTGATTCTGGCCTGGAATACTGACTTTAAAGTTGCTGAAAACAACGAGCAAAGTTATGGTCGGGGAAACATCTTGAAGTGTTCTCAGAGTTCTGCCTTGTACTAAACAGGAGTTACTCAATTTTTTGACAAGATATGGATTACGCACAGAAATAAAATCAGAAGAAGTGACAAAATTTACATCAAAATTATTCAAGGAAGTATGGACAGTTTAGTAATAAAAGAATTCAAATCCACTGCAAACCATCCAGAATCGCAAAAAGAACACGAAAATTGGCGTCAGATATTAAAGACAATGCTGAGGTTTTATTGTCAATACTAATGAGATGACTGAGATTTCTACCTTTTGTGATATGAAAAGCACAAAATGACTCGACCAAATGCACTTAATTTGAATCAGTTTGTGGATAAAAATTGAGAGGACCATTGAAATTGATTAAGCAGAAGTTGATAATTCAGAATTTAGAGACCACATATTTGGACTATGTGTCAGATTTTCAGGAATGATTAAGTAGCGTCGGGGAGTTGGCTAGACAGCATTTAAAATGATCACAGCAGTCAATAAAACGAGAAGCGTATAAGCAATCAAAAACTCACAATTTTGCTGTCCTCGATAAGGTATAGGGTTACTTTTAGTAATGGGTTAACCTTTTAAAGCAACGTTAAGTGCACCTTACCAAGGCAAATGATTATGAGTGAGGTGAACTATTTGATAAGAACTCCACAGAGAGTCTTTCACAATGTGCGTCATGTGACTACAGTAAAAAAGTTGAAGTTGATTCCTGTATCTTTAAGAGACTGTGAAAACTATTTTGACAGTGCAAGTTTGCAGGCAACTGTCATGTTACTGACTTGCAGTCTCATTATGTAATGGAAAATGGAAAATATGTAACGTTGGCCAAAAACTGGATATCTCAGTTCTTTTGACCAACATCTGAATTTAATCAATGAGTTTAAATTATGCCTTCGGATACGAAAACCCAATCTAAAATTTGCTTGTTTGATATCATTGAACCAATGAGACGATCCGATGTTTGGGGGATGAAAAAAGGAAGTTTGGACCGTTGGTCAGAAAGAGCGCCAACTGCACCTGAAAGAATGCTATTCACCACATTCTCTGTAAAATGCACATTTTTAATGTGAAACTTCTTTGTTACATAAGACTGAAGACATCAATGGAGGTCTACAAACGGAGAAAAATTGACGGCGGAGAGGACAGCCACTGTCTGCTTTTGAAATGTAAGTTGATTTAAACTTAATACAGGCTTTTTTTGATCAGTACGTTCTTATAGAGTGGGAGGTAGATAAACAATCTTTGAGATAGAGGAGGCTCGGGGTTGTAAATAGTTGTTTCATATTGACTTTTAGACTTTAAGTTTTTTTTGGTAAATAGTAGAATTTGCCTACTACTCTGTCACTCGTACTTTAAAAGATTACGAGACGATCTCAGCTTTTCTGTGTATCTTGTTTAATTAGCAGAATGTTTTAGCGCCGAATTATAAGAAAAGACAATTGGAGGAAAGCCAATGGAGACTGTATTATTGAAAATAACACAGAGTGAAGAAACAATTTCAGTGGAATTCTGAATTGTGCATTCCACACATTTAATTGGACAATGAAGAAGTTGTCAAATATTGGGTTAAATTATTGAGTTACCTTACAAAGAAAACGGAAATGATGTGAAGAAGTTATTATTGTCGTATTGGCTGATATATGGAAAATCGTACCAAATGTTAGTAATATGTGTGCTCCACTCACTGAATTACGGAAGAAATACAAGAAATTGTAATGTACAGACAACCGTCAGAAGTAATTTGCCAGCCTGAAAGTTGTCCTCACCTTTGTCACAGTGTTAGCCATGCAACATTTTAGGAACATGGGACTGGGTTATCATAGCAATTACAGAAACATGGCTTAGGGGTGGGCAGGCATGGCAGCTTCATGTTTCAGAATAAGAATGCTCGAGGAAGGATAGAAAGGGATTCAAGAGAGGAGGGGAGCGGCGTTTTTGATTGGGGATAGCATTACATCTGTGTTGAGGGAGGATATTCCTGGAAAATTTTCTGATTCAGTATGTGGATGCATCTACTAGTGAAGATGCAAAACTTGACCTACACTTGGGAAATAAGTCAGGGCAGGTGACTGAGGTGTCAGTGGGGGAGCACTTCGGGGTCAGCGACTACAATTCTATTAGATTTTAAATAGTGATGAAAAAGGATAGACCAGGTCTAAAAGTTGAATTTCTAAAATGGAGAATGGACAGTACTGACGGGATTAGGCAAAATTTTCAAAAGCTGATTGGGGGCAGATTTTCGCAGGTAAAGGGACAGCTGGAAAATGGGAAGCCTTCAGGAATGAGATCACGAGGATCCAGAGAAAATAGGTTCCTTTTAGGGTGAAAGGAAAGGCTGGTCGGTACAGGGAATGCTGAATGACGAAAGAAATTGATTTTGGTTCACAAAAAGTAAAAAGTATATGTAAGGTATCGACAATATAGATCGAGTGAATCCTTAGAAGTGTATAAAGGTAGTAGGAGTATACTTAAGAGGGAAATCAGGAGGGCAAAAAGGGGACATGAAAGAGCTGTGGCAAATAGAATTAAGGATAATACAGAGTTTATACAAATGCATTAAGTACAAAGGGTAACTCGGTTGAGAATTGGTCCCCTCAAAGATCAGCAGGGTGGCCTTTGCGTGGAGCTGTAGAAAATGGGGAAGATAATAAACGAGTATTTTGCATGAGTATTTACTGTGAAAAAATGGATGGAAGATATAGAATGTAGGGAAATAGATGGTGACTCCTTTCAAAGTGTCCACATTTCAGAGGAGAATATGCAGGATGTCTTGAAACGCAAAAAGATGGAGAAATTCCCAGGTCCTGATCAGGTGAAGCCCAGAACTCTGTGGCAAACTAGTGAAGTGATTGCTGGGCCTCTTGCATATTTGCATCATCGATAGTCACAGGTGAGGTTCCAGAAGACTGGAGATTGGCTAACGTTGTGCCACCATTAAAGAAGCGTGGTAAGACAAGCCAGGGAACTATAGGCCATTGAGCCTGAAGTCGGTGGTGGGCAAGTTGTTGGAGGGCATCCTGAGGGACAGGATCTACATGCTTTTGGAAAGGAGAGGCCTGATTAGGGATAATCAGCATTGCTTTGTATATCGGAAACCATGTCTCCCAAACTTGATTTAGCTTTTTGAAGATGTAACAAAGAGGATTGGTGAGGGCAGATTGGCAGATGTGATCTAAAAGGTCTTCAGTAATGCGTTTGACAAGATTCCCCATGGGAGAGTGGTTATCAATGTAAGATCTCACGGAATACAGGGTGAACTAGCCTTTTGGATATAGAACCGGCTCAAATTGGAAGACAGAAGGTGGTGGGGGAGCATTGTTTTTGGTGTGCGTTCTTTTATTGGTCAGAATATTGAGTACGGGAGTTAAGATGTCATATCGAGGCTGTACAGGACATTGGTTATGCCGTTGTTAGAATATTGTGTGCAATTGTGGTCTCCTTCCTGTCGGAAAGATGCTGTGATACATGAAAGTGTTCAGTTAAGTTTACAAAGGATGTTGCCAGGGTTGGAGGATTTGAACTGCAGGGAGAAGCAGAACAGGCTAGGGCTGTTTTCCCTGGAGCGTCAGACGTTGAGGGGTTACCTTATTGAGAGTTAAAAGAAATCATTAGGGGCATGGATAGGATATAGAGACCAAGTCTTTTCCCTGGGATCAGCGAGTCCACAACTAAAGGGTATAGGTTGAGGGTGAGAGCGGAAAGATATAAAAGATACCTAAGAGGCAAGGTTTCACTAAATGTGTGGTACATGCATGGAATGAGCTGCCGAAGGAAGTGTTTCAGGCTGGTACAATTGCAACATTCACGAAGAATTTGGATGGGTATATGAATAGTCAGGGTTTGGAGAGATACGGGTCCGGTGCTGGCAGGTGGGACTAGATAGGGTTGCGATATTTGATTGTTTGGACGGGTTTCACTCCATGACAAATTACACAAAGCCATTCAAAGGGGCGAGTGATCTTAATGTTCGTACTGTGACCTTCCAGGAAGAAAACGAGAAGGTAGAAAGACTGATCAGGTATTTCAGCAGCAGATTGAAAATGCATCAGCAGAAATATTCGACAATGGAGAAGGAGACTTCGCGCTTGTTGTTGGCGATGAAACATTTCAATCTTTATGTCACCAGTAACGTGTCTCAGTTAATCATATAAATTGATCGTGACCCATTGAAGTTAGTGGAGAAGTGTAAGGACAAAAATTCCAGACGTTCTGGTTCGAGCTCCTTCTCACAGACATTCAATTTGAAAGTTGAGTATGTGCCAGAATGAGCAAACATGATTGCTGACGCATTATCAAGGTTTGAATAAGAAACAGACGCATTCAGTGGATGGAGTAAAACAGAAAGAAACAGAAATAGTAGTGCATGTTTGCATCGTTATTGCCAGTGTAATGTACATATGTGTTGTAGTTCACTGACAGTTTCACATAAAATGATTTTAAAATGAAGCCATCATTGGATAGTTGATGTTTCATATTTTTGTCCGGCAGGAGGAGTCGTGATGCTGATTTTTTTTACAAGCTTGTGCTGTCCTTTGTTTTTAGCATTGTCGTAAAGGCAGATGATCAGTGATGTTGCCTCAGACAAAAGGCTTTGAAGTGTAAAAAAAAGCAATGAAAGGGGTTTAGGCAGATTTGCCAGCTCAGCTTTTCTCGGTTTTGGTCTACTTTGGCTTGGTTTAAGTAAGCAGTCAGTGTTTTTAGATTGATGCAAAAAGGAACATGTACATGGAAGATGTTGTTCAAAGCTGCATATCTCTCTGACCTTTCTTATGTTAGACCCTGTGTTTGACTTTTCCTGTTTTGCCAAAGTGTGTTTATGAGGATTGTTGCAGGAATTTGGAACATTCCTTAAGTTGTCAAAGTCTGTTGCATTTTACTATGAGTTAAATTCAATTGAATTCTGGTATTTTGTTTTGTTTGTGTTTCATTCAGTACTCTGAAAATAAATTCTGTTTTATTTAAAATCGAGAAGTTTTGACAAGCTACATCACTCCTGGAATATCGACTGTACAACTGCTCTGAAACAATTAGAATGGTTCGTGTCTGGGCTACAATTTTAAAATGTATTGGGAGGGTGTGGCCTGGTCCAGAGCAAATGTATTTAAAACAGAGTTACATGCGTTTCTGACTGGTAAGGTGTTCAAATTTTTTTGGGAGAAGGGCAGGAGAATAGAATTGAAAAACAGTCATGATCAAATGAACAACTGACTTGATGGGCTGAATGTCCTAATGCTGCTGTTACATTGTAAGGAATATTGATCCAATATAGAGCAATATTTATATGTGGACACAAACAGCTCTAGCATGAAAAAACATATATCTATATTGCATTATTGTTTCAAATGGCCCAACTCTTACATTATATAGTCTAATGATCCAATATATTTATATATTGACACAAACAGCTCCAACATGAAAATGAAAATTCTATATTGCATTCCTGGTTCAAACAGAGATTAAGAAGTGGACTTCTGCTTTTAATGAATTATTCCTCTGTCTTAACTCGTTCATTAGGCTTCGGTGTTTTAGATGATGTAACACTTCAACTTTCAGGCTGCAGGAGGTACGGATATGATATTTAGATATTTCCCAGTTTGTCAGAAATATGCGATTGCGAGCAATCTGTGCACAGTTACCTGCTGTAAGATTTATTTGTCTTTCTGCAGAGGAGGAGTTTCATGATCAGTCAGAATGATAACCACACCCAGAGGGACACAACAACATATCCACACCGACATACACCGGTACACACCCACATACCGCCCCCCCACCACGCACACAGAGAGAGAAACAGAGATATTGAGACACATAGGAAGATACCCATCTCCAGACAGAATGCGCACGCATCGCGTGCGCGCACACACACAAACAAAAATCATGCTATGAAAGAGCAACGCATCTCTGCACAGACACCAAACCAATCGGAGCCACACTCTCACGCTCATGCAGAAATGAACTCAGAGTGAGTGGCTTTACACAAAAACCTGTAAGATCTGACAGAAATGTCTGTTACACACGCACACACAAGTACATTCAAATGCATTTACTGAGGCACAACTACAATTCGATATAGACAAAGATAGACACTCAGAAATAAAAAGAGACACACGTTGAGAGAGGTACAAAGTGATCCGGCTGTGGGCACAGAAAGATCTTGACACACTGTCAGACAGCAAAGCACAGCCTCAACAACCCACCCATCTGCTTAAACATGAGCACAGTCAGGCAGAGACACACTCCACACTCACACAATAATATACCAATACTCAGAGACGCACACATATGAAATCACAGAACAATCGTGACATGCTGACAGCAACACCCACACACCCATACACCCCCACACCACAAAGTCATCGGAAGGTAATTACGCAAACAGCATACACACAGACACAAACACAACAGTTGCCTGTGTGCAAAACAGACACAGGTAGACAATCACACAGGCAAAGACATGTACACAGACATAAAGCCACTCAACTTGACGGAAACACTCTCAGACAGACTGAATAGCATTCCCAAATACATCGCTGACAGGAGAGATGAATGGCCTGCTGCTGCTAATTGACTATGTGCCCCCGTATTTGTCAATCTGTCAGTCAATCAAAGATAGAAGCCTGTTCATCTCTGACACCTCCCTCCCCTTCCTGGACCTCTGCATCTCCATTAATGACGACCGACTTGACAATGACATTTTTTACAAAGCCACCGACTCCCACAGCTACCTGGATTACACCTCTTCCCTCCCTACCTCTTGCAAAAATGCCATCCCCTATTCCCAATTCCTCCGCCTCCACCGGATCTGCTCCCAGGAGGACCAGTTCCAACACAGAACTCACCAGATGGCCTCCTTCTTCAGAGATCACAATCTCCCTTCCCACGTGGTTACAGATGCCCTGCAACGCATCTCGTCTACATCCCGCACATCCGCCCTCAGACCCCACCCTTCCAACCGTAACAAGGACAGAACGCCCCTGGTGCTCACCTTCCACCCTACCAACCTTCCCATAAACCAAATCATCCGCCGACATTTCCGCCACTTCCAAACAGACCCCACCACCAGCGATAAATTTCCCTCCCCAGCCCTTTCCGACTTCCACAACGACTGTTCCCTCCGTGACTTCCTGGTCAGGTCCACGCCCACCCTACAACACACCCTCCCATCCAGGCACTTTCCCCTGCCACCGCAGGAACAGTAAAACCTGCGCCCACACCTCCTCCCTCAACCCTATCCAAGGTTCAAAAGGAGCCTTCCACATCCATCAATGTTTTACTTGCACATCCACTTATATCATTTATTGTATCCGTTGCTCCTGATGCAGTCTCCTCTACACTGGGGAGACTGGGCGCATCCTAACAGAATGCTTTAGGGAACGTCTTCGGGAAACCCGCACCAATCAGCCACACCACCCCGTGGACCAACATTTCAACTCCGCCTCCCACTCTGCCGAGGACATGGAGGTCCTGGGCCTCCTTCACCGCCGCTCCCTCACCACCAGATGCCTGGAGGAAGAACGCCTCATCTTCCACCTCGAACACTTCAACCCCAGGGCATCAATGTGGACTTCAACAGTTTCCTCATTTCCTCTTCCCCCACCTCACCCTAGTTCTAAACTTCCAGCTCAGCACTGTCCCCATGACTTGTCCGGACTTGTCCTACCTGCCTATCTCCTTTTCCACCTATCCACTCCACCCTCTCCTTCCTGACCTATCGCCTTCATCCCCTCCCCGACTCACCCATTTACTCAATGCTACTTTCTCCCCACCCACACCCTCCTCTAGCTTACCTCTCCACGCTCCAGGCTCACTGCCTTTATTCCTGATGAAGGGCTTTTGCCCAAAACGTCGATTTCGAAGCTCCTTGGGTGCTGCCTGAACTGCTGTGCTTTCCAGCACCACTAATCCAGAATCTGGTTTCCAGCATCTGCAGTCAACGTATTTACACCGTGATGAATGGCGACCCATTCTGCTTCCCCCGTCCCCACTAATCCCTGGGTGTTATACTGAGATCCATGTGATTATACTGATGGAATCCTGGGCGGACATATGCAATTCCTGCGCTGGGAGCACTGCAGCTGCCAACGAACTTCACTCAGTTGTTTTGCTGAATGACTAAGTGAAGAATTTCCTTGACCAGTTGTTGCGCTGCATTCCTGAACTTCTCTCTGAACTTGGGCAGTGTCACTGCATAAAATAATGTGTTTGTGTTGCAGCCGAAATCCTTCTGCATTTCTGCAACAAACGTAAACTGGGTTCTAAGCCTGTTCCTCCAGCGATTTCCTCCTTTAATCTGGAAGTATAAGATATTTGCACCGTACGCTAACCACAAAATTACGAAGCTGATGGGTATGGTGAAGAGGTAAATAACTGACCTCCTCCAGCTCTCCATCTCTGCATCTTTGTGACTCTTTGCCCTCCTCTGACTCCTCAGGCTCTTGCGGATTCGACTGGCCACTAAAATGTACCTGACCGTCAGAGTGTTCATCAACAGAATTAAATTGAATGGGATGAAAGGGCATAAAATGTAACCAAACCACCTAAATCCCAGCTACCTGGGATCAGTAAAATGATTTGACTTTATATAGAGGTGTATTGGAACATTGTCAACTCTCCTCCCAGGTTTGTACCGAAAACAGGAGAGAATGTCCTTTGAAAAGAGCAGAATGCCGGTTGCAGCCAGAGTCACGGCCAAAGGCTTCTCTCTCCAACACTTCCTCTTTATTTTCAGGCAGGAAATTGCTACAAAACGATCAAAGGAGAAAAGGACAGTGAACCAAACAAAACAATCTGCCGCTGTACAAGCCGGGACAGCGACAGCACTGCACACAGTTCAGGAAACATTTTTGGAAGTACAAGTATTTGAATCGCCACAGCATGATGTCTGTGAGAATGAATAGTCGATCTGATGTTGTCACAGCCAACAGGCAGCGTCTTGTACAGTTGGAGAGGCCACATTTTCCACGTACGAGAACCAACATCACCCGGAAATTGACGAAAGGAGTCGATAAAATGGAAATCAGAAATTAGGTAAAAACCTGATGAAGGGGCTTTGCACGAAACGTCGAGTTTACAGCTCTTCGGATGCTGCCTGAACTGCTGTGCTTTTCCAGCACCACTCTAATCGCAAATTAGAAATTGCCGTTGTGGCCTAATTTGTTAGATGAAAGGGAAGGGGTTTAGAGAAAATGTGAGAAAGAGGTGGTCACCCAAAGCATGGTGGGGGTCTGTTAATTCATTTCCTGGGAGGGTGGTGGAATCAGGAAACCTCACAAACTTTTAAAACTACCTGGATGAATAATTGAATCTTCATAACATACGAGGCTACGAGCATATTGCTGGAAGCCAGGACGATCGTAGATTTTGTGTAGTGTTGATAGCACAAACTTAATTGTCCAAACGAAATATTCTGTCTTTTTTTTAATGATTCTGAGAAGCACTTCAGGGAGGCAGGTTGGGAAGTGAACAATTTTAATGAAATAAATGTTAGGGCTTTGAATACTGAAAACATGTGATGGCACTCATTCAATCGATAAGCACATCAACCTGGACCCAATATACCGGCCACTGCAGCGGACAGCTGAACCTGACAACCAGAAGCGGCAGATACAAATCACGATAACTGCCTGGCGAAGCATCACAGAAGCGCTTCACAGGAGGCTCCCAAGCATTAAGGATGTCACCTAGAGAGGGGACGAAGCGTCTGCAACACAAATTCCCAGCTCGGCGAACACAACCACAACAATTAGTGAATCCAGTACTCCAATCCATGTAAAATAAGATCCAACATAATAAAAATCTAGTATCTGACTCCCTCTTGTGTTCTGACTGTGTCAGGGGCAATTAACATTTCAAGTGATAATGTCATTACCCAGCAGGTCAAAAACAGTGCAACCTTTCAGAACATTTGCTTTTTAAAAAATATGTTTTAATAATGAGAATAACTTAACAAGGATGCTGCCTGAACTGCTGTTATAATCTAATTGATTAATTCCTGATTTCTAAACGTAGTTCAAAATCATTCCTCCGCAAGAATTACTTCACGCATTGTAAAAACTATCGATACAAACACTTCTTCATGGAACAAATGGAAGGTCGTCATAGCATTCTAGAATTCACTTTAACACTCCACAGTATTGCAATTATCCTTCAAGTCCAGATCCAGGTTCCCATTAAATGATTTGTGGTTTGATACCTCAAGCTCCCAGCGAACCTGGGCAGTGAGTTCAAGATGCCCCATCACCTTTTAGATGAAACGGTCGGTCTCGTGTACCCTATAATCCTTCCATCAATTTGTATTAATCTGTTTCTCCTGATAAATGTTCCTGTATTCAGCGTGATAGGTCTCCATCTATGACCCTGATTATTTTGATGACTTCAATCACATCACCTCTCATTCACCTCTGTTCAATGGAAAATGACTCAAACACTATCCATCTTTCCTTAATTCTACAGTAATTTCCACATAATGGCAACATTTTTGTAAATCTCTTCGAAACTGCCTCAGTGCAATTCTGTCCTCATTGCTCGGTGGTGACAAAGTCCTGTTCATAAAACCATAGGTGTGAGCCACCCAGTGTGTCACTTAGTTCGAGTGCTACAAATCTTGCGGCGGGGAGGGAATTTGTTTTGCGTTGGCTCTGTTGCAATGTGAGAGATTCCAATTTTGGTAGAGGTAATATGCAATTTCATCTAATCTGGATGTGTGATTGGTAGCGTAAAATGGATCTGGAGAGGTATAGTTGGGGGATAGTCTGATTGAAGTGTGGTGTCAGTTAATCAGTTCCTCGGGCGTTAGGATATGTGGTTAGGAGCCTCACTTCTGTTCTGATATCAACTGATTAATTAAAAAACAAGCCAGACCTCCAGAACGAAATCCAGTTTGATGGATTATAATCTTATGGCTTTTCATTTAACAAAGTGATCTCTTGCTGAATAGTAAACGCAAAATGCTGCAAATATTGCGCCCACGTCAAAAACAAAGTTTATTTCAAAGAAATGATAAAATATTAGAAAGCAAACTCTCGACTTATAACACGGATTCAAAGAAAATGATTATGCAGTGTGTATAATTCTCATTAATTTCAAAACAATGCACAGATGAAACGAAAGAAAGCAGCTTATTACTTAATGTACAACTGCTCTGTCTTTCCAAAGAAAATACCCCTCGTGAAATATTCACACCAGGGTCACTGGATCTAACATTTGCTCAAATGACTTATGCCTGCCACTTTTAAAGTGAAGCTGCAGTGAACTTCTTTGTGGAACTACCACAAAGTTGCTTGTGAATGTACTCAGCGTTAAGTAATCTCTTCAGAGCATCATTTCTCCCAACAGAAATGTTCACTCCAAGGTACGAAAGCTGACTAATTTTCGCATCCTCTTCTCATGAGCAAAATTTTGTGAATCTACCCAGTTTCAGGAACTAAAAAAGACTGAAACAAATGAGAAAAATAATAAATATTAAGCGATTTATTCTGAATCTCATATTGCTGATCTCTCCAGCAAACCTTTAGATACCATTGATACCATGCTGGGTGATGAACAATAATTAAAAAAAAACACTGTGGACTCGTGCACAAAGCTATTCAACCCACGGCCAGACTTTTAAAAAACGGTTTTGAAACAAATTGCTGTGGGAACAGGAATACCTCGATGTTTAATGTTAGCATCAGAAGGACAGAGTAGCCGACTGCTTATTCGTTCAAAAATTAGAAAATAAATCTCTCCCGAAGTTTTTTGTATTCTCGACATTAAAATACCACTGTATATATTTTTTTCAAAGAGACTTGCTTCCTTAATACCATCGAAATTCAGCGTAGTCTCCACTTGAATTGAGATTTCTGCAGGCTTGCCACAAGAGATTAATCATTACACCACGGAAAGTTTAATTTCCTGGGCAATTCCTGCAGAGTGTGTGATTACTACCCATGTGTCATTCTGAGTAATAGCATGAATCCTCAGAAAGACTCAGATAATGTCAGATGTGTAAGGCACTTACCAGGAATTGTTACAATTGGAATGTTCGTGTAAATAATTTTCCACATCTGATGAATTGAAAAAGTAATTTTCTACAAAAATCTCTTTGTAAAGCAATCTCTCTGTCCGAAATTCCTTGGTGATATAATCCCGAAGTTTTTCATTTATATCTGGTGATACCTCTGGGGGACAGTGACATGACCATGCGGTTCCAATCATTTATTTAAGAATTTGAACAAACAGGTGTCAGCGATGTGTTATCTCCGAGTTGTGATCCTTCATTGTTAGAACATAGGTTTATTCGATGATTAAAATCCGAATCGGTCAATAGAAAACATGGGAACATGCATATTGAGCCATTTATTGGAATCTCTAAAGTGTGGAAGCGGGTTAATCGGCTCATCGAGTTCACACTGACCCTGCAAAGTGCATCCAACGCAGACGCACCGCTGTCGCTGTGAGGCAGCAGTGTTAATCAATCAGACCTTGTGGCACGCTATTTATTAACATTAACACCCCAATTCTATTCAACCAACTTGGAAATCTTATTTTACATCATATTGTTATTAACTTGACATTGACATTTGGCAATTAATTCCGTTTGAGAGTTTCTCAGAGAAATGTTCTCCTCAACACTGGGTTGTGGCTTTCCTGTTTAATATCAGCTGTAGCATGAAAGAAAAATAGCTGGTTACCGGAGACGACACATTGCAGGTCTTAAAAAACTCAACAGAATTGAAGCGGGAAAGTGTAGAAAATGAAGAGCCACAGGTCCTGCTCAACATTGGCATCAACAATGGTAAGTGGTGTAATAGCCCTTCAGAGGTCAGAATCCAACATTAATCATTCCTCATTTACAAAAGCACAGCCTGTGACAATAGTCTCTCGCTGACAGAGGCATTCAACATCTCCATATCCATGACATTCATCCTTTTCATGTCAGCAAGGGTTCACTGATTGAGACATATTAATAGCCACAATCAGGGAACTCATATCCGATGAGGTCCAGTTGGCTGACCTCATCACAAATATTACCAGAAGGAAAAGCTTGGGGCTTCTGAAAGTCGATTTGAGCAAATCAGGCCAGAAATTGAACAGCTGATCCTTGGGTTACTCCAAGTGCTCATTTGATTATTGCTCATTTGAAATATTGGTTCCAAGGGGAAGAGCGTCGACATTTCATTTATTGGTGAGCGTTCTGGGCCTGGTGCGATCCGAATACATTGGAAGCGTGGTTTGCTTTTAATTGAATGTTACTTTTCTAGCCAGATCCTCAATAAAGCATGCGTAGTCGGCACGGTGGCACAGTGGTTAGCACTGCTGCCTCACAGCGCCAAAGACCCGGGTTCAATTCCCGACTGTGTGGAGTTTGCATGTTCTCCCCGTGTCTGCGTGGGTTTTCTCTTGGTGTTCCGGTTTCCTCCCCCAGTCTAAAGATGTGCAGGTAAGGTGAATTGGCCATGCTAAATTTCCTGTAGTCTTAGGTAAGGGGTAAATGTATGGGTGGGTTACACTTCGGCAGGTCGGTGCGGACATGTTGGGCCGAAGGGCCTGTATCCAATCGACTCTAAAAGTGATAAGTTACTTTTGAAACGTCACCTTTATAACTTATTATTTATGATGATGTGTTCGGTATTTGGACAGAGATACCACTTTGAATGAATTAACTTATTACTTCTCACAATCTTGAGTTGATACAAGAGCATAGATGTAAACACGCAGCAATGAAATATGCTTTCTCCAAATAGTACGTACACAATGCAAAAGCATAAATTTGAAATTTTATTGTATTGGGGAAGAGTGATCTCAACATACTCGAATTATTTGCCAACATGGAGAATGAAGAAACTTGCGTCCTGAATCTAAATAGAGAGTTGAAGTATAAATGAGCAATGCTGGACTGAGGAACATTAACAAAGACGTTCTCAGTTGAGAGGCAATGGCAAAAGAGGGAGAAATGTCTGAATGCATTGCAACAATTATTCAGGTGCTTCTGGATCAGCAAGAAAACAGGATAGGTGAGAATGGGCAGCCCTGCCGGATACTGGATCTGGTTAGGAAGCCCTCTGATTCCCAGCCATTGACGGCAGAAGCAGTAAAAATATCTGCTTCCATGCTGTACATCTCTATGACTCTACGACCTGTCGAATTCATTTGCTGAATCCTCCCCAAAACTGAATGTGGAAAGCGCATCTCAGACTTAGCTGTACAATATCCTGTCAAAGGTCTTCTCCTGGTCCAGGCTAATGAGGCAGGCTTCCAACTCCCCTGTCCTGTACGGAGGTGATCATGTCCCTCAGGAGAAAAATGCTCTCATTGTTAGTGCTGCCCACTACAGGACAGGTTTGATCGGTTTGAATCACTGATCCCAGAGTAGACCTGACCTGGTTGGTTATGACCTTAGATACTATTTTTTAATGTGCAGTCAGCAATGAAACAGGATGCCAATCCTCCAACTTGTCCTTTTAATTGTAGATGAGGGGCGAGATACTTTTTCTTGTGCATTATGCATTGGTCCTGGCCAATCATGTCCCACCGATTTGACCACAATTTGGTGGGATAGCAGTAACTTCTGGGAATTTAAAACATTTCTGAGTCCTCAAAAGCCTTGTCAGCTCATTCAGGGAGAATGGCTGCTGTCGCATCTCCCGGGTGCTGTTGTCTAAGACCTCCATGATATTGGGGAGGAATGACTAGGAGATTTGCAGTGATAGTTGGCTTCATATCGTAGAGTTCAGTAGAAAAGGAATTGCTGATCCTCAGAATGTCATTTTGAGAGGACATTACCGAGCCATCTTCTTCCTTCAAGCTGCTGATCACTGATCTCCCGCTGTCCATTTTCTGAAAGAACAATAATGCGCAGGACTCACCCTGCTCGGCGTTGTGGATGATGGACCAGGAAGTTACCTTGAAGGCTTCTGATGTAAAGAGCAAGGCATACTAAAGTTTGGTCATAACATCGACCTCCACCGCCTGCAGTAGGCGTAGGTTCTGCATGCTCTTTTGTGTTTTGGACAGTTCTCCCTGCAAATGATCCTCTTTATTCACCTTGACTATTTCCCACAAGTCCGAGAGAGACTGAAAGAAGGATGTCACAGTTCTCCAAACTGTGGACTCCCTTTTGAGCTCCTCTGCGTTCTCTTGGTTCATCGTTTCACCATCAGTTTACCCGTTCCCTTGCTGGCCAGCAGGAGGCAGTGATCATGGAGGAACGCCGGGTTGACGTCGGTGAATCTGCCCAAAACCGATCCAAGTCTCTCCAATCTAACCTCACAGGTGAAACGTTCCAAGCCTGCTCAATTCCTCTTCAAACTTCCTTGTGGTCGTTTCAAAAGCGTTCATGCTGTTGTGCCCATTTGCTTCCAGGTTGGTTGCAACCTTCTTTCTTCTTTGCTCTCTCGCCTTCATCTTTACTTTCGTTTGCTTTTGTCCATGACGGTTGGTGAATATGGTCTCAGTGGTGTCTACAGCAGCAGCTTTATGAACTGGAACATGAATCCTGGTGTTGGTAGGGGTAGGCCCAGGTACACAATCCCATTATCTGGACCGATTGCATTGAACTGTTGTTAATGAGATAATGGAACTGAGATGTTAAACCAGGAAACTTGCCCCTTTGTCTGTCAAATTCAATCAAGCCAGACCGATATGCAAGTCTTCATTTTGACTGAAAATTGAATACATTGGTGATGAGACATTGCCACAAGGTTTCGGATTGAGAAATAGTTCTGAGTTTAAATAGAACTGTTCAGAGATGGTTACTTTAAAAAGATGACATCAAAATATTAAATGTTGTTTATGTACCACACTTTCTATGATAGAAACTGAATTTAAATTACGTTAAGTACATTGATACTTCAAATGGCTACTAAACAATTCTGATCGAACATGACCTGAATGACTGGCGAAAAAAAGGTCAGAAATCACACGAGAGCTTGTGCTTTCAACTGGACCTGTTTAATAATAGCTTGGTATCGTGTGACCTCTGACATTGTCTCCCCATTTCAATGCAGCCACCTTCGCATCATAGCTAAAAAAAAGGCAGCTCAAATCATAGTGTTACCACACACACTGCAGAGAATCTCAGGGCAAAGAAGCAGGGACCTTTGGAGTGGGAGGAACAGTTACAACTCCAATTCAACAAGCCCTAATCAGGGATTCTAACCTCGTGCCTGGGCAAAGACATTTCAGAAATGAAAAATTACCCGGGCTTTTAGAGGCAAAAATTGAATTTGTAAAGCTGAATATTTATCGAACCTGTATATCAAAGATAATAAACTACGTCTCGTTAATCGTGTATGACGAGGCCCACGAAGTGAGCAGATCGACCAGACCATATGAGAACAAAACTGACAGGTGAAATTCTGAATTTCTACAGGGAAATGGCCTACACAACGATTTATCCTTTTGCCTTAGAATTTTGCAGGTGGAAAAACCAATAAGTAAAATTTCACTCATGTCGTTTAGGGAAAGAAAATGGAATCCTTACTTGATCTGGCCTGTACGTGACTTCAGACAGACTGCAATATGGTTGACTCTGAACTGCCAAGAATTGGCAATAAATGCTGTTTGCACCAGTGATGCTGTCATCTCACAAAATACCACAAATGTTACGGCTGCAATGAAAAAAAAACCCTGGTTAGATCTCATTGGTGAAATGTGAACAGATCCAGCAACCACACCTTAGTTTGGATACAATGGCATACAATGAGAGGGAATACAGTACAGGTTTGCAAGAATGAGAGCTTAACTTTAGGGGTTTAGTTATAAGGAGAGGCCGGACAAATGTGGCCTTGTTTCTGTCGAAATTGAAGACAGGGTGGATGAAGGTAAACTGTTTCCATTGGTTGGGGATTCAAGCACAAAGGTACAAAGTCTGCAAATTAAGGCCTGTGTGATCACGAGAAATGTTAGGAAGCATTTGCACACAGAGAGGGTTTTTGGAAATCTTTACGACAAACGACTGTGGATTAGGTGTTCATTTTAAATCCGAGGTGGATTTTCATTTTTGTTAAACGAATGTATTAAGGGAAAGATACAAATAGAGGTGCATGGCGTTCTGCTGCAAATTAACCATTGCATGGTCGAACTAGCTCGCGGGGGCTGATTGACCTTTTTCTACGTTCCTATGACTGTTAGCCCAGAGCTTATCAAAGGCATTGACTTCCTTCCAAAAGGAGTAGCGTTGAGAAGTGGGCAGAGCTACATTTTAACCCATCACAATCCATTCACTTTTCAAGAGTTCAGATTTGATCGGTGTCCCCCCCAACTGTGTCTGAAACAATGAATTGTGAAGATTTAATAATATTTTCCTTAACTTTGTATTCATTCTCGACTTTGTACAGTTTTTTTTCAAGCCTGTTCAAACTGCCCAGACACTTTCCAGAGAAATAAAGTGTACATCTCCAAGCCTTGATGTTCTTATGTCACCTCCTGAATTAGGTAATTTAATTTACAGCATATCTCTTGTCCAGAAAGTTTAATGGTTTCTCACTTCTTACATTATCTGCTATTTCTCTGCCTCCTTCACTGGTTTACAGTATAAAATGTGTGTAGAAAGATCCCACTAATGGACAGCGGTTAGCTGAAATATTTGGAATACTGCAAGCAGCCGTTATCTAAAATATTGTTCAATTTTCGAACAATTAGCCAGAGAATTGAACACTTCACTGACGGATTTTGTTTTTAATTCAATAGATAAAGCATTGTTCAGTTTTCAATGAGTGTGCTGCTGTCATAGACACACCCAGTAACAATAGAATAAGTGGAGACGATTCAACTCCTTCGCTTGCGTGTACCACAGGAACTGGAGGAGGCCATTCATCCCCTTCTCCAGCCTAAAGTACTGGAGCAGGAGGGCATTCAGCTCTGTATTCTTGACGCAATTGCTGGCAGACGTGGTGAATTTTTTTCCCAGCAAGTTCGGCTTTTCTTGCTGATTTATCGCATCCACAGTTCTTTTGGTTTTGTTCAGCCCCACCTCCAGCATGTTACATAGAAGGAAGCCATTCAGCATGTGGACGCAGTGTCATATTTGAATTATCACGGGACTGTCAATCCAGAGATCCAGGTAATGTTCTGGGGAACCGGATTCAAATGCTACTATATGTCGGATGGTGACAGTTGAATTCAATAAAACTCTGGAATTGAGGAGTCTAATGACCAAAAGTCCGATTGTCGGTTGATTCGTGTCCTTTACAGAGAAAAATGACCATTCTCATTTTGTCAGGACGACAATGATTCCAGGCACACAACAATGTGTTTGTCACTCATCTGTCCTCTAGGCAATTAATGATTGGCAAGAACATGTTGGCTCTGACCAGTGACTGCTTCATTCCCATGAATTAATTTTAAAAAGCCCCGTTTGGGAATGATACTGAGGAAGTGGAGGAGGTAGTTCAGCTCATTTTGAGTATGTAAAGAGAAACAACAGAATGCCATTCATTCCCTCTCCTGTGAGTACAAGATCAGAAGGGAATTACATTAGTCCACACTGCTCTAAAAAAAATAGAGAGCAGGTGGGAGAGGGAGGTGTGAGGAGTAGGTTTTGTGTGAGGTGCCAAGACTGAGTAGTCAGTGATGTGGAGAAAGGTGATCTTGTGAGACAATACAGTGTAGGAGGGCAGTAATTGTGCAGATGAAAGGAGTGACTTAATGTTGTGGTTTGGAATTCTGAAGAAATCAGAACATTTATTGGAAGCTAATTGGAAGGCTATGCCCATTTTCACCAACAATAACTAAAACAGGAAAACATTTCTGTTGAGTAATATTTAATCCTTTACCTAATCCACAGTAGTGAAACAACTCTCTTATTCTCTCTGCAATCCAATCTCTTCCACCGGTGTTTAATTCTCTCCCGGATACTCTGTCTTTCACCTTCTCGCTCTCTCTCTCTTGAACTGTATTTAAGCCATTATCTGAATTCACTCCTCTATATCCACTCCCCTGTATTTAAACCTCTTCCTATTAGGCTGCATTTAATCCTCCCAATTCATCTTTAATTGCCCCAATGTTATTCTGCGTTTGATTCTCTCTATTCCCTTGTAATTAACCATTTCTCTCTTCCACTATATTTAACCTTCGTCCTATTCCTCTCTATTCAATCCTGTCACTGTTACTTTACATTTCATATTCTTACAATTACTCTGCACTCCACAATTTTATTTGAATTGCACACATGACAATCTTTAGTCCTCTCGTTGCATTCAACTTTCTGCACATTGCTCTCCAATTAACTCACATACTATTAGTCTTCATTTAATCCTCTGCGCTCTGTGTGTACACGTCTTTTTTCCCCCTGTGTTTCCCCTATCCCTGCTATCCTGTATTCAACCTTCTCCTCATAGCTCTCGAGGAGTTCATTCTCAATTACGCTGTAATAACTGTTCTCCATCTTCCTCTTAACATAATTCTCACACTGCTCCCCTGTAATCACCTCTGTTCGTATTACTCTGTATTTAATCCACTCACGTGTCACAGAGGCCAGGAATCCGTCATCAAGTCACTGCATCTTCGCTGACGTAGTATCTGTAACTGACCCAGCTTCCACAAAACCGCTTCCTTGAGTGAGCAGAATCCCCAATGTTCCTGTTTGTATCTGACAGCCAATACCCCCTGATGGTAATAGGTTTAGAGCCCCCGTCAGGGAACTCATTCAATTTGAGCCATCTAGCTGAACACATTTTTTTTCCCAGATGCCCCTGTACTTACCCTCTCCCTGGACCCCTGTAGTCAACACTGTTTCTGCCGACGCATTTCTACCCTGTCATTTTCTGTCAAATCCCTCTTCTTCTTCTGTCTTTAACATTCCACCATTCCCCTGTATATTGCTCTCTCCTTATTCTTCTCAACTTGCCCTCATGTCCATTTAATCGTCTCCCCATTCTTCTCAATTGAATTCTCTGTCTGCGACAATATTCAAAGTTCGCTGTATCTTTATTTAACACACTGTCTGTCCCCGGTGATCTTCAATTATTGTCACCACCCCTTCCAGAACATGAGGTCCGCCCAACAATAACTAGACCTCGGTGTCCTGCGTAATCATTCCTCACACCTGCTAACACATAACCATCGCTTCTCTGTACTTCCACTGCTCTGGCTGGTGCTGTGACTGCAGATCCATTCCAAGGTCCTGGAGGAGCTTTGCATCAGCCCCACACGGTCAGACACTGTATTACTAATGGGTAAGATTGAGACACAACATCATCATGAACAATACTATATTGATGCATGAATAGAAACAGTTCCAAGAAACAACAGTATTTACATATAAACATGAGCAGCTCTGAAAGACGGCAACATTTCTATGTGCACTGGAACAGATCCAACGCAATATAATATTTTTACATTAACACAAAAAGTTCCTTTGAACAATGATACGAACGTGTAAACGCAATCAACTCTAATACGCAACAATATTTGTACAGACCCAATCAGCTTCAGCATTCAACATTACATAACATAGATTATACATTATAAAATATAAAACTGTATTTATATCAAGAGTGTTGTGCTGGAAAAGCACACCAGGTCAGGCAGCATCTGGAGCAGGAGAATCATGTTTCAGTCAGAAGTCCTTCATCGTCCATGATGAACAGCTTCTGCCAAAACGTCGATTCTCCTGCACCTTGGATGCTGCGTGATTTACTGTGCTTTTCCAGCACCACGCGGTCGACTCTGAACTCCAGTATCTGCAGTCATCGCTTTCTCCAAATACCCTATTTTTGAATAACTTGAATGAAGAAAGGGAATGTCCTTTTGCCTAATTTGGAGATGGGACAAAAATAGGTGGAAGGCAAGTTGAAACATTGCATGCGCTTTCTTCGGTGTAGGGATAGTCATGCTATTCTTGAAGCACGTGGGGATTTCGTCTTGTTGGAGGGAGAGGTTGAAGATGTCGTGAATACTCCACCAGTTTGTTCACACAGCATCTCTGTGCTCACCCTGTGATTCCGTGTAGGGCCACTGCTTTCTTCGGTTTGTCTCTCAGAAAGACTTATCGGACATCTGAGGTGGTGACCAAAAGAACAGGAGTGTCAGGGGATGTTAGGGCCGGGGTCACTGCAACGCTGGCATTCATCTCAAACCAAGCATAGAAAGCACTGACTTTGTCAGGGAGGGATATGTCTTTATCTGCTATCTTGCTCTGCATCATTTTGTATCCGTAATGTTGTTTAGGCCGTGCCATGGGCGGTTGGTGTCTGGTTGGTCGCATTAGCCTTGAACTTGATCCAGTAGTCCCTCCATTTTGGTGGTCATATCTGGATTCTCTGCGTTAGTCGGTGTTGTCCGCCTTAAATTGTGCCCATCTGGTATTTAGGCGGGAGTGTATTTCTTGGTTCATCCAAGGTCCACGATTGGGAAATACTCGGATTAACTTATTTGGCATGCAGTCCTCCATGCATTAGGTAATGAAGTCGATGACGTTGGTGTCATAATCATTCAGGTATTCTGCCGATACATAAACACGGTCAAAACCACTGATTTCTAGCAGTCGTGGAGACTGTCTTCCACAGCCTCAGACCAACATAGGACCTCCATTTGTGCATGGGCTTTTCATTTCAGCTTCTGCGTGTAAGCTGTTTCCACATGTAGGAGAGACTAGGACCTGAGTGAAGGGACAAAATTTGGAACATAGATGAGGATGAATTTCTTCAACCAAAGAGTGGTGAATCGATGGAAATCATTGATGCAGAGAGCTGTGGAGGCGAGGCCATCAAGTGGTTTAAAAAAGAGATACATGGGATTTGGAATGCGGCCTTTGGTTAAGGGGAGAGTGGGATTGACAAACAGATCATTCATGATTAAATTACAGAGCTGACTGGATGGCCTAAACGGCCTGATTCTGCTCTTACATCGTATGGTATAATCATCCAATTTCTAACAATATTTGTAAATGCACACAAACCGCTCTAACCTCAAACGATAATAATATATTATAGCCTTGGTTCAAACATGGAGAAAAGAGCTGCTGTCCTGCATTTCACTGAGAATTCCCTCCCTTGCTTAGTTTGTAAGACTTAGGTCTTTGAATTGAAATAACAGCTCAGCTTTCAAGGTTCCTGGGGTAAAGATACTGATATTTACATCTTTTCCTGTCCCCATAAATACTGTATTGAGAAAAAGCAGTGCACCGTGACCCAGTGAAGACTTCAATTGTCATTGTAGAGGAGAGCGAGTGTCATGATAATACAGAGAGTTAACCACAACCAGCAGGAAACAGAAACCCCGCCCCCCCTACACCCACGTAGATACACACATGTACACACACACAGAAAGTTAAAAATCACACAACAACAGATTATAACCGAACAGGGTTAATTGGAAGCACTAACTTTCTGAGAGCTGCTCCTTCATCAGGCGGTTTTGGAGAACACAATTTTAAGACACAGAATTTACAGCAAATGTTTACAGTGTGATGTTACTGACATCATACACTGAAAAAAACCTTAACAATTTATTGTGGCTTTCATCTGTTAGAACACTGTGATACTTTCACTTCTTTCATGTATAAATCACAAAACCTTTGTTTTAAAGTTGCATTCTCTGGTTGACTGTAACAATGGGTGTTAGCTACAAAATTTTGAAGGTGTTCGCCCCCGTGTTCTCTGTCTTTGTCGTAATGTTTAGACTGATTGTAAACTAAAAAAGTGAAATCACAGAGTTTAACATTAATTCATGCAGTTTCTGAGCAAAGTACAATGTAACTCTGCATTACGGTCAGTCTCCTGCGCTTGTAAACTTTGGTGCTGGGAAGAAAGGCTTTGGACGTTTTGCTTGTTGGTGAGGTGTCTTGGACTGTTGTGATCTAAACACATTGGAAACATCGCTTTCTTTTTCGTTGGATGGTGATTGTTAACGTTCTGGAGCAATATTCCGGCAATTATTGTGGAAGCTACCACGGGAGGTAGACAATCTTGATTGAGAAAGGAAAGCAGCTGAAACACATCCTAGATCTGTAATGTCATTCTGGTTCTGAATCCTGGCCTTCAGGATCAAACACTCCACTTATGCATCTCACACATTCAGGTACAGGGATCTTTCTCAAGCATTACTTTTGAGTTTTGGGAGATCCTCAATAACATATGCATGACGTGATGCAGTTACTGTCGAAACCTCACCTTTTCCATTTAGACTTTTTGATGATGCATGATGTTTTTTTTTCAAAAACAGATTGGAAGAGTACGTCAGTATCTTGAACTGTTTGCAACCGGCCACAATGCATTCTTGAAGGATTATTTTATTACATCTCGCAGCATTGAACTGACACAAGAGCGCAGATGTAAGAATGCAATGATTTCTGACGCTTTCCACAAGAATTACGGACACAATGAGTTAGCATTATTGAACAATATCAGTGTACTGGCGATCAGTGACCATAAAATCTTGAATTAATTAATCAGGTGGAGAATGAAGAAATTAAGCAGAAACGTGATTCCTCAATTGAAATAAAGAGAACAATGAAGGCTTCGTGCAGAAATCGGCAATGAATGATAAAGCAATCTTATTAAAAAATGTAGTTAGTTGATTGGCAATGGTGAAACAGTAAGCAATGCCTGAATGAATTACAATAATTCACCCCTCCCTTGTGCAACAATAAAACAGAAAAGGAAAGAGTGGGAAGCATCGCTTGAATCCCAATCTTATATGGAAGCTTTGTGATTCTGAACCATTTATTGAGACTGCACTTGTTGGTGGAAAGTTGTGAGATCAAAATGTGGATTTCCTCCCCAAAGCCGACTTGGAGAATACATTCCAAATGTAATTGTGCGATATCCTGTGAAAAGCCTGCCCCTGCTCCAGGCCGATGAAGTTGGCGTCCACCAGGCCCAGTTTCCCACGATAGTGTCCCTGAGGAGAGTGAGGCTTTCAGAGATCATTCTGATGAGTAAAGCGCAGGTTGATCGGCATCATCACCACTTCCAGAGCAGTGGTTGGCGATTACCTTAGAAACGATTGTGTAATCTGCATTCAGCAGTGAAACTGGTCAACAGACTTCCCTCATCCCTTGGAATTGTAGAATGGTGGGGTTGTGGAGAAAACTTTCTGCATGCATTTACACATGCTAACTCCATGAAAGTATAAGAATATTGCCAGTCTTGGAGTGTTTCAGCTAAAGGGAGAGTATGAATAGTCTGAGGTTCTTTTCGCCACAGCGTCAGATGTTGAGGTGTCACCATGTCAAAGATTATAAATCATGAGGGTCAGAGATAGGGGAAATAGCCAAGGACGTTTCCCCAGCATAATGGAGTCCAAAACTACAGATAATAAGTTTATGTTAGAGAGGAACGTTTTAAAAGGGACCCAGCTGGCATCTTTTTCACACATGCTTGGATTGAACTGTCAGACGCCGTGGTGGAGGCTGGTACAATTCCAATATTTAAAAGGCATTTGAATGAGCAACCGTAGTGGTTTACAGGGTCTCGAGACAAATGCTGGTAAATGGGACTGGATTCCTTTGGATAGCTGGTTTGCAGAATAAGTTTGATTTGATTTCATTTGATGGATTAATAATCAGTTGCACCAAAGTACAGCGAAAAGTTTTGTTTATGAGCAGTACAAGCAGATCATCGGATGTGAGGGTGTTCAGAACAAAAGATTTAGACAGAGGCATTCAGGTTACATTTCACAGTGTGTACAGCAGAATCAACATTTGGAAGATCAGCATTACTTGAGGCAGGATAGTCGATTCAATAGTCTGATAACATTCCAGAAGAAGCTGTTTATGAATCTGTTGTTGCGCATGCTCAGGCCTCTGTATTTCTGCATGACGAAACACGTTGTCGGAGAGCATTACCGAGTTGTGGACGGTCTTTTATGATGGTTACAACCTTTCCATCGCAGTGGGCTGCGTAAAAGGAATCCATGCTTGGAAGCTTGATTTCCATGGTGGACTCGGCTGTGCATACAACCTTGTGTAGTTTCTTATGGTCCTGGGTGGAGCAGTTCCCGTACTATGCTGTTGGGAGCCCAGAACGAATTCTCTCACAAATGTACTTGTAGACGTTGGTGAGGCTTCTTACGGACTCTCGAATTTCATGGAAAATAGGGTTGTTTCAGTTCTGTATGTCTGTATGACTCCGTGACACAAAGAATTCATTTACTTTTTCAGCAATTTCCATTCTCCCCCGTTTAAATTTGCCTGCTTGTGACTGAAAGGGGCTTCTGTCAGATTTCACCATTTTGTTTTCTTTATGACACTTATATGGAAACTTATACGTGGTTATGCCCTCTGCAACCTTAATCTCATATGCTATTTTCCCCTTCTGAATGATACACTTGACCCTCGTTTGCTGACTTTTAAAGTGCCACCAGTCCTTACAGCCCTTCCTTTTTTGCATCGAATACTACCTCTAACTCCCCTCGTAAGCCATGTCTTGGCCATGGTTCTGTTTGCCAGACAGGAATAGACACCTTTTGTAGTTTAACAATCTTGTCGCTCAGGTGACGGGCACTGGGGTTGAAATTGGAAACAGGAAGATGAGGAATGATTCATCGCAGAGGTGCAATCAGACTCAGGATGGCATTGTGAAATGGAAGTCTTGTCTCATTAATCTACCCTGTCCACTCTGTCTTTAATCATCTCTTTTTACCCTTGTTTACCCCTCTTACTGCTATCATGTATTCAACTCTCTTTTCATGACTCTCGCTTTTGTCCCTTCTCTACTACACTGTCCTTACACCCTCGCTTCCCTGTTAATGAAATGCTAGCCCTACTACCCTGTAATCAACACTACCCTTATTACTTTGCATTAAATCCTCTCCCCTTTCACAAATGCTGTTTACCCATCATCAAGTCAACTGTGTTTGTATTGCACAGTAATAACATTGACCTAGTTAACACAAAGCTTGTTCCGAATGAGTAGAAGTCCAGTTTTCCGTTTTTTAATTTTTTTTTTCTTAAACCTTGTGCTAACTGCAGTCGGGTTTACTTTTCCCCAGCCCCCATGTTGTGCGTGCACATGTGTGAGACACAGTGAATTACACAAGGTGCACGAATCTTTATTCAATTTACTCCACCAGGAAGAAAAGAAACACCCGAGTGACCAGTGACAAGCAGTGCCCTTCACATCAAAGGGCAATGCTGTGTGATCAAACAGGGAAGGGGAGGAAACACTGGGTATTCTTTTTTTCTTTTTAATTAGTGCTTGAATTAGGCAGTGCTTGTTATAAGGTATGAAAGAAACAACTCCATAGAGGCCAGCATCCCATCACCAAGTTACCATTTATTCACACATGGGCAGTTCTTGATACTGGTCCACCTCCGACAGAGCCAGCTCTCAGAGAGAACAGAACCCTTGACACTCCTATTTATTAATTTTTTCTTTCGTTTTTTGCAAAATCGCTGACACTCCAGTTTACTTTATTTCCCTCGTGCTTATTTTTTCCCCAGCTCCCATGCTGTTTGTGTAGGTGTGAGACACAGTGAAAGACACAAGGTGCACAAATCTTTATTCAAATTTCTACCACTAGGAAGATAGGAGACCACCCGGGTGGCCATTGACAAGCAGTGCCCTTCACATCAAAGGGCAATGCTGTGTGATCAAACAGTGAAGCGGAGGGCAGAGAATAAATCAATATAGAGTTGGAGGGTGAAACAATGCACTCCATTCCTTGCGGCGCCCACCTCTCATTGAAAAAACTCCAGGGTGTTGGTGGACACTGCGTGCTCCTTCTCCAAGGACACCCGGGCCCTAACGTAACCGCAGAAGAGGAGCAGGCAGTCGGCCCTTACGACCCACTGCACGGCCCGCTGCTTGGACCTGTTTATGGCCAGTTTGGCCAGGCCCAGGAGCAGACCCACGAGGAGGTCTTCAGACCTGCCCTCCCTCCTCCGCACCGGGTGCCCGAAGATCAGGAGAGTCGGACTGAAGTGGAATCAAAAGCAGAGGAGGAGGTTTTTAAGAAAATCAAAAAGGGAGTGCAAACGCCCACACCCAATATACACGTGGTCCACGGACTCCACAGTGCCACAGAACAAGCAGTTGGGTTTGATGTCCATGAAGCACCGCAATCTGTGGTTGCAGGGGAACGCCCCAGCACTCTCCACCCCAGATCCCCGAGAGAAAGGGGGAGGAATCCCGCGTAGAGAGCGCTCCACTGGAGATTCTGACCATCCGGTCGCAAATGGGCACTCCAAGGCTTGTCCGGACGGTGGATGACGGGATGAGGTGGACGGTGTGCAGCAGCAGTCTATACAGGGCCCGCCATTTTACCCCCTGAAAGGGAACAAAATTAAAATTCCGGAGGTGGCTCAGGTTGTGGGACACAGGGTCGCGTGGGAAGTACAGGATCTTGGGGCCAATGTGAAATTCCGTTCGGGATGGGTTGAGCGCGGACGGGATCCCATCGCACACGTGAGCGTTCTCCAACTGGTGCACTACGTCGGGTCCAAGCACCGCCGTTTTAAGGCGTCGGATGGCTCTGGCCACGTACCGGACGTCTACCGCTGCCCTGCTCGAATTGTCCTGCGTCAGCGTACAGCCCAGGCCCCCGGCACCCAGCACATCCCCGACCCTGCTCACCCTCACCACCATGGCCCTCCCGTCGGACAGCTACTCGAACCTGTGAGTATAGAGGTGCAGATTCCTGTGAAACGGCTCCCTGATGACATCCGCTATTTCTGCCGGAGGGTAGGCACGGCGAAGTTCCACCATTCCAGGCAGTGATCATGTCCTGGTAAAAGACAGGCAGTGTCTTGAGGGCGACATCCAAACCATCACGGTTGATGAGCAGGAGCTACATGTCGTAGTTGAGGTTACACACCTGGCGGAAAAAAATACATCGCCAGGGTGCACCACGTAGGAGGAGGCTCGATGTTAAGGTATCGCTGCAAGTTCTGAAGGCAGAACATCGCGACCTGGGTGCGGATGCACACCAGCGACTGACCGCCCTTCTCAATAGGGAGACTTAGGACCTGTGCAGCGCCCCAGTGCATCTTTTTGTTACAGAAGAAAAAGACCAACGTTTTCTGGATGTCAGCGACAAAGCCAGGAGGAGGTACCAAAGTGACCAGCCAGTACCACATCATGGCGGACACCAGCTGGTTTTTGACCAGCATTCGACTCCTGTAAGATAGCACTCGGAGCAGTCCTGTCCAGCGGCCAAGGCGAGCTGAGACTTTGGCCTCCAGTCCCTGCCATTTGTCGGCCAGGATTCCTCAGCCAGGCTGAGGAAGACTGCAATGCAGAGGAGATGGGTGGCACTCCAGCTGAACCCTCGTAACTCCTCAGCCAGAGAGTCCACACGCCACGGTTCGACCAGTAGTCCGGAATATCTGGCCCAGTTGATCCTGGTGGAAAATGCTGCTGAGTACATGGCCTGGCACTCGTGCATCCTCCCCAGGTCAGCCGGGTCGGTGAAAGTGTGGAGCATGTCATCGGCGTAGGCCGACATGACACCCGCCGTGCGCGCCGTGCAGAACCAGCCCTGACAACCTCCTCTGCAAGTGGCTCATGAAAGGCTCCATGCACAGGGAATACAGCTGGCCGGACGGGGGCAGCCTTGAAGTACTCGTCTCCCGTAAAGAAGGGGTTCCGTCAGGGACCCCTTAACTTTTACCAGACACTCTGCTGCGGCGTACAAAATTCGAATCAGGTCGACGAACAGAGTCCCGAACCCGAATGCCCGCAGTGTCGCTCGTAGGTACTCGTGATTGACCCTGTCAAACGCCTTCTCCTGGTTGAGAGACAGGAAGGCACTCGACAGACCAGCCCGTCGACAGAAATGAATCAGGTCCCAGACCAGGTGGACGTTGTCGTGTATCATCTGGCCTGGAACCATGTAGGACTGGTCCGGGTGAATCATGTGGGCCCGCACGGAAGCCAGGCGAGAAGACAGCACCCTGATGAAGATTTTGTAGTCAGTGCTGTGGACTTGTAGTCCGTCCGATCTGATCCAGAAGATTTCTGATTGCCACCCATTGATTAAGGCTGCACTGCCGATGTTGGTGCGCAGCAGTTGGATTCATGTGCCGATTTCCTCCCAAAGACCGCTTTAGAGAGCCCATCCCACATGTCGGTGTGTGATATCTTGGCAAAGGCCTTTTCTTGGTCCAGCTTGATGAAGCAGATCTGTCCTGCCCATAGGTGAGCATATCCTTAAGGAGTGCAAGGTTCTCGGGTGTCTTTCTGCACAAGACAGAACAGTTTGGTTAGTGTGAATCACGTATCACAATGAGGACCTGATCAGGTTGGCGATGACTTCAGTCGGACCTTCGTTATCTGCATTCAGCGTAAAATTTGTCCTTCGTCACCCATCTAAACATTGTGATTATAGGTGAAGGGGTGATAACTTCCCTTATGGATTCACACAAGTTCCCTGTCGGCAGCATGCTGTCGTTCACTTCCAGCAGGTAATCGCCAAACAAATCGAACAGAGTTGCTCATAACTTGTCTGGTGAGCCATCACTTCTTGGAAATTTACTCGTTTTTAAGAATTGCAAGGCTTTGGTCAGTTCATCCAGAGAGAACAGCTGATGCAGCCTCTCTATTGTGCTGCTGTCTTAGTCCTCTACGATAGCGGACAGAAACTAATGGGAGGTCGCAGTGTCAGTGGGCTTTGCATCATAGAGTCCAGCATAAAAGCAATTGTTGATCCTCAGGATGTCAGACTGGAATGAGGTTAGGGAGCCATCTTCTTCCTTCTGGTGGTTGAGCACAGAGATCTCCATTTGTTCCTTCTGAGGATCAAAAGTGAGTACGTCTCATTCCATTACACATTATGGACCCTGGACCGGTAGATAATCTCAGAGGCTTCCAAAGAAAAGAGCAAGGCTTGCTGCCCCTTCATCACCTGGGTTTCCTCCGTGACATTGAGCCCCTTTGAGGACAGCGGGGTTGGTTCTGCATGCTCTCGTGGATATTCGCCAGTTTTCCCTGTTACTCTATTGTTAGAAGCCATTTGAAACGAATGATCCTCTTGATGCACCCCTTGACTGTTTCCAGGATATTTGAGGAAGACTCAAATTGGACCTTCACTCTTCTCCAACCAGTCTTATCGTTTTGACCAGCTCCTTGTTTTGTGGGCTTGGCAGTTTCACATTCAGACTCCACCTTCCCTTGCTGGCCAGCAGGAGGCAATGGGAAGTGACGAACACTGGCTTGATGTCAGTGGATCTGAATGAAAGCAATCACAGACACTCTCATGTCACCTTGCAGCTGAAACGTTCTCGTCCTGGTACATTTTCCTGTACTGTTCCTTGCGGCAGAGCAGGCCATGTTCATGCTGTTTGCTCGATTCATTTCCAGCACCACGTCAGTAATATCCTTTGATCTTCTTTATTCTCATACTCATCATTGTCTTCTCGTGCTTTTTGTGGTGATGGTGGAGGAAGACAGCATCACTGGTGTCTACGGCAGCAGAGTTGTCAACCTGTAAGAGAAATCCTGGTGTCGACTGTGGTGTTGGTGTGATAGACACAGGTACGCCAGCTAATTGATTTGATTGATCACATTGAACCATTGTTAATTCGACAGTGGAACGGAGATATTAAGCCAGCAAGCTTGCAGCATCCACTGTCAAACTGAATCAACTCAGAGAGATATGCAAGCCTTCACCTTGATTCATAATTGAGGGGTTGTTGATGAGATATTGCGACAAGCTTTCGGATGGAATAAAAAAAACAGAATTTCTGTAGATATGCTTTTGAGACCGGTCCATGTCAAAGGGGATATTTAAATATCGAATGCTGTCTCATGTAACACCCTTCCTGTAATAGAAGCTGAATTTAAATTATACGAATTAAATTGTTACATCAAACTACTGCTAAGCCACAGCAGCCGGACAAGTCGGGGATAACTAACTAAATTGTCAGAGCTAAAGCGAAATCTTGTGATTCCAATTATACCTGTTGGACGAGAACGTGGTTTCATGTAACTTCTGACATTGTCCACTCCAGTCCAACATCAGCACCTCCACATCAAAGGAGAAAGAAGCCATTCAAATCAGAGAGCTCCCAAATGCACTCCAGAGAACATTAGGACAATGAAGCAGAACCAAGTGAGAAGGAAAACAGCCCCAACTCTAGTTCGACAAGCTGTGCATTTCAAGTGCATAAACACTAATGAATACGCATCAAGCACGAACATATCTTAAGCTAGTGTATGGATATAGATATTTCAGAACTGTAAGGTTACTCTGGATATGAAAGGGAAAGACTGCTTTTGTCAAGTTGTATATTTATCGATCTGTATTACAAAAATAATTTGCATATCTCTTTATAAGTGTAAAACCAGACCCACTAAGTAAGCAGGTCGATCAGACCATACGAAAAGGAAGCCAGCAGGGGACTCTGTCGATGTCTGCAGGGAAATGGTCAATTCGTTGATTAATCGTTTTGCCTTAGCAATGTCCAAGAGGAAAAAAATAATTCAACAAGTAGAGTTTCGTTCACGGCTTTTCAGGCGGGAAACCGCCATCTTTACCTGGTCTGGCCGAGATGTGACTCACAACCCACAGCAATGTGGTGGTCTCTTAACTGCTCTCTGGAGAGGGCAATGAATGCTGTCGAAATCGGGAGTAGCTCATCTATCATAAAGCCGAAGAAGTTATGCTGCAGCTTTGAATGGCCCTGCTTAGATCTCACCGGGAGTACAGGGAGCCGATCCCAGTATCACACTTTCAGGAGGATATATTGCCCTTCGAGCAAGTACATGTTAGATTTTCAAGAATGAGAATTGCACATTTAGGGTTAGACATGAGGACAGACTGTACGAATTGAGCCCAAAGTGCAAGAACTGACTAAAACATTTTGAGATACATGCATGAGCACATTGAAGAGTTGTTACAGAACCACAAACGTAAACACATACAGGCACTGATTGACATTCAGAAACAAAGTGATGTACCCACAGACAGGCAGAGAAAGATCCTGCTTGGGGCAGAGTAAGATCTCGGCACACATACAGACAGCCAAACACAATCTCAATAACACTATCACCTACGTAAACAGGATCACAGCCAGGCAAAAACACACACACAATCCCACAATAATACACCTACACTCAATGACAAACACACAAGGAGTCGCAGAACCATCATGACAATATGACAGTAACACACAGAATCACAGTCGTACAGCCATAACATTGTAACCCTGAAAGCTGAACAAACTGCATTCACACCGGCAGAACACAGCAAACACACATGTGCAAAATACACAGCTTCACAATCACACAGGCACAATAACTGACACATTAAAACACTCAAATTCACGGCAACATTATCATGCCGACTGAATAACATGCCCAAACAAATAAACACAGTAATGTAAAATCAATGAAATACTTGCAGCACACATAAATGCAACCGCACACACTGGCACACCCAGGGATACACCCAAGCACAAAAACCATGGACACAAATACAGTAACATTCCCACAAAAGCAATGGAGCACAACCAACAGCGACATACAAAGACCCACAAAAACTGAAAGGGAATTTAATGTTGAACACAGTTGTCACAGTTAGAGGGGGAAAGAGAGAGAAAGAGGGAGACTATGAATGTTCAGGAGATGGAGGGAGATTCATTTAGAGAAATGCAATGATTGTTTGATCAAGGTACTGCCAGCTGTGTCTGCACGTTTTGTATTTTCCAAAATCACCTCCTGGGGAGAAAACAATCACTGAACATAGGGAGTGAAGGGTTGTGAGCTAATGCAAGTGAGCATGTGCTAAACTGAGACCACAAATGTCTGTCATGTTGAATGTGAGAAAATAACACAGAGTGCGCAAAGAGGGGGAGAGACAGAGAATGAGATTGACAGCGTGTCAAAGAAAGTTCGGCATAGAAGGAGATGGAGAGACAGACAGATAACCAGATAGAGAGAGAGAGAAAGAGCAATACAGACAGGTGAGACACGGAGCGAGACAGACAGAGAGAGAATGAGCAAGAATCTGAGATATGGGGAAGTGCGCAAGACGGGGTGAGAAGGACAGAGACAATGTCAGAAAGAGTTGGAGTGAGAGAACGCAATATCCTTGTGATGGGAGTAGACAGGTAGTGAACTCATCGAACTCTCTCAAAAACAAACGTGCAAGAAGTAGTAACCCATTCAGGTGAGGGGATAATCAGCACATGGAGCCTTTCACTTGTAGTAATAACCTGTTTATTGCGACCAGAAAAATCAGAATCTGACAATTATCATCATGTTACAACTGAATAAGCTGCGATTTACTGGAAGAGTGGGCGAACCAGGTATGAAGGGCTGAACGGCCTGCTGCTGCTCATTGTCTGGGTGTCCCCGTGTGCCTCCAACCGTCAGTCAATCAGAGATAACAGCATGTTCCTGAGCATAGTGATTGGTAACCCATACTGCTTCCACCTCCCCATCCACCGCTGGTGCTATCGTCAGATCCATGTCATTGCACTGATGGAATCCTGGCCATACATGAACAATTCCTACACTGGGAACACTCTGGCCATGTCTGAACATCTCTTTGTTATTTTGCAGAGTCATGAAGTGAACAGTTTACGTGACCAGCTGTTGCACCGCGTTTCCGAACCTTGCTCGGAAATTGGACAGTCACTGCATAAATTAATGTGTCACTGCAGCTGAAATCCTTCAGCATTTCTCCGATGTACATAAAAATGACGAGCAAGCCATACTTTCGGCGAATTGTTCCTTTAATGCGGAAGGATGAGTTGTTTGCGACGTATATTGTCCACAGAAGGATGAAACTAACGAATATGGTGAAGAGGGAAATCACCGACTTCCTCTGACTCGCAATCTCTGCATCGTTGTGACTCTCTGCCGTACCGGGGCCCCTCAGTGTCTTGCGGACTCGACTAGACACCAAAATGTATCTGACAGCCATACTGCTCATCAACAGAGTTAACACGAATTGGATGAAAAGAGTTGAAATGTTGTCAAATCAGTTAAACTCCAGTCACCTGAGATCAGTAATGAATTTCAGTTCACATGGCAGTACCATGGAACGTTGTCAACTATCCTCCAAGATTGAAACTGAAAATAGAAGGGATTTCTATTTTTGGGACAGAGAAGAATGCCAGTTGTTGCTCGAACCACAGCCAAGTTTTTGTCTGCCCAAAATTTTCTCTTAGCTTTCGGAAGCAAATGTAATGTTCAGAAAATATATTGGGAAGTAAAATTGTTTCAGTCGACTGAATATGATGTTAGTGAAAATGAACAGGAGACCCGACATTGCCATAGCCAACAGGCAGCGCCTTGTGCAGTTGGAGAGACCACACTTTCCCGGGCGAGAACCAAAATCACTAGGAAATTAACGAAAGAGGCAGCAAGTGAATTGGAAATCGGAAATTACTGCTCAAACATTATCCATGTCTGCTCAGAGAGCAATGGAAGATCTTAGCACCTAATTGGGTCAGTTGGAAGTATTCAGATATCAACTTTAACCAGGACAGCTCTTAGCCTGGCTCATTTCAATGCAGCTCATTCCAGGATTGGGAACAGGAATTTGACAGACGAGAAGTGGTCGTCAATTTTACGATGAGAGGTAAGAGGTTTAGAGGAGATTGGAGTAAAAGGCTTTCAACCAGAGAGTGAGGAGATCTTTCTATTCAGTGCTTCGGACTTTAATAGGATAATCACTTGAAGTATTGCAACATTCATGATGAGGATTATCGTGTTGAAACTTGGGACAAATCTTGATTTAGTGCAGCTTTGAAAGCACAAACTTGATGCACTGAAGGACCTCTTCTGTCTGGTCGGGTTCTATGATTCGAAGAATTGCTTCTGAGAGGCAAGTTGGGAAGAGAATTAAATTAAGCAAAGATTGTGGATGCTGTAAACATGAAACAGAAACAGAAGTAATTGGTGAAACTCAGCAGGTATGCCAGCATCTGTGGAAAGACAAATAATATTACCGGAATCACTTAATTAGATCATCTTCATCGTAACATGGGTCACTGGAAACAAAATATCAACACAGTTTACTCCTCGCACAAGATCGTATCATTGCAAACAAGAGATGGGGTTGAGATTCAAAGTGTTGACATTCATCCACTATGGAACATTTTTTCGACTGTTGTTTGCATACCGACGTTTTTCCTGGCGCTGTATTACAAAAGAAGGGACTGGTTCCACTTGAGAAGATGGAAGTATTCGATGGATAATGCTTACAGAGCTGACAAAGGTTTGTATCATTATTCAAAGCATCAAGCACTATATGTGCCCTCTCTCTGATGGTAAACTGCGGATTTGCTAACTTACTATGTCCCTCGTGGTTTGTTTTGGAAAATCAGCAACTCCTTATAATGTTTCGCAAGTATTCTAATTTTGAATGTCCATTGAATCAGCAAAGAATGCACATTTCAACTTGGGAAATGTGAGCTTTTTAATGAATTCGCTGCATTGTCGAATTCAGTTTTCGAAAGTTGACATTTTCAGAAAAAAGTACATAACGAAGAACAAAAGACACACATTTCTCTATTTTAATTAGTGGACGTGGCTGCTTTAATCTGAGTACGATAAACATAATATAATAAAAATCCGACCTGTCTGACTCCCTGGTGTGTTCTGATCATGTCAGTGGTAACTACAATATTTCTTTAAAACCGATTTATAATGCGAATAACTAAACTAGGCGAGCAATATTAACCTAATTATCAAATTGATCACACCCCTCAGTCACTCTGAAATCCCAAAGAAGCTCAGATCAGTTCCAGCATTGAAAAAAGGTCATTCATATCTGGGTCGACTGAATAATCTATGGAACTGTCCAATCCCACTTTCCTGCATATTGTACCTTGAAGATCACTTCAAGTGCAGTTCCAGGTATCCTTTAAATGAGTTGAACGTTGCAGCTGAAGCAGTCACCCAACCACAGCACCCCACTCCTCCAAAACTGGGAAGTGAATTCCAGACAAACTACTACCCTCTGGATGAAATGGTAAGTCCTCATGTCCCCGATAACCCTTCAATGAATTAGTATCCCTCTTGTACACTGCTCAATGATCATTCGTTCAGGGTTACAGGTCTCCATTCAAGACGTTAGTTGTTTGGACACATGAATCACATTTTTTCTCTTTCTCCTCTGGGGAAAATGAACCTAAGGTGTCCATCTTTTCTCAACGCTCCAGTAATTTCCATAGTATTAGCAGTATTCTTGTATATCTTTTCTACATTCTTCTCAGTGCAAGACTGTCTTGATGGTTAGGTGGTGATCAGAACTATGCACAAACGGCAGCTGTGAGCGATCCAATCCTAATTTATTTTCAGTGTTTCAGGTCTGGCAGGGGTGAGGGAATTTGTTTTGTGTTGCCTCTGGTGCAGGGTAACGGGGTAATAATTTGGCGATGGGGGTCACATGACACTGTATCTTAGTTCAGGTGTCCGGTCAGGATTGAGCGTATAAATGGAACTGGAGGGGTATGGTTGGAGCATAGTGTGATCAAAGTATAGGATTAGTTAATCAGTTCCTCACGAGTTAGACGATGTGTTTAACAGCTTCACCTCTGCTCTTATACCAGCTGATATAAACACAGAACAAGCCAGACCCCAGACCCCAGCTTAATGTATCAAGACTTTATTTATTTTGATTTATCAAAGGAGTCTCTTCCTGAAATGTACATAACCAATGCTGTAAATATTGCTTCAGCAAAAAAACAGAAGTTTACAATAAATGAAATGGTGATACAATAGAATAACCGAGCTATGTACGTATAACACCGATTCAAAGGCAATGAACATGCAGTCAATGGATAATCGTCAATCTAAAAGCAATGCAAAAATACAAAGAAAGAAAACGTATTTTATAGGTGGGACAAAACAATAGCAAGGGTGCGATTACAAACAGAATATTCCTCGTACAATGATCATACCAGAATCTTGGTTAAGTGACTTGTGATTTCAAGTATTAAACTGGTACTCCAGTAAACCTCTTCCTGAATCTACCACACAGCTGATTGTCAATTTACTTAGCTTTAGATAAACTATGCAGAGCTTTATTTTAAACCAAAATTTCTCGTCTGCGGTGAACACGAACTGTTGGCTCCTCCGTAAAGTGATTGACTAAATCTATCATTCACTTCAAATGAGCAAACATCTCCATATCCACTCAGTTCCAGGAAATTAGAAGGACTAAAAGAAATGACAAAATTAATAAATTGAAAGGAAAGGTTTCAAAGGTAAGGGTACTATTCCTACTCTCAGATTCCAGAACTCACAAATAAATCTTTGGGTCCATTTTAATGCCATGTTGGGTTACACCCAAAAATAAACAAAGTTCTTTTTTTTGGCCTGTAGCCAAACTTCAAAAGCAGTTTGAAAAACAAATTGTTGAGATTGCATAAATACCTACAAGTTAACTATTAACTTCAGAAGCACAGAGAAGCCCACTGCTTATTTACTCAATAGCCAGAACCAAACTCACTCGAAATATTATTGAAATCTATACATAAAAATATCATCGTTTTTAATTATCCGATTATGATGGCTTTGCTCAGTTCCACGGTGGTCTTCAATTGAAATGGAGATTCCCAGAATAGATAAATAGCTTGGCAGATGAAAGTTCAATATCCCAGGCAATAACTTCGGTATCTGTGATAGTGGGGAATCTGCAGCGTCCCTGCAATTTGAAACTAAATCAGTCATCCGCCACTGTGTGAGGGTGATCACAATATGCATATGGACGATTGTCAGTGGCAGTAACTGAAGCGAATCTTCAGGCCGATTCTAATAAATTCAGTTCTGCAAATCAATTATGCAAGACACCCTCCCGGAATTGCACATACTGAAAATAAAACATCATTTTCTGCATGAAGCTCTTTGTGCAGGCAATATCTCTGAACTCAATGCCGATGTGATTCAATCTCAAAGCCTTTCCTTTATACTTGCTAACATTGCCTGGGCGACTGTAACATGACAACGTGATTCAATTCATTTCTTAAAGAATTTGAATGACCAGGTGACGACGGTGAGTGAACTCCCAATTGTGGCAGAATATTTTTCAAACTGAGGTTTATTGGATGAGTCCAATCTCAATCGATCAATAGCAGACATTGGAAAACACATATTGAGTTATTTCATAACATCCCTCCAGGGTACATGGAGGCCAATCGGCCCATTGAATCGACTCAGACCCTGCAAAGGGCATCCCACTCAGACCCAATCCGTGGAAATGTCAGGCAGCAGAGATAACCACTGTGCCACCCCACATGCCAGCATTGGCAAACCAACACCATCCAGCCCACTTTGAAATCTCCTTTTAAGTCTTCTTGCCCTTGACTTTGACCATTTGGAAATTAAATTCTAGTTGTTAAGGAGCTCTCTGAGAACTTTCTCCTCAACACTGTGACGTCGCTTCCCTGTTTAACAGCAGCTGGTACCGTGAAGAAATATTGTTTGAGAAATGGAGACGACAAGTTTCAGGTTTTAACACATGCAACATCGAAATAGAATTGCTCAACTTGCATGGATACAGTGTCTGAATCAAATATAACTTCATCAATGAAGGCAACGTTTGAAACAAGTAAAATATTCACAGAAAACTACCTTCAACCGTTATGTAAGCTCAAATCAATAGAGATCCTCATACCATGATGAGACTATCCAGGAGATAGGTGAGATCTGACTCTGATGCACACATGATATGTACAACAGCAGATGGGCACGAATGGTACCCACATGTATGGTGAAGAACCCTAAAACATTTGGCTGATGATGCGATGACACAGTTTGAAGGGAGATGGACAGATAAGCACAGTGGAGAATTTGCATGCACAAGGGTGCAAAAAATGTCAAATTCCAGAAATGTGTGTTCGGTAGTTAAACTTGTCGACGTGCCCTGTAGTGATGGTGAAATGGGATTTGGTGTGAAGACAGATAAGGGACAGAAAACAGCGAGCAGAAGCAAAATATGCCATACTCAGTTTGTCAGGTTGGTATTAGCAAGTCCACAAGGAGCATTACTTGAGATACAGCCATTGAAAATTTCTATCAATGACAGAGATCATACGATCATGTGTTACATTGGCGAGCATCATGTTACGTGGGACAGTAAAATACAAGGATGACATAGGAACGCTGAAAAGAGGGAAGACATGTTCAGTGAATGAATAAGCACCACATAGATTGTGTCATATAATGTAGAGAATGTGATACATTGTTCCTTCATTTCCATCTTGGAAATATTTCAGGCCGTCAACAAACTAATAGATGCTTAACCTAGTCATAAATCTAAATCCAAAAAGTAACATTTCTGTCCATTCAATGATTGCCATTGGCATTATTCTCTTGGACATTTTACTTCTCTCAGATCTCTCTAAATTTGAGGTACAAACATTGGTTTGTGTCATTTCACTCCATCATCATTGAAGCCTTGCTCTATTGCTTTCATTATGGTCATTCAATGCTGTACTCAAAAGGACATCGACCCTCAACTCCCCAGTATATTTTTCTGTTTTTCCTTTTCTATACAGTCAGTGTCGGTGCTGTGTTAAAAATCAAATGGCAGCAGTGGGCAAACCTAAAATGGCTGTCTGACTCAGAATCATCAGTCCTGACTTGCCAGATCCAGAATGGTATGTTGCCTCGACAGTTCCCAGTGTCAAGCACATCCCAGAACAACTTTAGCCCTTCCTGGATGTGGGATGGGCTTGAGGTGGGACAGAGGCAGGCGTTGGATAGTGTGGTAAGTGAAGACACAGAGCTCCTGGTCCACATTGACGAAAACAACACTTGACAGCGAAATAGCGACTCAAAAGCTGGCATCCTATCATTATGCACGCTTTTGATACAAGTGCATAAACTTTGACAAAAGCCTGTTACTGAGCCATGCCGTCAGCATCTCAATATCCCTGATACTCACCCGTTGACATCAGCGATGCTTCCCTGATCTGTCCCAATTAACAGCCACAGTCAGGGAACTCATGCCCCATGTTGTGCAGCTGGCTGTCCTCATTACCTTCCTGAAATCCACATTGATGAAACCCATTGCTCTGCCTTCATCAGTCAACTTTGATATTTCTTCAAAAAGCTCAATTAAGTTTGTGAGACATGATTTCCCTCGCACAAAATCATGTTGACAATCCCTAATCAGTCCTCCCCTTTCCAAATACATGTATGTCCTGTCCCTCAGGATAGCTTCCAAAAAAGTGTCCACCACTGACGTCAGGTTCACTGGTCTATAGTTCCCTGTCTTGTCTCTACCGCCCTTCTAAAACAGTGTCATCACGTTTGCCAAACTCCAGCCTTCCACCACCTCACCTGTGACTATCTATGATGCAATCATCTCAGCAAGAGGCCCAGCAATCACTTCCCACAATGTTTCCGTGGACACCTGATCAGGTCTTGGGGACTTATATTCTTTTATGCGTTTTGAGACATTCAGCACTTCCTCCTTTATATTATAGACATTTTTCAAGATCTCACTATCTATTTCCCAAAATTCTATACCTTCCAAGTCATTTTCCAGAGTAAACACTGACGTAAAATTCTCGTTTCGTACCTCCCCCATCTCCTGTGGCTCCAAAGGCCACCGTGCTGATCTTTGAGGTGCTCTATTCTCTCCTTAGTTACCTTTTCGTCCTTAATGTATTTGTGACATTTCTTTGGATTCTCCTTAACTCTGGTTGCCAAACTGTTCTCATGTCCCCTTTATGCCCTCCTGATTTCTCTCTTAAGTATACTCCTACTGCCTTTATACCCTTCTCAGGATTCACTCGATCTATCCTGTCTATACCTGACATATGCTTCATTCTGTTTCTGAACCCTCAATTTCTTTAGTCATCCTGCATTCCCTGTACCTACAAGCCGTTCACTTCACCCTGACAGGAATACACTATCTCTGGACTCTCATTACCTTATTTTTGTAGGCTTCCAATTTTCCATCCGACCCGATCCTGTGAACGTCTGCCTCCATCAGCTTTTGAAAGTTCTTGCCTAATACCATCAAAATTAGCCTTCCTCCAATTTAGAATTTTTTCACTCTTGCATCACTGTTTAAAAACTATTAATATTATAGTCACTGGCCCCAAAGTGCTCCCCAACTGACACACCAGTCACTTACCCTGAATATTTCCCAAGAGTAGATTAAGTGTCGCACCTTTTCTAGTCGGTCCTTCCGCATACCGAATAAGAAAATTTTCTTGTACACACTTAACAAACGCTTCTGCATCTAAACACTATTACTCTGTATTATTCTGCATTTCATCATTTCTCTATTACTCGTTATTTTCCTCATACTTTCCATTTAATGGATTTACAATTACTCTCCATTGCAGCCACTCTGCTTAAACCTTCACTCTGTATTCAACATTCTCCCTGTTACTCTCTAATTAGTACTCTCACTATTGTTCTTCGTTTAATCCTCCGTACTCTGGACTTAACCTTATCCCTTCCCATGCATTTATCCCTGTCCCAGTTGTGGTGTATGCAACTCTCTCTTCATTACTCTCTATTTCGTTCTTTTTCTATCACTCTGTCTTATCTCTCCTTCCGTTTCCCCTTAACTGAACACTCAATTTACTCCCCTGTATTGAACAATCTCCTTAGTACTCTGTATTATTTCCTCTCAATTTCCACAAATGTGGTAACCCCTTATCACGTCACTCTGCATTTATACTTGCATAGTCCATGATATTCACCCAGCTCGCACAAAGCTGTTTCCTAAAGTGAGCAGAACCCTTGACATTCCCGTTGATATCCTGTCAGCCAGGACTCATTCTTCCTACCAGATTAATAGCCCCACTCAGGAAGCTCATCTTTAATGAGATCCATCTGGCTGACCAAATTACAATCTCTCCAAATGTCCCTGCACTAAACCTCTCCCTGTGCCCCTGTAATCAGGATTGCCACACTTATTCTTTATGCACTTCTTCCCCTGTTATTTTCTATTAAGTCCTCACCCGTTCTGTTTTTAAACCCCACCAATTGTCATGTATCCAGCTTTCTCGCTATTACTCTCCACTTAACCCTCTCCTATTGTCTATCTATTCCTCTACCCATTATTCGATACTGAATTCTCTCCATATTACAATCTTTAACCCTTTCTCTATCTGTATTTCACACTGTCTCTTTCTCCAGGGCTCTTTAATCAATGTCTCCATCCACTCCCCCCATTCCGGATTCAGTGTTTATGCCTCTGCAATAATCAGAGACTGAGTATCCCTGCCTGAACATTGCCCACAGCCGCGAAACTGTAACCACTGCTGCTCTGTGCTGCCGCCCGTCTGGCCAACGCTGGGACTGCAGATTTATCCCAGAGTGCTGGAGGAACTCAGCACCAGCCCCACATCGTCAGAGACAGTGTCGCTGGTTGGAAGAAGAAAAGCACAACTTTAACATGAGCTAATACAGTATTGATGTACAAATAGGAACAGCTATAATACACAACAACATATACATATAAGTTTTAACAATTCTAATCAGCAACAATATATAGCTATAAACTCGAACATCTCCAACACAACCAATATTTAAGTTCCAATGCACAATAATATTACATGTAAACACAATCAGCTCTAATGCACAATGATATTTGTACAGACACAAAGACCTCCAACATATAACAATACATAATGTATATTAGGTACATAAACATGTAATAATGTGTATGTGAACGACTTGTAGGAAGAAAATGAATGCACTGCTGCGAAAGTTACAGATGAAACAAAAATAGGAGGAATGGCAAGTTGGGACATTGCATGTGCTTTCTGAGGTACGGGGATGGTGGTGGTCTTCTTGAAAAAGATAGGGTCTTCAGCTTGTTGGGGGGAGAGGGTAAAGATGTCGGTGTGTACCTCCGCCAGTTTGGCCGTACAGAATCTAAGTGCACGGCCAGAGACTCCATCCAGTCCCGTCGCTTTCCTTGGGCTGACTCTCAGGACATCTGCTCTGACATGTGCAGCGGTGAACGATGGAACAGGTGTGCCTGGGGCTGTTGGAGCAGGAGTGACTGCGCTACTGGGATTCTGCTCAAACCGAGCAGAGAAAGCATTGAGCACATCAGGGAGGGACGTGTTTTGTCCGCTATCCCTCTCTGCTTCAGTTTACATCCCATAATGTTCTTTAGTTCTTGCCATAGGCTGCGGGAGTCTGTTTGGTTTGTATGGCCCTCTTATGTGCTCTGGTCCTCCCTCTTGGCATCCCCGATGGCCCAGTCGTTGTCAGATCTGAATTCCCTGTATAGGTCAGGCTCAATCCCACTTGAATGTTGCTCATCTGGTCTTCAGTAGGGAGTGGATTTCCTGATCCACTGAAGGTTTACGCTTGGGGAACATTGGATTGAATTCTTCTCTCCACAGTCCTCCATGCATTTGCCCATGATGTCTGCAATGGTGGTGTTGTCTTCATCCAGGATTTCCACTGAGTACTTCAACACGGTCCAGTTCACCAATTCCAAACAGTCCCAGCGACTGTCATTCACAGCCTCAGACCAGCATTGTATTTCATTTTGTAAAGGGTCCTCCCATTACAACTTCTGCTTGTAAGCTGTTTCCACATGTCGAAAGACGAATACCGGAGGACACAGCCTCAGAGTGAAGGGGCGACGTTTGGAACTGAGACTGGAATTAATTTCTTCAGGTGATTCAGCTGTGGAAATAATTGCTTCAGAGTGTTGTGGAGGTCAAACATTGAGTGCATGATGCTGCTGCCCCATTACCAAGGTTGTGTTTCCTTGTTTTTTTTCTAAGTGTGTTTGTAAATGCAATGGTTCTAGGATGTCGAGTTTGGATGGGTTGCAGAGCCAATTTCATGATAGCTAACAGAAACTGCCTGAGGCCAAAAGGCTTTCAAATGCAAAATCATCTGCAATGAAAGGGGTGTGGCCAATTCTCCCACCGCTGATTATCTCTGGTCTGGTTTAGTTTGGGTAGGTGTTTGCAAGTTGCCAGATTTTTAAACTGCTGGTAAAAGGAACAGCGACATGGAAGAAGTTGTTCCATGCTGATCTCTCTCTGACATCTCTCCTGCAAGACCCTGTGTTTGATTTTACCCGTTTTGACATTGGGTGCTTATGGAGATTGTTGGAGGAATTTTGAACAATCGTTACGTTGGGACAGTCTGTTGGGTTTTCAGAGGAGTGAAGTGATTTAGTCTTCTGTTCTCTTTTGTTTGTGTTTGATTCGATACTCTGTAGATAAACTCTGTTTTATTTAAACCGATGAATGTTTATCTGCTCCATCAATCCTGGAATATCCACTTTACTCATGCATAAAATCAGCAGATAAGTTAGGGTCTGGGCTACCATCTTAATATACTTTTAGTGGATCTGATCCATAACAATTATATTAAAAATTGTGCAATATGGGTTCCTGGTTGATAAGGAAATCAAACGTTGTGGGGATAAGACCAGAGAATAGAATTGAGAAACAGATCATTCATGATCAAATGACAGAGCAGACACGATGGGCTGAATGGCCCTATTCAGTTGCTACATTGTATAGCGGAATGATCCCGTCTATGACAACATTTATGGATGGACACAACCAGCTCCAACATGGAAAAAGTGTATGTATCTCTTCCTTGGTTAAACATGGAAGAAACAATTGGAATCCTGCCTTTCATTGAATATGTCCCTGTGTTATTTTTATTTTCATTAGTCTTAGGTCCTTGAACTGACGTAGCAGTTCCGTAATCAGGGTACAGAGGTACAAATATTGATATTTTGATTTTTCCCAGGTTGCCAAAATGCACCTTTGAGAGCAATATGTGCACAGAGACCTGCCATAGGGTTCACATGTCCTTTTTCAGGAGACGGAGTCTCATGATCAGACAGAGACAGAACCACACCGAGAGGGACACAGAAACACGCCCACACCCTCACGTACACACAAGGACATGCAAGCAGAAGGACATCCACACACAGAAATGCAGGCAAATTAAGATATAGGAACATACTGACAAATAAAAACACATGCACGTGCACATATTCAACTCACAAAAATGCACACATGCACAATAACACATTCCAACTGAAATGTGAGAACACACCGATGCAATGACTAAAGAAATATGCCCATACCCTCACAACACATACAGGAATACAATCAAAGTCAAGAATGGGGTACAACTACTCACATAGGCGTGAGGATGTATGCGCACATGCACACACGCACGCAAACACATGACAACAGGCAAACGAAGACAGATAGGAACACCCACACGTATGGTCAGAATGCATACACGTTTCCACACAAAGAAATACAGTCATACAGAAAGAGTTGAAGAAAACTACACACGCATACATGCACACACATACCTACAGACATACTCACGGAGAAAGGAACATACCCATGTACATACCGAATGCACACATATCCACACACACAGAAATACAGTCATACTGAGATACAGGAAGACAGGCACAGAATCACACCCACATCCTCACACACTTACATAAACAAACTCAAAGTAACAGACATTACACACAAACCTGCGAGAATGACAGCAACTTCTTGTACATATGTAAAAACACATTCAAACACAGTTACGGAACCATCACCATAACTAGAAATAGACAGAGTGACACACAGAAAGGAACACAGAGAGATCCTGCTGGGGGCACAGAAAGTTCATGACTTACAGACAGACAGTCAAACACAGTCTGAACAACATATTCTCTTGCTTAAACAAGAGCACAGCCAGGCAGAAACACACTCCCCAAACCCACAATAATGTGATGACGCTCAGAGACATACATACATCGTTTCACAGAACGTACACACACAACCACATAGTCATTGAACTGCCATGCCAAAAACAGCATACACACAGGCACAAACACCACAGATGCACGTGTGCAAAACACAGACAGATACGCAATCACTCAGGTACAGTAACATTCGCCAACATAAAAACACCCACCTTAACAGAAACGATCTCAGACAGACTGAATAACATTCCCAAATAGATGTATGCATGAATTGAAATACTTCTCAACACACACAAAGGGAAAGCCATTTTGACATTCATAAACACAATCATAATGTGTCACACTCAGGGACATGTCCAAGAACAAATACTGAGAGACACGCAAACACAGGGAGATCCCCACAAAGGCAATGAAGACCCACCGCTCACACACACACACACACACACACACAGAGGGAGATCCCTACAAAGGAAATGAAGCCCCCTCCCCAGCACACACACGGAGAGCCCCACAAAGGCAATGAAGCCCACTCCCTCCCCACAACACACACAGGAAGATCCCCACAAAGGCAATGAAGCCCCCTCCCACCACCCGACACAAACACAGGGAGATCCCCACAAAAAGAAAAGAAGCCACCTCCCCTCCCCCCACCCACACACAAAGAGAATCCCCACAAAGGCAATGAAGCCCACTTGCCCCAATCCACACACACAGGGAGATCCCCACAATGGCAATGATGCCTCCTCTTCAAACACACACACAGGGAGATTCCCACAAAGGCAATGAATCCCCCTCCCACCACCCACACACACAGGGAGATCCCCACTAAAAGAAATTAAGCCACCTCTCCGCGCCCGACACACACAATGAGATCCCCACAAAAGGAAATGAAGGCCCTTCCCCCATACACACAGGGAGATCCCCACAAAGGCAATGAAACCCCCCTCCTCCACACACAGTTGGATTCCTACAAAGTCAATGAAGCCCCCTCCCCTCCCCGTCACACACATGGAGATCCCCACAAAGGCAAAGAAGCCCCCTTCCCCCATCCACACACACATGGAGATCCCCACAAATGCAATGAAGCACCCTCCCCCCACCACACACACGGGGAGATCCCCACAAAGACAGTGAAGAAACCCAGCCACACACACACACTGGTAGATCCACACAAAGTCAAGGAAATATGCAGCCCCACGCCACCCCAAACACAGGGAGATCCCACAAAGGCAAAGACGCCCCATACACACACAGGGAGATCTCCACAAAGGCACTGAAGCCCCCTCAACCCCACAACATCCCCACACACACACACGCATACACACCCACAAATGCAATGAAGCCCCTTCCACCCCCACACACGTGCGCACAGGTATATCCCCAAAAATGCAATAAATTATGCTCCCTCCACCCACCCACACGCAGGGAGATCCCCACAAACAGGCAATGAAGCCCATTCCACCCCCCCCACAACACACACATACACAAGGAGGTCCCCTCAAAGGCAATGAAGCCCCCTCCCCCCACACACAGAGAGATCCCCACAAAGGCAATGAAGCCCCACTCCGCTCCCACACACACACAGCTACACAGGCACCCTCACACACAGAAAGGGAAACGCGTGAACACACTTCCCGCCCAGCCACAGGGAGAGGAATGGGAGATGGATGACCAAACTCCAGCCGACTTACTTATAGTAATGTGTCAAAGTATTGCTGGCTGTAGCCGTACACTTTGTATTTTACAAATCACTGTTTGGGGAAAGATCAGTGAATAAAGGGATCAAAGCCAATGCAAGTGAGCATGTGCTGAACTGAGACAACATTTGTCTGACATGGACAATGTGAGATAAAGACAGACAGCGCATGAGAGAGAGAGAGAGACACAGAGAGACAAGAAGGATAGACATAGAGGAAGACAGAGAGACTGACAGACAGACAGATAGCTAGAGAGAGAGAGACAGAGCAAGAGAGAAACAGACAAAGGCAGACAGAAAGAGACAGAGAGGGAGAGACAGACATCGCCTTATGAATGAAGTAGACAGAAGGTGGACGCAATAAACACACTCAAATACAAATGTGCATTGAACAATTTCCCATTCATATGACCAGATCACCGGTACACAGAACTTTTATCTTGTTGTAATAAAGTGTTTATTGTGAGCTGAAGAGAGAGAGGCTGACAGTCATCATGGTGCAGGAGGGACTGTTTCAGTCCCTCCCCCCTGCGCCCCTGCAAGGAAAATTCAGAGACACCTCCTGCTATAGTCTTTAACACTCATCCGCAAAGCAGTCCATGAAGACAAAATATTCCAGCTGAACCCATCACTCACACCTGTCCATCACTTGGAATTAATCCTGCAGCCTCTTTCCATCCTACCCTGCCCTGGATAGTCACCTCTTGCTCCATTACCTGCTGTCCATTTTTCGGAACTTTCAGTATCATTGAAGGGGAATGCAGATAAATTATTGCAAATGTTTTGAGGGATGATGTGGGAGGACCGCTCGGTTAAACAAGGAAATGCGGGTTTGATGGTACAGTTGCATCAATCACGATTTTCTGGGCTGGCTGGGCGATCAGAAAAGAAGGGCTGAATGGCCTCTTGCTGCTCATTGTGTGCCTCCGTGTGTGTCAATCCGTCAGTCAATCAAGGATAGAAGCATGCTCCTGAGCATGGTGAATGGTGATCCATCCTGTTACTGCCCCCCGCATCCTGCACTGGGTGTTATAGTCAAATTCTTGTGCTTGTGCTGGTGGAATCCTGGCCGTACATCTGCAATTCCTGCACTTGGAACACTGCGGCTGCCTCTGGAGCTCTCTCAGTTGTTTTGCTAATTTATTAAGTGATGAATCTACATGACCAGTTGGTGCACTGCATTCCTGAACTTCGCTCTGAACTTGGGCAGAGTCACTGCATAAAATAATGTGTTTGTGCTGCAGCTGAAATCCTTCAGCATTTCTCCAATGTATACAAAAATCATGAAAGAACTGCTGTACCATTGATTCCCTCCTTTAATTAAATTGTACAAGTATACTGCACCTTGCATGAACCACAGAAGTATGAAACTGATGGATATGGTGAAGAGGGAAATCACCGACTTCCTCCGGCTCTCCATCTCTGCATCTTTGTGACTGTCTCCCTTCCTCTGACCCATCAGGCTCTTGCGTAATCGACTAGCCACTAAAATGTGCCTTACCGTCAGAGTGTTCATCCACAGAATTAACACGAATGCGATTAAAGGGGTTAAAATAATATCGAACCACTGAAACCCCAGCCACCTGGAATCAGTCTCATAACTTGACTTTGTTCGGCAATACCACTGAACATTGTCAATTATCCTCCCAGGTTGAAACCGAAAATAATAGGGAATGTTTTTTGAACAGAATAGAATGCTGGTTGCAGCCAGAGCCACAGCCAAGGCTTTCTCTGTCCAATATTTTCTCTTCAGTTTCTGACAGGAAATGGCCACAAAACGTTCAAAGGAGAAAAGGACAGTGAACCAGACGGAACAGTCTGTGGCTGCTCGAGCTAAGGCATAGACAGCACTACACACAGGAGTGATATTCAGGAAAGACCTTGAGTAGTAAATGAATTTGAATTGCCACAGAATAATCTCAGTGAGAATGAACATGAGATCCGATGTTGCCATGGCCATCAGGCAGCGCATTGTGCAGTTAGAGAGGCCGCATTTTCCCCGTGCGAGAACCAAAACCACCAGGAAATTAACTGAAAGACAAAGGACGTAAAATTCAAATCAGAAATTGATGATCAAACATTCTCTGCTTCGTTTCAGAGAGCAATAGAAGATCTCAGCACCGAACTGAGGGAGCTGGGAGTGTTCAGATATCGAGTTTGAATATGACATCTTCAATGGTCTGACACATTGTTTGAAACAGCTCAATCCTGTGTTTGACTAATTGTGGGCAGGCAATCAACAGATGCAGATGGCATCATTTTTAAGATGAAAGGGAAGAGGTTAAGACGGGGTCTGAGCAAGATGTTTTCACACAAAGAGTAGTGAGGGCGTGGTAATTCATTGCCTGGGAGATTCGTGGAAGCAGGAAACCTCACAAACTTCAAAAACTGGATGAACACTTGAAGCGTCAGAGTATTTGAGACTACATGTACAGTGGTAGATGCTGGCGCACGTATAGATTTCGTGCAGCATTGATAGCACAAACTGGATGGAACGAAGTACCTCTTCGGTATCGTTGATTCTACTATTCTATGAATTACTTCTGGGGGAAGATTGGGTAGTGTAGCATTTTAATGGAATAACTGAAAGGGAATTGAATGCTGAAAACATGAAACAGAATCAGATATAACTGGCAAAACCCAACAGATATGGCAGCATCTATGGGGACAGAAACAAAGTTAGTGGAATCACCGTTCATCAGAGTTTTTTCATCTAAAGATGGGTCATTGAACTCAAAACATCATATCAGGTTTCTGCCCACTCTATACCTTATCATTTCAACCAAAAACACAGGGATTCGTTTCTAACAGGGAAATGAGGTTGAAAGTGTTGATATTCAACTACAATGGAACATTTGGTAAACTGCTTTTCACTTACATAGTTGGAGTCATGAAGATGTACAACACAGAAACAGGCCATGTAGCCCAAATTGTTCATATAGTTCAGATATCCTAAATTAATCTAGTCTCGTTTGCCCCTATCTTCCTCTAAAATCTTTCTAAACATTTAAATGTAATTATACCAGCCACCATCACGTCCTCCAGCAGATCATTCCATACATGCACCACCCTTTGAAGAAGTTACCCCTTAGGTCCCTTTTAATTTTTGCTCCTCTCACTCTAAATCTATCTGCTTTAATTTTGGACTCCCGCAACCCATGGAAAAAAAACCTTTCCACTTACCTTGTCAATGCTCCTTATGGCTTTGTAAACATCTAATATTCAGCCCTCAGCCTCCTAAACTTCAGGAAAAACAGCCCCAACTTACTCAGCATTTCCCCATAGCTCAAATACTCCAATCCGGGCAACATCTTTTTGAATTTTTTCCGAACCGATTCAAGTTTCAAGGCATCCTCCCTTTTGTAGGAAGACCAGAAATGCACACAATATTCCAAAAGTGGCCGGACCAATGTCCTGCACAGACAGAACATACTCTCCCAATTCCAACATTCAGTGGTCTGAACAATAAAGGAAATTATAACAAGCGTCTTCTTCACCATCCTATCGACTTGAGACATCATTTTCAAGTGTCAATGAACCTGCACTCCAAAACCTCTTCTTTCAGCAACATTTTCCAGGACCTTACCATTAACTGTACATGTCCTGCTCTGGTTTGCCTTTCCAAAATGTAGCACTTCACATTCATCTGAATTAAAATATATCTGACACTCCTCAAACAATTGTCCCATCTGATAAAGACCGGTTGTAAACTGAGAAACATTTTTCGCTGACCACTCCAACTCTAATTCTAGTGGCATCTGCAAACTTACCAACTGTATCTCCAATGTTCACGTCCAAAGCATGTCTATGAATGAGGAAACGCCGTGGATTCCGCACCGAACCTTGTGGCACACCACTGGTCATCGACCTCCAATCTGAAAAGCAACCTTTCACTACCACATTCTGTCTTCTGTCTTCAAGGGACTTCTCTTCAAATGGTTGTGTCTCCATTAGTTGAATATAATCTAACCTTGCTCACGACTCTACCATGAGAAAACTGATTGAATGCCTTCCCAAAGTCCATATCGATCACATGCGCTGTTCTGTGTCAACAATCCTCTTCGTAACTTCTTCAAAAAAAAGAGTCAGGTTCGTGAGTTATATTATCCCATGCACAAGGCCATGTTGACTGTCTTTAATCAATCATTGCCAATTAAAATAAATGTAAATCCTTTCCCTGAGGATTCCCTCCAATAACTCCTCAGATACACCAGTCTATAGATCCCTGGCTTTTCCTTACAACCTTTCTAAAATAGTGGCACCACGTTCGTCTACCTCCAATTTTCTGGCATCTCACCTGTGATGATCGATTATACAAATATCTCCGCAATGTGCCTCGCAATCACTTCCCCAGCTTCCCAAAGAGTTCTACGGTACACCTGATCAGTTCCTTGGTATTTATCCACCTTTATACGTTGTCAGACATCCAGGACCGCCTCTTCTGCAATATGGACATTTTTCAAGAAATCACCAACTATTTACCCAAATTCTGTATCTTCCAAGTCTTTCGCCACAGTAAATAATGATGCAAAGATACTCAATTAATATTTCCCCCATCCCCACCATTTCCACACATCGGCTACCTTGCTGATCTTTGCAGGATCCTATTTTCTCTTCAGTTAGGCTTTTGTCCTTAATATATTTATGAGACCCCATTGTTTTCTCATAAAAACTATTTGCAAAAGCCATTTCATGACCCCTTTTTGATCTCCTGATTTCCCTCCGAAGTATACATCTTTATACTTTTCTAAGTATTCGCTCGACCTCTGCGATCGATATGTGACATATGTGTCCTTCTTTTTCTTACCAAAAGATCAAATTCATTCGTCATCCAGCATTCCCTACACTTACCAGCCCTGCCTTTCAACCGAACTGGAAGATACTGTCTCTGGACTCTCCTTTTCTCATTTTTATGGGTTCCAATTCTCCCCTGTCCCTTTACATGAGAACATCTGTCCCCAGTCAAAATTTGAAAGTTCTTGCCTGGTACTATCAAAATTGGCTTTTATGTAATTTCAACTTTTAAATCCGGTCTATCCTTTTCCATCAGTGTACTAAAACTAAGGGAATGATGGTCACTGGCTCCAAAGTGCTCCCCAGCTCACAACTCAGTCACTTACCCTGCCTTACTTCCCAAGATTTGTGCCTTCTCTTGTAGACCCATCCACATACTGAATCAGAAAATGTTCTTGCACACACTAACCCAATTCCTTTCCATCTAAACCCTAAACACTACGGACATCTCAGTCTATGCTTGGAAAGTTAATATTCCCGACCGTTCCCACTCTATTATTCTTACAGAGATCAGAGATGGCCTGACAAAGTTTCTCTTCAAATTCCCGCTGACGGTGGGGAATGGGTCCACAATACAATCCTAATTAGGAGATCATTCCTTTTTTTATTTCTCAGTTCAACCAGAAAGTCTTCCCTGCACCTATTCCGAGGAACATCCTGTAAGTACAGCCATAATACCATTCCTTATCAAATACGCAACTTCTCCTCTTCCCCATTTCTTGCTCCCCCTTTCTTTCCTTCCCACTGCCTTTGTATTCTGCAACATTAAGCTGCCAGTCCTGTCCACCCTAAGCCACATCTCCACAATTGCTGTGATTTCTAAATCCCATTTTTTAAAACCATTTCCTAAGTTCATCTGCCTTCCTTGTTTGGAATCGTGCACTGAAATAAATTCAGGTTAATTGATCAGTCCTACCGCATTCTCTGCTTTGTCCCTGCCTGCCCTGATTGTTTGACCGCCTCCTTTTCCCAAATGTACCAGTCTCAGACTGATATTTTTCTCACTATCTCCCTGGGTCCCACCCAGTCCCCTGGTTCCCCGCCCGCACCAAACACCGACCTTATTATTTTTAATCCAAGCAGCTCGAGCAAATCACCCTGCTAGTATATTAGTCCCCTTCCAATTCAGATTCAATCCGTCCACCTGATACAGGTCATTTCTCCCCCAGGTTCCAGTGATAACAAAGTGGGAACCCTTGTCCCCTGCACCAGTATTCCTCCCAAGCATTCATCTGCTCTATCCCCCGGGTCCTACGCTCACTACCTTGTTGCACTGAGAATTGTCCAGGTATTACTACGCTCAAGGACCTCCTTTTAACTTCCTACCTAACTTCTTAGATTCTCCCTTCAGAATTTCATCTTTTTTTACTTCCTATGTCTTTAGATCCAATGTGCATAATGACCTCCTGCTGGTACCACGCCCCTTTGAGAAAATTCTGCACCTTCTGCAAGAGATCCTTAATGCTGGTAGCAGAAAGAGAGCACTCCATTTTGATTTCTCACTCCTTCGCCGCAGAAGCATCTATGTGAGCCTTTGATGACGAGAACTGATCGTTTGGAAACTGATGTACTGCTTGTTACATTAGAGCCAGACTTGGTACCAGAAACGTGGCTGTTCGTGTTGCATTCCCCTAACAGTCTATCACCGCTATGTTTTTCACAAGAGCACGGTTGTTTAAAATGGATGTAGACACCAGAGACTCCTGCACTACACACCTTCCTCTCCTACCCTTCCTGGTGGAAACCCATCAAACTGATTGTATCTGTGGTTATTCTCTCTTCCTATAAGTGCTATTCATCACACCCCGACCTCCTATAAATTCCTCATTACCTCAAGCTGCTGCTCCAATTCAATCCATGCGATCTGATGGGATTCACAACCAAACATACTTACTGTAGATCCTAATCATCGGTAACATGGAAGCTGTCAAGAAAATCCCACATCCGACAAGAAGAATATATCACTCTACTAAAGGCCACCACTGCGGCTGAGCTATCTGCAGACCCAGACAATATCACTGTCTTACTGCTCGAAAAGGCACAGCTCCAGGCTAACGTTTTGCCTATGCTTTTTACTTTCATATTTTCGTCAAGAGACAGACCTCAATAAAACATAAACCCAAAAAGAACTCACTCTACTCACTTTGGTACATTTACACAAAAAAATGTCAGCAAGATTACAAGTAAAAGCCTGTGCCATGAATTCGCCCACACAGGTTCCTCCAAGGTCAGTTGCAATTTTCGTGTTGTTGCTTTTTCGTAGATTCACTCTGATCCCCAGAAATACATGAACGCAAAAAGCAAAGGCAGTAGCTGTGCAGATTCACTGCAATGGCAAAAGTGAGGACTTCAGATAATGGAGGTTGAGAGTCGAATGTGCGGTGTTGGAAAGCGCAGCACATCAGGCAGCATCTGAGAAGCAGAAATATCGACGTTTCGGACATTCCTGATGAAGGGGTTTTGGCCAAAACTTCTATTTTCCTGCTTCTCGGATGTTGTCTGACATGCTGTCCATTTTCAGCACTTCACTGCTGTGTCAGTCAGCAGTGTCGGTGTCTCTGTCTCTCTCTTTCACTGGCCATGTGATCTCTCGCTTTGTCTTTCTCCCTCCTTTTTAAATTGCCGTTTCTTTGGTCTTTCTTTTCCACAAATTTCGAAAACAATGCAATAGCTTATAAAACAATAATTACTTTTCCTGGAGTTAATGGAAATCAGCTCTGCCATCGAAGATCCCCAAAAAAAGGAGCAGCTCTTAAGGCTGCAATCTTTGCCCGTCCCCATATAGAATTACCTAGAATTGGCTGGTCACTACAATTCAAAAATCATGAGTTGTTGCACTGGAGAAGACGTTATTATTTGACGGCTCATGCTAACAGATCTGAGAAAGGTTTGTTTTATCATTAAAGGCACAAACCCCGATAGAAGCCCCGTCTCTGTGAGGATAAACTGAGGATTTGTAAACTCACTGAATCCCTCATACTTTGTTTTGGGAAGTGAACAATTCCTTGTCATGTCTAACAAATGTTGTAATTTTTTTTGTACACTCAGTCATCAAATAATGCAAAATGCAAATCGAGAACTGTGACTTTTTGATACATTCTCTGCGTTATCTGACTCAAATTGATTGGGGCTGTGCTTGTTGATATTTTTTGAATAAACGACATAATGCAAAAGAAAACAGGCAATTCAGTGCTGCAATTACAGAGTGTGACAGATCCAATCCTTTGTATAATGAAAATATAATATGGTAAAAATTCAGTCTCTCTGACTTCTATTGTGTTTTGATTACGTCAGGGATAATTAACATTTGAAGTGATAATCCAAATACTCAGCATTTCATAAACAGTACAAGATTTCACAGTACTCCTTTTAAAAAATATATTAGTTTTTTTTAATGAGAGTAACTAAGCAAGGTAAGCAATGCTAACCTAATGAATTATTAAATCCTGAAGTTCCAAACTTAGTTAATATTATTCCTCCCCATGTTGAAATCACTTTATGCACTCCAAAAATTATGAAGCAACAAAAACTTCTTCAGTGAACAACTGGAAGGGCGCCACAGCCCACTGAAATTCAACTGAACACTTCACCATGTCCCAGTGGTGGAAACTGACAACACAGAAACAGGCTATTTAAGGCACCAAGCGAATTCACTTTCACTATCCTCAGTCTTTCTGCAATCTCACAGAAATGCTCGGAAGTTATGGCACTGCAAGACGTCATTCATGTCTGCATCAACTGAATAAACTAGCTTCCTGCTCTGATACAACTTTCCAGCATCTTGTCCACATTGTTGAAGGGTTGTACAATTTACATGCAGATCCACGTTCCCTTTGAATGAATTAAGGTTTGACACATCAAGCCACCATCAAAACTGGGCAGTGAATTCCAGTTGCAACATCATCTTCTAAATGAAATGATAGGCCTAAATTTTCTTGATAATCCTCCCATTAATTTTTCTCACTCTGTGTCTCCTGGTAAATGGTCCTGAATTCTGGGAGACAAGTCTTCATCCAAGACCCTGCTTATTTTGCACATCTCAATCACGTCAAATCTCATTCACATCTGTTTCGTTAAAATCCATCTTTCCTCAATGCTGCAGTAATTTCCACGTACTAACACCATTCTTGTAAATCTCTTCTATACTCTCCACAGTGCAATTCTATCTTCGCTGCTCGGTGATGACCAGTACTGTGCACAAACCCACAGCTGGAAGCCACCCGGTGTCTCATGTAGTTCCAGTACTACAGGTCTGGTGGTGGGGAGGGAGGGAATTTGTTTTGCGTTGGCTGTGGTGCAGAGTGAGAATGGAGTAAGTTTGGGAGGAGTAATATTGAATTACATCTCAGTGTGGATATCTGATCAGGATCTGGGACATATAATAGACTTGAATGGATATAGTAGGGCGCAATCTATTTGACGTGTGGGGGTAGTGTATCAGTTCCTCCGGAGTAAGTCTAAGTGTTAAATCGCCTAACGTCTGTTCTAACACCAGCTGATTAATTAAAGATCAAGCCAGATCGTCGAAGAAATCCAGCCTGATGGATCATAACTTTATTTGTTTTGATTTAATAAAGTGATCCCTTGCTGAATTATAAACACACAATGCTGCAAATATTGGTTCCACAAGAAAACAGAGATTTATTTCAAAAGAAGTGACGATAAAATAGAATGAGAATCTAGATTAAATTGGTGCTGGAAAAGCACAGCAGGTCAGGCTGCATCCGAGGAGGGGACTACGATGTTGTGGCCATCACGGAAACATGGATAGATGAGGGACAGGAATGGCTGTTGGAGGTTCCTGGTTACAGATGTTTCAGTAAGATTAGGGAGGGTGGTAAAAAAGGAGGGGGGGTGGCATTGCTAATTAGAAATGGTATAACGGCTGCAGAAAGGAAGTTTGAGGGGGATCTGCCTCTGGAGGTAGTATGGGCTGAAGTCAGAAATAGGAAAGGTGCAGTCACCTTGTTGGGTGTTTATTATAGGCCCCCCAATAGCAGCAGAGATGTGGAGAAACAGATTGGGAAACAGATTTTGGAAAGGTGCAGAAGCCACAGGGTCGTAGTCATGGGCGACTTCAACTTCCCAAATATAGATTGGAAGCTCTTTAGATCAAGTAGATTGGATGGGGCGGTGTTTGTGCAGTGTGTCCAGGAAGCTTTTCTAACGCAGTATGTAGAGTGTCCAACCAGAGGGGAGGCCATATTGGATTTGGTACTCGGTAATGAACCGGGACAAGTGGTGGGCTTGTTAGTGGGTGACCATTTTGGTGATGGCGACCACAATTCTGTGACTTTCACCTTGGTTATGGAGAGAGATAGGTGCGCACAACAAGGAAGTTTTTACAATTGGGGGAAGGGAAATTACGATGCTGTAAGACAGGATTTGAGGAGCATACGTTGGGAGCATAGGCTGTCAGGGAAGGATATGGTGGAAATGTGGGACTTTTTCAAGGAGCAGATACGACGTGTCCTTGATATGTATGTACCGATCAGGCAGGAAAGAAATGGTCGTGTGAGGGAGCCTTGGTTGACGAGGGAGGTTGAATGTCTAGTAAAGAGGAAGAAGGAGGCTTACATAAGGTTGAGGAAACAAGGTTCAGACAGAGCAGTGGAGGGATACAGGATAGCCAGAAGGGACCTGAAGAAAGGGATTAGGAGAGCTAAGAGAGGTCATGTAAAATCCCTGGCGGATAGGATCAAGGATAACCCCAAGGCATTCTATGCGTATGTGAGAAACCTGAGAATGACGAGAACGATGGTAGGTCCGATCAAGGAACAGTGGTGGGAGACTGTGTATTGAGTCGGAAGAGATAGGAGAGGTCTTGAACAAGTACTTCTCTTCAGTATTTACGAACGAGAGGGACCGTATTGTTGAAGAGGAGAGTGTGAAACGGACTGATAAGCTAGAAGAGATACCTGTTAGGAAGGAAGATGTGTTGGACATTTTGAACAACTTGAGGATAGACAAGTCCCCCGGGCCTGACGGGATATATCCGAGGATTATGTGGGAAGCAAGAGAGGAACTTGCAGTACCGTTGGCAATGATCTTCTCGTCTTCACTGGCAACTGGGGTGGTACCAGGGGACTGGAGAGTAGCGAATGTTGTGCCCCTGTTCAAAAAAGGGAATAGGGATAACCCCGGGAATTACAGGCCAGTTAGTCTTACTTCTGTGGTAGGCAAAGTAATGGAAAGGGTACTGAGGGATAGGATTTACGAGTATCTGGAAAGACACTGCTTGATTAGGGACAGCCAGCACGGATTTGTGAAGGGTAGGTCTTGCCTTACAAGTCTTATTGAATTCTTCGAGGAGGTGACCAAGCATGTGGATGAGGGTAGAGCAGTGGATGTAGTGTACATGGATTTTAGTAAGGCATTTGATAAGGTTCCCCATGGTAGGCTTATGTGGAAAGTCAGGAGGCATGGGATAGAGGGAGATTTGGCCAATTGGATAGAAAACTGGCTAACCGGTCGAAGTCAGAGAGTGGTGGTAGATGGTAAATATTCAGCATGGAGTCCAGTTACAAGTGGAGTTCCGCACGGATCAGTTCTGGGTCCTCTGCTGTTTGTAATTTTTATTAATGACTTAGAGGAGGGAGTCGAAGGGTGGGTCAGTAAATTTGCAGATGATACAAAGATAGGTGGAGTTGTGGACAGTGAGGAGGGCTGTTGTCGGCTGCAGAGGGACTTAGATATGATGCAGAGCTGGGCTGAGGAGTGGCAGATGGAGTTCAACCCTGCCAAGTGTGAGGTTGTCCATTTTGGAAGAACAAATAAGAATGCGGAATACAGGGTTAATGGTAGGGTTCTTGGTCAGGTGGAGGAACAGAGGGATCTTGGGGTCTATGTACATGGATCTTTGAAGGTTGCCACTCAGGTGGATAGAGTTTGTAAGAAGGCCTATGGAGTATTATCGTTCATTAGCAGAGGGATTGAATTCAAGAGTCGTGAGGTGATGTTGCAGCTGTACAGGACTTTGGTTAGGCCACATTTGGAGTACTGTGTGCAGTTCTGGTCGCCTCACTTTAGGAAAGATGTGGAAGCTTTGGGGAGGGTGCAGAGAAGATTTACCAGGATGTTGCCTGGAATGGAGAGTAGGTCGTACGAGGATAGGTTGAGAGTTCTCGGCCTTTTCTCGTTGGAACGGCGAAGGATGAGGGGTGACTTGATAGAGGTTTATAAGATGATCAGAGGAATAGATAGAGTAGACAGTCAGAAACTTTTTCCCCGGGCACAACAGAGTGTTACAAGGGGACATAAATTTAAGGTGAAGGGTGGAAGGTATAGGGGAGATGTCAGGGGTGGGTTCTTTACCCAGAGAGTGGTGGGGGCATGGAATGCGCTGCCCGAGGGAGTGGGAGAGTCAGATTCATTGGCGACCTTTAAGCAGCATTTGGATAGGTACATGGATGGGTGCTTAATCTAGGATAGAAGTTCGGCACAACATCGTGGGCCGAAGGGCCTGTTCTGTGCTCTATTGTTCTATGTTCTATGTTCTATTTTCTATGAAAATCGACGTTTCGGGCAAAAGCCCTTCATCAGGGCTTTTGCCTGAAACGTCGATTTTCCTGCTCCTTGGATGCTGCCTGACCTGCTGTGCTTTTCCAGCACCACTCTAATCTAGACTCTGCTTTCCAATATCTGCAGTCCTTGTTTTTACCCTGATAAAACACAATAAACTAAACTACGTACATGTTCTGCAGATTCAAAGGCAATGAACACAGAGTAAATGTATAACTCTCATTAACCCCAAACCAATAGAAAAATGAAGCAAAAGGACATGACTTTTATATATTATGTAAAACACGACTCCCAGTGTCGTTACAAAGAAACAACCCTCACATAATATTCACACCAGAATCCATTTATATAACAATTGGTTAAATGCTTGTGATTGTCACTGTTAAACTGGAACTGCAATGGATTTCTTCATGGAGCTACCACATAACTGAGTGTCAAAGTACTCAGCTTTAAACCATCGCTTCAGAGATTTTTCTTGTCCCAACACTTCGACCTGGGACCAACACAACATTTTCATTCGAAGGCAATGCAATTTACTGAAGCCCTCATTTCCTTCGCATGAGCATAGAGCTACACATCCAATCATTTCCAGGTCTGACTGGAACTAAAAGAAATGACAAAAATGATATCAGTGAAAGCAAATCTTTCTCAGTTAAGTGTTTCTTCCTCCATCGCTTATTCCAGAACTCTTCAACAAATCTTACAGTCTCCATTAACACCATGCTGGTTTGTAATCATCAAAAATAAACACAGGTTCACTCATGCACAAAGCCATTTAGCCGAAAGCCAAACCTCAAACGCAATTTTTAAAACAAATTTATGTTATTGCAGACATAACTTCAACTTCAGATGCACAGAGAAGCCTACTGCTTGTTCACTCAACAAACCAGAACAACATGCAAATTAACTGATTTTGCAAACTCGACATAAAAATACCACGGCTTATATTTTTGCAAAGTGATTCAGTTTATGAATTCCACCGAAAATCTTTATAGTCTTCGACTGAAATGGAGATTTCTGGATGGTTCCCAGAAGAGAGGAATAGTTTTCCAGGCAATTCCTGTGGAATCTGCGATGATGTGGATTCCACGCAGTCCCTTGTAATCTGAGACTAAATTACTAATTGTCTGCTACTGTGTGACCTTTGGGCACAATATGGCCAGGTATCATTGCCAGTGGCAGAAGAAACCCGCAGAGAATCCTCAAACAGATTCACACAAATTCATAGGTGCAAGGCACTTACCAGGAATTGTTACAAACGGAAGGGTCGTGACAAATATTTTCCTCACAACATAAATTGAAAACGTCATTTTCTTCCTCAATCAATTTGTGATGTCAATTTCACTGTACTCAATGCCGTGGTGATATAATCTCAAAGCCTTTCATTTATGTCTGCTGGCATCGTCTAGGGGACTGTTACATTAAAATATGGTTCAATCAATTTATTTGCAAACTTGAACAAACAGGTGACAGCGGTGAGTTAACTCTCAGTTGTCACAGAGCATTTTTAGAACTGATGTTTATTGGATGATGCAAATCTCAAATCGTAGAGAGGAAACATTGGAAAATGCATGTTGATGAAAATCATAGAATCCTTACAATGTGGAAGTAGACCAATGGGCCCATCGAGTCCACACCGACTCTGCAAAGTCTATCCGACCCAGACATACCCACTGTCCCTGTCAGGCAGCAGAGCTAAGTACTGAGCCACTGTGCCAACCTGTCCACCAGCATTGACACCCCAACACCATCTCTCAAACACTGAAATCTCATTTTACTTCAATGTCATCCTTCCCTTGCCTTTGAACATTTGGAAATTAAATTCCAGTTGTTGAGCGTCTCTCTCTGAGAAATGTTCTCCTCAACACTGGGATGTGGCTTCCCTGGTTGTCAGCGGCTGCTTTGTAAAAGGATGATAGTTGGTTAATGGAGACGACACATTGTACGTTTTAATAAATCAAACATCGTGATCGAATTCCTCTCCCTCCACAGGTACAGCGTCTGAAACTAATATAACGCCTCCTCTGCAGGCAATAATTGAAATCAATAAAATAATCACTGAAAATTGCCCTCAAAGGCTATGCCAACTCCAATCAATACAGATCCTTCTACTGGGATACGAATGTCCTGGACATTTTGCAGAGCTGACTCTGAGACACACCTAACCTCTGCAAAAGCACATGGGCCTGAGTCATTATCTCTTCCCTGCAGTGTACTGAGCATGTATAGAGAAGAAACTTCAAACATCTGACTAATGGTGGATTTGCGCACTTAAGGATGAAGAAATTTCAAATTCTGGAAATGTTTGAGAAATAGTAAATGTTGTCAATGAGCCCTGCAGTGATGGGGAAATGGGAATTGCTGTGAGGACTGATAAAGTACAAAAAACAGAGAGCAGGAATAAATCTGTCATATTCATGTTCTTCGGCTGATATTAGTGAGTACCACAATTATCATTTCTCGTGCCATTTATGATCTGTATCCATGACTGAGGTGATAGGATCACGTGTAACGTTGGTGATCACACAATGTTAGGTGAACAGTAAAGGAGGAGAGAGGAAGAATGAAAAAGGAAGGACAGCTTCAGTGAGTGATTGAGCACAAAAATAGTCTGTGCAATATAATGTCGAGAAATGTGAACAAATCTTCAACCATTTCAATCTTGGAAAGATTTCAGGCCACCAGTAACTTTTCGATGCTCACTCCAGTCGTAAATCAAAAGGCTACAGTGTCAGTAGTTTCTATTATTCTCTTGAAAACTTTACTTTCCTCACACCCTGCCAAATTTGAGGAATTCCACCCTGGGTTTCCATCATTTTGGTCCCTCATATTGATCCCTTTTAGTTCAGTTACCATTCTGGTCAAATGATGCTGCACTCAAACAGACATGGACGCAAGACTTGGTTTATATTTTTCGTTTTTTCCCCACTTATAAAGTTAGTTTGGTTCTGTGTTAACATCAAGTTGCAGCAGGGTTCAAAGCGAAATTGATTGACTTTTTCAGAATCATCCGTCCTGACCCGACAGTGTCCAGGAAGATCTATCGTCTGAAAAGTGCCGAGGGTCGAGTATATCACAAAACATCTTCAGCACATTTTTGCGGTGTGGTTGACTCTGAGTGTGACAGGGAAGTGTGGAAAATGAGGAGGTCCTCATCCACATTGGAGCCAACCCTTCAGAATCTTGCATCCTGCCATTAATCACATTTTATTTACAAAGAAAGAGCCTGTCACTGAGTCAGGTACCAGGCATCTCAGTATTCCTGACATTTACCCTTCAGAATCAGCCTGGTCTCCCTGACTGACACAGAATACTGGCCCCAGTCAGGGATTTCATATCCAGTATAATCCAGCTACCCCATCTCATGGCAATCATTACCAGGGTGAAAAAAACAATGAGTTTCTGAAAGTGCGGATTAACAATCGGGCATGAAATTTAAAAGCTGATCCATGGGTGACTCCGAGTGCTCATTAAGCCGAAGAAGGTGTGGCTGGAAACACTGGTTCCATGAGGAAGGGCTTTGGGCATCTCAGTCAGCGGAAATGTTTCGCAGGCTGGGGCGACCTGAATGCATTGTGATTGTTTTGTTTTAATTGGATGGGGATTGCAACCCAGCTCGGGAGATATACGACTGCTGTTAGAGAATATTTAATCAGACCTGTCAGAGGATTGGGAATCTGAGATCAAACTCATTTAGTAGGGAAATGAAGCTGGTCATTATAAGTAGACAATCTGTGAGTGAAAGTGAAAAGCAGCAGAATCACAATCTGGATCTGTTAAGATGTTGTGCATCTAAATCCTGGTCTCCAGGATCAAACTTCCATCCCCGAACTCACATTTCTAGGGACAGAGTTATTTCCTGCACGTTTCTTTTTCATTTTCGGGAGAAGCTCAATAACATCGTTACTATCGAAAGATATTTTTATTTTATTTTGTCTTTATGATGATGTGTGAGATATTTGTTCTGAAATAGACTGCAAGTATACATCAATATTTTGAACAGTTCACTACCGCCCAAGAACCTAAAGCCAGAATGCACATTGGAAAGACTAATTTATTACATCTCACAGCATTGGAGTGACACAGGAGCACAGATGTAAGCATGCAGCAATCTGTTATATATTTTCACAAATTACGAAAACAATGACAAAAAATAACAGCACAATATTGTTGTATTTGGAAGAATGCCCATAAAATGCTCAAATTGTTTATTAAGTTGGAGAACGAAGAAATGGAATATGAACCTCAGAGCCCTGAAGCTAACTAAAAAGAACAACAGGGAATTGATGCCTAAATGGTCAAACGTGGACTCAGTTTTCTGTGGATAGGGAATGGCTAAAGAGTATGAAACATCTTCATGAATCACAACACTAATTCAGTCACCTCTCGGACAATGAAGAAACAGGATAGGTGACAATGGGTGGGGCTGCCTGATTCCAGGGCTGTTCGGGAAACTTTCTGATTCCCACCCATTTACTCAGACTGCACGAACGCGGTTGATGCAGAGCATTGGCATCCAATTGCAGGTCTCGTTGCAAAAGCCAATTTTGGAGAGTACATCCCACCTGTTGGTATGCAATGTCCTGTAAATGGCATTTTCCTCGTCCAGGCTGGTAAGGCAGGTTGCCAACCTCACTGTTTCTCACATAGACATTTACTTCGCTGAGGAGTGCGAGACTCTGAGAGATCGTTCTGCCAAGTACACCACAGGCTTTGTCGGGGTGAATCATTGATCCTGCAGCAGACCTGACCAAGTTGATGATAATCTCAGACAGGATTCTGTCAATTGCTTTTTGCAGTGAAACCGGTCGTCAGTCCTCCCTGTGCACCTTCTAACTTTAGATGAGAGGGATGGTAACTTTCCTGTTCGATTCACACAGGCTACCTGTTCGAAGCATACAGTTATCCACTTCCAGCAGGTCCAGGCCAATCAAGTGCCACAGAGGTGAAAACAACTCAGGTGGGCAGCCGTCACTTCTGGAAGTTGTACTCATTCTTAAGGACTTGAGGGTGTTGGTCAGCCTCTACAGAGGTAACGGCTGGTCCAGACTCTCCCGTGTGCTGTTGTCGAAGACCTTTGTGATACAGGACAGGTACAACTGTGCGGCTGCGCTGTCTGCGGACTTCATATCATATCGACTGTCAAAAAGGGATGTGCTGATCTTGAGAATGTTCTTCCTGGTATTCGTGGTGTCAGTGGAAACCCTTTTAATCCAGACTGATCGGACAATTCGCCCTAAGGCCTGGCTCCACAAACAGACAAAGATTGTTTGGTGTGTACTTTTACCCACAAGCTGTACCAAAGGCCACAAGTTACTCTCAGCAAACAGTTCCAAATTCACAGCTCGAAGACCATTTCATTACAAGAATGCAAAACGCAAAAGGTCTGTGAGGGGCCTATCACATCTGTTCCCCATCATTTCTGTTGTAGTGTTCATCTTCTCCTTTGTGAAGTCCCTGTGGGTATATGAACAGCAAGAGTTTGGAGGGACACGGGTCAAATGAGAAAATTTCGGGTATCTGATCGACATAGATGAGTTTGATTTGATTCAATTTGATTGATTTATTGTGACGTGTACGGAAATGCACTGAAAAGCTTTGTATATGAGCAGTACAGGGAGATCACACGAGGCAACGATGTGCAGAACAAAAGCTTTTGACAGAGTTATATAGGTTATATTGCACAAGGCGTACAACAGAGGTCAGCGTTAGAAAAATCAGCATTACTTGAGTCAAGAGTCCATTCAATAGTCTGATAACGTCTGAGCAGAAGCTGTTTCTGAACCTGTTTGTGTATGGTCAGGTTTCTGTACCTTTTGCCTGATGGAAGAATTTGTTGGGTATCATTACCGAGGCGGCAGGGGTCTAATGGAGTCGATCGATGGAAGTATTGCTCACATGATGGCCTGGGTTGTCAGGATGTCTGACTGGGATAAAGTCGAAGATTTATGCAGATAATGAATTGGTTGAATGATCATCAATTTCTGATTGTGTTTCTGATATACAGAGTCTGCAGTTCCTTTGGTTTTGTTCAGCCCATTCTCTAGCTTGTTGCACAGGAAGATGTCATTTAGAATTTGGAGGCAATGGCCCAGTGGAGTTATCACTGGACTGTCAATCCACAGACCCAGGTAATGTTCTGCGGACACAGACACAGCAGATGGTGTTATTTGAATTCAATAAAAGTCTGAAATTAAAGAGGCTCATGATGACCGGTTCAGAGAGGGTAACTGCCATCCTTTCCAGTTCACTACTACGTGTGACTACAGACGCATAACAATGTGGTTGACACTGACCTGCCCTTTAGGCAATTCTTGATGGGTGATAAATGCTGATGCTAGCCAGCGACGCCCTTATCCCTGAATGAAGAAAAACAAAGCCCCTTCTTGAACCTGTAACAGAGGAATTGGAGGGGCAATTCCACCCATTTTTTAAATTGGAAAGGGGACCAGCAGAAGGCCATTCATCCCCTCTCAAGTGGGTAAGAACAGTCGATGGGCATAACATCAGCCCACACTATTCGCCTTGAAAAAACAACAAGGCACGCGGGAAAGGGTAGGTGTGAGGAGAGGGAATTTTTGTGACGTCCAATTACAATTGTATTGGGAATGAGGAACAGTCGTTGGGATGGAAAGAAGTTATCCTTGAAGGCAATGCAACAGGGATCAACTAATTTTGTCAATGGGCAGAGTATGAACAAAGCTCATTTTGAATTTGCAGGGATAAGACCATTTGTTGATTGCGTACAGGAAGGCAGTGCTCCTCCCCCCAACACTGACTAAATGTGGAAATCATCTCCTTTATTCTGCATGTTATCCTTTCTCTCGTCCCCAGTATTTAATCATCAATATTATCCTGTATGCAATCCACTGTCTTCCCCAGTGTTTAATTGTCTCCTGATACTCTAACTTTCAAGTTCTCTCTCTCTCTCTCTGGATTTAAGCCTTTGTCCGTATTCCAACTCTCTGTTCACTACCTTGTATTTACTCCTTTCCCTATTTGTCTGGATTTCGCCTCTACAATGATTCTTTGCACAATACGATCATTATCTGCATTTGATCTTCTCTATTTCCTTGTGTTACCCATCGCTCATACTTTGTATTCAGCCCTCTATGTTACTCTCTAATTAACCCTGTCGATACTACTTTCCGTTGAGGTTGGTCAGAATTACTCTCCATTGCACCAGATCTATGTAAACAGGACACAAGATAATCATGAACTTCCACTCTGTATTCATCTTTCTCCCTATTACTCTCTAATTATCCGTCTCTCTCTATTACTCTTCATTTAATCCTCTCCACTTGAGGATCTGAAACCTGAATTCAGGCTGAGGTAACTAGCTGTTGTCAGGAAGAACTAATTAATACATATTCTTACGAACATAGGTGTAATTAAAATGGCTTCATAACACAAATAACATAACAATGGCTTCTAGGCTGCAAATTGACAATTCTGCTTAAAGCTGCATAAAATGGCTTTTAAACAACTAAAGCTGCATAATTGACTTGCCCACAATCTGTCTCAACAACGATTAATAGACAATGCTTCCTTTGCAGCATAGAAATAACTAGACTAGTTTCTGGCCATCCTAACTGACCTTCAAGTGCAGGGCAAAAACTCAGTGGGTGAGATAAGAATGGTTGAAGTTTTGAGAAATAAAGTTTGTTCCCCGGAAATATCATTGGCTTAAGTTGCTGTCAATAAATCAATTTCATTAAATTGATCGGGAATTGTTTAAATGAACTGTACGATTGTCGCCTGTACCTCTCTTTAAGAAAAGTATAAAAATGTCTTCGTTTGTAGCCAGTTCCTCTCAGCAACACAGGAGTTTTTAACCTCTGTGTTTCTGGATGATCTGTGCTCAGCCGTGAGGAAAAAAAATGTGAAGTCATCAAGTACCAGACCGATTGCTTTAATTTATTGACTGTTTGCGGAACAGACATACCACCAGACACCCCCGCCTCGGCACTGGCACCAGGGGCCCAGATCTTCGTCTGCTGCTGTGACTCGGACTCGGAATGGATGGATTTCTGTCAGCAGTTGACTTCAGAGGATTCAGCCAGCCAGACATGAGTATTTTTACCCGTTTGGTTTCCTTCTCATTCATGTGGTGGTTAACCCGACACCTCGCTACTTAACATCTCAGTCCAGCCGGAATGAAAGAAAGGTGTCTGGGACCCCAGGGAATCGAGGACTCCAGGATGTCAGGGACTCCCACTAACAGGTCGGGGACCTGTGCGTAGAGTGGGTCACTCTCAAAAGGGAGGGGTCGGGGGACCCCAGGGAATCGGGGGATGCCACTAACAGGTCGGGGACCCTCAGGTAGAGTCGGGGACTCAGAATAAGTCGGATTGGTGTTGTTTAAGAATGTCGAGAAAGTTTCGCAGAAATCATTTTTCTTGGTCATTGTCGGATTGTTGATTAGTGAAAGTTTTAGGTCGAGGTTATCTTCTCTGTTTTATCTGTTCAGCTTGACTTGTCCTGCTTTGCTGCTTTGTCTTGTTTGTCCGCTGTGGTTTTGTTCTGATTGTTTGGCTGTTTGTTCTTTGGTTATGGAATATAGAAGGTGGTTGCTGCTTTTGTTGCATTAAAGAAAATAAAGCTGTCTCGTGATAAAATTCTCGCACACTTGGTTAAGCAGCTATGTGCCACAGCCAGGATTTATTATACTAGTGTGTGCGTGTCTGTGTGTGTGTGAGAGAGAGAGACTCAGTTGATTCTGCATCATTTGACATCAATACAAACTTGCTCTCAATTTCTCCATAATTCCATGCTTCTGTCAAAGATGATTTTCACCACTCTCACCCCAACGTGTAGTACTAATGAAAGAATTGACCGAATGAAGTAAAGCAGTAGCAATACGTCTGAGCCTCTGGTGCATAATCATTCTGTTCAAGGATGAGAGCAGGACTCTGCTCAATTTTATGTATAATCTAAACCTAACATGGAGTAAAATCACTTCAGACTTTAACATTTACTCATTGAGTGGAGGAATTGCATGAACCTTATTTAATTTCGTTACATTTTGTAAAACTGGAAGATCCAAGGTATCTCTTTTAAACAGCATAGTTTTCAGAAAATGATACTAGCAGATTTGATTTTTGTTTCAGACTCGTTATTTGCACTTAATTTTAAGTTTGCCGTGTTTCATTGGTGATTATGGTCTGCCAGTCATAACTTTCTCTGATATCAATTCCCCTTCCTTAATGACAATTGAAGTTTCAGTTCAACATTAAGTTGCGATAAATCATATAACAAAATTACCATCCTATTCTTAATACCTGCGTCTTTGGATTCGCCAGTTATTCGAGCATGAGAATTTTTTTGTTATCGTGTGAGTAGACAAGAACTTCTAATGCAGCAGCGGTCAATTCACGGCCAATAGCATTGTAAATGACCAATGACTGATCAGGACTGCTTAAGGAACCTAATCTGGGATTTAAATTGAAGGACTAGAACCAGGTAATTATAATGGATTTCAGAGTTGGAAATTGTATGCATTTTACATTTTAAATATTGAACAATGAATAAATGAATTTCCACCTTATATTGATGACTTATAAAATGTCTTAATCACCTGTTCACTTTTCAGCTCTGAATTACAGATAATGATTATTTTATTTACTATTATTATGTTATTAATTGGATTAGCCCAGATTCACAAGCGCAGAATTAATTGTCGGGATCACTTGGTCTTGTTATTTTACACATTATTGGTGACCTATATCATTGCCTGTTGGTTAATTTGAAGAATGGCTGCATTAATTTGATGATAACTGAAGAATATAAAAAATACTTTACTGGCCAGTTGAGTTGAGTTTGCATGTGATTGGGGAGAGATGTATTTCTAGCAAATGGAACTCCCAAAAGATGGGAGGTGTTGTGAATGGGTAGATGGAGAAATAAAAGGGATATGAGAAAAATGTAAGGCTACTAAGGCTGAGGAATATACAAAAAGGTTAAACAAAAACGCTATAAATCTAGAACTTAGATTCTACTCGGAATCCCGAGCCTATGTCTATCTTACCAACCCTATTTGAAAATGGGGATTTTGTTCTTGGATACCCTTGGGAAAGGAGACAATGGTTAACACTCTCTTACAATGGACACGCCGCGGCCTCTAAACTCGATGCAAGGAACCCCTACTGCTGATAATGTCACAGGGCACCTCCATCATTGCACGGTCATCAGACGACCCCCATGCAAGCGGGGTGATGATGAAGATCGAACTTACCCTATTATATGGACTCATCTTGGTCGGCATTGGTGCTCAAAGACGGACGGTTTACCCGTCCGAGATTGAGCAACCAGAGACTGTGTCTTTTTGTGCCGAGAGACTGATTCTTTCGATGCATGGAAAGTTACCAAGAATGATTGTCGCAATGGTCAACTGCATCAAGAAGATTGGACAGTTCGTTTATTGGACAAGTCTCAATGGTCTTTACACTGTCAAGGTGCAGTTTGATTTCAGTTGTGATATGAGTGGCCCTAGTTAGCCTGTCCTGTATTCAAAGAGGTCTAAATTGGCACATCCCAGAAGAGAAATTGGGGAAATATTATATTTCGCGAACAATATGTTTCCTCAAATTCGCAATAAACTATATGGCTGGGATGAAGTGGTCTGTTATGCCATTACATCAGCAAAGGACTCGTTGACCACTTTCCCCTCCCGTCCACCCCATCCCAACATAGGAATCTGGAACGCTTCTTAGTCGTTTTTTGGACATGATATTTCATTTGACTATTAATTATACCCACCTGCTTGTTGCTTTTGGACATGCTCCGTGATCGCCTATCCCAATTGTAACGACAGAATGTTATGGGGGTACATTTACGTGAATGTGTCCAAGACTATTCCATGCACCTTGATTAAATGGACCAATGGCGACTGATCCCCTGTGGGGCCTCGCATCTCATGCATATGCCTATGGGAGGAGTATGTCTCTGTAACCCTGTTATTACTGGTGTTCAGGCCCTTTGTGGTATGGTTAACAGCACTACCAACCTTCACTGTGAGACCCCGAATGGCATCTCCGTCTTCCCCATTCTTGAATGGAAGGAAACATTCTGGGACAATAACCACATCTATTACCATAGGAAGCACCACATTTACATTGAGCAGCTTTCATGATCAGTGTTCAGCGCAACCACACTTTGGAGTCATGGCCGACACATATATTCGGGAAGTTGTAAAGCCAGGCCTGTTTTTTATTGCAAGCTCCCTCCATTATCTAGACTAAACCTGGTTATTATTTTTCCAGCCAATTCAAAGCAACCAACTTACTTGTTCTTGGTTGAAACAGGGATTCCCCCTGCTATAGCCGTAGGGACACGTTTCCCGACTACTCTTCGCTGTCCAATTACCTGGGAATGAGGGTTCCCTGCCAAAGTTCAGTTTTATTTGAGTTCTGCGTACACTGGAGGGGTGCTCGGGCTTTGGACAACACTGAAGCTCACTCTGTGTACGATGAATTTCTTAGTACTATTTTCCTTCGGAGGATCTTCTGGAATGATGAGCTATCTAAAACGAAATTATCTTATTTGTGGTCTCAGACTCTTGGGCAACGAGACAGTCTTCGCCTTGGCAGGGGTTTAGGACATGCTCTCAGAATTATGCCGAACTTCCAAACAAAAGCGGTACGTCTTGGACTACCTACTCGCCAAAGAGGGTGGGCTTTTTGCCATTGTAAAGGGCAAGTTTATGTTGGGGTTACTGACCGCATCGAGAATATTACCAACCATGTAGATAACATCCACACCTTCCTAACTCAAATGACAGAAGGCACGAAATGCGGAGATTTGGGTTTTGGCTCATGGTACAACGGGTTGATAAGTCTGGCCATGTCTATTGTTATTGTTTTAATTTACCTCTTTGATGGCGTTGCTCTGACTAAATGTATTATTGGTAGGCTAATAATTTCTGTTGACAACATCGGTTCACCCCATAAAATGCTTCTTCTCCATCCAAATGAAGATGAGGACGTGCGATTGCCTACCATTGGTTCTTTGGAGGTGGAGAAGGATATATGTCATTCTCTAGCGTCCATTTGATTGGACTGATCGAATCTGTTTAGATCAGAGTGGTGCTGGAAAAGCACAGCAGGTCAAGTAGCATCCGAGGAGCAGGAAAATCGACGTTTCAGGGAAAGACCCTTAATCAGGAAACTAATGGCATCAACAGGGCATCTAATCTAAGCCCTCCCATAATATGGTGTGGTCATGGATCGACTAAAGAGCGGAGATGAGGATCTGGAAACTGAAGACAGGCTGAGGTAACGAGTTGTTATCAGGATGAGTCACTGCAATCCTTCCTTTCATTGAATATTTCCCTGTCTTGTATCGTTCATTAGGCTTTGGTCCTTGAACTGAAGTAACAGTTCAGCTGTCAGGGTGCAGGAGCTACAGATACTGATAGTTAGATATTTCGCAGCTTGCCAGAAATGCGCTATTTAGACCAATGTGTGCACCGTGACCTGCTCAAGGATTCACTTGAACCTTTTCAGGAGATGAAAGACCATGATCAGACATGGACAGAACCACAACCAAAGGATCACTGAAACACACCCACACTCTCGCGCAAACATGCACGTACATGTAGAAACACACACTCACCCTCAAACTCACTTACACATACATGCAGATCACATACCTATACACAGAAATATAGTCAAAGTGAGATATAGGAACATACTGACAAACAAAAGCTCACATAAACGTACACATATGCACAGATGCACAATAATACCATCTGTCTGAAACATGGAAACACATCAACACACAGACTACAGCAACATTCCAGCACCCTCACAACACACACGAATGAAAACAAAGTGCAGAAGGGGGCACATCTTCTCACACATGCGCGTGCACACATATGCACCCAGAAAAACAGGCATACTGAGAAACATCCATGTATGGACAGAATGCACACACATCCACACACAAAGAAATGCAGTCATACTGATGATTTAGAGATACGGTTGTTGGACTGGGGTGTACGAATTTTAAAATCACCCAACGTCAGATTCTGGTACAACAGGTTTGTTTGGAAGCACTAGATTCCAGCGTACTGCTCCTTCACCACCTGGTGAAATTTAGCAGGCACAGTGAGAAATCAGAACAAATCTACACACGGTCACACATGCGTGCGTGCGAGAGCGCACACGCACACACACACACACACACACACACACACACACGCACACACACACGTATGCACACACAAATACAGAAAGGAACACATTATGTACATGCCAAATACACACATGTCCACACGCAGAGAAATGCAGTCATACTGAGATATAGGAACACATCTCCAAATAAAGAATCAAACCTACAGCCCCACATACAGATGGAAAAGAACTCAGCGTAAGAGTCATTACACACCAACTTGCAAGGACTGACAGTAACTTCTTCAGCACACACACAAGCAGTTTCAAATATAGTTAATAAACCACAACGACAATGAGATATATATAGAGTGACTGTCCGAAATAGAGACACACACACAGAGAGGCACAGAGAGATCTTGACACACGGACAGACAGCCAAACACAGTCTGATCAACACACTCACCTGATTTAACATGAACACAGTCAGGCAGAGACACACCATACTCCCACAATAATACAATGACACTCAGAGACACACACACATGGTGTCATAGAACCGTCTTGACATGCGGATGGTAATACACACACACACACACACACACACACACACACACACAAAACCACACGGTCATAGGACTGTGACCTCACAAACAGCACACACACAAGCAAAAACACAACAGCTTCACATTGCGCAAAGAGCACACAGATAAGCAATCACACAGGCACAATAACATACACTCACATAAGAACGCTTACTTTCTCGGGAACACTCAAACAAGATTGAATAACATATCCAAATATATAAACACATGAATGGAAATTCACCAAAATACTTTCCAATGCGCACAAAGGGAGACCCACACATAGATGCATGAACACGGTCATGATGTGTCAAACTCAGGGACATATCTAATGACAAAAACTGAGCGACACACAAACAAAGTGAGATCCCCATAACAGCAATGAAGTACACCCCTATGCAGAGACACACAGAGACAGTCACACACTGAAAGGGAGACGCATGAACACATTTCCCGCACAGCCACAGAGAGAAGAAAGGAAGATGATCAAACTCCAGAGGGAGAGACAGAGGGACCGAGAAAGAGATAGACAGAGAGACAGAGAAGGATAGACACAAAGGGAGACAATGAGACAGACAGACAGATAAACAGGTATAGAGACAGATCGATGCAGACAGGGAGGGACACACAGAGCGAGACAAAAATAGAGAAAGAGAGACACAGCAAGAAACTGAGAGATGGGGGGTTCAGCGTGAGAGTGGAACAACGACAGACAGGTGAGGTAGAGAGAGCGGGAGAAAGCAATATTTCTGTGAAGTAATTAGACAGGAGGTGGACCCAATAAGCTCTCAAAAACAAATGCACTTGTCCAACAACCAACTCAGATTAGGTGAAGACTGGCACCCGGAACCTTTCCCTGCTGGTTGTAATAAAGTTTTAATGTGAGCTGAACAGAGAGAATCTGACAATCATCATTGTGCAGGAACGACTGCTTCTGCCCAACACCCTCCTCCCCTGCAGGAGAAATGCAGACACCCATCATGCTGGTCTTTAACACTCACCCAAAGGGCACTCTGTGAAGACCCAATATTGCAGCTGAAACCATCACTCGCAGCCAGCCCGCCATTTAGAATCATTCCTCCAGCCGCTTTCCATCCTCTTTCCATCATAAGTGAAGAATTTACGCGACCAGAACTTCACTCTGAACTTGGGCAGAGTGGCTGTATAAAATAATGCGTTCGTGCTGCAGCTTAAATCCCTCAGCAGTTCTGCCATCAACATAAACTGGAATAGATGAGAGCTCTTCTAACAATATGCTTCTTTCGTGCTAAAGTACAAGGTGTTTGCATCCTGTGCTAACGACAGAAGTACAAAGCTGATTGATATGGTGATGAGAGATATCACCGACTTCCTCAGGTTCTCCATCCTGTGTCTTTGTGACTCTCTCCATTCCTCTGACCCTTCAGGCTCTTGCAGACTCGACTGGTCACTGAAATTTACCTGACCGTCAGAGTGTGCATCAACAGAAGTAACACGAATGGGACGAAAGGGGTTAAAATGATATCAAACCAGTTAAATCCCAGCCATTTGGCGTCAGGAAAATAAGTTGACTTTGTTACGCAAAACCTCGGAACATTGTCAATTATCCTCCAAGGTTCCAACCGAAAAGAGAAGGGAATGCGTTTTGAGTAGAGCAGAATGTCAGTTACAGCTGGAGCCACAGCCAAGGTTTTCTCTGTACAATATTTTCTTTTCACTTTCAAGCAGCAAATGGTCACAAAACGATCGACAGAGAAACGGACAGTGAACCAGACGGAACAGTCTGTGGCTACACGAATCAGGACAAAGATAGCACTGGACACAGGGGTATGTCCAGGAAACATTCTCGGTAATAATGATCTTTGAATTATCACAGCATGATCCCAGTGCTTATGAACAGCAGATACCCTGTTGCCATAGTCAACAGGCAGCGCGTAATGCAGTTATAGAGGCCGTACTTTCGCCATGACAGAACCAAAATAACCGGGAAATAATCAGAAGTCACTGAGCAAACATTCTTCATGACTGCTCAACGGAAGATCTTCATATCTAACTGGAACAGGGGATTGACAGATGGCAGAATGGCGCAATTTTTAAGGTGATTAACCAAGGTAAAAGGTTTGGAGGGGATTTGAGGAAAAGGCTTTCACTCAGAGAGGGGTGTGGGTTTTGATACGTCAGTGCTTGGGAGGGTTATTGATGTAGGAAACCTCAAAACCTTTAACAACTAATTGGGAAGAGTCCAGATTTTGTTTCGCCTTGATAGCACAAGCTTGATGGACCGGCTGACCTCTTCAGAACAGTCGGGTTCCACAATTCAAATAATTATTTCTGGGAAGTAGGCTGGGAAGTGAAACATTTTTATAAAGGAAATAAATGAGTCATGAATACCATAATTATAAAAATGAATCAGAAACAGCTGGCGAAACTCATCAGGTATGGAAGCACCTGTAGAGAGTGAAACAGAATTAATACAATCATTCTTCATCTGAAAACGTTTCTCTGAACATTTGTCAAAGAACTCAAAACATCAGCTCGGTTTTCTTCTCACGCAAGGCCCTATCATTGCAAACAAAGGACTGGGGTTGATTCTTAAAGGGAATTGAGATTCATCATATTGATGATTATCTACAATGAAACATTTGTTCTACTGGTCTTAGCATGCTGGGCGAAATCAGAGTCTTAGAGATTTAGAGGAAGGAAACTTTGTTCCAAGTCGTCCTTGCTGATCAGATAGTCTGTAATAATAGCGTCCCTTTTGCCCTCATCTCCATCAAAATCTTTCCTCCACATTTACCCATCCGGTTTTGTTTGAAATGTTGCATTTGTGCCACTCTCCAATATTTCATCTGGCAGTTCATTCCATATATGCACCACACTTTGTATGGAAATGGTTTTCCATTAGGTACGTTTTAAATCTTTCCACTGTCACCCTGAACCTATGCCCCGGGCCTCTGGACTCCCCCACCCCAAAGGAAAGAACTTGCCTATTTATCCTATCTATGCCCCTCACGATTTTATAAACCTCTATATGATCACTCTTCAGCGTCCAAAGCTCCATTAAAAACAGACTCAGCCTATTCAACCTTTCTCTATTACTCAAACCCTCCAAACCTGGCAATATCCATGTAAATCTTTTATGAACCCTTTCATGTTTCACACCACTCTTCTGATAGGAGGGAGACCAGAATTGCACAGAACTTTTCCAAAAGTAGTCTAACGAATGTCCTGTACAGGTACAAAATGAACTCACAACTCCTCTAATCAATGCTCTGAACAATAAAGGAGCACATACGAAACGGCCTCTTCATTATCCTAGCATCCAAAGACTCCACTTTCAGGGAACTACAGAACTGCACTCCAAGGTTTCTTTGCTCAGTAACGTTCCCCAGGAGCTCACATTAGTGTACAGGTCCTTCCCTGGTTTGCTTTTCCAAACTGCAGCACCTCACATTTACATAAAGTAATCTCCATCTGCAACTCCTCAGTCCATTGGCCAATCTGATCAAGATCCCGTTATACACGGACATAACTTACTTTGCTATCTACTATTAGATACATTTTGGTTACATCTGCAAATTTACTAGCTATACCTCCCATATTCACATTTAAATCATTTATATAAATGACAAAAAGCAGTGATTCAGTATCAACCCTTGTGGAACACCACTGGTCACAGGCCTCCAGTCTGAAAAGCAGCCCTATACCACCACTCTCTGCCTTCTACATTCCAGCCCATCCTGTATCCAGATTGCTAGATCTCCCTCTTTTCCATGTGGTCTGAACTTGCTAATCAGTGTACCATGAGGAACCTTGACAAACTCCTTACTGACGTCCATATAGATCACGTCCACCACTCTGCCATCACCAATCCTCTTCGTTACTTGTTCAAAAACTCAATCAAGTTAGTGAAACATGATTTCCCACGAGCAACGCCATGTTGACAACCACTAATTAGTCATTGCCTATCCAAATAGAGTGTACATATAAATCCTGTCAATCTGGATTTCCCTCCAACAACTTCCATACCACCAATGTCAGGCTCACCTGTCTAAAGTTTGCTGGGTTATCCTTACAACCTTTCTTAAATAGTGGCGCACATGAGGCAACTTGCAGTTTTCCAGCACATCACCTATGACGATTGATTATCCAAGCATCTCAACAAGGGTCCAGCATTCAATCCCCGAGCTAGCCACAGATCAAATCCTGGGGATTTATCAAACTTTATGCATTATTTCATAACCAGCTCATCCTGCCCTGTAATATGGACATTTTTCAAGATGTCACAATCTATTTCCCCACATTCTATGTTTTCCAGGCCTTTCTCCACAGTGAACAATGATACAGAATGCTCGTTTAGTATCTGCCCCATCTTCAGCCGTTCCACACATTGATTGACTTGCTGATCTTTGAGCGGTCTTCTCTCCTTAAATACCTTTTCGTCCTGAATGTATGTAAGAAATCACCTTGGATTCTCCTTAACCCTATCTCCTTAACTCTATTTGCAAAAATTATCTTTTGTCCCGTATGTGCCCTCCGGATTTCCCTCATAAGTGTACTCCTACTGCCTTTGTACTCTTTGAAAGATTCACTTGATCTCTGCTGTCTAAACTTATCTTATGCTTCCTTATTCCTACCAACCTCTTCTTTCACCCGAACAGGAACATACTCTAAGATCTTGCCAAATGGCCATCCTCCAATTTAGAACTTTAACTTTTAGAACTGTTCTGTCATTTTCCATCACTATTTTAATCGAACAGAATGCAAGTTTCTGGTCCCACAGTGTTGCCCCACCTACACCTCAGTCATCTGCCCTGTCTTGTTTCCAAGAGTAGGTTAGATTTTGTAGGTTTTCTACTCGGTACATGCACACACTGAAACAGAAAATTTTGATTTTCACACGAAGCAAATTCATCTCCATCCCAGCCCTTAGAAATGTGACAGTCCAAGTCTATATTTGGAAAGTTAAAATCCCCTTCCATGACCACACGCTTATTCTTACAAATAACTGAGATCTCTTCACAAATTTGTTTCTCAATTTCCCACTGACTAGTGGGGAGTCTATCGGGCAATTACACTAAGGTAAACAGCCCTTGCTTAATTCTCAGTTCTACACAAATATCTTCCCTGTATGTATTCCCAGGAATATCCTCCTTAAGTGAAGCAGTTAAATTATCCTTAATCAAAAAGCAAGTCCCGCCACCTTCTCTTGTGCACCTTCATTTCCTTCCTGCAGCACGTCCATCGTGCAGGTTGACGCTGCTCGTCCTGTCAATCCCTGAAAGCCATCTGTGTAATTGCTATGATATTCCAGTCCCATGCTCCGAACTATGACAGCAAATCACCTGTCTTCCCAGTTCGGCATCTTGTACAGAAATAAATGCAATTTAATTTGGCAGTCCGCCCTCATTCTCTGCTTTGGGCAACCCTACACTGACTATTGGACTTGCACCTTTTCCCAGTTGTATCAGTCTCAGACTGATTTATTTCCTCATGATCGCCCTGGTACACCACCCCAGCCCCGCACCTCCACCATCCCCGCACCCCCCACTCCAACTTTACTAGTTTCAATATTCCTGAACATCACGCACAAATCTCCCTGCAAGTAAATTAGTTTTCTTTCAATTCAGGTGCAATCTGTCCTTGTCATAGAGGTCACTTCTACTCCAAGAAATATTCCAATGATTCCAAAATGTGAACCCTTCTGCCTTGCACCAGCGCCTCAGCCATGAATTCATCTGCTATATCTTCCTATTCCTATAATCACCAGCTCGTGACAACTAGAGTAATCCAGATATTACTACTCCCAAGGACTTCCTTCCTGCCTGACGTCTTATATTTCCCCTTCAGAATTTCCTCCTTTATCCTTCCTATGTTGCTAGTTCCAATATACACAAAGACCTCCTGCTGGTCGCACTCCCCTTTGAGAAAGTCTGCACCCTCTCCGAGACATCCTTGATCCTGGCACTCGTGAGGCAACAAGCAGACTTGTCCGCGGCAATGTCTTTCTCTGCCTCTGAGCAAAGAGCCCCTGGTCACAATTGATCACTTCGAACCTGACATAACCCTAATTACATTAGAACCAGTCTTTGTACCAGAAACTTGGCTGTCAGTGCTACATCACTCCCTACAATTTCCTAAACAGCATATAAGTTTAAAATACACATGGCCACAGTAGACTCCTGCGGTAACTATACCCCTCTCCTGTCTTTCCGAGCTATAACACAACTACTTGACCGTGTCGGCTTTTGTTCACTTGCTTCTATAGCTTCCATCCATCAGACCACCGAGCTCCTGAAAATTGCTCATTGTCTCTAAATGCTGCTCCAACTGATCCATGCGATATGATCGGTTTTGCAACCAAGCATATTTACTGGAGACATAATCATCAGAACTTGGAAGGTCTCCCCCATCTCCCACATCCAACAGGTAGAGTACATCACTCCACTAAAGGCCATCTTCGCACCCTAATAATCTACACACCCAGAAAATACCACAGCTTTACTGCTCGAAAAGACAATGCTCCCGGCTAATGCAGTGCCTCGACTTTATATTTTTACATTTTAATCAAGTGACAGTTCTCAATCAAGCCGATAACCAAAAAGAACTCACACTACTCAAATGGTAGTATTACACAAAAAAGAACTCAGCAACACAACATTTAAAAACCATAAATGTACCTACTCCTGTGCTGTGAACTCTCCTATACAGGCGCCTCCTTTATTTACATTGTGTTGGGTTGACCTTTTTATCCCTAAATTTCCAAAATAATGCAACAGCTCATAAAACAATAATTATTATTCACGGAATTTGTGGAAGTCAGCGCTGACACCTAAAATACCCCAAGTATTGGAGCATCTCTCACAGCCACAATCTTTTCCCGTCCTCGAATTAGGATTACCTCGAATCGTCTGGTCAGTATATCACAAAAACATGAGTTGTTGCACTTGAGAAGATGTAATTGTCTGGCGGACATTACTAACAGAGCTGAGAATGGCTTGTTTCATCATCAAAAGTGCAAACCACGATCTGACTCATCTCTGCGGTGATAAACTAAGTTTCTGTTAAGTCATTGAATCCCACACAGTTTGTTTTGGAAAATGATCAATTCCTTGTAAAGTTTAGCAACTGTTCTAATTTGGCTGACATTCAGTCAGCAAATAATGGAAAATGCAAATAGGGAGATGTGACTTTTTACTGTATTCTCTGCATTAGCTGACTCAAATCGTTTTGGAATGTGCTTATTGATATTTAATGAATAAACAACACAATACAAAACAAGACAGGCAGATTACTACTGCAATTAGTGAATTGAGCAGCTCCAATCCATTGTATAATATGATTTTAAAAATCACATCTCGCTGACTCTCTATTATGTTATATCATGTCAGAGGCAATTAAACTTTAAATTGATAACCCAATGAAGGGTTCATGCCCGATACGTCATTTCTCCTGCTCATCGGAAACTGCCTGAATTGCTGTGCCTTTCCAGCATCACACTCACGACTCTGATCTCCAGCATCTGCAGTTATCAATTTCTCCTCGGTGATGACCAGTAATTTGCACTAAGCCGCATTTGTGTGAGCCAGCCAGTGTCTCATGTATTTCCATTGTTACAGATCTGGCAGGGGCTGAGGGAATTTGTTTTGCATTGGATCTTGTGCTGAGTGAGGGAGTAGTAACTTTGGGAGAGGTAATATGGAATTACATCTCATTGTTCATGCCTGATCAGTGTCTGGGGCATACAATCGATCTGGACGAATGTCGTTGGGGCGCAATGTATTTGAAGAGTGGGGTTAGTTTATGAGTTCATCGGGAGTTAGCCTAGTGTTTAATTGCCTCACTTCTGTTCCAGCACAAGCTGATTAATTATAGAACACGCCAGATCCTCGTCAGAAATCCAACTTGATGGATGATAACCTTATTTGTTTTAATTTAACAAAGTGATCTCTTGTTCAAAGTAAACACACAACGCTGCAAATATTGTTTCCTCATCAAAACAGAATTTTATTGCAAAAAAATGACGACAAACGAGAATAAACCAAACTTCGCACCTATAACACAGAGTCAATGGCAATGACACGCAAGTTTACAGATGACACAAAGATTGGTGGAGTAGCAGAAATCATAAGGGACTGTCAGAAAATAAGGAGGATATAGATAGACTGGAGAGTTGGGCAGAAAAGTGGCAGTTGGCTTTCAATCCAGACAAATATGAGGTGATGCATTAAGGTAAGTGTAATTCTAGAGCGAATTATACAACGATTGGAAGAGCCTTGCGAAAAGTTAATGGACAGAGATATCTGGGAGTCCAGGTCCATTGTATGCTGCAGAGTTTCATCGAGTGGTCAAGAAGACATATGGGGTACTGAGCTAATGGTCGGATACTTGGTGGTGTGGTTGAGCAGAGGGATCTTGGTGTCCATGTACACAGATCTCTGAAAGTTGCATCGTAGGTAAATAGTGCTATGAAGAAGGCATATGGTGTACTGGCTTTTATTGGTAGAGGAATTGAGTTATGAAGTCCTGAGGTCATGTTGCAGTTGTATAAGACTCTGGTGCGGCCGCATCTGGAGTATTGTGTGCAGATTTGGAGCCATACTAAAGGAATGATGTGGAGGATCTGGAACAGGTGCAGAGGAGGTTTACCGGGATGTTGCCTGGTATGGTTGGAAGATCGTATGAGGAAAGGCTGAGGCACTTGGGGCTGTTTCCATTGGAGAAAAGAAGGTTTAGGCGTGACTTGATAGAGGTGTACAAGATGATTAGGGGTTTAGATAGGGTTGAACATGCGAAACTTTTTCCACGTATGGAGTCAGCTATGACAAGAGGGCATAGCTTTCAATTAAGGGGTGGTAGGTATAGGACAGAAGTTAGGGGTAGATACTTTACTCAGCGAGTCGTTCCTTCATGGAATGCCCTGCCAGTAGCAGTGGTGGACTCTCCCTCTTTATGGGCATTTAAACGGGCATTGGATAGGCATATGGAGGATAGTGGGCTAGTGCAGGTTCGGTGGGCTTGGATCGGCGCAACATCGAGGGCCAAAGGGCCTGTACTGCGCTGTATTTTTCTATGTTCTATGTTCTATAGTATGCTTGCCTTAATTGGACGGGGTATTGAGTATCGGCACTGGCAAGTCATGTTAAAATTATCCAAGACATTGTTTCGGCTGCATGAAGAATACTGTGTACAGTTTTGGGCGCCACATTACCAAAAGGATGTGGACGCTTTGGAGAGGGTGCAGAGAAGGTTTACGAAGATGTTGCCTGGTATGGAAGGTGCTCGCTATGAAGAGAAGTTGAGGAGGTTAGTTTTATTTTCACTGGAAAAAAAGAGATTGAGGGGGACCAGACTGATGTTTACAAAATCATGAACGGTATAGACAGGGTGGATACAGACAAGCTTTTTCCCAGAGTGAAGGATTCAATACCGAGAGGTCATGCTATCAAGGTGAGAGGTGGAAAGTTTAGGAGGAATACACGCGGCAAGTACTTCACAAAGAGGGTGGTTGTCGTTTGGAACGCGTTGCCAGCAGGGGTGGTAAAGGCAGGCACGGCAGATTCGGTGAAGATGCATCTCGACAAATACATGAGTAGGTGGGGAACAGAGGGGTACAAATGCTTAGGAATTGACCAACAGTTTTAGACAGTACATTTGGATCGGCTCAGGCTTGTCTCTCTTACAGACAGACTTTTCTGTGGCCAGCAGAGAAAAAAACACAATGGGTGTTGTTTCCCTGGTGCCAGGATCAAGGATGTCTCAGAGAGAGTGCAGAATGTTCTCCCGGGGGTGAGGGCCCAGCAGGAGGTCATTGTCCACATTGTAACCAACGACATTGGAAGGGAACAGGTTGAGTCTCTGAAGGGAGATTACAGAGAGTTAGCTAGTAATTTAAAAAGGAGGTCCTCAAGGGTATTAATATCAGGATTACTCACAGTGCTACGAAAGTGCGGGCAGGAATAGGAGGATATAGCAAATGAATGCATGACGGAGAAGCTGGTGTACAGGAGAAGGATTCACGTTTTTGGATCATTGGAATCTCTTTTGGGATAGAAGGTACCTGTCAAAGAAGGACGGATTGCACCTAAATTTGAAGGGGACTAACGTACTGGCAGGGAAATTTGCAAGAACTGCTTGGATTAAAACTAGCAAGATATGGGCGGGGGAGGGCGGGGATGGGTGGTTGGCGGTTGGGGGTGGGTGATGGGTGGGATCCAGGGAGATAGTGAGGAAAGTGATCGATCTGAAACGGTTACAGCTAAAAACAGAAGTGGGTCAAACAGTCAGGGCAGACAGGGACAAGGTAGGACTAATAAATTAAACTGCATTTATTTCAATACAAGCGGCCTAACAGGGAAGGCAGATGAACTCAGGGCATGGTTAGAAGCATTGGACTGGGATATCATAGCAATTACAGAAACATGGCTCAGCGATGGTCAGGACTGGCAGCTGAATGTTCCAGGATACACATGCTAGAGGAAGGATAGAAAGGGAGGCAAAAGAGGAAGGAGAGTGGCATTTTTGATAAGGGATAGCATTGCAGCTGTGCAAATGGAGGATATTCCCGGAAATACATGCAGGCAAATTATTTGGGGGGAATTGAGAAATAAGAAAGGGATGATCACCTTATTGGGATTGTATTATAGACCCTCCAATAATCAGAGGGAAATTGGGAAACAAACTTGTAAGGAGATCTCAGCTATCTGTAAGAAGAATACGGTAGTTAGGGTCGGGGATTTTAACTTTCCAAACATCGACTGGGACTACCATAGATTTAATGGAAAAGATGGAGAGGAATGTCTTAAGTGTGTACAGGACAATTTTTTGATTCAGTATGTGGATGTACCTCCTATAGAAGGTACATAACTTGACATATTCTTGGGAAATAAGGCAGAGCAAGTGAGTGAGGTGTCAGTGGGCGAGCACTTTGGGGACAGCGACCATAATTGTATTTGTTTATAAGTAGTGATGGAAAAGGAGAGACCAGATCTAAAAGTTGAAGTTCTAAAGTGGAGAAAGGCCAATTTTGACGGTATTGAACCTGATTGGAGGCAGTTGTTCACAGGTAAAGGGACAGATGGAAAATGGGAAGCCTTCATAAATGAGATAACAAGAATCTAGAGAAAGTATATTCCTGTCAGGGTGAAAGGGAAGGCTGGTAGGTATCGGGAGTGCTGGATGACAAAAAAATTGAGGGTTTGGTTAAGGAAAAGAAGGAAGCATATGTTAGGTACAGACAGTATAGATCGAGTGAATCCTTAGAAGAATAGTATAAAGAAAGTAGGAGTATAATTCAGAGATAGCTTTGGCAAATACAATTCAGGAGAATCCAAAGGGGTTTTACAAATATATAAAGGAGAAAAGGGTAAGTAGGGAGAGAAGAGGGCCCCTCAAAGATCAGCAAGGCGGCCTTCCTGTGGAGGCACAGAAATGGGAGAGATACTAAATGAATATTTTGCATCAGTATTGACTGTGGAAGAGGATAAGGAAGATATAGACTGTCGGGAAATAGATGGTGATATCTTGTAAAATGTCCAGATTACAGAGGAGGAAGTGCTGGATGTCTTGAAACGGTTAAAAGTGGATACATCCCCAGGATCTGATCAGGTGTATCTGGGAACTCTATGGGAAGCGAGAGAAGTTAATTGCCGGGCCCCTTGCTGAGATATATGTATGATCGATAGTCACAGGTGAGGTGCCAGAAGACCGAAGGTTGGCAAACGTGTTGCCACTGTTTAAGAAGGGTGGTAAATACAAGCCAGGGTACTATAGACAGCTGAGCCTGACCTCGGTGGTGGGCAAGTCGTTGGAGGGAATCCTGAGGGACGGGATGTACATGTATTTGGAAAGGCAAGGTTTGATTAGGGATAGTCAACATGGCTTTGTGCGTGGGAAATCATGTCTCACAAACTTGATTGTGTTTTTTGAAGAAGTAACAAAGAAGATTGATGAGGGAAGAGCATTCGATGAGCTCGATATGGACTTCAGTCGAGCGATCGACAAGGTGCCCCATGGGAGACTGATTAGCAAGGTTAGATCTCGTGGAATACATGGGGAACAGCCGTTTGGATAAAGAACTGGCTCAAAGGTAGAAGACAGAGGGTGGTGGTGGAGGGTTGGTTTGTTAGACTGGAGGCCTGTGACCAGTGGAGTTCCACAAGGATCGGTGCTGGGCCCTCTGTTTTTGGTATTTACATAAATGATTTGGATGCGAGCATAAGAGGGACATTCAGTAAGTTTGCACTTGACACCAAAATTGTAGGTGTAGTGGACAGCGAAGAGGGTTACCTCAGATTACAACAGGATCTGGACCAGATGGGCCAATGGGCTGAAAAGTGGCAGTTGAAGTTTAATTCAGATAAATGCGAGGTGCTGCATTTTGGGAAAGCAAACCTTTGCAGGACTTTTGCACTTATTGGTAACGTTCTTTGGAGTGTTGCTGAACAAAGAGACCTTGGAATGCAACTTCAGAGCTCCTTGAAAATGGAGTCGCAGGTAGATAGGTTAGTGAAGAAGGCGTTTGGTATGCTTTCCTTTGCTGGTCAGAGTATTGAGTGCAGGAGTTGGGAGGTCATGTTGCAGCTGTGCAGGACATTGGTTACGTCACTATTGGAATATTGCGTGCAATTCTGGTCTCCTTCCTATCGGAAAGATGTTGTGAAACTTGAAAAGGTTCAGAAAAGATTTACAAGGAGGTTGCCAGGGTTGGAGGCTTTGAGGTATAGGGAGAGGCTGAACAGGCTGTGGCTGTTTTCCCTGGAGCATCGGAGTCTGAGGGGTGACCTTATAGAGCTTTCCAAAATTATGAGGGGCATGGAAAGGATAAATTGGCAAAGAGTTTTCCCTGGAGTCGGTGAGTCCAAAACTAGAGGGCATAGGTTTTGCATGAGAGGGGAAGGATATATAAGAAACCTAAGCTGCAACTTTTTCACGAAGATTGTGGTAACTGTATGGAATGAGCTGCCAGAGGATGTGGTGGAGGCTGGAACAGTTGCAACAGTTCCACGGCATTTGGATGGGTATATGAATAGGAAGGGTTTGGAGGGATATGGGCTGGATGCTGAGAGGTGGGACTAGATTGGGTTGGGATCTCTGGTCGACATGGACGGGTTAAACAGAAGGGTCTGTTTCCATGCTGTACATCTCTATGACTCTATGACTCTAAGAGATTTTGGAGTGCAGGTTCATTGATCCTTGAAAGTTATGTCTCAGTTAGCTAGGGTGGTGAAGAAGACGGTTAGTATAGTTTCCTTGATTGGTCAGAGCACTGAGTATTGGAATTGAGAGATCATGTTGTGTCTGGACAGGACTTTGGTTCGGCCATTTTTGGAATATAGTGTGCCTTTCTTGTCTTCTTCCAAAAGGGAGGATGTCTTGAAACTTGAAACGGTTCGGAAAAGAATCATTAGGATGTTGCCAGGATTGGAGTATTTGAGCTATGCGGAGATGCTGAGGAGGTTGGGGCTGTTTTCTGTGGAGTGTCGGAGTCTGAGGGGTAACTTGTGGATGTTTACAAAACCATAAGGAGCATGGTCAAGGTAAGTAGAAAAGTTCTTTTCCATGGGTTTTAGGAGTCCAAAACTCGAGCGGATAGGTTTAGGGTGAAAGCGGAATAATTAAAAGGGACCTAAGGGGTAATCTTTTCATGCAAAGGGTGGTGCATGTGTGGAATGAGCTGCTAGACGATATGATGGTGGCTGGTGCAATTACATTTAAAAGTAATCTGGATGGGTAAACGTTTAGAAAGATTTTAGACGGATGTTGGGACAGATGAGACGAGATTAATTTCGGATATATGGACTGTTTGAACAATTTGGTCTAAAGGGCCTGTTTCTGTGCTGTACATCTTTATGACTCTAACTATGCCTGGTAAGTGTATAGCAGTTTACCAAATGTTCCATTTTTAGGGGAATATCACCACTTTCAATCACAATTCTCTGTTTGAAATAAATCCCTATGTTTTTGGTTGAAATGATAGGGCCTTGCGTGTGCAGAAACATGAGATGATGTTTTGAGTTCAATGATCCATGTTAGATGAAAATGCTCTGATTAACAGTGATTCCATTAACTCTGTTTCTCTCCCCACAGATTCTGCCATACCTGTTGGGTTTTGCCAGTTATATCTCATTCAGTTTCATGTTTTCAGCATTCAAATCCCTTTCATTTATTGCATTAAAATGCTTCACTTCCCAATCTTCCCCCAGAAGTAATTCTTAGAATAATAAAATCCAACGACACTGAAGAGGTGCTTCGTGCCACTCAGTTTGTGCTATAAAATCGACACGAAATCTTATACCCGCCCCAGCTTCGAGCACTATGTGCGTAGTCTCAAATAAAATGACGCTTCAAGTGTTCATACAAGTAGTTTTTAAAGTTTGTGAGGTTTCCTGCTTTACCACCCTCCAGGGAATGAATTACCACACCCTCACCATTCTCTGGGTGAAAACACCTTGCAAAGACCCCCTCTAAACATTTTCCCTTTCATCTTAAAAAAGATGCCCTCTGCCATCTGTTGATTGCCTGCCCACAAGTAGTCAAACATAGGATAGAGCTGTTTCAAATAATGTGTCAGGCCATTGAAGATGTCATATTCAAACTCGATATCTGAACACTTCCAGCTGGCCCAGTTAGGTGCTGAGATCTTCTATTGCTCTCTGAACCGACGCAGAGAATGTTTGATCATTAATTTCTGAATTGCAGTTTACCTCCTGTGTCTTTTAGTTAATTTGCTGGCGACTTTGGTTCTCGCATAGGAAAAATGCGGCCTCTCTTACTGCACAATGCGTTGGCCATGGCAACATGGGATCTCCTGTTTATTCTCACTGAGATCATTCTGTGGCAATTCAAATACATTTACTACCCAGGATCTTTCCTGAACATGACTCCTGTGTGCAGTGCTGTCTATGCCTTACCTCGAGCAGCAACAGACTGCTCCGTCTGGTTCACTGTCCTTTTCTCCTTTGAACGTTTGGTGGCCATTTCCTGTCTGAAACTGAAGAGAAAATATTGGACAGAGAAAGCCTTGGCTGTGGCTCTGGCTGCAACCAGCATTCTACTCTGTTCAAAAAACATTCCCTACTATTTTCGGTTTCAACCTGGGAGGATAATTGACAATGTTCAGTGGTATTGTCGAACAAAGTCAAGTTATTTTACTGATCCCAAGTGGCTCGAGTTTAAGTGGTTCGATATCATTTTGATCGCTTTAATCCCATCCGTGGTAAGTCTGTGGATGAATACTCTCACGGTCAGGCACATTTTAGTGGCTAGTCGAGTACGCAAGAGCCTGATGGGTCAGAGGAAGGGAGACAGTCACAAAGATGCAGAGATGGAGAGCCGGAGGAAGTCGGTAATTTCCCTCTTCACCATATCCATCAGCTTCATACTTCTGTAATTCATGCACGGTGCAAATGTCGTGTTCAATATCATTCAAGGAGGGAATTATTGGAGGTATAGTCCTGTCATCAGTGTTGCATACACTGGAGAAATGCTGAAGGATTTCAGCTGCAGCACAAACATATTATTTTATGCAGCGATTCTGCCCAAGTTCAGAGCTAAGTTCAGGAATGCAGTGCACCAACTGGTCATGTAGATTCATCAGTTCATAAATTAGCAAAACAACTGAGAGAGCTCCAGTGGCAGCCGCAGTGTTCCCAGTGCAGGAATTGCAGATGTTCGGCCATGATTCCATCAGCACAAGCACATGGATTTGAGTATAACACCCAGTGTTATATGGGGAGGGCAGTAACAGGATGGATCACCATTCACCATGCTCAGGAGCATGCTGATATCCTTGATTGACTGACGGATTGACACACACTGGGGCACACAATGAGCAGCAAGAGGCTATTCAGCCCTTCGTGTCAGATTGCCCTGCCAGCCCAGAAAATCGTGATTGATGCAATTGCACCATCAATCCCGCATTTCTCTGTACACCTGAACACCTCTCCCACATCATTCCTCAAAACATTTGCAATAAGTTATCTGCATCTCCTTTCAATGATACTGAAGTTTATGACAAAGGGACATCAGGTAATAGGAGAAGAGGTAACTATCTGGGGCAGGGTAGGAAGGAAAGAGGCTGCAAGAGTGATTCCAAATGATGGAAAGGCTATGAGTGATGGGTTCAGCTGGAACATTGAGTGTTCACGGACAGCCCTGTGGGTGAGTGTTAAAGACTGCGGCAGGAGGGGTCTCTGAATTTTCCTTGCAGGGGTGTAGTGGGGAGGGACAGAAACAGTCCCTCCTGCACCATGATGACTGACAGACTCTCTCTGTTCAGCTCACAATAAGCAGTTTATTACAACAAGGGAAATGTTCTGGGTACTGGTGATCTCCTCATCTGAATGGGATGTTGTTCCGTGCACATTTGTATTTGAGTGTGTTTATTGCGTCCACCTTTTGTCTACTTCATTCATAAGGCTATTTCAGACTCTCCTTCTCTGCCTGTTTCTGTCTGTCTTTGTCTGTTCCTCTCTTCCTCTCTCGCGCTGTGCCCCATCTCTCATCTTCATGCTGTCCTTCTCTCTCTGTCTCACTCTGTATGTGTCCATGCCTGCATCGTTCTCTCCCTGTCTCTTTCTCTCTACCTATCTGCCGGTCTGTCATTCTTTCTGCGTGAGGGTGTCTGTGTATCTCGCTGTGTGGTGCGGAGGGAGCTTCATTGCCTTTGTGGCGATCTCCATGTGTGTATGTGTTTGGGGGGGTGGGGGGTGAGGTGGCTTCATTGCCTTTGAGGGAATCACCAAGTGTGTGGGGCAGAGGGGTTTTTATTGCCTTTATGGGGATCTCCCTGCGTGTTGGGGACGGGGCAGGGGGCTTCATTGTCTTTGTGGGGATTTCTGTGTGTGTGTGGGGAGGGAGATGGCTTCATTGCCTTTGTGGGGATTTCCTTGTGTGTGTGTGGTAGGGGGCTTCATTGCCTTTGTTGGAATCTCCCTGTGTGTGTGTGTGTGTGTGTATATATGTCCCTCAGTAATTGTCCTTGAACATGTCCCTGAGTGTGACACATTATGACTGTCTTCATGAATGTTAGTGTGGCTTTCCCTTTGTTTGTGTTGGTAAGTATTTCGATTCATGCGTACATGCGTTTGAGAATATTATTCAGTCTGTCTGAGATCGTTTCTGTCAAAGTGGGCGTTTTTATGTTGGCGTATGTTACTGTACCTCTGTGATTGCGTATCTGTCTGTTTTGCACACGTGCATCTGTTGTGTTTGTGCCTGTGTGTGTGCTGTTTGTGAGATTTCATTTCAATGACGATGTGGTTTTGCGTGTGTGTGTTCTCTGATACGATATGTGTGTGTCTTTGAGTGTCATTGTATTAATGTGGGGTTGGGGAGTGTGTTTTTGCCTGGATGTGCTCTTGTTTAAGCAGGTGAGAATGTTGTTCAGACTTATTTTGGCTGGCTGTCCGTGTGTCAGGATATTTCTGTGCCCCCAAAAGGATCTCTCTGTGTTTTATTCTGTGAGTCACTCTGTCTATATCTAATTCTGGCGATGGTTCTGTAACTGTGTTCGAATGTGTTTTTGTGTATGTACAAGAAGTTGCCGTCATTCTTGCAGGTTGGTGTGTAATGTCTCTTAATCTGAGTTTGTTAATTTAAGTGTGTGAAGGTGTGAGTGTGATTCTAAGTCTGCGTTCCTATATCTCAGTATGACTGTATTTCTTTGTGTGTGGACATGTGTGCATTCTGACCATACGTGGTTGTGTTCCTAACTGTCTTATTATGCCTGTTTTAATGTGTTTGAGTGTGTGTGCGCGTGCGCGCATGAATGCTCAAGCCTATGTGAGTCGGTGTTCCCCATTCAGGAATCTGATTGTTTTCCTGTGTGTGTTGTGAGGATATATTTCTTTACTTTTTGGAAAGGAGTGTTCTCACAATTCAGTTGGACTGTATTATCGTGCAAGTGTGCATGTTTGTGAGTTGAATGTGTGCACGTGTATGTGTTATTTGTCAGTCAGTCCCGATATCATGCTTTGCATTTCTGTGTGCTGGTGTGCTTCTGTTTGCATGTGCACATGTGTATGTGATGGTGTGGGCGTGTTTCAGTGTCCCTCTGGGTGTGGTTCTGTCTCTATCTGATCATGAGACTTCCTCCCCTGAAAAAGGACACGTGAACCCTCAGCAGGCCATGGTGAACAGATTGCTCTCAATGGTGCGTTTCAGCAACGTGGAAAATATCTAGGTATCAGTATCTGTACCTCCTGCACCCTGTTTGCGGAACTGTTACGTCAGTTCAAGGACCTAAGACTAATGAAAAAAAAGACAGGGAAATATTCAATGAAAGACAGGATTCCAGTTGTTTCTTCCATGTTTGAACCAAGGATGCAATACAAACACTTTTTTCATGTTGGAGCTGTTTGTGTCCGTCCATAAATGTTGTTATAGACTGCATCATTCCACCATACAATGTATCAGCTGAATAGGAACATGTAGCCCATTGAGACTGCTTTGTCATTTGATCATGAATAATTTGTTTCTCAATTCTATTCTCCGGCCTTCTCCACACTACTTTTGATTTCCCTGTGAACCAGGTACCCATCTTTCACTGTTTTTAATACAATTGTTCTGGACCAGACCCTCTAAAAGCATTTTAAGATGGAAGCCCAGACCCTAACGTTTCTATTTGTTTTGTGCATGTGTAAAGTGGATATTCCAGGATTGATGGAGCAGGAAAATATTCATCGGTTTAAGTGAAGCAAAGTTTGTATACTTTGCATCGAATGAAATACATAGAAAAGAGAACAGAAGACTGCATAACTTCACCCATCCGAAAACTCAACAGACTGTCCCAACTTAATGATTGTTCAAAATTCCGCCCACAACCTCCATAAGCACCCAATGTCAAAACAGGTAAAATCAAACAGAGGGTCTTGCCGAAGAGAAGTCAGAGAGAGATCAGCATGGAACAACTTCTTCCTTGTCGCTGTTCCTTTTACCAGCAGTTTGAAAATCTGACAACTTGCAAACACTAACCCAAATTAAACCAAACCAGAAAAAATCAGAGGTGGGAGAATTGGCCACACCCCTTTCATTGCAGAGAGTTTTATATTTGAAAGCCTTTTTGCCTGAAACAGTTTCTGTTAGCTATCATGAAATTGTCTCTGCAACCCATCCAAACTCAACATCCAAGAACAAATGCATTTACAAACACACAAAGAAAGAAAACCAAGGACACACTACCTTGGTAAAAGGGCAGCATCATCACGCACTCAATCTTTTGAACGCCACAACACTCTGAAGCAATGATTTCCACAGATGAAGCACACTTTGGCTGAAGAAATTAATTCTAGTCTCAGTTCCAAATGTCGCCCCTTTATTCTGTGGCTATGTTCTCTGGTCCTACTCTCTCCTAAATGTAGAAACACCTTACAAACAGGTGCTGAAATGGAAGGACTGCTTATGAAAGGAGGTACAATGCTGGTCTGAGGCTGTGAATGACAGTCTCTGTGGCTGTTTGGAATTGGTGGACTGGGCCATGTTAAAGTACTCAGTGGAAATCCTGGATGAGCAAACCACCACCATCACAGACATCATGGGCAAATGCATGGAGGACTGCTGAGTGAAGAATTCAATCCGAGTGTTCCCCAAGCGTCAACCTTCAGTGAATCAGAAAATCCTCTCCCGCTGAAGACCAGACGAACAACTTTCAAGTGGGAAGACCCTGACCTATAAAGGGAATCTAGATCTGACTTCCGCTGGGCTATCAGGGATGCCAAGAGGGAGGACCATTATTGCTTTCTCTGCTTGGATTGAGCAGAATGCCAGTGGCGCAGTGACTCCTGCCCCAACAGCCCCAGACACACCTGTTTCCTCGTTCACCTCTGCACACGTCAGAACAGTTATCCTGAGAGTCAACCCAAGGAAAGTATTGGGCCTGGATGGAGTCCCTTGCCGTGCAATTAGATCCTGAATGGAAAAACTGGCTGGGGAACTCACTGACATCTTCAAACTATCCCTCCAACACGGTGAAGACCCTATCTTCTTCAAGAGGTCGACCACCATCCCCCCACACACATTCTCTCTCTCAAGTACACACGCATTCTCTCTCTCAAGCACACACTCATTCTCTCTCTCACACATACACAAACATTCTCTCTGTCACGTACACATGCATTCTCTCTCTCTCACACACTCATTCTCTCTCTCACGTACACATTCATTCTCCCTCTCATGCACACACTCATTCTCTCTCTCGCTCATGCACACACACATTCTTTCTCACATAGACACGCATTCTCTCTCTCACGTACACATGCAATCTCTCTCACGCACCCTCATTCTCTCGCTCACGCACACAATCATTCTCTCTCTCTCACGCACTCATGCATTCTCTCTCTCATGCACACACTCATTCTCTCTCTTAAGCACACATTCATTCTCTCTCTCATGCACACACGCAATCTCTATCTCACGCACACACATTCTCTCACTCATGTACACACGATTTCTCTCTCTCACGCACACACTCTTTGTCTCTCTCTCACGCACACACTCATTCTCTCTCTCATGTACACATGCGCTCTCTATCTCACGCATACATGGATTCTCTCTCTCTTGCACACGTGCATTCTCTCTCTCACACACACATTCTCTCTCTCATGTTCACTCATTCTCTCTCTCATGCACACACTCATTCTTTCTCTCACGTACACACACATTTTATCTCTCTTGCATGCATGCATTCTATGACTCACACACGCTCATTCTCTCTCACACACATGCACGCATTCTCTCTCACACACACATTCTCTCTCGCACGCACACGCATTCTCTCTCTCATGCACACAAACATTCTCTCTCACACACACAATCTCTCTCTCACGCACACATTCTCTCTCTCACGCATGCACACATTCTATCACTCGCACACATGCTCATTTTCTCTCTCATGCACAGACGCATTCTCTCTCTCACGCACATTTTATCTCTCTCACGCACTCATGCCCTCGCTTTCCCTTACACACACACACGCCCTCTTTCTTGCACCCACACACTCTCTCGCACATGTGCACTCTCCTTCTCTCATGGAGGTACACAATCGCCCTCTCTCTCACAACCCCTCGCACACACTCGCTTGCGTTCACTCGCACAAACTCAATTGTTCACACACACTTTCTCTGTCATGTGCGCACACCCTATCTTTCTGTCACTCTCTGTCCCGCTATTTCATAGTCGCTCTCTCTCTTTCGTTCTCTCTCTCTGTCCCTGTATCTATCGTGCTCTCTCTCTTTCTCTCTGTCTGACTCAGGCTCTCTCTCTGTCTCTCTGTCTCTCTTTCTCTGTCTCTCTGTCTCTGTCTGTCTGACTCTGTCTGTCTCTCTCTTGGTTTCTCTCTCTCTGTCTGTCTGCCTCTGTCTCTGTCTCTCTCTCTCTCACTCCATCTTCCTCTCTCTCTGTTTCTCTCTCCCTCTGTCTCTCTCTTCCTCTGTACCTCTCCCTCTCCCTCTGTCCCACTCTCTGTCCGCCCGTCTCTCTGTCCCTCTCTCTCCATCTCCCTCTGTCTCTCCGTCTCCGTCCCACTCTCTCCCTCTGTGTCCCTCTCTCTGTCACTCTGTCCCTCACTCTCTGACTCTCTGACTCTCTGTCCCTCTTTCTCTGTCCCTCTCTCTCTCTGTTTCTCTGTCAACCTGTCCCTCTCTTTCTCTCTGTCCCTCTCTCTCTCTGTCCTTCTGTTCCACTCTCTCTGTGTCCCTTTCTCACTCTGTGTGTCCCTCTCTCTCTCTCTGATTCCCCCTCTCTCTGTGTACCACTCTGGGTCCCTCTCACTCTCTGTTTCCCTTTCTCGCACTCTCTCTCTCTGTGTACCCCTCTCTCTCGGTCTCTCTCTCTCTGTACCTCTCTTTCTGCCGGTGTCCCTCTCTCTCTGTATCCCTTTCTCTCTCTCCGTCTCTCTGTCCCTCTCACTCTATCTCTCTGTCCCTCTCTTTCTCTGTCTCTCTCTGTCTTCTCCCTCTATGTCTCTTTCCCTCCGTCTCTCTCTGTGCCCCCCTCTCTCTCTGTGTCCCTCTCTCTCTGTCTCCCCCCCTCTCTGTGTGTGCCCATCTCTCTCTCTCTGGGTCCCTCTCACTCTCTCTCTGTCTCTCTGACCCCCTCTCTCTCTGTTCCTCTATCTCTGTCCCCCTCTCTCTCTCTGTTTCTCTCTCTCTCTGTCTCTGTCTCTCTCTCTCTCTGTCCCTCTCTCTCTCTGTCTCTCTGTCCCTCCCTCTCCCTCTGTGTCCCTCTCTCTCTCTGTGTCTTTGTCCTTCACAGATTGAAGTGAGTTACAGCGTGGCATCTAATCAAGGGGTTCAGGGTGGTTCAGATACAGAATAACAGATAGCCCTGACTGAGATACATTCTGGAATCTAATGGAGGGATATGCGAAGCTTTTTATGTGGAATAACTTGTAACTGGGAGAGAGTCACAAAGTGGACATTAGGCCAAGTGCTTTCAAACCTTGTCTCGACTTAAACGTAATGCTGTCACAAACTACACGACTTTACTGACTCCCCACGGATCCATGGGGAAATTAGACTGACCCCACTGTGTTTCTGTTGCTGACACCTGGTGACATTAATCTGACCCCACTCTGTCTCTGTCACTGACCCCTGGGGACATAAAACTGACTCCACTTTATCTCTGTTACTGACCCTGGGTTTATTAGACTGACCCCACTGTGTCTCTGTCAGTTAACAAATTGGACTGACTCGACCGTGTCTCTGCTTTGGATCCATGGGAACATTATACTGACCACACAGTGTCTCTGTCACTGACCTCTTGGGACATATGACTGACCCCACTGTGTCTCTGTCACTGACTCATGGGTACATTAGACTGACCCCACTGTGTCTTTGTCACTGACCCCTGGGTACATTAGTCTGACATGACAGTGGCACTGTCACTGACCATTGGATGCATTAGACTGACCCCTCTGTGTCTCTGTCACTGACAGCTGGGCACATTAGACTGATCTCACTGTGTCTCTATCACTGACCTCGAGGGGATTAGACTGACCCCACTGTGTCTCTGACACTGACCTGTGGGAACATTGGACTAACCCCACTGTGTCTTTGTCACTGAAGCCTGTGTGCATTAGACTTATCCTACTGTGTCTCTGTCACTGAACTCTGGGGACATTCGACTGACCCCACTGAGCCTCTGTCACTGACCTCTGGTAACGTTAGACTTACCCACTGTCTCTCTCTGTCACTGACACCTGGGAACGTTATACTGACCCCACTGTGTCTCTGTCACTTACCACTGTGGGCATTAGACAGACCCCACTGTCCCTCTGTCACTGACCACTGGGGACATGAGTCTGACCCCACTGTGTCTCTGTCACTGAACCCTGGGGATATTAGACTGAACCCACTGTGTCTTTGTCACCTACCTCTGGGGTCATAAGAATGAGCCCACTGTGTCTCTCTTACTGACAACTGGGAACATTTGACGAACCCCTCTGTGTCTTTGTCACTGAAGCCTGTGTACATTAGACTTATCCTACTGTGTCTCTGTCACTGAACTCTAGGGACATTCGACTGATCCCACTGTGCCTCTGTCACTGACCTCTGGGGACATTAGACTTACCCACTGTCTCTCTGTCACTGACCCCTGGGGGCATTCGACTCACCCCACAGCGTCTCTGTCACTGACCCCTGGAACATTAGACTGACCCCGCTGTGTCTCTGTCAATGACACCTGCCGGCATTAGACTTACCCCAATGTATCTCCGTTGCTGAATTCTGAGGGCATTAGACTGAACCCACTGTGCGTCTGTCACTGAACCCTGGGGATATTCGACTGAACCCACCGTGTCTCTGTCTCCGACACCTGGGAACACAGTCTAACCCCACTGTGTATCTGTCACTGACCTCTGGGGGCATTAGACTTACCCCACTGTGTCTCTGTCACGGACCCCTGGAGACATTAGACTGACCCCACTCTGTCACTGTCACTAACCCCTGGATGAATTGAACTGACCCCTGTGTGTCTCTATCACTGACCTCTGGGCACATTCGTCTGACCCCACTATGTCTCCATTGCTGACCCATGCGGGAAGTAGACTGACCCCAAAGTGTGTCTGTCATTGACCTCAGGGGACATTAGTCTGACCCTACTTTATCTCTGTCACTGACGTCTGGGGACATTAGACTGACCCAACCGTATCACTGTCAATGACCCCTGGGGGCATTAGACTGACCACACTGTGTCTCTGTCACTGACCCCGGAGACATGAGACTGACCCCACTCTGTCACTGTCACTGACCCCTGGATGCCTTGAACTGACCCTTGTGTGTCTCTATCACTGACCCCTGGGCACATTCGTCTGACCCCACTATGTCTCCATTGCTGACCCATGCGGGAAGTAGACTGACCCCAAAGTGTCTCTGTCATTGACCTCTGGGCACATTAGTCTGACCCCACTTTATCTCTGTCACTGACGTCTGGGGACATTAGACTGACCCAACTGTATCACTGTCAATGACCCCTGGGGGCATTAGACTGACCCCACTGTGTCTCTGTCACTGACCTTGACATTATTAGACGGACTCTGCTGTGTGTCTGTCACTGACCACTGGGGGCATTGGACTGATCCCACTGTGTCTCTGTCACTGACCCCTGGGTACATTAGACTGACCCCACTGTGTCTGTCTCACTGACCCCTGGGGTCATAAGACTGACAGCACTGTGTCTCTGTTACTGACCCTGGGTTTATTAGACTGACCCCACTGTGTCTCTGTCAGTTAACACTGGGGAAATTGGACTGATTCGACCCTGTCTCTGTTACTGACCCATGGGAGCATTAATATGACCCCACAGTGTCTCTGTCATTGACCCCTTGGGACATATGACTGACCCCACTGTGTCTCTGTCTCTGAACTCTGGGGACATTAGACTTATCCCACACTGTCTCTGACACTGAGCCCGGGGGCATTCGACTGACACCACTGTTTCTCTGTTACTTACCCCTGGGAACAAGAGACTGACCCCGCTGTGTCGTTGTCACTGACTCCTGGGGGCATTAGGCTGAACCCACTGTTTCTCTGTTACTGACCCCTGGGGGCATTAGACGGACCCCACTTGCCTCCATCGCTGACCCCTCTGTGTTTGATCTGCATGTTGTTTGTTATGGTCTGCCAGGTTGATGATACCCTCCGAGTTTTCTGGAAAGTACAGCACTCATGACCAACAACAGCACACGCTCCTCCACGTGAGGCTCGCAGATAATGCAAATCCATTCGATTCTGCAATTCCATGGTCCAGCGAGCCACAAGCTCAACTGAGACCTCAGTCAGTGCTTGTCCACTTGCCCTGGCCTCTGAAACTGTCTCATCGGCCACGTGTTCCAATGCTGAACCGATGTGAATCAATTCAACGGATGGCCAGCCCATTCAATACACGAGAAAGGACATCATGAGGAAATGGTCTGTTTTGGAAGTGGCTCCTTTGGCTTGTAGATTGTATTGCTTAAGGGATGATGCACGTCAGGTAGCACACAACCCGTATAGCAGCATCCCAACGGAATGGTTGGAAGCCATGGGTAAGCTCTGGTGTTGTATATAAAGTATATGCCATTATAATCTGTAAAATCATAAGCCAATATCATCCAAGGTTATCGGGCAGAACAGACCAATAGACTATGAGAAGTTATATTCCATACTCTGGACCAATTACAGTAAAACATTGCACTGTCAGAAATGTTCACTACTGGGCCTTGCCAGTCAAATGAGAGGTCACATCTGCTTTGTCCCATCATCTTCCCTTTACTCATTTCTAAAACATAGGGAACCTGGAACGTTACTTGAAAGGACTGTAAGGGAACGAGGAACTGTGTCATGATTATATGCAGGCTGACACCATGTCGGAAATGTAGTCATTTCTTAACCTGCCGATTCCCATATTCTCACGTCCCCATTAACTCCTGTGTGATTCCGACGTAACACCCACTCAACTGCTTCGGGTGGAACGAAAAGGAGGAATTGAAGAGATATTCCTTCCCTTGAATAGATGAGGACATGGGTACAAAACCAGCGCTTACTTATATTAAAATTTTCAGCATACACACATGGCATATGTCAGTAAGTATTTGCATGCTGTTCCCGAGTCGGCCAGTTCTTCAATATCAAATGGCCACCGACGTTAAAGAATTCAGAACGTTCAAAGAGTACTAAAAAGCTCTTCACGCGATGTTCATTCCTGTTTGAGGAGCAATCTTCTTACAATCAGATTGGTGGACCCAGTTCGAGTGTCCTTCAATCTTGACAGAAGTTGATGTGAGTAAGACTTGAAAGGGGCCGCAACAGCATTGTCCCAATTTGTTCCTTTCCCAATTATGAACCAATACATAATCCCCTTGGTTTGCTTTTGGATATTGGGAGGCAATTGTCCCTTCCTTAACTGGGCAATGCGACTTTTGGCCTGCGATTGAAGAAACTTCAGAGAAAGAGGCAAATGTTTCAAGTAATTCTGCATTTGCTCACCCATTACATGGGGATCCACGCCCTCAGGGGGCTTATCGTGCGCAATCCACAGAGTACTCATTGGCCTACTGTAAGCTATCTCTTCAACTGACAGTCCAGTCTGAGAATGTGGAGACACTAACATGTACAGTCCTGCCAAGGGCAATATTTGGAGCCAGTTTATTTGACCATTTTAGGTAACTTCTCTTTTAAAGTATGATTGGCCTGTTCCACAATCCCTGCTGCCTGCGGGCGATATGCACAGTGCAGTTGCTGTTCAATGGAGAGTGAGTCACATATTTAAGTAATAATTTGAGGCATGAAATGTTTGTTTCAGCAGCAGGAAGCACAGGAGCATTGACCAGGGGGCTGACGGGAAGGTGAAGCACTGATTTAAGAACTGACTGAGAACGTCTGGACCCTCTATTTATGTTTCAGCAGCAAAAAGTGTGGGAGCGTAGACAAGGGCGCTGATGAGAAGGTGAACCACAGATTTAAAAACCTATCTCGTAAATAGGCGGAGCGCAAGCTGAGCAGGAGCGGACACAGGACTGCTGAGTAAGAGAAGTAATGTATTTGGATGGCTGCGTTACCTGAAGCACTAATTAGGTAGTGGCTCCCACCCGTCCTCCTCCTCGAACCAAAAAGAATGTTCTGTGCGCTGGATTGGTAAGATAACTTGCTTTAAAAAAAATATTTATTGGGAATTTAAAATCGTGGGAATGGCGGTTAGGACCATTGATGCTCCTCCTGCAGAATGTGGGAGGTCAGGGTCACCAACAGTGTCCCTGCTGACTTCATTTGTGTGACGTGCACCCAACCCCAGCTCCTAAGAACCTCTGTTAGGGAACTGAAGCTGGAGCTGGATGAACCTCGGAGGCGGAGGGTGTTATCGAGAAGAGTCACAGGAAGTAGTCAGACCTCAGGGACAAGAAAAAGGCAGATGGGTTCAAGTCAGGTGACGGAAAGGGATCCCCTGTGGCCATGGATTCTGTTGGGCTGGTGGGAACGACTGACCAGGCGAAAGCCACGAGATACAGGTCTCTGGCACAGAGTCTGTCGCTGTTGTGCAGAAAGGAGGAGGGGAGATGAGCAGAGCATTAGTCATTGGGGACTCCATAGTTAAGGGGACAGATAGCATGTTCTGTTGGAATGGTTGGTGTGTTGCCTCCCAGGTTCCAGGGTTCCTGATGTCTCTGATTGTGTTTTCCGGATCTTCGCGGAGGAGGGGGAGCAGCCCCAAGTTGTGATCCACATCTGAACCAATAACATAAGTAAGAAAAGGAAAGGGGATACAAGGCTGAAACTCAAGGAGCTCGGGTGGAAGTTTAGAGCTGGACCAAGCAAAGTTGATATCTCTGATTTGATGCCCATGTTTATTGCTCGTGAGGCAAGGAATAGGGAGAGAGAGGTGTTGAACATGTGGCTGCAAGAATGGTGCAGGAGGGAGAGTTTCAGATATCTGTGTAATTGGTGCTCATTGAGGAGGTGGTGGGAGATCTACAAACAGGAAGGTCTACACCTGAATCAGAGGGGTACAAGTATCTGGAGATAGGGTTGGGGGCAGCGGGGGGATATTTTCATGCTGGGGAGGATTTAAACCATATCAACAGGATGATGGGAACCTGAACTGTTATTCCAGTGTACAGGAGATTGAGAGTAGTGAGGTCAGAAACATAGTTTCAAGGTCGCAAGAGAAAACCAGAAGCAGGAAGATCGTTTGAAATATGTCTACCTCAACGCCAGGAGATTCCAGAATAAGGTGGGTGAACCTGCAGTATGAGTTGGTACCTGGGACTTCGATATTGTGGCCATATCGAAGACATGGGTAGAGCCGGGACAGGAATGTTTGTTGCTGGTTCGAGGGTATAGATGTTTCAGTAATAACAGGGAAGGTGGTAAAAGAGGGGGGTGTTGTGGTACTGTTCATCAAGGACGATTGAGGTAAGGACGTTTGAGGACTCATCCACTGAGGTAGTATGGGCTGAGGTTAGACACAGGAAAGGAGAGGTAACCCTGTTGAACAGTTCCATAGATATAATGGAAAGGATAGCAAAGATGATTCTGGATAGGAGTGCGAGTAACAGCGTAGTTGCTATGGGGAACGTTAACTTTCCAAATATTGACGGGAAATACTGTAGTTTGAGTATTTTAAATGGGTCAGGTTTTGTTCAGTGTGTGCACGATGGTTTCCGGACACAGTATGTAGACAAGCAAACAAAGGGTGTTTTGGATTTGGTACTGGGGAAGGAACCAGCCAGGTGATAGATTTAGAGGTAGGTGAGCACTTTGGTGATAGTGACCACAATTCAGACATGTTTACTTTCGTGATGGAAAAGGGTAGGTACATACCACAGGGCAAGAGTTATAGTTGGGCATAAGGAAATTATGATGCGATTAGGCAAGATTGAGGATGCATAGGATGGGGAAGGTAACTGCAGGGGGTGGGCACAATTGAAATGTGAAGCTTGTTCAAGTAACAGCTACTGCCTATCCTTGATATATTCCTGTCATGCAGGGAGGAAGTGTTCGTGTGAGTGAACCGTGGTTTTCGAAACAAGTTGAAACTCTTGTCACGAGGGAGAAGAAAGCTTGTTATCGGATGAGATGTAAAGGCTCAGTTAGAGCGCTTGAGAATTCCAAGTTAGCCAGGAAAGACCTAAAGAGAGGGCGAAGAAGAGCCAGGAGGGTACATGAGAAGTTATTGGTGGATAGGATCAAGGAAAACCCGAAGGTTTTCTATAGGTATATCAGGAATAAAAGAATGACTAGAGTAAGATTAGAGCCAATCAAGGATGATAGTGGGAAGTTGTGCATGAAGACCGAGGAGATAGGGGACGCGCTAAATCAATATTGGCAGTATTCACACTGGAAGAAGACAATGTTGTTCAGGAGAATTTGAGATGCAGGCGACAAGATGGGACTGAGGCGCACAAGGAGGAGGTTTTCGCAATTATGGAAAGTGTGAAAATAAATAGGTCCCATAGGATTCTCTGGGAAACTAGGGAGGAGATTGGAGGGTCTTTGGCTTTGATCTTTATGTCTTCACTGTCAACAGAAACAGAGCCTGAAGATTGGAGGATAGCAAATGTTGTCCCTTTTTTCAAGAAGGAAATGGAGTCAACCCTGACACTATTAGACCAGTGAGCCTTACTTCGATTGCGGATGAAGTGTTTGGAAAAAGTTAGAAGAGATAGGAATTAGAATAATCTATAGAGGAATAAGTTGATTAGGGGTAGTCAAAACTGACTTGTGAAGGATAGGTCGTGCCTCACAAACCTTATTGAGTTCTTTAAGAAGGTGACCAAACAGGTAGATGAGGGTGAAGTGGTTGAAGTGGTGTATATGGATTTCCATAAGGCATTTGATAAGGTTCTCCACGATAGGCTATTGCACAAAATACAGAGGCATGGATTTGAGGGTGATTTAGCAGTTTGGACCAGAAATTGGTTAGCTGAAAGAAGATAAGGTGGTGGTTTATGGGAAATGTCCATCTTGGAGTTCAATTACTAATGGTGTACCGCAAGGATCTGTTTTTGGTAACTGCTATTTGTCATTTTTATAAATGATCTAGTTGAGGGCATGGAAGGATGGGTTAGTAAATTTGCGAATGACACAAAGGCTGGTGGAGTTGGCGATAGTGCCGAAGAATGTTGCAGGTTACAGATGGACACAGGTAAACTGCAGAAATGGGCTAAGAGGAGTCAAATTGAAGTATTGCGGTAAATTGCGATGTGATTCACTTTGGAAGGAGCAACAGGAATAAAGAGTACTGGACTAATGGTAAGATTTTTGGTAGTGTAGATGAGCAGAGAGATGTCAGTGTCCATGTACACAGATTTCTAAAGTTGCGACACAGGTTGATTGTGTCGATAAGAAGGCATACGGTGTGCTAGCGTTTATTGGCAGAGGGATTGAGTTTCGGTGCCACAAGGTCTTGCTGCAGCTATACAAAACACTGGTGTGGCCGTACTTAGAGTATTGTGCACATTTCTGGTCACCACAATATAGGAAGGATGAGGAAGCTGTTGAAAGGGTGCAGTTACGATTTACTAGGAGTTTACCTGGAAAGGAGGGAATATCTTATGAAGAAAGGCTGAGGGACTTGAGGCTGTTTTTGTTAGCGATAAGACATTTGTGAGGTGACTTATTTGAGACACATAAGATAATCAGATGATGAGATAGGATGGATGGTGAGAACCTTTTTGCTCAGCTGGTGATGGCTAGCACGGTGGGTCATAGCTTTAAATTGAGGGGATGATAGATATCGGACAGATGTCAGAGGTAGCTTATATACTCAGAGAGTAGGAGGGGAGTGGAGTGGACTGCCTGCAACAGTAGTAGCGTCTCCGACTTTGAAGGCATTTGAATTGTCATTGGATAAACATATGGTTGAAAATGGAATTGAGTTGGATATATCGGCTTCAGAATGGTTCCACAGGTCGGTGCAACATCGAGGGCTGAAGAGCCTGCCCTGTGCTGTAATGTTCTATATTCTACGTGGCCCATTGTCAGAGTTCATCCTTTTAGGCAACCCAAAGTGGGGAATTACTTTAGTCAACAATATTTTGTCGACTGTATGTGCAGTGCACTTAGTAGAGGGGAAGGCTTCAATCCATTTGCTAAATTCATCGAACATGAACAAACAGTATTTATAACATTGTACTTTAGGATGTTGTTTTGTTCGCTGAGCTGCAAGGCCCACTTTCAGACGCTTCGTCACCGTACTAGGAAGCATAATCAGTCAGTCTCTCGTTAAGCACTGGCGTTATGGCCCACTTTCTATTTATGTCTTTCGTTTTCCTTGGGTTGATGATGTCATTTTCTGTGCTGGTGATGTCATGGTGATAGCATCTGAAAATGAACCTTGCAGCTTAGCGAGCAAACATACATCTGGAACCTCCATCTGAGCGCTGAATCTTTTCCAAACTCACAAACATCTCCCGGGAAAATACACTAAAACTAGCACAAAGATTGGAAACCAATGACCGCTGATAGAGCTCTACCCACAAATACCTGTACTTCCTGCATGAATGCCAAAAGATACAGGTCCTATCTCAATACCTCAAAAACATACCTCCCTTAACACACCACTATCCAAATGAATAGCAAAGCAAAACAGCTGAAGAATGCTAAGGGAAATGTTTAATGATGGCCACCACAGACTCCTTTAATACAACTGGGAAATATAGTGAAAAAAACTCTACTCCCTCATGCAAGAAAGCACAAATGGGCAGACACAGTACAACAAGCCATAGACATGAGACAGCGGCTAACACAGAAAATGAAGAAATAAAAACTACACCTGCAGAAACAAAACAAGACAAACTCACGCAAAGTAACACCTGAGACAGCATAGAACCTATCTGTCCAACACTTAACAGACACTGATAAAGCTGTATAAGTAACAGGATTAAGTTACAGCTTCTGGGATGCAGACCATAAAATTTTTTCAAGCATAAGAAACAATACTGAAAGAAACCAAACTCACAGAAGAAACCAGCATTAACTGGGGAAAAGGAAGAACACTCAATAAACAAGAAAGGAAAACACTAGAAGGACTCAAGAAAGATAAAACATTGTTATCCTACCTGCAGACAAAGGACGCCTTACAGACATTTAAAAGCGGACAGACGATATTGAGAAAGCAAACACACTGCTTGCAAATACCGACAATTACCACTAGGTGGCGATTGGCCCAAAGCAAAAACGAGAAAAGCAAATCACAGCCTTACTCAAAAAACTCCACAGATCTGGAGAATTAAACAAGGCAGACTTCCAAAAGGTGCAACCAGATGGATCCGACACACCACGACTCCACGGATTATCCAAAATTCACAAGCCAGGAGCGTTCCTCTGACCCATAGTCTTGCTACCTGGAACACAAACATACAGCATGGCCAAGGAAGTACACCAAAGACTAAAAAAAAGTAGAAGAATCATGCACCTCCATTCACTCCCCCCAGCAATTTCTGAACAACATCATGGACACCAAGATAGAAGAGGATGAAAATATAGTCTCTCACATAACAGCCCTGTTCACATCCATCAATATCAACCTGGCCTAGGAAACATTGACGACACTATTAGAAGAACCAAAGACACATAGACTGGACACGACCCGCTTCATCAGCAAGGACATTATCATCAAGTTAGGGGACCTATGTCTTACACCCCACTTCACCTTCAACAACAAAACCTACAGACCAACCAATGGAACACATATGGGATCTTCGATATCAGGGCTTTTAGCAGAGGCAGTAATGTAGAAACTCGAACAAACAGCGCTGCTTATCATCCAACCTAAACAGTGGGTCTGCTACAGGGATGAGACTTTGGTCATCACTAAACTAAACAAATTAGAGGAAACCTTCAAGACCATCAATAATACCGTAACAGGCAAATAATTCACAAAGGTGGATGAAAAAACAACAGACTCCAATTCCTTGATGTCACAGTCGAGCGAGCAGCCAATGAGGAACATTAAACCAGCGTCTACAGGAAAACAACACATATGGAACAAATACTGAACTGCAGAAGCAATCATCCCAACACCCACCAACGAAGCTGCATCAGAACTTTATTTCAATGAACCACCACACACACTGCAGCTGAGATGAATTGTGAAGAACAGAACAAAACCACCTACACAGCATATTCAAAAAGAACGGGTACCCAATGATTGCATTCCGTTGATTTCTCAGCAACAGAAACAAACAAGCAGACAAAACATTCCCAAAAAACCCGAGCTGCTCTCCCCTGAAACAAATAATTCTCAGAAATGACTGCCAGTCTACTCAGACCCCTTGGCAGCCCACAGACCCACCAACGTCAAATCAGCAGGTAATGTATTTGAAATACCCTATACAGACAACAAGCAAAAGGAACGCCAATTACAAAATACCTGGCAAGAACTGCAACACACACGACATTGGACAAACAGGCGAAAGTTAACCACCAGGGTAGGCATGACCCACTATCACTAGTATCTTTGCATACAGATGAGGAAGGAAACCACTTTGACTGGAACAACACATCAATCCTAGGACAAGCCAAACAGAGACATGCACGAGAATTCCTCGAAACATAGCATTCCAACCGGAACACTATCAACAAACAGATCGATTTGGACCCCATCTTCCACCCTCTGAGAAAAAGAGCAGGAAATCACATCACTTCAGGTAACGACATCACCAACCCAAGGATATCTGAATACATAAATAGATAGCGGGCCATAACGCCAGTGCTTCACAGGATGCTCAGTAATGATGTTACCTAGCATGGTGCCGAAATATCTGAAAAGGAATCTTCTAGATAATCAAGCAAACCTACATCCAGAACCTCAATCTGAGCTACAAATCTCTCCAAATTGTACTTTCGGTAATTCAATAGAATGAAGCTGTATCCAGAAAAAAGGATCATCTTGCACGTGTGTAGTCCCAGAAGGGTATTTAATAGCTTTACCCTTATTATTACACGTGCAAATAAGGCACATTTCCAGACACATTTGACGTGCTGTATTAAAATCGGGGTGCCACCATGTTTTTAAAAGTCGCTGTACCATTCCTTCCTTGCCAAGATGGGTACAAGTGTGCAAGTCATCAATAAGCACTGGGAACAAAGAATCAGGAATACAGACTTGACCCACTGGTGTTAGCCAGAGGTATCGTGTCGAGGAGTGCGAACACCCAATCGACTTCCAAAGTGGGTGTTGAGATTCGGAGGCATCCTTCTGTCAATTTGAATCGCAGTTAGATCTGGCCTGCCCTTGTCCCTGAAGTAGCTGCTTGAATTGAACCCTAATTCCTGTTTTGTGTAACAACGAAAATGGCTGATGCAGCCACCACCTTCGCAGTAGTATCAGCACGGGAATTTCGCCATTTTACGAAGTGTCCCTCCTTTGTGTGCAGTACGTTTAATACCAGCTAATGGACGAGGAAGCAGAATAGCATCGAGGAGATTCTTAACCCAAAGAGCATTCTGAATGGTAGTTCCTGCAGGAATAAGGAATCCTCGTTGCTGCCGGAGGCGACTAAAATCATGCACAACACTGATTGCAGACGTGGAATCGGGGTTAATGTTAGCAATTTTATCAGTCGGTAGAATACAAGCTGTGGTAGGGGCTAAAAGCTCGGCTTTCTGTGCAGGGCCAGGGGTCTGAAAGGCAGCAGATACCTGAACAGCAGTGTCTGTTGCGATAGCATAGCCTGACTTTCAGACACTTTCCGGGGAAACAGAGGAACCACCATCAACATAAAACCTGAGGTCATGATTCTCAACTGGAAGGTATGCCAAGTCCAGGCGAGGAGAAATAAGAAAATGATGTGGCGGGGGTAGAGAAGAGTTCAGGAAGATCGCCAGGATGTTGCTCAAGGAACGAACTGGGATGTGAAGTGGAGCACTAATGAAACAAGAGGTAAGGGTTCTGTAACAACGAGATCTCGTAGCAGCTCAGATGAGCTTGGGTGAGGTACTGGGTCTACTGAGATGTAAGGAGGGCCATTGGCAAAAGGATCCAATTTAGTGGAATAATCGACCACCGGGCGATGACGGTCACCATGCTGCTGAGGGACGACACCAGTGGCACCTTCATTGATGACACGAACATCCAACTGAAAGGGTCTGCCATACAGTGAGCACCCTAGCACTGGGGCTGTAGCCAAGGCATCTTTGAGGTCAGAAAATGATTGTTTTGCCGAATCAGTCAGCTAAAATGTAAGGGGAGCATTCGGAGAGGAACATGGAATAAGGTCCTGAGTAAAAGTTGTAAAGTCTGAAGCGACTGCCTGCAAAAGCTGACCAGTCCCAAAAAGGTCTTCATCCATTTGGGTGAGGAAGGGGGTAGGGTTTGGAAGGTGGGAATAATGCATTCCTGAGTAAGGGAACGGTCAGTAGCATTGATCAAAATATCCAAGACTTTCACTTGTGATTGACCTTTATGAACCCGAGTGGTTGGGACAACACATCCCCATGAAAGGAGACATATGAGGAGGTAAAGAGTGTCCTGATAGTTATTAATCAAATCAGGGCTAGCAAGGAGTATCTTTCTCAGCCTTAGTTTCTTTATACTTTATTTCCTGTTTCCTTTTTCACCTTCTGTCTACCCATCCACAATTAGCCTAACATGCATCTACCACCTCATTACATATATTATTCCCCCAACTGGCCAGTTAGGTGCCTTTTCATTCACTATCTACTTTATCTTCCCATTCTTCAATTAATAATTTTCGCTTTTTCCCATAATTTGTCTCCCAGATTAAGTGTACTGCCTGCTCACAAAAGGCCATATCACAGGTCCCTAGATTCCTGACCTACACAGAGTATACAGACCAGTCATCTCACACAGTTGCAACCTGGTTACAATGGCACTTACAATGGCAAGGAACCAGCATCTACTTCAATACCTGAATATCGAGCATCATCACCCTCACATCTTCATCAGTTTTCTCAGATTTTAGAACCACATTTCCACAACTCTAATTTTCACAAAGTGCATGTGCAAAAAGAAAACTGTATCATCTGAAATTAATGATTAGCTTAAATGTTGAAATCTTATTTGGAAATTCAATCTGGACAGAAAACGAAACTTCAGACATGATCAATGCAAACATGATAATTTTAACCATTCGTTACAACCCAATTTTTCTTTTGATGAACCTTTCCTCGCATGGCTCATTTTAAGTCAGGACAGAAAGTCCTTCAAAGGGAAATAACATTCCCCAGGCACGATCTAAAGTAATAAACGACACAGTCTACACTTTAAAATCACCATGGAATTCCAGCATGCAGACTGAAAACAAAACATTCTCCAGTTCTAGGGGATAAAGAAAACAAATTATACATAAGACCACATGTAACCACCAATGTACAAAGTTTGATTCATAACAAACCACTGAGTTAACACTCAGTCCAGTGACAGCAAGAACCAGAAGTTTGTCAACCCACATCCCGCTCCATTTTCATATTCAAAGGGATTTCTAAAAATATTCTGCTGATTGTTCTATGCGATCGCAACTAAAAGTGCCATCAGGTAAAAATGGCTTGTCAGTTCTCTGTGTCCATGCCACCCCTTTGTTGACAATGTCATCGTTTGGGAATCAATTCTCCATTCTATTGAAAGCTTACACTGTACACACCATCACAATCGCCCAGAACTGTAAACTGGATGTCCTTTAATTCGTATATAACGATTTACCAAGTTTCCCAAATCCCAGAAAGAGTTTACTGAAGTATCCAATCTCTCACAGAGACCTCGAACCCATATAACCATTTTCCTGATCAGTTATTTTCTCACACATAGGCCACCTCCCTAACTGCAGAGAGGGAAATTATGATTTCTTGCTTTGCTATACACAAATATCTACCAGCCATATCAGTTCCACGGTGTGAGAAAGTTACTGATCCTGTCCTCCATGTCATAAAGGAACAATCCAGAATAGTCAATGCCACTCCGCAGCAATCTTGAGCAATTGTCCAGAAAATCTTTGCACTTGAGAGGACCGGGGAGTTAGCGTGGGTTTGTGAGAAATGGTTAGAGGTAGTGAAGGCTGTCTGCTGAGTACTCGAACTCTGGACCCTTTTTCGAGGCAACGGACAAGCCCTGGTGAAGTGGCCCCACTTTCCGACAGGCGCTATGGGAAGGCAATCCTGGTGGAGAAGCGCAGGTGTCAGCAGGAAATAATCTGTACTTTGCTGGACGGACAGTGGGCCATGATTAATCACAGCTCCTGGTGTCTGAAACCTTATCAGATTTGAATGAACCACTCTGCTTGGTTATCAGCAGCAGCCATGGGATTCATCCCAGACCGAAGTGGACAATTGGCAGGGGTTGGCAGCAGAGGGAGGGGCTCTTTGTCCCCAGGCTGACAGAAATATTACGAAGGATCTGATCTAGGGAGGTGCAGGGCTGGTATTCCGATAAGAGATCAAGAGGAATCTAGTGCAGTGAGTCACACGCTAGAGAGTAGCTGTAGTGGATGTAGAAGTTAGGGCGGTGGCTGCGGGGCTGGGGGGATGATGGGAGTGTTAATGTTTCCTCCTTAGCTGTATCACTTCAATCAGGAAACATTGACATGCCAGAACAACCTGGACGATCCTCCTGTGTTGGCACCTTCCTGTCAGAACCAAAAAAAACCATCCAGACAAAGCAGCCGTTTGATTAGCACCACATCCGAAAGCATCCACTCCCATCACTCGCGTTGCTCGCGACTCCTCAGATACTGAAGCAGTCTGTGATCAAATGAAACAAGATCTGGATAATATCCAGGTTTGTGTCAATAAGTGGTAAGTGACACTCACGCCACACAAATGCCAGACAATGTCCATCACTAATAAAGAACTTTAACTACAGCCATTGACATTCAACGGTATTACCATGACTTAATCCCCACACTGTCAACATCCTTGGGGTTACCATTAACCGGAAACTCAAATGGACACACCATATAAACTCAGTGGCTGCAAGAGCAAGTCAGGGACTAGGGGTACTCACCTCCTGACACCCCAAAATCTATCTGCGGCAAGTAACTCACCTCATGACACCCCAAAATCTATCTGCCCTCTACAAGGCACATGTCAGGAGTGTGATAGAATACGCTCCACCTGCATGGATGGGTGCAGTTCCTATAACACTCAAACAGCTTTATTCCATCCAGGACAAAGCAACCCTCTTGATTGGCACGACATCTTCAAGCATTCAAACCCTCCATCACCAGCACTCAGTAGCAGCGGTGTGTACTATCTACAAGATGCACTGCAGAAATACACCAAAGTTCCTCAGCCATTACATTCCATAAATCATGAACACTATTATTTCAGAGGACAAGGGTGCAGGTAAATGGGAACACCAGCCCCTGCAAGATCGCCTTCAAATCACTCACCATCCTGAATGGACACATGTCACTATTCCTTCATTGCCGCTCGATGAAAGTCCTGGAATTCCCTCCCTAACATTATGTTTCTGCTGACAGCACAAACACTGCAGTGGTTGAAGAAAGCAACTGACCACTACTTTATCAGGGGGAACTAGTGTGAGTAATAATGGTGTCCCAGACAATGATGCCCATGTCCCACGAGTGTATAAGAAAAATATTTCATGATCTGGAAACATTAGGATCGTCCTGTGTGGTACACTGAGGAGTTTCATTTATTCATAACACAAGGAAATCGTGTAACCAGGTATTTTACTGCATTACTGATCATTGCTCTGAACCCAGACAATGTTGCTGCATAAATAAACGTGGTTGTGCAACAGCTTAGGTTCTGCAGCATGTAACCAACACTATTAAAGTGAAATAGGAAAGGCGGGTAATTGGTAGTATTGATTCCTTGAGTGACATAATATAAGAAATCCACAACAACGATTAACCACAAGAGGATGAAGCTCCCAGACACAGTGAAGAGTAAAATCACAGACTTCCTTCTGCTCTCCATCTCTGGGTGTCTGCGATTATCTCCTTTGCTCTCACCCTTCAGCCTCTTCCGGACTCTACTTGTCACCAAAATGTGTCCGACTGTGAGAACATTGAGCGACAGAATTAAAGCAAATGGCAGTAAAGGGGTCAAAACTGGATCAAGCCAATCTAATGCCACCCACCAAGTCTCAGTAAAGTAACTTGACTTTGTATCACAATAGAATGGCACATTGTTAATTATCTTCCAAGGTTCATATTGAAAATAGAAGGGGATGTTTTTCAGACAGAAGAAGGTGCAGGTTGTTGCTAGAACCACAGTCGCAGTTTTCTCAGTGCAATATTTTGTTTTCAGCTTTTGACAACAAATAGTCACAAACCGGTCAAAGGAGAAAGTGACAGTAAACCAGACAGGGGGTAATTTTGATATTTGTAGGGGCTCTCAGCAAGGCTGTCCCCACTCACCAAATACTTATGACGTTGGCGATTGAACAGCTGGCAGAGGTGATCCGTAGGGATCATAATAAAGTCACCCCGAAAGTAGGATCTAAGTCGCATAAGATGCCATTATATGCAGAAGATGTTTTGTTTTTTTCTGCTGGATCCACACGTTTCTGTATCCCATCTTATGCAAAACATCAACTCATTTGGCTCCTTTACAGGTTACAAGATTAATTTCTTAAAGTCAGAAGCTATGCCGATGGAGGGCGGGTTGTGGGGGTCTGAGAAGAATATCTGAGGTGGGGGGTGAACTAAAGTTCACTTTCAAATGGCCACAGGAGGATGTTTCATATTTAGGCATCTTTATTACTCTTATTTTGATCAGTTGTTGCAGGCCAATTTTGCTCACTTGCTTGACAGGATTAAGCAAGATTTTCAGCGATGGGAAGCACTTTGAATATCCTGGCTAGGCAGGGTGTCTCTTATCGAAATGAATGTTCTCTCCCATTTGCGCTATCCTATACAAATGCTCCCACTGACTTTCCGAAGGCAACAATTCGAGATACCTAATGGAGGGTTTGGCTCTTTTATTTGGCGCCATAGGCAGTTTCTTATCAAGTTGTCTAAACTACAGTTGTCTCGTGATTGGGGGGAATGGCTTTTCCAGATATTAGACGATATCATTAAGTTCTCCGCTCTCGTTTGTTCGTGATTGGGCTTGTGAAGACCTGACATCAATATGGCTGGATATTGAGGCCTCCCAGTCAAAATGTCTCCTCATCAGCCTTTTATTCTTGGATAAGATGAAGAGAGTCATGAAATATTGCCAAAATCTGATTGTTATTAATACGTTTTAGGCAGGGAGGGGAATGCAGCAGAAGAAGGGTAATATGTCCAAAACATCATTTCTGACCCTGGGAAGCGAGGGGAATCTACTGTTTGGCCGATTTATTTCAAATTTAAATAACGATGTCGTTTAACCAAATAATTTGTAAACATGGTCTACTTAACAAAGACCTGTTCCACTTTTTTCAGGTCCGGGAGTTTATTCAGAAAGGGAGCATGCTTTTGACCAACCGCTGAGGATCTACTCTGTCGAAGAGGGTACTTTATGCTGAAAGTGCTCTTTTCATTAGTATACTTTATCATATCCTGGGGAACAATCCTTCAAAAGACGATAAGCAGCTTGGCGAGGTTTGGGAGACGGAATTAGGGGTTGAGATTTCTATTTTAGCATGGGGACACATTTGTGAAAATGTGAGGAACATCTCTATTTATAGGACCCATGCCATAATGCTAAAGATTTTGCATCTGATCCATGCGGTCAAATGCAATGTCTCGAAGTTTAAGGTGGGAGCATCCTCCTTAGTCTTAGGTGTAAGGTAAAAATCAGTACTCTCAATCAATGTTTATGGTGTGCCACAGGCTCCATGTATATTGAAGTTCTGTGGCAGGGATCATCGAGAGGGCTTTGAAGGCTGAGGTTAAGATGGATCCCTACCTATCTTCTCGTCAGCCTACCCAATATACTCTCTTTGGATGCATATGGGAAAAAAAATTGTAATATCCTCACTTTCTGTGCTCGGAAAAATATTTTAATGTGTCGGTTTTCTGACCACCACCCCACACCCCAACCGCCACCCCTCCCCCCACAACCCGGGTCGATTGGGTTTGCATCGGCTGGTTATGGAAAGTCTCTCCCTTGACCTTTATCACAAATATGGTGCACCGTAAAACAGAATATTTTTGTAGGAAATGGCATCCTTTTCTGGACTGCTCGGATGCAGATTTATCAGTCATTTTAACAAGGGCTTTCGTGTAGCCATGGCATTCTGATTGAGTGCACTAGATGTCCTTGAAGGAAGAATTCGGAATATGTTGTGTGCAATACTTAGTACTCACAGAAGGCGAGAGGTTTTTTTTGTGCTGAGCTGTTTTACTTGTTTATTTATTAACCACCTTTATTGATTTTTTTCTGTTTTGCGCATGAGTATACTTGTATTTTGGTATATATTGTTCTAGTTGTTGTGGGTTTTCTTTTCTTTCTTTTTTTGTTGTTATTTGTATATAGAGTAATGTTCGCTGGTGTTGTAATTTATATATCTTGCTTTTTATAGTTTTGTAAGAAAATAAAACTTTCATAAAATATATATAACACAGGACAACACAGATCTAGATTCAATTTATTGGCCAAAGGAATGACAAATGCCTAATGATAATGTCTGTCTACTAATTTCTGTCTCCCAACACCACTGCAGAGCAGATGGTATGGGGTGAAAACACTCGAGGATTCAGAAAGGGAGAGAGGGAGGGAAACAGCTCAGAGAAGCATCCAAACTGACAGTACCATCAACGCAGAGCAACACACAGACACACATAACTACACAACACTGGTGAGAAAATGGTTGGATTTGGATTAAGGTCTCTCAGTGTCGAACATATTGGAAAAATGTCATGTTCCCTCTGCAACGTGGAAATGATTTGGCTTTGAACACTGTTCCTTACATTATACACATGAAACATAATGTTTCTACATTAAAAACAATGCTTCACTTAGATCCAGACACCTTCAAGTAAACCGTTTCATAACGAGACAGGGTGAATTTCATTGCACTTTCTGCAGGTTACAATGTTTTCTGATGTTCTCTCGCAAATTTTAAGTGAGAAAGAATTCAAAGGTAGAAGGTCTGAGATTACAATGGGCACGTTCACCTCATTTTCCTCATATCTCAGGGACAATACCGTAAGGGATCGGGCAAGACTGCTCTGTGAAAGACATTTTTTGAAGAACGAAACAAATGTGCAATGTGAGACATGAAAAAAAATTGATGTGTTGCCCCCCAACCCACAAAAGAATCTTCTGCCTGTGCAATTGCATGGGGAGTCAAGCAGAGTGTGGTAATGTTTCATTTAAGACACAAGGTGGACAGAGACCCCAACTGGACAGAGACACAGATATACTCAGAAACATAGAGAGACGTGGATACATTCTCAGGCTGAAGCTAACCCCTGGAAGCGGTTCTGTCTCTCATGGGAGACAGTGAGCATGAGTAACCATCGAGTGAGCTGGGACCAACTGGAATACTAAGTATCACTCCTTCAGCCTGCCCAACTGTAAACTTGTGTTTGTTTTAGATTGACTGTTGCTCTTCTATCCTTCATTCTCTGTCATTCTCTGTCTCTCCTTGTCTCGCTTCCCTTGTCTCTCTCTGTCCTTCGCTTTCACTCTTTCTCTCTCTCCCCCTTCATCCATCCGCGGTCTTCGTCTCTCCTCTCTCTCTCCCGCTTTCTCTCTCTTTCTCCTTCGACCTCCATTTCTTCCTCTCTTTATCTCCATTTCAAACCTGAAAGTACCCAACAAATGTTGAACCCCACTCAAAAATATTTCATCCTAAATTCTCACTCTGCTCCTAAACTTGCGACGTTCCCCAAATATTTGCCTCACGAAATGTGCACTCACAAATATTTTGCTGGCCCCGATATTGCATTGAGCCCCATTCCCGAAGCAGAGGCAAGTAAGTCTGTGTGTACTGACTGGCCTCTGACTGATTGCTTTAATGCACAGCAAGATCCCAATGCCATAATTACAGAAGTTTTACGTACTAGAGCGAGTTCTTTCAGCCCGTTATGCCTGCACGCCTCCCCTAATTAAATGATCCTTGTCCTGTACAGCTCCTCAGGATTTGTCCAAATGACATCATTTAGTCCGCTTCCTGTTGAGACTGTTCCTCTACTCTGCCTCACACTCTGCCTCTTCTGCTGTCCCTCCTCTATCTGTCTCTCCTACAACAGCCCGTGCAAATCCATGACCTCCAGTACCACGAAAACGAGAGCAGCAGATGCAAAGGAAAGATACCACATAAAATTTCCTATTCAAACCAGACTTCATTCTGACATGGCAATGTATTGTCATTCCATCACTCTTGCTGGGTTCAGATTCTGCAACTCTGACCCAAAACCAGAGTGGCCTATCTCCACCCCAAAGAATTTAGATGCTCATAAAGGTGTATGTCCAATACTGCAAGGACGAGCACATCGGGCTGGGGAATGCACATTTCCCGAGATACTAATGCTCACAATCCGAGTGCAAGCTCGAAAATAATCACAATTCCCTAATCTGCAAGAGCGTTCCTCTGAACATAAGCAGTGGTTAGTGTTCAAGAGAATGTGCCATATCGCAGAGAGAAGGAGAAATGTTTAAGGCGAAAGGCTGAGTGCTTGCTGCTGAGGTTCTGCCGAATTTTGGGCATCAGCTATGACATCAGATAATCCGTCTCATTGCTTATTTTGCTGAGTCAAATGAATTCCCCAACTGCTGCTGGTCTCAAAGCCAGAGACAGCTCCATTTGCCACAGTTGTCTGTGCTGGGTACTGGTCGGTGCGTTGGTCTTCCCTACTGCATTGAATCACAGGGAGAATGCCATGTCTTCAAATTTGGAGTGGATCATTTCATAGTTGTGACAATGTTCTCAGTGCAGGAGTATCTAAACGAAGGGACTGGTCTAAAAAGGGAAATGTCATGTGCACTGGGGAGTTGGCTGTGCAAGGAGAGCTCCATTTTCTTTTAGACATTGAAGACATGTGGGTGTCACTGGCTTGGCCAACACTTCCCAGCCTTCCATAATTGTGCAGAGGACAGGTAGGAGTCTTCCAGACTGTTCTGAGTCTGGAATCACATCTAAGTCAGACCAGGGAAGGATGACAGAACACCTTCCCTAAAGGATATCAGTGATCGAAATGACTACCTTTTCCTGACAATTGATAGCCATTTCATCTTCACCATTAGAATCTTAAGGCCACATTTCTATTTTAAATCAAATACCAACATCCGCCATTGTGAATGTCAACCGCAGCTTCCCAGAACATTATCTCACTTTTTGCATTAACAGTATATTTATAAATCCATTCAGCCATCGTCTCCCATAATCTTGAGCATTGACCTGAATCCGTAAGAATAACGGTGGCACCGTGATTAGTAACAGACACCCAAGTTTAATTTCAGTCTTGAACAACTGTCTGCGTGGAATTTGCACCCTTATCCTGACCTGTCATGATTAAAATGAAACACAGCCTTGAGGGTGGTGGGGGTCGGGGGTATTGGTGGTGCGCTCCGCGGAGGATTGGGGCAGACTAAAAAGGCAGCATGGACTTTCTCTGTTCTGCACCATTCTGGTGATCTCCATGGAGAATGCTGTTTTAACCAAGAGGCTTTCAATGCTCCATTGTGTGCGCCAGGTTTGAGAGGGCGATCTCTATCGCTATGGGCAGAACCTCGGAGAGGATCTTGGTGCATGAGTCCGGATACATGTCAGAAATTTTTTGTAACCTCACATAAAGTGTCTGAATACGTAAACGGAAATTTGAAGTGACCAATTCTGCATAGGTACAGATATAATTTGGGTGAACGCTTTGGTATACAATCTGGACAGGTGCCAAGTTTTGCCATTCTTCTGATTTTGATTAGTATCCATGGCGGTTGGATTCACTGCGAAATACCTTAATTGATCGGATTGTCACTATGTTCAATAATGTAAACGAGGGAGGGATTCAATGCCGATCATTTGTTCATTGATATTGTGGCAGATATCAATGTTTGGACACAGTGGAGTGATTCAGTACCCTTTGAAAAAGGTTCATACAGCGTGACCTTGCAACTCTGGATGCAATCAGAGCTATGGAAACCCTGAAAACGCATACAGAAATTTTATAATCAATGTCCGTGTTAGATGTCTACCCTTCTTCGTTTTGCTCATCCCAGTTGTCATTGTGGGGATGTTGTGGTCTTATTGCAAGCTCCATTCAGTCTGAATAACTTATAAAGCAGATGAAATCAACCACTGCCGAGCCCAAAACAATGTTGAGGAAAATACCATGTTTCTGTCAGCAATCTGCTACACATGTTCTTCCCTTCATATCTTGAAACCTGCAAAAATATTAATTGACAGAGTGTTTGCTGGTGCGGTTCAGAAATGTTAAAGGTGAGATGAAATGGAAGAACAATTTTCTTTCTGTTATTGCTAACAGTCTGGCTTCAGCCACAGATAATGTTTGATCAGCAACATTTTTTTAAAAAATTATCTTACAGTTACTCTCGTGCCAGTTGCATTCCTGGCTTGGGTAGGTGTGTCTTTCTAAATGCACCACTCGTTATCTGGTGACGATGGCAGCGTCTGATCTGCTGTTCATTGTTTTTTATGCCGTATTAATCAAATTTTCACGTTATTAACTGTACAAAGTTTCCTGGACATTACTCTGTTTGTAGTCTTATCTATGCCCTGAGCTGCTTGGCTATTGATTGTTTTAGATTAGATTAGATTAGATTAGATTAGATTAGATTACTTACAGTGTGGAAACAGGCCCTTCGGCCCAACAAGTCCACACCGCGCCCGCCGAAGCGTAACCCACCCATACCCCTACATCTACATCTACCCCTGACCTAACACTACGGGCAATTTAGCATGGCCAATTCACCTGACCTGCACATCTTTGGACTGTGGGAGGAAACCGGAGCACCCGGAGGAAACCCACGCAGACACGGGGAGAACGTGCAAACTCCACACAGTCAGTCGCCTGAGGCGGGAATTGAACCCGGATCTCCGGCGCTGCGAGGCAGCAGTGCTAACCACTGTGGTTCACTGTTGCCTTTTCTTTTGATCGATTTGTCGCCATTTGTGTTCATCAGATGAAAACTGAGTATTGCACAGAGAAAACGTCGACGAGAGTTCTAGCACCAATCTGCATTTTCTTTGCTTTAAAAAGCATTCCCAACTACTTTCGATTTAAATCTGGAACTATCAGCAACAACGTTCCATGGTACTGTTATACCACATCCAGTTTTTATAATGACCCTCGGCGGAAAAGTTTTCAATATTTTGAACAATTTTTTACACCATTTCTCCAATTAACTTTTATTCTCTTTATTAATGTTCTGACTGTCAGACACATCTTCAATGCTATTGAGGTACGTAAGGGACTGAGAGGTCAGCGGAAAATAGACAATGATCCAGATATGGAGAGCAGACAAAATTCCTTGGTTTTACTGTTTGCCATATGTGCCAGCTTCATACTTCTCTGGTTGATTTTTGTCTTAGTTTTTTTTAATGTTGCTTATTCCTTGAATTCTGGTGCTGCTTCTCTCTTTCAACAAGTTGGATATATGCTGCGGGACTTAAATTGCTGCACAAACGCATCCATTTCTGTGGTGAAACAGAGAAATTTCAGAGACCAGTTGAAGCACACCGTGAAATATCCAGTAATGAAAATAATTCAGTTGATGGACTCGAAACGTTAACTTTGTTTCTGTGTATACAATGTTAGCTGATCAAGTGTACTTTATGCACATGGAAAACTGGTTAATAGTAAGAGTTTTAGAAAATGAAGTTGGGCTGAATAAATTACAGCTATCAAACACATTTTTCAACAGAATTATGAATTTGATAAGGAGCTGAGAAATACACTTTAATTCAAGGTGCAGTCGACAGCGAAGAAGGCGCGCTCAGAGCACAACTGAATCTTGATCAGGAGGGCCAATGGGCCCAGACGTGACAGTTGGGGCTTAATTTAGATGATTGTGAACTGCTGCACTTTGGAAAGGCAATTCAGCACATGAATTATACAAATAATTGTACGCTCATGGGGAGCGTTACTGACCAAACATACATTCGGTTGCAATTGCATAGTTTCTTGAAAGTGGACTCGCAGATAAAGAGGTGAGCAAAGAAGGTGTTTGGTATGATTTATTTTATTGGTCAGTGCATAACGTATACAGTTTGGGAGATCATGTTACAGCTGTACAGGACATTGGTTAAGCCACTTTTGGATTACAGCATGCAGTTCTGTTCTCCATGCCATAGGAAGGAAGTTCTGAAAAATTATAAGGTAAAAAACATGATTTTTAAGTATGTTGCCAAGTTTGGAGAGATTGAGCTGGAAGGAGAGGCTGAATTGGGTGGGGCTTTTTTTTCCCTGGATTGTCAGAAGCTGCTGTGTACCCTTATAGAGGTCTACAAAAACATGATGGTCATGGGTGTAGTGAAGAGACAAGGTCTTTTCCTGGGGTGGGGAGTCAAAATCAAGCGGACATAAGTTTAAAGTGAGGGAGGAAAGACAAAAAAAAAGTAACTGAAGGGGCAGCAGTTTGAAGCAGAAGATGTGTTTGGAATGAGCTGCCTGAGAAAGTGGTCGAAGAAGGTATAACTATAATGATTAATAAGTATTTCGATGTGTATATGAGTAGACAATAGACAATAGACAATAGATGCAGGAGTAGGCTATTCAGCCCTTCGAGCCTGCACCGCCATTCAATATGATCATGGCTGATCATTCCCAATCAGTACCCTGTTCCAGCCTTATCTCCATAACCCTTGACTCCACTATCTTTAAGAGCTCTATCCAATTCTTTCTTAAATGAATCCAGAGACTGGGCCTCCACTGCCCTCTGGGGCAGAGCATTCCACACAGCCACCACTCTCTGGGTGAAGTAGTTTCTCCTCATCTCTGTCCGAAATGGTCTACCCCGTATTTTTAAGTTGTGTCCTCTGGAACGGCACTCCCCCATCAGCGGAAATATGTTTCCTCCTGCCAGAGTGTCCAATCCTTTCATAATCCTATACGTTTCAATGAGATCCCCTCTCAGTCTTCTAAACTCAAGGGTATACAAGCCCAGTCGCTTCAGTCTTTCCGTGTAAGGCAATCCTGCCATTCCAGGAATTGACCTCGTGAACCTACGCTGCACTCCCTCAATAGCCAGAATGTCTTTCCTCAAATTTGGAGACCAGAACTGTGCACAGTACTCCAGGTGTGGTCTCACCAGGGGCCTGTACAGCTGCAGAAGCACCTCTATGCTTCTATACTCAATCCCTCTTGTTATTAAGGCCCGCATGCTTTTAGCCTTCTTCACTACCTGCTGTACCTGCATGCTTGCCTTCATTGACTGGTGGACAAGAACACCCAGATCTCTCTGAACAGCCACTTTACCTAATTTGATACCATTGAGGTAGTAATCTGCCTTCCTGTTGTTGCCACCAAAGTGGATAACCAGACATTTATCCACATTAAACTGCATCTGCCATGCATCTGCCCACTCACCCAACTTGTCCAGGTCACCCTGTAATCTCCTAACATCCTCATCACATTTCACCCTACCACCCAGCTTTGTATCATCAGCAAATTTGCTAATGTTATTGCTGATACCATCTTCTATATCATTTACATATATTGTAAAAAGCTGCCGTCCCAGCACGGATCCCTGCGGTACCCAACTGGCCACTGCCTGCCATTCCGAAATGGAGCCGTTAATCACTAACCTTTGTTTCCTATTAGCCAACTAATTCTCTATCCAATCTAGTACTTTGCCCCCAATACCGTGCGCCCTAATTTTACTCACTAACCTCTTGTGTGGGACTTTATCAAAAGCTTTCTGAAATTCCAGGTACACTACATCCACTGGATCTCCCTCGTCCATCTTCCGAGTTACATCCTCAAAAAATTCAAGAAGATTAGTCAAGCATGATTTCCCCTTCATAAATCCATGCTGACTCTGTCCTATCCTGTTACTATTATCCAGATGTGTCGTAATTTCATCCTTTATAATAGACTCCAGCATCTTTCCCACCACTGAGGTCAGACTAACTGGTCTATAATTTCCTGCTTTCTCCCGCCCAACCTTCTTAAAAAGTGGCACAACATTAGCTGCCCTCCAATCCTCAGGAACCGACCCCGATTCTATTGAACTCTGGAAAATAATCACCAGCGCATCCACAATTTCCCGAGCCACCTCCTTCAGTACCCTGGGATGCATGCCATCAGGTCCCGGAGACTTATCAACCTTCAGACCTAACAGTCTCTCCAACACCAAATCCTGGCAAATATAAATTCCCTTAAGTTCATGTCCTTCAGCCACTGTTACCTCAGGGAGATTGCTTGTGTCTTCCCCAGTGAACACAGATCTGAAGTACCCATTTAATTCCTCTGCCATTTCTTTGTTCCCAATAATATATTCCCCTGTTTCTGTCTTCAAGGGCCCAATTTTTGTCCTAACCATTTTTTTGCCTTGGACATACCTAAAAAAGCGTTTACTATCCTCCTTTATATTCTTGGCCAGTTTACCTTCGTACCTCATTTTTTTCTCTGCGTATTTCCTTCTTACTAATCCTCTGTTGTTCTTTAAAAGCTTCCCAGTCCTCAGTTTTCCCACTTACCTTCGCTAAGTCATACTTTTTCTCTTTTAACTTTATATGTTTCTTTACTTCCCTCGTCAGCCACGCCCGCCCATGTCTCCTCCTGGTATCTTTCTTCCTTTTAGGAATGAACTGATCCTGCAACTTCTGCATTATACACAGAAATATCCGCCATTGTTCCTCCACGGTCTTCCCTGTTAAGGTATTGCACCATTGAACTTTGGCCAGTTGCTCCCTCATAGCTCCATATTTCCCTTTATTCAACTGAAATATTGTCACTTCCGATTGTACCCACTCCCTCTCAAATTGCAGATTGAAGCTTATTGTATTATGGTCACTACTTCCCAATGGCTCCTTCACTTCGAGGTCACTGACCAATTCTGATTCGTTACACAATACCAGATCCAGAATCGCCTTATCCCTGGTCGGCTCCAGCACCAGCTGCTCTAAAAGTCCATCTCTGAGGCACTTTACAAACTCTCTTTCTTGAGGCCCGATACCATCCTGATTCTCCCAGTCTACCTGCATGTTAAAATCCCCCATAACAACTGTAGTAACATCTTTGGGACAAGCCAATTTCAGCCCCTGATTCAACTTACATCCGACATCCTGACTACTGTTTGGGGGCCTGTAGATGACTCCCATGAGGGTCTTTTTACCCTTAGTGTTTCGAAGCTCTATCCACACTGACTCTACATCCCCTGACTCTAGGTCCCCCCGTGCAAGGGACTGAATATCCTCCCTTACCAACAAAGCCACCCTACCCCCTCTGCCCGTCAGTCTGTCCTTACGATAGCACGTGTAGCCTTGAATATTCATTTCCCAGGCCCTGTCCCCATGAAGCCACGTCTCAGTTATCCCCACAATATCGTATCTGCCAATTTCCAAAAGAGCCTCAAGCTCATCCACCTTGTGTCCAATGCTTCATGCATTCATATATAGAATTTTTAATTTGTTACTGCTCTCACCCTTCCCCTCAACCCCTATTTCACTCAACTTTACAGCATGATGCCTTTTCCAGTTTTCTGCCTCCTTGATACAGTTGTCTTTCTTGACTTCTCTTGTTCTAACTACCCCTTCAATTTCCTTTTTAAACATCCAGCTTGTCCCCTCCCCGCCGCTACTGAGTTTAAATGTAGCGGTGTTGCAGCAGAAAACGTGCCTGCCAGAATGCTGATCCCTGATCTATTAAGGTGCAAGGCTTTAGAGGGTTTGGGATCAAATGCTGGCAAATGGGCTTAGACTAGTTCAGGATATCTGATTAGCGTGGATACGTTTAATTGAAGGTTTGTTTCCATAGTACATCTCTGACTGTATGTTCATGCAGTTATAATTCAACATCTCTTTTCCTCAAAGTGGTTCGAATTTCCCACAGGAGTAAACTGCTCAAGATATGAAGGTGTCAACAATCGCCGTTGAACATGCATTCCCCGTTTATCTCATTTGCTAGGTAGAGGATACACAGTTTGTATGCTGGTTACATAGATGTTTCGCTGACTGGCAATCTCAGAAATCTCTCAGTGAACACTATATGTTAACGACCATATTAAGCTGAATATACTTCAGAGGGAAAAGGACCAAACAAAAAGAATGAACTGTTCCAGCTAATGTATTTGCATCAGAATGAAGGAAGGAGGAAATGCAAGAGTTAAGACAGGAGTGTGGGGAATTGCAAAATGTTCAGAATGTCTGTGAGCCGATCTCTGAACATTTATTTCTATCTGTGTGTGTGTGTGTATGCCAATGTGTGTGTGTGAATAGCTCTGCCTTCAATGGGACACAATTTGAATGAATTATAAGTGATTGAACAAAAATCACCAATTCTGTCTCTTTGCCTGTGTCTCTTGTGTTGAGAGCGATGCAGTGTCAGCCTCCATTGGACTCCCCATTCTCTGTACAATCACTTTTTTTTTGGAGAAATCATCAAATCCTCTGGATATGTGACCTTGCTCTCGGGTATCACAAAGTGACAGGGTCATATAAGTGTCCAGCATGGAAACAGTCCCTTCCATCCAACTCGTCAATGCTGACCAGATTCCAAAACTAATCTAGGCCCATTTGTTAGCACTCGACGCATATCACTCAAATCCTTCCTCTTCAGATACACAAGCAGATTCAGTTTAAATGCTGAAATTGTACCTGCCTCCACTACTTCCTCTGGCAGGTCATTCCATCAACTCAACACCCTTTTCGTGTAAACGTTGCCCCTTGGATCCCTTTTAAATCTTCGCCCCTCAGCATCACAATATGCACTCGAGTTCTGTTCTCACTCACACCGGTGATTAGACCTTGTCTATTTACCCTATCAATGCTCCTCTGTAGGGTCACCCTTCAACCTCTGACATTCCAGGAAAAATAGTCCCAGTTGATTCAGCTTCTCTCTGTAGCTTAAACCCTCCAACCTTGACAGCATCGTTGTAAATGTTTTCTGAGCCCTTTCATTTTTCACAACATTTTTCCAAATGGACAGAGACCAGCATTGCACACAACATCGCAAACGTGTCATAATCTCTGTCCAGTGCCAGGTTATGTTTCAACGAGTTTTTTTGGAAGCACTAGCTTTAGGAGCGCTGCTCCATCATCAGGTAGTTGTGGAGGAGAAGATCATAAGATACAGCTTTTAAAGCCTTACGGTCTGAGGATCATATACTCCACAACGACCTGATGATGAAGCAGCGCTCGGAAAGCTACTACTTCCAAGTAAACCTGTTGGAGTATAACCTGGTGCTGAGTATTTTATTTTCACTTTTGCACCCCAGTCCAAACCTGGTACCTCCAAATTATGTCCGATCCAGCCGCAACATGACCTTTCAACTCCTATACTCCATGCTCGGACTTTCAAAGGAAAGCATGCCCAATGACAACTTCACTATCCCATTTATCTCCGACTCCAACCATCAAGGAACTATGAACCTGCATTCCAAAGTCACTTTGTTCAGCAACACTGCCCTGGACCTTATTATTATGTCATGCAAGGTAGTTAATGAATCCAACATCTCAGCGAGCAGTCGATGATCTCGGGGATAGATGTTAACTAATTTCATCTTGTCAGGGTCAGTGTCTATGGTTATGTTCTGTGTGGAACCAAATGTCACATTTCTGGGTTCGGCCTATTTATCTGCATGAGATTTTTTTGGAATTCGTCTTCATGCTGAAGCTTCTTCGTTGCTGTACAAACAGCACAATTTCTGTTGCGACACAGACAAAACTATACAGCATCTGGAGAATATGCTCAAATATCTCTTTACCCAAATGAATCAATCACTTAAATACAAAAAATATTCAATCAATCCAACATATTCTCATTTCAATTCAGATTTGTATTCCTGAAGCAGCTTGTTGCAACGGTGACAGGCCGAGGGTAGTGCTGGCATCTCCAACCTGATCGCACATTAAATGGTTCTTTCCATGCAAGGGACACTGAGAAGATTTCAGGGAGACGTGAACAAGGGATAACAATAACACGCATCGTTTTGAGACAGCGTTTCAATTACTTTTTCATCCAAATATGTTGTAAATAATCAAAAATAAAATGTCCATTAAAACATGCCAAGCAGCAGAACTAAATAATTATGTTGTGCATTTACTTGAGAGGTCAGAGTTTTAGCCACAGCTTCCCGTGATTGAGGAATCCCGGTCTCACATTGTGCTGCTTTGGCATAATATCCCAGCGCGGACAGACACAGTCTGGAATAACAAAACAGAAATTTCTAGAAAAGCTCAGCCGGTCGGGCAGTGTCTCTGGAGAGAATTCAGAGCGAGCATTTCAGGTTAACTGCGAACAATGTCACTTCAGTGACCAAATTTCACTTTCTCTGAAACCTTCTTCCAGCACCACATGCCTTCCTATCTCTGCAACCTCCTGCAGCTCTTAAGCCTATCTATATATCTGAAAATCACTTCAGACCCGACACCACTCCTTATCTCAATGACCTCTACCAGTCCATAGACTCATCCCGATATCTATACCATCCTCCAACTCATGCAACCCTCTCTATCTCTTTGTTATAGAGGGGGAGGTAGATAAACAATCTTTAAGAGAGACGAGGCTCAGGGTTGAAAATAGTTGTTTCATATTGACTTTTAGACTTGAAGTTTTTTTTTGGTAAATAGTAGAATTTGCCTACTACTCTGTCACTCATACTTTAAAAGATTACGAGACGATCTCAGCTTTTCTCTGTCTCTTGTTTAATTAGCAGAATATTTTAGCGCCGAATTATAAGAAAAGACAATTGGAGGAAAGCCAATGGAGACTGTGATATTGAAAGTAACACAGAGTGAAGAAATAAGTTCTGAGGAATTCCGAATTGTGCATTCCACACATTCAATTGGACAATGAAGAAGTTGTCAAATATTGGGTTAAATTATTGAGTTACCTTCCAAAGAAAACGGAAATGATGTGAAGGAGTTATTATGGTCGTATTGGCTGATATATGGAAAATCGTACCAAATGTTAGTAATATGTATGCTCCACTCAGTGAATTAGAGAAGAAATATAAGAAATTTTAATGTACAGACAACCGTCAGAAGTCATTTGCCAGCCTGAAAGTTGTGCTCACCTTTGTCACAGTGTTAGCCATGCAACATTTAAGGAACATGGGACTGAGACATCATAGCAATTACAGAAACATGGCTCAGGGGTGGGCAGGCATGGCAGCTTCATGTTTTAGAATAAAAATGCTCGAGGAAGGATAGAAAGGGATTCAAGAGATGCGAGGAGCGGCGTTTTTGATTGGGGATAGCATTACATCTGTAATGAGGTAGGATATTCCTGGAAATACATCCAGGGAAGTTATTTGGGTAGAACTGTGAAACAAGAAAGGGATGATCACCTCATAGCGTTTGTATTATAGACTAGTGAGAGGGAAATTGAGAAACAAACTTGGAAGAAGATGTAAGCTATTTTAAGAATAATAGGGTGGCTATGGTAGGGAATTTTAACTTTCTAAACATAGACTGGGAAGGTCATACTGTTGAGGTTTAGACGGAGAATTATTTGTTTAGTGTGTAGAAGAAAATTTTCTGATTCAGTATGTGAATGCACCGACTAGGAAATATGCAAAACTTGACCGACACTTGGGAAATAAGGCAGGGCAGGTGACTGAGGTGTCAGTGGGGGAGCACTTTGGGGCCAGCGACCACAATTCTATTAGATTTTAAATCGTGATGAAAAAGGATAGGCCAGGTCTAAAAGTTGAAGTTCTAAAATGCAGAATGGACAGTACTGACGGTATTAGGCAAAATTTTCAAAAACTGATTGGGGGCAGATGTTCGCAGGTGAAGGGACAGCTGGAAAATGGGAAGCCTTCAGGAATGAGATCACGAGAATCCAGAGAAAATAGATTCATTTTAGGGTGAAAGGAAACGCTGGGAGGTACAGGGAATGCTGAATGACGGTAGAAATTGATTTTGGTTCACAAAAAGTAAAATGTATATGCAAGGTATCGACAATATAGATCGAGTGAATCCTTAGAAGAGTATAAAGGCAGTAGGAGTATACTTAAGAGGGAAATCAGGACGGCAAAAAAGAGGACATGAAATAGCTGTGGCAAATCGAATTAAGGAGAATAAAGAGTTTATACAAATGCATTAAGTACAAAGGGTAACTATGGTGAGAATTGGTCCCCTCAAAGATCAGCAGGGTGGCCTTTGCGTGGAGCTGGAGAAAATGGGGAAGATAATAAACGAGTATTTTGCATGAGTATTTACTGTGAAAAAATGGATGGAAGATATAGAATGTAGGGAAATAGATGGTGACTCCTTTCAAAGTGTCCACATTACAGAGGAGAATATGCTGGATGTCTTGAAATGCAAAAAGGTGGAGAAATTCCCAGCTCCTGATCAGAACTCTGTGACAAACTAGTGAAGTGATTGCTGGGCCTCTTGCTGAGATATTTGCATCATCAATAGTCACAGGTGAGGTTCCAGAAGACTGGAGATTGGCTAACGTTGTGCCACCATTAAAGAAGCGTGGTAAGACAAGCCAGGGAACGATAGGCCATTGAAGTCGGTGTTGGGCAGGTTGTTGGAGGGCATCCTGAGGGACAGGATCTACATGCTTTTGGAAAGGAGAGGCCTGATTCGGGATAGTCAGAATTGCTTTGTGCGTCGGAAACCATGTCGACCAAACTTGATTGAGCTTTTTGAAGATGTAACAAAGAGGATTGGTGAGGGCAGATTGGCAGATGTGATCTAAAAGGTCTTCAGTAATGCGTTTGACAAGATTCCCCATGGGAGAGGAGTTAGCAGTGTAAGATCTCACGGAATACAGGGTGAACTAGCCTTTTGGATATAGAACCGGCTCAAATTGGAAGACAGAGGGTGGTGGGGGAGGATTGTTTTTGGTGTGCTTTCTTTTATTGGTCAGAATATTGAGTACGGGTGTTAAGATGTCATATTGCGGCTGTACAGGACATTGGTTCGGCCGTTGTTGGAATATTGTGTGCAATTGTTGTCTCCTTCCTATCGGAAAGATGCTGTGAAACATGAAAGTGTTCAGTTAAGTTTAACAAGGATTTTGCCAGGGTTGGAGGATTTGAACTGTAGGGAGAAGCTGAACAGTCTACGGCCGTTTTCCCTGGAGCGTCAGACGTTGAGGGGTTACCTTATTGAGAGTTAAAAGAAATCATTAGGGGCATGGATCGGAGAAATAGACCAAGTCTTTTCCCAGGGATCAGCGAGTCCAGAACTAAAGGGTATAGGTTGAGGGTGAGAGCGGAAAGATATAAAAGAGACCTAAGAGGCAAGGTTTCACTAAATGGGTGTTACATGCATGGAATGAGCTGCCGGAGGAAGTGTTTCAGGCTGGTACAATTGCAACATTCACGAAGCATTTGGATGGGTATATGAATCGTCAGGGTTTGGAGAGATACGGGTCCGGTGCTGGCAGGTGGGACTCGATGGGGTTGCGATATTTGATTGTTTGGACGGGTTTATCTCCATGACTAATTCCACAAAGCCATTCAAAGTGGCGAGTGATCTTAATGTTCGTACTGTGACCTTCCAGGAAGAAAACGAGAAGGTAGAAAGACTGATCAGGTATTTCAGCAGCACATTGAAAATGCATCAGCAGAAATATTCGACAATGGAGAAGGAGACTTCGCGCTTGTTGTTGGCTTTGAAATATTTCAACCTTAATGTTACCAGGAACGTGTCTCAGTTAAAACATAGAAATTGATCATGACCCTTTGAAGTTTGTGGAGAAATGTAAGGACAAAAATTCCAGACGTTTTGATTCGAGCTCCTTCTCACAGGCATTCAATTTGAAAGTTGTGTATGTGCCAGAATGAGCAAACATGATTGCTGACGCATTGTCAAGGCTTGAATAAGAAACAGACGCATTCAGTGGATGGAGTAAAACCGACTGAAACAGAAATAGTCGTGCATGCTTGCATCATTATTGCCAGTGTAATGTACATATGTATTGTAGTTCACTGACAGTTTAACATAAAATGATTTTAAAATGAAGCCATCATTGGATATTTGATATGTCATATTTTTGTTCGGGAGGAGGAGTAGTGATGCTGATTTTTTTTACAAGGTTGTACTGTCTTTTGTTTTTAACATTGTCGTGAACTCAGATGATTAGTGATGTTGCCTCAGACAAAAGGCTTTCAACTGTAAAAAAAAACAATGAAAGGCGTTTAGGCAGATTTGCCAGCTTAGCTTTCTCGGTTTTGGTCTACTTTGGCTTGGTTTTAGTAAGCAGTCAATGTATTTACACTGCTGCTAAAAGGAACATGTACATGGAAGATGTTGTTCAAAGCTACATATCTCTCTGACCTTTCTTATGTAAGACCCTGTTTGATTTTTCCTGTTTTGCCAAATTGTGTTTACGAGGACTGTTGCAGGAATTTGGAACATTCCTTAAGTTGTCAAAGTCTGTTGAAGTTTTGAATAAGCTAAATTCAATTGAATTCTGGTATTTTGTCTTGTTTATATTTCATTCAGTACTCTGAAAATAAATTCTGTTTTATTTAAAAACGAGAGGTTTTGACAAGCTACATCACTCCTGGAATATCGACTGTACAACTGCTCTAAAACAACTGGAATGGTTCGTGTCTGGGCTAAAATCTTAAAATGTGTTTAGAGGGAGTGGCATGGTCCAGAACAAATGTATTTAAAACAGAGTTACATGCGTTTATGACTGGTAAGGTGTTCAAATGTTTTGGGGAGAAGGGCAGGAGAATAGAATTGAAAAACAGTCATGATCAAATGAACAACTGACTTGATGGGCTGAATGGCCTAATGCTGCTGTTACATTGTAAGTCATATTGATACAAAAAAGAGCAATATTTATTTACGGACACAAACAACTCCAGCATGAAAAAACATATATCTATATTGCATTCTTGTTTCAAATGGCCGAATGCTTACATTATATAGTCTAATGATCCAATATATAACCATATTTATATATTGATACAAACAGTTACAACATGAAAATGAAAATTCTATACTACATTCTTGGTTCAAACAGAGATTAAGAAGTGAACTCCTGCTTTTCATGAATTATTCCCCAGTATTAACTCGTTCATTAGGCTTCTGTCTTTTAGATGATGTAACACTTCAACTTTCAGGCTGCAGAAAGGTACGGATATGATATTTAGATATTTCCCAGTTTGTCAGAAATATGCGATTGCGAGCAACCTGTGCAGTTACCTGCTGTAAGATTTATTTGTCCTTCTGCAGGAGAGGGGTTTCATGATCAGACAGAACCATAACCACACCCAGAGGGACAAAACAACACATCTACACTGACATACACTGACACACACCCACACACCGCCCCCCCCACCACGCACGTTTGCACGCAGAGAGAGAAAGAGAGACATTGAGACACATAGGAGGATACCCATGTACAGACAGAATGCACACACATCGCGTGTGCACACACACACATAAAAATCATGCTATGAAAGAGCAACGCATCTCTGCACAGACATCAAACCAATCGGAGCCACACTCTCACGCTCATGTAGAAATGAACTCAGAGTGAGTGGCTTTACACACAAACCTGTAAGATCTGACAGAAATGTCTGTTACACACGCACACACAGGTACATTCAAATGTATTTACTGACGCACAACTACAATTAGATCGAGACAAAGAGAGACACTCAGAAACGAAAAGAGACACATGTCCAGAGAGGTACAAAGTGATCCGGCTGTGGGCACAGAAAGATCTTGACACACTGTCAGACAGCTAAACACAGCCTCAACAACTCACTCACCTGCTTAAACATGAGCACAGTCAGGCAGAGACGCACTCCACACTCACACAATAATATACTAATACTCAGAGACGCACACATATGAAATCACAGAACAATCGTGACATGCTGACAGCAACACCCCCACACCACATGTCATCGGAAGGTAATTACACAAACAGCATACACACAGACACAAACACAACAGTTGCCTGTGTGCAAAACAGACACAGGGAGACAATCACACAGGCACACACATGTATACAGACATAAAGGCACTCAACTTGACGGAAACACTCTCATACAGACTGAATAGCATTCCCAAATACATTGCTGACTGGGGAGAAGAATGGCCTGCTGCTACTAATTGACTATGTGCCCCCGTATTTGTCAATCTGTCAGTCAATCAAAGATAGCAGCCTGTTCAAATCTGACACCTCCCTCCCCTTCCTGGACCTCTGCATCTCCATTAATGACGACCGACTTGACAATGACATTTTTTACAAAGCCACCGACTCCCACAGCTACCTGGATTCCACCTCTTCCCACCCTACCTCTTGCAAAAATGCCATCCCGTATTCCCAATGTCTCCGCCTCCACCGGATCTGCTCCCAGGAGGACCAGTTCCAACACAGAACTCACCAGATGGCCTCCTTCTTTAGAGATCACAAGCTCCCTTCCCACGTGGTTACAGATGCCCTGCAACGCATCTCGTCTACATCCCGCACCTCCGTCCTCAGACCACACCCCTCCAACTGGAACAAGTACAGATCGCCCCTGGTGCTCACCTTCCACCCTACCAACCTTCGCATAAACCAAATCATCCGCCGACATTTCCGCCACCTCCAAACAGACACGACCACCAGAGATAAATTTCACTCCCCACCTCTTTCCGACTTCCACAAAGACTGTTCCCTCCGTGACTACCTGGTCAGTTCAACGCCCCCCCTACAACCCATCCTCCCATCCTGGCACTTTCCCCTGCGACCGCAGGAGCTGTAAAACCTGCGCCCACACCTCCTCCCTCACGTCTATCCAAGGCCCTAAAGGAGCCTTCCACATCCATCAAAGTTTTACTTGCACATCCACTAATATCATTTATTGTATCCGTTGCTCCTGATGCGGTCTCCTCTACACTGGGGAGACTGGGCGCATCCGAACAGAGTGCTTTAGGGAACGTCTTCGGGACACCCGCACCAATCAGCCACACCGCCCCGTGGACCAAAGTTTCAACCTCGCCTCCCACTCTGCAGGGGACATGAAGTTCCTGGGCCTCCTTCACCGCCGCTCCCTCACCACCAGACGCCTGGAGGAAGAACGCCTCATCTTCCACCTCGAACACTTCAACCCCAAGGCATCAATGTGGACTTCAACAGTTTCCTCATTTCCTCTTCCCCCACCTCACCCTAGTTCTAAGGTTCCAGCTCAGCACTGTCCCCATGACTTGTCCGGACTTGTCCTACCTGCCGATCTCCTTTTCCACCTATCCACTCCATTCTCTCCCCGCTACCTATCGGCTTCCTCCCCTCCCCGACTCACCCATTTACTCTATGCTACTTTCTCCCCACCCACACCCTCTTCCAGCTCACCTCTCCACGCTCCAGGCTCACTGCCTTTATTCCTGATGAAGGGTTTTTGCCCAAAACGTCGATTTCGAAGCTCCTTGGGTGCTGCCTGAACTGCTGTGCTCTTCCAGAACCACTAATCCAGAATCTGGTTTCCAGCATCTGCAGTCAACGTTTTTACACCACGATGAATGGCGACCCATTCTGCTTCCCCCGTCCCCACCAATCCCTGGGTGTTATACTGAGATCCATGTGATTATACTGATGGGATCATGGGCGTACATATGCAATTTCTGCGCTGGGAGCACTGCAGCTGCCAACGAACTTCACTCAGTTGTTTTGCTGAATGACTAAGCGAAGAATTTCCTTGACCAGTTGTTGCGCTGCATTCCTGAACTTCTCTCTGAACTTGGGCAGAGTCACTGCATAAAATAATGTGTTTGTGCTGCAGCCGAAATCCTTCAGCATTTCTGCAACAAACGTAAACTGGGTTCTAAGCCTGTTCCTCCAACGATTTCCTCCTTTAATCTGGAAGTATAAGATATTTGCACCGTACGCGAACCACAAAATTATGAAGCTGATGGGTATGGTGAAGAGGTAAATAACTGACCTCCTCCTGCTCTCCATCTCTGCATCTTTGTGACTCTTTGCCCTCCTCTGACCCCTCAGGCTCTTGGGGATTCGACTGGCCACTAAAATGTACCTGACCGTCAGAGTGTTCATCAACAGAATTAAATTGAATTGGATGAAAGGGGTTAAAATGTAACCAAACCACCTAAATCCCAGCTACCTGGGATCAGTAAAATGATTTGAATTTATATAGCAGTGTATCGGAACATTGTTAACTCTCCTCCCAGGTTTGTACCGAAAATTAAAGAGATTGTCCTTTGAAAAGAGCAGAATGCCGGTTACAGCCAGAGTCACGGCCAAGGCCTTCTCTCTCCAACATTTCCTCTTCATTTTCAGGCAGCAAATGGCAACATAATGATCAAAGGAGAAAAGGACGTGCGAGAACCAAAATCACCCGGAAATTGACTAAAGAAGTCGATAAAATGGAAATCAGAAATTAGGTAAAAACCTGATGAAGGGCTTTTGCCCGAAACGTCGAGTTTACAGCTCTTCCGATGCTGCATGAACTGCTGTGCTTTTCCAGCACCACTCTAATCGGAAATTAGAAATTGCCAGTTGGCCTAATTTGTCAGATGAAAGGGAAGGGGTTTCGAGTAAATGTGAGGAAGAGGTGTTCACCCAAAGCATGGTGGGGGTCTGGTAATTCAGTTCCTGGGAGGGTAGTGGAATCAGGAAACCTCACAAACTTTTAAAACTACCTGGATGAAAATTGAAACTTCATAACATATGAGGCTATGAGCATATTGCTGGAAGCCAGGACGATCGTAGATTTTGGGTAGCGTTGATAGCACAAACTTAATTGTCCAAATGAAATATTCTACCTTTTTTTTAATGATTCTGAGAAGCACTTCAGGGAGGCAGGTTGGGAAGTGAACCATTTTAATCAAATAAATGTAAGGGCTTTGAATGCTGAAAACATGTGATGGCACTCATCCACAGATTCAATCAATAAGCATATCGACCTGGACCCAATATACCGGCCACTGCAGTGGACAGCTGGACATGACAACCAGAAGCGGCAGATACAAATCGCGATAACTGCCGGACGAAGCATCACAGAAGCGCTTCACAGGAGGCGCCCAAGCACTAAGGATGTCACCGAGAGAGGGGACACGTTAACACTCCACAGTATTGCAATTATCATTCAAGTCCAGATCCAGGTTCCCTTTAAATGAGTTGTGGTTTGATACCTCAAGCTCCCAGCGAAACTGGGCAGTGAGTTCAAGATGCCCCATCATCTTTTGAACGAAACGGTCGGTCTCGTGTAGCCTATAATCCTGCCATCAATTTGTATTACTCTGTTTCTCCTGATAAATGTTCCTGTGTATGGCGTGATCGGTCTCCGTTTATGACCCTGATTATTTTCATGACTTCAATCACATCACCTCTCATTCACCTCTGTTCAAAGGAAAATGACCCAAACACGATCCATCTTTCCTTAATTCAATAGTAATTTCCACATAATGGCAACATTTTTGTAAATCTCTTCGAAACCGCCTCAGTGCAATTCTGTCCTCACTGCTCGGTGGTGTTCATAAAACTATAGGTTTGAGCCACCCAGTGTCTCACGTAGTTCGAGTGCTACAAATCTTGCGGCGGTGAGGGAATTTGTTTTGCGTTGGCTCTGTTGCAGTGTGAGAGATTCCTATTTTGGGAGAGGTAATATGCAATTTCATCTAAGTCTGGATGTGTGATCGGAAGCGTAAAATGGATCTGGAGAGGTATAGTTGGGGCATAGTCTGATTGAAGTGTGGTGTCAGTTAATCAGTTCATCAGGCGTTAGGATATGTGGTTAGTAGCCTCACTTCTGTTCTGATACCAACTGATTAATTACAAAACAAGCCAGAACCCCAGAACGAAATCCAGTTTGATGGATGATAATCTTATGTCTTTTCATTTAACAAAGTGATCGCTTGCTGAATAGTCAACGCAAAATGCTGCAAATATCGCGCCCCACGTCAAAAGCAAAGTTTATTTCAAAAGGAATGACAAAATATTAGAAAGCAAACTGTGGACTTTTCACACAGATTCAAAGAAAATGATTATGCAGTGTGTATAATTCTCATTAACCTCAAAACAATGCATAGATGAAACGAAAGAAAGCAGCTTAGAACTTAATATGCAACTGTTCTGTCTTTCCAAAGAAAATACCCCTCGTGTAATATTCACACCAGTGTCCCTGGATCTAACATTCGCTCAAATGACTTATGCCTGCCACTTTTAAAGTGAAGCGACAGTGAACTTCTTTATGGAACTACCACAAAGTTAATTGTGAATGTACTCAGCGTTAAGTAATCTCTTCAGAGCATCTTTTCTCCCAATAAATCTGTCTCGGATGAACAGAAATATTCACTCCAAGGTACGAAAGCTGACTAATTTTCGCATCCCCTTCTCATGAGGAAGGTTTTGTGAATCCATCCAGTTTCAGGAAATAAAAAAGACTGAAACAAATGATAAAAAGGTTAAAAATTAAGCGAATCTCATATTGCTGACCTCTCCAGCAAACCTTTAGATCCCATTGATACCATGCTGGGTGATAAACAATAATTAAAAAAAACACTGTGTACTCGTGCACAAAGCCATTCAACCCACGGCCAGACTTTTACAAAACGGTTTTGAAACAAATTGCTGTGGTAACAGGAATACCTCGAAGTTTAGTGTTCGCATCAGAAGAACAGAGTAGCCGACAGCTTATTCGTTCAAAAAACAGAAAAGAAATCTCTCCCGAATTTTTTTCTATTCTCGACATAAAAATACCACTGTATATAATTTTTTCAAAGAGACTCGCTTCCTTAATTCCATCGAAATTCAGCGTAGTCTCCACTTGAACTGAGATTTCTGCAGGCTTGCCACAAGAGATTAATCATTACGGAAAGTTTTTGTGCTGATGCATGATGTTTTTTTTCAAAAACAGATTTGAAGAGTACATCATTATCTTGAACTGTTTGCAACCGGCCACAATGCATTCTTGAAGGATTATTTTATTACATTCCGCAGCATTGAACTGACACAAGAGCGCAGATGTAAGAATGCAGTGATTTCTGACGCTTTCCACAAGAATTACGGACATAATGAGTTAGCATTATTGAACAATATCAGTGGACTGGCGATCAGTGACCATAAAATCTTGAATTAATTATTCAGGTGGAGAATGAAGATATTAAGCAGAAACGTGATTCCTCAATTGAAATAAAGAGAACAATGAAGGCTTCGTGCAGAAATAGGCAATGATAGATAAAGCAATCATATTAAAAAATGTAGTTAGTTGATTGACAATGGCGAAACAGTATGCAATGCCTGAATGAATTACAATAATTCACCCCTCTCTTGTGCAACAACAAAACAGAAAAGGAAAGAGTGGGAAGCATCGCTTGAATCCCAATCTTATCAGGATGCTTTGTGATTCTGAACCATATATTGAGACTGCACTTGTTGGTGTAGAGTTGGGAGATCAAAATGTGGGTTTCCTCCCCAAAGCCGACTTGGAGAATACATTCCACATGTAACTGTGCGATATCCTGTGAAAAGCCTGCCCCTGCTCCAGGCCAATGAAGTTGGCGTCCACCAGGCCAAGTTTCCCACGATCGTGTCCCTGAGGAGAGTGAGGCATTTAGAGATCATTCTGTTCAGTAAAGCTCAGGTTGATCGGCATCATCACCACTTCCAGAGCAGTGGTTGGCGATGACATTACAAACGATTGTGTAATCTGCATTCAGCAGTGAAACTGGTCAACAGACTTCCCTCATCCCTTGGAATTGTAGAATGGTGGGGTTGTGGAGAAAACTTACTGCATGCATTTACACATGCTAACTCTGTGAACGTATAAGAATATTGCCAGTCTTGGAGTGTTTCAGCTAAAGGGAGAGTATGAATAGTCTGAGGTTCTTTTCGCCATCGCGTCAGAGGTTGAGGTGTCACCATGTCAAAGATTATAAATCATGAGGGTCAGAGATAGGGTAAAAAGCCAAGGACGTTTCCCCAGCATAATAGGGTCCAAAACAAAAGATAATAGGTTTATGTTGGAGAGGAAAGTTTTAAATGGGACCCAGCAGGCATCTTTTTCACACAGAGGTAGGTGCATCCTTGGATTGAACTGTCAGACGCAGTGGTGGAGGCTGGTACAATTCCAACTTTTAAAAGGCATCTGAATGAGCAACCGTAGTGGTTTACAGGGTTTCGAGACAAATGCTGGTAAATTGGACTGGATTCCTTTGGACAGCTGGTTAGCAGAATAAGTTTGATTTGATTTCATTTGATGGATTTATTATCAGTTGCACCAAAGTACAGCGAAAAGCTTTGATTATGAGAAGTACAAGCAGATCATCGGATGTGAGGGTGTTCAGAACAAAAGATTTCGACAGAGGCATTCAGGTTACATTTCACAGTGTGCACAACAGAATCAACATTTGGAAGATCAGCATTACTTGAGGGAGGATAGTCGATTCAATAGTCTAATAACATTCCAGAAGAAGCTGTTTATGAATCTGCTGTTGCGCATGCTCAGGCCTCTGTATTTCTGCATGACCAAACACGTTGTAGGAGAGCATTACCGAGTTGTGGAGGGTCTTTTATGATGGTTACAGCCTTTCCATAGCAGTGGGCTGTGTAAAAGGCATCCATGCTTGTAATTTTGATTTCCATGGTGGACTCGGCTGTGCATACAACTTTGTGTAGTTTCTTATGGTCCTGGGTGGAGCAGTTCCCATACTATGCTGTTGGGAGCCCAGAACGAATTCTCTCACAAATGCACCTGGACACGTTGGTGAGGGTTCTTACGGACTCTCGAATTTCATGGAAAATAGGATTGTTTCTGTTCTGTATGTCTCTCTGACTCTGTGACTCAAAGAATTCATTTACTTTGCCAGCAATTTCCATTCTCCCCCGTTTAAATTTGCCTGCTTGTGACTGAAAGGGGCTTCTGTCAGATTTCACCATTTTGTTTTCTTTATGACACTAATATGGAAACTTATTCGTGGTTATGCCCTCTGCATCCTTAATCTCATCTGCTATTTTCCCCTTCTGAATGAAACACTTGACCCTCCTTTGCTGACTTTTAAAGTGCAACAAGTCCTTACAGCCCTTCCTTTTTTGCATCGAATACTACCTCGAACTCCTCTCGTAAGCCATGTCTTGGCCATGGTTCTGTTTGCCAGACAGGAATAGACACCTTTTGTAGTTTAACAAACTTGTCGCTCAGGTGATGGGCAATGGGGTTGAAATGGAAACAGGAAGATGAGGAATGATTCATCGCAGTGGTGCAATCAGACTCAGGATGGCATTGTGAAATGTAAGTCTTGTCTCATTAATCTATCCTGTCCACTCTGTCTTTAATCATCTCTTTTTACATGTGTTTACCCCTCTTCCTGCTATCATGTATTCAACTCTCTTTTCATGACTCTCGGTTTTGTCCCTTCTCTATTACACTGTCCTAACACCCTCCCTTTTCTGTTACTGTAATGCTAGCCCTACTCCCCTGTAATCAACACTACCCTTATTACTTTGCATTAAATCCTCTCCCCTTTCACAAATGCTGTTTACCCGTCCTCAAGTCACACTGTGTTTGTATTGCATAGTAATGACATTGACCCAGTTAACACAAATCGTGTTCCGAGTGAGCAGAAGTCCAGTTTTCCCTTTTAAATTTTTTTTTCTTAAACCTTGCCCTAACTGCAGTCGGGTTTACTTTTCCCCAGCCCCCATGTTGTGTGTGCACATGTGTGAGACACAGTGAATTACGCAATGTGCACGAATCTTTATTCAATTTACACCACCAGGAAGAAAAGAAACACCCGAGTGGCCAGTGACAAGCAGTGATCTTCACATCAAAGGGCAATGCTGTGTGATCAAACAGTGAAGGGGAGGAAACCCTGCTTATTCTTTTTTCTTTTTAATTAGTGCTTGAATTAGGCAGTGCTTGTTATAAGGTATGAAAGAAACAATTCCATAGAGGCCAGTATCCCATCACCAAGTTACCATTTATTCACACATGGAGACTTCTTGACACTGGTCCACCTCTCTCAGAGCCAGCTCTCAGAGTGAACAGGACCCTTGACACTCCTATTCATTTAATTTTTCTTTCGTTTTTTGCAAAATCGCTGACACTCCAGTTTACTTTATTTCCCGAGTGCTTATTTTTTCCCCAGCTCCCATACTGTTTGTGTAGTTGTCAGACACAGTGAAAGACACTAGGTGCACAAATCTTTATTCAAATTTCCACCACTAGGAAGATGGGAAACCACCCGCGTGTCCAATGACAAGCAGTGCCCTTCACATCAAAGGGCAATGCTGTGTGATCAAACAGTGAAGGGGAGGGCAGAGAATAAATCAAAATCGAGTTTGAGGGTGAAATAATGCACTCCACCCCCCGCTGCGCCCACCTCTCCTTGAAAAAACTCCAGGGTGTTGGTGGACACCGCGTGCTCCTTCTCCAAGTACACCCGGGCCCTAACGTAACCGCAGAAGAGGAGCAGGCAGTCGGACTTAACGACCCCATCGACGGCCCGCTGCTTGGACCTGTTTATGGCCAGTTTGGCCAGGCCCAGGAGCAGACCCACGAGGAGGTCTTCAGACCTGCCCTCCCTCCTCCGTACCGGGTTCCCGAAGATCAGGAGTGTCGGACTGAAGTGGAACCAAAAGCAGAGGAGGAGGTTTTTAAGAAAATCAAAAAGGGATTGCAAACGCCCACACCCAATATACACGTGGTCCACGGATTCCACAATGCCACAGAACAAGCAGTTGGGTTAGACATCCATGAACCACCGCAATCTGTGGTTGCAGGGGAACGCTGCTTGCAGCACCCTCCACCCCAGATCCCCGAGAGAAAGGGGGAGGAGTCCCGCGTAGGGAGCCCTCCACTGGAGATCCCCACCACCCGGTGGCAAATGGGCACGCCAAGGCGTGTCCGGACGGTGGATGAGGGAATGAGGTGGACGGTGTGCAGCAGCAGTCTGGACAGGGCCCGCCATTTTCCCCCTGAAAGGGAACAAAATTAAAATTCCGGAGGTGGCTCAGGTTGTGGGACACAGGGTCCCGCGGGAAGTACAGGACCTTGGGGCCAATGTGAAATTCCGTCCGGGATGGGGTGATTGCGGACGGGATCCCATCGCACACGTGAGCGTTCTCCAACTGGTGCACTACGTCGGGTCCAAGCACCGCCGTTTAAAGGCGTCGGTTGGCTCTGGCCACGTACCTGATGTTTACCGCTGCCCTGCTCGATATGTCCTGCGGCAGCGTCCAGCCCAGGCCCCCGGCACCCAACACATCACCGACCCTGCTCACCCTCAACACCATGGCCCTCCCCTCCGACAGCTACTCGAACCCGTGTTTATGGAGGTGTGGATTCCTGTGCAACGGCTCCCTGACGACATCCGCTATTTCTGCCGGAGGGTAGGCACAGCGAAGTTCGACCATTCCAGTCAGTGATCATGTCCTGGTAAAAGACAGGCAGCGTCTTGAGGGCGACATCCAAACCATCACGGTTGACGAGCAGCAGCGACGTGTCGAAGTTGAGGTAACACACCTGGCGGAAAAAATACATCGCCAGGGTGCACCACGTAGGAGGAGGCTCGATGTAAAGGAATCGCTGCAAGTTCTGAAGGCAGAACATCGCGACCTGGGTGCGGATGCAGACCAACGACTGACCGCCCTTCTCAATAGGGAGACTCAGCACTTGCGCAGCGCTCCAGTGCATCTTTTTGTCAAAGAAGAAGTCGACCAACGTTTTCTGGATGTCAGCGACAAAGCCAGGAGGAGGGACCAAAGTGACCAGCCAGTACATCATGGCAGACACCAGCTGGTTTATGACCAGCATTCGACTCCTGTAAGATAGCACTAGGAGCAGTCCTGTCCAGCGGCCTAGGCGAGCTGAGACTTTGGCCTCCAGATCCTGCCAGTTGGTCGGCCAGGATTCTTCAGCCGGGCTGAGGTCGACCCCCATGTAGAGGAGATGGGTGGCACTCCAGCTGAACCCTTGTAACTCCTCCGCCAGAGAGTCCACCCGCCACGGACCGACCAGTAGTCCGGAACATTTGGCCCAGTTGATTTTGGTGGAAGATGCTGCCAAGTACATGGCCTGGCACTCGTGCATCCTCCCCTGGTCAGCCGGGTCGGTGAAAGTGTGGAGCATGTCATTGGCGTAGGCCGAGATGAGACAGACCATGTGCGCCGTGCAGAACCAGCCCTGAAACCTCCTCTGCAAGTGGCGCAGGAAAGTCTCCATGCACAGGGAATACAGCTGGCCGGACGGGGGCGGCCTTGATGTACTCCTCTCCCGAAGCGAAGGGGTTCCATCAGGGAACCGTTAACTTTAACCAGACACTCTGCGGCGGCGTACAAAATTCGAATCAGGGCGACCAACCGAGTCCCGAATACGAATGCTCGCAGAGTCCCGAGCAGGTACTCGTGATTGACCCTGTTGAACGCCTTCTCCTGGTTGAGAGACAAGAAGGCACTCGACAGACCAGCCTGTCATCTGAAATGAATCAGGTCCCGGACCAGGTAGACGTTGCCGTGTATCCTCTGGCCCAGGACCATGTAGGACTGGTCCGGGTGAATCATGTGGACCCGCACAGAAGCCAGGCGAGAAGACAGCACCCTGATGAAGATTTTGTAGTCCGTGCTGTGGACTTGTAGTCCGTCCGATCTGATCCAGAAGATTTCTGATTGCCACCCATTGATTAAGGCTGCAATGCCGATGTTGGTGCGCAGCAGTTGGATTCATGTGCGGATTTCCTCCCAAAGACTGCTTTAGAGAGCAAGTCCCACAATATAGGTGTGCGATACCTTGGCTAAGGCCTTTTCCTGGTCCAGCCTGATGAAGCAGACCTGTCCTGCCCATAGGTGAGCATATCCTGAAGGAGTGGAAGGATCTCGGGTATCATTCTGCACAATACAGAACAGTTTGGTCAGTGTGAATCACATATCACAATGAAGACCTGATCAGGTTGGCGATGACTTCAGTCAGACTTTCGTTATCTGCATTCAGTGTAAAATTTGTCCTTCATCATTCATCTAAACATTGTAATTGTAGGTGAAGGGGTGATAACTTCCCTTATGGATTCACACAAGTTACCTGTCGGCAGCATGCTGTCGTTCACTTCCAGTAGGTAATCGCCAAACAAATCTAACAGAGTTGCTCATAACTTGTCTGGTGAGGCAACACTTCTAGGAAATTTTCTCGTTTTTAAGGATTGGAGGGCTTTGGTCAGTTCATCCAGAGATAACAGCTGATGCAGCCTCTCTCTTGTGCTGCCGTCTCAGAACTCCACGATTGCGGACAGAAACTAATGGGAGGTCGCAGTGTCAGTGGGCTTTGCATCATAGAGTCCAGCATAAAAGCAATTGTTGCTCCTCAGGATGTCAGACTGGGATGACGTTAGCGAGCCATCTTCATCCTTCTGGAGGCTGAGCACAGAGATCTCCATTTGTTCCTTCAAAGGATCAAAAGTGAGTACGTCTCATTCCATTACACATATGGACCCTGAACCGGGAGATAATCTCAGAGGCCTCAAAGAAAAGAGCAAGGCTTGCTGCCCCTTTACCTCCTGGGTTTCCTCCGTGACATTGAGCCCCTTTGAGGACAGCGGGCTTGGTTCTGCATGCTCTGGTTTACATTCGCCAGTTTTCCCTGTTACTCTATTGGTAGAAGACATTTGAAACGAATGATCCTCTTGATGCACCCCTTGACGGTTTCCTGGATATTTGAGGAAGACTGAAATTGGACCTTCACTCTTCTCCAACCAGTCTAATCGTTTTGACCAGCTCCTTGTTTTGTGGGCTTGGCAGTTTCACATTCAGACTCCACCTTCCCTTGCTGGCCAGCAGGAGGCAATGGTAAGAGACGAACACCGGCTTGATGTCAGTGGATCCGAATGAAACTAATCACAGACACTCTCATGTCACCTTGCAGCTGAAACGTTCTCGTCCTGGTACATTTTCCCATACTGTTCCTTGTGGCAGAGCAGGCCATGTTCATGTTGTTTGCTCGATTCGATTTCCAGCACCAGGTCAGTCATATCCGTTGATCTTCTTTATTCTCATCCTCATCATTGTCTTCTCGTGCTTTTTGTGGTGATGGTGGAGGAAGATGGCATCATTGGTGTCTACGGCAGCAGCGTCGTGAACCTGAAAGAGAAATCCTGATGTCGACCGTGGTGTTGGTGTGATAGGCCCAGGTTCGCCAGCTAATTGATTTGATTGATCACATTGAACCATTGTTAATTCGATAGTGGAACTGAGATATTAAGCCAGCAAGCTTGCAGCATCCACTGTCAAACTGAATCAACTCAGAGAGATATGCAAGCCTTCACCTTGATTGATAATTGAGGGGTTGTTGATGAGATATTGCGACAAGCTTTCGGATGGAATAAAAAATCTGAATTTCTGTAGATATGCTTTTGAGACCGGTCCATGTAAAAGGGGATATTTAAAAACCCTTCCTGTAATAGAAGATGAATTTAAATTATACCAATTATATTGTTACATCAAACTACTGCTAAGCCACAGCAGTCGGACATGTCCTGGATAACTAACTAAATTGTCAGAGCTCACGCATTATCTTGTGATTCTAATTATACATGTTGGACGAGAACGTGGTTTTACGTAACTTCTGACATTGTCCACTCCAGTCCAACATCAGCATCTCCACATCAAAGGAGAAAGAAGCCATTCAAATCAGAGAGCTCCCAAATGCACTCCAGAGAACATTAGGACAATGAAGCAGAACCATGTGAGAAGGAAAACAGCCCCAAATCTAGTTCGATAAGCTGTGCATTTCAAGTGCATAAACACTATTGAATACGCATCAAGCACGAACATATCTTAAGCTAGTGTATGGATATAGATATTTCAGAACTGTAAGGTTACTCTGGATATGAAAGGGAAAGACTGCTTTTGTAAAGTTGTATATTTATCGATCTGTATTACAAAAATAATTTGCATATCTCTTTATAAATGTAAAACCAGACCCACTGAGTAAGCAGGTAGATCAGACCATACGAAAACGAACCCAGCAGGGGACTCTGTCGATGTCTGCAGGGAAATGGTCAACTCGTTGATTAATCGTTTTGCCTTAGCAAAGTCCAAGAGGAAAAAAATAATTCAACAAGTAAAGTTTCGTTCACGGTCTTTCGGGAGGGAAACTGCCATCTTTACCTGGTCTGGCCTACCTGTGACTCACAACCACAGCAATGTGGTGGTCTCTTAATTGCTCTCTGGAGAGGGAAATTAATGCTCTCGAAATCGGGAGTAGTTCATCTATCATAAAGCCGAAGAGGTTATGCTGCAGCTTTGAATGGACCTGCTTAGTTCTCACTGGGAGTACAGGGAGCAGATCCCAGTATCAGACTTTCAGGAGGATATATTGCCCTTCGAGCAAGTACATGTTAGATTTTCAAGAATGATAATTGCACATTTAGGGTTAGACATGAGGACAGACTGCACGAATTAAACCCATTTCCTTTCGAAACGAGAGTTCAGGTCTGATAACGATAAACCTTCTCCCCAGTTTGGGGTTTTGCGGACAAAGGGAAGTAGTTTATGAATTCTGGTCAGTGCGTTCAGCAGAGATATTAAGAAGCACTTTCACACAGAAAAGGTAGCGGATGTTTGGAAGTCTCTTCCACAAATGGCAGTGAATGCTGGACCAGTCATTTATTTTAAATCGGAGATAGATGCTTGTTGTTATGCATACGTATTTTGGGATAAGTCAAAAACATGTGTGTGTGTGTGTGTGTGTGTGTGTGTGTGAGAGAGAGAGAGAGAGAGAGAGAGAGAGAGAGAGAGAGAGAGAGAGAGAGAGAGAGAGAGAGAGAGAGAGAGAGAGACAGAGAGAAAGAGATAGAGAAAAGAGAGCGAGAGAGCGAGAGAGAGTGCGAGGGGTTGTGTTAATGTGTCAGTGCGCAGATGTCTTTTTGAAGCAAGTGGAGAACTCAGCGAAATGGAGAGAGGGTTGGAAGATTTCAGTAAACACATCCGCCTGTTTGTCCATGCAGGATTTAAGTGCATGGCCAGGGACTCCATTATGGCTCATCGCTTTGCTTGGGTTGACTCTCAAGAAGACTGTTCTGATGTCTGCAGTGGCAACTGAGGGAGTCGATGCGTCAGCGGATGATGTTGGGGCAGTCATCACTGCACCACTCGCATTCTGCTTAAACTAAGCAGAGCATTAATCGCTTCAGGGAGGGATGTGTCTTCGTCCGCTGTCTTGCTCTGCTTCAGTTTTCATCCCCTCATAATGTTTAGGCCTTGCCAGAGGTGGCTGGATTCTGTTTTGTAGGGTTGGTCCTCTATCGTGGTCTGGTACTCTCCTTTGGCATCCCTGATGGCTTTGGGGAGGTCATCTTCACTTTCCCTGTTCTGGATTACGACTCGAATGCTGCTTGCGTGGTTTTCAGTCGGGAGTAGATTTCCTAGTTTATCCAAACGATTGGGGGACTCTCAGATTGATTTGTTTGACAAGCAATCCTCCACATATTTGCTTTTGATGTCTGTGACGGTGGTGGTGTACTCAACCAGGTTTTCTGCTGCGTACTTCGACACGTCTCGTCCACCAAATCCAATCTGATCTCGGAACCGTTTTCCAACGCATCAGAAACAGCATCGTCCTGCCTTTGTGAATTGTTATCCCTTTTCAACTTCTGTTTGTTTCCACACATAGGAGAGACTAGGAGCGGAGGAAACTGGCTCAGACCTTGGAATGTAGATGAGAATGAATTTCTTCAGCCTATCTGTGGTTCATTTATGGAAATCGTCGTCACATACGCCTGTGGAGGCCAGGTCATTGAATGTATTTAGGACAGAGATATATGGATTTGTTATTTGTTTGGGGATCAAAGACTGCGGAGATAAGGCAGGAACATGGGATGGAAAAATAGAGCGTTCATGATTAAATTTTACAGTTGACTCGATGGGCTGAATGCCCTAATTATGCTCCAACAACATAAAAATATTGATGTATGGACACAAGCAGCGCTAACATAAAACAATATTTATATATTACATGTGTGGTTGAAACATACAAAAAAGTGCTGACATCCAGCTTGTTATAAAGTCTTCCCCTGACTTGTTCAGTTCGTAACACAGCTGTTTGAACAGAAGTAACGGTTCAGGTTTCAGGGTTCAGGAAGTAGAGGTAATAATATTTGGATCTTTCACAAATTCCCAGAAATGCACCGCTGTGGGCAATTTGTGCACCATGTCCTGCTGTATGGTTCACTTGCCTTTTTTCATGAGAATCTCATGCTGATCGAGAAATATATCCAAACTGTGAGGGCCACGGAGCCACACCCACATCCTCACACACCCAGCAACACAGAGACACACAAACACACCCACGCACAGAAATACAGTCATAGTGAGATAGAGGAACATGGTGACAAACAGAAACAGGAACACACCCAATCTCACATACACACGTACACATGCAAAAAAAAATCAAATGAAATGATGGAACATACTTAAACACCAACTCCAGAAACGGTCTCAAACCCTCAAAAACACACACAACAAAACAATCAGACTGCAGTTTGGGATCACACCAATACACTGACACATTAATGCAGCCACACCCACACAGACAGACACACACCCACACAAACAGGCATACTGAGAGATATAGGAACATACCAATGGACAGGCAGAATGCACACGGACAGAAATGCAGTCATATTGAGATAGAGAAACAAATATACACACACTCACATCAAACAGTCATGCTTTGACATGGGAACACATGTGTACACAGGTACAGAATCAAATCCATGTCCGCACATACAGATATGAATTCAGAGTGAGTGACATTATACACCATACAGCAAGAACTGACTGAAACATTTTGAGATACATACATGAGCACATTGAAGCGTTTTTACAGAACCACAAACGTAAATACATACAGGCACAGAGTGACATTCAGAAACAAAGTGATGCACCCACAGACAGGCAGAGAAAGATCCTGGTCGGGGAACAGAAAGATCTCAGCACACATACAACCAGCCAAACACAATCTCAATAACACATTCACGGTGGTAAACAGGAGCACAGCCATGCAAAAACACACACGTAATCCCACAATAATACACCTAAACTGAACGACAAACCCACAAGGAGTCGCAGAACCATCATGACAATATGACAGTAACACACAGAATCACAGTCGTACAGCCATAACATTGTAACCCGGAAAGCTGAACAAACAGCATTCACACAGGCAGAACACAGCAAACACACATGTGCAAAACACACAGATTCACAAACACACAGGCACATGAACAGACACATTAAAACACTTAAATTCACGGAAACACTCTCATGCAGACTGGACAACATACTCAAATAAATGAACACAGTAATGTAAAATAAATGAATTAATTGCAATACACATAAGTGGAATCGCACACACTGTCACACCCAGGGACATACCCAAGCACAAAAACCAGGGACACACATACAGTAACATTCCCACGAAAGCAGTGAAGCAAAATCAACAGACACATAAAAGGACCCAAGAAAACTGAAAGGGAACTTCATGTAGAACACAGTTGTCACAGGTGTAGGGGGAAAGAGAGAGAATGAGGGAAACTATTTATGTTCAGGAGTTGGAGGGAGATTCATTTAGATAAATGTAATGATTGTTTGATCAAGGTACTGCCAGTTGTGTCCGTACATTTTGTATTTTCCAAAATTACCTCCTGGGGAGAAAAAAATCACTGAATATAGGGAGTGAAGGGTTGTGAGCTAATGCAAGTGAGCATGTGCTAAACTGAGACAGCAATTGCCTGTCATGTTGAATGTGAGAAAATGACACAGTGCGCAAAGAGAGGGAGAGTCAGAGAATGAGGTAGACCGCGTGACAAAGACAGTTTGACAGAGAGGGAGGTGGACAGACAGACAGATAAACAGATAGAGAGAGAGACAAACAGAGCAATACAGACAGTAGAGACACGGAGCGAGACAGACATAGAGAGACAGAGAGAGACTGAGCGAGAATCTGAGATATGGGAAAGTGCGCAAGACAGGGTTCAGAGGGACATAGACAATGTCTGAAAGAGCTGGAGTGAGAGAACGCAATATCCTTGTGATGGGAGTAGACAGGTCGTGAACTCATCGAACTCTCTCAAAATTACATGTGCAAGAAGTAGTAACCCATTCAGGTGAGGGGATAAACAGCACATGGAGCCTTTCACTAGTTGTAATAACCTGTGTATTGAGAGCAGAAAAATTAGAATCTGACAATTATCATTATGTTACAATTGAATAAGCTGCGACTTTCTGGAAGAGTGAGTGAACCAGGTATGAAGGGCTGAACGGCCTGCTGCTGCTCATTGTCTGGGTGTCCCCGTGTGCCTCTCACCGTCAGTCAATCAGGGATACCGGCATGTTCCTGAGCGTAGTGATTGGTAACCCATTCACCGCTGATGCTATCGTCAGATCCATATCATTGCACTGATGGAATCCTGGCCATACATGAACAATTCCTACACTGGGAACACTCTGGCCATGTCTGAACATCTCTTTGTTCTTTTGCAGAGTCATGATTTGAACAGTTTACGTGACCAGCTGTTGCACCGCGTTTCCGATCTTTGCTCGGAAATTGGACAGTCACTGCATAAATTAATGTGTCACTGCAGCTGAAATCCTTCAGCATTTCTCCGATGTACATAAAAATGACGAGCGAGCCTACCTTCTGCGAATTTTTCCTTTAATGCGGAAGTATGAGTTGTTTGCAACGTACACTGTCCACAGAAGGATGAAACTAACGGATATGGTGAAGAGGGAAATCACCGACTTCCTCTGAATCGCAATCTCTGCATCGTTGTGACTCTCTGCCGTACACAGGCCCCTAAGTGTCTTGCGGACTCGACTAGACACCAAAATGTATCTGACAGACATACTGCTCATCAACAGAGTTAACACGAATTGGATGAAAAGAGTTGAAATGTTATCAAATCAGTTAAACTCCAGTCACCTGGGAACAGTCATTAACTTAAGTTTACATGGCAGTACTATGGAACGTTGTCAACTACCCTCCTAGATTGAAACTGAAAATAGAAGGGATTTCTATTTTTGGGACAGAGCAGAATACCAGTTGTTGCTAGAAAAACAGCAAATACTTTGTCTGCCCGAAATTTTCTCTCAGCGTTCGGACGCAAATGTAATGTTCAGAAAACATATTGGGAAGTCAAATTGTTTCAGTCGACTGAATATGATGTTAGTGAGAATGAACAGGAGACCCGACATTGCCATAGCCAACAGGCAGCGCGTTGTGCAGTTGGAGAGGCCACACTTTCCCGGGCGAGAACCAAAATCACCAGGAAATTAAGGAAAGAGGCAGCAAGTGAATTGGAAATCGGAAATTACTGCTCAAACATTATCCATGTCTGCTCAGAGAGCAATGGAAGATCTTAGCACCGAAATGGGTCAGTTGGAAGTATTCCGATATCAAGTTTAAACAGGACACCTCCGAGCCTGGCTCATTTCAATGCGGCTCACTCCAGGAGTTGGGACAGGAATTTGACAGACGAGAAGTGGTCGTCAATTTTAAGATGAGAGGTAAGAGGTTTAGAGGAGATTGGAGTAAAAGGCTTTAAACCAGAGAGTGAGGGGATCTTGGTATTCAGTGCTTCGGACTTTAATAGGATAAACACTTGAAGTATTGCAACATTCAAGATGAGGATTATCGTGTTGAAACCTGGGACAATTCTTGATTTAGTGCAGCATTGAGAACACAAACTTGATGCACTGAAGGACCTCTTCTGTCTGGTCGGATTCTATGATTCGAAGAATTGCTTCTGAGAGGCAGGTTGGGAAGAGAATTAAATTAAGCAAAGATTGTGGATGCTGTCAACATGAAACAGAAACAGAAGTAAATGGCGAAACTCAGCAGGTATGCCAGCATCTGTGGAAAGACAAATAATATTACCGGAATCACTTAATTCGATCATCTTCATCGAAACATGGGTCACGGGAAACAAAATATCAACACAGTTTACTCCTCGCACAAGATCCTATCAGCGCAAACAAGAGATGGGGTTGAGATTCAAAGTGTTGACATTCATCCACTATGGAACATTTATTCGACTGTTGTTTGCATACCGACGTTTTTCCTGGCGCTGTATTACAAAAGAAGTGACTGGTTGCACTTGAGAAGATGGAATTATTCGATGGAAAATGCTTACAGAGCTGACAAAGTTTTGTTTCATTATTCAAAGCATCAAACAGAATATGTGCCCTCTCTATGATGGTAAAATGCGGATTTGCAAACTTACCATGTCCCTCGTGGTTTGTTTTGGAAAGTCAACAACTCCTTATAATGTTTCGCAAGTATTCTAATTTTGAATGTCCATTGAATCAGCAAAGAATGCACATTTCAAATTGGGAAATGTGAGCTTTTTAATGAATTCGCTGCATTGTTGAAGTCAGTTTTAGAATGTGCGTGTTGACATTTTCATGAAAACAGTACATAATGAAGAACAAAAGATATCCATTTCCCTATTGCAATTCGTGGAGGTGGCTACTTTAATCTGAGTATGGTAAACATAATATAATAAAAATCCGACCTGTCTGACTCCCTGGTGTGTTCTGACCATGTCAGCGGTAACTACAATATTTCTTTAAAACCGATTTATAATGCAAATAACTAAACTAGGCAAGTAATATTAACCTAATGATCCAATCCCACTTTCCAGCATATTGTACCTTGAAGATCACTTCAAGTGCAGATGCAGGTATCCTTTAAATGAGTTGAACGTTGCATCTGAAGCAGTCACCCAACCACAGCACCCCACTCCTCCAAAACTGGGAATGAATTCCAGACAAACCACTACCCTCTGGATGAAATGGTGAGTCCTCATGTCCCCTATAACCCTTCAATCAATTAGTATCCCTCTTGTACACTGCTCAATAATCATTCGTTCAGAGTGACAGGTCTCCATTCAAGACATTAGTTGTTTGGACACATTAATCACATTTTTTCTCTTTCTCCTCTGAGGAAAATGAACCTAAGGTGTCCAGCTTTCCTCAACGCTGCAGTAATTTCCATATTATTAGCAATATTCTTGTATATCTTTTCTACATTCTTCTCAGTGCAAGACTGTCTTGATGGTTAGGTGGTGATCAGAAATGTGCACAAACGGCAGCTGTGAGCGATCCAATTTCTAAATTATTTTCAGTGTATCAGGTCTGGCAGGGGTAAGGGAATTTGTTTTGTGTTGCCTCTGGTGCAGGGTAACGGGGTAGTAATTTGACGATGGGGGTCATATGACACGATATCTTAGTTCAGGTGTCCGGTCAAGATTGAGCGTATAAATGGAACTGGAGAGGTATGGTTGGAGCATAGTGTGATCAAAGTAGAGGATTAGTTAATCAGTTCCTCACGAGTTAGACGATGTGTTTAACAGCTTCACCTCTGCTCTGATACCAGCTGATATAAACACAGAACAAGCCAGACCCCAGACCCCAGCTTGATGTATCACCACCTTATTTATTTTGATTTATCAAACGAGTCTCTTCCTGAATTGTACAAAACCAATGCTGTAAGTATTGCTTCAGAAAAAAGACAGAAGTTTACGATAAATGAAATGGTGATACAATTGAATAATCGAGCTGTGTACATATAACACAGTTTCAAAGGCAATGAACATGCAGTCAATAGATAATCGTCAATCTAAAAGCAATGCATAAATCAAAAGAAAACAAATGTATGTTATAGTTGCGACAAAACAATAGCAAGGGTGCGATTACAAACAGAATATTCCTCGTACAATGATCACACCAGAATCCGTGTATGTAACACTTGGTTTAGTCACTTGTGATTTCAACTATTAAACTGGTAACCCAGTAAACCTCTTCCTGAATCTCCCACACAGCTGATTGTCAATTGACTTAGCTTTAAGTAATCTATGCAGAGCTTTCTTTTAAACCAACATTTCTGGTCTGCGGTGAACAGGAACTGTTGGCTCCACAGTAAAGTGGTTGACTAAATCTATCATTCACTTCAAATCAGCACACATCTAATATTCCACTCAGTTACAGGAAATTAGAAGGACTAAAATTAATGACAAAATTGAAAAAAAGTGAAATAAAAGGTGTACTATTCCTAATCTCAGATTTCAGAACACACAAATAAATCTTTGGGTCCATTTTAATGCCATGTTGGGTTACAACAAAAAATAAACAAATTCCTTTTTTTTGCCTACAGCCAAACTTCAAAAGCAGTTTTAAAAACAAATTGGTGTGATTACATAAATACCTACAAGTTAACTATTAACTGCAGAAGCACAGAGAAGCCCACTGCTTATTTACTCAATAGCCAGAACCAAATTCACTCGAAATATTATTGAAATCTATACATAAAAATATCATCGTTTTTAATTTTCCGACATGATGGCTTTGCTCAATTCCACGGTGGTCTTTAACTGAAATGGAGATTCCCAGAATAGATAAATAGCTTGGCAGACGAAAGTTCAATATCCCAGGCAATTCCTTCGGTATCTGTGATAATGGGGAATCTGCAGCGCCTGCAATTTGAAACTGAATCAGTCATTCGCCCCTGTGTGAGGGTGATCACAATATGCACATGTACCATTGTCAGTGGCAGTAAACTGAAGCGAATCTTCAGGCAGATACACATAAATTCAGTTGTGCAAGTCAATTATGCAAGAGAATTACCCGGATTTGCACATGCTGAAAATAAAACATCATTTTCTGCATGAAGCTCTTTGTGCAGGCAATATCTCTGAACTCAATGCCGATGTAATTCAATTTCAAAGCCTTTCCTTTATACTTGCTAACATTACCTGCGGGACTGTAACATTACAACGTGATTCAATTCATTTCTAAAAGAATTTGAATGACCAGGTGATGACGGTGAGTGAACTCCCAATTGTGGCAGAATATTTTTCAAACTGAGGTTTATAGAATGAGTCCAATCTCAATCGATCAATAGCAGACATTGGAAAACACATATTGAGTTATTTCATAACATCCCTCCAGTGTAAATGGAGGCCGATCGGCCCATTGAATTGACTCAGACCCTGCAAAGGGCATCCCACTCAGACCCAATCCCTGGAACTGTCAGGGAGCAGAGCTAACCACTGTGCCACCCCACATGCCAGCATTGGCAAAGCAACACCATCCAGCCCACTTTGAAATCTCCTTTTAATTCATCTTGCCCTTGACTTTGACCATTTGGAAATTAAATTCTAGTTGTTAAGTAGCTCTCTGAGAACTTTCTCCTCAACACTGTGACTTCACTTCCCCGTTTAACAGCAGCTGGTACCGTGAAGAAATATTGTTTGAGAAATGGAGACGACACATTTCAGGTTTTAACACATGCAACATCGAAATAGAATTGCTCACCTTGCATGGATGCAGCGTCTCAATCAAATATAACTTCGTCAATGAAGGCAACGTTTGAAACAAGTAAAAAATTCACAGAAAACCCCCTTCAACCGTAACGTAAGCTTAAATCAATAGAGATCCTCATACCATGATGAGACTATCCTGGAGATAGCTGAGATCTGACTCTGATGCACACATGATCTGTACAACAGCAGATGGGCACGAATGGTACCCACATGTATGGCGAAGAAACCTAAAACTTTTGGCTGATGATGCGATGACACAGTTTGTTGGAAGATGGACAGATAAGCCCAGTGGAAAATTTGCACACACAAGGGTGCAAAAAATGTCAAATTCCAGAAATGTGTGTTCGGTAGTTAATATTGTCTACGTGCCCTGTAGTGATAGTGAAATGGGACTTGGTGTTAAGACTGATAAGGGACAGAAAACAACGAGCAGAAGAAACATATGCCATAATCAGTTTGTCAAGTTGATATGAGCAAGTCCAGAAGGAGCATTACTTGAGATACAGCAATTGAAAATTTCTATCAATGACAGAGATCAATGTGTTACATTGGCGAGCATCATGTTTCGTGGGACAGTAAAATACAAGGATGACATAGGAACGCTGCAAAGGGGGAAGATATGTTCAGTGAATGATTGAACACCACATAGATTGTGTAATGTAATGTAGAGAATGTGAGACATTGTTCCTTCATTTCCATCTTGGAAATATTTCAGGCCGTCAATAAACTTATAGATGCTTAACCTAGTCATAAATCTAAAGCCAAAAAGTACCATTTCTGTCCATTCAATGATTGCCATTGGCATTATTCTCTTGAACGTTTTACTTCTCTCAGATCTCTCTAAATTTGAGGTACAAACATTGGTTTGTGTCATTTCACTCCAACATCATGGAAGCCTTGCTCTCTTGCTGTCATTCTGGTCATTCAATGCTGCACTCAAAAGGACATCGATCCTCAACTCCCCAGTATATTTTTCTGTTTTTCCTTTTTTATACAGTCCATGTTGGTGCTATGTTAAAAATCAAATGGCAGCAGTGGACAAACCTAAAATGGCTGTCTGACTCAGAATCATCAGTCCTGACTTGACAGATTCAGAATGGTATGTTGCCTCGACAGTTCCCAGTGTCAAGCACATCCCAGAACAACTTTAGCCCATCCTGGATGTGGGATGGGCGTGAGGTGGGACAGAGGCAGGCGTTGGCTAGTGTGGTAAGTGAAGACACAGAGGTCCTGGTCCACATTGACGAAAACAATACTTGACAGTGAAATAGCGACTCAAAAGCTGGCATCCTATCATTATGCACGCTTTTGATACAAGTGCATAAACTTTGACAAAAGCCTGTCACTGAGCCATGCCGTCAGCATTTCAATATCCCTGATACTCACCCGTTGACATCAGCGATGCTTCCCTGATCGGTCCCAATTAACAGCCCCAGTCAGGGAACTCATGCCCCATGTTGTGCAGCTGGCTGACCTCATTACCTTCCTGAAATCCATATTGATAAAGCCATCATCATCTGCCATCATCAGTCCACTTTGATATTTCTTCAAAAAGCTCAATTAAGTTTGTGAGACATGATTTCCCTCGCACAAAACCATGTTGACTGTCCCTCATCAGTCCTCACCTTTCCAAATACATGTGTGTCCTGTCCCTCAGGATATCTTCCAAAAACTTGCCCACCACTGACGTCAGGTTCACTGGTCTATAGTTCCCTGGCTTGTCGTTACCGCCCTTCTTCAACAGTGGCACCACTTTTGCCAAACTCCAGCCTTCCACCACCTCACCTGTGACTATCGATGATGCAATCATCTCAGCAAGAGGCCCAGCAATCACTTCCCACAAAGTTTTCGTGGACACCTGATCCGGTCATGGGGACTTACATTCTTTTATGCGTTTTGAGACATCCAGCACTTCCTCCTCTGTATTATCGACCTTTTTTCAAGATGTCACTATCTATTTCCCAACATTCTATACGTTCCAAGTCATTTTCTAGAGTAAACACAGATGGAAAATTCTCGTTTCGTAACTCCCTCATCTCCTGTGGCTCCAAAGGCTACCGTGCTGATCTTTGAGGTGCTCTGTTCTCTCCTTAGTTCCCCTTTCGTCCTTTATGTATTTGTGAAATTCCTTTAGATTCTCCTTAACTCTGGTTGCCAAACTGTTCTCATGTCCCCTTTATGCCCTCCTGATTTCTATCTTAAATATACTCCTACTGCCTTTATACCCTTCTCAGGATTCACTCGATCTATCCTGTCTATACCTGACATATGCTTCATTCTGTTCCTGAACCCTCAATTTCTTTAATCATCCTGCATTCCCTGTACCTACAAGCCGTTCCTTTCACCCTGACAGGAAGATACTGTCTCCGGACTCTCATTACCTTATTTCTGAAGGCTTCCAATTTTCCATCCGACCAGTTCCTGTGAACGTCTGCCTCTACAGCTTTTGAAAGTTCTTGCCTAATACAATCAAAATTAGCCTTCCTCCAATTTAGAACTTTTTGACTCTTACATCACTATCTTAAAACTATTAAAATTATAGTCACTGGCCCCAAAGTGCTCCCCAACTGACACAATAGTCACTTACCCTGCCTTATTTCCCAAGAGAAGGTTAAGTTTCGCACCTTTTCTAGTAGGTCCGTCCGCATACTGAATAAGAAAATTTTCTTGTACACACTTAACAAACGCTTCTGCATCTAAACACTATTACTCTGTATTATTCTGCATTTCATCATTTCTCTATTACCCGTTATTTTCCTCATAATTTACATTTAATCTATTTACAATTACTCTCCATTGCAGCCACACTGCTTAAACCTTCTCTCTGTATTCCACATTCTCCCTGTTACTCTCTAATTAGTACTCTCACTATTGTTCTTCGTTTAATCCTCGGTACTCTGGACTTAACCTTATCCGTTCCCATGCATTTATCCCTGTCCCTGTTGTGGTGTATACAACTCTCTCGTCATTACTCTCTATTTCGTTCTTTTTCTATCACTCTGTCTTATGTCTCCTTCCTTTTCCCCTTAACTGAACACTCACGTTTCTCCCATGTATTGAACAATCTGCTTAGTACTCTGTATTATTTCCTCTCAAGTTCCACAAATGTGGTAACCCCTCATCAAGTCACTCTGCATTTATACTTGCATAGTACATGACATTCACTCAGCTAGCACAAAGCTGTTTCCGAAAGTGAGCAGAACCCTTGACACTCCCGTTGATATCCTATCAGCCAGGACTCCCTGATTGTACCAGATTAATAGCCCCATTCAGGAAGCTCATCTTTAATGAGATCCATCTGGCTGACCAAATTACAATCTCTCCAAATTTTGTCTGTACTAACCCTCTCCCTGTGCCCCTGTAATCAGGATTGCCACACTTATTCTTTATGCACTTCTTCCCCTGTTACTTTCTATTAAATCCTCACCCTTTCTTTTTTTAAACCCCACCAATTGACCTGTATCCAGCCTTCTCGCTATTACTCTCCACTTAACCCTCTCCTATTGTCTATCTTTTCCTCTACCCATTATTCTACACTGAATTCTCTCCCTATTACAATCTTTAACCCTTTCTCTATCTGTATTTAACCCTGTCTCTTTCTCCAGGGCTCTTTAATTAATGTCTCCATCCACTCCCCCCATTCCGGATTAAGTGTTTTTTCCTCTGCAATAATCAGAGACTGAGTATCCCTGCCTGAATATTGCCCACAGCCGCTAAACTGTAACCACTGCTGCTCTGTGCTGCCGCCTCTCTGGCCAACGCTGGGAGTGCAGATTTATCCCAGAGTGCTGGAGGAACTCAGCACCAGCCGCTCATGGTCAGAGACAGTGTCGCTGGTTGGAAGAAGAAAAGCATTACTTTAACATGAGCTAATACAGTATTGATGTAAAAATAGGAACAGCCAGAATACACAACAACATTTACATATAAGTTTTAAAAATTCTAATATGCAACAATATAGAGCTATAAACTCTAACATCTCCAATACAACCAATAGTTAAGTTCCAATGCACAATAATATTACATGTAAACACAATCAGCTCTAATGCACAATGATATTTGTACAGACACAAAGAGCTCCAACATATAACAATACATAATGTATATTAGATACATAAACATGTAATAATGTGTATATGAATGACTTGTAGGAAGAAAATGAATGCACTGCTGCGAAAGTTGCAGATGACACAAACATAGGAGGAATGGCAAGTTGGGATATTGCATGTGCTTTCTTAGGTACGGGGATGGTGGTGGTCTTCTTGAAAAAGAAAGGGTCTTCGGCTTGTTGGGGGGAGAGGGTAAAGATGTCGGTGTGTACCTCCGCCAGTTTGGCCGTACTGAATCTAATTGCATGGCCAGGGACTCCATCCAGGCCCGCCGCGTTCCTTGGGTTGACTCTCAGGAAATCTGATCTGACATGTGCAGCGGTGAACGATGGAACAGGCGTGCCTGGGGCTGTTGGAGCAGGAGTGACTGCGCTACTGGGATTCTGCTCAAACCGAGCAGAGAAAGCATTGAGCACATCAGAGAGGGACGTGTTTTGTCCGCTATCCCTCTCTGCTTCAGTTTACATCTCATAATGTTCCTTAGGTTTGCCATAGGCTGCGGGAGTCTGTTTGGTCTGTGTGGCCCTCTTATGTGGTCTGGTCCTCCCTCTTGGCATCCCCGATGGCCCAGTGGAGGTCAGATCTGATTCCCTGTATAAGTCAGGCTCTTCCCACTTGAATGTTGCTCATCTGGTCTTCAGTCGGGAGTGTATTTCCTGATCCACTGAAGGTTTACGCTTGGGGAACATTGGATTGAATTCTTCACTCCACAGTTCTCCATGCATTTGCCCATGATGTCTGCAATCGTGGTGTTGTCTTTATCCAGGATTTCCACTGAGTACTTGAACACGGTCCATTTCACCAATTCCAAACAGTCCCAGAGACTGTCATGCACAGCCTCAGACCAGCATTGTATTTCCTTTTGTAAAGGGTCCTCCCATTACAACTTCTGCTTGTAAGCTGTTTCCACATGTCGAAAGACGAATACCAGAGGACACAGCCTCAGAGTGTAGGGGCGACGTTTGGAACTGAGACGGGAATTAATTTCTTCAGGTGATTCAGCTGTGGAAATAATTGCTTCAGAGTATTGTGGAGGTCAAACATTGAGTGCATGATGGTGCTGCCCCTTTACCAAGGTTGTGTTTCCTTGTTTTTTTTCTTAATGTGTTTGTAAGTGCAATGGTTCTAGGATGTCGAGTTTGGATGGGTTGCAGAGCCAATTTCATGATAGCTGACAGAAACTGCCTGAGGCCAAAAGGCTTTCAAACGCAAAATCATCTGCAATGAAAGGGGTGTGGCCAAATCTCCCACCTCTGATTATCTCTGGTCTGGTTTAGTTTGGGTCGGTGTTTGCAAGTTGCCAGATTTTTAAACTGCTGGTAAAAGGAACAGCGACATGGAAGAAATTGTTCCATGCTGATCTCTCTCTGACATCTCTCCTGCAAGACTCTGTGTTTGATTTTACCCGTTTTGACATTGGGTGCTTATGGAGATTGTTGGAGGAATTTTGAACAATCGTTAAGTTGGGACAGTCTGTTGGGTTTTCAGATGAGTGAAGTGATTTTGCCTTCTGTTCTCTTTTGTTTGTGTTTGATTCGATACTCTGTAGATAAACTCTGTTTTATTTAAACCGATGAATATTTATCTGCTCCATCAATCCTGGAATATCCACTTTACACGCGCATAAAATCAGCAGATAAGTTAGGGTTTGGGCTACCATCTTAAAATACTTTTAGTGGGTCTGATCCATAACAATTGTATTAAAAATTGTGCAATATGGGTTCCTGGTTGATAAGGGAATCAAACGTTGTGGGGATAAGGCCAGAGAATAGAATTGAGAAACAGATCATTCATGATCAAATGACAGAGCAGACACGATGGGCTGAATGGCCCTATTCAGTTGCTACATTGTATAGCGGAATGATCCCATCTATGACAAAATTTATGGACGGACACAAACAGCTCCAACATGGAAAAAGTGTATGTATCTCTTCCTTGTTTAAACATGGAAGAAACAATTGGAATCCTGCCTTTCATTGAATATTTCATTGTGTTATTTTTGTTTTCATTAGTCTTAGGTCCTTGAACCTTTGAGAGCAATATGTGCACAGAGAGCTGCCATAGAGTTCACATGTCCTTTTTCAGGAGACGGAGTCTCATGATCAGACAGAGACAGAACCACACCGAGAGGGACACAGAAACACGCCCACACCCTCACGTACACACATGGACATGCAAGCAGAAGGACATCCACACACAGAAATGCAGGCAAATTAAGATATAGAAACATACTGACAAATAAAAACACATGCACGTGCACACATTCAACTCACAAAAATGCACACATGCACAATAACACATTCCAACTGAAATGTGAGAACACAACTATACAATGACTAACGAAATATGCCCATACCCTCACAACACACACAGGAATACAATCAAAGTCAAGAATGGGGTACAACTACTCACATAGGCGTGAGCATGTACGCGCACATGCACACACGCACGCAAACACATGACAACAGGCAAATTAAGACAGATAGGAACACCCCCACGTATGGTCAGAATGCATACACGTTCCCACACAAAGAAATACAGTCATACAGAAAGAGTTGAAGAAAACTACACACGCATACATGCACACACATACATACAGACAGACTGACGGAGAAAGGAACATACCCATGTACATACCGAATGCACACATATCCACACACACAGAAATACAGTCATACTGAGAGACAGGAAGACAGGCACAGAATCACACCCACACCCTCACACACTTACAAAAACAAACTCAAAGTAACAGACATTACACACCAACCTGCGAGAATGACACCAAATTATTGTACATATGTAAAAACACATTCAAACACAGTTAAGGAAGCATCACCACAACTAGAAATAGACACAGTGACACACAGAAACAAACACAGAGAGATCCTGCTGGGGGCACAGAAAGTTCATGACTTCCGGACAGACAGTCAAACAGAGTCTGAAAAACATATTCTCTTGCTTAAACAAGAGCACAGCCAGGCAGAAACACACTCCCCAATCCCACAATAATCTAATGACACTCAGAGACACACATTCATCGTTTCACAGAACGTACACACACAACCACATAGTCATTGAACTGCCATGCCAAAAACAGCATACACACAGGCACAAACACCACAGATGCACATGTGCAAAACACAGACAGATACGCAATCACTCAGGTACAGTAACATAGGCCAACATAAAACCACCCACCTTAACAGAAACGATCTCAGACAGACTGAATAACATTCCCAAATAGATGTATGCATGAATTGAAATACTTCTCAACACACACAAAGGGAAAGCCACTTTGACATTCATAAACACAATCATAATGTGTCACACTCAGGGACATGTCCAAGAACAAATACTGAGAGACACGCAAACACAGGGAGATCCCCACAAAGGCAATGAAGACCCACCCCTCACACACACACACACACACACATAGAGGGAGATCCCTACAAAGGCAATGAAGCCCCCTCCCCACCACACACACGGAGAGCCGCAGAAAGGCACTGAAGCCCCCTCCCACCACCCGACACAAACACAGGGAGATCCCCACAAAAAGAAAAGAAGCCAACTCCCCTCCCGTCACCCACAAACAGCGAGAATCCCCACAAAGGCAATGAAGCCCACTTGCCCCAATCCACACACACAGGGAGATCCCCACAATGGCAATGATGCCTCCTCTTCAAACACACACACAGGGAGATCCCCACAAAGGCAATGAATCCCCCTCCCACCACCCACACTCACAGGGAGATCCCCACTAAAAGAAATTAAGCCACCTCTCCTCGCCCGACACACACAATGAGATCCCCACAAAAGGAAATGAAGGCTCCTCCCCCCCCACACACAGGGAGATCCCCACAAAGGCAATGAAGCCCCACTCCTCCACACACAGTTGGATTCCTCCAAAGTCAATTAACCCCCCTCCCCTCCCCGACACACACATGGAGATCCCCACAAAGGCAAAGAAGCCCCCTTCCCCCATCCACACACACATGGAGATCCCCACAAATGCAATGAAGCACCCTCCCCCCACCAAACACACGGGGAGATCCCCACAAAGACAGTGAAGACACCCCGCCACGCACACACACAGGTAGATCCCCACAAAGTCAAGGAAATATGCACCCCCACCCCACCCCAAACACAGGGAGATCCCACAAAGGCAAACACGCCCCATACACACACAGGGAGATCTCCACAAAGGCACTGAATCCCCCTCAACCCCACAACACCGCCCCACACACACACGCACACACACCCACAAATGCAATGAAGCCCCTTCCACTTCCACACACATGCGCACAGGTATATCCCCAAAAATGCAATGAATTACGCTCCGTCCACCCACCCGCACGCAGAGAGATCCCCAAAAAACAGGCAATGAAGCCCATTCCCCCCCACAACACACACATACACAACGAGGTCCCCTCAAAGGCAATGAAGCCCCTCCCCCCACACACAGAGAGATCCCCACAAAGGCAATGAAGCCCTACTCCGCTCCCACACACACACAGCTACACAGGCACCCTCACACACAGAAAGGGAAACGCGTGAACACACTTCCCGCCCAGCCACAGGGAGAGGAATGGGAGATGACCAAACTCCAGCCGACTTACTTACAGTAATGTATCAAAGTATTGCTGGCTGTAGCCGTACACTTTGTATTTTACAAATCACTGTTTGGGGAAAGATCAGTGAATGAAGGGATTAAAGTCAATGCAAGTGACATGTGCTGAACTGAGACAACATTTGTCTGACATGGTCAATGATAAAAGACAGACAGCGCATGAGAGAGAGAGAGACAGAGAGACAAGAAGGAGAGACATAGAGGAAGACAGAGAGACTGACAGACAGACAGATAGCTAGAGAGAGAGAGACAGAGCAAGAGAGAAACAGACAAAGGCAGACAGAAAGAGACAGAGAGGGAGAGACAGAAATAGCCTTATGAATGAAGTAGACAGAAGGTGGACGCAATAAACACACTCAAATACAAATGTGCATTTAACAATTACCCATTCATATGACCAGATCACCGGTACACAGAACATTTATCTTGTTGTTATAAAGTGTTTATTGTGAGCTGAAGAGAGAGAGGCTGACAGTCATCATGGTGCAGGAGGGACTGAAACAGTCCCTCCCCCCTGCGCCCCTGCAAGGAAAATTCAGAGACACCTCCTGCTATAGTCTTTAACACTCATCCGCAAAGCAGTCCATGAAGACAAAATATTCCAGCTGAACCTATCACTCACACCTGTCCATCACTTGGAATTAATCCTGCAGCCTCCTTCCATCCTACCCTGCCCCGGATAGTCACCTCTTGCTCCATGACCTGCTGTCCATTTTTCGTAACTTTCAGTATCATTGAAGGGGAATGCAGATAAATTATTGCTAATGTTTTGAGGGATGATGTGGGAGGAGCGCTCGGCTGAACAAGGAAATGCGTGTTTGATGGTACAGTTGCATCAATCAGGATTTTCTGGGCTGGCTGGGCGATCAGAAAAGAAGGGCTGAATGGCCTGTTGCTGCTCATTGTGTGCCTCCGTGTGTGTCAATCCGACAGTCAATCAAGGATAGAAGCATGCTCCTGAGCATGGTGCATGGTGATCCATCCTGTTACTGCCCCCCGCATCCTGCACTGGGTGTTATAGTCAAATTCTTGTGCTTGTGTTGGTGGAATCCTGGGCGTACATCTGCAATTCCTGCACTGGGAACACTGCGGCTGCCTCTGGAGCTCTCTCAGTTGTTTTGCTAATTTATTAAGTGATGAATCTACATGACCAGTTGGTGCACTGCATTCCTGAACTTCGCTCTGAACTTGGGTAGAGTCACTGCATAAAATAATGTGTTTGTGCTGCAGCTGAAATCCTTCAGCATTACTCCAATGTATAAAAAATTCATGTAAGAACTGCCATTCCATTGATTCCCTCCTTTAATGAAATTGTACAAGACTACTGCACCTTGTATGAACCACAGAAGTATGAAACTGATGGATATGGTGAACAGGGAAATCACCGACTTCCTCCGGCTCTCCATCTCTGCATCTTTGTGACTGTCTCCCTTCCTCTGACCCATCAGGCTCTTGCGTACTCGACTAGCCACTAAAATGTGCATTACCGTCAGAGTGTTCATCCACAGAATTAACACGAATGCGATTAAAGGGGTTAAAATTATATCGAACCACTGAAACCCCAGCCACCTGGGATCAGTAAAATAACTTGACTTTGTTCGGCTATACCACTGAACATTGTCAATTATCCTCCCAGGTTGAAACCGAAAATAATAGGGAATATTTTTTGAACAGAATGGAATGCTGGTTGCATCCAGAGCCACAGATAAGGCTTTCTCTGTCCAATATGTTCTCTTCAGTTTCTGACAGGAAATGGCCACAAAACGTTCAAAGGAGAAAAGGACAGTGAACCAGACAGAACAGTCTGTGGCTGCTCGAGATAAGGCATAGACAGCACTACACACAGGAGTGATATTCAGGAAAGTCCCTGAGTAGTAAATGAATTTGTATTGCCACAGAATAATCTCCATGAGAATGAACATGAGATCCGATGTTGCCATGGCCATCAGGCAGCGCATTGTGCAGTTAGAGAGGCCGCATTTTCCCCGTGCGAGAACCAAAACCACCAGAAAATTAACTGAAAGACAAAGGAAGTAAAATTCAAATGAGAAATTGATGATCTAACATTCTCTGTTTCGGTTCAGAGAGCAATAGAAGATCTCAGCACCGAACTGAGGGAGCTGGAAGTGTTCAGATTTCGAGTTTGAATATGACATCTTCAATGGCCTGACACATTGCTTGAAACAGCTCAATCCTGTGTTTGACTCATTGTGGGCAGGAAATCAACAGATGCAGATGGCATCATTTTTAAGATGAAAGGGAAGAGGTTAAGACGGGGTCTGAGCAAGATGTTTTCACACAGAGAGTACTGAGGGCGTGGTAATTCATTGCCTGGGAGATTCGTGGAAGCAGGAAACCTCACAAACTTCAAAAACTGGATGAACACTTGAAGCGTCACAGTATTTGAGACTACATGCACAGTGGTAGATGCTGGCGCGGGTATAGATTTCGTGCAGCATTGATAGCACAAACTGGATGGAACGAAGTACCTCTTCTGTATCGTTGATTCTACTATTCTAAGAAATTCTTCTGGGGGAAGATTGGGTAGTGTAGCATTTTAATGGAATAACTGAAAGGGATTTGAATGCTGAAAACATGAAACAGAATCAGATATAACTGGCAAAACCCAACAGTTATGGCAGCATCTATGGGGACTGAAACAAAGTTAGTGGAATCACCGTTCATCAGAGTATTTTCATCTAAACATGGGTCATTGAACTAAAAACATCATATCAGGTTTCTGCCCACACTATACCCTATCATTTCAACCAAAAACACAGGGATTCGTTTCTAACAGGGAAATGAGGTTGAAAGTGTTGATATTCAACTACAATGGAACATTTGGTAAACTGCTCTTCACTTACATAGTTGTAGTCATGAAGATGTACAACACAGAAACAGCCATGTAGCCCAAATTGTTCATATAGTTCAGATATCCTAAATTAATCTAGTCTCGTAGGCCCCTATCTTCCTCTAAAATCTTTCTAAACATTTACCCATCCAGATAACATTTAAATGTAATTATACCAGCCACCATCACGTCCTCCAGCAGATCATTCCATACATGCACCACCCTTTGAAAAAGTTACCCCTTAGGTCCCTTTTAATTTTTGCTCCTCTCACTGTAAATCTATCTGCTTTAATTTTGGACTCCTGCAACCCATGGAAAAAAACCTTTCCACTTACCTTGTCAATGCTCCTTATGACTTTGTAAACATCTAATATTCAGCCCTCAGCCTCCTAAACTTCACGAAAAACAGCCCCAACCTACTCAGCATTTCCCCATAGCTCAAATACTCCAATCCGGGCAACATCCTTATGAATCTTTTCCGAACCGATTCAAGTTTCAAGGCATCCTCCCTTTTGTAGGAAGACCAGAAATGCACACAATATTCCAAAAGTGGCCGGACCAATGTCCTGCACAGACAGAACATACTCTCCCAATTCCAACATTCAGTGGTTTGAACAATAAAGGAAAGTATACCAAGCGTCTTCTTCACCATCCTATCGACTTGAGACATCATTTTCAAGTGTCAATGAACCTGCACTCCAAAAACTCTTCTTTCAGCAACATTTTCCAGGACCTTACCATTAACTGTACACGTCCTGCTCTGGTTTGCCTTTCCAAAATGTAGCACTTCACTTTCATCTGAATTAAAATATACCTGACACTCCTCAAACAATTGTCCCATCTGATAAAGACCCGTTGTAAACTGAGAAACATTTTTCGCTGACCTCTCCAACTCTAATTCTAGTGGCATCTGCAAACTTACCAACTGTACCTCCAATGTTCACATCCAAAGCATGTCTATGAATGAGGAAACGCCGTGGATTCCGCACCGAACCTTGTGGCACACCACTGGTCATCGACCTACAATCTGAAAAGCAACCTTTCACTACCACATTCTGTCTTCTGTCTTCAAGGGACTTCTCTTCAAATGGTTGTGTCTCCATTAGTTGAATATAATCTAACCTTGCTCACGACTCTACCATGAGAAAACTGATTGAATGCCTTCCCAAAGTCCATATCGATCACATGCGCTGTTCTGTGTCAACAATCCTCTTCGTAACTTCTTCAAAAAAAAGAGTCAGGTTCGTGAGTTATATTATCCCATGCACAAGGCCATGTTGACTGTCTTTAATCAATCATTGCCAATTAAAATAAATGTAAATCCTTTCCCTGAGGATTCCCTCCAATAACTCCTCAGATACACCAGTCTATAGATCCCTGGCTTTTCCTTACAACCTTTCTAAAATAGTGGCACCACGTTCGTCTACCTCCAATTTTCTCACCTGTGATGATCGATTATACAAATATCTCAGCAAGGTGCCTCGCAATCACTTCCCCAGCTTCCTAAAGAGTTCTAGCGTACATCTGATCAGTTCCTTGGTATTTATCCACCTTTATACGTTGTACGACATCCAGGACCGCCTCGTCTGCAATATGGCCATTTTTCAAGAAATCACCAACTATTTACCCAAATTCTGTATCTTCCAAGTCTTTCGCCACAGTAAATAATGATGCAAAGATACTCAATTAATATTTCCTCCATCCCCACCATTTCCACACATCGGCTACCTTGCTGATCTTTGCAGGATCCTATTTTCTCTTCAGTTAGGCTTTTGTCCGTAATATATTTATGAGACCCCATTGTTTTCTCATAAAACCTATTTGCAAAAGCCATTTCATGACCCCTTTTTGATCTCCTGATTTCCCTCCGAAGTGTACATCTTTATACTTTTCTAAGTATTCGCTCGACCTCTGCGATCGATATGTGACATATGTGTCCTTCTTTCTCTTTCCAAAAGATCAAATTATTTCGTCATCCAGCATTCCCTACACTTACCAGCCTTACCTTTCAACCGAACGGGAAGATACTGTCTCTGGACTCTCCTTTTCTCATTTTTATGGGTTCAAATTCTCCCCTGTCCCTTTCCATGAGAACATCTGTCCCCAGTCAAACTTTGAAAGTTCTTGCCTACTACTATGAAAATTGGCTTTTATGCAATTTCAACTTTTAAATCCGGTCTATCTTTTTCCATCAGTGTACTAAAACTAAGGGAATTATTGTCACTGGCTCCAAAGTGCTCCCCAGCTCACAACTCAGTCACTTACCCTGCCTTACTTCCCAAGATTTGTGCCTTCTCTTGTAGACCCATCCACATACTGAATCAGAAAATGTTCTTGCACACACTAACCCAATTCCTTTCCATCTAAACACTAAACACTACGGACATCTCAGTCTATGTTTGGAAAGTTAAAATTCCCGACCATTCCCACTCTATTATTCTTACAGAGATCAGAGATGGCCTGACAAAGTTTCTCTTCAAATTCCCGCTGACGGTGGGGAATGGGTCCACAATACAATCCTAATTAGGAGATCATTCCTTTCTTATTTCTCAGTTCAACCAGAAAGACTTCCCTGCACCTATTCCGAGGAACATCCTGTAAGTACAGCCATAATACCATTCCTTATCAAATACGCAACTTCTCGTCTTCCCCATTTCTTGCTCCCCCTTTCTTTCCTTCCCACAGCCTTTGTATTCTGCAACATGAAGCTGCCAGTCCTGTCCGCCCTAAGCCACATCGGCACAATTGCTATGATTTCTAAATCCCATTTTTTTTAACCATTTCCTAAGTTCATCTGCCTTCCTCGTTTGGAATCGTGCACTGAAATAAATTCAGGTTAATTGATCAGTCCTCCCGCCTTCTCTGCTTTGTCCCTGCCTGCCCTGATTGTTTGACCACCTCCTTTTCCCAAATGTACCAGTCTCAGACTGATATTTTTCTCACTATCTCCCTGGGTCCCACCCAGTCCCCTGGTTCCCCGCCCGCACCAAACACCGACCTTATTATTTTAAATCTACCAGCTCGAGCAAATCACCCTGCAAGTATATTAGTCCCCTTCCAATTCAGATTCAATCCGTCCACCTGATACAGGTCATTTCTCCCCCAGGTTCCAGTGATAACAACGTGTGAACCCTTGTTCCCTGCACCAGTATTCCTCCCAAGCATTCATCTGCTCTATCCCCCTGGTACTACGCTCACTACCTTGTTGCACTGAGAATTGTCCAGGTATTACTACTCTCAAGGACCTCCTTTTAACTTCCTACCTAACTTCTTACATTCTCCCTTCAGAATTTCATCTTTTTTTACTTCCTATGCCTTTAGATCCAATGTGCATAATGACCTCCTGCTGGTACCACGCCCCTTTGAGAAAATTCTGCACCTTCTGAAAGAGATCCTTAATGCTGGTAGCAGAAAGAGAGCACTCCATTTTGATTTCTCACTCCTTGGCCGCAGAAGCATCTATGTGAGCCTTTAATGACGAGAACTGATCGTTTGGAAACTGATGTACTGCTTGTTACATTAGAGCCAGACTTGGTACCAGAAACGTGGCTCTTCGTGTTGTATTCCCCTAACAGTCTATCACCGCTATGTTTTTCACAAGAGCACGGTTGTTTAAAATGGGTGTAGCCACCAGAGACTCCTGCACTACACACCTTCCTCTCCTACCTTTCCTGGTGGAAACCCATCAAACTGATTGTATCTGTGGTTATTCTCTCTTCCTATAAGTGCTATTCATCACACCCCGACCTCCGATAAATTCCTCATTACCTCAAGCTGCTGCTCCAATCCAATCCATGCGATCTGATGGTATTCACAACCAAACATACTAATTGTGGATCCTAATTATCGGTAACATGGAAACTGTCAAGAAAATCCCACATCCGACAGGAAGATTATATCACTCTACTAAAGGCCACCACTGCAGCTGAGCAATCTGCGAACCCAGAAAATATCACTGCCCTACTGCGCTAAAAGGCAAAGCTCCAGGCTAACTTTTTGCCTATGCTTTTTATTTTCATATTTTCGTCAAGAGACAGACCTCAATAAAACATAAAGCCAAAAAGAACTCACTCTACTCACTTTGGTACATTTACACAAAAAGAAATGTCTGCAAGATTACAAGTAAAACCTGTGCCATGAATTCGACCACACTGTTTCCTCCAAGGTCAGTTGCAATTTTCGTGTTGTTGCTTTTTCGTAGATGCACTCTGATTCCCAGAAATACATGAACTCAAAAAGCAAAGGCAGTCGCTGTGCAGATTCAATGCAATGGCAAAAGTGAGGACTGCAGATAATGGAGGTTTAGAGTCGAGTGTGCGGTGTTGGAAAGCGCAGCACATCAGGCAGCATCTGAGAAGCAGAAAAATCGACGTTTCGGACATTCCTGATGAAGGGGTTTTGCCCAAAACTTCTATTTTCCTGCTTCTCGGATGTTGTCTGACATGCTGTCCATTTTCAGCACTTCACTGCTGCGTCAGTCAGCAGTGTAGGTGTCTCTGTCTCTCTCTTTCACTGGCCATGTGATCTCTAGCTTTGTCTTTCTCCATCCTTTTTAAATTGCCGTTTCTTGGTCTTTCTTTTCCATAAATTTGGAAAGCAATGCAACAGCTTATAAAACAATAATTACTTTGCCTGGAGTTAATGGAAGTCAGCTCTGCCATCGAAGATCACCAAAAAAAGGAGCAGCTCTTAAAGCTGCAATCTTTGCCCTTCCCCATATAGAATTATCTAGAATTGGCTGGTCACTACAATTCAAAAATCATGAGTTGTTGCACTGGAGAAGACGTTATTATTTGACGGCTCATGCTAACAGATCTGAGAAAGGTTCGTTTTATCATTAAAGGCACAAACCCCGACAGAAGCCCCGGCTCTGTGAGGATAAACTGAGGATTTGTAAACTCACTGAATCCCTCATACTTTGTTTTGGGAAGTGAACAATTCCTTGTCATGTTTAACAAATGTTGTAATTTTTTTTGTACACTCAGTCATCAAATAATGCAAAATGCAAATCGAGAACTGTGACTTTTTGATACATTCTCTGCGTTACCTGACTCAAATTGTTTGGGGCTGTGCTTGTTGATATTTTTTGAATAAACGACATAATGCAAAAGAAAACAGGCAATTCAGTGCTGCAATTACAGAGTGTGACAGATCCAATCCTTTGTATAATGAAAATATAATATGGTAAAAATTCAGTCTCTCTGACTTCTAATGTGTTTTGATTATGTCAGGGATAATTAACATTTGAAGTGATAATCCAAATACTCAGCATTTCATAAACAGTACAAGATTTCACAGTTCTCCTTTTAAAAAAAATATTAGTTTTTTTTAATGAGAGTAACTAAGCATGGTAAGCAATACTAACCTAATGAATTATTAAATCCTGTAGTTCCAAACTTAGTTAATATTATTCCTCCCCATGTTGAAATCACTTTATCCACTGCAAAGATTATGAAGCAACAAAAACGTCTTCAGTGAACAACTGGAAGGGCGCCGCAGTCTACTGAAATTCAACTGAACACTTCACCATGTCCCAGGTGCAAGACACTTACCAGGAATTGTTACAAACGGAAGGGTCGTGAGAAATATTTTCCTCACACCATAAATTGAAAACGTCATTTTCTTCCTCAATCACTTTGTGATGTCAATTTCACTGTACTCAATGCCGTGGTGATATAATCTCAATGCCTTTCATTTCTGTCTGCTGGCATCGTCTCGGGGACTGTTACATTAAAATATGGTTCAATCAATTTATTTCCAAACTTGAACAAACAGGTGACAGCGGTGAGTTAACTCTCAGTTGTCACAGAGCATTTTTAGAACTGATGTTTATTGGATGATGCAAATCTCAAATCGTCGAGAGGAAACATTGGAAAATGAATGTTGATGAAAATCATAGAGTCCTTACAATGTGGAAGTAGACCAATGGGCCCATCGAGTCGACACCGACCCTGCAAAGTCTATCCCACCCAGACCCACCCACTGTCCCTGTCAGGCAGCAGAGCTAAGTACTGAGCTACTGTGCCAACCTGATCACCAGCATTGACACCCCAACACCATCTCTCAAACACTGAAAACTCATTTTACTTCAATGTCATCCTTCCCTTGCCTTTAAAATTTGGAAATTAAATTCCAGTTGTTGAGCGTCTCTCTCTGAGAAATGTTCTCCTCAACACTGGGATGTGGCTTCCCTGGTTATCAGCGGCTGCTTTGTAAAAGGATGATAGTTGGTTAATGGAGACGACACATTGTACGTTTTAATAAATCAAACATCGTGATCGAATTCCGCTCCCTCCACAGGTACAGCGTCTGAAACTAATATGACGCCTCCTGTGCAGGCAATAATTGAAATCAATAAAATAATAACTGAAAATTGCCCACAAAGGCTATGCAAACTCCAATCAATACAGATCCTTCTACTGGGATACGAATGTCCTGGACATTTTGCAGAGCTGACTCTGAGACACACCTAACCTATGCAGAAGCACATGGGCCTGAGTCATTATCTCTTCCCTGCAGTGCACTGAGCATGTATAGAGAAGAAACTTCAAACATCTGAGTAATGGTGGATTTGCGCACTTAAGGATGAAGAAATTTCAAATTCTGGAAATGTTTGAGAAGTAGTAAATGTTGTCAATGAGCCCTGCAGTGATGGGGAAATGGGAATTGATGTGAGGACTGATAAAGTACAAAAAACAGAGAGCAGGAATAAATCTGTCATATTCATGTTCTTCGGCTGATATTAGTGAGTACCACAATTATCATTCCTCGTGCCATTTATGATCTGCATCCATGACTGAGGTGATAGGATCATGTGTAACGTTGGTGATCACACAATGTTAGGTGAACAGTAAAGGAGGAGAGAGGAAGAATGAAAAAGGAAGGACTGCTTCAGTGAGTGATCGAGCACAAAAATAGTCCGTGCAATATAATGTCGAGAAATGTGAACAAATCTTCAACCATTTCAATCTTGGAAAGAATTCAGGCCACCAGTAAGTTTTCGATGCTCACTCCAGTCGTAAATCAAAAGGCTACAGGAATCCTTCCGTTCCATTCAGTGTCAGTAGTTTCTATTATTCTCTTGAAAACTTTACTTTCCTCACACCCTGCCAAATTTGAGGAATTCCACCCTGGGTTTCCAACATTTTGGTCCCTCATATTGATCCCTTTTAGTTCAGTTACCATTCTGGTCAAATGATGCTGCACTCAAACAGACATGGACGCAAAACTTGGTTTATATTTTTCTTTTTTTCCCCACTTATAAAGTCAGTTTGGTTCTGTGTTAACACCAAGTTGCAGCAGGGTTCAAAGCTAAATTGATTGACTTTTTCAGAATCATCCGTCCTTACCCGACAGTGTCCAGGAAGATCTATCGTCTGAAAAGTGCCGAAGGTCGAGAATATCACAAAACATCTTCAGCACATTTTTGGGGTGTGGTTGACTGTGAGTGTGACAGGGAAGTGTGGAAAATGAGGAGGTCCTCATCCACATTGGCGCCAACCCTTCAGAATCTTGCATCCTGCCATTAATCACATTTTATTCACAAAGAAAGAGCCTTTGACGGAAGCCTGTCACTGAGTCAGGTACTAGGCATCTCAGTATTCCTGACATTTACCCTTCAGAATCAGCCTGGTCTCCCTGACTGACACAGAATAATGGCCCCAGTCAGGGATTTCATATCCAGTATAATCCAGGTACCCCATCTCATGGCAATCATTACCAGGGTGAAAAAAACAATGAGTTTCTGAAAGTGCGGATTAACAATCGGGCAAGAAATTAAAAAGCTGATCCATGTGCTCCGAGTGCTCATTAAGCCGAAGAAGGTGTGGCTGGAAACACTGGTTCCATGAGGAATGGCTTTGGGCATCTCAGTCATTGGAAATGTTTCGCAGGCTGGGGCGACCTGAATGCATTGTGATTGTTTTGTTTTAATTGGATGTGGATTGCAACCCAGCTCGGGAGATATACGACTGTTGTTAGAGAATATTTAATCAGACCTGTCAGAGGATTGGGAATCTGAGATCAAACTCATTTAGTAGGGAAATGAAGCTGGTCATTATAAGTAGACAATCTGTGAGTGATAGAGAAAAGCAGCAGAATCACAATCTGGATCTCTTAAGATGTTGTGCATCTGAATTCTGGTCTCCAGGATCAAACTTCCATCCCCGAACTCACATTTCTAGGGACAGAGTTATTTCCTGCACGTTTCTTTTTCATTTTCGGGAGAAGCTCAATAACATAGTTACTATCGAAAGATATTTTTATATTATTTTGTCTTTATGATGATGTGTGAGATATTTGTTCTGAAATAGACTGCAAGTATACATCAATATTTTGAACAGTTCACTACCGCCCAAGAACCTAAAATTACATCTCACAGCATTGGGTTGACACAGGAGCACAGATGTAAGCATGCAGCAATCTGTTATATATTTCCACAAATTACGAAAACAATGAGATAGCATTATGTCAACATATTGTTGTATTTGGAAGAATGCCCATAAAATGCTCAAATTTTTTATTAAGTTGGAGAACGAAGAAATGGAATATGAACCTCAGAGCCCTGAAGCTAACTAAAAAGAACAACAAGGAATTGATGCATAAATGGTCAAACATGGACTCAGTTTTCTGTGGATAGGGAATGGCTAAAGAGTATGAAACACAGCACTAATTCAGTCACCTCTCGAACAATGAACGAAACAGGATAGGTGACAATGGGTGGGGCTGCCTGATTCCAGGGCTGTTCGGGAAACTTTCTGATTCCCACCCATTTACTCAGACTGCACTAACGCGGTTGATGCAGAGCATTGGCATCCAATTGCAGGTCTCGTTGCAAAAGTAAATTTTGGAGAGTACATCCCACCTGTTGGTATACAATTTCTTGTATATGGCATTTTCCTAGTCCAGGCTGGTAAGGCAGGTTGCCAACCTCACTGTTTCACACATAGACATTTACATCGCTGAGGAGTGCGAGACTCTGAGAGATCGTTCTGCCAAGTACACCACAGGCTTTGTCGGGGTGAATCATTGATCCCGCAGCAGACCTGACCGAGTTGATGATAATCTCAGACAGGATTCTGTCAATTGCTTTTTGCAGTGAAACCGGTCGTCAGTCCTCCCTGTGCACCTTCTAACTTTAGATGAGAGGGATGGTAACTTTCCTGTTCGATTCACACAGGCTACCTGTTCGAAGCATACAGTTATCCACTTCCAGCAGGTCCAGACCAATCAAGTGCCACAGAGGTGAAAACAACTCAGGTGGGCAGCCATCACTTCTGGAAGTTGTACTCATTCTTAACGACTTGAGGGTGTTGGTCAGCTTCTACAGAGGTAACGGCTGGTCCAGACTCTCCCGTGTGCTGTTGTCTAAGACCTCTGTGATACAGGACAGGAACAACTGTGCGGCTGCGCTGTCTGCACACTTCATATCATATCGACTGGCAAAAAGGGATTTGCTGATCTTTAGAATGTTCTTCCTGGTGGTCGTGGTGTCAGTAGAAAACCTTTTAATCCAGATTAATCGGACAATTCGCCCCAAGGCCTGGCTCCACAAACAGACAAAGATTGTTTGGTGTGTGCTTTTACCCACAAGCTGTACCAAAGGCCACAAGTTACTCTCAGCAAACAGTTCCCAATTCACAGCTCGAAGCCCATTTCATTACAAAACTGAAAAACACAAAAAGTCAGTGAGGGGCCTATCACATCTGCTCCCCATCATTTCTGTTGTAGTGTTCATCTTCTCCTTTGTGAAGTACCTGTGGGTATATGAACAGCAAGAGTTTGGAGGGACATGGGTCAAATGAGACAATTTCGGGTATCTGATCGACATAGATGAGTTTGATTTGATTCAATTTGATTGCTTTATTGTGACGTGTACGGAAATGCACTGAAAAGCTTTGTGAATGAGCAGTCCAGGGAGATCACACGAGGCAACGATGTGCAGAACAAAAGCTTTTGACAGAGTCATACAGGTTATATTGCGCAGGGCGTACAACACAGGTCAGCGTTAGAAAAATCAGCATTACTTGAGTCAAGAGAGTCCATTCAATAGTCTGATAACGTCTGAGCAGAAGCTGTTTCTGAACCTGTTTGTGTATGGTCAGGTTTCTGTACCTTTTGCCTGATGGAAGAATTTGTTGGGTATCATTACCGAGGCGGCAGGGGTCGAATGGAGTCCATCGATGGAAGTATGGCTCACGTGATGGCCTGGGTTGTCAGGATGTCAGACTGGGATGAAGTCGAAGATTTATGCAGATGATGAATTGGTTGAATGATCATCAATTTCTGTTTGTGTTTCTGATATACAGTGTCTGCAGTTCCTTTGGTTTTATTCAGCCCCTTCTCTAGCTTGTTGCACAGGAGGAGGTCATTTAGAAGTTGGAGGCAATGGCCCAGTGGAATTATCACTGGACTGTCAATCCACAGACCCAGGTAATGTTCTGCAGACACAGACACAGCAGATTGTGTTGTTTGAATTCAATAAAAGTTTGAAATTAACGAGGCTCATGATGACCGGTTCAGAGAGGGGAACTGCCATCCTTTCCAGTTCACTACTACGTGTGACTCCAGACGCATAACAATGTGGTTGAAACTGACCTGCCCTTTAGGCAATTCGGGATGGGTGATAAATGCTGATGCTAGCCAGCGACGCCCTTATCCCTGAATGAAGAAAAACAAAGCCCCTTCTTGAACCTGTCACAGAGGAATTGGAGGAGGCAATTCCACCCATTTTTTAAATTGGAAAGGGGACCAGTAGAAGGCCATTCATCCCCTCTCAAGTGGGTCAGAACAGTCGATGGGCATTACATCAGCCCACACTGTTCGACTTGAAAAAACAACAAGGCACGCGGGAAAGGGAAGGTGTGAGACAAAGGGTAGCTCCTCCTTTGTATTCAGCCCTCTATGTTACTCTCTGTTTAACCCATTCGCTAATACTTTCCGTTGAGGTTGGTCAGAATTACTCTCCATTGCACCAGATCTATGTAAACAGGACACAAGATAATCATTAACTTCCACTCTGTATTCATCTTTCTCCCTATTACTCTCTAATTATCCTTCTCTCTGTTACTCTTCATTTAATCCTCTCCACTTGAGGATCTGAAACCTGAATTCAGGCTGAGGTAACAATCTGTTGTCAGGTAGAACTATTTAATACATATTCTTACGAACATCGGTGTAATTAAAATGGCTTCATAACACAAACAACACAACAATGGCTTCTAGGCTGCAAATTGACAATTCTGCTTAATGCTGCATAAAATGGCTTTTAACCCACTAAAGCTGCATAATTGACTTGCCCACAATCTGTCTCAACAAAGATTAATAGACAATGCTTCCTTTGCAGCATAGAAATAACTAGAATAGTTACTGGCCTTCCTAACTGACCTTCAAGTGCAGTGCAAACACTCAGTGTGTGAGATAAGAATGGTTGAAGTTTTGAGAAATAAAGTTTGTTCCCAGGAAATATCATTGGCTTAAGTTGTTGTCAATAAATCTATTTCATTAAATTGTTTAAATGAACTGTACGATTGTCACCTGTACCTCTCTTTAAGAAAAGTGTAAAAATGTCTTCGTTTGAAGCCAGTTCCTCTCACCAACACAGGAGTTTTTAACCTCTGTGTTTCTGGATGATCTGTGCTCAGCCGTGAGGAAGAAAAATGTGAAGTCATCAAGTACCAGACCGATTGCTTGTATTTATTGACTGATGGCGGAACAGACATACCACCAGACACCCCCGCCCCGGCACTGGCACCAGGGGCCCAGATATTCGTCTGCTGCTGTGACTCGGACACGGAATGGATGGATTTCGGTCAGCAGTTGACATCAGAGGATTCAGCCAGCCAGATATGAGTATTTTTACCCGTTTGGTTTCCTTCTCATTCATGTCGTGGTTAACCCGACACCTCGCTACTTAACATCTCAGTCCAGCTGGACTGAAATAAAGGTGTCTGGGACCCCAGGGAATTGGGGACTCCAGGATGTCGGGGGCGAACACTGACAGGTCGGGGACCTGTGATTAGAGTGGGCCACTCTCAAAAGGGAGGGGTTGGGGGACCCCAGGGAGTCGGGGGATCCCACGAACAGGTCGGGGACCCTCAGGTAGAGTCGGTAACTCAGAATAAGTCGGATTGGTTTTGTTTAAGAATGTCGAGAAAGTTTCGCAGACATCATTTTTCTTGTTCATTGTCGGGTTGTTGATTATTGAAAGTTTTAGGTCGAGGTTATCTTCTCTGTTTTATCTGTTCAGCTTGCCTTGTCCTGCTTTGCTGCTTTGTCTTGTTTGTCCGCTGTGGTTTTGTTCTGTTTGTTTGGCTGTTTGTTCTTTGGTTATGGAATATAGAAGGTGGTTGTTGCTTTCGTTGCATTAAAGAAAATAAAGCTGGCCAGTGATAAAATTCTCGCATACTTAGTTAAGCAGCTGTGTGCCACAGCCAGGATGTATTATACTAGTGTGCGCGTGTCTGTGTGTGTGTGAGAGAGAGAGACTCAGTTGATTCTGCATCATTTGACATCAATACAAACTTGCTCTCAATTTCTCCATAATTCCATGCTTCTGTCAAAGGTCATTTTCACCACTCTCACCCCAACGTGTAGGACTAATGAAAGAATTGACCGAATGAATTATAGCAGTAGCAATACGTCTGGGCCTCCAGTGCATAATCATTCTGGTCAAGGATGAGAGCAGGACTCTGCTCAATTTTATGTATAATCTAAACCTAACATGGAGTAAAATCACTTCAGACTTTAACATTTGCTCATTGAGTGGAGGAATTGCATGAACCTTATTTAATTTCGTTACATTTTGGAAAACTGAAAGATCTAAGGTATCCAAAATAAACAGCATAGTTTTCAGAAAATGATACTAGCAGATTTGATTTTTTGTTTCAGACTCGGACTTTGCACTTAATTTTAAGTCTGCCGTGTTTCATTGGTGATTATGGTGTGCCAGTCATAACTTTATTTGATATCAATTCCCCTTCCTTAATGACAATTGAAGTTTCAGTTCAACATTAAGTTGCGATAAATCATGTAACAAAATTAACATCCTATTCTTAATTCCTGCGGCTTTCGATTCGCCAATTATTCGAGCATTAGAATTTTTTTGTTATCATGTGAGTCGACAAGAACTTCTAATGCAGCAGCGGTCAATTCACGGCCAATAGCATTGTAAATGAACAATGACTGGTCAGGACTGCTTAAGGAACCTAATCTGGGATTTAAATTGAAGGACTAGAACCAGGTAATTCTAATGGATTTCCGAGTTGGAAATTGTATACATTTTACATTTTAAATATTGAACACTGAATAAATGAATTTCCACCTTATATTGATGACTTATAAAATGTCTTAATCACCTGTTCAATTTTCAGCTCTGAACTACAGATAATGATTATTTTATTTACTCTTATTATGTAATTAATTGGATTAGCCCCGAATCACAAGTGCAGAATTAATTGTCAGGATCACTTGGTCTTGTTATTTTACACATTATTGGTGACCTATCTCATTGCCTATTGGTTAATTTGAAGAATGGCTGCATTAATTTGATGCAAACTGAAGAATATAAAAATACTTTACTGGCCAGTTGAGTGGAGTTTGCATGTGATTGGGGATAGATGTATTTATAGCAAATGGAACTCCCAAAAGATGGGAGGTGTTGTGAATGGGTAGATGGAGAAATAAAAGGGATATGAGAAATATGTAATGCTACTAAGGCTGAGGAATATACAAACAGGGTTAAACAAAAACGCTATAAATCAAGAACTTAGATTCTACTCGGAATCCCGAGCCTATGTCTGTCTTACCAACCCTATTTGAAAATGGGGATTTTGTTCTTGAATACCCTTGGGAAAGGAGAGAATGATTTATACTCTCTTACAATGGACATGCCGCGGCCTCTAAACTCGATGGAAGGGACCCCTACTGCTGATGAGGTCACAGGGCACCTCTATCATTGCACGGTCATCAGACGACCCCCATGCAAGCGGGGTGATGATGAAGATCGAACTTACCCTATTATATGGACTCATCTTCGTCGGCATTGGTGCTCAAGAACGGACGGTTCACCTGTCCGAGGTTGAGCAACCAGAGACTGTGTCTTTTTGTGCCGAGAGACTGATTCTTTCGATACATGGAAAGTTACCAAGAATGATTGTCACAATGGTCAACTGCATCAAGAAGATTGGACAGTTCGTTTATTGCACAAGTCTCAATGGTCTTTACCCTGTCAAGGTGCAGTTTGATTTCAGTTGTGATAAGAGTGGCCCTAGTAAGCCTGTCCTGTATTCAAAGAGGTCTAAATTGGCACATCCCAGAAGAGAAATTGGGAAAATATTATATTTCGCGAACAATATGTTTCCTCAAATTCGCAATAAACTATATGGCTGGGATGAAGTGGTCTGTTATGCCATTACATCAGCAAAGGACTCGTTGACCACTTTCTCCTCCCGTCCACCCCATCCCAACATAGGAATCTGGAACGCTTCTTAGTCGTTTTTTGGACATGATATTTCATTTGACTATTAATTATCCCCACCTGCTTGTTGCTTTTGGACATGCTCCGTGATCGCCTATCCCAAATGTAACGACAGAATGTTATGGGGGTACATTTACGTGAATGTGTTCAAGACTATTCCATGCACCTTGATTAAATTGACCAATGGCGACTGATCCTCTGTGGGGCCTCGCATCTCATGCATATGCCTACGGGAGGAGTATGTCTCTATAACCCTGTTATTACTGGTGTTCAGGCCCTTTGTGGTATTGTTAACAGCACCACCAACCTTCACTGTGAGACCCCGAATGGCATCTCCGTCTTTCCCATTCTTGGATGGAAGGAAACATATTGGGACAATAACCACTTCTCTTACCACAGGACGCACCACATTTACATTGAGCAGCTTTCATGATCAGCGTTCAGTGCAACCACACTTTGGAGTCATGGCCGACACATATATTCGGGAAGTTGCAAAGCCAGGCCTGTTTTTTTATTGCAAGCTCCCTCCATTATCTATACTAAACCTGGTTATTATTTTTCCAGCCAATTCAAAGCAACCAACTTACTTGTTCTTGGTTGAAACAGGGATTCCCCCTGCTTTAGCCGTAGGGACACGTTTCCCGACTACTGTTCCCTGTCCAACTACCTGGAAATGAGGTTTCCCTGCCAAAGTTCAGTTTTATTTGAGTTCTGCGTGCACTGGAGGGGTGATCGCGCTTTGGACAACACTGAAGCTCACTCTGTGTACGATGAATTTCTTAGTACTATTTTACTTCGGAGGATCTTCTGGAATGATGAGCTATCTAAAACGAAATTATCATATTTGTGGGATCAGACTCTTGGACAACGAGACAGTCTTGGCCTTGGCAGGGGTTTAGGACATGCTCTCAGAATTATGCCTAACTTCCAAACAAAAGCGGTACGTCCTGGACTACCTCCTCGCCAAATAGGGTTGGCTTTTTGCCATTGTAAAGGGCAAGTTTATGTTGGGGTTACTGACCGCATCGAGAATATTACCAACCATGTAGCTAACATCCACACCTTCCTCACTCAAATGACAGAAGGCACGGAATGCGGAGATTTCGGTTTGGGCTCATGGTACAACGGGTTGATAAGTCTGGCCATGTATATTGTTATTGTTTTAATTTACCTCTTTGATGGCGTTGCTATTACTAAATGGTAGGCTAATTATTGATAGGCTAATAATTTCTGTTGACAACATCGGTTCACCCCATAAAATGCTTCTTCTCCATCCAAATGAAGATGAGGACGTGCGATTGCCTACCCTTCGTTCTTTGGAGGTGGAGAAGGAAGTATGTCATTCTCTAGTGTCCATTTGATTGGACTGATCGAATCTGTTTAGATCAGAGTGGTGCTGGAAAAGCACAGCAGGTCAAGTAGCATCCGAGGAGCAGGAAAATCAACGTTTCAGTGAAAGACCCTTAATCAGGAAACTAATGGCATCATCAGGGCATCTAATCTAAGCCCTCCCGTAATATGGTGTGGTCATGGATCGACTAAAGAGCGGAGATGAGGATCTGGAAACTGAAGACAGGCTGAGGTAACGAGTTGTTATCAGGATGAGTCACTGCAATCCTTCCTTTCATTGAATATTTCCCTGTCTTGTATCGTTCATTAGGCTTTGGTCCTTGAACTGAAGTAACAGTTCAGCTGTCAGGGTGCAGGAGCTACAGATACTGATAGTTAGATATATATCGCAGCTTGCCAGAAATGCGCTATTTAGACCAATGTGTGCACCGTGACCTGCTCAAGGATTCGCTTGAACCTTTTCAGGAGATGGAATATCATGATCAGACATGGACAGAACCACAACCAAAGGATCACTGAAACACGCCCGCACTCTCGCGCAAACATACACGTACATGTAGAAACACACACTCACCCTCAAACTCACTTACACATACATGCAGATCACATACCTATACACAGAAATATAGTCAAAGTGAGATATAGGAACATACTGATAAACCAAAGCACACATAAACGTACACATATGCACAGATGCACAATAATACCATCTGTCTGAAACATGGAAACACATCAACACACAGACTACAGCAACATTCCAGCACCCTCACAACACACACGAACGAAAACAAAGTGCAGAAGGGGGCACACCTTCTCACACATGCGCGTGCACACATATGCACCCAGAAAAACAGGCATACTGAGACACATCCATGTATGGACAGAATGCACACACATCCACACACAAAGAAATGCAGTCATTATGATGATTTAGAGATACGGTTGTTGGACTGGGGTGTACGAATTTTAAAATCACCCAACGTCAGATTCTGGTACAACAGGTGTGTTTGGAAGCACTAGATTCCAGCGTACTGCTCCTTCACCACCTGGTGAAATTTAGCAGGCACAGTGAGAAATCAGAACAAATCTACACACGGTCACACATGCGTGCGTGCGCGAGCGCACACACACACACACACACACACACACACACACACACACACACACACACGCACACACACACGTATGCACACAAAATACAGAAAGGAACACATTATGTTCATGCCAAATGCACACATATCCACACGCAGAGAAATGCAGTCATACTGAGATATAGGAACACATCTCCAAATAAAGAATCAAACCTACAGCCCCACATACAGATGTAAAAGAAGTCAGCGTAAGAGTCATTACACACCAACTTGCAAGGACTGACAGTAACTTCTTCAGCACACACACAAGCAGTTTCAAATATAGTTACTAAACCACAACCACAATGAGATATATACAGAGTGACAGTCCGAAACAGAGACACACACACAGAGAGGCACAGAGAGATCTTGACACACGGACAGACAGCCAAACACAGTCTGATCAACACACTCACCTGATTTAACATGAACACAGTCAGGCAGAGACACACCATACTCCCACAATAATACAATGACACTCAGAGACACACACGCATGGTGTCATAGAACCGTCTTGACACGCGGATGGTAATACACACACACACACACACACACACACAACACCACACGGTCATAGGACTGTGACCTCACAAACAGCATACACACAAGCAAAAACACAACAGCTTCACATTGCGCAAAGAGCACACAGATAAGCAATCACACAGGCACAATAACATACACTCACATAAGAACGCTTACATTCTCGGGAACACTCATTCAAGATTGAATAACATATCCAAATATATAAACACATGAATGGAAATTCACCAAAATACTTTCCAATGCGCACAAAGGGAGACCCACACATAGATTCATAAACACAGTCATGATGTGTCAAACTCAGGGACATATCTAATGACAAAAACTGAGCGACACACAAACAAAGTGAGATCCCCATAACAGCAAAGAAGTACACCCCTATGTAGAGACACAAAGAGGCAGTCACACACTGAAAGGGAGACGCATGAACACATTTCCCGCACAGCCACAGAGAGAAGAAAGGAAGATGATCAAACTCCAGAGGTAGAGACAGAGGGACCGAGAAAGAGATAGACAGAGAGACAGAGAAGGATAGACACAAAGGGAGACAATGAGACAGACAGACAGATAAACAGGTATAGAGACAGATCGATGCAGACAGGGAAGGACACACAGAGCGAGACAAAAATAGAGAAAGAGAGACACAGCAAGAAACTGAGAGATGGGGGGGCAGCGTGAGAGTGGAACAACGACAGACAGGTGAGGTAGAGAGAGCGGGAGAAAGCAATATTTTTGTGAAGTAATTAGACAGGAGGTGGACCCAATAAGCTCTCAAAAACAAATGCACTTGTCCAACAACCAACTCAGATTAGGTGAAGACTGGCACCCAGAAACTTTCCCTGCTGGTTTGAATAAAGTTTTAATGTGAGCTGAAGAGAGAGAGTCTGACAATCATCATTGTGCAGGAACGACTGCTTCTGCCCAACACTCTCCTCCCCTGCAGGAGAAATGCAGACACCCATCATGCTGGTCTTTAACACTCACCCAAAGGGCACTCTGTGAAGACCCAATATTGCAGCTGAAACCATCACTCGCAGCCAGCCCGCCATTTCGAATCATTCCTCCAGCCTCTTTCCATCCTCTTTCCATCATAAGTGAAGAATTTACGCGACCAGAACTTCACTCTGAACTTGGGCAGAGTGGCTGTATAAAATAATGTGTTCGTGCTGCAGCTTAAATCCCTCAGCAATTCTGCCATCAACATAAACTGGAATAGATGAGAGCTCTTCCAACGATATGGTTCTTTCGTGCTAAAGTACAAGGTGTTTGCATCCTGTGCTAACGACAGAAGTTCAAAGCTGATTGATATGGTGATGAGAGATATCACCGACTTCCTCAGGTTCTCCATCCTGTGTCTTTGTGACTCTCTCCATTCCTCTGACCCTTCAGGCTCTTGCAGACTCGACTGGCCACTGAAATTTACCTGACCATCAGAGTGTGCATCAACAGAAGTAACACGAATGGGACGAAAGGGGTTAAAATGATATCAAACCAGTTAAATCCCAGCCATTTGGCGTCAGTAAAATAAGTTGACTTTGTTACGCAAAACCTCGGAACATTGTCAATTATCCTCCAAGGTTCCAACCGAAAAGAGAAGGGAATGCGTTTTGAGTAGAGCAGAATGCCAGTTACAGCTGGAGCCACAGCCAAGGTTTTCTCTGTACAATATTTCCTTTTCACTTTCAAGCAGCAAATGGTCACAAAACGATCGACAGAGAAACGGACAGTGAACCAGACGGAACAGTCTGTGGCTACACGAATCAGGACAAAGATAGCTTTGGACACAGGGGTATGTCCAGGAAACATTCTCGGTAATAATGATCTTTGAATTACCACAGCATGATCCCAGTGCTTATGAACAGCAGATACCCTGTTGCCATAGCCAACAGGCAGCGCGTAATGCAGTTATAGAGGCCGTACTTTCGCCATGACAGAACCAAAATAACCGGGAAATAATCAGAAGTCACTGAGCAAACATTCTTCATGACTGCTCAACGGAAGATCTTCATATCTAACTGGAACAGGGGATTGACAGATGGCAGAATGGCGCGATTTTTAAGGTGATTAACCAAGGTAAATGGTTTGTAGGGGGTTTGAGGAAAAGGCTTTCTCTCAGAGAGTGGTGTGGGTTTTGATACGTCAGTGCTTGGGAGGGTTATTGATGTAGGAAACCTCAAAACCTTAAACAACAAATTGGGAAGAGTCCAGATTTTGTTTAGCCTTGATAGCACAAGCTTGATGGACCGACTGACATCTTCAATACAGTCGGGTTCCACAATTCAAATAATTATTCCTGGGAAGTAGGCTGGGAAGTGAAACATTTTTATAAAGGAAATAAATGAGTCATGAATACCATAATTATAAAAATGAATCAGAAACAGCTGGCGAAACTCATCAGGTATAGAGAGTGAAACAGAATTGATACAATCATTCTTCATCTGAAAACGTTTCTCTGAACATTTGTCAAAGAACTCAAAACATCAGCTCGGTTTTCTTCTCACGCAAGGCCCTATCATTGCAAACAAAGGACTGGGGTTGATTCTTAAAGGGAATTGAGATTCATCATATTGATGATTATCTACAATGAAACATTTGTTCTACTGGTCTTAGCATGCTGGGAGAAATCAGAGTCTTAGAGATTTAGAGGAAGGAAACATTGTTCCAAGTCGTCCTTGCTGATCAGATAGTCTGTAATAATAGCGTCCCTTTTGCCCTCATCTCCATCAAAACCTTTCCTCCACATTTACCCATCGGTTTTGCTTGAAATGTTGCATTTGTACCACTCTCCACCGTTTCATCTGGCAGTTCATTCCATATATGCACCACACTTTGCATGGAAATGGTTTTTCATTAGGTACCTTTTAAATCTTTCCACTGTCACCCTGAACCTATGCCCCGGGCCTCTGGACTCCCCCACCCCAAAGGAAAGAACTTGCCTATTTATCCTATCTATGCCCCTCACGATTTTATAAACCTCTATATGATCACTCTTCAGCGTCCAAAGCTCCATTAAAAACAGACTCAGCCTATTCAACCTTTCTCTATTACTCAAACCCTCCAAACCTGGCAATATCCATGTAAATCTTTTATGAACCCTTTCATGTTTCACACCTCTCCTCTGATAGGAGGGAGACCAGAATTGCACAGAACTTTTCCAAAAGTGGTCTAACGAATGTCCTGTACAGGTACAAAATGAACTCACAACTCCTCTAATCAATGCTCTGAACAATAAAGGAGAACATACGAAACGGCCTCTTCATTATCCTAGAATCCAAAGACTCCACTTTCAGGGAACTGCAGAACTGCACTCCAAGGTTTCTTTGCTCAGTAACATTCCCCAGGAGCTTACCTTAGTGTACAGGTCCTGCCCTGGTTTGCTTTTCCAAACTGCAGCACCTCACATTTACATAAAGTAATCTCCATCTGCAACTCCTCAGTCCATTGGCCCATCTGATCAAGATCCCGTTATACACGGACATAACTTACTTTGCTATCTACTATTAGTTACATTTTGGTTACATCTGCAAATTTACGAGCTATACCTCCCATATTCACATTTAAATCATTTCAATAAATGACAAAAAGCAGTGATCCAGTATCAACCCTTGTGGAACACCACTGGTCACAGGCCTCCAGTCTGAAAAGCAGCCCTCTACCACCACTCTCTGCCTTCTACATTCCAGCCCATCCTGTATCCAGATTGCTAGATCTCCCTCTTTTCCATGTGGTCTTAACTTGCTAATCAGTGTACCATGAGGAACCTTGACAAACTCCTTAGTGACGTCCATATAGATCACGTCCACCACTCTGCCATCATCAATCCTCTTCGTTACTTGTTCAAAAACTAAATTAAGTTAGTGAAACATGATTTCCCACGAGCAACGCCATGTTGACAACCACTAATTAGTCATTACCTATCCAAATAGACTGTACATATAAATCCTGTCAATCTGGATTTCCCTCCAACAACTTCCATACCACCAATGTCAGGCTCACCTGTCTAAAGTTTGCTGGGTTATCCTTAGAACCTTTCTTAAACAGTGGCGCACATGAGGCAACTTGCAGTTTTCCAGCACATCACCTATGACGATTGATTATCCAAGCCTCTCAACAAGGGTCCAGCATTCATTTCCCGAGCTAGCCACAGATCAAACTTTATGCATTATTTCATAACCAGCTCATCCTGCCCTGTAATATGGACATTTTTCAAGATGTCACAATCTATTTCCCCACATTCTATGTTTTCCAGGCCTTTCTCCACAGTGAACAATGATACAGAATGCTCGTTTAGGATCTGCCCCATCTTCAGCCGTTCCACACATTGATTGACTTGCTGATCTTTGAGCGGTCTTCTCTCCTTAAATACCTTTTCGTCCTGAATGTATTTAAGAAATCCCCTTGGATCCTCCTTAATCCTATGTCCTTAACTCTATTTGCAAAAATTATCTTTTGTCCCGTATTTGCCCTCCGGATTTCCCTCTTAAGTATACTCCTACTGCCTTTGTCCTATTTGAAAGATTCACTTGATCTCTGCTGTCTAAACTTATCTTATGCTTCCTTATGCCTACCAACCTCTTCCTTCACCCGAACAGGAACATACTCTAAGATCTTGCCAAATGGCCATCCTCCAATTTAGAACTTTAACTTTTAGAACTGTTCTGTCATTTTCCATCACTATTTTAATCGAACAGAATGCAAGTTTCTGGCCCCACAGTGTTGCCCCACCTACACCTCAGTCACCTGCCCTGTCTTGTTTCCAAGAGTAGGTTAGGTTTTGTAGGTTTTCTACTCGGTACATGCACACACTGAAACAGAAAATTTTGATTTTAACACGAAGCAAATTCATCTCCATCCCAGCCCTTAGAAATGTGACAATCCAAGTCTATATTTGGAAAGTTAAAAACCCCTTCCATGACCACACGGTTATTCTTACAAATAACTGAGATCTCTTCACAAATTTGTTTCTCAATTTCCCACTGACTGGTGGGGAGTCTATAGGGCAATCACACTAAGGTAAACAGCCCTTGCTTAATTCTCAGTTCCACACAAATATCTTCCCTGTATGTATTCCCAGGAATATCCTCCTTAAGTAAAGCAGTTAAATTATCCGTTATCAAAAAGCAAGTCCCGCCACCTTCTCTTGTGCACCTATATTTCCTTCCTGCAGCACGTCCATCGTGCAGGTTGAAGCTGCTCGTCCTGTCAATCCCTGAAAGCCATCTGTGTAATTGCTATGATATTCCAGTCCCATGCTCCGAACTATGACTGCAAATCACCTGTCTTCCCAGTTCGGCATCTTGTACAGAAATAAATGCAATTTAATTTGGCAGTCCGCCCTCATTCTCTGCTTTGGGCAACCCTACACTGACTATTGGACTTGCACATTTTCCCAGTTGTATCAGTCTCAGACTGATTTATTTCCTCATGATCGCCCTGGTACACCACCCCAGCCCCGCACCTCCACCATCCCCGCACCCCCCACTCCAACTTTACTAGTTTCAATATTCCTGAACATCACGAGCAAATCTCCCTGCAAGTAAATTAGTTTTCTTTCAATTCAGGTGCAATCTGTCCTTGTCATAGAGGTCACTTCTACTCCAAAAAATTTTCCAATGATTCAAAAATGTGAACACTTCTGCCTTGCACCAGCGCCTCAGCCATGAATTCATCTGCTATATCTTCCTATTGCTATACTCACCAGCTCGTGACAACGAGAGTAATCCAGATAATACAACTCCCAAGGACCTCCTTCCTGCCTGACTTCTTATATTCCCCCTTCAGAATTTCCTCCTTTGTCAGTGATGTCAGTGCTACATCACTCCCTACAATTTCCTAAACAGCATATACGTTTAAAATACACATGGCCACAGAAGACTCCTGCGGTAACTATACCCATCTCCTGTCTTTCCTAGCGATAACACAACTACTTGACCGTGTCGGCTTTTGTTCACTTGCTTCTATAGCTTCCATCCATCAGACCACCGAGCTCCTGAAAATTGCTCATTGTCTCTAAATGCTGCTCCAACTGATCCATGCGATATGATCGGTTTTGCAACCAAGCATATTTACTGGAGACATAATCATCAGAACTTGGAAGCTCTCCCTCATCTCCCACATCCAACAGGTAGAGTACATCACTCCACTAAAGGCCATCTTCGCACCCTAATAATCTACACGCCCAGAAGATACCACAGCTTTACTGCTCTAAAAGACAATGCTCCCGGCTAATGCAGTGCCTAGACTTTATATTTTTACATTTTAATCAAGTGACAGTTCTCAATCAAGCCGTTAACCAAAAAGAACTCGCACTACTCAAATGGTAGTATTACACAAAAAAGAACTCAGCAACACAACATTTAAAAACCATAAATGTACCTTCTCCTGTGCTGTGAACTCTCCCATACGGGCTCCTCCTTTATTTACATTGTGTTGGGTTGACCTTTTTTTCCCTAAATTTCCAAAATAATGCAACAGCTCATAAAACAATAATTACTATTCCCGGAATTTGTGGAAGTCAGCGCTGACACCGAAAATACCCCAAGTATTGGAGCATCTCTCACAGCCACAATCTTTTCCCGTCCTCGATTTAGGATTACCTCGAATCGTCTGGTCAGTATATTACAAAAACTTGAGTTGTTGCACTTGAGAAGATGTAATTGTCTGGCGGACATTGCTAACAGAGCTGAGAATGGCTTGTTTCATCATCAAAAGTGCAAACCACGATCTGACTCATCTCTGCGTTGATAAACTAAGAATCTGTTAACTCATTGAATCCCACACATTTTGTTTTGGAAAATGATCAATTCCTTGTCAAGTTTAGCAACTGTTCTAATTTGGCTGATATTCAGTCAGCAAGTAATGGAAAATGCAAATAGGGAGATGTGACTTTTTACTGTATTCTCTGCATTAGCTGACTCAGATCGTTTTGGAATGTGTTTATTGATATTTCATGAATACACTACATAATACAAAACAAGACTGGCAGATTACTACTGCAATTAGTGAATTGAGCAGCTCCAATCCATTGTATAATATGATATGATTTTAAAAATCACATCTCGCTGACTCTCTATTATGTTATAGCATGTCAGAGGCAATTAAACTTTAAATTGATAATCCAATGAAGGGTTCATGCCCGATACGTCAATTTTCCTGCTCATCGGAAACTGCCTGAATTGCTGTGCCTTTCCAGCATCACACTCTCGACTCTGATCTCCAGCATCTGCAGTTATCAATTTCTCCTCGGTGATGACCAGTAATTTGCACTAAGCCGCATTTGTGTGAACAAGCCAGTGTCTCATGTAGTTCCATTGTTACAGATCTGGCTGGGGCTGAGGGAATTTGTTTTGCATTGGATCTGGTGCTGAGTGAGGGAGGAGTAACTTTGGGAGAGGTAATATGGAATTACATCTCATTGTTCATGCCTGATCAGTGTCTGGGGCATATAATCGATCTGGACAAATGTCGTTGGGGCGCAATGTATTTGAAGAGTGGGGTTAGTTTATGAGTTCATCGGGAGTTAGCCTAGTTTTTAATAGCCTCACTTCTGTTCCAGCGCAAGCTGATTAATTACAGAACACGCCAGATCCTCGTCAGAAATCCAACTTGATGGATGATAACCTTATTTGTTTTAATTTAACAAAGTGATCTCTTGTTGAAAGTAAACACACAATGCTGCAAATATTGTTTCCTCATCAAAACAGAAGTTTATTGCAAAATAAATGACGACAAACTAGAATAAACCAAACTTCGCACCTATAACACAGTGTCAAAGGCAATGACACGCAGTATATTGCATAACTCTCTTTAATCTCAAAACAATGTATCAATGAAACAAAAGGACACGATCTTTATCTATCTACATAACACGACTCTCAGTGCCATTCCAAAGAAAACAATTCCCATAATGGGTGGTACGGTATAAGCACTGCTGCCTCACAGCGCCAGAGACACGGCTTCAATTCCCGCCTCAGCAACTGACTGGGTGGAGTTTGCACATTCTCCCCGTGTCTGCGTGGGTTTCCTCAGGGTGCTCCGGTTTTCTCCCATAATCCAGAAATCTGCAGGTTAGGTTGGTTGGCCATGCTAAATTACACCGTAGTCTTAGGTTACGTGCAATGCAGGATAGCCATGTCCAGTGGTCAGGCAAAGGATAGGAAGGACACAATTCGTGAAGCATGGGTGACAGGAGAAATTGTACAACGCGCCAAGAGGAAAAGGGAAGCGGACAAAAGATCGAGGCAGTTAAGAACAGAACGGGCCCTGAGGAATGTTGGAAGAGTAGGACAAGTCAGCAACAATCAAGGGCATTCGGGGTCATGAAATAGCTTTAGCAAGCAGAATTACGGACAATCCCATCGTATTTTATTCTTATATAAGAAGCAAGCAGGTAACTAGGGAAATGATTGGTCCTTTAAAAGATAATGAGGGAAGGCTGCGTGCCAAACCTGAGAGAATGGGTGAGATTCTGCATGATTGCTTTGCGTCAGTGTTCACTGAGGAGACGAACATGATGAATCTTGAGATTCCAGATAGAGGTTTTATTAGTCTGGATCACGTTGGCATAATTAGGGCAGATGTGTTGGGTTTGCTGGAGGTTATTAAGGTGGATAAATCCACAGAATCGGATGGGATCTATCCCACGGGAGGTGAGAGAGGAAAGAGCTGGAGCCCTTACAGATATCTTTGAGGAAAACTTAAATACAGGTGAGGTGCTGGAGGACTGGAGGGTTGCTCATGTTGTCCCCCGGTACAAGAAGGGTAGTAGTACAGACCAGTAACTTCAGACCAGTGACCTTGACGTCGATGGTGGGGAAGTTGCTGGAGAGCTTACTTAGAGGTAGGTTCTATTTATATTTAGAAAAGAATGAGTTATCAGTGATCGGCAACATGGTTTTGTACGGGGGAGATCCTGCTTTACCAACTTAATAGAGTTCATTGAGGAAGTCACCAAGTTGTTAGATGAAGGGAGGGCTGCTGATGTCATATAAATGGACTTTAGTAAGGCATTTTATAAGGTTCCACATTGTAGACTAATGGAGAAATTGAAGTCACATGGTGTGCATGGTGTTCTACCTAGGTTAGTAAAGAACTGGTTGAGCAACAGGAGACTGAGAGTAGGAGTTGAAGGGAGTTTTTCTAAATGAGAAACCTGACCAGTGATGTTCCTCAGGGGTCACTATGATAGATTTGTAGATTACTTACAGTGTGGAAACAGGTCCTTCAGCCCACAAGTCCACACTGATCCACCGAAGAGCAACGCACCCAGACCCATTACATTCACCCCTTCACCTCACAGGATGGGCAATTTATCATGGCCAATTTACCTGACCTGCACATTTTTGGACAGTGGGAGGAAACCGGAGCACCAGGAGGAAACCCACAGACACGGCGAGAATGTGCAAACTCCACACAGACTGTTGCCTGAGGCGGGATTATGAACCCGGGTCTCTGGTGCTATGAGACAACAGCGCTAACCACTGTCCCCACTGTTGTTTGCAATGTACATAAATAATCTAGAAGAGGGCACTGTTGTTATGATCAGCAAGTTTACAGATGACACAAAGATTGGTGTAGTAGCAGAAATCATAAGGGACTGTCAGAAAATAAGGAGGATATAGATAGACTGGAGAGTTGGGCAGAAAAGTGAAAGTTGGCTTTCAATCCAGACAAATGTGAGGTGATGCATTTAGGTAAGTGTAATTCTAGAGCGAATTATACAACGATTGGAAGAGCCTTGCGAAAGGTTGATGGACAGAGATATCTGGGAGTCCAGGTCCATTGTATGCTGCAGAGTTGCATCGAGTGGTCAAGAAGACCTATGGGGTACTGGGATAATGGTCGGATACTTGGTGGTGTGGTTGAGCAGAGGGATCTTGGTGTCCATGTACACAGATCTCTGAAAGTTGCATCGTAGGTAAATAGTGCTGTGAAGAAGGTATATGGTGTACTGGCTTTTATTGGTAGAGGAATTTAGTGACGGAGTCCTGAGGTCATGTTGCAGTTGTATAAAACTCTGGTGCGGCCGCATCTGAAGTATTGTTTGCAGGTTTGGTCGCCATACTATAGGAATGATGTGGAGGCACCTGAACGGGTGCAGTTGAGGTTTACCGGGATGTTGTCTGGTATGGTTGGAAGATCGTATGAGGAAAGGCTGAGGCACTTGGGGCTGTTTTCATTGGAGAAAAGAATGTTCAGGCGTGACTTGATAGAGGTGTACAAGATGATTAGGGGTTCAGATAGGGTTGAACATGTGAACCTTTTTCCTCGTATGGAGTCAGCTATTACGAGAGGGCATAGCTTTAAATTAAGGGGTGGTAGGTATAGGACAGAAGTTCGGGGTAGATTCTTTAATCAGCGAGTCGTTACTTCATGGAATGCCCTGCCAGTAGCAGTGGTGGACTCTCCCTCTTTATGGGCATTTAACCGTGCATTGGATAGGCATATGGAGGATAGTGGGTTAGTGTAGGTTAGGTGGGCTTGGATCGGCGCAACATCGAGGGCCAAAGGGCCTGTACTGCGCTGTATTTTTTTATGTTCTATGTTCTATAGTATGCTTGCCTTAATTGGACGGGGTATTGAGTATAAGCACTGGCAAGTCATGTTAAAATTATCCAAGACATTGGTTCGGCTGCATGAAGAATACTGTGTACAGTTCTGGGCGCCACATTACCAAACGGATGTGGACGCTTTGGAGAGGGTGCAGAGAAGGTTTACAAGGATGTTGCCTGGTATGGAAGGTGCCCGCTATGAAGAGAGGTTGAGGAGGTTAGGTTTATTTTCACTTGAATAAAAGAGATTGAGGGGGACCTGACTGAGGTTTACAAAATCATGAACGGTGTAGACAGGGTGGATAGAGACAAGCTTTTTCCCAGGGTGAAGGATTCAATAACGAGAGGTCATGCTATCAAGGTGAGAGGTGGAATGTTTAAGAGGAATACACGCGGCAAGTACTTCACAAAAAGGGTGGTTGTAGTTTGGAACGCGTTGCCAGCAAAGGTGGTAAAGGCAGGCACGGCAGATTCGTTGAAGATGCATTTGGACAAATTCATGAGTAGGTGGGGAACAGAGGGGTACAAATGCTTAGGAATTGACCACAGTTTTAGACAGTACATTTGTATCGGCTCAGGCATGTCTCTCTTACAGACAGACTTTTCTGTGGCCAGCATCGGAAAAAACACAATGGTGTGTTGTTTCCCTGGTGCCAGGATCAAGGATGTCTCAGAGAGAGTGCAGAATGTTCTCACGGGGTGAGGGGCCAGCAGGAGGTCATTGTCCACATTGGAACCAACGACATTGGAAGGGAACAGGTTGAGTCTCCGAAGGGAGATTACAGAGAGTTAGCAAGTAATTTAAAAAGGAGGTCCTCAAGGGTATTAATATCTGGATTACTCCCAGTGCTACGAGCAAGTGCGGGCAGGAATAGGAGGATAGAGCAAATGAATGCATGACGGAGAAGCTGGTTTACGGGAGAAGGATTCACGTTTTTGGATCATTGGAATCTCTTTTGGGATAGAAGGTACCTGTCAAAGAAGGACGGATTGCACATAAATTGACAGGGAATAATATACTGGCAGGGAAATTTGCAAGAACTGCTTGGATTAAAGCTAGCAAGATATGGGCGGGGAAGGCGAAAGTGGGTGGGTGGCGGTTGAGGGTGGGTTAGGGGTGAGACCCAGTGAGATAGTGAGGAAAGTGATCGATCTGAAACGGTAACAGCAAAGAACAGACGTGGGTCAAACAGTCAGTGCAGACAGGGACAAGGTAGGACTAATAAATTAAACTGCATTTATTTCAATACGAGCGGATTAATAGGGAAGGCAGATGAACTCGGGCATGGTTAGAAGCATTGGACTGGGATATCATAGCAATTACAGAAACATGGCTCAGTGATGGTCAGGACTGGCAGCTGAATGTTCCAGGATACAAATGCTAGAGGAAGGATATAAAGGGAGGCAAAAGAGGAAGGAGAGTGGCATTTTTGATAAGGGATAGCATTACTGCTGTGCAAATGGAGGATATTCCCGGAAATACATCCAGGCATATTATTTGGGGGGAATTGAGAAATAAGAAAGGGATGATCACCTTATTGAGATTGTATTATAGACCCTCCAATAATCAGAGGGAAATTGGGAAACAAACTTGTAAGGAGATTTCAGCTATCTGTAAGAATAATAGGGTAGTTAGGGTAGGGGATTTTAACTTTCCAAACATCTACTGGGACTACCATAGGTTTCAAGGATAAGATGGAGAGGAAAGTCTTAAGTGTGTACAGGACAATTTTTTGATTTAGCATGTGGATGTACCTCCTGTAGAAGGTGCATAACTTGACATATTCTTTGGAAATAAGGCAGAGCAAGTGAGTGAGGTGTCAGTGGGCGAGCACTTTGGGGCCAGCGACCATAATTCTACTTGTTTATAAATAGTGATGGAAAAGGATAGACCAGATCTAAAAGTTGAAGTTCTAAATTGGAGAAAGTCCAATTTTGACGGTATTGAACCTGATTGGAGGTCGTTGTTCACAGGTAAAGGGACAGATGGAAAATGGGAAGCCTTCAGAAATGAGATAACAAGAATCTAGAGAATGTATATTCCTGTCAGGGTGAAAGGGAAGGCTGGTAGGTATAGGGAATGCTGGATGACAAAAGAATTGAGGGTTTGGTTCAGAAAAAGAAGGAAGCATATGTGAGGTACATACAGGATAGATCGAGTGAATCCTTAGAAGAATAGTATAAAGAAAGTTCGTGTATACTTAAGAGATAGCTTTGGCAAATACAATTAAGGAGAATCCAAAGGGGTTTTACAAATATATAAAGGAGAAAAGGGTAAGTATGGAGAGAAGAGGGCCGCTCAAAGGTCAGCAAGGCGGCCTTCCTGTGGAGCCACTGAAAGTGGGAGAGAGACTAAATGAATATTTTGCATCAGTGTTTACTGTGGAAGAGGATAAGGAAGATATAGACTGTCGGGAAATAGATGGTGATATCTTGTAAAATGTCCAGATTACAGAGGAGGAAGTGCTGGATGTCTTGAAACGGTTAAAAGTGGATACATCCCCAGGACCTGATCAGGTGTATCTGAGAACTCTGTGGGAAGCGAGAGGAGATAATTGCCGGGCCCCTTGCTAAGATATTTGTTTGATCGATAGTCACAGGTGAGGTGCCAGAAGACCGGAGGTTGGCAAACGTGTTCCATCTGTTTAAGAAGGGTGGTAAAGACAAACCAGGGTACTATAGACAACTGAGCCTGACCTCTGTGGTGGGCAAGTCGTTGGAGGGAATCCTGAGGGACGGGATGTACATGTATTTGGAAAGGCAAGGACTGATTAGGGACAGTCAACATGGCTTTGTGCGTGGGAAATCATGTCTCACAAAATTGATTGAGTTTTTTGAAGAAGTAACAAAGAAGATTGATGAGGGAAGAGCAGTCGATGAGCTCGATATGGACTTCAGTAGAGCGATCGACAAGGTTCCCCATGGGAGACTGATTAGCAAGGTTAGATCTCGTGGAATACATGGGGAACAGCCATTTGGATAAAGAACTGGCTCAAATGTGGTCAGAGGTGGTCAGAGGGTGGTGGTGGAGGGTTGTCTTGTTAGACTGGAGGCCTGTGACTAGTGGAGTTCCACACGGATCGGTGCTGGGCCCTCTACTTTTGTCATTTGCATAAATGATTTGGATGCGAACACAAGAGGTACATTCAGTAAGTTTGCACTTGACACCAAAATTGTAGTTGTAGTGGACAGAGAAGAGGGTTACCTCAGATTACAACATTACTCACCCATTACATGGGGATCCACGCCCTCGGGGGCTTATCGTGAGCAATTCACAGAGTCCTCATTGGCCGACTGTAAACTATCTCTTCAATTGAAAGTCGAGTCTGCGAATGTGGAGACACTCGCTTGTACAGTCCTGCCAAGGGCAATACTTGGAGCCAGTTTATTTGACCATTTTAGATAACCTCACTTTTAAAGTATGATTGGCCTGTTCCACAATCCCAACTGCCTGCGTGTGATATGCACAGTGCAGTTGCTGTTCAATGGAGAGTGAGTCATATATTTGAATAATAAGTCGAGGCATGAAATGTTTGTTTCAGCAGCAGGAAGCACAGGAGCATTGACCAGGGGGCTGACTGGAAAGTGAAGCACTGATTTAAGAACTTGCTGAGAACGTCTGGACCCTCCATTTATGTTTCAGCAGCAAAAATTGTGGGAGCGTTGACAAAGGCGCAGATGAGAAGGTGAAGCACAGATTTAAAAACCTATCTAGTAAATAGGCGGAGCGCAAGCTGAGCAGGAGCGGACACAGGACTGCTGAGTAAGAGAAGTAATGTATTTGGATGGCTCCGTGACCTGACGCACTAATTAGGTAGTGGCTCCCACCCGTCCTCCTCCTCGAGCCTATAAAAAAGTTCTGTGCGCTGGATTGGTAAGATAACTAGCTTTCAAAAAAAATTATTGGGAATTTAAAATAGTGGGAATGGCGGTTAGGACCATTGATGTACCTCCTGCAGAATGTTGGAGGTCAGGATCACCAATAGTGTCCATGCTGACTTCATTTGTGTGAAGTGCACCGATCTCCAGCTCCTAAGAACCACTGTTAGGGAACTGGAGCTGGAGCCGGATGAACTTCGGAGGCGGAGGGTGTTATTGAGAAGAGTCACAGGAAGTAGTCAGACCTCAGGGACAAGAAAAAGGCAGATGGGTTCAAGACAGGTGACGGAAAGGGATCCGCTGCGGCCATGGATGCTTTTGGGGGTGGTGGGAACGAGTGACCAGGCGAAAGCCACGAGATACAGGTCTCTGGCACAGAGTCTGTCGCTGTTGTGCAGAAAGGAAGAGGGGAGATGAGCAGAGCATTAGTCATTGGGGACTCCATAGTTAAGGGGACAGATAGGATGTTCTTTTGGAATGGTTGGTGTGTTGCCTCCCAGGTGCCAGGGTTCCTGATGTCTCTGATCGTGTTTTCTGGATCCTCGCGGGGGAGGTGGAGCAGCCCCATGTTGTGATCCACATCAGAACCAATGACATAAGTTTTAGAAAAGGAATGGGGATACAAGGCTGAAACTCAAGGAGCTAGGGTGGAAGTTTAGAGCTAGACAAAACAAAGTTGTTATCTCTGATTTGATGCCCATGTGTATTGCTCGTGAGGAAAGGAAGAGGGAGAGAGAGGTGTTGAAAATGTGGCTGCAAGAATGGTGCAGGAGGGAGAGTTTCAGATATCTGTGTAATTGGTGCTCATTGTGGGGGAGGTGGGAGATGTACAAACAGTAAGGTCCACACCTGGATCAGAGGGGTACCAGCATCTGGGGATAGGGTGGGGGGCAGCGGGGGGATATTTTCATGCTGGGGAGGATTTAAACCATATCAACAGGAGGATGGGAACATGAACTGTTATTCCAGTGTACAGGAGGTTGAGAGTAGTGAGGTCAGAAACATAGTTTCAAGGTCGTAAGAGAACACCAGAAGCAGGAAGATCGTTTGAAATATGTCTACCTCAACGCCAGGACATTCCAGAATAAGGTGGGTGAACTTGCAGTATGAGTTGGTAGCTGGGACTTCGATATTGTGGCCATTCGGAGACATGTCTAGAGCCGGGACAGAAATGTTTGTTGCTGGTTCGAGGGTATAGATGTTTCAGTAATAACAGGGAAGGTGGTAAAAGAGGGGGGTGATGTGGTACTGTTCATCAAGGACGATTGAGGTAAGGACGTTTGAGGACTCATCCACTGAGGTAGTATGGGCTGAGGTTAGACACAGGAAAGGAGAGGTCACCCTGTTGGAAGTTTTCGATAGGCCTCTGAATAGTTCCATAGATATAATGGAAAGGATCGCAAAGATGATTCTGGATAGGAGTGCGAGTAACAGCGTAGTTGCTATGGGGGACGTTATCTTTCCAAATATTGACTGGAAATACTATACTTTGAGTAGTTTAAATGGGTCAGGTTTTGTTCAGTGTGTGCACGATGATTTCCGGACACAGTATGTAGACAACTAACAAAGGGTTTTTTGGATTTGGTACTGGGTAATGAACCAGCCAGGTGATAGATTTAGAGGTAGGTGAGCACTTTGGTGATAGTGACCACAATTCAGACATGTTTACTTTAGTGATGGAAAGGGGTAGGTATATACCACAGGGCAAGCTGGGCATAAGGAAATTATGATGCGATTAGGCAAGATTTAGGATGCATAGGATGGGGAAGGTAACTGCAGGGGGTGGGCACAATTGAAATGTGAAGCTTGTTCAAGTAACAGCTACTGCCTATCCTTGATAAGTATATTCCTGTCAGGCAGGAAGGAAGTGTTCGTGTGAGTGAACCGTGGTTTACAAAAGAAGTTGAAACTCTTGTCACGAGGAAGAAGAAAGCTTGTTATAGGATGACATGTAAAGGCTCAGTTAGAGCGCTTGAGAATCCCAAGTTAGCCATGAAATACCTAAAGAGAGGGGGAAGAAGAAAAAGGAGGGTACATGAGAAGTTATTGGTGGATAGGATCAAGGAAAACCCGAAGGTTTTCTATCGGTATATCAGGAATAAAAGAATGACTTGGGTAAGATTAGAGCCAATCAAGGCTGATAGTGGGAAGTTGTGCATGAAGACCGAGGAGATAGGGGACGCGCTAAATCAATATATTTTGGCAGTATTCACACTGGAAAAGGACATTGTTGTTCAGGAGAATTTGAAATGCAGGCGACAAGATGGGACGGAGGTGCACAAGATGGAGGTTTTGGCAATTGTGAAAAGTGTGAAAATAAATAGGTCCCCTGGGCCGGATGGTATTTATCATAGGATTCTCTCGGAAACTAGGGAGGAGATTGGAGGGTCTTTGGCTTTGATCTTTATGTCGTCATTGTCAACAGAAACAGAGCCAGAAGACTGGAGGATAGCAAATGTTGTCCCTTTTTTCAAGAAGGGAATAGAGTCAACCCTGACACTATTAGACCAGTGAGCCTTACTTCGATTGTGGATGAATTGTTGGAAAAAGTTAGAAGAGATAGGAATTAGAATAATCTATAGAGGAAAAAGTTGATTAGGGGTAGTCAAAACTGACTTCTGAAGAATAGGTCGTGCCTCACAAACCTTATTGAGCTCCTTTAGAAGGTGACCAAACAGGTAGATGAGGATGAAGTCGTTGAAGTGGTGTATATGGATTTCAGTAAGGCATTTGATAAGGGTCTCCACGATAGGCTATTGCACAAAATACAGAGGCATGGATTTGAGGGTGATTTAGCCGTTTGGATCAGAAATTGGTTAGCTGAAGGAAGATAAGGTGGTGGTTTATGGGAAATGTCCATCTTGGAGTTCAATTACTAATGGTGTACCGCAAGGATCTGATTTTGGTAACTGCTATTTGTCATTTTTATAAATGATCTAGTTGAGGGCATGGAATGATGGGTTAGTAAATTTGCGAATGACACAAAGGCAGGTGGAGTTGGCGATAGTGCCGAAGAATGTTGCAGGTTGCAGATGGACATAGATGAACTGCAAAAATGGGTGAAGAAGTGGCAAATGGAGTTATTGTAGAAAATTGCGATGTGATTCACTTTGGAAGGAGCAACGGGAACAATGCGTACTGGACTAATAACAAGATTCTTGGTAGTGTAGATGAGCAGAGAGATCTCGGTTTCGATGTACACAGATTTCTCAAGTTACAACACAGGTTGATAGTGTCGATAACAAGGCATACGTTGTGTTAGCGTTTATTGGCAGAGGGATTGAGTTTCGGTGCCACAAGGTCTTGCTGCAGCTGTACAAAACTCTGGTGTGGCCGTACTTGTAGTATTGTGCACATTTCTGGTCACCACATTATAGGAAGGATGAGGAAGCTTTTGAGAGGGTGCAGTTACGATTTACTAGGAGTTTACCTGGTATGGAGGGAATATATTATGAAGAAAGGCTGAGGGACTTGAGGTTGTTTTTGTTAGCGATAAGACGTTTGAGAGGTGACTTATTTGAGACATATAAGATAATCAGATGATGAGATAGGATAGATGGTGAGAACCTTTTTCCTCAGCTTGTGATGGCTAGCACGATGGGTCATAGCTTTCAATTGAGGGGATGATAGATATAGGACAGATGTCAGAGGTAGCTTCTATACTCAGAGAGTAGGAGGGGAGTAGAGTGGCCTGCCTGCAACAGTAGTAGACTCTCCGACTTTGAAGGCATTTGAATTGTCATTGGATAATCATATGGTTGAAAATGGAATTGTGTCGGATCGATAGGCTTCAGAATGGTTTCACAGGTCGGTGCAACATCGAGGGCTGAAGAGCCTGCCCTGTGCTGTAATGTTCTATATTCTACGTGGCCCATTGTCAGAGCTCATCCTTTTAGGCAACCCAAAGCGGGAAATTACTTTAGTCAACAATATTTTGTCTGCTGTATGTGCAGTGCAATTAGTAGAGGGGAAGGCTTCAATCCATTTGCTAAATACATCGAACATGAGCAAACAGTATTTATAACATTGTACTTTAGGATGTAGGTTTGTTCGCTGAGCTGCGAGGTTCACTTTCAGACGCTTCGTCATTGTACTTGGAAACATAATCAGTCGGTCCTTCTTAAGCACTGGCGCTATGGCCAACTTTCTATTTATGTCTGTCGTTTTCCTTGGGTTGATGATGTCATTTTCTGTGCTGGTGATGTCATGGTGATAGCATCTGAAAATGAACCTTGCAGCTCAGCGAGCAAACGTACATCAAAAACCTCCATCTGAGCTCTGAATCTTGTCCAAACTCACTAACATCGACGGGGACAATACACTAAAACTAGCATAAAGATTGGAAACCAATGACAGCTGATAGAGCACCACACACAAATAGCTGTACTTCCCGCATGAGTGCCAAAAGAAACAGGTCCTATCTCACAACCTCAAAAACAAACCTCCCTTAACACCCCACTATCCAAATGAAAAGCAAAGGAAAACAGCTGAAGAATGCTTAGGGAAATGTTTAATGATGGCCACCACAGACTCCTTAAATACAACTGGGAAATATAGTGAAAAAAACTCTACTCCCTCATGCAACAAAGCACAAATGGGCAGACACAGTATAACAAGCCATAGACATGAGACAGCGGCCAACACAGAAAATGAAGAAGAAAACTAGACCTGCAGAATCAACACAAGACAAACTCACGCAATATAACACCGGAGACAGCACAGAACCTATCTGTCCAACAATTAACAGACAATGATAAAGCTGTCTAAGTAACAGGATTAAATTACAACTTCTGGGATGCAGACCACAGAAATTTTTAGAGCTGAAGAAACAATACTTAAAGAAACCAAATTCACAGAAGAAACCATCATTAAGTGGGAAAAAGGAAGAACACTCAATAAACAAGAAAGGAAAACATTAGAATGACTCAAAAAAGATAAAACATTGTTATCCTACCTGCAGACAAAGGACGCCTTACAGTCATTTTAAAGCGGACAGACGACAATGAGAAAGCAAACACACTGCTTGCAAATACCGACACTTACCAATAGGTGGCGATTGGCCCGAAGCGATAACGAGAAAACCAAATCACAGCCTTACTCAAAAACTCCAGAAATCTGGAGAATTAAACAAGGCAGACTTCCAAAAGATGTTACCAGATGGATCCGACACACCACGACTCTACGGATTATCCAAAATTCACAAGCCACGAGCGTTCCTCTGACCCATAGTCTTGCTACCTGGAACACAAACGTACAGAATGGTGAAGGAACTACACCAAAGACTAAAAAAAAGTAGAAGAGTCATGCACCTCCATTCACTCGCCCCAACAATTTCTGAACAACATCATTGACATCAAGATAGAAGAGGATGAAATTTTAGTCTCTCACACAACAGCCCTGTTCACATCCATCAATATCCACCTGGCCAAGGAAACATTGGCGACATTATTCGAAGAACCAAAGACACATCGACTGGACAAGACCAGTTTCATCAGTAAGGACATTATGATCAAGTTAGGGGACCTATGTTTTACCCCACACTTCACCTTTAACAACAAAACCTACAGGCCAAACAATGGAACACCTGTGGGATCTTAGATATCAGGGCTTTTAGCAGAGGCAGTAATGCAGAAACTCGAACAAACAGCTCTGCTAATCATCCAACCTAAACTTTTGGTCTGCTACAGGGATGAGACTTTGGTCATCACTAAACTAAACAAATTAGAGGAAACCTGCAAGACCATCAATAATACAGTTACAGGCAAAAAAATTCACAAAGGTGGATGAAAACATTAACAGACTCCAATTCCTTGATGTCACAGTAGAGCGAGCAGCCAATGGTGAACTTTAAACCAGCGTGTAAAGGAAAACAACACATATGGAACAAATACTGAACTACGGAAGCAATCATCCCAACACCCACAAACGAAGCTGCATCAGAACTTTATTTCAATGAGCCACCACACATACCGCAGCTCAGATGAATTGTGAAGAACAGAACAAAACCACCTACACAGCATATACAAAATGAACGGGTACCCAATGATCGCATTCCGTTGATTTCTCAGCAACAGAAACAAACAAGCAGACAAAACATTCCCAAAAAACCCGAGCTGCTCTCCCCGAAACAAATAATTCTCAGAAATGACTGCCAGTCTACTCAGACCCCTTGGCAGGCCACAGACCCACCAACGTCAAATCAGCAGGTAATGTATTTGAAATACCCAATACAGACAACAAGCAAAAGAAACGCCAATTACAAAATACCTGGCGAGAACTGCAACGCACACTACATTGGACAAACAGGCGAAAGTTAACCACCAGGATAGACATGACCCACTATCACTAGTATCTTTGCATACAGATGAGGAAGGAAACCACTTTGACTGGAACAACACATCAATCCTAGGACAAGCCAAACAGAGACATGGAAGAGAATTCCTCGAAACATAGCATTCCAACCGGAACGCTATCAACAAACACATCAATTAGGACCCCATCTACCACCCTCTGAGAAAAAGAGCAGGAAATCACATCACTTCAGGTAACGACATCACCAACCCAAGGATATCTGAATACATAAATAGAAAGCGGGCCATAACGCCAGTGCTTCACAGGATGCTCAGTAATGATGTTACCCAGCATGGTGCCGAAATATCTGAAAATGAATCTTCCAGATAATCAAGCAAACCTACATCCAGAACCTCAATCTGAGCTTCAAATCTCTCCAAATTGTACTTTAGGTAATTAAATAGAATGAAGCTGTATGCAGAAAAAGGGACCGTCTTGCAAGAGTGTAGTCCCAGAAGGGCATTTAATAGCTTTACCCTGATTATTATACGTGCAAATAAGGCACATATCCAGCCACATTTGACGTGCTGTATTAAAATCGGGGTGCCACCGTGTTTTTAAAATTCGCGGTACCATTCCTTCCTTGCCAAGATGGGTACAAGTATGCAAGTCATCAATAAGCACTGGGAACAAAGAATCAGGAATACAGACTTGACCCACTGGTGTTAGCCAGAGGTATCGTGTCGAGGAGTGCGAACACCCAATCGACTTCCAAAGTCGGTGTTCAGATTCGGAGGCATCCTTCTGTCAATTTTGAATCGCAGTTAGATCTGGCCTGCCCTTGTCCCTGAAGTAGCTGCTTGAATTGAAGCCTAATTCCCGATATGTGTAACAACGAAAATGGCTGATGCAGCCACCACCTTAGCAGTTGTATCAGCACGTGAATTTCGCCATTTTACGAAGTGTCCCTCCTTTGTGTGCAGTACATTTAATACCAGCTAATGGACGAGGAAGCTGAATAGCATCGAGGAGATTCTTAACCCAAAGAGCATACTGAATGGGAGTTCCTGCAGGAATAAAGAATCCTCGTTGATGCCAGAGGCAACTAAAATCATACGCAACACTGATTGCAGACGTGGAATCGGGGTTAATGTTAGCAATTTTATCAGTGGCTAGAATACAAGGTCTGGTAGGGGCTAAAAGCTCGGCTTTCTGTGCAGGGCCAGGGGTCCGAAAGGCAGCAGATTCCTGAACAGTAGTGTATGTTGCTATAGCATCGCCTGATTGCGAGACACTGTCCGGGGAAACAGAGGAACCACCATCAACATAAAACCTGAGGTCAGGATTCTCAACTGGAAGGTATGTCAAGTCCAGGCGAGGAGAAATAACAAAATGATGTGGCGGGGGTGGAGAAGAGTTCAGGAAGATCGCCAGGATGTTGCTCAAGGAACGTCCTAGGATGTGAGTTGGAGCACTAATGAAACAAGAGGTAACGGTTCTGTAACAACGAGACCTCGTATCAGCTCAGATGAGCTCGGTGAGGTACTGGGTCTACTGAGATGTGAGGAGGAGCATTGGCAACAGGATCCAATTTATTGGAATATTCGGCCACCGGGCGATGACGGTCACCATGCTGCTGAGGGACGACACCAGTGGCACCTTCATCGATGACACGAACATCCAAATGCAAGGGTCTGCCATACAGTGAACACCCTAGCACTGGGGCTGTAGCCAAGGCATCTTTGAGGGCACAAAATGATTGTTTTGCCGAATCAGCCAGCTAACACTTAAGGGGAGCATTCCGAGAGGGATATGGAATTAGGTCTTGAGTAAAAGTTGTAATGTCTGAAGCCACTGCCTGCAAAAGCTGACCAGTCCCAAAAAGGTCCTCATCCATTTGGGTGAGGAAGGGGGTAGGGTTTGGAAAGTTGGGATAATGCATTCCTGAGTAAGGGAACGGTCAGTAGCATTGATCAAAATATCCAAAACCTTCACCTGTGATTGACCTTTATGAACCCTAGTGGGTGGCACAACACATCCCCATGAATAGAGACATATGAGGAGGTAAAGAGTGTCCTGCTAGTTATTAATCAAATCAGGGCTAGCAAATAGTATCTTTCTCAGCCTTAGTTTCTTTATGCTTTATTTCCTGTTTCCTTTTTCAACTTCTGTCTACCCATCCACAGTCAGCCTAACATGCATCTACCATCTCATCACAAATATTATTCCCCCAACTGGCCAGTTAGGTACCTTTTCATTCACTATCTACTTTATCTTCCCATTCTTCAATTAATAATTTTCGCTTTTTCGCATAATTTGTCTCCCAGATTAAGTTTACTGCCTGCACATAAAAGGCCATATCACAGGTCCCGAGATTACTGACCTCCGCAGAGGGTACGGACCAGTCATCTCACACATAGTTGCAACCTGGTTACAAAGGCACTTTCAAGGGCAAGGAACCAGCATCTACTTCAATACCTGAATCTCGAGCAACATCCCCCTCACATCTTCATCAGTTTTCTCAGATTTTAGAACCACATTTCCACAACTCCAATTTTCACAAAGTGCATGTGCAATGAGAAAACTGTATCATCTGAAATTAATGATTAGCTTAAATGTTGAATTCGTATTTGGAAATTCACTGTGGACAGAAAACGAAACTTCAGACATGATCAATTCAAACATGATAATTTTAACCATTCGTTACAACCCAATTGTTCTTTTGATGAACCTTTCCAAGCATGGCTCAATTTAAGTCAGGACAGAAAGTCCCTCAAAGGGAAATAAAATTCACCAGGCACGATGTAAAGTAATAAACGGCACAGTTTACACTTTAAAATCACCATGGAATTCCAACATGCAGACGGAAATCAAAACATTCCCGGATCTCCAGTTCTAGGGGATAAGGAAAACAAATTATACATCAGACCACTTGTAATCACCAATGTACAAAGTTTGATTCATAACAAACCACTGAGTTAACACTCAGTCCAGTGACAGCAAGAACCAGAAGTCTGTCACCCCACATCCCGCTCCTTTTTCATATTCAAAGAGATTTCTAAAAATATTCTGCTGATTGTTCTATGCAATCGCAATTAAAAGTGCCATCAGGTAAAAATGACTTGTCAGTTCTCTGTGTCCATGCCACCTCTTTGTTGACAATGTCATCGTTTGGGAATCAATTCTCCATTCTATTGAAAGCTTACACTGTACACACCATCACAATCGCCCAGAACTATAAACTGGATGTCCTTTAATTCGTATATAACGATTTAACAGGTTGCCCAAATCCCAGAAAGAGTTTACTGTAGTATCCAATCTCTCACAGAGACCTCGAGCCCATATAACCATTTTCCTCATCAGGTATTTTCTCATACATAGGCCACCTCCCTAACTGCAGAGAGGGACCTTATGACTCCGTGCTTTGCTATAAACAAATATCTACCAGCCATATCTGTCGATAGGCAGGGTCTCTCTTATCGAAATGAATGTTCTCTCCCATTTGCTCTATCCTATACAAATGCTCCCACTGACTTTCCCAAGGCAACTATTCGAGATACCTATTGGAGGATTTGGCTCCTTTATTTGGCGCCATAGGCAGTTTCTTATCAGGTTGTCTAAACTACAGTTGTCTCGTGGTTGGGGGGAGTGGCTTTTCCAGATATTAGACGAGATCATTAAGTTCTCCGCTCTCGTTTGTTCCTGATTGGGCTTGTGAAGACCCGACATCAAAATGGCTAGATATTGAGGCCTCCCGGTCAAAATGTCTCCTCACCAGCCTTTTATTCTTGGATAAAATGAAGAGAGTCATGAAATATTGCCATAATCTGATTGTTATTAATAAGTTTAAGGCATGGAGGAGAATGCAGCAGAAGAAGGGTAATATGTCCAAAACATCATTTCTGACCCTGGGCAGCTCGAGGAATCTACTATTTGGCCGATTTATTTCATATTGAAATAACGATGTCGTTTAACCAAATAATTTGTAAACATGGTCTTGTCAGCAATGACCTTTTCCACTTTTTTCAGGTCCGGGATTTTATTCAGAAAGAGACCATGCCCTTGACCAACCGCTGCGGATCTATTATGGCGAAGAGGGTACTTTATGCTGAAAGTACTCTCTTCATTAGTATGCTTTATCATATCCTGGGGAACGATCCTTCAAAAGACGATAAGCAGCTCGGCGAGGTTTGGGAGACAGAATTAGGGGTTGAGATTTCTATTTTAGCATGGGGACACATTTGTGAAAATGTGAGGAACATCTCTATTTATAGGACCCATGCCATACTGCTAAAGATTTTGCATCTGATCATTCGGCCAAATGCAATGTCTCGAAGTTTAAGGTGGGAGCATCCTCCTTTAGTCCTATGTGTAAGGTAAACATCGTTACTCTCACTCATTGTTTATGGTGTGCCACTGGCTCCATGTATATTGAAGTTCTGTGGCAGGGATCATAGAGTGGGCCTTGAAGGCTGAGGTTAAGATGGATCCCTATCTATCTGCTCGTCGGCCTACCCAATATACTCTCTTTGGATGCACATGGGGAAAAAAGTGTAATATCCTCACTTTCTGTGCTCGGAAAAATATTTTAATGTGTCGGTTTTCTGACCACCACCCCACACCCCAATCCCCCACCCCACACCCGGGTCGATTAGGTTTGCATAGGCTTGTTATGGAAAGTCTCTCCCTGGACCTGTTTCACAAATATGGTGCACAGCAAAACAGAACATTTTTGTAGGATATGGCATCCTTTTCTGGACTGCTCGGATGCAGATTTATCAGTCATTTTAACAAGGGCATTCGTGTAGCCACGGCATTCTGATTCAGTGCACGAGATGTCCTTGAAGGAAAAATTCGGAATATGTTGTGTGCAATACTTAGTACTCACAGAAGTCGAGAGGTATTTTTTTTTGTGCTGAGCGGTTTTGCTTGTTTATTTATTAACCACCTGTTTTGCTTTTTTTTCTGTTTTACGCATGAGTTTATATTGTTCTAGTTGTTGTAGGTTTTCTTTTCTTCCTTTTTTTGTTGATATTTGTATATAGAGTAATGTTCGCTGGTGTTGTAATTTATTTGCTTATTACAGTTTTGAAAGAAAATAAAAGTTTCATAAAAATATATATAACACAGGACAACACAGATCGAGATTCAATTTATTGGCCTAAGGAATGACAAATGCCTAATGATAATTTCTGTCTACTATTGATATATTTTTAAGTATAAAAAGCTTGTCTTTCTCTCTGTAAAGCGCGAAACTTGATAGAGAAATTGAGAATAACTTGTATCTCTCCATGTCCCAAGTTTTAGCCAAAACTGCGGCAGTACTATTATCAATAATAAAATTGTTTTACTTTTGAGTATTGTTGATTTTTGTTTTTGCTCTCACAGGTCATGGGTGTTTCAGCTAATTTTAATCCCATTCCACAGGTTCCCCGTTTTTAGGCATCAAACTGCCTGATTGTAATGGGCTGCTACTCCAATTGGGGTCTAATCAGAAATTTTCTGTCACAGGGTGAAGAGTCAAAATCGTACCATCAAGTTCCTTTGTGCTACAAGTGCTCTGCTGGTCTCCCAACACCACTGCACAGCAGGTGATATGGGGTGAAAACACTCGAGGATTCAGAAAGGGAGAGAGGGAGGGAAACAGCTCACAGAAGCATCCAAACTGACAATACCCTCAACGCAGAGCAACACACAGACACACATAACTACACAACACAGGTGAGAAAATGGTTGGATTTGAATGAAGGTCTCTCAGTGTAGAACATATTGGAAAAATGTCATGTTCCCTCTGCAACGTGGAAATGTTTTGGCTTTGAACACTATTCTTAACATTATACACATGAAACATAATGTTTCTACATTAAAAACAATGCTTCACTTGTATCCAGACACCTTCGAGTGAACCGTTCCATAACGAGACAGGGTGAATTTCATTGCACTTTCTGCAGGTTACAATGTTTTCTGATGTTTTCTCACAAATGTTAAGTGAGAAAGAATTCAAAGATGGAAGGCATGAGATTACAATGGGCATGTTCACCTCATTTTCCTCATATCTCAGGGACAATATCGGAAGGGATCGGGCAAGACTGCTCTGTGAAAGGGATTTTTTGATGAACGAAACAAATGTGCAATGTGAGACATTAAAAATTTTGATGTGTTGCCCCCCCCCGCCCACCCCACAAAAGAATCTTCTGCCTGTGCAATTGCATGGGGAGTCCAGCAGAGTGTGGTATTGTATCATTTAAGACACAAGGTGGACAGAGACCCCAACTGGACAGAGACACAGATATACTCAGAAACATGACGTGGATACATTCTCAGCCTGAAGCAAACCCCTGGAAGAGGTTCTGTCTCTCATGGGAGACAGTGAGTATGAGAAACCATCGAGGGAGCTGGGACCAACTGGAATACTAAATATCACTCCTTCAGCCTGCCCAACTGTAAACTTGTGTTTGTTTTTGTCTGACTGTTCCTCTTCTATCCTTCATTCTCTGTCATTCTCTTTCTCTTCTTGTCTCGCTTCCCTTGTCTCTCTCTGTCCTTCGCTTTCACTCTTTCTCTCTCTCCACCTTCGTCCATCCGCAGTCTTCGTCTCTCCTCTCTCTCTCCCGCTTTCTCTCTCTTTCTCCTTCGACCTCCATTTCTTCCTCTCTTTTTCTCCGTTTCAAACCTGAAAGTGCCCAAAAAATGTTGAACCCCACTCAAAAATATTTCATTCTAAATTCTCACTCTGGTCCTAAACTTGCGACGTTCACCAAATATTTGCCTCACTAAATGTGCACCAACAAATATTTTTCTGGCCCCGATATTGCATTGAGCCCCATTCCCTGATGCAGTGGCAAGTAAGTCTGTGTGTACTGACTGGCCTGTGACTGATTGCTTCAATGCACAGCAAGATCCCAATGCCATAATTACAGAAGTTTTACGTACTAGAGCGAGTTCTTTCAGCCCGTCATGCCTGCACGCCTCCCCTCATTAAATGATCCTTGTCCTTTCCAGCTCCTCAGGATTTGTCCAAATGACATCATTTAGTCTGCTTCCTGTTGAGACTGTTCCTCTACTCTGTCTCACACTCTGCCTCTTCTGCTGTCCCTTCTCTATCTGTCTCTCCTACAACAGCCCCTCCCTCTGCTCCACTCAAAAAAACCTGTAAGACACTCCGCTTCTCTCAGGCCTCTCACTTTTGACCACTCTCCTGCTCAGAAATTTAAGGGCATGGCCACTGTCTCATTGACCTCTCATCCTCTCCGCTCGCAGACTCACAGCCCCTGGGCTTTAGGACATGGTGCAGAGGCTAACTGCATTTTTGCAGACTACTATAATACACAGCAAGCTCCCAGCCTGCAGATATCCCCTGACTGCGCAATCAATGAGAAACGTACTTCATGCCCCTGCCACTCCCCTGTCTAAGTTTTACCGCCCCGATACAAGACTCACGCAAGTATTTGAATAATCTAAAATCAACCTTTATTTAATCACACATGGAGAGAGGTACAATAAACATATATAGGACGCATCTCCAAACGGTTATTCAAATTATCGTCTTTTATAACAACAGTTTGTGTGTTTCAGGTTGTGCTCGTGTGAGAGAAATGCAATGTACTTCAAAGTGTGTGTGTATGTGCGTCAGTCTATATTCGTGTGCGTGTGTGTGCGAGAGAGACAGTGTACATCAGAGTATGTGTGTGTGTGTGTGCAAGACAGTGTCCATCAGAGCGTGTCCGTTTGAGAGAGATGGTGTACATCTATCTCCGTGTTAGGGAGAAACAGTGTACGTGAGAGAGTGTGCGTGAGATCGACAGTGAAAGTCACAGGGTGTGTGCGTGTGAGTGAAACAGCGTACATCAGAGCATGTGTGTGAGAGAGCGACAGTGTATGCCTGTGTGAGTGTCTACATCAGAGAGGCCGTGTACATCGCAGTGTGCATGTGTGAGAGGGACAGTGTTGGTCATAATCTGCGTGTGAGGGGGAGAGAGAATGTACAGTTCAAGGTATGTGTGGGAGAGAGAGAGAGAGACAAACAGTGTACATCCTAGTCTGTGCGTATGTGCGAGTGTGTGTGTGTGTGAGAGAGAGAGAGTGTGTGAGAAGGGTTTGTCCCCCGTGCATGTTGCGTGTATTCAATGCAGCTCAGCTGTGCAAGCTGCAGCATCTGGATTCAGAATGCATTTACTCTCTTCTTGTCTTAACGTCTCTACTTCTCTGTTCGTCTCTACCTCTTTGATTTCCATTGCACTCCTTACTTTTCTCCATGTCCTTCCCTCTCACTGGCACCTCCTCTCCATGTCTCTCTTTCTCTGTCTGTATCTTTGTCTCTTTCTCTCTCTCTCACGCTCCCCCCGACAGTCTCTCACACTTGCACCTTCGATTACAATGATACTCACATTCAAATAATGTCCCATTTGCCATTTCTGGCAGAGAACACCAATTCACAGACGGTTAAAATGACTATACAGCCAACAATCAGGAGGACAATTTTTGTGATGCCATGTAATACAGTGTTTGGAGTCATAAAGTGCGGAAGTCTTTTTGTGATTGTACATGGGTTTTGCGGGTGGGGGGGGAACCCCCCCATGGACCAACACAAACGTGACCAACTGCTGTATGTGGACGTTTCTACGTGTTCTGAAAGATGGCAGAGAAACAGGCAGATACTCACAAAAATGACCGACAGTAAGGAAAGTTCAGAACGTCACTTAGTTTTTGTGAGCATCGTCACTTAGCATCGGAGCACGACAGGTTCAGATTGTACACATGGTTTGTCAAAAATGGCCAAGTACGTTCTGAAGAGGAGATGAATGGTTATCAAATTCAGAGCAAAAACACAGCAATTTAATATCCCGGTTTAGTCAACATGATGAAAAATGGAGTGTGAGCAGTTCTTATCAGGGACTGGAAGAGGATAGTGAGGAAAATACATCAGATTATTGAAACTCAGCACGGGAATATTAAAATTGAGCAGGCCTCATTGGAGGCCCTTGAATCTGCCCATTGTGTGACTTTTTTCCAGACTATGGGGCTCCATTCCTACTTTTCACCCCTTGACGTTTCCCCCAAAACTCTGACGTCATGTCCCAAGTCGGGTAGGGGATGTGCAGAGGTGGGGTGGGGGATGATACGGAGGTTTACGGATGACACAAACATTGACCATTTATTTCTCAGTGCTGAAAGTAGTCTCTGGTTGGACAGACATAGATAGATTAGTCAGAGAGGCAAATCAGTGGCAGGTGAAATTTAACTCTGACAAATACATGGTGATGCACTTTAGCAGAAGCCATAAGACAAGGATGTGATCAATAAATAGTGGCACAGTAGGAATGTGAGGTATACATGAAAATCGTGGGATCTTTATTATTGTTATTTTGTTGGCATTGACATTTCAGTCATGAAAAACCTGGGTATACTTTTAGACTAATTTACAGCAACTCCATAGTGCTGTATTGTGAACTTCAATATGATCGCCCAGTGATTTTGCCACTAGTTTACTAAACCCATGAACCGGATAATGTTCACAGGGCATGGGTTCGAATCACACCACGGCAGATGTTGGAATTTCAAGTTAACAAGTATCTGGAATTAAGAGTGTCATGATGACCATGACTTATCTGTCAGGGAAAAACAAAATGGGCACTATTCACGGTGGAAACTGCCATTCTTAGGTGGTCTTGCCCTCCATCTGACTCTCGACCCAGAGCATTATGGTTGACGCTTAACTGCCGTCTGGGCATTAAATGTACAGGGTCAGCGATGCACACATAATTAACACAGAAAAAAAAACAAGTTACTCTGTCAACTTTATGAAACCTCTGTTATTGTACTTGGCTGAAAAGGCTCAGAATGGTGGAGGTTGGGTGATGCAAAAGGATAGTTCGCTAATGTAAAACAAGTTCGTTTGGAGGGACTGATGTGTGATTTAACATATTTGATATTGTTGTGCTGCTCCGAGGCTCCAATCATGATTAAGATCATCTGGCCAAACGGACTGAAAATCTGCTCGGCTATTGTGACATCCATTTGACTTGATGCTCAGCATTGAGCGACTCAGTGAGTTAGAAATGAAATCAGTCCTATCAGTTACTTCGTGATCTATTAGCAAAAAATTCCAAAAAGAACATGAATCATCTGTCGTCCCTGATTTACATAATGGTGTGTGCCTCATGGTGTGTGGCATTATTGCACCTATTGTCACACAGGATGTCTGTCCAAATAGTGATGGTGATTTAGGATGCAGCGACTGATTCTTATCATATATAAATTCCAACAATTATAATGTGGCTTGCTGCAGTTGCATCAATACAGTTCATGTTCTCGCTGGTCACTTTTAGCCAATCAGAACCTTAGAAACGTTGTCACATCTTCCTTGTACTCTGAAGGATTGGAAAGCAGAGATGAGTTGGAATGAACGCTGATTGTGTTGATTTTATGGGACATTGTTCATGAATGGACTCTGTGTGGGTTGACAATGGTCATTCATGGAAATGACCACAGACAGGGCAGTTCAGTATTTTTAGCTCCTTCTGCTTGGATGATATCTTTCATGTGAGTTGAATCACTTTACTCAGGCAAGATGGTTTATTGGAGTTCAAATTTAGATGCTGAGTAAACCCAGTCTTTTGTGTCCAGTGAGGGATGGAATGTGTGTTGAGGGTTGTAGTGAGATAGTATTTAAGGGAATCATTGTTGCCAGCTAACACATGGAAGTTGACAACTTTTTGCAGTAACAATAACACCGAGTTGAACATTTCCTCCATACATTGTAAATGACTGGGCTGCAGCATGAACACTGTTGGCTGGGACATATCTCGCTCACCATTTTACATCAGGTGAGAAACGAAGTGGATCAAACACTTTGATGCAATAACTTCCCGTTTGTTTCAGTCCAAAATGGTTCACCTGAAGGAAACTGTTATTGCTGGAATGTTGGGTGGCAAGATATCAAATTAATTTCATTTGGCATCCGGTAAGACTTTGGAAGATTCGGAGAGGACGTGTTCCTACCATACCTACAGAGGTTTATGCAATACAAAAGATGAAGCCTGCTCTGGCACGATCATTCTCTGACGGCTCTCTTCCTTTTTTTTATTCTTCTCTTGATGTTCAGTCTTTGCATCTCATAATGATCCGACTAACTGATTTCGCGTGCTGTCTGAATGCTGATCCAGTCCTATGTAGAACGGATACATTTACCCCTTGACTTACTGGAGACTGGAAGTGGCCAGTACGAGTTAGAGTTGTGTGAAATCAATGCACACAGTTAACATTTCCAGACTAATTCTATGTTGTAATTCTTTAAATAAGATAAAAGTAAACTTAATCTCTACCTCACAGGCCCCCTGCTTTACCCAGTGATTGACTGGGATGTCACGTACTGTTGATCCAGATCTTCAGAAATCACTCTGAGTCGAGGAATTCCTGAAAGTGGAATTGTACTGAATAGGAATCATAAACCTCAGACTGGACTATTTTATTGCTGTGGCTTCATGCTGCTTGGAGAATATATCATTAGAAAGTTCTACTGAGGGTGGGAAACTGCTCAAATGGAACTTTTGACCGATTATTCTTGCTTTCCTGCATGTTCTGTTAAGGCAGCATTGTAGTGCGTGTGGGGCAACTGCAGGAGATTAAGCGTGACTCCAATTGCTATTTCATTGGGAATATTTTGAACAATTTTTAACACCATTTCTCCCATTCACTTTTATTCTCTTTATTAATGTTCTGACTGTCAGACACATCTTCAATGCTATTGAGGTGCGTAAGGGACTGAGAGGTCAGCGGAAAATAGACAATGATCCAGATATGGAGAGCAGACAAAATTCCTTGGTTTTACTCTTTGCCATATGTGCCAGCTTCATACTTCTCTGGTTGGTTTTTGTCTTAAGTTTTTTTTAATGTTGCTTATTCCTTGAATTCTGGTGCTGCTTCTCTCTTTCAACAAGTTGGATATATGCTGCGGGACTTAAATTGCTGCACAAACGCATTAATTTCTCTGAAAAAACAGAGAAATTTCAGAGACCAGTTGAAGCACACCGTGAAATATCCAGTAATGAAAATAATTCAGTTGATGGACTCGAAACGTTAACTTTGTTTGTGTGTATACATTGTTAGCTGATCAAGTGTACTTTATGCACATGGAAAACTGGTTAATAGTAAGAGTTTTAGAAAATGAAGTTGGGCTGAATAAATTACAGCTATCAAACACATTTTTCAACAGAATTATGAATTTCATAAGGAGCTGAGAAATACACTTTAATTCAAGGTGCAGTCGACAGCGAAGAAGGCGCGCTCAGAGCACAACTGGATCTTGATCAGGTGGGCCAATGGGCCCAGACGTGACAGATGGGGCTTAATTTAGATGATTGTGAAGTGCTGCACTTTGGAAAGGGAAATCAGCACCTGAATTAAACAATTAATTGTACGCTCATGGGGAGCGTTACTGACCAAACATACATTCGGTTGCAATTGCATAGTTTCTTGAAAGTGGACTCGCAGATAAAGAGGATAGCAAAGAAGGCGTTTGGTATGATTTCTTTTATTGGTCAGTGCATAACGTATACAGTTTGGGAGATCATGTTACAGTTGTACAGGACATTGGTAAAGCCACTTTTGGATTACAGCATGCAGTTCTGTTCTCCATGCTATAGGAAGGAAGTTCTGAATAATTATAAGGTAAAAAACATGATTTTTAAGTATGTTGCCATGTTTGGAGAGATTGAGCTGGAAGGAGAGGCTGAATTGGGTGGGGCTTTTTTTCCCCTGGATTCTCAGAAGCTGCTGTGTACCCTTATAGAGGTCTACAAAAACATGAGGGGCATGGGTGTGGTGAAGAGACAAGGTCTTTTCCTGGTGTGGGGAGTCAAAATCAAGAGGACATAAGTTTAAAGTGAGGGAGAAAAGACAAAAAACATAGTTACTGAAGGGGCAGCAGTTTGAAGCAGAAGATGTGTTTGGAATGAGCTGCCTGAGAAAGTGGTCGAAGAAGGTATAACTATAATGATTAAAAAGTATTTCGATGTGTATATGAGTACCAAGGCTTGAGAGGGTTTGGGATCAAATGCTGGCACATGGGCTTAGACTAGTTCAGGATATGTGATTAGCGTGGATAAGTATGATTGAAGGTTTGTTTCCACAGTACATCTCTGACTGTATGTTCATGTAGTTATAATTCAACATCTCTTTTCCTCAAACTGGTTCGAATTTCCCACAGGAGTAAACTGCTCAAGATATGAAGGTGTCAACAATCGCCGTTGAACATGTATTACCCGTTTATCTCATTTGCTAGGTAGAGGATACACAGCTGGTTACATCGATGTTTCGCTGACTGGCAATCTCATAAATCTCTCAGTGAACACTACATGTTAACGATCATATTAAGCTGAATATACTTCAGAGGGAAAAGGACCAAACAAAAATAATGAACTGTTCCAGCTTATGTATTTGCATCAGAATGAAGGAAGGTGGAAATGCAAGAGTTAAGCCAGGAGTGTGGGGAATTGCAAAATGTTCAGAATGTCTGTCAGCCGATCTCTGAACATTTGTTTCTATCTGTGTGTGTGTGTATGTCAATGTGTGTGTGTGAATAGCTCTGCCTTCAATGGGACACAATTTGAATGAATTTTCAATGATTGAACAAAAATCTCCAATTCTGCCTCTTTGCCTGTGTCTCTTGTGTTGAGAGCAATGCAGTGTCAGCCTCCATTGGACTCCCCATTCACTGTACAATCACTTTTCTTTCGGAGAAATCATCAAATCCTCTGAATATGTGACCTTGCTCTCGGGTATTACAAAGTGACAGGGTCATATTAGTGTCCAGCTTGGAAACAGTCCCTTCCATCCAACTCGTCAATGCTGACCAGATTCCGAAACTAATCTAGGCCCATTTGCCAGCACTCGACGCATATCACTCAAATCCTTCCTCTTCAGATACACAAGCAGATTCAGTTTAAATGCTGAAATTGTACCTGCCTCCACTACTTCCTCTGGCAGGTCATTCCATCAACTCAACACCCTTTTCGTGAAAACGTTGCCCCTTGGATCCCTTTTAAATCTTCGCCCCTCAGCATCACAATATGCACTCGAGTTCTGTTCTCACTCACCCCGGGGATTAGACCTTGTCTATTTACCCTACCAATGCTCCTCTGTAGGGTCACCCTTCAACCTCTGACATTCCAGGAAAAATAGTCCCAGTTGATTCAGCTTCTCTCTGTAGCTTAAACCCTCCAACCTTGACAGCATCGTTGTAAATGTTTTCCGAGCCCTTTCATTTTTCACAACATTTTTCCAAGTGGAGAGAGACCAGCATTGCACACAACATCGCAAAAGTGTCATAATCTCTGTCCAGTGCCAGGTTATGTTTCAACGAGTTTTTTTGGAAGCACTAGCTTTCGGAGCGCTGCTCCATCTTCAGGTATTTGTGGAGTATAAGATCATAAGATACAGCATTTAAAGCCTTACGGTCTTAGGATCTGATACTCCACAACGACCTGATGAGGAAGCAGCGCTCGGAAAGCTAGTACTTCCAAATAAACCTGTTGGACTATTTCCTGGTTCTGAGTGTTTTATTTTTACTTTTGCACCCCAGTCCAACCCTGGTACCTGCAAGTAATGTCCTATCCAGCCGCAACATGACCTTTCAATTCCTATACTCCATGCTCTGACGAACAAAGGAAAGCATGCCAAATGACAACTTCACTCTCACATTTATCTCTGAATCCAACCATCAAGGAACTATGAACCTGCATTCCAAAGTCACTTTGTTCAGGAACACTGCCCTGGACCTTATTATTATGTCATGCATGGTAGTTAATGAATCCAACATCTCAGCGAGCAGTCAATGATCTGAGGGATAGATGTTAACTAATTTCATCTTGTCAGGGTCAATGTCTATGGTTATGTTCTATGTGGAACCAAATGTTACATTTCTGGGTTCGGCCTATTTATTTGTATGAGATTTTGTTGGAATTCGTCTTCATGCTGAAGCTTCTTCGTTGCTTTACAAACAGAACAATTTCTGTTGCGACACAGACAAAATTGTACAGCAGCTGGAGAAAATGCTCAAATATCTCTTTACCCAAATGAATCAATCACTCAAATACAAAAAAATATTCAATCAATCCAAAATAGTCTCATTTCAATTCAGATTTGTATTCCTGAAGCAGCTTGTTGCAACGGTAACAGGCCGAGGGTAGTGCTGGCATCTCCAACTGATCGCACATTAAATGGTTCTTTCCATGCAAGGGACACAGAGAAGATTTCAGGGAGACGTGAACAAGGCACAAAAATAACACGCATCGTTTTGAGACAGCGTTTCAATTAATTTTTCATACAAATATGTTGTAAATAATTAAAAACAAAATGTCCATTAAAACATGCCAAGCAGCAGAACTAAATAATTGTGTTGTGCATTTACTTGAGAGTTCAGAGGTTTAGCCACAGGTTCCCGTGATTGTGGAATCCCGGTCTCACATTGTGCTGCTTTGGCATAGTATCCCAGCGTGGACAGACACAGTCTGGAATAACAAAACAGAAATTTCTGGAAAAGCTCAGCCGGTCGGGCAGCATCTCTGGAGAGAATTCAGAGCGAGCATTTCAGGTTAACAGCGAACAATGTCACTTTAGTTACCAAATTTCACTTTCTCTGAAACCTTCTTCCAGCACCACACGCTCTCCTATCTCTGCAACCTCCTGCAGCTCTTAAGCCCATCTATATCTCTGAAAATCACTTCAGACCCGACACCACTCCTTATCTCAATGACCTCTACCAGTCCATAGATTCATCCCGATGTCTATACCATCCTCCAACTCATGCAACCCTCTCTATCTCTTTAACATCCTCCAGTCCATACAGCACTGCCTATCTCTGCAATCACCTCCAGCCTCTGCTCCACTCACTTTCTCTGTCAACTCCTCCAGTCGCCACATCACTCTCTACCTCTGTAACATCCACCAGTCCCTAAACGTCATCCTGTCTGCCTAACCTCCTCCAGTGACTGCAACTTTCGCTATCTGTGTATCTTCCTCCAGGTCCTGCACCTCACACGACACACTCCTTATGTCTGTAAACACCTCCAGCCCCTGCATCCCTCCCTACCTCTGTAACCTCCTCCAGCCCATACACCATAAGCTCTCTCTGTCACCTTCGAATGGTTAGTTGGAAGGGGTTTCACGTCTACAAATTTTAGACATCAATGCCAAACAAAGTGAGTTCTGTTTAATTCAGAAATCGCCCAATATAACAGTCTCCTGAAGGCAAGGGCCCATCACAGAGAGCATATTTCCCACTGCATCGGGGTTAAATCACAATTTCTCTTCAACCAATGAAAAGGCTGCTTCAATCCAGGTCTGTTTACAGCAGCAAGATGTTTAACACCTGAGAGTAACTAGTCATAGGCGAGTAAATGATGAGATGCCAGACATAATTCATTCAGAATCTGAGAGTAAACGTGGATTCTGCAGATAACGATGGTGATTTGATAGAATATCTCACTTTCTTACCAGAGTCTCATTTTGATTGCTGGCAGACGACGGTTTGTGAAGATCATGTCATTCACGCCCTTTTTCTGTTTCTTCTCTTCTCCCATTTCACCCCAAATCAGTCTTTCCACCTGGTGGTCCTTATTGTCTCTGTGTCATCTAAGTCTCTCAGCCCTCCAACCTATCAGAGACTTTCCCTTCTGCTCTTTGTTCCATGTTCTACTGGAGATACAAGGAGCAACGCAGGCAGTTCCTTCTCACACACAGTAGATACATTGTCACTCACAGAGATACAGAGAACAGAACCGTCATCAATCCGACAGGCTCAGAAAGAGAGAGTGTTTGGTCCTATTCCAATCCCAAGTTCTTGGCGATATTTTAATATTTACATGAAAACAGCTGTGGGCAAGTTGTTCAGGGAATCCTGAGGGACAGGATGTACATGTATTTGGAAAGGCAAGGACTGATTCAGGAAAGTCAATATGGCTTTGTGCGTGGGAAATCGTGTCTCACAAAATTGATTGAGTTTTTTGAAGAAGTAAAGAAGACGAATAATGAGGGCAGAGCAGTAGATGCAATCTTTATGGACTTCAGTATGGCGTTCTGTAAGGTTTCCCATGGGAGACTGATTTACAAGGTTAGATCGCATGGAATACAGGGAGAACCAGCCATTTAGATACAGAACTGGCTCATGGATAGAAGACAGGTGGTGGAGGGCTGTTTTTCAGACTGGAGGCCTTTGACCAGTGGAGTGCCACAAGGATCGCTGCTGGGTCCTCTACTTTTTGCCATTAAAATAAATGATTTGTATGCGAGCATAGGAGGTACAGTTAGTAAGTTCGCAGATGACACCAAAATTGGAGGTGTAGTGGTCAGCGAAGACGGTTACCTCAGATTACAACAGGATCTGGACCAGATGGGCCAATGGTCTGAAAAGTGGCAGATGGAGTTTAATTCAGATAAGTGCAAGGTGCTGCATTTTGGGAAAGCATATATTAGCAGGACTTACACACTTTTTGGTAATGTCCAAGGGAGTGTTGGTGAATAAAGAGACCTTGGAGTGAAGGTTCTAGCTCCTTGAAAGTGGAGTCGCAGGGTGATAGGATAGTGAAGGTGGCGTTTGGTATGCTTTCCTTTATTGGTCATAGTATTGACTACAGGAGTTGGGAGGTCATGTTTCAGCTGTACAGGGCATTGGTTAGACCACTGTTGGAATATTGCGTGCAATTCTGGTCTCCTTCCCATCGGAAAGACGTTGTGAAACTTGAAAGGGTTCAGAAAAGATTTACAATGATGTTGCGAGGGTTAGAAGATCTGAGCTACAGGAGAGGCTAAACAGGCTGGGGCTGTCTTCCCTAGAAGGTCGGAGGCTGAGGCGTAACCTTATAGAAGTTTACAAAATTATGAGGGGCATAGATAGGATGTATATGCAAAGTCTTTTCCCTTGGGTCTGGGAGTCCAGAGCTAGAGGGCATAGGTTTAGGGTGAGAGGGGAAAGATATAAAAGAGACCGAAGGGGCATCATTTTCACGCAGAGGGTGGTACGTGTATTGAATGAGCTGGCAGAGGATGTGGTGGAGACTGATACATTTGCAACATTTAAGAGACATTTGGATGGGTATATGAATAGGAATGGTTTGGAGGGATACGGTCCAGGTGCTGGAAGGTGGGACTAGATTGGTTTGGGATATCTGCTCGGCATGGACGGTTGGATCGAAGGGTCCGTTTCCATGTTGTAGATTTCTCTGACTCTATGACTCTATGTAGAGTTTGAAAGTGGTGTAATCCAGGTGCTGGGAACGTTAAACTCTCTCTTGTACGTATGTAACAGCATATGCATGTGTGAATGACTGAATGTGGTGTGCGAGGGCATGTGTGTGTACACATTTGAGAGGGCGAGTGAATGCGAATGAGGGACTCACTGAATAAGTTCTAATTTGTTTATAACTGAGCGGTTTTAACGAGCTACATCAGACGTAACAATGTTAGGATCAGGTCTGCCTTCTTTAAATATTTTGAGGGGCTCTTGTGTGATCCATAAAAGATTGGGTGTTCTTCCGGGATTTGTTGTATGTTTATGATTTGGGGTTGCAATTGCTGGACTCAAAGGCACCGAGTTGTGCGTGTGAAAATCGCCTGGATTAAATAGTGTGTGGGAAAAGAATGACTTATTCAATCACGAAATGTTTTATGGGGGTGGAAGAAGTTGCCTTTCGGAGATTTACAGAAGTTGAACACAGAAAAGCTGCTGGAATTAGCAGTCATTTGAAATTGTAACTATCTCCTTCCATGAGGAAAGGAGAGATCATTCGAGTAATAGCTCAGCACTTATATATGCTGGAAATTTCATCAGACCCTTTAGAGGTCACTACACTTCAACTAAAAATCAGTTGCTTTATTTAGCAGTAAAAGAAAATGAAAGGACGAAAATAATGACACTGTTGTAATTACGATTAAAAACTGAGAAAATACTAAAAGAACGAATCGATATGACAGAACAAAAAGAAAAGGAGTGAGAAAGAGAGAAAGAAGAGAGAGCTCGAGAGAGAAAGATAGAGGGAGAAGAAAAGAAGCAAGAGCGGGAGTTGGAACTTCAGGAATTGACAGATCGAAATCAGGCTTAATGGAGGGAGATGAAGGCTGAAGGTAAGCTTAGTGAGGAAGAGAGTGAGGATGTGCAACAGATGGTTACTATAGAAATGGTGAAATTCTGTTTGAACGTTTTGCCGAAATTTGATGGAAAGACGTGGAAGTGCTTTACCTGACATTGGTGTATGTGAGGCGGTGAATAAAGATATTTTCGGTGCATATGAGCTCTTGACAGAAGCCTACAGATAACGATTCAGGAATCGAAAGAGGGGCCCCGGTCAAACCTGCATTGAATTTGAAAGGACCAAGCAAAGCAATTTTAAACAGCGGATGAGATCATTAAAAATTAAACAAATCGATGACATTCTTAGAGAAACGATTATTTCAGACGAGTTCATAAATTAACTTGCTGAAGTAATCAGAACTCATGTGGAAGGACAGAGAGCTAAAATGGCAAAATTAACAGTTGAAATGCATCATAATTATGAGCTGGTTCATAAATCAAACTTTGGCTTCCAAAATCTGTTTCAAACCATGAGGTTTAGAAATTGGGGGAAAGAGAAATCCTCACGTGGAAAGGAAAAAGTAAATCTCGGTGAAGACCATGCAGATAACGTAGCAGAAGATGAAATTAAAAGCCTTGAAGGGGAAAGAGAAGTTAATAAGCTCCGGTGTTATCTCCGAAATAAAGTAGGCCACATGAAATCACACTGTTGATGGTTTGCGAAAGGCACTGTAAGCGAGATGCAGGAAAATAGGAGAAGTCAGTCAATTTTGTGGAACATCATCAGATGATAGAAATCTGCACCAGAATGAACAATATGTTTGAATGTTAGTTAAGGAGGAAATGCCAGATCTTCTTAAAAGATATACCTGCAAAAATAAAGTTAACTCACTTAAGCCAGGTGCAGCAGGTAAAGAGGTTTAAACTTTAAGAGTTACAGTATCCTCCATGAAATATGAGGAAATGTATCGTTGAACGAATATTACAGAAAATATGTGAGTAATAGGCATTCACGGTGAGATGAAAAGTGCTCAATTATGTCAAGTGTGGTTGCATTGCCCAGTTAAGAGTGGAGAGGTTGTTGTAGAAGTATTGGACAAAGTGTCAGCTCCAGCAATATTATTTGACCTTACTAATACGATAGCTCATTCCCAGGTGAGATTGCTGTCAACTGTGTTTGAAAAGCCAGTAGAAACTCAGGAAACAAAGCTAATGCAGGACACATATCCTGGAATTTCTCCAGACTGTGTGGTTACGAGGTCACAAAGTCACGAGTTGAAACAAGAGGGATGACAGAGTACGGAAATGAAAGTTGAAATTAAATTAACAGAGACCTGATTTGATCAACTGGTTGACGCAAAACAGGAGCAGTTCGATGACAAAGCAGACATCCTCTTTTCATAGAAATTAGCTGAATTACAGCAGAATGTTGAGAACCCAGAGAAATTGTTTCAAAAAGCCAATGGAAGAAAAATCTAAATGTAATTAAATCTAACTCGATGTACATGGAATAGTGTATGTTAGATTAGCTTCAGATTGGTATGACAGGTCGGCGCAAAATCGAGGGCGAAGGGCCTGTACTGCGCTGCAATGTTCTATGGTCTGTATGTTCTATGCATCCTGGTGTACGACGATCTTAAAAAATGATATTTCTATGAGGAGAGGGAGAACATCACGTATCCAAGCAGATAGGAAATGGACACATGTTCCTTAATTCGTATTGAGAGTGGATTACAGAAATGGGTGTACTGCGTTATTTACCATAAGGTGACATTTACGGGTAAAAATTACCTCAAGCAAATATACAGAAACAGTTTTACAGGACTGGATTGCAGAAGGATGTCGTTGAATTTTGCCAGACATGAAAAATGTCTCGTAAAACCTGCAGCTTTATTTCCCTGTGGAGTGTGACGAAGCTACTCCTTTAACAAGGTTATGCAGTCCTTGCTTTCTTCTTCAGTTCATAAACGACACAGACTCTGGAAAAATGATGATTGAAGGGTTTTAGTGACAGTTTGGTAACAGCCGACACATACTGTTTTAGGCAGACCGATTTCAATGTGTGTAAAATGACGTTAGAGTGTCAGACGAAGAGTGAAGAATTTGTGGTTTGGAGAAGTGGATAAACTCGCAGCTCCAGGAATATAATTTGTCCTTTCTAATGATATAGTTTCTTTACCGGTAGGAGTGCTTCCTAGAATGGTCAAAACGCCAGTGGTTACTCAGGCAATTTAACTATTGCAGGTCACATATCCTGGAGCTTTTCCTGCCTATGTGATAACGAGGTCACAAAGTCATCAGGTGAAACAGGAGAGATCAAAGATTACCAGTAAGAAAGTTGGAATGGAAGTAGCAGAGATTATGTTTCATCAGATTGTTGAGATAAACCCGGAGCAGACAGATTACAATGCAGCCATCTTTAACATAGATAAATTAATTGAGTTACAGCAGAAAGACGAAACTTTAAAGCAATTGTATAAAACGGCAGATACTGAGAAGGAATCTGACTGTATCCTTGAATGTTATCATCCTTAAATGATGGCTTAATGAGGAAACATTGAGAATCAAATATTCTAGCAGATGGAAAATTGGCAGAGGTTCATCAAATAGTAATGCCAGTGGGGTATAGAAAGGAAGTGTTACGAATGACGCATGAACAACCATTTGGAAGTCATTTCAGAGTGAGGAAAATACCAGCTAAAATCCAAAACATGTTACGGGCCAGGACTGTACAAGGATGTCGTTGAGTTTTGCCAGACATGACATACCTGTCGAGTAAATTGAAAACCACATGCGGTGATAAAACATGCACCTTTAATACTTTTTCCTCCATTTGAGTAACCTTTTAGAATAATATTAATTCATTGTGTCGGTCTCCTGCGTCAAACTAAAAGTTGGAAGCAGTCGTTGTCATCTCGAGTGTCTCTATGCACTAGAATTCCAGAGGATGTTCCATTCTGTAAGATCACAGCTAAAAGGATTATAGAGGAAATACTCAAATGTTTAACGAGATATGGACGACTGAGAGAGATTCAGCCAGATCAAGGGTCAAAGCTCGCATCAAAATTATTCAAGGAAGTCATAGAAGCAGTGATATAAAAGAATTCAAACCTGTTGCATACCATTCAGAATCGCAGTGAGCTCCAGAAAGGTGGCATCAGACAGAAAGACGATGTTGAGGGCACATAGTCAAGATTATGCAGATGATTGGAATAAGGGAATATTGTGCTGTTTGAGATCAGAGTCGTACTAAATGAATCAACCAAATTCAGAATAATTCAATTCGGTTTTGTGTCTGAAGTGAGAGGACAGTTAAAAACGATTGAGAAATTAGTAAGTCAAAAATAAGAGACCACATACTTCACTTTGTGTCACATTTTAAGGCACGATTAAAGAGAGATTGGAACTTGGCTACACAACATTTAAAGATATCACAGCATGCAATGAAACACGAAGCAGGCAATAAATAAATAAAAATCAAATTTCAATATCGGCAATATTGTATTCGTGTCACTTCAAGTGATACTTGAATCTTTAAAAGCAAGGTTTGGTGGACCTTTTCAAGTTGAAAGGAAATTGAGTGAGGTGAACTATGATAGGGACTCCAGACAGAAAGAAGTCTCACAGAGTGTGCCATGTGCATCTGCTTTGAAGGTATTTTGGCAGGGAAGGACAGCACGAGGAGAATGCATTGTTGATTACAACAGAGAGGGAAGAATCAAATTCATATGAATGTGAATTTCTCATTACTCAAATTACATTTGAGAATGGGGAAGTTTATTGAGTTAACCTTCAGAAGAAAATCGAAATGACCTAAAAGAGTTGTTAATATTACATGGGGAGCCAAGTCGAAATAAGCTGGAAAGCTTTGACCTCATTGTGAACGATGTTGAAATCGGAGATGCTGTTCCAATAAAACAACATCATTATTGGCATTACCCTCTCAGGTTGGCATTAGTCCAAACGGAGGTTGGATGCATGTTCTGAGATAACATATCGATGTCAGTCACAGTTACTGGAACTAACCCATAGTAATGGTGCCAAAACCAGATGGCACCCAATGTTCATGTGTGGACTATCGCAAATTAAACGCATTTACAAAGACTGACGCTTATCTGATTCTACGTTTGTAAGACTGTGTTGAGAAGTTGGGTCAAGCAACCTGTACATTTTAGTTGGACTTGCTCAAATGATACTGGTAGGTGCATTTGTCAGAAAGTGCAAAGGCAGTTCGGCTTTTCTAACGCTGACTGGATTTTTTTAATTTAAAGTCATGCAATTTGGTATGAAAAAACGCCCCAGCCACATTGCAGAGACGAATAAGGTTGCTAGGTTATCCAACTGTGTCATTTATATTAATGACCTGGTGATTTCTAGTCACAGATGGAAGGAACATATGCAACATTTATCAGACTTGTTTGATCGACTTCGGAAGGCATGTTTGTTGATAAACCTCATGGTAAGTGCATTTGCCAATGCCCAAGTTACCTTCCTGTGCCATGTTATTCGACACGGACACATTCCCATACCGTTGACAAAATGAGCAGTGCTACGGTTCCTGGGATTGCGTGAATTTTATCGAAAATCTGTCCCACATTTTCGCAGCGTGCCTACTCCACTCACTGAATTGCGAAGGAAAGGCAAGACGGTTTCGTGGACAGCAGACGATCACAACGTGCTTCACAGCCTGAAAGTATTAACTTCTCCCCTGATACTCGCCAAATCTAATTATGCAAAGCCATTCAAGTTCTTTATTGATGCAAGTGTCGGTGTGGTGCTCTTGCAAGAAGATGATGAGAAGGTACAGAGTCTTATCGGGTATTTCTCGAGGAAGTTCAAATTTCATCAGCAAAAATATTCGACAGTTGATTAGGAGTCTTTGACCGTGATGGTGAAATTACAGCGTATCAGTGTTGATGTTATCAGCAACATATCTGAGACAATAATCGAAACTGATCATAACCCATTGAGGTTTTTGAAGACAGTTAAGGACAAAACAAAACAGTCTGTTAAGATGGAGCTTGTTGTCATTGCAATTCAATTTGAAAAATGTGCGTGTGGCAGAAAGCGAATACATGATTGCTGATTCATTGGCGAGACTCGAATGTGAAACGGCAGCATTTGGTGGCAGGAATACTACAGATTGAAACGATGTATGGTTGTGCATGTTTGTACATTTATATTCAATGCAATGAAAATTAGTGTTTTGCAGTACCAACAATTTTTAACGTGTTTTAAATGAAGGCATCCTTGGATATTGATCGTTCATTATTTTTTTAAATGGGGAGGTGTGACGAAGCTGTTCCTTTAACAACGTTATGGACTCCTTGATTTTTCTTCAGAGAGGCCGCAAACAACATCCCGACTCTGAAGAACTCGAGGGTGAAAGGTTTTAAACCAGTTTGATAACAACTAACAGATACTGCCTCAGGCAGAAGCCTTTCAAGTTAAAAACAACACTTGCACAATGAAAGGGGAGTGGCCAATTCTCCCATATCACTGTTTGTCTGGTTTGTGTTTTTTTCAGCCGTCGTGTATAGAAAGGCTGCTGGACTCACAGAAGCAGGTTCTGGCTGGTATTCTCTCTCTCTGACTTTGATGCAATCAGACTTTGTTTTATTTTCCCTTTTGTGCCAAGAGATAATTATGTGAATTGTTGCAAGGATCTGTCATAGCATTATTAAGTTCGGATAGTCTGTTGGGTTTTCAGGGAGGACAGGTTATTTAGTAATCTATTTTCCATTATTTGCGCTTCATTCAGGAACCTTGTCAGTAAATTTGATTTTACTGAAAACTAAGTGGTTTGACGAACTGATTCTGTCCTGGAATACTGACTTTAAAGTTGCTTAAAACAACGAGCAAAGGTATGGTCTGGCAAACTTCTTGAAGTGTCCTAAGAGTTCTGCCTAAAACTAAACAGGAGTTACTCAATTTTTTCACAAGATATGGATTACGCACAGAAATAAATTCAGAACAAGTGACAAAATTTACATCAAAATTATTCAAGGAAGTATGGACATTTTAGTAATAAAAGAATTCAAATCCACTGCATACCATCCAGAATCGCAAAAAGAACACGAAAATTGGCGTCAGATATTAAAGACAATGCTGAGGGTTTATCGTCAAGACTAATGCGTTGACTGAGATTTCTACCTTTTGTGATCTGAGAAGCACCAAATGACTCGACCAAATGCACTCAATTTGATTCAGTTTGTGGGTAAAAATTGAGAGCACCATTGAAATTGATTAATCAGAAGTTGATAATTCAGAATTCCGAGACCACATATTTGGACTATGTGTCAGATTTTCAGGAATGATTAAGTAGCGTCGGGGAGTTGGCAAGACAGCATTTAAAATGATCACAGCATTCAATAACACGAGAAGCGTATAAGCAATCAAAAACTCACAATTTTGCTGTCGACGATGAGTTGTAGGGTTACTTTTAGTGGTGGGATAACCTTTTAAAGCAACGTTTAGTGCACCTTACCAAGGTGAACGGATTATGAGTGAGGTGAACTGTTTGATAAGAACTCCACAGAGAGTCTTTCACAAAGTGCGTCATGTGACTACAGTAAAAATGTTGAAGGTGATTCCTGTATCTTTAAGAGACAGTGAATACTATTTTGACAGTGCAAGTTTCCAGGCAACTTTCATGTTACTGACTTGCAGTCTCATTATGTAATGGGAAATGGAAAATATGTAACGTTGGCCAAAAACTGGATATCTCAGTTCTTTTGACCAACATCTGAATTTAATCAATGAGTTTAAATTATGCCTGAGCATACGAAAACCCAATCGAATTTAAAATTTGCTTGTTTGACATCATTGAACCAATGAGATGATCCGATGTTTGGGGTATGAAAAAAGGAAGTTTGGACCGTTGGTCAGAAAGAGCGCCAACTGCAACTGAAAGACTGCTATTCAGCACATTCTCTGTAAAATGCACATTTTTAATGTGAAACTTCTTTGTTACATAAGACTGAAGAGAACCAATGGAGGTCTACAAATGGAGAAAAATTGACGGCGGAGAGGACAGCCACTGTCTGCTTTTGAAATGTAAGTTGATTTAAACTGAATACAGGCTTTATTCTATCAGTATATTGTTATAGAGTAGGAGGTAGATAAACAATCTTTAAGATAGAGGAGGCTCAGGGTTGGAAATAGTTGTTTCATATTGACTTTTAGACTTTAATTTTTTTTTGGAAAATAGTAGAATTTGCCTACTACTCTGTCACTCATACTTTAAAAGATTACGAGACGATCTCAGCTTTTCTGCGTCTCTTGTTTAATTAGCAGAATGTTTTAGCGCCGAATTATAAGAAAAGACAATTGGAGGAAAGCCAATGGAGACTGTGATACTGAAAATAACACAGAGTGAAGAAACAAGTTCAGAGGAATTCTGAATTGTGCATTCCACACATTCAATTGGACAATGAAGAATTTGTCAAATATTGGGTTAAATTATTGAGTTACCGTCCAATGAAAACGGAAATGATATGAAGGAGTTATTATTGTCGTATTGGCTGACATATTGAAAATTGTACCAAATGTTAGTAATATGCATGTTCCACTCACTGAATTACAGAAGAATTATAAGAAATTTTAATGTACAGCAAACCGTCAGAAGTCATTCGCCAGCCTGAACGTTGTGCTCACCTTTGTCACAGTATTAGCCATGCAACATTTTAGGAACATGGGACTGGGATATCATAGCAATTACAGAAAAATGGCTCAGGGTTGGGCAGGCCTGGCAGCTTCATGTTTCAGAATAAAAATGCTCGAGGAAGGATAGAAAGGGATTCAAGAGAGGAGGGGAGCGGCGTCTTTGATTGGGGATAGCATTAAATCTGTGCTGAGGGAGGATATTCCTGGAAATACATCCAGGGAAATTATTTGGGTAGAACTGTGAAACAAGAAAGGGATGATCACCTTATTGCGATTGTATTATAGACGAGTGAGAAGGAAATTGAGAAACAAACTTGGAAGAAGATGTCAGCTATTTTAACAATAATAGGGTGGCTATGGTAGGGAATTTTAACTTTCTAAACATAGACAGGGAAGGACACACTGTTAAGGTTTAGACGGAGAGGAATTTGTTAGTGTGTAAAAGAAAATTTTCTGATTCAGTATGTGGATGCACCTTCTGGTGAAGATGCAAATATTAACCGACACTTTGGGAAATAAGGCAGGGCAGGTGACTGAGGTGTCAGTGGGGGAGCACTTTGGGGACAGCGACCACAATTCTATTAGATGTAAAATAGTGCTGGAAAAGGATAGACCAGATGTAAAAGTTGAATTTCTAAAATGGGAAATGGACAGTACTGACGGGATTAGGCAAAATTTTCAAAAGCTGATTGGGGGGAGATGTTCGCAAGTAAAGGGACAGCTGGAAAATGGGAAGCCTTCAGGAATGGGATCACGAGAATCCAGAAAAAAATAGATTCCTTTTAGGGTGAAAGGAAAGGCTGGTAGGTCCAGGGAATGCTGAATGATGAAAGAAATTGATTTTGGTTCACAAAAAGTGAAAAGTATATGTAAGGTATCGACAATATAGATCGAGTGAATCCTTCGAAGAGTATAAAGGCAGTAGGAGTAAACTTAAGAGGGAAATCAGGAGGGTGAAAAGGGGACATGAAATAGCTGTGGCAAATAGAATTAAGGATAATACAGAGTTTATACAAATGCATTAAGTACACAGGGTAACTAGGGTGAGAATTGGTCCCCTCAAAGATCAGCAGGGTGGCCTTTGCGTGGAGCTGTAGAAAATGGGGAAGATAATAAACGAGTATTTTGCATGAGCATATACTTTGAAAAAATGGATGGAAGATATAGAATGTATGGCAATAGATGGTGACTCCTTTCAAAGTGTCCACATTACAGAGGAGAATATGCTGGATGTCTTGAAACGCAAAAAGGTGGAGAAATTCCTAGGTCCTGATCAGGTGAAGCCCAGAACTCTGTGGCAAACTAGTGAAGTGATTGCTGGGCCTCTTCCTGAGATATTTGCATCATCAATAGTCACAGGTGAGGTTCCAGAAGACTGGAGATTGGCTAACGTTGTGCCACCATTAAAGAAGCGTGGTAAGACAAGCCAGGGAACTATAGGCCATTGAGCCTGAAGTCGGTGTTGGGCAAGTTGTTGGAGGGCATCCTGAGGGACAGGACCTTCATGAAATTGGAAAGGAGAGGCCTGATTAGAGATAGTCAGAATTGCTTTGTGCGTCGGAAACCATGTCTCCCAAACTTAATTGAGCTTTTTGAAGATGTAACAAAGAGGATTGGTGAGGGCAGATTGGCAGATGTGGTCTAAAAGGTCTTCAGTAATGCGTTTGACAAGATTCCCCATGGGAGATTAGTTAGCAATGAGAATTCTCACGGAATACAGGGTGAACTAGCCATTTGGATATAGAAACGGCTCAAAGTCGAATACAGAGGGTGGTGGGGGAGGATTGTTTTTGGTGTGCTTTCTTTTATTGATAAGAATATTGAGTACGGGAGTTAAGATGTCATACTGCGGCTGTACAGGACATTGGTTACGCCATTGTTGGAATATTGTGTGCAATTGTGGTCTCCTTCCTATCGGAAAGATGCTGTGAAACATGAAAGTGTTCAGTTAAGTTTAACAAGGATGTTGCCAGGGTTGGAGGATTTGAACTGTAGGGAGAAGCTGAACAGGCTAGGGCTGCTTTCCATGGAGCGTCAGACGTTGAGGGGTTACCTTATTGAGAATTAAAAGAAATCATTAGGGGCAGGGATAGGATATTTAGACCAAGTCTTTTCCCTGGGATCAGCGAGTCCAGAATTAAAGGGTATGGGTTGAGGGTGAGAGCGGAAAGATATAAAAGAGACCTAAGAGGCAAAGTTTTCACTAAATGGGTGGTACATGCATGGAATGAGCTGCCGGAGGATGTGTTTCAGGCTGGTACAATTGCAACATTCACGAAGCATTTGGATGGGTATATGAATAGTCAGGGTTTGGAGAGATAGGGGTCCGGTGCTGGCAGGTGGGATTAGGTGGGCTTGGGATATTTGATTGTTTGGACGGGTTTCACTCCATGACTAATTACACAAAGCCATTCAAAGTGGCGAGTGATCTTAATGTTCGAACCCTGACCTTCCAAGAAGAAAACGAGAAGGTAGAAAGACTGACCAGGTATTTCAGCAGCAGATTGAAAATGCATCAGCAGAAATATTCGACAATGGAGAAGGAGAATTCGCGCTTGTTGTTGGCTTTGAAACATTTCAACCTTTATGTTACCAGTGACGTGTCTCAGGTAATCACATAGATTGATCATGACCCATTGAAGTTTATGGAGAAATGTAAGGACAAAAATTCCAGACTTTTTGGTTCGAGCTCCTTCTCACAGGCAATCAATTTGAAAGTTGTGTATGTGCCAGAATGAGCAAACATGATTGCTGATGCATTATCAAGGCTTGAATAAGAAACAGACGCATTAAGTGGATGGAGTAAAACAGACTGAAACAGAAATAGTAGTGCATGTTTGCATCGTTATTGCCAGTGTAATGTACATATGTGCTGTAGTTCACTGACAGTTTCACATAAAATGATTTTAAAATGAAGCCATCATTGGATATTTGATATTTCATATTTTTGTACGGGAGGAGGAGTAGTGATGTTGATTTTTTTTACAAGGTTGTGCTGTCTTTTGTTTTTAACATTGCCGTGAACGCAGATGATTAGTGATGTTGCCTCAGACAAAAGGCTTTCAACTGTAAAAAAAACAATGAAAGGCAGATTTGCCAGCTCAGCTTTTCTCGGTTTTGGTCAACTTTGGCTCGGTGTTAGTAAGCAGTCAGTGTTTTTACACTGCTGCTAAAAGGAACATGTACATGGAAGATGTTGTTCAAAGCTGCATATCTCTATGACCTTTCTTATGTAAGACCCTGTGTTTGGTTTTTCCTGTTTTGCCAAAGTGTGTTTATGAGGATTGTTGCAGGAATTTGGAACGTTCCTTAAGTTGTCAAAGTCTGTTGCATTTTTGAATAAGTTAAATTCAATTGAATTCTGGTATTTTGTTTTGTTTTTGTTTCATTCAGTACTCTGAAAATAAATTCTGTTTTATTTAAAAACGAGAGGTTTTGACAAGCTACATCACTCCTGGAATATCGACTGTACACCTGCTCTGAAACAAGTAGAATGGTTCGTGTCTGGGCTACAATCTTAAAATGTATTGAGTGGTTGTGGCCTGGTCCAGAACAAATGTATTTAAAACAGAGTTACATGCGTTTCTGACTGGTAAGTTGTTCAAATGTTTTTGGGAGAAGGGCAGGAGAATAGATTTGAAAAACAGTCATGATCAAATGAACAACTGACTTGATGGGCTAAATGGCCTAATGCTGCTGATACATTGTAAGTCATATTGATACAATATAGAGCAATATTTATATGTGGACACAAACAACTCCGGCATGAAAAAACATATATCTATATTGCATTCTTGTTTCAAATGGCCGAACTCTTACATTATATAGTCGAATGATCCAACATATAACAATATTTATATATTGACACAAACAGTTCCAACATGAGAATGCAAATTCTATGATGCATTCTTGGTTCAAACAGAGATTAAGAAGTGGACTCCTGCTTTTCATGAATTAATCCCCTGTCTTAACTCCTTCATTAGGCGTCGGTCTTTTAGATGATGTAACACTTCATCTTTCAGGCTGCAGGAGTTACGGATATGATATTTACATATTTCCCAGTTTGTCAGAAATATGCGATTGCGAGCAATCTGTGCACAGTTACCTGCTGTAAGAATCATTTGTCCTCCTGCAGGGGAGGAGTTTCATGATCAGTCAGAACCATAACCACACCCAGAGGGACACAACAACACATCCACACCGACATACACCGATGCACACCCACATACCGCCCCCCACCACGCACGCACGCAGAGAGAGAAAAACAGAGATATTGAGACACATAAGAAGATACCCATGTACAGACATAATGCACACACATCACGTCCGCACACACACACACAAAAACATGCTGTGAAAGAGCAACGCATCTCTGCACAGACACCATACCAATCGGAGCCACACTCTCACGCTCATGTAGAAATGAACTCGGAGTGAGTGGCTTTACACAAAAACCTGTAAGATCTGACAGAGACGTCTGTTACACACGCACACACAAGTACATTAAAATGCATTTACTGAGGCACAACTACAATTAGATATAGACAAAGAGAGACACTCAGAAACGAAAAGAGACACATGTATAGAGAGGTACAAACTGATCCGGCTGTGGGCACAGAAAGATCTTAACACACTGTCAGACAGCTCAACAAGCCACTCACCTGCTTAAACATGAGCACAGCCAGGCAGAAACGCACTCCACACTCACACAATAATATACCAATACTCAGAGACGCACACATATGAAATCACAGAACAATCATGACATGCTGACAGTAACAGCCACACACCCATACACCCCCACACCACAAAGTCATCGGAAGGTAACTCCTCAAACATCATACACACAGACACAAACACAACAGTTGCGTGTGTGCAAAACAGACACCGGTAGACAATCACAAAGGCACAGACATGTACACAGACATAAAGGCACTCAACTTCACGGAAACACTCTCATCCAGACTGAATAGCATTCCCAAATACATCGCTGACAGGAGAGATGAATGGCCTGCTGCTGCTAATTGACTATGTGCCCGCGTATTTGTCAATCTGTCAGTCAATCAAAGATAGAAGCCTGTTCATCTCTGACACCTCCCTCCCCTTCCTGGACCTCTCCATCTCCATTAATGACGACCGACTTGACAATGACATTTTTTACAAAGCCACCGACTCCCACAGCTACCTGGATTACACCTCTTCCCACCCTCCCTCTTGCAAAAATGCCATCCCGTATTCCCAATTCCTCCGCCTCCACCGGATCTGCTCCCAGGAGGACCAGTTCCAACACAGAACTCACCAGATGGCCTCCTTCTTTCGAGATCACAATTTCCCTTCCCACGTGGTTAAAGATGCCCTGCAACGCATCTCGTCTACATCCCGCACCTCCGCCCTCAGACCCCACCCCTCCAACCGTAACAAGGACAGAAGGCCCATGGTGCCCACCTTCCACCCTACCAAACTTCGCACAAACCAAATAATCCTCCAAACAGACCCCACCACCAGGGATAAATTTCCCTCCCCACCCCTTTCCGACTTTCACAAAGACTGTTCCCTCCGTCACTACCTGGTCATGTCCACGCCCCCCCCCTATAACCCACCCTCCCATCCTGGCACTAACCTCTGCCACCGAAGGAACTGTAAAACCTGCGCCCACACCTCCTCCCTCACCTCTATCCAAGGTCCTAAGGGAGCCTTCCACATCCATCAAAGTTTTACTTGCACATCCACGAAGATCATTTATTGTATCTGTTGCTCCTGATGCGGTCTCTTCTACACTGGAGAGACTGGGCGCATCCGAGCAGAGCGCTTTTGGGAACTTCTTCGGGACACCCGCACCAATCAGCCACACCACCCCGTGGACCAACATTTCAACACCGCCTCCCACTCTGCCGAGGATATGGAGGTCCTGAGCCTCCTTCACCGCCGATCCCTCACCACCAGACGCTTGGAGGAAGAACGCCTCATCTTCCGCCTCGGAACACTTCAACCCCAGGGCATCAATGTGGACTTCACCAGTTTCCTCATCTCCTCTTCCCCCACCTCACCCTAGTTTGAAACTTCCAGCTCAGCACTGTTCCCATGACTTGTCCGGACTTGTCCTACCTGCCTATCTCCTTTTCCACCTATCCACTCCACCCTCTCCTTCCTGACCTATAACTTCATCCCCTCACCCACTGACCCATTGTACTCTATGCTACTTTCTCCCCACCCCCACCCTCCTCGATCTTACCTCTCCACGCTTCAGGCTCACTGCCTTTATTCCTGATGAAGGGCTTTTGCCCGAAACGTCGATTTTGAAGCTCCTGGGGTGCTGCCTGAACCGCTGTGCTCTTCCAGCACCACTAATCCAGATTCTGGTTTCCAGCATCTGCAGTCAACGTTTTTACACTGTGATGAATGGTGACCCATTCTGCTTCCCCCGTCCCCATCAATCCCTGGGTGTTATACAGAGATCCATGTGATTATACTGATGGGATCCTGGGCGTACATATGCAATTCCTGCGCTAGCAACACTGCAGCGGCAAACGAACTTCACTCAGTTGTTTTGCTGAATGACGAAGTGAAGAATTTCCTTGACCAGTTGTTGCGCTGCATTCCTGAACTTCTCTCTGAACCTGGGCAGAGTCACTGCATAAAATAATGTGTTTGTGCGGGAGCTGAAATCCTTCAGAATTTCTGCAACAAATGTAAACTGGGTTCTAAGCCTGTTCCTCCAACGTTTTCCTCCTTTAATCTGGAAGTATAAGATATTTGCACTGTACGCTAACCACAAAATTATAAAGCTGATGGGTATGTTGAAGAGGTAAATAACTGACCTCCTCCAGCTCTCCATCTCTGCATCTTTGTGTCTCTTTCCCCTCCTCTGACCCGTCAGGCTCTTGTGGATTCGACTGGCCACTAAAATGTACCTGACCGTCAGAGTGTTCATCAACAGCATTAAATTTAATGGGATGAAATGGGTTAAAATGTAACCAAACCACCTAAATCCGAGCTACCTGGGATCATTAAAATGATTTGACTTTATATAGCAGTGTATCAGAACATTGTCAACTCTCCTCCCAGGTTTGTACCGAAAATAAAAGAGAATGTCCTTTGAAAAGATCAGAATGCCGGTTGCAGCCAGAGTCACGGCCAAGGCCTTCTCTCTCCAACATTTCCGCTTCATTTTCAGGCAGGAAAATGCTACAAGACGATCAAAGGAGAAAAGGACAGTGAACCAAACAAAACAATCTGCTGCTGTACGAACCGGGACAGCGATAGCACTGCACACAGTTCAGGAAACATTTTGGGAAGTACAAGTATTTGAATCTCCACAGCATGATGACTGTGAGAATGAATAGTCGATCTGATGTTTTCATAGCCAACAGGCAGCGTCTTGTGCAGTTGGAGAGGCCGCATTTTCCACGTGCGAGAACCAAAATCACCCGGAAATTGACGAAAGAAGTCGATAAAATGAAATCAGAAATTAGGTAAAAACCTGATGAAGGGCTTTTTCCCGAAAAACGTCGAGTTTACAGCTCTTCGGATGCTGCCCGAACTGCTGTGCTTTTCCAGCACCACTCTAATCGCAAATTAGAAATTGCCAACGTGGCCTAATTTGTTAGATGAAAGGGAAGGGGTTTAGAGTAAATGTTTGGAAGAGGTGTTCACCCAAAGCATGGTTGGGGTCTGTTAATTCAGTTCCTGGGAGGGCAGTGGAATCAGGAAACCTCACAAACTTTTAAAACTACCTGGATGACTAATTGAAACTTCATAACATACGAGGCTACGAGCATATTGCTGGAATCCAGGACGATCGTAGATTTTGTGTAGTGTTGATAGCACAAACTTAATTGTCCGAACGAAATATTCTGTCGTTTTTTTAATGATTCTGAGAAGCACTTCAGGGAGGCAGGTTGGGAAGTGAACCATTTTAATGAAATAAATGTAAGGGCTTTGAATGCTGAAAACATGTGATGGCACTCATCCACAGATTCAATCAATAAACACATCGACCTGGACCCAATATACCGGCCACTGCAGTGGACAGCTGGACCTGACAAGCAGAAGCGGCAGATAAAAATCACGATAACCGCCGGACGAAGCATCACAGAAGCGCTTCACAGGAGGCGCCCAAGCACTAAGGATGTCACCTGGAGAGGGGACGAAACGTCTGCAACACAAATTCCCAGCTCGGCGAACAGAACCACAACAATTAGTAAATGCAGTACTCCAATCCATGTAAAATTAGATCCAACATAATAAAAATCTAGTATCTGACTCTCTCTTGTGTTCTGATTATGTCAGGGGCAATTAACATTTCAAGTGATAATGTCATTACCCAGCAGGTCAAAAACAGCGCAACCTTTCACAACATTTGCTTTGAAAAAACTTGTTTTAATAATGAGTATAACTAAACAAGGATGCTGCCTGAACTTCTGTAATAATCTAAATGATTAATTCCTGATTTCTAAACTTAGTTAGAAATCATTCCTCGCAAGAATTACTTCACGCATTGTAAAAACTATAGCGATGCAAACACTTCTTCATGGAACAAATGGAAGGTCGTCACAGCACTCTGGAATTCACTTTAACACTCCACAGTATTGCAATTATCCTTCAAGTCCAGATCCAGGATCCCTTTAAATAAGTTGTGGTTTGATACCTCAAGCTCGCTGCGAAACTGTGCAGTGAGTTCAAGACGCCCCAACACCTTTTGAACGAAACGGTCAGTCTCGTGTACCCTATAATCCTTCCATCAATTTGTATTACTCTGTTTCTCCTGATAAATGTTCCTGTGTTTTGCGTGATCGGTCTCCGTCTATGACCCTGATTATTTTGATGACTTCAATCACATCACCGCTCATTCACCTCTGTTCAAAGGAAAATGACCCAAACACTATCCATCTTTCCTTAATTCTACAGTAATTTCCACATAATGGCAACATTTTTGTAAATCTCTTCGAAACTGCCTCAGTGCAATTCTGTCCCCACTGCTAGGTGGTGAGAAAGTACTGTTCATAAAACCATAGGTGTGAGCCACCCAGTGTCTCAAGTAGTTCTGGTGCTACAAATCTTGCGGTGGTGAGGGAATTTGTTTTGCGTTGGCTCTGTTGCAGTGTGAGAGATTCGTATTTTGGTAGAGGCAATATGCAATTCCATCGGTACCGATGTGTGATCGGTAGCGTAAAATGGATCTGGAGAGGTATAGTTGGGGCATAGTCTGATTGAAGTGTGGTGTCAGTTAATCAGTTCCTCGGACGTTAGGATATGTGGTTAGTAGCCTCACTTCTGTTCTGATACCAACTGATTAATTACAAAACAAGCCAGACCTCCAGAACGAAATCCAGTTTGATGGATTATAATCTTATGACTTTTCATTTAACAAAGTGATCTCTTGCTGAATAGTAAACGCAAAGTGCTGCAAATATTGCGCCCACGTCAAAAACAAAGTTTATTTCAAAAGAAATGACAAAATATTAGAAAGCAAACTCTCGACTTTTCACACAGATTCAAAGAAAATGATTATGCAGTGTGCATCATTCTCATTAACTTCAAAACAATGCATAGATGAAACGAAAGAAAGCAGCTTATTACTTAATATACAACTGCTCTGTCTTTGCAAAGAAAATACCCCTCGTGTAATATTCAGACCAGGGTCCCTGGATCTAACATTTACACAAATGACTTGTGCCTGCCACTTTTAAAGTGAAGCTGCGGTGAACTTCTTTATGGAACTACCACAAAGTTGATTGTGAATGTACTCAGCGTTAAGTAATCTCTTCAGAGCATCTTTTCTCCCAATAAATCTCTCTCGGATGAACAGAAATATTCACTCCAAGGTACGAAAGCTGACTAATTTTCGCATCCCCTTCTCATGAGGAAAGTTTTGTGAATCCACCTAGTTTCAGGAAATAAAATAGACTGAAACAAATGAGAAAAATGATAAAAATTAAGCGATTTATTCTGAATCTCATATTGCTGACCTCTCCAGCAAACCTTTAGATACCAGTGATACCATGCTGGGTGATAAACAATCATTAAAAAAACACACTGTGGACTCGTGCAAAGATCCATACAACCCACGGCCAGACTTTTAAAAAACGGTTTTGAAACAAATTGCTGTGGTAACAGGAATACCTCGAAGTTTAATGTTAGCATCAGAAGGACAGAGGAGCCGACAGCCTATTCGTTCAAAAAACCGAAAAGAAATCTCTCCCCAATTTTTTTTTCTATTCTCGACATAAAAATATCACTGTATATAATTTTCTCAAAGAGACTCGCTTCCTTAATACCATCGAAATTCAGCGTAGTCTCCGCTTAAATTGAGATTTCTGCAGGCTTGCCACAAGAGATTAATCATTACACCACGGAAAGTTTAATTTCCTGGGCAATTCCTGCAGAGTGTGCGATTACTACCCATGCGTCATTCTGAGTAATAGCATGACTCCTCAGAAAGACTCAGGCAATGTCAGATGTGTAAGGCACTTACCAGGAATTGTTGCAATCGGAATGTTCGTGTAAATGGTTTTCCACATCTGATGAATTGAAAAAGTCATTTTCTGCAAAAATCTCTTTGTACAAGCAATCTCTCTGTACGAAATACCTAGTTGATATATTTCCGAAGTCTTTCATTTATACCTGCTGATTCCTCTGGGGGACAATGACATGACAACGTGGTTCCAATCATTTATTTAAGAATTTGAACAAACAGGTGACAGCGGTGTGTTAACTCCGAATTATTATCGTTCATTTTTAGAACTGAGGTTTATTCGATGATTAAAATCTGAATCGGTCAATAACAAACATGGGAACATGCATGTTGAGCCATTTTTTTGGAATCTCTACAGTGTGGAAGCGGGTTAATCGGCTCATCGAGTCCGCACTGACCCTGCAAAGTGCATCCAACGCAGACGTGCCCGTGGCGCTGTGAGGCAGCAGCGTTAATCAATCAGTCTTTGTGGCACGCTATTTACTAACATTGACACCCCAATTCTATCCATCCAACTTGAAAATCTTATTTTACATCATATTGTTATTAACTTGACATTGACATATGGAAATTAATTCCGTTTGAGAGTTTCTCAGAGAAATGTTCTCCTCAACACTGGGTTGGGACTTTCCTGTTTAATATCAGCTGGAGCATGAAAGAAAAATAGCTGGTTACCGGAGACGACACATTGTAGTTCCTAACAAACTCAACAGAATTGAAGCGGGAAAATGTAGAAAATGAAGAGCCACACGTCCTGCTCAACATTGGCATCAACAATGTTAGGTGGTGTAATAGCCCTTCAGAGGTCAGAATCCAACATTACTCATTCCTCATTTACAAAAGCACAGCCTGTGACAATAGTCTCTCACTGACTTAGGCATTCAACAGCTCCATATCCATGACATTCATCCTTTTTATGTCAGCAAGGGCTCACTGATTGAGACATATTAACAGCCACAATCAGGGAACTCATCTCAGATGAGGGCCAGTTGGTTGACCTCATCACAAATATGACCAGAAGGAAAAGCTTGGGGTTTCTGAGAGTCGAATTGAGCAAATCAGGCAAGAAATTGAACAGCTGATCCTTGGGTTACTCCAAGTGCTCATTTGATTATTGCATGTGTGGCTGGAAATATTGGTTCCAAGGGGAAGAGCGTCGGACATTTCATTTATTGGTGAGGGTTCTGGGCCTGGTGCGATCTGAATACATTGGAAGCGTGGTTTGCTTTTAATTGAATGTTACTTTTCTAGTCAGATCCTCAATAAATTATGAGTGGGCGGCACGGTGGCATAGTCGTGAGCACTGCTGCCTCAAAGCGCCAGAGACCTGCGTTCAATTCCCGCCTTAGGTTACTGACTGTGTGGAGTTTGCACATTCTCCCTGTGTCTGCGTGGGTTTCGTCTGGGTGCTCCGGTTTCCTCCCACAGTCCAAAGATGTGCAGGTGAGGTGAATTGGCCATGCTAAATTTCCTGTAGTGTTCGGTTAGGGGTAAAAGTATGGGTGGGTTACACTTCGGCAGGTCGGTGCGGACATGTTGGGCTGAAGGGCCTGTTTCCACCCTGTAATTTAATTTAATCTTAAAGTGATAATTAGTTTTGAAACCTCACCTTTATAACTTATTATTTATGATGATGTGTTCGGTATTTGGACAGAGACACCACTTTGAAAGAATTAACTTATTACTTCTCACAGTCTTGAATTGATACAAGAGCACAGATCTAAACACGCAGCAATGAAATATGCTTTCTCCAAATAATACGTACACATCGCAAAATCATGATTTTGCAATTTTATTGTATTGGGGAAGAGTGATCTCAACATACTCGAAGTATTTGCCAACATGGAGAATGAAGAAACTTGCGTCCTGAATCGAAAAAGAGAGTTGATGTATAAATGAGCAATGCTGGACTGAGGAACATTAACAAAGACGTTCTCAGTTGAGAGGCAATGGCAAAAGATGGAGAAATGTCTGAATGCATTGCAACAATTATTCAGGTGCTTCGGGATCAGCAAGACAACAGGATAGGTGAGAATGGGCAGCCCTGCCTGACTCTGGATCTGATCAGGAAGCCCTCTGATTCCCAGCCATTGACGGCAGAAGCAATAAAACGATCCGTTTCCATGCTGTACATGTCGATGACTCTACGACCTGTTGAATTCATTTGCTGAATCCTCCCCAAAACTCAATGTGAAAAGCACATCTCAGACTGAGCTGTACAATATCCTGTCAAAGGTCTTCTCCTGGTCCTGGCGGATGAGGCAGGCCTCCAACTCCCCGGTCCTGTATGTTGGTGATCATGTCCCTCAGGAGAAAAATGCTCTCAGTGTTCGTGATGCCCACTACAGGACAGGTTTGATTGGTTTGAATCACTGATCCCAGAGTAGATCTGACCTGGTTGGTTATGACCTTAGATACGATTTTTAAATGTGTAGTCAGCAATGAAACAGGTTGCCAGTCCTCCAACATGTCCTTCGAATTGCAGATGACGGGCGAGATATCTTTTCTTGTGCATTATGCATTAGTCCTGGCCAATCATGTCCCACCGATTTGACCACAATTTGGTGGGAAAACAGTGACTTCTGGGAATTTTACACATTTCTGAGCACTCAAAAGCCTTGTCAGCTCATTCAGGGCGAATGGCTGCTGTCGCATCTCCCGGGTGCTGTTGTCTAAGACCACCGTGATATTGGGCAGGAATCACTGGGAGATTTGCAGTGATAGTTGGCTTCAAATCGGTGAGTCCAGCAGAAAAGGATTTGCTGATCCTCAGACTATAATTTTGAGAGCACATTACCGAGCCATCTTATTCCTTCAAGCTGCTGATCACTGATCTCCCGCTGTCCATCTTCTGAAAGAACAATAATGCGCAGGTATCACACTGCTCGGCGTTGTGGATGATGGACCAGGATGTGACATTGAAGGCTTCTGATGTAAAGAGCAAGGCTTACTAAAAATTGGTCATAACGTCGACCTCCATCGCCTGCAGTAGGCGTAGGTTCTGCATGCTCTTTTGGATTTTGGACAGTTCTCCCTGCTAAAGATCCTCTTTATATTCCCCTTGAGTATCTCCCACAAGTCCGAGAGAGACTGAAAGAGGGATGTCACAGTTCTCCAAACTGTGGAATCCCTTTTGAGCTCCTCTGTGTTCTCTTGGTTCAGCATTTTCACCATCAGGTTACACGTTCCCTTGCTGGCCAGCAGGAGGAAGTGATCATGGAGGAACACCGGGTTGACGTCGGTGAATCTGCCCATAACCGATCCAAGTCTCTCCAATCTAACCTCACAGGTGAAACATTCCAAGCCTGCGCAATTCCCCTTCAACCTTCCTTTTGATAGTTTCAAAAGCGCATGCTGTTGTGTCCATTTGCTTCCAGGTTGGTTGCAACCTTCTTTCTTCTTTGCTCTCTCGACTTCATCTTTGCTTTTGGCCGTGACGGTTGCTGAATATGGTATCAGTGGTATCTACAGCAGCAGCTTTATGAACTGGAACATGAATCCTGGTGTTGGTAGGGGTCCGCCCAGGTACACAATCCCATTATCTTGACCGATTACATTGAACTGGTGTTAATGAGACAATGGAACTGAGAACTGAGATGTTAAACCAGGAAACTTGCCCCTTTGCCTGGCAAATGCAATCAAGCCAGACAGATATGCAAGTCTTCATTTTGACTGAAAATTGAATGGATTGGTGATGAGACATTGCCACAAGGTTTCAGATTGAAAAATAGTTCTGAGTTTAAGTCGAACTGTTCTTGAGATGGTTAATTTAAAAAGATCACATCAAAATATCAAATGCTGTTTATGTACCAAACTTTCTATGACAGAAACTCAATTTAAATTCCGTTAAGTACATTGTTACTTCAAACGGCTACGACACAATTCTGATCGAACATGACCTGAATGGCGAAAAAAAGGTCAGAAATCACACGAGAGCTTGTGCTTTCAACTGGACCTGTTTAATAATAGCTTGGTATCGTGTGACCTATGCCATTGTCTCCCCCATTTCAATGCTGGCACCTCCACATCAAAGCTAAAAGAAAAGGCAGCTCAAATCAGAGTGTTCCCACACACACTGCAGAGAATCTCAGGACAAAGAAGCAGGGACCTTGGGATTGGGAGGAACAGCTCCAACTCCAATTCAACAAGCCTTTATCAGGTATTCTAACCTCGTGCCTGGGCAAAGACATTTCAGAACTGAAAAATTACCCGGGCTTTTAGAGGGAAAAATTAGGTTTATAAAGCTGCATATTTATCGAACCTGTATATCAAAGATAATAAACCACTTCTCGTTATTGGTGTTTGACGAGGCCCATTAATGAGCAGATCGACCAGACCATATGAGAACAAAACTTACAGGTGAAATTCTGAATGACTACAGGGAAATGGCCTACACAGCGATGAATCCTTTTGCCTTAGAATTTTACAGGCGGAAAAAGCAATAAGTAAAATTTCACTCATGTCGTTAAGGGAAAGAAAATGGAATCCTTACTTGGTCTGGCCTATACGTGACTCCAGACCGACTGCAATATGGTTGACTCTGAACTGCCAAGAATTGGAAATAAATGCTGTTTTGACCAGTGATGCTGTCATCTCACAAAATACCACAAATGTTACAGCTGCAATGAAACAAATCCCTGGTTGGATCTCACTTGGTGAAATGTGAACAGATCCAGCAACCACACCTTAGTTTGGATACAATGGCATACAATGGGAGGGAACACAGTACAGATTTGCAAGAATGAGAGTTTAACTTTAGGGGTTTAGTTATAAGGAGAGGCCGGACAAATGTGGCCTTGTTTCTGTCGAAATTGAAGACAGGGTGGATGAAGGTAAACTGTTTCCATTGGTTTGGAATTCAAGCACAAAGGTACAAAGTCTGCAAATTAAGGCCTGTGTGATCACGAGAAATGTTAGGAAGCATTTGCACACAGAGAGGGTTATTGGAAATCTTTACGACAAACGACTGTGGATTAGGTGTTCATTTTAAATCCGAGGTGGATTTTCTTTTTTGGTAAACGTAGGTATTAAGTGAAAGATACAAATAGAGATGCATGGCGTTCTGCTGCAAATCAACCATTGAATGGTAGAACTAGCTCGCGGGGGCTGATTGACCTTTTTCTATGTTCCAATGACTATTAGCCCAGAGCTTATCCAAGGCATTGATATCCTTCCAAAAGGAGAAGCGTTGAGAAGTGGGCAGAGCTGCATTTCATCCCATCACAATCCATTCACTTTTCAAGAGTTCAGATTCGATCGGTGACCCCCCCAATTGTGCCTGAAACAATGAATTGTAAAGATTTAATAATATTTTCGTTAATTTTATATTCCATCTCGACTTTGTACTGTTTTTTTTCAAGCTTCTTCAAACTGCCCAGCTACTTTCCAGAGAAATAAAGTGTACAACTCCAAGCCTTGATGTTCTTATGTAACCTCCTGAATTAGGTAATTTAATTTACAGCATATCTCTTGTCCAGAAAGTTTAATGGTTTCTAACTTCTTACATTATCTGCTATTTCTCTGCCTCCTTCACTGGTTTACAGTATAAAATTGTGTAGAAAGATCCCACTAATGGACAGCGATTAGCTGAAATATTTGGAATACTGCAAGCAGCCGTTATCTAAAATATTGTTCAATGTTCGAACAATGAGCCAGAGAATTGAACATTTCACTGACGGATTTTGTTTTTAATTCAATAGATAAAGCATTGGTCAATTTTCAATGTGTATGCTGCTGTCATAGACACACCCAGAAACAATAGAATAGGTGGAGACTATTCAACTCCTTCGATTGCGTGTACCACAGGAACTGGAGGAGGCCATTCAGCCCCTTCTCCAGGCTATTGTACTGGAGCAGGAGGGAATTCAGCTCTGAATTCACTACGCAATTGCTGGCAGTCATGCTGACTTTTTTTCCCAGCAAGTTCGGCTTTTCTTGCTGATTTATCGCATCCACAGTTCTTTTGGTTTTGTTCAGCCCCACCTCCAGCATGTTACATAGAAGGAAGCCATTCAGCATGTGGACGCAGTGTCTTATTGGAATCATCACCGGACTGTCAATCCAGAGATCCAGGTAATGTTCTGGGGAACCGGATTCAAATGCTACTATATGTCGGATGGTGACAGTTGAATTCAATAAAATTCTGGAATTGAGGAGTCGAATGACCAAAAGTCCGATTGTCAGTTGATTCGTGTCCTTTACAGAGAAAAACGACCATTCTTATTTTGTCAGGACGACAATTATTCCAGGCACACAACAATGTATTTGTCACTCATGTGTCCTCTAGGCAATTAACGATGGGCAAGAACATTTTGGCTCTGACCAGTGACTCCTTCATTCCCATGAATTAATTTTTCAAAGCCCCGTTTGGCACTGATACGAAGGAGGTGGAGGAGGTAGTATAGCTCATTTTGAGAGTGTAAAGAGGAACAACAGAATGCCATTCATTTCATCTCATGTGAGTACAAGACCAGGAGAAGGGAATTATATTAGTCCACACTGCGCTAAATAAAAAATAGAGAGCAGGTGGGAGAGGGAGGTGTGAGGGGTAGGTTGTGTGTGAGGTGTCAAGACTGAGTAGTCAGTGAGGTGGAGAGAGGTTATCTTGTGAGACAATGCAGTATAGGAGGGGAGTAATTGTGAAGATGAAAGGAATGACTTAATGTTGTGGTTTGGAAATCTGAAGGAATCAGAACATTTATTGGAAGCTAATTGGAAGGCTATGCCCATTTTCACCAACAATAACTAAAACTGGAAATCATTTATGGTGAGTAATATTTAATCCTTTACCTAATCTACAGTAGTTAAACAACTCTTTTATTCTCTATGCAATCCAATCTCTTCCCCAGTGTTAAATTCTCTCCCGGATACTCTGTCTTTCACCTTCTCGCTCTCTCTCTCTTGAACTGTATTTCAGCCATTATCTGAATTCACTCCTCTCTATCCACTCCCCTGTATTTAAACCTCTTCCTATTAGTCGGCATTTAATCCTCCATAATTCATCTTTAATTGCCCCAATGTTATTCTGCGATTGATTCTCTCTATTCCCTTGTACTGAACCATTTCTCTCTTCCACTATATTTAACCTTCGTCCTCTTCCTCTCTATTCAATCCTGTCACTGTTAGTTTACATTTCATATTCTTACAATTACTCAGCACTCCTCAATTTTATTTAAATTGTACACATGACAATCTTTGTCCTCTCGTTGCATTCAACTTTCTGCACATTGCTCTCCAATTAACTCACATACTATTAGTCTTCATTTAATCCTCTGTGCTCTGTGTGTACATGTCTGCTTTTCCCCTGTGTTTCCCCTATCCCTGCTATCCTGTATTCAACCTTCTCCGCATAGCTCTCCACGTAGTTCATTCTCAATTACGCTGTAATAACTGTCCTCCATCTTCCTCTTAACTTAATTCTCACACTGCTCCCCTGTCATTACCTCTGTCCTTATTACTCTGTATTTAATCCACTCACGTGTCACAGAGGCCAGGAAACCGTCATCAAGTCACTGCATTTACGCTTACGTAGTATCTGTAACTGACCCAGCTACCACAAAATTGCTTCCTAGAGTGAGCAGAATCCCCAATGTTCCTGTTTGTATCTGACAGCCAATAATACCTGATGGGAATAGGTTTACAGCCCCCGTCAGGGAACTCATTCAATTTGAGCCATCTAGCTGAACACATTTTTGTTTCCAGCTGCCCCTGTAGTAACCCTCTCTCTGGACCCCTGTCATCAATATTGTTTCTGCCGACACATTTCTACCCTGTCATTTTCAGTCAAATCCTCTTCCTGTTCTGTCTTTAACATTTCCCCATTCCCCTTTATATTGCTCTCTCCTTATTATTTTCAACATGCCCTCATGTCCATTTAATCGTCTCCCCATTCTTATGAATTGAATTCTCTGTCTGCTACAATATTCAAAGTTCGCTGTATCTTTATTTAACACACTGTCTGTCCCCAGTGCTCTTCAATTATTGTCACCACCCCTTCCAGAACATGAGGTCCGCCAACAATAAATGGAACTCGGTGTCCTGCGTAATCATTCCTCACACCTGCTAACACATAACCATCGCTTCTCTGTACTTCCGCTGCTCTGGCTGGTGCTGGGACTGCAGATCCATTCCAAGGTCCTGGAGGAGCTTTGCATCAGTCCCACACGGTCAGACACTGTATTACTAATGGGTAAGATAGAGGCACAACTTCATCATGAACAATACTGTATTGATGCATGAATAGAAACAGTTCCAAGAAACAACAGTATTTACATATAAACATGAGCAGCTCTGATAGATGACAACATTTATATGTGCACTGGAAAAGATCCAACGCAAAATAATATTTTTACATCAACACAAAAAGTTCCTTTGAACAATGATATGAACGTGTGAACGCAATCAACTCGAATACACAACAACATTTGTACAGACCCAAACAGCTTCAGCATGCAACATTACATAACATAGATTATACATATAATATGTAAAACTGTATTTATATCAAGAGTGTTGTGCTGGAAAAGCACACCAGGTCAGGCAGCATCTGGAGCAGGAGAATCATGTTTCAGTCAGAAGTCCTTCATCTTCCATGATGAACAGCTTTAGCCCAAAACGTCGATTCTCCTGCACCTTGGATGCTGCCTGACTGACTGTGCTTTTCCAGCACCACGCGGTCGACTCTGAACTCCTGCATCTGCAGTCATCGCTTTCTACAAATTCTCTATTTTTGAATAACTTGAATGAAGAAAGGGAATGGTCTTTTGCCTAATTTGCAGATGAGACAAAAATAGGTGGAAGTCAAGTTGGCACATTGCATGCGCTTTCTTCGGTATAGGGATAGTCATACTATTCTTCAAGCAGGTGGGGATTTCGTCTTGTTGGAGGGAGAGGTTGAAGATGTCCGTGAATACTCCAACAGTTGGTTCACACAGCAAATCTGTGCTCACCTTGTGATTCCATGTAGGCCCACTGCTTTCTTCGGGTTGTCTCTCAGAAAGACTGATCGGACATCTGAAGTGGTGACCAAAAGAACAGGAGTGTCAGGGGATGTTAGGGCCGGGGTCACTGCAACGCTGGCATTCAGCTCAAACCAAACATAGAAAGCACTGAGTGTGTCAGGGAGGGATATGTCTTTGTCTGCTATGTTGCTCTGCATCAGTTTGTATCCGTAATGTTCTTTCTGCCGTGCTATGGGCGGTTGGTGTCTGGTTGGTCGCATTAGCCTTGAACTTGATCCAGTAGTCACTCCATTTTGTTGGTCATATCTGTATTCTCTGCGTTAGTCGGTGTTGTCCGCCTTAAATTCTGCCCATCTCGTCTTTAGGAGGGAATGTATTTCTTGGTTCATCCAAGGTCCAAGATTGGGTAATACTCGGATTGACTTATTTGGCATGCAGTCCTCCATGCATTAGTTAATGAAGTCTATGACGTTGGTGTCATAATCATCCAGGTATTCTGCCAATACATGAACACGGTCAAAACCACTGATTCCTCGCAGTCCTGGAGACTGTCTTCTACAGCCTCAGACCAACAGCAGACCACCATTTGTGCATGGTCTTTTCATTTCAGCTTCTGCGTGTAAGCTGTTTCCACATGTAGGAGAGACTCGGACCTGATGAAGGGACAAAATTTGGAACATAGATGAGGATGAATTTCTTCAACCAAAGAGTGGTTAATCTATGGAAATCACTGCCGCAGAGAGCTGTGGAGGCGAGGCCATCAAGTGTGTTTAAAACAGAGATACATGGGATTTGGAAGGACGCTTTTGGTTTAGGGGAGAGTGGGATTGAAAAACCGATCATTCATGATTAAATTACAGAGCTGACTGGGTGGCCTGAACGGCCTGATTCTGCTCTTACATCGTATGGTCTACTGATCCAATTTCTAACAATATTTGTAAATGCACACAAACCGCTCTAACCTCAAACGATAATAATATATTATAGCCTTGGTTCAAACATGGAGAAAAGAGCTGCTGTCCTGCATTTCACTGAGTATTCCCTCGCTTGCTTAGTTCGTAAGACTTAGGTCTTTGAATTGAAATAACAGCTCAGCTTTCAAGGTTTCTGGGGTAGAGATACTGATATTTACATCTTTTCGATTTTCCCATAAATACTCTATTGAGAGAAATCAGTGCACCGTGTCCCACTGAAGACTTCAATTGTCTTTGTAAAGGAGAGGGAGACTCATGATAATACAGAGAGATAACCACAACCAGCAGGAAACAGAAACCCCGCCCCCCACACACACACTTAGATACACACATGCACACACACACAGAAAGTTAAAAATCACACAACACCAGGTTATAACCGAACAGGGTTAATTGGAAGCACTAACTTCCTGTGCGCTGCTCCTTCATCAGGCGGTTTTGGAGAACAAAATTTTCAGCCACAGAATTTAAAGCAAAAGTTTACAGTGTGATGTTACTGAAATTACACATTGAAAAAACCTTGATAATTTATTGTGGCTTTCATCTGTTAGAACACTGTGATAGTTTCACTTCTTTCATGTGTAAATCACAAAACCTTTGTTTTAAAGTTGCATTCTCCGGTTAACTGTAACAATGGGTGTTAGCTACAAAATTTTGAAGGTGTTAGCCCCCGTGTTCTCTGTCTTTGTCGTAATGTTTAGACTGATTGTAAACTAAAAAAAGTGAAATCACAGACTTTAAGATTAATTCGTGCAGTTTTTGAGCAAAGTACAAAGTAACGGTCAGTCTCCTGAGCTTGTAAACTTTGGTGCCGGGAAGAAAGGCTTTGGACGTTTTGATTGTTGGTGAGGTGTCTGGGACTGTTGTGATCTAAACACATTGGAAACATCGGTTTCTTTTTCGTTGGATTGGGGTTGTTAATCTTCTGGAGCAATATGCCGGCCATTATTGTGGAATATTTAATCCAACCTGTAAGAGGATTGGAGAACTGGGAACAAACACATTTAGGAGGTAAATGAAGCTACCACGGGAGGTAGACAATCTTGAGTGAGAAAGGAAAGCAGCTGAAACACATCCTAGATCTGTAATGTCATTCTGGTTCTGAATCCTGGTCTTCAGGATCAAACACTCCACTTATGCATCTCACACATTCAGGTACAGGGTTCTTTCTCGAGCATTACTTTTGAGATTTGGGAGATCCTCAATAACATATGCATGAACTGATGCAGTTACTGTCGAAACCTCACCTTTTCCATTTAGTCTTTGTGATGATGCATAATGGGTTTTTTTTCAAAAACAGATTGGAAGAGTACATCAGTATCTTGAACTGTTTGCAACCGGCCACAATGCATTCTTGAAGGATTATTTTATGACATCTCGCAGCATTGAACTGACACAAGAGCGCAGATGTAAGAATGCAGTGATTTCTGACGCTTTCCGCAAGAATTACGGACACAATGATTTAGCATTTTTGAACAATATCAGTGTACTGGCGATCAGTGACCATCAAATCTTGAATTAATTGTTCAGGTGGAGAATGAAGCAATTAAGCTGAAACGTAATTCCTCAATTGAAATAAAGAGAAGGCTTCGTGCAGAAATAGGCAATGAGAGATAAAGCAATCTTATTAAAAAATGTAGTTAGTTGATTGGCAATGGCGAAACAGTAAGGAATGCCTGAATGAATTTCAATAATTCACCCCACTCTAGTGCAACAATAAAACAGAAAAGGAAAGAATGGGATGCATCGCTTGAATCCCAATCTTATCAGGAAGCTTTGTGATTCTGAACCATTTATTGAGACTGCACTTGTTGGTGTAGAGTTGTGAGATCAAAATGAGGGTTCCCTCTCCAAAGCCTAATTGGAGAACACATTCCACATGTAACTGTGCGATATCCTGTGAAAAGCCTGCCCCTGCTCCAGGCCGATGAAGTTGGCGTCCACCAGGCCCAGTTTCCCAATATCGTGTCCCTGAGTAGAGTGAGGCTTTCAGAGATCATTCTGTTCAGTAAAGCGCAGGTTGATCGGCATCATCACCACTTCCAGAGCAGTGGTTGGCGATAACCTTAGAAACATTGTGTAATCTGCATTCAGCAGTGAAACTGGTCAACAGACTTCCCTTATCCCTTGGAATTGTAGAATGGTGGGGTTGTGGAGAAAACTTTCTGCATGCATTTACACATGTTAACTCCATGAACGTATAAGAATATTGCCAGTCTTGGAGTGTTTCAGCTAAAGGGAGTGTATGAATAGTCTGAGGTTCTTTTCGCCATCGCGTCAGAGGTTGACGTGTCACCATGTCAAAGATTATAAATCATGAGGGTCAGAGATAGGGTAAATAGCCAAGGACGTTTCCCCAGCATAATGGAGTCCAAAACTACAGATAATAGGTTTATGTCAGAGAGGAACGTTTTAAAAGGGACCCAGCAGGCATCTTTTTCACACAGAGGTAGGTGCATGCTTGGATTGAACTGTCAGACGCAGTGGTGGAGGCTGGTACAATTCCAACATTGAAAAGGCATCTGAATGAGCAACCGTAGTGGTTTACAGGGTTTCGAGACAAATGCTGGTAAATTGGACTGGATTCCTTTGGATAGATGGTTAGCAGAATAAGTTTGATTTGATTTCATCTGATGGATTTATTATCAGTTGCACCAAAGTACAGCGAAAAGCTTTGTTTATGAGCAGTACAAGCAGATCATCGGATGTGAGAGTGTTCAGAACAAAAGATTTAGACAGAGGCATTCAGGTTACATTTCACAGTGTGTACAACAGAATCAACATTTGGAAGATTAGCATTACTTGAGGCAGGATATACGATTCAATAGTCTAATAACATTCCAGAAGAAGCTGTTTATGAATCTGCTGTTGCGCATGCTCAGGCCTCTGTATTTCTGCATGACCAAACACGTTGTAGGAGAGCATTACCGAGTTGTGGAGGGTCTTTTATGATGGTTACAGCCTTTCCATAGCAGTGGGCTGCGTAAAAGGAATCCATGCATGGAAGCTTGATTTCCATGGTGGACTCGGCTGTGCATACAACCTTGTGTAGTTTCTTATGGTCCTGGGTGGAGCAGTTCCCATACTATGCTGTTGCGAGCCCAGAACGAATTCTCTCACAAATGCACCTGTAGACGTTGGTGAGGGTTCTTACGGACTCTCGAATTTCATGGAAAATAGGGTTGTTTCTGTTCTGTATGTCTCTATGACTCCGTGACTCAAAGAATTCATTTACTTTGCCAGCAATTTCCATTCTCCCCCGTATACATTTGCCTGCTTGTGACTGAAAGGGGCTTCTGTCAGATTTCACCATTTTGTTTTCTTTATGACACTTATATGGAAACTTATACGTGGTTATGCCCTCTGCAACCTTAATCTCATATGCTATTTTCTACTTCTGAATGAAAACCTTGACCCTCCTTTGCTGACTTTTAAAGTACCACCAGTCCTGACAGCCCTTCCTGTTTTGCATCGAATACTACCTCTAACTCACCTCGTAAGCCATGTCTTGGCCATGGTTCTGTTTGCCAGACAGGAATAGACACCTTTTGTAGTTTAACAATCTTGTAGCTCAGGTGACGGGCACTGGGGTTGAAATTGGAAACAGGAAGATGAGGAATGATTCATCGCAGAGGTGCAATCAGACTCAGGATGGAATTGTGAACTGGAAGTCTTGTCTCATTAATCTATCCTGTCCACTCTGTCTTTAATCATCTCTTTTAACCTGTATTTACCACTCTTCCTGCTATCATGTATTCAACTCTCTTTTCATGACTCTCGGTTTTGTCCCTTCTGTATTACTCTGTCCTAACACCCTCCCTTTCCTGTTACTGTAATGCGAGCCCTACTCCCCTGTAATCAACACTCCCCTTATTACTTTGCATTAAATCCTCTCCCCTTTCACCAATGCTGTTTACCCGTCATCAAGTCACACTGTGTTTGTATTGCATAGTAATGACATTGACCCAGCTAACACAAAGCTTGTTCCGACTGAGCAGAAGTCCAGTTTTCCCTTTTTTAAATTTGCTTTTCTTAAACATTGCCCTCACTGCAGTCGGGTTTACTTTTCCCCAGCCCCCATGTTGTGTGTGCACATGTGTGAGACACAGTGAATTACACAAGGTTCACGAATCTTTATTCAATTTACACCACCAGGAAGAAAAGAAACACCCGAGTGGCCAGTGACAAGCAGTGCCCTTCACATCAAAGGGCAATGCTGCGTGATCAAACAGTGAAGGGGAGGATACCCTGTTTATTCTTTTTTTCTTTTTAATTAGTGCTTGAAATCGGCAGTGCTTGTTATTAGGTATGAAAGAAACAACTCCATAGAGGCCATTATCCCATCACCAAGTTACCATTTATTCACACATGGAGAGTTCTTGACACTGGCCCACCTCCATTAGAGCCAGCTCTCAGAGTGAACAGAACCCTTGAAACTCCCATTTATTTATTTTTTATTTCGTTTTTTCAAAACCGCTGACACTCCAGTTTACTTTATTTCCCTCGTGCTTATTTTTCCCCCAGCTCCCATGCTGTTTGTGTAGGTGTGAGACACAGTGAAAGACACAAGGTGCACAAATCTTTATTCAAATTTCCACCACAAGGAAATAGGAAACCACCCGGGTGGCCAGTGACAAGCAGTGCCCTTCACATCAAAGGGCAATGCTGTGTGATCAAACAGTGAAGGGGAGGGCAGAGATTAAATCAAAATAGAGTTGGAGGGTGAAATAATGCACTCCACCCACTGTGGCGCCCACCTATCCTTGAAAAAACTCCAGGGTGTTGGACACCGCGTGGTCCTTCTCCAAGGACACCCACGCCCTAACGTAACCGCAGAAGAGGGGCAGGCAGTCGGCCTTAACGACCCCCTCCACAGCCCGCTGCTTGGACCTGTTTATGGCCAGTTTGGCCAGGCCCAGGAGCAGACCCACGAGGAGGTCTTCAGACCTGCCCTCCCTCCTCCGTACCGGGTGCCCGAAGATCAGGAGTGTCGGACTGAAGTGGAACCAAAAGCAGAGGAGGAGTTTTTTAAGAAAATCAAAAAGGGAGTGCAAACGCCCACACTCAATATACACGTGGTCCATGGACTCCACAGTGCCACAGAACAAGCAGTTGGGTTTGGCGGCCATTAACCACCGCAATCTATGGTTGCAGGGGACCGCTGCGTGCAGCACCCTGCACCCCAGATCCCCGAGAGTCAGCGTGAGGAGTCCAGCGTAGACAGCGCTCCACTGGGGATCCCCACCACCGGGCGGAAAATGGACACGCCAAGGCGTGTCCGGACGGGAGATGAGGGAACGAGTTGGACGGTGTGCAGCAGCAGTCTGTACAGGGCCCGCCATTTTACCCTCTGAAATGGAACAAAATTAATATTCCGGAGGTGGCCCAAGTTGTGGGACACAGGATCCCGCGGGAAGTACGGGAACTTGGGGCCAATGTGAAATTCCGTCCGGGATGGGGTGAGCGTGGACGGGATGCCATCGCACGTGTGAGCGTCCTCCAACTGGTGCACTACGTCGGGTTCGAGCACCGCCGTTTTAAGGCGTCGGATGGCTCTGGCCACGTACCGGACGTCTACCGCTGCCCTTCTCGATATGTCCTGCAGCAGCGTCCAGCCCAGGCCCCCGGCACCCAGCACATCCCCGACCCTGCTCACCCTCACCACCATGGCCCTCCCGTCCGACAGCTACTCGAACCCGCGAGTCCAGAGTTGCGGATTCCTGTGCAACGGCTCCCTGACGACTTCCGCTATTTCTGCCGGAGGGGAGGCACGGCGTAGTTCGACCATTCCAGGCAGTGATCATGTCCTGGTAAAAGACAGGCAGCGTCTTGACGGCGACATCCAAACCATCTCGTTTGATGAACAGGAGCTACATTTCGTAGTTGAGGTTACCCACCTGGCGGAAACAAAAACATTGCCAGGGTGCACCACGTAGGAGGAGGCTCGATGAAAAGGTATCACTGCAAGTTCTGAAGGCAGAACATCACGACCTGGGTGTGGACGCACACCAGCGACTGACTGCCCTCCTCAATAGGTAGACTCTGGACGTGCGCAGCGCCCCAGTGCATCTTTTTGTCACAGAAGAAGTCGACCAACGTTTTCTGGATGTCAGCGACAAAGCCAGGAGGAGGGACCAAAGTGACCAGCCAGTACCACATCATGGCGGACACCAGCTGGTTTATGACCAGCATTCGACTCTTGTAAGATAGCACTCGGAGCAGTCCTGTCCAGCGGCCTAGGCGAGCTGAGTCTTTGGCCTCCAGCTCCTCCCATTTGGTCGGCCAGGATTCTTCAGCCTGTCTGACGTAGACCCCCATGTAGAGGAGATGGGTGGCACTCCAGCTGAACCCTTGTAACTCCTCCGCCAGACTGTCCACCCGCCACGGACCGACCAGTAGTCCGGAACATTTGGCCCAGTTGAAACTGGTGGAAGATGCTGCCGAGTACATGGCCTGGCACTCGCGCATCCTCCCCAGGTCAGCCGGGTCGGTGAAAGTGTGGAGCATGTCATCGGCGTAGGCCGAGATGACACAGATCATGTGCGCCGTGCAGAACCATCCCTGACAACCTCCTCTGCAAGTGGCGCAGGAAAGGCTCCATGCACAGGGAATACAGCTGGCAGGTCGGGGGCAGCCTTGATGTACTCCTCTCCCAAAGCGAAGGGGTTCCGTCAGGGACCCGTTAACTTTAACCAGACACTCTGCGGCGGCGTACAAAATTCGAATCAGGGTGACGAACCGAGTCCCGAAACCGAATGCCCGCAGAGTCCCGAGCAGGTTCTCGTGATTGACCCTGTCGAACACCTTCTCCTGGTTGAGAGACAAGAAGGCACTCGACAGACCAACCTGTCGACTGAAATGAATCAGGTCACGGACCAGGTGGACGTTGCCGTGTATACTCTGGCCCGGAACCATGTAGGAATGGTCCGGGTGAATCATGTGGGCCCTCACAGAAGCCAGGCGAGAAGACAGCACCCTGGTGAAGATTTTGTAGTCCGTGCTGTGGACTTGTAGTCCGTCCGATCTGATCCAGAAGATTTCTGATTGCCACCTATTGATTAAGGCTGCACTGCCGATGTTGGTGCGCAGCAGTTGGATTCATGTGCGGATTTCCTCCCAAAGACCGCTTTAGAGAGCACGTCCCACATATAGGTGTGCGATATCTTGGCAAAAGCCTTTTCCTGGTCCAGCTTGATGAAGCAGACCTGTCCTGCCCAGAGGTGAACATATCCTTAAGGAGTGAAAGGATCTCGGGTGTCTTTCTGCACAATACAGAACAGTTTGGTCAGTGTGAATCACGTATCAGAATGAAGACCTGATCAGGTTGGCGATGATTTCAGTCAGACTTTCGTTATCTGCATTCAGTGTAAAATTTATCCTTCGTCATCCATCTAAACATTGTGATTGGAGGTGAAGGGGTGATAACTTCTCTTGTGGATTCACACAAGTTACCTGTCGGCAGCATGCTGTCGTTCACTTCCAGCAGGTAATCGCCAAACAAATCCAACAGAGTTACTCATAACTTGTCTGGTGAGCCATCCCTTCTAGGAAATTTACTCGTTTTTAAGGATTGGAGGGCTTTGGTCAGTTCATCCAGAGATAACAGCTGATGCAGCCTCTCTTTTGTGCTGCCGTCTCAGAACTCTACGATAGCGGACAGAAACTAATGGGAGGTCGCAGTGTCAGTGGGCTTTGCATCATAGAGTCCAGCATAAAAGCAATTGTTGATCCTCAGGATGTCAGACTGGGATGACGTTAGCGAGCCATCTTCCTCCTTCTGGTGGCTGAGCACAGAGATCTCCATTTGTTCCTTCTGAGGATCAAAAGTGAGTACGTCTCATTCCATTACACATTATGGACACTGGACCGGGAGATAATCTCAGAGGCCTCCAAAGAAAAGAGCAAGGCTTGCTGCCCCTTCACCTCCTGGGTTTCCTCCGTGACATTGAGCCCCTTTGAGGACAGCGGGGTTGGTTCCGCATGCTCTGGTTTACATTCGCCAGTTTTCCCTGTTACTCTATTGGTAGAAGACATTTGAAACGAATGGTCCTCTTGATACACCCCTTGACTGTTTGCTGGATATTTGAGGAAGACTCAAATTGGTCCTTCACTCTTCTCCAACCAGTCTAATCGTTTTGACCAGCTCCTTGTTTTGTGAGCTTGGCAGTTTCACATTCAGACTCCACCTTCCCTTCCTGGCCAGCAGGAGGCAATGGGAAGAGACGAACACCGGCTTGATGTCAGTGGATCTGAATGAAAACAATCACAGACACTCTCATGTCACCTTGCAGCTCAAACGTTCTCGTCCTGGTATATTTTCCTATACTGTTCCTTGTGGCAAAGCAGGCGATGTTCATGCTGTTTGATCGATTCGATTTCCAGCAGCAGGTCAGTCATATCCTTTGATCTTCTTTGTTCTCATCCTCATCATTGTCTTCTCGTGCTTTTTGCGGTGATGGTGGAGGAAGATGGCATCACTGGTGTCGACGGCAGCAGCGTTGAGAACCTGTAAGAGAAATCCTGGTGTCGACTGTGGTGTTGGTGTGATAGGCCCAGGTACGCCAGCTAATTGATTTGATTGATCACATTGAACCATTGTTAATTGGACAGTGGAACTGAGATATTAAGCTAGCAAGCTTGCAGCATCCACTGTCAAACTGAATCAACTCAGAGAGATATGCAAGCCTTCACCTTGATTGATAATTGAGGGGTTGTTAATGAGACATTGTGACAAGCTTTCGGATGGAATAAAAAACCTGAATTTCTGTAGATATGCTTTTGAGAACAGTCCATGTAAAAGGGGATATTTAAATATCGAATGCTGTCTCATGTAACACCCTTCCTGTAATAGAAGCTGAATTTAAATTGTACCAATTACATTGTTACATCAAACTATTGCTAAGCCACAGCAGTCGGACATGTCCTGGATAACTAACTAAATTGTCAGAGCTCACGCCAAGTCTTGTGATTTCAATTATACCTGTTGGACGAGAACGTTGTTTCATGTAACTTCTGACGTTATCCAATCCAGTCCAACATCAGCACCTCCACATCAAAGGAGAAAGAAGCCATTCGAATCAGAGAGCTCCCACATGCACTCCAGAGAACATTAGGACAATGAAGCAGAACCGTGTGAGAAGGAAAACAGCCCCAACTCTAGTTCGACAAGCTGTGCATTTCAAGTGCATAAAAACTATTGAATGCGCATCAAGAACGAACATATCTTAAGCGAGTGTATGGATATGGATATTTCAGAACTGTACGGTTCCTCTGGATATGAAAGGGAAAGACTGGTTTTGTACAGGTGTATATTTACCTATCTGTATTACAAAAATAATTTGCATTTCTCTTTAAATGTGTAAAACCAGACCCACTAAGTAAGCAGGTAGATCAGACCATACGAAAAAAGAAGCCAACAGGGGACTCTGTCGATATCTGCAGGGAAATGGTCAACTCGTTGATTAATCGTTTCGCCTTAGCAATGTCGAAGAGGAAAAGATAATTCAACAAGTAAAGTTTCGTACACGGCCTTTCGGGAGGGAAACTGCCATCTTTAACTGGTCTGGCCTCTATGTGACTCGCAACCCACAGCAATGTGGTGGTCTCTTAACTGCTCTCTGGAAGGGCAATGAATGCTCTCGAACTCGGGAGTAGCTCATCTATCATAAAGCCGAAGAAGTTATGCTGCAGCTTTGAATGGCCCTGCTTAGATCTCACTGGGAGTACAGGGAGCAGATCCAAGTACCACACTTTCAGGAGGACATATTGCCCTTCGAGCAAGTACATGTTAGATTTTCAAGAATGATAATTGCGCATTTAGGGTTAGATATGAGGACAGACTGTACGAATTAAGCCCATTCCCTTTCGAAATGAGAGTTCAGGTCTGATAACGATAAACCTTCTCCCCTGTTTGGGGTTTCGCGGACAAAGGGAAGCAGTTTATGTATTATGGTCAGTGCGTTCAGCAGAGATATCAAGAAGCACTTTCACACAGAAAAGGTAGCGGATGTTTGGAAGTCTCTTCCACAAATGACAGTGACTGCTGGACCAGTCATTCATTTTGAATCTTGTTGTTATGCATACGTATTTTGGGATAAGTCACAAACATAGCTGCATGAAGTTACCTTACAAATCAACAATTGAATGGCAGATTAGGCTTGAGGGAGCTGAATGGCAAGTTGCGATATTCCTGTGACTATTTCTCTGTGTATGTGTGTACATTTGTTTCTATATCATAGTATGACTGTATTTCTATTTGTGTATGTGTGTGTGTCTGAGAGAGAGAGAAAGAGATAGAGATAGGAGAGCGAGAGAGGGAGAGAGAGTGCGAGTGGTTGTGTTAATGTGTCAGTGCACAGCTGTCTTCTTGAACCAAGTGGGCAACTCAGCTGTATTGAGCGAGGGTTGGAAGATTTCAGTAAACACATCCGCCTGTTTGTCCATACAGGATTTACGTGCATGGCCAGGGACTCGATAATGGCTCATTGCTTTGCTTGGGTTGACTCTCAAGAAGAATGTTCTATGTCTGCAGTGGTAACTGAGGGAGTAGATGCGTCAGCGGATGTTGGAGCAGACATCACTGCACCACTCGCATTCTGCTTAAACCAAGCAGAGCATTAATCGCTTCAGGGAGGGATGTGTCTTCGTCCGCTGTCTTGGTCTGCTTCAGTTTTTATCCCGTCATATTGTTTAGGCCTTGCCAGAGGTGGCTGGATTCTGTTTGGTAGGGTTGGGCCTCTATCGTGGTCTGGTACTCTCCATTGGCATCCCTGATGGCTTTGGTAAGGTCATCTCCACTTTCCCTGTTCTGGATTGCGACTCCAATGCTGCTTGCGTGGCTTTCAGTAGAGAGTAGATTTCGTAGTTTATCCAAGGTCTACGACTGGGGGACTCTCAGATTGATTTCTTTGGTAAGCAATCATCCACATATTAGCTTTTGAAGTCTGTGACGGTAGTGGTGTACTCAACCAGGATTTCTGCTGCGTACTTGGACACGTCTCGTCCACCAAATCCAATCTGATCTCGGAACCGTTTTCCAACGCATCAGAAACAGAATCGTACTGCATTTGTGAAGTGTTATCCCATTTCAACTTGTGTTTGTTTCCACACATAGGAGAGACTAGGAGCGGAGGAAACTGGCTCAGACCTTGGAATGTAGATGAGAATGAATTTCTTCAGCCTATCTGTGGTTAATCTATGGAAATCGTCGTCACATACGCCTGTGGAGACCAGGTCATTGAATGTATTTAGGACAGAGATATATGGATTTGTCATTTGTTTGGGGATCAAAGACTGCGGAGATAAGGCAGTAAAATGGATGGAGAAATAGAGCGTTCATGATTAAATTGTACAGCTGACTCGATGGGCTGAATGCCCTAATTATGCTCCAACATCATAAAAATATTGATGTATGGACATAAGCAGCGCTAACATACAACAATATTTATATATTACATGTGTGGTTGAAACACGCACAGAAATCCTGACTTCCAGCCTTTTTCAAGGTTTTCACTGTCTTGTTCAGTTCGTAAAACAGGTGTTTGAACAGAAGTAACCGATCAGCTTTCAGGGTTCAGGAAGTAGAGGTAATAATATTTGGATCTTTCACAAATTCCCAGAAATGCACCACTGTGGGCAATTTGTGCACCATGTCCTGCTAAATGGTTCACTTGCCTTTTTTCATGAGAATCTCATGCTGATCGAGAAATATATCCACGCTGTGAGGGCCACGGAGCCACACCCACATCCTCACACACCCACCAAAACAGAGACACACAAACACACCCACGCACAGAAATACAGTCAAAGTGAGATAGAGGAACATGGTGACAAACAGAAACAGGAACACACCCAATCTCACATACACACTTACACATTAAAAGAAAATCTAATGAAATGATGGAACATACTTAAACACCAACTGCAGAAACAGTCTCAAACCCTCAAAAACACACACCACAAAACAATCAGACTGCAGTTTGGGATCACACCAATACACTGACACATTAATGCAGCCACAGCCAAACAGACAGACACACACCCACACAAACAGGCATACTGAGTGACACAGGAACATACCAATAGACAGGCAGAATACACACGCACAGAAATGCAGTCATATTGAGATATAGAAACAAATCTACACACACTCACACAAAACAGTCATGCTTTGACATGGGAACACATGTGTACACAGGTACAGAATCAAATCCACGTCCGCACATATAGACATGAATTCAGAGTGAGTGACATTATACACCAAACAGCAAGAACTGACTGGAACATTTTGAGATACATGCATGAGCACATTGAAGCGTTTTTACAGAACCACAAACGTAAATACATACAGGCACAGAGTGACATTCAGAAAGAAAGTGATGCACCCACAGACAGGCAGAGAAAGATCCTGGTTGGGGAGCAGAAAGATCTCAGCACACATACAACCAGCCAAACACAATCTCAATAACAAATTCACGGTGGTAAACAGAAGCACAGCCAGGCAAAAACACACACGTAATCCATCAATAATACACCTAAACTCAATGACAAACACACAAGGAGTCGCAGAACCATCATGACAATATGACAGTAACACACAGAATCACAGTCGTACAGCCATAACATTGTAACCCTGAAAGCTGAACAATCAGCATTCACACAGGCAGAACACAGCAAACACACATGTGAAAAACACACAGATTCACAATCACACAGGCACAATAACAGACACATTAAAACACTCAAATTCACGGAAACACTCTCATGCAGACTGAATAACATACTCAAATAAATGAACACAGTAATATAAAATAAATGAAATAATTGCAACCCACATAAGTGGAATCGCACACACTGTCACACCCAGGGACATACCCAAGCACAAAAACCAGGGACACACATACAGTAACATTCCCACAAAAGCAATGAAGCAAAATCAACAGACACATAAAAGGACCCACGAAAACTGAAAGGGAACTTCATGGAGAACACAGTTGTCACAGGTGTAGGGGGAAAGAGAGAGAAAGAGGGAAACTATTTATGTTCAGGAGTTGGAGGGAGATTCATTTCGATAAATGTAATGATTGTTCGATCAAGGTACTGCCAGTTGTGTCTGCACGTTTTGTGTTTTCCAAAATCACCTCCTGGGGAGAAAAAAATCACTGAATATAGGGAGTGAAGGGTTGTGAGCTAATGCAAGTGAGCATGTGCTAAACTGAGACAGCAATTGTTTGTCATGTTGAATGTGAGAAAATGACACAGTGCGCAAAGAGAGGGAGAGTCAGAGAATGAGGTAGACAGCGTGACAAAGAAAATTTGACATAGAAGGAGATGGACAAACAGACAGATCAACAGATAGAGAGACAGAAAAACAGAGCAACACAGACAGTAGAGACACGGAGCGAGACAGACATGGAGAGACAGAGAGAGACAGCGCGAGAATCTGAGATATGGGGAAGTGCGCAAGACAGGGTTGAGAGGGACATAGACAATGTCTGAAAGAGCTGGAGTAAGAGAACGCAATATCCTTGTGATGGGAGTAGACAGGTAGTGAACTCATCGAACTCTCTCAAAATCAAATGTGCAAGAAGTAGTAACCCATTCAGGTGAGGGCATATACAGCACATGGAGCATTTCACGAGTTGTAATAACCTGTTTGTTGAGAGCAGAAAAATCAGAATCTGACAATTATCATTATGTTACAATTGAATAAGATGCGATTTTCTGGAAGAGTGAGTGAACCAGGTATGAAGGGCTGAACGGCCTGCTGCTGCTCATTGTCTGGGTGTCCCCGTGTGCCTCCAACCGTCAGTCAATCAGGGATAACGGCATGTTCCTGAGCATCGTGATTGGTAACCCATACTGCTTCCCCCTTCCCATCCACCGCGGGTGCTATCGTCAGATCCATATCATTGCACTGATGGAATCGTGGCCATACATGAACAATTCCTACACTGGGAACACTCTGGCCATGTCTGAACATCTCTTTGTTGTTTTGCAGAGTCATGAAGTGAACAGTTTACGTGACCAGCTGTTGCACCGCGTTTCATAACTTTGCTCGGAAATTGGACAGTCACTGCATAAATTAATGCGTCACTGCAGCTGAAATCCTTCAGCATTTCTCCGATGTACATAAAATTGACGAGCGAGCCATACCTTCTGCGAATTGTTCTTTTCATGCCGAAGTATAAGTTGTTTGCAACGTACACTGTCCACAGAAGGGTGAAACTAACGGATATGGTGAAGAGGGAAATCACCGAATTCCTCTGACTCGCAATCTCTGCATCGTTGTGACTCTCTGCCGTACTCAGGCCCCTCAGTGTCTTGCGGATTCGACTAGACACCAAAATGTATCTGACAGCCATACTGCTCATCAACAGAGTTAACACGAATGGGATGAAATGAGTTGAAATGTTATCAAATCATTTAAACTCCAGTCACCTGGGATCATTAATTAACTTAAGCTTACACGGCAGTACCATGGAACGTTGTCAACTTAACTCCTAGATTGAAACTGAAAATAGAAGGGATTTCTATTTTTGGGACAGAGCAGAATGCCAGTTGTTGCTAGAACCACAGCCAAGTCTTTGTCTGCCCAAAATTTTCTCTTAGCTTTTGGAAGCAAATGTAATGTTCAGAAAACGTATTGGGAAGTAAAATTGCTTCAGTCGACTGAATATGATGTTAGTGAGAATGAACAGGAGACCCGACATTGCCATAGCCAACAGGCAGCGCGCTGTGCAGTTGGAGAGGCCACATTTTCCGGGTGAGAACCAAAATCAACAGGAAATTAACGAAAGAGGCAGCAAGTGAATTGGAAATCGGAAAATACTGCTCAAACATGATCCACGTCTGCTCAGAAAGCAATGGAAGATCTTAACACCTAATTGGGTCAGTTGGAAGTATTACGATATCAAGTTAAACCAGGACACCTCCGAGCCTGGCTCATTTCAATGCGGCTCACTCCAGGATTGGGGACAGGAATTTGACAGACGAGAAGTGGTCGTCAATTTTATGCTGAGAGGTAAGAGGTCTAGAGGAGATTGGCGTAAATGGCTTTCAACCAGAGAGTGAGGAGATCATGCTATTCAGTGCTTCGGACTTGAATAGGATAAACACTTGAAGTATTGCAACATTCATGATGAGGATTATCGTGTTGAAACCTGCGACAAGTCTTGATTTAGTGCAGCTTTGTAAACACAAACTTGATGCACTGAAGGACCTCTTCTGTCTGGTCGGGTTCTATGATTCGAAGAATTGCTTCTGAGAGGCAGGTTGGGAAGAGAATTAAATTAAGCAAAGATTGTGGATGCTGTAAACATGAAACAGAAACAGAAGTAAATGGCGAAACTCAGCAGGTATGCCAACATCTGTGGAAAGACAAATAATATTACCGGAATCACTTAATTAGATCATCTTCATCGAAACATGGGTCACTGGAAACAAAACACCAACACAGTTTACTCCTCGCACAAGATCCTATCAGTGCAAACAAGAGATGGGGTTGAGATTCAAAGTGTTGACATTCATCCACGATGGAACATTTATTAGACTGTTGTTTGCATACCGACGTTTTTCCTGGCGCTGTATTCCAAAGAAGGGACTGGTTGCACTTGAGAAGATGGAATTATTCGATGGAAAATGCTTACCGAGCTGACAAAGTTTTGTTTCATTATTCAAAGCATCATACACTTTATGTGCCCTCTCTATGATGGTAAACTGCGGATTTGCAAACTTACCATGTCCCTCGTGGTTTCTTTTGGAAAGTCAACAACTCCTTATAATGTTTCGCAAGTATTCTAATTTTGAATGTCCATTGAATCAGCAAAGAATGCACATTTCAAATTGGGAAATGTAAGCTTTTTAATGAATTCGCTGCATTGTTGAAGTCAGTTTTAGAATGTGCGTATTGACGTTTTATGAAAAAAGTACATAACGAAGAACAAAAGAGATACATTTCTCTATTTCAATTAGTGGACGTGGCTACTTTAATCTGAGTACGGTAAACATAATATAATAAAAATCCGACCTGTCTGACTCCCTGGTGTGTTCTGATCATGTCAGCGGTAACTACAATATTGCTTTAAAACCGATTTATAATGCAAAAAACTAAACTAGGCAAGCAATACTAACCTATTGATCAAAATGATAACACCCCTCAGTCTTTCTGAAATCCCAAAGAAGCTCAGATCAGTCCCGGCATTGAAAGAGGTCATTTTTTTCTGGGTCGACTGAATAATCTATGTCACTGTCCAATCCCACTTTCCAGCATATTTTACCTTGGAGATCACTTCAAGTGCAGATGCAGGTATCCTTTAAATGAGTTGAACGTTGCAGCTGAAGCAGTCACCCAACCACAGCACCCCACTCGTCCAAAACTGGGAAGTGAATTCCAGACAAACCACAACCCTCTGGATGAAATGGTGAGTCCTCATGTCCCCTCTAACCCTTCAATCAATTAGTATCCCTCTTGTACACTGCTCAATGATCATTCGTTCAAGGTGACAGGTCTCCATTCAAGACGTTAGTTGCTTGGACACATGAATCACATTTTTTCTCTTTCTCCTCTGGGGAAAATAAACCTAAGGTGTACAGCTTTCCTCAACGCTGCAGTAATTTCCATATTATTAACAATATTCTTGTATATCTTTTCTAAATTCTACTCAGTGCAAGACTGTCTTGATGGTTAGGTGGTGATCAGTACTGTACACAAACGGCAGCTGTGAGCGATCCAATTTCTAATTTATTTTCAGTGTTTCAGGTCTGGCAGGGGTGAGGGAATTTGTTTTGTGTTGCCTCTGGTGCAGGGTAACGGGGTAGTAATTTGGCGATGGGGGTCATATGACACTATATGTTAGTTCAGGTGTCCGGTCAGGATTGAGCGTATAAATGGAACTGGAGGGGTATATTTGGAGCATAGTGTGATCAAAGTATAGGATTAGTTAATCAGTTCCTCACGAGTTAGACGATGTGTTTAACAGCTTCACCTCTGCTCTGATACCAGCTGATATAAACACAGAACAAGCCAGACCCCAGACCCCAGCTTGATGTATCACCACCTTATTTATTTTGATTTATCAAAGGAGTCTCTTCCTGAATTGTACATAACCAATTCTGTAAATATTGATTCAGCAACAAGACAGAAGTTAACTATAAATGAAATGGTGATACAACAGAATAACCGAGCTATGTACTTATAACACAGTTTCAAAGGCAATGAACATGCAGTCAATAGAGAATCGTCAATCTAAAAGCAATGCATAAATCAAAAGGAAAAAAAGGTATTTTATAGGTGGGACAAAACAATAGCAAGAGTGCGATTACAAACAGAATATTCCTCGTACAATTATCACACCAGAATCCGTGTATGTAACACTTGGTTAAGTCACTTGTGATTTCAACTATTAAACTGGTACTCCAGTAAACCTCTTCCTGAATCTACCACACAGCTGATTGTCAATTGACTTACCTTTAAGTAATATATGCAGAGCTTTCTTTTAAACAACATTTCTGGTCTGCGGTGAACAGGAACTGTTGGCTCCACAGTAAAGTGATTGACGAAATCTATCATTCAATTCAAATCAGCACACATCTAATATTCCACTCAGTTACAGGAAATTAGAAGGACTAAAAGTAATGACAAAATTGAAAAACGTGAAATAAAAGGTGTACTATTCCTAATCTCAGATTCCAGAACACACAAATAAATCTTTGGGTGCATTTTAATGCCATGTTGGGTTACAACAAAAAATAAACAAAGTTCTTTTTTTTTAGCGGACAGCCAAACTTCAAAAGCAGTTTTAAAAACAAATTGTTGTGATTACATAAATACCCACAAGTTAACTATTAACTTCAGAAGCACAGAGAAGCCCACTGCTAATTTACTCAAGAGCCAAAACCAAACTCACTCGAAATATTATTGAAATCTATACATAAAAATATCATGGTTTTTAATTTTCCGACATGATGGCTTTGCTCAATTCCACGGTGGTATTCAACTGAAATGGAGATTTCCAGAATAGATGAATAGCTTGGCAGTCGAAAGATCAATATCCCAGGCAATTCCTTCGGTATCTGTGGTAGTGGGGAATCTGCAGCGTCCCTGCAATTTGAAACTAAATCAGTCATCCGCCCCTGTGTGAGGGTGATCACAATATGCACATGTACCATTGTCAGTGGCAGTGAACTGAAGCGAATCTTCAGGCAGATTCACATAAATTCATTTGTGCAAATCAATTATGCAAGACACCCTCCCGGAATTGCACATGCTGAAAATAAAACATCATTTTCTGCATGAAGCTCTTTGTGCCGGCAATATCTCTGAACTCAATACCGATGTGATTCAATCTCAAAGCCTTTCCTTTATACTTGCTAACATTCCCTGGGCGACTGTAACATAACAACGTGATTCAATTCATTTCTTAAAGAATTTGAATGACCAGGTGATGACGGTGAGTGAACTCCCACTTGTGGCAGAATATTTTTCAAACTGAGGTTTTTTGAATGAGTCCAATCTCAATCGATCAATAGCAGACATTGGAAAACACATATTGAGTTATTTCATAACATCCCCCTACAGCGTACATGGAGGCCAATCGGCCCATTGAATCGAATCAGACCCTGCAAAGGGCATCCCACTCAGACCCAATCCCTGGAACTGTCAGGCAGCAGAGCTAACCAGTGTGCCTCCCCACATGCCAGCATTGGCAAAGCAACACCATCCAGCCCACTTTGAAATCTCCTTTTAAGTCATCTTGCCCTTGACTTTTACCATTTGGAAATTAAATTCGAGTTGTTAAGTAGCTCTCTGAGAACTTTCTCCTCAACACTGTGACGTCGCTTACCCGTTTAACAGCAGCTGGTACCGTGAAGAAATATTGTTTGAGAAATGGAGACGACACATTTCTGGTTTTAACACATGCAACATCGAAATAGAATTGCTGACCTTGCATGGATACAGCGTCTCAATCAAATATAACTTCTTCAATGAAGGCAACGTTTGAAACAAGTGAAATATTCAAAGAAAACAACATTCAACCGTTACGTAAGCCCAAAACAATAGAGATCCTCATTCCATGATGAGACTATCCTGGAGATCGCTGAGATCTGACTCTGATGCACACATGATCTGTACAACAGCAGATGGGCACGAATGGTACCCACATGTATGGTGAAGAAACCTAAAACATTTGGCTGATGATGCAATGACACAGTTTGAAGGAAGATGGACAGATAAGCCCAGTGGGGAATTTGCACACACAAGGGTGCAAAAAATGTCAAATTCCAGAAATGTGTGTTCGGTAGTTAATATTGTCTACGTGCCCTGTAGTGATGGTGAAATGGGACTTGTTGTGAAGACTGATAAGAGTCAGAAAACAGCGAGCAGAAGAAACATATGCCATAATCAGTTTGTCACGTTGGTATTAGCAAGTCCACAAGGAGCATTACTTGAGATACAGCCATTGAAAATTGCTATCAATGACAGAGATAGTATGATCATGTGTTCCATTGGCGAACATAATGTTACGTGGGACAGTAAAATACAAGGATGACATAGGAACGCTGAAAAGGGGGAAGACATGTCCAGTGAATGAATGAGCACCACATAGATTGTGTAATATAATGTAGAGAATGTGAGACATTGTTCCTTCATTGGAAATATTTCAGGCCGTCAATAAACTTATCGATGCTTAACCTAGTCATAAATCTAAAGCCAAAAAGTAGCATTTCTGTTCATTCAATGATTGCCATTGGCATTATTCTCTTGAACATTTTACTTCTCTCAGATCTCTCTAAATTTGAGGTACAAACATTGGTTTGTGTCATTTCACTCCATCATCATGGAAGCCTTGCTCTCTTGCTGTCATTCTGGTCAATCAATGCTGCACTCAAAAGGACATCGACCCTCAACTCCCCAGTATATTTTTCTGTTTTTCCTTTTTCATACAGTCAGTGTCGGTGCTGTGTTAAAAATCAAATGGCAGCAGTGGACAAACCTAAAATGGCTGTCTGACTCAGAATCATCAGTCCTGACTTGACATATTCAGAATGGCATGTTGCCTCGACAGTTCCCAGTGTCAAGCACATCCCAGAACAACTTTAGCCTTTCCTGGATGTGGGATGGGCTTGAGGTGGGACAGAGGCAGGCGTTGGATAGTGTGGAAAGTGAAGACACAGAGGTCCTGGTCCACATTGACGAAAACAATAATTGTCAGCGAAATAGCGACTCAAAAGATGGCATCCTATCATTATGCACGCCTTTGGTCCAAGTGCATAAACTTTGACAAAAGCCTGTCACTGAGCCATGTCGTCAGCATCTCAATATCCCTGATACTCACCCGTTGACATCAGCGATACTTCCATGATTGGTCCCAATTAACAGGCCCAGTCAGGGAACTCATGCCCCATGTTGTGCAGCTGGCTGACCTCATTACCTTCCTGAAATCCATATTGATCAAGCCATCATCATCTGCCATCATCAGTCCACTTTGATATTTCTTCAAAAAGCTCAATTAAGTTTGTGAGACATGATTTCCCTCGCACAAAACCATGTTGACTATCCCTCATGAGTCCTCACCTTTCCAAACACATGTTTGTCCTGTCCCTCAGGATATCTTCCAAAAACTTGCCCACCACTGACGTCAGGTTCACTGGTCTATAGTTCCCTGGCTTGTCTTTACCGCCCTTCTTAAACAGTCGCACCACGTTTGCCAAACTCCAGCCTTCCACCACCTCAACTGTGACTATCGATGATGCAATCATCTCAGCCATAGGCCCAGCAATCACTTCCAGCAAAGGTTCCGTGGACACCTGATCAGGTCTTGGGGACTTATATTCTTTTATGCGTTTTGAGATTTCCAGCACTTCCTCCTCTGTATTATCGACATTTTTCAATATGTCACTATCTATTTCCCAACATTCTATACCTTCCAAGTCATTTTCGAGAATAGACACAGATGCAAAATTCTCGTTTCGTAACTCCCCCATCTCCTGTTGCTCCAAAGGCCACCGTGCTGATCTTTGATGTGCTCTGTTCTCTCCTTAGTTACCCTTTCGTCCATAATGTATTTGTGAAATTCCTTTGGATTTTCGTTAACTCTGGTTGCCAAACTGTTCTCATGTCCCCTTTATGGCCTCCTGATTTCTCTCTTAAGTATACTCCTACTGCCTTTATACCCTTCTGAGGATTCACTCGATCTATCCTGTCTATACCTGACATATGCTTCATTCTGTTTCTGAACCATCAATTTCTTTCGTCATCCTGCATTCCCTGTACCTACAAGCCGTTCCCTTCACCCTGACAGGAATACACTGTCTCTGGACTCTCATTACCTTATTTCTGAAGGCTTCCAATTTTCCATCCGACCGATCCTGTGAACGTCTGCCTCCATCAGCTTTTGAAAGTTCTTGCCAAATACCATCAAAATTAGCCTTCCTCCAATTTAGAACTTTTTGACTCTTGCATCACTATTTTAAAACTATTAAAATTATAGTCACTGGCCCCAAAGTGCTCCCCCACTGACACACCAGTCACTTACCCTGCCTTATTTCCAAAGAGTAGGTTAAGTTTCGCACATTTTCTCGTAGGTCCGTCCGCATACTGAATCAGAAAATTTTGTTGTACACGCTTAACAAATGCTTCTGCATCTAAACACTATTACTCTCTATTATTCTGCATTTCATCATTTCTCCATTGCCCGTTATTTTCCTCATACTTTCCATTTAATCTTTTTACAATTACTCTCCATTGCAGCCACTCTCCGTAAACCTTCACTCTGTACTCAACATTCTCCCTATTACTCTCGAATTAGTACTCTCACGATTGTTCTTCGTTTAATCCTCCGTACTCTGGACTTAACCTTATCCGTTCCCATGCATTTATCCCTGTCCCTGTTGTGGTGTATACAACTCTCTCATCATTACTCTGTATTTCGTTCTTTTTCTATCACTCTGTCTTATCTCTCCTTCCTTTTCCCCTTAACTGAACCCTCACGTTACTCGACTGTATTGAACAATCTCCTGAGTATTCTGTATTGTTTCCTCTCATGTTCCACAAATGTGGTAACCCCTCATCAAGTCACTCTGCATTTATACTTGCATAGTACATGACATTCACCCAGCTAGCACAAAGCTGTTTTCTCAAGTGAGCAAAACCCTTGACACTCCCGTTTATATCCTGTCAGCCAGGACTCCCTGTTTGTACCAGATTAACAGCCCCACTCAGGAAACTCATATTTAATGAGATCCATCTGGCTGACCAAATTACAATCTCTCCAAATTTCCCTGCACTCACCCTCTCCCTGTGCCCCTGTAATCAGAATTTCCCCTCTTATTCTTTATGCACTTCGTCCCCTGTGATTTTCTAGTAAATCCTCACCCTTTCTGTCTTTAAACCCCACCAAAATCCTGTATTCAGCTTTCTCGGTATTACTCTCCACTTAACCCTCTCCTATTGTCTACCTTTTCATTGACCCAATTATTCTATATTGAATTCTCTCCCTATAACAATCTTTAACGCTTTCTCTATCTGTATTGAACCCTGTCTCTTTCTCCAGGGCTCTTTAATTAATGTCTCGATCCACTCCCCCCATTCCGAATGAAGTGTTTTTTTCCTCTGCAATAATCAGAGATTGAGTATCCCTGCCTGAACATTGCCCACAGCCGCTAAACTGTTTCCACTGCTGCTCTGTGCTGCCGCCCTACTGGCCAACGCTGCGACTGCATATTCATCCAAGAGTGCTGGAGGAACTCAGCACCAGCCCCACATGGTCAGAGACAGTGTCGCTGGTTGGAAGAAGAAAAGTACAACTTTAACATGAGCTAATACAGTATTGATGTAAAAATAGGAACAGCTATAATACACAACAACATTTACATATAAGTTTGAACAATTCTAATATGCAACAATATATAGCTAGAAACGTGAACATCTCCAATACAACCAATATTTAAGTTCCAATGCACAATAATATCACATGTAAACACAATCAGCTCTCATGCACAATGATATTTGTCCAGACACAAAGAGCTCCAACATATAACAATACATAATGTATATTAGATACATAAACATGCAATAATGTGTATATGAATGACTTGTAGGAAGAAAGTGAATGCACTGCTGCGAAAGTTGCAGATAACACAAAAATAGGAGGAATGGCAAGCTGGGACATTGCATGTGCTTTCTTAGGTACGGTTATGGTGGTGGTCTTCTTGAAAAAGATAGGGTCCTCACCTTGTTGGGGTGAGAGGGTAAAGATGTCGGTGAGTACCTCCGCCGGTTTGGCCGTACAGAATCTAATTGCACGGCCAGGGACTCCATCCAGGCCCGTCGCTTTCCTTGGGTTGACTCTCAGGAAACCTGATCTGACATGTGCAGCGGTGAACGATGGAACAGGTGTGCCTCGGGCAGTTGGAGCAGGAGTGACTGCGCTACTGGGATCTGCTTAAACCGAGCAGAGAAAGCATTGAGCCCATCAGGGAGGGACGTGTTTTGTCCGCTATCTCTCTCTGCTTCAGTTTACATCCCATAATGTTCTTTAGGCCTTGACAAATGCTGCGGGAGTCTGTTTGGTTTGTATGGCCCTCTTATGAGGTCTGGTCCTCCCTCTTGGCATCCCTGATGGCCCAGCGGAGGTCAGATCTGGATTCCCTGTATAAATCAGGCTCTTCCCACTTGAATGTTGCTCATCTGGTCTTCAGTAGGGAATGGATTTCCTGATTCACTGAAGGTTTACGCATGGGGAACATTGGATTGAATTCTTCTCTCCACAGTCCTCCATGCATTTGCCCATGATGTCTGCGATGGTGGTGTTGTCTTCATCCAGGATTTCCACTGAGTACTTGAACACGGTCCAGTCCACCAATTCCAAACAGTCCCAGAGACTGTCATTCACAGCCTCGGACCAGCATTGTATTTCCTTTTGTAAAGGGTCCTCCCATTACAACTTCCTCTTGTAAGCTGTTTCCACATGTCGAAAGACTAATACCGGAAGACACAGCCTCAGAGTGAAGTGGCGACGTTTGGAACTGAGACTGGAATTAAGTTCTTCAAGTGATTCATCTGTGGAATTAATTGCGTCAGACTGATGTGGAGGTCAAACATTGAGTGCATGATGGTGCTGCCCCTTTATCAAGGTTGTGTGTACTTGTTTTTTTTCCCTTAGTGTGTTTGTAAATGCAATGGTTCTAGGATGTTGAGATTGGATGGGTTTCAGAGCCAATTTCATGATAGCTAACAGAAACTGCCTCAGGCCAAAATGCTTTCAAATGTAAAATCATCTGCAATGAAAGCGGTGTGGCCAATTCTCCCACCTCTGATTTTCTCTGGTCTGGTTTAGTTTGGGTTGGTGTTTGCAAGTTGTCAGATTTTTAAACTGCTGGTAAAAGGGACAGCGACAAGGAAGAAGTTGTTCCATGCTGAATATCTCTCTGACGTCTCTCCTGCAAGACCTGGCATTCGATTTTATACGTTTGGTCATTGGGTGCATATGGAGGCTGTTGGAGGAATTTTGAACAATCAATAAGTTGGGACAGTCTGTTGGGTTTTCAGATGAGTGAAGTGATTCAGTCTTTTGTTCTCTTTTGTTTGTGTTTGATTCGATACTCTGTATATAAACTCTGTTTTATTTAAACCGATGAATGTTTATCTGCTCCATCAAACTTGGAATATCCACTTTACACATGCATAAAACCAGCAGAAACGTTATGGTCTGGAGGCTACCATCTTAAAATACTTTTAGAGGGTCTGGTCGATAACAATTATATTAAAAATAGTGAAATATGCGTTCCTGGTTGGTAAGGGAATCAAAGGTTGTGGGGAGAGGGCCAGAGAATAGAATTGAGAAACAGATCATTCATGATCAAATGACAGAGCAGACACGATGGGCTGAATGGTCCTATTCAGCTACTGCATTGTATTGTGGAATGATCCCGTCTATGAGAAAATTTATGGACGGACACAAACAGCTCCAACATGGAAAAAGTGTATGTATCTCTTCCTTGGTTAAACATGGAAGAAACAACTGGAATCCTGCCTTTCATTGAATATTTCCCTGTCTTTTTTTTTCTTTTGTCTTAGGTCCTTGAACTGACGTAGCAGTTCCGCAATCAGGGTGCAGGAAGTACATATATTGATATTTTGATTTTTCCCAGGTTGCCGAAATGGACCTTTGAGAGCAATATGTGCACAGTGACCTGCCATAGGGTTCACTTGTCCTTTTTCAGGAGAGAGAATCTCATGATCAGACAGAGACAGAACCACACCTAGAGGGACACAGGAACACGCCCACACCCTCACATACACACATGGACATGCAAGCAGAAGCACATCCACACACAGAAATGCAGGCAAAGTAAGATATAGGAACATACTGACAAGTATGAACACATACACGCGCACACATTCAGCTCACAAACATGCACACGTGCACAATAACACAGTCGAACTGAAATGTGAGAACACACCTATACAAAGACAAATGAAATATTCCCATACCCTCATAACTCCCAGGAATACAATCACAGTCAAGAATGTGGCACACATACTCACATAGGCTTAAACATGCACGCGCACATGCACACACACACACAAACAAATGAAAACAGGCATACTATGACAGATAGGAACACACCCGCGTTTGGTCAGAATGGATACACGTCCCCACACAAATAAATACAGTCATACTGAAAGAATTGAACAAAACTACATACGCATACTTGCACACGCATGCATACAGATATACTCACAGAGAAAGGAATACACCCATGTACATACCGAACGCACACATATCCACACACACAGAAATACGGTCATACTGAGATATAGGAACGCAGACACAGAATCACACCCATACCCTCACACACTTACATAAACAAACTCAGAGTAAGAGACATTCCACATCAACCTGCAAGAATGACAGAAACTTCTTGTACATATGCAAAAACACATTCAAAGACAGTTATTGAACCATCGCCACCACTAGATATAGACAGAGTGGCACACAGAAACAAACGCAGAGAGATCCTGCTGGGCGCACAGAAAGATCATGACTTACGGACAGACAGCCAAACAGAATCTCAACAACATACTCATTTTCTTAAACAAGAGCTCAGCCAGGCAGAAAAGCACTCCCCAATCCCACAATAATATAATGACACTCAGAGACATACACACATCGTTTCACAGAACATACACACACACAAAACCACATAGTCATTGAATTGCCATCCCAAAAACAGCATACATACTAAGGCACAAACACAACAGAGGCATATGTGTAAAACACAGACAGATATGCAATCACTTAGGTACAGTAACATACGCCAACATAAAAACACCCAACATCACAGAAACGATCTGAGACAGACTGAATGACATTCCCAAACACATGTACACATGAATCGAAATACTTCTCAACACACACAAAGGAAAAGTCACTCTGACATGCATAAAGGCAGTCATAATGTGTCACACTCAGGGACATGTCCAAGAACAAACACTGAGGGTCACACACACACACACAGGGTGATCCCCAGAAAGGCAATGCAGCACTACTCCCACCACCCCATACACACAAGGAGATCCCCTCAAAAAGAAATGAAGCTACCTCCCCTCGCCCCACATCCAGTAAGATCCCCAGAAAAGGAAATGAAGCCCCCTGCCCCCCTGCCCCCACACACAGGGAGATCCCCACAAAGGCAATGAAGCCCCCCACACCCGCCCCCAGCACAGGGGGATTTCTACAAAGTCAATGAAGCCCCCTCCCCAACTCATACAGGGAAATCCCCACAAAGGCAGTGAAGCCCCCTCCCCCTTTCCACACACACATGGAGATCCCCACACAGTTAATAAAGCACCCTTCCCCCACCAGACACACAGGGAAATACCCACAAAGACAATGATGCTCCCCCCACACAGGGAGATCCACACAAAGTCAATGAAGACCCCCCACCCCACCCCCCCACAAACACATAGGGAGATCTCCACAAAGGCAATGAAGACACCACACACACACACATCGACACACACACACACACACACACACACACACACACACACACACACACACACACACACACACACACACACACACACACACACGGAGATCCGCACAAAGGCAATGTGGCCGCCCCCTGACACAGGGAGGTCCCCAGACATGCAATGACGCCCCATCCCCTCACACACAGGGAGATCCCCACAAAGGCAATGAAGCCCCCTCCCCGCCACATACACACACTGGAAGATCCCCACAAAGGCAATGTGGCCGCTCCCTGACACAGGGAGATCCCCAGAAATGCAATGACGCCCCCTCCCCACACACAGGGAGATACCCACAAAGGCACAGAAGCCCCCACACCCCCACCAACACACACACAGGGAGATATTCACAAAGGCAATTAAGCCCCCTGCCACCACCCCACACACACAGTGGGAGATCCCCACAAAGGCAATGAAGCCCCTTCCCTCCCCACACACATACACAAGGAGATCCCCACAAAGGCAATGAAGCCTCCTCTCCCCCAACACACACAGGGAGATCCCTACAAAGACAATGAAGCCCACCGCTCCAACACACACACACACACAGATACACAAGCACCCTCACACACAGAATGGGAAACGCGTGAACAGACTTCCCGCCCAGCCACAGGGAGAGTAATGGGAGATGACCAAACTCCAGCCGACTTACTTACAGTAATGTGTCAAACTATTGCTGGCTGTAGCTGTACACTTTTTATTTTGCAAATCACTGTCTGGGGAAAGATCAGTGAATGAAGTGATTTGAGTCAATGCAAGTGAACATGTGCTTAACAGAGACAACATGCGTCTGACATGGTCAATGTGCAAAAAAGACATAGAGAGCGCGTGAGAGAGACAGAGACAGAGAGACAAGAAGGATAGATTTAGAGGAAGATAGAGAGACTGACAGGCAGACAGATAGCTAGGCAGAGAGAGAGAGAGACAGAAATGGAGGATACAGGCAGGGGCACATACAGAGTGAGACAGAGAGGGAGAGAGCAAGTAGCAAAGAGATGGGGACAGCACGAGAGAGGAAGAGAGGAACAGACAAAGACAGACAGAAAGTGACAGAGAGAGAGACAGAAATAACCTTATGAATGAAGGATACAGAAGATGGACGCAATAAACACATTCAAGTACAAATGTTCATGGAACAATAACCCATTCAGATGAGGCGATCACCAGCCCACAGAACTTTTATCGTGTTGTAATAAAGTAGTTATTGTGAGCTGAACAGAGAGAGGCTGTCAGTCATCATGGTGCAGGATGGACTGTTGCTGTCCCGCCACACCCCCCCCCTCCGCCCGTGCAAGGAAAATTCAGAGACCCCGCCTGCCACAGTCTTTAACACTCATCCACAGGGCAGTGCATGAGGACCAAATGTCCAAGCCGGAACCCATCACTCACAGCCTGTCCATCACTTGGAATCTCTCCTGCAGCCTCTTTGAATCCTACCCTGCCCCATTACCTGCTGTTCCTTTGTCATAACCTTCAATATCATTGAAGGGGAAAGCAGATAAATTATTGCTAATGTTTTGAGGGATGTTGTGGGAGGCGTGCTCAGGTGAAAAAGGAAATGCGGGTTTGATGGTACAGTTGCATCAATCGCGATTTTCTGGGCTGGCAGGGCAATCAGAAATGAAGGGCAGAATGGCCTCTTGATGCTCATTGTGTGTCCCCGTGTGTGTCAATCCGTCAGTCCATCAGGGGTAGCAGCATGCTCCTGAGCATCGTGAATGGTAATCCATCCTGTTACTGCCCTCCCCATCCTTCACTGAGTGTTATACTCAAATCCATGTACTTGTGCTGTTGGAATCCTGGCCGTACATCTTCAATTCCTGCACTAGGAACACTGCAGCTGCCTCTGGAGCTCTCTCAGTTGTTTTGCTAATTCATTAAGTGATGAATTTACATGACCAGTTGGTGCACTGCATTCCTGAACTTCGCTCTGAACTTGGGCAGAGTCGCTGCATAAAATAATGTGTTTGTGCTGCAGCTGATATCCTTCAGCATTTCTGCAGTGAATGAAAGATTGACGACAGGACTGGACCTCCAACGATACCCTCCTTTAATGTTATAGTACAACACGTCTGCACCATGCATTAACCACAGAAGTATGAAGCTGATGGATATGATGAAGAGGGAAATCATTGACTTCCTCCGGCTCTCCATCGCTGCATCTGTCTGATTGTCTCCCTTCCTCTGACCCATCAGGCTCCTGCGTGCTCGACTGGCCACTAAAATGTACCTTACCGTCAGAGTGTTCATCCACAGAATTAACACGAATGGGATTAAAGGGGTTAAAATGATATCGAACCACTTGAACACCAACCACCTGGGATCAGTAAAATAACTTGACTTTGTTTGACAATACCACTGAACATTGTTAATTATCCTCCCAGGTTGAAACTGAAAATAGTAGGGAATGTTTTTTGAACAGAGTAGAATGCTGGTTGCAGCCAGAGCCACAGCTAATGCTTTCTCTGTCCAATATTTTCTCTTCTGTTTCAGACAGGAAATGGCCATAAAACGTTCAAAGGAAAAAAGGACAGTGAACCAGACGGAACAGTCTGTGGCTGCTCGAGCTAAGGCATTGACAGCACTGCACACAGGAGTGATATTCAGGAAAGACCATGAGTAGTAAATGAATTTGAATTGAAACAGAATAATCTCCGTGAGAATGAACAGGATGTCCGATGTTGCCATGGCCATCAGGCAGTGCTTTGTGCAGTTGGAGAGGCCGCATTTTCCCCGTGCGAGAACCAAAACCACCAGGAAATTAACTAAAAGACACAGGAGGTAAAATGCAAATCATAAATTAATGATCAAACATTCTCTGTTTCGGTTCAGAGAGCAATAGAAGATCTCAGCAACTAACAGGGGCAGCTGGAAGTGTTCAGATATGGAGTTTGAATATGACATCTTCAATGGCCTGACGCATTGTTTGAAGCAGCTCAATCCTGTATTTGATTAATTGTGGGCAGGCAATCAACAGATGGCAGAGGGCATCTTTTTTAAGATGAAAAGGAAGAGGTTAAGAGGGGGTCTCAGCAAGATGTTTACTCCCAGAGGGTGGTGAGGGCGTGGTCATTCATTGCCTGGGAGAGTCGTGGAAGCAGGAAACCTCACAAACTTCAAAAACGACCTGGATAAACACTTGAAGCGTCACCGTATTTGAGACTACATGTCTCGTGCTAGAAGCTGGGGCGGGTATAGATTTCGTGCAGCTTTTATAGCGCAAAGTGGGTGGAACGAAGGACCTCTTCGGTATGGTTGGTTTCCATTATTCTAAGAATTACTTCTGTGGGAAGACTGGGTAGTGAAGCAATTTAATGTAATGACTGAAAGGGATTTGAATGCTTAAAACATGAAACAGAATCAGATATAAATGGCAAAAACCAACAGGTATGGCAGCATCTGTGGGGAAAGAAACAGAGTTAGTGGAATCACTGTTCATCAGAGCATTTTCATCGAAACATTGGTCATTGAACTCAAAACATCATCTCAGGTTTCTGCCCAGACAAGATCCTATCATTTCAACCAAAACACAGGGATTCGTTTCTAACAGGGAAATGAGGTTGAAAGTGTTGATATTCAACTACATTGGATCATTTGGTAAACTGCTCTTCACTTACCGGGTATAGTTGGAGTCATAAAGATGTACAACACATAAACAATTTGTAGCCCAAATTGTTCATATAGTTCAGATATCCTAAATTAATCTAGTCTCGTTTGCCCCTATATTCCTCCAAAATCTTTCTAAACATTTACTCATCCAGATAACTTTTAAGTGTAATTATACCAGCCACCATCACGTCCTCCAGCAGATCATTCCAAACATGCACCACCCTTTGCATGAAAAACGTCTCCTTTTGGTCCCTTTTAACTTTTTCCCCTCTCACTCTCAATCTATCCGCTTTAGTTATGGACTCCCGCAATCCATGGAAAAGAACCTTTGCACTTACCTTGTCCATGCTCCTTATGGTTTTATAAACATCTAAGTGTTACCCCTCAGCCTCCGAAACTCCAGAGAAAACAGATCAAACCTTCTCAGCATTTCCCCATAGCTCAAACATTGCAATCCAGGCAACATCCGTATGAATCTTTTCCGAACTGATTCAAGTGTCAAGAAATCCTCCGTTTTGGAGGAAGACAATTAATGCACACAATATTCCAAAAGTGGCCGGACCAATGTCCTGCATATACACAACATACTCTCCCAATTCAAATACTAAGTGCTCTGAACAATAAAGGAAAGTATACCAAGCGTCTTATTCACCATCCTATCTACTAGAGACATCATGTTCAAGGATCAATGAACCTGCACTGCAAAATCACTTCTTTCAGCAATATTCTCCAGGACCTTACCATTAACTGTACATGTCCTGTTCTGATTTGTCTTTCCAAAATGTAGCAGCTCACATTCATCTGAATTAAAATCTACCTGCCTATCCTCAACCAATCTGCCTATCCTCTGATCAAGAACCGTTGTACACTGAGAAACATTTTTCGCTGACCAATCCAACTCTAATTTTGGTGGCATCTGCAAACTTACCAACTGTATCTCCAATGTTCACATCCAAAGCATATAAATGAATGAGGAGACGCAGTGGATTCAGCACCGATCCTTGTGGCACACCACTGGCCACAGGCCTCCAATCTGAAAAGCAAACCTTCACTATCACATTCAGTCTTCTACCTTCAAGGGACTTCTGTTCAAAATGTTGTGTCTCCATTGGTTCAATGCAATCTAACCTTGCTAACTACTCTACCATGACAAAACTGATTGGATGCCTTCCCGAAGTCCATATAGATCATATTCGCCGTTCTGTGTCATCAATTCTCTTCGTAACTTGTTCTAAAAACAGAATCAAGTTCGTGAGTTATATTTTCCCATGGCACAAGGCCATGTAGACGGTCTTTAATCAGTCATTGCCAATTAAAATACATGTAAATTTTCTCCCAGGGGATTCCCTCCAATAACTTCCCCACCAGCAATATCAGATATACCAGTCTACAGATACCTGGCTTTTCCTTACTACCTTTCTTTAAGAGTGGCACCACGTTAGTCGACCTCCAATCTTCGGGTATCTCACCGGTGACGATCGATTATACAAATATCTCAACAAGGTGCCTAGCAATTGCTTCGCCAGCTTCCGAAAGAGTGCCAGGTTACATCTGATCCGGTCCTTGGGATTTATCAACTTTTATACATTTTAAGATATCCAGCACCGCCTCTTCTACAATATGGACAATATTCAAGAAAAAAACACCATCTATTTCCCGACATTGTATATCTTCCATGTCTTTCGCCACAGGAAATAATGATGCAAAGATACTCAATTAGTATTTCCCCCATCCCCAGCATTTCCACAGATTGGCTACCTTGCTGATCTTTGCAGGATCCTATTTTCCCGTTAGTTAGGCTTTTGTCCATAATATATTTATGAGACCCCATTGTTTTCTCCTTAAACCAATTTGCAAAAGCCTCTCATGTTCCCTAATTGATCTCCTGATTTCCCTCGGAAGTATACATTTTTATACTGATCTAAGTATTCACTCGACCTCTGCGATCTATATCTGAAATATGTGTCCTTCTTTCTCTTCCCAAAACATCAAATTCTTTCGTCATCCAGCATTCCCTGCACTTACCAGCCTAGCCTTTCATTCGAACAGGAAGATACTGTCACTGGACTCTCGTTGTCTCATGTTTAAGATTTCCCATTCTCCCCTGTCCCTTTACCTGAGAACATCTGTCCCCAGTCAACCTTTGAAAGTTCTTACCTGGTTCTATCAAAATTGGCTTTTATGTAATTTCAACTTTTCGCTCCGGTCTATCCTTTTCATTCAGTGTACTGGAATTAAGAGAATTATGGTCGCTGGCTCCAAAGTGCTCCCCAACTCACAACTCAGTCACTTGCCCTGCCTTATTTCATAAATTTTGTGCCTTATCTAGTAGGCCCATTAACACACTGAATCAGAAAAATGTTCTTGTACACACTAACCAAATTCCTCTCTATCTAAACCCTTAACACTACGGAAGTCTCAGTCTCTGTTTGGAAAGTTAAAATTCCCTACCATTCCCACTCTATGATTCTTACAGAGATCAGAGATTGCCTTCCAAAGTTTCCCTACAAATTCAGGATGTCGGTGGGGAATGGGTCCATAATACAATCCTCATTAGGTGATCATTCCTTTCTTATTTCTCAGTTCAACCCAAACGACTTCCCTGTACGTATTCCGAGGAACATCCTGTAAGTACAGCCGTAATACCATTCCTTATCAAATACACAACTTCTCCTCTTCTCTTGTTTCCTCTTTCTTTCCTTCCCTCAGCCTTTGTATTCTGCAGCATGAAGCTGCCAGTCCTGCCCACCCTTAGCCACATCTTTACAATTGATATGATTTCTAAATCCCATTTTTCTAACCATTCCCAAAGTTCATCTGCCTTCCTTGTTTGGAATCTTGTACTGAAATAAATGCAATTGAATTGATCAGTCTTAACTTGTTCTCGGCTTTGTTCCTGCCTGCCCTGACTCTTTGACCGCCTCCTTTTCCCAAATGTACCAGTCTCAGACTGATATTTTTCTCACTATCTCCCTGGGTCCCACCAAGTCCCCTGGTCCGCCGCCCCCAATACACCCCGACCTTATTAGTTTAAATCCATCTGAGCAGCTCTAGCAATTCTCTCTGCTAGTATATTAGTCACCTTCCAATTCAGATTCAATCCTTCCTCCTTATACAGGTTATTTCTCCCACAGGTTCCAGTGATAACAAAGTGTGAACCCTTGTCCCCTGCACCAGGACCTCTGCCACACATTCATCTGCTCTATCCCCGTGGTCCTACGCTCACTACCTTGTGGCACTGAGAATTATGCAGGTATTACTACGCTCAAGGACCTCCTTTTTACTTTCTGCCTAACTTCTTATATTCTACCTTCAGAATTTCATCTTTTTTTCCTTCCTACGTCGTTAGTTCCAATGTGCGTAATGACCTCCTGCTGGTGCCACGCCCCTTTGAGAATATTCGGCACCTTCTCCAAGAGATCCTAAATCCTGGCAGCAGCAAGAGAGCATTACATTTTGATCTCTCACTCTTGACCGCAGAAACATCTGTCTGAGCCTTTGACTACAGGAACTGATCGTTTGGAAACTGACGTATTACTTGTTACATTAGAGCCAGACTTGGTACCAGAAACGTGGCTGTTCGTGTTGCATTCTCCTAACAGTCTATCACCGCCTATGTTTTCCACAAGAGCACATTTGTTTAAAATAGGTGTAACCACCGGAGCCTTCTGCACTACGCGCCTTCCTTTCCTCCCTTTCCTGGTGATAACCCATCAAACTGATTGTATCTGTGGTTATTCTCTCTTCCTAAAAGTGCTATCCATCACACCCCGACATCCTATAAATTCCTCATTTCCTCAATCTACTGCTCCAATCCAATCCATGCGATCTGATGGGATTCAAAACCGAACACACTTACAGCAGATCCTAATCAGCAGTAACATGTAAGCTGTCCAGAAAATCTTGTCCAAAACTTCTATTTCCTTGCTACTTGGATGTTTTCTGACATGCTGTTCATTTCCAGCACTTTACTGTTGTGTCAAACAGCAGTGCAGTTTTCTCTGTCTCTGTCTCTTTTCGCTGACCCTGTGATCCCTAGCTTTGTCTTTCTCCCTCCTTTTTAAAATGGATTTGCTTAGGTCTTTGTTTTCCACAAATTTCGAAAACAATGCAATAGCTTATAAAACAATAATTACTCTTCCTGGAGTTAATGGAAATCAGCTCTGCCACCGAAGATCCCGCAAAAAAAGGAGCAACTCTTTCAGTTGCAATCTGTGCCCGTCCGCCACATAGAATTACGTAGAATCGGCTGGTCACGACAGTACAAAAATCATGAGTTGTTGCACCTGAGAAGATATTATTATTATTTGAAGGCTAATGCTAATAGATCAGAGAAAAGTTTGTTTCATCATTAAAGGCACAAACCACGATATCTCTTTGAGGATAAACTGAGGAATTGTGAACTCACTGAATCCCTCATAGTTTGTTTTGGAAAGTGAAGAATTCTTTGTCATGTTTCGCAAATGTTCCATATTTTTTCTTGTACATTCAGTCATCAAATAATGAAAAATGCAAATCAGGACTGTGACTTTTTGATACATTCTCTGCGTTATCTGTCTCAAATAGCTTGAGGATGTGCTTGTTGATATTTTTTGAATAAACGATACAATGCAAAAGAAAACAGGCAAATCAGTGCGGCAATTACTGAGTGTGACAGCTCCAATTCTTTCTATAATAAAATGTAATATGGTAAAAATTCAGTCTCTCTGACTTCTATTGTGTTCTGGTGATGTCAGGGACAATTAACATTTGAAGTGAGAATCCAAATACTCAGCAGTTCATAAACAGTACAAGATTTCACAGTACTTCTTTAAAAAAATATCAGTTTTGTAATGAGAATAAATAAACAAGGTAAGCAAGACTAAACTAATGAAGGATTAAATCCTGATGTTCCAAATGTAGTTAATATTATTCCTCCCCATGTTGAAATCACTTTATGCATTGTAAAAATTATGAAGCAACAAACACTTCTTCATTGAACAACTGGAAGGGCGCCAAAGCCCACTGAAATTAAATTATGCACTACACCATGTTCCAGTGGTTGAAACTGACAACACAGAAACAGGCTATTTAAGGCACCAAGCGAATTCACTTTAACAATCCTCAGTCTTTCTACAATCTCACAGAAATGCTCGGAATTTGTGGCACTGCAAGATGTCATTCGTGCCTGCACCAACTAAATAAACGAGCTACCTGCTCTGATCCCACTTTCCAGCACCTTGTCCACAGTGTTGAAGGGATGTACACTTCACATGTCGATCCAAGCTCCCTTTGAATGAGTTAAGGTTTGTCACCTCAAGTCACCATCAAAACTGGGCAGTGAATTCCAGTTGCACCACCATCTTCTAAATGAAATGATAGGCCTACATTTTCTTGATAATCCTCCCATCAATTTTTCTTATTCTGTGTCTCCTGGTAAATGGTCCTGCATTGGGTGGGGGGGGGGGGGGGGGGGCAAGTCTTCATCCAAGACGTTGCTTATTTTGTACATCTCAATCATGAAAAAAATATCATTCTCCTCTATTTAGTTAAAACCCATCATTCCTCAATGCTGCAGTAATTTCCACATACTAACACCATTTTTGTAAATCTATTCGATACTCTCCACAGTGCAATTCTATCCTCGCTGCGCGGTGATGAGCAGTACTGTGCACAAACCCATCGGTGTGAGCCACCCGGTGTCTCATGTAGTTCCAGTGTTACAGGTCTGGTGGCGCGGAGGGAGGGAATTTGTTTTGCGTTGGCTGTGGTGCAGAGTGAGAGAGGAGTACGTTTGGGAGGGGTAATATTGAGTTACGTCTCAGTGGGATATCTGATCAGGATCTGCGATATATAATGGACTTGAATGGAAATAGTAAGGCGCAATCTATTTGACGTGTGGGATTAGTGTATCAGTTCCTCAGGAGTTAGTGTAAGTGTTTAATCGCCTCACTTTTGTTCTGACACCAGCTGATTAATTACAGAACCAATCAGATCCTCAAAGAAATCCAGCCTGATGGATCATAACCTTATTTGGTTTGATTTAACAAAGTGATCTCTTGCTGAATTATAAGCACACAATGCTGCAAATATTGGTTCCACACCAAAACAGAGATTTATTTCAAAAAAAGTGACGGGAAAATAGAATGAGTATCTAAATTAGATTGGTGCTGGAAAAGCACAGCAGGTCAGGCAGCATCCGAGGAGCAGGGAAATCGACGTTGAGGGCAAAGCCCCTGATAAATGGATAATCTAGACTCTGCTTTCCAGCATCTGCATTCCTTGTTTTTACCCCGATAAAATACAATAAACCAAACTACATACTTATTATGCAGATTCAAAGGAAATGAACACACAGTAAATGTATAACTCTCATTAACCCCAAACCAATATATAAATAAAGCAAAAGGACATGACTTTTATATATTGTGCAAAACACGACTTCCAGTGTCGTAACTAAGAAACAACCCTCACATAATATTCACACCAGAATCCCTTTATATATCAATTGGTTAAATGCTTGTGATTGTCACTTGTAAAGTGGAACTGCAGTGAATTACTTTATGGAGCTACTACATAGCTGAGTGTCAATGTACTCAGGTTTAAACCATCGCTTCAGAGATTTTTCTTTCACAACACTTCTGTCTGGGACCAACACAACATTTTCATTCAAAGGCAATGAAATTTACTGAAACTCGAATTTTCTTCGCATGAGCATAGATCTACGCATCCAATCATTTCCAGGGTCTAACTGGAACTAAAATAAATGACATAAATGAGATCAGTGAAAGCAAATCTTTCTCAGTGTTTCTTCCTCCATCGCTTATTCCAGAACACTGCAACAAATCTTTCAGGCTCCATTAAAACCATGCAATCGTCAAAACGAAACACAGGTTTACTCATGCATAAAGCCATTTAGCCGAAGGCCAAACCTCAAACGCAATTTTTAATACAAAATTATGTTACTGCAGAAAGAACTTCAACTTCAGATGCACAGAGAAGCCTACTGCTTTTTCACTCAACAAATCAGAAAAACATGCATACTAACTGATTTTGCAAACTCAACATAAAAATGCCACGTTAAAAATCACAAAACACCAGGTTATCGTCCAACAGGTTTAATTGGAAGCACACTTGCTTTCGAAGTGACGCTCCTTCATCAGGTGCTAGTGGAGGGCTCGATCGTAACACAAAATTTAGAGCAAACATTTGCAGTGTGATACAACTGAAATACATTGAGAAATTGACTGTCTGTTAAGCCTTTCATCTGTTAGAATACAATAATATTTTGACTTCTTTCATGTGTAAATCACAAAAAAAATTTTTTTAAAGTTGCATTCCCGGGTTATCTGTTAACAATGGTGATAGCTAGATAATATGTTGAAGGTGTTAGACCCCTGTGTTCTCTGTCTATGACCTGATGTTTAGTTTGATTCTAATCTAAAAAGTGAAATAACAGAGTTTTACATAAATACATGCTGTGTTTGAGCTCAGAGTTCTGCATGAATGTATGCAGTTTTTGAGCAAAGTGCAATGTAACTCTCCAAGCAAAATTACACCCCACAAAATATATGTGTGCATGTGGGTCTTTGTTTGTCTGTGTGAGTGTGTCTGTCTGGGGTGGGGGTTTTGAGTGTGAGAAAGTGTGTGTGTTTGCATGTGTCGTGAGTGCAGAGTGTCTTTAATCTGTGAGGGAGTGCATGTGTGAGTGTGGGAGTGTGCGTGTCTATAAGGGTGTGTATGGATGTCTGTGTGCGCGTCTGTGTGTACCTGTGGCCGCGTGTATGTGAGAGTGTGTGTAGCAATATCTGTGTGTGTGTGTAGTGCAATGGTGATCACCTGTAATGTGACATTATCCCAAGGACAAGGTTGAGGCCCTCCCTATGGATACATAACTTAGCTATCAGCCTCTCCTCGGCCACTTTCCTCTGCTGCCTGTCCCGCAGTCCAACTTGGAGGATGGTCACCCGAAGGTCGGAGGCTGAATGTCCTGGACCACTGAAGTGTTCCCCAACTGGGGGGGAACCCTCCAGTCTGTTGATTATTGTGCGGTGCCCATTCATCCGTTGTCGTAGCCTTTGCTCAGTTTCCCCAATGTCCCATGCCTCCCGGCATCCTTGCCTTCCACGTATAAGACAGACAACGTTGGCTGTCTCACATGAGTATCTGGCATGTACAAGGTGGGAGGTGTTCCCATGCGTAATAGTGGTATCTATGTCCACAATCTGACTTGTCTTGCAGCGTAACCGTGACAGGGTTGCATGGAGTTGTCCTGAGAGCCGGGCAGTTTGCTATGAACAATGATCTGTTTGAGGTTTGGTGGTTGTTTAAAGACAAGTAGTGGAGGTGTGGGGAATGTCTTGGTGAGGTGCTCATCCTCATTCCCAGTAGCTGAAAAATTACGCTATGTTCCACTTGACCTGCAACACATTATTGTGGACATAGATAGCACTATTACGCATGGGAACACCTCCCACCTTGTACATGGCAGGTACTCATGTGAATCAGCCAACGTTGACTATTATATACGTTGCAGGCAAGGATGCCCTGAGGCATGGAACATTGGGGAAATCGAGCAAAGGCTATGACAGCGGATGAATGGGCACCGCACAACAATCAATAGACAGGAGGGTTCCCGCCCAGATCGGGAATATTTCAGTGTTCCAAGACATTCAGCCGCGGACCTTCGGGTGACCATCTTCCAAGTTGGACTTCACGACAGGCAGCAGAAGAAACTGGCCGAGCAGAGAGCAGAGTTCTGTACCTATAGGGAGTGGCTATACCGGGACCTTGGGTTCATGTCACATTACAGGTGGTCACCATTGCACTGCACACACACAGTAATTCCAACACACACACTCTCACATACACACGGACACAAGTACACACAGACGCGCTCACAGACAACCAAAGACACCCTTATAGACACACACACTCCCACACTCACACATGCACCCCCTCACAGACCTAAGACACTCTGCACTCACTACACACGCACACACACACTTTCAAACACTCACAACCCCCACCCCAGACAGACATACACACACAGACAGACAAAGACCCACATGCACACATATATTTTGTGGGGTGAATTTGCACTTTGGAGTTACATTGCACTTTGCTGAAAAACTGCATGCATTCATGTAGAACTCTGAACTCACAAAACTGCATAAATTTATTTAAACCTCTGTTATCTCACTTTTTAGATTAGAATCAAACTAAACATCAGGTCATAGACAGAGAACACAGGGGGCAAACACCTTCAACATATTGTCTAGCTATCACCATTGTTAACAGCTAACCCGAGAATGCAACTTTAAAAAAGATTTTGTTATTTACACATGAAAGAAGTGAAACTATTACTTGAAAGGCTCAACAGACAATCAATTTTTCAATGTATAATTTCAGTTACATAACACTGCAAATTTTTGCAAGAAATTCTATGTTACGATCGAGCCCTCCACTATCACCTGATGAAGGAGCATCACTCCGAAAGCTAGTGTGCTTCCCATTAAACCTGTTGGTGTGTGATTATTAACTTTGTACACCCCAGTCCAACGCCGGCATTTCCAAATCATAAAAATACCACGGCCTATATTTTTACAAAGTGATTCATTTTATTATATCCACCGAAAATCTTTGTGGTCTTCGATCGAAATGGGGATTTCTGGATGGTTCCCAGAAGAGAGGAATAATTTTCCAAGGAATTCCTGCGGAATCTGCGATGATGTGGATTCCACGGGGTCCCTGTAATCTGAGACTTAATTACTGATTGTCTGCCACTGTGCGAGTTTTGTGTGCAATATTGCCAGGTATCATTGTCAGTGGTAGAGGAAAACCGCAGAGAATCATCAGATGGATTCACAAAAACTCATAGGTGTAAGGCACTTACCAGGAATTGTTACAAACGGAAGGATCGTAACAAATATTTTCCACAGACCATGAATAAAAAACGTCATTTTCTTCCTCAATGACTTTGTGATGTCAATTTCTCTGTACTCAATGCCGAGGTGATAAAGTCTCAAAGCCTTTCATTTATGTCTGCTGGCATCGTCTGGGGGACTGTTACATTACAATATGGTTCAATCAATTTATTTACAAAATTGAACAAAGAGGTGACAGCGGTGAGTTAACTCTCAGTTGTCACAGAGCATTTTTAGAACTGATGTTTATTAGATGATGAAAATCTCAATTGGACGATAGCAAACATTGGAAAATGCATATTGAAGAAAATCATAGACTCCATACAATGTGGAATTGGGTCAATTGGCCCATCGAGTCCACACCGACCCTGCAAAGACTAGCCCACCCAGACCCACCCACTGTCCATGTTAGGCAGCAGAGCTAAGCACTGAGCCACTGTGCCAACCTGCCCACCAGCATTGACAACCCAACACCATCTCTGAAATCTCATGTTACTTCAATGTCATCCTTCCCTTGCATTTGACCATTGGAAATTAAATTCTGGTTGTTGAGTGTCTCCCTCTGAGAAGTGTTCTCCTCAACACTGGGATGTGGCTTCCCTGGTCATCAGCGGCTGCTCTATGAAAGGATGATAGTTGGTTAATGGAGACGACACATTGTACGTTTTAATAAATCAAACATTATTTTCGAATTCCTCACCCTCCACTGATACAGTGTCTGAATCAAATATAACTCCTCCAGTGCAGGCAATAATTGAAATCAATAAAATAATCACGGAAAATTGCCTTCAAAGCTATGCAAACTCCGGTCAATAAAAATCATTCTACTGGGGATACGAATGTCCTGGACATTTTGCAGACCTGACTCTGAGACACACCTGACCTGTGCAGAAGCACAAGGGCCTGAGTCATTCTCTCTTCCCTGCAGTGTACAAAGTATGGAAAGAGAAGAAACTTCAAGCATCTGATTGATGGTGGATTGGAACAGTTTCAAGCGAAATGTAGAAATGAGGCTCGGGAGGCATTTGCACACTCAATGATACAGAAATTTAAAATTCTGGAATTGTTTGATCAGGAGTCAACGTTGGTAATTAGCCCTGCAGTGATGGGGAATTGGAAATTGCTGTGAGGAATAATAAAGTACAGAAAACAGAGAGCAAGAATAAATCTGTTTTATTCATGTTCTTCGGTTGATATTAGTGAGTACCAGAATTATCATTCCTCGTGTCACAGCCATTCATCATCTGTATCCATGACTGAGGTGATAGGATCATGTGTTACGTTGTTGATAACATAATGGTCGGTGGATATTAAAGGAGCAGAGAGGAAGACTGAGAAAGGGAAGGACAGGTTCAGTGAGTGAATGAGCACAAAAATAGTCTGTGCAATATAATGACGGGAAATGTGAAGAATTCTTCAACCATTTCAATCTTGAAAGATTTAAGGCCACCAAGAACGTTTCGATGCTTACCCCAGTCGTAAATCAAGAGGCAACAGGAATCCTTCCGTTCAATTCAGTGTCAGCAGTTTCTATTATTCTCTTGAAACCTTTTCTCCTCTCAGACCCTTTCAAATTTGAGGAATTCCACCTTAGGTTTGTGTCATTTCGATCCGTCATATTGATCCATTTTAGTTCAGATATCAGTCTGGTCAATCGATGCTGAACTCAAATAGACATGGAAGCAAAACCTGGTTGTTATTTTTCGTTTTTTCCCCACTTATAAAGTCACTTTGGTGCTGTGTTAACATCAAGTTGCAGCAGTGTTCAAAGCTAAATTGATTGATTCTTTCAGAATCATCCATTCTGACTCGACAGAGTCCAGGAAGATCTATTGTCTCAAAAGTGCCGAGGGTCGAGAATATCACATAACACCTTCAGCACATTTTTGGGGTGGGGTGGACTGCGAGTGGGGCAGGGAGAGGGAAAGTGTGGAAAATGAGGAAGCCCTCGTCCACATTGGCGCCAAGCCTTCAGAATCTCGCATCCTACCATGAATTACTCCATGGAACATACAACATAGAACATTGAAAAATACAGCGCAGAAAAGGCCCTTCGGCCCTCGATGTTGTGCCGACCGAAGCCTGCCTAACCTACACTAGCCCAATAACCTCCATATGCTTATCCAATGCCCGCTTGAATGACTATAAAGATGGAGAGTCCACCACAGAAGTGAGACTCACTGGCCTAGCGTTACAAGGACTGTTCCTCCTCCGCTTCTTGAACAAGGAGACCACATTCGCTATCTTCCAGTCCTCTCGCACTGTTCCTGTAGACAACGATGACATAAAAATCAAGACCAATGTCTCCGCTATATCCTCCCTAGCTTCCCAGAGGATCCAAGGATACATGCCATCAGGCACAGAGGACTTATGTATTTTCACCCTTTCCAGTATTCCCCGGACCTCTTCCCTACTTACCTCAAAGCCATCCATTCTAATCACTTGTGACTCAATATTCAAATCAGCAAAAACGTCCTGTTCCTGAGTGAATACTGATGAAAAGTATTGATTTAGTGTCTCTCCAATCTCCTCTGCCTCCAAGCACAACTTCCCACTACTATCCTTGACTGGACCGAGACCTACCCTAGCCATTCTTTTATTCCTGACATACCTATAGAAAGCCTTAGGGTTTTCCCTAATCCTACCAACCAAGGGCTTTTTCATATCCCCTTCTCGCTGCTCTTAGCTCTCTCTTCAGATCCTTCCTGGCTACCTTATAACTCTCAATCGCCCCAACTGAACCTTCGCGCCTCATCTTTACATAGGCCGCCCTCTTCCCTTTTACAAGGGATTTCAATTCCTTATTAAACCACGGCTCCCTCACAAAACCCTCTCCTCCCTGCCTCACTGGTACATACTTATCAAGGACACCCAATAGCTGCTCCTTGAACAAGATCCACATATCATTTTAGTACTTCCCTTGAAGCCTATTTTTCCAATCCACACATCCTAAGTCATGCCTCACCGCATCATAATTTCCCTGCCCCCCGCTATAACTCTTGCCCTGCAGTGCACACTTATCCCTCTCCATCACTAGAGTACAAGTCACCAAGTTGTGGTCACTGTGCCCGAAGTGCTCACCTACCTCCAAGTCTAACACCTGGCCTGTTTCATTTCCTAGAACCAAATCCAGTGTGACCTCACCTCTTGTTGGCCTGTCTACATATTGTGTCAGGAAACCCTCCAGCACTCTTTATTTACAAAAGATAAGCCTTTGACAGAAGCCTGACACTGAGTCAGGTACTCAGCATCTCAGTATCCCTGACATTTACCCTTCAGAATCAGCCTGGTTTCCCTGACTGACACAGACTAATGGCCCCAGTCAGGGATTTTATATCCAGTATAATCCAGCTACCCCACCTCATGACAATCATTACCGGGGGAAAAAGAAATGAGTTTCTGTTTATGCGGATTAACAATCGGGCAAGAAATTAAAAAGCTGGTCCATGGGTTACTCCGAATGCTTATTAGGCCGAAGAAGGTATGGCTGGAAACATTGGTTCCATGAGGAAGGGCTTTGGGCATCTCAGCCATTGGAAATATTTCTCAGGCTGGTATGACCTGAATACATTGTGATTGTTTTGTTTTATTTGGGGTGGGGATTGCTCCCGAGCTGGGGAGATATACGACTGTTGTTGGAAAATATTTAATCAGACCTGTGAGAGGATTGGGAATCTGGTATCAAACTCATTTAGGAGAGAAAGGAAGCTGGCCATTGGAAGTAGACAATCTGTCACTGAAAGAGAAAAGCAACAGGATCACACTCTGAATGTGTTCAGATCTTATGCTTCTGAATCCCGGTCTTCGTGGATCAAACTTCCCTCCCCTACCTCACAGATCTAGGGACAGATCTATTTCCAGCAAGTTTTCTTTTGCATTTTCGGGAGATGCTCAATAACATAGTTTGGATCGGAAAAAAAAAAATATTTTGTCTTTATGATGATGTGCGAGGTGTTTGTTCTGAAATAGACTGCAAGAATACATCAATATTTTTGAACAGTTCACTACCGCCCAAGAACCGAAAGCCAGACGGCACATTGAAAGGACGAATTTATTACGTCACACAGCATTGGATTGACACAGGAGCACAGATGAAAGCATGTAGTAATCTGTTACAAATTTCCAAAAATTAAAAAAAAAACAATGAGATAGCATTATGTCACAATATTGTTGTATTTGGAAGAATGCCCATAAAATGCTCAGATTTTTTATTAAGTTGGAGAATGAAGAAATTTAATTTGAAACTCAGAACCCTGAAGCTAACTAAAAAGAACAACAAGTAATTGATGCATAAATGGGCAAACGTGGACTGAGTTATCAGTGGACAGGGAATGGCTGAAGAGCATGAAACATCTTAATCAATCACAACACTATTTCAGTCACCTCTCGGACAATAATCAAACAGGAAAAGGTGACAATGGGCTGCGCTGACTGATTCCAGGACTTTTCGAGAAACTTTCTGATTCCTACCCATTTACTCAGACTGCACTAACGCTGTTGATGGAGAGCTGTCGCATCCAATTGCAGGTCTCGTTGCAAAAGCCAACTTTGGAGAGTACATCCCACGAGTTTGTATGCAATTTCTTGGAAATGGCCTTGGCCTGGTTCAGGCTGGGAAGGCAGGTTGCCAACCTTACTGTCTCACACAATTACATCGCTGAGGAATGCGAGACTCTGAGAGATAGTTCTGCCAAGTACACCACAGGCTTTGTCAGGTTGAATCATTGATCCCAAAGCATACCTAACGTAGTTGGCGATAATCTCAGGCAGAATTCTGTAATTTACATTTTGAAGTGTAACCGGTCGTCAGTCCTCCCTGTGCCCCTCTAACTGTAGATGAGAGCGATGATAACTTTCCTGTTGTATTCACACAGGCTACCTGTTCAAAGCATACAGTTATCCACTTCCAGAGGTGCAGGCCAATCAGGTGCCACAGAGGTGAAAACAACTCAGATGGGCAATCCTCACTTCTGGATGCTGCACTCTTTCCTCTGGATTTGAGGGTGTTGGTTAGCTTCTTCAGAGGAAACAGCTGGTCCAGATTCTCCCGTGTGCTGTTGTCTAAGACCTCTGTGATACAGGACAGGAACAACTGTGCGACCGCGCTATCTGTGCACTTCATATCATATCGACTGGCAAAAAGGGATTTGCCGATCTTCAGAATGTTCTTCCCGGTGGTCGTGGTGTCAGTAGAAACCCTTTCAATCCAGACAGATCGGACAATTCTCCCTAAGGTCTGTCTCCACAAACACACAAAGATTGTTTGGTCTGTTCTTTTACCCACAAGCTGTACCAAAGGCCACAATTTACTCTCAGCAAACAGTTCACAGTTCACAGCTCGAAGCCCATTTCATTAAAAGAATGCAAATAACAAAAAGTCAGTAAAGGACCTATCACCTCTGTCCCCCATCATTTCTGGTGCAGTGTTCACCTTCTCCTTTGTAAAGTCCCTGTGGGTATATGAACAGGAAGAGTTTGGAGGCACATGGGTCAAATGAGACAATTGAGTGTATCTGATCGGCATGGATGAGTTTGATTTGATTCAATTCGATTAATTTATTGTGGCGTGTACTTAAATGCACTGAAAAGCTTTGTTTATGAGCAGTGCAGGGAGATCACACGAAGTAATGATGTGCAGAACAAAAGATGTTGACAGAGGCATACAGGTTACATTGCGGAGGGAGTACAAGAGAGGTCAGCGTTAGAAAGATCAGCATTACTTGAGTCAAGAGAGTCCATTCAATCTTCTGATTACGTCTGGGCAGAAGATGTTCCTGAAACTGTTTGTTTATGGTCAAGTTTCTGTAGCTTCTGCTTAACGGAAGAGGTTTTTGGGTGTCATTACCGAGGTGTCAAGGGTCCAATGGAGTCCATCGATGGAAGTTTGGCTCACGTGAAGGCCTGGGTTGTCAGGATGTCTGACGGGGATGAGATCGAAGATTGATGCTGATAATGAAATGGTTGAATGAACATCAATATCTGTTTGTGTTTCTGATATAGAGTCTGCAGTTTTGTTCAGCCCCTTCTCTAGCCTGTTGCACAGGAGGTCATTCAGAAGTGGGAGGCAATGGCCCAGTGGAACTATCACTGGACTGTCAATCCACAGACCCAGGTAATGTTTTTCGGACACAGACACACGGCAGATGGCGTCATTTGAATTCCATAAAAGTCTGGAATTAAAGAAGCTCATGATGACCGGTTCAGAGAGGGGAACTGCCATCCTTTCCTTTCACTACTACGTGTGAGTCCAGACGTATACCAATGTGATTGACACTGACCTGCCCTCTACGCAATTGGGGATGGGTGATAAATACTGATGCAAGCCAGCAATGCCCTTATCCCTGAATGAAGAAAAACAAAGCCCCTTCTTTAACCTGTAACAGAGGAATTGGAGGAGGCAATTTCACACATTTTTGAATTGGGAAAGGGGACCAGCAGAAGGCTATTCATCCCCTCTCAAGTGGGCAAGAACAGTCGATGGATATTACGTCAGTCCACACTGTTGGACTTGAAAAAATCAAGGCATGCGGTTAAGGGTAGGTGTGAGGAGAGGGAATTTGTGTGACGTTCAATTCCAATTATATCGGGAATGAGGAACAGTCGGTGAGGAGGACAGAAGTGATCCTTGAAGGCAATGCAACAGGGAGGCAGCTAATTGTGTCAATGGACAGAGTGTGAGCAAGGCTCATTATTGAATTTGAACTGATGAGACCATTTGCTGATAGCTTACAGGAAAGCAGTACTCCTCCCCACAACACTGATTAAAGATGGATATCATCTCCCTTACTCTGCATGTCATCCTTTCTCTAGTCCCTAGTATTTAATCATCAATATTATCCTGTATGCACTCCACTCTCTTCCCCAGTGTTTAATTATCTCCCGATTAATCTGTCTTTCAATTTCTCTCTCTCTCTCTCTGGATATAAGCCTCTGTCCGTATTCCAACCCTCTGTTCACGACCTTGTATTTACTCCTTTCCCTATATGTCTGGATTTAGCCTCTACGTTGATTCTTTGCACAACCCAATCATTATCTGCATTTGATCTTCTCTATTTCCTTGTAGTTACCCATCGCTCTTCCTTTGTATTGAGCTAGGAGAAAGTGAGGACTGCAGATACTAGGGATCAGAGCTTTAAAAGGTGTTGCTGGAAAAGGGTTTATGCCTGAAACGTCGATTCTCTTTCTCCTTTGATGCAGCCTGACGTGCTGCGCTTTTCCAGCAACGCATTTTTAAGCTTTGTATTCAGCCCTCTATGTTACTCTCTGTTTAATCCTGTCACTAATACTTTCCGTTGAGGTTGGTCATCATTTCTCTCCATTGCACCCACTCTATGCAAACACGACACAACATAATCAATAACTTCCACTCTGTATTCAACTTTCTCCCTATTACTCCCTAATTACCCGTCTCACTATTGCTCTTCATTTAAGCAATAGCAATAATGCTCTTCTGATGGCGGAACAGACATACCACCACATCCACCCACCCCGGCACTGCCACCAGGGTCCCAGATCTGCATCTGGTGCTGTGACTCGGACGCGGTACGGATGGATTGTGGGCAGCAGTTGACTTCAGGGGATTCAGCCAGCCAGACACGAATATTTTTACCCATTTGGTTTCCTTCTCACTCAAGTCGTGGTTTATCCGACACCTCGCTGCTTTGCATCACAGTCCAGCCGGACTGAAATAAAGGTGTCTGGGACCCATTTGAATCGGGGACTCCAGGATGTCGCGACTCCCACTAACAGGTTGGGGACCTGTGAATAGAGTCGGCCACTCTCAAAAGTGAGGGGTTTGGGGACCCCAGGGAGTCGGGGACTCCCACTAACAGGTCGGAGACCTGCAGATAGAGTCGGGGACTCAGATTAGGTCGGATTGGTGTTGTCGAAATTGATTCGCAAATTGTTCTGTGAAAGATGAAAGTAAGAAGTATGGCGATAGATTATGACAAAACTGCAAAGGTTTTAGAATCTCGAAAAAGTTCGCAGAAATCATTCGTCTTGTTGTTCATTGTCGGGTTGTTGATTCGTGAAAGTTTTAGGTTGAGATTATTTCTCTATTTTATCTTTTCAGCTCGCCTTGTCCTGCTTTGCTGCTTTGTCTTGTTTGTCTGCTGTGGCTTTGTTCTGTTTGTTTTCCTGTTTGTTCTTTGATTATGGAATATAGAGGGTGGTTGCTGCTTTCGTTGTATTTTAAAAAAGAAAGCTGGCCAGTGATGCAATTCTCGCATACTTGTTAAAGAGACTATGTGCCACTGTGTGTGTGTGTGTGTGTGTGTGTGTGTGTGTCAGTCTGTGTGTGCGTGTGTGAGAGAGAAAGAGACTCATAGTTGATTCTGCATCATTTGACATCAGTATAAACTTGCTCTCAATTTCCCCATAATTCCATACAACTGACAAAGATCATTTTCACCACTCTCACCCCTACGTGAAGTACTAATGAACGAATTCACCGAATGAAGGAGAGCAATAACACTAAATCTACGCCTCTGGTGCAGAATCATTCTGTTCCGAGATGAGAGCAGCTCTCTGCTCAATTTTATTTATAATCTGAGCATGACATGGAGGAAAACCACTTCACATTTTAACATTTGCTCATTGAGTGGAGGAATTGCATGAGCCTTATTTAATTTCGTTACATTTTGTAAAACTGGAAGATCCAAGGTATCCCAAATAAACAGCATAGTTTTCAGAAAATGATACTAGCAGATTTAACTTTTGTTTCAGACTCGTTGATTCCACTTAATTTTAAGTCTGCCGTGTTTCATTGATGATTATGGTGTGCCATTCATAACTTTATTTGATATCAATTCCCCTTCCTTAATGACAATTGAAGTTTCATTTCAAAATTAAGTTGTGGTAAAACATGTAACAATATTAACATCCTATGGTTAATGCCTGCGTCTTTGGATTCGGCCATTATTCGAGCATTATAAGTTTTTTTTGTTATCATGTGAATAGGCAAGAACTTTTAACGCAGCAGCGGTCATTTCACGGCCAATAGCATTGTAAATGAATGATGAATGGTCAGGACTGCTTAAGGAACCTAATCTGGGATTTAAATTGAAGGACTAGAACCAGGTAATTATAATGGATTTCAGAGTTGGACACGGTATACGTTTTACATTTTAAATATTGAATATTGAATAAATGAATGTACAGTTTATATTGATGACTTATAAAATGTCTTCGACACTTGTTCAATTTTCAGCTCTGAATTAAAGATAATGATTATTCTGTTTACTACTTTTATGTAATTAATTGAATTAACCCCGAATCAATAACGCAGAATTAATTGTCAGGATCACTTGGTTTTGTTCTTTTACATATTGTCAGTGATCTGTATCATTGCCTATTGTTAAACTTGAAGAATGGCTGCATTAATTTGTTGCTAACTGAAGAATGGAAATATACTTTACTGGCCAGTTGAGGGGAGTTTGCATGTGATTGGGGATAGATGTATGCATAACAAATGGAACTCCCAAAAGCTGTTGTGAATGGGTAGATGAAAAAACAAAAGTGATATGAGATACAATGTAAGGCAACTAAGGCTGAGGAATATACAAACAGGGTTAACCAAAAACGCTATAAATCAAGAATTTAGATTCTACTCGGAATCCGAGCCGATGTCTGCCTTACCGACCCGATTTGAAATTGGGGATTTAGTTCTTGGATACCCTTGGGCAAGGAGAGAATGGTTTATACTCTTTTATAATGGACACGCTGCGGCCTCCAAACTCGATGGAAAGGGGCCCTTCCAGGCTCTCCTCACAACCCCTCCTGCTGAAAAGGTCGCCGGGCACCTCCATCATTGCATGGTCATCAGTCGAGCCACATGCAAGAAGGTTGATGATGAAACTCGAACTTAACTTGCTATATGGACTCATCTTCGTCGGCATTGGTGCTCAAGAACGGACGGTTCACCGGTGCGACCTTGAGCAAACGGAGACTGTATCTTTTTGTGCTGAGAGACTGATTCGTTCGATGCATAGAAAGTTACCAAGAATGATTGTTGCAATGGTCAACTGCAGCAAGAAGATTGGACAGTTCGTTTGTTTGACAAGTCTCAATGGTCTTTACCCTGTCAAGGTGTTGTGTGCCAGTTTGATTTCAGTTGTGATACGAGCGGTCCTAGTAAGCCTGTCCCCTATTCAAAGAAGTCTAAATTGGCATGTCTCAAAAGAGAAAATGGGGAAATATTATTTCTCATGAACAATATGTTTCCTCAAAGTCACAATAAACTATTTGGCCGGGATGAAGTGGTCTGTTATGCCGTCACATCAGCAAAGGACTCATGGACCACTTTCCCCTCCCCTACACCCCATCCCAACATAGGAGTATGGAACGCTTCTAAGTCGTTTACTGGACATGATATTTCATTTGACTATTAATCATCCCCACCTGCTAGTTGCCTTTGGCCTTGCTCCGTGGTAGCCTATCCCAATTGTAACGGCAGAATGGTATGGGGGTACATTTACGTCAATGTGTCAAAGGCTATTCCATGCACCTTGATTAAATGGACAAATGGCGACTGATCCACTGTGTGGCCTTGCACTCATGCATATTCTGGATTAGGGGTGCTGGAAGAGCACAGCAGTTCAGGCAGCATCCAAGTCGCGAAAAAGACGTTTCAAGCAAAAGCCCTATGCCTATGCCTATGGGAGGAGTGTGTCTCTGAAACCCTGTTATTACTGGTGTGCAGGCCCTTTGTGGTATGGGAAACAGCACCTTCAACCTTCTTTGTGAGACCCCTCATGGCAGCTCCGTCTTCCCCATTCTTGGATTTAAGGAACCGGTCTGGGACAATAACCACATCTCTTACCGAAAGACGCACCACATTTACATTGAGCAGCTTTCATCTTCAGCGTTCAGCACAACCACACTTTGGAATCATGGCCTACGCACATATTCCAGAAAGTCACAAAGCCAGGCCTGTTTCTGATTGCAAGCTCCCTCCATTATCTATATTAAACCTGGTTATCATTTTTTTCAGTCGAGGCAAAGCCACGAACTTACTTGTTCTTGATGAAATAGGTATTCCCCGGGCTACAGCTTTCGGGACACGTTTCCCGACTACGGTTCCCGGTCCAAATACTGGGATTGAGGTTGGGGTTTCCCTGCCAAACGTTCAGTTTTATCCGAACTCTGCGTGCATGGGAGGGGTGATCAGGCTTTGGACAACACTGAAGCTCACTCTGTGGACTATGCATTTCTTAGTACTTTTTCGTTTGGAGGATCGTGTGGAATTTTTGGATATCTAAAACGAAATTATCTGTTTTGCGGTCTCAATCTCTTGGGCAACAAGATAGCTTAGGTCATGCTCTCAGAATTTCGCCTAACTTCCCAACAACACCGGTACGCCCTCGACTACCTACTCGCCAAAGAGGATATTTTATTTCGCCATAGTAAAGGGCAAGTGTATGTTGGTGTTACTGACAGCATCAAGAATATTACCAACCATGTAGATAACATCCATACCTTCCTCACTCAAATGACACAAGGCACGGAATGGGTAGATTTGGGTTTTGGCTCATGGTACAACTGGTTGATACGTCTGGCCATGTATATTGTTATTGTTTTAATTTGCCTCTTTGATGGCGTTGCTATTACTAAATGTATTATTGCTAAGCTAATAACTTCTGTTGACAACATCGGTCCTCCCCATTAAATGCTTCTTCTCCATCCAAATAAAGATGAGGACGTGTGATTGCCTACCCCTGGTTCTTTGGAGGTGGAGGGGGAAGTATGTCATTCTCGAGCGTCCTATTGATTGGACTGATCTAATCTGTTTAGTTCAGAGTGGTGCTGAAAAAGCACAGCAGGTCAAGCAGCATCCAAGGAGCAGGAAAATCGACGTTTCGAGCAAAAGCCCTTTATTAAGAAACGCATGGCATCATCAGGGCGTCTAATCTATGCCCTCCCATAATATGGTGTGGTCATGGAACGACCAATGTCCGGAGATGAGGACCTGAAAACTGAAAACAGGCTGAGGTAACTAGTTGTTATCAGGAAGACCCACTTAAGACATATCCTTACTAACTTAGGTGGAAATAAAATGATTTCTTCATACTAACAACATCACAAAATGGATTTTCATTTAAAAATTGTCCAATTCTGCTTAAAGCAGGTTAAACTGTCTTTTAACAATGATGAAGCTGCAAAACCGACTTGTCCACAGTCTGTCTCAACAAAGATAAGCAGGCGATGACTCCTTTACAGCACAGAAATAACTAGAATGGATAAAACACGAATGGACATCATAACTAACATTCAAGTGCAAGTTAAAAAAAAGCTTGATTCAAGAGATAAGAATGGCTTATGGTTTGGAAAGCAAAGTTGGTTTCCAGGAAATATCATTGGGTTCAGTTGCTGTAAAAATAAATTTCGTTCCACCAAAGCTGGTTCCTGGAGTCCGCAGAACCCCGAAAATCCTGTTCATATCTGTCAGCCAGGACTCCCTGATTGTTCCAGGTTATCAGCACAAATCAGAAAACTCATCTTCAATTAGATCCATCTGGCTGACCACATTACAATTCCAACAGCTTTCGCTGTTGTAAGCCACTCTCTGTGTCCCTGTAGTCAGTATCCTCCCGCTTATTCCTCATAAAATTCTCCTCCTATTATTTCTAGTTACTTTCCCTAACTTTTCTTTCTTTATCCGTCCCCTATTCCTGTGTTATGCTCTCTCGCTGTAAGTCGCTACCTAACCCACTCCTATTGTCTATGTAATTCTCTCCCTATTATTCTCCATTGAGTTATCTCCCTATAAAACGTTTTACCCTGTCTATATCCGAATTCAACGCTTTTTCTTTCCCCAGTGCTCGTTAACTATTCCCGTACACTCCACCCCCACCCCGCCCTCCAGAATGTGTGTTAACTCAACAAGAACCAGAGACCTCGTGCCCCTGCCTGATCATTCCCCACAACTGCTAACGTGGATCCACTGATGCTGTGTGCTGCCGACCCTCTGGCTGACGCTGGGATTGCAGATCCGTCCCAAAGTGCCGGTGAATCCCAGCAGCACCCCTACACGGTCAGAGACAGTATTGCTGTTTGGAAGAAGAAATGCACTATTTTAACATGAACTAATACAGCATTGATGTATAAATAGGAAAGGTTACAAGACACATCAGGAAATACATACAAACATGAACATTTCTAATATGCGACAATATTTGGGTATAAACTCGAACATCTCCAATCCTAACAATATTTATGCTCCTATGTACAATAATATTACATGTAAACAAATCAGCTTTAATACACAACAATATTTGTACAGACACAAATAGCACCAACATATAATCCTACATAATGCATATTATACAAGTAAAACATGGGATAATGTGTGTATGAAGGACTTGCATGAAGGAAGTGATTGCACTGTTGCCAAATGTGCAGAAGACGCAAAAAATATTTGGAAGACAAGTTGGCACATTGCATGTGCTTTCTTAGGTATGGGGATGGTTGTGGTCTTCTTGAAGAAAATGGAGACTTCCACTTGTTGGATGGAGATGCTGAATAATTCGGTGAATACATCGGCCAGTTGGTCCATACAGAATCGAAGTGCACGGCCAGAGACTGCATCCAGGCCCATCGCTTTCCTTGGGTTGACTCTCAGGAAAACGTTTCTGACATGTGCGGTCGTGAACAATTGAACAGATGTGTCCGGGGCTGTTGGAGCAGGAGTCACTGCGCCCCTGGCATTCTGCTTGATTCACACACTGAAAGCATTGACCGTCTCAGAGAGTGATGTGTCTTTGTCCGCGACTGTTCATTGCTTCATTTAGCGTCCTGTAAGCTTCCTTGGGCCTTGCTATAGGCAGCGGGAGTCTGTTTTGTACGTATAGGCCTTTAATGTGGTCTGGTACTCCCTCTTGGCATGTCTGCTGGACTTGCAGAGGTTAGATCTGGGTTCCTGTTTAGGTCTGGCTCTTCCCACTTGAATGTTGCCTTCTGGTCTTCAGTTGGGATTCGATTTCCTGGTTGAACCAACATCGTCATTTAGGAAACACACGGATTGACTTCTTCAACTCTCAGTCCTCTGTGCATTTGCTAAAGATGTCCGTGATGGAGATGGTCACTTATTCAGGTTTTCTGTTGAGTGCTTTAACACGGTCCAGTTCACCAATTCTAAACAATCCGAGAGACTGTCATTCACAGCCTCAGTCCAGCATTGTACTTCCTTTCGTGAAGAGTCCTCCCGTTTCAGCTTCTGCTTGTAAGCTGTTTCTGCATGTACGAGAGACGCGGACCTGAAGGCATAGCCTCAGAGTGAAGGGACGACTTTTGGAACTAAGATGAGAATGAATTTCTTCATCGAAGGAATGTTTAAACTGTGGAAATTATTACCGCAGAGGACTGTGGAGACTAGGACATTGAGTGTGTGATGATGCTGTTCCTTTAATGTTCTTTTGTTTCTTACAATATTAGTAAATGCAGAGGTTCTGTGGTGATAGTTTTGATGGGTTTTAGGGCCAACTTCATGATATCTAATAGACACTGCCTCCAGCAAAAGGGTTTCAAGTGAAAAAAGTATAAAATGAAAGGGAGTGGCCAATTCTCACAGCTCAGCATTACTCTGGTCTTGTTTCGTTTGGTTTGGTGTTAATATGCAGACAGTCTTTCAGACTGCTGGTAAAAGGAACGGCTACATGAAAGTAATTGTTCCATGCTGAATCTCTCTCCGACATCTCTTGTAAGACCCTGTGTTTGATTTTACCTGTATTGCCAAGAGGTGTTTATGGGGATTTGTGCAGTAATTGAGAACAATTATGAAGTTGAGACAGTCTGTTCGCTTTCACACAGGTTACGTTATTCTGTATTCTGTTACATTTTGTTTGTGCTTCATTTGGTACTCTGGAAATAAATTCTGTTTTATTTCAATCCGAGGAATATTGACCAGCTCCATGACTCCTGGAATATTCACTGTATACCTGCTCAAAACAAGTTAGCTCAGAAAAGTTAGGGTTTGGGCTACAATCTTGAAATGTTTTGAGAGGGTCTGGCCTGGTCTATAACAAATTTATTAAAAATAGAGATGTATGTGTTCCTAATTGATCAGGGAATCAAAAGTTTTGGGGAGAATGCAGGAGAATAGAATTCCCTCATGTCGAAATGTCAGAACGAATGGTTGGGATGAATGGCCTAATTCTGCTCCCACACTATATGACCTAATGATCTAATACGCAACAATATTAATGAATGGACACAACCAGCTTCAATATTGCATCCATGTTACAAACAAGGATGGAAGAACTGGAATCTTTCCTTTCATTGAATATTTCCCTGTCTTGTTTCGTTCATGACGCTTCGGTCCTTGAACTGAAGTAACAGTTCAGCTGTCAGGGTGCAGGAGCTACAGATACTGATAGTTAGTTATTTCCCAGCCTGCCAGAATGTGCTATTTAGACCATAGTGTGCACCGTGATCTGCTCAAGGGTTCACTTGAACCTTTTCAGGAGAGAGAATATCATGATCAGGCATGGACAGAACCACACCCAAAGAATCACCGAAACACACCCACACTCTTGCGCAAACAAACACGTACATGTAGAAACACGCCCTCACCCTCAAACTCACTTACACATACACGCAGAACACATACTTATACACAGTCAAAGAGAGATATAGGAACATGCTGACAAACAAAAGCACACATAAACGTACACACATGCACAGATGCACGATAACACCATCAATCTGAAGCGTGGGGATCCATCTACACACAGACTACAGCAACATTCCAGCACCCTCACAACACACAGGAATGAAAACAGAGTGCAGAAGGGGGCACAGCTACTCACACATCTGCGTGCACACATACACACCAGAAGATCAGGCATACTGAGACACACCCATGTATGGACAGAATGCACACGCATCCACACACAATGAAGTGCAGTCATACTGATGATTTAGAGATGCGGTTGTTGCACTGGGTTGCACAAATTTAAAAATCACAGAACATCACATTCTGGTCCAACAAATCTATTTGGAAGCACTAGATTTCATAGTACTGCTCCTTCATCACCTGGTGAAATTTAGCAGGCATAGTGAGAAATCAGAACAAATCTACACATTCTCACACACACGCACGCGCGCCCACACACACACGTATGCACACAAAAATACAGAAAGGAACACATTATGTACAGGTCAAATGCACAAATACCCACACACAGAGAAATGCAGACATACTGAGATATAGGAACACATCTCCACACAAAGAATCACTCCTACAGCCCCACACACAGATGTAAAAACTCAGCGTAAGCGTCATTACACACCAACCTGCAAGGACTGACAGTGACTACTTAGGCACACACACAAGAACTTTCAAACACACTTATTAAACTCCAAACACAATGAGATATATACAGAGTGACACTCAGAAAAAGAGACACACCCACAGAGAGGCACAGAGAGATCCTACTGTGGACACGGAAAGACTTTGACACACGGACCGACAGCCAAGCACATTCTGATCAACACACTCACCTGCTTAAACATGAACACAGTCAGGCAGAGACACCCCACACTCCCACAATGACCCTCAGAGACACACACATATGGTGTCATAGAACCATCATGACATGCTGAGAGTAATACACGCACACACACACACACAAAACCACACGGTCATAGGACTGTGACCTCACAAACAGCACATGCACAAAAGCAAAAACGCAAAACCTTCACAATGTACAAAGTACACCCAGATAAGCAATCACACAGGCACAATAACATACACCCACATAAGAACGCTTGCCTTCTTGGGAACACTCATACAAGACTGAATAACATATCCAAATGTATAACACATGAATGGAAATTCAACAAAATACTTTCCAAAGCGCACAAAGGGAGACCCACACACAGATGCATGAACACGGTCATGATGTGTCACACTCAGGGACATATCTAATGACAAAAACTGAGGGACACACAAACAAAGTGAGATGCCACAAAGGCAATGAAGTACACCCCTTTCCAGAGACACACAGAGACCGTCGCACACTGAAAGGGAGACGCATGAACACACTTCCCGCACAGCCACAGACAGAAGAAAGGAAGATGATCAAGCTCCAGCACACATACTTACAGTAATATGACAACGTATTGTCGGATGTGTCTGTGCACTTTGCAGTTTGCAAAATAACTGACTGGGGAAGGATCAGTGAATGAAGGGATCAGGAAGCATTTGAGTCAATAGAAGTGAGCATGTACTAAACTGAGACAAGTTTAGATGTCATCATGGTTCTTTGATACGATATGCGTGTGTCTCTGAGTGTCATTGTATTATTGCGGGAGTGTGGGGTGTCTCTGCCTGACTGTGTTCATGTTTATGCAGGTGAGTGTGTTGATCAGAATGTGCTTGGCTGTCTGTCCGTGTGTCAAGTCTTTCCCTGTCCACAGTCGGATCTCTCTGTGCCTCTCTGTGGGTGTGTCTCTGTTTCGGAGTGTCACCTCTGTGAGAATAAGACAGAGAGAGAGAGAGAGAGAGAGAGGCAGAGAGACCAAGAAAGAGATAGACAGAGAGACAGAGAAGGATAGACACAGAGGGAGGCAGCGAGACAGACAGACAGATAGACAGGTAGACAGACAGTTCGATGCAGACAGGGAAGGACACGCAGAGTGAGACAAAAAGAGAGAAAAAGAGACACAGCAGGAAACTGAGAGATGGGGGATCAGGGTGAGAGAGGAACAAAGACAGACTGGTGAGGTAGAGAGAGAGAGAGAGAGAAAACACAATATTTTCTTAATGTAATTCGACAGGAGGTGGACTCAATAAACTCTCTCAAAAACAAATGTGCTTCTCCAATAACCAACTCAGATTAGGTGATCACTGGAACCCGGAACCTTTCCCTGCTGGTTGTAATAAAGTGTTTATTGTGAGCTGAACAGAGAGAGTCTGACAATCATCATTGTGCAGGAACTACTGCTTCTGCCCAACCCCCCTCCTCACCTGCAGGAGGAAAGCAAAGACCCATGCAGCTGGTCTTTAACATAATCCAAAGGGCACTCTGTGAAGACCCAATATTCCAGATGAAGCCATCGCTCGCTGCCAGCCATTTAGAATCACTCCTCCAGCCTCTTTCTATCCTCATTCCATCATAAGTGAAGAATTTACGTGACCAGAACATCGCGCTGAACTTGGGCAGAGTCGCCGCATAAAATAATGTGTTCGTGCTGCAGCTTAAATCCCTCAGCATTTCTGCCATCAACATAAACTGGAATAGATGAGAGTTCTTCCAACAATATGCTTCTTTAGTGCGAAAGTATAAGGTGTTTGCACAGTGCTCTAACGACAGAAGTACAAAGTTGATGTATATGGTGATGAGAGATATCACCGACTTCCTCAGGCTCTCCATCTCTGTGTCTTTGTGACTCTCTCTATTCCTCTGACCCTTCACGCTCTTGCAGACTCGACTGGCCACTGAAATGTACCTGACAGTCAGAGTGTTCATCAACAGAGGTAACACGAATCGAATGAAAGGGGTTAATATCATATCAAACCAGTTAAATCCCAGCCAATTGGGATCAGTAAAATAACTTGACTTTGTTACGCATTACCTCGGAACATTGTCCTCCAAGGTTCACACCGAAAATAGAAAGGAATGCGTTTTGAATAGAGCAGAATGCTCCTTACAGCTTGGGCCACGGCCGAGGTTTTGTCTGTACAATATTTCCTCTTCAGTTTCAAGCAGCAAATGGTCAGAAAATGATCAACGGAGAAGCGGACAGTGAACCAGATGGAAAAGTCGGTGGCTGCACGAATCAGGACAAAGATAGCACTGCACACAGGGGTATGTCCAGGAAACACCCCACGTAATAAAGATCTTGGAATCATCACAGCATGATCCCAGTGCTAATGAACAGCAGATACCCTGTTGCCATGGCCAACAGGCAGCGCGTTATGCAGTTATAGAGGCCGTACTTCCCCCATGAGAGAACCAAAATAACCGGGCAATAATCAGAAGTCACTGAGCAAACATTCTCCACGACTGCTCAATGTAAGATCTTCATATCTAACTGAGACAGGGAATTGACAGATGGTAGAAGGGCACAATTTGTATGGTGATTAGTAAAAAGTTTGGAGGAGATTTGAGAAAAAGGCTTTCACTCAGAGATTGGTGTGGGTTCTGATATTTCACTTGTTTAATTTTCAGCTCTGAATTAAAGATAATGATTATTTTGTTTACTACTTTTATGTAATTAATTGAATTAACCCCGAATCAATAACGCAGAATTAATTGTCAGGATCACTTGGTTTTGTTCTTTTACATATTGTCAGTGATCTGTATCATTGCCTATTGTTAAATTTGAAGAATGGCTTCATTAATTTGTTGCTAACTGAAGAATGGAAAAATACTTTACTGGCCAGTTGAGGGGAGTTTGCATGTGATTGGGGTAGATGTATGTATAACAAATGGAACTCCCAAAAGGTGTTGTGAATGGGTAGATGAAAAAATAAAAGTGATATGAGATACAATGTAAGGCTACTAAGGCTGAGGATTATACAAACAGGGTTAACCAAAAACGCTATAAATCAAGAATTTAGATTCTACTCGGAATCCCGAGCCTATGTCTGCCTTACCGACCCTATTTGAAAATGGGGATTTCGTTCTTGGATACCCTTGGGCAAGGAGAGAATGGTTTATACTCTTACAATGGACAAGCTGCGGCCTCCAAACTCGATGGAAAGGGCCCCTTCCAGGCTCTCCTCACAACCCCTACTGATGATAAGGTCCAAAGTGTGGTTGTGCTGAACGCTGAAGATGAAAGCTGCTCAATGTAAATGTGGTGCGTCTTTCGGTAAGGGATGTGGTTATTGTCCCAGACTGGTTCCTTAAATCCAAGAATGGGGAAGACGGAGCTGTCCCAAGCGCCGAACAATGACTGCAAATCACCTGTCTTCCCAGTTCGGCATCTTGTACAGAAATAAATGCAATTTAATTTGGCAGTCCTCCCTCATTCTCTGCTTTGGGCAACCCTACCCTGACTATTGGACTTGCTCCTTTTCCCAACTGTATCAGTCTCAGACTGATTTGTTTCCTCATGATCGCCCTGGCACACCACCCCAGCCCCGTACCTCCACCATGCCCGCACCCCACACTCCAACTTTACTTGTTTCAATATTCTTGAACATCACGAGCAAATCTCCCTGCAAGTAAATTAGTTTTCTTCCAATTCAGGTGCAATCCGTCCTTGTCATAGAGGTATCTTCTACTCCAAAAGTTACTCCAATGATTAAAAAATGTGAACCTTTCTGCCCTGCACCAGCTCCTCAGCCATGCATTCATCTGCTATATCTTCCTCTTTCTATACTCACTAGCTCGTGACAACTGGAGTAATCCAAACATGACTACCCCCAAGGACCTCCTTTTAAATTCCTGCTGAATTCTTATATTCCCCGTTCATATTTTCCTCCTTTACCATTTCTACGTTGCTAGTTCCAATGTACACAATGTCCTCCTGCTGATATCGCTCCCCTTTGAGAATAATCTGCACCAATGAGGCAACAGGCACTCTTGTCCACTACAATGTCTGTCTCTGCCTCTGAGCAAAGAGTCTCAATCACAATTGATCACTTCCAACCTGACATAACCCTAATTACATTAGAGCTAGTCTTTGTACCAGAAACTTGGCTGTCAGTGCTACATTCTCCTTAGTGTTCATCACGCCCTACATTTTCCGAAACAGCATATCTGTTTAAAATACACATGGCCACAGTAGACTTCTGCGCTAACTATATACCTTTCCTGCCTTTCCTAGCGATAACACATCTGATTGATCGTGTCAGCTTTTGTTCACTCGCTCCTCTAGCTGCCAACCATCAGACACCCGAGTTCCTGAAAATTCCTCATTGTCTCTAAATGCTGCTCCAACCAATCCATGCGATATTATCGGTTTTCCAAACAAACATATTTACTGGACACATAATCATCAGGACTTGGAAGCTCTCCCTCATCTCCCACATCTAACAGGTAGAGTACATCACTCCTCTAAAGGCCATCTTTGCACCCTAATAATCTACACGCCCAGAAAATGCCATAGCCTAACTGCTCTAAAAGAAAGTGCTCACGGCTAATTCAGTGCCTAAGCTTTATAATTTTACATTTCAATCAAGTGACAGATCTCAATCAAGCCTATAACCAAAAAGAAACCACGCTACTCAATATTGTAGATTTGCAAAAAAAAACTCAGCAAGACAACACTTAAAAACCATAAATATACCTACCCCTGTGCTGTGAACTCTCCCACACAAGCTCCTCCTTTATTTTCATTGTGTAGCTTTGCTCTTTTTCCCCTAAATTTCCAAAACAATGCAACAGTTCATCAAACAATAATTACTGTTAACGAAAGTTGTGGAAGTCTGCGCTGACACCTAAAATACCCCAAAGATTGGAGCATCTCTCACAGCCACAATCTTTTCCCGTCTTCGAATTAGGATTACCTCGAATCGTCTAGTCACTATATTACATAAACATGAGTTGTTGCACTTGAGAAGATGCAATTGTCTGGCGGACATTGCTAACAGAGCTGAGAATGGTTTGTTTCATCATTAAAGGGGCAAAACATGATCTGACTTATCTCTGAAATGATAAACTAAGGATCTGTTAAGTCATTCAATCCCACACAGTTTGTTTTGGAAAGTGATCAATTCCTTGTCAAGTTGACCAAATGTTTGAATTTGGCTGACATTCAGTCAGCAAATAATGGAAAATGCAAATTGGGAGATGTGACTTTTTACGGTATTGTCAGCAACAGCTGACTCAAATAGTTTTGGAATGTGCTTGTTGATATTTTATGAATAAACTACACAATACAAAACAAAACAGGCAGATTACTTCTGCAATTAGTTAATCGAGCAGCTCCAATCCATTGTGTAATATGATATGATAAAAAAAAGTCTCGCTGACTCTCTGTTATGATATATCATATCAGAGGCAATTAATCTTTAAATTGATAATCCACTGAAGGGTTCATGCCCGATAAGACGATTCTCCTGCTCATCGGATACTTCCGGACTTTCTGTGCCTTTCCAGCATCACACTCTCGACTCTGATCTCCAGCATCTGTAGTTATCAATTTCTCCTCGGTGAGGACCAATAATTTGCACTAAGCCGCATTTGTGCCAACCAGCCAGTGTCTCATGCAGTTCCACTGTTACAGATCTGGCAGGAGCTGAGGGAATTTGTTTTGCATTGGATCTGGTGCTGAGTGTGAAAGTAGTAACTTTGGGAGAGGTAATATGGAATTACACCTCGTTGTGCATGCCTGGTCAGTGTCTGGGGCATATAATCGATCTGGACGAATTTCGTTGGGGCGCAATGTATTTGAAGAGTGGGGTTAGTCTGTTAGTTCCTCGGGAGTTAGTCAAGTGTTTAATCGCCTCACTTCTGTTCAAGCACAAGCTGATTAATTACAGAACACGCCAGATCCTCGTCAGAAATCCAACATAATGGATGATGACCTGAGTTGTTTAAATTTTACAAAATGATCTCTTCTCGAAAGTGAACACACAATGCTGCAAATATTGTTTCCTAATCAAAACAGATGTTTCTTCCAAAAGAAATGACAACAAACTAGAATAAACCAAACTTCGTACCTATAACACAGAGTCAAAGGCAATGAACACGCAGTATATTACAATACTCTCTTTTATCTCAAAGCAATGTATCAATGAAAGAAAAGGACACGATTTTTATCTATTCTCCAAAACATGACTCCCAGTGCCGTTCCAAAGAAAACAATTCCCATAATGGGCGGCACAGTGACACAGTGGTTAGCACTGCTGCCTCACAGCGCCAGAGACCCGGCTTCAATTCCCTCCTCAGACAACTGACTGTGTGGAATTTGCACATTCTCCCAGTCTCTGCCTGGGTTTCCTCTGGGTGCTCCGGTTTCCTCCCACAATCCAAAAATGTGCAGGTTAGCTTGTTTGGCCATGCTAAATTACCCCGTAGGCTTCGGTTAAGGACAATGCATGATAACTATGTCCTGTGGTAAGGCAAATGATAGGAGGGACACGATTCGCGAACCATGGATGACAGGAGAAATTGTACAACTCGCCAAGAGGAAATGGGAAGCGTACATAAGGTCGAGGCAGCTAAGACCAGAACGGGCCTTGGCGGAATGTCAGAAGAGTATGACATGTCTTAAACAATCAAGTATATTCGTGGTCATGAAATAGCTTTCGCAAGCCGAATTTGGGACAATCCCAAAGTATCTTAAACTTATATAAGAAGCAAGCGGGTAACTAGGGAAAGGATTGGTCCAGTAAGAGATAATGAAGGAAAGCTGCGTGCCAAGCCTGGGAGAATGGATGAGATTCTGAATAATTGTTTTGCATCAGTGTTCTCTGAGGAGAGGAACATGATGAATCTTGAGATTACAGATAGAAGTTTGATTAGTCTGTATCACGTTGGCACAAGTAGGGAAGATGTGTTGGGTAGGCTAGAAGTTATTAAGGTGGAGAAATCGCAAAGGGCCGGAAGGGAGGAGAGAGAGGAAATAGCTGTAGTCCTGACAGATATCTTTGGGGCATCCTTAAAAACAGGTGAGGTGTTGGAGGACTGGAGGATTGCTCTTGTTATCCCCCTTCACAAGAAGGGTAGCAGGGATATTCTGGGTAACTACAGACCAGTGAGCCTCACGTCGGTGGTGGGGTAGTTGCTGGAGAGATTACTGAGAGATAGGTTCTACTAATATTTAGAAAAGAATGAGCTTATCAGTGAAAGACAACATGGTTTTGTGCAGGGGAGATCGTGCTTTATCAACTGAATAGAGTTCAGTGAGGAAGTCACCAAGTTGTTAGATGAAGGAAGGGCTGCTGATGTCATATAAATGGTCTCTAGTAAGGCGTTTGATAAGGTTCCCATTGTAGAGTAATGGAGAAAGTGAAGTCACGTGGTGTGCAGTGTGTTCTCGCTAGGTGAGTCAAGAACTGGTTGACCAACAGGAGACTAGGAGTAGTATTTGAAGGGAGTTTTTCGGAATGAGAAACGTGACCAGTGGTGTTTCACAGGGGTCAGTAGTGTAGATTTATCGGTTACTTACAGTGTCGAAACAGGGCCTTCATCCCAACATGTCCACACTGATCCTCCGAAGAGCAACGCACCCAGACCCATTACATTCACCCCTTCAACTAATGCTATGGGCAATTTAGCATGGCTAATTCACCTAACCTTCACATTTTTGGACTGTGGGAGGAAACTGGAGCACCAGGAGGAAACCCACGCAGACACGGCAAGAATGCGCAAACTCCACACAGACTTTGCCTGAGGCAGGTTTAAGAAACCGGGTCTCTGGCGCTGTGAGGCAGCAGGGCTTACCACTGTGCCACCGTGCCACCCACTGTGGCACATATACATAAATGAATTAGAAGAGGGCACTGTTGTTATGATCAGCAAGTCTGCAGATTACACAAAGCTTGGTGGAGGAGCAGAAAGCATAAGGGACTGTCAAAAATACAGGAGGATATAGATAGACTGGGGAGTTGGTCAGAAAAGTGGCAGATGGCTTTCAATCCAGACAAATGTGAGGTGCTGCATTTAGGCAAGTCTAATTCTAGAGCGAATCATACAATGAATGGAAGAGCCTTGCGAAAAGTTGATGGGCAGAGACATCTGGGAGTGCAGGTTCATTGTATCCTGAAGGTTGCTGCAGAGTTGGATAGAATGGTCAAGAAGGCATACAGTATAATTGCCTTCATTGGACGGAGTGTTAAGTATAAGCACTGGCAAGTCATGTTAAAATTATCCAAGACATTGGTTCGGCTGCATTTAAAATACTGTGTCCAATTTTGGGCGCCACATTACCAAAAGGATATGGACGCTTTGGAGAGGATGCAGAGAAGGTTCACGAGAATGTTGCCTAGTATGGAAGCTGCTAGCTATGAAGAGAGGTTGAGTAGGTGATGTTTATTTTCACTACAAAAAAGGAGATTGGGGGGGGTTGACTGAAGTTAACAAAATCATGAAGGGTGTAGACAGGGTGGATAGAGACAAGCTTTTTCCCAGGGTGAAGGATTCAATAACGAGAGGTCACGCTTTCAAGGTGAGAGGTGGAAAGTTTGAGGGGGATACATGAGGCATGTATTTCTCTAAGAGGATCGTGGGCGTTTGGAGCTGGTTGCCAGCAGAGCTGGTAGAGGCAGGCATGGTAGATTCGTTTATAGTTAAAAATCACACAACACCAGGTTATAGTACAATAGGTTTAATTGGAATTACACTAGCTTTCGGAGCGATGCTCCTTCATCAGGTGAATGTGGAGGGCTCGATCGTAACACAGAATTTATATCAAAAATTTGAAGTGTGATGTAACTGAAATTATACATTGAAAAATTGATTGTCTGTTAAGCCTTTCATCTGTTAGGACACAGTGATAGTTTCACTTCTTTCATGTGTTAATCACAAAACCCTTTTTTAAAAGTTGCACTCTCGGGTTAGCTGTTAACAATGGTGATAGCTAGACAATATGTTGAAGGTGTTAGGTGTCAACATATTGTCTAGCTATCACCATTGTTAACAGCTAACCAGAAAATGCAACTTTTAAAAAAAAGGTTTTGTAATTTACACTTGAAAGAAGTGAAACAATCACTGTTTTCTAACAGATGAAAGGCTTAACAGACAACCAATTGTTCAATGTATAATTTCAGTTACATCACACTTCAAATTTTTGATATAAATTCTGTGTTACGATCGAGCCCTCCACAATCACCTGATGAAGGAACATCACTCCGAAAGCTAGTGTACTTCCAATTAAACCTGTTGGACTATAACCTTGTGTTATGTGATTTTTAACTTTGTACACCCCAGTCCCACACCGGCATCTCCAAATCATAGATTCATTTAAGATGCGTCTGGACAAATTCATGAGGAGGTGGGGAGCAGTGGGGTACAAATGCTTAGGAATTGACCAACAGGTTCAGATAGTACATTTGGATCGGGTCAGGCTTGAAGGGCCGAAGGCCCTTGTCCTGGGCTGGAAATTTCCTTTGTTCTTTGCATAATATTCACATCAGAATCCGTGTATCTATCACTTGGCTAAATGATTTGTGACTGCCACTTCTAAACTGTCACTATAGTGAACGTCTTCCTGGAGCTACGGTATACCTGAGTGTCAATGTACTCTGCTTTAAACAATCGCATCAGAGCTTTTCCTTGACCCAACATCCTGTTTGGGACCGACACAACATTTTCATTCCTAGCCAGTCTAATTTACTAAAACTCGTATTTCTTCTGCATGAGCACAGACATACACATCCGCTCAGTTCCAGGGTCATTGAGGAACGAAAAGAAATTACAAATATGATTGATGTGAAATGAATGCATTCTCCATTTCTTGTTTCTTCTTCAATCGAAAATTCCAGAACTGCACAAATAATCTTGAAGGCTGCATCATTACCATGCTGTGCTGCAAGCGTCGAAAGTAAACAAAGTTTCACTCGTGTACAACGCCATTCAGGAGAAGATGAGGACTGCAGATGCTGGAGATTCAAGTCAAGATTCGATGAATGCTGGAAAAGCACAGCAGGCCAGGCAGCATCCGAGGATCTGCAAAATCGACGTTACAGGCAGGGGTCCTTTGACTTGACTTCAATCTTAACTACAAAGCCAATCAGCCTACATCCAAACCCCAAACACATTTTTTAAAACAAATCTTATCATTACAGAAGTAACAGAGCATTTTAGTACTGAGGTTTATTGGATGATACATATCTTAATCGTTTATTTCCTTCATGAAAATGTTTCACTTCCCTGCCCATTTCCCAGAAATGATTCTTTGAATTGTAGAACCCGACTGTACTGAAGAGGTCCGTCGGTCCATATAGCTTGTGCAATCAAAGCTAATGGAAATCTGAACTCTTCCCAGGTAGTTGTTAAAGGTTTTGAGGTTTCCTACTTCAATAACCCTCCCAAGCACTGAAGTATCAGAACCCACACCACTCTCTGAGTGAAAGCCTTTTACTCAAATCCCCACCGAACCTTTTACTAATCACCTTAAAATTTGCGCCCATCTACCATCTGTCAATTCCCTGTCTCAGATAGATATGAAGATCTTCCATTGAGCAGTCATGGAGAATGGTTGCTAAGTGACTTCTGATTATTGCCCGGTTATTTTGGTTCTCTCACGGGGAAAGTACGGCCTCTATAACTGCATAACGCGCTGCCTGTTGGCCATGGCAACAGGGTATCTGCTGGTCATAAGCACTGGGATCATGCTGTGGTAATTCAAATATCATTATAACTGAGGATGTTTCCTGGACATACCCCTGTGTGCAGTGCTATCGTTGTCCTGATATGTGTAGCCACAGATTGTTCCGTCTGCTTCACTGTCCGTTTCTCTGTTGATCGTTTTGGAACATTTGCTGCTTGAAACTGAAGAGGAAATATCGTACAGAGAAAACCTAGGCTGTGGCTCTAGCTGTAACTGGCATTCTGCTCGATTGAAAACGCATTCCCTGATATTTTCGGTTGGAACCTTGGAGGATAATTGACAATGTTCTGAGGTACTGCGAAACAATGTCAAATTATTTTTACTTATCACAGATGGCTGTGATATAACTGGTTTGAAATCATTTTAGCCCTTTTCATTCCATTCGTGTCACTTCTGTTGATGAACACTTTGACTGTCAGGTACATTTCAGTGGCCAATCGAGTCTGCAAGAGCCTGAGGGGTCAGAGGAATAGATAGAGTCACAAAGACACAGATATGGAGAGCCTGAGGAAGTCGGTAATATCTCTCATCACTATATCCATCAACTTTGTACTTCTGTGGTTAGCGCAGAGGGGAAACACCTGAAACATTTGCACTAAACAAGCATATCGTTGGAAGAACGCTCATCTATTCCAGTTTATTTTGATGGCAGAAATGCTGAGGAAATTAATCTGCAGCACGAACACATTATTTTATGCAGCGATTCTGCCCAAGTTCAGTGCGAAGTTCTGGTCACGTAAATTCTTCACTTATGATGGAAAGAGGATGGAAAGAGGCTGGGAGGAGTGATTCTAAATATCGGGTTGACTGCGAGTGATGGCTTCATCTGGAATATTGGGTCTTCACAGAGTGCCCTTTGGATGAGTGTTAAGGACCAGCAGAATGGGTCTCTGCATTTCTCCTGCAGGGGAGGAGGGGGTCTGGCAGAAGCAGTCGTTCCTGTACCATGATGATTGTCAGACTCTCTGTGTTCAGCTCACAATAAACACTTTATTACAACCAGCAGGGAAAGGTTCCGGGTGCCATTGATCACCTCATCTGAGTTGGTTATTGGAGAAGTACATTTGTTTTTGAGAGAGTTTATTGAGTCCACCTCCTGGCTACTTATTTCACAAAAAAAATGCTTTCTCTCTCTCTCTACCTCACCTGTCCGTCTTTGTTCCTCTCTCACGCTGATCCCCATCTCTCAGTTTCTTGCTGTGCCTCTCTTTCTCTCATTTTGTCTTGCTCTGTGTGCCCCTCTCTGTCTGCATCGATCTGTCTCTCTGCCTGTCTATTTGTCTGTCTGCCTCACTGTATTCCTTTATGTTTATCCTTCTTTTTCTCCCTGTCTATCTCTTTCCCAGTCCCTCTGTGACTCCCTCTCTCTCTGTGTCTTTCTCTCACAAAGCCGATGACAGGCACTTTTCACCGCTTACAACAAGCTCACTTGCATTGATTCAAAGCACTTCCTGATCCCCTCATTCACTGATCCTTCCCCAGTCAGTGATTTTGCAAAATAAACAAGTGCAGAGATACAGCCGACAATACGTTGACACATTACTGTACTGACGTCTGCTGGAGTTTGATCGTCTTCCTTTCTTCTGTCTGTGGCTGTGCGGGAAGTGTGTTCATGCATCTCCCTTTTAGTGTGTGACGGTCTCTGTGTGTCTCTGTATAGGGGTTGTATTTCATTGCCTTTGTGGGGTTCTCACTTTGTTTGTGTGTCCCTCAATGTTTGTCATTAGATATGTCCCTGAGTGTGAGACATCATGACTGTGTTTATGCATCTGTGTGTTGGTTTCCCTTTGTGCGTATTGGGTAGTATTTTGGTGAATTTCCATTCATTTGTTTATATATTTGGATATTTTATTCAGTGTTGTATGAGTGTTCCCGTGAAGGTAAGCGTTCTGATGTGGGTGTATGTTACTGTGCCTGTGTGATTGCTTATCTGTGTGGACTTTGCACATTGTGAAGCTGTCGTGTTATTGACTGTGTGTATGCTGTTTGTAAGGTCACAGTCCTTTGACCGTGTGGTTTTGTGTGCGTGTGTCTCTGTGTGTCTCTGTGTGTGCTTGCGTATGTGTGTGTGTGTGTGGATTACTCTCAGCATGTCTTGATGGGTCCATTACACCATGTGTGTGTGTGTCTGAGTGTCATTGTATTATTGTTGGAGTGTGGGGTGTGTCACTGCCCTACTATGTTCATGTATAATCAGGTGAGTATATTGATCAGACTGTGCCTGTCCGTCTCTCCGTGTGTCAAGGTCTTTCTGTGCCCCATAGTAGGAACTCTCTGTGCCTCTCTGTAGGTGTGTCTCTGTTTCTGAATGCCACTCTTCTATATCTCATTGTGGTTGTGGTTCAGTAACGATTTGAATGTGCTTGTGTGTGTGCCGAAAAAGTTACTGTCAATTCTTGCAAGTTGACGTTTATTGACTCTTATGCTGAGATTTTTTACATCTGTGTGTGGGGCTGTAGGTGTGATTCATTGTGTGAAGATGTGTTCTTATATCTCAGTATGACTGCATTTCTCTGTGTGTGGACATGTATGCATTTGGCATGTACATAATGTGTTCCTTTCTGTGCATATGTCTGTGTGGGTGTGTGCACGCGTGTGTGTGTGTGTGTGTGTGTAGATTTATTCCGATTTCTCACTATGCCTGCTAAATTTCACCAATTGGTGAAGGAGCAGTAGTCTGCAATCTAGTGCTTCCAAATGCATTTGTTGGACCAGAAACTGATGTTGTGTGATTTTTAAATTCGTACACCCCAGTCCAAAAACCACATCTCTAAATCATCAGTATGACTGCATTTCTTTGTGTGTGGATGTGTGTGCATTCTGTCCATACATGAGTGTGTCTCAGTATGACTGTTTTTCTGGGTGTATACGTGTGCACGAACATGTGTGAGAATGTGTACCCCCTTCTGCATTCTGTTTTCATTCCAGTGTGTTGTGAGGGTGCTGGAATGCTGCTGTAGTTTGTGTGCAGATGTGTTGGCACGTTTCAGATTGATGGTGTTACTGTGCATTGTGTGTGCTTTTGTTTGTCAGTATGTTCCTATATCTCACTTTGACTGCATTTCTGTGTATAGGTATGCGTTCTGCGTGTATGTGTTCGTGAGTTTGTGGGTGTAGATGTGTTTCTGCGTGTTCCTATATGCTTGTGCGAGAGTGTGGGTGTGTTTCGATGATCCTTTGCGTATGTTTCTGTCTATGTCTGATCTTGATATTCCCTCTCCTGAAAAGGTTCATGTGAACCCTTGAGCAGGACACGGTGCACACGTTCATCGAAATAACGCATTTTCGGCAAGCTGCGAGATATCTAACTATCAGCATCCGTCGCTCCTGCACCCTGAGAGCTGAACGGTTCCTCCAGTTCAAGGACCTAAGCCTAATGAACGAACCAAGACAGGGGAATATTCAATGAAAGGAAGGATTCTAGTTCCTCCATCCTTGTTTGTAACATCGATGCAATATTGAAGCTGGTTGTGTCCATACATTGATATTGTTACATATTAGATCATTTGGTCATATAGTGTGGGAGCAGAATTAGGTCATTCACCGCAACCAGTCGTTCTGACATTTTAACATGAGGGAATTCTATTCTCCTGCATTCTCCCCAAAACTTTTGATTCCCTGATCAATTAGAAACACATATATCTCTATGTTTAATAAATTTATTATAGACCAGGTCAGACCCTCTCAAAACATTTCAAGATGGTAGCCCGAACCCTAAATTTTCTGAACAAACTTGTTTTGAGCATTTGTGCAGTGGACATTACAGGAGTAATGGAGCTGGTCAATATTCCTCGGATTGAAATAAAACAGAACTTATTTCCGGAGTACAGAATGAAACACAGCAAAAGGTAACAGAATACAGAATAACTCAACCTTGTGAAAGCAAACAGACTATCCCAACTTAATAGTTGTTCTCAATTACTGCACAAATCCCCATAAACACCTCTTGACAATGCAGGTAAAATCAAACACAAAGTCTCACAGGAGAAATGTCGGAGAGAGATTCAGCACGGAACAATTACTTTCACGAAGCTGTTCCTTTCACAAGAAGTCTGATAGACTGTCTGCATATTAACACCAAACCAAACTAAACCAGCCCAGAGTAAAGCTGAGCTGTGAGAGTTGGCCACTCCCCTTTCATTGTCTTTTTTTTACTTGAAAGGCTTTTGCCGGAGGTAGTGTCTGTTGGATATCATGAAGTTGGCCCTAAAGCCCATCAAAACTCGACACCACAGAACCTCTGCATTTATAAACATTCTAAGAAAAAAATAAGAACAGTAAACGATCAGCATCATCACACACTTAATGTCCTGGTCTCCACAGTCCTCTGTGGTAATAATTTCAACATATAAAACATTCTTTTAATGAAGAAATTCATACTCATCTCAGTTCCAAAGGTCGCCCTTTCACTCTGGGGCTGTGCCGTCATGTCTTAGTCTCTCGTACATGTGGAAACAGCTTACAAGCAGAAGCTGAAATGGGAGGACTCTTCACAAAATGATGTGCAATGCTGGCCTGAGGCTGTTAATAACAGTCCCTGGGATTGTTTAGAATTGGTGAACTGGACCATGTTAAAGTACTCAGCAGAAAACTTGGATAAGAAAGGATCTGCCTGTGACATCCTTTATATACGCCTGGACTCTCAGTCACACTGCACGCTGCCCTCGAAGTGGCTGCGGGGGGAACGAGACTGTCACACACCTCCTTCCGGAATGAGCCGTGCAGAATAAGTCTGGAGAGGAATGCAGTGGTGTTTGTCGAGGTTCATCTCAAGCAGCGCTGTGACGCGGGACTCCGTGCTATTTGGTCTGTTCCCCAGGATGCGCACCAAGATGAACATCATCTGTGCCTGGAGGATTATCAACACGGTGAAGGACGCTCTCTGGGCGGTCCGAAACCTTCTGATCTTCCGGCTAAAGGAGTTGACCTCGACTGAGTGTTGCAGACTGGCACATTCCAAGGTCCAGGACTACGTGTTGAGGGACGCGCTGAAGCTTGGTTGAGCTGCCGGTAGGGTTCGGTGGGGAAAGACCATCGTGTAACATCTGCCTGCCCATGAAGAACAGGGGGCCCACACAGTCAGCCGGGCTCTGCTGACGCCTCAGCTAAACTTGTAAGCGTTAAGACCTGTATAAATGAAAGATTACTCTGTCTCTGTATACCATCAAATTGAATGATTACGGATGCATTGCATGAACAATTGTCCAGATCATCAAAATATTTTATGAAGAAAGTACATTTTTGAAATTAAAAATGGTTCTCCCAGTACGAGGCTATCCCATTGCTCATCCGGTGTGGTGACGCCTGCGATGTCCACAAATGTGGGATACCCGACTGCAAAATTTGTGGTAGTGGGGTCTGCGTTCGTCCTCTCCCCTGGTTTCCAAACAAAAAGCAGATGTTCCAATAGATGGCGCTCATTTGTGTTTCCTCCAGCTTCCTTGTACATCACACATCTCTGTTCAACAAGTTGATAGATATATGCTGCACATCTTACTTCATCCTGCAATACAACACTATGTTCAAACCATTTGACAAGAGCAACAAGCCAAGCTTCAAATTACCACATCTATTTACTGCCTATTCAAGTATTGCTCAAAATGCCCCTTTAAACAATTTATTGAAGAGAGGGAAAACAGCCACAGCCTATTCAGCCTCTCCCTGTAGCCCAAATCCTCCAACCCTGGCAACATCCTTGTAATTCTTTTCTGAATCGTTTCAAGGTTCACAACATCCTTCCATAGGAAGGAGACCAGATTGCACAGGTGATGTCCAGGAAACAACCCTCGGTAGTAAAGTACTTACAATCACCACAGCAGAATGTTAGTGCGAATGAAAAGTAAATCTGATGTTGCCTTCGCCAACAGACAGCACGTTGTGCAGTTAGAGAGGTCACGCATTTCCCACGCGAGAAACAAATTCAGCAGGAAATTAACAGAGAGAGTCAGAAGGTAAAATACAAATCAGAAATTAATTGATCAAACATTCTCCACATCTGCACGAGGCCTTCACATCATGGGCACACATGGTTACCCCTGCTGCCTCACAGCACCAGCAGTCCCGGGTTCGATTCCCACCTCAGGCGACTGACTGCGAGGCGTGTGCACATTCCCCCATTTCTACTTGGGTTTTCTCCTACAGTCCAAAGATGTGGCAGGTCAGGTGAATTGGCCATGCGAAATTGCTCGTAGTGTTAGTTGTAGGGGCATGGTTGGGTTGTGGGTCAGTGGGGACTTGTGCTGAAGAGTCTGTTTCCATACTGTAAGTAATCTAACTGAATCAGGGAATTGACGTATAGCAAAGGGTCATAGTTTTTACTGCAAAAATTTTAGAGGAGATTTGAGGAAAATGCTTTCACCCAGATAGTGGTGGGGTTCTTGTAATTTAGTGCTTGGAGGCTAGTTGAGGCGGGAAAACTTACAACATTTAAAAACTACATGGGACGAGACTAGATTTCATTCAGCTTTGGTAGCACAAGCTTGATGGACCTTTCTGTACAATGGTCATAGATTCATAATCATAGAGAGCTACAACACGGAAACAGACCCTTTGGTCCAAACCGTCCATGCCGACTTCTGGGAGATAGATTGGGAAATGTAAAAAATTTCTGAAATAAAACAAAGCGTGTGGATACTGGAAATATGAAAAATAAACAGAAATAGCCGGCGAAACCCAACAGGTATGGTAGCATCTGTGGAGACAGAAACAGAATGAATGCAATCATTCTTCATCTGAAGACGTTCGTCTGAACATTTGTCAAGGAACTCGAAACATCAACATGTTTTTCTCCTCACTCCAGGCCCGCTCATTGCAAATGGATTGATTTCCAATCGGAAATTGAGATATCTCGTGTTGATATTTATCGGCTATGAAGCATTTGTTTGTCGGCTTTAAGCATACTGGGCTCGATTGGGTCATAGAGATATATAGCATGGAAACATGCCCATTGACCCAAATCGTCCGTGCCGACCAGATATTCTAACATCATCTACTCCCATTTGCCTCCATATCCATTGAAAACTTTCACTTACCCATTCAGTTGCTTTGTAAATGTTGTAATTTCATATGCTTCCCCCATTTCATCTGGTAGATCATCCATACATGTGCTAGCCTTTGTGTGAAAGTCTAAGTCTTTCCCCTCCCACTCTAAATCTATTCTCACGACCTCTGGACTCCCACAGACCAGGGAAAAGACCTTGTCTATTTGCACTATCCATGAACTTGGGATTTTATAAACCTCGATAAGGTCACCCTCGCCACAAATGCTTCCTTAAGACCAGACCTATTCAACGTTTACCAATAGCTCTAGCCCTCCAAATCTGGCAACATCCTCGCAAATATTTCATGAAACTCTCCAAGTTTTACACCATGGTTCCTTTCGAAGTGAGACCAGAATTACACACAGTTTTCCCAAATAATGGCCTGTAGAAAGTGGCCCAACTAATGGCCTGTACAGCCGCAACATGACAACATGGTGAATACAGAGAAAGCTGTAGGAATTGTAATGAGGTGGACCTCATTGAATCTGTGGGATTCTCTGATTGTGAATGTTAACCTGGTCCACTGAGGAGTCCTGGCTGATAGATATAAAGAGGAATGTCAGGTTATCAGCTCACTCCAGGAATCAGTTTTGTCAGTGTGATGTCCTATGCACCTGTAACTGCAGGGTGAGTTGGGGATGCGTTAGCAGCTTATGTAGAAGTGGAGAGAGTGTAAGAGCATAATAGGAAGAAGAGAAAATACAGAATAAGGATGGTGTTGAATGCAGTAGAGTAGGGTGGGAGTTGAGTACAGGAGAAAGCGAGAGGACTTAATACAGATCACATAATAATTTGATGTTTGAATACAGAAAAGCAGGAGGAGGATGAAGTCAAGGGGAAGAGAACAGTGGAAAGGAATAAACAGAAAGTAATATTGAGCGGGCTAATCATGGAGCAATTGCGAGAAAACTGAATACAGAGATGGATAAAGACTGTGATTGTTGGAATTTAAATGGAGCACATTCAGTCGAGGGTATGTGTGTGAGTATTAAAAGCAAAAAAGGGACATGATTAAATTGAGATTATCAGGAAGAGGAATAAAAAGAGAGTGAGAGTAGGTGTAAAATACAGCAATCAGGAGAGAATGAAACGCTGGGGAACAGTGTGGCCTTCATACAAGGGAGAAGATATATTATTAATAGCAAAAGGTTTGTGTACCGCTGTGTTTAAACTAAATGGCGCGGGGGTGGGGGGGCGAGGGTCGGACAAACTGGAAGTTTAAGAAGGAAATTGAAGGAAAAATTAGAACAAGGGAAGTCAAGAAAGACAACGGTATCAATGAAGCAGAAAACTCAAAAAGCGATCATGCCGTAAGGTTGAGTGAAATAGGGGTTGATAGGAAGTTTGAGGGTAGTAACAAATTAAGAAAACTATATATGAATGTACGAAGTATTAGAAATAAGATGGATGATCTTGAGGCTCTTTTGGAAATTGGCAGCTACGATATTGTGGGGATAACTGAGAATTGGCTTCAAATGGATAGCGCCTGGGAAATGAATATTCAAGGCTATACGTGCTATCGTAAGGACAGACTGACGGGAAGAGGGGGTGGGGTGGCCCTGTTTTTAAGGGATGATGTTCATTCCTTTGCGCGGGGGGGGGGACCTTGAATCAGAGGATGTAGAGTCAGGATGGATAGAGCTGAGGAATTCTGAGGGTAGAAAGACCCTCTTGCGAGTTATCTGCAGGCCCCAAACAGTAGCATCGATGTAGGGTGAAAGTTGAATAAGGAGCTGCAATTTGCATGTCGCAAAGATGTTACTACAGTTGTTATGGGGGATTTCAACATGCAGGTAGACTGGGAGTATTAGGATGGCATTGAACCTCAAGAAAGAGACTTTGTGGAGTGCTTCCGAGATGGATTCTTAGAACCGCTGGTGCTGGAGCCCACCAGGGAGAAAGCAATTCTGGATCTGGTATTGTACAACGAACCAGAATTGATCAGGGACCTCGAAGTGAAGGAGCCATTAGGAGGTAGTGACCAGAATACAATAAGCTTCAATCTGCAACTTCAAAGGGAGAGGGTACAATCGGAAGTGACAATATTTCAGTTGAATAAATGGAACTATATAGCCACGAGGGAGGAGCTGGCCAAAGTTCAATGGTCAATACCATAGCAGGATTGACAGTGGAGGAACAATGGCAGATATTTCTGAGTATAATGCAGAAGATGCAGGATCACTTCATGACAAACAAGAAGAAAAATCCTATGAAGAGGCAGGGGTGGCCGTGACTGACGAGGAAAGTTAAGAAACATATAATGTCAAACGAGAAAAACTATAACATAGCAAAGTTGAGTGGGAAAAGGGAGGACTAGGAAGCTTTTAAAGAACACCAGAGGATTACTAAGAAGGAAATACGCAGAGAAAAAATGTGGTATGATGGTGAACTGGCGAAAAATATATAGGAGGATAGTAAAAGCTTTTTTAGGTATGTGAAAGGGAACAAAAAGTTGATGGCTAAAATTGTGCCGTTGAAGACAGAAATAGGGGAATATATTACAGGGAACAAAGAAATGGCAGAAGAGTTAAATTGGTACTTCAGATCTGTGTTCACTGGGGAAGACACAAGCAATCTCCCAGAGGTAACAGTGACTGAAGGACCTGAACTGCAGGGAATTTATGTTTCCCAGTTAATGGTGTTGGGGAGACTGTTAGGTCTGACGGTCTGAAGGTTGATAAGTCCCCGGGGCCTGATGGTCTACATCCCAGGGTACTAAAGGAGGTGGCTCTAGAAATCGTGATGCATTGGTGATTATTTTCCAGAGTTCGATAGATTCAGGATCAGGTCCGACGGATTTGAGGGTGGCTAATGTTGTACCACATTATAAAAAGGAGCGAGAGTGAAAGCAGGAAATTATAGAACAGTTAGTCTGACCTCAGTGGTGGGAAAGGTGCTGGAGTCAATTATAAAGGATGAAATTACAACACATCTGGATAGCAGTAACAGGATTGGTCAGAGTCAGCATGGATTTATGAAGGGAAAATCATGCTTGACTAATCTTTTGGAATTTTTTTAGATTGTAACTCTGAACATGAACAAGGCAGATCCAGGAGATGGAGCATACCTGTCCTTTCAAAAAGCTTTTGATCAAGTCCCACATAGGAGGTCAGTGAGCAAAATTAGGGCGCATGGTATTGGGGGCAAAGTACTAACTTGGATTGAAAGTTGTTTGGCTGAAAGTAAACAAAGGGTAGTGATAAACGGCTCAATTTCGGAATGGTAGGCAGTGACCAGTGGGGTACTGCAGGAATAAGTGCTGGGACTGCAGCTTTTTGAAATATACATTAATAATGTAGAAAATGGTATTAATAGTAACATTAGCAAATTTGCTGATGATACAAAGCTGGGTGGCAGGGTGAAATGTGAGGAGGATGTTAGGAGATTACTGGATGACCTGGACAGGTTAGGTGAGTGGACAAATGCATCGCAGATGCAGTTTAATGTCGATAAATGTATGGTTATCCACTTTGGTAGCAAGAACAGGAAGGCAGATTACGACCTGAATGGACTCAAGTTACGTAAAGTGGCAGTACTATGAGACCTCGTGTTTTTGTACACCAGTCAATGAAGGCAAGCATGCAGGGTCAGCCGGTAGTGAAGAAAGCTTGTCGCATGCTGGCCTTCATAACAAGAGGGATTGAGTATAGAAGGGAAGAGGTTCTTCTGTAGCTTTACAAGGCTCTGGTGAGACCGCAATTGGAATATTGAGTGCAGTTCTGCTCTCCAAATTTGAGGAAAGAAATTCTGGCTATTTAGGTAGTGCAGCGTAGGTTCACGAGGTCAATTCCGGGAATGGCGGAGCTTTCTTATGTTGAAAGAATGGAGCGACTGGGCTTGAACACCCTTGAGTTCAGTAGACTGAGAGGAGATCTGATTGAGACGGATAGGATTATTAACGGATTGGACACTCTGGATGCAGGAAACATGTTTCCGATGATGGGTGAGTCCCGAACCAGAGGACACAGCTTAAAAATAAGGGGTAGGCCGTTTAGGACAGAGATGAAGAGAAACTTCTTCACCCAGAGAATGGTGGGTGTGTCGAATGCTCTGCCCCAGAAGGCAGTAGCGGCCCAGTCTCTGGATTCATTTAAGAGAAAACTGGATATAGCTCTCAACGATAGTGGAATTAAGCGTTATGAAGATAAGGCAGGAACAGGACACTGACTGAGGATGCTCAGCCATGGGCGGCACGGTGGCACAGTGGTTCGCACTGCTGCCTCACAGCGCCAGAGACCCGGATTCAATTCCCGCCTCAGCCGACTCTCTGTGTGGAGTTTGCACATTCTCCACGTGTCTGCGTGGGTTTCCTCCGGGTGCTCCGGTTTCCTCCCACAGTCCAAAGATGTGCAGGTCAGGTGAATTGGCCACGCTAAATTGCCCGTAGTGTTAGGTAAGGGGTAGATGTAGATGTAGGGGAGGGTTGCGCTTCGGCGGGGCGGTGTAGCTTTGTTGGACCGAAGGGCCTGTTTCCACACTGTTAGTTATCTAATCTAAACAAAATGAATGGTGGTGCAGGCTCCAAGGGCAGAATGACCTACTCCTGCACCTATTGTCTATTGTCTACGGTCTGCAGGCAAATATAAACGCTTAAATGCAGGGAAATGGAGCGGAACAAATAGACAATCGGGATAATTAAATACAGGGTAATAGTGACTATTTCCAGCTTTATACAATTTGGGTCGGAGGTGATGTTGGGCAGTACCCTCCTTTCAAATTTCCAGATATCAATATCATGCCTTGGCTCGCACCTTGTCCATTCCCATAATTAGTTGTCTCCATGTTCCACTGCCTCCCAGGACAAGCTCTCACCTTCTGACGGAGTGCTCCCTCATTCTCATTCCAATTGTCCTTTCACCACATACATCCCCCTCATAGAAAGCATAGAAATCAGGAGACAACAGCTTTGCTTCACTTGGAGGTCGCCACTGATAATGTTACCTAGCCAGGTAATGAAATGTCTGGATATCAAACCTAAGCTCAGCGAGCAAACCTACACCCTACAACCCCCTCTCCTCACATCTTCCCGTTCCCTCCTACCTTCGCTTTTTCATGGAAAATAGTGTGGACTGACGTTGTGCCATTCTGATATTCTTGTGCTCACGAATGGGACTGAATGGCCTTCTGCTGTTCCACTTTACCATCTCTGAATGAGCTAAATTGCCTCCTCCACTTCCTCTGTATCATTCTCAAGAAGGCTTTTATTATTCAGTCATGGGATGAGGGCGTTGCTGGTCAGCGGCAATATTTATTGTCCATCCTTAATTGCCTGGAAGTGTGTTAAGTGTCAAACATATTGTTGTTGGTCTGTAGTCATGTGTAGTCGAGACCAGGTAAGGAAAGTAATTTCCCTCTGCAAAAGGCATGAACAAACACAGAAACATTCTGGGTTCATCATTAGACACTTAAATTCCCGAAAATCATTGAATTGAAGTTCCATCATCTGCCACAGTGGGATTTGCAGCAATACCCATAGAACATTATTGGTTGAGAGGATGAGCAGTCCAGTCATAATTCCCGTCCTGGACTGAATAAAAAATGGAAGTACTGTGGATGTTCTCAATCGGAAACAATAACAGAAATTCCTGGAAAAACTGAGCATGTCTGACAGCATCTGTAGAGAGAAATTAGAGGTGAATGGCATCCTGAAATAATGAGCTGAGTAGCATTCCTCTTTTGCTGTGCTGCTGGGTGTGTCTATGTCAACTGCAAAGCTCAGTACACTGAATTAAAAAGAATCTCCATGAAATTTTCAAGTCTCTGACTTTCTGTTCTCCCCTTGAGCAATATTTTAAATGAAGGCTGTTTGCAGTATTCCAAATAGTGCACCTATTCACTATCCATTAGTGAGATACTTCTCGATGCATTTTATACCGTTATCCAGCGAAACGGGCAGACAAATGGCAGATCATACAGGAAGTGAGAAAGCGAGATAACATAAATTAACTGGGCAAATTCTGGAGGAGGCATAATATGATCAAGACTTGGAGGTGTACACTTATGTTTGGGAAAGTGATTGGGCATTTTGGGCAGATTTGTAAAAAGGAAACGTACAAATTGGAATACGAACGTAAAGAGAAGTGAAATGTTATCAACCTTTATAATTGACCGTTTTAGCCACAGTTGGGGGAAAGAGACTGGATTTGAACTCATGAAAATCAAATGCCTTGCATTGGGTTAAAACTGAGCTCTGCCCACTCCTGAACATGACACTTTAGGAAGGATGACAATGCCTTGGATAGCCTATAGGAGGAGATTAAAAATCATCGGGAGATAGAAACAGGCCATTCACCCCCAGTGAGAGCTCGTTCTGACATTCAATGGCTTGGAACTGCTCACAGTTCTCCAACGGAGAACTGACCAGAATTGGCACCTGGGCATACCACACCGGCGCCATTACTGACACCAGGATTCCTGTTCCAGGTGCACAACACTGCTGCTGCAGACACCATTGACGCCATCTTCCTCCACCAATACCGCCAGAAGGAAGAGAAGACCAAAATGAAGATGAGACAGCAAACATGTAAGAAGGATTCGACCGGCCTGGTGACTGAACCAAATTGGCCCAGGACCCTGTCAACGCCACAATCTTAAAACAAAAAAGTCATGCAGAATTGTATGAGGGAGTTTCACCAGGGCTCCATAGATGAACATGTGAAGTGAGACTGTAGAGGCTGGGATTGTTTTTGGACAATCTCACCAATATCAAGCCGGTGTTCTCCTCTGACCACTGACTCCTGCTGGTCAGCAAGGTAATGTGGAATCTGAATATGAAACTGCTGATCCCATTAAACATGAAATATCTCAAAAGGAGACTGATTAACAAGGTTAGATCGCATGGAATACAGGGACAACCAGCCATTTAGATAGAGAAATGGCTCTTGGATGGAAGACAGGTGGTGGAGGGCTGTTTTTCAGACTGAAGACCTTTAACCAGTGGAGTGCCACAAGGATCGCTGCTGGTTCCTCTACTTTTTGTCATTAAAATAAATGATTTGTATGCGAGCATAGGAGGCACAGTTAGTAAGTTCGCAGATGACACCAAAATTGGAGGTGTAATGGTCAGCGAAGAGGGTTACCTCAGATTACACCAGGATCTGGAGCAGATGGGCCAATGGTCTGAAAAGTGGCAGATGGAGTTTAATTCAGATAAGTGCAAGGTGCTGCATATTGGGGAAAGCATAACTTAGCAGGACTTATACACTTAATGGTAGCGTCCAAGGGAGTGTTGGTGCATAAATTGACCTTGGAGTGAAGGTTCTCGCTCCTTGAAAGTGGAGTCACAGGGTGATAGGATAGTGAAGGCGGCGTTTGGTCTGCTTTACTTTATTGGTCATAGTATTGACTGCAGGAGTTGGGAGGTCATGTTTCAGCTGTACAAGACATTGGTTAGACCACTGTTGGAATATTGCGTGCAATTCTGGTCTCCTTCCCATCGGAAAGACATTGTGAAACTTGAAAGGGTTGAGAAAAGATGTACAATGATGATGCGAGGGTTGGAAGATCTGAGCTACAGGAGAAGCTGAACAGGCTGGGGCTGTCTTCCCGAGAACGTCGGAGGCTGAGGCGTAACCTTATAGAAGTTTACAAAAATATGAGGGGCGTGGATAGGATGAATATGCAAAGTCTTTTCCCTGGGCTCGGGGAGTCCAGAGCTAGAGGGCATAGGTTTAGGGTGAGAGGGGAAAGATATAAAAGAGACGTAAGGGGCATCATTTTCACGCAGATGGTGGTACGTGTACGGAATGAACTGGCAGAGGATCTGGTGGAGACTGATACATTTGCAACATTTAAGAGGCATTTGGATGGGTATATGAATAGGAAGGGTTTGGAGGGATACGGTCCAGGTGCTGGAAGGTGGGACGAGATAGGTTTGGGATATCTGCTCGTCATGGACGTTTGGATCAAAGGGTCTGTTTCCATGTTGTAGATCTCTCTGACTCTATGACTCTATATCGAGTTTGAAAGTGGTGTAATCCAGGTGCTGGGAACGTTAAACACTCTCTTGTACGTGTGTAACAGTATATGTATGTGTGAATGAATGAATGTGGTGTGCGAGGGCATGTGTGTGTACACATTTGAGAGGGCGAGTGAATGAGAATGAGGGACTCACTGAATAAGTTCTAATTTGTTTATAACTGAGCGGTTTTAATCAGCAACATCAGAAGTAGCAATGTTAGGATCTGGTCTGCCTTCTTTAAATATTTTGAGGGGCTCTTGTGTGATCCGTAAAAGATTGGGTGTCCTTCCGAGATTTGTTGTATGTTTATGATTTGGGGTTGCATTTGCTGGACTCAAAGGCACCGAGTTGTGGGTGTTAGTTTCGCCTGGATTAAATAGTGTGTGGGAAAACAATGGCTTATTCAATCAAGAAATGATTTATGGGGGTGGAAGAAGTTGCCTTAAGGAGATTTAGAGAAGTTGAACACAGAAAAGCTGCTGGAATTAGCAGTAATTTGAAATTGTACCTATCTTCTTCCATGAGGAAAGGAGAGATCATTAGAATAATAGCTCAGCACTTATATTTGCTGGAAATGTCATCAGACCCTTTAGAGGGTACTACAGTTCAACTAAAAATCAGTTGCTTTATTGGGCAGGAATAGAAAATGAAAGGACAAAAATAATGACACTGTTGTAATTACGATTAAAAACTGAGAAAAGACTACAAGAAGGAATCGATATTACAGAACAAAAAGAAAAGGAGTGAGAAAGAGAGAAAGAAGAGATAGCAAGAGAGAGAAAGACAGAGGGAGAAGAAAAGAAGGAAGAGCGGGAGTTGGAACTTCAGGAATTGACAGATCGAAATCAGACTTAATGGAGGGAGATGAAGGCTGAAGGTAAGCTTAGTCAGGAAGAGAGTGAGGATGTGCAACAGATGGTTACTATAGAACCGGTGAAATTCTGTTTGAACGCTTTGCCTAAATTTGATGGAAAGATGTCGAAGTGCTTTACTTTACATTGGTGTATGTGAGACGGTGAAAAAAGACATATTCGGTGCTTATGAGCTCTTGACAGAAGCCTACCGATAACAATTCAGGAATCGAAGGAGGGGCCCTGGTCAAACCTGCATTGAATTTGAAAGGTCCAAGCAAAGCAATTTTAAACAGCGGATGAGATCATTACAAATTAAACAAATGGATGACATTCTTAGAGAAACGATTATTTCGGACGAGTTCATAAATTAACTTGCTGAAGTCATCAGAACTCATGTGGAAGGACAGAGAGTTAAAATGGCAAAATTAACAGATGAAATGCACCATAATTATGAGCTGGTTCATAAATCAAACTTTGGCTTCCAAAATCTGTTTAAAACCGTGAGGATTAGAAACTGGGGAAAAGAGAAATCCTCACGTGGAAAGGAAAAAGTAGATCTCGGTGACGACCATGCAGATTACGTAGCAGAAGCTGAAAGTGAAACCCTTGAAGGAGAAATAGAAGTTAATAAGCTCTGGTGTTATCTCCGAAATAAAGTAGGTCACATGAAATCACACTGTTGATGGTTTGCGAAAGGCACTGGAAGCGAGATGCAGGAAAATAGGAGAAGCCAGTGAATTTTGAGGAACATCATCGGATGCTAGAAATCTGCACCAGAATGAACAATATGTTTGGATGTTGGTTAAGGAGGAAATGCCAGATCTTCTTACATGATATACCTGCAAAACTAAAGTTAACTCACTTAAGCCAGGTGCAGCAGGTAAAGAGGTTTACATTTTAAGAGTTACCGTATCCTCCATGAAAGAGAAGGAAATGTATCATTGAACAAATATTACAGAAAATATGTGAGTAATAGGCATTCACGGTGAGATGAAAAGTGCTCAATTATGTCAATTGTGGTTGCATTGCCCAGTTAAGAGTGGAGAGGTTGTTGTAGAAGTATTGGACAAAGTGTCAGCTCCAGCAATATTATTTGACCTTACTAATACGATAGCTCATTCACAGGTGAGATTGCTGTCAACTGTGTTTGAAAAGCCAGTAGAAACTCAGGAAACAAAGCTAATGCAGGACACATATCCTGGAATTTCTCCGGACTGTGTGGTAACGAGGTCACAAAGTCACGAGTTGAAACAAGAGGGATGACAGAGGACGGAAATGAAAGTTGAAATTAAATTAGCAGAGACCTGATTTGATCAACTGGTTGACGCAAAACAGGAGCAGTTCGATGTCAAAGCAGATATCCTCTTTTCATAGAAATTAACTGAATTACAGCAGAATGATTAGAACCCAGAGAAATTATATCAAAAAGCCAATGGAAGAAACATCTAAATGTATTTAAATCTAAATCGATGTACATGGAATAGTGTATGTTTGATTAGCTTCAGATTGGTATGACAGGTCGGCGCAAAATCGAGGGCGAAGGGCCTGTACTGCGCTGCAATCTTCTAGGTTCTGTATGTTCTATGCATCCTGGTGTACGACGATCTTAAAAAATGATACTTCTCTGAGGAGAGGGAGAACATCACGTATCCAAGCAGATAAGAAATGGACACATGTTCCTTAATTCGTATTGAGAGTGGATTACAGAAATGGGTGTACTGCGTTAACGACCAGAAGGGGATATTTACGGGTAGAAATCACCTCAAGCAAATATACAGAAACAGTTTTACAGGACTGGATTGCACAAGGATGTCGTTGAATTTTGCCAGACATGAAAAATATCTCGTATAACCTGCAGCTTTATTTCACTGTGGAGTGTGACGAAGCTACTCCTTTAACAAGGTTATGCAGTCCTTGCTTTCTTCCTCAGTGAGGTCATAAACGAAACAGGCTCTGGAAAAATGAAGACTGAAGGGTTTCGTGCCAGTTTGGTAACAGCTGACACATACTGTTTTAGGCAGAACGATTTCAATGTGTGTAAAATGACGTTAGAGTGTCAGACGAAGAGTGAAGAATTTGTGGTTGCAGAAGTGGATAAACTCGCAGCTCCAGGAATATAATTTGTCCTTTCTAATGATATAGTTCCTTTACTGGAGGGAGTGCTTCCTCGTATGTTCAAAACGCCAGTGGTGACTCAGGCAATTTAAGTATTGCAAGTCACATATCCTGGATCTTTTCCTGCCTATGTGATAACAAGGTCACAAAGTCATCAGATGAAACAGGAGAGATCAAAGATTACCAATAAGAAAGTTGGAATGGAAGTAGCAGAGATCATGTTTCATCAGAATGTTGAGATAAATCCGGAGCAGACAGATGACAATGCCGACATCTTTAACTCAGATAAATTAATTGAGTTACAGCAGAAAGATGAAACTTTAAAGCAATTGTATAAAACGGCAGACACAGAGAAGGAATCTGAATGTATCCTTGAATGTTATCATCCTTAAATGATGGCTTAATGAGGAAACATTGAGAATCAAATATTCTGGCATATTGAAAATGGGCAGAAATTCATCAAATAGTAATGCCAGTGGGGTATAGAAAGGAAGTGTTACGAATGACGCATGAACAACCATTTGGAAGTCATTTCAGAGTGAGGAAAATACAAGATAAAATCCAAAACATGTTACGGGCCAGGACTGTACAAGGATGTCGTTGGGTTTTGCCAGACATGTCATACCTGTCGAGTAATTTGAAAACCACAAGCGGTGATAAAACCTGCACCTTTAATACATTTTCCTGCATTTGAGTAACCTTTTAGAAGAATGTTAATTGATTGTGTAGGTCTCCTGCATCAAACTAAAAGTTGGAAGCAGTCGTTGCCATCTCTAATGTCTCTATCCACTAGAATTCCATAGGATGTTCCATTCTGTAATATCACAGCTAAAAGGATTATAGAGGAAATACTGAAATGTTTAACGAGATATGGACGACTGAGAGAGATACAGCCAGATCAAGGGTCAAAGCTTGCATCAAAATTATTCAAGGAAGTCATCGAAGCAGTGGTATGAAAGAATTAAATCTGTTGCATCCCATTCAGAATCGCAGTGAGCTCTAGAAAGGTGGCATCAGAAAGAAAGACGATGTTGAGGATACATAGTCAAGATTATGCAGATGATTGGAATAAGGGAATATTGTGCTGTTTGAGATCAGAGTCGTACAAAATGAATCAACCAAATTCAGTATAATTCAATTCGGTTTTGTGTCTGAAGTGAGAAGACAGTTAAAAACGATTGAGAAATTAGTAAGACAAAAATAAGAGACCACATACTTCACTTTGTGTCACATTTTAATGCACGATTAAAGAGAGATTGGAACTTGGCTACATAACATTTAAAGATATCACAGCATGCAATGAAACACGAAGCAGGCAATAAATAAATAAAAATCAAATTTCAATATCGGCAATATGGTATTAGTGTCACTTCAAGTGCTACTTGAATCTTTAAAAGGAAGTTTTGAAGGACCTTTTCAAGTTGAAAGGAAATTGAGTGAGGTGAACTATGATAGGGACTCCAGACAGAAAGAAGTCTCACAGAGTCTGCCATGTGCATCTGCTTTGAAGGTATTTTGGCAGGGAAGGACAGCACGAGGAGAATGCGTTGTTGATTACAACAGAGAGGGAAGAATCAAATTCATATGAATGTGAATTTCTCATTACTCAAATTAAATTTGAGAATGGGGAAGTTTATTGAGTTAACTTTCAGAAGAAAATCGAAATGACCTAAAAGAGTTGTTAATATTACATGGGGAGCCAAGTCGAAATAAGCTGGAAATCTTTGACCTCATTGAGAACGATGTTGAAATCGGAGATGCTGTTCCAGTAAAACAACATCATTATTGGCATTACCCTCTCAAGTTGGCATAAGTCCAAACGGAGGTTGGATGCATTGTCTGAGATAACATATCGATGTCAGCCACAGTTACTGGAATTAACCCATAGTAATGGTGCGAAAACCGGATGGCACCCAATGGTCATGTGTGGACTATCGCAAATTAAACGCATTTACAAAGACAGATGCATATCTGATTCTACGTTTGGAAGACTGTGTTGAGAAGTTGGGTCAAGCAACCTGTATTTTTAAGTTGGACTTGCTCAAAGGATACTGGTAGGCGCCTTTGTCATAAAGTGCAAAGGCAGTTCGGCTTTTCTTACGCTGACTGGATTTTATTAATTTAAAGTCATGCAATTTGCTATGAATAAACGCGCCAGGCACATTTCAGAGACGAATAAGGTTGCCAGGTTATCCAACTGTGTCATTTATATTAATGACCTGGTGATTCTTACTCACAGATGGAAGGAACATACGCAACATTTATCAGACTTGTTTGATCGACTTCGGAAGGCATGTTTGTAGATAAACCTTATGGTAAGGGCATTTGCCAAAGCCCAAGTTATCTTCCTGTGCCATGTTATTCGACACGGACACATTCCCATATCGTTGACAAAAAGAGCAGTACTATGGTTCCTGGGATTGCGTGAAATTTATCAAAAATCTGTCTCACATTTTCGCAGTGTGGCTACTCCACTCACTGAATTGCGAAGGAAAGGCAAGACGGTTTCGTGGACAGCAGACGATCACAAAGTGCTTCACAGCCTGAAAGTATTAACTTCTCCCCGACACTCGCAAAATCTAATTGTGCAAAGTCATTCAAGTTGTCTATTGATGCAAGTGTCGGTGTGGTGCTCTTGCAAGAAGATGATGAGAAGGTACAGAGTCTTATCGGGTATTTCTCGAGGAAGTTCAAATTTCATCAGCAAATATATTCGACAGTTGAGAAGGAGTCGTTGACCGTGATGGTGAAATTACAGCATATCAGTGTTGATGTTATCAGCAACATATCTGAGACAATCATCGAAACTGATCATAACCCATTGAGGTTTTTGGAGACAGTTAAGGACAAAACAAAACAGTCTGTTTAGATGGAGCTTGTTGTCATTGCAATTCAATTTGAAAAATGTGCGTGTGGCAGAAAGTGAAAACATGATTGCTGATTAATTGTCGAGACGTGAATGTGAAACGGCAGCAGTTGGTGGCAGGAATACTGCAGATTGAAACGATGTATGGTTGTGCATTTTTGTATCGTTATTTTCAATGCAATGAAAATTAGTGTTTTGCTGTACCAACAATTTTAACGCGTTTTAAAAGAGGGCATCTTTGGATATTGATCGTTCACTATTTTTTAAATGGGGAGGTGTGACGAATCTGTTCCGTTAACAAGGTTATGGAGTCCTTGATTTTTCTTCAGAGAGGCCACAAACAACATCACGACTCTGAAGAACTCGAGGGTGAAAGGTTTTAAACCAGTTTGATAACACCTAACAGATACTGCCTCAATCAGAAGCCGTTCAAGTTAAAAACAACAGTTGCACAATGAAAGGGGAGTGGCCAATTCTCCCATATCACTGTTTGTCTGGTTTGTGTTTTTTTGAGCCGTCGTGTATAGAAAGGCTGCTTGGACTCACAGAAGCAGGTACTGGCTGGTATTCTCTCTCTCTGACTTTGATGCAATCAGACTTTGTTTCACTTTCCCTTTTGTGCCAAGAGATATTTATGTGAATTGTTGCAAGGATCTGTCACAGCATTATTAATTTCGGATAGTCTGTTGGGTTTTCAGGGAGGACAGGTTATTTAGTAATCTATTTTCCATTCTTTGCGCTTCCTTCAGGAATCTTGTCAGTAAATTTGATTTTACTGAAAACTAAGTGGTTTGACGAACTGATTCTGTCCTGGAATACTGACTTTAAAGGTGCTTAAAACCACGAGCAAAGTTATGGTCTGGCAAACTTCTTGAAGTGTTCGAAGAGTTCTGCCTTGTACTAAACAGGAGTTACTCAATTTTTTCACAAGATATGGATTACGCGCAGAAATAAAATCAGAACAAGTGACAACATTGACATCAAAATTATTCAAGGAAGTGTGGACAGTTTAGTAATAAAAGAATTCAAATCCACTGCATACCATCCAGAATCGCAAAAAGAACACGAAAACTGGCGTCAGATATTAAAGACAATGCTGAGGTTTTATCGTCAAGACTAATGAGAAGACTGAGATTTCCACCTTTTGTGATCTGACAAGCACCAAATGACAAGACCAAATGCACTCAATTTGAATCAGTTTGTGGATAAAAATTGAGAGCACCATTGAAATTGATGTAGCAGAAGTTGATAATTCAGAATTCAGAGACCACAAATTTGGACTATGTGTCAGATTTTCAGGAATGATTAAGTAGCGTCGGGGAGTTGGCTGGACAGCATTTAAAATGATCACAGCATTCAATAAAACGATAAGCGTATAAGCAATCAAAAACTCACAAGTTTGCTGTCGACGATGAGTTGTAGGGTTACTTTTAGTGATGGGTTAACCTTTTAAAGCAACTTTTAGTGCACCTTACCAAGGCGAAAGGATTATGAGTGAGGTGAACTATTTGATAAGAACTTCACAGAGAGTCTTTCATAATGTGCGTCATGTGACCACAGTAAAAAAGTTGAAGGTGATTCCTGTATCTTTAAGAGACAGTGAAAACAATTTTGACAGTGCAAGTTTGCAGGCAACTGTCATGTTACTGACTTGCAGTCTCATTATGTAATGGAAAATGGAAAATATGTAACATTGGCCAAAAACTGGATATCTCAGTTCTTTTGATCAACATCTGAATTTAATCAATGAGTTTGAATTATGCCTTAGGATACGAAAACCAAATCGAATTTAAAATTTGCTTGTTTGACATCATTGAACCAATGAGACGATCCGATGTTTTGGGTATGAAAAAAGGAAGTTTGGACCGTTGGTCAGAAAGAGCGCCAACTGCAACTGAAACACTGCTATTCACTACATTCTCTGTAAAATGCACATTTTTAATCTGAAACTTCTTTGTTACATAAGACTGAAGACAACCAATGGAGATCTACAAACGGAGAAAAATTGACGGCGGAGAGGACATCCACTGTCTGCTTTTGAAATGTAAGTTGATTTAAACTTTATACAGGCTTTCTTCGATCAGGACATTGTTTTAGAGTGGGAGGTAGATAAACAATCATTATGATAGAGGAGGCTCAGGGTTGTAAATAGTTATTTCATATTGACTTTAAGACTTTAAGTTTTTTTTTGGTAAATAGTAGAATTTGCCTACTACTCTGTAACTCATACTTTAAAAGATTACGAGACGAGCTCAGCTTTTCTGAGTCTCTTGTTAAATTAGCAGATTGTTTTAGCGCCGAATTATAAGAAACTACAATTGGAGGAAAGCCAATGGAGACTGTGATACTGAAAATAACACAGAGTGAAGAAACAAGTTCAGAGGAATTCTGAATTGTGCATTCCACATATTCAATTGGACAATGAAGAAGTTGTCAAATATTGGGTTAAATTACTGAGTTACCTTCCAAAGAAAACGGAAATGATATGAAGGAGTTATTATTGTCGTATTGGCTGATATATGGAAAATCGTACCAAATGTTAGGAATATATATGCTCCACTCACTGAATTACAGAAGAAATATAAGAAATTTTAATTTACAGCCAACCGTCAGAAGTCATTTGCCAGCCTGAAAGTTGTGTTCACCTTGTCACAGTATTAGCCATGCACCATTTTAGGAACATCGGACTGGGATATCACAGCAATTACAGAAACATGGCTCAGGGTTGGGCAGGCCTGGCAGCTTCATGTTTCAGAATAAAAATGCTCGAGGAACGATAGAAAGGGATTCAAGAGATGAGGGGAGCGGCGTTTTTGATTGGGGATAGCATTACATCTGTGCTGAGGGAGGATATTCCTGGAAATACATCCAGGGAAGTTATTTGGGTAGAACTGTGAGAGAAGAAAAGGATGATCACCTTATAGCGATTGTATTATAGACTAGTGAGAGGGAAATTGAGAAACAAACTTGGAAGAAGATGTCAGCTATTTTAAGAATAATAGGGTGGCTATGGTAGGGAATTTTAACTTTCTAAACATAGACTGGGAAGGCCATACTGTTAAGGTTTAGACGGAGAGGAATTTATAAGTGTGTAAAAGAAAAATTTCTGATTCAGTATGTGGATGCACCTACGAGTGAAGATGCAAAACTTGACCTACACTTGGGAAATAAGGCAGGGCAGGTGACTGAGGTGTCAGAGGGGGAGGACTTTGTGGCCAACGACCACAATTCTATTAGATTTAAAATAGTGATGAAAAAGGATACACCAGGTCTAAAAGTTGAATTTCTAAAATGGAGAATGGACAGTACTGACAGGATTAGGCAAAATTTTCAAAAGTTGTTTGGGGGCAGATGTTCGCAGGTAAAGGGACAGGTGGAAAATGGGAAGCTTTCAGGAATGAGATCACGAGAATCCAGAGAAAATAGATTCCTTTTAGGGTGAAAGGAAAGGCTGGCAGGTACAGGGAATGCTGAATGACGAAAGAAATTGATTTTGGTTCACAAAAAGTAAAAAGCATATATAAGCTATCCACAATATTGATCGAGTGAAACCTTAGAAGAGTATAAAGGCAGTAGGAGTCGACTGAAGAGGGAAATCAGGAGTGCAAAAAGGGGACATGAAATAGCTGTGGCAAATAGAATTAAGGAGAATACAGAGTTTATACAAATGCATTAAGTACAAAGGGTAACTAGGGTGAGAATTGGTCCCCTCAAAGATCAGCAGGGTGACCTTTGCGTGGAGCTGTCGAAAATGGGGAAGATAATAAACGAGTATTTTGCATTAGTATTTACTGTGAAAAAATGGATGGAAGATGTCGAATGTAGGGAAATAGATATTGCCTCCTTTCAAAGTGTCGACATTACAGAGAAGAATATGCTGGATGTCTTGAAACGCAAAAAGGTGGAGAGATTACCAGGTCCTGATCAGGTGAAGCCCAGAACTCTGTGGCAAACGAGTGAAGTGATTGCTGGGCCTCTTGCTGAGATATTTGCATTATCAAAAGTCACAGGTGAGGTTCCAGAAGACTGGAGATTGGCTAACGTTGTGCCACCATTAAAGAAGCGTGGTCAGACAAGCCAGGGAACTATAGGCCATTGAGCCTGAAGTCGTTGGTGGGCAAGTTGTTGGAGGGCATCCTGAGGGACAGGATCTTCATGCTTTTGGAAAGGAGAGGCCTGATTAGGGATAGTCAGCATTGGTTTGTGCGTCGGAAACCATGTCTCCCAATCTTGATTGAGCTTTTTCAAGATGTAACAAAGAGGATTGTTGAGGGCAGATTGGAAGATGTGATCTAAAAGATCTTCAGTAATGCGTTTGACAAGATTCCCCATGGGAGAGTCGTTAGCAATGTGAGATCTCACGGAATACATGGTGAACAAGCCATTTGAATATAGAACCGGCTCAAAGTAGAAGACAGAGGGTGGTGGGGGAGCATTGTTTTTGGTATGCTTTCTTTTATTGTTCAGAATATTGAGTACGGGAGTTAAGATGTCATATTGCATCTGTACAGGACATTGGTTAGTCCATTGTTGGAATATTGTGTGCAATTATGGTTTCCTTCCTATCGGAAACATGAAAGCGTTCAGTTAAATTTAACAAGGATGTTGCCAGGGTTGGAGGTTTTGAACTGTAGGGAGAAGCTGAACAGGCTCGGGCTGTTTTCCCTGGAGCGTCAGACGTTGAGGGGTTACCTTACTGAGAGTTAAAATAAATCATTAGGGGCATGGATAGGATATATAGACCAAGTCTTTTCCAAGGTATCAGCGAGTCCAGAACTAAAGGGTATAGGTTGAGGGTGAGAGCGGATTGATATAAAAGAGACCTAAGAGGCAAGGTTTCACGAAATGGGTGGTACATGCATGGAATGAGCTGCCGGAGGAAGTGTTTCAGGCTGGTACAATTGCAACATTCACGAAGCATTTGCATGGGTATATGAATAGTCAGGGTTTGGAGAGATACGGGTCCGGTGCTGGCAGGTGGGACGAGATGGGGTTGCGATATTTGATTGTTTGGACGGGTTTCACTCCATGACTAATTACACAAAGCCATTCAAAGTGGCGAGTGATCTTAATGTTCGTACTGTGACCTTCTAGGAAGAAAACGAGAAGGTAGAAAGACTGATCAGGTATTTCAGCAGCAGATTGAAAATGCATCAGCAGAAATATTCGACAATGGAGAAGGAGACCTTTATGTTACCAGTAACGTGTCTCAGTTAATCATATAAATTGATCATGACCCATTGAAGTTTGTGGAGAAATGTAACGACAAAAATTCCAGACGTTTCGGTTCGAGCTCCTTCTCACAGGCATTCAATTTGAAAGTTGTGTATGTGCCAGAATGAGCAAACATGATTGCTGACGCATTGTCAAGGCTTGAATAAGAACCAGACGCATTCAGTGGATGGAGTAAAACAGACTGAAACAGAAATAGTAGTGCATATTTGCATCGTTATTGCCAGTGCAATATCCATATGTGTTGTAGTTCACTGACAGTTTCACATAAAATGATTTTAAAATGAAGCCATCATTGGATATTTGATATTTCATATTTTTGTACGGGAGGAGGAGTAGTGATGTTGATTTTTTTTACAAGGTTGTGCTGTCTTTTGTTTTTAACATTGTCACACACACACAAAAATCATGCTTTGAAATAGCAACGCATCTCGGCACAGACACCAAACCAATCGGAGCCACACTCTCACGCTCATGTTGAAATTAATTTTGTGGCTTCACACAAAAACCTGTATGATCTGACAGAAACGTCTGTTACACACGCACATACAAGTACATTCAAATGCATTTACTGAGGCACAACTACAATTAGATATAGACAAAGAGAGACACTCAGAAACAATAAGAGACACATGTACAGAGAGGTACAAAGTGATCCGGCTGTGGGCACAGAAAGATCTTGACACACTGTCAGACAGCTCAACAAACCACTCACCTGCTTAAACATGAGCACAGTCAGGCAGAGACGCACTCCACACTCACACAATAATATACCAATACTCAGAGACGCACACATATGAAATCACAGAACAATCGTGACATGCTGACAGTAACACCGACACACCCATACACCCCCACACCACAAAGTCATCGGAAGGGATCTCCACAAACAGCATACACACAGATACAAACACAACAGTTGCGTGTGTGCAAAACAGACACAGGTAGACAACCACACAGGCACAGACATCTACACAGACATAAAGGCACTCAACTTCAGGGAAACACTCTCATACAGACTGAAGAGCATTCCCAAACACATCGCTGACAGGAGAGATGAATGGCCTGCTGCTACTAATTGACTATGTGCCCCCGTATTTGTCAATCTGTCAGTCAATCAGAGATAGAAGCCTGTTCATCTCTGACACCTCCCTCCCCTTCCTGAACCTCGACATCTCCATTAATGACGACCGACTTGACAATGACATTTTTTACAAAGCCACCGACTCCCACAGCTACCTGGATTACACCTCTTCCCACCCTACCTCTTCCAAAATGCCATCCAGTGTACCCAATTTTTCAGCCTCCACCGGATCTGCTCCCAGGAGGACCAGTTCCAACACAGAACTCAGCAGATGGCCTCCTTCTTTAGAGATCACAATTTCCCTTCCCACGTGGTTAAAGATGCCCTGCAACGCATCTCGTCTACATCCCGCACCTCCGCCCTCAGACCCCACCCCTCCAAACGTAACAAGGACAGAACGCCCATGGTGCCCACCTTCCACTCTACCAACCTTCACATAAACGAAATCATCCGCCGACATTTCCGCCACCTCCAAACAGACCCCACCACCAGGGATAAATTTCCCTCCCAACTCCTTTCCGACTTCCAAAAAGACTGTTCCCTCCGTGCCTACCTGGTCAGGTCCACGAACCCCCCCTACAACCCGCCCTCCCATCCTGGCACTTTCCCCTGCCACCGCAGGAACTGAAAAACCTGCGCCCACACCTCCTCCCTCTCCTCTATCCAAGGCCCTAAAGGAACCTTCCACACCCATCAAAGTTTTACTTGCACATCGACTAATATCATTTATTGTATCCGTTGCTCCTGTTGCGGTCTCTTCTACACTGGGGAGACTGGGCACATCCGAGCAGAGTGCTTTAGGGAACGTCTTCGGGAGACCCGCACCAATCAGCCACACCACCCCGTGGACCAACATTTCAACTCCGCCTCCCACTCTGCCGAGGACATGGAGGTCCTGGGCCTCCTTCACCGCCGCTCCCTCACCACCAGACGCCTGGAAGGAAGAACACCTCATCTTCCGCCTCGGAACACTTCAACCCCAGGGCATCAATGTGGACTTCAACAGTTTCCTCATTTCCTCTTCCCCCACCTCATCATGGTTCTAAACTTCCAGCTCAGCACTGTCCCCATGACTTGTCCGGACTTGTCCTACCAGTCTATCTCCTTTTCCGCCTATCCACTCCACCCTCTCCTCCCTGACCTTCATCCTCTCCCCCACTCACCCATTGTACTCTACGCTACGTTCTCCCCACCCCCACCCTCCTCTAGCTTACCTCTCCACGCTCCAGGTTCACTGCCTTTATTCCTGATGATGGCCCTTTGCCCGAAACGTCGATTTCGAAGCTCCTTGGGTGCTTCCTGAACTGCTGTGCTCTTCCAGCACCACTAATCCAGAATCTGGTTTCCAGCATCTGCAGTCAACGTTTTTACACCGTGATGACTGGTGACCCATTATGCTTCCCCTGTCCCCAACAATCCCTGGGTGATGTACTGAGATCCATGTGATTATACTGCTGGAATCCTGGACGTACATATGCAATTCCTGCGCTGGGAGCACTGCAGTTGTTTTGCTGAATGACTAAGTGAAGAATTTCCTTGACCAGTTGTTGCGCTGCATTCTTGAACTTCTCTCTGAACTTGGACAGAGTCACTGCATAAAATAATGTGTTTGTGTTACAGCCGAAATCCTTCAGCATTTCTGCAACAAACGTAAACTGGGTTCTAAACCTGTTCCTACAACGATTTCCTCCTTTAATCTGGAAGTGTAAGATATTTGCACCGTACGCTAACCACAAAATTATGAAGCTGACTGGTATGGTGATGAGGTAAATAACTGACCTCCTCCAGCTTTCCATCTCTGCATCTTTGTGACTCCTTCCCCTCCTCTAACCCCTCAGGCTCTTGCGGATTCGACTGGCCACTAAATTGTACCTGACCGTCAGAGTGTTCAACAACAGAATTAACATGAATGGGATGAAAGGGGTTAAAATGTAACCAAACCACCTCAATCCAAGCTACCTGGGATCAGTAAAATAATTTGACTTTATATAGCAGTGTATTGGAACATCGTCAACTATCCTCCCAGGTTTATACCGAAAACAGGAGAGAATGTCCTTTGAAAAGAGCAGAATGCCAGTTGCAGCCAGAGTCACGACCAAGGCTTTCTCTCTCCAACATTTCCTCTCCATTTTCAGGCAGCAAATGGCAACAAAATGATCAAAGGAGAAAAGGACAGTGAACCAAACAAAACAATCTGCCGCTGTACGAGCCGGGACAGCGACAGCACTGCACACAGTTCAGGAAACATTTTGGGAAGTCCAAGTATTTGAATCGCCACAGCATGATGTTTGTGAGAATGAATAGTAGATCTGATGTTGTCACAGCCAACAGGCAGCGTCATGTGCAGTTGGAGAGGCCGCATTTTTCACGTGCGAGAACCAAAATCACCCGGAAATTGACTAAAGGAGTCGATAAAATGGAAATCAGAAATTAGGTAAAAACCTGATGAAGGGCTTTTGCCCGAAACGTCGAGTTTACACCTCTTCGGATGCTGCCTGAACTGCTGTGCTTTTCCAGCACAACTCTAATCGCAAATTAGAAATTGCCATCGTGGCCTAATTTGTTAGATGAAAGGGATGGGGTTTAGAGTAAATGTGAGGAATGTGTTCAACCAAAGCATGGTGGGGGTCTGTTAATTAAGTTCCTGGGAGGGTCGTGGTATCAGGAAACCTCACAAACTTTTAAAACTCCCTGGATGAATAATTGAAGCTTCATAACATATGAGGCTACGAGCATATTGTTGGAAGCCAAGACGATCGCAGATATTGTGTAGCATTGATAGCACAAACTTAATTGTCCAAAGGAAATATTCTGTCTTTTTTTTAATGATTCTGAGAGGCACTTCAGGGAGGCAGGTTGGGAAGTGAACCATTTTAATGAAATAAATGTAAGGGCTTTGAATGCTGAAAACATGTGATGGCCCTCATCCACAGATTCAATCAATAAGCACATCGACCTGGACCCAATATACCGGCCACTGCAGTGGACAGCTGGACCTGAAAACCAGAAGCGGCAGATACAAATCACGATAACTGCCGGACGAAGCATCACAGAAGCGCTTCACAGTGGCTCCAAAGCACTAAGGATGTCACCTCGAGAGCGGATGAAACATCTGCAACACAAATTCCCAGCTCGGCGAACAGAACCACAACAATTAGTAAATGCAGTACTCCAATCCATGTAAAATAAGATCCAACATAATAAAAATCTAGTATCTGACTCTCTCTTGTGTTCTGATTATGTCAGGGGCAATTAACATTTCAAGTGATAATGTCATTACCCAGCAGGTCAAAAACAGTGCAACTTTTCAGAACATTTGCTTTTAAAAAAACATGTTTTAATAATTAGAATAACTAAACAAGGATGCTGCCTCAACTGCTGTAATAATCTAATTGATTAATTCCTGATTTCTAAACTTAGTTAAAAATCATTCCTCCGCAAGAATTACTTCACACATTGTTAAAACTATAGAGATACAAACACTTCTTCATGGAACAAATGGAAGGTCCTCATTGCACTCTGGAATTCACTTTAACACTCCACAGTATTGCAATTATCCTTCAAGTCCAGATCCAGGTTCCCATGAAATGAGTTGTGGTTTGATACCTCAAGCTCCCAGCGAAACTGGGCAGTGAGTTCAAGACACCCCATCACCTTTTGAATGAAACGGTCGGTCTCGTGTACCCTATAATCCTTCCATAAATTTGTATTACTCTGTTTCTCCTGATAAATGTTCCTGTGTTTGGCGTGATCGGTCTCCGTCTATGACCCTGATTATTTTGATGACTTCAATCACATCACCTCTCATTCACCTCTGTTCAAAGGAAAATGACCCAAACACTGTCCATCTTTCCTTAATTCTACAGTAATTTCCACATAATGGCAAAATTTTTATAAATCTCTTCGAATCTGCCTCAGTGCAATTCTGTCCTCGCTGCTAGGTGGTGACAAAGTCCTGTTCATAAAACCATAGGTGTGAGCCACCCAGTGTCTCAAGTAGTTCTCGTGCTACAAATCTTGCGGCGGTGAGGGAATTTGTTTTGCGTTGGCTCTGTTGCAGTGTGAGAGATTCCTATTTTGGTAGAGGTAATATGCAATTTCTTCTAAGTCTGGATATGTGATCGGTAGCGTAAAATGTTTCTGGAGAGGTATAGTTGGGGCATAGTCTGATTGAAGTGTGGTGTCAGTTAATCAGTTCATTGGGCGTTAGGATATGTGGTTAGTACCCTCACTTCTGTTCTGATACCAACTGATTAATTACAAAACAAGCCAGACCCCCAGAACGAAATCCAGTTTGATGGATTAAAATCTTATGTCTTTTCATTTAACAAAGTGATCTCTTGCTGAATAGTAAAGGCAAAATGCTGCAAATATCTCGCCCACGTCAAAAACAAAGTTTATTTCAAAAGGAATGACAAAATATTAGAAAGCAAACTCTCGACTTTTCACACAGATTCAAAGAAAATGATTATGCAGTGTGTATAATTCTCATTAACCTCAAAACAATGCGTAGATGAAACGAAAGAAAGCAGCTTAGTACTTAATATAAAACTGTTCTATCTTTCCAAAGAAAATACCCCTCGTGTCATATTCACACCAGGGTTTCTGGATCTAACATTTGCTCAAATGACTTGTGCCTGCCACTTTTAAAGTGAAGCTGCTGTGAACTTCTTTATGGAACAACCACAAAGTTAATTGTGAATGTACTCAGCGTTAAGTAATCTCTTCAGAGCATCTTTTCTCCCAATAAATCTGTCTCGGATGAACAGAAATTTTCACTCCAAGGTACGAAAGCTGACTAATTTTCGCATCCCCTTCTCATGAGGAAATTTTTGTGAATCCATCCAGTTTCAGAAAATAAAAAAGACTGAAACAAATGAGAAAAATGTTAAAAATTAAGCGATTTATTCTGAATCTCATATTGCTGACCTCTCCAGCAAACCTTTAGATACCATTGATACCATGCTGGGTGATAAACAATAATTTAAAAAAAACACTGTAGACTCGTGCACAAAGCCATTCAACCCACTGCCAGACTTTTAAAAAACGGTTTTGAAACAAATTGCTGTTGTTACAGGAATACCTCGAAGTTTAATGTTAGCATCAGAAGAACAGAGTAACCGACAGCTTATTCGTTCAAAAAACAGAAAAGAAATCTCTTCCGATTTTGTTTTCTATTCTCGACATAAAAATACCACTGTATATAATTTTTTCAAAGAGACTTGCTTCCTTAATTCTATCGAAATTCAGCGTCGTCTCCGCTTGAATTGAGATTTCTGCAGGCTTGCCACAAGAGATTAATCATTACACCACGGAAAGTTTAATTTCCTGGGCAATTCCTGCAGAGTGTGCGATTGCTACCCATGCATCATTCTGAGTAATAGCATTAATCCTCAGAAAAACTCGGGCGATGTCAGATGTGTAAGGCACTTACCAGGAAATGTTGCAATCAGAATGTTCGTGTAAATGAATTTCCACATCTGATGAATTGAAAAGGTCATTTTCTGCAAAAATCTATTTGTACAAGCAATCTCTCTGTACGAAATTCCTAGGTGATAAAATTCCGAAGTCTTTCATTTATACCTGCTGATTCCTCTGGGGGACAATGACATGACAACGTGGTTCCAATCATTTATTTAAGAATTTGAACAAACAGGTGACAGCGGTGTGTTAACTCCGAGTTGTGATCGTTCATTTTTAGAACTGAGGTTTATTCGATGATTAAAATCCGAATCGGTCAACAGCAAACATGGGAACATGCATGTTGAGCCATTTATTGGAATCTCTACAGTGTGGAAGCGGGATAATCGGCTCATCGAGTCCACACTGACCCTGCAAAGTGCATCCAACGCAGACGCACCCGTGGCGCTGTGAGGCAGCAGGGTTAATTAATCAGTCCTTGTGGCACGCTATTTACTAACATTGACACCCCAATTCTATCCATCCAACTTGGAAATGTTATTTTACATCATATTGTTATTAACTTGACATTGACATTTGGAAATTAATTCCGGTTGAGAGTTTCTCAGAGAAATGTTCTCCTCAACACTGGGTTGTGGCTTCCCTGTTTAATTGCAGCTGTCGCATGAATGAAAAATAGCTGGTTACCAGAGACGACACATTGTAGGTCTTAACAAACTCAACAGAATTGAAGCGGGAAAGTGTAGAAAATGAAGAGCCTCAGGTCCTGCTCAACATTGGCATCAACAATGTTAGGTGGTGAAATAGCCCTTCAGAGGTCAGAATCCAACATTAATCATTCCTCATTTGTAAAAGCACAGCCTGTGACACCAGTCTCTCACTGCCTTAGGCATTCAACATCTCCATATCCATGACATTCATCCTTTTTTATGTCAGCAAGGGCTCACTGATTGAGATACATTAATAGCCACAATCAGGGAACTCACATCCGATGAAGTCCAGTTGGCTGACCTCATCACAAATATTACCAGAAGGAAAAGCTTGGGGTTTCTGAAAGTGGAATTGAGCAAATCAGGCAAGAAATTGAACAGCTGATCCTTGGGTTACTCCAAGTGCTCATTTGATTATTGCAGGTGTGGCTGGAAATATTGGTTCCAAGGGGAAGATCGTCGGACATTTCATTTATTGGTGAGGGTTCTGTGGCTGGTGCGATCTTAATACATTGGAAGCGTGGTTTGCTTTTAATTGAATGTTACTTTTCTAGCCAGATCCTCATAAAATATGTGTGGGCGGCACGGTGGCACAGTAGTAAGCACTGCTGCCTCACAGCGCCACAGACCCGGGTTCAATTCCCGCCTTAGGGAAATACTGTATGGAGTTTGCACGTTCTCCACGTGTCTGCGTGGGTTTCCTCTGGGTGCTCCGGTTTCCTCCCACAGTCCAAAGATGTGCAGGTTAGGTGAATTGGCGATGCTAAATTTCCTGCAGTGTTAGGTAAGGGGTAAATGTATGGGTGGGTTACACTTCGGCAGGTCGGTGTGGACATGTTGGGCCGAAGGGCCTGTTTCCACACTGTAATGTAATCTAATCTAATCTTAAAGTGATAAGTTAGTTTTGAAACCTCACCTTTATAACTTATTATTTATGATGATGTGTTCGGTATTTGGACAGAGATACCACTTTGAAAGAATTAACTTATTACTTCTCACAGTCTTGAATTGATACAAGACCACAGATCTAAACACGCAGCAATGAAATATGCTTTCTCCAAATAGTACGTACACAATTCAAAAGCATGATTTTGCAATGTTATTGTATTGTGGAAGAGTGATCTCAACGTATTCGAATATTTTGCCAACATGGAGAATGAAGAAACTTTCTTCATGAAACGAAATAGAGAGTTGATGTATAAATGAGCAATGCTGGACTGAGGAACATTAACAAAGACGTTCTCAGTTGATTGGCAATGGCAAAAGAGGGAGAAATGTCTGAATGCATTGCAACAATTATTCAGGTGCTTCGGTATCAGCAAGAAAAAGGATAGGTGAGAATGGGCAGCCCTGCCTGACTCTGGATCTGGTCAGGAAGCCCTCTGATTCCCATCCATTGACGGCAGAAGCAGTAAAAATATCTGTTGCCATGCTGTATATCTCTATGACTCTACGAACTGTCAAATTCATTTGCTGAATCCTCCCCAAAACTCAATGTGGAAAACACATCTCAAACTTAGCTGTACAATATCCTGTCAAAGGTCTTCTCCTGGTCCAGGCTGATGAGGCAGGCCTCCATCTCCCCTGTCCTCTACGTAGGTGATCATGTCCCTCAGGAGAAAAATGCTCTCATCGTTAGTGCTGCCACTGCAGGACAGGTTTAATTGGTTTGAATCACTGATCCCAGAGGAGATCTGACCTGGTTGGTTATGACCTTAGATACGATTTTTTAATGTGCAGTCAGCAATGAAACAGGTTGCCAGTCGTCCAACTTGTCCTTCGAACTGTGGATGAGGGGCGAGATACCTTTTCTTGTGCATTATGCATTGGTCCTGGCCAATCATGTCCCACCGATTTGACCACAATTTGGTGGGAAAGCAGTGACCTCTGGGAATTTTACACATTTCTGAGTACTCAAAAGCCTTGTCAGCTCATTCAGGGAGAATGGCTGCTGTCGCATCTCCCCCTCGGTGCTGTTATCTAAGACCTCCGTGATATTGGGCAGGAATGACTGGGAGATTTGCAGTGATAGTTGGCTTCAGATCCTAGAGTCCAGCAGAAAAGGATTTGCTGATCCTCAGAATGTCAGTTTGAGAGGACATCAATGAGCCATCTTCTTCCTTCAAGCTGCTGATCACTGATCTCCCGCTGTCCATCTTCTGAAAGAACAATAATGCACAGGACTCACCCTACACGGCGTTGTGGATGATGGACCAGGAAGTTACCTTGAAGGCTTCTGATGTTAGGAGCAAGGCTTACTAAAGATTGGTCATAACATCGACCTCCATCGCCTGCAGTAGGCGTAGGTTCTGCATGCTCTTTTGGATTTTGGACAGCTCTCCCTGCTAAAGATCCTCTTTATATTCCCCTTGACTATCTCCCACTAGTCCGAGAGAGACTGAAAGAGGGATGTCACAGTTCTCCAAACTGTGGAATCCATTTTGAGCTCCTCTGTGTTCTCTTGGTTCAGCATTTTCACCATCAGGTTACACGATCGCTTGCTGGCCAGCAGGAAGCGGTGATCATGGAGGAACATCGGGTTGACGTCGGCGAATCTGCCCAAAACCGATCCAAGTCTCTCCAATCTAACAACACAGGTGAAACGTTCCAAGCCTGCGCAATTCCCCTTCAACCTTCCTTGTGATAGTTTCAAAAACGTTCATGCTGTTGTGTGCATTTGCTTCCAGGTTGGTTGTAAACTTCTTTCTTCTTTGCTCTCTCGTCTTCATCTTTACTTTCGTTTGCTTTTGGCCATGACGGTTGCTGAATATGGTATTATTGGTGTCTACAGCAGCAGCTTGATGAACTGGAACATGAATCCTGGTGTTGGTCGGGGTAGGCCCAAGTACACAATCCGATTATCTTGACCGATTACATTGTACTGGGTGTTAATGAGACAATGGAACTGAGATGTTAAATCAGGAAACTTGCCCCTTTGCCTGTCAAATTCAATCAAGTCAGACAGATATACAAGTCTTCATTTTGACTGAAAATTGAATGGATTGGTGATGAGATATTGCCACAAGATTTCGGATTGAAAAATACTTCTGAGTTTAAATAGAACTGTTCAGAGATGGTTACTTTAAAAAGATGACATCAAAATATTAAATGTTGTTTATGTACCACACTTTCTATGATAGAAACTGAATTTAAATTACGTTAAGTACATTGATACTTCAAATGGCTACTAAACAATTCTGATCGAACATGACCTGAATGACTGGCGAAAAAAAGGTCAGAAATCACACGAGAGCTTGTGCTTTCAACTGGACCTGTTTAATAATAGCTTGGTATCGTGTGACCTCTGACATTGTCTCCCCATTTCAATGCAGACACCTTCGCATCATAGCTAAAAAAAAGGCAGCTCAAATCATAGTGTTACCACACACACTGCAGAGAATCTCAGGACAAAGAAGCAGGGACCTTTGGAGTGGGAGGAACAGTTACAACTCCAATTCAACATGCCCTAATCAGGGATTCTAACCTCGTGCCTGGGCAAAGACATTTCAGAACTGAAAAATTACCCGGGCTTTTAGAGGCAAAAATTGAATTTGTAAAGCTGAATATTTATCGAACCTGTATATCAAAGATAATAAACCACGTCTCGTTAATCGTGTATGACGAGGCCCACGAAGTGAGCAGATCGACCAGACCATATGAGAACAAAACTGACAGGTGAAATTCTGAATTTCTACAGGGAAATGGCCTACACAACGATTTATCCTTTTGCCTTAGAATTTTTCAGGTGGAAAACCAAAAAGTAAAATTTCACTCATGTCGTTTAGGGAAAGAAAATGGAATCCTTACTTGATCTGGCCTGTCCGTGACTTCAGACCGACTGCAACATGGTTGACTCTGAACTGTCAAGAATTGGCAATAAATGCTGTTTTGACCAGTGATGCTGTCATCTCACAAAATACCACAAATGTTACTGCTGCAATGAAACAAATCCCCGGTTAGATCTCACTTGGTGAAATGTGAACAGATCCAGCAACCACACCTTAGTTTGGATACAATGGCATACAATGGGAGGGAACACAGTACAGATTTGCAAGAATGAGAGCTTAACTTTAGGGGTTTAGTTATAAGGAGAGGCCGGACAAATGTGGCCTTGTTTCTGTCGAAATTGAAGACAGGGTGGATGAAGGTAAACTGTTTCCATTGGTTGGGGATTCAAGCACAAAGGTACAAAGGCTGCAAATTAAGGCCTGTGTGATCACGAGTAATGTTAGGAAGCATTTGCACACAGAGAGGGTTTTTGGAAATCTTTACGACAAACGACTGTGGATTAGGTGTTCATTTTAAATCCGAGGTGGATTTTCATTTTTGTTAAACGTAGGTATTAAGGGAAAGATACAAATAGAGGTGCATGGCGTTCTGCTGCAAATCAACCATTGCATGGTCGAACTCGCTCGCGGGGGCTGATTGACTTTTTTCTACGTTCCTATGACTATTAGCCCAGAGCTTATCAAAGGCATTGACTTCCTTCCAAAAGGAGTAGCGTTGAGAAGTGGGCAGAGCTACATTTCAACCCATCACAATCCATTCACTTTTCAAGAGTTCAGATTTGATCGGTGTCCCCCCCAACTGTGTCTGAAACAATGAATTGTAAAGATTTAATAATATTTTCCTAAACTTTGTATTCATTCTCGACTTTGTACAGTTTTTTTTTCAAGCCTGTTCAAACTGCCCAGACACTTTCCAGAGAAATAAAGTGTACATCTCCAAGCCTTGATGTTCTTATGTCACCTCCTGAATTAGGTAATTTAATTTACAGCATTTCACTTGTCCAGAAAGTTTAATGGTTTCTCACTTCTTACATTATCTGCTATTTCTCTGCCTCCTTCACTGGTTTACAGTATAAAATGTGTGTAGAAAGATCCCACTAATGGACAGCGATTAGCTGAAATATTTGGAATACTGCAAGCAGCCGTTATCTAAAATATTGTTCAATTTTCGAACAATTAGGCAGAGAATTGAACACTTCACTGACGGATTTTGTTTTTAATTCAATAGATAAAGCATTGCTCAGTTTTCAATGAGTGTGCTGCTGTCATAGACACACCCAGTAACAATAGAATAAGTGGAGACGATTCAACTCCTTCGCTTGCGTGTACCACAGGAACTGGAGGAGGCCATTCATCCCCTTCTCCAGCCTAAAGTACTGGAGCAGGAGGGCATTCAGCTCTGTATTCTCGACGCAATTGCTGGCAGACGTGCTGAATTTTTTTTCCCAGCAAGTTCGGCTTTTCTTGCTGATTTATCGCATCCACAGTTCTTTTGGTTTTGTTCAGCCCCAACTCCAGCATGTTACATAGAAGGAAGCCATTCAGCATGTGGACGCAGTGTCATATTTGAATTATCACGGGACTGTCAATCCAGAGATGCAGGTAATGTTCTGGGGAAACGGATTCAAATGCTACTATATGTCGGATGGTGACAGTTGAATTCAATAAAACTCTGGAATTGAGGAGTCTAATGACCAAAAGTCCGATTGTCGGTTGATTCGTGTCCTTTACAGAGAAAAATGACCATTCTCATTTTGTCAGGACGACAATGATTCCAGGCACACAACAATGTGTTTGTCACTCCTCTGTCCTCTAGGCAATTAATGATTGGCAAGAACATGTTGGCTCTGACCAGTGACTGCTTCATTCCCATGAATTAATTTTAAAAAGCCCCGTTTGGGAATGATACTGAGGAAGTGGAGGAGGTAGTTCAGCTCATTTTGAGTGTGTAAAGAGAAACAATAGAATGCCATTCATTCCCTCTCCTGTGAGTACAAGATGAGAAGGGAATTACATTCGTCCACACTGCTCTAAAAAAAATAGAGAGCAGGTGGGAAAGGGAGGTGTGAGGAGTAGGTTTTGTGTGAGGTGCCAAGACTGAGTAGTCAGTGATGTGGAGAAAGGTGATCTTGTGAGACAATGCAGTGTAGGAGGGCAATAATTGTGCAGATGAAAGGAGTGACTTAATGTTGTGGTTTGGAATTCTGAAGAAATCAGAACATTTATTGGAAGCTAATTGGAAGGCTATGCCCATTTTCACCAACAATAACTAAAACAGGAAAAAATTTCTGTTGAGTAATATTTAATCCTTTACCTAATCCACAGTAGTTAAACAACTCTCTTATTCTCTATGCAATCCAATCTCTTCCACCGGTGTTTAATTCTCTCCCGGATACTCTGTCTTTCACCTTCTCGCTCTCTCTCTCTTGAACTGTATTTAAGCCATTATCTGAATTCACTCCTCTATATCCACTCCCCTGTGTTTAAACCTCTTCCTATTAGGCTGCATTTAATCCTCCCAATTCATCTTTAATTGCCCCAATGTTATTCTGCGTTTGATTCTCTCTATTCCCTTGTAATTAACCATTTCTCTCTTCCACTATATTTAACCTTCGTCCTATTCCTCTCTATTCAATCCTGTCACTGTTACTTTACATTTCATCTTCTTACAATTACTCTGCACTCCACAATTTTATTTAAATTACACACATTACAATCTTTAGTCCTCTCGTTGCATTCAAATTTCTGCACATTGCTCTCCAATTAACTCACATACTATTAGTCTTCATTTAATCCTCTGCGCTCTGTGTGTACAGGTCTTTTTTTCCCGTGTGTTTCCCCTATCCCTGCTATCCTGTATTCAACCTTCTCCTCATAGCACTCGAGGAGTTCATTCTCAATTACGCTGTAATAACTGTTCTCCATCTTCCTCTTAACATAATTCTCACACTGCTCCCCTGTAATCACCTCTGTTCGTACTACTCTGTATTTAATCCACTCACGTGTCACAGAGGCCAGGAATCCGTCATCAAGTCACTGCATCTTCGCTGACGTCGTATCTGTAACTGACCCAGCTTCCACAAAACTGCTTCCTTGAGTGAGCAGAATCCCCAATGTTCCTGTTTGTATCTGACAGCCAATACCCCCTGATGGTAATAGGTTTAGAGCCCCCGTCAGGGAACTCATTCAATTTGAGCCATCTAGCTGAACACATTTTTTTCCCAGATGCCCCTGTACTTACCCTCTCCCTGGACCCCTGTATTCAACACTGTTTCTGCCGACACATTTCTACCCTGTCATTTTCTGTCAAATTCCTCTTCTTCTTCTGTCTTTAACATTCCCCCATTCCCCTGTATATTGCTCTCTCCTTATTCTTCTCAACTTGCCCTCATGTCCATTTAATCGTCTCCCCATTCTTCTCAATTGAATTCTCTGTCTGCTACAATATTCAAAGTTCGCTGTATCTTTATTTAACACACTGTCTGTCTCCGGTGATCTTCAATTATTGTCACCACCCCTTCCAGAACATGAGGTCCGCCCAACAATAACTAGACCTCGGTGTCCTGCGTAATCATTCCTCACACCTGCTAACACATAACCATCGCTTCTCTGTACTTCCACTGCTCTGGCTGGTGCTGTGACTGCAGATCCATTCCAAGGTCCTGGAGGAGCTTTGCATCAGCCCCACACGGTCAGACACTGTATTACTAATGGGTAAGATTGAGACACAACATCATCATGAACAATACTATATTGATGCATGAATAGAAACAGTTCCAAGAAACAACAGTATTTACATATAAACATGAGCAGCTCTGATAGATGACAACATTTATATGTGCACTGGAACAGATCCAACGCAATATAATATTTTTACATTAACACAAAAAGTTCCTTTGAACAATGATACGAACGTGTAAACGCAATCAACTCTAATACGCAATAATATTTGTACAGACCCAATCAGCTTCAGCATGCAACATTACATAACATAGATTATACATTATAAAATATAAAACTGTATTTATATCAAGAGTGTTGTGCTGGAAAAGCACACCAGGTCAGGCAGCACCTGGAGCAGGAGAATCATGTTTCAGTCAGAAGTCCTTCATCGTCCATGATGAACAGCTTCTGCCAAAACGTCGATTCTCCTGCACCTTGGATGCTGCGTGACTTACTGTGCTTTTCCAGCACCACGCGGTCGACTCTGAACTCCAGTATCTGCAGTCATCGCTTTCTCCAAATACTCTATTTTTGAATAACTTGAATGAAGAAAGGGAATGTCCTTTTGCCTAATTTACAGATGAGACAAAAATAGGTGGAAGGCAAGTTGAAACATTGCATGCGCTTTCTTCGGTGTAGGGATAGTCATGCTATTCTTGAAGCACGTGGGGATTTCGTCTTGTTGGAGGGAGAGGTTGAAGATGTCGGTGAATACTCCACCAGTTTGTTCACACAGCATCTCTGTGCTCACCTTCTGATTCCGTATATGCCCACTGCTTTCATCGGGTGGTCTCTCAGAAAGACTGATCGGACATCTGAGGTGGTGACCAAAAGAACAGGAGTGTCAGGGGATGTTAGGGCCGGGGTCACTGCAACGCTGGCATTCATCACAAACCAAGCATAGAAAGCACTGATTTTGTCAGGGAGGGATATGTCTTTATCTGCTATCTTGCTCTGCATCATTTCGTATCCGTAATGTTGTTTAGGCCGTGCTATGGGCGATTGGTGTCTGGTTGGTCGCATTAGCTTTGAACTTGATCCAGTAGTCCCTCCATTTTGGTGGTCATATCTGGATTCTCTGCGTTAGTCGGTGTTGTCCGCCTTAAATTGTGCCCATCTGGTATTTAGGCGGGAGTGTATTTCTTGGTTCATCCAAGGTCCACGATTGGGAAATACTCGGATTAACTTATTTGGTATGCAGTCCTCCATGCATTAGGTAATGAAGTCTATGACGTTGGTGTCATAATCATCCAGGTATTCTGCCGATACATAAACACGGTCAAAACCACTGATTCCTAGCAGTCCTGGAGACTGTCTTCCACAGCCTCAGACCAACATAGGACCTCCATTTGTGCATGGTCTTTTCATTTCAGCTTCTGCGTGTAAGCTGTTTCCACATGTAGGAGAGACTAGGACCTGAGTGAAGGAACAAAATTTGGAACATAGATGAGGATGAATTTCTTCAACCAAAGAGTGGTGAATCGATGGAAATCATTGACGCAGCGAGCTGTGGAGGCGAGGCCATCAAGTGGTTTAAAACAGAGATACATGGGATTTGGAATGCGGCCTTTGGTTAAGGGGAGAGTGGGATTGACAAACAGATCATTCATGATTAAATTACAGAGCTGACTGGATGGCCTAAACGGCCTGATTCTGCTCTTACATCGTATGGTCTAATGATCCAATTTCTAACAATATTTGTAAATGTACACAAACCGCTCTAACCTCAAACGATAATAATATATTATAGCCTTGGTTCAAACATGGAGAAAAGAGCTGCTGCCCTGCATTTCACTGAGTATTCCCTCTCTTGCTTAGTTCATAAGACTTAGGTCTTTGAATTGAAATAACAGCTCAGCTTTCAAGGTTCCTGGGGTAAAGATACTGATATTTACATCTTTTCCTGTCCCCATAAATACTGTATTGAGAGAAATCAGTGCACCGTGACCCACTGAAGACTTCAATTGTCATTGTAAAGGAGAGCGAGTGTCATGATAATACAGAGAGTTAACCACAACCAGCAGGAAACAGAAACCCCGCCCCCCCTACACCCACGTAGATACACACATGTACACACACACAGAAAGTTAAAAATCACACAACACCAGATTATAACCGAACAGGGTTAATTGGAAGCACTAACTTTCTGAGAGCTGCTCCTTCATCAGGCGGTTTTGGAGAATACAATTTTAAGACACAGAATTTACACCAAATGTTTACAGTGTGATGTTACTGACATCATACACTGAAAAAAACCTTAATAATTTATTGTGGCTTTCATCTGTTAGAACAGTGTGATACTTTCACTTCTTTCATGTATAAATCACAAAACCTTTGTTTTAAAGTTGCATTCTCTGGTTAACTGTAACAATGGGTGTTAGCTACAAGATTTTGACGGTGTTAGCCCCCGTGTACTCTGTCTTTGTCGTAATGTTTCGACTGATTGTAAACTAAAAAAGTGAAATCACAGAGTTTAACATTAATTCATGCAGTTTCTGAGCAAAGTACAATGTAACTCTGCATTATGGTCAGTCTCCTGCGCTTGTAAACTTTGGTGCTGGGAAGAAAGGCTTTGGACGTTTTGCTTGTTGGTGAGGTGTCTTGGACTGTTGTGATCTAAACACATTGGAAACATCGGTTTCTTTTTCGTTGGATGGTGATTGTTAACGTTCTGGAGCAATATGCCCGCCATTATTGTGGAAGCTACCACGGGAGGTAGACAATCTTGAGTAAGAAAGGAAAGCAGCTGAAACACATCCTAGATCTGTAATGTCATTCTGGTTCTGAATCCTGGCCTTCAGGATCAAACACTCCACTTCTGCATCTCACACATTCAGGTACAGGGTTCTGTCTCAAGCATTACTTTTGAGTTTTGGGAGATCCTCAATAATATATGCATGACGTGATGCAGTTTCTGTCGAAACCCCACCTTTTCCATTTCGCCTTTTTGATGATGCATGATGTTTTTTTTTCAAAAACAGATTGCAAGAGTACGTCAGTATCTTGAACTGTTTGCAACCGGCCACAATGCATTCTTGAAGGATTATTTTATTACATCTCGCAGCATTGAACTGACACAAGAGCGCAGATGTAAGAATGCAATGATTTCTGACGCTTTCCACAAGAATTACGGACACAATGAGTTAGCATTATTGAACAATATCAGTGTACTGGCGATCAGTGACCATAAAATCTTGAATTAATTAATCAGGGGGAGAATGAAGAAATTAAGCAGAAACGTGATTCCTCAATTGAAATAAAGAGAACAATGAAGGCTTCGTGCAGAAATCGGCAATGAATGATAAAGCAATCTTATTAAAAAATGTAGTTAGTTGATTGGCAATGGTGAAACAGTAAGCAATGCCTGAATGAATTACAATAATTCACCCCTCCCTTGTGCAACAATAAAACAGAAAAGGAAAGAGTGGGAAGCATCGCTTGAATCCCAATCTTATCAGGAAGCTTTGTGATTCTGAACCATTTATTGAGACTGCACTTGTTGGTGGAGAGTTGTGAGATCAAAATGTGGATTCCCTCCCCAAAGCCGACTTGGAGAATACATTCCACATGTAATTGTGCGATATCCTGTGAAAAGCCTGCCCCTGCTCCAGGCCGATGAAGTTGGCGTCCACCAGGCCCAGTTTCCCACGATAGTGTCCCTGAGGAGAGTGAGGCTTTCAGAGATCATTCTGTTGAGTAAAGCGCAGGTTGATCGGCATCATCACCACTTCCAGAGCAGTGGTTGGCGATGACCTTACAAACGATTGTGTAATCTGCATTCACCAGTGAAACTGGTAAACAGACTTCCCTCATCCCTTGGAATTGTAGAATGGTGGGGTTGTGGAGAAAACTTTCTGCATGCATTTACACATGCTAACTCCATGAAAGTATAAGAATATTGCCAGTCTTGGAGTGTTTCAGCGAAAGGGAGAGTATGAATAGTCTGAGGTTCTTTTCGCCACAGCGTCAGATGTTGAGGTGTCACCATGTCAAAGATTATAAATCATGAGGGTCAGAGATAGGGGAAATAGCCAAGGACGTTTCCCCAGCATAATGGAGTCCAAAACTACAGATAATAAGTTTATGTTAGAGAGGAACGTTTTAAAAGGGACCCAGCAGGCATCTTTTTCACACATGCTTGGATTGAACTGTCAGACGCAGTGGTGGAGGCTGGTCCAATTCCAATATTTAAAAGGCATGTGAATGAGCAACCGTAGTGGTTTACAGGGTCTCGAGACAAATGCTGGTAAATGGGACTGGATTCCTTTGGATAGCTGGTTTGCAGAATAAGTTTGATTTGATTTCATTTGATGGATTTATTATCAATTGCACCAAAGTACAGCGAAAAGTTTTGTTTATGAGCAGTACAAGCAGATCATCGGATGTGAGGGTGTTCAGAACAAAAAATTTAGACAGAGGCATTCAGGTTACATTTCACAGTGTGTACAGCAGAATCAACATTTGGAAGATCAGCATTACTTGAGGCAGGATAGTCGATTCAACAGTCTAATAACATTCCAGAAGAAGCTGTTTATGAATCTACTGTTGCGCATGCTCAGGCCTCTGTATGACGAAACACGTTGTCGGAGAGCATTACCGAGTTGTGGACGGTCTTTTATGATGGTTACAACCTTTCCATCGCAGTGGGCTGCGTAAAAGGAATCCATGCTTGGAAGCTTGATTTCCATGGTGATCTCGGCTGTGCATACAACCTTGTGTAGTTTCTTATGGTCCTGGGTGGAGCAGTTCCCGTACTATGCTGTTGGGAGCCCAGAACGAATTCTCTCACAAATGTACCTGTAGACGTTGGTGAGGCTTCTTACGGACTCTCGAATTTCATGGAAAATAGGATTGTTTCAGTTCTGTATGTCTCTATGACTCCGTGACACAAAGAATTCATTTACTTTTTCAGCAATTTCCATTCTCCCCCGTTTAAATTTGCCTGCATGTGACTGAAAGGGGCTTCTGTCAGATTTCACCATTTTGTTTTCTTTATGACACTTATATGGAAACTTATACGTGGTTATGCCCTCTGCAACCTTAATCTCATATGCTATTTTCCCCTTCTGAATGAAACACTTGACCCTCCTTTGCTGACTTTTTAAGTGCCACCAGTCCTTACAGCCCTTCCTTTTTTGCATCGAATACTACCTCTAACTCCCCTCGTAAGCCATGTCTTGGCCATGGTTCTGTTTGCCAGACAGGAATAGACACCTTTTGTAGTTTAACAATCTTGTCGCTCAGGTGACGGGCACTGGGGTTGAAATTGGAAACAGGAAGATGAGGAATGATTCATCGCAGAGGTGCAATCAGACTCAGGATGGCATTGTGAAATGGAAGTCTTGTCTCATTAATCTACCCTGTCCACTCTGTCTTTAATCATCTCTTTTTACCCGTGTTTACCCCTCTTACTGCTATCATGTATTCAACTCTCTTTTCGTGACTCTCGCTTTTGTCCCTTCTCTGTTACACTGTCCTTCCACCCTCGCTTCCCTGTTAATGAAATGCTAGCCCTACTACCCTGTAATCAACACTACCCTTATTACTTTGCATTAAATCCTCTCCCCTTTCACAAATGCTGTTTACCCGTCATCAAGTCAACTGTGTTTGTATTGCACAGTAATGACATTGACCCAGTTAACACAAAGCTTGTTCCGAGTGAGCAGAAGTCCAGTTTTCCCTTTTTTAATTTTTTTTTTCTTAAACCTTGCGCTAACTGCAGTCGGGTTTACTTTTCCCCAGCCCCCATGTTGTGTGTGCACATGTGTGAGACACAGTGAATTACACAAGGTGCACGAATCTTTATTCAATTTACACCACCAGGAAGGAAAGAAACACTCGAGTGACCAGTGACAAGCAGTGCCCTTCACATCAAAGGGCAATGCTGTGTGATCAAACAGGGAAGGGGAGGAAACCCTGGTTATTCTTTTTTTCTTTTTAATTCGTGCTTGAATTAGGCAGTGCTTGTTATAAGGTATGAAAGAAACAACTCCATAGAGGCCAGCATCCCATCACCAAATTACCATTTATTCACACATGGGCAGTTCTTGATACTGGTCCACCTCCGACAGAGCCAGCTCTCAGAGTGAAGAGAACCTTTGACACTCCTATTTATTTATTTTTTCTTTCGTTTTTTTGCAAAATCGCTGACACTCCAGTTTACTTTATTTCCCTCGTGCTGATTTTTTCCCCAGCTCCCATGCTGTTTGTGTAGGTGTGAGACACAGTGAAAGACACAAGGTGCACAAATCTTTATTCAAATTTCTACCACGAGGAAGATAGGAGACCACCCGGGTGGCCATTGACAAGCAGTGCCCTTCACATCAAAGGGCAATGCTGTGTGATCAAACAGTGAAGGGGAGGGCAGAGAATAAATCAATATAGAGTTGGAGGGTGAAATAATGCACTCCATTCCTTGCGGCGCCCACCTCTCCTTGAAAAAACTCCAGGGTGTTGGTGGACACGGCGTGCTCCTTCTCCAAGGACACCCGGGCCCTAACGTAACCGCAGAAGAGGAGCAGGCAGTCGGCCCTAACGACCCACTGCACGGCCCGCTGCTTGGACCTGTTTATGGCCAGTTTGGCCAGGCCCAGGAGTAGACCCACGAGGAGGTCTTCAGACCTGCCCTCCCTCCTCCGCACCGGGTGCCCGAAGATCAGGAGAGTCGGACTGAAGTGGAATCAAAAGCAGAGGAGGAGGTTTTTAAGAAAATCAAAAAGGGAGTTCAAACGTCCACACCCAATATACACGTGGTCCACGGACTCCACAGTGCCACAGAACAAGCAGTTGGGTTTGACGTCCATGAACCACCGCAATCTGTGGTTGCAGGGGAACGCTGCGTGCAGCACTCTCCACCCCAGATCCCCGAGAGAAAGGGGGAGGAATCCCGCGTAGAGAGCGCTCCACTGGAGATTCCGACCATCCGGTCGCAAATGGGCACTCCAAGGCTTGTCCGGACGGTGGATGACGGGATGAGGTGGACGGTGTGCAGCAGCAGTCTATACAGGGCCCGCCATTTTACCCCCTGAAAGGGAACAAAATTAAAATTCCGGAGGTGGCTCAGGTTGTGGGACACAGGGTCGCGTGGGAAGTACAGGATCTTGGGGCCAATGTGAAATTCCGTTCGGGATGGGGTGAGCGCGGACGGGATCCCATCGCACACGTGAGCGTTCTCCAACTGGTGCACTACGTCGGGTCCAAGCACCGCCGTTTTAAGGCGTCGGATGGCTCTGGCCACGTACCGGACGTCTACCGCTGCCCTGCTCGAATTGTCCTGCGTCAGCGTACAGCCCAGGCCCCCGGCACCCAGCACATCCCCGACCCTGCTCACCCTCACCACCATGGCCCTCCCGTCGTACAGCTACTCGAACCTGTGAGTAGAGAGGTGCAGATTCCTGTGAAACGGCTCCCTGATGACATCCGCTATTTCTGCCGGAGGGTAGGCACGGCGAAGTTCCACCATTCCAGGCAGTGATCATGTCCTGGTAAAAGACAGGCAGCGTCTTCAGGGCGACATCCAAACCATCACGGTTAATGAGCAGGAGCTACGTGTCGTAGTTGAGGTTACACACCTGGCGGAAAAAAAATACATCGCCAGGGTGCACCACGTAGGAGGAGGCTCGATGTGAAGGTATCGCTGCAAGTTCTGAAGGCAGAACATCGCGACCTGGGTGCGGATGCACACCAGCGACTGACCGCCCTTCTCAATAGGGAGACTTAGGACCTGTGCAGCGCCCCAGTGCATCTTTTTGTTACAGAAGAAAAAGACCAACGTTTTCTGGATGTCAGCGACAAAGCCAGGAGGAGGTACCAAAGTGACCAGCCAGTACCACATCATGGCGGATACCAGCTGGTTTTTGACCAGCATTCGACTCCTGTAACATAGCATTTGGAGCAGTCCTGTCCAGCGGCCAAGGCGAGCTGAGACTTTGGCCTCCAGTTCCTGCCATTTGTCGGCCAGGATTCCTCAGCCAGGCTGAGGAAGACTGCAATGCAGAGGAGATGGGTGGTACTCCAGCTGAACCCTCGTAACTCCTCAGCCAGAGAGTCCACACGCCACGGTTCGACCAGTAGTCCGGAACATCTGGCCCAGTTGATCCTGGGGGAAAATGCTGCTGAGTACATGGCCTGGCACTCGTGCATCCTCCCCAGGTCAGCCGGGTCGGTGAAAGTGTGGAGCATGTCATCGGCGTAGGCCGAGATGACACCCCCCGTGCACGCCGTGCAGAACCAGCCCTGACAACCTCCTCTGCAAGTGGCTCATGAAAGGCTCCATGCACAGGGAATACAGCTGGCCGGACGGGGGCAGCCTTGAAGTACTCGTCTCCCGAAAAGAAGGGGTTCCGTCAGGGACCACTTAACTTTTACCAGACACTCTGCTGCCGCGTACAAAATTCGAATCAGGTCGACAAACAGTGTCCCGAACCCGAATGCCCTCAGTGTCGCTAGCAGGTACTCGTGATTGACCCTGTCAAACGCCTTCTCCTGGTTGAGAGACAGGAAGGCACTCGACAGACCAGCCCGTCGACAGAAATGAATCAGGTCCCAGACCAGGTGGACGTTGTCGTGTATCATCTGGCCTGGGACCATGTAGGACTGGTCCGGGTGAATCATGTGGGCCCGCACGGAAGCCAGGCGAGAAGACAGCACCCTGATGAAGATTTTGTAGTCAGTGCTGTGGACTTGTAGTCCGTCCGATCTGATCCAGAAGATTTCTGATTGCCACCCATTGATTAAGGCTGCACTGCCGATGTTGGTGCACAGCAGTTGGATTCATGTGCCGATTTCCTCCCAAAGACCGCTTTAGAGAGCCCATCCCACATGTCGGTGTCTTGGCAAAGGCCTTTTCCTGGTCCAGCTTGATGAAGCAGATCTGTCCTGCCCATAGGTGAGCATATCCTTAAGTAGTGCAAGGTTCTCGGGTGTCTTTCTGCACAAGACAGAACAGTTTGGTCAGTGTGAATCACGTATCACGATGAGGACCTGATCAGGTTGGCGATGACTTCAGTCGGACCTTCGTTATCTGCATTCAGCGTAAAATTTGTCCTTCGTCATCCATCTAAACATTGTGATTATAGGTGAAGGGGTGATAACTTCCCTTATGGATTCACAGGAGTTCCCTGTCGGCAGCATGCTGTCGTTCACTTCCAGCAGGTAATCGCCAAACAAATCTAACAGAGTTGCTCATAACTTGTCTGGTGAGCCATCACTTCGAGGAAATTTACTCGTTTTTAAGAATTGCAGGGCTTTGGTCAGTTCATCCAGAGATAACAGCTGATGCAGCCTCTCTATTGTGCTGCTGTCTTAGTTCTCTACGATAGCGGACAGAAACTAATGGGAGGTCGCAGTGTCAGTGGGCTTTGCATCATAGAGTCCAGCATAAAAGCAATTGTTGATCCTCAGGATGTCAGACTGGAATGAGGTTAGGGAGCCATCTTCTTCCTTCTGGTGGTTGAGCACAGAGATCTCCATTTGTTCCTTCTGAGGATCAAAAGTGAGTACGTCTCATTCCATTACACATTATGGACCCTGGACCGGTAGATAATCTCAGAGGCTTCCAAAGAAAAGAGCAAGGCTTGCTGCCCCTTCATCACCTGGGTTTCCTCCGTGACATTGAGCCCCTTTGAGGACAGCGGGGTTGGTTCTGCATGCTCTGGTGGATATTCGCCAGTTTTCCCTGTTACTCTATTGTTAGAAGACATTTGAAACGAATGATCCTCTTGATGCACCCCTTGACTGTTTCCAGGATATTTGAGGAATACTCAAATTGGACCTTCACTCTTCTCCAACCAGCCTTATCGTTTTGACCACCTCTTTGTTTTGTGGGCTTGGCAGTTTCACATTCAGACTCCACCTTCCCTTGCTGGCCAGCAGGAGGCAATGGGAAGTGACGAACACTGGCTTGATGTCAGTGGATCTGAATGAAAGCAATCACAGACACTCTCATGTCACCTTGCAGCTGAAACGTTCTCGTCCTGGTACATTTTCCTGTACTGTTCCTTGCGGCAGAGCAGGCCATGTTCATGCTGTTTGCTCGATTCATTTCCAGCACCACGTCAGTAATATCCTTTGATCTTCTTTATTCTCATACTCATCATTGTCTTCTCGTGCTTTTTGTGGTGATGGTGGAGGTAGACAGCATCACTGGTGTCTACGGCAGCAGAGTTGTGAACCTGTAAGAGAAATCCTGGTGTCGACTGTGGTGTTGGTGTGATAGACACAGGTACGCCAGCTAATTGATTTGATTGATCACATTGAACCATTGTTAATTCGACAGTGGAACGGAGATATTAATCCAGCAAGCTTGCAGCATCCACTGTCAAACTGAATCAACTCAGAGAGATATGTCAGCCTTCACCTTGATTCATAATTGAGGGGTTGTTGATGAGATATTGCGACAAGTTTTCGGATGGAATAAAAAAACCAGAATTTCTGTAGATATGCTTTTGAGACCGGTCCATGTAAAAGGGGATATTTAAATATCGAATGCTGTCTCATGTAACACCCTTCCTGTAATAGAAGCTGAATTTAAATTATACCAATTAAATTGTTACATCAAACTACTGCTAAGCCACAGCAGCCGGACAAGTCGGGGATAACTAACTAAATTGTCAGAGCTCACGCGAAATCTTGTGATTCCAATTATACCTGTTGGACGAGAACGTGGTTTCATGTAACTTCTGACATTGTCCACTCCAGTCCAATATCAGCACCTCCACATCAAAGGAGAAAGAAGCCATTCAAATCAGAGAGCTCCCAAATGCACTCCAGAGAACATTAGGACAATGAAGCAGAACCAAGTGAGAAGGAAAACAGCCCCAACTCGAGTTCGACAAGCTGTGCATTTCAAGTGCATAAACACTATTGAATACGCATCAAGCACGAACATATCTTAAGCTCGTGCATGGATATAGATATTTCAGAACTGTAAGGTTACTCTGGATATGAAAGGGAAAGACTGCTTTTGTAAAGTTGTATATTTATCGATCTGTATTACAAAAATAATTTGCATATCTCTTTATAAGTGTAAAACCAGACCCACTAAGTAAGCAGGTAGATCAGACCATACGAAAAGGAAGCCAGCAGGGGACTCTGTCGATGTCTGCAGGGAAATGGTCAATTCGTTGATTAATCGTTTTGCCTTAGCAATGTCCAAGAGGAAAAAAATAATTCAACAAGTAGAGTTTCGTTCACGGCCTTTCAGGCGGGAAACCGCCATCTTTACCTGGTCTGGCCGAGATGTGACTCACAACCCACAGCAATGTGGTGGTCTCTTAACTACTCTCTGGAGAGGGCAATGAATGCTGTCGAAATCGGGAGTAGCTCATCTATCATAAAGCCGAAGAAGTTATGCTGCAGCTTTGAATGGCCCTGCTTAGATCTCACCGGGAGTACAGGGAGCCAATCCCAGTATCACACTTTCAGGAGGATATATTGCCCTTCGAGCAAGTACATGTTAGATTTTCAAGAATGATAATTGCACATTTAGGGTTAGACATGAGGACAGACTGTACGAATTGAGCCCAAAGTGCAAGAACTGACGAAAACATTTTGAGATACATGCATGAGCACATTGAAGAGTTGTTACAGAACCACAAACGTAAACACATACAGGCACTGATTGACATTCAGAAACAAAGTGATGTACCCACAGACAGGCAGAGAAAGATCCTGCTTGAGGCAGAGTAAGATCTCGGCACACATGCAGACAGCCAAACACAATCTCAATAACACTGTCACCTACGTAAACAGGAGCACAGCCAGGCAAAAACACACACACAATCCCACAATAATACACCTACACTCAATGACAAACACACAAGGAGTCGCAGAACCATCATGACAATATGACAGTAACACACAGAATCACAGTCGTACAGCCATAACATTGTAACCCGGAAAGCTGAACAAACAGCATTCACACAGGCAGAACACAGCAAACACACATGTGCAAAACACACAGATTCACAAACAAACAGGCACATTCACAGACACATTAAAACACTCAAATTCACGGAAACATTATCATGCCGACTGAATAACATGCCCAAACAAATAAACACAGTAATGTAAAATCAATGAAATACTTGCAGCACACATAAATGCAACCGCACACACTGGCACACCCAGGGATACACCCAAGCACAAAAACCATGGACACAAATACAGTAACATTCCCACAAAAGCAATGGAGCACAACCAACAGCGACATACAAGGACCCACAAAAGCTGAAAGGGAATTTAATGTTGAACACAGTTGTCACAGGTAGAGGGGAAAAGAGAGAGAAAGAGGGAGACTATGAATGTTCAGGAGATGGAGGGAGATTCATTTCGAGAAATGCAATGATTGTTTGATCAAGGTACTGCCAGCTGTGTCTGCACGTTTTGTATTTTCCAAAATCACCTCCTGGGGAGAAAACAATCACGGAACATAGGGAGTGAAGGGTTGTGAGCTAATGCAAGTGAGCATGTACTAAACTGAGACCACAAATGTCTGTCATGTTGAATGTGAGAAAATAACACAGAGTGCGCAAAGAGGGGGAGAGACAGAGAATGAGATTGACAGCGTGTCAAAGAAAGTTCGGCATAGAAGGAGATGGAGAGACAGACAGATAACCAGATAAAGAGAGAGAGAAAGAGCAATACAGACAGGAGAGACACGGAGCGAGAAAGACAGAGAGAGAATGAGCAAGAATCTGAGATATGGGGAAGTGCGCAAGACGGGGTGAGAGGGACAGAGACAATGTCAGAAAGAGTTGGAGTGAGAGAACGCAATATCCTTGTGATGGGAGTAGACAGGTAGTGAACTCATCGAACTCTCTCAAAACCAAACGTGCAAGAAGTAGTAACCCATTCAGGTGAGGGGATAATCAGCACATGGAGCCTTTCACTTGTAGTAATAACCTGTTTATTGCGAGCAGAAAAATCAGAATCTGACAATTATCATCATGTTACAACTGAATAAGCTGCGATTTACTGGAAGAGTGGGCGAACCAGGTATGAAGGGCTGAACGGCCTGCTGCTGCTCATTGTCTGGGTGTCCCCGTGTGCCTCCAACCGTCAGTCAATCAGAGATAACAGCATGTTCCTGAGCATAGTGATTGGTAACCCATACTGCTTCCACCTCCCCATCCACCGCTGGTGCTATCGTCAGATCCATGTCATTGCACTGATGGAATCCTGGCCATACATGAACAATTCCTACACTGGGAACACTCTGGCCATGTCTGAACATCTCTTTGTTGTTTTGCAGAGTCATGAAGTGAACAGTTTACGTGACCAGCTGTTGCACCGCGTTCCCGAACTTTGCTCAGAAATTGGACAGTCACTGCATAAATTAATGTGTCACTGCAGCTGAAATCCTTCAGCATTTCTCCGATGTACATAAAAATGACGAGCAAGCCATACTTTCGGCGAATTGTTCCTTGAATGCGGAAGGATGAGTTGTTTGCGACGTATACTGTCCACAGAGGAATGAAACTAACGAATATGGTGAAGAGGGTAATCACCGACTTCCTCTGACTCGCAATCTGCATCGTTGTGACTCTCTGCCGTACCCGGGCCCCTCAGTGTCTTGCGGACTCGACTAGACACCAAAATGTATCTGACAGCCATACTGTTCATCAACAGAGTTAACACGAATTGGATGAAAAGAGTTGAAATGTTATCAAATCAGTTAAACTCCAGCCACCTGAGATCAGTAATGAATTTCAGTTCACATGGCAGTACCATGGAACGTTGTCAACTACCCTCCGAGATTGAAACTGAAAATAGAAGGGATTTCTATTTTTGGGACAGAGAAGAATGCCAGTTGTTGCTCGAACCACAGCCAAGTTTTTGTCTGCCCAAAATTTTCTCTTAGCTTTCGGAAGCAAATGTAATGTTCAGAAAATATATTGGGAAGTAAAATTGTTTCAGTCGACTGAATATGATGTGAGTGAAAATGAACAGGAGACCCGACATTGCCATAGCCAACAGGCAGCGCCTTGTGCAGTTGGAGAGACCACACTTTCCCGGGCGAGAACCAAAATCACTAGGAAATTAACGAAAGAGGCAGCAAGTGAATTGGAAATCGGAAATTACTGCTCAAACATTATCCATGTCTGCTCAGAGAGCAATGGAAGATCTTAGCACCTAATTGGGTCAGTTGGAAGTATTCAGATATCAACTTGAACCAGGACAGCTCTTAGCCTGGCTCATTTCAATGCAGCTCACTCCAGGATTGGGAACAGGAATTTGACAGACGAGAAGTGGTCGTCAATTTTACGATGAGAGGTAAGAGGTTTAGAGGAGATTGGAGTAAAAGGCTTTCAACCAGAGAGTGAGGAGATCTTTCTATTCAGTGCTTCGGACTTTAATAGGATAATCACTTGAAGTATTGCAACATTCATGATGAGGATTATCGTGTTGAAACTTGGGACAAATCTTGATTTAGTGCAGCTTTGAAAACACAAACTTGATGCACTGAAGGACCTCTTCTGTCTGGTCGGGTTCTATGATTCGAAGAATTGCTTCTGAGAGGCAAGTTGGGAAGAGAATTAAATTAAGCAAAGATTGTGGATGCTGTAAACATGAAACAGAAACAGAAGTAATTGGTGAAACTCAGCAGGTATGCCAGCATCTGTGGAAAGACAAATAATATTACCGGAATCACTTAATTAGATCATCTTCATCGTAACATGAGTCACTGGAAACAAAATATCAACACAGTTTACTCCTCGCACAAGATCGTATCATTGCAAACAAGAGATGGGGTTGAGATTCAAAGTGTTGACATTCATCCACTATGGAACATTTTTTCAACTGTTGTGTGCATACCGACGTTTTTCCTGGCGCTGTATTTCAAAAGAAGGGACTGGTTCCACTTGAGAAGATGGAAGTATTCGATGGAAAATGCTTACAGAGCTGACAAAGTTTTGTTTCATTATTCAAAGCATCAAGCACTATATGTGCCCTCTCTCTGATGGTAAACTGCGGATTTGCTAACTTACTATGTCCCTCGTGGTTTGTTTTGGAAAGTCAACAACTCCTTATAATGTTTCGCAAGTATTATAATTTTGAATGTCCATTGAATCAGCAAAGAATGCACATTTCAACTTGGGAAATGTGAGCTTTTTAATGAATTCGCTGCATTGTCGAATTCAGTTTTAGAATGTGCGTGTTGACGTTTTCAGAAAAAAGTACATAACGAAGAACAAAAGAGATACATTTCTCTATTTCAATTAGTGGACGTGGCTGCTTTAATCTGAGTACGATAAATATTTGTGGGCGGCACGGTGGCACAGTGGTTAGCACTGCTGCCTCACATCGCCGGAGACCCGGGTTCAATTCCCGCCTCAGGCGACTTACTGTGTGGAGTTTGCACGTTCTCCCCGTGTCTGCGTGGGTTTCCTCCGGGTGCTCCGGTTTCCTCCCACAGTCACAAAGATGTGCAGGTCAGGTGAATTGGCCATGCTAAATTGCCCGTAGTGTTAGGTAAGGGGTAGATGTAGATGTAGGGGTATGGGTGGGTTACGCTTCGGCGGGGCGGTGTGGACTTGTTGGGCCGAAGGGCCTGTTTCCACACTGTAAGTAATCTAATCTAATAATATAATAAAAATCCGACCTGTCTGACTCCCTGGTGTGTTCTGATCATGTCAGTGGTAACTACAATATTTCTTTAAACCCGATTTATAATGCGAATAAGTAAACTAGGCGAGCAATATTAACCTAATGATCAAATTGATAACACCCCTCAGTCACTCTGAAATCCCAAAGAAGCTCAGATCAGTCCCAGCATTGAAAAAAGGTCATTCATATCTGGGTCGACTGAATAATCTATGTAACTGTCCAATCCCACTTTCCAGCATATTGTTCCTTGAAGATCACTTCAAATGCAGATCCAGGTATCCTTTACATGAGTTGAACGTTGCAGCTGAAGCAGTCACCCAACCACAGCACCCCACTCCTCCAAAACTGGGAAGTGAATTCCAGACAAACTACTACCCTCTGGATGAAATGGTAAGTCCTCAGGTCCCCTATAACCCTTCAATGAATTAGTATCCCTCTTGTACACCGCTCAATGATCATTCGTTCAGGGTGACAGGTCTCCATTCAAGACGTTAGTTGTTTGGACACATGAATCACATTTTTTCTCTTTCTCCTCTGAGGAAAATGAACCTAAGGTATCCAACTTTCCTCAACGCTCCAGTAATTTCCATATTATTAGTAATATTCTTGTATATCTTTTCTACATTCTTCTCAGTGCAAGACTGTCTTGATGGTTCAGTGGTGATCAGAACTATGCACAAACGGAAGCTGTGAGTGATCCAATCCTAATTTATTTTCAGTGTTTCAGGTCTGGCAGGTGTGAGGGAATTTGTTTTGTGTTGCCTCTGCTGCAGGGTAACGGGGTAATAATTTGGCGATGGGGGTCACATGACACTGTATCTTAGTTCAGGTGTCCGGTCAGGATTGAGCGTATAAATGGAACTGGAGGGGTATAGTTGGAGCATAGTGTGGTCAAAGTAGAGGATTAGTTAATCAGTTCCTCACGAGTTCGACGATGTGTTTAACAGCTTCACCTCTGCTCTGATACCAGCTGATATAAACACAGAACAAGCCAGACCACAGACCCCAGCTTGATGTATCACGACTTTATTTATTTTTATTTATCAAAGGAATCTCTTCCTGAAATGTACATAACCAATGCTGTAAATATTGCTTCAGCAAAAAAAAAACAGTAGTTTACAATAAATGAAATGGTGATACAATAGAATAACCGAGCTATGTACGTACAACACAGATTCAAAGGCAATGAACATGCAGTCAATGGATAATCGTCTATCTAAAAGCAATGCAAAAATGAAAAGAAAGAAAACGTATTTAAAAGGTGGGACAAAACAATAGCAAGGGTGCGATTCCAAACAGAATATTCCTCGTACAATGATCACACCAGAATCTTGGTTAAGTGACTTGTGATTTCAAGTATTAAACTGGTACTCCAGTAAACCTCTTCCTGAATCTCCCACACAGCTGAGTGTGAATTTACTTAGCTTTAAGTAATCTATGCAGAGCTTTATTTTAAACCAAAATTTCTGGTCTGCGGTGAACACGAACTGTTGGCTCCTCAGTAAAGTGATTGACTAAATCTATCATTCACTTCAAATGAGCAAACATCTCCATATCCACTCAGTTCCAGGAAATTAGAAGGACAAAAAGAAATGACAAAATTGATAAAATTGAAACGAAAGGTTTCAAAGGTAAGTGTACTATTCCTACTCTCAGATTCCAGAACTCACAAATAAATCGTTGGGTCCATTTTAATGCCATGTTGGGTTACAACCAAAAATAAACAAAGTTCTTTTTTTTGGCCTGTAGCCAAACTTCAAAAGCAGTTTTAAAAACAAATTGGTGTGATTTCATAAATACCTACAAGTTAACTATTAACTTCAGAAGCACAGAGAAGCCCACTGCTTATTTACTCAATAGCCAGAACCAAACTCACTCAAAATATTATTGAAATCTATACATAAAAATATCAAGACACCCTCCCGGAATTGCACATGCTGAAAATAAAACATCATTTTCTGCATGAAGCTCTTTGTGCAGGCAATATCTCTGAACTCAATGCCGATGTGATTCAATCTCAAAATCTTTCCTTTATACTTGCTAACATTGCCTGGGCGACTGTAACATTACAACGTGATTCATTTCTTAAAGAATTTGAATGACCAGGTGACGACGGTGAGTGAACTCCCAATTGTGGCAGAATATTTTTCAAACTGAGGTTTGTTGGATGAGTCCAATCTCAATCGATCAATAGCAGATATTGGAAAACACATATTGAGTTATTTCATAACATCCCTACAGCGTACATGGAGGCCAAATGGCCCATTGTTTCGACTCAGACCCTGCAAAGGGCATCCCACTCAGACCCAATCCCTGGAACTGTCAGCAGCAGAGCTAACCACTGTGCCACCCCACATGCCAGCATTGGCAAAGCAACACCATCCAGCCCACTTTGAAATCTCCTTTTAAGTCATCTTGCCCTTGGCTTTGACCATTTGGAAATTAAATTCTAATTGTTAAGTAGCTCTCTGAGAACTTTCTCCTCAACACTGTGACGTCGCTTCCCTGTTTAACAGTTGCTGGTACCGTGAAGAAATATTGTTTGAGAAATGGAAACGACACATTTCAGGTTTTAACACATGCAACATCGAAATAGAATTGCTCACCTTGCATGGATACAGCGTCTCAATCAAATATAACTTCTTCAATGAAGGCAACGTTTGAAACAAGTAAAATATTCACAGAAAACTACCTTCAACCGTTACGTAAGCTCAAATCAATAGAGATCCTCATACCATGATGAGACTATCCTGGAGATAGCTGAGTTCTGACTCTGATGCACACATGATCTGTACAACAGCAGATGGGCACGAATGGTACCAACATGTATGGTGAAGAAACCTAAAACATTTGGCTGATGATGCGATGACACAGTTTGAAGGAAGATGGACAGATAAGCCCAGTGGGGAATTTTCACACACAAGGGTGCAAAAAATGTCAAATTCCTGAAATGTGTGTTCGGTAGTTAATATTGTCTACGTGCCCTGTAGTGATGGTGAAATGGGACTTGGTGTGAAGACTGATAAGGGTCAGAAAAAATGCGAGCAGAAGAAACATATGCCATAATCAGTTTGTCACGTTGGTATTAGCAAGTCCACAAGGAGCATTACTTGAGATACAGCCATTGAAAATTTCTATCAATGACAGAGATCATATGATCATGTGTTACATTGGCGAGCATAATGTTACGTGGGACAGTAAAATACAAGGATGACACAGGAACGCTGAAAAGGGGGAAGACATGTGCAGTGACGGAATGAGCACCACATAGATGATGTAATATAATGTAGAGAATGTGAGACATTGTTCCTTCATTGGAAATATTTCAGGCCGTCAATAAACTTATGGATGCTTAACCTAGTCATAAATCTAAAGCCAAAAAGTAGCATTTCTGTCCATTCAATGATTGCCATTGCCATTATTCTCTTGAACATTTTACTTCTCTCAGATCTCTCTAAATTTGAGGTACAAACATTGCTTTGTGTCATTTCACTCCATCATCATGGAAGCCTTGCTCTCTTGCTGTCATGCTGGTCATTCAATGCTGCACTCAAAAGGACATCGACCCTCAACTCCCCAATATATTTTTCTGTTTTTCCTTTTTTATACAGTCAGTGTCGGTGCTGTGTTAAAAGTCAAATGGCAGTAGTGGACAAACCTAAAATGTCTGTCTGACTCAGAATCATCAGTCCTGACTTGACAGATTCAGAATGGTATGTTTCCTCGACAGTTCCCAGTGTCAAGCACATCCCAGAACAAATTTAGCCCTTCCTGGATATGGGATGGGCTTGAGGTGGGACAGAGGCAGGCGCTGGATAGTGTGGTAAGTGAAGACACAGAGATCCTGGTCCACATTGACGAAAACAATACTTCTCAGCGAAATAGCGACTCAAAAGCTGGCATCCTATCATTATGCACGCTTTTGATACAAGTGCATAAACTTTGACAAAAGCCTGTCACTGAGCCATGCCGTCAGCATCTCAATATCCCTGATACTCACCCGTTGACATCAGCGATGCTTCCCTGATCGGTCCCAATTAACAGCCCCAGCCAGGGAACTCACACCCCAAGTTGTGCAGCTGGCTGACCTCATTACCTTCCTGAAATCCATATTGACAAAGCCATCATCATCTGCCATCATCAGTTCACTTTGATATTTCTTCAAAAAGCTCAATTAAGTTTCTTGAGACATGATTTCCCACGCACAAAACCATGTTGACTATCCCTAATCAGTCCTCAACTTTCCAAATACATGTATGTCCTGTCGCTCAGGATATCTTTCAAAAACTTGCCCACCACTGACGTCAGCTTCACTGGTCTATAGTTCCCTGGCTTGTCTTTACCGTCCTTCTTAAACAGTGGCACCACGTTTGCCAAACTCCAGCCTTCCACCACCTCACCTGTGACTATCGATGATGCAATCATCTCAGCAAGAGGCCCAGCAATCACTTCCCGCAAAGGTTCCGTGGACACCTGATCAGGTCTTGGGGACTTACATTCTTTTATGCGTTTTGAGACATCCAGCACTTCCTCCTCTGTATTATCGACATTTTTCAATATGTCACTCTCTATTTCCCAACATTCTTTCCCTTCCAAGTCATTTTCGAGAGTAAACACAGATGCAAAATTCTCGTTTCGAAACTCCCCCATCTCCTGTGGCTCCAAAGGGCACCGTGCTGATCTTTGAGGTGCTCTGTTCTCTCCTTAGTTACCCTTTCGTCCTTAATGTATTTGTGAAATTCCTTTGGATTCGACTTAACTCTGGTTGCCAAACTGTTCTCATGTCCCCTTTATGGCCTCCTCATTTCTCTCTTAAGTATACTCCTACAACCTTTATACCCTTCTCAGGATTCACTCGATCTATCCTGTCTTTACCTGACATATGCTTCATTCTGTTTCTGAACCATCAATTTCTTTAGTCATCCTGCATTCCCTGTACCTACAAGCCGTTCCCTTTACCCTAACAGGAATACACTGTCTCTGGACTCTCATTACCTTATTTCTGAGGTCAGATCTGGATTCCCTGTATAAATCAGGCTCTTCCAAGTTGAATGTTGCTCATCTGGTCTTCAGTAGGGAATGGATTTCCTGATTCACTGAAGTTTTACGCATGGGGAACATTGGATTGAATTCTTCACTCCACACTCCTCCATGCATTTGCCCATGATGACTGCGATGGTGGTGTTGTCTTCATTCAGGATTTCCACTGAGTACTTGAACACGGCCCAGTCCACCAATTCCAAACAGTCCCAGAGACTGTCATTCACATCTTCAGACCAGCATTGTATTTCCTTTTGTAAAGGGTCCTCCAATTACAACTTTGGACATGTTTCCACATGTCCAAAGACTAATTCCGGAAGACACAGCCTCAGAGTGAAGCGGCGACGTTTGGAACTGAGACTGGAATTAAGTTCTTCAAGTGATTCATCTGTGGAATTAATTGCTTCAGAGTGTTGTGGAGGTCAAACATTGAGTGCATGATGGTGCTGCCCCTTTATCAAGGTTGTGTGTCCTTGGTTTTTTTTAACTTAGTGTGTTTATAAATGCAATGGTTCTAGGATGTTGAGATTGGATGGGTTGCAGAGCCAATTTCATGATAGCTAACACAAACTGCCTCAGGCCAAAATGCTTTCAAATGTAAAATCATCTGCAATGAAAGCGGTGTGGCCAATTCTCCCACCTCTGATTATCTCTGGTGTGGTTTAGTTTGGGTTGTTGTTTGCAAGTTGTCAGATTTTTAAACTGCTGGTAAAAGGGACAGCGACAAGGAAGAAGTTGTTCCATGCTGAATATCTCTCTGACGTCTCTCCTGCAAGACCTGGCGTTCGATTTTATCTGTTTGGACATTGGGTGCATATGGAGGCTGTTGGAGGAATTTTGAACAATCATTAAGTTGGGACAGTCTGTTGGGTTTTCAGATGAGTGAAGTGATTCAGTCTTTTGTTCTCTTTTGTTTGTGTTTGATTCGATACTCTGTATATAAACTCTGTTTTATTTAAACCGATGAATGTTACTCTGCTCCATTAAACTTGGAATATCCACTTTACACATGCATAAAACCAGCAGAAACGTTAGGGTCTGGGGGCTACCATCTTAAAATACTTTTAGAGGGTCTGGTCGATAACAATTGCATTAAAAATAGTGAAATATGCGTTCCTGGTTGGTAAGGGAATCAAATGTTGTGGGGAGAGGGCCAGAGAATAGAATTGAGAAACAGATCATTCATGATCAAATGACAGAGCAGACACGATGGGCTGAATGGTCCTATTCAGCTACTGCATTGTATCGCGGAATGATCCCGTCTATGACAAAATTTATGGACGGACACAAACAGGTCCAACATGGAAAAAGTGTATGTATCTCTTCCTTGGTTAAACATGGAAGAAACAACTGGAAGGCTGCCTTTCATTGAACATTTCCCTGTCTTTTTTTTTCTTTTGTCTTAGTTCCTTGAACTGACGTAGCAGTTCCGCAATCAGGATGCAGGAGGTACATATATTGATATTTTGATTTTTCCCAGGTTGCCGAAATGTACATTTGAGAGCAATATGTGCACAGTGACCTGCCATAGTGTTCACTTGTCATTTTTCAGGAGAGAGAATCTCATGATCAGACAGAGACAGAACCACACCAAGAGGGACACACGAACACGCCCACACCCTCACATACACACATGGACATGCAAGCAGAAGCACATCTATTCACAGAAATGCAGGCAAAGTAAGATATAGGAACATACTGACAAGTAAGAACACATACACGCGCACATATTCAGCTCACAAACATGCACACGTGCACAATAACACAGTCGAACTGAAATGTGAGAACACACCTGTACAAAGACGAAAGAAATATTCCCATACCCTCACAACACATACAGGAATACAATCACAGTCAAGAATGGGGCACACATACTCACAGAGGATTAAGCATGCACGCGCACATGCACACAAACACACAAACAAATGAAAACAGGCATACTATCACAGATAGGAACACACCCACGTTTGGTCAGAATGGATACACGTCCCCACACAAAGAAATACAGTCATACTGAAAGAATTGAACAAAACTACTAACGCATCCATGCACACACATGCATACAGATATACTCACAGAGAAAGGAATACACCCATGTACATACCGAACGCACGCATATCCACACACACAGAAATACAGCCATACTGTGATATAGGAACGCAGACACAGAATCACACCCACACCCTCACACACTTACATAAACAAACTCAGAGTAAGAGACATTACACACCAACCGGCTAGAATGACAGCAACTCTTGTACATATGCAAAAACACATTCAAACACAGTTATGGAACCATCGCCACAACTAGATATAGACAGAGTGACACACAGAAACAAACGCAAAGAGATCCTGCTGGGGGCACAGAAAGATCATGACTTACGGACAGACAGCCAAACAGAATCTCTGCAACATACTCATTTGCTTAAACAAGAGCACAGCCAGGCAGAAACACACTCCCCAATCCCACAATAATCTAAAGACAATCAGAGACATACACACATCGTTTCACAGAACACACACACACACAAAACTACATAGTCATTGAATTGCCATCCCAAAAACAGCATACATACTAAGGCACAAACACAACAGATGCATATGTGCAAAACACAGAGAGATATGCAATCACTTAGATACAGTAACATACGCCAACATAAAAACACCCACCGTCACAGAAACGATCTCAGACAGACTGAATGACATTCCCAAACACATGTACACATGAATCGAAATACTTCTCAACACACACAAAGGAAAAGTCACTCTGACATGCATAAAGGCAGTCATAATGTGTCACACTCAGGGACATGTCCAAGAACAAACACTAAGGGTCTCACACACACACACACACACACACACACACACACACACACACACACACACACACACACACACACACACACACACACACACACACACACACACACAGGGAGATCCCCACAATGGCTTCCTCTCCTAACAGACACACAGGGAGATCCCCAGAAATGCAATGCAGCACCTCTCCCACCACCCCACACACACAAGGAGATCCCCTCAAAATGAAATGAAGCTACCTCCCCTCGCCCCACATCCAGTAAGATCCCCACAAAAGGAAATGAAGCCCCCTGCCACCCTGCCCCCACACACAGGGAGATCCCCACATAGGTAATAAAGCACCCTCCCCCACCACACACACAGGGAGATACCCACAAAGACAATGATGCCCCCTCCCAAACAGAGAGATCCCCACAAAGTCAATGAAGCCCCCCACCCCCACTACACACACACAGGGAGATCTCCACAAAGGCAATGAAGTACGCTCACCCCATCCCCTCACACACAGGGAGATCCCCACAATGGCAATGAAGCCCCCTCCCCACACACACAGGGAGATACCCACAAAGGCACAGAAGCCCACACACCCACACCAACACACACACACAGGGAGATATTCACAAAGGCAATTAAACCCCCTGCCACCACACCACACACACAGTGGGAGATCCCCACAAAGGCAATGAAGCCCCTTCCCTCCACACACACATACACAAGGAGATCCCCATAAAGGCAATGAAGCCTCCTCTCCCCCAAGACACACAGGGAGATGACTACAAAGGCAATGAAGCCGCCCGCTCCCACACACAAACACACATACACACACACACACAGATTCACAATCACCCTCACACACAGAAAGGGAAACGCGTGAACAGACTTCCCGCCCAGCCACAGGGAGAGTAATGGGAGATGACCAAACTCCAGCCGACTTACTTACAGTAATGTGTCAAACTATTGCTGGCTGTAGCTGGCTGCAAATCACTGTCTGGGGAAAGATCAGTGAATGAAGTGATTTGAGTCAATGCAAGTGAACATGTGCTGAACAGAGACAACATGTGTCTGACATGGTCAATGTGCAAAAAAGACATAGAGAGCGCGTGAGAGAGACAGAGACAGAGAGACAAGAAGGATAGATTTAGAGGAAGATAGAGAGACTGACAGGCATACAGATAGCTAGGCAGAGAGAGAGAGAGAGAGACAGAAATGGACGATACAAGCAGGGGCACATACAGAGTGAGACAGAGAGGGAGAGAGCAAGAAGCAAAGAGATGGGGACAGCACGAGAGAGGAAGAGAGGAACAGACAAAGACAGACAGAAAGAGACAGAGAGAGAGAGACAGAAATAACCTTATGAATGAAGGAGACAGAAGATGGACGCAATAAACATATTCAAGTACAAATGTTCATGGAACAATAACCCATTCAGATGAGGAGATCACCGGCCCACAGAACGTTTATCTTGTTTTAATAAAGTGTTTATTGTGAGCTGAACATAGAGAGAGGCTGTCAGTCTTCAAGGTGCAGGATGGACTGTTTCTGTCCCTCCCCCCTCCGCCCCTGCAAGTAAAATTCAGAGACCCCGCCTGCCACATTCTTAAACACTCATCCACAGGGCAGTGCATGAAGACCAAATGTCCAAGCCAGAACCCATCACTCACAGCCTGTCCATCACTTGGAATCTCTCCTGCAGCCTCTTTGAATCCTACCCTGCCCCATTACCTGCTATTCCTTTTTCATAACCTTCAATACTATTGAAGGGGAAAGCAGATAAATTATTGCTAATTTTTTGAGGGATGATGTAGGAGGGGGGCTCAGGTGAAAAGGGAAATGCGGGTTTGATGGTACAGTTGCATCAATCGCGATTTTCTGGGCTGGCAGGGCAATCAGAAATGAAGGGCTGAATGGCCTCTCGATGCTCATTGTGTGCTCCCGTGTGTGTCAATCCGTCAGTCCATCAGGGGTAGCAGCATGCTCCTGAGCATCGTGAATGGTAATCCATCCTGTTACTGCCCTCCCCATCCTCCACTGAGTGTTATATACAAATCCATGTACTTTTTTTAGATTAGATTAGATTAGATTACCTACAGTGTGGAAACAGGCCCTTCGGCCCAACAAGTCCACACCGCCCCGCCGAAGCGTAACCCACCCACACCCCTGCATCTACATCTACCCCTTACCTAACACTACGGGCAATTTAGCATGACCAATTCACCTGACCTGCACATCTTTGTGACTGTGGGAGGAACCCGGAGCACCCGGAGGAAACCCACGCAGACACGGGGAGAACATGCAAACTCCACACAGTCAGTCAACTGAGGCGGGAAATGAACCCGGGTGTCTGGCGCTGTGAGGCAGCAGTGCTAACCACTGTGCCACCGTGCCGCCCTGATGGAATCCTGGCCGTACATCTTCAATAACTGCACTAGGAACACTGCAGCTGCCTCTGGAGTTCTCTCAGTTGTTTTGCTAATTCATTAAGTGATGAATTTACATGACCAGTTGGTGCACTGCATTCCTGAGCTTCTCTCTGAACTTGGGCAGAGTCGCTGCATAAAATAATGTGTTTGTGCTGCAGCTGACATCCTTCAGCATTTCTGCAGTGAATGTAAGATTGACGAGAGGATTGGGCCTCCAACGATACCCTCCTGTAATGTTACAGTACAACACGTCTGCACCATGCATTAACCACAGAAGTATGAAGCTGATGGATACGATGAAGAGGGAAATCATTGTCTTCCTCCGGCTCTCCATCACTGCATCTTTCTTATCGTCTCCCTTCATCTGACCCATCAGGCTCCTGCGTGCTCGACTGGCCACTAAAATGTGCCTTACCGTCAGAGTGTTCACCCACAGAATTAACATGAATGGGATTAAAGGGGTTAAAATGATATCGAACCACTTAAACACCAACCACCTTGGATCAGTAAAATAACTTGACTTTGGTTGACACCACCACTGAACATTGTTAATTATCCACCGAGGTTGAAAATGAAAATAGTAGGGAATGTTTTTTGAAAAGAGTAGAACGCTGGTTGCAGCCAGAGCCACAGCTAAGCCTTTCTCTGTCCAATATTTTCTCTTCTGTTTCAGACAGGAAATGGCCATAAAACGTTCAAAGGAGAAAAGGACAGTGAACCAGACGGAACAGTCTGTGGCTGCTCGAGCTAAGGCATTGACAGCACTGCACACAGGAGTGATATTCAGGAAAGATCCTGGGTAGTAAAAGAATTTGTATTGAAACAGAATAATCTCCGTGAGAATGAACAGGATGTCCGATGTTGCCATGGCAATCAGGCAGTGCTTTGTGCAGTTGGAGAGGCCGCATTTTCCCCGTACGAGAACCAGAATCACCAGGAAATTAACTGAAAGACACAGGAGGTATAATGCAAATCATTAATTAAGGATCAGACATCCTCTGTTTCGGTTCAGAGAGCAATAGAAGATCTCAGCACCTAACAGGGGCAGCTGGAAGTGTTCAGATATGGAGTTTGAATATGACATCTTCAATGGCCTGACGCATTGTTTGAAGCAGCTCAATCCTGTATTTGATTAATTGTGGGCAGGCAATTAACAGATGGCAGAGGGCATCTTTTTTAAGATGAAAAGGAAGAGGTTAAGAGGGGGTCTCAGCAAGATGTTTACTCCCAGAGGGTGGTGAGGGCGTGGTCATTCATTGCCTGGGAGAGTCGTGGAAGCAGGAAACTTCACAAACTTCAAAAACGACCTGGATGAACACTTGAAGCGTCACCGTATTTGAGACTACATGTCTCGTGCTAGAAGCTGGGGCGGGTATAGATTTCGTGCAGCTTTTATAGCACAAAGTGTGTGGAACGAAGGACCTGTTCGGTATGCTTGGATTCCATTATTCTAAGAATTACTTCTGTGGGAAGACTGGGTAGTGAAGCAATTTAATGTAATGACTGAAAGGGGTTTGAATGCTTAAAACATGAAACAGAATCAGATATAAATGGCAAAAACCAACAGGTATGGCAGCATCTGTGGGGACAGAAACAGAGTTAGTGGAATCACTGTTCATCAGAGCATTTTCATCTAAACATTGGTCATTGAACTCAAAACATCATCTCAGGTTTCTGCCCACACAAGATCCTATCATTTCAACCAAAACACAGGGATTCCTTTCGAACAGGGAAATGAGGTTGAAAGTGTTGATGTTCAACTACAATGGGACATTTGGTAAACTGCTCTTCACTTACCGGGTATAGTTGGAGTCATGAAGATGTACAACATATAAACAATTTGTAGCCCAAATTGTTCATATAGTTCAGATATCCTAAATTAATCTCGTCTCGTTTGCCCCTATCTCCCTCTAAAATCTTTCGAAACATTTACTCATCCAGTTAACTTTTAAATGTAATTGTACCAGCCACCATCACGTCCTCCAGCAGATCATTCCATACATGCACCACACTTTGCAAGAAAAACTTTCCCTTTAGGTCCCTTTTAACTTTTTCCCCTCTCACTCTCAATCTATCCGCTTTAGTTATGGACTCCCGCAACACATGGAAAAGAACCTTTCCACTTACCTTGTCCATGCTCCTTATGGTTTTATAAACATCTAAGAGTTACCCCTCAGCCTCCGAAACTCCAGAGAAAACAGACCCAACCTACTCAGCATTTCCCCATAGCTCAAATATTCCAATCCAGGCAACATCCTTATGAATCTTTTCCGAACTGATTCAAGTGTCAAGAAATCCTCCCTTTTGGAGGAAGACCAGAAATGCACACAATATTCCAAGAGTGGCCGGACCAATGTCCTGCATATACACAACATACTCACCCAGTTCAAATACTCAGTGCTCTGAACAATAAAGGAAAGTATACCAAGCGTCTTCTTCACCATCCTATATACTAGAGACATCATGTTCAAGGATCAATGAACCCGAACTGCAAAATCACTTCTTTCAGCAATATTCTCCAGGACCTTACCATGAACTGTACATGTTCTATTCTGATTTGTCTTTCTAAAATGTAGCAGCTCACATTCATCTGAATTAAAATCTACCTGCCTATCCTCAACCAATCTGCCTATCCTCTGATCAAGAACCGTTGTACACTGAGAAACATTTTTCGCTGACCAATCCAACTCTAATTTTGGTGGCATCTGCAAACTTACCAACTGTATCTCCAATGTTCACACCCAAAGCATATAAATGAATGAGGAGACGCAGAGGATTCAGCACCGATCCTTGTGGCACACCACTGGTCACCGGCCTCCAATCTGAAAAGCAACCCTTCACTACCACATTCAGTCTTCTACCTTCAAGGGACTTCTGTTCAAAATGTTGTGTCTCCATTGGTTCAATGCAATCTAACCTTGCTAACTACTCTACCATGAGAAAACTGATTGAATGCCTTCCCGAAGTCCATATAGATCATATTCGCCGTTCTGTGTCATCACTCCTCTTCGTAACTTGTTCTAAAAACAGAATCAAGTTCGTGAGTTATATGTTCCCATGGCACAAGGCCATGTAGACTGTCTTTAATCAGTCATTGCCAATTAAAACATATGTAAATTCTCTCCCAGAGGATTCCCTCCAATAACTTCCCCACCACCAATATCAGATATCCAGTCTATAGATCCCTGGCTTTTCCTTACTACCTTTCTTAAATTGTGGCACCACGTTAGTCGATCTCCAATCTTCGGGCATCTGACCTGTGACGATCGATTATACAAATATCTCAACAAGGTGCCGAGCAATCGCTTCCCCAGCTTCCCAAAGAGTTCCAGGGTACATCTGATCTAGTCCTTGGGATTTATCAACTTTTATACGTTTTAAGACATCCAGCACCGCCTCTTCTGCAATATTTACAATTTTCAAGAAAACACCATCTATTTCCCTAAATTCTGTATCTTCCATGTCTTTCGCCACAGTAAATAATGATGCAAAGATACTCCATTAGTATTTCCCCCATCCGCAGCATTTCCACACATTGGCTACCTTGCTTATCTTTGCAGGATTCTATTTTCCCGTTAGTTAGGCTTTTGTCCATAATATATTTATGAGACCCCATTGTTTTCTCCTTAAACCATTTTACAAAAGCCATCTCATGTTCCCTAATTGATCTCCTGATTTCCCTGGGAAGTATACATTTTTATACTTATCTACGTATTCACTCGACTTCTGCGATCTATATCTGAAATATATGTCCTTCCTTCTCTTCCCAAAACATCAAATCCTTTCGTCATCCAGCATTCCCTGCACTTCCCAGCCTTGCCTTTCATCCGAATAGGAAGCTACTGTCTCTGAACTCTCGTTGTCTCATGTTTAAGATTTCCCATTCTCCCCTGTCCCTTTACCTGAGAACATCTGTCCCCAGTCAACCTTTGAAAGTTCTTACCTGGTTCTATCAAAATTGGCTTTTATGTAATTTCAACTTTTAGCTCCGGTCTATCCTTTTCCATCAGTGTACTAAAATTAAGAGAATTAATATCGCTGGCTCCAAAGTGCTCCCCAACTCACAACTCAGTCACCTGCCCTGCCTTATTTCCAAAATTTTGTGCCTTCTCCAATAGACCCATCAACACACTGAATCAGAAAATGTTATTATACACACTAACCAAATTCCTCTTTATCTAAATCCTGAACACTACGGAAGTCTCAGTCTCTGTTTGGAAACTTAAAATTCCCTACCATTCCCACTCTATTGTTCTTACAGAGATCAGAGATTGCCTGACAAAGTATCCCTACAAATTCACGCTGTCGATTTGGGAATGGGTCCATAATACAAACCGCATCAGGTGATCATTCCTTTCTTATTTCTCAGTTCAACCCAAACGACTTCCCTGTACGTATTCCGAGGAACATCCTGTAAGTACATCCGTAATACCATTCCTTATCAAATACACAACTTCTCCTCTTCTCTTGCTTCCCCTTTCTTTCCTTCCCTCAGCCTTTGTATTCTGCAGAATGAAGCTGCCAGTCCTGCCCACCCTACGCCACATCTTCACAATGGCTATGATTTCTAAATCCCATTTTTCTAACAATTCCCTAAGTTCATCTGCCTTCCTTGTTTGGAATCTTGTCCTGAAATAAATTCAATTGAATTGATCAGTCTTAACTCGTTCTCCGCTTTGTTCCTGCCTGCCCTGACTCTTTGACCGCCTCCTTTTCCCAAATGTACCAGTCTCAGACTGATATTTTTCTCACTATCTCCCTGGGTCCCACAAAGTCCCCTGGTCCCCCGCCCCCAACACACCCCGACCTTATTAGTTTAAATCCATCTGAGCAACTCTAGCAAATCTCTCTGCTCGTATATTTGTCACCTTCCAATTCAGATTCAATCCGTCCTCCTTATACAGGTTATTTCTCCCACAGGTTCCAGTGATAACAAAGTGTGAACCCTTGTCCCCTGCCACACATTCATCTGCTCTATCCCCGTGGTCCTACGCTCACTGCCTTGTGGCACTGAGAATTATCCAGGTATTACGACGCTCAAGGACCTCCTTTTTACTTTCTGCCTAACTTCTTATATTCTCCCTTCAGAATTTCATCTTTTTTTCCTTCCTATGTCGTTAGTTCCAATGTGCATAATGACCTCCTGCTGGTGCCACGCCCCTTTGAGAATTTTACGGCACCTTCTCCAAGAGATTCTTAATCCTGGCAAAAGCAAGAGAGCATTCCATTTTGATTTCTCACTCTTAACCGCAGAAACATCTGTCTGAGCCTTTGACTACCAGAACTGATCGTTTGGAAACTGACGTACTGCTTGTTACATTAGAGCCAGACTTGGTATCAGAAACGTGGCTGTTCGTGTTGCATTCTCCTAACAGTCTATCACCGCCTATGTTTTCCACAAGAGCACATTTGTTTAAAATTGGGGTAACCACCGGAGACTTCTGCACTACGCGCCTTCCTTTCCTCCCTTTCCTGGTGGTAACCCATGAAACTGATTGTATCTGTGGTTATTCTCTCTTCCGATAAGCGCTATCCATCACACCCCGACCTCCTATAAATTCCTCATTGCCTCAATCTGCTGCTCCAATCCAATCCATGCGCTCTGATGGGATTCAAAACCGAACACACTTACAGTAGATCCTAATCAGCAGTAACATGTAAGCTGTCCAGAAAATCTTGTCCAAAACTTCTATTTCCTTGCTTCTCGGATGTTTTCTGACATGCTGTTCATTTCCAGCACTTTACTGCTGTGTCAGACAGCAGTGAAGTTTTCTCTGTCTCTCTCTTTTCGCTGACCCTGTGATCCCTAGCTTTGTCTCTCTCCCTCCTTTTTAAAATGCAGTTGCTTAGGTCTTTGTTTTCCCCAAATTTCGAAAACAATGCAATAGTTTATAAAACAATAATTACTCTTCCTGGAGTTAATGGAAATCAGTTCTGCCACCGAAGATCCCGCAAAAAAAGGAGCAACTCTTACAGTTGAAATCTTTGACCGTCCTCCACATAATATTACCTAGAATCGGCTGGTCACGTCAGTACAAAAATTATGAGTTGTTGCACCTGAGAAGATATTATTATTATTATTTGAAGGCTAAGGCTAATAGATCAGAGAAAAGTTTGTTTCATCATTAAAGGCACAAATCACGACATCTCTTTGAGGATAAACTGAGGATTTGTGAACTCACTGAATCCCTCATAGTTTGTTTTGGAAAGTAAAGAATTCCTTGTCATGTTTAGCAAATGTTCCATATTTTTTCTTGTACATTCAGTCATCAAATAATGCAAAATGCAAATCTAGAACTGTGACTTTTTGATACATTCCCTGCGTTATCTGACTCAAATAGCCTGGGGATGTGCTTGTTGATATTTTTTGAATAAACGACACAATGCAAAAGAACACAGGCAAATCAGTGCTGCATTTACTGAGTGTGACAGCTCCAATTCTTTGTATAATAAAATGTAATATGGTAAAAATTCAGTCTCTCTGACTTCTATTGTGTTCTGGTTATGTCAGGGACAATTAACATTTGAAGTGAGAATCCAAATACTCAGCAGTTCATAAACAGTACAAGATTTCACAGTACTTCTTTAAAAAATATTAGTTTTGTAATGAGAATAAATAAACAAGGTAAGCAATACTAAACTAATGAAGGATTAAATCCTGATGTTCCAAACGTAGTTAATATTATTCCTCCCCATGTTGAAATCACTTTATGCATTGTAAAAATTATGAAGCAACAAACACTTCTTTAGTGAACAACTGGAAGGGCGCCAAAGCCCACTGAAATTAAATTATGCACTACACCATGTTCCAGTGGTTGAAACTGACAACACAGAAACAGGCTATTTAAGGCATCAAGCGAATTCACTTTAACAGTCCTCAGTCTTTCTACAATCTCACAGAAATGCTCGGAAGTTGTGGCACTGCAAGATGTCATTCGTGCCTGCACCAACTAAATAAGCGAGCTACCTGCTCTGATCCCACTTTCCAGCACCTTGTCCACAGTGTTGAAGGGATGTACACTTCACATGTAGATCCAAACTCCCTTTGAATGAGTTAAGGTTTGTCACCTCAAGTCACCATCAAAACTGGGCAGTGAATTCCAGTTGCACCACCATGTTCTAAATGAAATGATAGGCCGAAATTTTCTTGATAATCCTCCCATCAATTCTTCTTATTCTGTGTCTCCTGGTAAATGGTCCTGCATTGGGGAGGGGGGGGGGGGGCAAGTCTTCATCCAAGACGTTGCTTATTTTGTACATCTCAATCATGAAAAAAATATCATTCTCCTCTATTTAGTTAAAACCCATCATTCCTCAATGCTGCAGTAATTTCCACATACTAACACCATTTTTGTAAATCTATTCGATACTCTCCACAGTGCAATTCTATCCTCGCTGCGCGGTGATGAGCAGGACTGTGCACAAACCCATCGGTGTGAGCCACCTGGTGTCTCATGTAGTTCCAGTGTTACAGGTCTGGTGGTGCGGAGGGAGGGAATTTATTTTGCGTTGGCTGTGGTGCAGAGTGAGAGAGGAGTACGTTTGGGAGGGGTAATATTGAGTTACGTCTCAGTGGGATATCTGATCAGGATCTGCGATATATAATGGAATTGAATGGATATAGTAGGGCGCAATCTATTTGACGTGTGTGATTAGTGTATCAGTTCCTCAGGAGTTAGTGTAAGTGTTTAATCGCCTCACTTTTGTTCTGACACCAGCTGATTAATTACAGAACCAATCAGATCCTCGAAGAAATCCAGCCTGATGGATCATAACCTTATTTGGTTTGATTTAACAAAGTGATCTCTTGCTGAATTATAAGCACACAATGCTGCAAATATTGGTTCCACACAAAACAGAGATTTATTTCAAAAGAAGTGACGGGAAAATAGAATGAGAATCTAAATTAGATTGGTGCTGGAAAAGCACAGCAGGTCAGGCAGCATCCGAGGAGCAGGGAAATCGACGTTGAGGGCAAAGCCCCTGATAAATGGATAATCTAGACTCTGCTTTCCAGCATCTGCATTCCTTGTTTTTACCCCGATAAAATACAATAAACCAAGCTACATACCTATTATGCAGATTCAAAGGAAAAGAACACACAGTAAATGTATAACTCTCATTAACCCCAAACCAATATATAAATAAAGCAAAAGGACATGACTTTTATATATTGTGCAAAACACGACTTCCAGTGTCGTTACTAAGAAACAACCCTCACATAATATTCACACCAGAATCCCTTTATATATCAATTGGTTAAATGCTTGTGATTGTCACTTGTAAACTGGAACTGCAGTGAATTACTTTATGGAGCTACTACATAGCTGAGTGTCAATGTACTCAGGTGAAAACCATCGCTTCAGAGATTTTTCTTGTCACAACACTTCTGTCTGGGACCAACACAACGTTTTCATTCAAAGGCAATGAAATTTACTGAAACTCGAATTTTCTTCGCATGAGCATAGATCTACGCATCCAATCATTTCCAGGGTCTGACTGGAACTAAAATAAATGACATAAATGAGATCAGTTAAAGCAAATCTTTCTCAGTTAAGTGTTTCTTCCTCCATCGCTTATTCCAGAACACTGCAACAAATCTTTCAGGCTCCATTAACACCATGCAAACGTCAAAATGAAACACAGGTTTACTCATGCATAAATCCATTTAGCCGAAGGCCAAACCTCAAACGCAATTTTTAATACAAAATTATGTTACTGCAGAAAGAACTTCAACTTCAGATGCACAGAGAAGCCTACTGCTTTTTCACTCAACAAATCAGAAAAACATGCATACTAACTGATTTTGCAAACTCGACATAAAAATGCCACGTTAAAAATCACAAAACACCAGGTTATCGTCCAAGAGGTTTAATTGGAAGCACACTTGCTTTCGAAGTGACGCTCCTTCATCAGGTGCTAGTGGAGGGCTCGATCGTAACACAAAATTTAGAGCAAACATTTGCAGTGTGATACAACTGAAATACATTGAGAAATTGACTGTCTGTTAAGCCTTTCATCTGTTAGAATACAATAATATTTTCACTTCTTTCATGTGTAAATCACAAAAAAAAATTTTTAAAGTTGCATTCCCGGGTTAGCTGTTAACAATGGTGATAGCTAGACAATATGTTGAAGGTGTTAGACCCCTGTGTTCTCTGTCTATGACCTGATATTTAGTTTGATTCTAATCTAAAAAGTGAAATAACAGAGTTTTACATAAATACGTGCTGTGTTTGAGCTCAGAGTTCTGCATGAATGTATACAGTTTTTGAGCAAAGTGCAATGTAACTCTCCAAGCAAAATTACACCCCACAAAATTTATGTGTGCATGTGGGTCTTTGTTTGTCTGTGTGAGTGTGTCTGTCTGGGGTGGGGGTTTTGAGTGTGAGAAAGTGTGTGTGTTTGCATGTGTCGTGAGTGCAGAGTGTCTTTAATCTGTGAGGGAGTGCATGTGTGAGTGTGGGAGTGTGCGTGTCTATAAGGGTGTGTATGGATGTCTGTGTGCGCGTCTGTGTGTACCTGTGGCCGTGTGTATGTGAGAGTGTGTGGAGCAATATCTGTGTGTGTGTGTAGTGCAATGGTGATCACCTGTAATGTGACATTATCCCAAGGACAAGGTTGAGGCCCTCCCTATGGATACATAACTTAGCTATCAGCCTCTCCTCGGCCACTTTCCTCTGCTGCCTGTCCCGCAGTCCAACTTGGAGGATGGTCACCCGAAGGTTGGAGGCTGAATGTCCTGGACCACTGAAGTGTTCCCCAACTGGGGAGGGGGGGGGGGGGACCCTCCAGTCTGTTGATTATTGTGCGGTGCCCATTCATCCGTTGTCGTAGCCTTTGCTCGGTTTCCCTGCCTTGCCTTCCACGTATAAGACAGATAACGTTGGCTGTCTCACATGAGTATCTGACATGTACAAGGTGGGAGGTGTTCCCATGCGTAATAGTGGTATCTATGTCCACAATCTGACTTGTCTTGCAGCGTAACCGTGACAGGGTTGCATGGAGTTGTCCTGAGAGCCGGGCAGTTTGCTATGAACAATGATCTGTTTGAGGTTTGGTGGTTGTTTAAAGACAAGTAGTGGAGGTGTGGGGAATGTCTTGGTGAGGTGCTCATCCTCATTCCCAGTAGCTGAAAAATTACGCTATGTTCCACTTGACCTGCAACACATTATTGTGGACATAGATAGCACAATTACGCATGTGAACACCTCCCACCGTGTACATGGCAGGTACTCATGTGAATCAGCCAACGTTGACTATTATGTACGTTGCAGGCAAGGATGCCCTGAGGCATGGAACATTGGGGAAATCGAGCAAAGGCTATGACAGCGGATGAATGGGCACCGCACAACAATCAATAGACAGGAGGGTTCCCGCCCAGATGGGGAATACTTCAGTGTTCCAAGACATTCATTTCCGGACCTTCGGGTGACCATCTTCCAAGTTGGACTTCACGACAGGCAGCAGAAGAAACTGGCCGAGCAGAGAGCAGAGTTCTGTACCTATAGGGAGTGGCTATACCGGGACCTTGGGTTCATGTCACATTACAGGTGGTCACCATTGCACTGCACACACACAGTAATTCCTACACACACACTCTCACATACACACGGACACAAGTACACACAGACGCGCTCACAGACAACCAAAGACACCCTTATAGACAAACACACTCCCACACTCACACATGCACCCCCTCACAGACCTAAGACACTCTGCACTCACTACACACGCACACACACACTTTCACACACTCACAACCCCCACCCCAGACAGACATACACACACAGACAGACAAAGACCCACATGCACACATATATTTTGTGGGGTGAATTTGCAGTTTGGAGTTACATTGCACTTTGCTGAAAAACTGCATGCATTCATGTAGAACTCTGAACTCACAAAACTGCATAAATTTATTTAAAACTCTGTTATCTCACTTTTTAGATTAGAATCAAACTAAACATCAGGTCATAGACAGAGAACACAGGGGGCAAACACCTTCAACATATTGTCTAGCTATCACCATTGTTAACAGCTAACCCGAGAATGCAACTTTAAAAAAGATTTTGTTATTTACACATGAAAGAAGTGAAACTATTACTTGAAAGGCTCAACAGACAATCAATTTTGCAATGTATAATTTCAGTTACATAACACTGCAAATTTTTGCTAGAAATTCTATGTTACGATCGAGCCCTCCACTATCACCTGATGAAGGAGCATCACTCCGAAAGCTGGTGTGCTTCCCATTAAACCTGTTGGTGTGTGATTATTAACTTTGTACACCCCAGTCCAACGCCGGCATTTCCAAATCATAAAAATACCACGGCCTATATTTTTACAAAGTGATTCATTTTATTAATTCCACCGAAAATCTTTGTGGTCTTCGATCGAAATGGGGATTTCTGGATGGTTCCCAGAAGAGAGGAATAATTTTCCAAGGAATTCCTGCGGAATCTGCGATGATGTGGATTCCACGGGGCCCCTGTAATCTGAGACTTAATTACTGATTGTCTGCCACTGTGCGAGTTTTGTGTGCAATATTGCCAGGTATCATTGTCAGTGGTAGAGGAAAACCGCAGAGAATCATCAGATGGATTCACAAAAACTCATAGGTGTAAGGCACTTACCAGGAATTGCTACAAACGGAAGGATCGTAACAAATATTTTCCACAGACCACAAATAAAAAACGTCATTTTCTTCCTCAATGACTTTGTGATGTCAATTTCTCTGTACTCAATGCCGACGTGATAAAGTCTCAAAGCCTTTCATTTATGTCTGCTGGCATCGTCTGGGGGACTGTTACATTACAATATGGTTCAATCAATTTATTTACAAAATTGAACAAAGAGGTGACAGCGGTGAGTTAACTCTCAGTTGTCACAGAGCATTTTTAGAACTGATGTTTATTAGATGATGAAAATCTCAATTGGACGATAGCAAACATTGGAAAATGAATATTGCTGAAAATCATAGACTCCATAAAATGTGGAATTGGGTCAATTGGCCCATCGAGTCCACACCGACCCTGCAAAGACTAACCCACCCAGACCCACCCACTGTCCATGTTAGGCAGCAGAGCTAAGCACTGAGCCACTGTGCCAACCTGTCCACCAGCATTGACAACCCAACACCATCTCTGAAATCTCATGTTACTTCAATGTCATCCTTCCCTTGCATTTGACCATTGGAAATTAAATTCTGGTTGTTGAGTGTCTCTCTCTGAGAAGTATTCTCCTCAACACTGGGATGTGGCTTCCCTGGTCATCAGCGGCTGCTCTATGAAAGGATGATAGTTGGTTGATGGAGACGACACATTGTACGTTTTAATAAATCAAACATTATTTTCGAATTCCTCACCCTCCACTGATACAGTGTCTGTATCAAATATAACTCCTCCAGTGCAGGCAATAATTGAAATCAATAAAATAATCACGGAAAATTGCCTACAAAGGCTATGCAAACTCCGGTCAATAAAAATCCTTCTACTGGGGATACGAATGTCCTGGACATTTTGCAGACCTGGCTCTGAGACACACCTGACCTGTGCAGAAGCACAAGGGCCTGAGTCCTTCTCTCTTCCCTGCAGTGTACTGAGCATGTATAGAGAAGAAACTTCAAGCATCTGATTGATGGTGGATTGGAACAGTTTCAAGCGAAATGTAGAAATGAGGCTCGGGAGGCATTTGCACACTCAATGATACAGAAATTTAAAATTCTGGAACTGTTTGAGCAGGAGTCACCGTTGGTAATTAGCCCTGCAGTGATGGGGAATTGGGAATTGCTGTGAGGAATGATAAAGGACAGAAAACAGAGAGCAAGAATAAATCTGTCTTATTCATGTTCTTCGGCTGATATTAATGAGTACCAGAATTATCATTCCTCGTGTCACAGCCATTCATCATCTGTATCCATGACTGAGGTGATAGGATCATGTGTTACGTTGTCGATAACATAATGGTCGGTGGATATTAAAGGAGCAGAGAGGAAGATTGAGAAAGGGAAGGACAGGTTCAGTGAGTGAATGAGCACAAAAATAGTCTGTGCAATATAATGACGGGAAATGTGAAGAATTCTTCAACCATTTCAATCTTGAAAGATTTAAGGCCACTAATAACGTTTCGATGCTTACCCCAGTCGTAAACCAAGAGGCAACAGGAATCCTTCGTTCAATTCAGTGTCAGCAGTTTCTATTATTCTCTTGAAACCTTTTCTCCTCTCAGACCCTTTCAAATTTGAGGAATTCCACCTTAGCTTTGCGTCATTTCGATCCGTCATATTGATCCCTTTTAGTTAAGTTACCAGTCTGGTCAATCGATGCTGAACTCAAATAGACATGGAAGCAAAACCTGGTTGGTATTTTTCGTTTTTTCCCCACTGATAAAGTCACTTTGGTGCTGTGTTAACATCAAGTTGCAGCAGTGTTCAAAGCTAAATTGATTGATTCTTTCAGAATCATCCATTCTGACTCGACAGAGTCCAGGAAGTTCTATTGTCTCAAAAGTGCCGAGGGTCGAGAATATCACATAACACCTTCAGCACATTTTTGGGGTGGGGTGGACTGCGAGTGGTGCAGGGAGAGAGAAAGTGTGGAAAATGAGGAAGCCCTCGTCCACATTGGCGCCAAGCCTTCAGAATCTCGCATCCTACCATGAATTACTCCATAGAACATACAACATTGAACATTGAAAAATACAGCGCAGAAAAGGCCCTTCGGCCCTCGATGTTGTGCCGACCGAAGCCTGCCTAACCTACACTAGCCCAATAACCTCCATATGCATTTCCAATGCCCGCTTGAATGACCATAAAGATGGAGAGTCCACCACAGAAGTGAGACTCACTGGCCTAGCGTTACTAGGACTGTTCCTCCTCCACTTCTTGAACAAGGAGACCACATTCGCTATTTTCCAGTCCTCTCGCACTGTTCCTGTAGACAACGATGACATAAAAATCAAGACCAATGGCTCCGCTATATCCTCCCTAGCTTCCCAGAGGATCCAAGGATACATGCCATCAGGCACAGAGGACTTATGTATTTTCACCCTTTCCAGTATTCCCCGGACCTCTTCCCTACATACCTCAAAGCCATCCATTCTAATCACTTGTGACTCAATATTCAAATCAGCAAAAACGTCCTGTTCCTGAGTGAATACTGATGAAAAGTATTGATTTAGTGTCTCTCCAATCTCCTCTGCCTCCAAGCACAACTTCCCACTACTATCCTTGACTGGACCGAGACCTACCCTCCCCATTCTTTTATTCCTGACATACCTATAGAAAGCCTTAGGGTTTTCCCTAATCCTACCAACCAAGGGCTTTTTCATATCCCCTTCTCGCTGCTCTTAGCTCTCTCTTCAGATCCTTCCTGGCTACCTTATAACTCTCAATCGCCCCAACTGAACCTTCACGCCTCATCTTTACATAGGCCGCTCTCTTCCCTTTTACAAGGGATTTCAATTCCTTATTAAACCACGGCTCCCTCACAAAACCCTCTCCTCCCTGCCTGACTGGTACATACTTATCAAGGACACCCAATAGCTGCTCCTTGAACAAGATCCACATATCATTTTAGTACTTCCCTTGAAGCCTATTTTTCCAATCCACACATCCTAAGTCATGCCTCACCGCATCATAATTTCCCTGCCCCCCGCTATAACTCTTGCCCTGCAGTGCACACTTATCCCTCTCCATCACTAGAGTACAAGTCACCAAGTTGTGGTCACTGTCCCCGAAGTGCTCACCTACCTCCAAGTCTAACACCTGGCCTGTTTCATTTCCTAGAACCAAATCCAGTGTGACCTCACCTCTTGTTGGCCTGTCTACATATTGTGTCAGGAAACCCTCCAGCACTCTTTATTTACAAAAGATAAGCATTTGACAGAAGCCTGACACTGAGTCAGGTACTCAGCATCTCAGTATCCCTGACATTTACCCTTCAGAATCAGCCTGGTTTCCCTGACTGACACAGACTAATGGCCCCAGTCAGGAATTTTATATCCAGTATAATCCAGCTACCCCACCTCATGACAATCATTACCAGGGGGAAAAAGAAATGAGTTTCTGTTTATGCGGATTAACAATCGGGCAAGAAATTAAAAAGCTGGTCCATGGGTTACTCCGAATGCTCATTAGGCCGAAGAAGGTATGGCTGGAAACATTGGTTCCATGAGGAAGGGCTTTGGGCATCTCAGCCATTGGAAATATTTCTCAGGCTGGTATGACCTGAATACATTGTGATTGTTTTGTTTTATTTGGGGTGGGATTGCTCCCGAGCTGGGGAGATATACGACTGTTGTTGGAAAATATTTAATCAGACCTGTAAGAGGATTGGGAATCTGGTATCAAACTCATTTAGGAGAGAAAGTAAGCTGGCAATTGGAAGTAGACAATCTGTCACTGAAAGAGAAAAGCAACAGGATCACACTCTGAATGTGTTCAGATCTTATGCTTCTGAATCCCGGTCTTCGTGGATCAAACTTCCCTCCCCTACCTCACAGATCTAGGGACAGATCTATTTCCAGCAAGTTTTCTTTTGCATTTTCGGGAAATGCTCAATAACATAGTTTGGATCGGAAAAAAAATATTTTGTCTTTATGATGATGTGCGAGGTGTTTGTTCTGAAATAGACTGCAAGAATCCATCAATATTTTTGAACAGTTCACTACCGCCCAAGAACCGAAAGCCAGACGGCACATTGAAAGGACGAATTTATTACATCACACAGCATTGGATTGACACAGGAGCACAGATGAAAGCATGTAGTAATCTGTTACATATTTCCAAAAATTAAAAAAAACAATGAGATAGCATTATGTCACAATATTGTTGTATTTGTAAGAATGCCCATAAAATTCTCAGATTGTTTAATAAGTTGGAGAATGAAGAAATTTAATTTGAAACTCAGAACCCTGAAGCTAACTAAAAAGAACAACAAGTAATTGATGCATAAATGGGCAAACGTGGACTGAGTTATCAATGGATAGGGAATGGCTGAAGAGCATGAAACATCTTAATCAATCACAACACTAATTCAGTCACCTCTCGGACAATAATCAAACAGGAAAAGGTGACAATGGGCTTCGCTGACTGATTCCAGGACTTTTCGGGAAACTTTCTGATTCCTACCCATTTACTCAGACTGCACTAACGCTGTTGATGGAGAGCTGTCGCATCCAATTGCAGGTCTCGCTGCAAAAGCCAACTTTGGAGAGTACATCCCACGAGTTTGTATGCAATTTCTTGGAAATGGCCTTGTCCTGGTTCAGGCTGGGAAGGCAGGTTGCCAACCGTACTGTCTCACACAATTACATCGCTGAGGAATGCGAGACTCTGAGAGATAGTTCTGCCAAGTACACCACAGGCTTTGTCAGGTTGAATCATTGATCCCAAAGCATACCTAACGTAGTTGGCGATAATCTCAGGCAGAATTCTGTAATTTACATTTTGAAGTGTAACCGGTCGTCAGTCCTCCCTGTGCCCCTCTAACTGTAGATGAGAGCGATGATAACTTTCGTGTTGTATTCACACAGGCTACCTGTTCAAAGCATACATTTAACCACTTCCAGAGGTGCAGGCCAATCAGGTGCCACAGAGGTGGAAACAACTCAGATGGGCAATCCTCACTTCTGGATGCTTCTTCAGAGGAAACAGCTGGTCCAGATTCTCCCGTGTGCTGTTGTCTAAGACCTCTGTGATACAGGACAGGAACAACTGTGCGACCGCGCTATCTGTGCACTTCATATCATATCGACTGGCAAAAAGGGATTTGCCGATCTTCAGAATGTTCTTCCCGGTGGTCGTGGTGTCAGTAGAAACCCTTTCAATCCAGACAGATCGGACAATTCTCCCGAAGGTCTGTCTCCACAAACACACAAAGATTGTTTGGTCTGTTCTTTTACCCACAAGCTGTACCAAAGGCCACAATTTACTCTCAGCAAACAGTTCCCAGTTCACAGCTCGAAGCCCATTTCATTAAAAGAATGCAAATAACAAAAAGTCAGTAAAGGACCTATCACCTCTGTCCCCCATCATTTCTGGTGAAGTGTTCACCTTCTCCTTTGTGAAGTCCCTGTGGGTATATGAACCGGAAGAGTTTGGAGGCACATGGGTCAAATGAGACAATTGAGTGTATCTGATCGGCATGGATGAGTTTGATTTGATTCAATTCGATTAATTTATTGTGGCGTGTACTTAAGTGCTCTGAAAAGCTTTGTTTATGAGCAGTGCAGGGAGATCACACGAAGTAATGATGTGCAGAACAAAAGATGTTGACAGAGGCATACAGGTTACATTGCGGAGGGAGTACAAGAGAGGTCAGCGTTAGAAAGATCAGCATTACTTGAGTCAAGAGAGTCCATTCAATCTTCTGATTACGTCTGGGCAGAAGATGTTCCTGAAACTGTTTGTTTATGATCAAGTTTCTGTAGCTTCATGTTTAACGGAAGAGGTTTTTGGGTGTCATTACCGAGGTGTCAAGGGTCCAATGGAGTCCATCGATGGAAGTTTGGCTCACGTGAAGGCCTGGGTTGTCAGGATGTCTGATTGGGATGAGATCGAAGATTGATGCTGATAATGAAATGGTTGAATGAACATCAATTTCTGTTTGTGTTTCTGATATAGAGTCTGCAGTTCCTTTGGTTTTGTTCAGCCCCTTCTCTAGCCTGTTGCACAGGAGGTCATTCAGAAGTGGGAGGCAATGGCCCTGTGGAACTATCACTGGACTGTCAATCCACAGACCCAGGTAATGTTTTTCGGACACAGACACACGGCAGATGGCGTCATTTGAATTCCATAAAAGTCTGGAATTAAAGAGGCTCATGATGACCGGTTCAGAGAGGGGAACTGCCATCCTTTCCTGTTCACTACTACGTGTGATTCCAGACGTATACCAATGTGATTGACACTGACCTGCCCTCTAAGCAATTGGGGATGGGTGATAAATACTGATGCAAGCCAGCAATGCCCTTATCCCTGAATGAAGAAAAACAAAGCCCCTTCTTTATCCTGTAACAGAGGAATTGGAGGAGGCAATTTCACCCATTTTTGAAATGGGAAAGTGGACCAGCAGAAGGCTATTCATCCCCTCTCAAGTGGGCAAGAACAGTCGATGGGCATTACATCAGTCCACACTCTTGGACGTGAAAAAATCAAGGCATGCGGGTACGGGTAGGTGTGAGGAGAGGGAATTTGTGTGACGTTCAATTCCAATTATATAGGGAATGAGGAACAGTCGGTGAGGAGGACAGAAGTGATTCTTGAAGGCAATGCAACAGGGAGGCAGCTAATTGTGTCAATGGTCACAGTGTGAGCAAGGCTCAATATTGAATTTGAACTGATGAGAGCATTTGTTGATAACTTATACGAAGGCAGTACTCCTCCCCACAATACTGACTGAAGATGGAAATCATCTCCCTTACTCTGCATGTCATCCTTTCTCTAGTCCCCAGTATTTAATCATCAATATTATCCTGTATGCAATCTACTCTCTTCCCCAGTGTTTAGTTATCTCCCGATTACTCTGTCTTAGACATTCTCTCTCTCTCTCTATCTCTATCTCTCTCTCTGGATTTAAGCCTTTGTCCGTATTCCAACCCTCTGTTCACGACCTTGTATTTACTCATTTCCCTATTTGTCTGGATTTAGCCTCTACTCTGATTCTTTGCACAACCCAATCATTATCTGCATTTGATCTTCTCTGTTTCCTTGTAGTTACCCATCGTTCTTCCTTTGTATTCAGCTCGGAGAAAGTGAGGACTGCAGATTCTGGGGATCAGAGCTTTAAAAGGTGTTGCTGGAAAAGGACTTATGCCTGAAACGCCGATTCTCTTTCCCCTTTGATGCTGCCTGACGTGCTGCGCTTTTCCAGCAACGCATTTATAAGGTTTGTATTCAGCCCTCTAAGTTACTCTCTGTTTAAACCTGTCACTAATACTTTCCGTTGAGGTTGGTCATAATTATTCTCCATTGCACCCTCTCTATGAAAACAGGACACAAGATAATCAATAACTTCCACTCTGTATTCAACTTTCTCCCTATTACTCCCTAATTATCCGTCTCACTATTGCTCTTCATTTAAGCAATAGCAATAATGCTCTTCTGATGGCGGAACAGACATACCACCACACACCCCCGCCCCGGCACTGGCACCAGGGGCCCAGATCTGCATCTGGTGCTGTGACTCGGATCCGGACGGATGGATTGTGGGCAGCAGTTGACTTCAGAGGATTCAGCCAGCCAGACACGAATATTTTTACCCATTTGGTTTCCTTCTCATTCAAGTCGTGATTAATCCGACACCTCGCTGCTTTGCATCACAGTCCAGCCGAACTGAAAGAAAGGTGTCTGGGACCCAATGGAATCGGGGACTCCAGGATGTCGCGACCCCCACTCAGAGGTCGGGGACTTGTGAATAGAGCCGGCCACTCTCAAAATTGAGCGGTAGGGGGACCCCAGGGAGTCGGGGACTCCCACTAACAGGTCGGAGACCTGCAGATAGAGTCGGGGACTCAGATTAGGTCGGATTGGTGTTGTCGAAATTGGTTCGCAAATTATTCTGTGAAAGATGAAAGTAATAAGTGTGGCGATAGGTTATGACAAAACTGCTAAGGTTTTAGAATGTCGAGAAAGTTCGCAGAAATCATTCGTCGTGTTGGTCATTGTCGGGTTGTTGATTAGTGAAAGTTTTAGGTTGAGGTTATCTTCTCTATTTTATCTTTTCAGCTCGCCTTGTCCTGCTTTGCTGCTTTGTCTTGTTTGTCTGCTGTGGTTTTGTTCTGTTTGTTTTCCTGTTTGTTCTTTGTTTATGGAATATAGAGGGTGGTTGCTGCTTTCGTTTTATTTTAAAAAAGAAAGCTGGCCAGTGATGCAACTCTCACATACTTGTTTAAGAGACTATGTGCCACTGTGTGTGTGTGTGTGTGTGTGTGTGTGTGTGTGTGTGTGTGTGTGTGTGTCAGTCTGTGTGTGCGTGTGTGAGAGAGAAAGAGACTCATAGTTGATTCTGCATCATTTGACATCAATATAAACTTGCTCTCAATTTCTCCATAATTCCGTGCAACTGACAAAGATCATTTTCACCATTCTCACCCCTACGTGAAGTACTAATGAAATAATTCACCGAATGAAGGATAGCAATAACACTAAATCTACGCCTCTGGTGCAGAATCATTCTGTTCCGAGATGAGAGCAGCTTTCTGCTCAATTTTATTTATAATCTCAGCATGACATGGAGGAAAACCACTTCAGATTTTAACATTTGCTCATTGAGTGGAGGACTTGCATGAGCCTTATTTAATTTCGTTACATTTTGTAAAACTAGAAGATCCAAGGTATCCCAAATAAGCAGCATAGTTTTCAGAAAATGATACTAGCAGATTTACCTTTTGTTTCAGACTCGTTAATTCCACTTAATTTTAAGTCTGCCGTGTTTCATTGATGATTGTGGTGTGCCATTCATAACTTTATTTGATATCAATTCCCCTTCCTTAATGACAATTGGAGTTTCATTTCAAAATTAAGTTGTGATAAAACATGTAACAAAATTAACATCCTATGGTTAATACCTGCGTCTTTGGATTCGGCCATTATTCGAGCATTTTTAGTTTTTTTTGTTATCATGTGAGTAGACAAGACCTTTTAACGCAGCAGCGGTCATTTCACGGCCAATAGCATTGTAAATGAACAATGACTGGTCAGGACTGCTTAAGGAACCTAATCTGGGATTTAAATTGAAGGACTAGAACCAGGTAATTATAATGGATTTCAGAGTTGGAAACGGTATACGTTTTACATTTTAAATATTGAACATTGAATAAATGAATTTCCAGTTTATATTGATGACTTATAAAATGTCTTAGTCACTTGTTTAATTTTCAGCTCTGAATTAAAGATAATGATTATTTTGTTTACTACTTTTATGTAATTAATTGAATTAACCCCGAATCAATAACGCAGAATTAATTGTCACGATCACTTGGTTTTGTTCTTTTACATATTGTCAGTGACCTGTATCATTGCCGATTGTAAAATTTGAATAATGGCTGCATTAATTTGTTGCTAACTGAAGAATGGAAAAATACTTTACTGGCCAGTTGAGGGGAGTTTGCATGTGATTGGGGATAGATGTATGTATAACAAATGGAACTCGCAAAAGGTGTTGTGAATGGGTAGATGAAAAAATAAAAGTGATATGAGATACAATGTAAGGCTACTAAGGCTGAGGAATATACAAACAGGGTTAATCAAAAACGCTATAAATCAAGAATTTAGATTCTACTCGGAATCCCTAGCCTATGTCTGCCTTACCGACCCTATTTGAAAATGGGGATTTTGTTCTTGGATACCCTTGGGCAAGGAGAGAATGGTTTATACTCTTTTATAATGGACACGCTGCGGCCTCCAAACTCGATGGAAATGGGCCCTTCCAGGCTCTCCTCACAACCTCTCCTGCCGATAAGGTCGCCGGGCACCTCCATCATTGCATGGTCATCAGTCGAGACACATGCAAGAGGGTTGATGATGAAAATCGAACTTAACTTGCTGTATGGACTCATCTTCGTCGGCATTGGTGCTCAAGAACGGACGGTTTACCGGTGCCACATTGAGCAAACAGATCCTGTATCTTTTTGTGCCGAGAGACTGATTCTTTCGATGCATAGAATGTTACCAAGAATGATTGTCTCAATGGACAACTGCATCAAGAAGATTGGACATTTCGTTTATTTGACAAGTCTCAATGGTCTTTAACCTGTCAAGGTGTTGTGTACCAGTTTGATTTCAGTTGTGACACGGGCGGCCCTAGTAATCCTGTCCTCTATTCAAAGAGGTCTAAATTGGCACGTCTCAAAAGAGAAAATGGGGAAATATTATTTTTCACGAACAATATGCTTCCTCAAAGTCACAATAAATTATTTGGCCGGGATGAAGTGGTCTGTTATGCCGTCTCATCAGCAAAGGACTCTTTGGCCACTTTCCCCTCCCCTACACCCCATCCCGACATAGGAGTATGGAATGCTTCTAAGTCGTTTACTGGACATGATATTTCATTTGACTATTAATCATCCCCACCGGCTCGTTGCTTTTGGCCTTTCTCCGTGGTAGCCTATCCCAATTGTCACGGCAGAATGGTATGGGGGTACTTTTACGTCAATGTGTCCAAGGCTATTCCATGCACCTTGATTAAATGGACAATTGGCGACTGATTCCCTGTGGGGCCTTGCACTCATGCATATTCTGGATTAGGGGTGCTGGAAGAGCACAACAGTTCAGGCAGCATCCAAGTAGCGAAATCGACGTTTCAGGCAAAACCCCTATGCATATGCCTATGGGAGGAGTGTGTCTCTGAAACCCTGTTATTACTGGTGTTCAGGCCCTTTGTGGTATGGTTAACAGCACCATCGACTTTCTTTGTGAGACCCCGCATGGCAGCTCCGTCTTCCCCATTGTTGGATTTAAGGAACCAGTCCGGGACAATAACCACATCTTTTCTCGAAAGACATACCACATTTACATTGAGCAGCTTTCATCTTCAGCGTTCAGCGCAACCACACTTTGGAGTCATGGCCTACACATATATTCCGTGAAGTCATAAAGCCAGGCCTGTTTCTGAATGCAAGCTCCCTCTATTATCTATATTAAACCTGGTTATCATTTTTTCAGTCAAGGCAAAGCAACGAACTTACTTGTTCTTGATGAAATAGGGATTCCCCGGGCAATAGCTGTCGGGACACGTTTCCCAACTACGGTTCCCTGTCCAAATACTGTAATTGAGGTTAGGGTTTCCCTGCCAAACGTTCAGTTTTATCCGAATTCTGCGTGCATTGGAGGGGTGATCAGGCTTTGGACAACACTGAAGCTCACTCTGTGGACTATGCATTTCTTAGTACTTTTCCGTTTGGAGGATCTTGTGGAATTTCTGGGTATCAAAAACGAAATTATCTGTTTTGCGGTCTCAATCTCTTGGGCAAAAAGATAGCTTAGGACATGCTCTCAGAATTACGCCTAACTTACCAACAAAACCGGTACGCCCTCGACTACCTACTCGCCAAAGAGGATGCTTTATTTCGCCACAGTAAAGGGCAAGTGTATGTTGGTGTTACTGACAGCATCAAGAATATTACCAACCATGTCGATAACATCCATACCTTCCTCACTCAAATGACACAAGGCACGGAATGGGTAGATTTGGGTTTTGGCTCATGGTACAACTGGTTGATACGTCTGGCCATGTATATTATTATTGTTTTAATTTGCCTCTTTGATGGCGTTGCTGTTACTAGATGTATTATTGCTAAGCTAATAACTTCTGTTGACAACATCGGTTCTCCCCATTAAATGCTTCTTCTCCATTCAAATAAAGATGAGGACGTGTGATTGCCTACCCCTAGTTCTTTGGAGGTGGAGTGTGAAGTATGTCATTCTCGTGCGTCCTAATGATAGGACTGATCTAATCTGTTTAGTTCAGAGTGGTGATAAAAAAGCACAGCAGGTCAAGCAGCATCCGAGGAGCAGGAAAATCGAAGTTTCGAGTAAAAGCCCTTTATTAAGAAACGAATGGCATCGTCAGGGCGTCTAATCTATGCCCTCCAATAATATGGTGTGGTCATGGAACGACTAATGACCGGAGATGAGGACATGAAAACTGAAAACAGGCTGAGGTAACTAGTTGTTATCAGGAAGACCCACTTAAGACATATTCTTACGAACTTAGGTGGAAATAAAATGATTTCTTCATACTAACAACATCACAAAATGGATTTTCATTTAAAAATTGTCCAATTCTTCTTAAAGCAGGTTAAACTGCCTTTTAACACTGATAAAGCTGCAAAACCAACTTGTCCACAGTCTGTCTCAACAAAGATTAGCAGGCAATGACTCCTTTACAGCATAGAAATAACTAGACTAGATAAGACACGAATGGACATCATAACTAACATTCAAGTGCAGGTAAAAAAAAAAGAGCTTGATTCAAGAGACAAGAATGGTTTAAGTTTTGGAAAGCAAAGTTGGTTTCCAGGAAATATCATTGGGTTCAGTTGCTGTAAAAATAAATTTCGTTCCACTAAAGCTGGTTCCTGGAGTCCGCAGAACCTCGAAAATCCTGTTCATATCTGTCAGCCAGGACTCCCTGATTGTTCAAGGTTTTCAGCACAAATCAGAAAACTCATTTACAATGAGATCCATCTGGCTGACCACATTACCATTCCAACAGCTTTCGCTGTTGTAAGCCACTCCCTGTGTCCCTGTAGTCAGGATCCTCCAGCTTATTCCTAATAAAATTCTCCTCCTATTATTTTAGTTACTTTCCCTAATTTTTCTTTCTTTATCCGTCCACTATTCCTGTATTAAGCTCTCTCCCTGTAACTCGCTACCTAACCCACTCCTATTGTCTATGTAATTGTCTCCCTATTATTCTCCATTGAGTTATCTCCCTATTACAACGTTTTACCCTGTCTATATCCGAATTCAACACTTTTTCTTTCCCCAGTGCTCGTTAACTATTACCATCCACTCCACCCCGACTCCGCCATTCAGAATGTGTGTTAACTCTACAAGACCCAGAGACCTAGTGCCCCTGCCTGATCATTCCCCACAACTGCTGACGTGGATCCACTGATGCTCTGTGCTGCCCACCCTCTGGCTGACGCTGGGATTGCAGATCCGTCCCAAAGTGCCGGTGAATCCCAGCAGCACCCCTACATGGTCTGAGACAGTATTGCTGTTTGGAAGAAGAAAGGCACTATTTTAACATGAACTAACACAGCATTGATGTATAAATAGGAAAAGTTACAAGACACAACAGGAAATACATACAAACATGAACATTTCTAATATGCGACAATATTTGTGTATAAACTCGAACATCTCCAATCCTAACAATATTTATGCTCCAATGCACAATAATATTACATGTAAACAAATCAGCTTTAATACACAACAATATTTGTACAGACGCAAATAGCACCAACATATAATCCTACATAATGCATATTATACAAGTAAAACATGGGATAATGTGTGTATGAAGGACTTGCATGAAGGAAGTGATTGCCCTGTTGCCAAATGTGCAGAAGACGCAAAAAATATTTGGAAGACAAGTTGGCACATTGCATGTGCTTTCTTAGGTATGGGGATGGTTGTGGTCTTCATGAAGAAAATGGAGACTTCCACTTGTTGGATGGAGATGTTGAATAATTCGTTGAATACATCGGCCAGTTGGTCCATACAGAATCGAAGTGCACGGCCAGAGACTGCATCCAGGCCCATCGCTTTCATTGGGTTGACTCTCAGGAAAACTTTTCTGACATGTGCGGTCGTGCACAATTGAACAGATGTGTCCGGGGCTGTTGGAGCAAGAGTCACTGCGCCCCTGGCATTCTGCTTGATTCACACACAGAAAGCATTGTCCGTCTCACAGAGTGATGTGTCTTTGTCCACTACTGTTCATTGCTTCATTTAGCGTCCTGTAACCTTCCTTAGGCCTTGCCATAGGCAGCGGGAGTCTGTTTTGTACGTATGGGCTTTTAATGTGGTCAGGTACTCTCTCTTGGCATGTCTGCTGGACTTGCAGAGGTTAGATCTGGATTCCTGTTTAGGTCTGGCTCTTCCCACTTGAATGTTGCCTTCTGGTCTGCAGTTGGGAGTCGATTTCCTGGTTGAACCAACATCGTCATTGAGGAAACACACGGATTGACTTCTTCAACTCTCAGTCCTCTATGCATTTGCGAAAGATGTCCGTGATGGAGATGTTCACTTATTCAGGTTTTCTGCTGCGTGGTTTAACACGGTCCAGTTCACCAATTCTAAACAATCCGAGAGACTGTCATTCACAGCCTCAGTCCAGCATTGTACTTCCTTTCGTGAAGAGTCCTCCCGTTTCAGCTTCTGCTTGTAAGCTGTTTCCGCATGTAAGAGAGACGCGGACCTGAGGGCATAGCCTCAGAGTGAAGGGACGACATTTGGAACTCAGATGAACATGAATTTCTTCATCGAAGGAATGTTTAATCTGTGGAAATTATTACCGCAGAGGACTGTGGAGACTATGACATTGAGTGTGTGATGATGCTGTTCCTTTAATGTTCTATTTTTTCTTAGAATATTAGTAAATGCGGACGTTCTGTGGTGTCTAGTTTTGATGGGTTTTCGGGTCAACTTCATGATATCTAATAGACACTGCCTTCCGCAAAAGGGTTTCAAGTGAAAAAAGTATAAAATGAAAGGGAGTGGCCAATTCTCACAGCTCAGCATTACTCTGGTCTTGTTTCGTTTGGTTTGGTGTTAATATGCAGACAGTCTTTCAGACTGCTGGTAAAAGGAACAGCTACATGAAAGTAATTGTTCCATGCTGAATCTCTCTCCGACATCTCTTGTCAGACCCTGTGTTTGATTTTACCTGTATTGCCAAGAGGTGTTTATGGGGATTTGTGCAGTAATTGGGAACAATTATTAAGTTGAGCCAGTCTGTTCGCTTTCACACAGGTTACGTTATTCTATATTCTGTTCCCTTTTGTTTGTGTTTCATTTGGTACTCTGGAAATAAATTCTGTTTTATTTCAATCCGAGGAATATTGACCAGCTCCATCACTCCTGGAATATTCACTGTACACCTGCTCAAAACAAGTTAGCTCAGAAAAGTTAGGGTTTGGGCTACAATCTTGAAATGTTTTGAGAGGGTCTGGCCTGGTCTATAACAAATTTATTAAAAATAGAGATGTATGTGTTCCTAATTGATCAGGGAATCAAAGGTTTTGGGGAGAATGCAGGAGAATAGAATTCCCTCATGTCGAAATGTCAGAACGAATGGTTGGGATGAATGGCCTAATTCTGCTCCCACACTATATGACCTAATGATCTAATACGCAACAATATTAATGTATGGACACAACCAGCTTCAATATTGCATCCATGTTACAAACAAGGATGGAAGAACTGGAATCCTTCCTTTCATTGAATATTTCCCTGTCTTGTTTCGTTCATTACGCTTAGGTCCTTGAACTGAAGTAACAGTTCAGCTGTCAGGGTGCAGGAGTTACAGATACTGATAGTTAGTTATTTCCCAGCCTGCCAGAATGTGCTATTTCGACCATAGTGTGCACCGTGATCTGCTCAAGGGTTCACTTGAACCTTTTCAGGAGAGAGATTATCATGATCAGGCATGGACAGAACCACACCCAAAGAATCACCGAAACACACCCACACTCTTGCGCAAACAAACACGTACATGTAGAAACACGCCCTCACCCTCAAACTCACTTACACATACACGCAGAACACATACTTATACACAGTCAAAGAGAGATATAGGAACATGCTGACAAACAAAAGCACACATAAACGTACACACATGCACAGATGCACAATAACACCATCAATCTGAAGCGTGGGGATACATCGACACACAGACTACAGCAACATTCCAGCACCCTCACAACACACAGGAATGAAAACAGAGTGCAGAAGGGGGCACAGCTACTCACACATCTGCGTGCACACATACACACCAGAAGATCAGGCATACTGAGACACACCCATGTATGGACAGAATGCACACGCATCCACACACAATGAAGTGCAGTCATACTGATGATTTAGAGATGCGGTTGTTGCACAGGGTTGCACAAATTTAAAAATCACAGAACATCACATTCTGGTCCAACAAATCTATTTGGAAGCACTAGATTTCATAGTACTGCTCCTTCATCACCTGGTGAAATTTAGCAGGCATAGTGAGAAATCAGAACAAATCTACACATTCTCACACACACGCACGCGCGCCCACACACACACGTATGCACACAAAAATACAGAAAGGAACACATTATGTACAGGTCAAATGCACAAATACCCACACACAGAGAAATGCAGACATACTGAGATATAGGAACACATCTCCACACAAAGAATCACTCCTACAGCCCCACACACAGATGTAAAAACTCAGCGTAAGCGTCATTACACACCAACCTGCAAGGACTGACAGTGACTACTTAGGCACACACACAAGAACTTTCAAACACACTTATTAAACTCCAAACACAATGAGATATATACAGAGTGACACTCAGAAAAAGAGACACACCCACAGAGAGGCACAGAGAGATCCTACTGTGGACACGGAAAGACTTTGACACACGGACCGACAGCCAAGCACATTCTGATCAACACACTCACCTGCTTAAACATGAACACAGTCAGGCAGAGACACCCCACACTCCCACAATGACCCTCAGAGACACACACATATGGTGTCATAGAACCATCATGACATGCTGAGAGTAATACACGCACACACACACAAAACCACACGGTCATAGGACTGTGACCTCACAAACAGCACATGCACAAAAGCAAAAACGCAAAACCTTCACAATGTACAAAGTACACCCAGATAAGCAATCACACAGGCACAATAACATACACCCACATAAGAACGCTTGCCTTCTTGGGAACACTCATACAAGACTGAATAACATATCCAAATGTATAACACATGAATGGAAATTCAACAAAATACTTTCCAAAGCGCACAAAGGGAGACCCACACACAGATGCATGAACACGGTCATGATGTGTCACACTCAGGGACATATCTAATGACAAAAACTGAGGGACACACAAACAAAGTGAGATGCCACAAAGGCAATGAAGTACACCCCTTTCCAGAGACACACAGAGACCGTCGCACACTGAAAGGGAGACGCATGAACACACTTCCCGCACAGCCACAGACAGAAGAAAGGAAGATGATCAAGCTCCAGCACACATACTTACAGTAATATGACAACGTATTGTCGGATGTGTCTGTGCACTTTGCAGTTTGCAAAATAACTGACTGGGGAAGGATCAGTGAATGAAGGGATCAGGAAGCATTTGAGTCAATGGAAGTGAGCATGTACTAAACTGAGACAAGTTTAGATGTCATCATGGTTCTTTGATACGATATGCGTGTGTCTCTGAGTGTCATTGTATTATTGCGGGAGTGTGGGGTGTCTGTGCCTGACTGTGTTCATGTTTATACAGGTGAGTGTGTTGATCAGAATGTGCTTGGCTGTCTGTCCGTGTGTCAAGTCTTTCCCTGTCCACAGTCGGATCTCTCTGTGCCTCTCTGTGGGTGTGTCTCTGTTTCGGAGTGTCACCTCTGTGAGAATAAGACAGAGAGAGAGAGAGAGAGAGAGGCAGAGAGACCAAGAAAGAGATAGACAGAGAGACAGAGAAGGATAGACACAGAGGGAGGCAGCGAGACAGACAGACAGATAGACAGGTAGACAGACAGTTCGATGCAGACAGGGAAGGACACGCAGAGTGAGACAAAAAGAGAGAAAAAGAGACACAACAGGAAACTGAGAGATGGGGGATCAGGGTGAGAGAGGAACAAAGACAGACTGGTGAGGTAGAGAGAGAGAGAGAGAGAGAAAACACAATATTTTCTTAATGTAATTCGACAGGAGGTAGACTCAATAAACTTTCTCAAAAACAAATGTGCTTCTCCAAGAACCAACTCAGATTAGGTGATCACTGGCACCCGGAACCTTTCCCTGCTGGTTGTAATAAAGTGTTTATTGTGAGCTGAACAGAGAGAGTCTAACAATCATCATTGTGCAGGAACTATTGCTTCTGCCCAACCCCCTCCTCACCTGCAGGAGGAATGCAAAGACCCATGCAGCTGGTCTTTAACATAATCCAAAGGGCACTCTGTGAAGACCCAATATTGCAACTGAAACCATCACTCGCAGCCAGCCTGCCATTTAGAATCACTCCTCCAGCCTCTTTGTATCCTCTTTCCATCATAAGTGAAGAATTTACGTGTCCAGAACTTCGCTCTGAACTTGTGCAGAGTCGCCGCATAAAATAATGTGTTCGTGCTGCAGCTTAAATCCCTCAGCATTTCTGCCATCAACATAAACTGGAATAGTTGAGAGTTCTTCCAACGATATGCTTCTTCAGTGCGAACGTATAAGGTGTTTGCAACGTGCTCTAACCACAGAAGTACAAAGTTGATGTATATGGTGATGAGAGATATCACTGACTTCCTCAGGCTCTCCATCTCTGTGTCTTTGTGACTCTCTCTATTCCTCTGACCCTTCACGCTCTTGCAGACTCGACTGGCCACTGAAATGTACCTGACAGTCAGAGTGTTCATCAACAGAGGTAACACGAATGGAATGAAAGGGGTTAATATCATATCAAACCAGTTAAATCCCAGCCAATTGGGATCAGTAAAATAACTTGACTTTGTTACGCATTACCTCGGAACATTGTCCTCCAAGGTTCACACCACAAATAGAAAGGAATGCGTTTTGAATAGAGCAAAATGCTCGATACATCTTGAGCGAGGGCCGAGGTTTTGTCTGAACAATATTTCCTCTTCAGTTTCAAGCAGCAAATGGTCAGAAAACGATCAACGGAGAAGCGGACAGTGAACCAGATGGAAAAGTCGGTGGCTGCACGAATCAGGACAAAGATAGCACTGCACACAGGGGTATGTCCAGGAAACACCCCACGTAATAAAGATCTTGGAATCATCACAGCATGATCCCAGAGCTAATGAACAGCAGATACCCTGTTGCCATGGCCAACAGGCAGCGCGTTATGCAGTTATAGAGGCCGTACTTACCCCATGAGAGAACCAAAATAACCGGGCAATAATCAGAAGTCACTGAGCAAACATTCTCCACAACTGCTCAATGTAAGATCTTTATTTCTAACTGACACAGGGAATTGACAGATGGTAGAAGGGCACAATTTGTATGGTGATTAGTAAAAAGTTTGGAGGAGATTTGAGAAAAAGGCTTTCACTCAGAGATTGGTGTGGGTTCTGATATTTCACTTGTTTAATTTTCAGCTCTGAATTAAAGATAATGATTATTTTGTTTACTACTTTTATGTAATTAATTGAATTAACCCCGAATCAATAACGCAGAATTAATTGTCAGGATCACTTGGTTTTGTTCTTTTACATATTGTCAGTGACCTGTATCATTGCCGATTGTTAAATTTCAAGAATGGCTGCATTAATTTGTTGCTAACTGAAGAATGGAAAAATACTTTACTGGCCAGTTGAGGGGAGTTTGCATGTGATTGGGGATAGATGTATGTAAAACAAATGGAACTCCCAAAAGCTGTTGTGAATGGGTAGATGAAAAAATAAAAGTGATATGAGATACAATGTAAGGCTACTAAGGCTGAGGATTATACAAACAGGGTTAACCAAAAACGCTATAAATCAAGAATTTAGATTCTACTCGGAATCCCGAGCCTATGTCTGCCTTACCGACCCTATTTGAAATTGGGGATTTCGTTCTTGGATACCCTTGGGCAAGGAGAGAATGGTTTATACTCTTACAATGGACAAGCTGCGGCCTCCAAACTCGATGGAAAGGGCCCCTTCCAGGCTCTCCTCACAACCCCTACTGATGATAAGGTCCAAAGTGTGGTTGTGCTGAACGCTGAAGATGAAAGCTGCTCAATGTAAATGTGGTGCGTCTTTCGGTAAGGGATGTGGTTATTGTCCCAGACTGGTTCCTTCAATCCAAGAATGGGGAAGACGGAGCTGTCCCAAGCGCCGAACAATGACTGCAAATCACCTGTCTTCCCAGTTCGGCATCTTGTACAGAAATAAATGCAATTTAATTTGGCAGTCCTCCCTCATTCTCTGCTTTGGGCAACCCTACCCTGACTATTGGACTTGCTCCTTTTCCCAACTGTATCAGTCTCAGACTGATTTGTTTCCTCATGATCGCCCTGGCACACCACCCCAGCCCCGTACCTCCACCATGCCCGCACCCCACACTCCAACTTTACTTGTTTCAATATTCTTGAACATCACGAGCAAATCTCCCTGCAAGTCAATTAGTTTTCTTCCAATTCAGGTGCAATCCGTCCTTGTCATAGAGGTATCTTCTACTCCAAAAGTTACTCCAATGATTAAAAAATGTGAACCTTTCTGCCCTGCACCAGCTCCTCAGCCATGCATTCATCTGTTATATCTTCCTATTTCTATACTCACTAGCTCGTGACAACTGGAGTAATCCAAACATGACTACCCCCAAGGACCTCCTTTTAAATTCCTGCTGAATTCTTATATTCCCCGTTCATATTTTCCTCCTTTACCATTTCTACGTTGCTAGTTCCAATGTACACAATGTCCTCCTGCTGATATCGCTCCCCTTTGAGAATAATCTGAACCAATGAGGCAACAGGCACTCTTGTCCACTACAATGTCTGTCTCTGCCTCTGAGCAAAGAGTCTCAATCACAATTGATCACTTCCAACCTGACATAACCCTAATTACATTAGAGCTAGTCTTTGTACCAGAAACTTGGCTGTCAGTGCTACATTCTCCTTAGTGGTCATCACGCCCTACATTTTCCGAAACAGCATATCTGTTTAAAATACACATGGCCACAGTAGACTTCTGCGCTAACTATATACCTTTCCTGCCTTTCCTAGCGATAACACATCTGATTGATCGTGTCAGCTTTTGTTCACTCGCTCCTCTAGCTGCCAACCATCAGACACCCGAGTTCCTGAAAATTCCTCATTGTCTCTAAATGCTGCTCCAACCAATCCATGCGATATTATCGGTTTTCCAAACAAACATATTTACTGGACACATAATCATCAGGACTTGGAAGCTCTCCCTCATCTCCCACATCTAACAGGTAGAGTACATCACTCCTCTAAAGGCCATCTTTGCACCCTAATAATCTACACGCCCAGAAAATGCCATAGCCTAACTGCTCTAAAAGAAAGTGCTCACGGCTAATTCAGTGCCTAAGCTTTATAATTTTACATTTCAATCAAGTGACAGATCTCAATCAAGCCTATAACCAAAAAGAAACCACGCTACTCAATATTGTAGATTTGCAAAAAAAAACTCAGCAAGACAACACTTAAAAACCATAAATATACCTACCCCTGTGCTGTGAACTCTCCCACACAAGCTCCTCCTTTATTTTCATTGTGTTGCTTTGCTCTTTTTCCCCTAAATTTCCAAAACAATGCAACAGTTCATCAAACAATAATTACTATTAACGAAAGTTGTGGAAGTCTGCGCTGACACCTAAAATACCCCAAAGATTGGAGCATCTCTCACAGCCACAATCTTTTCCCGTCCTCGAATTAGGATTACCTCGAATCGTCTAGTCACTATATTACATAAACATGAGTTGTTGCACTTGAGAAGATGCAATTGTCTGGCGGACATTGCTAACAGAGCTGAGAATGGTTTGTTTCATCATTAAAGGGGCAAAACATGATCTGACTTATCTCTGAAATGATAAACTAAGGATCTGTTAAGTCATTCAATCCCACACAGTTTGTTTTGGAAAGTGATCAATTCCTTGTCAAGTTGACCAAATGTTTGAATTTGGCTGACATTCAGTCAGCAAATAATGGAAAATGCAAATTGGGAGATGTGACTTTTTACGGTATTGTCAGCAACAGCTGACTCAAATAGTTTTGGAATGTGCTTGTTGATATTTTATGAATAAACTACACAATACAAAACAAAACAGGCAGATTACTTCTGCAATTAGTTAATCGAGCAGCTCCAATCCATTGTGTAATATGATATGATAAAAAAAAAGTCTCGCTGACTCTCTGTTATGATATATCATATCAGAGGCAATTAATCTTTAAATTGATAATCCACTGAAGGGTTCATGCCCGATAAGACGATTCTCCTGCTCATCGGATACTTCCGGACTTTCTGTGCCTTTCCAGCATCACACTCTCGACTCTGATCTCCAGCATCTGTAGTTATCAATTTCTCCTCGGTGAGGACCAATAATTTGCACTAAGCCGCATTTGTGCCAACCAGCCAGTGTCTCATGCAGTTCCACTGTTACAGATCTGGCAGGGGCTGAGGGAATTTGTTTTGCATTGGATCTGGTGCTGAGTGTGAAAGTAGTAACTTTGGGAGAGGTAATATGGAATCACACCTCGTTGTGCATGCCTGGTCAGTGTCTGGGGCATATAATCGATCTGGACGAATTTCGTTGGGGCGCAATGTATTTGAAGAGTGGGGTTAGTCTGTTAGTTCCTCGGGAGTTAGTCAAGTGTTTAATCGCCTCACTTCTGTTCAAGCACAAGCTGATTAATTACAGAACACGCCAGATCCTCGTCAGAAATCCAACATAATGGATGATGACCTGAGTTGTTTAAATTTTACAAAATGATCTCTTCTCGAAAGTGAACACACAATGCTGCAAATATTGTTTCCTAATCAAAACAGATGTTTCTTCCAAAAGAAATGACAACAAACTAGAATAAACCAAACTTCGTACCTATAACACAGAGTCAAAGGCAATGAACACGCAGTATATTACAATACTCTCTTTTATCTCAAAGCAATGTATCAATGAAAGAAAAGGACACGATTTTTATCTATTCTCCAAAACATGACTCCCAGTGCCGTTCCAAAGAAAACAATTCCCATAATGGGCGGCACAGTGACACAGTGGTTAGCACTGCTGCCTCACAGCGCCAGAGACCCGGCTTCAATTCCCTCCTCAGACAACTGACTGTGTGGAATTTGCACATTCTCCCAGTCTCTGCCTGGGTTTCCTCTGGGTGCTCCGGTTTCCTCCCACAATCCAAAAATGTGCAGGTTAGCTTGTTTGGCCATGCTAAATTACCCCGTAGGCTTCGGTTAAGGACAATGCATGATAACTATGTCCTGTGGTAAGGCAAATGATAGGAGGGACACGATTCGCGAACCATGGATGACAGGAGAAATTGTACAACTCGCCAAGAGGAAATGGGAGGCGTACATAAGGTCGAGGCAGCTAAGACCAGAACGGGCCTTGGCGGAATGTCAGAAGAGTATGACATGTCTTAAACAATCAAGTATATTCGTGGTCATGAAATAGCTTTCGCAAGCCGAATTTGGGACAATCCCAAGGTATCTTAAACTTATATAAGAAGCAAGCGGGTAACTAGGGAAAGGATTGGTCCAGTAAGAGATAATGAAGGAAAGCTGCGTGCCAAGCCTGGGAGAATGGATGAGATTCTGAATAATTGTTTTGCATCAGTGTTCTCTGAGGAGAGGAACATGATGAATCTTGAGATTACAGATAGAAGTTTGATTAGTCTGTATCACGTTGGCACAAGTAGGGAAGATGTGTTGGGTAGGCTAGAAGTTATTAAGGTGGAGAAATCGCAAAGGGCCGGAAGGGAGGAGAGAGAGGAAATAGCTGTAGTCCTGACAGATATCTTTGGGGCATCCTTAAAAACAGGTGAGGTGTTGGAGGACTGGAGGATTGCTCTTGTTATCCCCCTTCACAAGAAGGGTAGCAGGGATATTCTGGGTAACTACAGACCAGTGAGCCTCACGTCGGTGGTGGGGTAGTTGCTGGAGAGATTACTGAGAGATAGGTTGTACTAATATTTAGAAAAGAATGAGCTTATCAGTGAAAGACAACATGGTTTTGTGCAGGGGAGATCGTGCTTTATCAACTGAATAGAGTTCAGTGAGGAAGTCACCAAGTTGTTAGATGAAGGAAGGGCTGCTGATGTCATATAAATGGACTCTAGTAAGGCGTTTGATAAGGTTCCCATTGTAGAGTAATGGAGAAAGTGAAGTCACGTGGTGTGCAGTGTGTTCTCGCTAGGTGAGTCAAGAACTGGTTGACCAACAGGAGACTAGGAGTAGTATTTGAAGGGAGTTTTTCGGAATGAGAAACGTGACCAGTGGTGTTTCACAGGGGTCAGTAGTGTAGATTTATCGGTTACTTACAGTGTCGAAACAGGGCCTTCATCCCAACATGTCCACACTGATCCTCCGAAGAGCAACGCACCCAGACCCATTACATTCACCCCTTCAACTAATGCTATGGGCAATTTAGCATGGCTAATTCACCTAACCTTCACATTTTTGGACTGTGGGAGGAAACTGGAGCACCAGGAGGAAACCCACGCAGACACGGCAAGAATGTGCAAACTCCACACAGACTTTGCCTGAGGCAGGATTAAGAAACCGGGTCTCTGGCGCTGTGAGGCAGCAGGGCTCACCACTGTGCCACCGTGCCACCCACTGTGGCACATATACATAAATGAATTAGAAGAGGGCACTGTTGTTATGATCAGCAAGTCTGCAGATTACACAAAGCTTGGTGGAGGAGCAGAAAGCATAAGGGACTGTCAAAAATACAGGAGGATATAGATAGACTGGGGAGTTGGTCAGAAAAGTGGCAGATGGCTTTCAATCCAGACAAATGTGAGGTGCTGCATTTAGGCAAGTCTAATTCTAGAGCGAATCATACAATGAATGGAAGAGCCTTGCGAAAAGTTGATGGGCAGAGACATCTGGGAATGCAGGTTCATTGTATCCTGAAGGTTGCTGCAGAGTTGGATAGAATGGTCAAGAAGGCATACAGTATAATTGCCTTCATTGGACGGAGTGTTAAGTATAAGCACTGGCAAGTCATGTTAAAATTATCCAAGACATTGGTTCGGCTGCATTTAAAATACTGTGTCCAATTTTGGGCGCCACATTACCAAAAGGATATGGACGCTTTGGAGAGGATGCAGAGAAGGTTCACGAGAATGTTGCCTAGTATGGAAGCTGCTAGCTATGAAGAGAGGTTGAGTAGGTGATGTTTATTTTCACTACAAAAAAGGAGATTGGGGGGGGTTGACTGAAGTTAACAAAATCATGAAGGGTGTAGACAGGGTGGATAGAGACAAGCTTGTTCCCAGGGTGAAGGATTCAATAACGAGAGGTCACGCTTTCAAGGTGAGAGGTGGAAAGTTTGAGGGGGATACATGAGGCATGTATTTCTCTAAGAGGATCGTGGGCGTTTGGAGCTGGTTGCCAGCAGAGCTGGTAGAGGCAGACATGGGAGATTCGTTTATAGTTAAAAATCACACAACACCAGGTTATAGTACAATAGGTTTAATTGGAATTACACTAGCTTTCGGAGCGATGCTCCTTCATCAGGTGAATGTGGAGGGCTCGATCGTAACACAGAATTTATATCAAAAATTTGAAGTGTGATGTAACTGAAATTATACATTGAAAAATTGATTGTCTGTTAAGCCTTTCATCTGTTAGGACACAGTGATAGTTTCACTTCTTTCATGTGTTAATCACAAAACCCTTTTTTAAAAGTTGCACTCTCGGGTTAGCTGTTAACAATGGTGATAGCTAGACAATATGTTGAAGGTGTTAGGTGTCAACATATTGTCTAGCTATCACCATTGTTAACAGCTAACCAGAAAATGCAACTTTTAAAAAAAAGGTTTTGTAATTTACACTTGAAAGAAGTGAAACAATCACTGTTTTCTAACAGATGAAAGGCTTAACAGACAACCAATTGTTCAATGTATAATTTCAGTTACATCACACTTCAAATTTTTGATATAAATTCTGTGTTACGATCGAGCCCTCCACAATCACCTGATGAAGGAACATCACTCCGAAAGCTAGTGTACTTCCAATTAAAACTGTTGGACTATAACCTTGTGTTATGTGATTTTTAACTTTGTACACCCCAGTCCCACACCGGCATCTCCAAATCATAGATTCGTTTAAGATGCGTCTGGACAAATTCATGAGGAGGTGGGGAGCAGTGGGGTACAAATGCTTAGGAATTGACCAACAGGTTCAGATAGTACATTTGGATCGGGTCAGGCTTGAAGGGCCGAAGGCCCTTGTCCTGGGCTGGAAATTTCCTTTGTTCTTTGCATAATATTCACATCAGAATCCGTGTATCTATCACTTGGCTAAATGATTTGTGACTGCCACTTCTAAACTGTCACTATAGTGAACGTCTTCCTGGAGCTACGGTACACCTGAGTGTCAATGTACTCTGCTTTAAACAATCGCATCAGAGCTTTTCCTTGACCCAACATCCTGTTTGGGACCGACACAACATTTTCATTCCTAGCCAGTCTAATTTACTAAAACTCGTATTTCTTCTGCATGAGCACAGACATACACATCCGCTCAGTTCCAGGGTCATTGAGGAACGAAAAGAAATTACAAATATGATTGATGTGAAATGAATGCATTCTCCATTTCTTGTTTCTTCTTCAATCGAAAATTCCAGAACTGCACAAATAATCTTGAAGGCTGCATCATTACCATGCTGTGCTGCAAGCGTCGAAAGTAAACAAAGTTTCACTCGTGTACAACGCCATTCAGGAGAAGATGAGGACTGCAGATGCTGGAGATTCAAGTCAAGATTCGATGAATGCTGGAAAAGCACAGCAGGCCAGGCAGCATCCGAGGATCTGCAAAATCGACGTTACAGGCAGGGGTCCTTTGACCTGACTTCAATCTTAACTACAAAGCCAATCAGCCTACATCCAAACCCCAAACACATTTTTTAAAACAAATCTTATCATTACAGAAGTAACAGAGCATTTTAGTACTGAGGTTTATTGGATGATACAAATCTTAATCGTTTATTTCCTTCATGAAAATGTTTCACTTCCCTGCCCATTTCCCAGAAATGATTCTTTGAATTGTAGAACCCGACTGTACTGAAGAAGTCCGTCGGTCCATATAGCTTGTGCAATCAAAGCTAATGGAAATCTGAACTCTTCCCAGGTAGTTGTTAAAGGTTTTGAGGTTTCCTACTTCAATAACCCTCCCAAGCACTGAAGTATCAGAACCCACACCACTCTCTGAGTGAAAGCCTTTTACTCAAATCCCCACCGAACCTTTTACTAATCACCTTAAAATTTGCGCCCATCTACCATCTGTCAATTCCCTGTCTCAGATAGATATGAAGATCTTCCATTGAGCAGTCATGGAGAATGGTTGCTAAGTGACTTCTGATTATTGCCCGGTTATTTTGGTTCTCTCACGGGGAAAGTACGGCCTCTATAACTGCATAACGCGCTGCCTGTTGGCCATGGCAACAGGGTATCTGCTGGTCATAAGCACTGGGATCATGCTGTGGTAATTCAAATATCATTATAACTGAGGATGTTTCCTGGACATACCCCTGTGTGCAGTGCTATCGTTGTCCTGATATGTGTAGCCACAGATTGTTCCGTCCGCTTCACTGTCCGTTTCTCTGTTGATCGTTTTGGAACATTTGCTGCTTGAAACTGAAGAGGAAATATCGTACAGAGAAAACCTAGGCTGTGGCTCTAGCTGTAACTGGCATTCTGCTCGATTGAAAACGCATTCCCTGATATTTTCGGTTGGAACCTTGGAGGATAATTGACAATGTTCTGAGGTACTGCGAAACAATGTCAAATTATTTTTACTTATCACAGATGGCTGTGATATAACTGGTTTGAAATCATTTTAGCCCTTTTCATTCCATTCGTGTCACTTCTGTTGATGAACACTTTGACTGTCAGGTACATTTCAGTGGCCAATCGAGTCTGCAAGAGCCTGAGGGGTCAGAGGAATAGATAGAGTCACAAAGACACAGATATGGAGAGCCTGAGGAAGTCGGTAATATCTCTCATCACTATATCCATCAACTTTGTACTTCTGTGGTTAGCGCAGAGGGGAAACACCTGAAACATTTGCACTAAACAAGCATATCGTTGGAAGAACGCTCATCTATTCCAGTTTATTTTGATGGCAGAAATGCTGAGGAAATTAATCTGCAGCACGAATACATTATTTTATGCAGCGATTCTGCCCAAGTTCAGTGCGAAGTTCTGGTCACGTAAATTCTTCACTTATGATGGAAAGAGGATGGAAAGAGGCTGGGAGGAGTGATTCTAAATATCGGGTTGACTGCGAGTGATGGCTTCATCTGGAATATTGGGTCTTCACAGAGTGCCCTTTGGATGAGTGTTAAGGACCAGCAGAATGGGTCTCTGCATTTCTCCTGCAGGGGAGGAGGGGGTCTGGCAGAAGCAGTCGTTCCTGTACCATGATGATTGTCAGACTCTCTGTGTTCAGCTCACAATAAACACTTTATTACAACCAGCAGGGAAAGGTTCCGGGTGCCATTGATCACCTCATCTGAGTTGGTTATTGGAGAAGTACATTTGTTTTTGAGAGAGTTTATTGAGTCCACCTCCTGGCTACTTATTTCACAAAAAAAATGCTTTCTCTCTCTCTCTACCTCACCTGTCCGTCTTTGTTCCTCTCTCACGCTGATCCCCATCTCTCAGTTTCTTGCTGTGCCTCTCTTTCTCTCATTTTGTCTTGCTCTGTGTGCCCCTCTCTGTCTGCATCGATCTGTCTCTCTGCCTGTCTATCTGTCTGTCTGCCTCACTGTATTCCTTTATGTTTATCCTTCTTTTTCTCCCTGTCTATCTCTTTCCCAGTCCCTCTGTGACTCCCTCTCTCTCTGTGTCTTTCTCTCACAAAGCCGATGACAGGCACTTTTCACCGCTTACAACAAGCTCACTTGCATTGATTCAAAGCACTTCCTGATCCCCTCATTCACTGATCCTTCCCCAGTCAGTGATTTTGCAAAATAAACAAGTGCAGAGATACAGCCGACAATACGTTGACACATTACTGTACTGACGTCTGCTGGAGTTTGATCGTCTTCCTTTCTTCTGTCTGTGGCTGTGCGGGAAGTGTGTTCATGCATCTCCCTTTTAGTGTGTGACGGTCTCTGTGTGTCTCTGTATAGGGGTTGTATTTCATTGCCTTTGTGGGGTTCTCACTTTGTTTGTGTGTCCCTCAATGTTTGTCATTAGAAATGTCCCTGAGTGTGAGACATCATGACTGTGTTTATGCATCTGTGTGTTGGTTTCCCTTTGTGCGTATTGGGTAGTATTTTGGTGAATTTCCATTCATTTGTTTATATATTTGGATATTTTATTCAGTGTTGTATGAGTGTTCCCGTGAAGGTAAGCGTTCTGATGTGGGTGTATGTTACTGTGCCTGTGTGATTGCTTATCTGTGTGTACTTTGCACATTGTGAAGCTGTCGTGTTGTTGACTGTGTGTATGCTGTTTGTAAGGTCACAGTCCTTTGACCGTGTGGTTTTGTGTGCGTGTGTCTCTGTGTGTCTCTGTGTGTGCTTGCGTATGTGTGTGTGTGTGTGGATTACTCTCAGCATGTCTTGATGGGTCCATTACACCATGTGTGTGTGTGTCTGAGTGTCATTGTATTATTGTTGGAGTGTGGGGTGTGTCACTGCCCTACTATGTTCATGTATAATCAGGTGAGTATATTGATCAGACTGTGCCTGTCCGTCTCTCCGTGTGTCAAGGTCTTTCTGTGCCCCATAGTAGGAACTCTCTGTGCCTCTCTGTAGGTGTGTCTCTGTTTCTGAATGCCACTCTTCTATATCTCATTGTGGTTGTGGTTCAGTAACGAGTTGAATGTGCTTGTGTGTGTGCCGAAAAAGTTACTGTCAATTCTTGCAAGTTGACGTTTATTGACTCTTATGCTGAGATCTTTTACATCTGTGTGTGGGGCTGTAGGTGTGATTCATTGTGTGAAGATGTGTTCTTATATCTCAGTATGACTGCATTTCTCTGTGTGTGGACATGTATGCATTTGGCATGTACATAATGTGTTCCTTTCTGTGCATATGTCTGTGTGGGTGTGTGCACGCGTGTGTGTGTGTGTGTGTGTGTAGATTTATTCCGATTTCTCACTATGCCTGCTAAATTTCACCAATTGGTGAAGGAGCAGTAGTCTGCAATCTAGTGCTTCCAAATGCATTTGTTGGACCAGAAACTGATGTTGTGTGATTTTTAAATTCGTACACCCCAGTCCAAAAACCACATCTCTAAATCATCAGTATGACTGCATTTCTTTGTGTGTGGATGTGTGTGCATTCTGTCCATACATGAGTGTGTCTCAGTATGACTGTTTTTCTGGGTGTATACGTGTGCACGAACATGTGTGAGAATGTGTACCCCCTTCTGCATTCTGTTTTCATTCCAGTGTGTTGTGAGGGTGCTGGAATGCTGCTGTAGTTTGTGTGCAGATGTGTTGGCACGTTTCAGATTGATGGTGTTACTGTGCATTGTGTGTGCTTTTGTTTGTCAGTATGTTCCTATATCTCACTTTGACTGCATTTCTGTGTATAGGTATGCGTTCTGCGTGTATGTGTTCGTGAGTTTGTGGGTGTAGATGTGTTTCTGCGTGTTCCTATATGCTTGTGCGAGAGTGTGGGTGTGTTTCGATGATCCTTTGCGTATGTTTCTGTCTATGTCTGATCTTGATATTCCCTCTCCTGAAAAGGTTCATGTGAACCCTTGAGCAGGACACGGTGCACACGTTCATCGAAATAACGCATTTTCGGCAAGCTGCGAGATATCTAACTATCAGCATCCATCGCTCCTGCACCCTGAGAGCTGAACGGTTCCTCCAGTTCAAGGACCTAAGCCTAATGAACGAACCAAGATAGGGGAATATTCAATGAAAGGAAGGATTCTAGTTCTTCCATCCTTGTTTGTAACATCGATGCAATATTGAAGCTGGTTGTGTCCATACATTGATATTGTTACATATTAGATCATTTGGTCATATAGTGTGGGAGCAGAATTAGGTCATTCACCGCAACCAGTCGTTCTGACATTTTAACATGAGGGAATTCTATTCTCCTGCATTCTCCCCAAAACTTTTGATTCCCTGATCAATTAGAAACACATATATCTCTATGTTTAATAAATTTATTATAGACCAGGTCAGACCCTCTCAAAACATTTCAAGATGGTAGCCCGAACCCTAAATTTTCTGAACAAACTTGTTTTGAGCATTTGTGCAGTGGACATTACAGGAGTAATGGAGCTGGTCAATATTCCTCGGATTGAAATAAAACAGAACTTATTTCCGGAGTACAGAATGAAACACAGCAAAAGGTAACAGAATACAGAATAACTCAACCTTGTGAAAGCAAACAGACTATCCCAACTTAATAGTTGTTCTCAATTACTGCACAAATCCCCATAAACACCTCTTGACAATGCAGGTAAAATCAAACACAAAGTCTCACAGGAGAAATGTCGGAGAGAGATTCAGCACGGAACAATTACTTTCACGAAGCTGTTCCTTTCACAAGAAGTCTGATAGACTGTCTGCATATTAACACCAAACCAAACTAAACCAGCCCAGAGTAAAGCTGAGCTGTGAGAGTTGGCCACTCCCCTTTCATTGTCTTTTTTTTACTTGAAAGGCTTTTGCCGGAGGTAGTGTCTGTTGGATATCATGAAGTTGGCCCTAAAGCCCATCAAAACTCGACACCACAGAACCTCTGCATTTATAAACATTCTAAGAAAAAAATAAGAACAGTAAACGATCAGCATCATCACACACTTAATGTCCTGGTCTCCACAGTCCTCTGTGGTAATAATTTCAACATATAAAACATTCTTTTAATGAAGAAATTCATACTCATCTCAGTTCCAAAGGTCGCCCTTTCACTCTGGGGCTGTGCCGTCATGTCTTAGTCTCTCGTACATGTGGAAACAGCTTACAAGCAGAAGCTGAAATGGGAGGACTCTTCACAAAATGATGTGCAATGCTGGCCTGAGGCTGTTAATAACAGTCCCTGGGATTGTTTAGAATTGGTGAACTGGACCATGTTAAAGTACTCAGCAGAAAACTTGGATAAGAAAGGATCTGCCTGTGACATCCTTTATATACGCCTGGACTCTCAGTCACACTGCACGCTGCCCTCGAAGTGGCTGCGGGGGGAACGAGACTGTCACACACCTCCTTCCGGAATGAGCCTGTGCAGAATAAGTCTGGAGAGGAATGCAGTGGTGTTTGTCGAGGTTCATCTCAAGCAGCGCTGTGACGCGGGACTCCGTGCTATTTGGTCTGTTCCCCAGGATGCGCACCAAGATGAACATCATCTGTGCCTGGAGGATTATCAACACGGTGAAGGACGCTCTCTGGGCGGTCCGAAACCTTCTGATCTTCCGGCTAAAGGAGTTGACCTCGACTGAGTGTTGCAGACTGGCACATTCCAAGGTCCAGGACTACGTGTTGAGGGACGCGCTGAAGCTTGGTTGAGCTGCCGGTAGGGTTCGGTGGGGAAAGACCATCGTGTAACATCTGCCTGCCCATGAAGAACAGGGGGCCCACACAGTCAGCCGGGCTCTGCTGACGCCTCAGCTAAACTTGTAAGCGTTAAGACCTGTATAAATGAAAGATTACTCTGTCTCTGTATACCATCAAATTGAATGATTACGGATGCATTGCATGAACAATTGTCCAGATCATCAAAATATTTTATGAAGAAAGTACATTTTTGAAATTAAAAATGGTTCTCCCAGTACGAGGCTATCCCATTGCTCATCCGGTGTGGTGACGCCTGCGATGTCCACAAATGTGGGATACCCGACTGCAAAATTTGTGGTAGTGGGGTCTGCGTTCGTCCTCTCCCCTGGTTTCCAAACAAAAAGCAGATGTTCCAATAGATGGCGCTCATTTGTGTTTCCTCCAGCTTCCTTGTACATCACACATCTCTGTTCAACAAGTTGATAGATATATGCTGCACATCTTACTTCATCCTGCAATACAACACTATGTTCAAACCATTTGACAAGAGCAACAAGCCAAGCTTCAAATTACCACATCTATTTACTGCCTATTCAAGTATTGCTCAAAATGCCCCTTTAAACAATTTATTGAAGAGAGGGAAAACAGCCACAGCCTATTCAGCCTCTCCCTGTAGCCCAAATCCTCCAACCCTGGCAACATCCTTGTAATTCTTTTCTGAATCGTTTCAAGGTTCACAACATCCTTCCATAGGAAGGAGACCAGATTGCACAGGTGATGTCCAGGAAACAACTCTCGGTAGTAAAGTACTTACAATCACCACAGCAGAATGTTAGTGCGAATGAAAAGTAAATCTGATGTTGCCTTCGCCAACAGACAGCACGTTGTGCAGTTAGAGAGGTCACGCATTTCCCACGCGAGAAACAAATTCAGCAGGAAATTAACAGAGAGAGTCAGAAGGTAAAATACAAATCAGAAATTAATTGATCAAACATTCTCCACATCTGCACGAGGCCTTCACATCATGGGCACACATGGTTACCCCTGCTGCCTCACAGCACCAGCAGTCCCGGGTTCGATTCCCACCTCAGGCGACTGACTGCGAGGCGTGTGCACATTCCCCCATTTCTACTTGGGTTTTCTCCTACAGTCCAAAGATGTGGCAGGTCAGGTGAATTGGCCATGCGAAATTGCTCGTAGTGTTAGTTGTAGGGGCATGGTTGGGTTGTGGGTCAGTGGGGACTTGTGCTGAAGAGTCTGTTTCCATACTGTAAGTAATCTAACTGAATCAGGGAATTGACGTATAGCAAAGGGTCATAGATTTACTGCAAAAATTTTAGAGGAGATTTGAGGAAAATGCTTTCACCCAGATAGTGGTGGGGTTCTTGTAATTTAGTGCTTGGAGGCTAGTTGAGGCGGGAAAACTTACAACATTTAAAAACTACATGGGACGAGACTAGATTTCATTCAGCTTTGGTAGCACAAGCTTGATGGACCTTTCTGTACAATGGTCATAGATTCATAATCATAGAGAGCTACAACACGGAAACAGACCCTTTGGTCCAAACCGTCCATGCCGACTTCTGGGAGATAGATTGGGAAATGTAAAAAATTTCTGAAATAAAACAAAGCGTGTGGATACTGGAAATATGAAAAATAAACAGAAATAGCCGGCGAAACCCAACAGGTATGGTAGCATCTGTGGAGACAGAAACAGAATGAATGCAATCATTCTTCATCTGAAGACGTTCGTCTGAACATTTGTCAAGGAACTCGAAACATCAACATGTTTTTCTCCTCACTCCAGGCCCGCTCATTGCAAATGGATTGATTTCCAATCGGAAATTGAGATATCTCGTGTTGATATTTATCGGCTATGAAGCATTTGTTTGTCGGCTTTAAGCATACTGGGCTCGATTGGGTCATAGAGATATATAGCATGGAAACATGCCCATTGACCCAAATCGTCCGTGCCGACCAGATATTCTAACATCATCTACTCCCATTTGCCTCCATATCCATTGAAAACTTTCACTTACCCATTCAGTTGCTTTGTAAATGTTGTAATTTCATATGCTTCCCCCATTTCATCTGGTAGATCATCCATACATGTGCTAGCCTTTGTGTGAAAGTCTAAGTCTTTCCCCTCCCACTCTAAATCTATTCTCACGACCTCTGGACTCCCACAGACCAGGGAAAAGACCTTGTCTATTTGCACTATCCATGAACTTGGGATTTTATAAACCTCGATAAGGTCACCCTCGCCACAAATGCTTCCTTAAGACCAGACCTATTCAACGTTTACCAATAGCTCAAGCCCTCCAAATCTGGCAACATCCTCGCAAATATTTCATGAAACTCTCCAAGTTTTACACCATGGTTCCTTTCGAAGTGAGACCAGAATTACACACAGTTTTCCCAAATAATGGCCTGTAGAAAGTGGCCCAACTAATGGCCTGTACAGCCGCAACATGACAACATGGTGAATACAGAGAAAGCTGTAGGAATTGTAATGAGGTGGACCTCATTGAATCTGTGGGATTCTCTGATTGTGAATGTTAACCTGGTCCACTGAGGAGTCCTGGCTGATAGATATAAAGAGGAATGTCAGGTTATCAGCTCACTCCAGGAATCAGTTTTGTCAGTGTGATGTCCTATGCACCTGTAACTGCAGGGTGAGTTGGGGATGCGTTAGCAGCTTATGTAGAAGTGGAGAGAGTGTAAGAGCATAATAGGAAGAAGAGAAAATACAGAATAAGGATGGTGTTGAATGCAGTAGAGTAGGGTGGGAGTTGAGTACAGGAGAAAGCGAGAGGACTTAATACAGATCACATAATAATTTGATGTTTGAATACAGAAAAGCAGGAGGAGGATGAAGTCAAGGGGAAGAGAACAGTGGAAAGGAATAAACAGAAAGTAATATTGAGCGGGCTAATCATGGAGCAATTGCGAGAAAACTGAATACAGAGATGGATAAAGACTGTGATTGTTGGAATTTAAATGGAGCACATTCAGTCGAGGGTATGTGTGTGAGTATTAAAAGCAAAAAAGGGACATGATTAAATTGAGATTATCAGGAAGAGGAATAAAAAGAGAGTGAGAGTAGGTGTAAAATACAGCAATCAGGAGAGAATGAAACGCTGGGGAACAGTGTGGCCTTCATACAAGGGAGAAGATATATTATTAATAGCAAAAGGTTTGTGTACCGCTGTGTTTAAACTAAATGGCGCGGGGGTGGGGGGGCGAGGGTCGGACAAACTGGAAGTTTAAGAAGGAAATTGAAGGAAAAATTAGAACAAGGGAAGTCAAGAAAGACAACGGTATCAATGAAGCAGAAAACTCAAAAAGCGATCATGCCGTAAGGTTGAGTGAAATAGGGGTTGATAGGAAGTTTGAGGGTAGTAACAAATTAAGAAAACTATATATGAATGTACGAAGTATTAGAAATAAGATGGATGATCTTGAGGCTCTTTTGGAAATTGGCAGCTACGATATTGTGGGGATAACTGAGAAGTGGCTTCAAATGGATAGCGCCTGGGAAATGAATATTCAAGGCTATACGTGCTATCGTAAGGACAGACTGACGGGAAGAGGGGGTGGGGTGGCCCTGTTTTTAAGGGATGATGTTCATTCCTTTGCGCGGGGGGGGGACCTTGAATCAGAGGATGTAGAGTCAGGATGGATAGAGCTGAGGAATTCTGAGGGTAGAAAGACCCTCTTGCGAGTTATCTGCAGGCCCCAAACAGTAGCATCGATGTAGGGTGCAAGTTGAATAAGGAGCTGCAATTTGCATGTCGCAAAGATGTTACTACAGTTGTTATGGGGGATTTCAACATGCAGGTAGACTGGGAGTATTAGGATGGCATTGAACCTCAAGAAAGAGACTTTGTGGAGTGCTTCCGAGATGGATTCTTAGAACCGCTGGTGCTGGAGCCCACCAGGGAGAAAGCAATTCTGGATCTGGTATTGTACAACGAACCAGAATTGATCAGGGACCTCGAAGTGAAGGAGCCATTAGGAGGTAGTGACCAGAATACAATAAGCTTCAATCTGCAACTTCAAAGGGAGAGGGTACAATCGGAAGTGACAATATTTCAGTTGAATAAATGGAACTATATAGCCACGAGGGAGGAGCTGGCCAAAGTTCAATGGTCAATACCATAGCAGGATTGACAGTGGAGGAACAATGGCAGATATTTCTGAGTATAATGCAGAAGATGCAGGATCACTTCATGACAAACAAGAAGAAAAATCCTATGAAGAGGCAGGGGTGGCCGTGACTGACGAGGAAAGTTATGAAACATATAATGTCAAACGAGAAAAACTATAACATAGCAAAGTTGAGTGGGAAAAGGGAGGACTAGGAAGCTTTTAATGAACACCAGAGGATTACTAAGAAGGAAATACGCAGAGAAAAAATGTGGTATGAAGGTGAACTGGCGAAAAATATATAGGAGGATAGTAAAAGCTTTTTTAGGTATGTGAAAGGGAACAAAAAGTTGATGGCTAAAATTGTGCCGTTGAAGACAGAAATAGGGGAATATATTACAGGGAACAAAGAAATGGCAGAAGAGTTGAATTGGTACTTCAGATCTGTGTTCACTGGGGAAGACACAAGCAATCTCCCAGAGGTAACAGTGACTGAAGGACCTGAACTGAAGAGAATTTATGTTTCCCAGTTAATGGTGTTGGGGAGACTGTTAGGTCTGACGGTCTGAAGGTTGATAAGTCCCCGGGGCCTGATGGTCTACATCCCAGGGTACTAAAGGAGGTGGCTCTAGAAATCGTGATGCATTGGTGATTATTTTCCAGAGTTCGATAGATTCAGGATCAGGTCCGACGGATTTGAGGGTGGCTAATGTTGTACCACATTATAAAAAGGAGCGAGAGTGAAAGCAGGAAATTATAGAACAGTTAGTCTGACCTCAGTGGTGGGAAAGGTGCTGGAGTCAATTATAAAGGATGAAATTACAACACATCTGGATAGCAGTAACAGGATTGGTCAGAGTCAGCATGGATTTATGAAGGGAAAATCATGCTTGACTAATCTTTTGGAATTTTTTTAGATTGTAACTCTGAACATGGACAAGGCAGATCCAGGAGATGGAGCATACCTGTCCTTTCAAAAAGCTTTTGATCAAGTCCCACATAGGAGTTCAGTGAGCAAAATTAGGGCGCATGGTATTGGGGGCAAAGTACTAACTTGGATTGAAAGTTGTTTGGCTGAAAGTAAACAAAGGGTAGTGATAAACGGCTCAATTTCGGAATGGTAGGCAGTGACCAGTGGGGTACTGCAGGAATAAGTGCTGGGACTGCAGCTTTTTGAAATATACATTAATAATGTAGAAAATGGTATTAATAGTAACATTAGCAAATTTGCTGATGATACAAAGCTGGATGGCAGGGTGAAATGTGAGGAGGATGTTAGGAGATTACTGGATGACCTGGACAGGTTAGGTGAGTGGACAAATGCATCGCAGATGCAGTTTAATGTGGATAAATGTATGGTTATCCACTTTGGTAGCAAGAACAGGAAGGCAGATTACGACCTGAATGGACTCAAGTTACGTAAAGTGGCAGTACTATGAGACCTCGTGTTTTTGTACACCAGTCAATGAAGGCAAGCATGCAGGGTCAGCCGGTAGTGAAGAAAGCTTGTAGCATGCTGGCCTTCATAACAAGAGGGATTGAGTATAGAAGGGAAGAGGTTCTTCTGTAGCTTTACAAGGCTCTGGTGAGACCGCAATTGGAATATTGAGTGCAGTTCTGCTCTCCAAATTTGAGGAAAGAAATTCTGGCTATTTAGGTAGTGCAGCGTAGGTTCACGAGGTCAATTCCGGGAATGGCGGAGCTTTCTTATGTTGAAAGAATGGAGCGACTGGGCTTGAACACCCTTGAGTTCAGTAGACTGAGAGGAGATCTGATTGAGACGGATAAGATTATTAACGGATTGGACACTCTGGATGCAGGAAACATGTTTCCGATGATGGGTGAGTCCCGAACCAGAGGACACAGCTTAAAAATAAGGGGTAGGCCGTTTAGGATAGAGATGAAGAGAAACTTCTTCACCCAGAGAATGGTGGGTGTGTCGAATGCTCTGCCCCAGAAGGCAGTAGCGGCCCAGTCTCTGGATTCATTTAAGAGAAAACTGGATATAGCTCTCAACGATAGTGGAATTAAGCGTTATGAAGATAAGGCAGGAACAGGACACTGACTGAGGATGCTCAGCCATGGGCGGCACGGTGGCACAGTGGTTCGCACTGCTGCCTCACAGCGCCAGAGACCCGGATTCAATTCCCGCCTCAGCCGACTCTCTGTGTGGAGTTTGCACATTCTCCACGTGTCTGCGTGGGTTTCCTCCGGGTGCTCCGGTTTCCTCCCACAGTCCAAAGATGTGCAGGTCAGGTGAATTGGCCACGCTAAATTGCCCGTAGTGTTAGGTAAGGGGTAGATGTAGATGTAGGGGTGGGTTGCGCTTCGGCGGGGCGGTGTAGCTTTGTTGGACCGAAGGGCCTGTTTCCACACTGTTAGTTATCTAATCTAAACAAAATGAATGGTGGTGCAGGCTCCAAGGGCAGAATGACCTACTCCTGCACCTATTGTCTATTGTCTACGGTCTGCAGGCAAATATAAACGCTTAAATGCAGGGAAATGGAGCGGAACAAATAGACAATCGGGATAATTAAATACAGGGTAATAGTGACTATTTCCAGCTTTATACAATTTGGGTCGGAGGTGATGTTGGGCAGTACCCTCCTTTCAAATTTCCAGATATCAATATCATGCCTTGGCTCGCACCTTGTCCATTCCCATAATTAGTTGTCTCCATGTTCCACTGCCTCCCAGGACAAGCTCTCACCTTCTGACGGAGTGCTCCCTCATTCTCATTCCAATTGTCCTTTCACCACATACATCCCCCTCATAGAAAGCATAGAAATCAGGAGACAACAGCTTTGCTTCACTTGGAGGTCGCCACTGATGATGTTACCTAGCCAGGTAATGAAATGTCTGGATATCAAACCTAAGCTCAGCGAGCAAACCTACACCCTACAACCCCCTCTCCTCACATCTTCCCGTTCCCTCCTACCTTCGCTTTTTAATGGAGAACAGTGTGGACTGACGTTGTGCCATTCTGATATTCTTGTGCTCACGAATGGGACTGAATGGCCTTCTGCTGTTCCACTTTACCATCTCTGAATGAGCTAAATTGCCTCCTCCACTTCCTCTGTATCATTCTCAAGAAGGCTTTTATTATTCAGTCATGGGATGAGGGCGTTGCTGGTCAGCGGCAATATTTATTGTCCATCCTTAATTGCCTGGAAGTGTGTTAAGTGTCAAACATATTGTTGTTGGTCTGTAGTCATGTGTAGTCGAGACCAGGTAAGGAAAGTAATTTCCCTCTGCAAAAGGCATGAACAAACACAGAAACATTCTGGGTTCATCATTAGACACTTAAATTCCCGAAAATCATTGAATTGAAGTTCCATCATCTGCCACAGTGGGATTTGCAGCAATACCCATAGAACATTATTGGTTGAGAGGATGAGCAGTCCAGTCATAATTCCCGTCCTGGACTGAATAAAAAATGGAAGTACTGTGGATGTTCTCAATCGGAAACAATAACAGAAATTCCTGGAAAAACTGAGCATGTCTGACAGCATCTGTAGAGAGAAATTAGAGGTGAATGGCATCCTGAAATAATGAGCTGAGTAGCATTCCTCTTTTGCTGTGCTGCTGGGTGTGTCTATGTCAACTGCAAAGCTCAGTACACTGAATTAAAAAGAATCTCCATGAAATTTTCAAGTCTCTGACTTTCTGTTCTCCCCTTGAGCAATATTTTAAATGAAGGCTGTTTGCAGTATTCCAAATAGTGCACCTATTCACTATCCATTAGTGAGATACTTCTCGATGCATTTTATACCGTTATCCAGCGAAACGGGCAGACAAATGGCAGATCATACAGGAAGTGAGAAAGCGAGATAACATAAATTAACTGGGCAAATTCTGGAGGAGGCATAATATGATCAAGACTTGGAGGTGTACACTTATGTTTGGGAAAGTGATTGGGCATTTTGGGCAGATTTGTAAAAAGGAAACGTACAAATTGGAATACGAACGTAAAGAGAAGTGAAATGTTATCAACCTTTATAATTGACCGTTTTAGCCACAGTTGGGGGAAAGAGACTGGATTTGAACTCATGAAAATCAAATGCCTTGCATTGGGTTAAAACTGAGCTCTGCCCACTCCTGAACATGACACTTTAGGAAGGATGACAATGCCTTGGATAGCCTATAGGAGGAGATTAAAAATCATCGGGAGATAGAAACAGGCCATTCACCCCCAGTGAGAGCTCGTTCTGACATTCAATGGCTTGGAACTGCTCACAGTTCTCCAACGGAGAACTGACCAGAATTGGCACCTGGGCATACCACACCGGCGCCATTACTGACACCAGGATTCCTGTTCCAGGTGCACAACACTGCTGCTGCAGACACCATTGACGCCATCTTCCTCCACCAATACCGCCAGAAGGAAGAGAAGACCAAAATGAAGATGAGACAGCAAAGATGTAAGAAGGATTCGACCGGCCTGGTGACTGAACCAAATTGGCCCAGGACCCTGTCAACGCCACAATCTTAAAACAAAAAAGTCATGCAGAATTGTATGAGGGAGTTTCACCAGGGCTCCATAGATGAACATGTGAAGTGAGACTGTAGAGGCTGGGATTGTTTTTGGACAATCTCACCAATATCAAGCCGGTGTTCTCCTCTGACCACTGACTCCTGCTGGTCAGCAAGGTAATGTGGAATCTGAATATGAAACTGCTGATCCCATTAAACATGAAATATCTCAAAAGGAGACTGATTAACAAGGTTAGATCGCATGGAATACAGGGACAACCAGCCATTTAGATAGAGAAATGGCTCTTGGATGGAAGACAGGTGGTGGAGGGCTGTTTTTCAGACTGAAGACCTTTAACCAGTGGAGTGCCACAAGGATCGCTGCTGGTTCCTCTACTTTTTGTCATTAAAATAAATGATTTGTATGCGAGCATAGGAGGCACAGTTAGTAAGTTCGCAGATGACACCAAAATTGGAGGTGTAATGGTCAGCGAAGAGGGTTACCTCAGATTACACCAGGATCTGGAGCAGATGGGCCAATGGTCTGAAAAGTGGCAGATGGAGTTTAATTCAGATAAGTGCAAGGTGCTGCATATTGGGGAAAGCATAACTTAGCAGGACTTATACACTTAATGGTAGCGTCCAAGGGAGTGTTGGTGCATAAATTGACCTTGGAGTGAAGGTTCTCGCTCCTTGAAAGTGGAGTCACAGGGTGATAGGATAGTGAAGGCGGCGTTTGGTCTGCTTTACTTTATTGGTCATAGTATTGACTGCAGGAGTTGGGAGGTCATGTTTCAGCTGTACAAGACATTGGTTAGACCACTGTTGGAATATTGCGTGCAATTCTGGTCTCCTTCCCATCGGAAAGACATTGTGAAACTTGAAAGGGTTGAGAAAAGATGTACAATGATGATGCGAGGGTTGGAAGATCTGAGCTACAGGAGAAGCTGAACAGGCTGGGGCTGTCTTCCCGAGAACGTCGGAGGCTGAGGCGTAACCTTATAGAAGTTTACAAAAATATGAGGGGCGTGGATAGGATGAATATGCAAAGTCTTTTCCCTGGGCTCGGGGAGTCCAGAGCTAGAGGGCATAGGTTTAGGGTGAGAGGGGAAAGATATAAAAGAGACGTAAGGGGCATCATTTTCACGCAGATGGTGGTACGTGTACGGAATGAACTGGCAGAGGATCTGGTGGAGACTGATACATTTGCAACATTTAAGAGGCATTTGGATGGGTATATGAATAGGAAGGGTTTGGAGGGATACGGTCCAGGTGCTGGAAGGTGGGACGAGATAGGTTTGGGATATCTGCTCGTCATGGACGTTTGGATCAAAGGGTCTGTTTCCATGTTGTAGATCTCTCTGACTCTATGACTCTATATCGAGTTTGAAAGTGGTGTAATCCAGGTGCTGGGAACGTTAAACACTCTCTTGTACGTGTGTAACAGTATATGTATGTGTGAATGAATGAATGTGGTGTGCGAGGGCATGTGTGTGTACACATTTGAGAGGGCGAGTGAATGAGAATGAGGGACTCACTGAATAAGTTCTAATTTGTTTATAACTGAGCGGTTTTAATCAGCAACATCAGAAGTAGCAATGTTAGGATCTGGTCTGCCTTCTTTAAATATTTTGAGGGGCTCTTGTGTGATCCGTAAAAGATTGGGTGTCCTTCCGAGATTTGTTGTATGTTTATGATTTAGGGTTGCATTTGCTGGACTCAAAGGCACCGAGTTGTGGGTGTTAGTTTCGCCTGGATTAAATAGTGTGTGGGAAAACAATGGCTTATTCAATCAAGAAATGATTTATGGGGGTGGAAGAAGTTGCCTTAAGGAGATTTAGAGAAGTTGAACACAGAAAAGCTGCTGGAATTAGCAGTAATTTGAAATTGTACCTATCTTCTTCCATGAGGAAAGGAGAGATCATTAGAATAATAGCTCAGCACTTATATTTGCTGGAAATGTCATCAGACCCTTTAGAGGGTACTACAGTTCAACTAAAAATCAGTTGCTTTATTTGGCAGGAATAGAAAATGAAAGGACAAAAATAATGACACTGTTGTAATTACGATTAAAAACTGAGAAAAGACTACAAGAAGGAATCGATATTACAGAACAAAAAGAAAAGGAGTGAGAAAGAGAGAAAGAAGAGAGAGCAAGAGAGAGAAAGACAGAGGGAGAAGAAAAAAAGGAAGAGCGGGAGTTGGAACTTCAGGAATTGACAGATCGAAATCAGACTTAATGGAGGGAGATGAAGGCTGAAGGTAAGCTTAGTCAGGAAGAGAGTGAGGATGTACAACAGATGGTTACTATAGAACCGGTGAAATTCTGTTTGAACGCTTTGCCTAAATTTGATGGAAAGATGTCGAAGTGCTTTACTTTACATTGGTGTATGTGAGACGGTGAAAAAAGACATATTCGATGCTTATGAGCTCTTGACAGAAGCCTACCGATAACAATTCAGGAATCGAAGGAGGGGCCCTGGTCAAACCTGCATTGAATTTGAAAGGTCCAAGCAAAGCAATTTTAAACAGCGGATGAGATCATTAAAAATTAAACAAATGGATGACATTCTTAGAGAAACGATTATTTCGGACGAGTTCATAAATTAACTTGCTGAAGTCATCAGAACTCATGTGGAAGGACAGAGAGTTAAAATGGCAAAATTAACAGATGAAATGCACCATAATTATGAGCTGGTTCATAAATCAAACTTTGGCTTCCAAAATCTGTTTCAAACCGTGAGGATTAGAAACTGGGGAAAAGAGAAATCCTCACGTGGAAAGGAAAAAGTAGATCTCGGTGACGACCATGCAGATTACGTAGCAGAAGCTGAAAGTGAAACCCTTGAAGGAGAAATAGAAGTTAATAAGCTCTGGTGTTATCTCCGAAATAAAGTAGGTCACATGAAATCACACTGTTGATGGTTTGCGAAAGGCACTGGAAGCGAGATGCAGGAAAATAGGAGAAGCCAGTGAATTTTGAGGAACATCATCGGATGCTAGAAATTTGCACCAGAATGAACAATATGTTTGGATGTTGGTTAAGGAGGAAATGCCAGATCTTCTTAAATGATATACCTGCAAAACTAAAGTTAACTCACTTAAGCCAGGTGCAGCAGGTAAAGAGGTTTACATTTTAAGAGTTACCGTATCCTCCATGAAAGAGAAGGAAATGTATCATTGAACAAATATTACAGAAAATATGTGAGTAATAGGCATTCACGGTGAGATGAAAAGTGCTCAATTATGTCAAGTGTGGTTGCATTGCCCAGTTAAGAGTGGAGAGGTTGTTGTAGAAGTATTGGACAAAGTGTCAGCTCCAGCAATATTATTTGACCTTACTAATACGATAGCTCATTCACAGGTGAGATTGCTGTCAACTGTGTTTGAAAAGCCAGTAGAAACTCAGGAAACAAAGCTAATGCAGGACACATATCCTGGAATTTCTCCGGACTGTGTGGTAACGAGGTCACAAAGTCACGAGTTGAAACAAGAGGGATGACAGAGGACGGAAATGAAAGTTGAAATTAAATTAGCAGAGACCTGATTTGATCAACTGGTTGACGCAAAACAGGAGCAGTTCGATGTCAAAGCAGATATCCTCTTTTCATAGAAATTAACTGAATTACAGCAGAATGATTAGAACCCAGAGAAATTATATCAAAAAGCCAATGGAAGAAACATCTAAATGTATTTAAATCTAAATCGATGTACATGGAATAGTGTATGTTAGATTAGCTTCAGATTGGTATGACAGGTCGGCGCAAAATCGAGGGCGAAGGGCCTGTACTGCGCTGCAATCTTCTAGGTTCTGTATGTTCTATGCATCCTGGTGTACGACGATCTTAAAAAATGATACTTCTCTGAGGAGAGGGAGAACATCACGTATCCAAGCAGATAAGAAATGGACACATGTTCCTTAATTCGTATTGAGAGTGGATTACAGAAATGGGTGTACTGCGTTAACGACCAGAAGGGGATATTTACGGGTAGAAATCACCTCAAGCAAATATACAGAAACAGTTTTACAGGACTGGATTGCACAAGGATGTCGTTGAATTTTGCCAGACATGAAAAATATCTCGTATAACCTGCAGCTTTATTTCACTGTGGAGTGTGACGAAGCTACTCCTTTAACAAGGTTATGCAGTCCTTGCTTTCTTCCTCAGTGAGGTCATAAACGAAACAGGCTCTGGAAAAATGAAGACTGAAGGGTTTCGTGCCAGTTTGGTAACAGCTGACACATACTGTTTTAGGCAGAACGATTTCAATGTGTGTAAAATGACGTTAGAGTGTCAGACGAAGAGTGAAGAATTTGTGGTTGCAGAAGTGGATAAACTCGCAGCTCCAGGAATATAATTTGTCCTTTCTAATGATATAGTTCCTTTACTGGTAGGAGTGCTTCCTCGTATGTTCAAAACGCCAGTGGTGACTCAGGCAATTTAAGTATTGCAAGTCACATATCCTGGATCTTTTCCTGCCTATGTGATAACAAGGTCACAAAGTCATCAGATGAAACAGGAGAGATCAAAGATTACCAATAAGAAAGTTGGAATGGAAGTAGCAGAGATCATGTTTCATCAGAATGTTGAGATAAATCCGGAGCAGACAGATGACAATGCAGACATCTTTAACTCAGATAAATTAATTGAGTTACAGCAGAAAGATGAAACTTTAAAGCAATTGTATAAAACGGCAGACACAGAGAAGGAATCTGAATGTATCCTTGAATGTTATCATCCTTAAATGATGGCTTAATGAGGAAACATTGAGAATCAAATATTCTGGCATATTGAAAATGGGCAGAAATTCATCAAATAGTAATGCCAGTGGGGTATAGAAAGGAAGTGTTACGAATGACGCATGAACAACCATTTGGAAGTCATTTCAGAGTGAGGAAAATACAAGATAAAATCCAAAACATGTTACGGGCCAGGACTGTACAAGGATGTCGTTGGGTTTTGCCAGACATGTCATACCTGTCGAGTAATTTGAAAACCACAAGCGGTGATAAAACCTGCACCTTTAATACATTTTCCTGCATTTGAGTAACCTTTTAGAAGAATGTTAATTGATTGTGTAGGTCTCCTGCATCAAACTAAAAGTTGGAAGCAGTCGTTGCCATCTCTAATGTCTCTATCCACTAGAATTCCATAGGATGTTCCATTCTGTAATATCACAGCTAAAAGGATTATAGAGGAAATACTGAAATGTTTAACGAGATATGGACGACTGAGAGAGATACAGCCAGATCAAGGGTCAAAGATTGCATCAAAATTATTCAAGGAAGTCATCGAAGCAGTGGTATGAAAGAATTCAAATCTGTTGCATCCCATTCAGAATCGCAGTGAGCTCTAGAAAGGTGGCATCAGAAAGAAAGACGATGTTGAGGATACATAGTCAAGATTATGCAGATGATTGGAATAAGGGAATATTGTGCTGTTTGAGATCAGAGTCTTACAAAATGAATCAACCAAATTCAGTCTAATTCAATTCGGTTTTGTGTCTGAAGTGAGAAGACAGTTAAAAACGATTGAGAAATTAGTAAGACAAAAATAAGAGACCACATACTTCACTTTGTGTCACATTTTAATGCACGATTAAAGAGAGATTGGAACTTGGCTACATAACATTTAAAGATATCACAGCATGCAATGAAACACGAAGCAGGCAATAAATAAATAAAAATCAAATTTCAATATCGGCAATATGGTATTAGTGTCACTTCAAGTGCTACTTGAATCTTTAAAAGCAAGTTTTGAAGGACCTTTTCAAGTTGAAAGGAAATTGAGTGAGGTGAACTATGATAGGGACTCCAGACAGAAAGAAGTCTCACAGAGTCTGCCATGTGCATCTGCTTTGAAGGTATTTTGGCAGGGAAGGACAGCACGAGGAGAATGCGTTGTTGATTACAACAGAGAGGGAAGAATCAAATTCATATGAATGTGAATTTCTCATTACTCAAATTAAATTTGAGAATGGGGAAGTTTATTGAGTTAACTTTCAGAAGAAAATCGAAATGACCTAAAAGAGTTGTTAATATTACATGGGGAGCCAAGTCGAAATAAGCTGGAAATCTTTGACCTCATTGAGAACGATGTTGAAATCGGAGATGCTGTTCCAGTAAAACAACATCATTATTGGCATTACCCTCTCAAGTTGGCATAAGTCCAAACGGAGGTTGGATGCATTGTCTGAGATAACATATCGATGTCAGCCACAGTTACTGGAATTAACCCATAGTAATGGTGCGAAAACCGGATGGCACCCAATGGTCATGTGTGGACTATCGCAAATTAAACGCATTTACAAAGACAGATGCATATCTGATTCTACGTTTGGAAGACTGTGTTGAGAAGTTGGGTCAAGCAACCTGTATTTTTAAGTTGGACTTGCTCAAAGGATACTGGTAGGCGCCTTTGTCATAAAGTGCAAAGGCAGTTCGGCTTTTCTTACGCTGACTGGATTTTATTAATTTAAAGTCATGCAATTTGCTATGAATAAACGCGCCAGGCACATTTCAGAGACGAATAAGGTTGCCAGGTTATCCAACTGTGTCATTTATATTAATGACCTGGTGATTCTTACTCACAGATGGAAGGAACATACGCAACATTTATCAGACTTGTTTGATCGACTTCGGAAGGCATGTTTGTAGATAAACCTTATGGTAAGGGCATTTGCCAAAGCCCAAGTTATCTTCCTGTGCCATGTTATTCGACACGGACACATTCCCATATCGTTGACAAAAAGAGCAGTACTATGGTTCCTGGGATTGCGTGAAATTTATCAAAAATCTGTCTCACATTTTCGCAGTGTGGCTACTCCACTCACTGAATTGCGAAGGAAAGGCAAGACGGTTTCGTGGACAGCAGACGATCACAAAGTGCTTCACAGCCTGAAAGTATTAACTTCTCCCCGACACTCGCAAAATCTAATTGTGCAAAGTCATTCAAGTTGTCTATTGATGCAAGTGTCGGTGTGGTGCTCTTGCAAGAAGATGATGAGAAGGTACAGAGTCTTATCGGGTATTTCTCGAGGAAGTTCAAATTTCATCAGCAAATATATTCGACAGTTGAGAAGGAGTCGTTGACCGTGATGGTGAAATTACAGCATATCAGTGTTGATGTTATCAGCAACATATCTGAGACAATCATCGAAACTGATCATAACCCATTGAGGTTTTTGGAGACAGTTAAGGACAAAACAAAACAGTCTGTTTAGATGGAGCTTGTTGTCATTGCAATTCAATTTGAAAAATGTGCGTGTGGCAGAAAGTGAAAACATGATTGCTGATTAATTGTCGAGACGTGAATGTGAAACGGCAGCAGTTGGTGGCAGGAATACTGCAGATTGAAACGATGTATGGTTGTGCATTTTTGTATCGTTATTTTCAATGCAATGAAAATTAGTGTTTTGCTGTACCAACAATTTTAACGCGTTTTAAAGGAGGGCATCTTTGGATATTGATCGTTCACTATTTTTTAAATGGGGAGGTGTGACGAATCTGTTCCGTTAACAAGGTTATGGAGTCCTTGATTTTTCTTCAGAGAGGCCACAAACAACATCACGACTCTGAAGAACTCGAGGGTGAAAGGTTTTAAACCAGTTTGATAACACCTAACAGATACTGCCTCAATCAGAAGCCGTTCAAGTTAAAAACAACAGTTGCACAATGAAAGGGGAGTGGCCAATTCTCCCATATCACTGTTTGTCTGGTTTGTGTTTTTTTGAGCCGTCGTGTATAGAAAGGCTGCTGGACTCACAGAAGCAGGTACTGGCTGGTATTCTCTCTCTCTGACTTTGATGCAATCAGACTTTGTTTCACTTTCCCTTTTGTGCCAAGAGATATTTATGTGAATTGTTGCAAGGATCTGTCACAGCATTATTAATTTCGGATAGTCTGTTGGGTTTTCAGGGAGGACAGGTTATTTAGTAATCTATTTTCCATTCTTTGCGCTTCCTTCAGGAATCTTGTCAGTAAATTTGATTTTACTGAAAACTAAGTGGTTTGACGAACTGATTCTGTCCTGGAATACTGACTTTAAAGGTGCTTAAAACCACGAGCAAAGTTATGGTCTGGCAAACTTCTTGAAGTGTTCGAAGAGTTCTGCCTTGTACTAAACAGGAGTTACTCAATTTTTTCACAAGATATGGATTACGCGCAGAAATAAAATCAGAACAAGTGACAACATTGACATCAAAATTATTCAAGGAAGTGTGGACAGTTTAGTAATAAAAGAATTCAAATCCACTGCATACCATCCAGAATCGCAAAAAGAACACGAAAACTGGCGTCAGATATTAAAGACAATGCTGAGGTTTTATCGTCAAGACTAATGAGAAGACTGAGATTTCCACCTTTTGTGATCTGACAAGCACCAAATGACAAGACCAAATGCACTCAATTTGAATCAGTTTGTGGATAAAAATTGAGAGCACCATTGAAATTGATGTAGCAGAAGTTGATAATTCAGAATTTAGAGACCACAAATTTGGACTATGTGTCAGATTTTCAGGAATGATTAAGTAGCGTCGGGGAGTTGGCTGGACAGCATTTAAAATGATCACAGCATTCAATAAAACGATAAGCGTATAAGCAATCAAAAACTCACAAGTTTGCTGTCGACGATGAGTTGTAGGGTTACTTTTAGTGATGGGTTAACCTTTTAAAGCAACTTTTAGTGCACCTTACCAAGGCGAAAGGATTATGAGTGAGGTGAACTATTTGATAAGAACTTCACAGAGAGTCTTTCATAATGTGCGTCATGTGACCACAGTAAAAAAGTTGAAGGTGATTCCTGTATCTTTAAGAGACAGTGAAAACAATTTTGACAGTGCAAGTTTGCAGGCAACTGTCATGTTACTGACTTGCAGTCTCATTATGTAATGGAAAATGGAAAATATGTAACATTGGCCAAAAACTGGATATCTCAGTTCTTTTGATCAACATCTGAATTTAATCAATGAGTTTGAATTATGCCTTAGGATACGAAAACCAAATCGAATTTAAAATTTGCTTGTTTGACATCATTGAACCAATGAGACGATCCGATGTTTTGGGTATGAAAAAAGGAAGTTTGGACCGTTGGTCAGAAAGAGCGCCAACTGCAACTGAAACACTGCTACTCACTACATTCTCTGTAAAATGCACATTTTTAATCTGAAACTTCTTTGTTACATAAGACTGAAGACAACCAATGGAGATCTACAAACGGAGAAAAATTGACGGCGGAGAGGACATCCACTGTCTGCTTTTGAAATGTAAGTTGATTTAAACTTTATACAGGCTTTCTTCGATCAGGACATTGTTTTAGAGTGGGAGGTAGATAAACAATCATTATGATAGAGGAGGCTCAGGGTTGTAAATAGTTAATTCATATTGACTTTAAGACTTTAAGTTTTTTTTTGGTAAATAGTAGAATTTGCCTACTACTCTGTAACTCATACTTTAAAAGATTACGAGACGAGCTCAGCTTTTCTGAGTCTCTTGTTAAATTAGCAGATTGTTTTAGCGCCGAATTATAAGAAACTACAATTGGAGGAAAGCCAATGGAGACTGTGATACTGAAAATAACACAGAGTGAAGAAACAAGTTCAGAGGAATTCTGAATTGTGCATTCCACATATTCAATTGGACAATGAAGAAGTTGTCAAATATTGGGTTAAATTACTGAGTTACCTTCCAAAGAAAACGGAAATGATATGAAGGAGTTATTATTGTCGTATTGGCTGATATATGGAAAATCGTACCAAATGTTAGGAATATATCTGCTCCACTCACTGAATTACAGAAGAAATATAAGAAATTTTAATTTACAGCCAACCGTCAGAAGTCATTTGCCAGCCTGAAAGTTGTGTTCACCTTGTCACAGTATTAGCCATGCAACATTTTAGGAACATCGGACTGGGATATCACAGCAATTACAGAAACATGGCTCAGGGTTGGGCAGGCCTGGCAGCTTCATGTTTCAGAATAAAAATGCTCGAGGAACGATAGAAAGGGATTCAAGAGATGAGGGGAGCGGCGTTTTTGATTGGGGATAGCATTACATCTGTGCTGAGGGAGGATATTCCTGGAAATACATCCAGGGAAGTTATTTGGGTAGAACTGTGAGAGAAGAAAAGGATGATCACCTTATAGCGATTGTATTATAGACTAGTGAGAGGGAAATTGAGAAACAAACTTGGAAGAAGATGTCAGCTATTTTAAGAATAATAGGGTGGCTATGGTAGGGAATTTTAACTTTCTAAACATAGACTGGGAAGGCCATACTGTTAAGGTTTAGACGGAGAGGAATTTATAAGTGTGTAAAAGAAAAATTTCTGATTCAGTATGTGGATGCACCTACGATTGAAGATGCAAAACTTGACCTACACTTGGGAAATAAGGCAGGGCAGGTGACTGAGGTGTCAGAGGGGGAGGACTTTGTGGCCAACGACCACAATTCTATTAGATTTAAAATAGTGATGAAAAAGGATACACCAGGTCTAAAAGTTGAATTTCTAAAATGGAGAATGGACAGTACTGACAGGATTAGGCAAAATTTTCAAAAGTTGTTTGGGGGCAGATGTTCGCAGGTAAAGGGACAGGTGGAAAATGGGAAGCTTTCAGGAATGAGATCACGAGAATCCAGAGAAAATAGATTCCTTTTAGGGTGAAAGGAAAGGCTGGCAGGTACAGGGAATGCTGAATGACGAAAGAAATTGATTTTGGTTCACAAAAAGTAAAAAGCATATGTAAGCTATCCACAATATTGATCGAGTGAAACCTTAGAAGAGTATAAAGGCAGTAGGAGTCGACTGAAGAGGGAAATCAGGAGTGCAAAAAGGGGACATGAAATAGCTGTGGCAAATAGAATTAAGGAGAATACAGAGTTTATACAAATGCGTTAAGTACAAAGGGTAACTAGGGTGAGAATTGGTCCCCTCAAAGATCAGCAGGGTGACCTTTGCGTGGAGCTGTCGAAAATGGGGAAGATAATAAACGAGTATTTTGCATTAGTATTTACTGTGAAAAAATGGATGGAAGATGTCGAATGTAGGGAAATAGATATTGCCTCCTTTCAAAGTGTCGACATTACAGAGAAGAATATGCTGGATGTCTTGAAACGCAAAAAGGTGGAGAGATTACCAGGTCCTGATCAGGTGAAGCCCAGAACTCTGTGGCAAACGAGTGAAGTGATTGCTGGGCCTCTTGCTGAGATATTTGCATTATCAAAAGTCACAGGTGAGGTTCCAGAAGACTGGAGATTGGCTAACGTTGTGCCACCATTAAAGAAGCGTGGTCAGACAAGCCAGGGAACTATAGGCCATTGAGCCTGAAGTCGTTGGTGGGCAAGTTGTTGGAGGGCATCCTGAGGGACAGGATCTTCATGCTTTTGGAAAGGAGAGGCCTGATTAGGGATAGTCAGCATTGGTTTGTGCGTCGGAAACCATGTCTCCCAATCTTGATTGAGCTTTTTCAAGATGTAACAAAGAGGATTGTTGAGGGCAGATTGGAAGATGTGATCTAAAAGATCTTCAGTAATGCGTTTGACAAGATTCCCCATGGGAGAGTCGTTAGCAATGTGAGATCTCACGGAATACATGGTGAACAAGCCATTTGAATATAGAACCGGCTCAAAGTAGAAGACAGAGGGTGGTGGGGGAGCATTGTTTTTGGTATGCTTTCTTTTATTGTTCAGAATATTGAGTACGGGAGTTAAGATGTCATATTGCATCTGTACAGGACATTGGTTAGTCCATTGTTGGAATATTGTGTGCAATTATGGTTTCCTTCCTATCGGAAACATGAAAGCGTTCAGTTAAATTTAACAAGGATGTTGCCAGGGTTGGAGGTTTTGAACTGTAGGGAGAAGCTGAACAGGCTCGGGCTGTTTTCCCTGGAGCGTCAGACGTTGAGGGGTTACCTTACTGAGAGTTAAAATAAATCATTAGGGGCATGGATAGGATATATAGACCAAGTCTTTTCCAAGGTATCAGCGAGTCCAGAACTAAAGGGTATAGGTTGAGGGTGAGAGCGGATTGATATAAAAGAGACCTAAGAGGCAAGGTTTCACGAAATGGGTGGTACATGCATGGAATGAGCTGCCGGAGGAAGTGTTTCAGGCTGGTACAATTGCAACATTCACGAAGCATTTGCATGGGTATATGAATAGTCAGGGTTTGGAGAGATACGGGTCCGGTGCTGGCAGGTGGGACGAGATGGGGTTGCGATATTTGATTGTTTGGACGGGTTTCACTCCATGACTAATTACACAAAGCCATTCAAAGTGGCGAGTGATCTTAATGTTCGTACTGTGACCTTCTAGGAAGAAAACGAGAAGGTAGAAAGACTGATCAGGTATTTCAGCAGCAGATTGAAAATACATCAGCAGAAATATTCGACAATGGAGAAGGAGACCTTTATGTTACCAGTAACGTGTCTCAGTTAATCGTATAAATTGATCATGACCCATTGAAGTTTGTGGAGAAATGTAACGACAAAAATTCCAGACGTTTCGGTTCGAGCTCCTTCTCACAGGCATTCAATTTGAAAGTTGTGTATGTGCCAGAATGAGCAAACATGATTGCTGACGCATTGTCAAGGCTTGAATAAGAACCAGACGCATTCAGTGGATGGAGTAAAACAGACTGAAACAGAAATAGTAGTGCATATTTGCATCGTTATTGCCAGTGCAATATCCATATGTGTTGTAGTTCACTGACAGTTTCACATAAAATGATTTTAAAATGAAGCCATCATTGGATATTTGATATTTCATATTTTTGTACGGGAGGAGGAGTAGTGATGTTGATTTTTTTTACAAGGTTGTGCTGTCTTTTGTTTTTAACATTGTCACACACACACAAAAATCATGCTTTGAAATAGCAACGCATCTCGGCACAGACACCAAACCAATCGGAGCCACACTCTCACGCTCATGTTGAAATTAATTTTGTGGCTTCACACAAAAACCTGTATGATCTGACAGAAACGTCTGTTACACACGCACATACAAGTACATTCAAATGCATTTACTGAGGCACAACTACAATTAGATATAGACAAAGAGAGACACTCAGAAACAATAAGAGACACATGTACAGAGAGGTACAAAGTGATCCGGCTGTGGGCACAGAAAGATCTTGACACACTGTCAGACAGCTCAACAAACCACTCACCTGCTTAAACATGAGCACAGTCAGGCAGAGACGCACTCCACACTCACACAATAATATACCAATACTCAGAGACGCACACATATGAAATCACAGAACAATCGTGACATGCTGACAGTAACACCGACACACCCATACACCCCCACACCACAAAGTCATCGGAAGGGATCTCCACAAACAGCATACACACAGATACAAACACAACAGTTGCGTGTGTGCAAAACAGACACAGGTAGACAACCACACAGGCACAGACATCTACACAGACATAAAGGCACTCAACTTCAGGGAAACACTCTCATACAGACTGAAGAGCATTCCCAAACACATCGCTGACAGGAGAGATGAATGGCCTGCTGCTACTAATTGACTATGTGCCCCCGTATTTGTCAATCTGTCAGTCAATCAGAGATAGAAGCCTGTTCATCTCTGACACCTCCCTCCCCTTCCTGAACCTCGACATCTCCATTAATGACGACCGACTTGACAATGACATTTTTTACAAAGCCACCGACTCCCACAGCTACCTGGATTACACCTCTTCCCACCCTACCTCTTCCAAAATGCCATCCAATGTACCCAATTTTTCAGCCTCCACCGGATCTGCTCCCAGGAGGACCAGTTCCAACACAGAACTCAGCAGATGGCCTCCTTCTTTAGAGATCACAATTTCCCTTCCCACGTGGTTAAAGATGCCCTGCAACGCATCTCGTCTACATCCCGCACCTCCGCCCTCAGACACCACCCCTCCAAACGTAACAAGGACAGAACGCCCATGGTGCCCACCTTCCACTCTACCAACCTTCACATAAACGAAATCATCCGCCGACATTTCCGCCACCTCCAAACAGACCCCACCACCAGGGATAAATTTCCCTCCCAACTCCTTTCCGACTTCCAAAAAGACTGTTCCCTCCGTGCCTACCTGGTCAGGTCCACGAACCCCCCCTACAACCCGCCCTCCCATCCTGGCACTTTCCCCTGCCACCGCAGGAACTGAAAAACCTGCGCCCACACCTCCTCCCTCTCCTCTATCCAAGGCCCTAAAGGAACCTTCCACACCCATCAAAGTTTTACTTGCACATCCACTAATATCATTTATTGTATCCGTTGCTCCTGTTGCGGTCTCTTCTACACTGGGGAGACTGGGCACATCCGAGCAGAGTGCTTTAGGGAACGTCTTCGGGAGACCCGCACCAATCAGCCACACCACCCCGTGGACCAACATTTCAACTCCGCCTCCCACTCTGCCGAGGACATGGAGGTCCTGGGCCTCCTTCACCGCCGCTCCCTCACCACCAGACGCCTGGAAGGAAGAACACCTCATCTTCCGCCTCGGAACACTTCAACCCCAGGGCATCAATGTGGACTTCAACAGTTTCCTCATTTCCTCTTCCCCCACCTCATCATGGTTCTAAACTTCCAGCTCAGCACTGTCCCCATGACCTGTCCGGACTTGTCCTACCAGTCTATCTCCTTTTCCGCCTATCCACTCCACCCTCTCCTCCCTGACCTTCATCCTCTCCCCCACTCACCCATTGTACTCTACGCTACGTTCTCCCCACCCCCACCCTCCTCTAGCTTACCTCTCCACGCTTCAGGTTCACTGCCTTTATTCCTGATGATGGCCCTTTGCCCGAAACATCGATTTCGAAGCTCCTTGGGTGCTTCCTGAACTGCTGTGCTCTTCCAGCACCACTAATCCAGAATCTGGTTTCCAGCATCTGCAGTCAACGTTTTTACACCGTGATGACTGGTGACCCATTATGCTTCCCCTGTCCCCATCAATCCCTGGGTGATGTACTGAGATCCATGTGATTATACTGCTGGAATCCTGGACGTACATATGCAATTCCTGCGCTGGGAGCACTGCAGTTGTTTTGCTGAATGACTAAGTGAAGAATTTCCTTGACCAGTTGTTGCGCTGCATTCTTGAACTTCTCTCTGAACTTGAACAGAGTCACTGCATAAAATAATGTGTTTGTGTTACAGCCGAAATCCTTCAGCATTTCTGCAACAAACGTAAACTGGGTTCTAAACCTGTTCCTACAACGATTTCCTCCTTTAATCTGGAAGTGTAAGATATTTGCACCGTACGCTAACCACAAAATTATGAAGCTGACTGGTATGGTGATGAGGTAAATAACTGACCTCCTCCAGCTTTCCATCTCTGCATCTTTGTGACTCCTTCCCCTCCTCTAACCCCTCAGGCTCTTGCGGATTCGACTGGCCACTAAATTGTACCTGACCGTCAGAGTGTTCAACAACAGAATTAACATGAATGGGATGAAAGGGGTTAAAATGTAACCAAACCACCTCAATCCAAGCTACCTGGGATCAGTAAAATAATTTGACTTTATATAGCAGTGTATTGGAACATCGTCAACTATCCTCCCAGGTTTATACCGAAAACAGGAGAGAATGTCCTTTGAAAAGAGCAGAATGCCAGTTGCAGCCAGAGTCACGACCAAGGCTTTCTCTCTCCAACATTTCCTCTCCATTTTCAGGCAGCAAATGGCAACAAAATGATCAAAGGAGAAAAGGACAGTGAACCAAACAAAACAATCTGCCGCTGTACGAGCCGGGACAGCGACAGCACTGCACACAGTTCAGGAAACATTTTGGGAAGTCCAAGTATTTGAATCGCCACAGCATGATGTTTGTGAGAATGAATAGTAGATCTGATGTTGTCACAGCCAACAGGCAGCGTCATGTGCAGTTGGAGAGGCCGCATTTTTCACGTGCGAGAACCAAAATCACCCGGAAATTGACTAAAGGAGTCGATAAAATGGAAATCAGAAATTAGGTAAAAACCTGATGAAGGGCTTTTGCCCGAAACGTCGAGTTTACACCTCTTCGGATGCTGCCTGAACTGCTGTGCTTTTCCAGCACAACTCTAATCGCAAATTAGAAATTGCCATCGTGGCCTAATTTGTTAGATGAAAGGGATGGGGTTTAGAGTAAATGTGAGGAATGTGTTCAACCAAAGCATGGTGGGGGTCTGTTAATTAGGTTCCTGGGAGGGTCGTGGTATCAGGAAACCTCACAAACTTTTAAAACTCCCTGGATGAATAATTGAAACTTCATAACATATGAGGCTACGAGCATATTGCTGGAAGCCAAGACGATCGCAGATATTGTGTAGCATTGATAGCACAAACTTAATTGTCCAAAGGAAATATTCTGTCTTTTTTTTAATGATTCTGAGAAGCACTTCAGGGAGGCAGGTTGGGAAGTGAACCATTTTAATGAAATAAATGTAAGGGCTTTGAATGCTGAAAACATGTGATGGCCCTCATCCACAGATTCAATCAATAAGCACATCGACCTGGACCCAATATACCGGCCACTGCAGTGGACAGCTGGACCTGAAAACCAGAAGCGGCAGATACAAATCACGATAACTGCCGGACGAAGCATCACAGAAGCGCTTCACAGTGGCTCCAAAGCACTAAGGATGTCACCTCGAGAGCGGATGAAACATCTGCAACACAAATTCCCAGCTCGGCGAACAGAACCACAACAATTAGTAAATGCAGTACTCCAATCCATGTAAAATAAGATCCAACATAATAAAAATCTAGTATCTGACTCTCTCTTGTGTTCTGATTATGTCAGGGGCAATTAACATTTCAAGTGATAATGTCATTACCCAGCAGGTCAAAAACAGTGCAACTTTTCAGAACATTTGCTTTTAAAAAAACATGTTTTAATAATTAGAATAACTAAACAAGGATGCTGCCTCAACTGCTGTAATAATCTAATTGATTAATTCCTGATTTCTAAACTTAGTTAAAAATCATTCCTCCGCAAGAATTACTTCACACATTGTTAAAACTATAGAGATACAAACACTTCTTCATGGAACAAATGGAAGGTCCTCATTGCACTCTGGAATTCACTTTAACACTCCACAGTATTGCAATTATCCTTCAAGTCCAGATCCAGGTTCCCATGAAATGAGTTGTGGTTTGATACCTCAAGCTCCCAGCGAAACTGGGCAGTGAGTTCAAGACACCCCATCACCTTTTGAATGAAACGGTCGGTCTCGTGTACCCTATAATCCTTCCATAAATTTGTATTACTCTGTTTCTCCTGATAAATGTTCCTGTGTTTGGCGTGATCGGTCTCCGTCTATGACCCTGATTATTTTGATGACTTCAATCACATCACCTCTCATTCACCTCTGTTCAAAGGAAAATGACCCAAACACTGTCCATCTTTCCTTAATTCTACAGTAATTTCCACATAATGGCAAAATTTTTATAAATCTCTTCGAATCTGCCTCAGTGCAATTCTGTCCTCGCTGCTAGGTGGTGACAAAGTCCTGTTCATAAAACCATAGGTGTGAGCCACCCAGTGTCTCAAGTAGTTCTCGTGCTACAAATCTTGCGGCGGTGAGGGAATTTGTTTTGCGTTGGCTCTGTTGCAGTGTGAGAGATTCCTATTTTGGTAGAGGTAATATGCAATTTCTTCTAAGTCTGGGTATGTGATCGGTAGCGTAAAATGTTTCTGGAGAGGTATAGTTGGGGCATAGTCTGATTGAAGTGTGGTGTCAGTTAATCAGTTCATTGGGCGTTAGGATATGTGGTTAGTACCCTCACTTCTGTTCTGATACCAACTGATTAATTACAAAACAAGCCAGACCCCCAGAACGAAATCCAGTTTGATGGATTAAAATCTTATGTCTTTTCATTTAACAAAGTGATCTCTTGCTGAATAGTAAAGGCAAAATGCTGCAAATATCTCGCCCACGTCAAAAACAAAGTTTATTTCAAAAGGAATGACAAAATATTAGAAAGCAAACTCTCGACTTTTCACACAGATTCAAAGAAAATGATTATGCAGTGTGTATAATTCTCATTAACCTCAAAACAATGCGTAGATGAAACGAAAGAAAGCAGCTTAGTACTTAATATAAAACTGTTCTATCTTTCCAAAGAAAATACCCCTCGTGTCATATTCACACCAGGGTTTCTGGATCTAACATTTGCTCAAATGACTTGTGCCTGCCACTTTTAAAGTGAAGCTGCTGTGAACTTCTTTATGGAACAACCACAAAGTTAATTGTGAATGTACTCAGCGTTAAGTAATCTCTTCAGAGCATCTTTTCTCCCAATAAATCTGTCTCGGATGAACAGAAATTTTCACTCCAAGGTACGAAAGCTGACTAATTTTCGCATCCCCTTCTCATGAGGAAATTTTTGTGAATCCATCCAGTTTCAGAAAATAAAAAAGACTGAAACAAATGAGAAAAATGTTAAAAATTAAGCGATTTATTCTGAATCTCATATTGCTGACCTCTCCAGCAAACCTTTAGATACCATTGATACCATGCTGGGTGATAAACAATAATTTAAAAAAAACACTGTAGACTCGTGCACAAAGCCATTCAACCCACTGCCAGACTTTTAAAAAACGGTTTTGAAACAAATTGCTGTTGTTACAGGAATACCTCGAAGTTTAATGTTAGCATCAGAAGAACAGAGTAACCGACAGCTTATTCGTTCAAAAAACAGAAAAGAAATCTCTTCCGATTTTGTTTTCTATTCTCGACATAAAAATACCACTGTATATAATTTTTTCAAAGAGACTTGCTTCCTTAATTCTATCGAAATTCAGCGTCGTCTCCGCTTGAATTGAGATTTCTGCAGGCTTGCCACAAGAGATTAATCATTACACCACGGAAAGTTTAATTTCCTGGGCAATTCCTGCAGAGTGTGCGATTGCTACCCATGCATCATTCTGAGTAATAGCATTAATCCTCAGAAAAACTCGGGCGATGTCAGATGTGTAAGGCACTTACCAGGAAATGTTGCAATCAGAATGTTCGTGTAAATGAATTTCCACATCTGATGAATTGAAAAGGTCATTTTCTGCAAAAATCTATTTGTACAAGCAATCTCTCTGTACGAAATTCCTAGGTGATAAAATTCCGAAGTCTTTCATTTATACCTGCTGATTCCTCTGGGGGACAATGACATGACAACGTGGTTCCAATCATTTATTTAAGAATTTGAACAAACAGGTGACAGCGGTGTGTTAACTCCGAGTTGTGATCGTTCATTTTTAGAACTGAGGTTTATTCGATGATTAAAATCCGAATCGGTCAACAGCAAACATGGGAACATGCATGTTGAGCCATTTATTGGAATCTCTACAGTGTGGAAGCGGGATAATCGGCTCATCGAGTCCACACTGACCCTGCAAAGTGCATCCAACGCAGACGCACCCGTGGCGCTGTGAGGCAGCAGGGTTAATTAATCAGTCCTTGTGGCACGCTATTTACTAACATTGACACCCCAATTCTATCCATCCAACTTGGAAATGTTATTTTACATCATATTGTTATTAACTTGACATTGACATTTGGAAATTAATTCCGGTTGAGAGTTTCTCAGAGAAATGTTCTCCTCAACACTGGGTTGTGGCTTCCCTGTTTAATAGCAGCTGGAGCATGAAAGAAAAATAGCTGGTTACCAGAGACGACACATTGTAGGTCTTAACAAACTCAACAGAATTGAAGCGGGAAAGTGTAGAAAATGAAGAGCCTCAGGTCCTGCTCAACATTGGCATCAACAATGTTAGGGGGTGAAATAGCCCATCAGAGGTCAGAATCCAACATTAATCATTCCTCATTTGCAAAAGCACAGCCTGTGACAGCAGTCTCTCACTGCCTTAGGCATTCAACATCTCCATATCCATGACATTCATCCTTTATTATGTCAGCAAGGGCTCACTGATTAAGATACATTAATAGGCACAATCAGGGAACTCACATCCGATGAAGTCCAGTTGGCTGACCTCATCACAAATATTACCAGAAGGAAAAGCTTGGGGTTTCTGAAAGCGGAATTGAGCAAATCAGGCAAGGAATTGAACAGCTGATCCTTGGGTTACTTCAAGTGCTCATTTGATTATTGCAGGTGTGGCTGGAAATATTGGTTCCAAGGGGAAGATCGTCGGACATTTCATTTATTGGTGAGGGTTCTGTGGCTGGTGCGATCTGAATACATTGGAATCGTGGTTTGCTTTTAATTGAATGTTACTTTTCTCGCCAGATACTCATAAAATATGTGTGGGCGGCACGGTGGCACAGTAGTTAGCACTGCTGCCTCACAGCGCCAGAGACCCGGGTTCAATTCCCGCCTTAGGGAACTACTGTATGGAGTTTGCACGTTCTCCACGTGTCTGCGTGGGTTTCCTCTGGGTGCTCCGGTTTCCTCCCACAGTCCAAAGATGTGCAGGTTAGGTGAATTGGCGATGCTAAATTTCCTGTAGTGTTAGGTAAGGGGTAAATGTATGGGTGGGTTACACTTCGGCAGGTCGGTGCGGACATATTGGGCCGAAGGGCCTGTTTCCACACTGTAATGTAATCTAATCTAATCTTAAAGTGATAAGTTAGTTTTGAAACCTCACCTTTATAACTTATTATTTATGATGATGTGTTCGGTATTTGGACAGAGATACCACTTTGAAAGAATTAACTTATTACTTCTCACAGTCTTGAATTGATACAAGACCATAGATCTAAACACGCAGCGATGAAATATGCTTTCTCCAAATAGGACGTACAAAATTCAAAAGCATGATTTTGCAAATTTATTGTATTGTGGAAGAGTGATCTCAACGTATTCGAATTATTTGCCAACATGGAGAATGAAGAAACTTGCGTCCTGAATCTAAATAGAGAGTTGATGTATAAATGAGCAATGCTGGACTGAGGAGCATTAACAAAGACGTTCTCAGTTGATTGGCAATGGCAAAAGAGGGAGAAATGTCTGAATGCATTGCAACAAATATTCAGGTGCTTCGGTATCAGCAAGAAAAAGGATAGGTGAGAATGGGCAGCCCTGCCTGACTATGGATCTGATCAGGAAGCCCTCTGATTCCCATCCATTGACAGCAGAAGCAGTAAAAATATCTGTTGCCATGCTGTATATCTCTATGACTCTACGAACTGTCAAATTCATTTGCTGAATCCTCCCCAAAACTGAATGTGGAAAGCACATCTCAAACTTAGCTGTACAATATCCTGTCAAAGGTCTTCTCCTTGTCCAGGCTGATGAGGCAGGCCTCCATCTCCCCTGTCCTGTACGGAGGTGATCATGTCCCTCAGGAGAAAAATGCTCTCATCGTTAGTGCTGCCACTGCAGGACAGGTTTGATTGGTTTGAATCACTGATCCCAGAGGAGATCTGACCTGGTTGGTTATGACCTTAGATACGATTTTTTAATGTGCAGGCAGCAATGAAACAGGTTGTCAGTCCTCCAACTTGTCCTTCGAACTGTAGATGAGGGGCGAGATACCTTTTCTTGTGCATTATGCATTGGTCCTGGCCAATCATGTCCCACCGATTTGACCACAATTTGGTGGGAAAGCAGTGACCTCTGGGAATTTTACACATTTCTGAGTACTCAAAAGCCTTGTCAGCTCATTCAGGGAGAATGGCTGCTGTCGCATCTCCCCCTCGGTGCTGTTATCTAAGACCTCCGTGATATTGGGCAGGAATGACTGGGAGATTTGCAGTGATAGTTGGCTTCATGTCGTAAAGTCCAGCAGAAAAGGATTTGCTGATCCTCAGAATGTCATTTTGAGAGGACATCACCGAGCCATCTTCTTCCTTCAAGCTGCTGATCACTGATCTCCCGCTGTCCATCTTCTGAAAGAACAATAATGCACAGGACTCACCCTACACGGCGTTGTGGATGATGGACCAGGAAGTTACCTTGAAGGCTTCTGATGTAAAGAGCAAGGCTTACTAAAGATTGGTCATAACATCCACTCCATCGCCTGCAGTAGGCGTAGGTTCTGCATGCTCTTTTGGATTTTGGACAGTTCTCCCTGCTAAAGATCCTCTTTATATTCCCCTTGACAATCTCCCACTAGTCCGAGAGAGACTGAAAGAGGATGTCACAGTTCTCCAAACTGTGGAATCCATTTTGAGCTCCTCTGTGTTCTCTTGGTTCAGCATTTTCACCATCAGGTTACACGATCGCTTGCTGGCCAGCAGGAAGCAGTGATCATGGAGGAACACCGGGTTGACGTCGGCGAATCTGCCCAAAACCGATCCAAGTCTCTCCAATCTAACTTCACAGTTGAAACGTTCCAAGCTTGCGCAATTCCCCTTCAACCTTCCTTGTGATAGTTTCAAAAGCGTTCATGCTGTTGTGCGCATTTGCTTCCAGGTTGGTTGTAAACTTCTTTCTTCTTTGCTCTCTAGTCTTCATCTTTACTTTCGTTTGCTTTTGGCCATGACGGTTGCTGAATATGGTATTATTGGTGTCTACAGCAGCAGCTTTATGAACTGGAACATGAATCCTGGTGTTGGTCGGGGTAGGCCCAGGTACACAATCCCATTATCTTGACCGATTACATTGTACTGGGTGTTAATGAGACAATGGAACTGAGATGTTAAACCAGGAAACTTGCCCTTTTGCCTGTCAAATTCAATCAAGTCAGACAGATATGCAAGTCTTCATTTTGACTGAAAATTGAATGGATTGGTGATGAGATATTGCCACAAGATTTCGGATTGAAAAATACTTCTGAGTTTAAATAGAACTGTTCAGAGATGGTTACTTTAAAAAGATGACATCAAAATATTAAATGTTGTTTATGTACCACACTTTCTATGATAGAAACTGAATTTAAATTACGTTAAGTACATTGATACTTCAAATGGCTACTAAACAATTCTGATCGAACATGACCTGAATGACTGGCTAAAAAAAGGTCAGAAATCACACGAGAGCTTGTGATTTCAACTGGACCTGTTTAATAATAGCTTGGTATCGTGTGACCTCTGACATTGTCTCCCCATTTCAATGCAGGCACCTTCGCATCATAGCTAAAAAAAAAGGCAGCTCAAATCATATTGTTACCACACACACTGCAGAGAATCTCAGGACAAAGAAGCAGGGACCTTTGGAGTGGGAGGAACAGTTACAACTCCAATTCAACAAGCCCTAATCAGGGATTCTAACCTCGTGCCTGGGCAAAGACATTTCAGAACTGAAAAATTACCCGGGCTTTTAGAGGCAAAAATTGGTTTTGTAAAGCTGAATATTTATCGAACCTGTATATCAAAGATAATAAACCACGTCTCGTTAATCGTGTATGACGAGGCCCACAAAGTGAGCAGATCGACCAGACCATATGAGAACAAAACTGATAGGTGAAATTCTGAATTTCTATAGGGAAATGGCCGACACAACGATTTATCCTTTTGCCTTAGAATTTTTCAGGTGGAAAAACCAATAAGTAAAATTTCACTCATGTCGTTGAGGGAAAGACAATGGAATCCTTACTTGATCTGGCCTGTACGTGACTTCAGACCGACTGCAACATGGTTGACTCTGACCTGCCAAGAATTGGCAATAAATGCTGTTTTTACCAGTGATGCTGTCATCTCACAAAATACCACATATGTTACGGCTGGAATGAAAAAAAAAACCCTGATTAGATCTCATTGGTGAAATGTGAACAGATCCAGCAACCTCACCTTAGTTTGGATGCAATGGTATACAATGGGAGGGAATATAGTACAGCTTTGCAAGAATGAGAGCTTAACTTTAGGGGGTTAGTTATAAGGAGAGGCCGGACAAATGTGGCCTTGTTTCTGTCGAAATTGAAGACAGGGTGGATGAAGGTAAACTGTTGCCATTGGTTGGGGATTCAAGCACAAAGGTACAAAGGCTGCAAATTAAGGCCTGTGTGATCATGAGAAATGTTAGGAAGCATTTGCACACAGAGAGGGTTTTTGGAAATCTTTACGACAAACGACTGTGGATTAGGTGTTCATTTTAAATCCGAGGTGGATTTTCATTTTTGTTAAACGTAGGTATTAAGGGAAAGATACAAATAGAGGTGCATGGCGTTCTGCTGCAAATCAACCATTGCATGGTCGAACTAGCTCGCGGGGGCTGATTGATCTTTTTCTACGTTCCTATGACTATTAGCCCAGAGCTTATCAAAGGCATTGACTTCCTTCCAAAAGGTGTCGCGTTGAGAAGTGGGCAGAGCTACATTTCAACCCATCACAATCCATTCACTTTTCAAGAGTTCAGATTTGATCGGTGTCCCCCCCCAACTGTGTCTGAAACAATGAATTGTAAAGATTTAATAATATTTTCCTTAACTTTGTATTCATTCTCGACTTTGTACAGTTTTTTTTCAAGCCTGTTCAAACTGCCCAGACACTTTCCAGAGAAATAAACTGTACATCTCCAAGCCTTGATGTTCTTATGTCACCTCCTGAATTAGGTAATTTAATTTACAGCATATCTCTTGTCCAGAAAGTTTAATGGTTTCTCATTCTTACATTATCTGCTATTTCTCTGCCTCCTTCACTGGTTTACAGTATAAAATGTGTGTAGAAAGATCCCACTAATGGACAGCGATTAGCTGAAATATTTGGAATACTGCAAGCAGCCGTTATCTAAAATATTGTTAAATTTTCGAACAATTAGCCAGAGAATTGAACACTTCACTGACGGATTTTGTTTTTAATTCAATAGATAAAGCATTGCTCAGTTTTCAATGAGTGTGCTGCTGTCATAGACACACCCAGGAACAATAGAATAAGTGGAGACGATTCAACTCCTTCGCTTGCGTGTACCACAGGAACTGGAGGAGGCCATTCATCCCCTTCTCCAGCCAAAAGTACTGGAGCAGGAGGGCATTCAGCTCTGTATTCTCGACGCAATTGCTGGCAGAAGTGCTGAATTTTTTTCCCAGCAAGTTCGGCTTTTCTTGCTGATTTATCGCATCCACAGTTCTTTTGGTTTTGTTCAGCCCCACCTCCAGCATGTTACATAGAAGGAAGCCATTCAGCATGTGGACGCAGTGTCATATTGGAATTATCACGGGACTGTCAATCCAGAGATCCAGGTAATGTTCTGGGGAACCGGATTCAAATGCTACTATATGTCGGATGGTGACAGTTGAATTCAATAAAACTCTGGAATTGAGGAGTCTAATGACCAAAAGTCCGATTGTCGGTTGATTCGTGTCCTTTACAGAGAAAAATGACCATTCTCATTTTGTCAGGACGACAATGATTCGAGGCACACAACAATGTGTTTGTCACTCATCTGTCCTCTAGGCAATTAATGATTGGCAAGAACATGTTGGCTCTGACCAGTGACTGCTTCATTCCCATGAATTAATTTTAAAAAGCCCCGTTTGGGAATGATACTGAGGAAGTGGAGGAGGTCGTTCAGCTCATTTTGAGTGTGTAAAGAGAAACAACAGAATGCCATTCATTCCCTCTCCTGTGAGTACAAGACCAGAAGGGAATTACATTAGTCCACACTGCTCTAAAAAAAATAGAGAGCAGGTGGGAGAGGGTGGAGTGAGGAGTAGGTTTTGTGTGAGGTGCCAAGACTGAGTAGTCAGTGATGTGGAGAAAGGTGATCTTGTGAGACAATGCAGTGTAGGAGGGCAGTAATTGTGCAGATGAAAGGAGTGACTTAATGTTGTGGTTTGGAATTCTGAAGAAATCAGACCATTTATTGGAAGCTAATTGGAAGGCTATGCCCATTTTCACCAACAATAACTAAAACAGGAACATATTTCTGTTGAGTAATATTTAATCCTTTACCTAATCCACAGTAGTTAAACAACTCTCTTATTCTCTATGCAATCCAATCTCTTCCACCGGTGTTTAATTCTCTCCTGGATACTCTGTCTTTCACCTTCTCGCTCTCTCTCTCTTGAACTGTATTTAAGCCATTATCTGAATTCACTCCTCTCTATCCACTCCCTGTATTTAAACCTCTTCCTATTAGGCTGCATTTAATCCTCCCCAATTCATCTTTAATTGCACAAAGGTTATTCTGCGTTTGATTCTCTCTATTCCCTTGTACTTAACCATTTCTCTCTTCCACTATATTTAACCTACGTCCTATTCCTCTCTATTCAATCCTGTCACTGTTACTTTACATTTCATATTCTTACAATTACTCTGCACTCCACAATTTTATTTAAATTGCACACATGACAATCTTTAGTCCTCTCGTTGCATTCAACTTTCTGCACATTGCTCTCCAATTAACTCACATACTATTAGTCTTCATTTAAGCCTCTGCGCTCTGTGTGTACACGTCTGCTTTTCCCCTGTGTTTCCCCTATCCCTGCTATCCTGTATTCAACCTTCTCCTCATAGCACTCTCGGTAGTTCATTCTCAATTACGCTGTAATAACTGTTCTCCATCTTCCTCTTAACATAATTCTCACACTGCTCCCCTGTAATCACCTCTGTTCGTATTACTCTGTATTTAATCCACTCACGTGTCACAGAGGCCAGGAATCCGTCATCAAGTCACTGCATCTTCGCTGACGTAGTATCTGTAACTGACCCAGCTTCCACAAAACTGCTTCCTAGAGGGAGCAGAATCCCCAATGTTCCTGTTTGTATCTGACAGCCACTACCCCCTGATGGGAATATGTTTACAGCCTCCGTCAGGGAACTCATTCAATTTGAGCCATCTAGCTGAACACATTTTTTTTTCCCAGATGCCCCTGTACTTACCCTCTCCCTGGACCCCTGTAGTCAACACTGTTTCTGCCGACACATTTCTACCCTGTCATTTTCTGTCAAATCCCTCTTCTTCTTCTGTCTTTAACATTCCCCCATTCCCCTGTATATTGCTCTCTCCTTATTCTTCTCAACTTGCCCTCATGTCCATTTAATCGTCTCCCCATTCTTCTCAATTGAATTCTCTGTCTGCTACAATATTCAAAGTTCGCTGTATCTTTATTTAACACACTGTCTGTCCCCGGTGATCTTCAATTATTGTCACCACCCCTTCCAGAACATGAGGTCCGCCCAACAATAACTAGACCTGGGTGTCCTGCGTAATCATTCCTCACACCTGCTAACACATAACCATCGCTTCTCTGTACTTCCACTGCTCTGGCTGGTGCTGTGACTGCAGATCCATTCCAAGGTCCTGGAGGAGCTTTGCATCAGCCCCACACGGTCAGACACTGTATTACTAATGCGTAAGATTGAGGCACAACATCATCATGAACAATACTATATTGATGCATGAATAGTTCCAAGAAACAACAGTATTTACATATAAACATGAGCAGCTCTGATAGACGGCAACATTTATATGTGCACTGGAACAGATCCAACGCAATATAATATTTTTACATTAACACAAAAAGTTCCTTTGAACAATGATACGAACGTGTAAACGCAATCAACTCTAATACGCAACAATATTTGTACAGACCCAATCAGCTTCAGCATGCAACATTACATAACATAGATTATACATTATAAAATATAAAACTGTATTTATATCAAGAGTGTTGTGCCGGAAAAGCACACCAGGTCAGGCAGCACCTGGAGCAGGAGAATCATGTTTCAGTCAGAGGTCCTTCATCGTCCATGATGAACAGCTTCTGCCAAAACGTCGATTCTCCTGCACTTTGGATGCTGCGTGACTTACTGTGCTTTTCCAGCACCACGCGGTCGACTCTGAACTCCAGTATCTGCAGTCATCGCTTTCTCCAAATACTCTATTTTTGAATAACTTGAATGAAGAAAGGGAATGTCCTTTTCCCTAATTTGCAGATCAGACAAAAATAGGTGGAAGGCAAGTTGAAACTTTGCATGCGCTTTCTTCGGTGTAGGGATAGTCATGCTATTCTTGAAGTACGTGGGGATTTCGTCTTGTTGGAGGGAGAGGTTGAAGATGTCGTGAATACTCCACCAGTTTGTTCACACAGCATCTCTGTGCTCACCCTGTGATTCCGTGTAGGGCCACTGCTTTCTTCGGTTTGTCTCTCAGAAAAACTGATCGGACATCTGAGGTGGTGACCAAAAGAACAGGAGTGTCAGGGGATGTTAGGGCCGGGGTCACTGCAACGCTGGCATTCATCTCAAACCAAGCATAGAAAGCATTGATTTTGTCAGGCAGGGATATGTCTTTATCTGCTATCTTGCTCTGCATCATTTTGTATCCGTAATGTTGTTTAGGCCGTGCCGTGGGCGGTTGGTGTCTGGTTGGTCGCATTAGCCTTGAACTTGATCCAGTAGTCCCTCCATTTTAGTGGTCATATCTGGATTCTCTGCGTTAGTCGGTGTTGTCCGCCTTAAATTGTGCCCATCTGGTATTTAGGCGGGAGTGTATTTCTTGGTTCATCCAAGGTCCACGATTGGGAAGTACTCGGATTAACTTATTTGGCATGCAGTCCTCCATGCATTAGGTAATGAAGTCTATGACGTTGGTGTCATAATCATCCAGGTATTCTGCCGATATATAAACACGGTCAAAACCACTGATTCCTAGCAGTCCTGGAGACTGTCTTCCACAGCCTCAGACCAACATAGGACCTCCATTTGTGCATGGTCTTTTCATTTCAGCTTCTGCGTGTAAGCGGTTTCCACATGTAGGAGAGACTAGGACCTGAGTGAAGGGACAAAATTTGGAACATAGATGAGGATGAATTTCTTCAAACAAAGAGTGGTGAATCGATGGAAATCATTGACGCAGAGAGCTGTGGAGGCGAGGCCATCAAGTGGTTTAAAACAGAGATACATGGGATTTGGAATGCGGCCTTTGGTTAAGGGGAGAGTGGGATTGACAAACAGATCATTCATGATTAAATTACAGAGCTGACTGGATGGCCTAAACGGCCCGATTCTGCTCTTACATCGTATGGTCTAATGATCCAATTTCTAACAATATTTGTAAATGCACACAAACCGCTCTAACCTCAAACGATAATAATATATTATAGCCTTGGTTCAAACATGGAGAAAAGAGCTGCTGTCCTGCATTTCACTGAGAATTCCCTCCCTTGCTTAGTTCGTAAGACTTAGGTCTTTGAATTGAAATAATAGCTCAGCTTTCAAGGTTCCTGGGGTAAAGATACTGATATTTACATCTTTTCCTGTCCCCATAAATACTGTATTGAGAAAAAGCAGTGCACCGTGACCCACTGAAGACTTCAATTGTCATTGTAAAGGAGAGCGAGTGTCATGATAATACAGAGAGTTAACCACAACCAGCAGGAAACAGAAACCCCGCCCCGCCTACACCCACGTAGATACACACATGTACACACACACAGAAAGTTAAAAATCACACAACACCAGATTATAACCGAACAGGGTTAATTGGAAGCACTAACTTTCTGAGAGCTGCTCCTTCATCAGGCGGTTTTGGAGAACACAATTTTAAGACACAGAATTTACAGCAAATGTTTACAGTGTGATGTTACTGACATCATACACTGAAAAAAACCTTAATAATTTATTGTGGCTTTCATCTGTTAGAACACTGTGATACTTTCACTTCTTTCATGTATAAATCACAAAACCTTTGTTTTAAAGTTGCATTCTCTGGATAACTGTAACAATGGGTGTTAGCTACAAAATTTTGAAGGTGTTAGCCCCCGTGTTCTCTGTCTTTGTCGTAATGTTTAGACTGATTGTAAACTAAAAAAGTGAAATCACAGAGTTTAACATTAATTCATGCAATTTCTGAGCAAAGTACAATGTAACTCTGCATTACGGTCAGTCTCCTGCGCTTGTAAACTTTGGTGCTGGGAAGAAAGGCTTTGGACGTTTTGCTCGTTGGTGAGGTGTCTTGGACTGTTGTGATCTAAACACATTGGAAACATCGGTTTCTTTTTCGTTGGATGGTGATTGTTAACGTACTGGAGCAATATGCCGGCCATTATTGTGGAAGCTACCACGGGAGCTAGACAATCTTGAGTGAGAATTGAAAGCAGCTGAAACACATCCTAGATCTGTCATGTCATTCTGGTTCTGAATCCTGGCCTTCAGGATCAAACACTCCACTGATGCATCTCACACATTCAGGTACAGGGTTCTTTCTCAAGCATTACTTTTGAGTTTTGGGAGATCCTCAGTAACATTAGCATGAAGTGATGCAGTAACTGTCGAAACCTCACCTTTTCCATTTAGCCTTTTTGATGATGCATGATGTTTTTTTTCAAAAACAGATTGGAAGAGTACGTCAGTATCTTGAACTGTTTGCAACCGGCCACAATGCATTCTTGAAGGATTATTTAATTACATCTCGCAGCATTGAACTGACACAAGACCGCAGATGTAAGAATGCAGTGATTTCTGACGCTTTCCACAAGAATTACGGACACAATGAGTTAGCATTATTGAACAATATCAGTGAACTGGCGATCAGTGACCATAAAATCTTGAATTAATTAATCAGGTGGAGAATGAAGAAATTAAGCAGAAACGTGATTCCTCAATTGAAATAAAGACAACAATGAAGGCTTCGTGCAGAAATCGGCAATGAATGATAAAGCAATCTTATTAAAAAATGTAGTTAGTTGATTGGTAATGGTGAAACAGTAAGCAATGCCTGAATTAATTACAATAAATCACCCCTCCCTTGTGCAACAATAAAACAGAAAAGGAAAGAGTGGGAAGCATCGCTTGAATCCCAATCTTATCAGGAAGCTTTGTGATTCTGAACCATTTCTTGAGACTGCACTTGTTGGTGGAGAGTTGTGAGATCAAAATGTGGATTCCCTCCCCAAAGCCGACTTGGAGAATACATTCCACATGTAATTGTGCGATATCCTGTGAAAAGCCTGCCCCTGCTCCAGGCCGATGAAGTTGGCGTCCACCAGGTCCAGTTTCCCACGATAGTGTCCCTGAGGAGAGTGAGGCTTTTAGAGATCATTCTGTTGAGTAAAGCGCAGGTTGATCGGCATCATCACCACTTCCAGAGCAGTGGTTGGCGATGACCTTAGAAACGATTGTGTTATCTGCATTCAGCAGTGAAACTGGTCAACAGACTTCCCTCATCCCTTGGAATTGTCGAATGGTGGGGTTGTGGAGAAAACATTCTGCATGCATTTACACATGCTAACTCCTTGAAAGTATAAGAATATTGCCAGTCTTGGAGTGTTTCAGCGAAAGGGAGAGTATGAATAGTCTGAGGTTCTTTTCTCCACAGAGTCAGATGTTGAGGTGTCACCATGTCAAATATTATAAATCATGAGGGTCAGAGATAGGGGAAATAGCCAAGGACATTTCCCCAGCATAATGGAGTCCAAAACGACAGATAATAAGTTTATGCTAGAGAGGAACGTTTTAAAAGGGACCCAGCAGGCATCTTTTTCACACATGCTTGGATTGAACTGTCAGACGCAGTGGTGGAGGCTGGTACAATTCCAATATTTAAAAGGCATCTGAATGAGCAACCGTAGTGGTTTACAGGGTCTCGAGACAAATGCTGGTAAATGGGACTGGATTCCTTTGGATAGCTGGTTTGCAGAATAAGTTTGATTTGATTTCATTTGATGGATTTATTATCAATTGCACCAAAGTACAGCGAAAAGTTTTGTTTATGAGCAGTACAAGCAGATCATCGGATGTGAGAGTGTTCAGAACAAAAGATTTAGACAAAGGCATTCAGGTTACATTTCACAGTGTGTACAGCAGAATCAACATTTGGAAGATCAGCATTACTTGAGGCAGGATAGTCGATTCAATAGTCTAATAACATTCCAGAAGAAGCTGTTTATGAATCTGCTGTTGCGCATGCTCAGGCCTCTGTATTTCTGCATGACGAAACACGTTGTCGGAGAGCATTACCGAGTTGTGGACGGTCTTTTATGATGGTTACAACCTTTCCATCGCAGTGGGCTGCGGAAAAGGAATCCATGCTTGGAAGCTTGATTTCCATGGTGGACTCGGCTGTGCATACAACCTTGTGTAGTTTCTTTTGGTCCTTGGTGGAGCAGTTCCCGTACTATGCTGTTGGGAGCCAAGAACGAATTCTCTCACAAATGTACTTGTAGACGTTGCTGAGGCTTCTTACGGACTCTCGAATTTCATGGAAAATAGGGTTGTTTCAGTTCTGTATGTCTCTATGACTCCGTGACACAAAGAATTCATTTACTTTTTCAGCAATTTCCATTCTCCCCCGTTTAAATTTGCCTGCTTGTGACTGAAAGGGGCTTCTGTCAGATTTCACCATTTTGTTTTGTTTATGACACTTATATGGAAACTTATACGTGGTTATGCCCTCTGCAACCTTAATCTCATATGCTATTTTCCCCTTCTGAATGAAACACTTGACCCTCCTTTGCTGACTTTTTAAGTGCCACCAGTCCTTACAGCCCTTCCTTTTTTGCATCGAATACTACCTCTAACTCCCCTCGTAAGCCATGTCTTGGCCATGGTTCTGTTTGCCAGACAGGAATAGACACCTTTTGTAGTTTAACAATCTTGTCGCTCAGGTGACGGGCACTGGGGTTGAAATTGGAAACAGGAAGATGAGGAATGATTCATCGCAGAGGTGCAATCAGACTCAGGATGGCATTGTGAAATGGAAGTCTTGTCTCATTAATCTACCCTGTCCACTCTGTCTTTAATCATCTCTTTTTACCCGTGTTTACCCCTCTTACTGCTATCATGTATTCAACTATCTTTTCGTGACTCTCGCTTTTGTCCCTTCTCTATTACACTGTCCTTACACCCTCGCTTCCCTGTTAATGAAATGCTAGCCCTACTACCCTGTAATCAACACTACCCTTATTACTTTGCATTATATCCTCTCCCCTTTCACAAATGCTGTTTACCCGTCATCAAGTCAACTGTGTTTGTATTGCACAGTAATGACATTGACCCAGTTAACACAAAGCTTGTTCCGAGTGAGCAGAAGTCCAGTTTTCCCTTTTTTTATTTTTTTTTTCTTAAACTTTGCGCTAACTGCAGTCGGGTTTACTTTTCCCCAGCCCCCATGTTGTGTGTGCACATGTGTGAGACACAGTGAATTACACAAGGTGCACGAATCTTTATTCAATTTACACCACCAGGAAGAAAAGAAACACCCGAGTGACCAATGACAAGCAGTGCCCTTCACATCAAAGGGCAATGCTGTGTGATCAAACAGTGAATGGGAGGGCACAGAATAAATCAATATAGAGTTGGTGGGTGAAATAATGCACTCTATTCCTTGCGGCGCCCACCTCTCCTTGAAAAAACTCCAGGGTGTTGGTGGACACTGCGTGCTCCTTCTCCAAGGTCACCCGGGCCCTAACATAACCGCAGAAGAGGAGCAGGCAGTCGGCCCTAACGACCCACTGCACGGCCCGCTGCTTGGACCTGTTTATGGCCAGTTTGGCCAGGCCCAGGAGTAGACCCACGAGGAGGTCTTCAGACCTGCCCTCCCTCCTCCGCACCGGGTGCCCGAAGATCAGGAGAGTCGGACTGAAGTGGAATCAAAAGCAGAGGAGGAGGTTTTTAAGAAAATCAAAAAGGGAGTTCAAACGTCCACACCCAATATACACGTGGTCCACGGACTCCACAGTGCCACAGAACAAGCAGTTGGGTTTGACGTCCATGAAGCACCGCAATCTGTGGTTGCAGGGGAATGCTGCGTGCAGCACTCTCCACCCCAGATCCCCGAGAGAAAGGGGGAGGAATCCCGCGTAGAGAGCGCTCCACTGGAGATTCCGACCATCTGGTCGCAAATGGGCACTCCAAGGCTTGTCCGGACGGTGGATGACGGGATGAGGTGGACGGTGTGCAGCAGCAGTCTATACAGGGCCCGCCATTTTACCCCCTGAAAGGGAACAAAATTAAAATTCCGGAGGTGGCTCAGGTTGTGGGACACAGGGTCGCGTGGGAAGTACAGGATCTTGGGGCCAATGTGAAATTCCGTTCGGGATGGGGTGAGCGCGGACGGGATCCCATCGCACACGTGAGCGTTCTCCAACTGGTGCACTACGTCGGGTCCAAGCACCGCCGTTTTAAGGCGCCGGATGGCTCTGGCCACGTACCGGATGTCTCCCGCTGCCTGCTCGAATTGTCCTGCGTCAGCGTACAGCCCAGGCCCCCGGCACCCAGCACATCCCCGACCCTGCTCACCCTCACCACCATGGCCCTCCCGTCGGACAGCTACTCGAACCTGTGAGTATAGAGGTGCGGATTCCTGTGAAACGGCTCCCTGACGACATCCGCTATTTCTGCTGGAGGGTCGGCACGGCGAAGTTCCACCATTCCAGGCAGTGATTATGTCCTGGTAAAAGACAGGCAGCGTCTTGAGGGCGACATCCAAACCATCACGGTTGATGAGCAGGAGCTACGTGTCAAAGTTGAGGTTCCACACCTGGCGGAAAAAAATACATCGCCTGGGTGCACCACGTAGGAGGAGGCTCGATGTAAAGGTATCGCTGCAAGTTCTGAAGGCAGAACATCGCGACCTGGGTGCGGATGCACACCAGCGACTGACCGCCCTTCTCAATCGGGAGACTCAGGACCTGCGCAGTGCCCCAGTGCATCTTTTTGTTACAGAAGAAGTCGATCAACGTTTTCTGGATGTCAGCGACAAAGCCACGAGGAGGTACCAAAGTGACCAGCCAGTCCCACATCATGGCGGACACCAGCTGGTTTTTGACCAGCATTCGACTCCTGTAAGATAGCACTCGAAGCAGTCCTGTCCAGCGGCCGAGGCGAGCTGAGACTTTGGCCTCCAGTTCCTGACAGTTGGTCGGCCAGGATTCCTCCGCCAGTCTGAGGTAGACTCCCATGCAGAGGAGATGGGTGGAACTCCAGCTGAAATCTCGTAACTCCTCAGCCAGAGAGAATACCGCCACGGTTCGACCAGTAGTCCGGAACATCTGGCCCAGTTGATCCTGGTGGAAAATGCTGCTGAGTACATGGCATGGCACTCGTGCATCCTCCCCAGGTCAGCCGGGTCGGTGAAAGTGTGGAGCCTGTCATCGGTGTAGGCCGAGATAACACCCCCCGTGCGCGCCGTGCAGAACCAGCCCTGACAACCTCCTCTGCAAGTGGCGCATGAAAGGCTCCATGCAGAGTGAATACAGGTGGCCGCCCGGGGACAGTCTTGATGTACTCGTCTCCCGAAGCGAAGGGGTTCCGTCAGGGACCCGTTAACTTTTACCAGACACTCTGCTGCGGCGTACAAAATTCGAATCAGGTCGACGAACAGAGTCCCGAACCCGAATGCCCGCAGTGTCGCTAGCAGGTACTCGTGATTGACCCTGTCAAACGCCTTCTCCTGGTTGAGAGACAGGAAGTCACTCGACAGACCAGACCGTCGACAGAAATGAATCAGGTCCCAGACCAGGTGGACGTTGTCGTGTATCATCTGGCCTGGGACCATGTAGGACTGGTCCGGGTGAATCATGTGGGCCCGCCCGGAAGCCAGGCAAGAAGACAGCACCCTGGTGAAGATTTTGTAGTCAGTGCTGTGGACTTGTAGTCCGTCCGATCTGATCCAGAAGATTTCTCATTGCCACCCATTGATTAAGGCTGCACTGCCGATGTTGGTGCGCAGCAGTTGGATTCATGTGCGGATTTGCTCCCAAAGACCGCTTGAGAGAGCACATCCCACATGTAGGTGTGTGATATCTTGGCAAAGGCCTTTTCCTGGTCCAGCTTGATGACGCAGACCTGTCCTGCTCAAAGGTGAACATATCCTGAAGGAGTGCAAGGTTCTCGGGTGTCTTTCTGCACAAGACAGAACAATTGGTCAGTGTGAATCACGTATCACAATGAGGACCTGATCAGGTTGACGATGACTTCAGTCAGACCTTCGTTATCTGCATTCAGCGTAAAATTTGTCCTTCGTCATCCATCTAAACATTGTGATTACAGGTGAAGGGGTGATAACTTCCCTTATGGATTCACACAAGTTACCTGTCGGCAGCATGCTGTCGTTCACTTCCAGCAGGTAATCGCCAAACAAATCTAACAGAGTTGCTCATAACTTGTCTGGTGAGCCATCACTTCTAGGAAATTTACTCGTTTTTAAGAATTGCAGGGCTGTGGTCAGTTCATCCAGAGATAACAGCTGATGCAGCCTCTCTATTGTGCTGCCATCTCAGACCTCTACGATAGCGGACAGAAACTAATGGGAGGTCGCAGTGTCAGTGGGCTTTGCATCATAGAGTCCAGCATAAAAGCAATTGTTGATCCTCAGGATGTTAGACTGGAATGAGGTTAGGGAGCCATCTTCTTCCTTCTGGTGGCTGAGCACAGAGATCTCCATTTGTTCCTTCTGTGGATCAAAAGTGAGTACGTCTCATTCCATTACACATTATGGACCCTGGGCCGGTAGATAATCTCAGAGGCTTCCAAAGAAAAGGGCAAGGCTTGCTGCCCCTTCACCACCTGGGTTTCCTCCGTGACATTGAGCCCCTTTCAGGAGAGCGGGGTTGGTTCTGCATACTCTGGTGTACATTCGCCAGTTATCCCTGTTACTCTATTGTTAGAAGACATTTGAAACGAATGATCCTCTTGATGCAGCCCTTGACTGGTTCCTGGATATTTGAGGAAGACTCAAATTGGACCTTCACCCTTCTCCAACCAGTCTAATCGTTTTGACCAGCTCCTTGTTTTGTGGGCTTGGCAGTTTCACATTCAGACTCCACCTTCCCTTGCTGGCCAGCAGACGGCAATGGTAAGAGACGAACACCGGCTTGATGTCAGTGGATCTGAATGAAACCAATCACAGACACTCTCATGTCACCTTACAGCAGAAACGTTCTCGTCCTGGTACATTTTCCTACACTGTTCCTTGTGGCAGAGCAGGCCATGTTCATGCTGTTTGCTCGATTCGATTTCCAGCACCAGGTCAGTCATATTCTTTGATCTTCTTTATTCTCATCCTCATCATTGTCTTCTCGTGCTTTTTGTGGTGATGGTGGGGGAAGATAGCATCACTGGTGTCTCCGGCAGCAGCTTTGTGAACCTGTAAGAGAAATCCTGGTGTCGACTGTGGTGTTGGTGTGATAGACCCAGGTACGCCAGCTAATTGATTTGATTGATCACATTGAACCATTGTTAATTCGATAGTGGAACTGAGATATTAAGCCAGCAAGCTTGCAGCATCCTCTGTCAAACTGAATCAACTCAGAGGGATATGCAAACCTCCACCTTGATTGATAATTGAGGGGTTGTTAACGAGACATTGCGACAAGCTTTCGGATGGAATAAAAAACTTAATTTCTGTAGATTTGCTTTTGAGACCTGTCCATGTAAAAGGGGATATTTAAATATCGAATGCTGTCTCATGTAACACCCTTCCTGTCATAGAAGCTGAATTTAAATTATACCAATTACATTGTTACATCAAACTACTGCTTAGCCACAGCAGTCGGACATGTCCTGGATCACTAACTATATTGTCAGATCTCACGCGAAATCTTGTTATTCCAATTATACCGTCTGGACGAGAACGTGGTTTCATGTAACTTCTGACATTGTCCACTCCAGTCCAACATCAGCACCTCCACATCAAAGGAGAAAGAAGCCATTCAAATCAGAGAGCTCCCAAATGCACTCCAGAGAACATTAGGACAATGAAGCAGAACCATGTGAGAAGGAAAACAGCCCCAACTCTAGTTCGACAAGCTGTGCATTTCAAGTGCATAAACAGTATTGAATACGCATCAAGCACGAACATATCTTAAGCTAGTGTATGGATGTAGATATTTCAGAACTGTAAGGTTACTCTGGATATGAAAGGGAAAGACTGCTTTTGTAAAGTTGTATATTTATCTATCTGTATTGCAAAAGTAATTTGCATATCTCTTTATAAGTGTAAAACCAGACCCACTAAGTAAGCAGGTCGATCAGACCATACGAAAAGGAAGCCAGCAGGGGACTCTGTCGATGTCTGCAGGGAAATGGTCAACTCGTTGATTAATCGTTTTGCCTCAGCAATGTCCAAGAGGAAAAAAATAATTCAACAAGTAGAGTTTCGTTCACGTCCTTTCGGGAGGGAAACCGCCATCTTTACCTGGTCTGGCCGAGATGTGACTCACAACCCACAGCAATGCGGTGGTCTCTTAACTGCTCTCTGCAGAGGGTAATTAATGCTTTCGAAATCGGGAGTAGCTCATCTATCATAAAGCCGAAGAAGTTATGCTGCAGCTTGAATGGCCCTGCTTAGATCTCACTGCGAATACAGGGAGCAGATCCAAGTATCACACTTTCAGGAGGATATATTGCCCTTCGAGCAAGTACATGTTAGATTTTCAAGAATGATAATTGCACATTTAGGGTTAGACATGAGGACAGACTGTACGAATTGAGCCCATTTCCTTTCGAAATGAGAGTTCAGGTCTGATAACGAAAAACCTTCTCCCCAAATGGTAGTTCGCGGACAAAGGGAAGAAGTTTATGAATTATGGTCAGTGCGTTCAGCAGAGATATTAAGAAGCACTTTCCCACAGAAAAGGGAGCGGATGTTTGGAAGTCTCTTCCACAAATGGTAGTGAATGCTGGACCAGTCATGTCTTTGAAATCTGAGATAGATGCTTGTTGTTATGCATACGTATCTTGGGATAAGTCGCAAAAATAGCTGCATAAAGTTACCTTTCAGATCAACCATTGAATGGCAGATTAGGTTTGAGGGAGCTGAATGGCCAGTTGCGATATTCCTGTGACTATTTATCTTTGTATGTGTGTAGATTTGTTTCTTTTTCACAATATGTCTGTATTTCTATGTCTGTGTGTGTGTGTGTGTGTGTGTGTGTGTGTGAGAGAGAGAGAGAGAGAGAGAGAGAGAGAGAGAGAGAGAGAGAGAGAGAAAGGAGAGCGAGAGAGGGAGAGAGAGTGCGAGGGGTTGTGTCAATGTGTCAGTGCGCAGATGTGTTCTTGAAGCAAGTGGGGAACTCAGCTATATGGAGAGACGGTTGGAAGATTTCAGTAAACACATCCGCCTGTTTGTCCATGCAGGATTTAAGTGCATGGCCAGGGACTCGATTATGGCTCATCGCTTTGCTTGGGTTGACTCTCAAGAAGATTGTTTTGATGTCTGCAGTGGTAACAGAGGGAGTAGATGCGTCAGCAGATGTTGGGACAGACATCACTGCACCACTCGCATTCTGATTAAACCAAGCAGAGCATTAATCGCTTCAGGGAGGGATGTGTCTTCGTCCACTGTCTTGCTCTGCTTCAGTTTTTATCCCGTCATATTGTTTTGGCCTTGCCAGAGGTGGCTGTATTCTGTTTGGTAGGTTTGGGCCTCTATCTTGGTCTGGTACTCTCCTTTGGCATCCCTGATGGCTTTGGGGAGGTAATCTTCACTTTCCCTATTCTGGATTGCGACTCGAATGCTGCTTGTGTGGCATTCAGTAGAGAGTATATTTCCTAGTTTAACCAAGGTCTACGACTGGGGGACTCTCAGATTGATATCTTTGGTAAGCAATCCTCCACATACTTGCTTTTGAAGTCTGTGACGATGGTGGTGTACTCAACCAGGCTTTCTGCTGCGTACTTGGGCACGTCTCGTCCACTAAATCCAATCTGATCTCGGAACCGTATTCCAACGCATCAGAAACAGCATCGTACTGCCTTTGTGAAGTGTTATCCCATTTCTACTTCTGCTTGTAAGTTGTTTCCGCACATAGGAGAGACGAGGAGCGGGGGAAACTGGCTCAGACCTTGGAATGTAGATGAGAATGAATTTCTTCAGCCTATCTGTGGAAAATCAATGGAAATCGTCGTCACATACGCCTGTGGAGACCAGGTCATTGAATGTATTTAGGACAGAGATATATGGATTTGTTATTGATTTGGGGATCAAAGACTGCGGAGATAGGCAGGAAAATGGGATGGAGAAATAGAGCTTTCATGATTAAATTGCACAGCTGACTCGATGAGCTGAATGCCCTAATTATGCTCCAACATCATAAAAATATTGATGTATGGACACAAGCAGCGCTAACATAAAACAGTATTTATATATTACATGTGTGGTTGAAACATGCACAAAAATGCTGACTTCCAGCCTTTTTCAAGGTTTCCCCTGTCTTGTTCAGTTCGTAACACAGGTGTTTGAACAGAAGTAACAGTTCAGCTTTTAGGGTTAAGGAAGTAGAGGTAATGATATTTGGATCTTTTGCAAATTCCCAGAAATGCACCACTGTGCGTAATTTGTGCACCATGTGCTGCTAAATGGTTCACTTGCCTTTTTTCATTAGAAACAATCTCATGCTGATCGAGAAATATATCCACACTGCGAGGCCACGGAGCCACACCCACATCCTCACACACCCACCAACACAGAGACACACAAACACACCCACACACAGAAATACAGTCAAAGTGAGATAGAGGAACTTAAACACCAACTGCAGAAACATTCTCAAACCCTCAAAAACACACACAGCAAAATAATCAGACTGCAGTTTGGGAACACACCAATACACTGACACATTAATGCAGCCACACCCACAAAGACAGACACACACCCATACAAACAAGCATACTGAGAGATATAGGAACATACCAATGGACTGGCAGAATGCACACACAGAAATGCAGTCATATTGATATATAGAAACAAATCTACACACACTCACATAAAACAGTCATGCTTTGACATGGGAACACATGTATACACAGGTACAGATTCACATCAACGTCCGCACATGTAGACATGAATTCAGAGTGAGTGACATGACACATCAAACTGCAAGAACTGACTGAAACATTTTGAGATACATGCATGATCACATTGAAGCTTTGTTACAGAACCACAAACGTAAATACATACAGGCACTGATTGACATTCAGAAACAAAGTGATGCACCCACAGACAGGCAGAGAAAGATCCTGCTTGGGGCACAGAAAGATCTCGGCACACATACAGACAGCCAAACACAATCTCAATAACACTATCACCTACGTAAACAGGAGCACAGCCAGGCAAAAACACACACACAATCCCACAATAATACACCTACACTCAATGACAAACACTCAAGGAGTCGCAGAACCATCATGACAATATGACAGTAACACACAGAATCACAGTCGTACAGCCATAACATTGTAACCCTGAAAGCTGAACAAACTGCATTCACACAGGCAGAACACAGCAAACACACATGTGCAAAATACACAGCTTCTCAATCACACAGGCACCATAACTGACACATTAAAACACTCAAATTCACGGAAACACTATCATGCCGACTGAATAACATGCCCAAACAAATAAACACAGTAATGTAAAATCAATGAAATACTTGCAGCACACATAAGTGCAACCACACACACTGGCACACCCAGGGAGACATCCAAGCACAAAACCCATGGACACAAATACAGTAACATTCCCACAAAAGCAATGGAGCACAACCAACAGAGCCATACAAGGACCCACAAAAACTGAAAGGGAATTTAATGTAGAACACAGTTGTCACAGGTATAGGGGGAAAGAGAGAGAAAGAGGGAGACTATTAATGTTCAGGAGATGGAGGGAGATTCATTGAGAGAAATGCAATGATTGATCAAGGTACTGCCAGTGGTGTCTGCACGTTTTGTATTTTTCAAAATCACCTCCTGGGGAGAAAAATATCACTGAACATAGGGAGTGAAGGGTTGTGAGCTAATGCAAGTGAGCATGTGCTAAACTGAGACCACAAATGTCTGTCATGTTGAATGTGAGAAAATGACACAGAGTGCGCAAAGAGGGGGAGAGACAGAGAATGAGATTGACAGCGTGTCAAAGAAAGTTCGGCATAGAAGGAGATGGAGAGACAGACAGATAACCAGATAGAGAGAGAGAGACAGAGCAATACAGACAGTAGAGACACGGAGCGAGACAGACAGAGAGAGACAGAGAGAGACAGAGAGAGACTCAACAAGAATATGAGATATGGGGAAGTGCGCAAGATGGGGTGGGAGGGACAGAGACAATGTCAGAAAGAGTTGGAGTGAGAGAACGCAATATCCTTGTGATGGGAGTAGACAGGGAATGAACTCATCGAACTCACTCAAAATCAAACGTGCAAGAAGTAGTAACCCATTCAGGTGAGGGGATAAACAGCACATGGAGCCTTTCACTTGTAGGAATAACCTGTTTATTGCGACCAGAAAAATCAGAATCTGACAATTATCATCATGTTACAACTGAATAAGCTGCGATTTTCTGGAAGAGTGGCCGAACCAGGTATGAAGGGCTGAACGGCCTGCTGCTGCTCATTGTCTGGGTGTCCCCGTGTGCCTCCAACCGTCAATCAATCAGGGATAACGGCATGTTCCTGAGCATAGTGATTGGTAACCCATACTGCTTCCCCTTCCCATCCACACCTGGTGCTATCGTCAGATCCATGTCATTGCACTGATGGAATCCTGGCCATACATGAACAATTCCTACACTGGGAACACTCTGGCCATGTCTGAACATCTCTTTGTTGTTTTGCAGAGTCATGAAGTTAACGGTTTACGTGACCAGCTGTTGCACCGCGTTTCCGAACTTTGCTCAGAAATTGGACAGTCACTGCATAAGTTAATGTGTCACTGCAGCTGTAATCCTTCAGCATTTCTCCGATGCACATAAAAATGACGAGAAAGCCATACTTCCGGCGAATTGTTCCATTAATGGGGAAGTATAAGTTGTTTGCAACGTACAGTGTCCACAGAAAGATGAAACTAACGGATATGGTGAATAGGGAAATCACCGACTTCCTCTGACTCGCAATCTCTGCGTCTTTGAGACTCTCTTCCGTACCCGGGCCCCTCAGTGTCTTGCGGACTCGACTAGACACCAAAATGTATCTGACAGCCATACTGCTCATCAACAGAGTTAACACGAATTGGATGAAAAGGGTTGAAATGTTATCAAATCAGTTAAACTCCAGTCACCTGAGATCAGTAATGAACTTAAGTTCACACGGCAGTACCATGGAACGTTGTCAACTACACTCCGAGATTGAAACTGAAAATCCTTTTAAGTCATTTTCCCCTTGACTTTGACCATTTGAAAATTAAATTCGAGTTGTTAAGTAGCTCTCTGAGAACTTTCTCCTCAACACTGTGACGTCGCTTCCCTGTTTAACAGCAGCTGGTACCGTGAAGAAATATTGTTTGAGAAATGGAGACGACACATTTCAGGTTTTAACACATGCAACATCGAAATAGAATTGCTCACCTTGCATGGATATAGTGTCTCACTCAAATATAACTTCTTCAATGAAGGCAACGTTTGAAACAAGTAAAATATTCACAGAAAACTACCTTCAACCGTTATAAGCACAGTTGGGAATTTGCACGCACAAGGGTGCAAAAAATGTCAAATTCCAGAAATGTGTGTTCGGTAGTTAATATTGTCTACGTGCCCTGTAGTGATGGTGAAATGGGACTTGGTGTGAAGACTGATAAGGGACAGAAAACAGCGAGCAGAAGAAAAATATGACATACTCAGTTTGTCAGGTTGGTATTAGTAAGTCCACAAGGAGCATTACTTGAGATACAGCCATTGAAAATTTCTATTAATGACAGAGATCATACGATCATGTGTTACATTGGCGAGCATAATGTTACGTGGGACAGTAAAAGACAAGGATGACATAGGAACACTGAAAAGAGGGAAGACATGTTCAGTGAATGAATAAGCACCACAGAGATTGTGTAATGTAATGGAGAAAATGTGAGACATTGTTCCTTCATTTCCGTCTTGGAAATATTTCAGGCCGTCAATAAACTAATAGATGCTTAACCTAGTCATAAGTCTAAAGCCAGAAAGTAGCATTTCTGTCCATTCAATGATTGCCATTGGCATTATTCTCTTGAACATTTTACTTCTCTCAGATCTCTCTAAATTTGAGGTACAAACATTGGTTTGTGTCATTTCACTCCATCATCATGGAAGCCTTGCTCTATTGCTTTCATTATGGTCATTCAATGCTGCACTCAAAAGGACATCGACCCTCAACTCCCCAGTATATTTTTCTGATTTCCTTTTTTATATAGTCAGTGTCGGTGCAGTGTTAAAAATCAAATGGCAGCAGTGCACAAACCTAAAATGGCTGTCTGACTCAGAATCATCAGTCCTGACTTGACAGATCCAGAATGGTATGTTGCCTCGACAGTTCCCACTGTCAAGCACATCCCAGAACGACTTTAGCACTTCCTGGATGTGGGATGGGCTTCAGGTGGGACAGAGACAGGCGTTGGATAGTGTGGAAAGTGAAGACACAGAGGTCCTGGTCCACATTGACGAAAACAATACTTGACAGCGAAATAGCGACTCAAAAGCTGGCATCCGATCATTATGCACGCTTTTGATACAAGTGCATAAACTTTGACAAAAGCCTGTCACTGAGCCATGCCGTCAGCATCTCAATATCCCTGATACTCACACGTTGACATCAGCGATGCTTCCCTGATCGGTTCCAATTAACAGCCACAGTCAGGGAACTCATGCCCCAAGTTGTGCAGCTGGCTGACCTCATTACCTTCCTGAAATCCATATTGATGAAGCCCATTTCTCTGTCATCATCAGTCCACTTTGATATTTCTTCAAAAAGCTCAATTAAGTTTGTGAGACATGATTTCCCTCGCACAAAACCATGTTGACAATCCCTAGTCAGTCCTCGCCTTTACAAGTACACGTATGTCCTGACCCTCAGGAAAGCTTCCAAAAACTTGCCCACCACTGACGTCAGGTTCACTGGTCTATAGTTCCCTGTCTTGTCTTTCCCGCCCTTCTTAAACAGTGGCACCACGTTTGCCAAACTCCAGCCTTCCATCACCTCACCTGTGACTATCGATGATGCAATCATCTCAGCAAGAGGCCCAGTAATCACTTCCCACAAAGTTTCCGTGGACACCTGTTCAGGTCTTGGGGACTTATATTCTTTTTTTGCGTTTTGAGACATTCAGCACTTCCTCCTTTATATTATCGACATTTTTCAAGATGTCGCTGTCTATTTCCCAACATTCTATACCTTCCAAGTCATTTTCCAGAGTAAACACTGACGCAAAATTCTCGTTTCGTACCTCCCCCATCTCCTGTGGCTCCAAAGGCCACGGTGCTGATCTTTGAGGTGCTCTATTCTCTTCTTCGTTACCCTTTCGTCCTTAATGTATTTGTGAAATTCCTTTGGATTCTCCTTAACTCTGGTTGCCAAACTGTTCTCATGTCCCCTTTATGCTCTCCTGATTTCTCTCTTTAGTATAATCCTACTGCCTTTAAAATCTTCTCAGGATTCACTCGATCTATCCTGTCTGTGCCTGACATATGCTTCATTCTGTTTCTGAACCCTCAATTTCTTTAGTCATCCTGCATTCCCTGTACCTACAAGCTGTTCCTTTCACCCTCGCAGGAAGATCCTGTCTCTGGACTCTCATTACCTTATTTCTGAAGGCATCCAATTTTCCATCCGACCCGATCCTGTGATCGTCTGCCTCCATCAGCTTTTGAAAGTTCTTGCCTAATACCATCAAAATTAGCCTTCCGCCAATTTAGAACTTTTTCACTCTTGCATCACTATTTTAAAACTATTAAAATTATAGTCACTGGCCCCAAAGTGCTCCCCAACTGACACACCAGTCACTTACCCTGCCTTATTTCTCAAGAGTAGGTTAAGTTTCGCACCTTTTCTAGTAGGTCCGACCGCATACTGAATAAGAACATTTTCTTGTACACACTTAACAAATGCTTCTGCATCTAAACACTATTACTCTGTATTATTCTGTATTTCATCATTTCTCTATTACCCGTTATTTTCCTCATAATTTCCATTTAATCTATTTACAATTACTATCCATTGCAGCCACTCTGCTTAAACATTCACTCTGTATTCAACATTCTCCCTGTTACTCTCTAATTAGTACTCTCACTATTGTTCTTCGTTTAATCCTCCGTACTCTGGACTTAACCTTATCCCTTCCCATGCATTTATCCCTGTCCCAGTTGTGGTGTATACAACTCTCTCTTCATTACTCTCTATTTCGTTCTTTTTCTATCACTCTGTCTTATCTCTCCTTCCTTTTCCCCTTAACTGAACACTCACGTTACTCCCCTGTATTGAACAATCTCCTTAGTACTCTGTATTATTTCCTCTCAAGTTCCACAAATGTGGTAACCCCTCATCAAGTCACTCTGCATTTATACTTGCATAGTCCATGACATTCACCCAGCAAGCACAAAGCTGTTTCCTGAAGTGAGCAGAACCCTTGACACTCCCATTGATATCCTGTCAGCCAGGACTCATTGTTCGTACCAGATTAATAGCCCCACTCAGGAAGCTCATCTTTAATGAGATCCATCTGGCTGACCAAATTACAATCTCTCCAAATTTCCCTGCACGAACCCTCTCCCTGTACCCCTGTAATCAGGATTGCCACACTTATTCTTTATCGACTTCTTCCCCTGTTATTTTCTATTAAATCCTCACCCTTTCTGTTTTTAAACCCCACCAATTGTCCTGTTTCCAGCTTTCTCGGTATTACTCTCCACTTAACCCTCTCCTATTGTCTATCTTTTCCTCTACCCATCATTCTATACTGAATTCTCTCCATATTACAATCTTTAACCCTTTCTCTATCTGTATTTAACCCTGTCTCTTTCTCCAGGGCTCTTTAATCAATGTCTCCATCCACTCCCCCTATTCCGGATTAAGTGTTTTTTCCTCTGCAATAATCAGAGACTGAGTATCCCTGCCTGAACATTGCCCACAGCCGCTAAACTGTAACCACTGCTGCTCTATGCTGCCGCCCGTCTGGCCAACGCTGGGACTGCAGATTTATCCCAGAGTGCTGGAGGAACATGGTCAGAGAGGGTGTCGCTGGTTGGAAGAAGAAAAGCACAACTTTAACATGAGCTAATACTGTATTGATGTAAAAATAGGAACAGCTATAATACACAACAACATATACATACAAGTTTTAACAAATCTAATATGCAACAATATATATCTATAAACTCGAACATCTCCAACACAATCAATATTTAAGTTCCAATGCACAATAATATTACATGTAAACACAATCAGCTCTAATGCACAATGATATTTGTACAGACACAAAGAGCTCCAACATATCACAATACATAATGTATATTAGACACATAAACATGTAATAATGTGCATATGAATGACTTGCAGGAAGAAAATGAATGCACTGCTGTGAAAGTTGCAGATGACACAAAAATAGGAGGAATGGCAAGTTGGGACATTGTATGTGCTTTCTTTGGTACGGTTATGGTGGTGGTCTTCTTGAAAAAGATAGGGTCTTCAGCTTGTTGGGGGGAGAGGGTAAAGATGTCGGTGTGTACCTCCGCCAGTTTGGCCGTACAGAATCTAATTGCACGGCCAGGGACTCCATCCAGGCCCGTCGCTTTCCTTGGGTTGACTCTCAGGAAATCTGATCTGACATGTGCGGTGGTGAACGATGGACCAGGCGTGCCTGGGGCTGTTGGAGCAGGAGTGAATGCGCGACTGGGATTCTGCTCAAATCGAGCAGATAAAGCATTGAGCACATCAGGGAGGGACGTGTTTTGTCCGCTATCCCTCTCGGCTTCAGTTTACATCCCATAATGTTATTTAGGTCTTGCCATAGGCTGCGGGAGTCTGTTTCGTTTGTATGACCCTCTTATGTGGTCTGGTCCTCCCTCTTGGCATCCCCGATGGCCCAGTGGTGGTCAGATCAGGATTCCCTGTATAAGTCAGGCTCTTCCCACTTGCTCATCTGGTCTTCAGTAGGGAGTGGATTTCCTGATCCACTGAAGGTTTACGCTTGGGGAACATTGGATTGTATTCTTCACTCCACAGTCCTCGATGCATTTGCCCATGATGTCTGCAATGGTGGTGTTGTCTTCATCCAGGATTTCCACTGAGTACTTCAACACGGTCCAGTTCACCAATTCCAAACAGTCCCAGAGACTGTCATTCACAGCCTCAGACCAGCATTGTATTTCATTTTGTAAAGGGTCCTCCCATTACAACTTCTGCTTGTAAGCTGTTTCCACATGTCGAAAGACGAATACCGGAGGACACAGCCTCAGAGTGTAGGGGCGACGTTTGGAACTGAGACTGGAATTAATTTCTTCAGGTGATTCATCTGTGGAAATCATTGCTTCAGAGTGTTGTGGAGGTCAAACATTGAGTGCATGATGGTGCTGCCCCTTTACCAAGGTTGTGTTTCCTCGTTTTTTTTCCTTAGTGTGTTTGTAAATGCAATGGTTCTAGGATGTTGAGATTGGATGGGTTGCAGAGCCAATTTCATGATAGCTAACAGAAACTGCCTCAGGCCAAAATGCTTTCAAATGTAAAATCATCTGCAATGAAAGGGGTGTGACCAATTCTCCCACCTCTGATTATCTCTGGTCTGTTTTAGTTTGGGTAGGTGTTTGCAATTGTCAGATTTTTAAACTGCTGGTAAAAGGAACAGCGACATGGAAGAAGTTGTTCAATGCTGAAACTCTCTCTGACATCTCTCCTGCAAGACCCTGTGTTTGATTTTACCCGTTCTGACACTGGGTGCTTATGGAGATTATTGGAGGAATTTTGAACAATCGTTAAGTTGGGACAGTCTGTTGGGTTTTCAGATGAGTGAATTGATTTAGTCTTCTGTTCTCTTTTGTTTGTGTTTGATTCGATACTCTGTAGATAAACTCTGTTTTATTTAAACCGATGAATATTTATCTGCTCCAACAATCCTAGAATATCCACTTTACACATGCATAAAATCAGCAGATAAGTTAGGATCTGGGCTACCATCTTAAAATACTTTTAGTGGGTCTGATCCAAAGCAATCGTATTAAAAATTGTGCAATATGGGTCCCTGGTTGATAAGGGAATCAAACGTTGTGGGGATAAGGCCAGAGAATAGAATTGAGAAACAGATCATTCATGATCAAATGACAGAGCAGACACGATGGGCTGAATGGCCCTATTCAGTTGCTACATTGTATAGCGGAATGATCCCCTCTATGACAACATTTATGGACGGACACAAACAGCTCCAACATGGAAAAAGTGTATGTAACTCTTCCTTGGTTAAACATGGAAGAAACAATTGGAATCCTACATTTCATTGAATATTTCCCTGTGTTATTTTTGTTTTCATTAGTATGAGGTCCTTGAACTGACGTAGCAGTCCCGTAATCAGGGTGCAGGAGGTACATATATTGATATTTTGATTTTTCCCAGGTTGCCAAAATGCACCTTTGAGAGCAATATGTGCACAGAGACCTGCCATAGAGTTCACATGTCTTTTTTCAGGAGACGGAGTCTCATGATCAGACAGAGACAGAACCACACCGAGAGGGACACAGAAACACGCCCACACCCTCACGTACGCACATGGACATGCAAGCAGAAGGACATCCACACACAGAAATGCAGGCAAATTAAGATATAGGAACATACTGACAAATAAAAACACATGTACGTGCACACATTCAACTCACAAAAATGCACACATGCACAATAACACATTCCAACTGAAATGTGAGAACACACCTACACAATGACTAAAGAAATATGCCCATACCCTCACAACACATACAGGAATACAATCAAAGTCAAGAGTGGGGTAGGACTACTCACATAGGCGTGAGCATGTACGCGCACATGCACACACGCACGCAAACACATGACAACAGGCAAACTAAGACAGATAGGAACACCCCCACGTATGGTCAGAATGCATACACGTTCCCACACAAAGAAATACAGTCATACAGAAAGAGTTGAAGAAAACTACACACGCATACATGCACACACCTACATACAGCGATACTCACGGAGAAAAGAACATACCCATGTACATACCGAATGCACACATATCCACACTCACAGAAATACAGTCATACTGAGATACAGGAAGACAGGCACAGAATCACACCCACACCCTCGCACACTTACATAAACAAACTCAAAGTAACAGACATTACACACCAACCTGCGAGAATGACAGCAACTTCTTGAACATATGTAAAAACACATTCAAACACAGTTACGGAACCATCACCATAACTAGAAATAGACAGAGTGACACACAGAAACAAACACAGAGAGATCCTGCTGGGGGCACAGAAAGTTCATGACTTATGGACAGACAGTCAAACAGAGTCTGAACAACATATTGTCTTGCTTAAACAAGAGCACAGCCAGGCAGAAACACACTCCCCAAACCCATAATAATGTGATGACACTCAGAGACATACATACATCGTTTCACAGAACGTACACATACAACCACATAGTCATTGAACTGCCATGCCAAAAACAACATACACACAGGCACAAACACCACAGATGCACATGTGCAAAACACAGACAGATACGCAATCACTCAGATACAGTAACATACGCCAACATAAAAACACCCACCTTAACAGAAACGATCTCAGGCAGACTGAATAACATTCCCAAATAGATGTATGCATGAATTGAAATACTTCTCAACACACACAAAGTGAAAGCCACTTTGACATTCATAAACACAATCATAATGTGTCACACTCAGGGACATGTCCAAGAACAAATACTGAGAGACACGCAAACACAGGGAGATCCCCACAAAGGCAATGAAGACCCACCCCTCACACACACACACTCACACAGAGGGAGATCCCTACAAAGGCAATGAAGTCCCCTCCCCACCACACACACGGAGAGCCCCACAAAGGCAATGAAGCCCACTCCCTCCCCACAACACACACGCAGGGAGATCCCCACAAAGGCAATGAAGCCCACTTGCCCCAATCCACACACACAGGGAGATCCCCACAATGGCAATGATGCCTCCTCTTCAAACACACGCACAGGAGATCCCCACAAAGGCAACGAATCCCCCTCCCACCACCCACACACACCGGGAGATCCCCACAAAAGGAAATGAAGCCCCTTCCCCCCCCCCCACACACACACAGGGAGATCCCCACAAAGGCAATGAAGCCCCCCTCCTCCACACACAGTTGGATTCCTACAAAGTCAATGAAGCACCCTCCCCTCCCCGACACACACATGGAGATCCCCACAAAGGCAAAGAAGCCCCCTTCCCCCATCCACACACACAGGAAGATCCCCACAAATGCAATGAAGCACCCTCCCCCCACCACACACAAAGGGAGATCCCCACAACGACAGTGAAGAAACCCCGCCACGCACACACACAGGGAGATCCCCACAAAGTCAAGGAAATATGCACCCACACCCCACCCAAAACACAGGGAGATCCCACAAAGGCAAAGACGCCCCATACACACACAGGGAGATCCCCACAAAGGCACTGAAGCCCCCTAAACCCCACAACGACCCCACACACACACACGCACACACACCCACAAATGCAACGAAGCCCCTTCCATCCCCACACACATGCGCACAGGTATATCCCCACAAATGCAATGAATTGCGCTCCCTCCACCCACCCACACGCAGGGAGATCCCCACAAACAAGCAATGAAGCCCATTCCCCCCCCACAACACACACATACACAAGGAGGTCCCCACAAAGGCAATGAAGCCCCCTCCCCCCATACACAGAGAGATCCCCACAAAGGCAATGAAGCCCCACTCCGCTCCCACACACACACAGCTACACAGGCACCCTCACACACAGAAAGGCAAACGCGTGAACACACTTCCCGCCCAGCCACAGGAAGAGGAATGGGAGATGACCAAACTCCAGCCGACTTACTTACAGTAATGTGTCAAAGTATTGCTGGCTGGAGCCGTACACTTTGTATTTTACAAATCACTGTTTGTGGAAAGATCAGTGAATAAAGGGATTAAAGTCAATGCAAGTGAGCATGTGCTGAACTGAGACAATATTTGTCTGACATGGTCAATGTGAGATAAAGACAGACAGCGCATGAGACAGAGAGAGAGACAGAGAGACAAGAAGGATAGACATAGAGGAAGACAGAGAGACTGACAGACAGACAGATAGCTAGAGAGAGAGAGACAGAGCAAGAGAGAAACAGCCAAAGGCAGACAGAAAGAGACAGAGAGGGAGAGACAGAAATAGCCTAATGAATGAAGTAGACAGAAGGTGGACGCAATAAACACACTCAAATACAAATGTGCATTGAACAATTACCCATTCACATGACCAGATCACCGGTACACAGACCTTTTATCTTGTTGTAATAAAGTGTTTATTGTGAGCTGAAGAGAGAGAGGCTGACAGTCATCATGGTGCAGGAGGGACTATTTCAGTCCCTCCCCCCTGCTCCCCTGCAAGGAAAATTCAGAGACACCTCCTGCTATAGTCTTTAACACTCATCCGCAAAGCAGTCCATGAAGACAAAATATTCCAGGTGAACCCATCACTCACACCTGTCCATCACTTGGAATTAATCGTGCAGCCTCTTTCCATCCTACCCTGCCCCGGACAGTCACCTCTTGCTCCATTACCTGCTGTCCATTTTTCGTAACTTTCAGTATCATTGAAGGGGAATGCAGATAAATTATTGCTAATGTTTTGAGGGATGATGTGGGAGGAGCGCTCGGGTGAACAAGGAAATGCGGGTTTGATGGTACAGTTGCATCAATCACGAGTTTCTGGGCTGGCTGGGCGATCAGAAAAGAAGGGCTGAATGGCCTCTTGCTGCTCATTGTGTGCCTCCGTGTGTGTCAATCCGTCAGTCAATCAAAGATAGAAGCATGCTCCTGAGCATGGTGAATGGTGATCCATCCTGTTACTGCCCCCCGCATCCTGCACTGGGTGTTATAGTCAAATTCTTGTGCTTGTGCTGGTGGAATCCTGGCCGTACATCTGCAATTCCTGCACTGGGAACACTGCGGCTGCCTCTGGAGCTCTCTCAGTTGTTTTGCTAATTTATTAAGTGATGAATCTACATGACCAGTTGGTGCACTGCATTCCTGAACTTCGCTCTGAACTTGGGCAGAGTCGCTGCATAAAATAATGTGTTTGTGCTGCAGCTGAAATCCTTCAGCATTTCTCCAATGTATACAAAAATCATGAAAGAACTGTTGTTCCATTGCTTCCCTCCATTAATGAAATAGTACAAGACTGCTGCACCTTGCATGAACCACAGAAGTATGAAACTGATGGATATGGTGAAGAGGGAAATCACCGAATTCCTCCGGCTCTCCATCTCTACATCTTTGGGACTGTCTCCCTTCCTCTGACCCATCAGGCTCTTGCGTACTCGACTAGACACTAAAATGTGCCTTACCGTCAGAGTGTTCATCCACAGAATTAACACGAATGCGATTAAAGGGGTTAAAATTATATTGAACCACTTAAACCCCAGCCACCTGGGATCAGTCTCATAACTTGACTTTGTTCGGCAATACCACTGAACATTGTCAATTATCCTCCCAGGTTGAAACCGAAAATAATAGGGAATGTTTTTTGAACAGAATAGAGTGCTGGTTGCAGCCAGAGCCACAGCCAAGGATTTCTCTGTCCAATATTTTCTCTTCAGTTTCTGACAGGAAATGGCCACAAAACGTTCAAAGGAGAAAAGGACAGTGAACCAGACGGAACAGTCTGTGGCTGCTCGAGCGAAGGCATAGACAGCACTACACACAGGAGTGATATTCAGGAAAGACCTTGAGTAGTAAATGAATTTGAATTGCCACAGAATAATCTCCGTGAGAATGAACATGAGATCCGATGTTGCCATGGCCATCAGGCAGCGCATTGTGCAGTTAGAGAGGCCGCATTTTCCCCGTGAGAGAACCAAAACCACCAGGAAATTAACTGAAAGACAAAGGAAGTAAAATTCAAATCAGAAATTGATGATCAAACATTCTCTGCTTCGGTTCAGAGAGCAATAGAAGATCTCAGCACCGAACTGAGGGAACTGGAAGTGTTCAGATATCGAGTTTGAATATGACATCTTCAATGGCCTGACACATTGTTTGAAACAGCGCAATCCTGTGTTTGACTAATTGTGGGCAGGCAATCAACAGATGCAGATGGCATCATTTATAAGATGAAAGGGAAGAGGTTAAGACGGGGTCTGAGCAAGATGTTTTCGCACAGAGAGTAGTGAGGGCGTGGTAATTCATTGCCTGGGTGATTCGTGGAAGCAGGAAACCTCACAAACTTCAAAAACTGGATGAACACTTGAAGCGTCACAGTATTTGAGACTACATTTACACTGCTGGAAGCTGGCGTGGGTGTAGATTTCGCGCAGCTTTGATAGCACAAACTCGATGGAACGAAGTACCTCTTCGGTATCATTGATTCTATTATTCTAAAAATTACTTCTGGGGGAAGATTGGGTAGTGTAGCATTTTAATGGAATAACTGAAAGGGATTTGAATGCTGAAAACATGAAACAGAATCAGATATAACTGGCAAAACCCAACAGTTAGGGCAGCATCTATGGGGACTGAAACAAAGTTAGTGGAATCACCGTTCATCAGAGTATTTTCATCTAAACATGGGTCATTGAACTCAAAACATCATATCAGGTTTCTGCCCACTCTATACCCTATCATTTCAACCAAAAACACAGCGATTCGTTTCTAACAGGGAAATGAGGTTGAAAGTGTTGATATTCAACTACAATGGAACATTTGGTAAACTGCTCTTCACTTACATATTTGGAGTCATGAAGATGCACAACACAGAAACAGGCCATGTTGCCCAAATTGTTCAGAGAGTTCAGATTTCCTAAATTAATCTAGTCTCGTTTGTCCCTATCTTCCTGTAAAATCTTTCTAAACATTTACCCGTCCAGATAACATTTAAATGTAATTGTACCAGCCACCATCACGTCCTCCAGCAGATCATTCCATACATGCACCACCCTTTGAAAAGGTTACCCTTTAGGTCCCTTTTAATTTTTGCTCCTCTCACTCTAAATCTATCTGCTTTAATTTTGGACTCCCGCAACCCATGGAAAAAAACCTTTCCACCTACCTTGTCAATGCTCGTTATGGCTATGTTAACATCTAATATTCAGCCCTCAGCCTCCTAGACTTCAGGGAAAACAGCCCCAAACTACTCAGCATTTCCCCATAGCTCAAATACTCCAATCCGGGCAACATCCTTTTGAATCTTTTCCGAACCGATTCAAGTTTCAAGGCATCCTCCATTTTGTAGGAAGACCAGAAATGCACACAATATTCCAAAAGTGGCCGGACCAATGTCCTGCACAGACAGAACATAATCTCCCAATTCCAACATTCTGTGGTCTGAACATTAAAGGAAAGTATACCAAGCGTCTTCTTCACCATCCTATCGACTTGAGACATCATTTTCAAGTCTCAATGAACCTGCACTCCAAAACCTCTTCTTTCAGCAACATTTTCCAGGACCTTACCATTAACTGTACATGTCCTGCTCTGGTTTGCCTTTCCAAAATGTAGCACTTCACATACATCTGAATTAAAATATATATGGCACTCCTCAAACAATTGTCCCATCTGATAAAGACCCGTTGTAAACTGAGAAACATTTTTCGCTGACCACTCCAACTCTAATTCTAGTGGTATCTGCAAACTTACCAACTGTATCTCCAATGTTCACATCCAAAGCATGTCTATGAATGAGGAAACGCCGTGGATTCCGCACCGAACCTTGTGGCACACCACTGGTCATCAACCTCCAATCTGAAAAGCAACCATTCACTACCACATTCTGTCTTCTGCCTTCAAGGGACTTCTCTTCAAATGGTTGTGTCTCCATTAGTTCAATGTAATCTAACCTTGCTAACTACGCTACCATGAGAAAACTGATTGAATGCCTTCCCTAAGTCCATAGTGATCACATGCGCTGTTCTCTGTCAACAATCCTCTTCGTAACTTCTTCAAAAAACAGAGTCAGGTTCGTGAGTTATATTATCCCACGCACAAGGCCATGTTGACTGTCTTTAATCAATCATTGCCAATTAAAATACATGTAAATCCTCTCCCTGAGGATTCCGTCCAATAACTCCTCAGATACACCAGTCTATAGATCCCTGGCTTTTCCTTACAACCTTTCTAAAAGAGTGGCACCACGTTCGTCTACCTCCAATTTTCTGGCATCTCACCTGTGATTATCGATTATACAAATATCTCAGCAAGGTGCCGAGCAATCTCTTCCCCAGTTTCCCAAAAAGTTCTAGGGTACATCTGATCAGGTCCTTGGTATTTATCCACCTTTATACGTTGTAAGACATCCAGGACCGCCTCTTCTGCAATATGGACAGTTTTCACAAAATCACCAACTATTTCCCCAAATTCTGTATCTTCCATGTCTTTCGCCACAGTACATAATGATGCAAAGATACTCAATTAATATTTCCCCCATCCCCACCATTTCCACACATCGGCTACCTTGCTGATCTTTGCAGGATCCGATTTTCTCTTCAGTTAGGCTTTTGTCCTTAATATATTTAAGAGACCCCATTGTTATCTTCTAAAACCTATTTGCTAAAGCCATCTCATGACCCCTTTTTGATCTCCTGATTTCCCTCCGAAGTATACATCTTTATACTTTTCTAAGTATTCGCTCGACCTCTATGATCTATATGAGACATATGTGTCCTTCTTTCTCTTCCCAAAAGATCAAATTCTTTCATCATCCAGCATTCCCTACACGTACCAGCTTTGCCTTTCAACCGAACAGGAAGATACTGTCTCTGGACTCTCCTTTTCTCATTTTTGTGAGTTCCAATTCTCCCCTGTCCCTTTACATGAGAACAACTGTCCCCATTCAAACTTTGAAAGTTCTTGCCTGGGACTATCAAAATTGGCTTTTATGTAATTTCAGCTTTTAGATCCGATCTATCCTTTTCCATCAGTGTACTAAAACTAAGGGAATTAAGGTCACTGGCTCCAAAGTGCTCCCCAGCTCACAACTCAGTCACTTACCCTGCCTTCCTTTCTAAGATTTGTGTCTTCTCTAGTAGACCCATCCACATACTGAATCAGAAAATGTTCTTGCACACACTAACCCAATTCCTTTCCATCTAAACACTTAACACTACGGACATCTCAGTCGATGTTTGGAAAGTTAAAATTCCCGACCATTCCACTCTATTATTTTACAGAGATCAGAGATGGCCTGACAAAGTTTCTCTTCAAATTCCCGCTGACGGTGGGGAATGGGTCCGTAATACAATCATAATTAGGAGATCATTCCTTTCTTATTTCTCAGTTCAGCCAGAAAGACTTCCCTGCACCTATTCCGAGGAACATCTTGTAAGTACAGCCATAATACCATTCCTTATCAATTACGCAACTTCTCCTCTTCCCCATTTCTTGCTCCCCCTTTCTTTCCTTCCCACAACATTAAGCTGCCAGTCCTGTCCACCTTAAGCCACATCTCCATAATTGCTATGATTTCTAAATCCCATTTTTTTAAACCATTTCCTCAGTTCATCTTCCTTCCTTGTGTGGAATCGTGCACTGAAATAAATTCAGGTTAATTGATCAGTCCTCCCTCGTTCTCTGCTCTGTCCCTGCCTGCCGTGATTGTTTGACAGCCTCCTTTTCCCAAATGTACCAGTCTCAGACTGATATTTTTCTAACTATCTCCCTGGGCCCCACCCAGTCCCCTGGTTCCCCGCCCGCACCAAACACCGACCTTATTATTTAAATCCAAGCAGCTCGAGCAAATCATCCTGCTCGTATATTAGTCCCCTTCCAATTCAGATTCAATCCGTCCTCCTTCTACAGGTCATTTCTCCCCCAGGTTCCAGTGATAACAAAGTGTGAACCCTTGCCCCCTGCACCAGTACCCCTCCCACGCATTCATCTGCTCTATCCCCCGGTCCTACGCTCACTACCTTGTAGCATTGAGAATTATCCAGGTATTATTACGCTCAAGGACCTCCTTCTAACTTCCTACCTAACTTCTTACACTCTCCCTTCAGAATTTCATCTTTTTTTCCTTCCTATTTCGTTAGTTCCAATGTGCATAATGACCTCCTGCTGGTACCACGCCCCTTTGAGAATATTCTGCAACTTCTCCAAGATATCCTTAATCCTGGTAGCACAAAGAGAGCACTCCATTTTGATTTCTCACTCCTGGCCGCAGAAACATCTATCTGAGCCTTTGACTACCAGAACTGATCGTTTGGAAACTAATGTACTGCTTGTTACATTAGAGCCAGACTTGGTACCAGAAACGTGGCTCTTCGTGTTGCATTCCCCTGACAGTCTATCACCGCTATGTTTTTCACAAGAGCACGGTTGTTTAAAATGGGTGTAGTCACCGGAGACTCCTGCACTACACACCTTCCTCTCCGAACTTTCCTGGTGGAAACCCATCAAACTGATTGGATCTGTGGTTATTGTCTCATCCTATAAGTGCTATTCATCACACCCCGACCTCCTATAAATTCCTCATTACCTCAAGCTGCTGCTCCAATCCAATCCATACGATCTGATGGTATTCACAACCAAATATACTAATTGTGGATCCTAATTATCGGTAACATGGAAGTTGTCAAGAAAATCCCACATCCAACAGGAAGATTATATCACTCTCCTAAAGGCCACCACTGCAGCTGAGCAATCTGCGGACCCAGAAAATATCACTGCCTTACTGCGCTAAAAGGCACAGCTCCAGGCTAACTTTTTGCCTATGCTTTTTATTTTCATATTTTCGTCAAGAGACAGACCTCAATAAAACATAAAACCAAAAAGCACTCACTCTACTCACGTTGGTACATTTACACAAAAAAATGTCTGCAAGATTACAAGTAAATCCTGTGCCATGAATTCGTCCACACAGGTTCCTCCAAGGTCAGTTGCAATTGTCGTGTTGTTGCTTTTTCGTAGATGCACTCTGATTACCAGAAATACATGAACTCAAAAAGCAAAGGCAGTCGCTGTGCAGATTCACTGCAATGGCAAAAGTGAGGACTGCAGATAATGGAGGTTTAGAGCCGAGTGTGCGGTGTTGGAAAGCGCAGCACATCAGGCAGCATCCGAGAAGCAGAAACATCGACGTTTCGGACATTCCTGATGAAGGGGTTTTGCCCAAAACTTCTATTTTCCTGCTTCTCGGATGTTGTCTGACATGCTGTCCATTTTCAGCACTTCACTGCTGTGTCAGTCAGCAGTGTAGGTGTCTCTGTCTCTCTCTTTCACTGGCCATGTGATCTCTAGCTTTGTCTTTCTCCTTCCTTTTTAAATTTCCGTTTCTTTGGTCTTTCTTTTCCACAAATTTCGAAAACAATGCAATAGCTTATAAAACAATAATTACTTTTCCTGGAGTTAATGGAAATCAGCTCTGCCATCGAAGATCCCCCAAAAAAGGAGCAGCTCTTAAGGCTGCAATCTTTGCTCGTCCCCATATAGAATTACCTAGAATTGGCTGGTCACTACAATTCAAAAATCATGAGTTGTTGCACTGGAGAAGACGTTATTATTTGACGGCTCATGCTAACAGATCTGAGAAAGGTTTGTTTTATCATTAAAGGCACAAACCCCGATAGAAGCCCTGTCTCTGTGAGGATAAACTGAGGATTTGAAAACTCACTGAATCCCTCATACTTTGTTTTGGGAAGTGAACAATTCCTTGTCATGTTTAACAAATGTTGTTATTTTTTTTGTACACTCAGTCATCAAATAATGCAAAATGCAAATCGAGAACTGTGACTTTTTGATACATTCTCTGCGTTATCTGACTCAAATTGATTGGGGCTGTGCTTGTTGATATTTTTTGAATATACGACATAATGCAAAAGAAAACAGGCAATTCAGTGCTGCAATTCCAGGGTGTGACAGATCCAATCCTTTGTATAAAGAAAATATAATGTGGTAAAAATTCAGTCTCTCTGACTTCTATTGTGTTTTGATTACGTCAGGGAAATTAACATTTGAAGTGATAATCCAAATACTCAGCATTTCATAAACAGTACAAGATTTCACAGTACTCCTATTAAAAAAAATATTAGTTTTTTAATGAGAGTAACTAAGCAAGGTAAGCAATACTAACCTAATGAATTATTAAATCCTGAAGTTCCAAACCTAGTTAATATTATTCCTCCCCATGTTGAAATCACTTTATGCACTGCAAAAATTATGAAGCAACAAAAACTTCTTCAGTGAACAACTGGAAGGGCGCCGCAGTCTACTGAAATTCAACTTTACACTTCACCATGTCCCAGTGGTGGAAACTGACAATACAGAAACAGGCTATGTAAGGCACCAAGCGAATTCACTTTCACACTCCTCAGTCTTTCTGCAATCTCACAGAAATGCTCGGAAGTTATGGCACTGCAAGACGTCATTCATGTCTGCATCAACTGAATAAACTAGCTACCTGCTCTGATACAACTTTCCAGCATCTTGTCCACATTGTTGAAGGGTTGTACACTTTACATGCAGATCCAAGTTCCCTTTGAATGAGTTAAGGTTTGACACCTCAAGCCACCATCAAAACTGGGAAGTGAATTTCAGTTGCATCATCATCTTCTAAATGAAATGATAGGCCTAAATTGTCTTGATAATCCTCCCATTAATTTTTCTCACTCTGTGTCTCCTGGTAAATGGTCCTGCATTCTGGGAGACAAGTCTCCATCCAAGACCCTGCTTATTTTGCACATCTCAATCACGTCAAATCTCATTCACATCTGTTTCGTTAAAATCCATCTTTCCTCAATGTTGCAGTAATTTCCACGTACTAACACCATTCTTGTTCATCTTTTCTATACTCTCCACAGTGCAATTCTATCTTCGCTGCTCGGTGATGACCAGTACTGTGCACAAACCCACAGCTGGAAGCCACCCGGTGTCTCATGTAGTTCCAGTATTACAGGTCTGGTGGTGGGGAGGGAGGGAATTTGTTTTGCGTTGGCTGTGGTGCAGAGTGAGAAAGGAGTAAGTTTGGGAGGAGTAATATTGAATTACATCTCAGGGTGGATATCTGATCAGGATCTGGGACATATAATATACTTGAATGGATATAGTAGGGCGCAATCTATTTGACGTGTGGGGGTAGTGTATCAGTTCCGCCGGAGCAAGTCTAAGTGTTAAATCGCCTAACGTCTGTTCTAACACCAGCTGATTAACTAAAGATCAAGCCAGATCGTCGAAGATATCCAGCCTGATGGATCATAACTTTATTTGTTTTGATTTAATAAAGTGATCACTTGCTGAATTATAAACACACAATGCTCCAAATATTGGTTCCACAAGAAAACAGAGATTTATTTCAAAAGAAGTGACGATAAAATAGAATGAGAATCTAGATTAAATTGGTGCTGGAAAAGCACAGCAGGTCAGGCTGCATCCGAGGAGCAAGAAAATCGACGTTTCGGGCAAAAGCCCTTCATTTTCCTGCTCCTCGGATGCTGCCTTACCTGCTGTGCTTTTCCAGCACCACTCTAATCTAGACTCTGCTTTCCAGTATCTGCAGTCCTTGTTTTTACCCCGATAAAACACAATAAACCAACTACGTTCTTGTTCTGCAGATTCAAAGGCATTGAAGACAGAGTAAATGGATAACTCTCATTAACCCCAAACCAATCGAAAAATGAAGCAAAAGGACTTGACTTTTATATATTATGTCAAACACGACTCCCAGTGTCGTTACAAAGAAACAACCCTCACATAATATTTACGCCAGAATCCAATTATACAACAATTGGTTAAATGCTTGTGATTGTCACTTGTAAACTGGAACTGCAATGGATTTCTTCATGGAGCTACCACATAACTGAGTGTCAAAGTACTCAGCTTTAAACCATCGCTTCAGAGATTTTTCTTGTCCCAACACTTCGATCTGGGACCAACACAACATTTTCATTCGAAGGCAATGCAATTTACTGAAGCCCTCATTTCCTTCGCATGAGCATAAAGCTACACATCCAATCATTTCCAGGTCTGACTGGAACTAAAAGAAATGACAAAAATGATATCAGTGAAAGCAAATCTTTCTCAGTTAAATGTTTCTTCCTCCATAGCTTATTCCAGAACTCTTCAACAAATCTTCCAGTCTCCATTAACACCATGCTGGTTTGTAATCATCAAAAATAAACACAGGTTCACTCATGCACAAAGCCATTTAGCCGAAAGCCAAACCTCAAACGCAATTTTTAAAACAAATTTATGTTATTGCAGACATAACTTCAACTTCAGATGCACAGAGAAGCCTACTGCTTGTTCAGTCAACAAACCAGAACAACATGCAAATTAACTGATTTTGCAAATTCGACATAAAAATACCAAGGCTTATAATTTTGCAAAGTGATTCAGTTTATTAATTCCACCGAAAATCTTTATAGTCTTCGACTAAAATGGAGATTTCTCGATGGTTCCCAGAAGAGAGGAATAGTTTTCCAGGCAATTCCTGTGGAATCTGCGATGATGTGGATTCCACGCAGTCCCTGTAATCTGAGACTAAATTATTGATTGTCTGCTACTGTGTGACCTTTGGGCACAATATGGCCAGGTATCATTGCCAGTGGCAGAAGAAACCCGCAGAGAATCCTCAAACAGATTCACACAAGTTCATAGGTGCAAGGCACTTACCAGGAATTGTCACAAACGGAAGGGTCGTGACAAATATTTTCCTCACAACATAAAATGAAAACGTCATTTTCTTCCTCAATCACTTTGTGATGTCAATTTCACTGTACTCAATGCCGTGGTGATATAATCTCAAAGCCTTTCATTTATGTCTGCTGGCATCGTCTAGGGGACTGTTACATTAAAATATGGTTCAATCAATTTATTTACAAACTTGAACAAACAGGTGACAGCGGTGAGTTAACTCTCAGTTGTCAGAGAGCATTTTTAGAACTGATGTTTATTGGATGATGCAAATCTCAAATCGTCGAGAGGAAACATTGGAAAATGCATGTTGATGAAAATCATAGAATCCTTACAATGGGCCCATCGAGTCCACACCGACCCTGCAAAGTCTATCCCACCCAGACCCACCCACTGTCCCTGTCAGGCAGCAGAGCTAAGTACTGAGCTACTGTGCCAACCTGTCCACCAGCATTGACACCCCAACACCATCTCTCGAACACTGAAAACTCATTTTACTTCAATGTCATCCTTCCCTTGCCTTTGACTATTTGGAAATTAAATTCCAGTTGTTGAGCGTCTCTCTCTGAGAAATGTTCTCCTCAACACTGGGATGTGGCTTCCCTGGTTATCAGCGGCTGCTTTGCAAAAGGATGATAGTTGGTTAAAGGAGACGGCACATTGTATGTTTTAATAAATCAAACATCGTGATCGAATTCCTCTCCCTCCACAGGTACAGCGTCTGAAACTTATATAACGCCTCCTGTGCAGGCAATAATTGAAATCAATAAAATAATCACTGAAAATTGCCCTCAAAGTCTATGCAAACTCCAATCAATACAGATCCTTCTACTGGGATACGAATGTCCTGGACATTTTGCAGAGCTGACTCTGAGACACACCTGACCTATGCAGAAGCACATGGACCTGAGTCATTATCTCTTCCCTGCAGTGTACTGAGCATGTATAGAGAAGAAACTTCAAACATCTGACTAATGGTGGATTTGCACACTTAAGGAAGAAGAAATTTCATATTCTGGAAATGTTTGAGAAGTAGTAAATGTTGTCAATGAGCCCTGCAGTGATGGGGAAATTGGAATTGCTGTGAAAACTGATAAAGTACAAAAAACAGAGAGCAGGAATAAATCTGTCATATTCATGTTCTTCAGCTGATATTAGTGAGTACCACAATTATCATTCCTCGTGCCATTTATGATCTGTATCCATGACTGAGGTGATCGGATCATGTGTAACGTTGGTGATCACACAATGTTATGTGAACAGTAAAGGAGGAGAGAGGAAGAATGAAAAAGGAAGGACGGCTTCAGTGAGTGATTGAGCACAAAAATAGTCTGTGCAATTTAATGTCGAGAAATGTGAACAAATCTTCAACCATTTCAATCTTGGAAAGATTTCAGGCCACCAGTAACTTTTCGATGCTCACTCCAGTCGTAAATCAAAAGGCTACAGGAATCCTTCCGTTCCATTCACTGCCAGTAGTTTCTATTATTATCTTGAAAACTTTACTTTCCTCACACCCTGCCAAATTTGAGGAATTCCACCCGGGGTTTTCATCATTTTGATCCCTCATATTGATCCCTTTTAGTTCAGTTACCATTCTGGTCAAATGATGCTGCACTCAAACCGACATGGACGCAAAACCTGGTTTATATTTTTCATTTTTTCCCCACTTATAAAGTCAGTTTGGTTCTGTTTTAACATCAAGTTGCAGCAGAGTTCAAAGCTAAATTGATTCACTTTTTCAGAATCATCCGTCCTGACCCGACAGTGTCCAGGAAGATCTGTCATCTGAAAAGTGCCGAGGGTCGAGAATATCACAAAACATCTTCAGCACATTTTTGGGGTGTGGTTGACTGTGAGTGTGACAGGGAAGTGTGGAAAATGAGGAGGTCCTCATCCACATTGGCGCCAACCCTTCAGAATCTTGCATCCTGCCATTAATCACATTTTATTTACAAAGAAAGAGTCTTTGACGGAAGCCTGTCACTGAGTCAGGTACTCAGCATCTCAGTGTCCCTGACATTTACCCTTCAGAATCAGCCTGGTTTCCCTGACTGACACAAACTCATGGCCCCAGTCAGGGATTTCATATCCAGTATGATCCAGCTACCCCATCTCATGGCAATCATTACCAGGGTGAAACAAACAATTAGTTTCTGAAAGTGCGGATTAACACTCGGGCAAGAAATTAAAAAGCTGATCCATGGGTGACTCCGAGTGCTCATTAAGCCGAAGAAGGTGTGGCTGGAAACACTGGTTCCATGAGGAAGGGCTTTGGGCATCTCAGTCATTGGAAATGTTTCGCAGTCTGGGGCGAACTGAATGCATTGTGATTGTTTTGTTTTAATTGGATGGGGATTGCAACACAGCGCGGGAGATATACGACTGTTGGTAGAGAATATTTAATCAGACCTGTCAGAGGATTGGGAATCTGAGATCAAACTCATTTAGTAGGGAAATGAAGCTGGTCATTATAAGTAGACAATCTTTGAGTGGAAGAGAAAAGCAGCAGAATCACAATCTGGATCTGTTAAGATGTTGTGCATCTGAATTGTGGTCTCCAGGATCAAACTTCCATCCCCGAACTCACATTTCTAGGGACAGAGTTATTTCCTGCACGTTTCTTTTTCATTTTCGGGAGAAGCTCAATAACATAGTTACTATCGAAAGATTTTTTTATTTTATTTTGTATTTATGATGATGTGTGAGATATTTGTTCTGAAATAGACTGCAAGTATACATCAATATTTTGAACAGTTCACTACCGCCCAAGAACCTAAAACCAGAATGCACATTGGAAGGTCGAATTTATTACATCTCACACAATTGGATTGACACAGGAGCACAGATGTAAGCATGCAGCAATCTTTTATATATTTCCACAAATTACGAAAACAATGAGAAAAAATTACGTCACAATATTGTTGTATTTGCAAGAATGCCCATAAAATGCTCAAATTGTTTATTAAGTTGGAGAACGAATAAATGGAATATGAACCTCACAGCCCTGAAGCTAACTAAAAAGAACAACAAGGAATTGATGCCTAAATGGTCAAACGTGGACTCAGTTTTCTGTGGATAGGGAATGGCTAAAGAGTATGAAACATCTTCATGAATCACAACACTAATTCAGTCACCTCTCGGACAATGAACAAACAGGATAGGTGACAATGGGTGGGGCTGCCTGATTCCAGGGCTGTTCGGAAACTTTCTGATTCCCACCCACTTACTCAGACTGCACTAACGCGGTTGATGCAGAGCATTGGCATCCAATTGCAGGTCTCGTTGCAAAAGCCAATTTTGGAGAGTACATCCCACCTGTTGGTATGCAATTTCCTGTAAATGGCGTTTTCCTAGTCCAGGTTGGTAAGGCAGGTTGCCAACCTCACTGTTTCACACAGAGACATTTACATCGCTGAGGAGTGCGAGACTCTGAGAGATCGTTCTGTCAAGTACACCACAGGCTTTTTCGGGGTGAATCATTGATCCTGCAGCAGACCTGACCTCGTTGATGATAATGTCAGACAGGTTTCTGTCAATTGCTTTTTGCAGTGAAACCGGTCGTCAGTCCTCCCTGTGCACCTTCTAACTTTAGATGAGAGGGATGGTAACTTTCCTGTTCGATTCACACAGGCTACCTGTTCGAAGCATACAGTTATCCACTTCCAGCAGGTCCAGGCCAATCAAGTGCCACAGAGGTGAAAACAACTCAGGTGGGCAGCCATCACTTCTGGAAGTTGTACTCATTCGTAAGGACTTGAGGGTGTTGGTCAGCTTCTACAGAGGTAACGGCTGGTCCAGACTCTCCCGTGTGCTGTTGTCTAAGACCTCTGTGATACAGGACAGGAACAACTGTGCGGCTGCGCTGTCTGCGCACTTCATATCATATCGACAGACAAAAAGGGATTTGCTGATCTTCAGAATGTTCTTCCTGGTGGTCGTGGTATCAGGAGAAAACCTTTTAATCCAGATTGATCGGACAATTCGCCCCAAGGCCTGGCTCCACAAACAGACAAAGATTGTTTGGTGCGTGCTTAAACCCACAAGCTGTACCAAAGGCCACAAGTTACTCTCAGCAAACAGTTCCCAATTCACAGCTCGAAGCCCATTTCATTACAAAAATGCAAAACACAAAAAGTCAGTGAGGGGCCTATCACATCTGCTCCCCATCATTTCTGTTGTAGTGTTCATCTTCTCCTTTGTGAAGTACCTGTGGGTATATGAACAGCAAGATTTTGGAGGGACATGGGTCAAATGAGACAATTTCGGGTAACTGATCGACACAGATGAGTTTGATTTGATTCAATTTGATTGCTTTATTGTGACGTGTACGGAAATGCACTGAAAAGCTTTGTGAATGAGCAGTACAGGGCGATCACACGAGGCAACGATGTGCAGAACAAAAGCTTTTAACAGAGTCATACAGGTTATATTGCGCAGGGCGTACAACACAGGTCAGCGTTAGAAAAATCAGCATTACTTGAGTCAAGAGAGTCCATTCAATAGTCTGATAACGTCTGAGCAGAAGCTGTTTCTGAACCTGTTTGTGTATGGTCAGGTTTCTGTACCTTTTGCCTGATGGAAGAATTTGTTGGGTATCATTACCGAGGCGGCAGGGGTCTAATGGAGTCCATCGATGGAAGTATGGCTCACGTAATGGCCTGGGTTGTCAGGATGTCTGACTGGGATGAAGTCGAAGATTTATGCAGATAATGAATTGGTTGAATGATCATCAATTTCTGTTTGTGTTTCTGATAAACAGTGTCTGCAGTTCCTTTGGTTTTGTTCAGCCCCTTCTCTAGCTTGTTGCACAGGAGGAGGTCATTTAGAAATTGGAGGCAATGGCCCAGTGGAATTATCACCGGACTGTCAATCCACAGACCCAGGTAATGTTCTGCAGACACAGACACAGCAGATTGTGTTATTTGAATTCAATAAAAGTCTGAAATTAAAGAGGCTCATGATGACTGGTTCAGAGAGGAGAACTGCCATCCTTTCCAGTTCACTACTACCTGTGACTCCAGACGCATAACAATGTGGTTGACACTGAACTGCCCTTTAGGCAATTCGGGATGGGTGATAAATGCTGATGCTAGCCAGCGACGCCCTTATCCCTGAATGAAGAAAAACAAAGACCCTTCTTGAACCTGTCACAGAGGAATTGGAGGAGGCAATTCCACCCATTTTTTAAATTGGAAAGGGGACCAGTAGAAGGCCATTCATCCCCTCTCAAGTGGGTAAGAACAGTCGATGGGCATTACATCAGCCCACACTGTTCAACTTGAAAAAACAACAAGGCACGCGGGAAAGGGAAGGTGTGAGACAAAGGGTAGCTCCTTCTTTGTATTCAGCCCTCTATGTTACTCTCTGTTAAACCCATTCGCTAATACTTTCCGTTGAGGTTGGTCAGAATTACTCTCCATTGCACCAGATCTATGTAAACAGGACACAAGATAATCATTAACTTCCACTCTGTATTCATCTTTCTCCCTATTACTCTCTAATTATCCTTCTCTCTGTTACTCTTCATTTAATCCTCTCCACTTGAGGATCTGAAACCTGAATTCAGGCTGAGGTAACAATCTGTTGTCAGGAAGAACTACTTAATACATATTCTTACGAACATCAGTTTAATTAAAATGGCTTCATAACACAAACAACACAACAATGGCTTCTAGGCTGCAAATTGACAATTCTGCTTAATGCTGCATAAAATGGCTTTTAACCCACGAAAGCTGCATAATTGACTTGCCCACAATCTGTCTCAACAAAGATTAATAGACAATGCTTCCTTTGCAGCATAGAAATAACTAGACTAGTTACTGGCCTCCCTAACTGACCTTCAAGTGCAGTGCAAACACTCAGTGCTTGAGATAAGAATGGTTGAAGTTTTGAGAAATAAAGTTTGTTCCCAGGAAATATCATTGGCTTAAGTTGCTGTCAATAAATCTATTTCATTAAATTGATCGGGAATTGTTTCAATGAACTGTACGATTGTCGCCTGTACCTCTCTTTAAGAAAAGTGTAAAAATGTCTTCGTTTGAAGCCAGTTCCTCTCAGCAACACAGGAGTTTTTAACCTCTGTGTTTCTGGATGATCTGTGCTCAGCCGTGAGGAAGAAAAATGTGAAGTCATCAAGTACCAGACCGATTGCTTGTATTTATTGATTGATGGCGGAACAGACATACCACCAGACACCCCCGCCTCGGCACTGGCACCAGGGGCCCAGATATTCGTCTGCTGCTGTGACTCGGACACGGAATGGATGGATTTCGGTCAGCAGTTGACATCAGAGGATTCAGCCAGCCAGATATGAGTATTTTTACCCGTTTGGGTTCCTTCTCATTCATGTCGTGGTTAACCCGACACCTCGCTGCTTAACATCTCAGTCCAGCTGGACTGAAAGAAAGGTGTCTGGGACCCCAGGTAAACGGGGACTCCAGGATGTCGGGGGCGAACACTGACAGGTCGGGGACCTGCGCTTAGAGTGGGCCACTCTCAAAAGGGAGGGGTTGGGGGACCCCAGAGAGTCGGGATACCCACTAACAGGTCGGGGACCCTCAGGTAGAGTCGGGAACTCAGAATAAGTCGGATTGGTGTGTTTAAGAATGTCGAGAAAGTTTCGCAGAAATCATTTTTCTTTTTCATTGTCGGGTTGTTGATTAGTGAAAGTTTTAGGTCGAGGTTATCTTCTCTGTTTTATCTGTTCAGCTTGCCTTGTCCTTCTTTGCTGCTTTGTCTTGTTTGTCCGCTGTGGTTTTGTTCTGTTTGTTTGGCTGTTTGTTCTTTGGTTATGGAATATAGAGGGTGGTTGCTGCTTTCGTTGCATTAAAGAAAATAAAGCTGGCCAGTGATAAAAATCTCGCATACTTGGTAAAGCAGCTGTGTGCCACAGCCAGGATTTATTATACTAGTGTGCGCGTGTCTGTGTGTGTGTGTGAGAGAGAGAGACTCAGTTGATTCTGCATCATTTGACATCAATACAAACTTGCTCTCAATTTCTCCATAATTCCATGCTTCTGTCAAAGATCATTTTCACCACTCTCACCCCAACGTGTAGTACTAATGAAAGAATTGACCGAATGAAGTATAGCAGCAGCAACACGTCTGGGCCTCTAGTGCATAATCATTCTGTTCAAGGATGAGAGCAGGACTCTGCTCAATTTTATGTGCAATCTAAACCGAACATGGAGTAAAATTACTTCAGACTTTAACATTTGTTCATTGAGTGGAGGAATTGCATGAATTTTATTTAATTTCGTTACATTTTGGAAAACTGAAAGATCCAAGGTATCCCAAATAAACAGCATAGTTTTCAGAAAATGATACTAGCAGATTTGATCTTTGTTTCAGACTCGTACTTTGCAATTAATTTTAAGTCTGCCGTGTTTCATTGGTGATTATGGTGTGCCAGTCATAACTTTATTTGATATCAATTCCCCTTCCTTAATGACAATTGAAGTTTCAGTTCAACATTAATTTGCGATAAATCATATAACAAAATTAACATCCTATTCTTAATACCTGCGTCTTTGGATTCGCCAATTATTCGAGCATTAGAATTTTTTTGTTATCATGTGAGTAGACAAGAACTTCTAATGCAGCAGCGGTCAATTCACGGCCAATAGCATTGTAAATGAACAATGACTGGTCAGGACTGCTTAAGGAACCTAATCTGGGATTTAAATTGAAGGACTAGAACCAGGTAATTATAATGGATTTCCGAGTTGGAAATTGTATACATTTTACATTTTAAATATTGAACACTGAATAAATGAATTTCCACCTTATATTGATGACTTATAAAATGTCTTAATCACCTGTTCAATTTTCAGCTCTGAACTACAGATAATGATTATTTTATTTACTATTATTATGTAATTAATTGGATTAGCCCCGAATCACAAGCGCAGAATTAATTGTCAGGATCACTTGGTCTTGTTATTTTACACATTATTGGTGACCTATCTCATTGCCTATTGGTTAATTTGAAGAATGGCTGCATTAATTTGATGCTAACTGAAGAATATTAAAAAATACTTTACTGGCCAGTTGAGTGGAGTTTGCATGTGATTGGGGATCGATGTATTTATAGCAAATGGAACTCCCAAAAGATGGGAGGTGTTGTGAATGGGTACTTGGAGAAATAAAAGGGATATGAGAAAAATGTAAGGCGACTAAGGCTGAGGAATATACGAACAGGCTGAAACAAAAACGCTATAAATCAAGAACTTAGATTCTACTCGGAATCCCGAGCCTATGTCTGTCTTACCAACCCTATTTAAAAATGGTGATTTTGTTCTTGGATACCCTTGGGAAAGGAGAGAATGGTTTATACTCTCTTACAATGGACACGCCGCGGCCTCTAAACTCGATGGAGGGGACCCCTACTGCTGATAAGGTCACAGGGCACCTCTATCATTGCACGGTCATCAGACGACCCCCATGCAAGCGGGGTGATGATGAAGATCGAACTTACCCTATTATATGGACTCATCTTCGTCGGCATTGGTGCTCAAGAACGGACTGTTTACCCGTCCGAGCTTGAGCAACCAGAGACTGTGTCTTTTTGGGCCGAGAGACTGATTCTTTCGATGCATGGAAAGTTACCAAGAATGATTGTCGCAATGGTCAACTGCATGAAGAAGATTGGACAGTTCGTTTATTGGACAAGTCTCAATGGTCTTTACCCTGTCAAGGTGCAGTTTGATTTCAGTTGTGATATGAGTGGCCCTAGTAAGCCTGTCCTGTATTCAAAAAGGTCTAAATTGGCACATCCCAGAAGAGAAATTGGGGAAATATTATATTTCGCGAACAATATGTTTCCTCAAATTCGCAATAAACTATATGGCTGGGATGAAGTGGTCTGTTATGCCATTACATCAGCAAAGGACTCGTTGACCACTTTCCTCTCCCGTCCACCCCATCCCAACATAGGAATCTGGAACGCTTCTTAGTCGTTTTTTGGACATGATATTTCATTTGACTCTTCATTATCCCCACCTGCTTGTTACTTTTGGACATGCTCCGTGATCGCCTATCCTAATTGTAACGATAGAATGTTATGGGGGTACATTTACGTGAATGTGTCCAAGATTATTCACTGCACCTTGATGAAATTGACCAATGGCGACTGATCCTCTGTGGGGCCTCGCATCTAATGCATTTGCCTACGGGAGGAGTATGTCTCTGTAACCCTGTTATTACTGGTGTTCAGGCCCTTTGTGGTATGGTTAACAGCACCACCAACCTTCACTGTGAGACCCCGAATGGCATCTCCATCTTCCCCATTCTTGGATGGAAGGAAACATATTGGGACAATAACCACTTCTCTTACCACAGGACGCACCACATTTCCATTGAGCAGCTTTCATGATCAGCGTTCAATGCAACCACACTTTGGAGTCATGGCCGACACATATATTCGGGAAGTTGCAAAGCCAGGCCTGTTTTTTTATTGCAAGCTCCCTCCATTATCTATACTAAACCTGGTTATTATTTTTCCAGCCAATTCAAAGCAACCAAATTACTTGTTCTTGGTTGAAACAGGGATTCCCCCTGCTTTAGCCGTAGGGACACGTTTCCCGACTACTTTTCCCTGTCCAACTACCTGGGAAGGAGGTTTCCCTGCCAAAGTTCAGTTTTATTTGAGTTCTGCGTGCACTGGAGGGGTGCTCGGGCTTTGGACAACAATGAAGCTCACTCTGTGTACGATGAATTTCTTAGTACTATTTTCCTTCGGAGGATCTTCTGGAATGATGAGCTATCTTAAATGAAATTATCTTATTTGTGATCTCATACTCTTGGGCAATGAGACAGTCTTGGCCTTGGCAGGGGTTTAGGACATGCTCTCAGAATTATGCCTAACTTCCAAACAAAAGCGGTACGTCGTGGACTAACTACTCGTCAAAGAGGGTGGGCTTTTTGCCATTGTAAAGGGCAAGTTTATGTTGGGGTTACTGACCGCATCGAGAATATTACCAACCATGCAGATAACATCCACACCTTCCTCACTCAAATGACAGAAGGCACGGAATGCGGAGATGTGGGTTTTGGCTCATGGTACAACGGGTTGATAAGTCTGGCCATTCATATTGTTATTGTTTTAATTTACTTCTTTGATGGCGTTGCTATTACTAAATGGTAGGATAATTATTGATAGGCTAATAATTTCTGTTGACAACATCGGTTCTCCCCATAAAATGCTTCTTCTCCATCCAAATGAAGATGAGGACGTGCGATTGCCTACCCTTGGTTCTTTGGAGGTGGAGAAGGAAGTATGTCATTCTCTAGCGTCCATTTGATTGGACTGATCGAATCTGTTTAGATCAGAGTGGTGCTGGAAAAGCACAGCAGGTCAAGTTGCATCCGAGGAGCAGGAAAATCGACGTTTCAGGGAAAGACCCTTAATCAGGAAACTAATGTCATCATCAGGGCATCGAATCTAAGCCCTCCCATAATATGGTGTGGTCATGGATCGACGAAAGAGCAGAGATGAGGATCTGGAAACTGAAGACAGGCTGAGGTAACGAGTTGTTATCAGGATGAGTCACTGCAATCCTTCCTTTCATTGAATATTTCCCTGTCTTGTATCGTTCATTAGGCTTTGGTCCTTGAACTGAAGTAACAGTTCAGCTGTCAGGGTGCAGGAGCTACAGATACTGATAGTTAGATATTTCGCAGCTTGCCAGAAATGCGCTATTTTGACCAATGTGTGCACCGTGACCTGCTCAAGGATTCACTTGAACCTTTTCAGGAGATGGAATATCATGATCAGACATGGACAGAACCACAACCAAAGGATCACCAAAACACACCCACACTCTCGCGCAAACATACACGTACATGTAGAAACACACACTCACCCTCAAACTCACTTACACATACATGCAGATCACATACCTATACACAGAAATATAGTCAAAGTGAGATATAGGAACATACTGACAAACAAAAGCACACATAAACGTACACATACGCACAGATGCACAATAATACCATCTGTCTGAAACATTGAAACACATCAACACACAGACTACAGCAACATTCCAGCACCCTCACAACACATAGGAATGAAAACAGAGTGCAGAAGGGGGCACACCTTCTCACATAAGCGCGTGCACACATATGCACCCAGAAAAACAGGCATACTGAGACACATCCATGTATGGACAGAATGCACACACATCCATACACAAAGAAATGCAGTCATACTGATGATTTAGAGATACGGTTGTTGGACTGGGGTGTACGAATTTTAAAATCACACAACGTCAGATTCTGGTACAACAGGTTTGTTTGGAAGCACTAGATTCCAGCGTACTGCTCCTTCACCACCTGGTGAAATTTAGCAGGCACAGTGAGAAATCAGAACAAATCTACACACGCTCACACATGCGTGCGTGCCCGAGCACACACGCACACACACACACACACACACACACACACACGTATGCACAGACAAATACAGAAAGGAACACATTATGTACATGCCAAATGCACACATATCCACACGCAGAGAAATGCAGTCATACTGAGATATAGGAACACATCTCCACATAAGGAATCAAACCTACAGCCCCACATACAGATGTAAAAGAACTCAGCGTAAGAGTCATTACACACCAACTTGCAAGGACTGACATTAACTTCTTCAGCACACACACAAGCAGTTTCAAATATAGTTACTAAACCAGAACCACAATGAGATATATACAGAGTGACAGTCCGAAACAGAGACACACACACAGAGAGGCACAGAGAGATCTTGACACACGGACAGACAGCCAAACACAGTCTGATCAACACACTCACCTGATTTAACATGAACACAGTCAGGCAGAGACACACCATACTCCCACAATAATACAATGACACTCAGAGACACACACACATGGTGTCATAGAACCGTCATGACATGCGGAGAGTAATACACACACACACACACACGCACACACAAAACCACACGGTCACAGGACTGTGACCTCACAAACAGCATACACCCAAGCAAAAACACAACAGCTTCACATTGCGCAAAGAGCACACAGATAAGCAATCACACAGGCACAATAACATACGCTCACATAAGAATGCTTACTTTCTCGGGAACACTCATACAAGATTGAATAACATATCCAAATATATAAACACATGAATGGAAATTCTCCAAAATACTTTCCAATGCGCACAAAGGGAGACCCACACATATATTCATAAACACAGTCATGATGTGTCAAACTCAGGGACATATCTAATGACAAAAACTGAGCGACACACAAACAAAGTGAGATCCCCATAACAGCAATGAAGTACACCCCTATGCAAAGACACACAGAGACAGTCACACACTGAAAGGGAGACGCATGAACACATTTCCCGCACAGCCACAGAGAGGAGAAAGGAAGATGATCAAACTCCAGAGGTAGAGACAGAGGGACCGAGAAAGAGATAGACAGAGAGACAGAGAAGGATAGACACAAAGGGAGACAATGAGACAGACAGACAGATAAACAGGTATAGAGACAGATCGATGCAGACAGGGAGGGACACACAGAGCGAGACAAAAACAGAGAAAGAGAGACAAAGCAAGAAACTGAGAGATGGGGGGGTCAGCGTGAGAGTGGAACAAAGACAGACAGGTGAGGTAGAGAGAGCAGGAGAAAGCAATATTTTTGTGAAGTAATTAGACAGGAGGTGGACCCAATAAGCTCTCAAAAACAAATGCACTTGTTCAACAACCAACTCAGATTAGGTGAAGACTGGCACCCGGAACCTTTCACTGCTGGTTGCAATAAAGTTTTAATGTGAGCTGAACAGAGAGAGTCTGACAATCATCATTGTGCAGGAACGACTACTTCTGCCCAACACCCTCCTCCCTGCAGGAGAAATGCAGACACCCATCATGCTGGTCTTTAACACTCACCCAAAGGGCACTCTGTGAAGACCCAATATTGCAGCTGAAACCATCACTCGCAGCCAGCCCGCCATTTAGAATCATTCCTCCAGCCGCTTTCCATCCTCTTTCCATCATAAGTGAAGAATTTACGCGACCAGAACTTCACTCTGAACTTGGGCAGAGTGGCTGTATAAAATAATGTGTTCGTGCTGCAGCTTAAATCCCTCAGCAGTTCTGCCATCAACATAAACTGGAATAGATGAGAGCTCTTCCAACGATATGGTTCTTTAGTGCTAAAGTACAAGGTGTTTGCATCCTGTGCTAACGACAGAAGTACAAAGCTGATTGATATGGTGATGAGAGATATCACCGACTTCCTCAGGTTCTCCATCCCTGTGTCTTTGTGACTCTCTCCATTCCTCTGACTTTTCAGTCTCTTGCAGACTCGACTGGCCACTGAAATTTACCTGACCGTCAGAGTGTGCATCAACAGAAGTAACACGAATGGGACGAAAGGGGTTAAAATGATATCAAACCAGTTAAACCCCAGCCATTTGGCGTCAGTAAAATAAGTTGACTTTGTTACGCAAAACATCGGAACATTGTCAATTATCTTCCAAGGTTCCAACCGAAAAGAGAAGGGAATGCGTTTTGAGTAGAGCAGAATGCCAGTTACAACTGGAGCCACAGCCAAGGTTTTCTCAGTACAATATTTCCTTTTCACATTCAAGCAGCAAATGGTCACAAAACGATCGACAGAGAAACGGACAGTGAACCAGACGGAACAGTCTGTGGCTACACGAATCAGGACAAAGATAGCACTGGACACAGGGGTATGTACAGGAAACATTCTCGGTAATAATGATCTTTGAATTACCACAGCATGATCCCAGTGCTTATGAACAGCAGATACCCTGTTGCCATAGCCAACAGGCAGCGTGTAATGCAGTTATAGAGGCCGTACTTTCGCCATGACAGAACCAAAATAACCGGGAAATAATCAGAAGTTACTGAGCAAACATTCTTCATGACTGCTCAACGGAAGATCTTCATATCTAACTGGAACAGGGGATTGACAGATGGCAGAAGGGCGCAATTTTTAAGGTGATTAACTAAGGTAAAAGGTTTGGAGGGGATTTGAGGAAAAGGCTTTCACTCAGAGAGTGGTGTGGGTTTTGATACGTCAGTGCATGGGAGGGTTATTGATGTAGGAAACCTCAAAACCTTTAACAACTAATTGGGAAGAGTGCAGATTTTGTTTAGCCTTGATAGCACAAGCTTGATGGACCGACGGACCTCTTCAGTACAGTCGGGTTCCACAATTCAAAGAATTATTTCTGGGAAGTAGGCTGGCAAGTGAAACATTTTTATAAAGGAAATAAATGAGTCATGAATACCATAATTATAAAAATGAATCAGAAACAGCTGGCGAAACTCATCAGGTATGGAAGCACCTGTAGAGAGGGAAACAGAATTAATACAATCATTCTTCACCTGAAAACGTTTCTCTGAACATTTGTCAAAGAACTCAAAACATCAACTCGGTTTTCTTCTCGCGCAAGGCCCTATCATTGCAAACAAAGGACTGGGGTTGATTCTTAAATGGAATAGAGATTCGTCATATTGATGTTTATCTACAATGAAACATTAGTTCTACTGGTCTTAGCATGCTGGGCGAAATTAGAGTCTTAGAGATTTAGAGGAAGGAAACATTGTTCCAAGTCGTCCTTGCTGATCAGATAGTCTGTAATAATAGCGTCCCATTTGCCCTCATCTCCATCAAAACCTTTCCTCCACATTTACCCATCCGGTTGTGTTTGAAATGTTGCATTTGTACCACTCTCCACCGTTTCATCTGGCAGTTCATTCCATATATGCACCACACTTTGCATGGAAATGGTTTTCCATTCGGTACCTTTTAAATCTTTCCACTGTCACCCTAAACCTTTGCCCCGGGCCTCTGGACTCCCCCACCCCAAAGGAAAGAACTTGTCTATTTAACCTATCTGTGCCCCTCACGATTTTATAAACCTCTATATGATCACTCTTCAGCGTCCAAAGCTCCATTAAAAACAGACTCAGCCTATTCAAACTTTCTCTATTACTCAAAACCTCCAAACCTGGCAATATCCATGTAAATCTTTTATGAATCCTTTCATGTTTCACACCACTCTTCTGATAGGAGGGAGACCAGAATTGCACAGAACTTTTCCAAAAGTAGTCTAACGAATGTCCTGTACAGGTACAAAATGAACTCACAACTCCTCTAATCAATGCTCTGAACAATAAAGGAGCACATACGAAACGGCCTCTTCATTATCGTAGCATCCAAAGACTCCACTTTCAGGGAACTACAGAACTGCACTCCAAGGTTTCTTTGCTCAGTAACATTCCCCAGGAGCTTACCTTAGTGTACAGGTCCTGACCTGGTTTGCTTTTCCAAACTACAGCACCTCACATTTACATAAAGTAATCTCCATCTGCAACTCCTCAGTCCATTGGCCAATCTGATCAAGATCCCGTTATACACGGACATAACTTACTTTGCTATCTACTATTAGTTACATTTTGGTTACATCTGCAAATTTACTAGCTATACCTCCCATATTCACATTTAAATCATTTATATAAATGACAAAAAGCAGTGATTCAGTATCAACCCTTGTGGAACACCACTGGTCACAGGCCTCCAGTCTGAAAAGCAGCCCTATACCACCACTCTCTGCCTTCTACATTCCAGCCCATCCTGTATCCAGATTGCTAGATCTCCCTCTTTTCCATGTGGTCTGAACTTGCTAATCAGTGTACCATGAGGAACCTTGACAAACTCCTTACTGACGTCCATATAGATCACGTCCACCACTCTGCCATCATCAATCCTCTTCGTTACTTGTTCAAAAACTCAATCAAGTTAGTGAAACATGATTTCCCACGAGCAACGCCATGTTGACAACCACTAATTAGTCATTGCCTATCCAAATAGAGTGTACATATAAATCCTGTCATTCTGGATTTTCCTCCAACAACTTCCATACCACCAATGTCAGGCTCACCTGTCTAAAGTGTGCTGGGTTATCCTTACAACCTTTCTGAAACAGTGGCGCACATGAGGCAACTTGCAGTTTTCCAGCACATCACCTATGACGATTGATTATCCAAGCATCTCAACAAGGGTCCAGCATTCACTCCCCGAGCTAGCCACAGATCAAATTCTGGGGATTTATCAAACTTTATGCAATATTTCATAACCAGCTCATCCTGCCCTGTAATATGGACATTTTTCAAGATGTCACAATCTATTTCCCCACATTCTATGTTTTCCAGGCCTTTCTCCACAGTGAACAATGATACAGAATGCTCGTTTAGTATCTGCCCCATCTTCAGCCGTTCCACACATTGATTGACTTGCTGATCTTTGAGCGGTCTTCTCTCCTTAAATACCTTTTCGTCCTGAATGTATTTAAGAAATCCCCTTGGATTCTCCTTAACCCTATCTCCTTAACTCTATTTGCAAAAATCATCTTTTGTCCCGTATGTGCCCTCCGGATTTCCCTCTTAAGTATACTCCTACTGCCTTTGTACTCTTTGAAAGATTCACTTGATCTCTGCTGTCTAAACTTATCTTATGCTTCCTTATTCCTACCATCCTCTTCTTTCACCCGAACAGGAACATACTCTAAGATCTTGCCAAATGGCCATCCTCCAATTTAGAACTTTAACTTTTAGAACTGTTCTGTCATTTTCCATCACTATTTTAATCGAACAGAATGCAAGTTTCTGGTCACACAGTGTTGCCCCACCTGCACCTCAGTCACCTGCCCTGTCTTGTTTCCAAGAGTAGGTCAGATTTTGTAGGTTTTCTACTCGGTACATGCACACACTGAAACAGAAAATTTTGATTTTAACACGAAGCAAATTCATCTCCATCCCAGCCCTTAGAAATGTGACAGTCCAAGTCTATATTTGGAAAGTTAAAATCCCCTTCCATGACCACACGCTTATTCTTACAAATAACTGAGATCTCTTCACAAATTTGTTTCTCAATTTCCCACTGACTGGTGGGGAGTCTATCAGGCAATCACACTAAGGTAAACAGCCCTTGCTTAATTCTCAGTTCCACACAAATATCTTCCCTCTATGTATTCCCAGGAATATCCTCCTTCCGTGAAGCAGTTAAATTATCCGTTATCAAAAAGCAAGTCCCACCACCTTCTCTTGTGCACCTTCATTTCCTTTCTGCAGCACGTCCATCGTGCAGGTTGAAGCTGCTCGTCCTGTCAATCCCTGAAAGCCACCTGTGTAATTGCTATGATATTCCAGCCCCATGCTCCGAACTATGACTGCAAATCACCTGTCTTCCCAGTTCGGCATCTTGTACAGAAATAAATGCAATTTAATTTGGCAGTCCGCCCTCATTCTCTGCTTTGGGCAACCCTACACTGACGATTGGACTTGCACCTTTTCCCAGTTGTATCAGTCTCAGACTGATTTATTTCATCATGATCGCCCTGGTACACCACCCCAGCCCCGCACCTCCACCATCCCCGCACCCCCCACTCCAACTTTACTAGTTTCAATATTCCTGAACATCACAAACAAATCTCCCTGCAAGTAAATTAGTTTTCTTTCAATTCAGGTGCAATCTGTCCTTGTCATAGGGGTCACTTCTACTCCAAGAAATATTCCAATGATTCAAAAATGTGAACCCTTCTGCCTTGCACCAGCGCCTCAGCCATGAATTCATCTGCTGTATCTTCCTATTCCTATAATCACCAGCTTGTGACAACTAGAGTAATCCAGATATTACTACTCCCAAGGACCTCCTTCCTGCCTGACGTCTTATATTCCCCCTTCAGAATTTCCTCCTTTATCCTTCCTATGTTGCTAGTTCCAATATACACAACGACCTCCTGCTGGTCGCACTCCCCTTTGAGAAAGTCTGCACCCTCTCCGAGACATCCTTGATCCTGGCATTCGTGAGGCAACAAGCACACTTGTCCGCGGCAATGTCTTTCTCTGCCTCTGAGCAAAGAGCCCCTGGTCACAATTGATCACTTCGAACCTGACATAACCCTAATTACATTAGAACCAGTCTTTGCACCAGAAACTTGGCTGTCAGTGCTACATCACTCCCTACAATTTCCTAAACAGCATATAAGTTTAAAATACACATGGCCACAGTAGACTCCTCCGGTAAATATACCCCTCTCCTGTCTTTCCTAGCGATAACACAACTACTTGACCGTGTCAACTTTTGTTCACTTGCTTCTATAGCTTCCATCCATCAGACCACCGAGCTCCTGAAAATTGCTCATTGTCTCTAAATGCTGCTCCAACTGATACATGCGATATGATCGGTTTTGCAACCAAGCATATTTACTGGAGACATAATCATGAGAACTTGGAAGCTCTCCCTCATCTCCCACATCCAACAGGTAGAGTACATCACTCCACTAAAGGCCATCTTCGCACCCTAATAATCTACACACCCAGAAAATACCACAGCTTTACTGCTCTAAAAGACAATGCTCCCGGCTAATGCAGTGCCTCGACTTTATATTTTTACATTTTAATCAAGTGACAGTTCTCAATCAAGCCGATAACGAAAACGAACTCACACTTCTCAAATGGTAGTATTACACAAAAAAGAACTCAGCAACACAACATTTAAAAACCATAAATGTACCTTCTCCTGTGCTGTGAACTCTCCCATACAGGCTCCTCCTTTATTTACATTGTGTTGGGTTGACCTTTTTTTCCCTAAATTTCCAAAATAATGCAACAACTCATCAAACAATAATTACTATTCACGGAATTTGTGGAAGTCAGCGCTGACACCTAAAATACCCCAAGTATTGGAGCATCTCTCACAGCCACAATCTTTTCCCGTCCTCGAATTCGGATTACCTCGAATCGTCTCGTCACTATATTACAAAAACATGAGTTGTTGCACTTGAGAAGATGTAATTGTCTGGCGGACATTACTAACAGAGCTGAGAATGGCTTGTTTCATCATCAAAAGTGCAAACCACGATCTGACTCATCTCTGCGTTGATAAACTAAGTTTCTGTTAACTCATTGAAACCCACACAGTTTGTTTTGGAAAATGATCAATTCCTTGTAAAGTTTAGCAACTGTTCTAATTTGGCTGACATTCAGTCAGCAAATAATGGAAAATGCAAATAGGGAGATGTGACTTTTTACTGTATTCTCTGCATTAGCTGACTCAAATCGTTTTGGAATGTGCTTATTGATATTTAATGAATAAACTACACAATACAAAACAAGACAGGCAGATTACTACTGCAATTAGTGAATTGAGCAGCTCCAATCCATTTTGTAATATGATTTTAAAAATCACATCTCGCTGACTCTCTATTATGTTACATCATGTCAGAAGCAATTAAACTTTAAATTGATAACCCAATGAAGGGTTCATGCCCGATACGTCATTTCTCCTGCTCATCGGAAACTGCCTGAATTGCTGTGCCTTTCCAGCATCACACTCACGACTCTGATCTCCAGCATCTGCAGTTATCAATTTCTCCTCGGTGATGACCAGTAATTTGCACTAAGCCGCATTTGTGTGAGCCAGCCAGTGTCTCATGTATTTCCATTGTTACAGATCTGGCAGGGGCTGAGGGAATTTGTTTTGCATTGGATCTGGTGCTGAGTGAGGGAGTAGTAACTTTGGGAGAGGTAATATGGAATTTCATCTCATTGTTCATGCCTGATCAGTGTCTGGGGCATACAATCGATCTGGAAGAATGTCGTTGGGGCGCAATATTTGAAGAGTGGGGTTAGTTTATGAGTTCATCGGGAGTTAGCCTCGTGTTCAATAGCCTCACTTCTGTTGCAGCACAAGCAGATTAAATATAGAACACGCCAGATCCTCGTCAGAAATCCAACTTGATGGATGATAACCTTATTTGTTTTAATTTAACAAAGTGATCTCCTGTTGAAAGTAAACACACAACGCTGCAAATATTATTTCCTCATCAAAACAGAAGTTTATTGCAAAAAAATGACGACAAACGAGAATAAACCAAACTTCGCACCTATAACACAGAGTCAATGGCAATGACACGCAAGTTTACAGATGACACAAAGATTGGTGGAGTAGCAGAAATCATAAGGGACTGTCAGAAAATAAGGAGGATATAGATAGACTGGAGAGTTGGGCAGAAAAGTGGCAGTTGGCTTTCAATCCAGACAAATATGAGGTGATGCATTCAGGTAAGTGTAATTCTAGAGCGAATTATACAACGATTGGAAGAGCCTTGCGAAAAGTTGATGGACAGAGATATCTGGGAGTCCAGGTCCATTGTATGCTGCAGAGTTTCATCGAGTGGTCAAGAAGACATATGGGGTACTGGGCTAATGGTCGGATACTTGGTGGTGTGGTTGAGCAGAGGGATCTTGGTGTCCATGTACACAGATCTCTGAAAGTTGCATCGTAGGTAAATAGTGCTGTGAAGAAGGCATATGATGTACTGGCTTTTATTGGTAGAGGAAGTGAGTTATGAAGTCCTGAGGTCATGTTGCAGTTGTATAAGACTGGTGCGGCCGCATCTGGAGTGTTGTGTGCAGTTTTGGTCGCCATACTATAGGAATGATGTGGAGGCACTGGAACGGGTGCGGAGGAGGTTTACCAGGATGTTGCCTGGTATGGTTGGAAGATCGTATGAGGAAAGGCTGAGGCACTTGGGGCTGTTTCCATTGGAGAAAAGAAGGTTTAGGCGTGACTTGATAGAGGTGTACAAGATGATTAGGGGTTTAGATAGGGTTGAACATGCGAAACTTTTTCCACGTATGGAGTCAGCTATTACAAGAGGGCATAGCTTTAAATTAAGGGGTGGTAGGTATAGGACAGAAGTTAGGGGTAGATTCTTTACTCAGCGAGTCGTTACTTAATGGAATGCCCTGCCAGTAGCAGTGGTGGACTCTCCCTCTTTATGGGCATTTAAACGGGCATTGGATAGGCATATGGAGGATAGTGGGCTAGTGTAGGTTAGGTGGGCTTGGATCTGCGCAACATCGAGGGCCAAAGGGCCTGTACTGCGCTGTATTTTTCTATGTTCTATGTTCTATAGTATGCTTGCCTTAATTGGACGGGGTATTGAGTTTTGGCACTGGCAAGTCATGTTAAAATTATCCAAGACATTGGTTCGGCTGCATGAAGAATACTGTGTACAGTTTTGGGCGCCACATTACCAAAAGGATGTGGACGCTTTGGAGAGGGTGCAGAGAAGGTTTACGAGGATGTTGCCTGGTATGGAAGGTGCTCGCTATGAAGAGAAGTTGAGGAGGTTAGTTTTATTTTCAGTAGAAAAAAAGAGATTGAGGGGGACCTGACTCATTTTTACAAAATCATGCACGGTATAGACAGGGTGGTTGCAGACAAGCTTTTTCTCAGAGTGAAGGATTCAATAACGATAGGTCATGCTATCAAGGTGAGAGGTGGAAAGTTTAAGAGCAATACACGCGGCAAGTACTTCACAAAGAGGGTGGTTGTCGTTTGGAACGCGTTGCCAGCAGAGGTGGTAAAGGCAGGCACGGCAGATTCGGTGAAGATGCATCTGGACAAATTCATGAGTAGGTGGGGAACAGAGGGGTACAAATGCTTAGGAATTGACCAACAGTTTTAAACAGTACATTTGGATCGGCTCAGGCTTGTCTCTCTTACAGACAGACTTTTCTGTGGCCAGCAGAGAAAAAAAACACAATGGGTGTTGTTTCCCTGGTGCCAGATCAAGGATGTCTCAGAGAGAGTGCAGAATGTTCTCCCGGGGGTGAGGGGCCAGCAGGAGGTCATTGTCCACATTGTAACCAACGACATTGGGAGGGAACAGGTTGAGTCTCTGAAGGGAGATTACAGAGAGTTAGCTAGTAATTTAAAAAGGAGGTCCTCAAGGGTATTAATATCTGGATTACTCCCAGTGCTCCGAGCAAGTGCGGGCAAGAATAGGAGGATATAGCAAATGAATGCATGACGGAGAAGCTGGTGTACAGGAGAAGGATTCACGTTTTTGGATCATTGGAATCTCTTTTGGGATCGAAGGTACCTGTCAAAGAAGGACGGATTGCACCTAAATTGGAAGGGGACTAATATACTGGCAGGGAAATTTGCAAGAACTGCTTGGATTAAAACTAGCAAGATATGGGCGGGGGAGGGCGGGGGTGGGTGGTTGGCGGTTGGAGGGTGGGTGATGGGTGGGACCCAGGGAGATAGTGAGGAAAGTGATCGATCTGAAACGGTTACAGCTAAAAACAGAAGTGGGTCAAACAGTCAGGGCAGACAGGGACAAGTTAGGACTAATAAATTAAACTGGATTTATTTCAATACAAGCGGCCTAACAGGGAAGGCAGATGAACTCAGGGCATGGTTAGAAGCATTGGACTGGGATATCATAGCAATTATAGAAACATGGCTCAGCGATGGTCAGGACTGGCAGCTGAATGTTCCAGGATACAAATGCTAGAGGAAGGATAGAAAGGGAGGCAAAAGAGGAAGGAGAGTGGCATTTTTGATAAGGGATAGCATTACAGCTGTGCAAATGGAGGATATTCCCGGAAATACATCCAAGCAAATTGTTTGGGGTGAATTGAGAAATAAGAAAGGGATGATCACCTTATTGGGATTGTATTATAGACCCTCCAATAATCAGAGGGAAATTGGGAAACAAACTTGTAAGGAGATCTCAGCTGTATGTAAGAAGAATACGGTAGTTAGGGTCGGGGATTTTAACTTTCCAAACATCTACTGGGACTACCATAGATTTCATGGATAAGATGGAGAGGAATGTCATAAGTGTGTACAGGACTATTTTTTGATTTAGCATGTGTATGTACATCCTATAGAAGGTGCAAAACTTGACATATTCTTGTGAAATAAGGCAGAGCAAGTGAGTGAGGTGTCAGTGGGCGAGCACTTTGGGGCCAGCGACCATAATTCTATTTGCTTATAAATAGTGATGGAAAAGAAGAGACCAGATCTAAAAGTTGAAGTTCTAAAGTGGAGAATGGCCAATTTTGACGGTATTGAACCTGATTGGAGGCAGTTGTTCACAGGTAAAGGGACAGATGGAAAATGGGAAGCCTTCAGAAATGAGATAAGAAGAATCTAGAGAAAGTATATTCCTGTCAGGGTGAACGGGAAGGCTGGTAGGTATAGGGAGTGCTGGATGACATAAAAATTGAGGGTTTGGTTAAGGAAAAGAAGGAAGCATATATCAGGTACAGACAGGATAGATCGAGTGAATCCTTAGAAGAATAGTATAAAGAAAGTAGGAGTATACTTCAGAGATAGATTTGGCAAATACAATTAAGGAGAATCCAAAGGGGTTTTACAAATATATAAAGGAGAAAAGGGTAAGTAGGGAGAGGAGAGGGCCCCTCAAAGATCAACAAGGCGGCCTTCCTGTGGAGGCACAGAAAATGGGAGAGATACTAAATGAATATTTTGCATCAGTATTGACTGTGGAAGAGGAGAAGGAAGATATAGACTGTCGGGAAATAGATGGTGATATCTTGTAAAATGTCCAGATTACAGAGGAGGAAGTGCTGGATGTCTTGAAACGGTTAAAAGTGGATACATCCCCAGGATCTGATCAGGTGTATCTGGGAACTCTGTGGGAAGCGAGAGAAGTTAATTGCCGGGCCCCTTGCTGAGATATTTGTGTGATCGATAGTCACAGGTGAGGTGCCAGAAGGCCGGAGGTTGGCAAACGTGTTCCATCTGTTTAAGAAGGGTGGTAAATACAAGCCAGGGTACTATAGACAGCTGAGCCTGACCTCGGTGGTGGGCAAGTCGTTGGAGGGAATCCTGAGGGACGGGATGTACATGTATTTGGAAAGGCAAGTACTGATTAGGGACAGTCAACATGGCTTTGTGCGTGGGAAATCATGTCTCACAAACTTGATTGAGTTTTTTGAATAAGTAACAAAGAAGATTGATGAGGGAAGAGCAGTCGATGAGCTCGATTTGGACTTCAGTCGAGCGATCGACAAGGTGCCCCATGGGAGACTGATTAGCAAGGTTAGATCTCGTGGAATACACGTGGATAGCCGTTTGGATAAAGAACTGGCTCAAAGGTAGAAGACAGAGGGTGGTGGTGGAGGGTTGTTTTGTTAGACTGGAAGCCTGTGACCAGTGGAGTTCCACAAGGATCGGTGCTGGGACCTCTGTTTTTGTCATTTACATAAATGATTTGGATGCGAGCATAAGAGGTACATTCAGTAAGTTTGCACTTGACACCAAAATTGGAGGTGTAGTGGACAGCGAAGAGGGTTACCTCAGATTACAACAGGATCTGGACCAGATGGGCCAATGGGCTGAATAGTGGAAGTTGAAGTTTAATTCAGATAAATGCGAGGTGCTGCATTTTGGGAAAGCAAACCTTAGCAGGACTTTTGCACTTATTGGTAATGTTCTTGGGAGTGTTGCTGAACAAAGAGACCTTGGAATGCAACTTCAGAGCTCCTTGAAAATTGAGTCGCAGGTAGATCGGTTAGTGAGGAAGGCGTTTGGTATGCTTTCCTTTGTTGGTCAGAGTATTGAGTGCAGGAGTTGGGAGGTCATGTTGCAGCTGTACAGGACATTGGTTAGGCCACTGTTGGAATATTGCGTGCAATTCTGGTCTCCTTCCTATCGGAAAGATGTTGTGAAACTAGAAAAGGTTCAGAAAAGATTTACAAGGATGTTGCCAGGGTTGGAGGTTTTGAGCTATTGGGAGAGACTGAACAGGCTGTGGCTGTTTTCCCTGGAGTATCGGAGTCTGAGGGGTGATCTTATCGAGCTTTTCAAAATTAAGAGGGGCATGCAAAGGATAAATCGGCAAAGCGTTTTCCCTGGAGTCGCTAAGTCCAAAACTAGAGGGCATAGGTTTTGCATGAGAAGGGAAAGATATATAAGAAATCTAAGCTGCAACCTTTTCACGAAGATTGTGGTAACTGTATGGAATGAGCTGCCAGAGGATGTGGTGGAGGCTGGTACAGTTGCAACAGTTCCGCGGCATTTGGATGGGTATATGAATAGGAAGGGTTTGGAGGGATATGGGCAGGATGCTGAGAGGTGGGACTAGAATGGGTTGGGATTCCTGGTCGACATGGACGGGTTGAACAGAAGGGTCTGTTTCCATGCTGTACATCTCTATGACTCTAAGAGATTTTGGAGTGCAGGTTCATTGATCCTTGAAAGTTATGTCTCAGTTAGCTAGGGTGGTGAAGAAGACGGTTAGTATCGTTTCCTTGATTGGTCAGAGCACTGAGTATTGGAATTGAGAGATCATGTTGTGTCTGGACAGGACTTTGGTTCGGCCATTTTTGGAATACAGTGTGCCTTTCTGGTCTTCTTCCAAAAGGGAGGATGTCTTGAAACTTGAAACGGTTCGGAAAAGAATCATTAGGATGTTGCCAGGATTGGAGTATTTGAGCTATGCGGAGATGCTGAGGAGGTTGGGGCTGTTTTCCGTGGAGTGTCGGAGGCTGAGGGGTGACTTGTGGATGTTTACAAAACCATAAGGAGCATGGTCAAGGTAAGTAGAAAAGTTCTTTTCCATGGGTTTTAGGAGTCCAAAACTAAAAGCGGATAGGTTTATGGTGAAAACGGAATAATTAAATTGGACCGAAGGGGTAACCTTTTCATGCAAAGGGTGGTGCATGTGTGGAATGAGCTTCGAGACGATATGATGGTGGCTGGTACAATTACATTTAAAAGAAATCTGGATATGTAATCGTTTAGAAAGATTTTAGGCGGATGTTGGGACAGATGAGACGAGATTAATTTAGGATATATGGACTGTATGAACAATTTGGTCTCAAGGGCCTGTTTCTGTGCTGTACATCTTTATGACTCTCACTGTGCCTGGTAAGGGTATAGCAGTTTACCAAATGTTCCATTTTTAGGTGAATATCACCACTTTCAATCACAATTCTCTGTTAGAAATAGATCCCTATGTTTTTGGTTGAAATGATAGGGTCTTGCGTGTGCAGAAACATGAGATGATGTTTTGAGTTCAATGATCCATGTTCGATGAAAATGCTCTGATTAACAGTGATTCCATTAACTCTGTTTCTCTCCCCACAGATTCTGCCATACCTGTACGGTTTTGCCAGTTATATCTCATTCAGTTTAATGTTTTCAGCATTCAAATCCCTTTCATTTATTGCATTAAAATGCTTCACTTCCCAATCTTCCCCCAGAAGTAATTCTTAGAATAATAAAATCCAACGACACTGAAGAGGTGCTTCGTGCCACTCAGTTTGTGCTATAAAATCGACACGAAATCTTATACCCGCCCCAGCTTCGAGCACTATGCGCGTAGTCTCAAATAAAATGACGCTTCAAGTGTTTATACAAGTAGTTTTTAAAGTTTGTGAGGTTTCCTGCTTTACCACCCTCCAGGGGATGAATTACCACACCCTCACCATTCTCTGGGTGAAAACACCTTGCAAAGACCCCCTCTAAACATTTTTCCTTTCATCTTAAAAAAGGTGCCCTCTGCCATCTGTTGATTGCCTGCCCACAAGTAATCAAACACAGGATAGGGCTCTTTCAAACAATGTGTCAGGACATTGAAGATGTCATATTCAAACACGATATCTGAACACTTCCAGCTGGCCCAGTTCGGTGCTGAGATATTCTATTGCTCTCTGAACCGACGCAGAGAATGTTTGATCATTAATTTAAGATTTGCAGTTTACCTCCTGTGTCTTTCAGTTAATTTGCTGGCGACTTTGGTTCTCGCATGGGAAAAATGCGGCCTCTCTAACTGCACAATGCGTTGGCCATGGCAACATCAGATCTCCTGTTCATTCTCACTGATATCATTCTGTGGCAGTTCAAATACATTTACTACCCAGGATCTTTCCTGAACATGACTCCTGTGTGCAGTGCTGTCTATGCCTTACCTCGAGCAGCAACAGACTGCACCGTCTGGTTCACTGTCCTTTTCCCCTTTGAACGTTTGCTGGCCATTTCCTGTCTGAAACTGAAGAGAAAATATTGGACAGAGAAAGCCTTAGCTGTGGCTCTGGCTGCAACCAGCATTCTACTCTGTTCAAAAAACATTCCCTACTATTTTCGGTTTCAACCTGGGAGGATAATTGGCAATGTTCAGTGGTATTGTTGAACAAAGTCAAGTTATTTTACTGATCCCAAGTGGCTGGAGTTTAAGTGGTTCGATATCATTTTGATCGCTTTAATCCCATCCGTGGTAATTCTGTGGATGAATACTCTCACAGTCAGGCACATTTTAGTGGCTAGTCGAGTATGCAAGAGCCTGATGGGTCAGAGGAAGGGAGACAGTCATAAAGATGCAGAGATGGAGATCTGGAGGAAGTCGGTAATTTCCCTCTTCACCATATCCATCAGCTTCATACTTCTGTAATTCATGCACGGTGCAAATGTCGTGTTCAATATCATTAAAGGAGGGAATTATTGGAGGTACACTCCTGTCATCAGTGTTGCATACACTGGAGAAATGCTGAAGGATTTCAGCTGCAGCACAAACACATTATTTTATGTAGCGATTCTGCCCAAGTTCAGAGCGAAGTTCAGGAATGCAGTGCACCAACTGGTCATGTAGATTCATTAGTTCATAAATTAGCCAAACAACTGAGAGAGCTCCAGTGGCAGCCGCAGTGTTCCCAGTGCAGGAATTGCAGATGTTCGGCCAGCATTCCATCAACACAAGCACATGGATTTGAGTATAACACCCAGTGTTGGATGGGGAGGGCAGTAACAGGATGGATCACCATTCACCATGCTCAGGAGCATGCTGCTATCCTTGATTAACTGACGGTTTGACACACACTGGGGCACACAATGAGCAGCAAGAGGCTGTTCAGCCCTTCGTGTCAGATTGCCCTGCCAGCCCAGAAAATCGTGATTGATGCAATTGTACCATCAATCCCGCATTTCTCTGTACACCTCTCCCACATCATTCCTCAAAACATTTGCAATAAGTTATCTGCATTCACTTTCAATGATACTGAAGGTTATGAGAAAGGGACATCAGGTAACAGGAGAAGAGGTAACTATCTGGGGCAGGGTAGGAAGGAAAGAGGCTGCAAGAGTGATTCCAAATGATGGAAAGGCTATGAGTGATGGGTTCAGCTGGAACATTGAGTGTTCACGGACAGCCCTGTGGGTGAGTGTTAAAGACTGAGGCAGGAGGGGTCTCTGAATTTTCCTTGCAGGGGTGTAGGGGGGACGGACAGAAACAGTCCCTCCTGCACCATGATGACTGACAGACTCGCTCTGTTCAGCTCACAATAAACAGTTTATTACAACAAGGGAAATGTTCTGGGTACTGGTGATCTCCTCATCTGAATGGGATGTTGTTACGTGCACATTTGTATTTGAGTGTGTTTATTGCGTCCACCTTTTGTCTACTTCATTCATAAGGCTATTTCAGACTCTCCTTCTCTGCCTCTTTCTGTCTGTCTTTGTCTGTTCCTCTCTTCCTCTCTCGCGCTGTGCCCCATCTCTCATCTTCATGCTGTCCTTCTCTCTCTGTCTCACTCTGTATGTGTCCATGCCTGCATCGTTGTCTCTCTGTCTCTTTCTCTCTACCTATCTGCCGGTCTGTCATTCTTTCTGCGTGAGGGTGTCTGTGTATCTCGCTGTGTGGTGCGGAGGGAGCTTCATTGCCTTTGTGGCGATCTCCATGTGTGTATGTGTGTGTGTGTGTGTGTGGGGGGGTGGGGGGGTGAGGTGGCTTCATTGCCTTTGAGGGAATCACCCAGTGTGTGGGGCAGAGGGTTTTTTATTGCCTTTATGGGGATCTCCCTGCGTGTTGGGGACGGGGCAGGGGGCTTCATTGTCTTTGTGGGGATTTCTGTGTGTGTGTAGGGAGGGAGATGGCTTCATTGCCTTTGTGGGGATTTCCTTGTGTGTGTGTGGTAGGGGGCTTCATTGCCTTTGTGGGAATCTCCCTGTGTGTGTGTCGGGGGGAGGGGCGCAGAGGTGGCTTCATTGCCTTTGTGGGGATCTCCCTGTATGTGTGTGTGTGTGTGTGTGTGTGTATATGTCCCTCAGTAATTGTCCTTGAACATGTCCCTGAGTGTGACACATTATGACTGTCTTCATGAATGTTAGTGTGGCTTTCCCTTTGTTTGTGTTGTTAAGTATTTCGATTCATGCGTATATGCGTTTGGGAATGTTATTCAGTCTGTCTGAGATCGTTTCTGTCAAAGTGGGCGTTTTTGTGTTGGCGTATGTTACTGTACCTCTGTGATTGCGTATCTGTCTGTGTTTTGCACACGTGCATCTGTTGTGTTTGTGCCTGTGTGTGTGCTGTTTGTGAGATTTCATTTCAATGACGATGTGGTTTTGCGTGTGTGTGTTCTGTGATACGATATGTGTGTGTCTCTGAGTGTCATTGTATTAATGTGGGATTGGGGAGTGTGTTTTTGCCTGGCTGTGCTCTTGTTTAAGCAGGTGATAATGTTGTTCTGACTTTTTTTGGCTGCCTGTCCGTGTGTCACGATATTTCTGTGCCCCCAAAAGGATCACTCTGTGTTTTATTCTGTGTGTCACTCTGTCTATATCTAATTCTGGCGATGGTTCTGTAACTGTGTTCGAATGTGTTTTTGTGTATGTACAAGAAGTTGCCGTCATTCTTGCAGGTTGGTGTGTAATGTCTCTTAATCTGAGTTTGTTAATTTAAGTGTGTGAAGGTGTGAGTGTGATTCTAAGTCTGCGTTCCTATATCTCAGTATGACTGTATTTCTTTGTGTGTGGACATGTGTGCATTCTGACCATACGCGGTTGTGTTCCTAACTGTCTTAGTATGCCTGTTTTCATGTGTTTGAGTGTGTGTGCGCGTGCGCGCATGAATGCTCAAGCCTATGTGAGTCGATGTTCCCCATTCAGGAATCTGATTGTTTTCCTGTGTGTTGTGAGGGTATATTTCTTTACTTTTTTGAAAGGAGTGTTCTCACAATTCAGTTGGACTGTATTATTGTGCAAGTGTGCATGTTTGTGAGTTGAATGTGTGCACGTGTATGTGTTTTTATTTGTCAGTCAGTCCCGATATCATACTTTGCATTTCTGTGTGCTGGTGTGCTTCTGTTTGCATGTGCACATGTGTATGTGATGGTGTGGGCTTGTTTCTGTGTCCCTCTGGGTGTGGTTCTGTCTCTGTCTGATCATGAGACTTCCTCCCCTGAAAAAGGACACGTGAACCCTCAGCAGGCCATGGTTCACAGATTGCTCTCAATGGTGCGTTTCAGCAACCTGGAAATTATCTAGGTATCAGTATCTGTACCTCCTGCACCCTCTTTGCGGAACTGTTACGTCAGTTCAAGGACCTAAGACTAATGAAAAAAAAGACAGGGAAATATACAATGAAAGGCAGGATTCCAGTTGTTTCTTCCATGATTGAACCAAGGACGCAATACATACACTTTTTTCATGTTGGAGCTGTTTGTGTCCGTCCATAAATGTTGTTATAGACTGCATCATTCCACCATACAATGTATCATCTGAATAGGACCATTTAGCCCATTGAGACTGCTCTGTCATTTGATCATGAATGATTTGTTTCTCAATTCTCTTCTCCGGCCTTCTCCACACTACTTTTGATTTCCCTCTGAACCAGGTACCCATCTTTCACTGTTGTTAATGCAATTGTTCTGGACCAGACCCTCTAAAAGCATTTTAAGATGGAAGCCCAGACCCTAACGTTTCTATTTGTTTTGTGCATGTGTAAAGTGGATATTCCAGGATTGATGGAGCAGGTATATATTCATCGGTTGAAGTGAAGCAAAGTTTATATACTTTTCATCGAATGAAATACATAGAAAAGAGAACAGAAGACTGCATAACTTCACCCATCCAAAACTCAACAGACTGTCCCAACTTAATGATTGTTCAAAATTCCTCCCACAACCTCCATAAGCACCCAATGTCAAAACAGGTAAAATCAAACAGAGGGTCTTGCAGAAGAGAAGTCAGAGATAGATCAGCATGGAACAACTTCGTCCTTGTCGCTGTTCCTTTTACAAGCAGTTTAAAAATCTGACAACTTGCAAACACCAACCCAAATTAAACCAAACCAGAAAAAATCAGAGGTGGGAGAATTGGCCACACCCCTGTCATTGCAGATAGTTTTATATTTGAAAGCCTTTTTGCCTGAAACAGTTTCTGTTAATTATCATGAAATTGTCTCTGCAATCCATCCAAACTCAACATTCAAGAACAAATGCATTCACAAACACACGAAGAAAGAAAATCAAGGACACACTACCTTGGTAAAGGGGCAGCGTCATCACGCACTCAATCTTTTGAACTCCAAAACACTCTGAAGCAGTGATTTCCACAGATGAAGCCCACTTTGGCTGAAGAAATTAATTCTAATCTCAGTACCAAATGTCGCCCCTTTATTCTGTCGCTATGTTCTCTGGCCCTACTCTCTCCTACATGTAGAAACACATTACAAGCAGGTGCTGAAATGGAAGGACTGCTTATGAAAGGAAGTACAATGCTGGTCTGAGGCTGTGAATGACAGTCTCTGGGGCTGTTTGGAATTGGTGGACTGGGCCATGTTAAAGTACTCAGTGGAAATCCTGGATGAGCAAACCACCACCATCACAGACATCATGGGCAAATGCATGGAGGACTGCTGAGTGAAGAATTCAATCCGAGTGTTCCCCAAGCGACATCCTTCAGTGAATCAGGAAATCATCTCCTGCTGAAGACCAGACGAACAACTTTCAAATGGGAAGACCCTGATCTATAAAGGGAATCTAGATCTAACTTCCGCTGGGCTATCAGGGATGCCAAGAGGGAGGACCAGACCACATAAGAGGTCCATACCTACTAAACAGATTACTGCTCCCTATGGCAAGGCTGAAAGAACATTTGAGGATGCAAAATGAAGCAGAGCAAGATAGCGGACAAAGACACGTCTCTCCCTGAGGCGCTTATTGCTTTCTCTGCTTGGATTGAGCAGAATGCCAGTGGCGCAGTGACTCCTGCCCCAACAGCCCCAGACACACCTGTTCCCTCGTTCACCTATGCACACGTCAGAACAGTTATCCTGAGTGTCAACCCAAGGAAAGTTTTGGGCCTGGATGGAGTCCCTTGCCGTGCAATTAGATCCTGAATGGTAAAACTGGCTGGGGTATTCACTGACATCTTCAAACTCTCCCTCCAACACGGTGAAGACCCTATCTTCTTCAAGAGGACGACCACCATCCCCCCACACACATTCTCTCTCTCAAGTACACACGCATTCTCTCTCTCAAGCACACATTCATTCTCTCTCTCACACATACACAATCATTCTCTCTGTCACGTACATATGCATTCTCTCTCTCTCACACACTCATTCTCTCTCTCACGTACACACTCATTCTCCCTCTCATGCACACACTCATTCTCTCTCTCGCTCATGCACATACACGTTCTTTCTCACATAGACATGCATTCTCTCTCTCACGTCCACATGCAATCTCTCTCACGCACCCTCATTCTCTCGCTCATGCACACAATCATTCTCTCTCTCTCACACACACAAGCATTCTCTCTCTCATGCACACACTCATTCTCTCTCATAAACACACATTCATCCTCTCTCTCATGCACACACGCATTCTCTATCTCAAGCACACACACATTCTCTCTCTCATGTACACATGCGCTCTCTATCTCACGCATACATGCATTCTCTCTCTCTTGCACACGTGCATTCGCTCTCTCACACACACATTCTCTCTCTCACGCACACATTCTCTCTCTGACGCATGCACACATTCTATCACTCGCACACATGCTCATTTTCTCTCTCATGCACAGACGCATTCTCTCTCTCACGCACATATTCTCTCTCTCACGCACTCATGCCCTCGCTTTCCCTTACACACACACACGCCCTCTTTCTTGCACCCACACACTCTCGCACATATGCACTCTCCTTCTCTCATCGAGGTACACAATCGCCCTCTCTCTCACAACCCCTCACACACACTCGCTTGCGTTCACTCGCACAAACTCAATTGTTCACACACACTTTCTCTGTCATGTGCGCACACCCTATCTTTCTGTCTCTCTCTGTCCCGCTATTTCACAGTCGCTCTCTCTCTGTCGTTCTCTCTCTCTGTCCCTGTATCTATCGTGCTCTCTCTCTTTCTCTCTGTCTGTCTGACTCAGGCTCTCTGTCTGTCTCTCTGTCTCTCTTTCTCTGTCTCTCTGTCTCTGTCTGTCTGACTCTCTCTCTCTGTCTCTCTCTTGGTTTCTCTCTCTCTGTCTGTCTCTCTCTCACACTCCATCTCCCTCTCTCTCTGTTTCTCTCTCCATCTGTCTCTCTCTTCCTCTGTCCCTCTCTCTGTCACTCTGTCCCTCACTCTCTGACTCTCTGACTCTCTGTCCCTCTTTCTCTGTCCCTCTCTCTCTCTGTTTCTCTGTCTCCCTGTCCCTCTCTTTCTCTCTGTCCCTCTCTCTCTGTCCTTCTGTTCCACTCTCTCTGTGACCCTCTCTCTCTGTGCCTCTCTCTGTCCATCTCTCTCTGTCCCTCTCTATCTCTCTGTCTCTCTGTCCCTCTCTCTTTCTAATGCCTCCCCTCTCTCTCTCTCTCTCTCTCTCTCTCTCTCTCTCTCTCCGCCCTCTCTCTCTTTCCCTCCGTCTCTCTCTGTGTCCCTCTCTCACTCTGTGTGTCCCTCTCTCTCTCTCTGATTCCCCCTCTCTCTGTGTACCCCTTTGGGTCCCGCTCACTCTCTGTTCCCCTTTCTCTCTCTCTCTCTCTCTCTCTCTGTGTACCCCTCTCTCTCGGTCTGTCTCTCTCTGTCCCTCTCTTTCTCCCGGTGTCCCTCTCTCTCTGTATCCCTTTCTCTCTCTCCGTCTCTCTGTCCCTCTCACTCTATCTCTCTGTCCCTCTCTTTCTCTGTCTCTCTCTGTCTTCTCCCTCTCTGTCTCTTTCCCTCCGTCTCTCTCTGTGTCCCCCTCTCTCTCTGTGTCCCTCTCTCTCTGTCTCCCCCCCTCTCTCTGTGTGCCCATCTCTCTCTCTGTGGGTCCCTCTCACTCTCTCTCTGTCTCTCTGACCCCCTCTCTCTCTCTGTTCCTCTATCTCTGTCCCCTCTCTCTCCCTCTGTTTCCCTCTCTCTCTGTCTCTGTCTCTCTCTCCCTGTCCCTCTCTCTCTCTGTCTCTCTGTCCCTCCCTCTCCCTCTGTGTTCCTCTCTCTCTGTGTCTTTGTCCTTCACAGACTGGAGTGAGTTACAGCGTGGAATCTAATCAAGGGGTTCAGGGTGGTTCAGATACAGAATAACAGATAGCCCTGAGTGAGATACATTCTGGAATCTAATGGAGGGATATGCGAAGCTTTTTATGTGGAATAACTTGTAACTGGGAGAGAGTCACAAAGTGGACTATAGGCCAAGTGCTTTCAAATCTTGTCTCGACTTAAACGTAATGCAGTCACAAACTACATGACTTTACTGACTCCCCACGGATCCATGGGGAAATTAGACTGACCCCACTGTGTTTCTGTTGCTGACACCTGGTGACATTAATCTGACCCCACTCTGTTTCTGTCATTGACCCCTAGGGACATAAGACTGACTCCACTTTATCTCTGTTACTGACCCTGGGTTTATTAGACTGACCCCGCTGTGTCTCTGTCAGTTAACACTGGGGAAATTGGACTGACTCGACCGTGTCTCTGCTTTGGATCCATGGGAACATTATACTGACCACACAGTGTCTCTGTCACTGACCCCTTGGGACATATGACTGACTCCACTGTGTCTCTGTCACTGACCCATGGGTACATTAGACTGACCCCACTGTGTCTTTGTTACTGACCCCTGGGTACATTAGTCTGACACGACATTGGCATTGTCACTGACCATTGGATGCATTAGACTGACCCCTCTGTGTCTCTCTCACTGACAGCTGGGCACATTAGACTGATCTCACTGTGTCTCTGTCACTGACCTCGAGGGCATTAGACTGACCCCACTGTGTCTCTGACACTGACCTCTGGGAACATTGGACGAACCCCACTGTGTCTTTGTCACTGAAGCCTGTGCACATTAGATTTATCCTACTGTGTCTCTGTCACTGAACTCTGGGGACATTCGACTGACCCCACTGTGCCTCTGTCACTGACCTCTGGGGACATTAGACTTACCCACTGTCTCTCTGTCACTGACACCTGGGAACATACTCCTGACACCACTGTGTCTCTGTCACTTACCACTGTGGGCATTAGACAGACCCCACTGTCCCTCTGTCACTGACCAATGGGGACATGAGTCTGACCCCACTGTGTCTCTGTCACTGAACCCTGGGGATATTAGACTGAACCCACTGTGTCTTTGTCACCTACCTCTGGGGTCATAAGACTGAGCCCACTGTGTCTCTCTCACTGACAACTGGGAACATTTGACTAACCCCTCTGTGTCTTTGTCACTGAAGCCTGTGTACATGAGACTTATCCTACTGTGTCTCTGTCACTGAACTCTGGGGACATTCGAGTGATCCCACTGTGCCTCTGTCACTGACCTCTGGGGACATTAGACTTACCCACTGTCTCTCTGTCACTGACCCCTGGGGGCATTAGACTCACCCCACAGCATCTCTGTCACTGACCCTTGGAACATTAGACTGAGCCCGCTGTGTCTCTGTCAATGACACCTGCCGGCATTAGACTGACCCCACTGTATCTCTGTTGCTGAACCCGGAGGGCATTAGACTGAACCCACTGTGCGTCTGTCACTGAACCCTGGGGATATTCGACTGAACCCACCGTGTCTCTGTCTCCGACCCCTGGGAACATAGTCTAACCCCACTGTGTATCTGTCACTGACCTCTTGGGGCATTAGACTGACCCCACTGTGTCTCTGTCACGGACCCCTGGAGACATTAGACTGACCCCACTCTGTCACTGTCACTAACCCCTGTATGAATTGAACTGACCCCTGTGTGTCTCTATCACTGACCTCTGGGCACATTCGTCTGACCCCACTATGTCTCCATTGCTGACCCATGCGGGAAGTAGACTGACCCCAAAGTGTCTCTGTCATTGACCTCTGGGGACATTAGTCTGACCCTACTTTATCTCTGTCACTGACGTCTGGGGAGATTAGACTGACCCAACTGTATCACTGTCAATGACCCCTGGGGGCATTAGACTGACCCCACTGAGTCTCTGTCACGGACCCCTGGGGACATTAGACTGACCACACTGTGTCTCTGTCACGGACCCCGGGGACATGAGACTGACCCCACTCTGTCACTGTCACTGACCGCTGGATGCCTTGAACTGACCCTTGTGTGTCTCTATCACTGACCCCTGGGCATATTCGTCTGACCCCAATATGTCTCCATTGCTGACCCATGCGGGAATTAGACTGACCCCAAAGTGTCTCTGTCATTGACCTCTGGGGATATTAGTCTGACCCTACTTTATCTCTGTCACTGACGTCTGGGGACATTAGACTGACCCAACTGTATCACTGTCAATGACCCCTGGGGGCATTAGACTGACCCCACTGTGTCTCTGTCACGGACCCCTGGGGACATTAGACTGACCACACTGTGTCTCTGTCACGGACCCCGGGGACATGAGACTGACCCCACTCTGTCACTGTCACTGACCCCTGGATGCCTTGAACTGACCCTTGTGTGTCTCTATCACTGACCCCTGGGCATATTCGTCTGACCCCAATATGTCTCCATTGCTGACCCATGCGGGAATTAGACTGACCCCAAAGTGTCTCTGTCATTGATCTCTGGGGACATTAGTCTGACCCCACTTTATCTCTGTCACTGACGTCTGGGGAGATTAGACTGACCCAACTGTATCACTGTCAATGTCCCCTGGGGGCATGAGACTGACCCCACTGTGTCTCTGTCACAGACCTTGACATTATTAGACGGACTCTGCTGTGTGTCTGTCACTGACCACTGGGGGCATTGGACTGATCCCACTGTGTCTCTGTCACTGACCCCTGGGTACATTGGACTGACCCCACTGTGTCTGTCTCACTGACCCCTGGGGTCATAAGACTGACAGCACTGTGTCTCTGTTACTGACCCTGGGTTTATTAGACTGACCCCACTGTGTCTCTGTCAGTTAACACTGGGGAAATTGGACTGATTCGACCCTGTCTCTGTTACTGACCCATGGGAACATTAATATGACCCCACAGTGTCTCTGTCATTGACCCCTTGGGACATATGACTGACCCCACTGTGTCTCTGTCTCTGAACTCTGGGGACATTAGACTTACCCCACACTGTCTCTGACACTGAGCCCGGGGGCATTCGACTGACCCCACTGTTTCACTGTTACTGACCCCTGGGAACATTAGACTGACCCCGCTGTGTCGTTGTCACTGACTCCTGGGGGCATTAGACTGACCCCACTGTTTCTCTGTTACTGACCCCTGGGGGCATTAGACTAACCCCACTGTGCCTCCATCGCTGACCCCTCTGTGTTTGATCTGCATGTTGTTTGATATTGTCTGCCAGGTTCATGATACCCTCCGAGTTTTCTGGAAAGTACAGCACTCATGACCAACAACAGCACACGCTCCTCCAGGTGAGGCTAGCAGATAATGCAAATCCATTCGATTCTGCAATTCCATGGTCCAGCCAGCCACAAGCTTATCTGAGACCTCAATCAGTGCTTGTCCACTTGCCCTGGCCTCTGAAACTGTCTCATCGGCCACGTGTTCCAATGCTGAACCCATGTGAATCAATTCAAGGGATGGCCAGCCAATTCAATACACGAGAAAGGACATCATGAGGAAATGGTCTGTTTTGGAAGTGGCTCCTTTGGCTCGTAGATGGTATTGCTTAAGGGATGATGCACGTCAGGAAGCACACAACCCGTACAGCAGCATCCCATCGAAATGGTTGGAAGCCATGGGTAAGCTCTGGTGTTGTATATAAAGTATATGCCATTATAATCTGTAAAATCATAAGCCAATATCATCCAAGGTTATAGGGCAGAACAGACCAATAGATTATTAGAAGTTATATTCCATACTCTGGACCAATTACAGTAAAACATTGCACTGTCAGAAATGTTCACTACTGGGCCTTGCCAGTCAAATGAGAGGTCACATCTGCTTTGCCCCATCAACCTTCCCTTTACTTATTTATAAAACATCGGGAACCTGTAACGTTACTTGAAAGGACTGTAAGGGAAGGAAAAACAGTGTCATGATTATATGCAGGCTGACACCATGTAGAAAATTTAGTCATTTCTTAACCTGCCGATTCCCATATTCTCATGTCCCCATTAACTCCTGTGTGATTCCGACGTAACACCCACTCAACTGCTTCTGGTGGAACGAAAAGGAGGAATTGAAGAGATATTCTTTCCCATGAATAGATGATGACATGGGTACAAAACCAGCGCTTACTTATGTTAAAATTTTCAGCATACATACATGGCATATGTCAGTCAGTATTTGCATGCTGTTCCCGAGTAGGCCAGTTCTTCAATATCAAATGGCCACCGACGTTAAAGAATTCAGAAAGTTCAAAGAGTACTAAAAGGTCTTCACGCTATGTTCATTCCTGTTTGAGGAGCAATCTTCTTACAATCAGATTGGTGGACCCAGTTCGAGTGTCCTTCAATCTTGAAAGAAGTTGATGTGAGTAAGACTTGAAAGGGGCCGCAACAGCATTGTCCCAATTTGTTCCTTTCCCAATTATTAACCGATACATAATCCCCTTGGTTTGCTTTTGGATATTAGGAGGCGATTGTCCCTTCCTTAACTGGGCAATGCGACTTTTGGCCTGCGATTGAAGAAACTTCAGAGAAAGTGGCAAATGTTTCAAGTAATTCTGCATTTGCTCACCCATTACAAGGGGATCCACGCCCTCGGGGGGTTTATCGTGCGCAATCCAGAGTCCTCATTGGCCGACTGTAAGCTATCTCTTCAACTGACAGTCCAGTCTGCAAATGTGGAGACACTCACATGTACAGTCCTGCCAAGGGCAATACTTGGAGAAAGTTTATTTGACCATTTTAGGTAACTTCTCTTTTAAAGTATGATTGGCCTGTTCCACAATCCCTGCTGCATGCGGGCGAGATGCACAGTGCAGTTGCTGTTCAATGGAGAGTGAGTCACATATTTAAGGAATAAATCGAGGCATGAAATGTTAGTTTCAGCAGCAGGAAGCACAGGAGCATTGACCAGGGAGCTGACGGGAAGGTGAAGCACTGATTTAAGAACTTACTGAGAACGTCTGGACCCTCTATTTATGTTTCAGCAGCAAAAAGTGTGGGAGGGTTGACAAGGGCGCTGATAAGAAGGTGAACCACAGATTTAAAAACCTATCTAGTAAATAGGCGGAGCGCAAGCTGAGCAGGAGCGGACACAGGACTGCTGAGTAAGAGAAGTAATGTATTTGGATTGCTGCGTTACCTGAAGCACTAATTAGGTAGTGGCTCCCACCCGTCCTCCTCCTCGAACCAAAAAGAATGTTCTGTGCGCTGGATTGGTAAGATAACTTGCATTAAAAATAATATTTATTGGGAATTTAAAATAGTGGGAATGGCGGTGAGGAAAATTGATGTTCCTCCTGCAGAATGTGGGAGGTCAGGGTCACGAATAGTGTCCCTGCTGACTTCATTTGTGTGACGTGCACCCAACACCAGCTCCGAAGAACCTCTGTTAGGGAACTGAAGCTGGAGCTGGATGAACTTCGGAGGCGGAGGGTGTTATTGAGAAGAGTCACAGGAAGGAGTCAGACCTCAGGGACAAGAAAAAGGTAGATGGGTTCAAGTCAGGTGACGGAAAGGGATCCCCTGTGGCCATGGATTCTGTTGGGCTGGTGCGAACGACTGACCAGGCGAAAGCCACGAGATACAGGTCTCTGGCACAGAGTCTGTCGCTATTGTGCAGAAAGGAAGAGGGGAGATGAGCAGAGCATTAGTTATTGGGGACTCCATAGTTAAGGGGACAGATAGCATGTTCTGTTGGAATGGTTGGTGTGTTGCCTTCCAGGTTCCAGGGTTCCTGATGTCTCTGATTGTATTTTCCGGATCTTCGCGGGGGAGGTGGAGCAGCCCCAAGTTGTGATCCACATCAGAACCAATAACATAAGTAAGAAAAGGAATGGGGATACAAGGCTGAAACTCAAGGAGCTCGGGTGGACGTTTAGAGCTGGACCAAACAAAGTTGATATCTCTGATTTGATGCCCATGTTTATTGCTCGTGAGGCAAGGAATAGGGAGAGAGAGGTGTTGAACATGTGGCTGCAAGAATGGTGCAGGAGGGAGAGTTTCAGATATCTGTCAGATTGGTGCTCATTGAGGGGGTGGTGGGAGATCTACAAACAGGAAGGTCTACACCTGAATCAGAGGGGTACAAGTATCTGGGGATAGGGTTGGGGGCAGCGGGGGGATATTTTCATGCTGGGGAGGATTTAAACCATATCAACAGGAGGATGGGAACCTGAACTGTTATTCCAGTGTACAGGAGATTGAGTGTAGTGAGGTCAGAAACATAGTTTCAAGGTCGCAAGAGAAAACCAGAAGCAGGAAGATCGTTTGAAAAATGTCTACCTCAACGCCAGGAGATTCCAGAATAAGGTGGGTGAACCTGCAGTATGAGTTGGTACCTGGGACTTCGATATTGTGGCCATTTCGAAGACATGGGTAGCGCCGGGACAGGAATGTTTGTTGCTGGTTCTGGGGTATAGATGTTTCAGTAATAACAGGGAAGGTGGTATAAGAGGGAGTTGAGTAGATACTGTTCATCAAGGACGATTGAGGTAAAGACGTTTGAGGACTCATCCACTGAGGTAGTATGGGCTGAGGTTAGACACAGGAAAGGAGAGGTCACCCTGTTGGAAGTTTTCTATAGGCCTCTGAATAGTTCCATCGATATAATGGAAAGGATAGCAAAGATAATTCTGGATAGGAGTGCGAGTAACAGCGTAGTTGCTATGGGGGACGTTAACTTTCCAAATATTGACGGGAAATACTATAGTTTGAGGATTTTAAATGGGTCAGGTTTTGTTCAGTGTGTGCAGGATGGTTTCCAGACACAGTATGTAGACAAGCTAACAAAGGTTGTTTTGGATTTGGTACTGGGGAATGAACCAGCCAGGTGATAGATTTAGAGGTAGGTGAGCACTTTGGTGATAGTGACGACAATTCAGGCATGTTTACTTTCGTGATGGAAAGGGGTAGGTATATACCACAGGGCAAGAGTTATAGTTGGGCATAAGGAAATTATGATGCGATTAGGCAAGATTTAGGATGCCTCGGATGGAGAAGGTAACTGCAGGGGTTGGGCACAATTGAAATGTGAAGCTTGTTCAAGTAATAGCTACTGCCTATCCTTGATAAGTATATTCCTGTCAGGCAGGGAGGAAGTGTTCGTGTGAGTGAACCGTGGTTTTCAAAAGAAGTTGAAACTCTTGTCACGAGGAAGAAGAAAGCTTGTTATAGGATGAGATGTAAAGGCTCAGTTTGAGCGCTTGAGAATCCCAAGTTAGCCAGGAAAGACCTAAAGAGAGGGCGACGAAGTGCCAGGAGGGTACATGAGAAGTTATTGGTGGATAGGATCAAGGAAGACCCGAAGGTTTTCTATAGGTATATCAGGAATAATAGAAAGACTAGAGTAAGATTAGAACCAATCAAGTTATGATAGTGGGAGGTTGTGCATGAAGACCGATGAGATCGGGGAAGCGCTAAATCAATATTGGCAGTATTCACACTGGAAGAAGACAATGTTATTCAGGAGAATTTGAGATGCAGGCGACAAGATGGGACTGAGGCGCACAAGGAGGAGGTTTTCGCAATTGTGGAAAGTGTGAAAATAAATAGGTCCCATAGGATTCTCTGGGAAAGTAGGGAGGAGATTGGAGGGTCTTTGGCTTTGATCTTTATGTCGTCATTGTCAACAGAAACAGAGCCAGAAGATTGGAGGATAGCAAATGTTGTCCCTTTTTTCAAGAAGGGAATAGAGTCAACCCTGACACTATTAGACCAGTGAGCCTTACTTCGATTGTGGATGAAGTGTTGGAAAAAGTTAGAAGAGATAGGAATTTGAATAATCAATAGAGGAATAAGTTGATTAGGGGTAGTCAAAACCGACTTGTGAAGGATAAGTCGTGCCTCACAAACCTGATTGAGTTCTTTAAGAAGGTGACCAAACAGGTAGATGAGGGTGAAGTGGTTGAAGTGGTGTATATGGATTTCCATAAGGCATTTGATAATGTTCTCCACGATAGGCTATTGCACAAAATACAGAGGCATGGATTTGATGGTGATTTAGCAGTATGGATCAGAAATTGGTTCGCTGAAAGAAGATAAGGTGGTGGTTTATGGGAAATGTCCATCTTGGAGTTCAATTACTAATGGTGTACCGCAAGGATCTGTTTTTGGTAACTGCTATTTGTCATTTTTATAAATGATCTAGTTGAGGGCATGGAAGGATGGGTTAGTAAATTTGCGAATGACACAAAGGCTGGTGGAGTTGGCGATAGTGCCGAAGAATGTTGCAGGTTACAGATGGACACAAGTAAACTGCAGAAATGGGCTAAGAGGAGTCAAATTGAATTATTGCGGAAAATTGCGATGTGATTCACTTTGGAAGGAGCAACAGGAATAAAGAGTACTGGACTAATGGTTAGATTTTTGGTAGTGTAGATGAGCAGAGAGATCTCGGTGTCGATGTACACAGATTTCTAAAGTTGCGACACAGGTTGAGTGTGTCGATAAGAAGGCATCCGGTGTGTTAGCGTTTATTGGCAGAGGGATTGAGTTTCGGTGCCACAAGGTCTTGCTGCAGCTATACAAAAAACTGGTGTGGCCGTACTTAGAGTATTGTGCACATTTCTGGTCACCACAATATAGGAAGGATGAGGAAGCTTTTGAAAGGGTGCAGTTACGATTTACTAGGAGTTTACCTGGAACGGAGGGAATATCTTTTGAAGAAAGGCTGAGGGACTTGAGGCTGTTTTTGTTAGCGATAAGACGTTTGTGAGGTGACTTATTTGAGACATATAAGATAATCAGATGATGAGACAGGATGGATAGTGAGAACCTTTTTGCTCAGCTGGTGATGACTAGCACGGTGGGTCATAGCTTTAAATTGAGGGGATGATAGATATAGGACAGATGTCAGAGGTAGCTTCTATACTCAGAGAGTAGGAGGGGAGTGGAGTGGACTGCCTGCAACAGTACTAGACTCTCCGACTTTGAAGGCATTTGAATTGTCATTGGGTAAACATATATTTGAAAATGGAATTGTGTCGGATCAATAGGCTTCAGAATGGTTCCACATGTTGCTGCAACATCGAAAGCTGAAGAGCCTTCCCTGTGCTGTAATGTTCTATATTCTACATGGCCCATTGTCAGAGTTCATCCTTTTAGGCAACCCAAAGTGGGGAATTACTTTAGTCAACAATATTTTGTCGACTGTATGTGCAGTGCACTTAGTAGAGGGGAAGGCTTCAATTCATTTGCTAAATTCATCGAACATGAACAAACAGTATTTATAACATTGTACTTTAGGATTTTGTTTTGTTCGCTGAGCTGCAAGGTTCACTTTCAGACGCTTCGTCACCGTACTAGGAAACATAATCAGTCAGTCTCTCGTTAAGCACTGGCGTTATGGCCCACTTTCGATTTATGTCTTTCGTTTTCCTTGGGTTGATGATGTCATTTTCTGTGCTAGTGATGTCATGGTGATAGCATCTGAAAATGAACCTTGCAGCTTAGCGAGCAAACATATACCTAGAACCTCCATCTGAGCGCTGAATCTTGTCCAAACTCACTAACATCTCCGGGGACAATCCACTAAAACTAGCACAAAGATTGGAAACCAATGACCGCTGATAGAGCTCCACCCACAAATACCTGTACTTCCTGCATGAATACCAAAAGAAACAGGTCCTATCTCAATACCTCAAAAACATACCTCCCTTAACACACCACGATCCAAATGAATAGCAAAGCAAAACAGCTGAAGAATGCTTAGGGAAATGTTTAATGATGGCCACCACAGACTCCTTAAATACAACTGGGAAATATAGTGAAAAAAACTCTACTTCCTCATGCAACAAAGCACAAATGGGCAGACACAGTACAACAAGCCATAGACATGAGACAGCGGCTAATACAGAAAATGAAGAAAAAAAACTACACCTGCAGAAACAAAACAAGACAAACTCACGCAAAGTAACACCGGAGACGGCATAGAACGTATCTGTCCAACACTTAACAGACACTGATAAAGCTGTCTCAGTAACAGGATTAAGTTACAGTTTCTGGGATGCAGACCATAAAAATTTTTAAAGCATAAGAAACAATACTGAAAGAAACCAAACTCACAGAAGAAACCATCATTAAGTGGGGAAAAGGAAGAACACTCAATAAACAAGAAAGGAAAACACTAGAAGGACTCAAGAAAGATAAACCATTGTTATCCTGCCTGCAGACAAAGGCCGCCTGACAGACATTTAAAAGCGGACAGACTATATTGAGAAAGCAAACACACTGCTTGCAAATACCGACACTTACCACTAGGTGGCGATTGGCCCGAAGCAAAAACGAGAAAACCAAATCACATCCTTACTCAAAAAAACTCCAGAGATCTGGAGAATTAAACAAGGCAGACTTCCAACAGATGAAACCAGATGGATCCGTAACACCACGACTCTACGGATTATCCAAAATTCACAAGACAGGAGCGTTCCTCTGACCCATAGTCTTGCTACCTGGAACATAAACGGACAGCATGGCCAAGGAACTACACCAAAGACTAAAAAAAAGTAGAAGAATCATGCACCTCCATTCACTCCCCCCCAAAATTTCTGAACAACATCATGGACACCAAGATAGAAGAGGATGAAAATATAGTCTCTCACATAACAGCCCTGTTCACATCCATCGATATCAACTTGGCCAAGGAAACATTGATGACACTATTAGAAGAACCAAAGACACATAGACTGGACACGACCAGCTTCATCAGCAAGGACATTATCATCAAGTTAGGGGACCTATGTCTTACCCCCCACTTCACCTTCAACAACAAAACCTACAGACCAACCAATGGAACACATATGGGATCTTAGATATCAGGGCTTTTAGCAGAGGCAGTAATGCAGAAACTCGAACAAACAGCGCTGCTAATCATCCAACCTAAACAGTGGGTCTGCTACAGGGATGAGACTTTGGTCATCACTCAACTGAACAAATTAGAGGAAACCTTCAAGACCATCAATAATACCGTTACAGGCAAAAAATTCACAAAGTTGGATGAAAACAACAGCAGACTCCAATTCCTTGATGTCACAGTAGAGCGAGCAGCCAATGAGGAACATTAAACCAGCGTCAACAGGAAAACAACACATATGGAACAAATACTGAACTGCAGAAGCAATCATCCCAACACCCACCAACGAAGCTGCATCGGAACTTTATTTCAATGAGCCACCACACACACTGCAGCTCAGATGAATTGTGAAGTACAGAACAAAAACAACTACACAGCATATTCAAAAAGAACGGGTACCCAATGATTGTATTCCGTTGATTTCTCAGCAAAAGAAATAAACAAGCAGACAAAACATTCCCAAAAAACCCGAGCTGCTCTCCCCTGAAACAAATAATTCTCAGAAATGACTGCCAGTCTACTCAGACCCCTTGGCAGCCCACAGACCCACCAACGTCAAATCAGCAGGTAATGTATTTGAAATACCCTATACAGACAACAAGCAAAAGAAACGCCAATTACAAAATACCTGGCAAGAACTGCAACACACACGACATTGGACAAACAGGCGAAAGTTAACCACAAGGGTAGGCATGACCCACTATCACTAGTATCATTGCATACAGATGAGGAAAGGAACCAATTTGACTGGAACAACACATCAAACCTAGGACAAGCCAAACAGAGACATGCACGAGAATTCCTCGAAACATAGCATTCCAACCGGAACGCTATAAACAAACACATCGATTTGGACCCCATCTACCACCCTCTGAGAAAAAGAGCAGGAAATCACATCACTTCAGGTAACGACATCACCAACCCAAGGATATCTGAATACATAAATAGAAAGCGGGCCATAACGCCAGTGCTTCACAGGATGCTCAGTAATGATGTTACCTAGCATAGTGGCGACATATCTGAAAATGAATCTTCCAGCAAATCAAGCAAACCTACATCCAGAACCTCAATCTGAGCTACAAATCTCTCCAAATTGTACTTTAGGTAATTCAATAGAATGAAGCTGTATCCAGAACAAATGATCATCTTGCATGTGTGTTGTCCCAGAAAGGTATTTAATAGCTTTACCATTATTATTATACGTGCAAATAAGGCTCATTTCCAGACACATTTGACGTGCTGTATTAAAATCCGGGTGCCACCATGTTTTTAAAAGTCGCTGTACCATTCCTTCCTTGCCAAGATGGGTACAAGTACGCAAGTCATCAATAAGCACTGGGAACAAAGAATCAAGAACACAGACTTGACCCACTGGTGTTAGCCAGAGGTATCGTGTCGAGGAGTGCGAACACCCAATCGACTTCCAAAGTGGGTGTTGAGATTCGGAGGCATCCTTCTGTCAATTTGAATCGCAGTTAGATCTGGCCTGCCCTTGTCCCTGAAGTAGCTGCTTGAATTGAACCCTCATCCCTGTTATGTGCAACGACGAAAATGGCTGATGCAGCTACCACCTTAGCAGTAGTATCAGCACGGGAATTTCGCCATTTTACGAAGTGTCCCTCCTTTGTGTGCAGTACATTTAATACCCGCTAATGGACGAGGAAGCAGAATAGCATCGAGGAGATTCTTAACTCAAAGAGCATTCTGAATGGGAGTTCCTGCAGGAATAAGGAATCCTCGTTGCTGCCCGAGGCGACTAAAATCATGCAGACGTGGAATCGGGGTTAATGTTAGCAATTTTATCAGTCGGTAGAAGACAAGCTGTGGTAGGGGCTAAAAGCTCGGCTTTCTGTGCAGGGCCAGGGGTCTGAAAGGCAGCAGATACCTGAACAGCAGTGTCTGTTGCGATAGCACAGCCTGACTTCCAGACACTGTCCGAGGAAACAGAGGAACAACCATCAACATAAAACCTGAGGTCATGATTCTCAACTGAAAGGTATGTCAAGTCCAGGAGAGGAGAAATAAGAAAATGATGTGGCGGGGGTAGAGAAGAGTTCAGGAAGATCGCCAGGATGTTGCTCAAGGAACGTACTGGGATGTGAAGTGGAGCACTAATGAAACAAAAGGTAAGGGTTCTGTAACAACGAGACCTCGTAGCAGCTCAGATGAGCTTGGGTGAGGTACTGGGTCTACTGAGATGTAAGGAGGGCCATTGGCAAAAGGATCCAATTTAGTGGAATAATCGACCACCGGGCGATGACGGTCACCATGCTGCTGAGAGACGACACCAGTGGCACCTTCATCGATGGCACGAACATCCAACTGAAAGGGTCTGCCATACAGTGAGCACCCTAGCACTGGGGCTGTAGCCAAGGCATGTTTGAGGTCAGAAAATGATTGTTTTGCCGAATCAGTCAGCTAAAATGTAAGGGTAGCATTCGGAGAGGAACATGGCATAAGGTCTTGAGTAAAAGTTGTAAAGTCTGAAGAGACTGCATGTAAAAGCTGACCAGTCCCAAAAAGGTCTTCATCCATTTGGGTGAGGAAGGGGGTAGGGTTTGGAAGTTGAGAATAATGCATTCCTGAGTAAGGGAACGGTCAGTAGCATTGATCAAAATATCCAAAACTTTCACTTGTGATTGACCTTAATGAACCCTAGTGGGTGCGACAACACATCCCCATGAATGGAGACATATGAGGAGGTAAAGAGTGTCCTGCTAGTTATTAATCAAATCAGGGCTAGAAAGGAGTATCTTTCTCAGCCCTTGTTTCTTTATGCTTTATTTCCTGTTTCCTTTTTCACCTTCTGTCTACCCACCCACAGTCAGCCTAACATGCATCTACCACCTCATCACATATATTATTCCCCCAACTGGCCAGTTAGGTGCCTTTTCATTCACTATCTACTTTATCTTCCCATTCTTCAATTAATAATTTTCGCTTTTTCGCATAATTTGTCTCCCATATTAAGTTTACTGCCTGCTCACAAAAGGCCATATCACAGGTCCCTAGATTCCTGACCTACACAGAGTGTACAGACCAGTCATCTCACACATAGTTGCAACCTGGTTACAATGGCACTTACAATGGCAACGAACCAGCATCTACTTCAATACCTGAATATCGAGCAACATCACCCTCACATCTTCATCAGTTTTCTCAGATTTTAGAAACACAGTTGCACCACTCCAATTTTCACAAAGTGCATGTGCAATGAGAAAACTGTATCATCTGAAATTAATGATTAGCTTAAATGTTGAATTCGTATTTGGAAATTCACTCTGGACAGAAAACGAAACTTCATTCATGATCAATGCAAACATGATAATTTTAACCATTCGTTCCAACCCAATTTTTCTTTTGATGAACCTTTCCGAGCATGGCTCAATTTAAGTCAGGACAGAAAGTCCCTCAAAGGGAAATAACATTCACCAGGCACGATCTAAAGTAATAAACGACACGGTCTACACTTTAAAATCACCATGGAATTCCAACATGCAGACTGAAATCAAAACATTCCCGGATCTCCATTTCTAGGGAATAAAGAAAACAAATTATACATAAGACCACATGTGAGCACCAATGTCCAAAGTTTGATTCATAACAAACCACTGAGTTAACACTCAGTCCAGTGACAGCAAGAACCAGAAGTCTGTCACCCCACATCCCGCTCCTTTTTCATATTCAAAGGGATTTCTAAAAATATTCAGTTGATTCTTCTATGCGATCGCAACTAAAAGTGCCATCAGGTAAAAATGGCTTGTCAGTTCTCTGTGTCCATGCCACCCCTTTGTTGACAATGTCATCGTTTGGGAATCAATTCTCCATTCTATTGAAAGCTTATACTGTACACACCATCACAATCGCCAAGAACTGTAAACTGGATGTCCTTTAATTCGTAGATAACGATTTACCAAGTTGCCCAAATCCCAGAAAGAGTTTACTGAAGTATCCAATCTCTCACAGAGACCTCGAACCCATATAACCATTTTCCTAATCAGGTATTTTCTCATATATAGGCCACCTCCCTAACTGCATAGAGGGACATTATGACTCCTTGCTTTGCTAAAAACAAATGTCTACCTGCCATATCATTACCACGGTATGAGAAAGTTACTGGTCCTGTCCTCCATGTCATACAGGAGGAATACAGAATAGTCAATGCCACTCCGCAGCAATCTTGAGCAATTGTCCAAAAACTCTTTGCACTTGAGAGGACCGGGGAGTTAGCGTGGGTTTGTGAGAAATGGTCAGATGTAGTGAAGGCTGTCTGCTGAGTACTCGAACTCTGGAACCTTTTTCGAGGGAACAGACAAGCCCTGGTGAAGTGGGCCCACATTCCGACAGGCGCTATGGGAAGGCAATCCTGGTGGAGAAGCTCAGGTGTCAGCAGGAAATAATCTGTACCTTGCTGGACGGACAGTGGGCCATGATTAATCACAGCTCCTGGTGTCTGAAACATTATCAGATTTGAATGAACAACTCTGCTTGGTTATCAGCAGCAGCCATGGGATTGATACCAGACCGAAGTGGACAATTGGCAGGGGTTGTCAGCAGAGGAAGGGGCTCTTTGTCCCCAAGCTGACAGAAATATTACGAAGGATCTGATGTGGGGAGGTGCAGGGCTGGTATTCCGATGAGAGATCACGAGGAATCTAGTGCAGTGGGTCACAGGCTAGAGAGGAGCTGTAGTGGATGTAGAAGTTAGGGCCGAGGCTGCGGGGCTGGGGGGATGAGGGGAGTGTTAATGTTTCCTCCTTAGCTGTATCACTTCAATCAGGAAAGATTGACATGCCAGAACAACCGGTACGATCCTCCTGTGTTGTCACCTTCCTGTCAGACCCACAAAAACCATTCAGACAAAGCAGCCCGTTTGATTAGCACCACATCCAAAAGCATCCACTCCCATCACTCGCGATGCTCACGACTCCTCAGATACTGAAGCAGTCTGTGAGCAAATGAAACAAGATCTGGATAATATCCAGGTTTGGGCCAACAAGTGGTAAGTGACACTCACGCCACACAAATGCCAGACAATGTCCATCACTAATAAAGACACTTTAACCATCGCCCTCGACATTCAACGGTATTACCATTACTTAATCCCCCACTGTCAACATCCTTGGGGTTACCATTGACCGGAAACTCAACTGGACTCACCATATAAACACAATGGCTGCAAGAGCATGTCAGGGACTAGGGGTACTCACCTCCTCACACCCCAAAATCTATCTGCGGCAAGTAACTCACCTCCTGACACTCCAAAAACTATCTGCCCTCTACAAGGCACAAGTCAGGAGTGTGATGGAATACGCTCCAACTGCAAGGATGGGTGCAGCTCCAATAACACTCAAGAAGCTTGACACCATCCAGGACAAAGCAACTCTCTTGATTGGCACGACATCTTCAAGCATTCAAACCCTCCATCACCAGCACTGAGTAGCAGCGGTGTGTACTATCTTCAAGATATACACCAAAAGATCCTCAGCCATTACATTCCATAAATCATGAACACTTTTATTTCAGAGGACAATGGTGCAGGTAAATGGGAACACCAGCCCCTGCAAGATCGCCTTGAAACCACTCACCATCCTGAATGGACACATGTCACGATTCCTTCATTGCCGGTCGATGAAAGTCCTGGAATTCCCTCCCTAACATTACGTTTCTGCCGACAGCACAAACACTGCAGTGGTTGAAGAAAGCAACTCACCACCACTTTATCAGGGGCAACTAATATGGGTAATAATGGTGTCCCAGAAAATGATGCCCATGTCCCACTAGTGAATAAGAAAAATATTTCATGATCTGGAAACAATAGGATCGTCCTGTGTGGTTCACTGAGGAGTTTCATTTATTCATAACACAAGGAAATCGTGTAACCAGGTATTTTATTGCATTACTGTCATTGCTCTGAACCCAGACAATGTTGCTGCATAAATAAACGTGTTTGTGCAACAGCTTAGGTTCTGCAGCATGTAACCAACACCATTAAAGTGAAATAGGAAAGGCGGGTAATTGGCAGTATTGATTCCTTGAGTGACATAACATAAGAAATTGACAACATCGATTAACCACAAGAGGATGAAGCTCCCAGACACAGTGAAGAGTAAAATCACAGACTTCCTTCTGCTCTCCATCTCTGGGTCTCTGAGATTATCTCCTTTGCTCTCACCCTTCAGCCTCTTCCGGAGTCTACTTGTCACCAAAATGTGTCTGACTGTGAGAGCACTGAGCGACAGAATTAAAGCAAATGGCAGTAAAGGGGTCAAAACTGTATCAAACCAATCTAATGCCATCCACTAAGTCTCAGTAAAGTAACTTGACTTTGTATCACAATAGAATGGCACATTGTTAATTATCTTCCAAGGTTCATATTGAAAATAGAAGGGGATGTTTTTCAGACAGAACCGGGTGCAGGTTGTTGCTAGAACCACAGTCGCAGTTTTCTCAGTGCAATATTTTGTTTTCAGCTTTTGACAACAAATGGTCACAAACCGGTCAAAGGAGAAAGTGACAGTAAACCAGACAGGGGGTAATTTTGATATTTGTACGGGCTCTTAACAAGGCAGTCCATACTCACCAAATACTTATGACGTTGGCAGAGGTGATCCGTAGGGATCATAATAAAGTCACCCATAAAGTAGGATCTAAGTCGCATAAGATGCCATTATATGCAGAAGATGTTTTGGTTTTTTTTCTGCTGGATCCACACGTTTCTGTATCCCATCTTATGCAATACATCAACTCATTTGGCTCCTTTACAGGTTACAAGAATAATATCTTTAAATCAGAGGCTATGCCTATGGAGGGAGGGTTATGGGGGCCTTCGAAGAATATCTGAGGTGGGGGGTGAACTAAAGTTCACTTTCAAATGGTCACAGGAGGATGCTTCATATTTAGGCATCTTTATTTTGATCAGTTGTTGCAGGCCAATTTTGCTCACTTGCTTGACAGGATTAAGCAAGATTTTCAGCGATGGGAAGCACTTCGAATATCCTGGCTAGGCAGGGTGTCTCTTATCGAAATGAATGTTCTCTCCCATTTGCTCTATCCTTTACAAATGCTCCCACTGATTTTCCCAAGGCAAGTATTCGAGATACCTAATGGAGGTTTTGGCTCTTTTATTTGGCGCCATAGGCAGTTTCTTATCAAGTTTTCTAAACTACAGTTGTCTCGTGGTTGGGGGGAGTGGCTTTTCCAGATATTAGACGATATCATTAAGTTCTCCGCTCTCGTTTGTTCGTGATTGGGCTTGTGAAGACCTGACATCAATATGGCTAGATATTGAGGCCTCCCAGTCAAAATGTCTCCTCATCAGCCTTTTATTCTTGGATAAGATGAAGAGAGTCATGAAATATTGCCATGATCTGATTGCTATTAATACGTATAAGGCATGGAGGAGAATGCACCAGAAGAAGGGTAATATGTCCATAACATCATTTCTGACCCTGGGCAGCTAGGGGAATCTACTGTTTGGCCGATTCATTTCAAATTGAAATAACGATGTCGTTTAACCAAATAATTTGTAAACATGGTCGAGTTAGAAAAGACCTTTTCCACTTTTTTCATGTCCGGGATTTTATTCAGAAAGGGACCATGCCCTTGACCAACCGCTGCGGATCTATTATGGCGAAGAGGGTACTTTATGCTGAAAGTACTCTCTTCATTAGTATGCTTTATCATATCCTGGGGAACGATCCTTCAAAAGACGATAAGCAGCTTGGCGAGGTTTGGGAGACAGAATTAGGGGTTGAGATTTCTATTTTAGCATGGGGACACATTTGTGAAAATGTGAGGAACATCTCTATTTATAGAACCCATGCCATACTGCTAAAGATTTAGCATCTGATCCATTCGGCCAAATGCAATGTCTCGAAGTTTAAGGTGGGAGCATCCTCCTTTAGTCCTATGTGTAAGGTAAACATCGTTACTCTCACTCATTGTTTATGGTGTGCCACTGGCTCCATGTATATTGAAGTTCTGTGGCAGGGATCATAGAGTGGGCCTTGAAGGCTGAGGTTAAGATGGATCCCTATCTATCTGCTCGTCGGCCTACCCAATATACTCTCTTTGGATGCACATGGGGAAAAAAGTGTAATATCCTCACTTTCTGTGCTCGGAAAAATATTTTAATGTGTCGGTTTTCTGACCACCACCCCACACCCCAACCCCCCACCCCACACCCGGGTCGATTAGGTTTGCATAGGCTTGTTATGGAAAGTCTCTCCCTGGACCTGTTTCACAAATATGGTGCACAGCAAAACAGAACATTTTTGTAGGATATGGCATCCTTTTCTGGCCTGCTCGGATGCTGATTCATCAGTCATTTTAACAAGGGCATTCGTGTAGCCACGGCATTCTGATTGAGTGCACGAGATGTCCTTGAAGGAAAAATTCGGAATATGTTGTGTGCAATTCTTAGTGCTCACAGAAGTCGAGAGGTTGTTTTTGTGCTGAGCTGTTTTGCTTGTTTATTTATTAACCACCTGTTTTGCTTTTTTTTCTGTTTTACGCATGAGTATATATTGTTCTCGTTTTTGTAGGTTTTCTTTTCTTCCTTTTTTTGTTGTTATTTGTATATAGAGTAATGTTCGCTGGTGTTGTAATTTATTTGCTTTTTATAGTTTTGTAAGAAAATAAAAGTTTCATAAAAATATATATAACGCAGGACAACACAGATCGAGATTCAATTTATTGGCCTAAGGAATGCCAAATGCCTAATGATAATTTCTGTCTCCTATTGATATATTTTTAAGTATAAAAAGCTTGTCTTTCTCCTCTGTAAAGCGCGAAACTTGATACAGAAATTGAGAATAACTTGTATCTCTCCCTGTCCCAAGTTTTACCCAAAACTGCGTCAGTACTATTATCAATAAAAAAATTGTTTTACTTTTGAGTATTGTTGATTTTTTTTTTTGCTCTCATACGTCATGGGTGTTTTAGCTAATTTTAATCCAATTCCACAGGTTCCCCGTTTTTAGGCATCAAACTGCCTGGTTATAATGGGCTGCTACTCCAATTGGGGTCTCATCAGAAATTTTCTGTCACAGGGTGAAGAGTCAAAATCGTGCCATCAAGTTCCTTTGTGCTAAAAGTGCCCTTCTGGTCTCCCAACACCACTGCACAGCAGGTGATATGGGGTGAAAACACTCGAGGATTCAGAAAGGGAGAGAGGGAGGGAAACAGCTCACAGAAGCATCCAAACTGACAATACCCTCAACGCAGAGCAACACACAAACACACATAATTACACAACACTGGTGAGAAAATGGTTGGATTTGAATGAAGGTCTCTCAGTGTAGAACATATTGGAAAAATGTCATGTTCCCTCTGCAACGTGGAAATGTTGTGGCTTTGAACACTATTCCTAACATTATACACATTAAACATAATGTTTCTACATTAAAAACAATGCTTCACTTGTATCCAGACACCTTCGAGTGAACCATTTCATAACGAGACAGGGTGAATTCCATTGCACTTTCTGCAGGTTACAATGTTTTCTGATGTTCTCCCACAAATGTTAAGTGAGAAAAAATTCAAAGATGGAAGGCATGAGATTACAATGGGCATGTTCACCTCATTTTCCTCATATCTCAGGGACAATATCGTAAGGGATCGGGCAAGACTGCTCTGTGAAAGGCATTTTTTGAAGAACGAAACAAATGTGCAATGTGAGACATTAAAAATTTTGATGTGTTGCTCCCCCCGCCCACCCCACAAAAGAATCTTCTGCCTGTGCAATTGCATGGGGAGTACAGCAGTGTGTGGTATTGTATCATTTAAGACACAAGGTGGACAGAGACCCCAATTGGACAGAGACACAGATAGACTCAGAAACATAGAGAGATGTGGATACATTTTCAGGCTGAAGCAAACACCTGGAAGAGGTTCTGTTTCTCATGGGAGACAGTGAGTATGAGAAACCATCGAGGGAGCTGGGACCAACTGGAATACTAAGTATCACTCCTTCAGCCTGCCCAACTGTAAACTTGTGTTTGTTTTTGTCTGACTGTTCCTCTTCTATCCTTCATTCTCTGTCATTCTCTTTCTCTTCTTGTCTCGCTTCCCTTGTCTCTCTCTGTCCTTCGCTTTCACTCTTTCTCTCTTTCCGCCTTCGTCCATCCGCAGTCTTCGTCTCTCCTCTCTCTCTCCCGCTTTCTCTCTCTTTCTCCTTCGACCTCCATTTCTTCCTCTCTTTTTCTCCGTTTCAAACCTGAAAGTGCCCAACAAATGTTGAACCCCACTCAAAAATATTTCATTCTAAATTCTCACTCTCCTCCTAAACTTGAGACGTTCACCAAATATTTGCCTCACTGAATGTGCACCCACAAATATTTTTCTGGCCCCGATAATGCATTGAGCCCCATTCCCTGATGCAGGGGCAAGTAAGTCTGTGTGTACTGACTGGCCTGTGACTGATGGCTTTAATGCACAGCAAGATCCCAATGCCATAATTACAGAAGTTTTACGTACTAGAGCGAGTTATTTCAGCCCGTCATGCCTGCACGCCTCCCCTCATTCAATGATCCTTGTCCTGTACAGGATTTGTCCAAATGACATCATTTAGTTCGCTTCCTGTTGAGACTGTTCCTCTACTCTGTCTCACACTCTGCCTCTTCTGCTGTCCCTTCTCTATCTGTCTCTCCTACAACAGCCCCTCCCTCTTTTCCAATCAAAACAACCTGTAAGACACTCCGCTTCTCTCAGGCCTCTCACTTTTGACCACTCTCTTGCTCAGAAATTTAAGGGCATGGCCACTGTCTCATTGACCTCTCATCCTCTCCCCTCGCAGACTCACAGCCCCTGGGCTTAAGGACATGGTGCAGAGGCTAACTGCATTTTTGCAGACTACTACAATACACAGCAAGCTCCCAGCCTGCAGATATCCCCTGACTGCGCAATCAATGAGAAACGTACTTCATGCCCCTGCCACTCCCCTGTCTCAGTTTTACCGCCCCGATACAAGACTCACGCAAGTATTTGAGTAATCTAAAAGCAACTTTTATTTAATTACACATGGAGAGAGGTACAATAAACATATACAGGACGCATCTGCAAACGGTTATTCAAATTATCGTCTTTTATAACAACAGTTTGTGTGTTTCAGGTTGTGCTCGTGTGAGAGAAATGCAATGTACTTCAAAGTGTGTGTGTATGTGCGTCAGTGTATATTGGTGTGCGTGTGTGTATGATAGAGACAGTGTACATCAGAGTATGTGTGTGTGTGTGCAAGACAGTGTCCATCAGAGCGTGTCCGTTTGAGAGAGATGGTGTACATCTATCTCCGTGTGAGGGAGAAACAGTGTATGTGAGAGAGTATGCGTGAGATCGACAGTGAAAGTCACAGCGTGTGTGCGTGTGAGTGAAACAGCGTACATCACAGCATGTGTGTGAGAGAGCGACAGTGTATGTCTGTTTGAGTGTCTACACCAGAGAGGCCGTGTACATCGCAGTGTGCATGTGTGAGAGGGACAGTGTTCGTCATAATCTGCGTGTGAGTGGTAGAGAGAATGTACAGTTCAAGGTATGTGTGGCAGAGAGAGAGAGAGACAAACAGTGTACATCCGAGTCTGTGCGTATGTGCGAGTGTGTGTGTGTGTGAGAGAGAGAGAGTGTGTGAGAAGGGTTTGACCCCCGTGCATGTTCCGTGTATTCAATGCAGCTCAGCTGTGCAAGCTGCAGCATCTGGATTCAGAATGCATTTACTCTCTTCTTGTCTTAACGTCTCTACTTCTCTGTTCGTCTCTACCTCTTTGATTTCCATTGCACTCCTTACTTTTCTCCATGTCCTTCCCTCTCCCTGGCACCTCCTCTCCATGTCTGTCTTTCTCTGTCTGTATCTTTGTCTCTCTCTCTCTCTCTCCCCTCCACCCCCCCAACCCCACGACAGTCTCTCACACGTGCACCTTCGATTAGAATGATAATCACATTCAAATAATGTCCCATTTGCCATTTCTGGCAGAAAACACCAATTCACAGACGGTTAAAATGACTATACAGCCAACAATCAGGAGGACAATTTTTGTGATGCCATGTAATACAGTGTTTGGAGTCATAAAATGCGGAAGTCTTGTTGTGATTGTACATGGGTTTTGGGGGTGGGGGGGGAACCCACCATGGGCCAAAACAAACGTGACCAACTGCTGTATGTGGAGGTTTCTACGTGTTCTGAAAGATGGCAGAGAAACAGGCAGATACTCACAAAAATGACCGACAGTAAGGTAAGGTCAGAACGTCACTTAGTTTTTCTTAGCATCGTCACTTAGCATCGGAGCAGGACAGGCTCAGATTGTACACATGGTTTGTCAAAAATGGCCATGTACGTTCTGAAGAGGAGATGAATGGTTACGAAATTCAGAGCAAAAACAGAGCAATTTACTATCCCGGTTTAGTCAACAGGATGAAAAATGGTGTGTGAGCAGTTCTTATCAGGGACTGGAGGAGGATAGTGAGGAAAATACATCAGATTATTGCAACTCAGCACGGGAATATTAAAATTGAGCTGGCATCATTGGAGGCCCTTGAATCTGCCCATTGTGTGACTTTTGTCCAGACAATGGGACTCCATTCCTACTTTTCACCGCTTGACGTTTCCCCCAAACCTCTGACGTCATGTCTCATGTGGGGTAGGGGATGTGCAGAGGTGTGGTGGGGGATGATACGTAGGTTTACGGATGACACAAATATTGACCATTTATTTCTCAGTGCTGAAAATAGTCTTTGGTTTAATAGACATTGACAGATTAGTCAGACAGGCAAATCAGTGGCAGGTGAAATTTAACTCTGACAAATACATGATGATGCACTTTAGGAGAAGCCATAAGACAAGGATGTGATCAATAAATAGTGGCACAGTAGGAATGTGAGGTATACATGAAAATCTTGGGATCATTATTATTGCTATTTTCTTGGCATGCACATTTCAGTCATGAAAAACCTGGGTATACTTTTATACTAATTTATACAAACCCCATAGTGCTGTATTGTGAACTTCAATATGATAGCCCAGTGATTTTGCCACTAGTTTATTAAACCCATGAACCCGATAATGTTCACAGGGCATGGGTTCGAATCCCACCACGGCAGATGTTGGAATTTCAAGTTATTTAGTATCTGGAATTAAGAGTGCCATGATGACCATGACTTATCTGTCAGGGAAAAACAAAATGGGCACTATTCACGGTGGAAACTGCTATTCTTAGGTGGTCTTGCCCTACAACTGACTCTCGACACAGAGCATTATGGTTGACGCTTAATTGCCGTCTGGGCATTAAATGTAGAGGGTCAGCGATGCACACATTATGAACACAGAAAAAAAAAGTTACTCTGTCAACTTTATGAAACCTCTGTTATTGTAAATGTTTGGGCTGCTACATGAACACTGTTGGCTGGGACATATTTCGCTCACCGTTTTACATCAGCTGAGAAACGAAGTGGATCAAACACTTTGATGCAATAACTTTCAGTTTGTTTCAGTCCAAAATGGTTCACCTGAAGGAAACTTTCATTGGGTGGCAAGATATCAAATTAATTTCATTTGGCATCCGGTAAGACTTTGGAAGATTCGGAGAGGAAGTGTTCCTACCATACCTACAGAGGTGTATGCAATACAAAAGATGAATCCTGCTCTGGCACTATCATTCTCTGACGGCTCTCTTCTTTTTTTTATTCTTCTCTTGATGTTCAGTCTTTGCTTCTCCTAATGATCCGACTAACTGATGTCGCGTGCTGACTGAATGCTGATCCAGTCCTATGTAGAACGGATACATTTACCCCTTGACTTCCTGGAGACTGGAAGTGGCCAGTACGAGTTAGAGTTGTGTGAAATCAATGCACACAGTTAACATTTCCAAACTAATTCGATGTTGTAATTCTTTAAATAAGATAAAAATAAACTTAATCTGTACCTCACAGGCCCGCTGCTTTACCCAGTGATTGACTGGGATGTCACGTACTTCAGAAATCACTCTGAGTCTAGGAATTCCTGAAAGTGGAATTGTACTGAATGGGAATCATAAACCTCAGACTGGACCATTTCATTGCTGTGGCTTCATGCTGCTTGGAGAATATATCATAAGAAAGTTGTACTGAGGGTGGGAAACTGCTCAAATAGAACTTTTGACCTATTATTCTTGCTTTTCTGCATGTTCTTTAAAGGCAGCATTGCAGTGAGTGTGGAGCAACAGCAGGACATTAAGCGTAACTCCAATTGAGTTTATTGGGGATATCTTTCACTGTATGACTGTCTTGCATGTGGACCAACAATCTATAAGGATCACCCAGATGCAGAGACAATGCGACTCAGTGAGCATCTTGCAAATACAATTTTACCAAATGTGGGTTCGAGCCAAAGTGGGACAATAAACACCAGTTTGAAAGTGTTATTGGTAACATCTCTCAAAGTAAAGTTACGCTGACTGATAGTTCCTAATCGGAGAGGAACAACTTACCCCAGTGGCCTTGTGCAAGGAGCAGTATCCCTGACGATAGAATTTACCTGTTTGTGGGGAACTGAATGAAATGGAATACCTGACCAAAGTGGTTACGAATACTATGGCGGCATAAACCATGTGGTGCTTCATTTACATGATATTCATTATTTCTGTTCTGTCCACTGATGAAACAGTTAACTTAGTTTGCAAATAAACACTGCATTGCAAATGGGAAAGTCTTTGTAAACTGGTCGTTAATATTTGCTAAGAAGTTTACAAAGGAAAATGTCCTCTTGGAGGTAAAGAGATGTGATATTTTTCCTAAAATGAAAATGGCAGAACAATAATGTTATTTCAAAAAAACTCCCGATAGACTTATTATGTTGAGACAAATAATATTTTGGTACGAATTTATCTTCGAGCAAGTTCGGACAAGTTGTGGGCCGTGGCTACACTAATTTATGATCTGAGCGTTAGCAATGATGGATATCGAGCCAGAAATATTATTATGATTCGCGTCTGATTCTGATTAGATTTATTGTAACTATTTTTAAAATCTATAATGCATAATCTTTGCACATTTAATTTTCCAGAGACCTCTACTTTTGGCTTTGTGTTTTGCAATCTCTTTTGGAGGAGGAGGCTTTGAAGACGAATGTACATCAGTCAGTTTTAAGGCAATATATAAAATAAATAATGCTAACCAGAGTGGCAATAAAATGACTGTTTCAACTTCGAACAATCTTTAGTACCTGCAAAATTATGGCTATGGCTAACAATCGAGTTGAGCAGAATTGACAGAACACAATACAGAACATTTAACATGTTACTTTAATATACTGTGGAAGCCTCTCCCATTACGATGGGTTCTAACTGTTATTTAGTATTTCATGTCAGTGAATTCCTGTCGCAATCTTTCTTATAAGTGGAAATATTATATCCACATTTCTATCACAAAGTGCTGTACACTCTGAACATTTGTGGCCTGTATGCTACGAACAAAGCTCAGAAATCCAACCACCAGAATTATGAGCATTTCTCTTTTAGTGTGATAACGACAAATATTCTGACACTGCTAAGAGCCCATGCTCTGTCATTGTTGCTTGTTTTTTGTACCTTAACCTCTGACCTTCCAACACAACCACACGTTAACTCGCCAATGCACCAAACTCAGCATTGTTTGCCTTTCATTTGGAGAAGCGCTGATTATCAGTTTCTTAATTAATTGCGCCTCTTTTTGCAAAACTTTAATTCCTGAAAATAACTATTCAGCTCTTTAATATATTAATTATGACCAGAGGTTCACAACATGGAGCCCTCAAAAACCTCGGGCCAGTGAGATGACAACTGTCTTCGTTTACATCCTGAGTACAAGTGAGGATGATCCTGGCTGTTAAAGGGCAGTGATCTCAGTTGTCATACATCTCCGGCGGAATTCTGCAGGGGCATGTGCTCGACACCAACTCTGTAGATGCCTCATCCGTGCCCTCCACCGTAGTTTCAAAATGAGAGATGCTTTCTTATGATTGCACAATGTTTAGAACCATTAATGACTCATTAGGTAATGAAGAGGTGCGTGCCCAGTGCAACATCCAGCTTGGAAAGTGTATTGAAAAGTAGCATTGGTGTCACACAAGCACCAGGAAAAGAACATCGCAAAAAGTGAGAATCTGCCAATCTCCCATTGCCTCACTATGACATTACCATCACTGAATGCATGCCTATCAACAATGTGGCTCAACCACTGACAGGAAAAAGACCTCGTCCAACCATGCAAGTGCTGTAGTCACCGGAATGTATCAGACACTCTGATTACTACCGCAATAAATACCCTACCTTCCTCTATAATTAATTTGCATCGTCCAAACAACATAGCTCACGGGTGGGTTGGAATTCTCTCCATGTATCGGGCTGACAGCAGCTCAAATGTATCACGAAGTACAGCATTCACTGGACATGCAGCTACTTCATCGCCGTGAACATCACCACAATGATTCCTCACTCCCTTCACAAACAACATGCGTGATGAGCAAAAGATAGTTTTCACAGGAAGTAAAAAAGTTGCACTCTGAGTCAGTTTCAGCAGCACCGTGCAAATCCATGACCTCCAGTTCCACGAAAACGAGAGCAGCAGATGCAAAGAAACAATACCACATAAAATTTCCGATTCAAACCAGACTTCATTCTGACATGGCAATGTATTGTCATTCCATCACTCTTGCTGGGTTCAGATTGTGCAACTCTGACACAAAACAAGAGTGGCCTATCTCCACCCCAAAGAATTTAGATGCTCATAAAGGTGTCTGTCCAACACTGCAAGGACGAGCACATCGGGCTGGGGAATGCACATTTCCCGAGATACTAATGCTCACAATCCGTGTGCAATTTCGAAAATAATCACAATTCCCTAATCTGCAAAAGCGTTCCTCTGAACATAAGCAGTGGTTCGTGTTCAAGAGAATGTGCCACATCGCAGAGAGAGGGAGAAATGTTTAAGGCGAAAGGCTGAGTGCTTGCTGCTGAGGTTCTGCCGAATTTTGGGCATCAGCTATGACATCAGATAATCCGTCTCATAGCTTATTTTGCTGAGTCAAATGAATTCCCCAACTGCTGCTGGTCTGAAAGCCAGAGACAGCTCCATTTGCCACAGTTGTCTGTGCTGGGTACTGGTCGGTGCGTGAGTCTTCTCCCTACTGCATTGAATCGCAGGGAGAATGCCTTGTCTTCAAATTTGGAGTAGATCATTTCATAGTTGTGACAATGTACTCAGTGCAGGAGTATCGAAACGAAGGCAATGGTCTAAAAAGGGAAAAGTCATGTGCACTGGGGAGTTGGCTGTGCAAGGAGAGCTCCATTTTCTTTTAGTCATTGAAAACATGTGGGTGTCACTGGCTTGGCCAACACTTTCCATCCTTCCATAATTGTGCAGACGACAGGTAGCAGTCTTCCAGATTGTTCTGAGTCTGGAGTCACATCTAAGTCAGACCAGGTAAGGATGACAGAACAGCTTCCCTCAAGGATATCAGTGATCGAAATGACTACCCTTTCCTGATAATTGATATCCATTTCATCTTCATCATTAGATTCTTCAGTCCACATTTCTATTTTAAATCAAATACCAACATCCGCCATTGTGAATGTCAACCGCAGCTTCCCAGAACATTATCTCACATTTTGCAGTAACAGTATATTTATAAAACCATTCAGCCATCGTCTCCCATAATCTTGAGCATTGACCTGTATCCGTAAGAATAACGGTGGCACTGTGGTTAGTAACAGACACCCAAGTTTAATTTCAGTCTTGAACAACTGTCTGTGTGGAATTTGCACCCTTATCCTGACCTGTCATGATTAAAACGAAACACGGCTTTGATCGTGGTGGGGGTGGGGGGTATTGGTGGTGCGCTCCTCGGAGGATCGGGGCAGACTAAAAAGGAAGCATGGACTTTCTCTGTTCTGCACCATTCTGGTGATCTCCATGGAGAATGCTGTTTTAACCAAGAGGCTTTCAATGCTCCATTGTGTGACCCAGGTTTGAGAGAGCGATCTCTATCGCGATGGGCAGAACCTAGGAGAGGATCTTGATACCTGTTTTTGGATACATGTCAGAAAGTTTTAGTAACCTCGCATAAAGTGTCTGATTACGTAAACGGAAATTTGAAGTGACCAATGCTGCATAGGTACAGATATAATTTGGGTGAAGGCTTTGGTATACAATCTGGACAGGTGCCAAGTTTTGCCATTCTTCTGATTTTGATTAGTATCCATGGTGTTTGGATTCACTGCGAAATACCTTAATTGATCGGATTGTCACTATGTTCAATAATGTAAAGGAGGGAGGGATTCAATGCCGATCATTTGTTAATTGATATTGTGGCAGATATCAATGTTTGGACACAGTGGAGTGATTCAGTACACTTTGAAAAAGGTTCATACAGTGTGACCTTGCAACTCTGGATGCAAACAGAGCTATGGAAACCCTGAAAACGCATACAGAAATTTTATAATCAATGTCCGTGTTAGATGTCTACCCTTCTTCGTTTTGCTCATCCCACTTGTCATTGTGGGGATGTTGTGGACTTATTGCAAGCTCCACTCAGTCTGAATAACTTATAAAGCAGATGAAATCAACCACTGCCGAGCCCAAAACAATGTTGAGGAAAATACCAGGTTTCTGTCAGCAATCTGCTACACATGTTCTTGCCTTCATATCTTAAAACCTGCAAAAATATTAATTGAGAGAGTGTTTGCTGGTGCGGTTCAGAAATGTTAAAGGTGAGATGAAATGGAACAACAATTTTCTTTCTGTTATTGCTAACAGTCTGGCTTCAGCCACAGATCATGTTTGATCAGCAACATTTTAAAAAAAAATTATCTTACAGTTACTCTCGTGCTACTTGCATTCCTGGCTTGGGTAGGTGTTTCTTTCTAAATGCACCACTCGTTATCTGGTGACGATGGCAGCGTCTGATCGGCTGTTCATTGTTTTTTATGCCGTATTATTCAAATTTTCACGTTATTCTACTGTGCAAAGTTTCCTGGACATTACTCTGTTTGTAATCTTATCTATGCCCTGAGCTGCCTGGCTATTGATTGTTTTGTGTGGTTCACTGTTGCCTTTTCTTTTGATCGATTTGTCGCCATTTGTGTTCATCAGATGAAAACTGAGTATTGCACAGTTCTAGCACCAATCTGCATTTTCTTTGCGTTAAAAAGCATTCCCAACTACTTTCGATTTAAATCTGGAACGATGAGCAACAATGTTCCATGGTACTGTTATACCACATCCAGTTATTATAATGACCCTCGGTGGAAAAGTTTTCAATATTTTGAACAATTTTTAACACCATTTCTCCAATTAACTTTTATTCTCTTTATTAATGTTCTGACTGTCAGACACATATTCAATGCTATTGAGGTGCGTACGGTACTGAGAGGTCAGCGGAAAATAGACAATGATCCAGATATGGAGAGCAGACAAAATTCCTTGGTTTTACTCTTTGCCAAATGTGCCAGCTTCATACTTTTCTGGTTTTTGTCTTAAGTTTTTTTAATGTTGCTTATTCCTTGAATTCTGGTGCTGCTTCTCTCTTTCAACAAGTTGGATATATGCTGCGGGACTTCAACTGCTGCACAAACGCATTCATTTCTGTGGTGAAACAGAGAAATTTCAGAGACCAGTTGAAGCACACCGTGAAATATCCAGTCATGAAAATAATTCAGTTGATGGACTCGAAACGTTAACTTTGTTTCTGTGTATACAATGTTAGCTGATCAAGTGTACTTTATGCACATGGAAAACTGGTTAATAGTAAGAGTTTTAGAAAATGAAGTTGGGCTGAATAAATTACAGCTATCAAACACATTTTTCAACAGAATTATGAATTTGATAAGGAGCTGAGAAATACACTTTAGTTCAAGGTGCAGTCGACAGCGAAGAAGGCGCGCTCAGAGCACAACTGGATCTTGATCAGGTGGGCCAATGGGCCCAGACGTGACAGATGGGGCTTAATTTAGATGATTGTGAACTGCTGCACTTTGGAAAGGCAAATCAGCACATGAATTATACAATTGATTGGACGCTCATGGGGAGCGTTACTGACCAAATATACATTCGGTTGGAATTGCATAGTTTCTTGAAAGTGGACTCGCAGATAAAGAGGATAGCAAAGAAGGCGTTTGGTATGATTTCTTTTAATGGTCAGTGCAAAACGTATACAGTTTGGGAGATCATGTTACAGCTGTACAGGACATTGGTTAAGCCACTTTTGTTCTGTTCTCCATGCTATCGGGAGGAAGTTCTGAAAAATTATAAGGTAAAAAAACATGATTTTTAAGTATGTTGCCAAGTTTGGAGAGATTGAGCTGGAAGGAGAGGCTGAATTGGGTGGGGCTTTTTTTTCCCTGGATTGTCAGAAGCTGCTGTGTACCCTAATAGAGGTCTACAAAAACATGAGGGGCATGGGTGTGGTGAAGAGACAAGGTCTTTTCCTGGGGTGGGGAGTCAAAATCAAGAGGACATAAGTTTAAAGTGAGGGAGGAAAGACAAAAAAAATAGTTACTGAAGGGGCAGCAGTTTGAAGCAGAAGATGTGTTTGGAATGAGCTGCCTGAGAAAGTGGTCGAAGAAGGTATAACTATAATGATTAAAAATTATTTCGATGTGTATATGAGTACCAAGGCTTTAGAGGGTTTGGGATCAAATGCTGGCAAATGGGCTTAGACTCGTTCAGGATATGTGATTAGCGTGGATATGTTTGATTGAAGGTTTGTTTCCATAGTACATCTCTGACTGTATGTTGATGTAGTTATAATTCAACATCTCTTTTCCTCAAACTGGTTCGAATTTCCCACAGGAGTAAACTGCTCAAGATATGAAGTTGTCAACAATCGCCGTTGAACATGTATTCCCCGTTTATCTCATTTGCTCGGTAGAGGATACACAGTTTGTATGCTGGTTACATAGATGTTTCGCTGACTGGCAATCTCATAAATCTCTCAGTGCACACTATAAGTTAACGACCATATTAAGCTGAATATACTTCAGAGGGAAAAGTACCAAACAAAAAGAATGAACTGTTCCAGCTAATGTATTTGCATCAGAATGAAGGAAGGTGGAAATGCAAGAGTTAAGCCAGGAGTGTGGGGAATTGCAAAATGTTCAGAATGTCTGTGAGCCCATCTCTGAACATTTATTTCTATCTGTGTATGTGTGTATGTCAATGTGTGTGTGTGAATAGCTCTGCCTTCAATGGGACACAATTTGAATGAATTATAAGTGATTGAACAAAACCTCCCCATCTGTCTCTTTGCCTGTGTCTCTTGTGTTGAGAGCGATGCAGTGTCAGCCTCCATTGGACTCCCCATTCACTGTACAATCACTTTTTTTTCGGAGAAATCATCAAATCCTCTGAATATGTGACCTTGCTCTCGGGTATCACAAAGTGACAGGGTCATATAATTGTCCAGCATGGAAACAGGCCCTTCCATCCAACTCGTCAATGCTGACCAGATTCCGAAACTAATTTAGGCCCATTTTCCAGCACTTGACCCATATCACTCAAATCCTTCCTCTTCAGATGCACAAGCAGATTCAGTTTAAATGCTGAAATTGTACCTGCCTGCACTACTTCCTCTGGCAGGTCATTCCATCAACTCAACCCCCTTTTCGTGTAAACGTTGCCCCTTGGATCCCTTTTAAATCTTCGCCCCTCAGCATCACAATATGCACTCGAGTTCTGTTCTCACCCCGGGGATAAGACCTTTTCTATTAACCCTATCAATACTCCTCTGTAGGGTCACCCCTCAACCTCTGACATTCCAGGATAAATAGTCCCAGTTGATTCGGCTTCTCTCTGTAGCTTAAACCCTCCAACATTGACAGCATCGTTGTAAATGTTTTCCGAGCAATTGCATTTTTCACAACATTTTTCCAAGTGGACAGAGACCAGCATTGCACACAACATCGCAAAAGTGTCAAAATCTCTGTCCAGTGCCAGGTTATGGTTCAACGAGTTTTTCTGGAAGCACTAGCTTTAGGAGCGCTGCTCCATCATCGGGTAATTGTGGAGAATAAGATCATAAGATACAGCATTTAAAGCCTTACGGTCTTAGGATCATATACTGCACAACGACCTGATGAGGAAGCAGCGTTCGGAAAGCTAGTACTTCCAAGTAAACCTGTTGGAGTATAACCTGGTGCCTAGTGTTTTATTTTTAATTTTGCACCCCACTCCAAACCTGATACCTCCAAATAATGTCCTACCCAGCCGTAACATGACATTTCAACTCCTATACTCCATGCTCTGACTTACAAAGGAAAGCATGCCAAATGACAACTTCACTATCCCATTTATCTCCGACTCCAGCCATCAAGGAACTATGAACCTGGATTCCAAAGTCACTTTGTTCAGCAACACTGTCCTGGTCCTTACTATTATGTCATGCAAGGTAGTTAATGAATCCAACACCTATGCGAGCAGTCGATGATCTGGGGAATAGGTGTTAACTAATTTAATCTTGTCAGGGTCAGTGTCTATGGTTATGTTCTATGTGGAACCAAATGTTACATTTCTGGGTTCGGCCTATTTATCTGCATGAGATTTTGTTGGAAGTCGTCTTCATGCTGAAGCTTGTTCGTTGCTGTACAAACAGCACAATTCCTGTTGCGACACATTCAAAATTATACAGTAGATGGAGAACATACTCAAATATCTCTTTACCCAAATGAATCAATCAGTTAAATACAAAAAAATTCAATCAATCCAAAATATTCTCATTTCAATTCAGATTTGTTTTCCTGAAGCAGCTTGTTGCAACGGTGACAGGCCGAAGGTAGTGCTGGCATCTCCAACCTGATCACACATTAAATGGTTCTTTCCATGCAAGGGACACAGAAGATTTCAGGGAGACGTGAACAAGGGAAACAATAACACGCATCGTTTCGAGACAGCGTTTCAATTACTTTTTCATACAAATACATTGTAAATAATTAAAAACAAAATGTCCATTAAAACATGCCAAGCAGCAGAACTAAATAATTGTGTTGTGCATTTACTTGAGAGGTCAGAGGTTTAGCCACAGGTTCCCGTGATTGAGGAATCCCGGTCTCACATTGTGCTGCTTTGGCATAGTATCGCAGCGCGGACAGACACAGTCTGGAAAAACAAAACAGAAATTTCTGGAAAAGCTCAGCCGGTCGGGCAGCATCTCTGGAGAGAATTCAGAGCTCGCATTTCAGGTTAACAGCGAACAATGTTACTTCAGTTACCAAATTTCACTTTCACTGAAACCTTCTTCCAGCACCACATGCTTTCCTATCTCTGCAACCTCCTGCAGCTCTTCAGCCCATCTATATCTCTGGAAATCACTTCAGACCCGACACCACTCCTTATCTCAATGACCTCTACCAGTCCATAGACTCATCCCGATGTCTATACCATCCTCCAACTCATGCAACCCTCTCTATCTCTTTTACATCCTTCAGTACATACAGCCCTGCCTATCTCTGCAATCACCTCCAGCCTCTGCTCCACTCACTTTCTCTGTCAACTCCTCCAGTCGCAACATCACTCTCTACCTCTGTAACATCCACCAGTCCCGAAACGTCTTCCTGCCTGTCTAACCTCCTCCAGTGACTGCAACTTTCGCTATCTGTGTATCTTCTCCAGGTCCTGCACGTCACACGACACACTCCTTTTGTCTGCAGACTCCTCCAGCCCCTGCATCCTTCCCTACCTCTGTAAACTCCTCCAGCCCATACACCATAAGCTCTCTCTGTAACCTTCTAATGTTTAGTTGGAAGGGGTTTCACGTCTACAAATTTTAGACATCAATGACAAACAAATTGAGTTTTGTTTAATTCAGAAATCGCCCAATATAACAGTCTCCTGAAGGCAAGGGCCCATCACAGAGAGCATATTTCCACCTGCATCGGGGTTAAATCAGGATTTCTCTTAAACCAATGAATAGGCTGTTTCAATCCAGGTCTGTTTACAGGAGCAAGATGTTTGACACCTGAGATGAACTAGTCATAGGCGAGTAAATGATGAGATACCAGACATAATTCAATCAGAATCTGAGAGTAAACGTGGATTCTGTAGATAACGATGATGATTTGACAGAATATCTCACTTTCTTCCCAGAGTCTCATTTTGATTGCTGTCAGACGACGGTTTGTGAGGATCATGTCATTCACACCCCTTTTTTCTGTTTCTTCTCTTCTCCCATTTCGCCCCAAATCAGTCTATCCACCTGTTGGTCCTTATTGTCATTGTGTCATCTAAGTCTCTCTGCCCTCCAAACTATCAGAGACTTTCCCTTCTGCTCTTTGTTCCATGTTCTACTGGAGATACAAGGAGCAACGCATGCAGTTCCTTCTCACACACAGTAGATACATTGTCACTCACAGATATACAGAGAACAGAACCGTCATCAATCCGACAGGCTCAGAAAGAGAGAGTGTTTGGTCCTATTCCAATCCCAAGTTCTGGGGGATATTTTAATATTTACATGAAAACAGCGGTGGGCAAGATGTTCAGCGAATCCGGAGGGACAGGATGTACATGTATTTGGAAAGGCAAGGACTGATTCAGGAAAGTCAATATGGCTTTGTGCGTGGGAAATCATGTCTCACAAAATTGATTGAGTTTTTTGAAGAAGTAAAGAAGAAGAATGATGAGGGCAGAGCAGTAGATGCAATCTTTATGGACTTCAGTATGGCGTTCTATAAGGTTTCCGATGGGAGACTGATTAACAAGGTTTGATCGCATGGAATACAGGGAGAACCAGCCATTTAGATACAGAACTGGCTGATGGATAGAAGACAGGTCGTGCAGGGCTGTTTTTCAGACTGGAGACCTTTAACCAGTGGAGTGCCACAAGGATCGCTGCTGGGTCCTCTACTTTTTGCCATTAAAATAAATGATTTGTATGCGAGCATAGGAGGTACAGTTAGTAAGTTCACAGATGACACCAAAATTTGAGGTGTAGTGGTCAGCGAAGAGGGTTACCTCAGATTACAACAGGATCTGGACCAGATGGGCCAATGGTCTGAAAAGTGGCCGATGGAGTTTAATTCAGATAAGTGCAAGGTGCTGCATTTTGGAAAAGCATATCTCAGCAGGACTTATACACTTAATGGTAACGTACAAGGGAGTGTTGGTGAATAAACAGACCTTGGAGTGAAGGTTCTAGCTCCTTGAAAGTGGAGTCGCACGGTGATAGGATAGTGAAGGCGGCATTTGGTTTGCTTTCCTTTCTTGGTCACAGTATTGACTACAGGACTTTGGAGGTCATGTTTCGGCTGTACAGGACATTGGTTGGACCACTGTTGGAATATTGCGTGCAATTCTGGTCTCCTTCCCATCGGAAAGACGTTGTGAAAGTTGAAAAGGTTCAGAAAAGATTTACAATGATGTTGCGAGGGTGGGAAGATCTGAGCTACAGGAGACGCTGAACAGGCTGGGGCTGTCTTCCCTAGATCGTCGGAGGCTGAGGCGAAACCTTATAGAAGTTTAAAAAATTATGAGGGGCATGGGTAGGATGAATATGCAAAGTCTTTTCCCTGGGGTCGGGGAGTCCAGAGCTAGAGGGCATAGGTTTAGGGTGAGAGGGGAAAGATATAAAAGAGACCAAAGGGGCATCATTTTCACGCAGAGGGTGGTACGTGTATGGAATGATCTGGCAGAGGATGTGGTGGAGACTGATACATTTGCAACATTTAAGAGGCATTTGGTCCAGGTGCTGGAAGGTGGGACGAGATAGGTTTGGGATATCTGCTCGGCATGGACGGTTTGGATCGAAGGGTCTGTTTCCATGTTGTAGATTTCTCTGACTCGATTACTCTATACAGAGTTTGAAAGTGGTGTCATCCAGGTGCTGGGAACGTTAAACTCTCTCCTGTACGTGTGTAACAGTATATGCATGTGTGAATGACTGAATGTGGTGTGCGAGGGCATGTGTGTGTACACATTCGAGAGGGCGAGTGAATGAGAATGAGGGACTCACTGAATAAGTTCTAATTTGTTTCTAACTGAGCGGTTTTAACCAGCTACATCAGAAGTAGCAATGTTAGGATCTGGTCTGCCTTCTTTAAATATTTTGAGGGGCTCTTGTGTGATCCATAAAAGATTGGATGTTCTTCCAGGATTTGTTGTATGTTTATGATTTGGGGTTGCATTTGCTGGACTCAAAGGCACCGAGTTGTGGGTGTTAGCTTCGCCTGGATTAAATTGTGTGTGGGAAAACAATGGCTTATTCAATCACGAAATGTTTTATGGGGGTGGAAGAAGTTGCCTTTAGGAGATTTAGAGAAGTTGAACACAGAAAAGCTGCTGGAATTAGCAGTCATTTGAAATTGTACCTATCTTCTTCCATGAGGAAAGGAGAGATCATTAGAGTAATAGCTCAGCACTTATATATGCTGGAAATGTCATCAGACCCTTTAGAGGTTACGACAGTTCAACTAAAAATCAGTTGCTTTATTTTGCAGGAAAATAAAATGAAAGGTCAAAAATAATGACACTGTTGTAATTACGATTAAAAACTGAGAAAAGTCTAAAAGAACGAATCGATATTACAGAACAAAAAGAAAAGAAGTGACAAAGAGAGAAAGAAGAGAGAGCAAGAGAGATAAAGATAGAGGGAGAAGAAAAGAAGGAAGAGCGGGAGTTGGAACTTCAGGAATTGACAGACCAAAATCAGGCTGAATGGAGGGAGATGAAGGCTGAAGGTAAGCTTAGTCAGAAAGAGAGTGAGGATGTGCAACAGATGGTTACTATAGAACTGGTGAAATTCTGTTTGTACGCTTTGCCGAAATTTGATGGAATGATGTGGAAGTGATTTACATGACATTGGTGTATGTGAGGCAGTGAAGAAAGACATTTTCGGTGCATATGAGCTCTTGACAGAAGCCTACCGATAACAATTCAGGAATCGAAGGAGGGGCCCTGGTCAAACCTGAATTGAATTTGAAAGGACCAAGCAAAGCAATTTTAAACGGCGATGAGATCATTAAAAATTAAACAAATTGATGACATTCTTAGAGAAACGATTATTTCGGACGAGTTCATAAATTAACTTGCTGAAGTCATCAGAACTCATGTGGAAGGACAGAGAGTTAAAATGGCAAAATTAACAGTTGAAATGCTTCATAATTATGAGCTGGTTCATAAATCAAACGTTGGCTACCAAAATCTATTTCAAACCGTGAGGATTAGAAATTGGGGAAAAGAGAAAACCTCACGTGGAAAGGAAAAAGTCGATCTCGGTGATGACCATGCAGATAACGGAGCAGAAGATGAAAGTGAAACCCTTGGAGGGGAAAGAGAAGTGAATAAGCTCCGGTGTTATCTCCGAAATAAAGTACGCCATATGAAATCACACTGTTCATGGTTTGCGAAAGGCACTGGGAAGCCAGATGCAGGAAAATACGAGAAGTCAGTGAATTTTGTGGAACATCATCGGATGCTAGAAATCTGCACCAGAATGAACAATATGTTTGGATGTTGGTTAAGGAGGAAATTCCAGATCTTCTTAAAAGATATACCTGCAAAAATAAAGTTAGCTCACTTAAGCCAGGTGCAGCAGGTAAAGAGGGTTAAATTTTAAGAGTTACAGTATCCTCCATGAAAGATAAGGAAATGTATCGTTGAACAAATATTATAGAAAATATGTGAGTAACAGGCATTCACGGTGAGATGAAAAGTGCTCAATTATGTCAAGTATGGTTGCATTGCCCCGTTAAGAGTGGAGAGGCTGTTGTAGAAGTATTGGACAAAGTGTCAGCTCCAGCAATAGTATTTGACCTTACTAATACGATAGCTCATTCACAGGTGAGATTGCTGTCAACTGTGTTTGAAAAGCCAATAGAAACTCAGGAAACAAAGCTAATGCAGGACACATATCCCGGAATTTCTCCAGACTGTGTGGTTACGAGGTCACAAAGTCACGAGTTGAAACAAGAGGGATGACAGAGTACGGGAATGAAAGTTGAAATTAAATTAGCAGAGATCTGATTTGAACAACTGGTTGACTCAAAACAGGAGCAGTTTTATATCAAAAAGCCAATTATATCAAAAAGCCAATGCAAGAAAAATCTAAATGTATTTAAATCTAAATCGATGAACATGGAATAGTGTATGTTAGATTAGCTTCAGATTTGTATGACAGGTCGGCGCAAAATCGAGGGCGAAGGGCCTGTACTGCGCTGAAATGTTCTATGTTCTGTATGTTCTATGCATCCTGGTGTATGACGATCTTAAAAAATGATATTTCTATGAGGAGAGGGAGAACATCACGTATCCAAGCAGATATGAAATGGACACATGTTCCTTCATTCGTATTGAGAGTGGATTACAGAAATGGGTGTACTGCGTAAACTACCATAAGGGGACATTTACGGGTAAAAAACACTTCAAGCAAATATACAGAAACAGTTTTACAGGACTGGATTGCACAAGGATGTCTTTGAATTTTGCCAGACATGAAAAATATCTGGTAAAACCTGCAGCTTTATTTCACTGTGGAGTGTGACGAAGCCACTCCTTTAACAAGGTTATGCAGTCCTTGCTTTCTTCTTCAGTGAGGTCATACACGTCACAGACACTGGAAAAATGAGGACTGAAGGGTTTTAGTGCCAGTTTGGTAACAGCCGACACACACTGTTTTAGGCAGAACGATTTCAATGTGTGTAAAATGACGTTAGAGTGTCAGACGAAGAGTGAAGAATTTGTGGTTGGAGAAGTGGATAAACTCGCAGCTCCAGGAATATAATTTGTTCTTTCTAATGATATAGTTCCTTTACCGGTCGGAGTGCTTCCTAGTATGGTCAAAACGCCAGTGGTTACTCAGGAAATTTAACTATTGCAGGTCACATATCCTGGACCTTTTACTGCCTATGTGATAACAGGGTCACAAAGTCATCAGGTGAAACAGGCGAGATCAAAGATACCCAGGAAGAAAGTTGGAATGGAAGTAGCAGAGATTATGTTTCATCAGATTGTTGAGATAAACCCAGAGCAGACAGATTACAATGCAGACATCTTTAACTCAGAAAAATTAATTGAGTTACAGCAGAAAGATGAAAATTTAAAGCAATTGTATAAAACGGCAGACACAGAGAAGGAATCTGAATGTATCCTTGAATGTTATCATCCTTAAATGATGGCTTAATGAGGAAACATTGAGAATCAAATATACTGGCAGATGGAAAATGGGCAGACATTCATCAAATAGTAATGCCAGTGGGGTATAGAAAGGAAGTGTTACGAATGACGCATGAACAACCATTTGGAATTCATTTCAGAGTGAGGAAAATACAAGATAAAATCCAAAACATGTTACGGGCCAGGACTGTACAGGGATGTCGTTGAGTTTTGCCAGACATGTCATACCTGTCGAGTAATTTGAAAACCAAAAGTGGTGATAAAACCTGCACCTTTAATTCATTTTCCTGCATTTGAGTAACTTTCAGAAGAATATTAATTGATTGTGTAGTTCTCCTGCATCAAACTAAAAGTTGGAATCAGTCGTTGTCATCTCTCGTGTCTCTATCCACGAGAATTCCATAGGATGTTCAATTCTGTAATATCACAGCTAAAAGGATTATAGAGGAAATACTCAAATGTTTCACGAGATATGGACGACTGAGAGAGATACAGCCAGATCAAGGCTCAAAGCTCGCATCAAAATTATTCAAGGAAGTCATAGAAGCAGTGGTATAAAAGAATTCAAACTGTTGCATACCATTCAGAATCGCAGTGAGCTCTGGAAAGGTGGCATCAGACAGAAAGACCATGTTGAAGGCACATAGTCAAGATTATGCAGATGATTGGAATAAGGGAATATTGTGCTGTTTGAGATCAGAGTCGTACTAATTGAATCAACCAAATTCAGTATAATTCAATTCGGTTTTGTGTCTGAAGTGAGAGGACAGTTAAAAACGATTGAGAAATTAGTAAGTCAAAAATAAGAGACCACATACTTCACTTTGTGTCACATTTTAAGGCACGATTAAAGAGAGATTGGAACTTGGCAACACAACAATTAAAGATATCACAGCATGCAATGAAACACGAAGCAGGCAATAAATAAATAAAAATCAAATTTCAATATCGGCAATATGGTATTAGTGTCACTTCAAGTGATACTTGAATCTTTAAAAGCACGGTTTGGTTGACCTTTTCAAGTTGAAAGGAAATTGAGTGAGGTGAACTATGGTCGGGACTCCAGACAGAAAGAATTCTCACAGCGTGTGCCATGTGCATCTGCTTTGAAGGTATTTTGGCAGGGAAGGACAGCACGAGGAGAATGCGTTGTTGATTACAACAGAGAGGGAAGAATCAAATTCATATGAATGTGAATTTCTCATTACTCAAATTAAATTTGAGAATGGGGAAGTCTATTGAGTTAACTTTCAGAAGAAAATCGAAATGACCTGAAAGAGTTGTTAATATTACATGGGGAGCCAAGTCGAAATAATCTGGAAAGCTTTGACCTAAGTGTGAACGATGTTGAAATCGGAGATGCTGTTCCAATAAAACAACATCATTATTGGCATTACCCTCTCAAGTTGGCACAAGTCCAAATGGAGGTTGGTTGCATGTTCTGAGATAACATATCGATGTCAGTCACAGTTACTGGAACTAACCCATAGTAATGGTGCCAAAACCAGATGGCACCCAATGGTCATGTGTGGACTATCGCAAATTAAACGCATTTACAAAGACTGATGCATGTCTGATTCTATGTTTGGAAGACTGTGTTGAGAAGTTGGGTCAAGCAACCTGTATTTTTAAGTTGGACTTGCTTAAAGGATACTAGTGGGTGACTTTGTCATAAAGTGCAAAGGCAGTTCGGCTTTTCTAACGCTGACTGGATATTATTAATTTAAAGACATGCAATTTGATCTGAAAAAAAAAACGCGCCAGCCACATTTCAGAGACGAATAAGGTTGCCAGTTTATCCAACTGTGTCATTTATATTAATGACCTGGTGATTTTTAGTCACAGATGGAAGGAACATATGCAACATTTATCAGACTTGTTTGATCGACTTCGGAAGGCATGTTTGTTGATAAACCTCATGGTAAGGGCATTTGCCAATGACCAAGTTACCTTCCTGTGCCATGTTATTCGACACGGACACATTCCCATACCGTTGACAAACAGAGCAGTACTATGGTTCCTGGGATTGCGTGAAATTTGTCGAAAATCTGTCCCACATTTTCGCAGCGTGGCTACTCCACTCACTGAATTGCGAAGAAAAGGCAAGACAGTTTCGTGGACAGCAGACTATCACAAAGTGCTTCACAGCCTGAAAGTATTAACTTCTCCCCTGATACTCGCCAAATCTAATTCGGCAACGCCATTCAAGTTGTCTATTGATGCAAGTGTCGGTGTGGTGCTTTTGCAAGATGATGAAGAGAAGGTACAGAGTCGTATCGGGTATTTCTCGAGAAAGTACAAATTTCATCAGCAAATATATTCGACAGTTGAGAAGGAGTCTTTGGGCGAAATGGTGAAATTACAGCATATCAGTGTTGATGTTACCAGCAACATATCTGAGACAATCATCGAAACTGATCATAACGCATTGAGGTTTTTGGAGACAGTTAAGGACAAAACAAAACAGTGTGTTTAGATGGAGCTTGTTGTCATTGCAATTCAATTTGAAAAATGTGCGTGTGGCAGAAAGCGAAAACATGACTGTTGATTCATTGTCGAGACGCGAATGTGAAATGGCAGCATTTGGCGGCAGGAATACGACAGATTGAAACGATGTATGGTTGTGCATGTTTGTACAGTTATATTCAATGCAATGAAAATTAGTGTTTTGCAGTACCAACAATTTTTAACGCGTTTTAAATGAATTCATCCTTGGATATTGATCGTTCACAATTTTTTAAATGGGGAGGTGTGACGAAGCTGTTCCTTTAACAAGGTTATGGAGTCCTTGATTTTTCTTCAGAGAGGCCGCAATCAACATCCCGACTCTGAAGAACTCGAGGGTGAAAGGTTTTAAACCAGTTTGATAACACCTAACAGGTACTGCTTCAGGCAGAAGCCTTTCAAGTTAAAAACAATAAAAGGGGAGTGGCCAATTCTCACATATCACTGTTTGTCTGGTTTGTGGTTTTTTTAGCCGTCGTGTATGGAAAGGCTGCTGGACTCACAGAAGCAGGTACTGGCTGGTATTCTCTCTCTCTGACTTTGATGCAATCAGACTTTCTTTCATTTTCCCTTTTGTGCCAAGAGATATTTATGTGAATTGTTGCAAGGATCTGTCACAGCATTATTAAGTTCGAATAGTCTGTTGGGTCTTAAGGGAGGACAGGTTATTTAGTAATCTATTTTCCATTCTTTGCGCTTCATTCAGGAACCTTGCCAGTAAATTTGATTTTACTGAAAACTAAGTGGTTTGACAAACTGATTCTTTCCTGGAATACTGACTTTAAAGTTGCTTAAAACAACGAGCAAAGTTATGGTCTGGCAAACTTCTTGAAGTGTTCTAAGAGTTCTGCCTTGTACTAAACAGGAGTTAATCAATTTTTTCACAAGATATGGATTACGCACAGAAATAAAATCAGAACAAGTGACAAAATTTACATCAAAATTATTCAAGGAAGTATGAACAGTTTAGTAATAAAAGAATTCAAATCCACTGCATACCATCCAGAATCGCAAAAAGCACACGAAAATTGGCGTCAGATACTAAAGACAATGCTGAGGTTTTATCGTCAAGACTAATGCGATGACTGAGATTTCTACCTTTTGTGATCTGGGAAGCACCAAATGACTTGACCCAATGCACTCAATTTGAATCAGTTTGTGGGTAAAAATTGAGAGCACCATTGAAATTGATTAAGCAGAAGTTGATAATTCAGAATTCAGAGACCACATATTTGGACTATGTGTCGGATTTTCAGGAATGATTACGTAGCGTCGGAGAGTTGGGTAGACAGCATTTAAAATGATCACAGCATTAAATAAAACAAGAAGCGTATAAGCAATCAAAAAGTCACAATTTTGCTGTCGATGATGAGTTGTAGGGTTACTTTTAGTGGTGGGATAACCTTTTAAAGCAACGTTTAGTGCACCTTACCAAGGCGAACGGATTATGAGTGAGGTGAACTATTTGATAAGAACTCCACAGAGAGTCTTTCACAAAGTGCGTCATGTGACTTCAGTAAAAATGTTGAAGGTGATTCCTGTATCTTTAACAGACAGTGAAAACTATTTTGACAGTTCAAGTTTGCAGGCAACTGTCATGTTACTGACTTGCAGTCTCATGATGTAATGGAAAAAGGAAAATATGTAACGTTGGCCAAAAACTGGATATCTCAGTTCTTTTGACCAACATTTGAATTTAATCAATGAGTTTAAATTATGCCTTTGGATACGAAAACCCAATCGAATTTAAAATTTGCATGTTTGACATCATTGAACCAATGAGACGATCCGATGTTTGGGGTATGAAAAAAGGAAGTTTGGACCGTTGGTCAGAAAGAGCGCCAACTGCAACTGAAAGACTGCTGTTCAGCACATTCTCTGTAAAATGCACATTTTTAATGTGAAACTTCTTTGTTACATAAGACTGAAGACAACCAATGGAGGTCTACAAACCGAGAAAAATTGACGGCGGAGAGGACAGCCACTGTCTGCTTTTGAAATGTAAGTTGATTTAAACTTAATACAGGCTTTATTCGATCAGTGCATTGTTATAGAGGAGGACAGAGATAAACAATCTTTAAGATAGAGGAGGCTCAGGGTTGCAAATAGTTGTTTCATATTGACTGTTAGACTTTAAGTTTTTTTTTGGTAAATAGTAGAATTTGCCTACTGCTCTGTCACTCATACTTTAAAAGATTACGAGACTATCTCAGCTTTTCTGTGTATCTTGTTTAATTAGCAGAATGTTTTAGCGCCGAATTATAAGAAAAGACAATTGGAGGAAAGCCAATGGAGACTGTGATACTGAAAATAACACAGAGTGAAGAAACAAGTTCAGAGGAATTCTGAATTGTGCATTCCACATATTCAACTGGACAATGAAGAAGTTGTCAAATATTGGGTTAAATTATTGAGTTACCTTCCAAAGAAAACGGAAATGATATGAAGGAGTTTTTTTTGTCATATTGTCTGATATATGGAAAATCGTACCAAATGTTAGTAATATGTATGCTCCACTCACTGAATTACAGAAGAAATACAAGAAATTTTAATGTACAGGAAACCGTCAGAAGTCATTCGCCAGCTTGAACGTTGTGCTCACCTTTGTCACAGTATTAGCCATGCAAAATTTTAGGAACATGGGACTGGGATATCATAGCAATTACAGAAAAATGGCTCAGGTTTGGGCAGGCCTGGCAGCTTCATGTTTCAGAATAAAATGCTCGAGGAAGGATAGAAATGGATTCAAGAGAGGAGGGGAACGGCGTTTTTGATTGGGGATAGCATTACATCGGTGCTGAGGGAGGATATTCCTGTAAATACATCCAGGGAAGTTAGTTGGGTAGAACTGTGAAACAAGAAAGGGATGATCACCTTATTGCGATTGTATTATAGACTAGTGAGAAGGAAATTGAGAAACAAACTTGGAAGAAGATGTCAGCTATTTTAACAATAATAGGGTGGCTATGGTAGGGAATCGTAACTTTCTAAACATAGACAGGGAAGGCCATACTGTTAAGGATTAGACGGAGAGGAATTTGTTAAGTGCGTAAAAGAAAATTTTCTGATTCAGCATGTGAATGCACCTTCTAGTGAAGATGCAAAACTTAACCTACACTTGGGAAATAAGTCAGGGCAGGTGACTGAGGTGTCAGTGGGGGAGCACTTTGGGTCCAGCGACCACAATTCTATTAGATGTAAAATAGTGATGAAAAAGGATAGACCAGGTGTAAAAGTTGAATTTCTAAAATGGGGAATGGACAGTACTGACGGGATTAGGCAAAATTTTCAAAAGCTGATTGGGGGCAGATGGTCGCAGGTAAAGGGACAGCTGGAAAATGGGAAGCCTTCAGGAATGAGATCACGAGAATCCAGAGAAAATAGATTGCTTTTAGGGTGAAAGGAAAGGCTGGTAGGTACAGGGAATGCTGAATGACGAAAGAAATTGATTTTGGTTCACAAAAAGTAAAAAGTATATGTAAGGTATCGATAATATAGATCGAGTGAATCCTTCGAAGAGTATAAAGGCAGTAGGAGTATACTTAAGAGGGAAATCAGGAGGGAGAAAAGGGGACATGAAATAGCTGTGGCAAATAGAATTAAGGAGAATACAGAGTTTATACAAATGCATTAAGTACACAGGGTAACTCGGGTGAGAATTGGTCCCCTCAAAGATCAGCAGGGTGGCCTTTGCGTGGAGCTGTAGAAAATGGGGAAGATTATAAACGAGTATTTTGCATGAGTATTTACTGTGAAAAAATGGATGGAAGATATAGAATGTAGGGAAATAGTTGGTGACTCCTTTCAAAGTGTCACATTACAGAGGAGAATATGCTGGATGTCTTGAAACGCAAAAAGGTGGAAAAATTCCCAGGTCCTGATCAGGTGAAGCCCAGAACTCTGTGGCAAACTAGTGAAGTGATTGCTGGGCCTCTTGCTGAGATATTTGCATCATCAATAGTCACAGGTGAGGTTCCAGAAGACTGGAGATTGGCTAACGTTGTGCCACCATTAAAGAAGCGTGGTAAGACAAGCCAGGGAACTTTCGGCCATTGAGCCTGAAGTCGGTGGTGGGCAAGTTGTTGGAGGGCATCCTGAGGGACAGGATCTACATGCTTTTGGAAAGGAGAGGCCTGATTAGGGATAGTCCGCATTGCTTTGTGCGTCGGAAACCATGTCTCCCAAACTGGATTGAGCTTTTTGAAGATGTAACAAAGAGGATTGGTGAGGGCAGATTGGCAGATGTGGTCTAAAAGGTCTTCAGTAATGCGTTTGACAAGATTCCCCATGGGAGATTAGTTAGCAATGTGAATTCTCACGGAATACAGGATGAACTAGCCATTTGGATATTGAACCGGCTCAAAGTAGAAGACAGAGGGTGGTGGGGGAGGATTGTTTTTGGTGTGCTTTCTTTTATTGATCAGAATATTGAGTACATGAATAAGATGTCATATTGCGGCTGTACAGGACATTGGTTACGCCATTGTTCGAATATTGTGTGCAATTGTGATCTCCTTCCTATCGGAATGATGCTGTGAAACATGAAAGTGTTCAGTTATGTTTAACAAGGATGTTGCCAGGGTTGGAGGATTTGAACTGTAGGGAGAAGCTGAACAGGCCAGGGCTGCTTTCCCTGGAGCGTCAGACGGTGAGGGGTTACCTTATTGAGAATTAAAAGAAATCATTCGGGGCATGGATAGGATATTTAGACCAGGAGTTTTCCCTGGGATCAGCGAGTCCAGAATTAACGGGTATTGGTTGAGGTTGAGAGCGGAAAGATATAAAAGAGACCTAAGAGGCAAAGTTTTCACTAAATGGGTAGTACATGCATGGAATGAGCTGCGGAGGAAGTGTTTCAGACAGGTACAATTGCAACATTCACGAAGCATTTGGATTGGTATATGAATAGTCAGGGTTTGGAGATTTTACGGGTCTGGTGCTGGCAGGTGGGACGAAGTGGGCTTGGGATATTTGATTGTTTGGACGGGTTTCACTCCATGTCTAATTACACAAAGCCATTCAAAGTGGCGAGTGATCTTAATGTTCACCCTGACCTTCCAAGAAGAAAACGAGAAGGTAGAAAGACTGATCAGGTATTTCAGCAGCAGATCGAAAATGCATCAGCAGAAATATTCGACAATGGAGAAGGAGACTTCGCGCTTGTTGTTGGCTTTGAAACATTTCAACCTTGATGTTACCCGTAACGTGTCTCAGGTAATCATATTAATTGATCATGACCCATTGAAGTTTGTGGAGAAATGTAAGGACAAAAATTCCAGACGTTTTGGTTCGAGCTCCTTCTCACAGGCATTCAATTTGAAAGTTGTGAATGTGCCAGAATGCGCAAACATGATTGCTGACGCATTGTCAAGGCTTGAATAAGAAACAGACGCATTCAGTGGATGGAGTAAAACAGACTGAAACAGAAATAGTAGTGCATGTTTGCATCGTTATTGCCAGTGTAATGTACAGATGTGTTGTAGTTCACTGACAGTTTCACATAAAATGATTTTAAAATGAAGCCATCATTGGATATTTCATATTTCATATTTTTGTACGGCAGGAGGAGTAGTGATGCTGATTTTTTTTACAAGGTTGTGCTGTCTTTTGTTTTTAACATTGCCGTGAACGCAGATGATCAGTGATGTTGCCTCAGACAAAAGGCTTTCAACTTTAAAAAAAAAACACTGAAAGGGGTGTTGGCAGATTTGCCAGCTCAGCCTTTCTCGGTTTTGGTCGACTTTGGCTTGGTGTTAGTAAGCAGTCAGTGTTTTTACACTGCTGCGAAAAGGAACATGTACATGGAAGATGTTGTTCAAAGCTACATATCTCTCTGACCTTTCTTATGTAAGACCCTGTGTTCGATTTTTCCTGTTTTGCCAAAGTGTGTTTATGAGGATTGTTGCAGGAATTTGGAACATTCCTTAAGTTGTCAAAGTCTGTTGCATTTTTGAATAAGTTAACTTCAATTGAATTCCAATATTTTGTTTTGTTTGTGTTTCATTCAGTACTCTGAAAATGAATTCTGTTTTATTTAAAAACGAGAGGTTTTGACAAGCGACATCACTCCTGGAATATCGATTGTACACCTGCTCTGAAACAAGTAGAATGGTTCGTGTCTGGGCTACACTCTTAAAATGTAATGAGTGATTGTGGCCTGGTCCAGAACAAATGTATTTAAAACAGAGTTACATGCGTTTCTGACTGGTAAGGTGTTCAAATGTTTTGGGGAGAAGGGCAGGAGAATAGATTTGAAAAACTGTCATGATCAAATGAACAACTGACTTGATGGGCTGAATGTGCCTAATGCTGATGTTACATTGTAAGTCATATTGATACAATATAGAGCAATATTTATATGTGGACACAAACAACTCTAGCATGAAAAAACATATATCTATATTGCATTCTTGTTTCAAATGGCCTAACTCTTACATTATATAGTCTAATGATCCAACATATATCAATATTTATATATTGACACAAACAGTTCCAACATGAAAATGAAAATTTTATATTGCATTCTTGGTTCAAACAGAGATTAAGAAGTGGACTCCTGCTTTTCATGAATTATTCCCCTGTCTTAACTCGTTCATTACGCGTCGGTCTTTTAGATGATGTAACAGTTCAACTTTCAGGCTGCAGGAGGTACGGATATGATATTTAGATATTTCCCAGTTTGTCAGAAATATGCGATTGCGAGCAATCTGTGCACAGTTACCTGCTGTAAGAATCATTTGTCCTTCTGCAGGAGAGGAGTTTCATGATCAGTCAAAACCATAACCACACCCAGATGGACACAACAACACATCCACACCGACATACACCGACACACACCCACATACCGCCCCTCACCACGCACGCACGCAGAGTGAGAAACAGAGATATTGAGACACATAAGAAGATACCCATGCACAGACAGAATGCACACACATCACGTGCGCACACACACACACACACACACAAAACATGCCATGAAAGAGCAACGCATCTCTGCACAGACACCAAACCAATCGGAGCCACACTCTCACGCTCATGTCGAAATGAACTCAGAGTGAGTGGCTTTGCACAAAAACCTGTAAGATCTGACAGAGACGTCTGTTACACACGCACACACAAGTACATTCAAATGCATTTACTGAGGCACAACTACAATTAGATATAGACAAAGAGAGACACTCAGAAACGAAAAGAGACACCTGTATAGAGAGGTACAAAGTGATCCGACTGTGGGCACAGAAAGATCTTAACACACTGTCAGACAGCTCAACAAACTACTCACCTGCTTAAACATGAGCACAGTCAGGCAGAGACGCACACCACACTCACACAATAATATACCAATACTCAGAGACGCACACATATGAAATCACAGAACAATCATGACATGCTGACAGTAACAGCCACACACCCATACACCCCACGCCACAAAGTCATCGGAAGGTAACTCCTGAAACAGCATACACACAGACACAAACACAACAGTTGCGTGTGTGCAAAACAGACAACAGAAGACAATCACAAAGGCACAGACATGTACACAGACATAAAGGCACTCAACTTCACGGAAACACTTTCATACAGACTGAATAGCATTCCCAAAAACATCGCTGACAGGAGAGATGAATGGCCTGCTGCTGCTAATTGACTATGTGCCCCCGTATTTGTCAATCTGTCAGTCAATCAAAGATAGAAGCCTGTTCATCTCTGACACCTCCCTCCCCTTCCTGGACCTCTACATCTCCATTAATGACGACCGACTTGACAATGACATTTTTTACAAAGCCACCGACTCCCACAGCTACCTGGATTACACCTCTTCCCAACCTCCCTCTTGCAAAAATGCCATCCCGTATTCCCAATTCCTCCGCCTCCACCGGATCTGCTCCCAGGAGGACCAGTTCCAACACAGAACTCAGCAGATGGCCTCCTTCTTTAGAGATCACAATTTCCCTTCCCACGTGGTTAAAGATGACCTGCAACGCATCTCGTCTACATCCCGCACCTCCGCCCTCAGACCCCACCCCTCCAACCGTAACAAGGACAGAAGGCCCATGGTACCCACCTTCCACCCTAGCAAACTTCGCATAAACCAAATAATCCGCCGACATTTCCGCCACCTCCAAACAGACCCCACCACCAGGGATAAATTTCCCTCCCCACCCCTTTCCGACATCCACAAAGACTGTTCCCTCCGTGACTAACTGGTCAGGTCCACGCCCCCTCTACAACCCACCCTCCCATCCTGGCACTATCCTCTGCCACCGCAGGAACTGTAAAACCTGCGCCCACATCACCTCTCTCACCTCTATCCAAGGTCCTAATGGAGCCTTCCACATCCATCAAAATTTTACTTGCACATCCACTGAGATCATTTGTTGTATCTGTTGCTCCTGATGCGGTCTCTTCTACACTGGGGAGACTGGGCACATCCGAGCTGAGTGCTTCAGGGAACGTCTTCGGGACACCCGCACCAATCAGCCACACCGCCCCGTGGACCAACATTTCATCTCCGCCTCCCACTCTGCCGAGGACATGGACGTCCTGGGCCTCCTTCACCGCCGCTCCCTCACCACCAGACGCCTGGAGGAAGAACGCCTCATCTTCCGCCTCAGAACACTTCAACCCCAGGGCATCAATGTGGACTTCAACAGTTTCCTCATCTCCTCTTCCCCCACCTCACCATTGTTCTAAACTTCCAGCTCAGCAGTGTCCCCATGAATGGTCCAGACTTGTCCTACCTGCCTATCTCCTTTTCCACCTATCCACTCCACCCTCTCCTTCCTCACCTATCGCCTTCATCCCCTCACCCACTCACCCATTGCACTCTATGCTACTTTCTCCACACCCCCACCCTCCTCGAGCTTACCTCTCCACGCTTCAGGCTCACTGACTTTATTCCTGATGAAGGGCTTTTGCCCGAAACGTCGACTTTGAAGCTCCTTGGGTGCTGCCTGAACCGCTGTGCTCTTCCAGCACCACTAATCCAGATTCTTGTTTCCAGCATCTTCAATCAACGTTTTTACACCGTGATGAACGGTGACCCATTCTGCTTCCCCCGTCCCCATCAATCCCTGGGTGTTATAGTGAGATCCATGTGATTATACTGATGGGATCCTGGTCAAACATATGCAATTTTTGCGCTGGCAACAATGCAGCGGCCAACGAACTTGACTCAGTTGTTTTGCTGAATGACTCAGTGAAGAATTTCCTTGACCAGTTGTTGCACTGCATTCCTGAACTTCTCTCTGAACCTGGGCAGAGTCACTGCATAAAATAATGTGTTTGTGCTGGAGCTGAAATCCTTCAGCATTTCTGCAACAAACGTAAACTGGGTTCTAAGCCTGTTCCTCCAACGATTTCCTCCTTTAATCTAGAAGTTAAAGATATTTGCACTGTACGCTAACCACAAAATTATGAAGCTGATGGGTATGGTGAAGAGATAAATAACTGACCTCCTCCAGCTCTCCATCTCTGCATCTTTGTGACTGTCTCCCCTCCTCTGACTCTTCAGGCTCTTGCGGATTCGACTGGCCACTAAAATGTACTTGACCGTCAGAGTGTTCATCAACAGAATTAACATGAATGGGATGAAAGGGGTTAAAATGTAACCAAACCACCTAAATCCCAGCTACCTGGTATCAGTAAAATGATTTGACTTTATATAGCAGTGTATCGGAACATTGTCAATTCTCCTCCCAGTTTGTACCGAAAATAAAAGAGAATGTCCTTTGAAAAGAGCAGAATGCCGGTTGCAGCCAGAGTCACGGCCAAGGCCATCTCTCTCCAACATTTCCTCTTCATTTTCAGGCAGGAAATTGCTACAAAACGATCAAAGGAGAAAAGGACAGTGAACCAAACAAAACAATCTGCCGCTGTACGAGCCGGGAAAGCGACAGCTCTGCACACAGTTCAGGAAACATTTTGGGAAGTACAAGTATTTGAATCTCCACAGCATGATGACTGTGAAAATGAATAGTCGATCTGATGTTGTCATAGCCAACAGGCAGCGTCTTGTGCCGTTGGAGAGGCCGCATTTTCCACGTGCGAGAACCAAAATCACCCGGAAATTGACGAAAGGAGTCGATAAAATGGAAATCAGAAATTAGGTAAAAACCTGATGAAGGGCTTTTTCCAGAAACGTTTCCAGCTCTTCGGATGCTGCCTGAACTGCTGTGCTTTTCCAGCACCACTCGAATCGCAAATTAGAAATTGCCATCGTGGCCTTATTTGTTAGATGAAATGGAAGGGGGTTAGAGTAAATGTGAGGAAGAGGTGTTCACCCAAAGCATGGTGGGGGTCTGTTAATTCAGTTTCTGGGAGGGTAGTGGAATCAGGAAACATCACAAACTTTTAAAACTACCTGGATGAATAATTGAAACTTCATAACTTACGAGGCTACGAGCATATTGCTGTAAGGCAGGACGATCGTAGATTTTGTGAAGCGTTGATAGCACAAACTTAATTGTCCGAACGAAATATTCTGTCTTTTTTTTAAAGAGAAGCACTTCAGGGAGACAGGTTGGGAAGTGAACCACTTCAATGAAATAAATGTAAGGGCTTTGAATGCTGAAAACATGTGTTGGCACTCATCCACAGATTCAATCAATAAGCACATCAACCTGGACCCAATATACCGGCCACTGCAGTGGACAGCTGGACCTGACAAGCAGAAGCGGCAGATAGAAATCACGATAACCGCCGGACGAAGCATCACAGAAGTGCTTCACAGGAGGCGCCCAAGCACGAAGGATGTCACCTAGAGAGGGGACGAAACGTCAGCAACACAAATTCCCAGCTCGGCGAACAGAACCACAACAATTAGTAAATGCAGTACTCCAATCCATGTAAAATAAGATCCAACATAATAAAAATCTAGTATCTGACTCTCTCTTGTGTTCTGATTATGTCAGGGGCAATTAACATTTCAAGTGATAATGTCATTACCCAGCAGGTCAAAAACAGTGCAACCTTTCACAACATTTGCTTTTAAAAAACATGTTTTAATAATGAGAATAACGAAACAAGGATGCTGCCTGAACTGCTGTAATAATCTATTTGCTTAATTCCTGATTTCTGAACTTAGTTAAAAATCATTCCTCCGCAAGAATTACTTCACGCATTGTAAAAACTATAGAGATACAAACACTTCTTCATGGAACAAATGGAAGGTCGTCATAGCACTCTGGAATTCACTTTAACACTCCACAGTATTGCAATTTTCCTTCAAGTCCAGATCCAGGTTCCCTTCAAATGAGTTGTGGTTTGATACCTCAAGCTCCCAGCGAAACTGGGCAGTGAGTTCAATTCACCCCATCACCTATTGAATGAAACGGTCAGTCTCGTGTACCCTATAATCCTTCCATCAATTTGTATTACTCTGTTTCTCCTGATAAATGTTCCTGTGTTCGGCGTGATAGGTCTCTATCTATGACCCTGATTATTTTGGTGACTTCAATCACATCACCTCTCATTCACCTCTGTTCAAAGGAAAATGACCCAAATCCTATCCATCTTTCCTTAATTCTACAGTAATTTCCACATAATGGCAACATTTTTGTAAATCGCTTCGAAACTGCCGCAGTGCAATTCTGTCCTCAATGCTAGGTGGTGACAAAGTATTGTTCATAAAACCATACGTGTGAGCCACCCAGTGTCTCACGTAGTTCTAGTGCTACAAATCTTGCGGCGGTGAGGGAATCTGTATTGCATTGGCTCTGTTGCAGTGTGAGAGAATCCAATTTTGGTAGCTGTAATATGCAATTTCCTCTAAGTCTGGATGTGTGATCGATAGCGTAAAATGGATCTGGAGAGGTATAGTTGGGGCATAGTCTGTTTGAATTGTGGTGTCAGTTCATCAGGCGTTAGGATATGTGGTTAGTAGCCTCACTTCTGTCCTGATATCAACTGATTAATTACAAAACAAGCCAGACCCTCAGAACGAAATCCAGTTTGATGGATTAAAATCTTATGTCTTTTCATTTAACAAAGTGATCTCTTGCTGAATAGTAAACGCAAAATGCTGCAAATATCGCTCCCACGTCAAAAACAAAGTTTATTTTAAAAGGAATGACAAAATATTAGAAAACAAACTCTCGACTTTTCACACAGATTCAAAGAAAATGATTATGCTGTGTGTATAATTCTCACTAACCTCAAAACAATGCATAGATGAAACGAAAGAAAGCAGCTTAGTACTTAATATAAAACTGTTCTGTCTTTCCAAAGAAAATACCCCTCGTGTCATATTCACACCAGGGTTTCTGGATCTAACATTTGCTCAAATGACTTGTGCCTGCCACTTTTAAAGTGAAGCTGCTGTGAACTTCTTTCTGGAACAACCACAAAGTTAATTGTGAATGTACTCAGCGTTAAGTAATCTCTTCAGAGCATCTTTTCTCCCAATAAATCTGTCTCGGATGAACAGAAATGTTCACTCCAAGGTACGAAAGCTGACGAATTTTCGCATCCCCTTCTCATGAGGAAAGTTTTTTGAATCCATCCAGTTTCACGAAATAAAAAAGACTGAAACAAATGAGAAAAATGTTAAAAATTAAGCGATTTATTCTGAATCTCAAATTGCTGACCTCTCCAGCAAACCTTTAGATACCATTGATACCATGCTGGGTGATAAACAATAATTTTAAAAAAAACACCGTGGACTCGTGCACAAAGCCATTCAACCCACGGCCAGACTTTTAAAAAACGGTTTTGAAACAAATTGCTGTGGTAACAGGAATACCTCGAATTTTAATGTTAGCATCAGAAGGACAGAGTAACCGACAGTTATTCGTTCAAAAAACAGAAAAGAAATCTCTCCCGATTTTTTTTTCTATTCTCGACATAAAAATACCACTGTATATAATTTTTTCAAAGAGACTTGCTTCCTTAATTCTATCGAAATTCAGCGTCGTCTCCGCTTGAATTGAGATTTCTGCAGGCTTTCCACAAGAGATTAATCATTACACCACGGAAAGTGTAATTTCCTGGGCAATTCCTGCAGAGTGTGCGATTGCTACCCATGCGTCATTCTGAGAAATAGCATTAATCCTCAGAAAAACTCAGGCAATGTCAGATGTGTAAGGCACTTACCAGGAATTATTACAATCGGAATGTTCATGTAAATGAATTTCCACATCTGATGAATTGAAAAAGTCATTTTCTGCAAACATCTATTTGTACAAGCACTCTCTCTGTACGAAATTCATCCTTTTTTATGTCAGCAAGGGCTCACTGATTGAGATACATAAATAGCCACAATCAGGGAACTCACATCCGATGAAGTCCAGTTGGCTGACCTCATCACAAATATTACCAGAAGGAAAAGCTTGGGGTTTCTGAAAGTCGAATTGAGCAAATCAGGCAAGAAATTGAACAGCTGATCCTTGGGTTACTCCAAGTGCTCATTTGATTATTGCAGGTGTGGCTGGAAATATTGGTTCCAAGGGGAAGATCGTCGGACATTTCATTTATTGGTGAGGGTTCTGTGGTTGGTGCGATCTGAATACATTGGAAGCGTGGTTTGCTTTTAATTGAATGTTACTTTTCTAGCCAGATCCTCAATAAAATATGTGTGGGCGGCACGGTGGCACAGTAGTTAGCACTGCTGCCTCACAGCGCCAGAGACCCGGGTTCAATTCCCGCCCTGAGGGAACGACTGTATGGAGTTTGCACGTTCTCCACGTGTCTGCGTGGGTTTCCTCTGGGTGCTCCGGTTTCCTCCCACAGTCCAAAGATGTGCAGGTTAGGTGAATTGGCGATGCTAAATTTCCTGTAGTGTTAGGTAAGGGGTAAATGTATGGGTGGGTTACACTTCGGCAGGTCGGTGCGGACATGTTGGGCCGAAGGGCCTGTTTCCACACTGTAATGTAATGTAATCTAATCTTAAAGTGATAAGTTAGTTTTGAAAACTCACCTTTATAACTTAATATTTATGATGATGTGTTCGGTATTTGGACAGAGATACCACTTTGAAAGAATTAACTTATTACTTCTCATAGTCTTAAATTGATACAAGACCACAGATCTAAACACGCAGCAATGAAATATGCTTTCTCCAAATAGTACGTACACAATTCAAAAGCATGATTTTGCAATTTTATTGTATTGTGGAAGAGTGATCTCAACGTATTCGAATATTTTGCCAACATGGAGAATGAAGAAACTTGCTTCATGAATCGAAATAGAGAGTTGATGTATAAATGAGCAATGCTGGACTGAGGAGCATTAACAAAGACGTTCTCAGTTTATTGGCAATGGAAAAAGAGGGAGAAATGTCTGAATGCAATGCAACAAATATTCAGGTGCTTCGGTATCAGCAAGAAAAAGGATAGGTGAGAATGGGCAGCCCTGCCTGACTCTGGATCTGATCAGGAAGCCCTCTGATTCCCATCCATTGACGGCAGAAGCAGTAAAAATATCTGTTGCCATGCTGTATATCTCTATGACTCTACGAACTGTCAAATTCATTTGCTGAATCCTCCCCAAAACTCAATGTGGAAAGCACATCTCAAACTTAGCTGTACAATATCCTGTCAAAGGTCTTCTCCTGGTCCAGGCTGATGAGGCAGGCCTCCATCTCCCCTGTCCTGTACGGAGGTGATCATGTCCTTCAGGAGAAAAATGCTCTCATCGTTAGTGCTGCCACTGCAGGACAGGTTTGATTGGTTTGAATCACTAATTCCAGAGGAGATCTGACCTGGTTGGTTATGACCTTAGATACGATTTTTTAATGTGCAGTCAGCAATGAAACAGGTTGCCAGTCCTCCAACTTGTCCTTCGAACTGTAGATGAGGGGCGAGATACCTTTTCTTGTGCATTATGCATTGGTCCTGGCCAATCATGTCCCACCGATTTGACCACAATTTGGTGGGAAAGCAGTGACCTCTGGGAATTTTACACATTTCTGAGTACTCAAAAGCCTTGTCAGCTCATTCAGGGAGAATGGCTGCTGTCGCATCTCCCCCTCGGTGCTGTTATCTAAGACCTCCGTGATATTGGGCAGGAATGACTGGGAGATTTGCAGTGATAGTTGGCTTCATATCCTAGAGTCCAGCAGAAAAGGATTTGCTGATCCTCAGAGTGTCATTTTGAGAGGACATCACCGAGCCATCTTCTTCCTTCAAGCTGCTGATCACTGATCTCCCGCTGTCCATCTTCTGAAAGAACAATAATGCACAGGACTCACCCTACACGGCGTTGTGGATGATGGACCAGGAAGTTACCTTGAAGGCTTCTGATGTAAAGAGCAAGGCTTACTAAAGATTGGTCATAACATCGACCTCCATCGCCTGCAGTATGCGTAGGTTCTGCATGCTCTTTTGGATTTTGGACAGCTCTCCCTGCTAAAGATCCTCTTTATATTCCCCTTGACTATCTCCCACTAGTCCGAGAGAGACTGAAAGAGGGATGTCACAGTTCTCCAAACTGTGGAATCCATTTTGAGCTCCTCTGTGTTCTCTTGGTTCAGCATTTTCACCATCAGGTTACACGATCGCTTGCTGGCCAGCAGGAAGCAGTGATCATGGAGGAACACCGGTTTGACGTCGGCGAATCTGCCCAAAACCGATCCAAGTCTCTCCAATCTAACTTCACAGGTGAAACGTTCCAAGCCTGCGCAATTACCCTTCAACCTTCCTTGTGATAGTTTCAAAAGCTATCATGCTGTTGTGTGCATTTGCTTCCAGGTTGGTTGTGAACTTCTTTCTTCTTTGCTCTCTCGCCTTCATCTTTACTTTCGTTTGCATTTGGCCATGACGGTTGCTGAATATGTTATTATTGGTGTCTACAGCAGCAGCTTTATGAACTGGAACATGAATCCTGGTGTTGGTCGGGGTAGGCCCAGGTACACAATCCCATTATCTTGACCGATTACATTGTACTGGGTGTTAATGAGACAATGGAACTGAGATGTTAAACCAGGAAACTTGCCCCTTTGCCTGTCAAATTCAATCAAGTCAGACAGATATGCAAGTCTTCATTTTGACTGAAAATTGAATGGATTGGTGATGAGATATTGCCAGAAGATTTCGGATTGAAAAATGCTTCTGAGTTTAAATAGAACTGTTCAGAGATGGTTACTTTAAAAAGATGACATCAAAATATTAAATGTTGTTTATGTACGACACTTTCTATGATAGAAACTGAATTTAAATTACGTTAAGTACATTGATACTTCAAATGGCTACTAAACAATTCTGATCGAACATGACCTGAATGACTGGCTACAAAAAGGTCAGAAATCACACGAGAGCTTGTGCTTTCAACTGGACCTGTTTAATAATAGCTTGGTATCGTGTGACCTCTGACATTGTCTCCCCATTTCAATGCAGACACCTTCGCATCATAGCTAAAAAAAAGGCAGCTCAAATCATAGTGTTACCACACACACTGCAGAGAATCTCAGGACAAAGAAGCAGGGACCTTTGGAGTGGGAGGAACAGTTACAACTTCAATTCAACAAGCCCTAATCAGGGATTCTAACCTCGTGCCTGGGCAAAGACATTTCAGAACTGAAAAATTACCCGGGCTTTTAGAGGCAAAAATTGAATTTGTAAAGCTGAATATTTATCGAACCTGTATATCAAAGATAATAAACCACGTCTCGTTAATCGTGTATGACGAGGCCCACGAAGTGAGCAGATCGACCAGACCATATGAGAACAAAACTGACAGGTGAAATTCTGAATTTCTACAGGGAAATGGCCTACACAACGATTTATCCTTTTGCCTTAGAATTTTTCAGGTGGAAAATCCAATAAGTAAAATTTCACTCATGTCGTTTAGGGAAAGAAAATGGAATCCTTACTTGGTCTGGCCTATACGTGACTCCAGACAGACTGCAATATGGTTGACTCTGAACTGCCAAGAATTGGAAATAAATGCTGTTTTGACCAGTGATGCTGTCATCTCACAAAATACCACAAATGTTACGGCTGCAATGAAACAAATCCCGGGTAAGATCTCACTTGGTGAAATGTGAACAGATCCAGCAACCACACCTTAGTTTGGATACAATGGCATACAATGGGAGGGAACACAGTACAGATTTGCAAGAATGAGAGTTTAACTTTAGGGGTTTAGTTATAAGGAGAGGCCGGACAAATGTGGCCTTGTTTCTGTCGAAATTGAAGACAGGGTGGATGAAGGTAAACTGTTTCCATTGGTTGGGGATTCAAGCACAAAGGTCCAAAGTCTGCAAATTAAGGCCTGTGTGATCACGAGAAATGTTAGGAAGCATTTGCACACAGAGAGGGTTTTTGGAAATCTTTCCGACAAACGACTGTGGATTAGGTGTTCATTTTAAATCCGAGGTGGATTTTCTTTTTTGGTAAACGTAGGTATTAAGTGAAAGATACCAATAGAGGTGCATGGCGTTCTGCTGCAAATCAACCATTGAATGTTAGAACTAGCTCGCGGAGGCTGATTGACCTTTTTCTATGTTCCAATGACTGTTAGCCCAGAGATAATCCAAGGCATTGACATCCTTCCAAAAGGAGTAGCGTTGAGAAGTGGGCAGAGCTCTATTTCAACCCATCACAATTCATTCACTTTTCAAGAGTTCAGATTTGATCAGTGCCACCCCAACTGTGTCTGAAACAATGAATTGTAAAGATTTAATAATATTTTCGTTAACTTTGTATTCCATCTCGACTTTGTGCAGTTTTTTTTTCAAGCCTGTTCAAACTGCCCAACCACTTTCCAGAGAAATAAAGTGTACAACTCCAAGCCTTGATGTTCATATGTCACCTCCTGAATTTGGTAATTTAATTTACAGCATATCGCTTGTCCAGAAAGTTTAATGGTTTCTCACTTCTTACATTATCTGCTATTTCTATGCCTCCTTCACTGGTTTACAGTATAAAATGTGTGTAGAAAGATCCCACTAATGGACAGCGATTAGCTGAAATATTTGGAATACTGCAAGCAGCCGTTATCTAAAATATTGTTCAATGTTCGAACAATTAGCCAGAGAATTGAACGTTTTACTGACGGATTTTGTTTTTAATTAAATAGATAAAGCATTGCTCAGTTTTCAATGAGTGTGCTGCTGTCATAGACATACCCAGAAACAATAGAACAGGTGGAAACTATTCAACTCCTTCGATTGCGTGTACCACAGGAACTGGAGGAGGCCATTCAGCCCTTTCTCCAGCCTATTGTACTGAAGCAGGAGGGCATTCAGCTCTGAATTCTCTACGCAATTGCTGGCAGACATGCTGACTTTTTTCCACAGCAAGTTCGGCTTTTCTTGCTGATTTATCGCATCCACAGTTCTTTTGCTTTTGTTCAGCCCCACCTCCAGCATCTTATATAGAAGGAAGCCATTCAGCATGTGGACGCAGTGTCATATTGGAATTATCATCGGACTGTCAATCCAGAGATCCAGGTAATGTTCTGGGGAACCGGATTCAAATGCTACTATATGTCGGATGGTCACAGTTGAATTCAATAAAATTCTGGAATTGAGGAGTCTAATGACCAAAAGTCCGATTGTCGGTTGATTCGTGTCCTTTGCAGAGAAAAACGATCATTCTTATTTTGTCAGGACGACAATGATTACAGGCGCACAACAATGTGTTTGTCACTCCTCTGTCCTCGTGGCAATTCACGATGGGCAAGAACATGTTGGCTCTGACCAGTGACTCCTTCATTCCCATGAATTAATTTTAAAAAGCCCCGTTTGGGATTGATACGAAGGAAGTGGAGGAGGTAGTTTAGCTGATTTTGAGAGTTTAAAGAGGAAGAACAGAATGCCATTCATTCCCTCTCGTGTGAGTACAAGACCAGGAGAAGGGAATTTTCTTAGTCCACACTGCTCTAAATAAAAAATAGAGAGCAGGTGGGAGAGGGAGGTGTGAGGAGTAGGTTGTGTGGGATGTGTCAAGACTGAGTTGTCAGTGAGGTGGAGAGAGGTGATCTTGTGAGACAATGCGGTATAGGAGGGGAGTAATTGTGCAGATGAAAGGAGTGACTTCATGTTGTGGTTTGGAAATCTGAAGAAATCAGAAAGTTTATTGGAAGCTAATCGGAAGGCTATGCCCATTTTCACTAACAATAACTAAAACTGGGAAACATTTCTGTTGAGTAATATTTAATCCTTTACCTAATCTACAGCAGTTAAACAACTCTCTTATTCTCTATGCAATCCAATCTCTTCCCCGGTGTTAAATTCTCTTCCAGATACTCTGTCTTTCACCTTCTCGCTCTCTCTCTCTTGAACTGTATTTAAGACATTATCTGAATTCACTCCTCTCTATCCACTCCCCTGTATTTAAAATTCTTCCTATTAGTCTGCATTTAATCCTCCCCAATTCATCTTTAATTGCGCCAATGTTATTCTGCGTTTGATTCTCTCTATTCCCTTGTACTTAACCATTTCTCTCTTCCACTATATTTAACCTTCGTCCTATTCCTCTCTATTCAATCCTGTCACAGTTACTTTACATTTCATATTCTTACAATTACTCTGCACTCCACAATTTTATTTAAATTGCACACATGTAAATCTTTAGTCCTCTCGTTGCATTCAACTTTCTGCACATTGCTCTCCAATTAACTCACATCCAATTCGTCTTCATTTGATCCTCTGCGCTCTGTGTGCACATGTTTGCTTTTCCCCTGTGTTTCCCCTATCCCTGCTATCCTGTATTCAACCTTCTCCTTATAGCACTCTAGGTAGTTTATTCTCAATTACGCTGTAACAACTGTCCTCCATCTTCCTCTTAACACAATTCTCACACTGCTCCCCTGTCATCACCTCTGTCCTTATTACTCTGTATTTGATCCACTCAATTGTCACAGAGGCCAGGAACCGACATCAAGTCACTGCATTTACGCTTTCGAAGTATCTGTAACTGACCCAGCTACCACAAAACTGCTTCCTAGAGTGAGCAGAATCCCCAATGTTCCTGTTTGTATCTGACAGCCAATACTCCCTGATGGGAATCGGTTTCCAGCCCCCGTCAGTGAACTCATTCAATTTGATCCATCTAGCTGGACACATTTTTTTTTCCAGCTGCCCCTGTACTTACCCTCTCCCTGGACCCCTGTCGTCAACACTGTTTCTGCCGACACATTTCTACCCTGTCATTTTCTGTCAAATCCACTTCCTATTCTGTCTTTAACATTCCCGCATTCCTCTGTATATTGCTCTCTCCTTATTCTTCTCAACTTGCCCTCATGTCCATTTAATCGTCTCCCCATTCTTCTCAATTGAATTCTCTGTCTGGTACAATATTCAAAGTTCGCTGTATCTTTATTTAACACACTGTCTGCCCCCAGTGCTCTTCAATTATTGTCACCACCCCTTCCAGATCATGAGGTCCGCCCAACAATAACGAGAACTCGGTGTCCTGCGTCATCATTCCTCACACCTGCTAACACATTGCCATCGCTTCTCTGTACTTCCGCTGCTCTGGCTGGTGCTGGGACTGCAGATCCATTCCAAGGTCCTGGAGGAGCTTTGCATCAGCCCCACACGGTCAGACACTGTATTACTAATGGGTAAGATAGAGGCACAACATCATCATGAACAATACTGTATTAATGCATGAATAGAAACAGTTCCAAGAAACAACAGTATTTCCATATAAACATGAGCAGCTCTGATAGACTACAACATTTATATGTGCACTGGAACAGATCCAACGCAAAATAATATTTTTACATCAACACAAAAAGTTCCTTTGAACAATGATACGAACGTGTAAACGCAATCAACTCAAATACACAACAACATTTGTACAGACCCAAACAGCTTCAGCATGCAACATTACATAACATTGATTATACATTTAATATGTAAAACTGTATTTATATCAAGAGTGTTGTGCTGGAAAAGCACACCAGGTCAGGCAGCATCTGGAGCAGGAGAATCCTGTTTCAGTCAGAAGTCCTTCATCGTCCATGATGAACAGCTTCTGCCCAAAACGTCGATTCTCCTGCACCTTGGATGCTGCCTGATTTACTGTGCTTTTCGAGCACCACGAGGTCGACTCTGAACTCCTGCATCTGCAGTCATCGCTTTCTCCAAAACTCTAATTTTGAATAACTTGAATGAAGAAAGGGAATGTCCTTTTGCCTAATTTGCAGATGAGACAAAAAGAGGTGGAAGGCAAGTGGACACATTGCATGCGCTTTCTTCGGTCTAGGGATAGTAATGTTATTCTTCAATCAGGTGGGGACTTCATCATGTTGGAGGGAGAGGTTGAAGATGTCGGTGAATCTTCCACCAGTTGGTTCACACAGTATCTCTGTGCTCACCTTGTGATTCCGTGTAGGCCCACTGCTTTCGTCGGGTTTTCTCTCAGAAAGACTGATCAGACATCTCCAGTGGTGACCAAAAGAACAGGAGTGTCAGGGGATGTTAGGGCCGGGGTCACTGCAACGCTGGCATTCAGCTCAAACCAAGCATAGAAAGCACTGAGTGTGACAGGGAGGGATATGTCTTTGTCTGCAATCTAGCTCTGCATTATTTTGTATCCGTAATGTTGTTTAGGCCGTGCCATGGGCGGTTGGTGTCTGGTTGGTCGCATTAGCTTTGAACTTGATCCAGTAGTCACTCCATTTTGGTGGTCATATCTGGATTCCCTGCGTTAGTCGGTGTTGTCCGCCTTATATTCTGCCCATATGGTCTTTTGGAGGGAGTGTACTTCTTGGTTCATCCAAGGTCCACGATTGGGAAATACTCGGGTTGACTTATGTGGCATGCAGTCCTCCATGCATGAGATAATGAAGTGTGTGACGTTGGTGTCATAATCATCCAGGTATTCTGCTGATACATGAACACGGTCAAAGCCAATGATTCCTAGCAGTCCTCGAGACTGTCTTCCACTGGCCTCAGACCAAAATCAGACCGCCATTTGTGCATCGTCTTTTCATTTCAGCTTCTGTGTGTAAGCTGTTTCCACATGTAGGAGAGACTTGGACCTGAGTGAAGGGACAAAATTTGGAACATAGATGAGGATGAATTTCTTCAACCAATGAGTCGTTAATCTATGGAAATCATTGCCGCAGAGAGCTGTGGAGGCGAGGACATCAAGTGTGTTTAAAACAGAGATACATGGGATTTAAAAGGATGCCTTTGGTTAAGGGGAGAGTGTGATGGATAAACAGATCATTCATGATTAAATTACATAGCTGACTGGGTGGCCTGAACGGCCTGAAACTGCTCTTACATCGTATGGTCGAATGGTCCAATTTCTAACAATATTTGTAAATGCACACAAATCGCTCTAACCTCAAACGGTAATAAAATATCATAGCCTTGGTTTAAACATGGACAAAAGAGCTGCTGTCCTGCATTTTACTGAGTATTCCCTCCCTTGCTTAGTTCGTAAGACTTAGGTTTTTGAATTGAAATAACAGCTCAGCTTTCAAGGTTTCTGGGGTAAAGATACTGATATTTACATCTTTTCCAGTTTCCCATAAATACTCTATTGAGAGAAATCAGTGCACCGTGACCCACTGAAGACTTCAATTGTCATTGTAAAGGAGAGGGAGACTCATGATAATACAGAGAGATAACCACAACCGGCAGGAAACAGAAACCCCGCCCCCCACACACACTTAGATACACACATGCACACACACACAGAAAGTTAAAAATCACACAACACCAGGTTATAACCGAACAGGGTTAATTGGAAGCACTAACTTTCTGAGCGCTGCTCCTTCATCAGGCGGTTTTGGAGAACACAATTTTAAGACACAGAATTTACAGCAAAAGTTTGCAGTGTGATGTTACTGAAATTATACATTGAAGAAACCTTAATTATTAATTGTGGCTTTCATCTGTTAGAACACTGTGATAGTTTCACTTCTTTCATGTGTAAATCACAAAACCTTTGTTTTAAAGTTGTATTCTCCGGTTAACTGTAACAAAGGGTGTTAGCTACAAAATTTTGAAGGTGTTAGCCCCCGTGTTCTCTGTCTTTGTCATAATGTTTAAACTGATTGTAAGCTAAAAATGTGAAATCACAGAGTTTAAATTAATTCATGCAATTTCTGAGCAAAGTACAATGTAACTCTGCATTACGGTCAGTCTCCTGCGCTTGTAAATTTTGTTGCTGGGAAGAAAGGCTTTGGACGTTTTGATTGTTGGTGAGGTGTCTGGGACTGTTGTGATCTAAACACATTGGAAACATCGGTTTCTTTTTCGTTGGATGAGGATTGTTTAACCTTCTGGAGCAATATGCCGGCCATTATTATGGAATATTTAATCCAACCTGTAAGTGGGTTGGAGAACAGTGAACAAACACATTTAGGAGGCAAATGAAGCTACCACGGGAGGTAGACAATCTTGAGTGAGAAAGGAAAGCAGCTGAAACACATCCTAGATCTGTAATGTCATTCTGGTTCTGAATCCTGGACTTCAGGATCAAACACTCCACTTATGCATCTCACACATTCAGGTACAGGGTTCTTTCTCGAGCATTACTTTTGATTTTTGGGAGATCCTCAATAACATATGCATGAAGTGATGCAGTTACTGTCGAAACCTCACCTTTTCCATTTAGTCTTTGTGATGATGCATGATGTTTTTTTTCAAAAACAGATTGGAAGAGTACATCAGTATCTTGAACTGTTGCCAACAGGCCACAATGCATTCTTGGAGGATTATTTTATTACATCTCGCAGCATTGAACTGACACAAGAGCGCAGATGGAAGGATTCAGCGATTTCTGACGCTTTCCACAAGAATTACGGACACAATGAGTTAGCATTATTGAACAATATCAGTGGACTGGCGATCAGTGACCATAAAATCTTGAATTAATTATTCAGGTGGAGAATGAAGAAATTAAGCAGAAACGAGATTCCTCATTTGAAATAAAGAGAACAATGAAGGCTTCGTGTAGAAATAGGCAATGATCGAGAAAGCAATCATATTAAAAAATATAGTTAGTTGGTTGGCAATGGTGAAACAGTAAGCAATGCCTGAATGAATTACAATAATTCACCCCTCTCTTGTGCAACAATAAAACAGTAAAGGAACGAGTGGGAAGCATCGCTGAATCCCAATCTTATCAGGAAGCTTTGTGATTCTGAACCATTTATTGAGACTGCACTTGTTGGTGTAGAGTTGTGAGATCAAAATGTGGGTTCCCTCCCCAAAGCCTACTTGGAGAATACATTCCACATGGAACTGTGCGATATCCTGTGAAAAGCCTGCCCCTGCTCCAGGCCGGTGAAGTTGGCGTCCACCAGGCCAAGTTTCCCACGATTGTGTCCCTGAGGAGAGTGAGGCTTTTAGAGATCATTCTGTTCAGCAAAGCACAGGTTGATCGGCATGATCACCACTTCCAGAGCAGTGGTTGGCGATGACCTTAGAAACGATTGTGAAATCTGCATTCAGTCGTGAAACAGGTCAACAGACTTCCCTCATCCCTTGGAATTGTAGAATGGTGGGGTTGTGGAGAAAACTTTCTGCATGCATTTACACATGCTAACTCCATGAACGTATAAGAATATTGCCAGTCTTGGAGTGTTTCAGCTAAAGGGAGAGTATGAATAGTCTGAGGTTCTTTTCGCCATAGCGTCAGAGGGTGAGGTGTCACCATGTCAAAGATTATAGATCATGAGGGTCAGAGATAGGGTAAATAGCCAAGGAAGTTTCCCCAGCATAATAGAGACAAAACTACAGATAATAGCTTTATGTTAGTGAGGAACGTTTTAAAAGGGACCCAGCAGGCATCTTTTTCACGCAGAGGTAGGTGCAAGCTTGGATGGAACTGTCAGATGCAGTGGTGGAGGCTGGTACAATTCCAACATTTAAAAGGCATCTGAGTGAGCAACCGTAGTGGTTTACAGGCTTTCGAGACAAATGCTGGTAAATTGGACTGGATTCCTTTGGATAGCTGGTTCGCAGAATAAGTTTGATTTGATTTCATTTGATGGATTTATTATCAGTTGCAACAAAGTACAGCGAACAGTTTTGTTTATGAGCAGTACAAGCAGATCATCGGATGTGAGGGTGTTCAGAACAAAAGATTTAGACAGAGGCATTCAGGTTACATTTCACAGTGTGTACAACAGAATCAACATTTGGAAGATCAGCATTACTTGAGGCAGGATAGTCGATTCAATAGTCTAATAACATTCCAGAAGAACCTGTTTATGAATCTGCTGTTGCGCATGCTCAGGCCTCTGTATTTCTGCATGACCAAACACGTTGTAGGAGAGCATTACCGAGTTGTGGAGGGTCTTTTATGATGGTTACAGCCTTTCCATAGCAGTGGGCTGCGTAAAAGGAATCCATGCATGGAAGCTTGATTTCCATGGTGGACTCGGCTGTGCATACAACCTTGTGCAGTTTCTTATGGTCCTGGGTGGAGCAGTTCCCATACTATGCTGTTGGGAGCCCAGAACGAATTCTCTCACAAATGCACCTGTAGACGTTGGTGAGGGTACTTACGGACTCTCGGATTTCATGGAAAATAGGGTTGTTTCTGTTCTGTATGTCTCTATGACTCCGTGACTCAAATAATTCATTTTCTTTGCCAGCAATTTCCATTCTCCCTCGTTTGAATTTGCCTGCTTGTGACTGAAAGGGGCTTCTGTCAGATTTCACCATTTTGTTTTGTTTAAGACACTTATATGGAAACTTATACGTGGTTATGCCCTCTGCAACCTTAATCTCAAATGCTATTTTCCCCATCTGAATGAAACACTTGACCTTCATTTGCTGACTTTTTAAGTGCCACCAGTCCTGACAGCCCTTCCCTTTTTGCATCGAAAACTACCTCTAACTCCCCTCGTAAGCCATGTCTTGGCCATGGTTCTGTTTGCCAGACAGGAATAGACACCTTTTGTAGTTTAACAATCTTGTAGCTCAGGTGACGGGCACTGGGGTTGAAATTGGAAACAGGAAGATGAGGAATGATTCATCGCAGAGGTGCAATCAGACTCAGGATGGCATTGTGAAATGGAGGTCTTGTCTCATTAATCTATCCTGTCCACTCTGTCTTTAATCATCTCTTTTTACCTGTGTTTACCCCTCTTCCTGCAATCATGTATTCAACTCTCTTTTCATGACTCTCGGTTTTGTCCCTTCTCTATTACACTGTCCTAACACCCTCCCTTTCCTGTTACTGTAATGCTCGCCATACTCCCCTGTAATCAACACTACCCTTATTACTTTGCACTAAATCCTCTCCCCTTTCACAAATGCTGTTTACCCGTCATCAAGTCACACTGTGTTTGTATTGCATAGTAATGACATTGACCCAGTTAACACAAAGCTTGTTCCGAGTGAGCAGAAGTCCAGTTTTCCCTTTTTTACATTGTTTTTTCTTCAACCTTGCCCTAACTGCAGTCGGGTTTACTTTTCCCTAGCCCCCATGTTGTGTGTGCACATGTGTGAGACACAGTGAATTACACAAGGTCCACGAATCTTTATTCAATTTACACCACTAGGAAGAAAAGAAACACCTGAGTGGCCAGTGACAAGCTATGCCCTTCACATCAAAGGGCAATGCTGTGTGATCAGACAGCGAAGGGGAGGAAACCCTGGTTATTCTTTTTCTTTTTAATTAGTGCTTGAATTAGGCAGTACTTGTTTTCAGGTATTTAAGAAACAACTCCATAGAGGCCAGTATCGCATCACCAAGTTACCATTTATTCACACATGGAGAGTTCTTGACACTGGTCCACGTCCCTCAGAGCCAGCTCTCAGAGTGAACAGAACCCTTGACACTCCTATTTATTTATTTTTTCTTTCGTTTTCTGCAAAACCGCTGAGACTCCAGTTTGTTTTATTTCCCTAGTGCTTGTTTTTTTTTCCCCAGCTCCCATCCTGTTTGTGTATGTGTGAGACACAGTGAAAGACACAAGGTGCACAAATCTTTATTCAAATTTCCACCACTGGGAAGATAGGAAACCACCCGGGTGGCCAGTGACAAGCAGTGCCTTTCACATCAAAGGGCAATGCTGTGTGACCAAACAGTGAAGGGGAGGGCAGAGAATAAATCAAAATAGAGTTTGAGGGTGAAATAATGCACTCCACCCCCTGTGGAGCCCACGGCTCCTTGAAAAACTCCAGGGTGTTGGTGGACACAGCGTGCTCCTTCACCAAGGACACCCGGGTCCTCACGGAAACGCAGAAGAGGAGCAGGCAGTCGGCCTTAACGACCCCCTCCACGGCCTGCTGCTTGGACCTGTTTATGGCCAGTTTGGCCAGGCCCAGGAGCAGACACACGAGGAGGTCTTCAGACCTGCCCTCCCTCCTCTGTACCGGGTGCCCGAAGATCAGGAGTATCGGACTGAAGTGGAATCAAAAGCAGAGGAGGAGCTTTTTAAGAAAATCAAAAAGGGAGTGCAAACGCCCACACCCAATATACACGTGGTCCACGGAGTCCACAGTGCCACAGAACAAGCAGTCGGGTTTGACGTCCATGAAGCACCGCAATCTGTGTTTGCAGGGCAACGCTGCGTGCCGCACCCTCCATCCCAGATCCCCGAGAGAAAGGGGGAGGAGTCCCGCGTAGAGAGCCCTCCACTGGAGATCCCCACCACCCGGTGGCAAATGGGCACGCCAAGGCGTGTCCGGATGGTGGATGAGGGAATGAGGTGGACGGTGTGCAGCAGCAGTCTATGCAGGGCCCGCCATTTTACCCCCTGAAAGGGAACAAAATTAAAATTCCAGAAGTGGCTCAGGTTGTGGGACACAGGGTCCCGCGGGAAGTGCAGGACCTTGGGGCCAATGTGAAATTCCGTTGGGGATGGGGTGAGCCCAGACGGGATCCCATCGCAGACGTGAGCGTTCTCCAACTGGTGCACTACGTCGGGTCCAAGCACTGCCGTTTTAAGGCGTCGGATGGCTCTGGCCACATACCCGATATTTACCGCTGCCCTGCTCGATATGTCCTGCGGCAGCGTCCAGCCCAGGCCCCCGGCACCCAGCACATCCCCGACCCTGCTCACCCTCACCACCATGGCCCTCCCCTCCAACAGTTACTCGAACCCGTGAGGACGGAGGTGCGGATTCCTGTGCAACGGCTCTCTGATGACATCCGCTATTTCTGCCGGAGGTAAGGCACGGCGTAGTTCGACCATTCCAGGCAGTGATCATGTCCTGGTAAAAGACAGGCAGCGTCTTGAGGGCAACATCCAAACCATCACGGTTGACGAGCAGGAGCTACGTGTCATAGTTGACGTTACACACCTGGTAGGAGGAGGCTCGATATAAAGGTATCGCTGCAACTTCTGAAGGCAGAACATCGCGACCTGGGTGCGACGCACACCAGTGACTGTCCGCCCTTCTCAATAGGGAGACTCAGGACCTGCGCAGCGCCCCAGTGTTCTTTTTGTCACAGAAGAAGTCGACCAACGTTTTCTGGATGTCAGCGACAAAGCCACGAGGAGGGACCAAAGTGACCAGCCAGTACCACATCATGGCGGACACACGCTGGTTTATGACCAGCATTCGACTCCTGTAAGATAGCACTCGGAGCAGTCCTGTCCAGCGGCCGAGGCGAGCTGAGACTTTGGCCTCCAGTTCCTGCCAGTTGCTCGGCCAGGATTCCTCAGCCGGGCTGAGGTGGACCCCCATGTAGAGGAGATGGGTGGCACTCCAGCTGAACCCTCATAACTCCTCCTCCCGAGAGTCCACCCGCCACGGTTCGACCAGTAGTCCGGAACATTTGGCCCAGTTGATCCTGGTGGAAAATGCTGCTGAGTACATGGCCTGGCACTCGCGCATCCTCCCCAGGTCATTCGGGTCGGTGAAAGTGTGGAGCATGTCATCGGCGTAGGCCGAGATGGCACCCCCCGTGCGCACCGTGCAGGACTCGCCTCGACAACCTCCTCTGCAAGTGGCGCATGAAAGGTTCCATGCACAGGGAATACAGCTGGCCGGACGGGGGCAGCCTTGATGTACTCGTCTCCCGAAGCGAAGGGGTTCCGTCAGGGACCCCTTAACTTTAACCAGAAACTCTACTGTGGCGCACAAAATTCGAATCAGGGCGACGAACCGAGTCCTGAACCCGAATGCCCGGTGTGTCCCGAGCAGGTACTCGTGATTGACCCAGTCAAACGCCTTCTCCTTGTTGAGAGACTGGAAGGCACTCGACGGAACAGCCGTCGACAGAAATGAATCAGGCCCCAGACCAGGTGGACGTTGTCGTGTATCCTCTGGCCCGGGACTATGTAGGACTGGTCCGGGTGAATCATGTGCGCCCGCACGGAAGCCAGGCGAGAAGACAGCACCCTGGTGAAAATTTTGTAGTCCGTGCTGTGGACTTGTCGTCCGTCCGATCTGATCCAGAAGATTTCTGTTTGCCACCCATTGATTAAGGCTGCACTGCCGATGTTGGTGCGCAGCAGTTGGATTCGTGTGCGGATTTCCTCCCAAAGACAGCTTTAGAGAGCACATCCCACATGTAGGTGTGCAATATCTTGGCAAAGGCCTTTTCCTGGTCCAGCTTGATGAAGCAGACCTGTCCTGCACATAGGTGAGCATATCCTTAAGGAGTGCAAGGTTCTCGGGTGTCTTTCTGCACAAGACAGAACAGTTTGGTCAGTGTGAATCACGTATCACAATGAGGACCTGATCAGGTTCGCGATGACTTCAGTCAGACCTTCGTTATCTGCATTCAGCGTAAAATTTGTCCTTCGTCATCCATCTAAACATTGTGATTATAGGTGAAGGGGTGATAACTTCCCTTATGGATTCACACAAGTTACCTGTCGGCAGCATGCTGTTGTTCACTTCCAGCAGGTAATCGCCAAACAAATATAACAGAGTTGCTCATAACTTGTCTGGTGAGCCATCACTTCTAGGAAATTTACTCGTTTTTAAGAATTGCAGGGCTTTGGTCAGTTCATCCAGAGATAACAGCTGATGCAGCCTCTCTATTGTGCTGCCGTCTTAGACCTCTACGATAGCGGACAGAAACTAATCGGAGGTCGCAATGTCAGTGGGCGTTGCATCATAGAGTCCAGCATAAAAGCAATTGTTGATCCTCAGGATGTCAGACTGGAATGAGGTTAGGGAGCCATTTTCTTCCTTCTGGTGGTTGAGCACAGAGATCGCCATTTGTTCGTTCTGAGGATCAAAAGTGAGTACGTCTCATTCCATTACACATTATGGACCCTGGAGCGGTAGATAATCTCAGAGGCTTCCAAAGAAAAGAGCAAGGCTTGCTGCCCCTTCACCACCTGGGTTTCCTCCGTGACATTGAGCCCCTTTGAGGACAGCGGGGTTGGTTCTGCATACTCTGGTGTACATTCGACATTTTACCCTGTTCCTCTATTGTTAGAAGCCATTTGAAACGAATGATCCTCTTGATGCAGCCCTTGACTGTTTCCTGGATATTTGAGGAAGACTCAAATTGGACCTTCACTCTTCTCCAACCAGTCTAATCGTTTTGACCAGCTTCTTGTTTTGTGCGCGTGGCAGTTTCACATTCAGACTCCACCTTCCCTTGCTGGCCAGCAGGAGGCAATGGTAAGTGACGAACACCGGCTTGATGTCAGTGGATCTGAATGAAAGCAATCACAGACACTCTCATGTCACCTTGCAGCTGAAACGTTCTCGAACTGGTACATTTTCCTATACTGTTCCTTGCGGCAGAGCAGGCTATGTTCATGCTGTTTGCTAGATTCGATTTCCAGCACCAGGTCAGTTATATCCTTTGATCTTCTTTATTCTCATACTCATCATTGTCTTCTCGTGCTTTTTGTGGTGATGGTGGAGGAAGATAGCATCACTGGTGTCTACGGCAGCAGAGTTGTGAACCTGTCAGAGAAATCCTGGTGTCGACTGTGGTGTTGGTGTGATAGACCCAGGTACGCCAGCTAATTGATTTGATTGATCACATTGAACCATTGTTAATTCGACAGTGGAACGGAGATATTAAGCCAGAAAGCTTGCAGCATCCACTGTCAAACTGAATCAACTCAGAGAGATATGCAAGCCTTCACCTTGATTGATAATTGAGGGGGTGTTGATGAGATATTGCGACAAGCTTTCGGATGGAATAAAAAACCTGAATTTCTGTAGATTTGCTTTTGAGACCGGTCCATGTAAAAGGGGATATTTAAATATCCAATGCTGTGTCATGTAACACCCTTCCTGTTATAGAAGCTGAATTTAAATTATACCAATTACATTGTTACATCAAACTACTGCTAAGTCACAGCAGTCGGACAAGTCGTGGATAACTAACTAAATTGTCAGAGCTCACGCGAAATCTTGTGATTCCAATTATACCTGTTGGACGAGAACGTGGTTTCATGTAACTTCTGACATTGTCCACTCCAGTCCAACATCAGCACCTCCACATCAAAGGAGAAAGAAGCCATTCAAATCAGAGAGCTCCCAAATGCACTCCAGAGAACATTAGGACAATGAAGCAGAACCAAGTGAGAAGGAAAATAGCCCCAACTCTAGTTCGACAAGCTGTGCATTTCAAGTGCATAAACACTATTGAATACGCATCAAGCACGAACATATCTTCAGCTAGTGTATGAATATAGATACTCTGGATATGAAAGGGAAAGACTGCTTTTGTAAAGTTGTATATTTATCGATCTGTATTACAAAAATAATTTGCATATCTCTTTATAAGTGTAAAACCAGACCCACGAAGTAAGCAGGTAGATCAGACCATACGGAAAGGAAGCCAGCAGGGGACTCTGTCGATGTCTGCAGGGAAATGGTCAACTCGTTGATTAATCGTTTTGCCTTAGCAATGTCCAAGAGGAAAAAATAATTCAACAAGTAGAGTTTCGTTCACGGCCTTTCAGGAGGGAAACCGCCATTTTTACCTGGTCTGGCCTATATGTGACTCACAACCCACAGCAATGTGGTGGTCTCTTAACTGCTCTCTGGAGAGGGCAATGAATGCTGTCGAAATCGGGAGTAGCTCATCTATCATAAAGCCGAAGAAGTTATGCTGCAGCTTTGAATGGCCCTGCTGAGATCTCACTGCAAGTGCAGGGAGCCGATCCCAGTATCACACTTTCAGGAGGATATATTGCCCTTCGAGCAAGTACATGTTAGATTTTCAAGAATGATAATTGCACATTTAGGGTTAGACATGAGGACAGACTGTACGTTTTGAGCCCATTTCCTTTCGAAATGAGAGTTCAGGTCTGATAACGAAAAATCTTCTCCCCTGTTTGGTGTTTCGCGGACAAAGGGAAGTAGTTTATGAATTATGGTCAGTGAATTCAGCAGAGATATTAAGAAGCACTTTCACACAGAAAAGGTAGCGGATGTTTGGAAGTGTCTTCCACAAATGGCAGTGAATGCTGGACCAGTCATTTATTTTAAATCTGAGATAGATGCTTGTTGTTATGCATACATATTTTAGGATAAGTCGCAAACATAGCTGCATGAAGTTACCTTACAGATCAACCATTGAATGGCAGATTAGGTTTGAGGGAGCTGAATGGCCAGTTGCGATATTCCTGTGACTATTTATCTTTGTATGTGTGTAGATTTGTTTCTATAGCACAGTATGACTGTATTTCTCTGTGTGTGTGTGTGTGTGTGAGACAGAGAGAGAGAGAGATAGAGAAAGGAGTGCGAGAGAGGGAGAGAGAGTGCGAGGGGTTGTGTCAATGTGTCAGTGCGCAGATGTCTTCTTGAAGCAAGTGGGGAACTCAGCAATATGGAGAGAGGGTTGGAAGATTTCAGTAAACACATCCGCCTTTTTGTCCATGCAGGATTTAAATGCATGGCCAGGGACTCGATTATGGCTCATCGCTTTGCTTGGGTTGACTCTCAAGAAGATTGTTTTGATGTCTGCAGTGGTAACTGAGGGAGTAGATGCGTCAGCAGATGTTGGGGCAGACATCACTGCACCACTCACATTCTGATTAAACCAAGCAGAGCATTAATCGCTTCCGGGAGGGATGTGTCTTCGTCCGCTGTCTTGCTCTGCTTCAGTTTTTAGCCCGTCATATTGTTTTGGCCTTGCCAGAGGTGGCTGGATTCTGTTTGGTAGGGTTGGGCCTCTATCTTGGTCTGGTACTCTCCTTTGGCATCCCTGATGCCTTTTGGGAGGTCATCTTCACTTTCCCTGTTCTGGATTGCGACTCGAATGCTGCTTGTGTGGCATTCAGTAGAGAGTAGATTTTCCTAGTTTATCCAAGGTCTACGACTGGGGGACTGTCAGATTGATTTCTTTGGTAAACAATCCTCCACGTATTTGCTTTTGAAGTCTGTGACGATGGTGGTGTACTCAATCAGGCTTTCTGCTGCGTTCTTGGGCACATCTCGTCCACCAAATACAATCTGATCTCGGAACCGTATTCCAACGCATCAGAAACAGCATCGGACTGCCTTTGTGAAGTGTTATACCATTTCTACTTCTGCTTGTAAGTTCTTTCCACACATAGGAGAGACTGGGAGCGGAGGAAACAGCCTCAGACCTTGGAATGTAGATGAGAATGAATTTCTTCAGCCTATCGGTGGTTAATCTATGGACATCGTCGTCACATACGCCTGTGGAGACCAGGTCATTAAATGTATTTAGGACAGAGATATACGGATTTGGTATTGATTTGGGGATCAAAGCCTGCCGAGATAGGCAGGAAAATGTGCTGGAGAAATATAGCTTTCATGATTAAATTGGACAGCTGACTCGATGAGCTGAATGCCCTAATTATGCTCCAACATCATAAAAATATTGATGTATGGACACAAGCAGCGCTAACATAAAACAATATTTATATATTACATGTGTGGTTGAAACATGCACAAAAATGCTGACTTCCAGCCTTTTTCAAGGTTTCCCCTGTCTTGTTCAGTTCGTAACACAGGTGTTTGAACAGAAGTAACAGTTCAGCTTTTAGGGTTCAGGAAGTAGAGGTAATGATATTTGGATCTTTTGCAAATTCCCAGAAATGCACCACTGTGTGTAATTTGTGCACCATGTGCTGCTAAATAGTTCACTTGCCTTTTTTCATTAGAAACAATCTCATGCTGATCGAGAAATATATCCACACTGCGAGGCCACGGAGCCACACCCACATCCTCACACACCCACCAACACAGAGACACACAAACACACCCACGCACAGAAATACAGTCAAAGTGAGATAGAGGAACTTAAACAACAACTGCAGAAACATTCTCAAACCCTCAAAAACACACACAGCAAAATAATCAGACTGCAGTTTGGGAACACACCAATACACTGACACATTAATGCAGCCACACCATCACAGACAGACACACACCAACACAAACAAGCATTCTGAGAGATATAGGTACATACCAATGGACTGGCAGAATGCACACACAGAAATGCAGTCATATTGATATATAGAAACAAATCTACACGCTCACAAAAAACAATCATGCTTTGACATGGGAACACATGTATACACAGGTACAGATTAACATCAACGTCCGCACATATCGACATGAATTCAGAGTGAGTGACATTATACACCAAACTGCAAGAACTGACTGAAACATTTTGAGATACATGCATGAGCACATTGAAGCGTTGTTACAGAACCACAAACGTAAACACATACAGGCACTGATTGACATTCAGAAACAAAGTGATGTACCCACAGACAGGCAGAGAAAGATCCTGCTTGGGGCACAGAAAGATCTCGGCACACATACAGACAGCAAAACACAATCTCAATAACACTGTCACCTCCGTAAACAGGAGCACAGCCAGGCAAAAACACACACACAATCCCACAATAATACACCTACACTCAATGACAAACACACAAGGAGTCGCAGAACCATCATGACAATATGACAGTAACACACAGAATCACAGTCGTACAGCCATAACATTGTAACCCTGAAAGCTGAACAAACTGTATTCACACAGGCAGAACACTGCAAACACACATGTGCAAAATACACAGCTTCACAATCACACAGGCACAATAACTGACACATTAAAACACTCAAATTCACGGAAACATTATCATGCCGACTGAAAAACATGCCCAAACAAATAAACACAGTAATGTAAAATCAATGAAATACTTGCAGCACACATAAGTGCAACCGCACACACTGGCACACCCAGGGATACACCCAAGCACAAAAACCATGGACACAAATACAGTAACATTCCCACAAAAGCAATGGAGCACAACCAACAGCCACATACAAGGACCCACAAAACCTTAAAGGGAATTTAATGTAGAACACAGTTGTCACAGGTATAGGGGGAAAGAGAGAGAAAGAGGGAGACTATGAATGTTCAGGAGATGGAGGGAGATTCATTTAGAGAAATGCAATGATTGTTTGATCAAGGTACTGCCAGCTGTGTCTGCACGTTTTGTATTTTCCAAAATCACCTCCTGGGGAGAAAACAATCACTGAACATAGGGAGTGAAGGGTTGTGAGCTCATGCACGTGAGCATGTGCTAAACTGAGACCACAAATGTCTGTCATGTTGAATGTGAGAAAATAACACAGAGTGCGCAACGAGGGGGAGAGACAGAGAATGAGATTGACAGCGTGTCAAAGAAAGTTCGGCATAGAAGGAGATGGAGAAACAGACAGATAACCAGATAGAGAGAGAGAGAAAGAGCAATACAGACAGGAGAGACACGGAGCGAGACAGACAGAGAGAGAATGAGCGAGAATCTTAGACATGGGGAAGTGCGCAAGACGGGGTGAGAGGGACAGAGACAATGTCAGAAAGAGTTGGAGTGAGAGAACGCAATATCCTTGTGATGGGAGTCGACAGGTAGTGAACTCATCGAACTCTCTCAAAATCAAACGTGCAAGAAGTAGTAACCCATTCAGGTGAGGGGATAAACAGCACATGGAGCCTTTCACTTGTAGTAATAACCTGTTTATTGCGACCAGAAAAATCAGAATCTGACAATTATCATCATGTTACAACTGAATAAGCTGCGATTTTCTGGAAGAGTGGGCGAACCAGGTATGAAGGGCTGAACGGCCTGCTGCTGCTCATTGTCTGGGTGTCCCCGTGTGCCTCCAACCGTCAGTCAATCAGAGATAACAGCATGTTCCTGAGCACAGTGATTGGTAAACCATACTGCTTCCACCTCCCCATCCACTGCTGGTGCTATCGTCAGATCCATGTCATTGCACGGATGGAATCCTGGCCATACATGAATAATTCCTACACTGGGAACACTCTGGCCATGTCTGAACATCTCTTTGTTGTTTTGCAGAGTCATGAAGTGAACAGTTTACGTGACCAGCTGTTGCACCGCGTTTCCGAACTTTGCTCAGAAATTGGACAGTCACTGCATAAATTAATGTGTTACTGCAGCTGAAATCCTTCAGCATTTCGCCGATGTACATAAAAATGACGAGCAAGCCATACCTTCTGCGAATTGTTCGTTTAATGCGGAAGTATGAGTTGTTTGCAGCGTACACTGTCCACAGAAGATGAAACTAACGGATATGGTGAAGAGGGAAATCACCGACTTCCTCGAACTCGCAATCTCTGCGTCTTTGAGACTCTCTGCCGTACCCGGGCCCCTCTGTGTTTTGCGAACTCGACTAGACACCAAAATGTATCTGACAGCCATACTGCTCATCAACAGAGTTAACACGAATTGAATGAAAAGAGTTGAAATGTTATCAAATCAGTTAAACTCCAGTCACCTGAGATCAGTAATGAACTTAAGTTCACATGGCAGTACCATGGAACGTTGTCAACTACCCTCCGAGATTGAAACTGAAAATAGAAGGGATTTCTATTTTTGGGACAGAGCAGAATGCCAGTTGTTGCTCGAACCACAGCCAAGTTTTTGTCTGCCCAAAATTTTCTCTTAGCTTTCGGAAGCAAATGTAATGTTCAGAAAACATATCGGGAAGTAAATTTTTTTCAGTCGACTGAATATGATGTTCGTGAGAATGAACAGGAGACCCGACATTGCCATAGCCAACAGGCAGCGCCATGTGCAGTTGGAGAGACCACACTTTCCCGGGCGAGAACCAAAATCACCAGGAAATTAACGAAAGAGGCAGCAAGTGAATTGGAAATCGGAAATTACTGTTCAAACATTATCCATGTCTGCTCAGAGAGCAATGGAAGATCTTAGCACCTAATTGGGTCAGTTGGAAGTATTCAGATATCAACTTTAACCAGGACAGCTCTTAGCCTGGCTCATTTCAATGCAGCTCACTCCAGGATTGGGAACAGGAATTTGACAGACGAGAAGTGGTCGTCAATTTTACGATGAGAGGTAAGAGGTTTTGAGGAGATTGGAGTAAAAGGCTTTCAACCAGAGAGTGAGGAGATCTTGCTATTCAGTGCTTCGGACTTCAATAGGATAATCACTTGAAGTATTGCAACATTCATGATGAGGATTATCGTGTTGAAACTTGGGACTAATCTTGATTTAGTGCAGCTTTGAAAACACAAACTTGATGCACTGAAGTACCTCTTCTGTCTGGTCGGGTTCTATGATTCGAAGAATTGCTTCTGAAAGGCAAGTTGGGAAGAGAATTAAATTAAGCAAAGATTGTGGATGCTGTAAACATGTAACAGAAACAGAAGTAATTGGTGAAACTCAGCAGGTATGCCAGCATCTGTGGAAAGACAAATAATATTACTGGAATCACTTAATTAGATCATCTTCATCGTAACATGGGTCACAGGAAACAAAACATCAACACAGTTTACTCCTCGCACAAGATCGTATCATTGCAAACAAGAGATGGGGTTGAGATTCAAAGTGTTGACATTCATCCACTATGGAACATTTATTAGATTGTTGTTTGCATACCGACGTTTTTCCTGGCGCTGTATTACAAAAGAAGGGACTGGTTGCACTTGAGAAGATGGAAGTATTCAATGGATAATGCTTACAGAGCTGACAAAGTTTTGTTTCATTATTCAAAGCATCAAGCACTATATGTGCCCTCTCTCTGATGGTAAACTGCGGATTTGCTAACTTACTATGTCCCTCGTGGTTTGTTTTGGAAAGTCAACAACTCCTTATAATGTTTCGCAAGTATTCTAATTTTGAATGTCCATTGAATCAGCAAAGAATGCACATTTCAACTTGGGAAATGTGAGCTTTTTAATGAATTCGCTGCACTGTCGAATTCAGTTTTAGAATGTGCGTGTTGACGTTTTCAGAAAAATGTACATAACGTTGAACAAAAGAGATACATTTCTCTATTTCAATTAGTGGACGTGGCTGCTTTAATCTGAGTACGATAAACATAATATAATAAAAATCCGATCTGTCTGACTCCCTGGTGTGTTCTGATCATGTCAGTGGTAACTACAATATTTCTTTAAAACCGATTTATAATGCGAATAACTAAACTAGGCGAGCAATATTAACCAAATGATCAAATTGATAACACCCCTCAGTCACTCTGAAATCCCAAAGAAGCTCAGATAGTTCCAGCATTGAAAAAAGGTCATTCATATCTGGGTCGACTGAATAATCTATGTAACTGTCCAATCCCACTTTCCTGCATATTGTACCTTGAAGATCACTTCAAGTGCAGATCCAGGTATCCTTTAAATGAGTTGAACGTTGCAGCTGAAGCAGTCACCCAACCACAGCACCCCACTCCTCCAAAACTGGGAAGTGAATTCCAGATAAACTCCTACCCTCTGGATGAAATGGTAAGTCCTCATGTCCCCTATAACCCTTCAATGAATTAGTATCCCTCTTGTACATCGCTCAATGATCATTCGTACAGGGTGACAGGTCTCCATTCAAGACGTCAGTTGTTTGGACACATGAATCACATTTTTTCTCTTTCTCCTCTGGGGAAAATGAACCTAAGGTATCCATCTTTCCTCAACGCTCCAGTAATTTCCATATTATTCGCAATATTCTTGTATATCTTTTCTACATTCTTCTCAGTGCAAGACTGTCTCGATGGTTAGGTGGTGATCAGAACTATGCACAAACGGCAGCTGTGAGCGATCCAATCCTAATTTATTTTCAGTGTTTCAGGTCTGGCAGGTGTGAGGGAATTTGTTTTGTGTTGCCTCTGCTGCAGGGTAACGGGGTAAGAATTTGGCGATGGGGGTCACATGACACTGTATCTTAGTTCAGGTGTCCGGTCAGGATTGAGCGTATAAATGGAACTGGAGGGGTATAGTTGGAGCATAGTGGGATCAAAGTAGAGGATTAGTTAATCAGTTCCTCACGAGTTAGACGATGTGTTTAACAGCTTCACCTCTGCTCTGATACCAGCTGATATAAACACAGAAAAAGCCAGACCCCAGACCCCAGCTTGATGTATCACGACTTTTTTTATTTTTATTTATCAAAGTAATCTCTTCCTGAAATGTACATAACCAATGCTGTAAATATTGCTTCAGCAAAAAAAAAACAGAAGTTTACAATAAATGAAATGGTGATACAATAGAATAACCGAGCTCAGTACGTACAACACAGATTCAATGGCAATGAACATGCAGTCAATGGATAATCGTCAATCTAAAAGCAATGCAAAAATGAAAAGAAAGAAAACGTATTTAAAAGGTGGTACAAAACAATAGCAAGCGTGCGATTACAAACAGAATATTCCTCGTACAATGATCACACCATAATCTTGGTTAAGTGACTTGTGATTTCAAGTATTAAACTGGTTCTCCAGTAAACCTCTTCCTGAATCTACCACACAGCTCAGTGTGAATTTACTTAGCTTTAAGTAATCTATGCAGAGCTTTATTTTAAACCAAAATTTCTGGTCTGCGGTGAACACGAACTGTTGGCTCCTCAGTAAAGTGATTGGCTAATTCACTTCAAATGAGCAAAAATCTCCATATCCACTAAGTTCCAGGAAATTAGAAGGACTAAAAGAAATGACAAAATTGATAAAATTGAAACGAAAGGTTTCAAAGGTACGGGTACTATTCCTAATCTCAGATTCCAGAACTCACAAATAAATCTTTGTGTCCATTTTAATGCCATGTTGGGTTACAACCAAAAATAAACAAAGTTATTTTTTTTGGCCTGTAGCCAAACTTCAAAAGCAGTTTGAAAAACAAATTGTTGTGATTGCATAAATACCTACAAGGTAACTATTAACTTCAGAAGCACAGAGAAGCCCACTGCTTATTTACTCAATAGCCAGAACCAAACTCACTCAAAATATTATTGAAATCTATACATAAAAATATCATCGTTTTTAATTTTCCGATTATGATGGCTTTGCTCAATTCCACGGTAGTCTTCAATTGAAATGGAGATTCCCAGAATAGATAAATAGCTTGGCAGACGAAAGTTCAATATCCCAGGCAATTCCTTCGGTATCTGTGATAGTGGGGAATCTGCAGCGTCCCTGCAATTTGAAACTAAATCAGTCATCCGCCACTGTGTGAGGGTGATCACAATATGCGTATGGACCATTGTCAGTGGCAGTAACTGAAGCGAATCTTCAGGCCGATTCTAATACATTCAGTTGTGCAAATCAATTATGCAAGACACCCTCCCGGAATTGCACATGCTGAAAATAAAACATAATTTTCTGCATGAAGCTCTTTGTGCAGGCAATATCTCTGAACTCAATGCCGATGTGATTCAATCTCAAAGCCTTTCCTTTATAGTGGTAACATTGCCTGGGCGACTGTAACATTACAACGTGATTCATTTCTTAATGAATTTGAATGAACAGGTGACGACGGTGAGTGAACTCCCAATTGTGGCAGAATATTTTTCAAACTGAGGTTTATTGGATGAGTCCAATCTCAATCGATCAATAGCAGATATTGGAAAACACATATTGAGTTATTTCATAACATCCCTACAGCGTACATGGAGGCCAATCGGCCCATGGAATCGACTCAGACCCTGCAAAGGGCATCCCACTCAGACCCAATCCCTGCAAGTGTCAGGCAGCACAGCTAACCACTGTGCCACCCCATATGCCAGCATTGGCAAAGCAACACCAGCCAGCCCACTTTGAAATCTCCCTTTAAGTCATCTTGCCCTTGACTTTGACCATTTGGAAATTAAATTCTAGTTGTTAAGTAGCTCTCTGAGAACTTTCTCCTCAACACTGTGACGTCGCTTCCCTGTTTAACAGCAGCTGGTACCGTGAAGAAATATTGTTTGAGAAATGGAGACGACACATTTCAGGTTTTAACACATGCAACATCGAAATACAATTGCTCACCTTGCATGGATACAGCGTCTCAATCAAATATAACTTCATCAATGAAGGCAACGTTTGAAACAGGTAAAATATTCACAGAAAACTGCCTTCAACCGTTACGTAAGCTCAAATCAATAGAGATCCTCATACCATGATGAGACTATCCTGGAGATAGCTGAGTTCTGACTCTGATGCACACATGATCTGTACAACAGCAGATGGGCACGAATGGTACCCACATGTATGGTGAAGAAACCTAAAACATTTGGCTGATGATGCGATGACACAGTTTGAAGGAAGATGGACAGATAAGCCCAGTGGGGAATTTTCACACACAAGGGTGCAAAAAATGTCAAATTCCAGAAATGTGTGTTCGGTAGTTAGTATTGTCTCCGTGCCCTGTAGTGATGGTGAAATGGGACTTGGTGTGAAGACTGATAAGGGTCAGAAAAAATGCGAGCAGAAGAAACATATGCCATCATCAGTTTGTCACGTTGGTATTAGCAAGTCCACAAGGAGCATTACTTGAGATACAGCCATTGAAAATTTCTATCAATGACAGAGATCATATGATCATGTGTTACATTGGCGAGCATAATGTTACGTGGGACAGTAAAATTTAAGGATGACATAGGAACGCTGAAAAGGAGGAAGACATGTGTAGTGAAGGAATGAGCACCACATAGATGGTGTAATATAATGTAGAGAATGTGAGACATTGTTCCTTCATTGGAAATATTTCAGGCCGTCAATAAACTTATGGATGCTTAACCTAGTCATAAATCTAAAGCCAAAAAGTACCATTTCTGTCCATTCAATGATTGCCATTGGCATTATTGTCTTGAACGTTTGACTTCTCTCAGATCTCTCTAAATTTGAGGTACAAACATTGGTTTGTGTCATTTCACTCCATCATCATGGAAGCCTTGCTCTCTTGCTGTCATTCTGGTCATTCAATGCTGCACTCAAAAGGACATCGACCCTCAACTCCCCAGTATATTTTTCTGTTTTTCCTTTTTTATACAGTCAGTGTCGGTGCTGTGTTAAAAGTCAAATGGCAGCAGTGGACAAACCTAAAATGGCTGTCTGACTCAGAATCATCAGTCCTGACTTGACAGATTCAGAATGGTATGTTTCCTCGACAGTTCCCAGTGTCAAGCACATCCCAGAACAAATTTAGCCCTTCCTGGATGTGGGATGGGCTTGAGGTGGGACAGAGGCAGGCGCTGGATAGTGTGGTAAGTGAAGACACAGAGATCCTGGTCCACATTGACGAAAACAATACTTCTCAGCGAAATAGCGACTCAAAAGATGGCATCCTATCATTATGCACGCTTTTCATACAAGTGCATAAACTTTGACAAAAGCCTGTCACTGAGCCATGCCGTCAGCATCTCAATATCCCTGATCCTCACCCGTTGACATCAGCGATGCTTCACTGATCGGTCGCAATTAACAGCCCCAGCCAGGAAACTCATACCCCAAGTTGTGCAGCTGGCTGACCTCATTACCTTCCTGAAATCCATATTGATAAAGCCATCATCATCTGCCATCATCAGTTCACTTTGATATTTCTTCAAAAAGCTCAATTAAGTTTGTGAGACATGATTTCCCTCGCACAAAACCATGTTGACTATCCCTAATCAGTCCTCAACTTTTCAAATTCATGTATGTCCTGTCGCTCAGGATATCTTTCAACAACCTGCCCGTCAGGTTCACTGGTCTATAGTTCACTGGCTTGTCTTTACCGCCCTTCTTCAACAGTGGCACCACGTTTGCCAAACTCCAGCCTTCCACCACCTCATCTGTGAGTATCGATGATGCAATCATCTCAGCAAGAGGCCCAGCAATCACTTCCCGCAAAGGTTCCGTGGACACCTGATCAGGTCTTGGGGACTTACATTCTTTTATGCGTTTTGAGACATCCAGCACTTCCTCCTCTGTATCATCGATATTTTTCAATATGTCACTATCTATCTCCCAACATTCTTTCCCTTCCAAGTCATTTTCGAGAGTAAACACAGATGCCCAATTCTCGTTTCGAAACTCCCCCATCTCCTGTGGCTCCAAAGGCCACCGTGCTGATCTTTGAGGTGCTCTGTTCTCTCCTTAGTTACCCTTTCGTCCTTAATGTATTTGTGAAATTCCTTTGGATTCTCCTTAACTCTGGTTGCCAAACTGTTCTCATGTCCCCTTTATGGCCTCCTGATTTCTCTCTTAAGTATACTCCTACTGCCTTTATACCCTTCTCAGGATTCACTCGATCTATCCTGTCTATACTTGACATATGCTTCATTCTGTTTCTCAACCATCAATTTCTTTAGTCATCCTGCATTCCCTGTACCTACAAGCCGTTCCCTTCACCCTAACAGGAATACACTGTCTCTGGACTCTCATTACCTTATTTCTGAGGTCAGATCTGGATTCCCTGTATAGATCAGGCTCTTCCAAGTTGAATGTTGCTCATCTGGTCTTCAGTAGGGAATGGATTTCCTGATTCACTGAAGGTTTACGCATGGGGAACATTGGATTGAAGTCTTCACTCCACACTCCTCCATGCATTTGCCCATTATGTCTGCGATGGTGGTGTTGTCTTCATTCAGGATTTCCACTGAGTACTTGAACACGGTCCAGTCCACCAATTCCAAACAGTCCCAGAGACTGTCATTCACATCCTCAGACCAGCATTGTATTTCCTTTTGTAAAGGGTCCTCCCATTACAACTTCTGCTTGTAATCTGTTTCCACATGTCCAAAGACTAATTCCGGAAGACACAGCCTCAGAGTGAAGCGGCGACGTTTGGAACTGAGACTGGAATTAAGTTCTTCAAGTGATTCATCTGTGGAATTAATTGCTTCAGAGTGTTGTGGAGGTCAAACATCGAGTGCATGATGGTGCTGCCCCTTTATCAAGGTTGTGTATCCTTGGTTTTTTTAACTTAATGTGTTTATAAATGCAATGGTTCTAGGATGTTGAGATTGGATGTGTTGTAGAGCCAATTTCATGATAGCTAACACAAACTGCCTCAGGCCAAAATGCTTTCAAATGTAAAATCATCTGCAATGAAAGCGGTGTGGCCAATTCTCCCACCACTGATTATCTCTGGTCTGGTTTAGTTTGGGTTGTTGTTTGCAAGTTGTCAGATTTTTAAACTGCTGGTAAAAGGGACAGCGACAAGGAAGAAGTTGTTCCATGCTGAATATCTCTCTGACGTCTCTCCTGCAAGACCTGGCGTTCGATTTTATCTGTTTGGACATTGGGTGCATATGGAGGCTGTTGGAGGAATTTTGAACAATCATTAAGTTGGGACAGTCTGTTGGGTTTTCAGATGAGTGAAGTGATTCAGTCTTTTGTTCTCTTTTGTTTGTGTTTGATTCGATACTCTGTATGTAAACTCTGTTTTATTTTAACCGATGAATGTTACTCTGCTCCATTAAACTTCGAATATCCACTTTACACATGCATAAAACCAGCAGAAACGTTAGGGTCTGCCGGCTACCATCTTAAAATACTTTTAGAGGGTCTGGTCGATAACAATTGCATTAAAAATAGTGAAATATGCGTTCCTGGTTGGGAAGGGAATCAAAAGTTGTGGGGAGAGGGCCAGAGAATAGAATTGAGAAACAGATCATTCGTGATCAAATGACAGAGCAGACACGATGGGCTGAATGGTCCTATTCAGCTCCTGCATTGTATCGCGGAATGATCCCGTCTATGACAAAATTTATGGACGGACACAAACAGGTCCAACATGGAAAAAGTGTATGTATCGCTTCCTTGGTTAAACATGGAAGAAACAACTGGAATCCTGCCTTTCATTGAACATTTCCCTGTCATTTTTTTTCTTTTGTCTTAGGTCCTTGAACTGACGTAGCAGTTCCGCAATCAGGATGCAGGAGGTACATATATTGATATTTTGATTTTTCCCAGGTTGCCGAAATGTACCTTTGAGAGCAATATGTGCACAGTGACCTGCCATAGGCTTCACTTGTCGTTTTTCAGGAGAGAGAATCTCATGATCAGACAGAGACAGAACCACACCTAGAGGGACACAGGAACACGCCCACACCCTCACATACACACATGGACATGCAAGCAGAAGCACATCCATTCACAGAAATGCAGGCAAAGTAAGATATAGGAACATACTGACAAGTAAGAACACATACACGCGCACACATTCAGCTCACAAACATGCACACGTGCACAATAACACAGTCGAACTGAAATGTGAGAACACACCTGTACAAAGACGAAAGAAATATTCCCATACCCTCATAACACCCAGGAATACAATCACAGTCAAGAATGGGGCAGACATACTCAGATAGGATTAAGCATGCACGCGCACATGCACAGACACACACAAACAAATGAAAACAGGCATACTATGACAGATAGGAACACACCCACGTTTGGTCAGAATGGATACACGTCCCCACACAAATAAATACAGTCATACTGAAAGAATTGAACAAAACTACATACGCATACATGCACACACATGCATACAGATATACTCACAGAGAAAGGAATGCACCCATGTACATACCGAACGCACACATATCCACACACACAGAAATGCGGTCATACTGAGATATCGGAACGCAGACACAGAATCACACCCACACCCTCACACACTTACATAAACAAACTCAGAGTAAGAGACATTACACACCAACCGGCAAGAATGACAGCAACGTCTTGTACATATGCAAAAACACATTCAAACACAGTTATGGAACCATCGCCACAACTAGATATAGACAGAGTGACACACAGAAACAAACGCAAAGAGATCCTGCTGGGGGCACAGAAAGATCATGACTTACGGACAGACAGCCAAACAGAATCTCTGCAACATACTCATTTGCTTAAACAAGAGCACAGCCAGGCAGAAACACACTCCCCAATCCCACAATAATCTAATGACACTCAGAGACATACACACATCGTTTCACAGAACACACACACACACAAAACCACATAGTCATTGAATTGCCATCCCAAAAACAGCATACATACTCAGGCACAACCACAACAGATGCATATGTGCAAAACACAGAGAGATATGCAATCACTTAGATACAGTAACATACGCCAACATAAAAACACCCACCGTCACAGAAACGATCTCAGACAGACTGAATGACATTCCCAAACACATGTACACATGAATCGAAATACTTCTCAACACATACAAAGGAAAAGTCACTCTGACATGCATAAAGGCAGTCATAATGTGTCACACTCAGGGACATGTCCAAGAACAAACACTGAGGGTCTCTCTCTCACACACACACACACACACACAGGGAGATCCCCACAAAGGCAATGAAGACCCACACGTCATACGCACACACACAAACACACACACACACACACACACACACACACACAGGGAGATCCCCACAAGGGCACTGAAGACCCACACCTCACACACACACACACACACACACACACACAGGGAGATCCCACAATGGCAATGAAGCTTCCTCTCCTAACACACACACAGGGAGATCCCCAGAAAGGCAATGCAGCACCTCTCCCACCACCCAACACACACAAGGAGATCCCCTCAAAATGAAATGAAGCTACCTCCCCTCGCCCCACATCCAGTAAGATCCCCACAAAAGGAAATGAAGCCCCCTGCCACCCTGCCCCCACACACAGGGAGATCCCCACATAGGTAATAAAGCACCCTCCCCCCACCACACACAGGGAGATACCCACAAAGACAATGAAGCCCCCCACCCCCTCCACACACACACAGGGAGATCTCCACAAAGGCAATGAAGTACGCTCACCCCATCCCCTCACACACAGGGAGATCCCCACAAAGGCAATGAAGCCCCCTCCCCACACACACAGGGAGATACCCACAAAGGCAGAGAAGCCCCCACACCCACACCAACACACACACAGGGAGATATTCACAAAGTCAATTAAGCCCCCTGCCACCACACCACACACACAGTGGGAGATCCCCACAAAGGCAATGAAGCCCCTTCCCTCCACACACACATACACAAGGAGATCCCCATAAAGGCAATGAAGCCTCCTCTCCCCCAACACACACAGGGAGATGCCTACAAAGGCAATGAAGCCCCCCGCTCCCACACACACACACACACACACACACACAGATACACAAGCACCATCACACACAGAAAGGGAAACGCGTGAACAGACTTCCCGCCCAGCCACAGGGAGAGTAATGGGAGATGACCAAACTCCAGCCGATTACTTACAGTAATGTGTCAAATTATTGCTGGCTGTAGCTGGCTGCAAATCACTGTCTGGGGAAAGATCAGTGAATGAAGTGATTTGAGTCAATGCAAGTGAACATGTGCTGAACAGAGACAACATGTGTCTGACATGGTCAATGTGCAAAAAAGACATAGAGAGCACGTGAGAGAGACAGAGACAGAGAGACAAGAAGGATAGATTTAGAGGAAGATAGAGAGACTGACAGGCAGACAGATAGCTAGGCAGAGAGAGAGAGAGAGAGAGAGAGAGACAGAAATGGACGATACAGGCAGGGGCACATACAGAGTGAGACAGAGAGGGAGAGAGCAAGAAGCAAAGAGATGGGGACAGCACGAGAGAGGAAGAGAGGAACAGACAAAGACAGACAGAAAGAGACAGAGAGAGAGAGACAGAAATAACCTTATGAATGAAGGAGACAGAAGATGGACGCAATAAACATATTCAAGTACAAATGTTCATGGAACAATAACCCATTCAGATGAGGCGATCACCGGCCCACAGAACTTTTATCTTGTTGTATTAAAGTGTTTATTGTGAGCTGAACAGAGAGAGGCTGTCAGTCTTCATGGTGCAGGATGGACTGTTTCTGTCCCTCCCCCCTCCGCCCCTGCAAGTAAAATTCAGAGACCCCGCCTGCCACATTCTTAAACACTCATCCACAGGGCAGTGCATGAAGACTAAATGTCCAAGCCAGAACCCAGCACTCACAGCCTGTCCATCAGTTGGAATCTCTCCTGCAGCCTCTTTGAATCCTACCCTGCCCCATTACCTGCTATTCCTCTTTCATAACCTTCAATACCATTGAAGGGGAAAGCAGATAAATTATTGCTAATGTTTTGAGGGATGATGTAGGAGGCGTGCTCAGGTGAAAAAGGAAATGCGGGTTTGATGGTACAGTTGCGTCAATCGCGATTTTCTGGGCTGGCAGGGCAATCAGAAATGAAGGGCTGAATGGCCTCTCGATGCTCATTGTGTGCTCCCGTGTGTGTCAATCCGTCAGTCCATCAGGGGTAGCAGCATGCTCCTGAGCATCGTGAATGGTAATCCATCCTGTTACTGCCCTCCCCATCCTCCACTGAGTGTTATACTCAAATCCATGTACTTGTGCTGATGGAATCCTGGCCGGACATCTTCAATTCCTGCACTAGGAACACTGCAGCTGCCTCTGGAGCTCTCTCAGTTGTTTTGCTAATTCATTAAGTGATGAATTTACATGACCAGTTGGTGCACTGCATTCCTGAACTTCGCTCTGAACTTGGGCAGAGTCGCTGCATAAAATAATGTGTTTGTGCTGCAGCTGAAATCCTTCAGCATTTCTGCAGTGAATGAAAGATTGATGACAGGACTCCACCTCCAACGATACCCTCCTTTAATGTTATAGTACAACACGTCTGCACCATGCATTAACCACAGAAGTATGAAGCTGATGGATATGATGAAGAGGGAAATCATTGACTTCCTCCGGCTCTCCATCGCTGCATCTTTCTGATTGTCTCCCTTCCTCTGACCCATCAGACTCCTGCGTGCTCGACTGGCCACTAAAATGTGCCTTCCCGTCAGAGTGTTCATCCACAGAATTAACATGAATGGGATTAAAGGGGTTAAAATGATATCGAACCACTTAAACACCAACCACCTTGGATCAGTAAAATAACTTGACTTTGTTTGACAATACCACTGAACATTGTTAATTGTCCTCCGAGGTTGAAACTGAAAATAGTAGGGAATGTTTTTTGAACAGAGTAGAACGCTGGTTGCAGCCAGAGCCACAGCTAAGGCTTTCTCTGTCCAATATTTTCTCTTCTGTTTCAGACAGGAAATGGCCATAAAACGTTCAAAGGAGAAAAGGACAGTGAACCAGACGGAACAGTCTGTGGCTGCTCGAGCTAAGGCATTGACAGCACTGCACACAGGAGTGATATTCAGGAAAGACCATGAGTAGTAAATGAATTTGAATTGAAACAGAATAATCTCCGTGAGAATGAACAGGATGTCCGATGTTGCCATGGCCATCAGGCAGTGCTTTGTGCAGTTGGAGAGGCCGCATTTTCCCCGTGCGAGAACCAGAACCACCAGGAAATTAACTGAAAGACACAGGAGGTAAAATGCAAATCAGAAATTATTGATCAAACATTCTCTGTTTCGGTTCAGAGAGCAATCGAAGATCTCAGAACCTAACGGGGCAGCTGGAAGTGTTCAGATATGGAGTTTGAATATGACATCTTCAATGGCCTGACGCATTGTTTGAAGCAGCTCAATCCTGTATTTGATTAATTGTGGGCAGGCAATCAACAGATGGCAGAGGGCATCTTTTTTAAGATGAAAAGGAAGAGGTTAAGAGGGGGTCTCAGCAAGATGTTTACTCCCAGAGGGTGGTGAGGGCGTGGTCATTCATTGCCAGGGAGAGTCGTGGAAGCAGGAAACCTCACAAACTTCAAAAACGACCAGGATGAACACTTGAAGCGTCACCGTATTTGAGACTACATGTCTCGTGCTAGAAGCTGGGGCGGGTATAGATTTCGTGCAGCTTTTATAGCACAAAGTGTGTGGAACGAAGGACCTCTTCGGTATGCTTGGATTCCATTATTCTAAGAATTACTTCTGTGGGAAGACTGGGTAGTGAAGCAATTTAATGTAATGACTGAAAGGGATTTGAATGCTTAAAACATGAAACAGAATCAGATATAAATGGCAAAAACCAACAGGTATGGCAGCATCTGTGGGGACAGAAACAGAGTTAGTGGAATCACTGTTCATCAGAGCATTTTCATCTAAACATTGGTCATTGAACTCAAAACATCATCTCAGGTTTCTGCCCACACAAGATCCTATCATTTCAACCAAAACACAGGGATTCGTTTCGAACAGGGAAATGAGGTTGAAAGTGTTGATATTCAACTACAATGGAACATTTGGTAAACTGCTCTTCACTTACCGGGTAGTTGGAGTTATGAAGATGTACAACATATAAACAATTTGTAGCCCAAATTGTTCATATAGTTCAGATAACCTAAATTAATCTCGTCTCGTTTGCCCCTATCTCCCTCTAAAATCTTTCTAAACATTTACTCATCCAGATAACTTTTAAGTGTAATTATACCAGCCACCATCACGTCCTTCAGCAGATCATTCCAAACATGCACCACCCTTTGCATGAAAAACTTCCCCTTTAGGTCCCTTTTAACTTTTTCCCCTCTCACTCTCAATCTATCCGCTTTAGTTATGGACTCCCTCAGCCCATGGAAAAGAACTTTTCCACTTACCTTGTCCATGCTCCTTATGGTTTTATAAACATCTAAGAGTTACCCCTCAGCTTCCGAAACTCCAGAGAAAACAGACCCAAACTTCTCAGCATTTCCCCATAGCTCAAATATTCCAATCCAGGCAACATCCTTATGAATCTTTTCAGAACTGATTCAAGTGTCAAGAAATCCTCCCTTTTGGAGGAAGACCAGTAATGCACACAATATACCAAAAGTGGCCGGACCAATGTCCTGCATATACACAACATACTCTCCCAATTCAAATACTAAGTGCTCTGAACAATAAAGGAAAGTATACCAAGCGTCTTCTTCACCATCCTATCGACTAGAGACATCATGTTCAAGGTTCACTGAACCTGCACTGCAAAATCACTTCTTTTCAGCAATATTCTCCAGGACCTTACCATTAACTGTACATGTCCTGTTCTGATTTGTCATTCCAAAATGTAGCAGCTCACATTCATATGAATTAAAATCTACCTGCCTATCCTCAACCAATCTGCCTATCCTCTGATCAAGAACCGTTGTGAACTGAGAAACATTTTTCGCTGACCAATCCAACTCTAATTTTGGTGGCATCTGCAAACGTACCAACTGTATCTCCAATGTTCACATCCAAAGCATATACATGAATGAGGAGACGCAGTGGATTCAGCACCGATCCTTGTGGCACACCACTGGCCACACGCCTCCAATCTGAAAAGCAACCCTTCACTACCACATTCAGTCTTCTACCTTCAAGGGACTTCTGTTCAAAATGTTGTGTCTCCATTGGTTCAATGCAATCTAACCTTGCTAACTACTCGACCATGAGAAAACTGATTGAATGCCTTCCCGAAGTCCATATAGATCATATTCGCCGTTCTGTGCCATCAATTCTCTTCGTAACGTGTTCTAAAAACAGAATCAAGTTCGTGAGTTATATTTTCCCATGGCACAAGTCCATAAGACGGTTTTCATCAGTCATTGCCAATTAAAATACATGTAAATTCTCTCCCAGAGGAGTCCCTCCAATAACTTCCCCACCACCAATATCAGATATACCAGTCTATAGATCCCTGGCTTTTCCTTACTACCTTTCTTTAAGAGTGGCACCACGTCAGTCGACCTCCAATCTTCGGGCATCTCACTTGTGACGATCGATTATACAAATATCTCAACAAGGTGCCGAGCAATTGCTTCCCCAGCTTCCGAAAGAGTGCCAGTATACATCTGATCTGGTCCTTGGGATTTATCAACTTTTATACGTTTTAAGATATCCAGCACCGCCTCTTCTGCAATATGGACAATTTTCAAGAAAACACCACCTATTTCCCTAAATTCTGTATCTTCCATGTCTTTCGCCACAGTAAATAATGATGCAAAGATACTCAATTAGTATTTCCCCCATCCCCAGCATTTCCACAGATTGGCTACCTTGCTGATCTTTGCAGGATCCTATTTTCCCGTTAGTTAGGCTTTTGTCCATAATATATTTATGAGACCCCATTGTTTTCTCCTTAAACCAATTTGCAAAAGCCTCTCATGTTCCCTAATTGATCTCCTGATTTCCCTCGGAAGTATACATTTTTATACTGATCTAAGTATTCACTCGACCTCTGCGATCTATATCTGAAATATGTGTCCTTCTTTCTCTTCCCAAAACATCAAATTCTTTCGTCATCCAGCATTCCCTGCACTTACCAGCCTAGCCTTTCATCCGAACAGGAAGATACTGTCACTGGACTCTCGTTGTCTCATGTTTAAGATTTCCCATTCTCCCCTGTCCCTTTACCTGAGAACATCTGTCCCCAGTCAACCTTTGAAAGTTCTTACCTGGTTCTATCAAAATTGGCTTTTATGTAATTTCAACTTTTCGCTCCGGTCTATCCTTTTCATTCAGTGTACTGGAATTAAGAGAATTATGGTCGCTGGCTCCAAAGTGCTCCCCAACTCACAACTCAGTCACTTGCCCTGCCTTATTTCATAAATTTTGTGCCTTCTCTAGTAGGCCCATCAACACACTGAATCAGAAAAATGTTCTTGTACACACTAACCAAATTCCTCTCTATCTAAACCCTTAACACTACGGAAGTTTCAGTCTCTGTTTGGAAAGTTAAAATTCCCTACCATTCCCACTCTATTATTCTTACAGAGATCAGAGATTGCCTTCCAAAGTTTCCCTACAAATTCACGATGTCGGTGGGGAATGGGTCCATAATACAATCCTCATTAGGTGATCATTCCTTTCTTATTTCTCAGTTCAACCCAAACGACTTCCCTGTACGTATTCCGAGGAACATCCTGTAAGTACAGCCGTAATACCATTCCTTATCAAATACACAACTTCTCCTCTTCTCTTGTTTCCTCTTTCTTTCCTTCCCTCAGCCTTTGTATTCTGCAGCATGAAGCTGCCAGTCCTGCCCACCCTTAGCCACATCTTTACAATTGATATGATTTCTAAATCCCATTTTTCTAACCATTCCCAAAGTTCATCTGCCTTCCTTGTTTGGAATCTTGTACTGAAATAAATGCAATTGAATTGATCGGTCTTAACTTGTTCTCGGCTTTGTTCCTGCCTGCCCTGACTCTTTGACCGCCTCCTTTTCCCAAATGTACCAGTCTCAGACTGATATTTTTCTCACTATCTCCCTGGGTCCCACCAAGTCCCCTGGTCCGCCGCCCCCAATACACCCCGACCTTATTAGTTTAAATCCATCTGAGCAGCTCTAGCAATTCTCTCTGCTAGTATATTAGTCACCTTCCAATTCAGATTCAATCCTTCCTCCTTATACAGGTTATTTCTCCCACAGGTTCCAGTGATAACAAAGTGTGAACCCTTGTCCCCTGCACCAGGACCTCTGCCACACATTCATCTGCTCTATCCCCGTGGTCCTACGCTCACTACCTTGTGGCACTGAGAATTATGCAGGTATTACTACGCTCAAGGACCTCCTTTTTACTTTCTGCCTAACTTCATATATTCTACCTTCAGAATTTCATCTTTTTTTCCTTCCTACGTCGTTAGTTCCAATGTGCGTAATGACCTCCTGCTGGTGCCACGCCCCTTTGAGAATATTCGGCACCTTCTCCAAGAGATCCTAAATCCTGGCAGCAGCAAGAGAGCATTACATTTTGATCTCTCACTCTTGACCGCAGAAACATCTGTCTGAGCCTTTGACTACAGGAACTGATCGTTTGGAAACTGACGTATTACTTGTTACATTAGAGCCAGACTTGGTACCAGAAACGTGGCTGTTCGTGTTGCATTCTCCTAACAGTCTATCACCGCCTATGTTTTCCACAAGAGCACATTTGTTTAAAATAGGTGTAACCACCGGAGCCTTCTGCACTACGCGCCTTCCTTTCCTCCCTTTCCTGGTGATAACCCATCAAACTGATTGTATCTGTGGTTATTCTCTCTTCCTAAAAGTGCTATCCATCACACCCCGACCTCCTATAAATTCCTCATTTCCTCAATCTGCTGCTCCAATCCAATCCATGCGATCTGATGGGATTCAAAACCGAACACACTTACAGCAGATCCTAATCAGCAGTAACATGTAAGCTGTCCAGAAAATCTTGTCCAAAACTTCTATTTCCTTGCTACTTGGATGTTTTCTGACATGCTGTTCATTTCCAGCACTTTACTGTTGTGTCAAACAGCAGTGCAGTTTTCTCTGTCTCTGTCTCTTTTCGCTGACCCTGTGATCCCTAGCTTTGTCTTTCTCCCTCCTTTTTAAAATGGAGTTGCTTAGGTCTTTGTTTTCCACAAATTTCGAAAACAATGCAATAGCTTATAAAACAATAATTACTCTTCCTGGAGTTAATGGAAATCAGCTCTGCCACCGAAGATCCCGCAAAAAAAGGAGCAACTCTTTCAGTTGCAATCTGTGCCCGTCCGCCACATAGAATTACGTAGAATCGGCTGGTCACGACAGTACAAAAATCATGAGTTGTTGCACCTGAGAAGATATTATTATTATTTGAAGGCTAATGCTAATAGATCAGAGAAAAGTTTGTTTCATCATTAAAGGCACAAACCACGATATCTCTTTGAGGATAAACTGAGGAATTGTGAACTCACTGAATCCCTCATAGTTTGTTTTGGAAAGTGAAGAATTCTTTGTCATGTTTCGCAAATGTTCCATATTTTTTCTTGTACATTCAGTCATCAAATAATGAAAAATGCAAATCAGGACTGTGACTTTTTGATACATTCTCTGCGTTATCTGTCTCAAATAGCTTGAGGATGTGCTTGTTGATATTTTTTGAATAAACGATACAATGCAAAAGAAAACAGGCAAATCAGTGCGGCAATTACTGAGTGTGACAGCTCCAATTCTTTCTATAATAAAATGTAATATGGTAAAAATTCAGTCTCTCTGACTTCTATTGTGTTCTGGTGATGTCAGGGACAATTAACATTTGAAGTGAGAATCCAAATACTCAGCAGTTCATAAACAGTACAAGATTTCACAGTACTTCTTTAAAAAAATATCAGTTTTGTAATGAGAATAAATAAACAAGGTAAGCAAGACTAAACTAATGAAGGATTAAATCCTGATGTTCCAAATGTAGTTAATATTATTCCTCCCCATGTTGAAATCACTTTATGCATTGTAAAAATTATGAAGCAACAAACACTTCTTCATTGAACAACTGGAAGGGCGCCAAAGCCCACTGAAATTAAATTATGCACTACACCATGTTCCAGTGGTTGAAACTGACAACACAGAAACAGGCTATTTAAGGCACCAAGCGAATTCACTTTAACAATCCTCAGTCTTTCTACAATCTCACAGAAATGCTCGGAAGTTGTGGCACTGCAAGATGTCATTCGTGCCTGCACCAACTAAATAAACGAGCTACCTGCTCTGATCCCACTTTCCAGCACCTTGTCCACAGTGTTGAAGGGATGTACACTTCACATGTCGATCCAAGCTCCCTTTGAATGAGTTAAGGTTTGTCACCTCAAGTCACCATCAAAACTGGGCAGTGAATTCCAGTTGCACCACCATCTTCTAAATGAAATGATAGGCCTACATTTTCTTGATAATCCTCCCATCAATTTTTCTTATTCTGTGTCTCCTGGTAAATGGTCCTGCATTGGGTGGGGGGGGGGGGGGGGGCAAGTCTTCATCCAAGACGTTGCTTATTTTGTACATCTCAATCATGAAAAAAATATCATTCTCCTCTATTTAGTTAAAACCCATCATTCCTCAATGCTGCAGTAATTTCCACATACTAACACCATTTTTGTAAATCTATTCGATACTCTCCACAGTGCAATTCTATCCTCGCTGCGCGGTGATGAGCAGTACTGTGCACAAACCCATCGGTGTGAGCCACCCGGTGTCTCATGTAGTTCCAGTGTTACAGGTCTGGTGGCGTGGAGGGAGGGAATTTGTTTTGCGTTGGCTGTGGTGCAGAGTGAGAGAGGAGTACGTTTGGGAGGGGTAATATTGAGTTACGTCTCAGTGGGATATCTGATCAGGATCTGCGATATATAATGGACTTGAATGGAAATAGTAAGGCGCAATCTATTTGACGTGTGGGATTAGTGTATCAGTTCCTCAGGAGTTAGTGTAAGTGTTTAATCGCCTCACTTTTGTTCTGACACCAGCTGATTAATTACAGAACCAATCAGATCCTCAAAGAAATCCAGCCTGATGGATCATAACCTTATTTGGTTTGATTTAACAAAGTGATCTCTTGCTGAATTATAAGCACACAATGCTGCAAATATTGGTTCCACACCAAAACAGAGATTTATTTCAAAAGAAGTGACGGGAAAATAGAATGAGTATCTAAATTAGATTGGTGCTGGAAAAGCACAGCAGGTCAGGCAGCATCCGAGGAGCAGGGAAATCGACGTTGAGGGCAAAGCCCCTGATAAATGAATAACCTAGACTCTGCTTTCCAGCATCTGCAGTCCTTGTTTTTACCCCGATAAAATACAATAGTAAAACTGCATACTTGTTATGCAGATTCAAAGGAAATGAACACAAGTAAATGTATAACTCTCATTAACCGCAAACCAATATATAAATAAAGCAAAAGGACATGACTTTTATATATTTCGCAAAACACGACTTCCAGTGTCGTTACAAAGAAACAACCCTCACATAATATTCACACCAGAATCCCTTTATATAGCAATTAGTTAAATGCATGTGATTGTCACTTGTAAACTGGAACTGCAGTGAATTTCTTTATGGAGCTACTACATAGCTGAGTGTCAATGTACTCAGGGTTAAACCATCGCTTCAGAGATTTTTCTTGTCCCAACACTTCTGTCTGGGACCAACACAACATTTTCATTCAAAGGCAATGAAATTTACTGAAACTCTAATTTCCTTCGCATGAGCATAGATCTACGCATCCAATCATTTCCAGGGTCTGACTGGAACTAAAATAAATGACATAAATGAGATCAGAGAAAGCAAATCTTTCTCAGTTAAGTGTTTCTTCCTCCATCGCTTATTCGAGAACACTGCAACAAATCTTTCAGGCTCCATTAACAACATGCTGGGTTGCAATCGTCAAAACGAAACACAGGTTCACTCATGCATAAAGCCATTTAGCCGAAAGCCAAACCTCAAACGCAATTTTTAATACAAATTTATGTTATTGCAGAAATAACTTCACCTTCAGATGCACAGAGAAGCCTACTGCTTTTTCATTCAACAAATCAGAAAAACATTCAAACTAACTGATTTTGCAAACTCGACATAAAAATGCCACGTTAAAAATCACAAAACACCAGGTTATCGTCCAACATGTTTAATTGGAAGCACACTAGCTTTCGAAGTGACACTCCTTCATCAGGTGATAGTGGAGGGCTCGATCGTAACACAGAATTTAGAGCAAACATTTGCAGTGTGATATAACTGAAATACATTGAGAAATTGACTGTCTGTTAAGCCTTTCATCTGTCCTGAGAGCCGGGCAGTTTGCTATGAACAATGATCTGTTTGAGGTTTGGTGGTTGTTTAAAGACAACGAGTGGAGGTGTGGGGAATGTCTTGGTGAGGTGCTCATCCTCATTCCAGGGGCTGAAAAATTACGCTATGTTCCACTTGACCTGCAACACATTATCAATGAGAATGAGCACCTCACCAAGGCATTCCCCACACCTCCGCTCCTTGTCTTTAAAGAACCACCAAATCTCAAACAGATCATTGTTCGTAGCAAACTACCCGGCTCTCAGGACAACTCCATACAACCTTGTCACGGTGGACGCTGCAAGGCATGTCAGATTGTGGACATAGATAGCACTATTACGCATGGGAACACCTCCCACCTTGTACATGGCAGGTACTCATGTGAATCAACCAACGTTGTCTATCATGTACGTTGCAGTCAAGGATGCCCTGAGGCATGGAACATTGGGGAAATCGAGCAAAGGCTACGACAGCGGATGAATGGGCACCGCACAACAATCAATAGACAGGAGGGTTCCCGCCCAGATGGGGAATACTTCAGTGTTCCAGGACATTCAGCCCTGGACCTTCGGGTGACCATCTTCCAAGTTGGACTTCATGACAGGCAGCAGAAGAAAGTGGCCGAGCAGAGGCTGATAGCTAAGTTCTGTACCTATAGAGAGTGGCTCTACCGGGACCTTGGGTTCATGTCACATTACATGTGGTCACCATTGCACTGCACACACACAGTAATTCCTACACACACACTCTCACATACACACGGACACAAGTGCAGAAGCGCTCACAGACAACCAAACACACCCTTATAGACACACACACTCCCACACTCACACATGCACCCCCTCACAGATTTAAGACACTCTGCACTCACGACACACGCACACACACACTTTCGCACACTCACAACCGCCACCCCAGACAGACATACACACACAGACAGACAAAGACCCACATGCACACATATATTTTGTGGGGTGAATTTGTACTTGCAGAGTTACATTGCACTTTGCTGAAAAACTGCATGCATTCATGTAGAACGCTGAACTCACAAAACTGCATAAATTTATTTAAAACTCTGTTATCTCACTTTTTAGATTAGAATCAAACTAAACATCAGGTCATAGACAGAGAACACAGGGGGCTAACACCTTCAACATATTGTCTCGCTATCACTATTGTTAATAGCTAACCCGAGAATGCAACTTTAAAAAAGATTCTTTTATTTACACATGAAAGAAGTGAAACTATTACTTGAAAGGCTCAACAGACAATCAATTTTTCAATGTATAATTTCAGTTACATAACACTGCAAATTTTTGCTAGAAATTCTATGTTACGATCGAGCCCTCCACTATCACCTGATGAAGGAGCATCACTCCGAAAGCTGGTGTGCTTCCCAGTAAACCTGTTGGTGCGTGATTATTAACTTTGTACACCCCAGTCCAACGCCGGCATCTCCAAATCATAAAAATACCACGGCCTAAATTTTTACAAAGTGATTCATTTTATTAATTCTACTGAAAATCTTTGTGGTCTTCGATCGAAGTGGGGATTTCTGGATGGTTCCCAGAAGAGAGGAATAATTTTCCAAGGAATTCCTGCGGAATCTGCAATGATGTGGATTCCACGGGGTCCCTGCAATCTGAGAGTTAATTACTGATTGTCTGCCACTGTGCGAGTTTTGGGTGCAATATTGCCAGGTATCATTGTCAGTGGTAGAGGAAACCCGCAGAGAATCCTCAGACAGATTCACAAAAACTCATAGGTGTAAGGCACTTACCAGGAATTGTTACAAACGGAAGGGTCGTAACAAATATTTTCCACAAACCATAAATTGAAAACGTCATTTTCTTCCTCAATGACTTTGTGATGTAAATTTCTCTGTACTCAATGCCGAGGTGATAAAGTCTCAAAGCCTTTCATTTATGTCTGCTGGCATCGTCTGGGGGACTGTTACATTACAATATGGTTCAATCAATTTATTTACAAAATTGAACAAACAGGTGACAGCGGTGAGTTAACTCTCAGTTGTCACAGAGCATTTTTAGAACTGATGTTTAATAGATGTTGCAAATCTCAATTGGACGATAGCAAACATTGGAAAATGCATATTGAAGAAAATCATAGACTCCATACAATGTGGAATTGTGCCAATTGGCACATCGAGTCCACACCGACCCTGCAAAGACTATCCCACCCAGAACCACCCACTGTCCATGTTAGGCAGCAGAGCTAAACACTGAGCCACTGTGCCAACCTGTCCACCAGCATTGACAACCCAACACCATCTCTGAAATCTCATTTTACTTCAATGTCATCTTTCCCTTGCATTTGACCATTGGAAATTAAATTTAGGTTGTTGAGTGTCTCTCTCTGAGAAGTGTTCTCCTCAACACTGGGATGTGGCTTCCCTGGTTATCAGCGGCTGCTCTATGAAAGGATGATAGTTGGTTAATGGAGACGACACATTGTACGTTTTAATAAATCAAACATTGTGATCGATTTCCTCACCCTCCACTGCTACAGTGTCTGGATCAAATATAACTCCTCCAGTGCAGGCAATAATTGAAATCAATAAAATAATCACTGAAAATTGCCTTCAAAGGCTATGCAAACTCCGGTCAATACAAATCCTTCTACGGGGGATACGAATGTCCTGGACATTTTGCAGAGCTGACTCTGAGACACACCTGACCTGTGCAGAATCACAAGCGCCTGAGTCATTCTCTGCTCCCTGCAGTGTACTGAGCATGTATAGAGAAGAAACTTCAAGCATCTGATTGATGGTGGATTGGAGCAGTTTCAAGCGAAATGTAGGAATGAGGCTCGGGAGGCATTTGCACACTCAATGATACAGAAATTTAAAATTCTGGAATTGTTTGAGCAGGAGTCAATGTTGGTAATGAGCCCTGCAGTGATGGGGAATTGGGAATTGCTGTGAGGAATGATAAAGTACAGAAAACAGAGAGCAAGAATAAATCTGTCTTATTCATATTCTTCGGCTGATATATGTGAGTACCAGGATTATCATTCCTCGTGTCACAGCCATTCATTATCTGTATCCATGACTGAGGTGATAGGATCATGTGTTACGTTGTTGATAACATAATGGTAGATGGATAGTAAAGGAGCAGAGAGGAACACTGAGAAAGGGAAGGACAGGTTCAGTGAGTGAATGAGCACAAAAATAGTCTGTGCAATATAATGTCGAGAAATGTGAAGAATTCTTCAACCATTTCGATCTTGAAAGATTTCAGGCCACCAATAACGTTTCGATGCTTACCCAAGTCCTAAATCAAGAGGCAACAGGAATCCTTCCGTTCCATTCAGTGTCTGTAGTTTCTATTATTCTCTTGAAACCTTTTCTCCTCTCAGACCCTTTCAAATTTGAGGCATTCCACCCTGGGTTTGCGTCATTTCGGTCCCTCATCGTGATCCCTTTTAGTTCAGTTATCAGTCTGGTCAATCGATGCTGCACTCAAATAGACATGGAAGCAAAACCTGGTTGGTATTTTTCGTTTTTTTCCCCACTTATAAAGTCAGTTTTGTGCTGTGTTAACATCAAGTTGCAGCAGTGTTCAAAGCTAAATTGATTGACTCTTTCAGAATCATCCGTCCTGACTTAACAGAGTCCAGGAAGATCTATTGTCTCAAAGGTGCCGAGGGTCGAGAATATCACATAACACCTTCAGCTCATTTTTGGGGTGAGGTGGACTGCGAGTGGGGCAGGGAGAGGGAAAGTGTGGAAAATGAGGAAGCCCTCGTCCACATTGGCGCCAAGCCTTCAGAATCTTGCATCCTACCATGAATTACTCCATAGTACATAGAACATAGAAAAATACAGCGCAGTATAGGCCCTTCGGCCCTCGGTGTTGCGCCGACCGAAGCCTACCTATCCTACACTAGCCCAATAACCTCCATATGCTTATCCAAAGACTGCTTGAATGACCATAAAGAGGTAGAGTCCACCACAGAAGTGAGACTCACTGGCCTATAGTTACTAGGGCTGTCCCTACTCCCCTTCTTGAACAAGGGGACCACATTCGCTATCTTCCAGTCCTCAGGCACTATTCCTATAGACAACAATGACATAAAAATCAAGGCCAATGGCTCCGCTATATCCTCCCTAGCTTCCCAGAGGATGCAAGGATACATGCCATCAGGACCAGGGCTCTTATGTATTTTCACCCATTCCAGTTTTCCCCGGACCTCTTCCCTACATACCTCAAAGCCATCCATTCTAAACACTTGTGACTCAATATTCACATCAGCAAAAACGTCCTGTTCCTGAGTGAATACTGATGAAAAGTATTGATTTTGTGTCTCTCCAATCTCCTCTGCCTCCAAGCACAACTTCCCACTACTATCCTTGACTGGACCGATACCTACCCGAGCCATCCTTTTATTCCTGACATACCTATAGAAAGCCTTAGGGTTTTCCCTAATCCTACCAACCAAGGGCTTTTCATATCCCCTTCTCGCTGCTCTTAGCTCTCTCTTCAGATCCTTCCTGGTTACTTTTTAACTCTCAATCGCCCCAACTGAACCTTCACGCCTCATCTTTACATAGGCCGCCCTCTTCCCTTTTACAAGGGATTCCAATTCCTTACTAAGCCTCGGCTCCCTCACAAGACCCTCTCATCCCTGCCTGACTGGTACACACTTATCAAGGACACCCAATAGTTGCTCCTTGAACAAGATCCACATATCCTTTTAGTCCTTCCCTTGAAACCTATTTTTCCAATCCACACATCCAAAGTCATGCCTCACCGCATCATAATTTCCCTTCCCCTGCTATAACTCTTGCACTGCAGTGCACACTTATCCCTCTCCATCACTAGAGTAAAAGTCACCGAGTTGTGGTCACTGTCGCCGAAGTGCTCACCTGCCTCCAAGTCTAACACCTGGCCTGGTTCATTACCTAGAAACAAATCCAGTATGACCTCACCTCTTGTTGGCCTGTCTACATATTGTGTCAGGAAACCCTCCTGCACTCTTTATTTACAAAAGACGAGCCTTTGACAGAAGCCTGTCACTGAGTCAGGTACTCAGCATCTCAGTGTCCCTGACATTTACCCTTCAGAATCAGCCTGGTTTCCCTGACTGACACAGACTAATGGCCCCAGTCAGGGATTTTATATCCAGTATGATCCAGCTACCCCACTTCATGACAATCATTACCAGGGGGAAAAAGAAATGAGTTTCTGTTTATGCGGATTAACAATCGGGCAAGAAATTGAAAAGCTGGTCCATGGGTGACTCCGAATGCTCATTAGGCCGAAGAAGGTATGGCTGAAAACATTGGTTCAATGAGGAAGAGCTTTGGGCATCTCAGCTATTGGAAATATTTCTCAGGCTGGTATGACCTGAATACATTGTGATTGTTTTGTTTTATTTGAATGGGGATTGCTACCCAGCTGGGGAGATATACGACTGTTGTTGTAGAATATTTAATCAGACCTGTCAGAGGATTGGGAATCTGGTATCAAACTCATTTAGGAGAGAAAGTAAGCTGGCCATTGGAAGTAGACAATCTGTCACTGAAAGAGAAAAGCAAAAGGATCACACTCTGAATGTGTTCAGATCTTATGCTTCTGAATCCTGGTCTTCAGGATCAAACCTCTATCCCCTACCTCACAGATCTAGGGACAGAGTTATTTCCAGCAAGTTTTTTTCTTCATTTTCGGGAGATGCTTAATAACATAGTTTGGATCGAAAAAAAAGTTATTTTATTTTGTCTTTATGATGATGTGCGAGGTGTTTGTTCTGAAATAGACTGCAAGAATGCATCAATATTTTTGAACAGTTCACTTCCGCCCAAGAACTGAAAGCCAGAAGGCACATTGAAAGGACTAATTTATTACGTCACACAGCATTGGATTGGCACAGGAGCACAGATGAAAGCATGTAGCAATCTGTTATATATTTCCAAAAATTACGAAAACAATGAGATAGCATTATGTCACAATATTGTTGTATTTGGAAGAATGCCCATAAAATGCTCAAATTGTTGAATAAGCTGGAGAATGAAGAAATTTAATTTGAAACTCAGAACCCTGAAGCTAACTAAAAAGAACAACAAGTAATTGATGCATAAATGGGCAAACGTGGACTGAGTCATCAGTGGATAGGGAATGGCTGAAGAGCATGAAGCATCTTAATCAATCACAACACTAATTCAGTCACCTCTCGGACAATAATCAAACAGGAAAAGGTGACAATGGGCGGGGCTGACTGATTCCAGGACTGTTCGGGAAACTTTCTGATTCCCACCCATTTCCTCAGACTGTACTAACGCTGTTGATGGAGAGCTGTCGCATCCAATTGCATGTCTCGTTGCAATAGCCAGTTTTGGAGAGTACATCCCACGAGTTTGTATGCAATTTCTTGGAAATGGCCTTGTCCTGGTTCAGGCTGGTAAGGCAGGTTGCCAACCTTACTGTCTCACACAATTACATCACTGAGGAGTGCGAGACTCTGAGACATCATTCTGCCAAGTACACCACAGGCTTTCTCAGGGTGAATCATTGATCCCACAGCATACCTGACGTAGTTGGCGATAGTCTCAGGCAGGATTCTGTAATTTGCATTTTGAAGTGTAACCGGTCGTCAGTCCTCCCTGTGCCCCTTCTAACTGTAGATGAGAGCGATGATAACTTTCCTGTTGTATTCACACAGGCTACCTGTTCAAAGCATACAGTTATCCACTTCCAGAGGTCCAGGCCAATCAAGTGCCACAGAGGTGAAAACAACTCAGATGGGCAGCCATCACTTCTGGATGTTGCACTCTTTCCTAAGGATTTGAGGGTGTTGGTCAGCTTCTTCAGAGGAAACGGCTGGTCGAGACTCTGCCGTGTGCTGTTGACTAAGACCTCTGTAATACAAGACAGGAACAACTGTGCGACCGCGCTATCTGTGCACTTCATATCATATCGACTGGCAAAGAGGGATTTGCCGATCTTCAGAATGTTCTTCCCGGTGGTCGTGGTGTCAGTAGAAACCCTTTTAATCCAGACAGATCGGACAATTCTCCCTAAGGTCTGGCTCCACAAACAAACAAAGATTGTTTAGTCAGTTCTTTTACCCACAAGCGGTACCAAAGGCCACAAGTTACTCTCAGCAAACAGTTCCCAGTTCACAGCTCGAAGCCCATTTCATTAAAAGAATGCAAATACCAAAAAGTCAGTAAAGGACCTATCACCTCTGCTCCCCATCATTTCTGGTGCAGTGTTCACCTTCTCCTTTGTAAAGTCCCTGTGGGTATATGAACAGGAAGAGTTTGGAGGGACATGGGTCAAATGAGACAGTTGAGTGTATCTGATCGGCATGGATGAGTTTGATTTGATTCAATTCGATTAATTTATTGTGGCGTGTACGGAAATGCACTGAAAAGCTTTGTTTATGAGCAGTGCAGGGAGATCATACGAAGCAATGATGTGCAGAACAAAAGATGTTGACAGAGGTATACAGGTTACATTGCGCAGGGATTACAAGAGAGGTCATCGTTAGAAAGATCAGCATTACTTGAGTCAAGAGAATCCATTCAATTTTCTGATTACGTCTGGGCAGAAGATGCTCCTGAAACTGTTTGTTTATGGTCAGGTTTCTGTAGCTTCTGCTTGACGGAAGAAGTTTTTGGGTGTCATTACCGAGGTGCCAAGGGTCCAATGGAGTCCATCGATGGAAGTTTGGCTCACGTTTAGGCCTGGGTTGTCAGGATGTCTGACTGGGATGAGATCGAAGATTGATGCTGATAATGAATTGTTTGAATGAACATCAATTTCTGTTTGTGTTTCTGATATAGACTCTGCAGTTCCTTTGGTTTTGTTCAGCCCCTTCTCTAGCTTGTTGCACAGGAGGTCATTCAGAAGTTGGAGGCAATGGCCCAGTGGAACTATCACTGGACTGTCAATCCACAGACCCAGGTAATGTTTTTCGGACACAGACACACAGCAGATGGCGTCATTTGAATTCCATAAAAGTCTGGATTTAAGAATCTCATGATGACCGGTTCAGAGAGGGGAAATGCCATCCTTTCCTGTTCACTGCTACATGTGACTCCAGACGTATACCAATGTGATTGACACTGACCTGCGCTCTAAGCCATTGGGGATGGGTGATAAATACTGATGCAAGCCAGCAATGCCCTTATCCCTGAATGAAGAAAAACAAAACCCCTTCTTTCACCTGTAACAGAGGAATTGGAGGAGGCAATTTCACTCATTTTTGAAATGGGAAATGGCACCAGCAGAATGCGATTCATCCCCTCTCAAGTGGGCAAGAACAGTCGATGGGCATTACGTCAGTCCACACTTGTTGGACTTGAAAAAATCAAGGCATGCCGGTAAGGGTAGGTGTGAGGAGAGGGAATTTGTGTGACGTTCAATTCCAATTATATAGGGAATGAGGAACAGTCGGTGAGGAGGACAGAAGTGATCCTTGAAGGCAATGCAACAGGGAGGCAGCTAATTGTGTCAATGGACAGTGTGTGAGCAAGGCTCATTATTGAATTTGAAGTGATGAGACCATTTGTTGACAGCTTACAGGAAGGCAGTACTCCTCCCCACAACACTGACTAAAGAAGGAAATTATCTCCCTAACTCTGCATGTCATCCTTTCTCTAGTCCCTAGTATTTAATCATCAATATTATCCTGTACGCAATCCACTCTCTTCCCCAGTGTTTAATTATCTCCCGATTACTCTGTCTTACAATTTCTCTCTCTCTCTCTCTCTCTCTCTCTGGATTTAAGCCTTTGTCCGTATTCCAACCCTCTGTTCACGACCTTGTATTTACCCCTTTCCCTATTTGTCTGGATTTAGCCTCTACTATGATTCTTTGCACAACCCAATCATTATCTACATTTGATCTTTTCTATTTCCTTGCAGTTACCCATCGCTTTTCCTTTGTATTCAGCTTGGAGAAAGTGAGGACTGCAGATACTGGGGATCAGAGCTATAAAAGGTGTTGCTGGAAAAGGGCTTATGCCTGAAACGTCGATTCTCTTTCTCCTTTGATGCTGCCTGACGTGCTGCGCTTTTCCAGCAACGCATTTTTAAGCTTTGTTTTCAGCCCTCTATGTCACTCTCTGTTTAATCCTGTCACTAATACTTTCCGTTGAGGTTGGTCATAATTACTCTCCATTGCAGCCAATCTATGGAAAAAGGACACAAGATGATCAATAACTTCCACTCTGTATTCAATTTTCTCCCTATTACTCCCTAATTATCCGTCTCACTATTGCTCTTCATTTAAGCAATAATAATAATGCTCTTCTGATGGCGGAACAGACATACCACCACACACCCCCGCCCTGGCACTGGCACCAGGGGCCCAGATCTGCATCTGGTGCTGTGACTCGGACTCGGCACGGATGGATTGTGGGCAGCAGTTGACTTCAGAGGATTAAGCCAGCCAGACACAAATATTTTTACCCATTTGGTTTCCTTCTCATTCAAGTCGTAGTTAATCCGACACCTCGCTGCTTTGCATCACAGTCCAGCCGGACTGAAAGAGAGGTGTCTGGGACCTAATGGAATCGGGGACTCCAGGATGTCGCGACTCCCACTAACAGGTCGGTGATCTGTGAATAGATTCGGCCACTCTCAAAAGTTAGGGCAGGGGGACCCCAGGGAGTCGGATTGGTGTTGTCGAAATTGATTCGCAAATTGTTCTGTGAAAGATGAAAGTAAGAAGTATGGCGATAGATTATGACAAAACTGCTAAGGTTTTAGAATGTCGAGAAAGTTCGCAGAAATCATTCGTCTTGTTGTTCATTGTCGGGATGTTGATTAGTGAAAGTTTTAAGTTGAGGTTATCTTCTCTATTTTATCTTTCCAGCTCGCTTTGTCCTGCTTTGCTGCTTTGTCTTGTTTGTCTGCTGTGGTTTTGTTCTGTTTGTTTTCCTGTTTGTTCTTTGTTTATGGAATATAGAGGGTGGTTGCTGCTTTCGTTGTATTTTAAAAAAGAAAGCTGGCCAGTTATGCAATTCTCACATACTTGTTTAAGAGACTATGTGCCACTGTGTGTGTGTGTGTGTGTGTGTGTGTGTGTGTGTGTGTGTGTGTGTCAGTGTGTGTGCGTGTGTCAGTCTGTGTGTGCGTGTGTGAGAGAGAACGAGACTCATAGTTGATTCTGCATCATTTGACATCAATATAAACTTGCTCTCAAATTCTCCATAATTTCATGCAACGGACAAAGATCATTTTCACCACTCTCAACCCGACGTGAAGTACTAATGAAAGAATTCACCGAATGAAGGATAGCAATAACACTAAATCTACGCCTCTGGTGCAGAATCATTCTGTTCTGAGATTAGAGCAGCTCTCTGCTCAATTTTATTTCTAATCTCAGCATGACATGGAGGAAAACCACTTCAGATTTTAACATTTGCTCATTGAGTGGAGGAATTGCATGAGCCTTATTTAATTTCGTTACATTTTGTAAAACTGGAAGATCCAAGGTATCCCAAATAAACAGTATAGTTTTCAGAAAATGATACTAGCAGATTTAACTTTTGTTTCAGACTCGTTGATTCCACTTAATTTTAATTCTGCCATGTTTCATTCATGATTATGGTGTGCCATTCATAACTTTATTTGATATCAATTCCCCATCCTTAATGACAATTTAAATTTCATTGCAAAATTAAGTTGTGATAAAACATGTAACAAAATTAACATCCTATGGTTAATACCTGCGTCTTTGGTTTCGGCCATTATTCGAGCATTATAAGTTTTTCTTGTTACCATATGAGTAGACAAGACCTTTTAACGCAGCAGCGGTCATTTCACGGCCAATAGCATTGTAAATGAACATTGACTGGTCAGGACTGCTTAAGGAACCTAATCTGGGATTTAAATTGAAGGACTAGAACCAGGTCATTATAATGGATTTCAGAGTTGGACACGGTATACGTTTTACATTTTAAATATTGAATATTGAATAAATGAATTTCCAGTTTATATTGATGACTTATAAAATGTCTTAGTCACTTGTTTAATTTTCAGCTCTGAATTAAAGATAATGATTATTTTGTTTACTACTTTTATGTAATTAATTGAATTAAACCCGAATCAATAACGCAGAATTAATTGTCAGGATCATTTGGTTTTGTTCTTTTACATATTGTCAGTGACCTGTATCATTGCCTATTGTTAAATTTGAAGAATGGCTGCATTAATTTGTTGCTAACTGAAGAATGGAAAAAATACTTTACTGGCCAGTTGAGGGGAGTTTGCATGTGATTGGGGATAGATGTATGTATAACAAATGGAACTCCCAAAAGCTGTTGTGAATGGGTAGATGAAAAAACAAAAGTGATATGAGATACAATGTAAGGCTACTAAGGCTGAGGAATATACAAACAGGGTTAACCAAAAACGCTATAAATCAAGAATTTAGATTCTACTCGGAATCCGAGCCTATGTCTGCCTTACCGACCCGATTTGAAAATGGGGATTTTGTTCTTGGATACCCTTGGGCAAGGAGAGAATGGTTTATACTCTTTTATAATGTACACGCTGCGGCCTCCAAACTCGATGGAAAGGGGCCCTTCCAGGCTCTCCTCACAACCCCTCCTGCTGAAAAGATCGCCGGGCACCTCCATCATTGCATGGTCATCAGTCGAGCCACATGAAAGAAGGTTGATGATGAAAATCGAACTTAACTTGCTGTATGGACTCATCTTCGTCGGCATTGGTGCTCAAGAACGGACGGTTTACCGGTGCGACCTTGAGCAAACAGAGACTGTATCTTCTTGTGCCGAGAGACTGATTCTTTTGATGCATAGAAAGTTACCAAGAATGATTGTTGCAATGGTCAACTGCATCAAGAAGATTGGACACTTCGTTTATTTGACAAATCAAGGTGTTGTGTGCCAGTTTGATTTCAGTTGTGATACGAGCGGCCCGAGTAAGCCTGTCCTCTATTCAAAGAGGTCTACATTGGCATGTCTCAAAAGAGAAAATGGGGAAATATTATTTTTCAGGAACAATATGTTTCCTCAAAGTCACAATAAACTATTTGGCCGGAATGAAGTGGTCTGTTATGCCGTCACATCAGCAAAGGACTCATGGACAATTTTCCCCTCCCCTACACCCCATCCCAACACAGGAGTATGAAACGCTTCTAAGTCGTTTACTGGACATGATATATCATTTGACTATTAATCATCCCCACCTGCTAGTTGCTTTTGGCCTTGCTCCGTGGTGGCCTATCCCAATTGTAACGGCAGAATGGTATGGGGGTACATTTACGTCAATGTGTCCAAGGCTATTCCATGCACCTTGATTAAATGGACAAAAGGCGACTGATCCCCTGTGGGGCTTTGCACTCATGCATATTCTGGACAGGGGTGCTGGAAGAGCACAGCAGTTCAGGCAGCATCCAAGTAGCGAAAAAGACGTTTCAGGCAAAAGCCCTATGCATATGCCGATGGGAGGAGTGTGTCTCTGAAACTCTGTTATTACTGGTGTTCAGGCCCTTTGTGGTATGGTTAACAGCACCTTCAACCTTCTTTGTGAGACTCCGCATGGCAGCTCCGTCTTCCCCATTCTTGGATTTACGGAACCAGTCTGGGACAATAACCACATCTCTTACCGAAAGACGCACCACATTTACATTGAGCAGCTTTCATCTTCAGCGTTCAGCTCAACCACACTTTGGAATCATGGCGTACGCATATATTCCGGGAAGTCACAAAGCCAGGCCTGTTTCTGATTGCAAGCTCCCTCCATTATCTATATTAAACCTGGTTATCATTTTTTTCAGTCAATGCAAAGCCACGAACTTACTTGTTCTTGATGAAATAGGTATTCCCCGGGCTACAGCTTTCGGGACACGTTTCCCGACTATGGTTCCCTGTCCAAATACTGGGATTGAGGTTGGGGTTTCCCTGCCAAAAGTTTAGTTTTATCCGAACTCTACGTGCATTGGAGGGGTGATCAGGCTTTGGTAACACAGAAGCTCACTCTGTGGACTATGCATTTCTTAGTACTTTTTCGTTTGGAGGATCTTGTGGAATTTTTGGATATCTAAAACGAAATTATCTGTTTTGCGGTCGCAATCTCTTGGGCAACAAGAGAGCTTAGGACATGCTCTCAGAATTACGCTGAACTTCCCAACAAAACTGGTACGCCCTCGATTACCTACTCGCCAAAGAGGATGCTTTATTTCGCCATAGTAAAGGGCAAGTGTATGTTGGTGTTACTGACAGCATCAAGATTATTACCAACCATGTAGATAACATCCATACCTTCCTCACTCAAATGACACAAGGCACGGAATGGGTAGATTTGGGTTTTGGCTCATGGTACAACTGGTTGATACGTCTGGCCAAGTATATTGCTATTGTTTTAATTTGCCTCTTTGATGGCGTTGCTATTACTAAATGTATTATTGCTAAGCTAATAACTTCTGTTGACAACATCGGTTCTCCCCATTAAATGCTTCTGCTCCATACAAATAAAGATGAGGAGGTGTGATTGCCTACCCCTGGTTCTTTGGAGGTGAAGGGGGAACTATGTCATTCCCGAGCGTCCTATTGATTGGACTAATCTAATCTGTTTAGTTCAGAGTGGTGCTGAAAAAGCACAGCAGGTAAAGCAGTATCCTAGGAGCAGGAAAATCGACGTTTCGAGCAAAAGCCCTTTATTAAGAAACGAATGGCATCATCAGGACGTCTCATCTATGCCCTCCCATAATATGGTTTGGTCATGGAACGATCAATGACCGGAGAGGAGGACCTGAAAACTGAAAACAGGCTGAGGTAACTAGTTGTTATCAGGAAGACACACTTAAGACATATTCTTACTAACTTAGGTGGAAATAAAATGATTTTTTCATCCTAACAACATCACAAAATTAATTTTCATTTGAAAATTGTCCAATTCTGCTTAAAGCTGGTTAAACTGCCTTTTAACACTGATAAAGCTGCAAAACCGGCTTTTCCACAGTATGTCTCAACAAAGATTAGCAGGCAATGACTCCTTTACTGCACAGAAATAACTCGACTAGATCAGACACGAATGGACATCATAACTAACATTCAAGTGCAGGTAAAAAAAAACTTGATTCAAAACATAAGAATGGCTTAAGTTTTGGAAAGCAAAGTTGGTTTCCAGGAAATATCATTGGGTTCAGTTGCTGTAAAAATAAATTTCGTTCCACCAAAGCTGGTTCCTGGAGTCCGCAGAACCCCGAAAATCCTGTTCATATCTGTCAGCCAGGACTCCCTGATTGTTCCAGGTTATCAGCACAAATCAGAAAACTCATCTTCAATGAGATCCATCTGGCTGACCACATTACAATTCCAACAGCTTCCGCTGTTGTCAGCCACTCCCTGTGTCCCTGTAGTCAGGATCCTCCCGCTTATTCCTAATAAAATTCTCCTCCTATTATTTTTAGTTACTTTCCCTAACTTTTCTTTCTTTATCCGTCCCCTATTCCTGTATTAAGCTCTCTCCCTGTAACTCGCTACCAAACCCACTCCTATTGTCTATGTAATTCTCTCCCCATTATTCTCCATTGAGTTATCTCCCTATTACAACGTTTTACCCTGTCTATATCCGAATTCAACGCTTTTTCTTTCCCCAGTGCTCGTTAACTATTACCCTCCACTCCACCCCCACTCCGCCATCCTGAATGTGTGTTAACTCTCCAATAACCAGAGACCTCGTGCCCCTGCCTGATCATTCCCCACAACTGCAAACGTGGATCTACTGATGCTCTGTGCTGCAGACCCTCTGGGTGACGCTGGGATTGCAGATCCGTCCCAAAGAGCCGGTGAACCTCAGCAGCACCCCTACATGGTCAGAGACAGTATTGCTGGTTGGAAGAAGAAAGGCACTATTTTAACATGAACTAATACAGCATTGATGTATAAATAGGAAAAGTTACAAGACACAACAGGAAAAACATACAAACATGAACATTTCTAATATGCGACAATATTTGGGTATAAAATCGAACATCTCCAATCCTAACAATATTTATACTCCAATGCACAATAATATTACATGTAAACACAATCAGCTTTAATAAACAACAATATTTGTAAAGACACAAATAGCACCAACATATAATCCTACATAATGCATATTATACAAGTGAAACATGGGATAATGTGTGCATGAAGGACTTGCATGAAAGAAGTGATTGCACTGTTGCCAAATGTGCAGAAGACGCAAAAATATATGGAAGACAAGTTGGCACATTACATGTGCTTCTTAGGTATGGGGATGGTGGTGGTCTTCTTGAAAAAAATGGAGACTTCTACTTGTTGGATGGAGATGTTGAATAATTCGGTGAATACATCGGCGAGTTGGCCCATACAGAATCGAAGTGCACGGCCAGAGACTGCATCCAGGCCCCATCACTTTCCTTGGAAAACTTTTCCAACTTTTCAGGAAAACTTTTCTGACATGTGCGGTCGTGAACAATTGAACAGATGTGTCAGGGGCTCTTGGAGCAGAAGTCACTGCGCCTCTGGCATTCTGCTTGTTTCACACACAGAAAGCATTGACCGTCTCAGAGAGTGATGTGTCTTTGTCCGCTACTGTTCATTGATTAATTTCGCGTCTTGTAAGCTTCCTTAGGCCTTGCCATAGGCAGCGGGTGTCTGTTTTGTTCGTGTGTGCCTTTCTTGTGGTCTGGTACTCCCTCTTGGCATGTCTGCTGGACTTGCAGAGGTTAGATCTGGATTCCTGTTTAGGTCTGGCTCTTCCCACTTGCATGTTGCCTTCTGGTCTTCAGTTGGGAGTGGATTTCCTGGTTGAACCAACATCGTCATTTAGGAAACACACGGATTGACTTCTTCAACTCTCAGTCCTCCATGCATTTGCTAAAGATGTCCGTGATGGCGATGTTCACTTATTCAGGTTTTCTGCTGAGTGCTTTAACATGGTCCAGTTCAACAATTCTAAACAATCCGAGAGACTGTCATTCACAGCCTCAGTCCAGCATTGTACTTACTTTCGTGAAGAGTCCACCCGTTTCAGCTTCTGCTTGTAAGCTGTTTCCGCATGTAAGAGAGACTCGGACCTGAGGGCATAGCCTCAGAGTGAAGGGACGACATTTGGAACTAAGATGAGCATGAATTTCTTCATCGAAGGAATGTTTAATCTGTGGAAATTATTACCGCAGAGGACTGTGGAGACTAGCACATTGAGTGTGTGATGATGCTGTTCCTTTAATGGTCTTTTGTTTCTAAGAATATTAGTAAATGCAGAGGTTCTGTGGTGCCTAGTTTAATGGGTTTTAGGGTCAACTTCATGATATCTCATAGACACTGCCTCCAGCAAAAGGGCTTCAAGTGAAAAAAGTATAAAATGAAAGGGAGTGGCCAATTCTCACAGCTCAGCAGTACTCTGGTCTTGTTTCGTTTGGTTTGGTGTTAATATGCAGGCAATCTTTCAGACTGCTGGTGAAAGGAACAGCTACATGAAAGTAATTGTTCCATGCTGAATCTCTCTCCGACATCTCTTGTAAGACTCTGCGTTTCATTTTACCTGCATTGTCAAGAGGTGTTTATGGGGATTTGTGCAATAATTGAGAACAATTATTAAGTTGAGACAGTCTGTTCGCTTTCACACAGGTTACGTTATTCTGTATTCTGTTCCCTTTTGTTTGTGTTTCATTTGGTACTCTGGAAATAAATTCTGTTTTATTTCAATCCGAGGAATATTGACCAGCTCCATCACTCCTGGAATATCCACTGTATACCTGCTCAAAACAAGTTAGCTCAGAAAAGTTAGGGTTTGGGCTACAATCTTGAAATGTTTTGAGAGGGTCTGGCCTGGTCTATAACAAATTTATTAAAAATAGAGATGTATGTGTTCCTAATTGATCAGGGAATCAAAGGTTTTGGGGAGAATGCAGGAGAATAGAATTCCCTCATGTCGAAATGTCAGAACGAATGGTTGGGATGAATGGCCTAATTCTGCTCCCACACTATATGACCTAATGATCTAATACGCAACAATATTAATGTATGGACACAACCAGCTTCAATATTGCATCCATGTTACAAACAAGGATGGAAGAAGTGGAATCTTTCCTTTCATTGAATATTTCCCTGTCTTGTTTCGTTCATTACGCTTCGGTCCTTGAACTGAATTAACAGTTCAGCTGTCAGGGTGCAGGAGCTACAGATACTGATAGTTAGTTATTTACCAGCTTGCCAGAATGTGCTATTTAGACCATAGTGTGCACCGTGATCTGCTCAAGGGTTCACTTGAACCTTTTCAGGAGAGAGAATATCATGATCAGGCACGGACAGAACCACACCCAAAGAATCACCGAAACACACCCACACTCTCGCGCAAACAAAAACGTACATATAAAAACTCGCCCTCACCCTCAAACTCACTTACACATACACGCAGAACACATACCTATACACAGTCAAAGTGAGTTGTAGGAACATGCTGACACACAAAAGCACACATAAACGTACACACATGCACAGAGAAACGATGAGACCATCAATCTGAAACGTGGGGATACATCTACACTCAGACTACAGCAACATTCCAGCACCCTCACAACACACAGGAATGAAAACAGAATGCAGAAGGGGGCGCAGCTACTCACACATGTGCGTGCACACATACACACCAGAAGATCAGGCATACTGAAACACACCCATGTATGGACAGAATGCACACGCATCCACACACAAAGAAGTGCAGTCATACTGATGATTTAGAGATGCGGTTGTTGGACTGGGGTGCACAAATTTAAAAATCACAGAACGTCACGTTCTGGTCCAACAAATCTATTTGGAAGCACTAGATTGCAGAGTACTGCTCCTTCATCACCTGGTGAAATTTAGCAGGCATTGTGAGAAATCAAAACAAATCTACACACGCTCACACACACACACACGCGCACACACGCACATGTATGCACACACAAATACAGAAAGGAAAACATTATGTACATGTCAAATGCACACATATCCACACACAGAGAAATGCAGTCATACTGAGTTGTAGGAATATATCTCCACCCAAAGAATCACTCCTACAGCCCCACACACACATGTGAAAAACTCAGTGTAAGCGTCATTACACACCAACCTGCAAGGACTGACAGTAACTTCTTCGGCACACACACAAGCACTTTCAAATACACTTATTAAACTCCAAGCACAATGAGATATGTACAGAGTGACACTCAGAAACAGAGTCACACCCACAGAGAGGCACAGGGAGATCCTACTGTGGACACGGAAAGACTTTGACACACGTACAGACAGCCAAGCACATTCTGATCAACACACTCACCTGCTTAAACATGAACACAGTCAGGCAGAGACACCCCACACTCCCACAATAATACAATGACACTCAGAGACACACGAATATTACTAGTTTCAATATTCCTGAACATCACGAGCAAGTCTCCCTGCAAGTCAATTAGTTTTCTTCCAATTCAGGTGCAATCCGTCCTTGTCATAGAGGTATCTTCTACTCCAAAAATTATTCCAATGATTAAAAATGTGAACATTTCTGCCCTGCACCAGCTCCTCAGCCATGCATTCATCTGCTATATCTTCCCATTTCTCTACTCACTCGCTCGTGACAACTAGAGTAATCCAGATATTACTACCCCCAAGGACCTCCTTTAAAATTCCTGCCTGACATCTTATATTCCCCGTTCAGATTTTCCTCCTTTATCCTTCCTATGTTGCTAGTTCCAATGTATACAAAGACCTCCTGCAGGTATCGCTCCCCTTTGTGAATAATCTGCACCAATGAGGCAACAGGCACTCTTGTCCACTGCAATGTCTGTCTCTGCCTCTGAGGAAAGAGTCCCTGGTCACAATTGATCACTTCGAACCTGACATAACCCGAATTACATTAGAGCCAGTCTTTGTACCAGAAACTTGGCTGTCAGTGATACATTCTCCTTCGTGTCCATCACTCGCTACATTTCCTAAACAGCATATCTGTTTAAAATACACATGGCCACAGTAGACTCCTGCGGTAAATGTTCCCCTCTCCTGCCTTTCCTAGCGATAACACATCTGCTTGATCGTGTCAGCTTTAGTTCACTCGCTCCTGTCGCTGCCATCCATCAGACCGCCGAGTTCCTGAAAATTCCTCATTGTCTCTAAATGCTGCTCCAACAAATCCATGCGATATTATCGGTTTTCCAACCAATTTATTTACTGGACACATAATCATCAGGACTTGGAAGCTCTCCCTCATCTCCCACATCCAACAGGTAGAGTACATCACTCCACTAAAGGCCATCTTCGCACCCTAATAATCGACACGCCCAGAAAATGCCACCATACCTTACTGCTCTAAAGGAAGTGCTCACGGCTAATGCAGTGCCTAAGCTTTATACTTTTACATTTTAATCAAGTGACAGATCTCAATCAAGCCTAAAACCAAAAAAGAAACCACGCAACTCAATTTGTAGATTTACACAAAAAACACTCAGAAAGACAACACTTAAAAACCATAAATATACCTACTCCTGTGCTGTGAACTCTCCCACACAAGCTCCTCCTTTATTTACATTGTGTTGCTTTGATCTTTTTTCCCTAAATTTCCAAAACAATACAACAGTTCATAAAATAATAATTACTATTCCCGAAATTTGTAGAAGTCTGCGCTGACACCTAAAATACTCCAAATATTGGAGCATCTCTCACAGCCACAATCTTTTCCCGTCTTCGAATAAGGATGACCTCGAATCGTCTCGTCACTATATTACAAAAACATGAGTTGTTGCACATGAGAAGATGTAATTACCTGGCGGACATTACTAACAGAGCTGAGAAAGGTTTGTTTCATCAGTAAAGGTGCAAAACATGATCTGACTTGTCTCTGCAATGATAAACTCAGGATCTGTTAACTCATTGAATCCCAAACAGTTTGTTTTGGAAAGTGATCAATTCCTTGTCAAGTTTACCAAATGTTCGAATTTGGCTGACATTCAGTCACCAAATAATGGAAAATGCAAATAGGGAGATGTGACTTTTTACTGTATTGTCTGCATTAGCTAACTCAAATAGTTTTGGAATGTGCTTGTTTATATTTTATGAATAAACAATACAAAACAAAACAGGCAGATTACTACTGCAATCAGTGAGTCGAACAGCTCCAATCCATTGTACAATATGATATGATAAAAAAACACATCTCGCTGACTCTCTATTACGTTATATCATATCAGAGACAATGAACCTTTAAATTGATAATCCACTGAAGGGTTCATGCCCGATACGTCGATTCTCCTGCTCATCGGATACTGCCTGACTTGCTGTGCCTTTCCAGCATCACACTCTCGACTCTTATCACCAGCATCTGCAGTTATCAATTTCTCCTCGGTGATGACCAGTAATTTGCACTAAGCTGCATTTGTGTGAGCCAGCCAGTGTCTCATGTCGTTCCACTGTTACAGATCTGGCAGGGGCTGAGGGAATTTGCTTTGCATTGGATCTGGTGCTGAGTGAGAGAGCAGTAACTTTGGAAGGGGTAATATGGAATTACATCTCATTGTGCATGCCTGATCAATGTTTGGGGCATATAATGGATCTGGACGAATATTGTTGGGGTGCAATATGTTTGAAGAGTGGGGTTAGTCTATCAGTTCCTCGGGAGTTAGTCAAGTGTTTAATCGCCTCACTTCTGTTCCAGCACAAGCTGATTAATTACAGAACACGCCAGATCCTCGTCAGAAATCATTCTTGATGGATGATAACCTTATTTGTTTTAATTTAACAAAGTGATCTCTTGTTGAAAGTAAACACACAACGCCGCAAATATTATTTCCTCATCAAAACAGAATTTATTGCAAAAGAAATGACGACAAACTAGAATAAACCAAACTTCGCACCTATAACACAGACTCAAAGGCAATGACACGCAGTATATTGCATAACTCTCTTTAATCTCAAAACAATGTATCAATGAAACAAAAGGACACGATTTTTAACTATATACATAACACGACTCTCAGTGACATTCCAAAGAAAACAATTCCCATAATGTTTGGCACCGTGGCACAGTGGTTAGCACTGCTGTCTTACAGCGCCAGAGACACGGCTTCAATTCCCACCTCAGACAACTGACTGTGTGGAGTTTGCACATTCTCCCAGTGTCTGCGTGGGTTTCATCAGAGTGCTCCGGTTTCCTCCCACAATCCAGAAATGTGCAGGTGAGTTTGGTTGGCCATGCTAAATTACACTGGAGTCTTAGGTTACGTGCAATGCAGGATAGCCATGTCCCGTGGTAAGGCAAAGGATAGGAAGGATACAATTCGTGAACCATGGATGACAAGAGAAATTGTACAACGCGCCAAGAGGAAAAGGGAAGCGTACATAAGGTCGAGGCAGTTAAGAACAGAACGGGCCCTGACGGAATGTTGGAAGAGTAGGACAAGTCTTCAACAATCAAGAGTATTAGGGGTCATGAAATAGGTTTAGCAAGCAGTATTAGGGACAATCCCAACGTATTTTATTCTTATATAAGAAGCAAGCAGGTAACTAGGGAAAGGATTGGTCCTTTAAAAGATAAGGAAGGAAGGCTGCGTGCCAAACCTGAGAGAATGGGTGAGATTCTGAATGATTGCTTTGTGTCAGTGTTCACTGAGGAGAGGAACATGATGAATCTTGAGATTACAGATAGAAGTTTGATTAGTCTGGATCACGTTGGCATAAGTAGGGCAGATGTGTTGGGTATGCTAGAGGTTATTAAGGTGGATAAATCCACAGAATCGGATGGGATCTATCCCACGGGAGGTGAGAGAGAAAATAGCTGGAGCCCTTACAGATATCTTTGGGGAAAACATAAATACAGTTGAGGTGCTGGAGGACTGGAGGGTTGCTCATGTTGTCCCCCGGTACAAGAAGTGTAGTAGTACAGATCAGTAACTTCAGACCAGTGAACTTGACGTCGGTGGTGGGGAAGTTACTGGAGAGATTACTTAGAGGTAGGTTCTATTTATCTTTAGAAAAGAATGAGTTTTCAGTGATCGGCAACATGGTTTTGTGCGGGCGAGATCCTGCTTTACCAACTTAATCGAGTTCATTGAGGAAGTCACCAAGTTGTTAGATGAAGGCAGGGTTGCTGATGTCATATAAATGGACTTTAGTAAGGCATTTTATAAGGTTCCCCATTGTAGACTAATGGAGAAAGTGAAGTCACATGGTGTGCAGGGTGTTCTAGCTAGGTGAGTAAAGAACTGCTTGAGCAACAGGAGACTGAGAGTAGGAGTTGAAGGAAGATTTTCGAAATGAGAAACCTGACCAGTGATGTTCCTTCTGGGTCAGTTTTATAGATTTGTCGATTACTTCCAGTGTGGAAACAGCCCAACAAGTCCACACTGATCCTCCGAAGAGCAACGCACCCAGACCCATTACATTTACCCCTTCACCTAACAAAATGGGCAATTTAGCGTGGCCAATTCACCTGACCTGCACATTTTTGGACTGTGGGAGGAAACCGGAGCACCAGGAGGAAACGCACGCAGACACGGTGAGAATGTGCAAACTCCACACAGACTGTTGCCTGAGGCGGGATTATGAACCCGGGTCTCTGGTGATATGAGGCAGCAGTGCTAACCACTGTCCCCACTGTTGTTTGAAATATCCATAAATAATCTAGAAGAGGGCACTGTTGTTATGATCAGCAAGTTTACAGATGACACAAAGATTGGTGGAGTAGCAGAAATCATAAGGGACTCTCAGAAAATAAGGAGGATATAGATAGACTGGAGAGTTGGGCAGAAAAGTGGCAGATGACTTTCAATCCAGACAAATGTGAGGTGATGCATTAAGGTAAGTGTAATTCTAGAGCGAATTATACAACAATTGGAAGAGCCTTGCGAAAAGTTGATGGACAGAGATATCTGGGAGTCCAGGTCCATTGTATCCTGAAGGTTGCTGCAGATTTGCATAGAGTGGTCAAGAAGACATATGGGGTACTGGGCTAATGGTCGGATACTTGGTGGTGTGGTTGAGCAGAGGGATCTTGGTGTCCATGTACACAGATCTCTGAAAGTTGCATCGTAGGTAAATAATGCTGTGAAGAAAGCATATGGTGTACTGGCTTTTATTGGTAGAGGAATTGAGTTCCGGAGTCCTGAGGTCTTGTTGCAGTTGTATAAGACTCTGGTGCAGCCTCATCTGGAGTATTGTGTGCAGTTTTGGTCGCCATACTATAGGAAGGATGTGGAGGCACTGGAACTGGTACAGAGGAGGTTTACCAGGATGTTGCCTGGTCTGGTTGGAAGATCGTATAAGGAAAGGCTGAGGCACTTGGGGCTGTTTTCCTTGGAGAAAAGAGGGTTTAGGCGTGACTTGATAGAGGTGTACAAGATGATTAGGGGTTTAGATAGGGTTGAACATGCGAACCTTTTTCCACGTATGGAGTCAGCTATTGCGAGAGGGCATAGCTTTAAATTAAGGGGTGGTAGGTATAGGACAGAAGTTAGCGGTAGATTCTTTACTCAGCGAGTCGTGAGTTCATGGAATGCTCTGCCAGTAGTAGTGGTGGACTCTCCCTCTTTATGGGCATTTAAACGGGCATTGGATAGTCTTATGGAGGATAGTGGGCTTGGCTCGGAGCAACATCGAGGGCCAAAGGGCCTGTACTGCGCTGTATTTTTCTATGTTCTATGTTCTCTGTTCTATGGTATGCTTGCCTTAATTGGACGGGGTATTGAGTATAAGCACTGGCAAGTCATGTTAAAATTATCCAAGACATTGGTTCGGCTGCATGAATAATACTGTGTACAGTTTTGGGCGCCACATTACCAACAGGATGTGGACGCTTTGGAGAGGGTGCAGAGAAGGTTTACGAGGATGTTGCCTGGTATGGAAGGTGCTCACTATGAAGAGAGGTTGAGGAGGTTAGTTTTATTTTCACTTGAAAAAAAGAGATTGAGGGGAACCTGACTGAGCTTTACAAAATCATGAACGGAGACAAGCTATTTCCCAGGGTGAAGGATTCAATAACGAGAGGTCATGCTATCAAGGTGAGAGGTGGAAAGTTTAAGAGGAAAACACGCGGCAAGTACTTCACAAAGAGGGTGGTTGTTGTTTGGAACGCGTTGCCAGCAGAGGTGGTAAAGGCAGGCACGGCAGATTCGGTGAAGATGCATCTGGACAAATTCATGAGGAGGTGGGGAACAGAGGGGTACAAATGCTTCGGAATTGACCAACAGGTTTAGACAGTACATTTGGATAGGATCAGGCTTGGAGGGCCGAAGGGCCTGGTCCTGAGCTGGAAATTTTCTTTGTTCTTTGTGTAATATTCACATCAGAATCCGTGTATCTATCACTTGGCTAAATGATTTGTGACTGCCACTTCTAAACTGACACTATAGCAAATGTCTTCCTGGAGCTACGGTATACCTGAGTGTAAATGTACTCGGCTTTAAACAATTGCTTCAGAGCTTTTCCTTGTCCCAACACTTCTGTCTGGGACCAACACAACACTTTCATCCCTAGGCAGTCTAATTTACAAAAACTCGCATTTCTTTCGCATGAGCAAAGATCTACATATCCACTGAGTTCCTGTGTCATAGAAGAACTAAAAGTAATTACAAAAATGATTGATGTGAAATTAATGCTTTCTCCATTACTTGTTTCTTCTTCAATCGAAAATTCCAGAACTCTACAAATAATCTTTAAGGCGAGATGATTACCATGCTGTGCTGCAAGCATCAAATGTAAACAAAGGTTCACTCGTGTACAAAGCCATTCAGCAGAAGTTGAGGACTCCAGATGCTGGAGATTTAAGTCAAGATTCTATGAATACTGGAAATCACAGCTGGCCACGCAGCATTCGAGGAGCAGGACAATCGACGTTTCAGGCAGGGGCACTTTGACTTGACTTGACTCTTGACTACAAAGCCAATAAGCCTACATCCAAACCCCAACACTTTGTTCACTTTTGACGCTTGCAGCACAGCATGGTAATAATGTTGGAGTGCGGGGTGTGTCTCTACCTGACTGTGTTCATGTTCAAGCAGGTGAGTGCGTTGATCAGACTGTGTCTGGCTGTCTGTCCTTGTGTCAAGGTCTTTCTGTGCCCACAGTAGGAACTCTCTGTGCCTCTCTGTGGGTGTGTCTCTGTTTCTGAGTGTCACTCTTCTATATCTCATTGTGGTTATGGTTCAGTAACTGTATTTGGATGTGCTTGTGTGTGTGCCGAAGAGGTTACTGTCAGTTCTTGCAAGTTGGTGTTTAATGACGCTTACGCTGAATTCTTTTATAAATGTATGTGGGGCTGTAGATGTTATTCTTTGTGTGGAGAAGTGTTCCTTTTTCTCAGTATGACTGCATTTCTCTGTGTGTGTATATGTGTGCATTTGACATGAACATAATGCGTTCCTTTCTGTATTTGTGTGTGCATACGTGTCTGTGTGTGTGTGTGTGTGTGTGTGTGTGTGTGTGGGTGGGTGGGTGGGTGGGTGTACGCATGCGTGTGTGTGAGCGTGTGTATATTTGTTCCGATTTCTCACTATGCCTGCTAAATTTCACCACGTGTTGAAGGAGCAGTACTCTGGATTTAGTGCTTCCAAACAAACCTGTTGGACCAGAACCTGACGTTGTGTGATTTTTTAAAATTCGTACACCCCAGTCCAACAACCGCATCTCTAAATCATCAGTATGACTGCATTTCTTTGTGTGTGGATGTGTGTGCACTCTCTCCATACATGGGTGTGTCTCAGTATGGCTGTTTTTCTGGGTGCATATTAGTGCACGCGCATGTGTGAGAAGATGTGCCCCCTTCTGCACTCTGTTTTCATTCCTGTGTGTTGTGAGGGTGCTGGAATGTTGCTGTAGTTTGTGTGTTGATGTGTTCCCACGTTTCAGATTGATGGTATTATTGTGCATCTGTGCATGTGTGTACGTTTATGTGTGCTTTTGTTTGTCAGTATGTTCCTATATCTCACCTTGACTGTATTTCTGTGTATAGGTATGTGTTCTGTGTGTATGTGTAAGTGAGTTTGTGGGTGTGGATGTGCTTCTGCATGTATGTGCATGTTTCTGCGAGATCGAGGGTGTGTTTCGGTGATCCTTTGCGTGTGGTTCTGTCTATGTCTGATCTTGATATTCCCTCTCCTGAAAAGGTTCAATTGAACCCTTGAGCAGGTCAGGGTGCACACATTGGTCTCAATAGCGCATTTTCGGTAAGCTGCAAAATATCTAACTCTCAGCATCCTTAGCTCCTGCAACCTGAGAGCTGAACGGTTCCTTCACTTCAGGGACCTCACCCTAATGAACGCAACAAGACAGGGAAATATTCAATGAAAGGAAGGATTCTAGTTCTTCCATCCTTGTTTATCACATGGATGCAATATTGAAGCTGGTTGTGTCCATACATTAATATTGTTGCGTATTAGACCATTAGGTCATATAGTGTGGGAGCAGAATTAGGCCATTCATCCCAACCATTCGTTCTGACATTTCGACATGAGGGAATTCTATTCTCCTGCATTCTCCCCAAAACCTTTGATTCCCTGATCAATTAGGAACACATACATCTCTATTTTTAATAAATTTGTTATAGACCAGGCCAGACCCTCTCAAAATATTTCAAGATGGTAGCCCAAACCCTAACTTTTCTGAGCTAACTTGTTTTGAATAGGAATACCGTGGATATTCCAGGAGTGATGGAGCTGGTCAATATTCCTCGGATTGATATAAAACAGAATTTATTTCCAGAGTGCCAAATGAAACACAAACAAAAGGGAACAGAATACAGAATAACTTAACCTTGTGAAAGCGAACAGACTATCCCAACTTAATAATTGTTCTCAATTACTGCACAAATCCCCATAAGCACCTTTTGGCAATACAGGTAAAATCAAACACAGGGTCTCACAGGAGAGTTGTTGGAGAGAGATTCAGCACGGAACAATTATTTCCACGTAGCTGTTTCTTTTACAAGCAGTCTGAAAGATTGTCTGCATATTAACACCAAACCAAACTAAACCAGCCCAGAGTAAAGCTGAGCTGTGAGAATTGGCCTCTCCCCTTTCATTGTATTTTTTTAACTTGAAAGGCTTTTGCCGGAGGTAGTGTCTGTTGGATATCATGAAGTTGGCCCTAAAACCCATCAAACCTCGACACCACAGAACCTCTGCATTTTCAAACATTCTAAGAAGAAAATAAGAACAGTAAAGGATTAGCATCATCACACACTTCATGTCCTGGTCTCCACAGTCCTCTGCGGTAATAATTTCCACAGATTAAACATTCCTTCAATGAAGAAATTCATACTCATCTCAGTTCCAAAGGTCGCCCCTTCACTCTGAGGCTGTGCCGTCATGTCCTAGTCTCTCTTACATGTGGAAACAGCTGATAAGCAGAAGCTGAAATGGGAGGATTCTTCACAAAAGGAAGTACAATGCTGGCCTGAGGCTGTTAATGACAGTCCCTGGGATTGTTTAGAATTGGTGAATTGGACCGTGTTAAAGCACTCAGCAGAAAACCTGGATTAGTAAACATCACTATCACGGACGTCTTACGCAAATGCATGGGGTACTGAGTATTGAAGAAGTCAAAGTTTGGTAGAAGATTTGTATCTCGAGTGCTCGTTGTTGTGGTTCTGTTCGCCGAGCTGGGAATTTGTCTTGCAAACGTTTCGTCCCCTGTCTTATTGACATCCTCAGTGCTTGGGAGCCTTCTGTGAAGCGCTTCTGTGCTGTTTCCTCCGGCATTTATAGTGGCCTGCCTCTGCCGCTTCCAGTTGGCAGTTCGAGCTGTCCACTGTAGTGGCCGGTATATCGGGTCAAGGTCGATGTGTTTGTTGATAGAGTCTGTGGATGAGTGCCATGCCTCTAGGAATTCCCTGGCTGTTCTCTGTTTGGATTGCCCTATAATGGTAGTGTTGTCCCAGTCGAATTCATGTTGCTTGTCGTCTGTGTGTGTGGCTACTAAGGATAGCTGGTCGTGTCGTTTCGTGGCTAGTTGGTGTTCGTGTATACGGATCGCTAACTGTCTTCCTCTTTGTCCGATGTAATGTTTTCTGCATTCCTTGCATGGGATTTAGTACACTACATTAGTTTTGCTCATGTTGGGTATCGGGTCCTTCGTTCTGGTGAGTTGTTGTCTGAGCGTGGCTGTTGGTTTGTGCGCTGTTATGAGTCCTAGTGGTCGCAGTAGTCTGTCTGTCAGTTCAGAAATGCTCCTGATGTATGGTAGTGTGGCTCGTCCTTTGGGTTGCGGCCTGTCCTCATTCCGTTGTCTCTCCCTTAGGCATCTGTTGATGAAATTGCGAGGGTATCCGTTTTTGGCGAATACTTTGTATAGGTGTTCCTCTTCCTGTTTTTGTAGTTCTGGTGTGCTGCAGTGTGTTGTGGCCCTTTTGAATAGTGTCCTGATGCAACTTCGTTTGTGTGTGTTGGGGTGGTTGCTTTCATAGTTTAGGACTTGGTCTGTGTGTGTGGCTTTCCTGTAAACCTGTGTGGTGAATTGTCCGTTCGGTGTTCTCTGTACCATCACGTCTAGGAATGGGAGTTGGTTGTCCTTTTCTTCCTCTCTAGTGAATCGGATTCCTGTGAGTGTGGCGTTGATGATCTGGTGTGTGTTCTCTATTTCTGTGTTTTTAATTATTACAAAGGTGTCAGCCACGTATCTGACCCAGAGTTTGGGTTGAAGTTGTGGTAAGACTGTTTGTTCTCACCTTTGCAATGCTGCTTCTGCTATGAGTCCAGAGATCGGTGAGCCCATGGGTGTTCCGTTGATTTGTTCGTATATTTGGTTATTGAATGTGAAGTGTGTTGTGAGGCACATTCTTGGACATCATCAGAAATATACACATAGACAAGGAAGAAACTATGGTCTCATTCGATGTAACGGCACTGTTCACCTCCATCGACAAAACACTAGCCAAAGAAACGATAGCAAACTTGCTAGACAGACATAACAGACCAACAGGACGTTGAACCTATCAACAAAGACGGCATACTTAAACGACTGGACTTGTGCCTTACAACACACTTCACATACAATAACCAAATATACGAACAAATCAACGGAACACCCATGGGCTCACCGATCTCTGGACTCAAAGCAGAAGCAGCAATGCAAAGGTTAGAACAAACAGTCTTACCACAACTTGAACCCATACTCTGGGTCAGATACGTGGCTAACACCTTTGTAATAATTAAAAACACAGAAATAATTCCCACTTTGAGAAACTCATTGTTTTTTTTTTCTCCTGGTAATGATTGGCATGAGGTTGGGTAGCTGGATTATACTGGATATGAAATCCCTGATTGGGGCCGTTACTCTGTGTCAAATACGGAGAAGACCAGGCTGATTCTAAAGGGTAAATGTCAGAGATACTGAGATGCTGAGTACCTGACTCAGTGAAGGGCTTCCGTCAATGGCTCTGCCTTTGTAAATAAAGACTGATTAATGGCAAGATGTAAGACACTGAAGCGTAGGCGTCACTGTGGACGAGGACCTCAAACTCCTCACTTTCCACACTTTTCCGCTGCCACCCCTGTCCCACTCAGTCCACCCCACCCGAAAATGTGCTGAAGGTGTTATGTGACGTTCTCGACCCTCGACACTTTTGAGATAAGAGACCATCCACGATTCTTTCAAGTCAGGACAATGATTCTGAAAGAGTCAGTCAGTCATTTTGTGAAAACTGATGATAACACAGCACCAAACTAACTTTATAAATAGGGGAAATGCAAAATGAAATCAAGTGTTTTGTCCATGTCTATTTGAGTGCAGCATCGATTGACCAGAATGATAACTGAACTACAAGGGTTCAATATGAGGGACAGAAAAGACGCAAATACAGGGTAGAATTCTTCACACTTGGAAGGATCTAAGATGAGTAAAATTTTCAAGAAAATAATAGAAACTGTTGGAACTGAATGGAACGGAAGGATTCCTCTTGCCTCTTTATTCAGGACAAGGATAAGCATCGAAATGTTTATTGGTGGCCTGAAATCTTTCCAAGACTGAATTGGTTGAAGGATTCATGACATTCTTGACATTATATTGCACAGACTATTTTTGTGTTAACTCACTGAACCTATCATTTCCCTTCTCAGTCTTCCTCTCTCCCAATTGTATTTTACTGTCCCACCTAACATTGTGCTGTCAACAACCGTAACACATGATCCTATCATCTCAGTCATTGATACAGATTATAAATGGCTGTGTCACGAGAAATGATACTTGTGGCGCGCACTAATATCAGCTCAACAAAATGAAGGTGATATATTTATTCCAGCTCTCTCTTTTCTGTACTTTATCATTTCTAACACTAAGTCCCATTTCCCGATCACTGCAGGCCTCATTGACAACATTGACTACTTGTCAAACATTTCCAGAATTTGACATTTTTGCATCATTGTGTGTGCAAATCCCTCCCTTACCTAATTCCTCCATCTCGCTTGAAACTGTCAGATGCTTTTTAAGTTTATTCTCTGTACATGTGCAGTACATTGCAAGAACATAGAATAACTCACCCCCATTTGCTGCTTCACAGATCATGTATGTCTTAGAGCCAGCTCTGAAAAATATGCTGGACATTCGTATCCCGGTAAGAAGATCTGTATTGATTGGAGCTTACATCGCCATTGAGGGTATTTTTTCACGGACTTATGTTACTTATTTCAATTATTGCCTGAATTGGAGAAATTATATTTGATTCAGAAACTGTACCCACGGAGGGCAAGGAATTTGATTGCCATGTTTGATTTATTAAAACCTACACTGTGACGTCTCTATTAATCAACTATCATCCCTTCACAGAACAGCCGCTGATAATCAGGGAAGCCACATCCCAGTGTTGAGGAGAACATTTCTCAGTGTGACACTCAACAATAGGAATTTAATTTCCAAATGGTCAAAGGCAAGGGAAGGATGACGTTGAAGTAAAATGAGATTTCAGTGTTGGATATATGGTGTTGGGTGCCAATGCTGTGGACAGGGTGGCACAATGGCTGAGTAGTTAGCTTTGCTGCGTCACAGGGTCAGCGAATGATAGCCTTTGCAGAGTGGGTGTGGACTCGATGGGCCAATGGTCTGCTTCCACATAGTAAAGATTCTATGATTTTATTCAAGATGCATTTTCTAATGTTTGCGATTGACCGATTGAGATTTGTTTCATTCAATAAACATCAGTTCTAAAAATACCCTGTGACAACTGGGAGTTAACTCTTTGCTGTCATCTGTTTGTTCAATTTTGTAAATAAATGAACTGAACCACATTGTAATGTAACAGTTCCCCAGGCGATGCCAGCAAGTATAAATGGAAGGCTTTGAGATGATATCATCACGGAATTAAGTACAGAGAAATTCCAATCACAACGTCATTGAGAAAGAAAATGACGTTTTCAATTTATGATGTGCGGAAAATATTTGACACGACTCTTTCAATTGTAACATTTCCTGGAAAGTGCCTTACACCATTAAATTTGTGTGAATCTGTCAGAGGATTCTCTTCAGGTTCACTCTGTCACTGACACTGATACATGAGCGTGTTATGCCCAAAAGTCACACAGTGGCAGACGATCAGTAATTTAGTCTCTGATTACCGACACCGCGGAGAAACCCCATCATCGCAGATTCCATAGGAATTGCCTGGGAAATTATTCATCTCTTCTGGAAACCTTGAAGAAATCTCCATTTCAATCGAAGACTATGAAGAATTTCGGAAGAATTAAGAAAATGCATCTTTTTTTCAAAATATAAGCGGCGGTATTTTTATGTCGAGTTGGCAAAATCAGTTAGTTTGCACTTGGTTCTGGTTTGTTGAGTGAATAAGCAGTGGGCTTCTCTGTGCTTCTGAAGTTGATGGTTAACTTGGAGTTATTTCTGTAATCACAAAAAGTTGTTTAAAAAATAGTGTTTGGGGATTGGCTATCGGCTAAATGGTTTCGTACACGAGTGAACCTGTGCTTCTTTTTGATGCTTGCAACCCAGCATGACATTACTGGAGCCCGAAAGATTTGCTGGGGCGTTTTGAAATTTGCGATTAAGGAAGAAACCCTTAACTGAGAAAGACTTGCTTTCACTGATATCGTTTTTGTCATTGCTTTTAGTTCCAGACAGACCCTGGAAATGATTGGATGTGTAGATCTGTGCTCTTGCGAAGGAAATGAGAGTTTTTGTAAATTACATTGCCTTCGACTGAGAATGATGTGTTGGTCCCAGACCGAAGTTTTGGGGCAAGAAAAATCTCTGAAACGATTGTTTAAAGCTGAGTACATTGACACTCAGATATGCAATATCTCCAGGAAGGAAATTACGGCAGTTCCAGTTTGCAAGTGGCAATCACAAGCATTTGACGAAATGATAGATACAGGGATTCTGGTGTGAATATTATATGAGAGTTGCTTTCTTTGTACCGGCAGTGTGAGTCGTGTTTTGCATAATATGTAAAAGTCAAGTCCTTTTGTTTCATTTATACATTGTTTTGACATTGGTGAGAATTATACTGCGTGCTTATTGCCTTTGAATCTGCATAATAAGTACATAGTTTTATTCTATTTTATCGTAATTTCTTTTGGAAAACACCTCTGTTTCGTTGTGGAACCAATATTTGCATCATTTTGTGTTTACATTTCAGCAAAGAGAACACTTTGTTCAATCAAAACAAATAAGGTTATGATCCATCAGGCGGGATTTCTGTCGAGGATCTGGTTTGTTCTGTAATTAATCAGCTGGAGTCAGAACAGAAGTCAGGCGATTGAACAGTTAGACTAACTCCCGAGTACCTGATACACTAACCCCACACTTCAAATAGATTGTGGCCTAACTGTTTCCGTCCAGATCCATTATATGCCCAGACCTTCAGATATCCACACTGAGACATAATTCCATATTACCTCTTTCAAACTTACTACTCTCCCACTCTGCACGACAGCCAATGCAAAGCAAATTCCCTCCCTCAGCACCGCTAGACCTGTAACACTACACGAGGCACTGGGTGGCTCACAGCTGTGGTTTTGTGCACAGTAATGGTCGTCACAGAGCAGCGAGGATAGAGCTGCATTGAGAAGAGGAAAGAACAAATGTACAAGTATGTTGTTGATACGTTGAGATTATTGCAGCATTGAGGAACGATGAATAGTGTAGGGCCATTTTCCCTGAACAGAGGTGAATAAGATTTGACATAATTGAGATGTACAAAATAAGCTGGGTTTTGGATGGAGACCCGTCTCCCTGAATGCAGCACCATTTAATGAGAAAAAAATGGTGGGAGGATTATCAAAATCATGAGGCCTACCATTTCATTCAGAGTATGATGGTGCGAGTTGAATTCGCTGCTCAGTTTTGATAGTGGCTTGAGGTGACCAACCTTAACTCCTTTCACGGGAACTTGGATCTGCATGTGAAGTGTACAATCCTTCAACACTGTGGACAAGTTGCCGGAAACCAGCGGAGGTAGCAAGTGTATTCAGTTGGTGCAGACAGGAAACACCTCTTTCAGTGCAATGACTTCCGTGTATTCCTGTGGGATTGGAGAAAGACAGAGACGTTTTAAAATGAATTCTCTTGGACTCTTAAGTAGTCTGTTTCTGTGTTGTCCGTTTCCACCACTGGAATATGGTGGAGTGTTAAATTGAAATTCAGTGGGTTGTGGCGCACTTCCAATTGTTCCCTGATGAAGTGTTTATAGCTTCATAATTTTTACAATGCATTAAGTGATTACAACAACTGAAAATTAATATTAACTAAGTTTGGAACATCAGGATTTAACAATTCATTAAGTTAGTATTGTTTACCTTGTTTAGTTAATCTCCTTACAAAACAATATTTTTTTTTTCTTAAAGCAGTATGTTGAAATCTTGTACTGTTTATGAACTGCTGAGTATTTGAATTATCACTTCAAATGTTAATTGCCCCTGACAACATCAGAACACAATATATTTCAGAGAGGCCGGATTTTTACTATTTTATATTTCATTATACAAAGGATTGGAGCTGTCACACTGAGTAATTCTACGAGTGAATTGCCTGTTTTTTTTGCATTGCGTAGTTTATTCATAAATTATCAACAAGCACATTCCCAAGCTATTTGTGTCCGATAACGCAGAGAATGTAATAACAAAGTCTCATTTCTCGATTTGCATTTTGCATTATTTGATGACTGAATGTAACAGAAAAATTAGAACATTTGCTCAACATGACAAGGAATTGTTCACTTTCCAAAACAAAATATGTGAGATTTCATGAGTTCACAAATCCTCAGTTTGTCATCACGGGAGTGGGGTGGTGTGGTGGTGGTGGTGGGGCGGGGGGCTTCCATTGTGCTTTGAGCCTTTAATGATGAAAGAAACCTTTCTCAGATCTGTTAAAATTAGCCGTCAAATAATAATATATTCTCAAGCGCAAAAACTCATGATTTTTGAATTGTAGTGACCAGAAGATTCTAAGAAATTCTAAATGGAGGAGAGGAAAAGATTGCAGCTGTAAGAGCTGCTCCGTTTTTTGCGGGATCTTCGGTAGCAGAGCTGATTTCCATTAACTCTGGGAAGAGTAATTATTGTTGTCTAAGCTATTGAGTTCTTTTGGAAATTTGGGGAAAAGAATTATCAAAGCATCGGGAATATAAAAAAGAGGAAGAGAGACGAAGTTCGAGACCACAATGTCAGCGAAAGAGGAAGATAGAAAAACCTATACTGCTGTCTGACACAGCAGTGAATGGGGAGTGAGGTGCTGGAAATGGATTGCAGGCCAGGCGACGTCCGAGAAGCAGGAACATCGATGTTTCTTGCAAAAGCCCTTCATATGGAATGTCTGAAACGTCGATTTTCCTCCTTTCCTGCCTGACCTGCTGCGCTTTCCAACACCGCCCTCTCGACTCTAAACCTCCATTATCTGCAGTCCTCACTTTCTCCACAGCATTGAATCTGCACAGCTACGGTCTTTGCTTTTTGAGTTCATGCATTTCTGGGCATCGGAGCCCATCGAAGAAAAAGTAACAAAGCGAAAATCACAGCTGCCCTTTGAGGAACCTGTGAGGGAGAGTTCATGGCACAAGAAGAGAGAAGTCCATGGCTTTTATTTGTAATCTTGCTGACTTTATTTTGTGTAAATCTATCGCACTTATTAGAGTGAGTTCTTTTTGGTTTTACGTTTTATTGAGGTTTGTGCAGTGACAAAAATGTAAAAATATAAACCACAGGCAATAAGTTAGCTTGGAGCTGTGGCTCTTAGAGTAGTAAGACTGATATTTTCTGCGTAAGTAGGTTGCTCAGCCCAAAGCTGGTCTTGAGTAGCGTGATATCATCTTCCTGTTGGATGTGGAATTTTCGGGAGACCTTCCATATTACTGAGCATTAGGGTCTACAGTAAGTGTGTTTGGTTGTGAACCCTGTCACACCACATGGCTGGGTTGGAGCAGCAGTTAGACGCAATGAAGAATTTATAGGAGCTCGGGGGTGGGATGGATAGCAGCTCCAGGAAGAGAGAATAACCACAGATACAATCAGGTAGATGGGTTACCTCTAGGAAATGTCGGAGAGGGAGGTGGGTAGCGCAGTAGTCTGTGGTGTCTAACCCCATTTTTATCAAGCATGCTGTTTTGGAAAGTGTAGGCGATGATAGACTATTAGGGGAATGTAGCACGAAGAGCCAAGTTTCCTGTACCAAGACTAGCTCTCATGTAACGAGAGGTACGTCAATTTCCAAACGATCAGTTCTGATAATCAAAGGCTCAGATAGACATTTCTGCGGCCAAGACAGGGAAATCTGAATGGGATGTTGTGTTGCTGCTGCCAAGATCAAGGATCTCTTGGAGAAGGTGCAGAATATTCTCAAAGCGGTATGGCACCAGTGGGAGGTCATTATACACATTGGAATTAAAGACATAGGAAGGAAAATGGACGAAATTCTGAAGAGAGAATATGAGACGTTAGGCAGTAATTTAAAAGGAGACGCTTGAGGATGGTAACATCTGGATTATCTCAGTGCCACGAGCTAGTGAACGTAGGACCAGGAATAAAGAACAGATGAATGCGTGGCTGAGGGACTTGTCCAGGGGAGAAGGGCTCACATTTTGGCATTATTGGAATCTTTTGTAGAAATGACCTGAATAAGAAGGACGGATTGAATCTATTTTGGAAACGGACTAATATACTAGTAGGAAGATTTCCTAGAGCTGCTCAGGAGGATTTAACTAATAAGGTCGAGGTGTAGTGGGGAGAGGGGAATCAGGGGAGCAGATGGGACCCAGGGAGATAGTGAAAAAAATACCAGTCTGAGACTGGCACATTTGGGAAAAGGAGGAGGTCAAACAGTCAGGGCAGAAAATGTGTTGCTGGAAAAGTGCAGCAGGTCAGGCAACATCCGAGGAGCAGGAGAATCGATGTTTCTGGCATGAGCCTGCCATTTTCAGGAAGGGCTCATGCACGAAACGTCGATTCTCCTGCTCCTTGGATGCTGCCTCAGCGGCTGCGCTTTTCCAGCAACACATTTCCAGCTCTGATCTCCAGCATCTGCAGTCCTAACTTTCTCCTCGAAACAGTCAGGGCAGGCAGGAATAAAGCAGTGAACGACTTAAGACTGAATTAATTTCAGTACAAGATTCTAAACAGGGAAGACAGATGAACTTTCGGAATGAGGAGAAAAATGGGATTTGGATATCATGGCTCAGGGGTGTACAGGACTGGCAGCTTTATGTTACAGAATGCAAAGGCTGTCGGAAGGAAGGAAAGGGAGGGCAGGAGAAGAGGAGAAGTTGTGTACTTGATAAGGGATGGCATTACGGCTGTACTGTCAGGGTATTCCTCGGAATACGTCCAGGGAAGTCATTTGGGTTGAACTGAGAAATCAGAAAGGGATGATTATCTTATTAAGATTGCATTATGGACCCACCCCCAATTGTCAGCGGGAATCTTAGGAGAACCTTTGTTAGGAGAACTCAGTTCTCTGTAAGGACAGTAGAATGGGAATGGGATGGGATTTTAACTTTCCATACATAGACTGAGACTTCCGGAGTGTTAATTGTTTAGATGGAGAGAAATATGGTAAGTGTGTACAACAACATTTTCTGATTCAGTATGTGGATAGGCCGAAAAGAGAAGTCACAAAGCTTTATCGACTCTTAATAAATAAGGTAGGGCAAGTGACTGAGTTGTGAGTAAGGGAGCACTTTGGGGCCAGCTGCCACAATTCGCTAAGTTTTAGTACACTGTTGGAAAATGATAGATGGGATCGAAAAGCTGAAAATTCAAGGAAGCCAATTTTGAGCAAGAACTCTCAAAAGTTGACTGGGGATAGATGTTATCAGGTAAAAGGAGGCGGGGGGGGGGGGGCGTGGGGGGATGGGAATCCGTAAAAATGAGGCAATGTGAAGCCAGAGACAGTCTCTTCCTGTTCTGGTGAAAGGCAAGGCTAGTAGGTGTCGGAAATGTTGGATGACTAGAAAATTTGAGGCTTTCATAAGAAAAAGAAGGACCCACATGTCAGGTATAGACAGTAGAGATTAAGTGAACACTTAAATAGGTATGAAGATGTATACTTCAGAGGGAAATCAGGAGGTCAAAACGGGGACATGAGATGACTTTTGCAAATAGGTTTAAGGAGAAATCAATGGGGTTTCATGAATAAATTAAGGACAAAAGCCTAACTAAGGGGAAAATAGGACCCCTCAAAGATCAGCAAGACTGCCAATGTGTGGATCTACTGGAGATGGGGAAATATTAATTGAGTATTTTTGCACCATTATTTCCTGTGGAGAAAGAGATGGAAAGTACAGAATGTGAGGACATAGATGGTGATTTCTTGAAAAATGTCCATATTCCAGTAGAGATGGTACTGGATGTCTTATAACGTATAAAGCTGGATAAATCCCAAGGAACTGATCAGATGTACCCAAGAAATCTTTGGGAAGCTGGGGAAGCGATTGCTGGGCACCTTGCTGCGATAGGTGTGTCATCGATAGTCACAGGTAAGATATCAGAAGACTGGAGGTAGACGAACATGTTGCCACTATTTAAGAAAGGTAGTAAGGAAAAGTCAGGGGTCTATAGACCGTTATGCCTGACATCGGTGATGGGCAAGTTGTTGGAGGGAAACCTCAGGGACAGGATTTACATATATTTCGATTGGCAATCACTGATTACATGCCCTTGTGCATGGGAAAATGTGTCGGACTGGATTCTGTTTTTTGAAGAATTTACGAAGAGGATTGATGACGCAGAACGGCGAACATGATCGATATGGACTTCAGGAAGGCATTCAACCAGATTCGTCATGGTAGAGTAGCTAGCAAAGTTAGATTACGCTGAACTAATGGAGATCCAACCTTTTGGTCAGAAGTCCCTTGAAGTGAGAAGACAGAAAGTCGTAATGGCGGTTTGCTTTTCAGATTGGAGGCCTGTGACCAGTGGTATGCCAGAAGGATTGGTGCTGAATCCACGGCGTTTCCACATTCATATACATGCTTTGAATGTGAACATTGGAGATACAGTTGGTAAGATTGCAGATGACACAAAAATTCGAGTTGGAGTGTCAGCGAAGAAATATAGCTTAGTGTACAACGAGATCATGATCAGATGGGCCAATTGGTTGTGGAGTGGCAGATAAAGTTTAATTTAGATGAATGTGAGGTGCTGAATTTTGCAAAGGCAAATCAGAGCAGGACATGCACAGTTAATAGTCATGTCCTGGAGAGTGTTGCTGAACAAAGAGTCTTTGGAGTGCAGGTTCATTGTTTCTTAAAAATGACCGTGGGAAGAAAGGATGGTGAAGAAGAGGTTTGGTATACTCTCCTTTATTGGTCAGAGCACTGAGTATTGGAATTGGGAGGTCATGCTGTGTCTGTGCAGGATATTGCTTCACCTACTTTTATGAATATTATGTGTATTTATGGTCTCCCTCCTAAAGGAAGGATGTCTTGAAACTTGAAATGGTTCGGAAAGTATTCACACATTTGTTGCCAGGATTGCAGTATTTGAACTATGGGTTAGAGGCTGAGTAGGTTGGGCTGTTTTCCCTGGAATGTCGGAGGCTGATGGGTGTCCTTATAGATGTTTACAAAATCATAAGGAGCATGGTCAAGGTAAATGGAAAAGTTCTCTTCCCTACTTTGGGGGAGTCCAAAACTAGAGCAGATAGATTTAGGGGGATGGGGAAATAATGAAAAAGCGACCGAAGGGGTAGCTTTTTAATGCAAAGCATGGTGCACGTATAGAATTAACAGCCAATGGAAGTGATGGTGGCTGGTGCAATTGCAACACTTAAAAATCATCTGGATGGTTAAATGTTTAGAAAGAGTTTAGAGGGATATGGGGTCAAATGAGACTGGAATACTTTAGGATATCTGGACTGTATGAACAATTTGGGCTAAACATGCTTTTTGTGTTGTACATACATATGACTCCAATTATGCCAGATAAGTGAAGAGCAGTTTACCAAATGTTCCATTGTAGGTGAATGTCAACACTTTCAATCTCAATTTCCCTGATAAAAATGAATCACTTTTTTAATGCAATGAGAGCATCTTGTGCGTGGAGAAACGTGAGATGATGTTTTGATTTCAATGACCAATGTTCAGCTGAAGATGTTCTGATGAATAGTGATTGCACTATCTCCGTTTCTCTCCTCACGGATGTTGCCATGCCTGTTGTGTTTTGCCAGTTATATCTGATTCTGTTTCGAGTTTTCAGCATTCAAATGCCGTTCATGTATTCCATTAAAAGGCTTCACTGCCTAAACTCCCGCCCCCCTCTCCCCCCACAACAGAATAACTCGTAGAATAATAGAATCCAATGATATAGCAGAGGTCCTTCATTCCACCCAGTTTGTGCTGTCAAAGCTGCACGAAATCTACACACGACCCAGCTTCCAGCACTATACTCGTGGTCTCAAATAATATGACGTTTCAAGTATTCCTCCAGGTAGTTTTTAAAGTCTTTGAGGTTTCCTGCTTCCACGACCCACCCAGGCACTGAACTACCAACCCCCCCCCCCCGCCCCCCCCCCCCACTTTCTGGGTGAAACCCACTTCCTCATATTCTGTTTGAACCTCTTCCCTTTCATTTTATAAATTATGCCCCCGCCATCTGTTGATTGCCTGCCCACAATTAGACAAACCCAGGATTGAGCAGTTATAACAATGCGTCAGGCCATTGGAGATGTCATTTTTAAACTCTCTATCTGAACACTCCCAACTGCCTCAGTTAGGGGTGGAAGTCTTATAGTGCTCTCTGGGCCGCTGCAAATAATGTTTGATCATTACTTTCTGATTTGCATTTCCCTCCTGTGTCTTCCAGTTAATTTCCTGGAGATTTTGATTCTTGAACGGTGAAAATGTGGCCTGTCTAACTGCACAACGCGCTGCCTGTTGGCTATGGCAACATCGGATCTCCTGTTCATTCTCACGAAGATCATTCTGTGGCAACTCAAATACTCTTATTTCCCATGGTCTTTCCTGAATATTATTTCTGTGTGCAGTGCTGTCTATGCCTTAGCTCGTGCAGCCACAGACTGTTCCGTCTGGTTCACAGTCCTTTTCTCGTTTGATAGTTTTGTGGCCATTTCCTGTCTGAAACTGAAGAGAAAATATTGGACAGAGAAAGCCTTGGCTGTGGCTCTGGCTGCAACTGGCATTCTGCTCTGTCCAAAAAGCATCCCCTTCTATTTTCGATTTCAACCTGTGTGGATAATTGACAATGTTCAGTGGTTTTGTCAAACAAAGTCAAGTTATATTACTGATTCTAGGTGGCTGTGGGTGAAATGGTTTGAAATGATTTTAACTCCTTTCATCCCATTTGTTTGAATTCAACAAGGATAGACAAACTTGTAAAGGGACAGAATCATCGCACACTCAACGTCTAGGTCTCCAACAACCCTCTGTGGCGATGATTTCCACAGATAAACCACCCTTTGGCTGAAGACGTTCATTCCAGTCTCAGTTCCAAAGGTCGCCCCTTCATTCTGAGGCTGTGTCCTCCGGTCCTAGTCTCTTCTACATGTGGAAACAGCTTACAAGCAGAAGTTGAAATGGGAGGACTCCTTACAAAAGGAGTGCAATGCTGGTCTGAGGCTGTGAATGACAGTCTTTGGGACTGTTTCGAATTGGTGGACTGGACTGTGTTCAAGTACTCAGTGAAAATCCTGAATGAAGAAACCGCCATCATCACAGACATCATGGGTAAATGTATGGAGGACTGCGGAGTGAAGAATTCAATCCGAGTGTTCCACAAGCGTAAACCTTCAGTGAATCAGGAAGACCTTTTGAACAACATTCAAGCGGGAAGAGCCTGACTTATACAGGGAATCCAGATCTAAACTCCGTTGGGCCATCAGCAATGGCAAGAGGGATTACCAGACCACATAAGAGGGCCATCCAAACCAAACAACGCCCGCTGCCTTTGCTAAGGCTTAAAGAACATTTCGGGATTCAAACTGAAGCTGAAAGAGATCGCACACCAAACACGTCCCTCCCTCAGGCGCTCAATTCTTTCTCTGCTCGGTTTGAGCAGAATGCCAGTGGTTCAGTGACCCCTACCCTAACAGCCACAGACACACCAGTTCCCTCGTTCATCGCTGCAGAGGCTGGAAACATTATTAACACACACACACACACACACACACACACACACACACACACACACACACACACACACACACACACACAATCTCTCTCAACCAGACAGGGAGAGAGGCTCACTCTCCATACAGAGAGAGAAAACAGGGTTTGAGAATGAATCTGAACAATTCCTTGTGCACATTTATTCTGGGTGAGGGGTTAGTGGACCCCACGCCTGCCTTCTCTGACACGCTGCATCATCTGTCCATCTGCCCCGTGGGGAAGGCTCTGTCTGACTGACATGTTAATTCCCAGGACAGGAGCCTTGTGGGATCTTGCTGCCTACTGAGATGTTAATTCTGGGGCAACAAAGTGTGACCTTTCCCAGAGGCTTCAACTATCTTTTTTGAATCCTTGTTCGTTGTGTCAGTGCAGTTTGAAAATATTAAAGATTACTCCCACACTAGCGTCGCAGAGCCTGACTGTAGGTAGGCTTCCTGACACACACACACACAGGGCTGGGAATGGAGAGGGGGATATTTGCTGAGAAGCTCTTGGGATTTTCCTGCTGTATGTCTGATTCCCAGAATTAATCTCTGTCTCTGTCTCTGTCTGTCTCTGTGTTTGTCTCTCTTTCTCTCTCTCTGTCTCTTTCTCTGTCCCTGTCTCTTTCTCTCTGTTCCTGTGTGTGTGTCTCTCTCTCTCTGTCTCTCTCCCTTTCTCTCTGTCCCTGTGTGTCCCACACTCTGTGTGTGTCTCTCTCTCTGTCTTCTCTTTCTATCCCTGTGTCTCTGTCTTCTCTATGTCTCTGTTTCTGACTCTCTGTCATTGTATCAGTGTCTCTCTTCGTCTCTCTCTCTCTGTCTTTCTCTTACTGTCCCTGTGTGTCATTCTTCTCTCTCTGTCCCTGTGTCTTTCTCTTTGTGTCTCTCTCCGTCTCTCTCTCTGTCTATCTCTTTCTGTCCCTGTATGTGTGTCTCTGTTTGTCTGTCTGTCTGTCTGTTTCTCCCCGCCTTGCTCTACATCCAGCCATTTCTAATTTGATTTTCAATCATTTATTTCCTTCCCCTTTCTGAAAACTATTGGCAGAGTTTAGGAATTCAACTTATGGATCACGTGACTGCCCCACAAAACCCACATTTCACCCTCCCTGCTCCCCAGCTTTCATCCCCCACACAGACATACACACACACAGGCACACACACACGGAGAGTCAACCAGACACGCAGACACACTCATACACACAGACACACAGACACACACGCAGACACAGTCACACACACACAGACACGCAGACACATTCAGACTGACACACATACAGACACACACACACACACACACACACAGACACTGACACCCACACAAACAGACACAGAGATACAGAGAGAGAGACACACAGACACACAGGCACACCCCAACATCGGACGTTGGCACTGTGCACATGTTTAGACTTGGGGGGAGTCAGTGAGGGTCTGAGCTCAAGTGTCATCACAGAAATGTCTCAGTGTGGGAGAGATAGTCAGACCATGCCTGTGTGTTTGTGTGTGAGAGAGAGTGAGACCATGCCTCTCTGTGTGTATGAGAGAGTGAGACCTTGCCTCTCTCTGGGTGTGGGAGAGAGTGAGACCATGCCTCTGTGTCTGTGTGTGAGACAGTGAGACTATGCTTCTGTGTGTGTGAGGGAGTGAGTCCATGCCTCTGTGTGTATGAGAGAGAGTTAGACCATGCCTCTTTGTCTGTGTCTGAGAGAGTGAGAACATGCCTGTGTGTGTGTGTGTGTGTGTGTGTGTCAGAGAGAGAGTAAGACCATGCCTCTGTGCGTGTGAGAGCGAGGGAGACCATGCCCTTGTATGCCTCCGAGAGAGAGAGTGAGACCTGGGTCCAATGTTCCAATCTGTAACTGACTTTCATTTTTAAGGAACTCTCTTCATTAGCTATCTCAATCTTTTGATTACATTCCAGGTTGTATCGCACTCCTGGGTATCCGTCTGTCTGTATATTAAACATCCAATCCAAACCCTGTTAAAATTGCCAATATAACCCTGTTAAAATTGCCTATCATGTTCAGGAATGTGTAGGTGAGGTGCATTAGTCAGGGGTTTAATGTGGGGAAATGCATCTGGATGGGTTATTCTTCTGCGGGTCGGTGTGGTCTTTTTGGGCTGAAGGGATTGTTTCCCCGCTGTCAGGATTATATGAATCTCTCGATTAGATTCCAATGTGTAACTCACTCCCGTATATGTGTGACTCGCTTGTGTAACAACACGCCAAAAACGTCCATTCTGTTCCATTTGGCGGAGTTCAATTTAGATAAACGCGAGGTGCTGCATTGTAGGAAAGCAAATTTTAGCAGGACTTATACACTTAATGGTCAGGTCTGAGGGAGTGTTGCTGAACAAAGAGACTTTGATGTGCAGGTTCATAGATCCTTGAAAGTAGAGTGGCAGGTGGATATGATAATGAAGGCACCGTTTGGTATGCTTTCCTTTATTGGTCAGAGTTTTGAGTATAGGCATTGAGAGGTCAGGACATTGGTTAGGCCACTGTTGGAATATTTCATGCAAGTCTGGTCTACTTCCTAAAGGAAGGATGTTCTGAAACTTGAAAGGTTTCAGAAAAGATATACAAGAATGTACCCAGGGTTGGAGGATTTGTACAGGCTGAATAGGCTGGGGCTGTTTTCCCTGGAATATCAGAGGCTGAGGGGTGACCTTATCAAGGTTTATAAATTCAGAACTAAAGGGCATAGGTTTAATGTGAGAGGGGAAAGATATTAAAGAGATCTAAGGGGCAACTTTTTTCACTCAGAGGGTGGTACGTGAATGGAATCAGCAGTCAAAGGAAGTGGTGGAGGCTGGTACTAATGCAACATTTAGAATGCAGCTGGATGGGTCTATGAATGGGAAGGTTTGGAGGGATATGGGCCAAGTGCCTGCAAAAGAGACTAGAGTAGTTTAGGATATCTGGTCGGCATGGACGGGTTGGACCAAAGGGTTTGTTTCCGTGCTGAACATCTCTAAGACTGTATGACTCCGCGATTTTGTGACTCACTCCCGAATATCTGTGATTCTGTATGTAAATCTCACCAAATCCCTCGATTAGATTCCAGAACGTAACTCACTCCTAGGTATCTAGTATTCTGTATATAAATCTCGCCAAATCACTCGGTTAGATTCCAGTCTGTAACTCACTCCTTGATATCTTGTAATTCACTCTGGGCAATCTGTTATTCTGTATATAAACCTCCCCAAATCCTTCAGTTAGATTTCAGTCTGTAACTCATTCTGGACTGTCTGATATTCTGTATATAAACTACCCTCAACCACGTGATTAGATTCCAGTCTGTAACTCAGTCCGGGGTATCAGTCATATTGTATCGTAACCACACTGAACCCATTGATTTGATTCCAATTCCTGTCGTGTTAACCTCATGTTCCCAACACAATATAATATCAGTAATGATCAATGTATCACTGGTCCTGCTATCTGCTCGCACTACGATCATGTTAACTTTCTGATGTTAATGTACATGATCAGCCGTAGCCTCTGAACAATACTGTTTCGGAATTTCTCATCATTTTACACAGAAAAACTCTGCTTTTTCTATTCTTACTGCAAATCACGTTTCGGAATATTCTCTTGCAACTGCCAATGATTTCTATATAATTCACAAAGCACTAATAGCAAAGTAGATGACATGGTGGGATGCAGCAAACTGTTAAACTCAGTACCTTCATGTGGCAATGTAATAATATCCAGTCAGAAACCTGCCCTGTGTCAGAGACAAAACCTCCCAGGGTCTAGAAGTGGGGTCCGGGCAGAGAGCGGGGATTTTCGTACATCACTGAGTTTGTTTGGATATCTGTGCAGCACATGGACATTTCTCCACATTATATTCAGTTTCTATGTGTGTATGTGATGGAGAGAGTTTAAACTGAGTATAACTCTACGTCTCTGCTTGGGGATTCCCTGTCCTTCAGATATTTGACTGCAACATCATAGAATGTGTGAGTATCTGCCTGTTTCTCTCCCATCATTCAGAACACATGGAAACCCTCACATACAGCAGTGGAATCCTGTCCGACTCAGCTCATTTTTGAGTTGGTCAATGGTGGGTACTTTCTCCTCTGCTTTCTCCCCTCTCGTATCCCGTTGCCCTGTCTATAAATCACCCAATGCCCTCAATTTGACTGGAGCCTGCAGCTCGCTCCTGGGTATCTGTTATTCTACATGTAATCATCCCGAATCCCCTTGTTAAATTCCAAACAGTAACTAACTTCCATTTTTAAGGGACTCTGTACATTAACCACATCAATCCTTCGATTAGATTCCAGTCTAGATCGCACTCCTGGGTGTCTGTTAGTCTGTATATTAACCATCCAATCCACTCCCTGTTAAAATTGTCCATAATGTTCAGGGATGTGTAGGTGAGGTACATTAGTCAGGTGTAAATATGGGGAAATGTGTCTGGACGGGTTATTCTTCTGAGGGTCAGTGTGGTCTTGTTGGGCTGAAGGGCTTGTTTCCCCACTGTTGGGATTATATGAATCACCGGGAACCCTCTCGATTAGATTCCAATGTGTAACTCACTTCCATGTATGTGTGACGCGCATGTTCAAAAAAACACCCCAAAGTCTTCAATTCTATTCCACTTGATGGTGTTTAATTTAGATAAACGCGAGGTGCTGCATTTTGAGAAAGCAAATTATAACAGGACTTATTCACTTAATGGTAACGTCCGAGGGAGTGTTGCTGAACAAAGAGACTTTGAAATGCAGGTTCATAGCTCCTTCAAAGTAGAGTGGCAGGTTGATAAGATAATGAAGGCAGCGTTTGGTATGCTTTGCTTTATTGATCAGAGTTTTAAGTATAGGCATTGAGAGGTCAGGACATTGGTTATGCCACTGTTGGAATATTTCATGCAATTCTGGTCTGCTTCCGATCGGAAGGATGTTGTGAAATTTGAAAGACTTCAGGAAAGATTTACAAGGAGGTTGTCAGGGTTAGAGGATTTAAGCTACATGAGAGAGGCTGATAGGCTGGGCTGTTTTCTTTGGTGCATCAGATGTTGAGGAGTGACTTTATCGAGGTTTATAAAAACATGAGCGGCATGGATAGGACAAATAAACATAGAGTTTTCCTTGGGGTGGGGGAGTCCGGAACTAGAGGGCATAGGTTTAGTGTGAGAGGGGAAAGATGTGAAAGAGGCATAAGGGGAAACTTGTTCATGAGAAGGTGGTACGTGAAAGGAATGATCTGTCAGAGGAAGTGGTGGATGCTGGTACAATTGCAACATTTAAAATGCAGATAGATGGGAATATAAATGGGAAGGTTTGGAAGGATATGGGCCAACTGCCTGCAAAAGAGAGTAGAGCAGATTAGGATTTCTGCTCGGCATGGACAGGTTGGACCAAAGTGCCCGTTGCCAAGCTGAACATCTCTATGTCTGTATGGCTCCGCGCATTTGTGGCTCATTCCTTGTTATCTGGCATGCCGTATATAAACCACCACGAATCCCTCGATTGGATTCACTTCTGTCCCTCACTCCTGGGTAGATTAGATTACTTACAGTGTGGAAACAGGGCCTTCGGCTCAACAAGTCCACACCGACCATCCGAAGAGCAAGACCCATTCACCTGCATTTACCTCATCACCTAATGCTACAGGCAATTTAGCACATTTTTAGACTGTGGGAGAAAAACCGGAGACGCAGAGGAATCCTACGCAGACACAGGGCGAATGTGCAAACTCCACAGAGATAGCTCCCAAGGCGGGATTTGAATCCGGGTCTCTGGCGCTGGGAGGCAGTAGTGCCAACCACTATGCCACCGTGCCGACCCCGTAACAGACGTGCTGTATATAAACTCGGAACCCCTCGATTAGATTCCAGACTGTCCCTCACTCCTGGGTATCTGTTATTCCGTACATAAACCCTAAACCCCTCGATTAGATTTCAGTCTGTAAATCACTCCTGGGGATCTGTTATTGGATCTGTGAAGTGATCCTTGTTGGATGTTAGACTGAAGACAAGATAAACTGAGCGGTCAAATGTTACATTGGGAGCAGGAACACAGAAATCTACTGGTTCATTTCTGTTCTGTTGCATATCTCCAAGTTTCAGAGTGGGGCTGTATTTCTGTCACAATGGGGAAAGTCTCAGAAGCTGTTTACTGTCCTGCATGAATGCATTATCAAAACGTGATGTCCTTTGCAAGATAGGAAATGGAGACAGTTCTTTGAAGGTGTTTGTATCTCTGTGTGTGTGATTCTGTGTGTCTGTGCATGTCTGTTTGTGTGTGATCCTGTGTGCGAGATCAATGTTAATTTTCAAACTGTATTAATGTTGCCAGTTTCTCTTGCTGTTCCTTATTTATAAACCCAATGTCATCGCTGTGCTGATATAAAATGGTGGCTGTGGACAAATCTAAGATGTGTGCTGAGTGATTTGTGTCAGGAATACTTTCAGCAAGGGAGAGGGAGCAACGTGTCAAAAGCCATTTCATTGATGCTGGCAGAGAAAGGAAATGGAGCCAGGTCTTTGAAGGTGATTAAAATGCAAATCCCAGAACCTGCTTTCAATGAATGCGGAGAGACAATGTAACATTCCAGTAAGGTTTGCCTTACTTTCCAAGCTCCTAATATATGAGAGAAACATAATATACAAAACCTGAAGTAGCTCAGCCACTGAATTGTACATTTGCAGCGTTGGATCAGAAACCTGCCTGGCTAGTCCTCATCCCAAATTCAAGGGTTTCTCAAATCCCACACTGACCTTCTGTGGGTTCAAATTGTGTGTTGTCTACAAATAAAGGAAAATAATTCACCTGCAATTAAATACAGCTCTTTCTGGAACTTTATGTGAATCGCTTCTCGGCCGTTTGGCTTGGAATATGTATAGTTCCTGGGGACCAGAGGAAGAGATTATGCTCGAATGCTGTAGGTTCGATGCAGCGGACGTGTGCTGGCAGAGGAGACACGCGGATCATTTTGGAAGTCGTCGGAGCTGCTGGAGATCATAGTGATTGGACGTTGGAGGATCATTTGGTTGTGCTGACCTGCTCTTGGTGGATCTTTATCCTGACTTCGGCCTAACGCCAATTCAGGTACCAGCCAACCTCAGAGCTATGGCCTCAGAAGCCGCTCACAGCCCAGTCCAGGGCATTCGCAACACAGTCAGGGTGACTGCCAAGAAGGTGGCGGAGTGCACACCAGTCGATCGGACGGTGTTTGTCAAGAAGATTTTGCTGGTGTGCTGCGGGTTCGAAGCAGCGGATGTGTACTGCCTGCGTTGATCCCCGGCACGCAAACATCAAGTATTACTACGTACTGAGTTTCTGTCTGTCCCCGATGTTGTGAAGGATGGGCGTGACCTCGCTGCCGCGAATGCTCCTAGAAGTTGGACCGTTCCATATCACCTGTCCTTCGTGGAGAAGTTTAGGAAGAAAAACGCCTTTGACCACAAGTCCATCAGGAAGTGGTCAGCACGTAGTGTCCTTGAGACCGTTCGGTAAAAGGAGAGGGCGGATCCTATCGAGCGGTTCCCTTAGCAGACTGTCAAAGCCATTTGGCAGAATGCCTCATCACCAGAACTTTCCAACAAGCACCAAGACATGGCTTGGCTGATGGTGAGAAAGGATCTGCCTGTGACATCCTTTATACACACCTGGACTCTCAGCCATACTGCACGCTGCCCTCGAAGTGGCTGCGGGGGGGGATTAGACTGTCACACACCTCCTTCTGGAATGAGCCGATACAGAATAAGTCTGGAGAGGAATGCAGTCGTGTTTGTCGAGGTTCATCTCAAGCAGCGCTGTGACGCGGGACTCCATGCTACATGGTCTGTTCCCCAGGATGCGCACCAAGACGAAAATCATCTGTGCCTGGAGGATCATCAACACAGTGAAGGACGCTCTCTGGGCGGTCCAAAACCTGTTGGTCTTCCAGCTGAAGGAGTTGACCTCGACTGAGTGTTGCAGGCTGGCACATTCCTAGGTGTTGAGGGATGCGCTGAAGCTTGGGGTAGCTGCCGGCAAGGCTCGGTGGGGAAAGACCATGGTTTAACATCTGCCTGCCTAAAAAGAACAGGGGGCCCACGCAGTCATTTGGACTCTGCTGACGCCTCAGCTAAACATGCAAGTGTACAGACCTGTATAAATAAATGATTACTCTGTCTCTATATACCATGAAATTGAATGATTACGGATGTATGGCATGACCAATTGTACAGATCATCAAAATAATTTATGAAGAAAGTATATTTTTGAAATAAAAAAGGTTCTCCAAGGACCAGGCTATCCAATTGCACATCGGGTGTGCTGACGGCTGCGATGTCCCCAAAATGTGGGATAATCGACTGCAAAATTTATGGTAGTGGGGGACTGCGTTCTAGCTCTCCCCTGGTTTACAAAAAGCAGATGTTCAAATAGATGGCGCTCATTTGTGTTTCATCCGGCTTCCTTGTATATCACACATCTCTGTTCAACAAGTTGATAGATATATGCTGCACGTCTTACTTCATCCTGCAATAAAACACGATGTTCAAACCTTTTGACAAGAGCATCAAGCCAAGCTTCAAATTACCAAATCTATTGCCCTCTATTTACTGCCTATTCAACTATTGCTCAAAATGCCTCTATAAACAATTTATCGGAGAGAGGGAAAACAGCCCCAGCCTATTCAGCCTCTCCCTGTAGCTCAAATCCTCCAACCCTGGCAACATCCTTGTAAATCTTTTGTGAATCCTTTCAAGTTTCACAACGTCCTTCCAATAGGAAGGAGACCAGATTGCACAGGTAATGTCCAGGAAACAACCCTCGGTAGTAAAGTACTTACAATCGCCACAGCAGAATGTTAGTGCGAATGAAAAGTAAATCTGATGTTGCCTTCGCCAACAGACAGCACGTTGTGCAGTTAGAGAGGTCACGCATTTCCCATGCAAGAAACAAAATCAGCAGGAAATTAACAGAAAGATTCAGAAGATAAAATACAAATCAGAAATTAATTGATCAAACATTCTCCACATCTACACGCAGTGCAATGGAACGTCTTCACATCATGCGCACAGTGGTTACCCCTGCTGCCTCACAGCACCAGCAGTCCTGGGTTCGATTCCCACCTCAGGCGACTTTGCACATTCCCCCGTTTCTGCTTGGGTTTTCTCGTACAGTCCAAAGATGTGGCAGGTCAGGTGAATTGGCCATGCGAAATTGCTCGTAGTCTTACGTGTAGGGGCATGGTTGGGTTGTGGGTCGGTGGGGACTTGGGCCGAAGAGCCTGTTTCCACACTGTAAGTAATCTAACTGAATCAGGGAATTGACAGATAGCAATGGGTCATAGTTTTTACTGCAAAACGTTTGGAGGGGATTTGAGGAAAATGCTTTCACACAGAGAGTGGTGTGGTTCTTGTAATTTAGTGCATGGAGGCTAGTTGAGGCGGGAAACCTCACAATATTTAAAAACTTCATGGGACGAGATTAGATTTCATTCAGCTTGGATAGCACAAGCTTGATGGACCTTTCTGTACAATGGTCATCGAGTCATAATCATAGAGAGGCACAACATGGAAACAGAACCTTCGGTCCAAACCGTCCATGCCGACTTCTGGGAGATAGATTGGCAAATGAAAAACTTTCCTGAAATAAAACAAAGCCTGTGGATACTGGAAATATGAAAAAGAAACAGAAATGGCCGGGGAAACCCAACAGGTATGGTAGCATCTGTGGAGACAGAAACAGAATGAATGCAATCATTCTTCATCTGAAGACGTTCGTCTGAACATTTCTCAAGGAACTCGAAACATCAACATGTTTTTCTCCTCACTCCAGGCCCGCTCATTGCAAATGGATTGATTTCCAATAGGAAATAGAGATATCTAGTGTTGATATTTATCGGCTATGAAGCATTTGTTTGTCGGCTTTCAGCATACTGGGCTCGATTGGGTCATAGAGATATAGAGCATGGAAACATGCCCATTGGCCCAAATCGTCCATGCCGATTCTATCATCATCTACTCCCATTTGCCTCCATATCCATTGAAAACTTTCACTTACCCATTCAGTTGCTTTGTAAATGTTGTAATTTCATATGCTTCCCCCATTTCCTCTGGTAGTTCATTCCATACATGTGCTAGCCTTTGTGTGAAAGGCTAAGTCTTTCCCCTCCAAATCTAAATCTATTCTCACTACCTCTGCATTTCCACAGACCAGGGAAAAGACATTGTCTATTTGCACTATCCATGAACTTGGGATTTTATAAACCTCTGTAAGTTCACCCTCGCCTCCAATGCTTCATTAAGACCAGACCTATTCAACGTTTACCAATAGCTCAAGCCCTCCAAATCTGGCAACATCCTTGCAAATATTTCATGAAACCCTCCAAGTTTTACACCATGGTTCCTTTCTAAGTGAGACCAGAATTACACACAGTTTTCCCAAAAGTGGCCTAACTAATGGCCTGTATAGCCGCAACATGACAACATGGCGAATACAGAGAAAGCTGTAGGAATTGTAATGAGGTTGACCTCATTGAATCTGTGGAGTTCTCTGATCGTGAATGTTAACCTGGTCCACTGAGGAGTCCTGGCTGATAGATATAAAGAGGAATGTCAGGTTATCAGCTCACTCCAGGAATCAGTTTTGTCAGTGAGATGTCCTATGCACCTGTAACTGCAGGGTGAGTTGGGGATGAGTCAGCAGCTTATGTAGACGCGGAGAGAGGGTAACAGCATAATAGGAAGAAGAGAAAATACAGAATAATAGGGATGGTGTTGAATGCAGTGGAGTAAGGTGGGAGTTAAGTACACGAGAAAGGGAGAGGACTTAATACAGATCATATAATGATGTTATGTTTGAATACAGGAAAGCAGAAGGAGGATTAAGTCAAGGGGAAGAGGACAGTGGAAAGGAATAAACAGAAAGTAATATTGAGTGGGCTAATTATGGAGCAATGGCGAGAAAACTGAATAAGAGATAGAAAAAGACTGTGATTGTTGGAATTTAAATGGAGCACATTCAGTAGAGGGTATGTGTGTGAGTATTAAATGCAAAAAAGGGACATGATTAAATAGAGATTATCAGGAAGAGGATTGAAAACTGTGTGTGTGAGAGATGGTGACGGACAGGTGAAGAGAGAGGATCGAATGCAGATAAAGACTGGATTAAGTAACGAGTAGGACACATGGTGGCTGAATGTTTTTCACTGCTGCCTCACAGCATCAGGATCCCGGGTTCGATCCCAGCCTCGGGCGACTGGCTGTGTGGAGGTTATACAATCTCTCCGTGTCGAAGTGGGATCCCTGCAGGTGCGTCAGTTTCCTTCCATAATCCAAAAATGAGCAGGTTCGGTGAATTGGCCCTGCTAACATGCCCATATTTTTCAGGGACGTATAGGTTAGGTACATTAGTCAGTGGGAAATGTAGAGTAATAGTGTGGGAGAATGGGTTTGGGTGCGATGATCTTCAGGCGGTTTGTGTGAACTTGTTGGACCGAAAGGCAAGAATACTCTGATTTACTAGTTTCAAACGTATAGAAACAGGATTAAATACTGGGCAGTGAACAGAGAGGACTGGATTATTACAATGGCTAAAATGTAGACTAACAGGGAGAGGCTTAAAAACAGAGTGAGAGTAGGTGTAAAATACAGCAAGCAGGAGAGAATGAAACACTGGGGAACAGTGTGGCCTTCATACAAGGGAGAAGATATACGATTAATAGCAAAAGGTTTGTGTACCGCTGTGTTTAAACTAAATAGCGCGGGGGGACGGGACAAACTGAAAGTTTAAGAAGGAAATTGAAGGAAAAATTAGAACAAGGGAAGTCAAGAAAGACAACGTATCAGTGAAGCAGAAAACTCAAAAAGCGACCATGCCGTAAGGTTGAGTGTAATAGGGGTTGATAGGAAGTTTGAGGGCAGTAACAAATTAAATAAGCTATATATGAATGCACGAAGTATTAGAAATAAGATGGATGATCTTGAGGCTCTTTTGGAAATTGGCAGCTACGATATTGTGGGGATAACTGAGACGTGGCTTCAAGTGGACAGCGCCTGGGAAATGAATATTCAAGGCTATACGTGCTTTCGTAAGGACAGACTGACGGGAAGAGCGGGTGGAGTGGCCCTGTTGGTAAGAGATAATGTTCAGTCCCTTGCGCGGGGGGGGGGGGGGGGGGTACCTTGAATCAGAGGAGGTAGAGTCAGGATGGATAGAGCTGAGGACTTCCGAGGGTAGAAAGACACTCTTGGGAGTTATCTGGAGGCCCCAAACAGTAGTATCGATGTAGGGTGCAAGTTAAATAAGGAGCTGAAATTTGCATGTCGCAAAGATGTTATTACAGTTGTTAAGGGGGATTTCAACATGCAGGTAGACTGAGAGTATTAGGATGGTATTGGACCTCAAGAAAGAGACTTTGTGGAGTGCTTCCGAGATGGATTCTTAGAACAGCTGGTGCTGGAGCCCACCAGGGAGAAGGCAATTCTGGATCTGGTATTGTGCAACGAACCAGAATTGCTCAGGGACCTCGAAGTGAAGGAGCCATTAGGAGGTAGTGACCATAATAAAATAAGCTTCAATCTGCAACTTCAAAGGGAGAGGGTACAATCGGAAGTGACAATATTTCAGTTGAATAAAGGGAACTGTAGATCCACGAGGGAGGATCTGGCCAAAGTTCAATGGTGCAATACCATAGCAGGATTGACAGTGGAGGAACAATGGCTGATATTTCTGAGTATAATGCAGAAGATGCAGGATCAGTTCATTACAAACAAGAAGAAAAATCCTATGAGGAGGCAGGGGTGGCCGTGGCTGACGAGGAAAGTTAAGAAACATATAATGTCAAAACAGAAAAAACTATAACATAGCAAAGTTGAGTGGGAAAAGGGAATACAAGGAAGCTTTTAAAGAACAACATAGGATTACTAAGAAGGAAATACGCAGAGAAAAAATGTGGTATGAAGGTAAACTGGCGAAAAATATATAGGAGGATAGTAAAACCTTTTTTAGGTATGTGAAAGGGAAAAAAATGGTGAAGACTAAAATTGGGCCCTTGAAGACAGAAATCGGGGAATATATTACAGGGACCAAAGAAATGGCAGAAGAGCTGAATTGGTACTTCAGATCTGTGTTCACTGGGGAAGACACAAACAATCTCCCAGAGGTAATAGTGGCTGAAGGACCTGAACTGAAGGGAATTTATATTTGCCAGGAAATGGTGTTGGGGTGACTGTTATGTCTGACGGTCTGAAGGTTGATAAGTCCCGGGGGCCTGATGGTCTACATCCCAGGGTACAAAAGGAGGTGGCTCTAGAAATCGTGATGCGTTGGTGATTATTTTCCAGAGTTCGATAGATTCAGGATCAGGTCCTACGGATTTGATGGTGGCGAATGTTGTACCACATTATAAGAAAGGAGCGAGAGTGAAAGCAGGAAATTATAGAACAGTTAGTCTGACCTCAGTGGTGGGAAAGATGCTGGAGTCAATTATAAAGGATGAAATTACGACACATCTGGATAGCAGTAACAGGATAGGTCAGAGTCAGCCTGGATTTATGAAGGGAAAATCATGTTTGACTAATCTTCTGGATTTGTTTGAGGTTGTAACTCTGAACATGGACAAGGCAGATCCAGTAGATGTAGCATACCTGTCCTTTCAGAAAGCTTTTGATGAAGTCCCACATAGGAGGTTAGTGAGCAAAATTAGGGCGCATGGTTTTGGGAGCAAAGTACAAACTTGGATTGAAAGTTATTTGGCTGAAAGGAAACAAAGGGTAGTGATAAACGGCTCCATTTCGGAATGGTAGGCAGTGACCAGTGGGGTACTGCAGGAATCAGTGCTGGGACTGCAGCTTTTTACAATATACTTCAATGATATAGAAGATGGTATTAATCGTAACATTAGCAAATTTGCTGATGATACAAAGCTGGGTGGCAGGGTGAAATGTGAGGAGAATGTTAGGAGATTACAGGGTGACCTGGACAGGTTCGGTGAGTGGACAAATGCATGGCAGATGCAGTTTAATGGGTATAAATGTATGCTTATCCACTTTGGTGGCAAGAAGAGAAAGGCAGATTAATACCTGAATGGACTCAAGTTAGGTAAAGTGGCAGTACAAAGAGATCTAGTGTTCTTGTACACCAGTCAATGAAGGCAATCATGCAGGTACAGCAGGTAGTGAAGAAAGCCTATAGCATGCTGACCTTCATAACAAGAGGGATTGAGTATAGAAGGAAAGAGGTTCTTCTGCAGCTTTACAAGGCTCTGGTGAGACCGCAATTGGAATGTTGAGTGCATTTCTGCTCTCCAAATTTGAGGAAAGAAATTCTGGCTATTTCGGTAGTGCAGCGTAGGTTCACGAGGTCAATTCCGGGAATGTCAGAACTATCTTATGTTGAAAGAATGGAGCGACTGGGCTTGAACACCCTTGAGTTTAGTAGACTGAGAGGAGATCTGATTGAGACGGATAGGATTATTAACGGATTGGACACTCTTGATGCAGGAAAAATGTGTCCGATGATGGGTGAGTCCCGAACCAGAGGACACAGCTTAAAAATAAGGGGTAGGCCATTTAGGACAGAGATGAAGAGAAACTTCTTCACCCAGACAATGGTGGGTGTGTTGAATGCTCTGCCACAGAAGGCAGTGGAGGCCCAGTCTCTGGTTTCGTTTAAGAAAAAAATGGATATAGCTCTCAAGGATAGTGGAATTAATGATTATGAAGAAAAGGCAGGAACAGGATACTGATTGAGGATGATCAGCCATGATCATAATGAATGGTGGTGCAGGCTCGAAGGGCAGAATGGCCTACTCCTGCACCAATTGTCTATTGTCTACGGTCTCCAGTCAAATATAAACGCTGAAATGCAGGGAAATTGAGCGGAACAAATAGACAATTGGGATAATTAAATACAGGGTAATAGTGACTATTTCCAGCTTTAATCAATTTGGGTCGGAGGTGATGTTGGGCAGTACCCTCCTTTCAAATTTCAAGACATCAACATCGTACCTTGGCTCTCACCGTGTCCATTCCCATAATTAGTTGCTTCCATGTTGCACTGCCTCCCAGGACAAGCTCTCTCCTTCTGACGGAATGCTCCCTCATTCTCATTCCAATTGTCATTACACCTCATACAACCCCCTCACAGAAAGCATAGAAAGCAGGAGACAACAGCTTTGCTTCACTTGGAGGTCGCCACTGATGATGTTACCTAGCCAGGTAATGAAATGTCTGGAAATAAAACCTAAGCTCATCGAGCAATCCTACACCCTACAACCCCCTCTCCTCACATTTTCCCGTTCCCTCCTACCTTCGCTTTTTCATGGAGAACAGTGTGGACTGACGTTGTGCCATTCTGATATTCTTGTGCTCACGAATGGGACTGAATGGCCTTCTCCTGTTCCACTTTACCAACTCTGAATGAGCCAAATTTCCTCCTCCACTTCCTCTGTATCATTCTCAAGAAGGCTTCTGTTACTGAGTCATGGGATGAGTCCGTTGCTGGTCAGCGGCAATATTTATTGCTCATCCTTAATTGCCTGGAAATGTGTTAAGTGTCCACCATATTGTTGTTGGTCTGTAGTCACATGTAGCTGTGACCAGGTAAGGAAAGTAATTTCCCTCTGCAAAAGGCAGGAGCAAACACAGAAACATTCTGGGTTCATCATTAGACACTTAAATTCCCGAAAATCATTGAATTGAAGTTCCATCATCTGTCACAGTGGGATTTGCAGCAATACCCCTAGAACATTGTTGGATGCGTTGATGAGCAGTCCAGTCATAATTCCCGTCCTGGACTGAATAAAAAATTGAAGTACTGTGGATGTTCTCAATCGGAACCAGTAACAGAAATTCCTGGAAAAACTGAGCATGTCTGACAGCATCTGTAGAGAGAAATTAGAGGTGAATGGCATCCTGAAACAGAAGGTTAGAGAATGAGCTGAGTAGCGTTCTACTTTTGCTGTGCTGCTAGGTGTGTCTATGCCAACTGCAAAGCTCAGTACACTGAATTAAAAAGAATCTCCATGAAATTTTCAAGTCTCTGACTTTCCGTTCTCCCCTTGAGCAATATTTTAAATGAAGGCTGTTTGCAGTATTCCAAATAGTGCACCTATTCACTATCCATTAGTGAGATACTTCTAGATGCATTTTATACCGTTATCCATTGAAACGGGCAGACAAATGGCAGATCATGTAGGAACTGAGAAAGCGAGATAATATAAATTAACTGGCCAAATTCTGGAGGAGGCATAATATTATCAAGACTTGGAGGTGTACACTTATGTTTGGGAAAGTGATTGGGCAGTTTGGGCAGGTTTGTAAAAAGGAAACGTACAACTTGGAATTAGAACGTAAAGAGAAGTGAAATGTTATCAAACCTTTATAATTGACCGTTTTAGCCACAGTTGGGGGAAAGAGACTGGATTTGAACTCATGAAAATCAAATGCCTTGCATTGGGTTAAAACTGAGCTCTGCCCACTCCTGAACATGACACTTTAGGAAGGATGACAATGCCTTGGATAGCCGAGGAGATTAAAAATCATATGGATATAAAAAACAGGCCATTCACCCCCAGTGAGAGCTCGTTCTGACATTCAATGGCTTGGATCTGCTCACAGTTCTCCAAGTGAGATCTGACCAGATTTGGTACCGGTGCCAACCACACCGGCGCCATGACTGACACCAGGATTCCTATTCCAGGTACACAACACTGCTGCTGCAGACACCATTGATGCCATCTTCCTCCACCATTACCGCCAGAAGGAAGAGAAGACCAAAATAAAGATGAGACAGCAAAGATGTAAGAACGATGCGACCGGCCTGGTGATTGAACCAAATTGGCCCAGGACCCTGTCAACGCCACAATCTTAAAACAAAAAAGTCATGCAGAATTGTACGAGGGAGGTTCACCAGGGCTCCATAGATGCACCTGTGAAGTGAGACTGTAGAGGCTGGGATTATTTTTGGACAAACTCACCAATATCAAGCCGGTGTTCTCCTCTGACCACTGACTCCTGCTGGTCAGCAAGGTAATGTGGAAGCTGAAGATGAAACTGCTGATCCCATGAAATATCTCAAAAGGAGACTGATTAACAAGGTTAGATCGCATGGAATAAAGGGACAACCAGCCACTTAGATGCAGAACTGGCTCATGGAGAGAAGACAGGTGGTGGAGGGCTGTTTTTCAGTGTGGAGACCTTTAACCAGTGGAGTGCCACAAGGATCCCTGCTGGGTCCTCTACTTTTTGTCATTAAAATAAATGATTTCTATGCGAGCATAGGAGGTACAGTTAGTAAGTTAGCAGATGACACCAAACGTGGTGGTGTAGTGGTCAGCGAAGGGGGTTACCTCAGATTACAACAGGATCTGGACCAGATGGGCCAATGGTCTGAAAACTGGCATATGGACTTTAATTCATATAAGTGCAAGGTGCTGCATTTTGGGAAAGCATAACTTAGCAGGACTTACACACTTAATGGTAACGTCCAAGGGAGTGTTGGTGCATAAAGAGACCTTGGAGTGAAGTTTCTAGCTCCTTGAAAGTGGAGTCGCAGGGTGATAGGATAGTGAAGGCGGCGTTTGGTATGCTTTCCTTTATTGGTCATAGTATTGACTACAGGAGTTGGGAGGTCATGTTTCGGCTGTACAGGACAATGGTTCGAACACTGTTGGAATATTGCATGCAATTCTGGTCTCCTTCCCATCGGAAAGATGTTGTGAAACTTGAAATGGTTCAGAAAAGATTTACAGTGATGTTGCGAGGGTTGGAAGATCTGAGCTACAGGAGAGGCTGAACAGGCTGGGGCTGTCTTCCCTAGAACGTCGGGGGCTGAGGCGTAACCTTATCGAATTTTCAGAATTATGAGGGGCATGGATAGGATGAATATGCAAAGTTTTTTCACTGGGCTCGGGGAGTCCAGAGCTAGAGGGCATAGGTTTAGGGTGAGAGGGGAAAGAGATAAAAGAGACCTAACGGGCATTATTTTCACGCAGAGTGTGGTACGTGTATGGAATGAGCTGGCAGAGGATGTGGTGGAGACTAATACATTTGCAACATTTAAGAGGCATTTGGATGGGTATATGAATAGGAAGGGTTTGGAGGGATATGGTCCAGGTGCTGGAATGTGGGACTAGATTGGTTTGGGATATCTGGTCGGCATGGACGGTTGGATCGAAGGGTCTGTTTCCATGTTGTAGATCTCTCTGACTCTATGACTCTATATAGAGTTTGAAAGTGGTGTAATCCAGGTGCTGGGAACGTTAACACTCTCTTGTACGTGTTTAACAGTATATGTATGTGTGAATGACTGAATGTGGTGTGCGAGGGCATGTGTGTGTACACATTTGAGAGGGCGAGTGAATGAGAATGAGGGACTCACTGAATAAGTTCTAATTTGTTTATAACTGAGAGGTTTTAACCAGCTACATCAGAAGTAGCAATGTTAGGATCTGGTCTGCCTTCTTTAAATGTTTTGTAGGCTCTTGTATGATCCATAAAAGATTGAGTGTTCTTCCGGGATTTGTTGTATGTTTATGATTTGGTGTTGCATTTGCTGGACTCAAAGGCACCGAGTTGTGGGTGTTAGTTTCGCCTGGATTAAATAGTGTGTGGGAAAACAATGGCTTATTCAATCACGAAATGTTTTATGGGGGTGGAAGAAGTTGCCTTTAGGAGATTTACAGAAGTTGAACACAGAAAAACTGCTGGAATGAGCAGTCATTTGAAATTGTACCTATCTCCTTCCATGAGGAAAGGAGAGATCATGAGAGTAATAGCTCAGCACTTATATTTGCTGGAAATGTCATCAGACCCTTTAGAGGTTACTACAGTTCAACTAAAAATCAGTTGCTTATTTAGCAGTAAAAGAAAATGAAAGGACAAAAATAATGACACTGTTGTAATTATGATTAAAAACTTAGAATAGACCAAAAGAACGAATCGATGTTACAGACCAAAAGGAAAGGAATGAGAAAGAGAGAAAGAAGAGAGAGCAAGAGAGAGAAAGATAGAGGGAGAAGAAAAGAAGGAAGAGCGGGAGTTGGAACTTCAGGAATTGACAGATCGAAATCAGGCTTAATGGAGGGAGATGAAGGCTGAAGGTAAGCTTATTCAGGAAGAGAGTGAGGATGTATAACAGATGGTTACTATAGAACCGGTGAAATTCTGTTTGAACGCTTTGACGAAATTTGATGGAAAGATGTGGAAGTGCTTTACATGACATTGGTGTATGTGAGGCGGTGAATAAAGACATTTTCGGTGCATATGAGCTCTTGACAGAAGCTTACAGATAACGATTCAGGAATCGAAGGAGGGGCCCTGGTCAAACCTGCATTCAATTTGAAAGGACCAAGCAAAGCAATTTTAAACGGCGGATGAGATCATTAAAAATTAAACAAATCGATGACATTCTTAGATGAAAGATTATTTCGGACGAGTTCACAAATTAACTTGCTCAAGTAATCAGAACTCATGTGGAAGGACAGAGAGGTAAAATGGCAAAATTAACAGTTGAAATGCCTCATAATTATGAGCTGGTTCATAAATCAAATTTTGGTTTCCAAAATCTGTTTCAAACCGTGTGGATTAGAAATTGGGGAAAAGAGAAATCCTCACGTGGAAAGGGAAAAGTAGATCTCGGTGAAGACCGTGCAGATAACGTAGCAGAAGATCAAAGTGAAACCCTTGAAGGAGAAAGAGAAGTTTATAAGCTCCGGTGTTATCTTCGAAATAAAGTAGGCCACATGAAATCACACTGTTGATGGTTTGCGAAAGGCACTGGGAAGATAGATGCAGGAAAATAGGAGAAGTCAGTGAATTTTGTGGAACATCATCGGATGCTGGAAATCTGCACCAGAATGAACAATATTTTTGAATGTTGGTTAAGGAGGAAATGCCAGATCTACTTAAAATATATACCTGCAAATATAAAGTAAACTCACTTAAGCCGGATGCAGCAGGGAAAGAGGTTTAAATTTTAAGAGATACAGGATCCTCCATGAAAGATGAGGAAATGTATCGTTGAACGAATATTACAGAAAATATGTGAGTAATAGGCATTCACGGTGAGATGAAAAGCGCTCAATTATGTCAAGTGTGGTTGCATTGCCCAGTGAAGAGTGGATAGGTTGTTGTAGAAGTATTGGACAAAGTGTCAGCTCCAGCAATATTATTTGACCTTACTAATACGATAGCTCATTCACAGGTGAGATTGCTGTCAACTGTGTTTGAAAAGCCAGTAGAAACTCAGGAAACAAACCTAATGCAGGACACATATCCTGGAATTTCTCCGGATTGTGTCGTAACAAGGTCACAAAGTCACGAGTTGAAACAAGAGGGACGACAGAGTACGGAAATGAAAGTTGAAATTAAATTAGCAGAGATCTCATTTGATCAACTGGTTGAAGCAAAACATGAGCAGTTCGATAACAAAGCAGACATACTCCTTTCATAGAAATTAGCTGAATTACAGCAGAATGATGAGAACCCAGAGAAATTGTGTCAAAAAAAAACAAAGGAAGAAACATCTAAATGCATTTAAATCTAAATCGATGTTCATGGAATAGTGTCTGTTAGATTAGCTTCAGATTGGTATGACAGGTCGGCCCAAAATCGAGGCGAAGGGCCTGTACTGTGCTGCAATCCTCTATGTTCTGTGTGTTCAATGCATCCTGGTGTACGACGATCTTAAAAAATGATATTTCTATGAGGAGAGGGAGAGCATCACGTATCCAAGCAGATAAGAAATGGACACATGTTCCTGAAGTCGTATTGAAAGTGGATTACAGAAATGGGTGTACTGCGTTAACGACCACAAGGGGACATTTACGGGTAACAATCATCTCAAGCAAATAGACAGAAACAGTTTTACAGGACTGGATTGCACAAGGATGTCGTTGAATTTTGCCAGACATGAAAAATGGCTAATAAAACCTGCAGCTTTATTTCCCTGTGGAGTGTGACGTAGCTACCCCTTTAACAAGGTTATGCAGTCCTTGCTTTCCTCTTCAGTGAGGTCATAAACGACACAGACTCTGGAGAAATGAAGACTGAAGGGTTTTAGTGCCAGTTTGAAAACAGCCGACACATACTGTTTTAGGCAGAACGATTTCAATGTGTGTAAAATGACGTTAGAGTGTCAGACAAAGAGTGAAGAATTTGTGGTTGGAGAAGCGGATGAACTCGCAGCTCCAGGCATATAATTTGTCCTTTCTAATAATATCGTTCATTTACCGGTAGGAGTGCTTCCTAGTATGGTCAAAACGCCAGTGGTTACTCAGGTTATTTAACTATTGCAGGTCACATATCCTGGACCTTTTCCTGCCTATGTGATAACGAGGTCACAAAGTCATCAGGTGAAACAGGAGAGATCAAAGATTACCAGTAAGAAAGTTGGAATGAAAGTAGCAGAGATTATGCTTCGTCAGATTGTTGAGATAAACCCGGAGCAGACAGATTACAATGCAGACATCTTTAACTCAGATAAATTAATTGAGTTACAGCAGAAAGATGAAACTTTAAAGCAATTGTATGAAACGGCAGACACAGAGAAGGAATCTGAATGTATCCTTGAATGTTATCATCCTTAAATGATGGCTTAATGAGGAAACATTGAGAATCATATTTTCAGGCAGATGGAACATGGGCAGAAATTCATCAAATAGTAATGCCAGTGGGCTTAGAAAGGAAGAGTTACGAATGACGCATGAACAACCATTTGGAAGTCATTTCAGAGTGAGGAAAATACAAGCTAAAATCCAAAATAATTTACGGGCCAGGACTGCACAAGAATGACGTTGAGTTTTGCCAGACATGTCATACATGTCGAGTAATTCGAAAACCATAAGCGGTGATAAAACCTGCACTTTTAATACATTTTCCTGCATTTGAGTAAACTTTTAGAAGAATATTACTTGACTGTGTAGGTCTCCTGCATCAATCTAAAAGTTGGAAGCAGTCGTTGTCATCTCTAGTGTCTCTATCCACTAGAATTCCGGAGGCTGTTCCATTCTGTAATATCACAGCTAAAAGGATTATAGAGGACATTCTCAAATGTTTAACGAGATATGGACGACTGAGAGAGATACAGCCAGATCAAGGGTCAAAGCTCGCATCAAAATTATTCAAGGAAGTCATACAAGCAGTGGTATAAAAGAATTCAAATAAGTTGCATACCATTCAGAATCGCAGTGAGCTCTCGAAAGGGGGCATCAGACAGAAAGACCATGTTGAGGGCAAATAGTCAAGATTATGCAGATGATTTGAATAAGGGAAAATTGTGCTGTTTGAGATCAAAGTAGTACTAAATGAATCAACCAAATTCAGTATAATTCAATTCGGTTTTGTGTCTGAAGTGAGAGGATAGTTAAAAACGATTGAGCAATTAGAAAGTCAAAAATAAGAGACCACATACTTCACTTTGTGTCACATTTTAAGGCACGATTAAAGAAAGATTGGAACTTAGCTACACAATATTTAAAGATATCACAGCATGCAATGAAACACGAAGTAGGCAATAAATAAATAAAAATCAAATTTCAATATCGGCAATATGGTATTAGTGTCACTTCAAGTGATACTTGAATCTTTAAAAGCAAGGTTTGGTGGAACCTTTCAAGGTGAAAGGAAATTGAGTGAGGTGAACTATGATAGGGACTCCTGACAGAAAGAAGTCTCACAGAGTTTGCCATGTCCATCTGCTTTGAAGGTATTTTGGCAGGGAAGGACAGCACGAGGAGAATGATTTGTTGATCGCAACAGATAGGGAAGAATCAAATTCATATGAATGTGAATTTCTCATTACTCGAATTAACTTTGAGAATGGGGAAGTTTATTGAGTTAAATTTCAGAAGAAAATCGAAATGACCTAAAAGAGTTGTTAATATTACATGGGGAGCCAAGTCGAAAAAAGCTGGAAATCTTTGACCTCATTGTGAACGATGTTGAAATCGGAGATGCTGTTCCAATAAAACAACATCATTATTGGCATTACCCTCCCAAGTTGGCATAAGTACAAACGGAGGTTGGATGCATGTTCTGCGATAACATATCGATGTCAGTCACAGTTACTGGAACTAACCCATAGTAATGGTGTCAAAACCAGATGGCACCCAATGGTCATGTGTGGACTATCGCAAATTAAACGCATTTACAAAGACTGATGCATATCTGATTCTACCTTTGGAAGACTGTGTTGAGAGGTTGGGTCAAGTAACTGTATTTTTAAGTTGGACTTGCTCAAAGTATACTGGTAGGTGCTTTTGTCAGAAAGTGCAAAGGCAGTTCGGCTTTTCTAACGCTGACTGGATTTTATTAATTTAAAGTCATGCAATTTGGTATGAAAAAACGCGCCAGCCACATTTCAGAGACGAATAAGGTTGCTAGGTTATCCAACTGTGTCATTTATATTAATGACCTGGTGATTTTTAGTCACAGATGGAAGGAACATATGCAACATTTATCAGACTTGTTTGATCGAGTTCGGAAGGCATGTTTGTTGATAAACCTCATGGTAAGGGCATTTGCCAAAGCCCAAGTTACCTTCCTGTGCCATGTTATTCGACACGGACACATTCCCATACCGTTGACAAAAAGAGCAGTACTACGGTTCCTGGGATTGCGTGAATTTTATCGAAAATCTGTCCCACATTTTCGCAGCGTGGCTACTCCACTCACTGAATTGCCAAGGAAAGGCAAGACGGTTTCGTGGACAGCAGACTATCACAAAGTGCTTCACAGCCTGAAAGTATTAACTTCTCCCCTGATAATGTTTTAGTAGGGTCAGAGGTGCGGGGAAAAGGGGGGTGGGTGGCTTTGCTTGTCAAAGATAGTATTACAGCGGTGGAAAGGAAGATGGCACCCTGTTAGGAGTCTTTTACAGGCCTTCTAATAGTCCGAGAATCGTTGAAGAAAGGATTGCGAAGATGATTCAGGAGAAGAGTGACAGTAATAGGGTGGTTGTTATGGGGGACTTTAACTTTCCTGATATTGATTGGGAAAGCTATAGCTCAAGTTCGTTAGATGGGTCAGTGTTTGTCCAGTGTGTGCAGGAGAGTTTCCTGACACAATATGTAGATAAGCCAACAAGAGGTGAGGCCATACTGGATTTGGTTCTGGGTAACGAACCAGAACAGGTATTAGAACTCGAGGTAGGTGAGCACTTTGGGGACAGTGACCACAATTCGGTGATTTTTACTCTAGTGATGGAGAGGGATAAGTGTGTAGTACAGGGCAAGAGTTATAGCTGGGGGCAAGGAAATTATGATGCGGTGAGGCATGACTTAGGATGTGTGGATTGGAAAAGTAGATTCCAAGGCAAGAGAGTAATTGATATGTGGAACTTGTTCAAGGAGCAACTATTGTGTGTCCTTGATAACTACGTACCTATCAGGCAGGGAGGAACGGGTCGTGTGAGGGAGCCATGGTTTAATAAGGAATTGGAATCCCTTGTTAAATGGAAGAGGGCGGCCTTTGTAAAGATGAGGCGTGAAGGTTCAATAGGGGCGATTGAGAGTTATAAGATAGCCCGGAAGGACCTGAAGAGTGAGCTAAAAGCAGCAAGGAGGGGACATGAAAGGTCCTTAGTTGGTAGGATTAGGGAAAACCATAAGGCTTTCTATAGGTATGTTAGGAATAAAAGAATGACTAGGGTAGGAATAGGTCCAATCAAGGATAGTAATGGGAAGTTGCGTGTGGAGGCTGAAGAGATTGGGGAGGCACTGAATGAATACTTTTCGTCAATATTCACTCAGGAACAGGACGTTGTTGTCGATATGAATACTGAGGCACGAATAAGTAGAATGGATGGCTTTGAGATATGTAGAGAAGAGGTGTTGGAAATTCTGGCAAGGGTGAAAATAGATAAGTCCCCTGGGCCTGATCGCATTTATCCTAGGATTCTCTGGGAAGCAAGGGAGGAGATTGCAGAGCCATTGGCCTTGATTTTTGTGTCCCCTTTGTCTACAGGAGTAGTGCCAGAGGACTGGAGGCTAGCAAACGTGGTTCCCTTGTTCAAGAAGGGGAGTAGGGATAATCCTAGTAACTATAGGCCAGTGAGTCTCACTTCTGTTCGGGGCAAAGTCTGAGAGAGAATTGTAAGGGATAGGATTCATGCACATCTGGATAAGAATGATATGATCAAGGATAGTCAGCATGATTTTGTGAAGGGCAGGTCGTGCCTCACAAACCTTATTGAATTTTTTGAGAAGGTGACTAAGGAGGTAGATGAGGGGAAAGCGGTAGACGTGGTATATATGGATTTTAGTAAGGCGTTTGATAAGTTCCCCCATGGTAGGCTACTGCAGAAAATACAGAGATATGGCATTGAGGGTGAATTGGAGGTTTGGATTAGGAATTGGCTGGCTGGAAGAAGACAGAGGGTAGTAGTTGATGGCAAAGGTTCATCTTGGAGTGCCGTCACTAGCGGTCTTCCGCAAGGATCTGTTTTGGGACAATTGCTGTTTGTCATTTTTATAAATGACCTGGAGGAAGGGTTAGAAGGTTGGGTGAGCAAGTTTGCGGATGATACGAAAGTCGGAGGAGTTGTAGACAGTGAGGAAGGATGTGGCAGGTTACAGCGGGATATAGAGAAGCTGCAGAGCTGGGCAGAAAGGTGGCAAATGGAGTTCAATGTAGCGAAGTGTGAGGTGATTCACTTTGGTAAGAGTAACAAAAAGATGGGGTCCTGGGCTAATGGTCGGATACTTGGTAGTGTGGAAGAGCAGAGGGATCTTGGTGTCCATGTACACAGATCTCTGAAAGTTGCCACCCAGGTAAATAATGCAGTGAAGAAGGCATATGGCGTACTGGCTTTTATTGGTGGAGGAATTGAGTTCCGGAGTCCTGAGGTCATGCTGCAGTTGTATAAGACTCTGGTGCGGCCGCATCTGGAATATTGTGTGCAGTTTTCGTCGCCATACTATAGGAAGGATGTGGAGGCACTGGAACGGGTGCAGAGGAAGTTTACCAGGATGTTGCCTGGTATGGTAGGAAGATCCTATGAGGAAAGGCTGAGGCACTTGGGGTTGTTTTCATTGAAGAAAAGAAGATTTAGGGGTGACGTGATAGAGGTGTACAAGATGATTAGGGGGTTAGATAGGGTTGACAGTGAGAATCTTTTTGCACGTATGGAGTCAGCTATTACAAGGGTGCATAGCTTTAAATTAAGGGGGGGGGTAGATATAGGACTGATGTTAGGGGTAGGTTCTTCACTCAGCGATTCGTAAGTTCATGGAATGCCCTACCAGTAGCAGTGGTGGACTCTCCCTCTTTATGGGTATTTAAGCGGGCATTGGATAGGTATATGGAGGATAGTGGGTTAGTGTTGGTTAGGTGGGCTTTGATCGGCGCAACATTGAGGGCCGAAGGGCCTGTACTGCGCTGTATTCTTCTATGTTCTTTGTTCTATGTTCTTGATTTTACAGTTCATCCATTCATCCAGCTATCCTACTTATAGTGAGAGGAATGTCCTGTCAAATCCCTCAAAAACTTTGAGGTTTTCATGGTGAAATGATGCTTCAAGAACTCTTTTATAAATTAAATTTGCCGACACTTTGCAATCAGCTTGCATTTGGTATAACAGCAGTCCATCGTGCTGGGTCAATTCTTCTTAATTTGCAATTAATCGTTATCAATTTTGTTCATAGCCCAATGTTTGTTGAGGACTAGATTAGCACTTGGAACAGTATGATAAAATTTGGGATCCTTACAGTTGCTGTTCATGAGATTAGTTAATTCAACACAATGAGTAACAAAGACAGAAATTGCGAGAGACACTCAGCAGGTCTTTGGCAAGAAAGCAGGGTTAACGTTTTGAGTTCATTGACCCTTCCTCTGCACTATCATCAACACAATGTGTACTGAACCCAAAAGTTGTGATCATTGGAATTCTCTGCCACAGATTGTGGTCAAGGCCAAAATATTGAAGGCTTTCAAGAAGGTATAGATATAGTTCCTAGGGCAAAAGGTGTCAAAGGGCATAGGGAGAAATTGGGAATAGGTACTAAGTTTTATGATCAGCGACAATCATATTGAGTGGCCGAGCAGGCTCGAAGGGCCAAATGGTCTCCTCCTATTTTCTATGTCTCTCTGGCTCTGTTCTAAACTTGTACCTGGTACAAAATGAGAAAAGGCAACCAGCTCACCCACTCAGAATGAAACAATCACAGACAATGCTGGAGAAACTCAGCCGGTTTGAGAGAAAGGTAAAAACAATGACTGCAGATGCTGGAAAGCAAATACTGGATTAGTGGTGCTGGAAGAGCACAGCAGTTCAGGCAGCATCCTGAGAGAAAACAGAGTTATCATTTTGAATCGAGTTTGACTCTTCAAATTGGGCTTGAAAGCTTAACTCTGTTTCTTTTTTCACAGGTGCTGCCAAACCTGCTGAGTTTCTCCAGCATTCTGTGTTTTTTTTAAGGTTTCCAGCATCCACATTGTTTTGCTTTATAACATTTTAAAGTTAATCTTTCAGGAACGTGATCTACAGTAGACCACCATTCAATATGATCTTTGACTTCTACACTTTCCCACCTCCTCCCCATATCGAGTCCTTCCAGGCTCAATTGCAATGCGCTGGGGTGGCACGGTGGCTCAGTGGTTAGCCCTGATGCCTCACAGCACCAGGGACCCAGGTTCAATTCCCACGTTGGGCAACTGTCTGTGTGGAGTTTGTACATTCTTCCTGTGTCTGCGTGGGTTTCCTCTGGTTTCCTCCCACAGTCCAAAGATGTGCAGGTCAGGTGGATTGGCCATGCTAAATCGCCCATAGTGTTAGGTGCGTTCGCCAGAGGGAAATGGATCTGGGTGGGTTAGTGTTCGGAGGGTCGGTGTGGACTTGTTGGGCCGAAGGGCCTGTTTCCACATTGTAGGGAATCTAATCTAATCGCCAAATCTAATTATGCTAAGCCATTCAAGTTGTCTATTGATGCAAGAGTCGGTGTGGTGCTCTTGCAAGAAGATGATGAGAAGGTACAGAGTCTTATCGGGTATTTCTCGAGGAAGTTCAAATTAAATCAGCAAAAATATTCGACAGTTGAGAAGGAGTCTTTGAGCGAGATGGTGAAATTACAGCATATCAGTGTTGATGGTATCAGCAACTTTCCTGAGACAATCATCGAAACTGATCATAACCCATTGAGGATTTTTGGAGACAGTTAAGGACAAAACAAAACAGTCTGTTGAGATGGAGCTTGCAATTCAATTTGAAAAACGTGCGTGTGGCAGAAAGCGAAAACATGATTGCTGATTCATTGTCGAGACTCGAATGTGAAACGGCAGCATTTGGTGGCAGGAATACTACAGATTGAAACGATGTATGGTTGTGCATGTTTGTACATTTATATTCAATGCAATGAAAATTAGTGTTTTGCAGTACCAACAATTTTTAACGTGTTTTAAATGAAGGCATCCTTGGATATTGATCGTTCACTATTTTTTAAATGGGGAGGTGTGACGAAGCTGTTCCTTTTACAAGGTTATGGAGTCCTTGATTTCTCTTCAGAGAGGCCGCAAACAACATCCCGACTCTGAAGAACTCGAGGGTGAAAGGTTTTAAAACAGTTTGTTAACATCTAACAGATACTGCCTAAGGTGGAAGCCTTTCAAGTTAAAAACAACAGTTGCGCAATGAAAGGGGAGTGGCCAATTCTCCCATATCACGGTTTGTCTGGTTTGTGTTTTTTTTTTAGCAGTCGTGTATAGAAAGGCTGCTGGACTCACAGAAGCAGGTACTGGCTGCTATTCTCTCTCTCTGACTTTGATGCAATCAGACTTTGTTTCATTTTCCCTTTTGTGCCAAGAGATATTTATGTGAATTGTTGTAAGGATCTCTCACAGCATTATTAAGTTCGAATAGTCTGTTGGGTTTTCAGGGAGGGCAGGTTAATTAGTAATCTATTTTCCATTATTTGCGCTTCATTCAGGAATCTTGTCAGGAAATTTGATTTTACTGAAAACTGAGTGGTTTGACGAACTGATTCTGTCCTGGAATACTGACTTTAAAGTTGCTTAAAACAACGAGCAAAGTTATGGTCTGGAAAACTTCTTGAAGTGTTCTAAGAGTTCTGCCCTGTACTAAACAGGAGTTACTCAATTTTTTCACAAGATATGGATTACGCACAGAAATAAAATCAGAACAAGTGACAAAATTTACATCAAAATTCTTCAAGGAAGTATGGACAGTTTTGTAATAACAGAATTCAAATCCACTGCATACCATCCAGAATCGCAAAAAAAACACGAAAATTGGCGTCAGATATTAAAGACAATGCTGAGGTTTTATCGTAAAGACTAATGAGATGACTGAGATTTCTACCTTTTGTGATATGACAAGCACCAAATGACTCGACTAAATGCACTCAAGTTGAATTAGTTTATGGGTAAAAATTGAGAGGATTTTTGAAATTAATTAAGCAGAAGTTGATAATTCAGAATTCAGAGATCACATATTTGGACTATGTGCCAGATTTTCAGGAATGATTAAGTAGCGTCGGGGAGTTGGCTAGACAGCATTTAAAATGATCGCAGCATTCAATAAAACGAAAAGCGTATAAGCAATCAAAAACTCACAATTTTGTTGTCGACGAGAAGGTGTAGGGTTACTTTTAGTGATGGGTTAACCTTTTAGAGCAACGTTTATTGCAACTTACCAAGGCGAAAGGATTATGAGTGATTTGAACTATTTGATAAGAACTCCACAGAGAGTCTTTCATAAAGTGCGTAATGTGACTACAGTAAAAAAGTTGAAGGTGATTCCTGTATCTTTAAGAGACAGTGAAAGCTGTTTCGATAGTGCAAGTTTGCAGGCAACTGTCATGTTACTGACTTGCAGTCTCATTATGTAATGGAAAATGGAAAATATGTAACGTTGGTCAAAACCTGGATATCTCAGTGGTTTAGACCAACATCTGAATTTAATCAATGAGTTGAAATTATGCCTTAGGATACGAAAACCCAATCGAATTTAAAATTTGCTTCTTTGACATCACTGAACCAATGAGACGATCTGATGTTTGGAGTAGGAAAAAAGGAAGTTTGGACCGTTGCTCAGAAAGAGCCCCAACTGCAACTGACAGACTGCTCTTCAGCACATTCTCTGTAAAATGCACATTTTTAATGTGAAACCTCTTTGTTACATAACACTGAAGACAACCAATGGAGGTCTACAAACGGAGAAAAATTGACGGCGGAGAGGACATCCACTGTCTGCTTTTGAAATGTAAGTTGATTTCAACTTAATACAGGCTTTATTCGATCAGTACATTGTTATAGAGTGGGAGGTAGATAAACAATCTTTAAGATAGAGGAGGCTCAGGGTTGTAAATAGTTGTTTCATATTGACTTTTAGACTTTAAATGTTTTTTTTGGTAAATAGTAGAATTTGCCTACTACTCTGTCACTCATACTTTAAAGATTACGAGACGATCTCAGCTTTTCTGTGTATCTTGTTTAATTAGCAGAATCTTTTAGCGCCGAATTATAAGGAAAGACAATTCGAGGAAAGGCATTGGAGACTGTGATATTGAAAATAACACAGAGTGAAGAAACAAGTTCAGAGGAATTCAGAATTGTGCATTACACACATTCAATTGGACAATGAAGAAGTTGTCAATTATTGGGTTAAATTATTGAGTTACCTTCTAAAGAAAACGGAAATGATGTGAAGGAGTTATTATTGTCGTATTGGTTGATATAAGGAAAATCGTACCAAATGTTAGTAATATGTATGCTCCACTCACGGAATTACAGAAGAAATACAAGAAATTGTAATGTACAGCCAACCGTCAGAAGTCATTTGCCAGCCTGAAAGTTGTGCTCACCTTTGTCACAGTATAAGCCACGCTACATTTTAGGACCATGGAACTGGGATATCATAGCAATTACAGAAACATGGCTCTGTGGTGGGCAGGCCAGGCAGCTTCATGTTTCGAGGAAGGATAGAAAGGGATTCAAGAGAGGAGGGGAGCGGCGTTTTGTTTGGGGAGAGCATTACATCTGTGCTGAGGGAGGATATTCCTGGAAATACATCCAGGGAAGTTATTTTGGTAGAACTGCGAAAATAAAAGTGATGATCACCTTATTGCGATTGTATTATAGACTAGTGAGAGGGAAATTGAGAAACAAACTTGGAAGAAGATGTCAGCTATTTTAAGAATAATAGGGTGGCTATGGTAGGGAATTTTAACTTTCTAAACAAAGACTGGGAAGGCCATACTGTCAAGGTTTAGACGGAGAGGAATTTGTTAAGTGTGTAAAAGAAACTTTTCTGATTCAGTATGTGGATGCACCTACGAGTGAAGATGCAAAACTTGACCTTCATTTGGGAAATCAGGCAGGGCAGGTGACTGAGGTGTCAGTGGGGGAGCACTTTGGGGCCAGCGACTACAATTCTATTAGATTTTAAATAGTGATGAAAAAGGATAGACCAGGTCTAAAAGTTGAATTTCTAAAATGGAAAATGGACAGTACTGACGGGATTAGGCAAAATTTTCAAAAGCTCACTGGGGGCAGATGTTCGCAAGGAAAGGGACAGCTGGAAAATGGGAAGCCTTCAGGAATGAGATCACGAGAATCCAGAGAAAATAGATTCCTTTTCGGGTGAAAGGAAAGGCTGGTAGGTATAGGGAATGCTGGATGACGAAAGAAATTGATTTTGGTTCACAAAAAGTAAAAAGTATATGTAAGGTATCGACAATATAGATCGAGTGAATCCTTAGAAGAGTATAAAAGCAGTTGGAGTATAGTTAAGAGGGAAATCAGGAGGGCAAAAGTGGACATGAAATAGCTGTGGCAAATAGAATTAAGGAGAATACAGAGTTTATACAAATACATTAAGTACAAAGGGTAACTAGGGTGAGAATTGGTCACCTCAAAGATCAGCAGGGTGGACTTTGCGTGGAGCTGCAGAAAATGGGGAAGATAATAAACGAGTATTTACTGTGAAAAAACGGATGGAAGATATAGAATGTTGGGAAATAGATGGTGACTCCTTTCAAAGTGTCCATATTTCAGAGGAGAATATGCTGGATGTCTTGAAACGCGAAAAGGTGGAGAAATTCCCAGGTCCTGATCAAGTGAAGCCCAGAACTCTGTGGCAAACTAGTGAAGTGATTGCTGGGCCTCTTGCTGAGATATTTGCATCACCAATAGTCACAGGTGACGTTCTGGAAGACTGCAGATTGGCTAACGTTGTGCCACCATTTAAGAAGCGTGGTAAGACAAGCCAGGGAACTTTTGGCCATTGAGCCTGAACTCGGTGGTGGGCAAGTTGTTGGAGGGCATCCTGAGGGACAGGATCTATATGCTTTTGGAAAGGGGAGGCCTGATTAGGGATAGTCAGCATTGCTTTGTGCGTCGGAAACCATGTCTCCCAAACTTGATTGAGCATTTTGAACATTTAACAAAGAGGATTGGTGAGGGCAGATTAGCAGATGTGATCTAAAATGTCTTCAGTATTGCGTTTGACAAGATTCCCCATGGTAGAGTGGTTAGCAATGTAAGATCTCACGGAATACAGGGTGAACTAGCCATTTGGAGAGAGAACTGCCTCAAAGTAGAAGACAGAGGGTGGTGGGGGAGGATTGTTTTTGGTGTGCTTTCTTTTATTGGTCAGAATATTGACTACAGGAGTTAAGAGGTCATATTGCGGTTGTACAGGACATTGGTTAGGCCATTGTTGGAATATTGTGTGCAATTGTGGTCCCCTTCCTATCGGAAAGATGCTGTGAAACATGAAAGTGTTCAGTTAAGTTTAACAAGGATGTTGCCAGGATTGGAGGATTTGAACTGTAGGGAGAAGCTTAACGCTGTTTTCCCTGGAGCGTCAGACGTTGAGGGGTTACCTTATTGAGAGTTAAAAGAAATCATTAGGGGCATGGATAGGATATATAGACCAAGTCTTTTCCCTGGATCAGCGAGCACAGAACTGAAGGGTATAGATTGAGGGTGAGAGTGGAAAGATGTAAAAGAGACCTAAGAGGCAAGGTTTTCACGAAATGGGTGGTTCATGCATGGAATGAGCTGCCAGAGGAAGTGTTTCAGTCTGGTATAATTGCAACATTCACGAAGCATTTGGATGGGTATATGAATAGTCAGGGTTTGGAGAGGTACGTGTGCGGTGCTGGCAGGTGGGACTAAATGGGGTTGGGATATTTGATTGTTTGGACGGGTTTCACTCCATGACTAATTACACAAAGCCATTCAAAGTGGCGAGTGATCTTAATGTTCGTACTGTGATCTTCCAGGAAGAAAACGAGAAGGTAGAAAGACTGATCAGGTATTTCAGCAGCAGATTGAAAATGCATCAACAGAAATATTCGACAATGGAGAAGGAGACTTCGGGCTTGTTGTTGGCGTTGAAACATTTCAACCTTTATGTTACCAGTAACGTGTCTCAGTTAATCATATAAATTGATCATGACCCATTGAAGTTTGTGGAGAAATGTAAGTACAAAAATTCCAGACATTTGGTTCGAGCTCCTTCTCACAGGCATTTAATTTGAAAGTTGTGTATGTTTCAGAATGAGAAAACGTAATTGCTAACGCATTGTCAAGGCTTGAATGAGAAACAGACGCATTTTGTGGACGGAGTAAAACAGACTGAAACAGAAATAGTAATGCATGTTTGCATCGTTATTGCCAGTGTAATGTACATATGTGTTGTAGTTCACTGACAGTTTCACATAAAATGATTTTAAAATGAAGCCATCATTGGATAGTTGATATTTCTTATTTTTGTACGGGTGGAGGAGTAGTGATGCTGATTTTTTTACAAGGTTGTTCTGTCCTTTGTTTTTCGGATGATTTAAAGGCAGATGATCAGTGATGTTGCCTCAAACAAAAGGCTTTCAACTGTAAAAAAAAACAATGAAAGGGGTGTAGGCAGATTTGCCAGCTCAGCTTTTCTCGGTTTTGGTCTACTTTGGCTTGGTGTTCGTAAGCAGTCAGTGTTTTTAGATTGATGCTAAAAGGAACATGCACATGGATGATGTTGTTCAAAGCTGCATATCTCTCTGACCTTTCTTTTGTAAGACCCTGTGTTTGATTTTTCCTCTTTTGCCAAGGTGTTTTTATGAGGATTGTTGGAGGAATTTGGAACATTCCTGAAGTTGTCAAAGTCTGTTGCATTTTTGAATAAGTTAAATTCAATTGAATTCTGGTATTTTGTTTTGTTTGTGTTTCATTCAGTACTCTGAAAATACATTCTGTTTTATTTAAAAACGAGAGGTTTTGACAAGCTACATCACTCCTGGAATATCGACTGAACTCCTGCTCTGAAACAAGTAGAATGGTTCGTGTCTGGGCTACAATTTTAAAATGTATTGAGAGGGTGTGGCCTGGTCCAGAACAAATGTATTTAAAACAGAGTTACATGCGTTTCTAACTGGTAAGGTGTTCAAAGGTTTTGGGGAGAAGGGCAGGAGAATAGAATTGAAAAACAGTCATGATCAAATGAACAACTGACTTGATGGGCTGAATGTGCCTAATGCTGCTGTTACATTGTAAGTCATATTGATACAATAGAGAGCAATATTTATATGTGGACACAAACAACTCTAGCATGAAAAAACATATATCTATATTGCATTCTTGTTTCAAATGGCCGAACTCTTACATTATATAGTCTAATGATCCAATATATAACAATATTTATATATTGACACAAACAGCTCCAACATGAAAATGAAAATTCTATATTGCATTCTTGGTTCAAACAGAGATTAAGAAGTGGTCTCCTGCTTTTCATGAATTATTCCCCTGTCTTAACTCGTTCATTAGGCTGGTGTCTTTTAGATGATGTAACATTTCGACTTTCAGGCTGCAGGAGGTACGGATATGATATTTAGATATTTCCCAGTTTGTCAGAAATATGCGATTGCGAGCAATCTGTGCAGTTACCCGCTGTAAGATTTATTTGTCCTTCTGCAGGAGAGGAGTTTCATGATCAGTCAGAACAATAACCACACCCAGAGGGACACAACAACACATCCACACTGACATACACCGACACACACCCACACACCGACCCCCACCACGCACAGAGAGAGAGAAACAGAGATATTGAGACACATAGGAGGATACCCATGTACAGACAGAAAGCACACACATCGCGTGCGCGCGCACACACACACACACACAAATCATGCTGTGAAAGAGCAACGCATCTCTGCCCAGACACCAAACCAATCGGAGCCACACTCTCACGCTCATGGAGAAATGAACTCAGAGTGAGTGGCTTTTCACAAAAACCTGTAAGATCTGACAGAAATGTCTGTTACACACGCACACACAAGTACATTCAAATGCATTTACTGAGGCACAACTGCAATTAGACATAGACAAAGAGAGACACTCAGAAATAAAAAGAGACACATGTTCAGTGAGGTACAGAGTGATCCGGCTGTGGGCACAGAAAGATCTTGACACACTGTCAGACAGCTCAACAAACTACTCACCTGCTTAAACATGAGCACAGTCAGGCAGAGACGCACTCCACCCTCACACAATAATATACCAATACTCAGAGACGCACACATATGAAATCACAGAACAATCATGACATGCTGACAGTAACAGCCACACACCCATACACACCACACTACAACGTAATCGGAAGGTAACTCCTCAAACAGCATACACACAGATACAAACACAACAGTTGCGTGTGTGCAAAACAGACACCGGAAGACAATCACAAAGGCACAGACATGTACACAGACATAAAGGCACTCAACTTCACGGAAACACTCTCATACAGACTGAATAGCATTCCCAAATACATCGCTGACAGGAGAGATGAATGGTCAGCTGCTGCTAATTGACAATGTGCCCCCGTATTTGTCAATCTGTCAGTCAATCAAAGATAGAAGCCTGTTTATCTCTGACACTTCCCTCCCCTTCCTGGACCTTTATATCTCCATTAATGACGACCGACTTGACAATGACATTTTTTACAAAGCCATCGACTCCCACAGCTACCTGGATTACACCTCTTCCCACCCTACCTCTTGCAAAAATGCCATCCCGTTTTCCCAATTCCTCCACCTCCACCGGATCTGCTCCCAGTAGGACCAGTTCCAACACAGAACTGAGCAGATGGCCTCCTTCTTTAGAGATCACAATTTCCCTTCCCACGTGGTTAAAGATGCCCTGCAACGCATCTCGTCTACATCCCGCACCTCCGCCCTCAGACCCCACCCCTCCAACCGTAACAAGGACAGAAGGACCATGGTGCCCACCTTCCACCCTACCAAACTTCGCATAAACCAAATAATCCGCCGGCATTTCCGCCACCTCCAAACAGACCCCACCACCAGGGATAAATTTCCCTCCCCACCCCTTTCCGACTTCCACAAAGACTGTTCCCTCCGTGACTAACTGGTCAGGTCCACGCCCCCCTACAACCCACCCTCCCATCCTGGCACTATCCTCTGCCACCGCAGGAACTGGAAAACCTGCGCCCACATCTCCTCCCTCACCTCTATCCAAGGACCTAATGGAGCCTTCCACGTCCATCAAAGTTTTACTTGCACATCCACTAAGATCATTTATTGTATCTGTTGCTCCTGATGCGGTCTCTTCTACACTGGGGAGACTGGGCGGATCCGAGCAGAGTACTTTTGGGAACGTCTTCGGGACACCCGCACCAATCAGCCACACCGCCCCGTGGACCAACATTTCATCTCCGCCTCCCACTCTGCCGAGGACATGGACGTCCTGGGCCTCCTTCACCGCCGCTCCCTCACCACCAGACGCCAGGAGGAAGAACGCCTCATCTTCCGCCTTGGAACACTTCAACCCCAGGGCATCAATGTGGACTTCAACAGTTTCCTCATCTCCTCTTCCCCCATCTCACCTTAGTTCTAAACTTCCAGCTCAGCTCTGTCCCCATGACTTGTCCGGACTTGTCCTACCTGCCTATCTCCTTTTCCACCTATCCACTCCACCCTCTCCTTCCTGACCTATCGCCTTCATCCCCTCACCCACTCACCCATTGTACTCTATGCTACTTTCTCCCCACCCCCACCCTCGTCGAGCTTACCTCTCCACGCTTCAGGCTCACTGCCTTTATTCCTGATGAAGGGCTTTTGCCCGAAACGTCCATTTTGAAGCTCCTTGGATGCTGCCTGAACCACTGTGCTCTTCCAACACCACTCACCCAGATTCTGGTTTCCAGCATCTGCAGTCAACGTTTTTACACCGTGATGAATGGTGACCCATTCTGCTTCCCCCGTCCCCATCAATCCCTGGGTGTTATACTCTGATCCATGTGATTATACTAATGGGATCCTGGGCCAACATATGCAATTCCTGCGCTGGCAACACTGCAGCGGCCAACGAACTTGACTCAGTTGTTTTGCTGAATGACTAAGTGAAGAATTTCCTTGACCAGTTGTTGCGCTGCATTCCTGGACTTCTCTCTGAACCTGGGCAAAGTCACTGTATAAAATAATGTGTTTGTGCTGGAGCTGAAATCCTTCAGCATTTCTGCAACAAACATAAACTGGGTTCTAAGCCTGTTCCTCCAACGATTTCCTCCTTTAATCTGGGAAGTATAAGATATTTGCACTGTATGCTAACCACAAAATTATGAAGCTGATGGGTATGTTGAAGAGGTAAATAACTGACCTCCTCCAGCTCTCCATCTCTGCATATTTGTGACTGTCTCCCCTCCTCTGACTCTTCAGGCTCTTGCGGATTCGACTGGCCACTGAAATGTACCTGACCGTCAGAGTGTTCATCAACAGAATTAACATGAATGGGATGAAAGGGGTTAAAATGTAACCAAACCACCTAAATCCCAGCTACCTGGGTTCAGTAAAATAATTTGACTTTATATAGCAGTGTATCGGAACATTGTCAATTCTCCTCCCAGGTTTGTACCGAAAATAAAAGAGAATGTCCTTTGAAAAGAGCAGAATGCCGGTTGCAGCCAGAGTCACGGCCAAGGCCATCTCTCTCCAACGTTTCCTCTTCATTTTCAGGCAGGAAATTGCTGCAAAACGATCAAAGGAGAAAAGGACAGTGAACCAAACAAAACAGTCTGCCGCTGTACGAGCCGGGACAGTGACAGCTCTGCACACAGTTCAGGAAACATTTTGGGAAGTACAAGTATTTGAATCTCCACAGCATGATGACTGTGAGAATGAATAGTCGATCTGATGTTGTCATAGCCAACAGGCAGCGCCTTGTGCAGCTGGAGAGGCCGCATTTTCCACGTGTGAGAACCAAAATCACCTGGAAATTGACTGAAGGAGTCGATAAAATGGAAATCAGAAATTAGGTAAAAACCTGATGAAGGGCCTTTTCCCGAAACGTTTACAGCTCCTCGGATGCTGCCTGAACTGCTGTGCTTTTCCAGCACCACTCTAATCGCAAATTAGCAATTGCCATCGTGGCCTATTTTTTGAGATGAAAGGGAAGGGGTTTAGAGTAAATGTGAGGAAGAGGTGTTCACCCAAAGCATGATGGGGGCCTGTTAATTCAGTTCCTGGGAGGGTAGTGGAATCAGGAAACCTCACAAACGTTTAAAACTACCTGGATGAATAATTGAAACTTCATAATATACGAGGCTACGAGCATGTTGCTGAAAGCCAGGACGATCGTAGATTTTGTGAAGCTTTGATAGCACAAACTTAATTGTCCGAACGAAATATTCTGTCTTTTTTTTAATGATTCTGAGAAGTACTTCAGGGAGGCAGTTTGGGAAGTGAACTATTTTAATGAAATAAATGTAAGGGATTTGAATGCTGAAAACATGTGATGGCACTCATCCACAGATTCAATCAATAAGCACATCAACCTGGACCCAATATACCGGCCACTGCAGTGGAGAGCTGGACCTGACAACCAGAAGCGGCAGATACAAATCACAATAACTGCCGGACGAAGCATCACAGAAGCGCTTCACAGGAGGCTCCCAAGCATTAAGGATGTCACCTAGAGAGGGGACGCAACATCTGCAACACAAATTCCCAGCTCGGCGAACAGAACCACAACAATTAGTAAATGCAGTACTCCAATCCATGTAAAATAAGATCCAACATAATAAAAATCTAATATCTGACTCTCTCTTGTGTTCCGATTATGTCAGGGGCAATTAATATTTCAAGTGATAATGTCATTACCCAGCAGGTCAAAAACAGTTCAAACTTTCACAACATTTGCTTTTAAAAACATGTTTTAATAATGAGAATAACTAAACAAGGATGCTGCCTGACCTGCTGGAATAATCAAAATGATTAATTCCTGATTTCTAAACTAAGTTAAAAATCATTCGCCCACAAGAATTATTTCATGCATTGTAAAAACGAGAGAGATACAAACACTTCTTCATGGAACAAATGGAAGGTCGTCATTGCACTCTGGAATTCGCTTTAACACTCCACAGTATTGCAATTATCCTTCAAGTCCAGATCCAGGTTCCCTTTAAATGAGTTGTGGTTTGATACCTCAAGCTCCCAGCGAAACTGGGCAGTGAGTTCAATACGCCGCATCACCTTTTGAATGAAACAGTCGGTCTCGTGTACCCTATAATCCTTCCATCAATTTGTATTACTCTGTTTCTCCTGATAAATGTTCCTGTGTTCGGCGTGATTGGTCTCAATCTATGACCCTGATTATTTTGATGACTTCAGTCACATCACCTCTCATTCAACTCTGTTCAAAGGAAAATGACCCAAACACTATCCATCATTCATTAATTCTACAGTAATTTCCACATAATGGCAACATCTTTGTAAATTTCTTCGAAACTGCCTCAGTGCAATTCTGTCCTCACTGCTAGGTGGTGACAAAGTACTGTTCATAAAACCATAGGTGTGAGCCACCCAGTGTCTCACGTAGTTCTAGTGCTCCAAATCTTGCAGCGGTGAGGGAATTTGTTTTGCGTTGGCTCTGTTGCAGTGTGAGAAATTCCTATTTTGGTCGAAGTAATATGCAATTTCATCTAAGTCTGGATGTGTGATCGGTTGCGTAAAATGGATCTGGAGAGGTCGAGTTGGGGCATAGTCTGATTGAAGTTTGGTGTCAGTTCATCAGTTCCTCAGGCGTTAGGATATGTGATAAGTAGCCTCACTTCTGTTCTGATATCAACTGATTAATTACAAAACAAGCCAGACCTCCAGAACGAAATCCATTTTGATGGATTATAATCTTATGTCTTTTCATTTAACAAGGTGATCTCTTGCTGAATAGTAAACGCAAAATGTTGCAAATATTGCGCCCACGTCAAAAACAAAGTTTATTTCAAAGGAAATGATAAAATATTAGAAAGCAAACTCGAGACTTATAACACAGATTTAAAGAAAATGATTATGCAGTGTGTATAATTCTCATTAACTTCAAAACAATGCATAAATGAAACGAAAGAAAGCAGCTTATTACTTAATATACAAATGCTCTGTCTTTCCAAAGGAAATACCCCTCGTGTAATATTCACACCAGGGTCACTGGATCTAAGGACTTGTGCCTGCCACTTTTAAAGTGAAGCTGATGTGAACTTCTTTCTGGAACTACCACAAAGTTGATTGTGAATGTACTCAGCATTAAGATTTCTCTTTAGAGCATCTTTTCTCCCAAAATATCTGTCTCGGATGAACAGAAATGTTCACTCCAAGGTACGAAAGCTGACTAATTTTCGCATCCCCTTCTCATGAGGAAAATATTGTGAAGACACCCAGTTTCAGGAAATAAAAAAGACTGAAACAAATGAGAAAAATGATAAAAATTAAGCGAATTATTCTGAATCTCATATTGCTGATCTCTCCAGCAAACCTGTAGATACCATTGATACCATGCTGTGTGATAAACAATAATTAAAACAAAACAATGTGGACTCGTGCACAAAGCCATTCAACCCACGGCCAGACTTTTAAAAAACGGTTTTGAAACAAATTGCTCTGGTAACAGGAATACCTCGAAGTTTAATGTTAGCATCAAAAGGACAGAGTAGCCGACAGCTTTTTCGTTCAAAAAACAGAAAAGAAATCTCTCCCGAATTTTTTTTTCTATTCTCGACATAAAAATACCACTGTATATTTTTTTTCAAAGAGACTCGCTTCCTTAATACCATCGAAATTCAGCGTCGTCTCCGCATGAAGTGAGATTTCTGCAGGCTTGCCACAAGAGATTAATCATTACACCACGGAAAGTTTAATTTCCTGGGCAATTCCTGCAGAGTGTGCGATTACTACCTATGCGTCATTCTGAGTAACAGCATGAATCCTCAGAAAGACTTAGACAATGTCAGATGTGTAAGGCACTTACCAGGAATTCTTACAATCGGAATGTTCGTGTAAATGTTTTTCCAAATCTGATGAATTGAAAAAGTCATTTTCTACAAAAATCTCTTTGTACAAGCAATCTCTGTACGAAATTCGGAGGTGATATAATCCCGAAGTCTTTCATTTATACCTGCTGATACCTCTGGGAGACAATAACATGACAACGTGGTTCCAATCATTTATTTAAAAATTTGAACAAACAGGTGACAGCGGTGTGTTACCTCCGAGTTGTGATCGTTCCTTTTTAGAACTGAGGTATATTCGATGATTAAAATCCGAATCGGTCAATAGAAAACATGGGAACATGCTTGTTGAGCCATTTATTGGAATCACTACAGTATGGAAGCGGGTTAATCGGCTCATCGAGTCCACACTGACCCTGCAAAGTGCATCCAATGCAGACGCACCCGCTGGCGCTGTGAGGCAGCAGGGTTAATCAATCAGTCCTTGTGGCACGCTATTTACTAACATTGACACCCCAATGCTCTCCACCCAACTTGGAAATCTTATTTTACATCATATTGTTACTAACTTGACATTGCCATTTTGAAATTAATTCCGGTTGAGAGTTTCTCAGAGAAATGTTCCCCTCAACACTGGATTGTGGCTTCCCAATTCATAGCAGTTGGAGCATGAAAGAAAAATAGCTGGTTACCGGAGACGACATATTGTAGGTCTGAACAAACTCAACAGAATTGAAGCGGGAAAGTGTAGCAAATGAAGAGCCACAGGTCCTGCTCAACATTGGTATCAAGAATGTTAGGTGGTGAAATAGCCCTTCAGAGGTCAGAATCCAACATTAATATTCCTCATTTTCAAAAGCACAGCCTGTGACAATAGTCTCTCACTGACTTAGGCATTGAACATCTCCATATTCATGACATTCATCCTTTTTATGTCAGCAAGGTCTCACTGATTGAGACACATTAATAGCCACAATCAGGGAACTCATATCCGATGAGGTCAAGTTGGCTGACCTCATCACAAATATTACCAGAAGGAAAAGCTTGGGTTTCTGAAAGTCGAATTGAGCAAATCAGGCAAGAAATTGAACAGCTGATCCTTGGGTTACTCCAAGTGCTCATTTGATTATTGCATGTGTGGCTGGAAATATTGGTTCCAAGGGGAAGAGCGTCAGACATTTCATTTATTGGTGAGGGTTCTGGGCCTGGTGCGATCTGAACACATTGGAAGAGTGGTTTGCTTTTCATTGAATGTTACTTTTCTAGCCAGATCCTCAATAAAGTATGTGTGGGCGGCACGGTGGCACAGTGTTTAGCACTGCTGCTCTCTCAGCGCCAGAGACCCGGGTTCAATTCCCGCCTTAGGTAACTGACTGTGTGGAGTTTACACGTTCTTCCTGTGTCTGCGTGGCTTTCCTCCGGGTGCTCCGGTTTCCTCCCACAGTCCAAAGATGTGCAGGTTAGGTGAATTGGCCATGCTAAATTTCCTGTCGTGTGAGGTAAGGGGTAAATGTATCGGCAGGTCAGTGCGGACATTTTGGGCCGAAGGGCCTGTTTCCACACTGTAATCTAATCTAATCTTAAAGTGATGAGTTACTTTTGAAACTTCACCTTTATAACTTATTATTTATGTGTTCGGTATTTGGACAGAGATACCATTTCGAAAGAATTAACTTATTACTTCTCACAGTCTTGAATTGATACAAGAGCACAGATGTAAACCCGCAGCAATGAAATATGCTTTCTTCAAATAATACGTACACAATGCAAAAGCATGATTTTGCAATTTTATTGTGTTGGGGAAGAATAATCTCAACATACTCTAATTATTTGCCAACATGGAGAATGAAGAAACGTGCGTCCTGAATCTAAATAGAGAGTTGATGTATAAATGAGCAATGCTGGACTGAGGAGCATTAACAAAGACGTTCTCAGTTGAGAGGCAATGGCAAAAGAGGGAGAAATGTCTGAATGCATTGCAACAATTATTCAGGTGCTTCGGGATCAGCAAGAAAACAGGATAGGTGAGAATGGGCAGCCCTGCCTGACTCTAGATCTGATCAGAAAGCCCTCTGATTCCCAGCCTTGACGGCAGAAGCAGTAAAAATATCTCTTTCCATGCTGTACATCTCTATGACTCTACGACCTGTCGAATTCATTTGCTGAATCCTCCCCAAAACTCAACGTGGAAAGAACATCTCAGACTTAGCTGTACAATATCCTGTCAAAGGTCCTCTCCTGGTCCAGGCTGATGAGGCAGGCCTCCAACTCCACGGTCCTGTACGAAGGTGATCATGTCCCTCAGGAGAAAAATGCTGTCATTGTTACTGCTGCCCACTACAGGACAGATTTGTTCGGTTTGAATCACTGATCCCAGAGTAGATCTGATCTGGTTGGTTATGACCTTAGAGACGATTTTTTAATGTGCAGTCAGCAATGAAACAGGTTGCCAGGCCTCCAACTTGTCCTCCAACTTGGCTGCTGTCGCATCTCCCGGGTGCTGTTGTGTAAGACCACGTGATATTGGGCAGGAATTACTGGGAGAATTGCAGCAATAGTTGGCTTCATATCGAAGAGTCCAGCAGAAAAGGATTTGCTGATCCTCAGAATATCATTTTGAGAGGACATTACCGAGCCATCTTCTTCCTTCAAGCTGCTGATCACTGATCTCCCGCTGTCCATCTTCTGAAAGAACAATAATGTGCAGGACTCACCCTGCTCGGCGTTGTGGATGATGGACCAGGAAATTACCTTGAAGGCTTCTGATGTAAAGAGCAAGGCTTACTAAAGATTGGTCATAACATCGACCTCCATCGCCTGCAGTGGGCGTAGGTTCTGCATGCTCTTTTGGATTTTGGACAGTTCTCCCTGCTGAACATCCTCTTTATATTCCCCTTGACTATCTCCCACAAGTCCAAGAGAGACTGAAAGAGGGCTGTCACAGTTCTCCAAACTGTGGAATCCCTTTTGAGCTCCTCTGTGTTCTCTTGGTTCAGCATTTTCGCCATTAGGTTACACGATCGCTTGCTGGTCAGCAGGAGGCAGTGATCATGGAGGAACACCGCGTTGACGTCGGTGAATCTGCCCAAAACCGATCCAGGTCTCTCCAATCTAACCTCACAGGTGAAAAGTTCCAAGCCTGCGCAATACCCCTTCAATCTTCCTTGTGATAGTTTCAAAAGCGTTCATGCTGTTGTGTACATTTGCTTCCAGGTTGGTTGCAACCTTCTTTCTTCTTTGCTCTCTCGTCTTCATCTTTACTTTTGTTTGCTTTTGGCCATGACGGTTGCTGAATATGGTACTATTGGTGTCTACAGCAGCCGCTTTATAAACTGGAACATGAATCCTGGTGTTGGTAGGGGTAGGCCCAGGTACACAATCCCATTATCTTGATCGATTACATTGAACTGGTGTTAATGAGACAATGGAACTGAGATGTTAAACTAGGAAACTTGCCCCTTTGCTTGTCAAATTCAATCAAGCCAGACAGATATGAAAGTCTTCATTTTGACTGAAAATTGAATGAATTGGTGATGAGACATTGCCACAAGATTTCGGATTGAAAAATAGTTCTGAGTTTAAATAGAACTGTTCTTGCGATGGTTAATTTAAAAAAATGACATCAAAATATTAAATGCTGTTTATGTTCCACACTTTCTATGATAGAAACTGAATTTAAATTACGTTAAGTACATTGTTACTTCAAATGGCTACTAAACAATTCTGATCGAACATGACCTGAATGGCTAAAAAAAAGGTCAGAAATCACACGAGAGCTTGTGCTTTCAATTGGACCTGTTTCAGAATAGCTTGGTATCGTGTGACCTCTGACATTGTCTCCCCCATTTCAATGCTGGCACCTCCACATCATAGCTAATAAAAAAAGGCAGCTCAAATCAGAGTGTTCCCCCACACACTGCAGAGAATCTCAGGACAATGAAGCAGGGACCTTGGGAGTGGGAGGAACAGCTACAACTCCAATTCAACAAGCCGTAATCAGGGATTCTAACCTCGTGCCTGGGCAAAGACATTTCAGAACTGAAAAATTACCCGGGCTTTTAGAGGCAAAAATTGGGTTTGTAAAGCTGCATATTTATCGAACCTGTATATCAAAGATAATAAACCGTCTCGTTATTGGTGTATGACCAGGCCCACTAAGTGAGCATATCGACCAGACCATATGAGAACAAAACTTACAGGTGAAATTCTGAATGTCTACAGGGAAATGGCCTTCACAGCGATTAATTATTTTGCCTTAGAATTTTACAGGCGGAAAAACCAATAAGTAAAATTTCACTCATGTCGTTTATAGGGAAAGAAAATGGAATCCTTACTTGATCTGGCCTGTGCGTGACTCCAGACCGACTGCAATATGGTTGACTCTGAACTGTCAAGAATTGGCATTCAATGCTGTTTTGACCAGTGATGCTGTCATCTCACAAAATACCACAAATGTTACAGCTGCAATGAAACAAATCCCTGGTAAGATCTCACTTGGTGAAATGTGAACAGATCCAGCAACCACACCTTAGTTTGGATACAATGGCATACAATGGGAGGGAATACAGTACAGATTTGCAAGAATGAGAGCTTAACTTTAGGGGTTTAGTTATAAGGAGAGGCCGGACAAATGTGGCCTTGTTTCTGTCGAAATTAAAGACAGGGTGGATGAAGGTAAACTGTTTCCATTGGTTGGGGATTCAAGCACAAAGGCACAAAGTCTGCAAATTAAGGTCTGCGTGATCACGAGAAATGTTCGGAAGCATTTGCACGCAATGAGGGTTTTTGGAAATCATTACGACAAACGACTGTGGATTAGACGTTTATTTTAAATCCGAGGTGGATTTTCTTTTTTGGTTAACGTCGGTATTAAGGGAAAGATACAAATGGAGGTGCATGGCGTTCTGCTGCAAATCAACCATTGAATGGTCGAACTAGCTCGCGGGGGCTGATTGACCGTTTTCTATGTTCCTATGACTATTAGTCCAGAGCTTATCCAAGGCATTGACATCCTTCCAAAAGGAGTAGCGTTGAGAAGTGGGCAGAGCTCCATTTCAACCCATCACAATCCATTCACTTTTCAAGCATTCAGATTTAATCGGTGTCCCCCCAACTGTGTCTGAAACAATGAATTGTAAAGATTTAATAATATTTTCCTTAACTTTGTATTCCATCTCGACTTTGTACAGTTTTTTTTTCAAGCCTGTTCAAACTGCCCAGCCACTTTCCAGAGAAACAAAGTGTACATCTCCAAGCCTTGATGTTCTTATGTCACCTCCTGAATTAGGTAATTTAATTTACAACATATCTCTTGTGTAGAAAGTTTAATGGTTTCTCACTTCTTACATTATCTGCCAATTCTCCGCTTCCTTCACCGGTTTACAGTATAAAATGTGTGTAGAAAGATCCCACTAATGGACAGCGATTAGCTGAAATATTTGGAATACTGCAAGCAGCCGTTATCTAAAATATTGTTCAATGTTCGAACAATTACCCAGAGAATTGAACATTTCACTGACGGATTTTGTTTTTAATTCAATAGATAAAGCATTGCTCAGCTTTCAATGAGTGTGATGCTGTCATAGACACACCCAGTAACAATAGAATAGGTGGAGACTATTCAACTCCTTCGCTTGCGTGTACCACAGGAACTGGAGGAGGCCATTCAGCCCCTTCTCCAGCCTATTGTACTGGAGCAGGAGGGCATTCAGCTCTGAATTCTCTACGCAATTGCTGGCAGACATGCTGACTTTTTTCCCCAGCAATTTCGGCTTTTCTTGCTGATTTCTCGCATTCACAGTTCTTTTGGTTTTGTTCAACCCCACCTCCAGCATGTTACAGAGAAGCAAGCCATTCAGCATGTGGATGTAGTGTGTTATTGGAATTATCACCGGACTGTCAATCCAGAGATCCAGGTAATGTTCTGGGGAACCGGATTCAAATGCTCCTATATGTCGGATGTTGACAGTTGATTTCAATAAAAATCTGGAATTGGGGAGTCTCATGACCTAAAGTCCGATTGTCGGTTGATTCGTGTCCTTTACAGAGAAAAACGACCATTCTTATTTTGTCACGACGACAATGATTCCAGGCAGACAACAATGTGTTTGTCACTCATCATTCCTCTAGGCAATTAACGATGGGCGAAAACATGTTGGCTCTGACCAGTGACTCCTTCATTCCCATGAATTTATTTTAAAAAGCCCCGTTTGGCACTGATACGAAGGAGGTCGAGGAGGTAGCACAGCTCATTTTGAGAGTGTAAAGAGGAACAACAGAATGCCATTGATTCCCTCTCATGTGACTACAAGACCAGTAGAAGGGAATTACATGAGTCCACACTGCTCTAAATAAAAAAAGAGAGAGCAGGTGTGCCAGGGAGGTGTGAGGAGTAGGTTGTGTGTGAGGTACCAAGACTGAGTAGTCAGTGAGGTGGAGAGAGGTGATCATGTGAGACAATGCAGTATAGGAGGGGAGTAATTGTGCAGATGAAAGGAGTGACTTAATGTTGTGGTTTGGAAATCTGAAGGAATCAGAACATTTATTGGATCATAATTGTAAGGCTATGCCAATTTTCACCAACAATAACTAAAACAGGAAAACATTTCTGTTGAGTAATATTTAATCCTTTACCTAATCTACAGTAGTTAAACAACTCTCTTATTCTCTATGCAATCCAATCTCTCCCCCGGTGTTAAATTCTCTCCCGGATACTCTGTCTTTCACCTTCTCGCTCTCTCTCTCTTGAACTGTATTTTAGCCATTATCTGAATTCACTCCTCTCTATTCACTCCCCTGTATTTAAACCTCTTCCTATTAGTCTGCATTTAATCCTACCTAATTCATCTTTAAGTACCCCAATGTTATTCTGCGTTTGATTGTCTCGATTCCCTTGTACTTAACCATTTCTCTCTTCCCCTATAGTTAACCTTCGTCCTATTCCTCTCTATTCAATCCTGTCACTGTTACTTTACATTTCATATTCTTACAATTACTCTGCACACCACAATTTTATTTAAATTGCACACATGGCAATCTTTAGTCCTCTCGTTGCATTCAGCTTTCTGCACATTGCTCTCCAATTAACTCACATACGATTAGTCTTCATTTAATCCTCTGCGCTCTGTGTGTACATGTCTGCTTTTCCCCTGTGTTTCCCCTATCCCTGCTATCCTGTATTCAACCTTCTCCTCATAGCACTCTAGGTAGTTCATTCTCAATTACGCTGTAATAACTGTCCTCCATGTTCCTCTTAACATAATTCTCACACTGCTCCCCTGCAATCACCACTGTCCTTATTACTCTGTATTTACTCCACTCACGTATTACAGAGGCCAGGAACCCGTCATCAAGTCACTGTATTTACGCTTACGTAGTATCTGTAACTGACCCAGCTACCACAAAACTGCATCCTAGAGTGAGCAGAATCCCCAATGTTCCTGTTTGTATCTGACAGCCAATACTCCCTGATGGGAATAGGTTTACAGGCCCCGTCAGGGAACTCATTCAATTTGAGCCATCGAGCTGAACACTACTTTTTTTTCCAGCTGTCCCTGTACGTACCCTCTCCCTGGACCCCTGTAGTCAACACTGTTTCTGCCGACACATTTCTAACCTGTCATTTTCTGTCAAATCCACTTCCTGTTCTGTCTTTAACATTCCCCCATTCCCCTGTATATTGCTCTCTCCTTATTATTCTCAACTTGCCCTAATGTCCATTTATTCGTCTCCCCGTTCGTCTCAATTGAATTCTCTGTCTGGTACAATATTCAAAGTTCGCTGTATCTTTATTTAACACAATATCTGTCCCCATTGCTCTTCAATTATTGTCAGCACCCCTTCCAGAACATGAGGTCCACCCAACAATATTTAGACCTCGGTGTCCTGCGTAATCATTCCTCACGCCTGCTTACACATAACCATCGCTTCTCTGTATTTCCGCTGCTCTGGCTGGTGCTGGGACTGCAGATCCATTCCAAGGTCCTGGAGGAGCTTTGCATCAGCCCCATACGGTCAGACACTGTATTACTAATGGGTAAGATAGAGGCACAACATCATCATGAACAATACTGTATTGACACATGAATAGAAACAGTTCCAAGAAACAACATTATTTACATATAAACATGAGCAGCTCTGATAGACGACAACATTTTTATGTGCACTGTAACAGGTCCAACGCAAAGTAATATTTTTACATCAACACAAAAAGTTCCTTTGAACAATCATACGAACGTGTAAACGCAATCAACTCTAATACACAGCAATATTTGTACAGACCCAAACAGCTTCAGCATGCAACATTACATAACATAGATTATACATATAATATGTAAAACGGTATTTATATCAAGAGTGTTGTGCTGGAAAAGCACACCAGGTCAGGCAGCATCTGGAGCAGGAGAATCATGTTTCAGTCAGAAGTCCTTCATCGTCCATGATGAACAGCTTCCGCCCAAAACGTCGATTCTCCTGCACCTTGGATGCTGCCTGACTTTCTGTGCTTTTCCAGCACCACTGATCGACTCTGAACTCCTGCATCTGGAGTCATCGCTTTCTCCAAATACTCTATTTTTGAATAACTTGAATGAAGAAAGGGAATGTCCTTTTGCCTAATTTGCAGATGAGACAAAAATAGGTGAACGTCAAGTTGGCACATTGCATGCGCTTTCTCCGGTATAGGGATAGTCATGCTATTCTTCAAGCAGGTGGGGATTTCGTCTTGTTGGAGGGAGAGGTTGAAGATGTCCGTGAATACTCCACCAGTTGGTTCACACAGCATTTCTGTGCTCACCTTGTGATTCCATGTACGCCAACTGCTTTCTTCGGGTTGTCTCTCAGAAAGACTGATCGGACATCTGAAGTGGTGACCAAAAGAACAGGAGTGTCAGGGGATGTTAGGGCCGGGGTCACTGCAACGCTGGAATTCAGCTCAAACCAAGCATAGAAAGCACTGAGTTTGTCAGGGAGGGATATGTCTTTATCTGCTATCTTGCTGTGCATCATTTTGTATCCGTAATGTTGTTTAGGCCGTGCCATGGGCGGTTGGTGTCTGGTTGGTCGCAGTCCTCCATGCATTAGTTAATGAAGTCTATGATGTTGGTGTCATAATCATCCAGGTATTCTGCCCATTCATGAACACGGTCAAAACCACTGATTCCTCGCAGTCCTGGAGACTGTCTTCCACAGCCTCAGACCAACATCAGACCTCCATTTGTGCATGGTCTTTTCATTTCAGCTTCTGCGTGTAAGCTGTTTCCACATGTAGGAGAGACTAGGACCTGATGAAGGGACAAAATTTGGAACATAGATGAGGATGAATTTCTTCAACCAAAGAGTTGTTAATCTATGAAAATCACTGCCGCAGAGAGCTGTGGAGGCGAGGACATCAAGTGTGTTTAAAACAGAGATACATGTGATTTGGAATGACGCCTTTGTTTAAGGGGAGAGTGGGATTGACAAACAGATCATTCATGATTAAATTACAGAGCTGACTGGGTGGCCTGAACGGCCTGATTCTGCTCTGACATCGTATGATCTAATGATCCAATTTCTAACAATATTTGTAAATGCACACAAACCGCTCTAACCTCAAACGATAATAATATATACTCGCCTTGGTTCAAACATGTTCAAAAGAGCTGCTGTCCTGCATTTCACTGAGTATTCCCTCCCTTGCTTAGTTCGTAAGACTTACGTCTTTGAATTGAAATAACAGCTCAGCTTTCAAGGTTTCTGGGGTAAAGATACTGATATTTACATCTTTTCCAGTTTCCCATAAATACTCTATTGAGAGAAATCAGTGCACCGTGACCCACTGAAGACTTCAATTGTCATTGTAAAGGAGAGGGAGTCTCATGATAATACAGAGAGATAACCACAACCAGCAGGAAACAGAAACCCCGCCCCTCACACACACTCACTTCGATACACACATTCACACACACACAGAAAGTTAAAAATCACACAACACCAGGTTATAACCGAACAGGGTTAATTGGAAGCACTAACTTTCTGAACGCTGCTCCTTCATCAGGCGGTTTTGGAGAACACAATTTTAAGCCACAGAATTTACAGCAACAGTGTGATGTTAATGAAATTATCCATTGAAAAATCCTTAATAATTTCTTGTGGCTTTCATCTGTTAGAACACTGTGATAGTTTCACTTATTTCATGTGTAAATCACAAAACCTTTGTTTTAAAGTTGCATTCTCCGGTTAACTGTAACAATGGGTGTTCGCTACAAAATTTTGAAGGTGTTCGCCCCCGAGTTCTCTGTCTTTGTCGGAATCTTTAGACTGATTGTAAACTAAAAAAGTGAAATCACAGAGTTTAAGATTAATTCATGCAGATTTTGAGCAAAGTACAATGTAACTCTGCATTACGGTCAGTCTCCTGCGCTTGTAAACTTTGGTGCCGGGAAGAAAGGCTTTGGACGTTTTGATTGTTGGTGAGGTGTCTGGGACTGTTGTGATCTAAACACATTGGAAACATCGGTTTCTTTTTCGTTGGATTGGGGTTGTTAATCTTCTGGAGCAATATGCCGGCCATTATTGTGGAATATTTAATGCAACCTGTAAGAGGATTGGAGAACTGGGAACAATCACATTTAGGAGGCAAGTGCAGCTACCACGGGAGGTAGACAATCTTGAGTGAGAAAGGAAAGCAGCTGAAACACGTCCTAGATCTGTAATGTCATTCTGGTTCTGAATCCTGTTCTTCAGGATCAAACACTCCACTTATGCATCTCACACATTCAGGTACAGGTTTCTTTCTCGAACATTACTTTTGAGATTTGGGAGATCCTCAATAACATATGCATGAACTGATGCAGTTACTGTCGAAACCTCACCTTTTCCATTTAGTCTTTGTGATGATGCATGATGGGTTTTTTTTCAAAAACAGATTGAAAGAGTACATCAGTATCTTCAACTGTTTGCAACCGGCCACAATGCATTATTGAAGGATTATTTTATTACATCTCGCAGCATTGAACTGACACAAGAGCGCACATGTAAGAATGCAGTGATTTCTGAAGCTTTCCACAAGAATTACGGACACAATGATTTAGCATTTTTGAACAATATCAGTGTACTGGCGATCAGTGACCATAAAATCTTGAATTAATTGTTCAGGTGGTGAATGAAGAAATTAAGCTGAAACGTGATTCCTGAATTGAAATAAAGAGAACAATGAAGGCTTCGTGCAGAAATAGGCAATGAGAGATAAAGCAATCTTATTAAAAAATGTAGTTAGTTGATTGGCAATGGCGATACATTCAGGAATGCCTGAATGAATTCCAATAATTCACCCCTTTCATGTGCACCAATAAAACAGAAAAGGAAAGAATGGGAAGCATCGCTTGAATCCCAATCTTATCAGGAAGCTTTGTGATTCTGAACCATTTATTGAGACTGCACTTGTTGGTGTAGAGTTGTGAGATCAAAATGTGGGTTGCCTCTCCAAAGCCTAATTGGAGAACACATTTCACATGTAACTGTGCGATATCCTGTGAAAAGCCTGCCCCTGCTCCAGGCCGATGAACTTTGCGTCCACCAGGCCCAGTTTCCCACGATCGTGTCCCTGGGGAGAGTGAGGCTTTCAGAGATTATTCTGTTCAGTCAAGCGCAGGTTGATCGGCATCATCACCACTTCCAGAGCAGTGGTTGGCGATGACCTAAGAAACGATTGGGTAATCAGCATTCAGCAGTGAAACTGGTCGACAGACTTCCCTTATCCCTTGGAATTGTAGAATGGTGGGGTTGTGGAGAAAACTTTCTGCATGCATTTACACATGCTAACTCCATGAACGTATAAGAATATTGCCAGTCTTGGAGTGTTTCAGCTAATGGGAGAGCATGAATAGTCTGAGGTTCTTATTGCCATAGCGTCCGATTTTGAGGTGTCACCATGTCAAAGATGAGAAATCATGAGGGTCAGAGATAGGCTAAATAGCCAAGGACGTTTCCCCAGCATAATGGAGTCCAAAACTACAGATAATAGGTTTATGTTAGAGAGGAACGTTTTAAAAGGGACCCAGCAGGCATCTTTTTCACACAGAGGTAGGTGAATGCTTGGATTGAACTGTCAGACGCAGTGGTGGAGGCTGGTACAATTCCAACATTTCAAAGGCATCTGAATGAGCAACTGTAGTGGTTTACAGGGTTTCGAGACAAATGCTGATAAATTGGACTGAATTCCTTTGGATAGCTGGTTCGCAGAATAAGTTTGATTTGATTTCAGCTGATGGATTTAATATCAGTTGCACCAAAGTCCAGCGAAAAGCTTTGTTTATGAGCAGTACAAGCAGATCATCGGATGTGAGAGTGTTCAGAACAAAAGATTTAGACAGAGGCATTCAGGTTACATTTCACAGTGTGTAGAACAGAATCAACATTTGGAAGATCAGCATTACTTGAGGTAGGATAGTCGATTCAATAGTCTAATAACATTCCAGAAGAAGCTGTTTCTGAATCTGCTGTTGCGCATGCTCAGGCCTCTGTATTTCTGCATGACGTTGTAGGAGAGCATTACCGAGTTGTGGAGGGTCTTTTATGATGGTTACAGCCTTTCCATAGCAGTGGGCTGCGTAAAAGGAATCCATGCATGGAAGCTTGATTTCCATGGTGGACTCGGCTGTGTATACAACCTTGTGTAGTTTCTTATGGTCCTGGGTGGAGCAGTCCCCATACTATGCTGTTGGGAGCCCAGAACGGATTCTCTCACAAATGCACCTGTAGACGTTGGTGAGGGTTCTTACGGACTCTCGAACTTCATGGAAAATAGGGTTGTTTATGTTCTGCATGTCTCTATGACTCCGTGACTCAAATAATTCATTTACTTTGCCAGCAATTTCCATTCTCCCCCGTTTAAATTTGCCTGCTTGTGACTGAAAGGGGCTTCTGTCAGATTTCACCATTTTGTTTTCTTTAAGACACTTATATGGAAACGTAGACGTGGTTATGCCCTCTGCAACCTTAATCTCATATGCTATTTTCGCCTTCTGAACGAAACACTTGACCCTGCTTTGCTGACATTTAAAGTGCCAGCAATCCTTACAGCCCTTCCTTTTTTGCATCGAATACTACCTCTAACTCCCCTCGTAAGCCATGTCTTGGCCATGGTTCTGTTTGCCAGACAGGAATAGACACCTTTTGTAGGTTAACAATCTTGTAGCTCAGGTGACGGGCACTGGGGTTGAAATTGGAAAGAGGAAGATGAGGAATGATTCATCGCAGAGGTGCAATCAGACGCAGGATGGCATTGTGAAATGGAAGTCTTGTCTCATTAATCTATCCTGTCCACTCTGTCTTTAATCATCTCTTTTTACCTGTGTTTACCCCTCTTCCTGCTATCATGTATTCAACTCTCTTTTCATGACTCTCGGTTTTGTCCCTTCTCTATTACACTGTCCTAACACCCTCCCTTTCCTGTTAATGAAATGCTAGCCCTACTACCCTGTAATCAACACTACCCTTATTACTTTGCATTAAATCCTCTCCCCTTTCACAAATGCTGTTTACCTGTCATGAAGTCACACTGTGTTTATATTGCATAGTAATGACATTCACCCAGTTAACACAAAGCTTTTTCCGAGTGAGCAGAAGTCCAGTTTTTCCTTTTTATATTTTTAATGTATTTTTTTTCTTAAACATTGCCCAATCTTCAGTCGTGTTTATTTTTCCCCAGCCCCCATGTTGTGTGTGCACAGGTGTGAGACACAGTGAATTACACAAGGTGCACGAATCTTTATTCAGTTTACACCACCAGGAAGAAAAGAAACACCCGAGTGGCCAGTGACAAGCAGTGCCCTTCACATCAAAGGGCAATGCTGTGTCATCAAACAGTAAAGGGGAGGATACCCTGGTTATTCTTTTTTTCTTTTTAATTCGTGCTTGAATTAGGCAGTGCTTGTTATAAGGTATGAAAGAAACAACTCCATAGAGGCCAGTATCCCATCACCAAGTTACCATTTATTCACACATGGAGAGTTCTTGACACTGGTCCACCTCCCTCAGAACCAGCTCTCAGAGTGAACAGGACCCTTGACACTCCTATTTATTTATTTTTTCTTTCGTTTTTTGCAAAATCGCTGACACTCCAGTTTACTTTATTTCCCTAGTGCTTATTTTTCCCCAGCTCCCATGCTGTTTGTGCAGGTGTGAGACACAGTCAAAGACACAAGGTGCACAAATCTTTATTTAAATTTCCACCACTAGGAAGATAGGAAACCACCCGGGTGGCCAGTGACAAGCAGTGCCCTTCACATCAAAGGGCAATGCTGTGTGATCAAACAGTGAAGGGGAGGGCAGAGAATAAATCAAAATAGAGTTGTAGGGTGAAATAAATCACTCCTCCCCCTGCGGCGCCCACCTCTCCTTGAAAACACTCCAGGGTGTTGGTGGACACCGCGTGCTCCTTCTCCAAGGACACCCGGGCCCTAACGTAACCGGAGAAGAGGAGCAGGCAGTCGGCCCTAACGCCCCCATCCACGGCTTGCTGCTTGGACCTGTTTATGGACAGTTTGGCCAGGACCAGAAGCAGACCCACGAGGAGGTCTTCAGACCTGCCCTCCCTCCTCCGTACCGGGTGCCCGAAGATCAGGAGTGTCGGACTGAAGTGGAACCAAAGCAGAGGAGGAGATTTTTAAGAAAATTAAAAAGGGAGTGCAAACGCCCACACACAATATGCATGTGGTCCACGGACTCCACAGTGCCACAGAACAAGCAGTTGGGTTTGACGTCCATGAACCACAATAATCTGTGGTACATGGGAACGCTGCGTGCAGCACCCTCCACCCCAGATCCTCGAGAGAAAGGGGGAGGAATCCCACGTAGAGAGCCCTCAACTGGAGATCCCACCACTCGGTGGCAAATGGGCACGCCAAGGCGTGTCCGTACGGTGAATGAGGGAATGAGGTGGACGGTGTGCAGCAGCAGTCTATACAGGGCCTGCCATTTTACTCCATGAAAGGGAACAAAATTAAAATTCCGGAGGTGGCTCAGGTTGTGGGACACATCGTCCCGCGGGAAGTACAGGATCTTGGGGCCAATGTGAAATTCCGTTCGGGATGGGGTGAGCGTGGACGGGATCCCATTGCACACGTGAGCGTTCTCCAACTGGTGCACTCCGTCGGGTCAAAGCACCGCCGTTTTAAGGCGTCGGATGGCTCTGGCCACGTACCGGACGTCTACCGCTGACCTGCTCGATATGTCCTGCGGCAGCGTACAGCCCAGGTCCCCGGCACCCAGCACATCCACGACCCTGCTCACCCTCACCACCATGGCCCTCCCCTCCGTTAGCTACTCGAACCCGTGAGTACGGAGGTGCGGATTCCTGTGCAACGGCTCCCTGACGACATCCGCTATTTCTGTCGGAGGGGAGGCACGGCGAAGTTCGACCATTCCAGGCAGTGATCATGTCCTGGTAAAAGACAGGCAGCGTCTTGAGGGCGACATCCAAACCATCACGGTTGACGAGCAGGAGCTCCGTGTCGTAGTTGAGGTTACACACCTGGCGGAAAAAATACATCGCCAGGGTGCACCACGTTGGAGGAGGCTCGATGTAAAGGTATCGCTGCAAGTTCTGACGGCAGAACATCGCGACCTGGGTGCGGACGCACACCAGCGACTGACCGCCCTTCTCAATCGGGAGACTCAGGACCTGCGCAGCGCCCTAGTGCATCTTTTTGTCACAGAAGAAGTCGACCAACGTTTTCTGCATGTCAGTGAAAAAGCCAGGAGGAGGGATCAAAGTGACCAGCCAGTACCACATCATGGCGGACACCAGCTGGTTTATTACCAGCATTCGACTCCCGTAAGATAGAATTCAGAGCAGTCCTGTCCAGTGGCCGAGGCGAGCTGAGACTTTGGCCTCCATTTCCTGCCAGTTGGTCGGCCAGGATTCCTCAGCCGGGCTGAGGTAGACTCCCATGGAGAGGAGATGGGTGGCACTCCAGCTGAACCCTCGTAACTCCTCAGCCAGAGAATTCACCCGTCACGGTTCGACCAGGAGCATGGAACTTTTGGCCCATTTGATCCTGGTGGAAAATGCTGCTGAGTACATGGCCTGGCACTCGTGCATCCTCTCCAGGTCAGCCGGGTCGGTGAAAGTGTGGAGCATGTCAGCGGCGTCGGCCGAGATGACACCCCCCGTGCGCGCCGTGCAGAACCAGCCCTGACAACCTCCTCTGCAAGTGGTGCATGTAAGGCTCCATGCACAGGGAATACAGCTGGCCGGACGGGGGCAGCCTTGATGTACTCGTCTCCCGAAGCGAAGGGGTTCCGTCAGGGACCCCTTAACTTTAACCAGACACTCTGTTGCGGCGTACAAAATTCGAATCAGGGCGACGAACAGAGTCCCGAACCCGAATGCCCGCAGTGTCCGGAGCAGGTACTCGTGATTGACTCTGTCAAACGCCTTCTCCTAGTTGAGAGACAGGAAAGCACTCGACGGACCAGCCCGTCGTCAGAAATGAATCAGGTCCCAGACCAGGTGGACGTTGTCGTGTATTATCTGGCCTGGAACCATGAAGGACTGGTCCGGGTGAATCATGTGGGCCCGCATGGAAGCCAGGCGAGACAGTGCTGTGCACTTGTAGTCCGTCCAATCTGATCCAGAAGATTTCTGATTGCCACCCATTGATTAAGGCTGCACTGCCGATGTTGGTGCGCAGCAGGTGGATTCATGTGCGGATTTCCTCGAAAAGACCGCTTTAGACAGCACACCCCACATGTAGGTGTGCGATATCTTGGCAAAGGCCTTTTCCTGGTCCAGCTTGATGAAGCAGACCTGTCCTGCACGTAGGTGAGCATATCCTTAAGGAGTGCAAGGATCTCGGGCGTCTTTCTGCACAAGACAGAACAGTTTGGTCAGTGTGAATCACGTATCGCAATGAGGACCTGATCAGGTTGGTGATGACTTAAGTCAGACTTTCGTTATCTGCATTCAGCGTAAAATTTGTCCTTCGTCATCCATCTAAACATTGTGATTATAGGTGAAGGGGTGATAGCTTCCCTTATGGATTCACACAAGTTACCTGTCCGCAGCATGCTGTCGTTCACTTCCAGCAAGTAATCACCAAACAAATCTAACAGAGTTGCTCATAACTTGTCTGCTGAGCCAACAATTCCAGGAAATATAATCGTTTTTAAGTATTGCAGGGCTTTGGTCAGTTCATCCAGAGATAACAGCTGATGCAGCCTCTCTATTGTGCTGCCGTCTCAGACCTCGACGATAGCGGGCAGAAACTCATGGGAGGTCGCAATGTCAGTGGGCTTTGCATCATAGAGTCCAACATAAAAGCAATTGTTGATCCTCAGAATGTCAGACTGGGATGAGGTTAGCGAGCCATCTTCTTCCTTCTGGTGGCTGAGCACAGAGATCTCCATTTGTTCCTTCTGAGGATCAAAAGTGAGTACGTCTCATTCCATTACACATTATGGACCCTGGACCGGGAGATAATCTCAGAGGCTTCCAATGAAAAGAGCAAGACTTGCTGCCCCTTCACCTCCTGGGTCTCCTCCGTGACATTGAGCCCCTTTGAGGACAGCGGGGGGGTTGGTTCTGCATACTCTGGTGTACATTCGCCAGTTTTCCCTGTTACTCTATTGTTGGAAGACATTTGAAACGAATGATCCTCTTGCTGCACCCCTTGACTGTTTCCTGGATATTTGAGGAAGACTCAAATTGGACCTTCACTCTTCTCCAACCAGTCTAATCGTTTTGACCATCACCTTGTTTTGTGAGCTTGGCAGTTTCACATTCAGACTCCACCTCCCCGTGCTGGCCAGCAGAGGGCAATGGTAAGAGACGAACACCGGCTTGATGTCAGTTGATGTGAATGAAACCAATCACAGACGCTCTCATGTCACCTTGCAGCTGAAACGTTCTCGCCCTGGTACATTTTCCTATACTGTTCCTTGTGGCAGAGCAGGACATGTTCATGCTGTTTGCTCGAATCGATTTCCAGCACCACGTCAGTCAATTCCTTTGATCTTCATTATTCTCATCCTCATCACTGTCTTCTCGTGCTTTTTGTGGTGATGGTGGAGGAAGATGGCATCACTGGTGTCTACGGCAGCAGGGTCGTTAACCTGTAAGAGAAATCCTGATGTCGACTGTGGTGTTGGTGTGATAGGCCCAGGTACGCCAGCTCATTGATTTGATTGATCACATTGAACTATTTTTAATTGGACAGTGGAACTGAGATATTAAGCCAGCAAGCTTGCAGCATCCACTGTCAAACTGAATCAACTCAGAGAGATATGCAAGCCTTCACCTTGATTGATAATTGAGGGGTTGTTGATGAGATATTGCGACAAGCTTTCGGATGGAATGAAAAACCTGAATTTCTGTAGACATGCTTTTGCGACCGATCCATGTAAAAGGGGATATTTAAATATCGAATGCTGTCTCGTGTAACACCCTTCCTGCAATAGAAGCTGAATTTAAATTATACCAATTACATTGTTACATCAAACTACTGCTAAGCCACAGGAGTCGGACATGTCCTGGATAACTAACTAAATTGTCAGAGATCAAGCGAAATCTTGTGATTCCAATTATATCTGTTGGACGAGAACGTGGTTTCATGTAACTTCTGACATTGTCCACTCCAGTCCAACATCAGCACCTCCACATCAAAGGAGAAAGAAGCCATTCAAATCAGAGAGCTCCCACATGCACTCCAGAGAACATTAGGACAATGAAGCAGAACCATGTGAGAAGGAAAACAGCCCCAACTCCAGTTCGACAAGCTGTGCATTTCAAGTGCATAAACACTATTGAATACGCATCAAGCACGAACATATCTTAAGCTAGTGTATGGATATAGATATTTCAGAACTGTAAGGTTACTCTGGATATGAAAGGGAAAGTCTGGTTTTGTAAAGTTGTATATTTATCGATCTGTATTACAAAAATAATTTGCATATCTGTTCATAAGTGTAAAACCAGACCCACTAAGTAAGCAGGTAGATCAGACCATACGAAAAGCAAGCCAACAGGGGACTCTGTCGATGTTTGCAGGGAAATGGTCAACTCGTTGATTAATCGTTTTGCCTTAGTAATGTCCAAGAGGAAAAAATAATTCACCAAGTACAATTTCGTTCACGGCCTTTCGGGAGGGAAACTGCCATCTTTACCTGGTCTGGCCTATATGTGACTCACAACCCACAGCAATGTGGTGGTCCCTTAACTGCTCTCTGGAGAGAGCAATGAATGCTCTCGAACTCGGGAGTAACTCATCTATCATAAAGCTGAAGAAGTTATGCTGCAGCTTTGAATGGCCCTGCTTAGATCTCACTGGGAATACAGGGAGCAGATCCAAGTATCACACTTTCAGGAGGATATATTGCCCTTCGAGCAAGTACATGTTCGATTTTCAAGAATGATAATTGCACATTTAGGGTTAGACATGAGGACAGACTGTACGAATTAAGCCCATTTCCTTTCGAAATGAGAGTTCAGGTCTGATAACGATAAATCTTCTCCCCTGTTTGGTGTTTCGCGAACAAAGGGAAGTAGTTTCTGAAATATGGTAAGTCCGTTCAGCAGAGATATTAAGAAGCACTTTCACACAGAAAAGGTCGCGGATGTTTCGAAGTCTCTTCCACAAATGGCAGTGAATGCTGGACCAGTCATTTATATTTAATCTGAGATAGATGCTTGTTGTTATGTATACGTATTTTGGGATAAGTCACAAACATAGCTGCATGAAGTTACCTTTCAGATCAACCATTGAATGGCAGATTAGACTTGAGGGAGCTGAATGGCCAGTTGCGATATTTCTGAAACTCTTTATCTTTGTATGTGTGTAGATTTGTTTCTATGTCACAGTATGACTGTATTTCTATGCGTGTGTGTGTGTGTGTGTGAGAGAGAGAGAAAGAGATAGAGAAAGGAGAGCGAGTGAGGGAGAGAGAGTGCGAGGGGTTGTGTTAATGTGTCAGTGCGCAGATGTCTTCTTGAAGCAAGTGGGCAACTCAGCTAATTGGAGAGAGGTTTGGAAAATTTCAGTAAACACATCCGCCTGTTTGTCCATGCAGGATTTAAGTGCATGGCCGGGACTCCATTATGGCTCATTGCTTTGCTTGGGTTGACTCTCAAGATGACTGTTCTGATGTCTGCAGTGGTAACTGAGGGTGTAGAAGCGTCTGCGGATGTTGGGGCAGACATCACTGCACCACTCGCATTCTTCTTAAACCAAGCAGAGCATTAATCGCTTCAGGGAGGGATGTGTCTTCGTCCGCTGTCTTGCTCTGCTTCAGTTTTTATCTCGTCATATTGTTTCGGCCTTGCCAGAGGTGGCAGGATTCTGTTTGGTAGGTTTGGGCCTCTATCTTGGTCTGGTACTCTCCTTTGGGATCCCTGATGGGTTTGGGGAGGTCCTCTTCACTTTCCCTGTTCTGGACTGCGACTCGAATGCTGCTCTTGTGTCTTTCAGTGGAGAGTAGATTTCCTAGTTTATCAAAGGTCTACGAATGGGGGACTCTCAGATTGATTTCTTTGGTAAGCAATCCTCCACATACTTGCTTTTGAAGTCTGTGACGATGGTGGTGTACTCAACCAGGCTTTCTGCTGCGTGCTTGGACACGTCTCGTCCACCAAATCCAATCTGATCTCGGAACCATATTCCAATGCATCAGAAACAACATCGTACTGCCTTTGTGAAGTGTTATCCATTTTCAACTTCTGCTTGTAAGTTCTTTCCACACATAGGAGAGACTAGGAGCGGAGGAAACAGGCTCAGACCTTGGAATGTATATGAGAATGAATTTCTTCAGCCTATCTGTGGTTCATCTGTGGAAATCGTCGTCACGTACGCCTGTGGAGACCAGGTCATTGAATGTATTTAGGACAGAGATATATGGAATTGTTATTCATTTGGGGATCAAAGACTGCGGAGATAGGCAGGAAAATGGGATGGAGAAATAGAGCTTTCATGATTAAATTGCACAGCTGACTCGATGGGCTGAATGCCCTAATTATGCTCCAACATCATAGAAATATTGATATCTGGACACAAGCAGCGCAAACATAAAACAATATTTATATATTACATGTGTGGTTGAAACGTGCAAAACAATGCTGACTTTCAGCCTTTTTCAAGGTTTCCCCTGTCTTGTTCAGTTCGTAACACATGCGCTTGAACAGAAGTAACAGTTCAGCTTTTTGGGTTCAGGAAGTAGAGATAATGATATTTGGATCTTTCGCAAATTCCCAGAAATGCACCACTGTGTGTAATTTGTGCACCATGTGCTGCTAAATGGTTCACTTGCCTTTTCTCATTAGAAACAATCTCATGCTGACCGAGAAATATATCCACACTGCGAGGCCACGGAGCCACACCCACATCCTCACACACCCACCAACAAAGAGACACACAAACACACCCACGCACAGAAATACAGTCAAAGTGAGATAGAGGAACTTAAACAGCAACTGCAGAAACATTCTCAAACCCTCAAAAACACACACAGCATAACAATCAGACTGCAGTTTGGGAACACACCAATACACTGACACATTAATGCAGCCACACCCACACAGACAGACACACACCCACACAAACAAGCATACTGAGAGATATAGGAACATACCAATGGACTGGCAGAATGCACAAGCACAGAAATGCTCTCATATTGATATATAGAAACAAAGCTACACACACTCACATAAAACAGTCATGCTTTGACATGGGAACACATGTATACACAGGTACAGATTCGCATCAATGTCCGCACATATAGAAATGAATTCAGAGTGAGCGACATTATACACCAAACTGCAAGAACTGACAGAAACATTTTGAGATACATGCATGAGCACATTGAAGCATTGTTACAGAACGACAAACGTAAATACATACAGGCACAGATTGACATTCAGAAACAAAGTGATGCACCCACAGACAGGCAGAGAAAGATCCTGCTTGGGGCACAGAAAGATCTCGGCACACATACAGCCAGCCAAACAGAATCTCAATAACACTATCACCTACGTAAACAGGAGCACTTCCAGGCAAAAACACACATGCAATCCCACAATAATAAACCTACACTCAATGACAAACACACAAGGAGTCGCAGAACCATCATGCCAATATGACAGTAACACACAGAATCACAGTCGTACAGCCATAACATTGTAACCCTGAAAGCTGAACAAACAGCATTCAAACAGGCAGAACACAGCAAACACACATGTGCAAAATACACAGCTTCGCAATCACACAGGCACAATAACTGACACATTAAAACACTAAAATTCACGGAAACACTCTAATGCCGACTGAATAACATGCCCAAACAAATAAACAGAGTAATGTAAAATCAATGAAATACTTGCAACACACATAAGTGCAACCGTACACACTGGCACACCCAGGGATACACCCAAGCACAAAAACCATGGACACAAATACAGTAACATTCCCACAAAAGCAATGGAGCACAACCAACAGAGACATACAAGGACCCACAAAAACTGAAAGGGATTTTAATGTAGAACACAGTTGTCACAAGTATCGGGGGAAAGAGAGAGAAAGAGGGAGACTATTAATGTTCAGGAGATGGAGGGAGATTCATTTCGAGAAATGTAATGATTGTTTGATCAAGGTATTGCCAGCTGTGTCTGCACGTTTTGTATTTTCCAAAATCACCTCCTGGGGAGAAAAAAATCACTGAACACAGGGAGTGAAGGGTTGTGAGCTAATGCAAGTGAGCATGTGCTAAACGGAAACCACAAATGTCTGTCATGTTGAATGTGAGAAAATGACACAGAGTGTGCAAATAGGGGGAGAGACAGAGAATGAGATTGACAGAGTGTCAAACAAAGTTCGACATAGAAGGAGATGGAGAGACAGACAGATAACCAGATAGAGAGAGAAAGAGATATAGCAATACAGACAGTAGAGACACGGAGCGAGACAGACATAGAGAGACAGAGAGAGACTGAGCAGGAATCTGAGAAATGAGGAAGTGCGCAAGACGGGGTGAGAGGGACAGAGACAATGTCAGAAAGAGTTGGAGTGAGAGAACGCAATATCCTTGTGATGGGAGTAGACAGGTGAACTCATCGAACTCTCTCAAAATCAAACGTGCAAGAAGTAGTAACCCATTCAGGTGAGGGGATAAACATCACATGGAGCCTTTCACTTGTAGTGATAACCTGTTTATTGCGAGCAGAAAAATCAGAATCTGACAATTATCATCATGTTACAACTGGATTAGCTGCGATTTTCTGGAAGAGTGGGCGAACCAGGTATGAAGGGCTGAACGGCCTGCTGCTGCTCATTGTTTGGGTGTCCCCGTGTGCCTCCAACCGTCAGTCAATCAGAGATAACAGCATGTTCCTGAGCATAGTGATTGGTAACCCATACTGCTTCCCCCTCCCCATCCACCGCTGGTGCTATCGTCAAATCCATATCATTTCACTGATGGAATCCTGGCCATACATGAACAATTCGGACACTGGGAACACTCTGGCCATGTCTGAACATCTCTTTGTTGTTTTGCAGAGTCATTAAGTGAACAGTTTACGTGACCAGCTGTTGCACCGCGTTTCCGAACTGTGCTCGGAAATTGGACAGTCACTGCATAAATTAATGTGTCACTGCAGCTGAAATCCTTCAGCATTTCTCCGATGTACATAAAAATGACGAGCGAGACATACCTTCTGCGAATTGTTCCTTTAATGCGGAAGTATGAGTTGTTTGCAACGTACACTGTCCACAGAAGGATGAAACTAACGGATATGGTGAAGAGGGAAATCACCGACTTCCTCTGACTCGCAATCTCTGCATCGTTGTGACTCTCTGCCGTACTCAGGCCCCTCAGTGTCTTGCGGACTCGACTAGACACCAAAATGTATCTGACAGCCATACTGCTCATCAACAGAGTAAACACGAATTGGATGAAAAGAGTTGAAATGCTTTCAAATCAGTTAAAATCCAGTCACATGGGATCAGTAATTAACTTACGTTTACATGGCAGTACCATGGAACGTTGTCAACTTAACTCCTAGATTGAAACTGAAAATAGAAGGGATTTCTACTTTTGGGACAGAGCAGAATGCCAGTTGTTGCTGCAACCACAGCCAAGTCTTTGTCTGCCCAAAATTATCTCTTATCTTTCGGAAGCAAATGCAATGTTCAGAAAACATATTGGGAAGTAAAATTGCTTCAGTCGACTGAATATGATGTTAGTGAGAATGAACAGGATACCCGACATTGCCATAGCCAACAAGCAGCGCGTTGTGCAGTTGGAGAGGCCACACTTTCCCGGGCGAGAACCAAAATCGCCAGGGAATTAACGAAAGAGGCAGCAAGTGAGTTGGAAATCGGAAATTACTGCTCAAACATTATCTATGTCTGCTCAGAGAGCAATGGAAGATCTTAGCACCTAATTGGGTCAGTTGGAAGTGTTCCGATATCAAGTTTAAACAGGACACCTCCGAGCCTGGCTCATTTCACTGCGGCTCACTCCAGGATTGGGGACAGGAATTTGACAGACGAGAAGTGGTCGTCAATTTTACGATGAGAGGTAAGAGGTTAGAGAAGATTGGAGTAAAAGGCTTTCAACCACAGAGTGAGGAGAGCTTGCTATTCAGTGCTTCGGACTTTAATAGAATAAACACTTGAAGTATTGCAACATTCATGATGAGGATTATCGTGTTGAAACCTGGGACAAGTCTTGATTTAGTGTAGCTTTGTAAACACAAACTTGATGCACTGAAGGACCTCTTCTGTCTGGTCGGGTTCTATGATTCGAAGAATTGCTTCTGAGAGGCAGGTTGGGAAGAGAATTAAATTAAGCAAAGATTGTGGATGTTGTCAACATGAAGCAGAAACAGAAGTAAATGGCGAAACTCAGCAGGTATGCCAGCATCTGTGGAAAGACAAATAATAATACCGGAATCACTTAATTAAAAAATCCACAGTAAAGTGATTGACTAAATCTATCAATCACTTCAAATCAGCACACATCTAATATTCCACTCAGTTCCAGGAAATTAGAAGGACTAAAAGTAATGACAAAATTGAAAAAAGTGAAGTAAAAGGTGTACTATTCCTAATCTCAGATTCCAGAACACACAAATAAATCTTTGGGTCCATTTTAATGCCATGTTTAGTTACAACAAAAAATAAACAAAGTTCTTTTTTTCTTTAGCCTACAGCCAAACTTCAAAAGCAGTTTTAAAAACAAATTGTTGTGATTACATAAATACCTATAAGTTAACTATTAACTTCAGAAGCACAGAGAAGCCCAATGCTTATTTACTCAATAGCCAGAACCAAACTCACTCGAAATATTATTGAAATCTACACATAAAAATATCATCGTTTTTAATTTTCCGACATGATGGCTTTGCTCAATTCCACGGTAGTCTTTAACTGAAATGGAGATTCCCAGAATAGATTAATAGCTTGGCAGACGAAAGTTCAATATCCCAGGCAATTCCTTCGGTATCTGTGAGAGTGGGGAATCTGCAGCGCCTGCAATTTGAAACTAAATCACTCATCCGCCCCTGTGTAAGGTGATCACAATATGCGCATGTACCATTGTCAGTGGCAGTAAACTGAAGCGAATCTTCAGGCAGATTCACATAAATTCAGTTGTGCAAGTTACTTCTGCAAGAGAATTACCCGGAATTGCACATGCTGAAAATAAAACATCATTTTCTGCATGATGCTCTTTGTGCAGGCAATATCTCTGAACTCAATGTCAATGTGATTCAATCTCAAAGCCTTTCCTTCATTCTTGCTAACATTACCTGGGGGACTGTAACATTACAACGTGATTCAATTCATTTCTAAAAGAATTTGAATGACCAGGTGATGACGGTGAGTGAACTCCCAATTGTGGCAGAATATTTTTCAAACTGAGGTTTATTGAATGAGTCCAATCTCAATCGATCAATAGCAGACATTGGAAAACACATATTGAGTATTTTCATAACATCCCTACAGCGTACATGGAGGCCAATCGGCCCATTGAATCGACTCAGACCCTGCAAAGGGCATCCCACTCAGACCCAATCCCTGGAACTCTTAGGCAGCAGAGCTACCCCACTGTGCCACACCACATGGCAGCATTGGCAAAGCAACACCATCCAGCCCACTTTGAAATCTCGTTTTAAGTCATCTTGCCCTTGACTTTGACCATTTGGAAATTAAATTCTAGTTGTTAAGTAGCTCTCTGAGAACATTCTCCTCAACACTGTGACGTCGCTTCCCCGTTTAACAGCAGCTGGTACCGTGAAGAAATATTGTTTGAGAAATGGAGACAACACATTTCAGGTTTTAACACATGCAACATCGAATTAGAATTGCTCACCTTGCATGGATACAGCGTGTCAATCAAATATAACTTCTTCAATGAAGGCAACGTTTGAAACAAGTAAAATATTCACAGAAAACTACCTTCAACCGTAACGTAAGCTCAAATCAATAGAGATCCTCATACCATGATGAGACTATCCTGGAGATAGCTGAGATCTGACTCTGATGCACACATGATCTGTACAACAGCAGATGGGCACGATTGGTACCCACATGTATGGTGAAGAAACCTAAAACATTTGGCTGATGATGCGATGACACAGTTTGAAGGAAGATGGACAGATAAGCCCAGTGGTGAACTTGCACACACAAGGGTGCAAAAAATGTAAAATTCCAGAAATGTGTGTTCGGTAGTTAATATTGTCTACGTGCCCTGCAGTGATGGTGAAATGGGACTTGGTGTGAAGACTGATAAGGGACAGAAAACAGCGAGCAGAAGAAAAATATGCCATTCTCAGTTTTTTCCGGTTGATATCAGCAAGTCCACAAGGAGCATTACTTGAGATACAGCCATTGAAAATTTCTATCAATGACAGAGATCATACGATCATGTGTTACATAGGCGAGCATAATGTTACGTGGAACAGTAAAATACAAGGATGACATAGGAACGCTGAAAAGAGGGAAGAATGTTCAGTGAATGAATGAGCACCACATAGATTGTGTAATATAATGGAGAGAATGTGATACATTGTTCCTTCATTTCATTCTTGGAAATATTTCAGGCCGTCAATAAACTAATAGATGCTTAACCGAGTCATAAATCTAAAGCCAAAAAGTAGCATTTCTGTCCATTCAATGATTGCAATTGGCATTATTCTCTTGAACATTTTACTTTTCTCAGATCTCTCTAAATTTGAGGTACAAACATTGGTTTGTGTCATTTCACTCCATCATCATGGAAGCCTTGCTCTCTTGCTTTAATTCTTGTCATTCAATGCTGCACTCAAAAGGACATCGACCTTCAACTCCGCAGTAGATTTTTCTGATTTTCCTTTTTTTTATAATCAGTGTCGGTGCTGTGTTAAAAATCGAATGGCAGCAGTGGACAAACCTAAAATGGCTGTCTGACTCAGAATCATCCGTCCTGACTTGACAGAACCAAAATGGTATGTTGCCTCAACAGTTCCCAGTGTCAAGCACATCCCAGAACAACTTTAGCACTTCCTGGAAGTGGGATGGGCTTGAGGTGGGACAGAGGCAGGTGTTGGATAGTGTGGTAAGCGAAGACACAGAGGTCCTGGTCCACATTGAGGAAAACAATACTTGACAGCGAATTAGCGACTCAAAAGCTGGCATCCTATCGTTATGCACGTTTTTGATACAAGTGCATAAACTTTGACAAAAGACTGTCACTGAGCCATGCCGTCAGCATCTCAATATCCCTCATACTCACCTGCTGACATCAGCGATGCTTCCCTGATCGGTCCCAATTAACAGCCCCAGTCAGGGAACTCATGCCCCATGTTGTGCAGCTGGCTGACCTCATTACCTTCCTGAAATCCATATTGATGAAGCCCATTGCTCTGCCATCGTCAGTCCACTTTGATATTTCTTCAAAAAGCTCAATTAAGTTTGTGAGACATGATTTCCCTCGCACAAAACCATGTTGATTATCCCTAATCAGTCCTCGCGTTTCCAAATACATGTATGTCCTGTCCCTCAGGATAGCTTCCAAAAACGTGCCCACCACTGACGTCAGGTTCACTGGTCTATAGTTCCCTGTATTGTCTTTACGGCCCTTCTTAAACAGTGGCACCACGTTTGCCAAACTCCAGCCTTCCACCACCTCACCTGTGACTATCGATGATGCGATCATCTCAGCAAGAGGCCCAGCAATCATTTCCCACAAAGTTTCCGTGGACACCTGATCAGGTCTTGTGGACTTATATTCTTTTATGCGTTTTGAGACATCCAGCACTTCCTCCTCTGTATTATCGACATTTTTCAAGATGTCACTGTCTATTTCCCAACACTCTGTACCTTCCAAGTCATTTTCCAGAGTAAACACTGATGCAAAATTCTCGTTTCGTACTTCGTCCATCTCCTATGGCTCCAAAGGCCACCGTGCTGATCTTTGAGGTGCTCTACTCTCTCCTTAGTTACCCTTTCATCCTTAATTTATTTGTGAAATTCCTTTGGATTCTCCTTAACTCTGGTTGCCAAACTCTTCTCATGTCCCCTTTATGCCCTCCTGATTTCTCTCTTAAGTATGTTCCTACTGCCTTTATACCCTTCTCAGGATTCACTCGATCTATCCTGTCCATACCTGACATAAGCTTCATTCTGTTTCTGAACCCTCAATTTCTTTAGTCATCCTGCATTCCCTGTACCTACAAGCCGTTCCTTTCACCCTGACAGGAAGATACTGTCTCTGGAATCTCATTACCTTATTTCTGAAGGCTTCCAATTTTCCATCCGAACCGATCCTGTGAACGTCTGCCTCCATTAGCTTTTCAAAGTTCTTGCCTAATACCATCAAAATTAGCCCTCCTCCAATTTAGAACTTTTTCACTCTTGCATCACTATTTTAAAACTATTAAAATTATAGTCACTGGCCCCAAAGTGATCCCCAACTGACACAGCAGTCACTTACCCTGCCTTATTTCCCAAGAGTAGTTTAAGTTTCGCAGCTTTTCTAGTAGGTCCGTCCGCACACTGAATAAGACAATTTTCTTGTACACACTTAACAAACGCTTCTGCATCTAAACACTATTACTCTGTATTATTCTGTATTTCATCATTTCTCTATTACCCGTTATTTTCCTCATACTTTCCATTTAATCTATTTACAATTACTCTCCATTGCAGCCACTCTGCTTAAACCTTCACTCTGTATTCAACATTCTCCCTGTTACTCTCTAATTAGTACTCTCACTATTGTTCTTCGTTTAATCCTCCGTACTCTGGACTTAACCTTATCCGTTCCCATGCATTTATCCCTGTCCCTGTTGTGGTGTATACAACTCTCTCTTCATTACTCTCTCTTTCCTTATTTTTCTATCACTCTGTCTTATCTCTCCTTCCTTTTCCCCTTAACTGAACACTCACGTTACTCCCCTATATTGAACAATCTCCTTAGTACTCTGTATTATTTCCTCTCAAGTTCCACAAATGTGGTAACCCCTCATCAAGTCACTCTGCATTTATACTTGCACAGTACATGACATTCACCCAGCAAGCACAAAGCTGTTTCCTAAAGTGAGCAGAACCCTTGACACTCCCATTGATATCCTGTCAGCCAGACTCCCTGTTTGTACCAGATTAATAGCCCCACTCAGAAAACTCATCTTTAACGAGATCCATCTGGATGACCAAATTACAATCTCTCGAAATTTCCCTGCACTCACCCTCTCCTTGAGCCCCTGTCATCAGGATTGCCACACTTATTCTTTATGCACTTCTCCCCCTGTTATTTTCTATTAAATCCTCACCCTTTCTGTTTTGAAAACCCACCAATTGTCCTGTATCCAGCTTTCTCGCTCTTACTGTCCACTTAACCCTCTCCTATTGTGTATCTTTTCCTCTACCCATTATTCTCTACTGAATTCTCTCCCTATTACAATCTTTAACCCTTTATCTATCTGTATTTAACACTGTCTCTTTCTCCAGGGCTCTTTAATTAATGTCTCCATCCACTCCCCCCATTCCGGATTAAGTGTTTTTTCCTCTGCAATAATCAGAGTCTGATTATCCGTGCCTGAACATTGCCCACAGCCGCTAAACTGTAACCACTGCTCCTCTATGCTGCCGCCCGTCTGGACAACGCTGGGACTGCAGATTTATCCCAGAGTGCTGGAGGAACTCAGCACCAGCCCCACATGGTCAGAGACAGTGTCGCTGGTTGGAAGAAGAAAAGCACAACTTTAACATGAGCTAATACAGTATTGATGTAAAAATAGGAACAGCTATAATACACAACAACATATACATACAAGTTTTAACAAATCTAATATGCAACAATATATATCTATGAACTCGAACATCTCCAACACAATCAATATTTAAGTTCCAATGCACAATAATATTACATGTAAACACAATCAGCTCTAATGCACAATGATATTTGTACAGACACAAAGAGCTCCAAGATATAACAATACATAATGTATATTAGATACATAAACATGTAATAATGTGTATATGAATGACTTGTTGGAAGAAAATGAATGCACTGCTGCGAAAGTTGCAGATGAAACAAAAATAGGAGGAATGGCAAGTTGGGAAATTGCATGTGCTTTCTTTGGTACGGTTATGGTGGTGGTCTTCTTGAAAAAGAGAGGGTCTTCAGCTTGTTGGGGGGAGAGGGTAAAGATGTTGGTGAGTACCTCCGCCAGTTTGGCCGTACAGAATCTAATTGCACGGCCAGGGACTCCATCCAGGCCCGTCGCTTTCCTTGGGTTGACTCTCAGGAAATCTGATCTGACATATGCGGTGGTGAACGATGGACCAGGCGTGCCTGGGGCTGTTGGAGAAGGAGTGAATGCGCTCCTGGGATTCTGCTCAAACCGAGCAGAGAAAGCATTGATAACATCAGAGAGGGACGTGTTTTGTCCGCTATCCCTCTCTGCTTCAGTTTACATCCCATAATGTTCTTTAGGTCTTGCCATAGGCTGCGGGAGTCTGTTTGGTTTGTATGGCCCTCTTATGTGGTCTGGTCCTCCCTCTTGGCATCCCCGATGGCCCAGTAGTGGTCAGATCTGGATTCCCTGTATAAGTCAGGCTCTTCCCACTTGAATGTTGCTCATCTGGTCTTCAGTATGGGGTGGATTTCCTGATCCACTGAAGGTTTACGCTTGGGGAACATTGGATTGAATTCTTCACTCCACAGTCCTCCATGCATTTGCCCATGATGTCTGCAATGGTGGTGTTGTCTTCATTCAGGATTTCCACTGAGTACTTCAGCACGGTCCAGTTCACCAATTCCAAACAGTCCCAGAGACTGTCATTCACAGCCTCAGACCAGCAATTTATTTCATTTTGTAAAGGGTCCTCCCATTACAACTTCTGCTTGTAAGCTGTTTCCACATGTCGAAAGACGAATACCGGAGGACACAGCCTCAGAGTGTAGGGGCGACGTTTGGAACTGAGACTAGAATTAATTTCTTCAGGTGATTCATCTGTGGAAATCATTGCTTCAGAGTGTTGTGGAGGTCAAACATTGAGTGCATGATGGTGCTGCCCCTTTACCAATGTTGTGTTTCCTTGTTTTTTTTTTCTTAGTGTGTTTGTAAATGCAATGGTTCTAGGATGTTGAGATTGGATGGTTTGCAGAGCCAATTTCATGATAGCTAACAGAAACTGCCTGAGGCCAAAAGGCTTTCAAATGCAAAATCATCGGCAATGAAAGGGGTGTGGCCAATTCTCCCACCTCTGATTATCTCTGGAAAGGTTTAGTTTGGGTAGGTGCTTCCAAGTTGCCAGATTTTTTAACTGCTGGTAATAGGAACAGCGACATGGAAGAAGTTTTTCCATGCTGATCTCTCTCTGACATCTCTCCTGCAAGACCCTGTGTTTGATTTTACCCGTTTTGACATTGGGTGCTTATGGAGATTGTTGGAGGAATTTTGAACAATCGTTACGTTGGGACAGTCTGTTGGGTTTTCAGATGAGTGAAGTGATTTAGTCTTCTGTTCTCTTTTGTTTGTGTTTGATTCGATACTCTGTAGATAAACTCTGTTTTATTTAAACCGATGAATGTTTATCTGCTCCATCAATCCTGGAATATCTACTTTACACATGCATAAAATCAGCAGATAAGTTAGGGTCTGGGCTACCATCTTAAAATACTTTGAGTGGGTCTGATCCATAACAATTGTATTAAGAATTTTGCAATATGGGTTCCTGGTTGATAAGGGAATCAAACGTTGTGGGGGTAAGGCCAGAGAATAGTATTGAGAAACAGATCATTCATGATCAAATGACAGAGCAGACACGATGGGCTGAATGGCCCTATTCAGTTGCTACATTGTATAGCGGAATGATCCCGTCTGTGACAACATTTATGGACGGACACAAACAGCTCCAACATGGAAAAAGTGTATGTATCTCTTCCTTGGTTAAACATGGAAGAAACAATTGGAATCCTGCCTTTCATTGAATATTTACCTGTGTTATTTTTATTTTCATTAGTCTTAGGTCCTTGAAATGACGTAGCAGTTCCGTAATCAGGGTGCAGGAGGTACATATATTGATATTATGTTTTTTCCCAGGTTGCCAAAATGCACCTTTGAGAGCAATATGTGCACAGAGACCTGCCATAGGGTTCACATGTCCTTTTTCAGGAGACGGAGTCTCATGATCAGACAGAGACAGAACCACACCGAGAGGGACACAAAAACACGCCGACACCCCCACGTACACACATGGACATGCAAGCAGAAGGACATCCCCACACAGAAATGCAGGCAAATTAAGATATAGGAACATACTGACAAATAAAAACACATGCACGTGCACACATTCAACTCACAAAAATGCACACATACACAACAATACATTCCAACTGAAATGTGAGAACACACCTATACAATGACGAAAGAAATATGCCCATACCCTCACAACACATACAGGAATACAATCAAAGCCAAGAATGGGGTACAACTACTCACATAGGCGTGAGCATGTAATCGCACATGCACACACGCACGCAAACACATGACAACAAGCAAACTAAGACAGATAGGAACACCCCCACGTATGGTCAGAATGCATACACGTTTCCACACAAAGAAATACAGTCATACAGAAAGAGTTGAAGAAAACTACACACGCATACATGCACACACATATATCCAGACATACCCACGGAGAAAGGAACATACCCATGTACATACCGAATGCACATATATCCACACACACAGAAATACAGTCATACTGAGATACAGGAAGACAGGCACAGAATCACACCCACACCGTCACACACTTACATAAACAAACTCAAAGTAACAGTCATTACACACCAACCTGCGAGAATAACAGCAACTTCTTGTACATATGTAAAAACACATTCAAACACATTTACGGAACCATCACCACAACTCGAAATAGACAGAGTGACAAACAGAAACAAACACAGAGAGATCCTGCTGGGGGCACAGAAAGTTCATGACTTACGGACAGACAGTCAAACAGAGTCTGAACAACATATTCTCTTGCTTAAACAAGAGCACAGCCAGGCAGAAACACACTCCCAAAACCCACAATAATGTGATGACACTCAGAGACATACATACATCGTTTCACAGAACGTACACACGCAAACACATAGTCATTGAACTGCCATGCCAAAAACAGCATACACACAGGCACAAACACCACAGATGCACATGTGCGAAACACAGACAGATACGCAATCACTCAGGTACAGTAACATACGCCAACATAAAAACACCCACCTTAACAGAAACGATCTCAGACCGACTGAATAACATTCCCAAATAGATGTTTGCATGAATTGAAATACTTCTCAACACACACAAAGGGAAAGCCACTTTGACATTCATAAACACAATCATAATGTGTCACACTCAGGGACATGTCCAAGAACAAATACTGAGAGACACGCAAACACAGGGAGATCCCCACAAAGGCAATGAAGACCCACCCCTCACACACACACAGACACAGAGGGAGATCCCGACAAAGGCAATGAAGCCCCCTCCCCACCACACACACGGAGAGCCCCACAAAGGCAATGAAGCCCACTCCCTCCCCACAACACACACACAGGGAGATCCCCAGAAAGGCAATGAAGCCCCCTCCCACCACCCGACACAAACACAGGGAGATGCCCACAAAGATAAAAGAAGCCACCTCCCCTCCCCCCACCCACACACAGCGAGAATCCCCACAAAGGCAATGAAGCCCACTTGCCCCAATCCACACACACAGGGACATCCCCACAATGGCAATGATGCCTCCTCTTCAAACACACACACAGGGAGATCCCCACAAAGGCAATGAATCCCCCTCCGACCACCCACAAACACAGGGAGATCCCCACTAAAAGAAATTAAGCCACCTCTCCTCGCCTGACACACACAATGAGATCCCCAAAAAAGGAAATGAAGGCCCCTCGCCCCCACACACAGGGAGATCCCCGCAAAGGCAATGAAGCCCCCCTCCTCCACACACAGTTGGATTCCTACAAAGTCAATGAAGCCCCCTCCCCTCCCCGACACACACATGGAGATCACCACAAAGGCAAAGAAGCCCCTTTCCCCCATCCACACACACATGGAGATCCCCACAAATGCAATGAAGCACCCTGCCCCCACCACACACACGGGGAGATCCCCACAAGGTCAAGGAAATATGCACCCCAACCCCACCCCAAACACAGGGAGATCCCACAAAGGCAAAGACGCCCCATACACACACAGGGAGATATCCACAAAGGCACTGAAGCCCCCTCAACCCCACAACACCCCCCCCACACACACGCACACACACCCACAAATGCAATGAAGCCCCTTCCACCCCCACACCCATGCACACAGGTATATCCCCAAAAATGCCATGAATTACGCTCCCTCCACCCACCCACACGCAGGGAGATCCCCACAAACAGGCAATGAAGCCCATTCCAATCCACAACACACACATACACAAGGAGGTCCCCTCAAAGGCAATGAACCCCCCTCCCCCCACACACAGAGAGATCACCACAAAGGCAATGAAGCCCCACTCCGCTTCCACACACACACAGCTACACAGGCACCCTCACACACAGAAAGGGAAACGCGTGAACACACTTCCCGCCCAGCCACAGGGAGAGGAATGGGAGATGACCAATCTCCAGCCGACTTACTTACAGTAATGTGTCAAAGTATTGCTGGCTGTAGCCGTACACTTTGTATTTTACAAATCACTGTTTGGGGAAAGATCAGTGAATGAAGGGAGTAAAGTCAATGCAAGTGAGCATGTGCTGAACTGAGACAACATTTGTCTGACATGGTCAATGTGAGATAAAGACAGACAGCGCATGAGAGAGAGAGAGAGACAGAGAGACAAGAAGGATAGACATAGAGGAAGACAGAGAGACTGACAGACAGACAGAGAGCTAGAGAGAGAGAGACAGAGCAAGAGAGAAACAGACAAAGGCAGACAAAAAGAGATAGAGAGGGAGAGACAGAAATAGCCTTATGAATGAAGTAGACAGAAGGTGGACGCAATAAACACACTCAAATACAAATGTGCATTTAACAATTACCCATTCATATGACCAGATCACCGGTACACAGAACTTTTATCTTGTTTTAATAAAGTGTTTATTGTGAGCTGAAGAGAGAGAGGCTGACAGTCATCATGGTGCAGGAGGGACTGTTTCTGAGGCACTGGGTGTTATAGTCAAATTCTTGTGCCTGTGCTGGTGGAATCCTAGCCGTACATCTGCAATTCCTGCACTGGGAACACTGCGGCTGCCTCTGGAGCTCTCTCAGTTGTTTTGCTAATTTATTAAGTGATGAATCTACATGACCAGTTGGTGCACTGCATTCCTGAACTTCGCTCTGAACTTGGGCAGAGTCACTGCATAAAATAATGTGTTTGTGCTGCAGCTGAAATCCTTCAGCATCACTCCAATGTATACAAAATTCATGAAAGAACTGCTATACCATTGATTCCCTCCTTTAATGAAATTGTACAAGACTACTGCACCTTGCATGAACCACAGAAGTATGAAACTGATGGATATGGTGAAGAGGGAAATCACCGACTTCCTCCGGCTCTCCATCTCTGCATCTTTGTGACTGTCTCCCTTCCTCTGACACATCAGGCTCTTGCGTACTCGACTAGCCACTAAAATGTGCCTTACCGTCAGAGTGTTCATCCACAGAATTAATACGAATGCGATTAAAGGGGTTAAAATTATATCGAACAACTTAAACCGCAGCCACCTGAGATCAGTCTCAAAACTTGACTTTGTTCGGCAATACCACTGAACATTGTCAATTATCCTCCCAGGTTGAAACCGAAAATAATAGGGAATGTTTTTTGAACAGAATAGAATGCTGGTTGCAGCCAGAGCCACAGCCAAGACTTTCTCTGTCCAATATTTCCTCTTCAGTTTCTGACAGGAAATGGCCACAAAACGTTCAAAGGAGAAAAGGACAGTGAACCAGACGGAACAGTCTGTGGCTGCTCGAGCTAAGGCATAGACAGCACTACACACAGGAGTGATATTCAGGAAAGACCTTGAGTAGTAAATGAATTTGAATTGCCACAGAATAATCTCCGTGAGAATGAACATGAGATCCGATGTTGCCATGGCCATCAGGCAGCTCATTGTGCAGTTAGAGAGGCCGCATTTTCCCCGTGCGAGAACCAAAACCACCAGGAAATTAACTGAAAGACAAAAGAAGTAAAATTCAAATCAGAAATTGATTATCAAACATTCTCTGCTTCGGTTCAGAGAGCAATAGAAGATCTCAGCACCGAACTGAGGGAGCTGGAAGTGTTCAGATATCGAGTTTGAATATGACATCTTCAATGGCCTGACACATTGTTTGAAACAGCTCAATCCTGTGTTTGACTAATTGTGGGCAGGCAATCAACAGATGCAGATGGCATCATTTTTAAGATGAAAGGGAAGAGGTTAAGACGGGGTCTGAGCAAGATGTTTTCGCACAGATAGTACTGAGGGCGTGGTAATTCATTGCCCGGGAGATTCGTGGAAGCAGGAAACCTCACAAACTTCAAAAACTTGATGAACACTTGAAGCGTCACAGTATTTGAGACTACATGTACAGTGGTAGATGCTGGCGCGGGGATAGATTTCGTGCAGCATTGATAGCACAAACTGGATGAAACGAAGTACCTCTTCGGTATCGTTGATTCTACTATTCTAAGAATTACTTCTGGGTGAAGATTGGGTAGTGTAGCATTTTAATGGAATAACTGAAAGGGATTTGAATGCTGAAAACATGAAACAGAATCAGGTATAACTGGCAAAACCCAATAGATATGGCAGCATCTATGGGGACAGAAACAACGTTAGTGGAATCACTGTTCATCAGAGTATTTTCATCTAAACATGGGTCATTGAACTCAAAACATCATATCAGGTTTCTGCCCACACTATACCCGATCATTTCAACCAAAAACACAGGGATTCGTTTCTAACAGGGAAATGAGGTTGAGAGTGTTGATATTTAACTACAATGGAACATTTGGTAAACTGCTCTTCATTTACATAGTTGGAGTCATGAAGATGTACAACACAGAAACAGGCCATGTAGCCCAAATTGTTCATATAGTTCAGATATCCTAAATTAATCTAGTCTCGTTTGCCCCTATCTTCCTCTAGAATCTTTCTAAACATCTACCCATACAGATAACAGTTAAATGTAATTATACCAGCCATCATCACGTCCTCCAGCAGATCATTCCATACATGCACCACCCTTTGAAAAAGTTACCCCTTAGGTCCCTTTTAATTTTTGCTCCTCTCACTCTAAATCTATCTGCTTTAATTTTGGACTCCCGCAACCCATGGAAAAAAACCTTTCCACTTACCTTGTCAATGCTCCTTATGGCTTTGTAAACATCTAATATTCAGCCCTCAGCCTCCTAAACTTCAGGAAAAACAGCCCCAACCTACTCAGCATTTCCCCATAGCTCAAATACTCCAATCCGGGCAACATCCTTATGAATCTTTTCCAAACCGATTCAAGTTTCAAGGCATCCTCCCTTTTGTAAGAAGACCAGAAATGCACACAATATTCCAAAAGTGGCCGGACCAATGTCCTGCACAGACAGAACATACTCTCCCAATTCCAACATTCAGTGGTCTGAACAATAAAGGAAAGTATACCAAGCGTCTTCTTCACCATCCTATCGACTTGAGACATCATTTTCAAGTGTCAATGAACCTGCACTCCAAAACCTCTTCTTTCAGCAACATTTTCCAGGACCTTACCATTAACTGTACATGTCCTGCTCTGGTTTGCCTTTCCAAAATGTAGCACTTCACATTCATCTGAATTAAAATATATCTGACACTCCTCAAACAATTGTCCCATCTGATAAAGACCCGTTGTAAACTGAGAAACATTTTTCGCTGACCACTCCAACTCAAATTCTAGTGGCATCTGCAAACTTACCAACTGTATCTCCAATGTTCACATCCAAAACATGTCTATGAATGAGGAAACGCCGTGGATTCCGCACCGAACCTTGTGGCACACCACTGGTCATCGACCTCCAATCTGAAAAGCAACCTTTCACGACCACATTCTGTCTTCTGCCTTCAAGGCACTTCTCTTCAAATGGTTGTGTCTCCATCAGTTGAATATAATCTAACCTTGCTCACGACTCTACCATGAGAAAACTGATTGAATGCCTTCCCAAAGTCCATATAGATCACATGCGCTGTTCTGTGTCAACAATCCTCTTCGTAACTTCTTCAAAAAACAGAGTCAGGTTCGTGAGTTATATTATCCCATGCACAAGGCCATGTTGACTGTCTTTAATCAATCATTGCCAATTAAAATACATGTAAATCCTCTCCCTGAGGATTCCCTCCAAAACCTCCTCACGTACACCAGTCTATAGATCCCTGGCTTTTCCTTACAACCTTTCTAAAATAGTGGCACCTTGTTCGTCTACCTCCAATTTTCTGGCATCTCACCTGTGATGATCGATTATACAAATATCTCAGCAAGGTGCCTCGCAATCACTTCCCCAGCTTCCCAAAGAGTTCTAGGGTACATCTGATCTGTTCCTTGGTATTTATCCACCTTTATACGTTGTTCGACATCCAGGACCGCCTCTTCTGCAATATGGACATTTTTCAAGAAATCACCAACTATTTACCCAAATTCTGTATCTTCCAAGTCTTTCGCCACAGTAAATAATGATGCAAAGATACTCAATTAATATTTCCCCCATCCCCACCATTTCCACTTATCGGCTACCTTGCTGATCTTTGCAGGATCCTATTTTCTCTTCAGTTAGGCCTTTGTCCTTAATATATTTATGAGACCCCATTGTTTTCTCATAAAACCTATTTTCAAAAATCATTTCATGACCCCTTTTTGATCTCCTGATTTCCCTCCGAAGTATACATCTTTATACTTTTCTAAGTATTCGCTCGACCTCTGCGATCGATATGTGACATATGTGTCCTTCTTTCTCTTCCCAAAAGATCAAATTCTTTCGTCATCCAGCATTCCCTACACTTACCAGCCTTGCCTTTCAACCGAACGGGAAGATACTGTCTCTGGACTCTCCTTTTGTCATTTTTATGGGTTCCAATTCTCCCCTGTCCATTTACATGAGAACATCTGTCTCCAGTCAAACTTTGAAAGTTCTTGCCTGGTCCTATCAAAATTGGCTTTTATGTAATTTCGTCTTTTAAATCCGGTCTATCCTTTTCCATCAGTGTACTAAAACTAAGGGAATTATGGTCACTGGCTCCAAAGTGCTCCCCAGCTCACAACTCAATCACTTACCCTGCCTTCTCTTGTAGACCCATCCACATACTGAATCAGAACATGTTCTTGCACACACTAACCCAATTCCTTTCCATCTAAACACTATACACTTCGGACATCTCAGTCTATGTTTGGAAAGTTAAAATTCCCGACCATTCCCACTCTATTATTCTTACAGAGATCAGAGATGGCCTGACAAAGTTTCTCTTCAAATTCCCGCTGACGGTGGGGAATAGGTCCACAATACAATCCTAATTAGGAGATCATTCCTTTCTTATTTCTCAGTTCAACCAGAAAGACTTCCCTGCACCTATTCCGAGGAATATCCTGTAAGTACAGCCATAATACCATTCCTTATCAAATACGCAACTTCTCCTCTTCCCCATTTCTTGTTTCCCCTTTCTTTCCTTCCCACAGCCTTTGTATTCTGCAACATTAAGATGCCAGTCCAGTCCACCCTTAGCCACATCTCCACAATTGCTATAATTTCTAAATCCCATTTTTTTTTAACCATTTCCTAAGTTCATCTGCCTTCCTTGTTTGGAATCGTGCACTGAAATAAATTCAGGTTAATTGATCAGTCCTACCGCGTTCTCTGCTTTGTCCCTGCCTGCCCTGATTGTTTGACCGCCTCCTTTTCCTAAATGTACCAGTCTCAGACTGATATTTTTCTCACTATCTCCCTGGGTCCCACCCAGTCCCCTGGTTCCCCGCCCGCACCAAACACCGACCTTATTATTTTAAATCCAAGCAGCTCGAGCAAATCACCCTGCTAGTATATTAGTCCCCTTCCAATTCAGATTCAATCCGTCCACCTGATACAGGTAATTTCTCCCCCAGGTTCCAGTGATAACAAAGTGTGAACACTTGTCCCCAGCACCAGTGTTCATCCCAAGCATTCATCTGCTCTATCCCCTGGTCCTACGCTCACTACCTTGTTGCACTGAGAATTGTCCACGTATTACTACGCTCAAGGACCTCCTTTTAACTTCCTACCTAACTTCTTACATTCTCCCTTCAGAATTTCATCTTATTTTCCTTCCTATGTCTTTAGAACCAATGTGCATAATGACCTCCTGCTGGTACCACGCACCTTTGAGAATATTCTGCACCTTCTGCATGAGATCCTTAATGCTGGTAGCACAAAGAGAGCACTCCATTTTGATTTCTCACACCTGACCGCAGAAGCATCTCTGTGAGCCTTTGATGACGAGAACTGATCGTTTGGAAACTGATGTACTGCTTGTTACATCAGAGCCAGACTTGGTACCAGAAACGTGGCTGTTCGTGTTGCATTCCCCTAACAGTCTATCATCGCTATGTTTTTCACAAGAGCACGGTTGTTTAAAATGTGTGTAGCCACCAGAGACTCCTGCACTACACACCTTCCTCTCCTACCCTTCCTGGTGGAAACCCATCAAACTGATTGTGTCTGTGGTTATTCTCTCTTCGTATAAGTGCTATTCATCACACCCCGACCTCCTATAAATTCCTCATTACCTCAAGCTGCTGCTCCAATTCAATCCATGCGATCTGATGGGATTCACAACCAAACATACTTACTGTAGATCCTAATCATCGGTAACATGGAAGCTGTCAAGAAAATCCCACATCCGACAAGAAGATTATATCCCTCTACTAAAGGCCACCACTGCGGCTGAGCGATCTGCGGACCCAGAAAATGTAACTGTCTTACTGCGCTAAAAGGCACAGCTCCAGGCTAACGTTTTGCCTATGCTTTTTACTTTCATATTTTCGTCAAGAGACAGACCTCAATAAAACATAAACCCAAAAAGAACTCACTCTACTCACTTTGTACATTTACACAAAAAAATGTCAGCAAGATTCCAAGTAAAAGCCTGTGCCATGAATTCGCCCACACAGGTTCCTCCAAGGTCAGTTGCAATTTTCATGTTGTTGCTTTTTCGAAGATGCACTCTGATCCCCATAAGTACATGAACGCAAAAAGCAAAGGCAGTAGCTGTGCAGATTCACTGCAATGGGAAAAGTGAGGACTGCAGATAATGGAGGTTTAGTGTCGAGTGTGCGGTGTTGGAAAGCGCAACACATCAGGCAGCATCTGAGAAGCAGAAAAATCGACGTTTCGGACATTCCTGATGAAGGGGTTTTGCCCAAAACTTCAATTTTCCAGCTTCTCGGATGTTGTCTGACATGCTGTCCATTTTCAGCACTTCACTGCTGTGTCAGTCAGCAGTGTAGGTGTCTCTGTCTCTCTCTTTCACTGGCCATGTGATCTCGAGCTTTGTCTTTCTCCCTCCTTTTTAAATTGCCGTTTCTTTGGTCTTTCTTTTCAACAAATTTCGAAAACAATGCAATAGCTTATAAAACAATAATTACTTTTCCTGGAGTTAATGGAAATCAGCTCTGCCATCGAAGATCCCCCAAAAAAGGAGCAGCTCTTAAGGCTGCAATCTTTGCCCGTCCCCATATAGAATTACCTAGAATTGGCTGGTCACTACAATTCAAAAATCATGAGTTGTTGCACTGGAGAAGACGTTATTATTTGACGGCTCATGTTAACAGATCTGAGAAAGGTTTGTTTTATCATTAAAGGCACAAACCCCGATAGAAGCCCCGTCTCTGTGAGGATAAACTGAGGATTTGTAAACTCACTGAATCCCTCATACTTTGTGTTGGGAAGTGAACAATTCCTTGTCATGTTTAACAAATGTTGTAATTTTTTTTCTACACTCAGTCATCAAATAATGCAAAATGCAAATCGAGAACTGTGACTTTTTGATACATTCTCTGCGTTATCTGACTCAAATTGATTGGGGCTGTGCTTGTTGATATTTTTTGAATAAACGACATAATGCAAAAGAAAACAGGAAATTCAGTGCTGCAATTACAGAGTGTGACAGATCCAATCCTTTGTATAATGAAAATATAATATGGTAAAAATTCAGTCTCTATGACTTCTATTGTGTTTTGATTACGTCAGGGATAATTAACATTTGAAATGATAATACAAATACTCAGCATTTCATAAACAGTACAAGATTTCACAGTACTCCTTTAAAAAAAATATAGTTTTCTTAATGAGAGTAACTAAGCAAGGTAAGCAATACTAACCTCATGAATTATTAAATCCTGAAGTTCCAAACTTAGTTAATATTATTCCTCCCCATGATGAAATCACTTTATGCACTGCAAAAATTATGAAGCAACAAAAACTTCTTCAGTGAACAACTGGAAGGGCGCCGCAGTCTACTGAAATTCAACTGAACACTTCACCATGTCCCAGTGGTGGAAACTGACAACACAGAAACAGGCTATTTAAGGCACCAAGCGAATTCACTTTCACACTCCTCAGTCTTTCTGCAATCTCATAGAAATGCTCGGAAGTTATGGCACTGCAAAACCTCATTCATGTCTGCATCAACTGAATAAACTAGCTACCTGCTCTGATACAACTTTCCAGCATCTTTTCCACATTGTTGAAGGGTTGTACACTTTACATGCAGATCCAAGTTCCCTTTGAATGAGTTAAGGTTTGACACCTCAAGCCACCATCAAAACTGGGAAGTGAATTCCAGTTGCATCATCATCTTCTAAATGAAATGATAGGCCTAAATTGTCTTGATATTCCTCCCATTAATTTTTCTCACTCTGTGTCTCCTGGTAAATGGTCCTGCATTCTGGGAGACAAGTCTCCATCCAAGACCCTGCTTATTTTGCACATCTCAATCACGTCAAATCTCATTCACATCTGTTTCGTTAAAATCCATCTTTCCTCAATGCTGCAGTAATTTCCACGTACTAACACCATTCTTGTTAATCTCTTCTTTACTCTCTACAGTGCAATTCTATCTTCGCTGCTCGGTGATGACCAGTACTGTGCACAAACCCACAGCTGGAAGCTACCCGGTGTCTCATGTAGTTCCAGTATTACAGGTCTGGTGGTGGGGAGGGAGGGAATTTGTTTTGCGCTGGCTGTGGTGCAGAGTGAGAAAGGAGTAAGTTTGGGAGGAGTAATATTGAATTACATCTCAGGGTGGATATCTGATCAGGATCTGGGACATATAATATACTTGAATGGATATAGTACCGCGCAATCTATTTGACGTGTGGGGGTAGTGTATCAGTTCCTCCAGAGTAAGTCTAAGTGTTAAATCGCCTAACGTCTGTTCTAACACCAGCTGATTAATTAAAGATCAAGCCAGATCGTCGAAGAAATCCAGCCTGATGGATCATAACTTTATTTGTTTTGATTTAATAAAGTGATCACTTGCTGAATTATAAACGCACAATGCTGCAAATATTGGTTCCACAAGAAAACAGAGATTTATTTCAAAAGAAGTGACGATAAAATAGAATGAGAATCTAGATTAAATTGGTGCTGGAAAAGCACAGTAGGTCAGGCTGCATCCGAGGAGCAGGAAAATCGACGTTTCGGGCAAAAGCCATTCATTTTCCTGCCCCTCGGATGCTGCCTTACCTGCTGTGCTTTTCCAGCACCACTCTAATCTAGACTCTGCTTTCCAGTATCTGCAGTACTTGTTTTTACCCCGATAAAACACAATAAACCAAACTACGTTCTTGTTCTGCAGATTCAAAGGCATTGAAGACAGAGTAAATGTATAACTCTCATTAACCCCAAACCAATAGAAAAATGAAGCAAAAGGACATGACTTTTATATATTATGTCAAACACGACTCCCAGTGTCGTTACAAAGAAACAACCCTCACATAATATTTACACCAGAATCCATTTATATAACAATTGGTTAAATGCTTGTGATTGTCACTTGTAAACTGGAACTGCAATGGATTTCTTCATGGAGCTACCACATAACTGAGTGTCAAAGTACTCAGCTTTAAACCATCGCTTCAGAGATTTTTCTTGTCCCAACACTTCGATCTGTGACCAACGCAACATTTTCATTCGAAGGCAATGCAATTTACTGAAGCCCTCATTTCCTTCGCATGAGCATAGAGCTACACATCCAATCATTTCCAGGTCTGACTGGAACTAAAAGAAATGAGAAAAATGATATCAGTGAAAGCAAATCTTTCTCAGTTAAGTGTTTCTTCCTCCATCGCTTATTCCAGAACTCTTCAACAAATCTTACAGTCTCCATTAACACCATGCTGGTTTGTAATCATCAAAAATAAACACAGGTTCACTCATGCACAAAGCCATTTAGCCGAAAGCCAAACCTCAAACGCAATTTTTAAAACAAATTTATGTTATTGCAGACATAACTTCAACTTCAGATGCACAGAGAAGCCTACTGCTTGTTCAGTCAACAAACCAGAACAACATGCAAATTAACTGATTTTGCAAACTCGACATAAAAATACCACGGATTATAATTTTGCAAAGTGATTCAGTTTATTTATTCCACCGAAAATCTTTATAGTCTTCGACTAAAATGGAGATTTCTGGATAGTTTCCAGAAGAGAGGAATAGTTTTCCAGGCAATTCCTGTGGAATCTGCGATGATGTGGATTCCACGCAGACCCTGTAATCTGAGACTAAATTATTGATTGTCTGCTACTGTGTGACCTTTGGGCACAATATGGCCAGGTATCATTGCCAGTGGCAGAAGAAACCCGCAGAGAATCCTCAAACAGATTCACACCAGTTCATAGGTGCAAGGCACTTACCAGGAATTGTTACAAACGGAAGGGTCGTGACAAATATTTTCCTCACAACATAAAATGAAAAAGTCATTTTCTTCCTCAATCACTTTGTGATGTCAATTTCACTGTACTCAATGCCGTGGTGATATAATCTCAAAGCCTTTCATTTTTGTCTGCTGGCATCGTCTAGGGGACTGTTACATTAAAATATGGTTCAATCAATTTATTTGCAAACTTGAACAAACAGGTGACAGCGTTGAGTTAACTCTCAGTTGTCAGAGAGCATTTTTAGAACTGATGTTTTTTGAATGATGCAAATCTCAAATCGTCGAGAGGAAACATTGGAAAATGCATGTTGATGAAAATCATAGAATCCTTACAATGTGGAAGTAGACCAATGGGCCCATCGAGTCCACACCGACCCTGCAAAGTCTATCCCCCCCAGACCCACCCACTGTCCCTGTCAGGCAGCAGAGCTAAGTACTGAGCTACTGTGCCAACCTGTCCACCAGCATTGACACCCCAACACCATCTCTTGAACACTGAAAACTCATTTTACTTCAATGTCATCCTTCCCTTGCCTTTGACCATTTGGAAATTAAATTCCAGTTGTTGAGCGTCTCTCTCTGAGAAATGTTCTCCTCAACACTGGGATGTGGCTTCCCTGGTTATCAGCGGCTGCTTTGCAAAAGTATGATAGTTGGTTAATGGATACGGCACATTGTATGTTTTAATAAATCAAACATCGTGATCGAATTCCTCTCCCTCCACAGGTACAGCGTCTGAAACTTATATAACGCCTCCTGTGCAGGCAATAATTGAAATCAATTGCCCTCAAAAGCTATGCAAACTCCAATCAATACAGAAGCTTCTACTGGGATACGAATGTCCTGGACATTTTGCAGAGCTGACTCTGAGACACACCTGACCTATACAGAAGCACATGGGCCTGAGTCATTATCTCTTCCCTGCAGTGTACTGAGCATGTATAGAGAAGAAACTTCAAACATCTGACGAATGGTGGATTTGCGCACTTAAGGATGAAGAAATTTCATATTCTGGAAATGTTTGAGAAGTAGTAAATGTTGTCAATGAGCCCTGCAGTGATGGGGAAATGGGAATTGCTGTGAAAACTGATAAAGTACAAAAAACAGAGAGCAGGAATAAATCTGTCATATTCATGTTCTTCGGCTGATGTTACTAAGTACCACAATTATCATTCCTCGTGTCATTTATGATCTGTATCCATGACTGAGGTGATAGGATCATGTGTAACGTTGGTGATCACACAATGTTATGTGAACAGTAAAGGAGGAGAGAGGAAGAATGAAAAAGGAAGGACAGCTTCAGTGAGTGATTGAGCACAAAAATAGTCTGTGCAATTTAATGTCGAGAAATGTGAACAAAATTTAACCATTTCAATCTTGGAAAGATTTCAGGCCACCAGTAACTTTTCGATGCTCACTCCAGTCGTAAATCAAAAGGCTACAGGAATCCTTCCGTTCCATTCACTGCCAGTAGTTTCTATTATTCTCTTGAAAACTTTACTTTCCTCACATCCTGCCAAATTTGAGGAATTCCACCCTGGGTTTCCATCATTTTGGTCCCTCATATTGATCCCTTTTAGTTCAGTTACCATTCTGGTCAAATGATGCTGCACTCAAACAGACATGGCCGCAAAACCTGGTTTATATATTTCGTTTTTTCCCCACTTATAAGGACAGTTTGGTTCTGTGTTAACATCAAGTTGCAGCAGTGTTCAAAGCTAAATTGATTGACTTTTTCAGAAAAATCCGTCCTGACCCGACAGTGTCCAGGAAGATCTATCGTCTGAAAAGTGCCGAGGGTCGAGAATATCACAAAACATCTTCAGCACATTTTTGGCGTGTGGTTGACTGTGAGTGTGACAGGGAAGTGTGGAAAATGAGGAGGTCCTCATCCACATTGGCGCCAACCCTTCAGAATCTTGCATCCTGCCATTAATCACATTTTATTTACAAAGAAAGAGCCTTTGACGGAAGCCTGTCACTGAGTCAGGTACTAGGCATCTTAATATTCCTGACATTTACCCTTCAGAATCAGCCTGGTCTCCCTGACTGACACAGAATATTGGCCCCAGTCAGGGATTTCATATCCAGTATAATCCAGCTACCCCATCTCATGGCAATCATTACCAGGGTGAAACAAACAATGAGTTTCTGAAAGTGCGGATTAACAACCGGCAAGAAATTAAAAAGCTGATCCATGGGTGACTCCGAGTGCTCATTAAGCCGAAGAAGGTGTGGCTGGAAACACTGGTTCCATGAGGAAGGGCTTTGGGCATCTCAGTCATTGGAAATGTTTCGCAGACTGGGGCGACCTGAATGCATTGTGATTGTTTTGTTTTAATTGGATGGGGATTGCAACCCAGCTCGGGAGATATACGACTGTTGTTAGAGAATATTTAATCAGACCTGTCAGAGGATTGGGAGTCTGAGATCAAACTCATTTAGTAGGGAAATGAAGCTGGTCATTATAAGTAGACAATCTGTGAGTGAAAGAGAAAAGCAGCAGAATCACAATCTGGATCTGTTAAGATGTTGTGCATCTGAATTGTGGTCTCCAGGATCAAACTTCCATCCCCGAACTCACATTTCTAGGGACAGAGTTATTTCCTGCACGTTTCTTTTTCATTTTCGGGAGAAGCTCAATAACATAGTTACTATCGAAAGATTTTTTTATTTTATTTTGTCTTTATGATGATGTGTGAGATATTTGTTCTGAAATAGACTGCAAGTATACATCAATATTTTGAACAGTTCACTACCGCCCAAGAACCTAAAGAAAGAATGCACATTGGAAGGACTAATTTATTACATCTCACAGCATTGGATTGACATAGGAGCACAGATGTAAGCATGCAGCAATCTGTTATACATTTCCACAAATTACGAAAGCAATGAGAAAAAATTACGTCACAATATTGTTGTATTTGGAAGAATGCCCATAAAATGCTCAAATTGTTTATTAAGTTGGAGAACGAAGAAATGGAATATGAACCTCAGAGCCCTGAAGCTAACTAAAAAGAACAACAAGGAATTGATGCCTAAATGGTCAAACGTGGACTCAGTTTTCTGTGGATAGGGAATGGCTAAAGAGTATGAAACATCTTCATGAATCACAACACTAATTCAGTCACCTCTCGGACAATGAACAAACAGGATAGGTGACAATGGGTGGGGCTGCCTGATTCCAGGGCTGTTCGGGAAACTTTCTGATTCCCACCCATTTACTCAGACTGCACTAACGCGGTTGATGCAGAGCATTGGCATCCAATTGCAGGTCTCGTTACAAAAGCCAATTTTGGAGAGTACATCCCACCTGTTGGTATACAATTTCCTGTAAATGGCATTTTCCTAGTCCAGGCTGGTAAGGCAGGTTGCCAACCTCACTGTTTCACACATAGACATTTACATCGCTGAGGAGTGCGAGACTCTGAGAGATCGTTCTGCCAAGTACACCACAGGCTTTGTCGGGGTGAATCATTGATCCCGCAGCAGACCTGACCTAGTTGATGATAATCTCAGGCAAGATTCTGTCAATTGCTTTTTGCAGTGAAACCGGTCGTCAGTCCTCCCTGTGCACCTTCTAACTTTAGATGAGAGGGATGGTAACTTTCCTGTTCGATTCACACAGGCTACCTGTTCGAAGCATACAGTTATCCACTTCCAGCAGGTCCAGGCCAATCAAGTGCCACAGAGGTGAAAACAACTCAGGTGGGCAGCCATCACTTCTGGAAGTTGTACTCATTCTTAAGGACTTGAGGGTGTTGGTCAGCTTCTACAGAGGTAACGGCTGGTCCAGACTCTCCCGTGTGCTGTTGTCTAAGACCTCTGTGATACAGGACAGGAACAACTGTGCGGCTGCGCTATCTGCGCACTTCATATCATATCGACTGGCAAAAAGGGATTTGCTGATCTTCAGAATGTTCTTCCTGGTGGTCGTGGTGTCAGTAGAAAACCTTTTAATCCAGATTGATCGGACAATTCGCCCCAAGGCCTGGCTCCACAAACAGACAAAGATTGTTTGGTGTGTGCTTTTACCAACAAGCTGTACCAAAGGCCACAAGTTACCCTCAGCAAACAGTTCCCAATTCACAGCTCGAAGCCCATTTCATTACAAAAATGCAAAACACAAAAAGTCAGTGAGGGGCCTATGACATCTGCTCCCCATCATTTCTGTTGTAGTGTTCATCTTCTCCTTTGTGAAGTACCTGTGGGTATATGAACAGCAAGAGTTTGGAGGGACATGGGTCAAATGAGACAATTTCGGGTATCTGATCGACATAGATGAGTTTGATTTGATTCAATTTGATTGCTTTATTGTGACGTGTACGGAAATGCACTGAAAAACTTTGTGTATGAGCAGTCCAGGGAGATCACACGAGGCAACGATGTGCAGAACAAAAGCTTTTGACGGAGTCATACAGGTTATATTGCGCAGGGCGTACAACACAGGTCAGCGTTAGAAAAATCAGCATTACTTGAGTCAAGAGAGTCCATTCAATAGTCTGATAACGTCTGAGCAGAAGCTGTTTCTGAACCTGTTTGTGTATGGTCAGGTTTCTGTACCTTTTGCCTGATGGAAGAATTCGTTGGGTATCATTAACGAGGCGGCAGGGGTCTAATGGAGTCCATCGATGGAAGTATGGCTCACGTGATGGCCTGGGTTGTCAGGATGTCTGACTGGGATGAAGTCGAAGATTTATGCAGATAATGAATTGGTTGAATGATCATCAATTTCTGTTTGTGTTTCTGATATACAGAGTCTGCAGTTCCTTTGGTTTTGTTCAGCCCCTTCTCTAGCTTGTTGCACAGGAGGAGGTCATTTAGAAGTTGGAGGCAATGGCCCAGTGGAGTTATCACTGGACTGTCAATCCACAGACCCAGGTAATATTCTGCAGACACAGACACAGCAGATTGTGTTATTTGAATTCAATAAAAGTCTGAAATTAAAGAGGCTCATGATGACCGGTTCAGAGAGGGGAACTGCCATCCTTTCCAGTTCACTACTACGTGTGACTCCAGACGCATAACAATGTGGTTGACACTGACCTGCCCTTTAGGCAATTCGGGATGGGTGATAAATGCTGATGCTAGCCAGCGACGCCCTTATCCCTGAATGAAGAAAAACAATGCCCCTTCTTGAACCTGTAACAGAGGAATTGGAGGAGGCAATTCCACCCATTTTTTAAATTGGGAAGGGGAACAGCAGAAGGCCATTCATCCCCTCTCAAGTGGGTAAGAACAGTCGATGGGCATTACATCAACCCACACTGTTCGAATTGAAAAAAACAACAAGGCACGCGGGAAAGGGTCGGTGTGAGGAGAGGGAATTTGTGTGACGTCCAATTACAATTTATGGGCGGCACGGTGGCACAGTGGTTAGCACTGCTGCCTCACAGCGCTGGAGACCCGGGTTCAATTCCCGCCTCAGGCGACTGACTGTGTGGAGTTTGCACGTTCTCCCCGTGTCTGCGTGGGTTTCCTCCGGGTGCTCCGGTTTCCTCCCACAGTCCAAAGATGTGCAGGTCAGGTGAATTGGCCATGCTAAATTGCCCGTAGTGTTAGGTAAGGGGTAGATGTAGGGGTATGGGTGGGTACGCTTCGGCGGGGCGGTGTGGACTTGTTGGGCCAAAGGGCCTGTTTCCACACTGTAAGTAATCTAATCTAAAAAAAAAATTGTATTGGGAATGAGGAACAGTCGTTGAGATGGAAAGAAGTGATCCTTGAAGGCAATGCAACAGGGATCAACTAATTTTGTCAATGGACAGAGTGTGAACAAGGCTCATTATTGAATTTGCAGGGATGAGACCATTTGTTGATTGCTTACAGAAAGGCAGTGCTCCTCCCCCCAACACTGACGAAAGGTGGAAATCATCTCCCTTACTCTGCATGTTATCCTTTCTCTTGTCCCCAGTATTTAATCATCAATATTCTCCTGTATGCAATCCACTGTCTTCCCCAGTGTTTAATTGTCTCCTGATACTCTATCTTTCAATTTCTCTCTCTCTCTCTCTCTCTCTCTCTCTCTGGATTTAAGCCTTTGTCCGTATTCCAACTCTCTGTTCACTACCTTGTATTTACTCCTTTCCCTATCTGTCTGCATTTAGCCTCTACAATGATTCTTTGCACAATACGATCATTATCTGTATTTGATCTTCTGTATTTCCTTGTGTTACCCATCGCTCCTCCTTTGTATTCAGCCCTCTATTTTACTCTCTGTTTAACCCTGTCGCTAATACTTTCCGTTGAGGTTGGTCAGAATTACTCTCCATTGCACCAGATCTATGTAAACAGGACACAAGATAATCATTAACTTCCACTCTGTATTCATCTTTCTCCCTATTACTCTCTAATTATCCGTCTCTCTATTACTCTTCATTTAATCGTCTCCACTTGAGGATCTGAAACCTGAATTCAGGCTGAGGTAAGTAGCTGTTGTCAGGCAGAACTACTTAATACATATTCTTACGAACATTGGTGTAATTTAAATGGCTTCATAACACAAACAACGTAACAATGGCTTCTAGGCTGCAAATTGACAATTCTGCTTAAAGCTGCATAAAATGGCTTTTAACCCACTAAAGCTGCATAATTGACTTGCCCACAATCTGTCTCAACAAAGATTAATAGACAATGCTTCCTTTGCAGCATAGAAATAACGAGACTAGTTACTGGCCATGGTTGAAGTTTTGAGAAATAAAGTTTGTTCCCAGGAAATATCATTGGCTTAAGTTGCTGTCAATAAATCCATTTCATTAAATTGATCGGGAATTGTTTAAATGAACTGTACGATTGTCGCCTGTACCTCTCTTTAAGAAAAGTGTAAAAATGTCTTCGTTTGAAGCCAGTTCCTCTCAGCAACACAGGAGTTTTTTAACCTCTGTGTTTCTGGATGATCTGTGCTCAGCCGTGAGGAAGAAAAATGTGAAGTCATCAAGTACCAGACCGATTGCTTCTATTTATTGACTGATGGCGGAACAGACATACCACCAGACACCCCCGCCAGGGGCCCAGATCTTCGTCTGCTGCTGTGACTCGGACACGGAATGGATGGATTTCGGTCAGCAGTTGACTTCAGAGGATTCAGCCAGCCAGATATGAGTATTTTTACCCGTTTGGTTTCCTTCTCATTCATGACGTGGTTAACCCGACACCTCCCAGCTTAACATCTCAGTCCAGCCGGACCCCAGGGACCCCAGGGAATCGGGGACTCCAGGATGTCGGGGGCGAACACTAACAGGTCGGGGACCTGTGCGTAGAGTGGACCACTCTCAAAAGGGAGGGGTCGGGGGACCCCAGGGAGTCGGGGGATCCCACTAACAGGTCGGGGACCCTCAGGTAGAGTCAGGGACTCAGAATAAGTCGGATTGGTGTTGTTTAAGAATGTCGAGAAAGTTCCACAGAAATCATTTTTCTTGTTCATTGTCGGGTTGTTGATTCGTGAAAGTTTTAGGTCAAGGTTATCTTCTCTGTTTTATCTGTTCAGCTTGACTTGTCCTGCTTTGCTGCTTTGTCTTGTTTGTCCATTGTGGATTTGTTCTGTTTGTTTGGCTGTTTGTTCTTTGGTTTTGGAATATAGAAGGTGGTTGCTGCTTTTGTTGCATGAAAGAAAATAAAGCTGGCCAGTGATAAAATTCTCGCATAGTTGGTTAAGCAGCTATGTGCCACAGCCAGGATTTATTATACTAGTGTGTGCGTGTCTGTGTGTGTGTGTGAGAGAGAGAGACTCAGTTGATTCTGCATCATTTGACATCAATACAAACTTGCTCTCAATTTCTCCATAATTCCATGCTTCTGTCAAAGATCATTTTCACCACTCTCACCCCAACGTGTAGGACTAATGAAAGAATTGACCGAATGAAGTATAGCAGTAGCAATACGTCTGGGCCTCGAGTGCATAATCATTCTGTTCAAGGATGAGAGCAGGACTCTGCTCAATTTTATGTCTAATCTAAACCTAACATGGAGTAAAATCACTTCAGACTTTAACATTTGCTCATTGAGTGGAGGGATTGCATGAACCTTATTTAATTTCGTTACATTTTGTAAAACTGGAAGATCCAAGGTATCCCAAATAAACGGCATAGTTTTCAGAAAATGTTACGAGCAGATTTCATTTTTGTTTCAGACTCGTTGTTTGCACTTAATTTTAAGTTTGCCGTGTTTCATTGGTGATTATGGTGTGCCAGTCATACCTTTATTTGATATCAATGCCCCTTCCTTAATGACAATTGAAGTTTCAGTTCAACATTAAGTTGCGATAAATCATTTAACAAAATTAACATCCTATTCTTAATACCTGCGTCTTTGGATTCGGCCATTATTCGAGCATTTGAATTTTTTTTGTTATCATGTGAGTCGACAAGAACTTCTAATGCAGCAGCGGTCAATTCACGGCCAATAGCATTGTAAATGAACAATGACTGTTCAGGACTGCTTAAGGAAACTTATCTGGGATTGAAATTGAAGGACTAGAAGAAGGTAATTATAATGGATTTCAGAGTTGGAAATTGTATACATTTTACATTTTAAATATTAAACACTGAATAAATGAATTTCCACCTTATATTGATGACTTATAAAATGTCTTAATCACCTGTTCAATTTTCAGCTCTGAATGACCGATAATGATTATTTTATTTGCTATTATTATGTAATTAATTGGATTAGCCCCGAATCACAAGCGCAGAATTAATTGTCAGGATCACTTGGTCTTGTTATTTTACACATTATTAGTGACCGATCTCATTGCCTATTGGTTAATTTGAAGAATGGCTGCATTAATTTGATGCTAACTGAAGAATATAAAAATACGTTACCGGCCAGTTGAGTGGAATTTGCATGTGATTGGGGATAGATGTATTTATAGCAAATGGGACTCCCAAAAGATGGGAAGTGTTGTGAATGGGTAGATGGGGAAATAAAAGGGAAATGAGAAAAATGTAAGGTAACTAAGGCTGAGGAACTTGGGCAGAGTGGCCGTATAAAATAATGTGTTCGTGCTGCAGCTTAAATCCCTCAGCATTTCTGCCATCAACATAAACTGGATTAGATGAGAGCTCTTCCAACGATATGCTTCTTTAGTGCTAATGTACAAGGTGTTTGCATCCTGTGCTAACGACAGAAATACAAAGCTGATTGATATGGTGATGAGAGATATCACCGACTTCCTGAGGTTCTCCATCTCTGTGTCTTTGTGACTCTCTCCATTCCTCTGACCCTTCAAGCTCTTGCAGACTCGACTGGCTACTGACTGTCAGAGTGCGCATCAACAGAAGTAACACGAATGGGGCGAAAGGGGTTAAAATGATATCAAACCAGTTAAATCCCAGCCATTTAGCATCAGTCAAATACCTTGACTTTGTTACGCAGTACCTCGGAACATTGTCAATTATTCTCCAAGGTTCCAACTGAAAAGAGAAGGGAATGCGTTTTGAGTAGAGCAGAATGCCAGTTACAGCTGGAGCCACAGCCAAGGTTTTGTCTGTACAATATTTCCTTTTCAGTTTCAAGCAGCAAATGGTCACAAAACGATCAACAGAGAAACGGACAGTGGACCAGATGGAACAGTCTGTGGCTACACATATCAGGAAGAAGATAGCACTGCATACAGGGGTATGCCCAGGAAACACCCTCGGTAATAATGATCTTTGAATCACCACAGCGTGATCCCAGTGCTAATGAACAGCAGATACCCTGTTGCCATAGCCAACAGGCAGCGCGTAATGCAGTTATAGAGGCCGTACTTTCGCCATGACAGAACCAAAATAACCGGGAAATAATCAGAAGTCACTAAGCAAACATTCTTCATGACTGCTCAACGGAAGATCTTCATATCTAACTGGAACAGGGGATTGGCAGATGGCAGAGGGGCGCAGTTTTTAAGGTGATTAACCAAGGTAAAAGGTTTGGAGGGGATTTGAGGAAAAGGCTTTCACTCAGAGAATGGTGTGGGTTTTGATATGTCAGTGCTTGGGAGGGTTATTGATGTAGGAGACCTCAAAACCTTTAACAACTAATTGGGAAGAGTCCAGATTTTGTTTAGCCTTGATCGCACAAGCTTGATGGACCGACGCACCTCTTCAGTACAGTCGGGTTCCACAATTCAAAGAATTATTTCTGGGAAGTAGGCTAGCAAGTGAAACATTTTTATAAAGGAAATAAATGAGTTATGCATACCATAATTATAAAAATGAATCAAAAACAGCTGGCGAAACTCATCAGGTATGGAAGCACCTGTAGAGAGTGAAACAGAATTAATACAATCATTCTTCATCTGAAAACGTTCCTCTGAACATTTGTCAAAGAACTCAAAACATCAACTCGGTTTTCTTCTCGCGCAAGGCCCTATCATTGCAAACAAAGGACTGGGGTTGATTCTTAAAGGGAATTGAGAATCATCATTTTGATGTTTATCTACAATGAAACATTTGTTCTACTGGTCGTAGCATGCTGGGCGAAATTAGAGTCTTAGATATTTAGAGGAATGAAACATTGTTCCAAGTCGTCCTTGCTGATGAGATATTCTGTAATAATAACGTCCCATTTGCCCTCATCTCCATCAAAACCTTTCCTCCTCATTTACCCATCCGGTTGTGTTTGAAATGTTGCATTTGTACCACTCTCCACCGTTTCATCTGGCAGTTCATTCCATATATGCACCACACTTTGCATGGAAATGGTTTTCCATTAGGTACCTTTTAAATCTTTCCACTGTCACCCTGAACCTATGCCCCGGGCCTCTGGACTCCCCCACCCCAAAGGAAAGAACTTGCCTATTTATCCTATCTATGCCCCTCACGATTTTATAAACCTCTGTATGATCACTCTTCAGCGTCCAAAGCTCCATTAAAAACAGACTCAGCCTATTCAACCTTTCTCTATTACTTCAAAGCCTCCAAATCTGGCAATATCCATGTAAATCTTTTATGAACCCTTTCATGTTTCACACCACTCTTCTGAGAGGAGGGAGACCAGAATTGCACAGAACTTTTCCAAAAGTGGCCGAACGAATGTCCTGTACAGGTACAAAATGAACTCACAACTCCTCTAATCAATGCTCTGAACAATAAAGGAGCACATACGAAACGGCCTCTTCATTATCCTATCGTCCAAAGACTCCACTTTCAGGGAACTACAGAACTGCACTCCAAGGTTTCTTTGCTCAGTAACGTTCCCCAGGCGTTCACATTAGTGTACAGGTCCTGCCCTGGTTTGCTGTTCCAAACTGCAGCACCTCACATTTACCTAAAGTAATCTACATCTGCAACTCCTCAGTCCATTGGCCCATCTGATCAAGATCCCGTTATACACGGACATAACTTACTTTGCTATCTACTATATTTTACATTTTGGTTACATCTGCAAATTTACTAGCCATACCTCCCATATTCACATTTAAATCATTTATATAAATGACAAAAAGCAGTGATTCAGTATCAACCCTTGTGGAACACCACTGGTCACAAGCCTCCAGTCTGAAAAGCACCCCTCTACCACCACTCTCTGCCTTCTACATTCCAACCCATCCTGTATCCAGATTGCTAGATCTCCCTCTTTTCCATGTGGTCTGAACTTGCTAATCAGTGTACCATGAGGAACCTTGACAAACTCCTTAGTGACGTCCATATAGATCACGTCCACCACTCTGCCGTCATCAATCCTCTTCGTTACTTGTTCAAAAACTCAATCAAGTTAGTGAAACATGATTTCCACCGAGCAAAGCCATGTTGACAACCACTAATTAGTCATTGCCTATCCAAATAGAGTGTACATATAAATCCTGTCAATCTGGATTTCCCTCCAACAACTTCCATATCACCAATGTCAGGCTCACCTGTCTAAAGTTTGCTGGGTTATCCTTACAACCTTTCTTAAACATGGCGCACATGAGGCAACCTGCAGTTTTCAAGCACATCACCTATGACGATTGATTATCCAAGCATCTCAACAAGGGTCCAGCATTCACTTCCCTCGCTAGCCACAGATCAAATCCTGGGGATTTATCAAACTTTATGCATTATTTCATAACCAGCTCATCCTGCCCTGTAATATGGACATTTTTCAAGATGTCGCAATCTATTTCCCCACATTCTATGTTTTCCAGGCCTTTCTCCACAGTAAACAATGATACAGAATGATCGTTTAGTATCTGCCCCATCTTCGGCAGTTCCACACATAGATTGCCTTGCTGATCTTTGAGCGGTCTTCTCTACTTAAATCCCTTTTCGTCCTGAATGTATTTAAGAAATCGCCTTGGATTCCCCTTAACCCTATCTCCTTAACTCTATTTGCAAAAATTATCTTTTGTCCCGTATTTGCCCTCCGGATTTCCCTCTTAAGTATACTCCTACTGCCTTTGTACTCTTTGAAAGATTCACTTGATCTCTGCTGTCTATACTTGCTTTATGCTTCCTTATACCTACCAACCTTGTCTTTCACCCGAACAGGAACATACTCTAAGATCATGACAAATGGCCACCCTCCAATTTAGAACTTTAACTTTTAGAACTGTTCTGTCATTTTCCATCACCATTTTAAACGAACAAAATGCAAGTTTCTGGTCCCAAAGTGTTGCCCCACCTGCACCTCAGTCACCTGCCCTGTCTTGTTTCGCAAGAGTAGGTTAGATGTTCTAGGTATTCTACCAGGTACATGCACACACTGAAACAGAAAATTTTGATTTTAACACTAAGCAAATTCATCTCCATCCCAGCCCTTAGAAATGTGGCAGTCCCAGTCTATATTTGGAAAGTTAAAATCCCCTTCCATGACCACACGTTTATTCTTGCAAATAACTGAGATCTCTTCACAAATTTGTATCTCAATTTCCCACCGACTGGTGGGGAGTCTATAGGGCAATCACACTAAGGTAAACAACCCTTGCTTAATTCTCAGTTTCACACAAATATCTTCCCTGTATGTATTCCCAGGAATATCCTCCTTAAGTAAAGCAGTAAAATTATCCGTTATCAAAAAGCAAGTCCCGCCACCTTCTCTTGTGCACCTTTATTTCCTTCCTGCAGCACTTCTATTGTGCAGCATGAAACTGCCAGTCCTGTCAATCCCTGAAAGCCATCTGTGTAATTGCTATGATATTCCAGTCCCATGCTCCGAACCATGGCTACAGATCACCTGTCTTCCCAGTTCTGCATCTTGTACAGAAATGAATGCAATTTAATTTGGCAGTCCGCCCTCATTCTCTGCTTTGGGCAACCCTACCCTGACTATTGGATTTGTACCTTTTCCCAGTTGTATCAGTCTCAGACTGATTTATTTCCTCATGATCGCCCTGGCACACCACCCCAGCCCCGCACCTCCACCATCCCCGCACTCCCCACTCCAACTTTACTAGTTTCAATATTCCAGATCATCATGAGCAAATCTCCCTGCAAGTAAATTAGTTTTCTTCCAATTCAGGTGCAATCTGTCCTTGTCATAGAGGTCACTTCTACTCCAAAAAATATTCCAATGATTCAAAAATGTGAAACCTTCTGCCTTGCACCAGCTCCTCAGCCATGAATTCATCTGCTATATCTTCCTCTTCCTATACTCACGAGCTCGTGACAACTAGAGTAATCGAGATATTACTACCCCCAAGGACGTCCTTCCTGCCTGACTTCTTATATTCCCCCTTCAGAATTTCCTCCTTTATCCTTCCTATGTTGCTAGTTCCAATGTACACAAAGACCTCCTGCTGATCGCACTCCCCTTTGAGAAAGTCTGCACCCTCTCCGAGACATCCTTTTTCCTGGCACTCGTGAGGCAACAAGCACACTTGTCCGCTGCAATGTCTTTCTCTGCCTCTGAGCAAAGAGCCCCTGGTCACAATTGATCACTTCGAACCTGACATAACCCTAATTACATTAGAACCAGTCTTTGTACCAGAAACTTGGCTGTCAGCGCTACATCAATCCCTACAATTTCCTAAACAGCATATCTTTTAAATTACACATGGCCACAGTAGACTCCTGCGGTAACTATACCCCTGTCCTGCCTTTCCTAGCGATAACACAACTACTTGATCGTGTCGGCTTTTGTTCACTTGCTCGTATAGCTGCCATCCATCAAACCACCGAGCTCCTGAAAATTGCTCATTGTCTCCAAATGCTACTCCAACTGATCCATGGGATATGATCGGTTTTGCAACCAAGCATATTTACTGGAGACACAATAATCAGAACTTGGAAGCTCGCCCTCATCTCCCACATCCAACAGGTAGAGTACATCACTCCACTCAAGGCCATCTTCGCACAATAATAATCTACACGCCCAGAAAATACCACAGCGTTACTGCTCTAAAAGACAATGCTCCCGGCTAATGCAGTGCCTAGCCTTTATATTTTTTACATTTTAATCAAGTGACAGTTCTTAATCAAGCCTATAACCAAAAAGAACTCATACTACTCAAATGGTAGATTTACACAAAAAAGAACTCAGCAACACAACATTTAAAAACCATAAATGTACCTACTCCTGTGCTGTGAACTCTCCCATACAGGCTCCTCCTTTATTTACATTGTGTTGGGCTGACCTTTCTTTCCCTAAATTTCCAAAACAATGCAACAGCTCATAAAACAATAAATACTATTCACGAAAATTGTGGAAGTCAGCGCTGACACCTAAAATACCCCAAATATTGGAGCATCTCTCACAGCCACAATCTTTTCCCGTCCTCGAATTAGGATTACCTCGAATCGTCTGGTCAGTATATTACAAAAACATGAGTTGTTGCACTTGAGAAGATGTACTTGTCTGGCGGACATTGCTCACAGAGCTGAGAATGGTTTGTTTCATCATCAAAAGTGCAAACCACGATCTGGCTCATCTCTGCATTGATAAACTAAGGATCTGTTAAGTCATTGAATCCCACACAGTTTGTTTTGGAAAATGATCAATTCCTTGTCAAGTTTAGCAACTGTTCTAATTTGGCTGACATTCAGTCAGCAAATAATGGAAAATGCAAATAGGGAGATGTGACTTTTTACTGTATTCTCTGCATTAGCTGACTCAAATCGTTTTTGAATGTGGTTATTGATATTTATTGAATAAACTACACAATACAAAACAAGACAGGCAGATTACTACTGCAATTAGTGAATTGAGCAGCTCCAATCCATTGTATAATATGATATGATTTTAAAAATCACATCTCGCTGACTCTCTGTTATGTTATATCATGTCAGAGGAAATTAAACTTTAAATTGATAATCCAATGAAGGGTTCATGCCCGATACATCAATTCTCCTGCTCATCGAAAACTCCCTGAGTTGCTGTGCCTTTCCAGCATCACACTCTCGACTCTGATCTCTCTCATCTGCAGTTATCAATTTCTCCTCGGTGATGACCAGTAATTTGCACTAAGCCGCATTTGTGTGAGCCAGCCAGTGTCTCATGTAGTTCCATTGTTACAGATCTGGCAGGGGCTGAGGGAATTTGTTTTGCATTGGATCTGGTGCTGAGTGTGAAAGTAGTAACTTGGGGAGAGGTCATATGGAATTACATCTCGTTGTGCATGCCTGGTCAGTGTCTGGGGCATATAATCGATCTGGACCAATGTCGTTGGGGCGCAAAGTATTTGAAGAGTGGGGTTAGTTTATGAGTTCATCGGGAGTTAGCCTCGTGTGTAATAGCCTCACTTCTGTTCCAGCACAAGCTGATTAATTACAGAATACGCCAGATCCTCATCAGAAATTCAACTTGATGGATGATACCTTATTTGTTTTAATTTAACAAAGTGATCTCTTGTTGAAAGTAAACACACAACGCTGCAAATATTGTTTCTTCATCAAAACAGAAGTTTATTGCAAAAGAAATGACGACAAACTAGAATAACCAAACTTCGCACCTATAACACAGAGTCCAAGACAATGACACGCAGTATACTGCAAAACTCTCTTTAATCTAAAAACAATGTATCAATGAAACAAAAGGACACGATTTTTATCTATCTACATAACACGACTCTCAGTGCCATTCCAAAGAAAACAATTCCCGTAATGGGTGGTACGGTATAAGCACTGCTGCCTCACAGCGCCAGAGACACGGCTTCTATTCCCGCCTCAGCAACTGACTGTGTGGAGTTTGCACATTCTCCCCGTGTCTGCGTGGGTTTCCTCAGGGTGCTCCGGTTTCCTCCCACAATCCAGAAATGTGCAGGTTAGGTTCGTTGGCCATGCTAAATTACACCGGAGTCTTCGGTTAAGTGCAATGCAGGATAGACATGTCCAGTGGTAAGGCAAAGTATGGGAAGGACACAATTCGTGAACCATGGATGACAGGAGAAATTGTACAACTCGCCAAGAGGAAAAGGGAAGCGTACAAAAGATCGAGGCAGTTAAGAACAGAACGCGCCCTGACGGAATGTTGGAAGAGTAGGACAAGTCTTCAACAATCAAGGGTATTAGGGGTCATGAAATAGCTTTAGCAAGCAGAATTACGGACAATCCCAACGTATTTTATTCTTATATAAGAAGCAAGCAGGTAACTAGGGAAACGATTGGTCCTTTAAAAGATAATGAAGGAAGGCTGCGTGCCAAACCTGAGAGAATGGGTGAGATTCTGAATGATTGCTTTGCATCAGTGTTCACTGAGGAGAGGAACATGATGAATCTTGAGATTACATATAGAAGTTTGATTAGTCTGGATCACGTTGGCATAAGTAGGGCAGATGTGTTGGGTATGCTAGAGGTTATTAAGGTGGATAAATCCACAGAATCGGATGGGATCTATCCCCGGGAGGTGAGAGAGGAAATAGCTAGAGCCCTTACAGATATCTTTGGGGAAAACTTAAAGACAGGTGAGGTGCTGGAGGACTGGAGGGTTGCTCATGTTCTCCCCCGGTACAAGAAGGGTAGTAGTACAGACCAGTAACTTCAGAGCAGTGACCTTGACGTCGGTTTTGGGGAAGTTCCTGGAGAGGTTACTTCGAGGTAGGTGCTATTTATATTTCGAAAAGAATGAGTTTTCAGTGATCGGCAACATGGTTTTGTGCGGGGGAGATCCTGCTTTACTAACTTAATAGAGTTCATTGAGGAAGTCACCAAGTTGTTAGATGAAGGGAGGGCTGCTGATGTCATATAAATATACTTTAGTAAAGCATTTTATAAGGTTCCCCATTGTAGACTAACGGAGAAAGTGAAGTCACGTGGTGTGCAGGGTGTTCTAGCTCGGTGAGTCAAGAACTGCTTGAGCAACAGGAGACTGAGAGTAGGAGTTGAAGGGAGTTTTTCTAAATGAGAAACCTGACCAGTGATGTTCCTCAGCGGTCAGTATTATAGATTTGTAGATTACTTACAGTGTGGAAACAGGCCCTTCAACCCAACAAGTCCACACTGATCCTCCGAAGAGCAACGCACCCAGACCCATTACATTTACCCCTTCATCTAACAGGATGGGCAATTTAGCGTGGCCAATTCACCTGACCTGCACATTTTTGGACTGTGGGAGGAAACCGGAGCACCAGGAGGAAACCCACGCAGACACGGCGAGAATATGCAAACTCCACACAGACTGTTGCCTGAGGCAGGATTATGAACCTGGGTATCTGGTGCTATGAGACAACAGTGCTAACCAGTGTCCCCACTGTTATTTGTAATATACATAAGTAATCTAGAAGAGGGCACTGTTGTTATGATCAGCAAGTTTACAGATGACACAAAGATTGCTGGAGTAGCAAGAATCAAAAGGGACTGTCAGAAAATAAGGAGGATATAGATGGACTGGAGAGTTGGGCAGAGAAGTGGCAGTTGGCTTTCAATCCAGTCAAATGTGAGTTCAGTGTTTAGGTAAGTGTAATTCTAGAGCGAATTATACAACGATTGGAAGAGTCTTGCGAAAAGTTGATAGACAGAGATATCTGGGAGTCTAGGTCCATTGTATGCTGCAGAGTTGCATAGAGTGGTCAAGAAGACATATGGGGTACTGGGCTAATGGTCGGATACTTGGTGGTGTGGTTGAGCAGAGGGATCTTGGTGTCCATGTACACAGATCTCTGAAAGTTGCATCGTAGGTAAATAGTGCTGTGAAGAAGGCATATGGTGTACTGGCTTTTATTGGTAGAGGAATTGAGTTACGGAGTCCTGAGGTCATGTTGCAGTTGTATAAGACTCTGGTGCGCCCGCATCTAGAGTATTGTGTGCAGTTCTGGTCGCCATACTATAGGAATGATGTGGAGGCACTGGAACGGGTGCTGAGGAGGTTTACCAGGATGTTGCCTGGTATGGTTGCAAGATCGTATGTGGAAAGGCTGAGGGACTTGGGGCTGTTTTCATTGGAGAAAAGAAGATTTAGGCGTGACTTGATAGAGGTGTACAAGATGATTAGGGGTTTAGATAGGTTTGAACATGCGAACCTTTTTCCACGTATGGAGTCAGCTATTACAAGAGGGCATAGATTTAAATTAAGGGGTGGTAGGTATAGGATAGAAGTTAGCGGTAGTTTCTTTACTCAACGAGTCGTTACTTCATGGAATGCCCTGCCAGTAGCAGTGGTGGACTCTCCCTTTTTATGGCCATTTAAACGGGCATTGGATGGGCATATGGAGGATCGTGGGCGAGTGTAGGTTAGGTGGGATTGGATCGGTGCAACATCGAGGGCCAAAGGGCCTGTACTGCGCTGTACTTTTCTCTGGTCTATGTTCAATAATATGCTTGCCTTAATTGGACGGGGTATTCAGTATAAGCACTGGCAAGTCATGTTAAAATTATCCAAGACATTGGTTCGGCTGCATGAAGAATACCGTGTACAGTTTTGGGCGCCACATTACGAAAAGGATGTGGACGATTTGGAGAGGGTGCAGAGAAGGTTTACGAGGATGTTGCCTGGTATGGAAGGTGCTCGCTATGAAGAGAGGTTGAGGAGGTTAGGTTTATTTTCACGAGAAAAAAAGAGATTGAGGGGGACCTGACTGAGGTTTACAAAATCATGAACGGTGGAGACAGGGTGGATAGAGTCAAGCTTTTTCCCAGGGTTAAGGCTTCAATAACGAGAGGTCATGCTATCAAGGTGAGAGGTGGAAAGTTTAAGAGGAATATACGCGGCAAGTACTTCACAAAGAGGGTGGTTTTCGTTTGGAACGCGTTGCCAGCAGAGGTGGTAAAGGCAGGCACGGCAGATTCGTTGAAGATGCATCTGGACAAATTCATGAGTAGGTGGGGAACAGAGGGGTACAAATGCTTAGGAATTGACCAACAGTTTTAGACAGTACATTTGGATCGGCTCAGGCTTGTCTCTCTTACAGACAGACTTTTCTGTGGCCAGCAGAGAAAAAAACACAATGATGTGTTGTTTCCCTGGTGCCAGGATCAAGGATGTCTCAGAGAGAATGCAGAATGTTCTCCCAGGGGTGAGGGGCCAGCACGAGGTCATTGTCCACATTGGAACCAACAACATTGGGAGGGAACAGGTTGAGTCTCTGAAGGGAGATTACAGAGAGTTAGCTCGGAATTTAAAAAGGAGGTCCTCAAGGGTATTAATATCTGGATAACTCCCAGTGCTACGAGCAAGTGCGGGCAGGAATAGGAGGATAGAGCAAATGAATGCATGACGGAGAAGCTGGTGTACAGGTGAAGGATTCACGTTTTTGGATCATTGGAATCTCTTTTGGGAAAGAAGGTACCTGTCAAAGAACGACGGATTGCACATAAATTGGAAGGGGACTAATATACTGGCAGGGAAATTTGCAAGAAATGCTTGGATTAAAAATAGCAAGATATGGGCGGGGGAGGGCGGGGGTGGGTGGGTGGCGGTTGGGGCGTGGGTGATGGGTGGGACCCAGGGAGATCGTGAGGGAAGTGATCGATCTGAAACGGTTGCAGCTAAGAACAGAAGTGGGTCAAACAGTCAGGGCAGACAGGGACAAGGTTGGACTAATAAATTAAACTGCATTTATTTCAATACAAGCGGCCTAACAGGGAAGGCAGATGAACTCAGGGCATGGTTAGAAGCATTGTCCTGGGATATCATAGCAATTCCAGAAACATGGCTCAGCGATGGTCAGGACTGGCAGCTGAATGTTCCAGGATACAAATGCTAGAGGAAGGATAGAAAGGGAGGCAAAAGATGAAGGATAGTGGCATTTTTGATAAGGGATAGCATTACAGCTGTGCAAATGGAGGATATTCCCGGAAATACATCCAGGCAAATTATTTGGGGGGAATTGAGAAATAAGAAAGGGATGATCATCTTATTGGGAATGTATTATAGACCCTCCCATAATCAGAGGGAAATTGGGAAACTACTTGTAACGAGATTTCAGCTATCTGTAAGAATAATAGGGTAGTTAGGGAAGGGGATTTTAACTTTCCAAACATCTACTGGGACTACCATAGATTTCAAGGATAAGATGGAGAGGAATGTCTTAGGTGTGTACAGGACAATTTTTTGATTCAGAATGTGGATGTACATCCTATAGAAGGTGCATAACTTGACATATTCTTGGGAAATAAGGCATAGAAAGTGAGTGAGCTGTCAGTGGGCGAGCACTTTGGGGCCAGCGACCATAATTCTATTTGTTTATAAATAGTGATGGAAAAGGATAGACCAGATCTAAAAGTTGAAGTTCTAAATTGGAGAAAGGCCAATTTTGTCGGTATTGAAACTGATTGGAGGTAATTGTTCACAGGTAAAGGGACAGATGGAAAATGTGAAACCTTCAGAAATGAGATAACAAGAATCTAGAGAAAGTATATTCCTGTCAGGGTGAAAGGGAAGGCTGGTAGGTATAGGGAATGCTGGATGACAAAAAAATTGAGGGTTTGGTTAAGGAAAAGAAGGAAGCATATGTCAGGTACAGACAGGATAGATTGAGTGACTCCTTAGAAGAATAGTATAAAGAAAGTAGGAGTATACTTAAGAGATAGATTTGGCAAATACAATTAAGGAGAATCCAAAGGGGTTTTACAAATATATAAAGGAGAAAAGGGTAAGTAGGGAGAGAAGAGGGCCCCTCAAAGATCAGCAAGGCGGCCTTCCTGTGGAGCCACAGAAAATGCGAGAGATACTAAATGAATATTTTGCATCAGTATTTACTGTGGAAGAGGATAAGGAAGATATAGACTGTCGGGAAATAGATGTTGATATCTTGTAAAATGTCCAGATTACAGAGGAGGAAGTGCTGGATGTCTTGAAACGGTTAAAAGTGGATACATCCCCAGGACCTGATCAGGTGTATCTGAGAACTCTGTGGGAAGCGAGAGAAGTTAATTGCCGGACTCCTTGCTGAGATATTTGTATGATCGATAGTCACAGGTGAGGTGCCAGAAGACCAGAGGTTGGCAAATCTGTTGCCACTGTTTAAGAAGTGTGGTAAAGTCAAGCCAGGGAACTATAGACAGCTGAGCCTGACCTCGGTGGTGTGCAAGTCGTTGGAGGGAATCCTCAGGGACGGGATGTACATGTATTTGGAAAGGCAAGGACTGATTAGGGACAGTCAACATGGCTTTGTGAGTGGGAAATCATGTCTCACAAACTTGATTGAGTTTTTTGAAGAAGGAACAAAGAAGATTGATGAGGGAAGAGCAGTCGATGAGCTCGATATGGACTTCAGTAGAGCGATCGACAAGGTTCCCCATGGGAGACTGATCAGCAAAGTTAGATCTCGAGGAATACATGGGGAACAGTCATTTGGATACAGAACCGGCTCAAAGGTTGAAGACAGAGGGTGGTGGGGGAGGGTTGTTTTGTTAGACTGGAGGCCTGTGACCAGTGGAGTTCCACAAGGTTCGTTGCTGGGCCCTCTATTTTTGTCATTTACATAAATGATTGGGATGCGAGCATAAGAGGTACATTCAGTAAGTTTGCACTTGACACCAAAATTGTCGGTGTAGTGGACAGCGAAGAGGGTTACCTCAGATTACAACAGGATCTGGACCAGATGGGCCAATGGTCTGAAAATTGGCAGATGGAGTTTAATTCAAATAAATGCGAGGTGCTGCATTTTGGGAAAGCAAACCTTAGCATGACTTATATACTTAATGGTAAGGTCCTACGGAGAGTTGCTGAACAAAGAGACCTTGGAATGCAGCTTCAGAGCTCCTTGAAAGTGGAGTCACAGGTAGATAGGTTATTGAAGAAGGCGTTTGGTATGCTTTCCTGTGTCGGTCAGAGTATTGAGTGCAGGAGTTGGGAGGTCAAGTTGCAGCTGTACAGGACATTGGTTAGGCCACTGTTGGAATACTGCGTGCAATTATGGTCTCCTTCCTATCGGAAAGATTTTGTTAAACTTGAAAAGGTTCAGAAAAGATTGACAAGGAGGTTGCCAAGGTTGGAGGTTTTGAGCTATCGGGAGAGGCTGAACAGGCTGTGGCTGTTTTCCCTGGAGCATCGGAGTCTGAGGGGTGACCTGATAGAGCTTTACAAAATTATGAGGGGAATGGAAGGGAGAAATTGGCAAAATGTTTTCCCTGGAGTCGGGGAGTCCAAAACTAGAGGGCATAGGTTTTGCATGAGAGGGGAAAGATTTAACAGAGACCTAAGGGGCAACTTTTTCACGACGATTGTGGTAACTGTATGGAATGAGCTGCCAGAGGATATGGTGGAGGCTAGTACAGTTGCAATAGTTAAGAGGCATTTGGATGGGTATATGAATAGGAAGGGTTTGGAGGGATATGGGCTGGGTGCTGAGAGGTGGGACTAGATTGGGTTGGGATCTCTGGTCGACATGGACGGGTTGAACCGAAGGGTCTGTTTCCATGCTGAACATCTCTATGACTCTATAACTCTAAGTGATTTTGGAGTGCACTTTCATTGATCCTTGAAAGTGATGTCTCAGTTAGCTAGAGTGGTGAAGAAGACGGTTAGTATCGTTTCCTTGATTGGTCAGAGCACTGAGTATTGGAATTGAGAGATCATGTTGTGTCTGGACAGGACTTTGGTTCGGCCACTTTTGGAATATAGTGTACATTTCTGTTCTTCCTCCAAAAGGGAGGATGTCTTGAAACTTGAAACGGTTCGGAAAAGAATCATTAGGATGTTGCCAGGATTGGAGTATTTGAGCTATGCGGAGATGCTGAGGAGGTTGGGGCTGTTTTCCCTGGAGTGTCGGAGGCTGAGGGGTGACTTGTGTATGTTTACAAAATTATAAGGAGCATGGTCAAGGTAAGTAGAAAAGTTCTTTTCCATGGGTTTTAGGAGTCCAAAACTCGAGCGGATAGATTTAGGGTGAAAGGGGAAAAATTAAAAGGGACCTAATGGGTAACTTTTCATGCAAAGGGTGGTGCATGTGTGGAATGAGCTGCTGGACGATATGATGGTGGCTGGTACAATTACATTTAAAAGTAATCTGGATGGGTAAACGTTTAGAAAGATTTTAGACGGATGTTGGGACAGATGAGACGAGATTAATTTAGGATATACGGACTGTATGAACAATTTGGTCTAAAGGGCCTGTTTCTGTGCTGTACATCTTTATGACTCTAACTATGCCTGGTAAGTGAATAGCAGTTTACCAAATGTTCCATTTTTAGGTGACTATCACCACTTTCAATCATAATTCTCTGTTCGAAATAAATCCCTATGTTTTTGGTTGAAATGATAGGGTCTTGCGTGCGCAGAAACATGAGATGATGTTTTGAGTGCAATGATCGATGTTAGATGAAAATTCTCTGATTAACAGTGATTCCATTAACTCTGTTTCTCTCCCCACAGATTCTGCCATACCTGTTGGGTTTTGCCAGTTATATCTCATTCATTTTCATGTTTTCAACATTCAAATCCCTTTCATTTATTGCATTAAAATGCTTCACTTCCCAATCTTCCCGCAGAAGTAATTCTTAGAATAATAAAATCCAACGACACTGAAGAGGTGCTTCGTGCCACTCAGTTTGTGCTATAAAATCGACACGAAATCTTATACCCGCCCCAGCTTCTAGCACTATGCACGTAGTCTCAAATACTATGACGGTTCAAGTGTTCATACAAGTATTTTTTAATGTTTGTGAGGTTTCCTGCTTTACCACCCTCCAGGGAATGAATTACCACACCCTCACCACTCTCTGGGTGAAAGCACCTTGCAAAGACCCCCTCTAAACCTTTTCCCTTTCATCTTAAAAAAGATGCCGTCTGCCATCTGTTGCTTGCCTGCTCACAAGTAGTCAAACACAGGATAGAGCTGCTTCAAACAATGTGTCAGGCCATTGAAGATGTCATATTCAAACTCGATATCTGAACACTTCCAGCTGGCCCAGTTAGGTGCTGAGATCTTCTATTGCTCTCTGAACCGACGCAGAGAATGTTTGATCATTATTTTCTGATTTGCAGTTTACCTCCTGTGTCTTTCAGTTAATTTGCTGGCGGTTTTGGTTCTCGCATGGGAAAAATGCGGCCTCTCGAACTGCACAATGCGTTGGCCATGGCAGCATCGGATCTCCTGTTCATTCTCACTGAGATCATTCTGTGGCAATTCAAATACATTTACTACCCAGGATCTTTCCTGAACATGGCTCTTGTGTGCAGTGCTGTCTATGCCTTACCTCGAGCAGCAACAGACTGCTCCGTCTGGTTCACTGTCCTTTTCTCCTTTGAACGTTTGGTGGCCATTTCCTGTCTGAAACTGAAGAGAAAATATTGGACAGAGAAAGACTTGGCTGTGGCTCTGGCTGCAACCAGCATTCTACTCTGTTCAAAAAACATTCCCTACTATTTTCGGTTTCAACCAGGGAGGATAATTGACAATGTTCAGTAGTATTGTCGAACAAAGTCAAGTTATTTTACTGATCCCAGGTGGCTGGGGTTTAAGTGGTTCAATATCATTTTGATCGCTTTAAACCCATCCGTGTTAATTCTGTGGATGAATACTCTCACGGTCACGCACATTTTAGTGTCCAGTCGAGTACGCAAGAGCCTGATGGGTCCGTGGAAGGGAGACAGTCACAAAGATGCAGAGATGGAGAGCCAGAGGAAGTCGGTAATTTCCCTCTTCACCATATCCATCAGCTTCATCCTTCTGAAGTGCATGCATGGTGCAAACGTCTTGTTCAATATCATTAAAAGAGGGAATTATTGTAGGTACAGTCCTGTCCTCAGTGTTGCATACACTGGAGAAATGCTGAAGGATTTCAGCTGCAGCACAAACACATTATTTTATGCAGCGAATCTGAACAAGTTCAGAGCGAATTTCAGGAATGCAGTGCACCAACTGGTCATTTAAATTCATCACTTAATGAATTAGCAAAACAACTGAGAGAGCTCCAGAGGCAGCCGCAGTGTTCCCTGTGCAGGATTGCAGATGTACAGCCAGGATTCCATCAGCACAAGCACATGGATTTGAGTATAACACCCAGTGTTGGATGGGGAGGGCAGTAACAGGATGGATCACCATTCACCATGCGCAGGAGCATGCTGCTATCCTTGATTGACTGACGGATTGACACACACTCGGGCACACAATGAGCAGCAAGAGGCTATTCAGCCCTTCGTGTCTGATTGCTCTGCCAGCCCAGAAAATCGTGATTGATGCAATTGTACCATCACTCCCGCATTTCCCTGTACACCTGAACACCTCTCCCACATCATTCCTCACAACATTTGCAATAATTTACCTGCATTCCTTTCAATCATACTGAAGGTTATGACAAAAGGACAGCAGGTAATAGGGGACGAGGTAACTATCTAGGGCAGGGTAGGATGGAAAGAGGCTGCAAGAGTGATTCCAAATGATGGAAAGGCTGTGAGTGATGGGTTCAGCTGGAAAATTGAGTGTTCACGGACAACCCTGTGGGTGAGTGTCAATGACTGTGGCAGGAGGGGTCTCTGAATTTTCCTTGCAGGTGTGGAGGGGGGAGGGACAGAAACAGTCCCTCCTGCACCATGATAACTGTCAGCGTCTCTCTGTTCAGCTCACAATAAACACTTTATTACAACAAGGTAAATGTTCTGGGTACTGTTGATCTCCTCATCTGAATGGGATGTTGTTACGTGCACATTTGAATTTGAGTGTGTTTATTGCGTCCACTTTTTGTCTACTTCATTCATAAGGCTATTTCAGACTCTCCTTCTCTGCCTCTTTCTGTCTGCCTTTGTCTGTTCCTCTCTTCCTCTCTCGCGCTGTGCCCCATCTCTCATCTTCATGCTCTCCCTCTCTCTCTGTCCCACTCTGTATGTGTCCATGCCTGCATCGTTCTATCTCTGTCTCTTTCTCTCTACCTATCTGCCGGTCTGTCAGTCATTCTGCGTGAGGGTGTCTGTGTAACGCTCTGTGGTGCAAAGGGGGCTTCATTTCCTTTGTGGCGATCTCCATGTGTGTAGGTGTGTGTGGGGTGTGGGTGAGGTGGCTTCATTGCCTTTGTGGGAATCTCCCTGTGTGTACGCCGGAGGGGTTTTTCTTGCCTTTATGGGGATCTCCCTCCGTTTTGGGGACGGGGAAGGGGGCTTCATTGTCTTTGTGGGGATCTGTGTGTGTGTCTGGAGAGGGAGGTGGCTTCATTGCCTTCGTGGGGATTTCCTTGTGTGTGTGGTAGGGGGCTTCATTGCCTTCGTGAGAATCTCCCTGTGTGTTGGGGGGCAGAGGTGGCTTCATTGCCTTTGTGGGGATCTCCCTGTGTGTGTGTGTGTGTGTGTCCCTCTCTCTCTAAGTAATTGTCCTTGAACATGTCCCTGAGTGTGACACATTATGACTGTCTTTATGAATGTTAATGTGGCTTTCCCTTTGTTTGTGTTGGTAAGTATTTCGATTCATGCATCCATGTGTTTGGGAATGTTATTCAGTCTGTCTGAGATCGTTTCTGTGAAGGTGGGCGTTTTTATGTTGGCGTATGTTACTGTACCTCTGTGATTGCGTATCTGTCTGTGTTTTCCACATGTGCATCTGTTGTGTTTGTGCCTGTGTGTGTGCTGCTTGTGGGATTGCATTTCAATGATGATGTGGTTTTGCGTGTGTGTGTTCTGTGATATGATATGTGTGTGTCTCTGAGTGTCATTATATTAATGTGGGCTTGGGGAGTGTGTTTTTGCCTGTCTGTGCTCTTGTTTAAGCAGGTGAGAATGTTGTTCAGACTGCTTTTGACTGCCTGTCCGTGTGTCACGATATTTCTGTGCCCCCAACCTTTTGTCTCTGTGTGTTTTTTTCTGTGTGTCACTCTGTCTATATCTAATTGTGGCGATGGTTCTGTAACTGTGTTCGAATGTGTTTTTGTGTATGTACAAGAAGTTGCTGTCATTCTTGCAGGTTGGTGTGTAATGTCTCTTAATCAGAGGTTGTTAATGTAAGTGTGTGGAGGTGTGAGTGTGATTCTGAGTCTGCGTTCCTATATCTCAGTATGACTGTATTTCTTTGTGTCTGGACATGTGTGCATTCTGACCATACGTGGGTGTGTTGCTAACTGTCTTAGTATGCCTGTTTTCATGTGTTTGAGTGTGTGTGCACGTGTGCGCATGAATGCTCAAGCCAATGTGAGTAGCTTTTCCCCATTCAGGACTCTAATTGCTTTCCTATGTGTGTTGTGAAGGTATATTTCTTTACTCTTTGGAAAGGAGTGTTCTCACATTTCAGTTGGACTGTGTTATTGTGCATGTGTGCATGTTTGTGAGTTGAATGTGCGCACGTGTATGTGTTTTTATTTGTCAGTAAGTCCCTATATCATACCTTGCATTTCTGTGTGCTGGTGTGCTTCTGTTTGCATGTGCACATGTGTATGTTATGGTGTGGGCGTGTTTTTGTGTCCCTCTGGGTGTGGTTCTGTCTCTGTCTGATCATGAGACTTCCTCCCCTAAAAAAGGACAGGTGAAACCTTCAGCAGGTGATGTTGCACAGATTGGTCTCAATGGTGCATTTCGGCAACCTGGGAAATATCGAGGTATCAGTATCTGTACCTGCTGCACCCTGTTTGCGGAAATGTTACATCAGTTCAAGGACCGAAGACTAATGAAAAAAAAAGACTGGGAAATATTCAATGAAAGACAGGATTCCAGTCGTTTCTTCCATGTTTGAACCAAGGATGCAATACATACACTTTTTTTCATGTCGGAGCAGTTTGTGTCCGTCCATAAATGTTGTTATAGACTGGATCATTCCACCATACAATGTATCAGCTGAATAGGGCCATTTAGCCCATTGAGACTGCTCTGTCAATTGATCATGAATGATTTGTTTCTCAATTCTATTCTCCGGCCTTCTCCACACTACTTTTGATTCCCCTATCAACCAGGACCCATATTTCACTGTTTTTAATGCAATTATTCGGGACCAGACCCTCTAAAAGCATTTTAAGAAGGAAGCCCAGACCCTAACGTTTCTATTTGTTTTGTTCATGTGTAAAGTGGATATTCCAGGATTGATGGAGCAGGTAAACATTCATCGGTTTAAGTGAAGCAAAGTTTATATACAGAGCATCGAATGAAACACATACAAATGCAAACAGAAGACTGCATAACTTCACTCATCCGAAAACGCAACAGACTGTCCCAACTTAATGATTGTTCAAAATTCCTCCCACAACCTCCATAAGCACCCAATGTCAAAATAGGTAAAATCAAACAGAGGGTCTTGCAGAAGAGATGTCAGAGAGAGATCAGCATGGAACAACTTCTTCCTTTTCGCTGTTCCTTTTACCAGCAGTTTAAAAATCTGACAACTTGCAAACACCAACCCAAATTAAACCAAACCAGAGATAATCAGAGGTGGGAGAATTGACCACACCCCTTTCATTGCAGATGGTTTTATATTTGAATGCCTTTTTGCCTGAAACAGTTTCTGTTTGCTATCATGAAATTTTCTCGGCAACCCATCCAAACTCAACATCCAAGAACCAATGCATTTACAAACACACTAAGAATAAAACCAAGGACACACGACCTTGGTAATGGGGCATCATCATCACGCACTCAAACTTTTGAACTCCACACCACTCTGAAGAAGTGATTTCCACAGATGAAGCACACTTTGCCTGAAGAAATTAATTCTAGTCTCAGTTCCAAATCTCGCCCCTTTATTCTGAGGCTATGTTCTCTGGTCCTAGTCTCTTCTACATGTAGAACCACCTCACAAACAGGTGCTGAAATGAAAGGACTGCTTATGGAAGGAAGTACAATGCTGGTCTGAGGCTGGGAATGACAGTCTCTGGGGCTGTTTGTAATTGGTGGACTGGGCCATGTTAAAGTACTCAGTGGAAATCCTGGATGAGCAAACCACCACCATCACAGACATCATGGGCAAATGCATGGAGGACTGCTGAGTGAAGAATGAAATCCGAGTGTTCCCCAAGCGTCAAGCTTCAGTGAATCAGGAAATCCTCTCCCGCTGAAGACCAGTTGAACAACTTTCAAATGGGAAGACCCTGACCTATAAAGGGAATCTAGATCTGACTTCCGCTGGGCTATCGGGGATGCGAAGAGAGAGGACCAGACCACATAAGAGGTCCATACCTACTAAACAGATTCCTGCTCCCTATGGCAAGGCTGAAAGAACATTTGAGGATGCAAAATGAAGCAGAGCAAGATAGCGGACAAAGACACATCCCTCCCTGAGGCGCTTATTACTTTCTCTGCTTGGATTGAGCAGAATGCCAGTGGCGCCGTGACTCCTGCCCCAACAGCCCCAGACACACTTGTTCCCTCGTTCACCGCTGCACACGTCAGAACAGTTATCCTCAGAGTCAACCCAAGGAAAGTATTGGGCCTGGATGGAGTCCCTTGCCGTGCAATTAGATCCTGAATGGAACAACTGGCTGGGGCACTCACTGACATCTTCAAACTCTCCCTCCAACACGGTGAAGACCCAATCTTCTTCAAGAGGACCACCACCATCCCCCCACACACATTCTCTCTCTCATGTACACACGCATTCTCTCTCTCAAGCACACACTCATTCTCTCACATATACATGCATTCTCTCTCTCACGTGCACAAGCATTCTCTCTCTCACGTACATTCATTATCTCTCTCACGTACATACTCATTCTCTCTCTCATATACACATGCATTCTCGCTCTCTCACACACTCATTCTCTCTCTCACGTCCGCACTCATTCTCCCTCTCATGCACACACTCATTCTCTCTCTCGCTCATGCACACACGCATTCTTTCTCACATACACACGCATTCTCTCTCTCACATACACATGCAATCTCTCTCACGCACACTCATTCTCTCGCTCACGCACACAATCATTCTCTCTCACGCGCACATGCATTCTCTCTCTCATGCACACACTAATTCTCGCTCTTAAGCACACACTCATTCTCTACTCGCATGCACACACACATTCTCTATCTCACGCACACACTCTTTCTCTCTCTCTCTCACGCACACACTCATTCTCTCATTGATGTACACATGCGTTCCCTATCTCATGCATACATGCATTCTCACTCTCATGTGCACATGCATTTTCTCTCTCAAGCACATGCACATTCTCTCTCATGCACACACTCATTCTCTCTCTCATGCCCACGTGCATTCTCTCTCAAACACACATTCTCTCTCTCATGCTCACACTGATTCTCTCTCTCACATACACACACATTTTATCTCTCTTGCACGCATGCATTCTATGTCTCACACAGGCTCATTCTCTCTCAGACACATGCAAGCATTCTCTCTCACACACACACATTCTCTCTCACGCGCACCCGCATTCTCTCTCTCATGCACACAAATATTCTCTCTCACACACACATTCTCTCTCTCACGCACACATTTGCTCTCTCACGCATGCACACATTCTATCACTCGCACACATGCTCATTCTCTCTCTCATGCACACACGCATTCTCTCTCTCACGCACACATTCTCTCTCTCACGCACTCATGCCCTCGATATCCCTTACACACACACACTCAGTCTTTCTTGCACCCACACACACTCTCGCACACATGCACTGTCTTTCTCTTTCACACACACTCACTCTTTCTTGCACCCACACACTCTCACAACCCCTCACAAACACTCGCTTGCATTCACTCGCACTTACTCAATATTTCACACACACTTTCTCTGTCATGTGCGCACATCCTCTCTTTCTGTCACTCTCTGTCCCGCTATTTCACTGTCGCTCTCTCTCTGTCGCTCTCTCTCTCTGTCCCTGTATCTCTCGTGCTCTCTCTCTTTCTCTCTGTCTGTCTGACTCACGCTCTCTGTCTGTCTCTCTGTCTCTCTTTCTCTGTCTCTCTGTCTCTGTCTGTCTGACTCTCTGTCTCTCTCGGTTTTTCTCTCTCTGTCTGTCTGCCTCTGTCTCTGTCTCTCTCTCTCACACTCCATCTCCCTCTCTCACTGTTTCTCTCTCCCTCTGTCCCTCTCTCTCTCCCTCTGTCCCCCTCTCTCTCCGCCCGTCTCTCTGTCCCTCGCTTTCCATCTCCCTCTGTCTCTCCGTCTCTGTCCCACTCTCTCCCTCTGTGTCCCTCTCTCTGTCACTCTGTAACTCTCTCTCTGTCTCTCTATCCCTCTCTCTCTCTGTTTCTCTGCACCTCTCTCTGTCTCCCTGTCCCTCTCTTTCTCTCTGTCCCTCTCTCTCTTTGTCCTTGTGTTCCACTCTCTCTGTGACCCTCTCTCTCTCTCTGTCTCTCTGTCCCTCTCTCTCTGTCCCTCTCTCTCTATCTCTCTGTCCCTCTCTTCTGCCTCTCTCTCTCTCCGCCCTCTCTCTCCCTTTCCCTCCGTCTCTCTTTGTGTCCGTCTCTCACTCTGTGTGTCCCTCTCTCTCTCTCTGATTCCCCCTCACTCTGTGTACCCCACTGGGTCCCTCTCACTCTCTGTTCCCCTTTTTCTCTCTCTCTCTCTCTCTCTCTCTCTCTCTCTCTCTCTCTCTCTCTCTCTGTGTACCCCTCTCTCTCTCGGTCTGTCTCTCTCTGTCCCTCTCTTTCTCCCGATGTCTCTCTCTCTGTATCCCCTTCTCTCTCTCCGTCTCTCTGTCCCTCTCACTCTATCTCTCTCTGTCCCTCTCTTTCTCTGTCTCTCTCTGTCTTCCCCCTCTCTCTCTCTCTTTCCCTCCGTCTCTCTCTGTGTCCCTCTCTCTCTGTGTCCCTCTCTCTTTCTGTCTCGCCCTCACTCTCTCACCCCTCTCACTCTCTGTCCCCGTTCTCTCTCTCTCTCTCTGTACCCCTCTCTCTCTGTGTCCCTCTCTCTCTGTCTCCTCCGCTCTGTCTCTTTCCTTCCGTCTCTCTCGCATACCTCTCTCTCTGTCGCTCTCTCTTTCTGTCTCCCCCTCACTCTCTGTCCCCCTCTCTCACTCTTTGTCCCCTCTCTCTCTCTCTATTTCCCTCTCTTTCTCTGTGTACCTCTCTCTCTCTGTCCCTCTCTCTCTCTCTGTCCCCCTCTCTCTCTGTCTTTGTGTCCCTCTCACTCTCTCTCTGTCTTTCTGTCCCTCTCACTCTCTCTGTCTCCCTGTCGGCCCCCGTCTCTCTGTCCCTCTCTCTCTCTCTCTCTCTGTCCCTCTCTCCCTGTCCTCTTTTCTCTCTGTGTGTCCCTCTCTATCTCTGTGTCCCTCTCTCTCTTTGTCTCTCTCTCTCTGTCCCTCTCAATCTATCTCTCTGTCCCTCTCTCCCTGTCTCTCTCTGTCTCCGCACTCTCTCTCTCTGTCTTTCCCTCCGTCTCTCTCTGCGTCCCCCTCTCTCTCTGTGTCCCTCTCTCTCTCTCTCTCCCCCCTCCCTCTGTGTACCCCTCTCTCTCTCTGGTTCCCTCTCACTCTCCTCCCCCCCCTCACTCCCTGTCACCCTTTCTGTCTCTCTCTCTCTGTCCCTCTCTTTCTCTGTGTACCTCTCTCACTCTGTTCCCCTCTTTCTCTCTGTCTTCGTGTCCCTCTTTCTCTGTCTCTGACCTGCTTTCTCCCTGTTCCTCTCTCTCTGTCACCCTCTCTCTCCCTCTGTTTCCCTCTCTCTCTCTCACGCTGTCCCTGTGTCTCTGTCCCTCTCTCTATCTCTCTGTCCCTCTCTCTTTGTCTCCCCCTCTCTGTCTCTTTCTCTCCGTTTCTCTCACGTACCTCTCTCTCTCTGTCCCTCTATATTTCTGTCTGCCCCTCACTCTCAGTCCCCCTCTCTCAATCTCTGTCCCCTTTTTCTCTCTGTGTGTGTGTTTCCCTCTCTTTTTCTGTGTAACTGTCTCTCTCTGTCTCCACCCCTCTCTCTCTGTCCCTCTCTCTCTGTCACCCTGTCCCTGTCTCTCTCTCTCTCTCTGTTTCTCTGTCCCTCTCACTCTGTCTCTCAGTGCCTCTCTCCCTGTCTCTCTCTGTCTCCACACTCTCTCTCTCTCTGTCTTTCCCTCCGTCTCTCTCTGTGTCCCCCTCTCTCTCTGTGTCCCTCTCTCTCTGTCTCCCCCCTCTCTCTGTGTACCCATCTCTCTCTATCTGGGTCCCTCTCACTCTCTCTCACCCTCTCTCACTCCCTGTCACCCTTTCTCTCTCTCACTCTCTCTGTCTCTCTGACCCTCTCCCTCTGTTCCTCTCTTTCTGTCCCCCTCTCTCTCCCTCTGTGTCCCTCTCTCTCTCTGTGTCTTTGTCCTTCACAGACCGGAGTGAGTTACAGACTGGAATCGAATCAAGGTGGTTCAGATACAGAATAACAGATAGCCCTGAGTGAGATACATTCTGGAATCTAATGGAGGGATATGCGAAGCTTTTTATGTGGAATAACTTGTAACTGGGAGTCACAAAGTGGACTATCGGCCAAGTGCTTTCAAATCTTGTCTCGACTTAAACGTAATGCAGTCACAAACTACACGACTTTACTGACTCCCCACGGATCCATGGGGACATTAGACTGACCCCACTGCTTTTCCGTTGCTGACACCTGGAGACATTAGTCTTACCCCACTCTGTCTCTGTCACTGAAGCCTGGGGACATAAGACTGACTCCACTGTGACTCTTTCACTAACCCCAGGGGACATTAGACAGGCCCCACTGTGTCAGTATCACTGACCCCTGGTGACATTAGACTGCCCACACTGGTCTCTGTAACTGACCCCACCAGGGGACAAATGACTGACCCCACTGTGGCTCTGTCACTGACCCCTGGGGCATTAGATTGACCACACTGTGTCTCTGTCACGGAACCCTGGAGGCATGAGACTGACTCCACAGTGTCTCTGTCTCTGACTACTGGGTACATTAGATTGATCCCTCAGTGTCTCTGTCACTGACCCCAGGGGACATTAGACTGAACCCACTGTGTCACTGTCACTAACCACTGGGGACATTCGATGACACTTTTGTGTCTCTGTCTCTGACCCCCTAGGTCATTAGACTGTCCCCACTGTGTCTCTGTCACTGACCCCTAAGGGCAATAAACTTACCACACTGTGTCTCTTTCACTGACCCCAGGGGGCATTAGTCAGACCCCACTGTGTCTCTGTCACTGACCCCTGGGTACATTAGACTGACCCCACTGGGTCATTGTCACTGACCCCTGGGGACATAAGGCAGAACTCACTTTGTCACTGTCACTGACCACTGGAGACATTCGATGACACCATTGTGTCTCTGTCTATGACCCCCAGGGTCATTAGAATATCCCCACTGTGTCTCTGTCACAGACCCCTGGGGACGTTAGACTTAACCCACTGTGTCACTGTCACTGATCCCTGTGCACATGAGGCTGAATCCACTGTGTCTCTGTCACTGACGCCTGGCGACATCAGACTGACCCCACTGTGTCACTGTCACTGAACCCTTGGGTCATTAGACTGAACCAACTGTGTCACTGTCACTGCACCTGGGGACATTATACTGGTAGCACAGTATCTCTGTTACTGACCCCTGGGGGCATTAGACTAACCCCACTGTGTCTCTGTCCCAGACCCTGGGGGAATTAGACTGACCCCACTCTTTCTCTGTCACTGTCTCCTGGGTACATTAGACTGACCATGCCGTATCTCTGTCACTGACCCAAGGAGACATTAAACTGATCTCACTGTGTCGCTCTCACTGACTCTTGGTTACATGAGACTGACCCCACTGAATCTCTGTCACTGACCGCTCGGCACATTAGGCTGAGCCCACTGTGTCACTGTCACTGACCACTGGGGACATTCGATGATAACATTGTGTCTCTGTCTCTGACCCCCAGGGTCATTAGACTTTCCCCATTGTGTCTCTGTCACTGACTCCTGGAGACATTAGATGGACTCCACTGTGTCACTGTCACTGACCCCGGGGGACATTAGACTGAACCCACTGTGTCACTGTCACTGAACCCTGGTGACATTATACTGATACCACAGTGTCTCTGTCACTGACCCCTGGGGGCAATAGACTGACCCCACTGTGTCTCTCTCACTGACCACTGTCGTCATTTGTCTGACCCCACTGTTTCTCTGTCACTGTTTCCTGTGAACATTAGACTGACTGCGTTGTGTCTCTGCCACTAACCCCAGGGGACATTAGACTGATCCCACTGTGTGTCTCTCACTGTCCCCTGGGGACACTAGACTTAATCCACTGTTTCTCTATCACTGACCACTGGGGGCATTCAAATTAACCTATGTGTCGCTGTTACTGACCCGCAGCTACTTTGACTGACCCCACTGTGTCCCTGTCACTGACCCCTAAGGGCAATAGACTGATCACACTGTGTCACTGTCACTCACCCCTGGGGACATTAGACTGACTCCACTGTGACTCTTTCAAAGACCTCTGGGGACATTCGACTGATCCGACTGTGTCTCTGTCACTGACCCCTGTGGACATTAGTCTGACCCCATAGTGTCTCTGTCACTGACCCCAGGGGATATTTGTCTGACACCCCTGTGTCTCTGTCACTGACCCCTGGGGCGTTAGACCGACCCCACTGTGTCTCTGTCACTGAGCCCAGGGCACATTAGACTCACCCCACTGTGTCTCTGTCACTGACCCCTGGGGCATTAGACTGACACCACTGTGTCTCTATCACTGACCCCTGTGGACATTAGACTGACCCCACTGTGTGTCTGTCCCTCACCCAGTCACTATTGCCCTGCAGGGTCCTTCTCTCACCACAGCTCGGCAACTGGTGAGTTTAACGTCGGGCCCCCACAGGGTTGGGAAGGCAATACCTTTGGATGGCCTCGGCTGGTATGGGGTAACACAGCTCCTGCTGTTAGCTCTGAATTACAAAGCATCCATCCAGCTAACTGAGAGTCTGAGAATCTCTGCCGTTTAGATGAAGACTATTTGGCCCATTGAGGCTGCACTGCCCCTCCGAAGATCATCCCAACCAAACACACCCCCTACCCTGTCGCTGTAACCTGCATTTCCCATGACCAACCCACTCGAGCCCGCTCCTCCCTGGACACTATGGTGAATGATGTGAAACATTGCCATCCTTCTGTGGTTCCTAACAATTACACTCGTATTGTATTAAGGTATTGAAGTAATTCATTTTGGTATTTCAAAGGCTGTGTGCTGCCTTGTTACAGGATGGTGCAAGGATAAGTGAGGACCCAGCGGGAGATTTCTGTTAAAAAATAAACTCGTTTCATTCATTCAGACAGTCTCTACTATTCCTGCTCCTGGCCACCAGAGGGATGCGCTCCTCCTTCCCCTCACAGCCCACTTCCTCTTTGTCAGCACTTCTCTGTCGGGGAAGCTTCCTCCACCACTTGGTCACCACCTGCCAGCTTTGCATGCGTCCTACACCTCTACACTGCAGCGGTGACATCGGCCGCCTCAATTTCTCCACCCCCTCACCACATCCACCCTCACCCCCTCTGAATGAGCAGTAGTTCACTCTCTCTGCACAAACCCTCTGTTCACTATCAAACCCGCTGACAAAGGTGCGGCTGTGGTCGTCTGGAGAATTGTCCTCTATGTCGCCGAGGCCGATTGCCAACTCTCCGACATCACGCCCGAACTCCCCCTTTCCCATGACCCCACCATGACCAATCAGGCCAAATCACTCACACTCTCCATGCCGTCATTGCTTCCAATGATTTCCCCCATCCACTGTCCCCAAAATCATAATTCCCCGGCCCCATACTGCACGGTTCTACCTGTTCCCCAAGGTCCACAAGCCTAATTACCCTGGCCAACCCATCATGTCAGAATTCTCCTGCCCTACCGAACTCATCTCATCCTTACCTCGAATCCATCCTCTCCCCCTTAATTCAGGCACTTCCCATCTACATATTCAACACCAACCACGCCCTCCATCTCTTGAGCAACTTCCAGTTCCCCGGTCCTAGTGCTTTTTCTTCACAATGGATGTGCAGTCTATATAAACATTCATACTCCACAAGGATAACCTTCAGGCCCTCTGCTTGTTCCTCTCGAATGGACCCATTCAGTCTCCCTCCACCAATACCCTCCTCCACCTCCCAGGACTGGTCCTCACCCTTAATAACTTTTCCTTTAACTCCTCCCATTTCCTCCAAATCCAGGGTTTTCCATGGGTACCCGGATCAGCCCCAGCTATGCCTCACTCTGACGGCTATATCCAACAGTTCCTCCTCAGAACTTGTACAGGCACTGTGCCCCAATCCTTCTACTGTTCCATCGATTACGGCATCAGTGCAGCGTCCTGCACCCAGGCTGAACTGCAGCAGTTCATCGATTTCACCCACAATTTCCACCCCGCCCTCAAATTGACATGGTCAATCTCAGACACCTCCCGCCCCTTTCTTGTCCTCACTATTTCCATCTCCAGTGACAGTCTCCAGACGTACGTTTACTGCAAAACCACAGACTCCCATAACTACCTGGACTGCACCTCCTCCAACCCAGTACCCTGCAAGAACTCCATTCCATTCTCTGGATTCCTCAGTGTGGAGACATTCCAATCGTGAGAATCCCAGATGTCCACTTCGTAAGAATCCCAGTTCCTCCTTATCCTCAGCTACCATCCCACCAGTCTACACATGCAAAAAATCATCCTCAAACACTTCCACCAACTCCAACAAGATCTGACCACCAAGAACACCTTCCCCTAACCACCCCCTCTGCCTACCGCAAGGGCCATTCCCTTCGACAATCATTGGTTTGTGCCACTCTCCTCGATGACCCCCGATTCCCCAGTAGCTTCCCCTACAACCGGGAAAAGATGAAACACATGCTGGTACACCCCCTGCCACACTCCTTCCAGATGAGACAGAGGTTCACCCGCCTCTCTTCCATCCTGCTTTCCTGCATCAGATGCCCCCGAGGTGGTCTTCTCTAGATCACGGAGACCGAACTTAGACTTAGGGAATGGCTCACCGAGCATCAGAGCTGGGTCCACAGGGGCTGACCGGACGTCTCAGTAACTGCCCATTTCAATTCCCTTTCCAAATCCCTTTCCAACATGACCATCCTTGGCTCCTCCTTTGCCACAATGAAGCTCAGCACAAATTGGAGGAACAACACCTCAACTTCCACCTGGACAGCCTAGAGCAGGGAAAGCTCCACATTGAATTTTCCCATTTCAATCAAACTCGTTCCCCAACCCCTACCCCCTTCCCAGCCTCTCCCCTCACTGCCACTGCTCCCTGCCACCAACCGGATTCATTTCTCTATTTAACCCTCTACCTTTCTTCACCTATCACCAATTCACCACACTGTCCCCCTCAGCCCATTTATCCGCAGCTCCCCCCATACCCACACCCCAGTGCTGAAGAAGGGTTACACCAGGAGCATTGACTTGTCTACCTCCTGATGCTGCCTGGTTACTGTGTATTTCCAGCCTCCTGCCTGTCGACGTTGCTATTTCAGAAGGCAGTTAAGAGTCAACCACAGTGCTGTGGGTCTGGAACCAAATGTAGGAGACCAGGCGAGGATGGCAGACATCTGTGAACCAAAAGGATTTTTCTGACAATCGACACCAGAAAAATACAATTTGTCGAGCAGAATACTGAGATACAGGCCACTAGATTGGATGGGATTGAGGCTCACAAGGAGGAGGTGTTAGCAATTCTGGAATTTGAAAGTCGCCTGGTACGGTGGGATTTATATGAGGATTCTCTGGGTAAGCCAGGTCGGAGATTGGCGAAACTTTGGTTTTGATCTTTATGTCATCATTGTCTGCACGAATAGTGCCAGGAGACTGAAGGATCGCAAATGCCTTTCCCCTGATCAAGAAGGTGAGTCGAGACAATCCTGGTAATTATAGACCAGTGAGCCTTATTTCAGTTGTGGGTAAAGTGTTGGAAAATTATATAAGAGATAAGATTTATAATCATCGAGACTGGAATAGGTTGATTACGGATAGTCAACAGGGTTTTGGGAAGATTAGGTCATGCCTCACAAATCTTATTGAGTTCTTTGAGAAGGTGAGCAAACAGGTGGATGAGGGTAAAGCGGTTGATGTGTATATGGATTTCAGTAAGGTGTTTCATAAGGTTCCCTCCGGGAGGCTATTGCACAAAATATGGAGGCATGGGATTGAGGTTGATTTAGTCGTTTGGAAGAGAAATTGTCTCGCTGAAAGACAAAGGGTGGTCGTTGATGGCAAATGTTCATCCTGGAGTTCAGTTATACTGGGGTTTTGCAAAGATTTGGGTCGACTGATTTTTTCCCGTTTGTATAAATGACCCGGACGAGGGCGTAGAAGGATAGATTGGTAAATTTGTGGATGAGACTAAGGTCGGAGAAGCTATGGATAGTGTTCAAGGATGTTGTTGGTTACAGAGATACATAGATAAACTGCAGAGCTGGGCCGAAAAGTGGCAAATGGATTTTATTGCGGATTGCAGAGTACTGGACTAATGGTAAGATTCTTGGTAGCGTATATGAGCAGAGAGATCTCGGTGTTCATGTACATAGATCCCTGAAAATTGTAACCCAGATAGGGTCATTAAGAAGGCATATGATGTGTTAGCTTTTATTGGGAGCGAGATTGAGTTTTGGTGCCATGAGGTCATGTTACAGCAGGACAAAACTCTGGTGCGGCCGTGAGAAGTTAAGTGTTTCTTCCACCATCGCTTATTCCAGAACTCTCCAACAAATATTTCAGGCTCCATTAATAACATGCTGGGTTGCAAGCATCAAAAATAAATACAGGTTCACTCATGCACAAAGCCATTTAGCCGAAAGCCAAACCAAATTTTTAAAACAAATTTATGTTCTTGCCGAAATAACAAAAACTTCAGATGCACAGAGAAGCCTACTGCTTACACATTCAACAAACCAGAACAACATGCAACCAACTGGTTTTGCAAAGTGATTTTCACAAAGTGATTCATTTCATCAATTCCACCGAAAATCTTCATCGTCTCTGATTGAAATGGAGATTTCTGGATGGTTCCCAGAAGAGAGGAATAATTTTACAGCCAATTCCTGTGAAATCTGCGATGATATGGATTCCACGGGGTCCCTGTATTCTGAGACTAGATTACTGATCGTCTGCCACTGTCTGAATTTTGGGCACAATATGCCCATGTGTCAATGTCAGTGGCAAAGTGAATCCGCAGAGAATCCTCAGACAGATTCTCACAAATTCAATGTTGCAATGCACTTACCAGGAATTGTTACAAATGGAAGGGTCGTGACAAATATTTTCCACACAACATAAACTGAAAACTTCATTTTCTTCATCAATCTCTGCGTGATGTCAATTTCTCTGTACTCAATGCCGAGGTGATAAAGTCTCAAATCCTTTCATTTATGTCTGGTGGCATCGTCTTGGGGGCTGTTACATTACAATATGGTTCAATCAATTTCTTTACAAAATTAAACAAAAAGGTGACAGCGATGTGTTAACTCTCAGTTCTCACAAAGCATTTTTAGAACTGATATTTATTGGATGATACGAATCTCAAATGGTCGATAGCAAACATTGGAAAATGCATATTGAAGAAAATCATAGAATCCTTAAAATGTGGAAGTAGGCCGATGTGCCCACCGAGTCCACACAGACCCTGCAAAGACTATCCCACCCAGACCCACCCGCTGTCCCTGTGCGGCAGCAGTGCTAAGCACTGAGCCACTGTGTCCACCTGTTCACCAGCATTGATACCACAACACCATCTGTTGAACACTGAAATCTCATTTTACTTCAATGTCATCCTTCCCTTGCCTTTGACCATTTGCAAATTAAATTCGGATTGTTGAGTGTCTCGCTGAGAAATGCTCTCCTCAACACTGGTACGTGGCTTCCCTCATTTTCAGGAGCAGCTCTGTGAAGGGATGATAGTTTGTACGTTTTAATAAATCAAACATTTTGATTGAATTCCTCAACCACCACAGATTCAGCGTCTGAAACACTTTCACTCGTCCAGTGCAAGTAATAATTGAAATCAGTACATTAAGCACAGAAAATTGCCCTCAAAGGCTATGCAAACTCCAATCAATGCAGATCCTTCTCCTGGGATACGAATGTCCTCGACTGTTTGCAGAGCTGACTCTGAGACACACCTGATCTCTGCAGAAGCACATGGGCCTGAGTCATTATCTCCTCTCTGCAGTGTACTGAACATGTACAGAGAAGAAACTTCAAACATCTGACTGACGGTGGATTGAAACATTTTCAAGCGAGATGGAGGAATGAGGCTGGGGAGAGATTTGCACACTCAAGGGTACAGAAATTTCAAAATCTGGAAATGATTGAGAAGGGGTCAATGTTGTCACTGATGTCAGTGATGGGAAAATGGGTCTTGCTGTGAGGACTGATAAAGTACAGAAAACAGAGAGCAGGAATAAATCTGTCATATTCATATTCTTCAGCTAATATTAATGAGTACCACAATTATCATTCCTCGTGTCACAGCTATTTATAATCTGTATCCATGACTGAGGTGATAGGATCATATGTTCCGTTGGTGATAGCACAATGTTAGTTGGACAGTAAAGGAGGAGAGAGGAACTCTGAGAAAGGGAAGGACAGGTTCAGTGAGTGAATGAGCACAAAAATAGTCTGTGCAATATAATGTCTAGAAATGTGAAGAATTATTCAACCATTTCAGTCTTCGAATAATTTCAGGCCACCGATAACTTTTGGATGCTTATCCCAGTCGTAAATCACAGGCAACAGGAATCCTTCCGTTCTATTCAGTGCTAGTAGTTTCGATTATTCTCTTGAAAACTTTACTTCCCTCAGATCCTTCCAAATCTGAGGAATTTCACCCTGGGTTTGTGTCATTTCTGTCCCTCATTTTGTACCCTTGCTGTTTAGTTATCATTCTGGTCAATTGATGCTGGACTCAAATGGACATGGACTCAAAACTTGTTTTTTCCCAAATTGTTTCCCAATTAAAAAGTCAGTTGCTGCTGTGTTAGCATCACGTTTCAGCAGTGTTGACATCTAAATTGATTGACTCTTTCAGAATCATCCATCCTGACTTGAAAGAGTCCAGGATGGTATATTGCCTCAAAAATGCCGAGGGTCGAGAACATCACACGTTTTTGGGCTGGGCTGTGAGTGGGCAGGGTGAGGGAAAGTGGGGAAATGAGGAGGTCTTCGTCCGCATTTCACCAACCCTCAGAAACGTGCATCCTGCCATTAATCACTTTTTATTTACAAAGGCAGAGCCTTTGACGGAAGCCTGCCACTGAGTCAGGTACTCAGCATCTCCGTAACCCTGACATTTACCCTTTCGAATCAGCCTGGTCTCCCTGACTGACACAGAGTAAAGTCCCCATTCAGGGATTTCATATCCAGTATAATCCAGCTCCCCGACCTCATGACAATCATTACCAGGGGGCAAAAATGAGTTTCTGAAAGTGGGAATTAAAAGTCGTGGAAGAAACTGAACAACAATTCCATGGCTGAGTCTGAGTGAAAAACGTGTGGCTGGAAACATCTGTTCCATGAGGAAGGATTTTGGGCATCTCAGTCATTGGAAATGTTTCTCAGGCTGCAGCAAACTGAATACATTGTGATTGTTTTGTTTTAATTGGAAGGGGATTGCTACCCAGCTTGGGACACGTGCGAAGTTTGTTGGAGAATATTTAATCAGACCTGTCAGAGGTTTGGGAAACTGGCATTAATCTCATTTAGTAGGGAAATGAATATGTCGACGGGAAGTAGACAATCTGTGAGTGAAAGTGAAAAGCAGCAAAAGCGCTTTCGGGATCACCTAAGATCTTGTGTGTCTGAAACCTAGTCTTCAGGATCAAACATTTCCCTACCGTGCCTCACAGGTTAAGGGACAGAGTTATTCCCAGCACGTTGCTTTTTAATTTTCGGGAGATTCTCAATATCATATGTGATAAATAATAAAGTTACTATCGAAAGATTTTTAAAAATTTTGTCTTTATATTGATGTGTAAAGTATTTGTTCTGAAACAGACTGAAAGAATGCATCGATATATTGAATAATTCATTACTGCCCAGGAACCTAAAGCCAGAATGCACATTGAAAGGACAAATTTATTACATCTCACTGCATTGGATTGACACAGGAGCACAGATGAAAGCATGCAGCAACTTGTTATATATTTCCAAAAATTACGAACACAATGAAATAGCATTATGTCACAATATTACTGTATTTGGGAAGAATGACCATAAAATGCTCAAATTGTTTATTAAGTTTGAGAATGAGGAAATTGAATTTGAAACTCAGAGCCATGAAGCTAACGAAGAAGAACAGAAAGGAATTGATGCAGAAATGGGCAAACGTGGAATGAGTTCTCAGTGGATAGGCAATGGCTAAAAAGTATGAAACATCTTAATTAATCGCAACACTAATTCAGTCACCTTTCGGACAATAATCAAATAGGAAAGGTGACAATGGGCGGCACTGCCTAATGCCAGGAGTGTTCGGGAAGCTTTCTGATTCCCACCCATTTACTCAGATGCACTAACGCTATTGGTGCAGAGCAGGCCAATCGAATTGCAGGTATCATTCCCAAAGCCAATTTTGGAGAGTACGCCCCACGTGTTGGTGTGCAATTTGCTGTAAATGACCTTTTCCTGGTTAGGCGAATAAGGCTGGTTTCCAACCTCACTGACACAGAGACAATTACATAACTGAGGAGTGCGAGACTCTGAGAGATTGTTCTGCCCAGCACAGAACAGGTTTGGTCGGGGTGAGTCATTCATTCCACAGCAGACCTGACCTAGTTGGCTACGATCTCAGTCAGGATTTTGTAAATTGCATTTTGCAGTGAAACCGGTCGTCAGTCCTCCCTGTGCCTCTTCTAATTGTAAATGAGAGGGATGCAAACTTTCCTGTTGGATTCACAAATGCTACCTGTTTGAGTTGTACTATTGTCCACTTCCAGAACGTCCAGGTCAGTCAAGTGCCACGGGGTTAAAACCACGCAAGTGAAAAGCCATCACTTCTGGAAGCTGTGTGCTTTCCTCAGGACTTCAGGGCCTTGTTGAGCTCATCCAGAGATAACTGCTGGTACAGACTTTAGAGTCTTCTGTCGTCTAATGTCTCCGTGATAGAGGAGACGAATACCTGAGAGGCATGACTGCCTGTGCGCTTCGTTTCATATCGACTGGCATAAAATGGTCGCTCTGTCAGTTCAAATAATGCAAAGAACAAGAAGTCAATGAAGGTTCTATCAACTCCGCTCCCCATGATTTCTGCTGTATAGTTCACCTTCTCCTGAGGGAATTTTCGATATGGATAAGAATAGGAAGGTTACTGGTGGATTTGGGACAATTGGCACAATTTAGGATAATTGACGGGCACGGATGAGTTCGATTTGATTCAATTTGTTTGATTTTTTGTCACATGTACCAAAGTGCAGTGAAACACTTTATTTATGAGCAGTACGGGCCGATGATGCGCAGCAATGATATGCAGAACAAGAAATAATTAAAGAGAGGCATACAGGCCACATTGCAGAGGGCGTACAAGAGAGACCCGTGTAAGGGAGGTCAGCATTACTTGAGTCAAGAGAGTCCATTCAATAGTTTCATAACGGCTGTGCGGAAGCTGTTCCTGGAACTGGTGTGTGTGCGTGTGTGTGTGTGTGTTCAGACCTCTGTACCTTCTGCCTGACAGAAGAAGTTTTTGGGAATCTTTACAAGTGTGGGAGGGGATCTAATGGAGTCAATCGATGCAAATTTGGCTCGCAGAATGGCCTGAGTTGTCAGGATGTCAGACTAGGATGAGGTAGGTGATTGATGGTGAAGATGAATTGATTGAATAAACAACAATTTCTGTTTTCGTTGCTTATTTCCAGCGTTCACAGATTGTTGGGATTTACTCAGCCCTGTCTCTAGCCTGTTACATTAGAGGAGGCCATTCAGCAGATGTCGGAGATGGCTAGTGGAATTATCACTCGAAGGTTAACCCAGAGACCCAGGTAATGTTCTGGGGACCCAGACACAGCAGATGGCGGTATGTGAATTCAATAATAGTCGAGAATTAAAGAGGCTCATGATGACCGATTGCCGGTTCAGTCATACCCTTTCGAGAGGGAAACTGCTGTCCTTCTCTGGTCAGTACTACATGTGCACTCCAGACTCACAACAACGTGGTTGCAACGTCACTGCCCTCTCGGCAATTAGGGATGACAATTAATGCTGGTGCGAGCCAGCAACGCCCTCATCCCCGAATGTATTAAAGGAAAACCGCTCCTTCAAACGATAACAGAGGAATTGGAGGAGGGAATTTAATTTATTTTGAGATGACAAAGGGGGAACAGCAGACGTCCATTCATCCCCTCTCATGTGAGTACAAGACGTGGGCATTACGTCAGTCCACACTGATCGATTGAAAAAGAAGGCTCGCGGGAAAGGGAATGTGTGAGGGAGATCTAATCTTGTTAATCAGTCTGTCATGGCGAACATTGTCTGAACCCTTACTGAAGTCCACATAGATCAGCTCCCCCGTTCTGCCCTCATCAACCCTCTTTGTTACTTCTCTAAAAGGAACTCAATCCAGTTTGTGAGACTTGATTTCCCACGCACAAAGCCATGTTAATTATCCCTAATCAGCTTTTGCCTTTCGAAACACATGTACATCCTGTCCCTTAAGATTCCCTCCAACAACCTTTACACCAATGACTCACTGTCTATAGTTCCGTCACCTGTCCTTACCACCCATCTTAAACATTGGCACCACGTTAGCCAACCTCTAGTCTTCATACACCTCACTCGTGTCTATACAATGACACAGTAACGTGCCCAGCGATCACTTCTCGAGCTTCCCACATTGATCGAGGTTACATCTGGTTAGGTCCTGGGGATTTATCCACTATTACGCGCTTCAAGACATCCAGCTCTTCCTCCTTTGTCATATAAACATTTTTCAAGATGTCATCATCAATTTCCCCACATTCTATATCTTTCATGTCATTTTTCCACAGTAAATACTGATGCAAAATGTAGGTTTAGTATCACACAAAGGCGGCCCTGCTGATCTTTAAGTGGCCCTATTCTTTCCCCCGTTACCCTTTTGCCCTTAAGGTATTTGTAAACAACCCTTTAGATTCTCCTTCACTCTATTTGCCAAAGCTATCTCATGTGCCTCTTTTTCCCTCCTGATTTCTTTCTTAAGTATACTCCCATTTCCTTTATACTCTTCTGAGCATTCATTCGATCTATCTTGTCGGTATCCGGCATATGCTTCCTTCTTTTTCTTACTCAAACCCTCATTTTCTTTTGTCATTCAAAATTCTTTTCACCTACCAGCCTTTCCTTTCACCCCAACGTGTATACCCTGTCTCTCGACTCTCGTTATCTCATTTCTGAAGGCGTCCCATTTTCCAGCCACCCCTTTACGTGCAAACATCTGCCCCCAATCAGCTTTTGAAAGTTCTTGCCTAAGACTGTTAAAATTAGCCTTCCTCGATTTTCGAACTTCAACTCTTAGATCTGGTCTATTCTTTTCATTCAAAATTTTAAAACTAATTTAATTATGGTCGCTGACCCCAAAGTTCTCCCCCACTGACAACTCTATCACCTTCCCTTCATTACTTACCAGGTTTTGCAACTTCTCCCATAGGTACATACAGATATAAAATCGGAAAATCATTCTGTGCACACTTTATATTTGTTTTCTATCTAAACCCTATTATTCTCTATTACTGTGAATTTTATCATTTCTCTATTACATATTTTTAATCACGTCGATTATCCTGAATGTCATTCAGTCTCTTCCACAATGTTTCCTTCTCTCCCAATTTCTCTTTCTTCCACTTTTTCTGTATCTCTCTCTCTTGATTTAAGCTTGTATTAGAACTCCATCCCCTTTGTTCACTACCTTGTATTTACTCCTCTCCCTATTAGTCTGTACTTAGACTCCACTGATATTCTTACTCAACCTGATCGTTATCTGTATTTGATCTTCTCTATTTCCCTGTAGTTATCCATCCCACTTCCTTTGTATTAAGACCTTTCCCTGTTATTCTCTTTTGAGTCCTTTTCCTAATACTCTCCGTTTAGACTCCTCACAATTACTCTCTATTGCACCTGCTATATTTAAACTGAACACATGACAATCGTTAATCTTGACTCTGTATTCAACTTTCTCCATATTACACTCAAATTAGCCCTCTCACTATTGTTCGTCATTTCTTCCCCCCCCACCCCCATTCTGGACATAATCCTTTCCGTTCCCCTGCATTTAACCCTGTCCCTGTAATTCTGTGTTCAACGTGCTTCTCATTACTCTCTATTTATTTTTCCTGTTACTCTGTGTAAACTCGCCTTCCTTTTCACCATACCTGGACATTTCCGTTACGCCCCTGTATTCAACATTCTCCCTACTACTCTGTATTATATCCTCTCCAGTTCCACAACTATGGTAACCCATCAAGTCACTCTGCATTTATACTTGCATAGGACCTGACACTGAAACAGCGAGCACAAATCTGGTTCCTCGAGTGAACAGAAACCTTGACACCACTGTTTATATCTATCGGCCAGGACACCCTGTTTGTATCAGGTTAATAGGCGAATCGGAGAGCTCATGTTCAAAGAGATTCTTCCAGCTGACCTCATTAGAATCACTCCAGCTTCCCCTGTATTAACCCTGTCCCTGTGTCCCTGCAATCAGGACAGCCCCTTATTCCTTATATAATTCTTTTGTTATTTTCTGTTAAACCCTCTCCCTTTCTGTCTGCAACACTCCCCCTTTTCCTGCACTCAGCTCTCTTCTTAGTACGCTTCACTTAGCCCTCTCATATTGTCTATATTATTCTCAACCCATTATTCTCGATTGAATCCTCTCCCTTTTACATTCTTCAGTTCAATCTCTCTGTGTATTTAAACCTCTCTGTTTCCCAGTGCTCTTTAATGATTGCCCTCCACACCCACCTACCCCGATGACTGGATCTGTGTTTACTCTCTATAATAACCAGAAACCAGGAGTCGCGGACCGAGCAGACCCAACAGTCGCCAACACGGGACCGCCCCTGCTCTGTGCTACCACCCCTCTGGGCGGCGTTGGGACTGCAGATCCATTCCAAGGTACTGCAGGAGTTCAGCAGCAGCCCCACATGGTCAGACACTAAATTACTGATGGAAGAAGATCGACACAAAGTCAATATAATCTAATACAGTGTTTGGTGTATAAATAGTAAAAGCTACAATACACGACAGGATTTACTTTAAAACGTGAACATCTGTATTATATAACTATATCTATAATCTCAAACATATCTGACACAAACAATATTTAAATTCCAATGCACAATAATATTACATGTAAACACAATCAGCTCTAATACACGACAATATTTGTCCAGATACAAACAGTTACAATATACAACAACACATAAAACATGACGCAACGTGTTTATGAAGGACCTTTGGGAAGGAGGTGAATGTACTGTTGCGAAATTTGCAGATGACAGAAAGAGTAGGTGGGAAGTTAAGTTGGAACATTGCATGTGATTTTTTTGGGCCGGGGATGGTGTTGGTCTTCTTGAAGAAGATAGGGTCCTCAGCTTGGTGGAGGGAGAGGTTGACAATATTGGTGAATACCCACACCAATTGTTCCATACAAGATCTAAGTGCATGGCCAGGGAGTTCATCCAGGCACATTGCTTTCCTTGGGTGGACTCTCAGGAAAAGAGTTGTGAAGTGTGCATCACTGATTGATGTAAGAGGTGTGTCTGAGGCTGTGGGACAGGAGTCACTGCACCACTTGCATTCTACTTAAACCGAGCAGAGAAAGCATTGAGCGCACGAGGGAGGAATGTGTCTTTCTCCGCGATTTGTTCTGCTTCATTCTGCACCCTGTACATGGTCTTTAGGCCTTGCCATAGGCGGTGGGAGTTTATTTGGTTTGTATGGCCCTCTTATGTGGTTTAGTCCTCCCTCATGACATTTCTGTTGTCCCTGCGGAGGGCAGACCTGTATTCCCTGTATAGGTCTGTCTCTTTCCATTTGAATGTTGCCCGTCTGATCTTCAGTAGGGAGTGGAGTTCCTGATTCACACAAGGTTTACGCTTGGGGAACACTATCACTGCATTCATCACTCCGCAGTACTCCATGCAATTGGCCATGATGTCTGTGATGGTTGTGGTGTACTCTTCCAGGTTTTCCTCTTTCAGTCCACCAATTCCAAGCAGTCCCAGAGACCAGCATTATACTTCCTTTTGTGAAGAGTCCTCCCATTTCAGCTTCTGCTTGTAAGCTGTTTCCACATGTCGGAGAAACTAGGACCTGAGGGCACAGCCTCAGAGTGACCGGACGACCTTTGAAGCTGAGAAGAGGATGCATTTCTTCAGACAAAGTGTCGTTAATCGATGGAAATCGTTGTCGCAGAGGGCTGTGGAGGCCAGCACGTTGAGTGTGTGAGATGCTTCTCCTTTAAAAAGGTTGTGTCTTCCCTGTTTTTGTTGTAGAATATTTGTTCATGCAGTGATTCTGGGGTGTCTAGCTTGGATGTGTTGCATGTCTAATTACATGATAACTAAAATTTACTGCCTCAAGTAAAAGGCTTTCAAGTTTTGAAATAAAAACTCTTTTGCAGTGAAAGGGGTGTGACCAGATCTTCCAGCTCAGTTTTCCTCTGGTCCAGTTTGGTTTATTTTGGGTAGTTTTCAGCTGCTGGAAAATGAAACGGCTACAGGGAAGAAGGTATTCGACACTGAGTCTCTGTCTGACATCTCTCCTGTTAGTCCCTGTGTTGATTTTACGTTTGAAGTGATGGGCGTTAATGTTGAAAATTGCAGGAATTTGGAACAACATCATTAAGTTTTGATAATCCGTTGGGTGTTTGGATAGGTTAAGTTACTCTGTAGTTTGTTCGCTTCTGTTTCTGTTTCATTCTGTACTCTGTAAATAAGTTCTGATTGGTTTAAAAATGAGTGGGTTTGAGTAGGTCCACCACTCCCGGAATATCCACTTTATACCTGCTCAAAACAACTAGAAATGTTTCAGTCTGGGCTATATTCTTGAAATGATTTGAGGGTGCCTGGACTGGTCCATAACAGATTGAGTGTCCTCCGGGATGTGTTCTATATTTCCTATTTGTGACTGTTGTTGAAGGACTCGCAGGCAGTGAGTGGTAATTGTTAGTTCTGGGAGTTGATTTTGGTTAGTTTAAACAGTGTGTGGTATGACGATGGCATTTTCAGTCACTGAGATTTTCTGGGGGTGGAAAACGTTGACATTGGGGGTTTTAACCTTGCGTGAACAAGGAAATCCTGTTTGAATTGGCAGTCATTTAGAGTTGTAGCTAACTCCTTCCTTGAAGAAAGGAGATTTAATTACAGCAATAGCTCAGAAATAAATTTGTCGGAAACACCATCAGAATCTTTAGAGATTGCAACAATTCAACTGGAAATGAAGCTGGTTTAGTGAGCAGCAAAAGAAAAGGAAAGGACAAATGCAACAAAACTGTTGCAATAACAATTTAAAACAGAGAAAAGAGCAAAAGAACGAACCGCTTTTGCAGAACAAAAAGGAAAGGAGAGGGAAAGAGAGAGTTAAGAAAGGCAAATAGAGAGAGAGAAGAGAGGCAGGAAGAGGCAGTTCCAACTTCAGAAATTGGCACTGAGATTGTAAAGTCAGCTGAAAATGATGGAGATGAAGGTTGAAGATAAGCTTAGTCAGGAAGACAGTGAAGATGAGCAAAGCCATGCATACCAAAGGCCTGATGAGAGTGTGTTTAAATATATTCACGGTTTGCCTAAATTTGATGAGAAAGATGTGGAAGTGTTTTTCATCTCATTTGAGAAGGAGGCGAAATAAATGAAGCGGTCAGTGACAATGTTGGTTTTCTTGATCCAAGCCAGATTTATCGGTGGAGATCATGAGGTATTTCGGGTGTGTGAGGCAGTGAGGAATGTTCTCTTCAGTGCATATGAGCATGTGCTCCACGCCGATAGGTAACGTTTCATGAATGGAAGGAGCAATCCTCGTCAAACTTTCATTGAGAGTGGAAAGAATCCAACAAAGCAAGTTTGAAAGGAGAATGAGGCCATTACAAATAGAATAATTCTATGATGCTCGTATATCATTTTAGTGGAGCTCAAAACTTCACTTCCTGATGTAATGAGAACTCATGAGGAAGAGCAGAGAATTAAAGGTTAACAGCTGAAGTGAATGATGATTATGAGCGAGTTCATAAATCCAAGTTTGCCTTCCAACATCACTTTCAAACTGTGATCAATAGAATTTGGGGAAAAAAGAAGTCCTCAGAAGGAAAGGGAAAAGGTGAAGACCACAAGGATTACTTCCCGCAGTGTGAAATGGCAAACCTTGAAGGGAAAGAGAAGTTAAAACGTTCCGGTGTTTTCTGAGCAATAGGTCAGACGACATGAAATTACCACTGTTGGTTTGGGAAAGGCACTGGGAAACTAGATGAAGGAAAACAGGATAAGCCAGTTAATTTTGTTGGATTGCTAACAGAAAGCATAGTGGAGGCTAGAAAGCTGAAACAGAATGTACAACCTGGTTGGAGGTTGGTTTAGGAGGAAGTCCCAGATCTTCTAAAAACCATATACCTGCAAAGGTAAAGTTTAATCGCATAGACCAGGAGCATTATGTAAAGATGTTCAAATATTAAGAGGAACGGGATCCTCCCGTCTTTGATGTCGAAAGATGTACATCTGAAGAATTATTCCAGAAAATAAGCTAGTAATGGGAATTCATGGTTTCCTAAAAAGCACTGAATGATGTAGTGTGAAGGTAGAATATCCAATGAAGAGTAGAGAAGTTGCGGATGTAGGTTGCTCGCTGAACTCCAAGGTTGATATCCAGAACCTCCCAGCTCAGCGAGCGAACCAATACTGAAAACCTCAACCTGAGTAACAACTATTCTCAAACCTGGAGAAGTTGTGATAGGAGAGCAGTACATATTCTCAGCTCCAGAAATTCAATGTGCCCTTGCTGATGATATCGCTGATTCACAGGTAAGAGTGTGGTCTTCTGTGGTTGAAACGCCAATGGATACTCAGGCAACTAAACCATGGGAGGACACATATCCTGGGTTTTTTTTGTTTCCTGCTTTGCGGAAACAAGGTCACAAAGTCACCGGTTCAAATAGGAAAAATCAAAGAGTACAGATAAGGAAGTTGACGTGGAATTAGCAGACACCCTGTTTGATAATATGGTTTACACAAACCAGGTGCAAACATGACAAAGCAGGCATCAATAATTCAGAGACATTAACGGAATTACAGTAGAAAGATGAGAAACCTAACAAATTGTTTCAGAAATTGTAAATGGAAAAAGAATCTAAATATATCCCAGTGTCCAACTTTTTCAAAAATGATGTATTAATGAGGAAATGGAGATCATTACGTTTCCAGGCAGCTGAGAAATTGCTGTAAGTTCTTCAAGTTGTATTGCCAGTGTGTGTGGAAATGTGCGCGGTGCGTGAACGGCCAGTAGGTGGTCATTCAGATGTAAGAAAAATCCAAGCTAAAATACAGAATCGATTTTCCTGGCCTGGATTGCACGAAGATGTTGTTGATTTTTATTAGACATGTAATACAGGCAACACCGACAACTTTAATCGCCTTTCCTGCACTTGAGGAATCTTTTACAAATAACTTAATTGATCACGGAGGAGTCCTACCTAAAATAAAAAATGACAATCATTATTCGTTAACAATAAAGATGTTCCACTTGATTTCCAGATGTCATTTCATGATGCAATATCACAGCCACAAGGATTGCAGACGAGTTACTCAATGTTTTCATTAGATATGGACTACCCTCAGAAATACAAGCAGATCAAGGTTCAAACTTTATATCAAACTTATTCAAGCAAGCTATACAGTTCGGGACTAAACCAATTCAAATCTACCGCATACTATCCAGAATCGCAGAGAGTGGGAGAAAGGTGGCATCAGACTTTAAAACCAATTTGAGTGTTTATATTCAAGACTAATCAGATGATTGGAATAAAGAAATTCCATTTGCTCTTTTTGCGATCAGAGATGCACCAAATGAATCGACCAAATTCAGTCCATTTGAATTGCTTTTTGTGCAAGAAGTGAGAGGACAGTTACAATTGATTAACGAGAATTCATAAGTCAAAATTCAGAGTCCACATATTTCGACAATGTGTCAGAATTTGTGGAACGATGAAATAGAATGGGGGAGTTGGTGAAACAGCAGTTAAAAGTTATCACAGCAGACAATGAAGCAGGAAACATAAATGCAATCAAAAACTTGCAATTTTATTATTGGAGCTGTTCGTGTTGCTTCTGGTGACAGCTAAACATTTTAAAACAAATTTCTGTGTATCTTACCAATTCAAGGAGATTTATTGAGGTACACTTCTGATAAGGACTCCAGACAGATTCTTCAACAGTGTGTGTCTTGTGAATATGCTCAAAAGGCATTTTGACAGGGGAGGAAAGTCAATGGAGACTGTGTTATTGATGATAACAATGATCGTAGAAACAAGTTCAGAGGATTCTGAATTTTAAATTCGTCACATTAAATTAGGCCATGACATAGTTGTCAGAAATTTGGATAAGTTATTAAATTACATTTTGGAGGAAAATGGAAAGGATCTGAAGCATTTATGACAATCGCATTGGGAGATATGTGGAAATAAGCTGGGAAGTACGAACCTAAGTCTACATGATGTAGATAGAGGAAACACTCATCGGATTCAACGACATCCGTATAAACATAATACCTAAAAGTTGGCATGGGATTTACATGAAATTGAAGATGTGCTCTGAGATGGCATAATCAAAGTGAGTTTAAGTTACTGGAGCTCACACATAGTAATGGTGTCAAAACTAAATGGTACGCATCAGTTCTGTGTGGACTATCACAAAGGCGGTGCAGTTACAAAGACTGATGCATGTCCGACTGCACTTTTCGAAGACCGTGTTGAAAAGCTGAAACAAGCAACTTATATTTTGATCTTGGACTTGCTCAGAGGATACTCTTGGTCTGAAAGAGTGAAGACGGTTTCAGCTTTCGTAATGCAAAATGACCCTTATCAATATTAAGTCATACTATTTAGTATGAAAAATGTGCCAGCCACATTCCAGAGCCGAACCAATAAGGTTATTTATGTATTACCCATTGTGTCATATATATAGATGACAAAGCGATTTTTCGTCACAAATGGAAGAAACATTTGCAACATTTATCAGAATTGTTACATTGACTTTGGGAGACAGGTGTGTTGATGAAACTGACTAAACGTGAATGTGTCACCTTCTAGGTCCATGTTATTTGGAGTGGACAAACGACCACATGGAATTAAAATCAAAGGTAAAAAGGGAGTTTCCCATACCATCAACAAAAACAGCAACAATGACCTTCCTGGGATGGAATGGGTTTGACTGGAAATTCACACCAAATTTAGCAGTCTGTATTCTCCACTCACTGAATTACTAAAGAACCGCAAGAAGATTTCGTTGACAGGGAACTGTCAGAAAGCATTTGACAGTCTGAAAGTTTTGTTGACCACTGCTCCAGTGTTAGACATCCCAAATAATGCAAATCCATTCAAGGTGGCTATCGATGCGTGTTATCTGGATGTTCGTACTGTGCTCTTATAGGAAGATGACGAGAAGATTGAAAGACCTATCAGGTATTTCATTAGGAATTTGAACAAACGTCAGCAGAATTACTCGAACGTGCTGGGGGCACAGAAAGATCTTGACACACGAACAGACAGCAAAACACAGTCTGAACAACACACTCACCTGATTAAACAAGAGCACAGCCAGGCAGATACACACCCCGCACTCCCACAATAGTACACTAACACTCAGAGAGACACACACTGAGTCACAGAACAATCATGACATGCTGACAGTGAAACACACACGCACAAACGCGCACGCACACATTCAGTCATAGGAATGTACTCCACAAACTGCATATACACCGGCACAAACACAACAGAAGCACATATGTAAAACACGCACATTTATGCAGTCACAGAGGCACAGTAATATAGACCCACATAAAAAAAGACTGACTTCACAGGAAGACTCGCATACAGAGTGAATAACATTCCCAAAGACATAAACGAATGAATATATTTTCACAGAAATACACACAAAGCGAAACCCACACTCAGATGCATAATCACGCTCATAATGTGAAACATTCAGGGACATATCCAACGACAAAAACCAAAGGGCACACGCACAAAGTGACATCCCCACAAAGGCAATGAGCCCCCCGCAACACACACACACACACATACACACATACACACAGACACCGTCACGCACTGAAAGGGAAACGCATGAACACACTTCCCGCCAAGCCACGGGGATAGGAAAGGGAGATGACCAATCCCCAGCCAACTTACATACAGTGACGTGTCAAGTTATTGCTGGCTATATCTGTGCACTTTGTACTTTGCAAAATCACTCCCTGTGGAAAGATCATTGAACGGAGTGATCGGGAAGTGAGGTCAGTCAATGCACGTGAACATGTGCTGAACTGAGACAACAAGTGTCTGGCATGGTCAATGTGAGAAAAAGACACAGAGACTGAGAGGGAGAGACAGAGAGGCAGAGAAAGAGATCGACAGAAAGACATTGTGGGCGGCACGGTGGCACAGTGGTTAGCACTGCTGCCTCACAGTGCCAGAGACGCGGGTTCAATTCCCGCCTCAGGCGACTCTCTGTGTGGAGTTTGCACATTCTCCCCGTGTCTGCGTGGGTTTCCTCCTGGTGCTCCGGTTTCCTCCCACAGTCCAAAGATGTGCAGGTCAGGTGAATTGGCCATGCTAAATTGCCCGTAGTGTTAGGTAAGGGGTAGATGTAGGGGTAATGTGTGGGTTGCGCTACGGCGGGGTGGTGTGGACTTGTTGGGCCGAAGGGCCTGTTTCCACACTGTAAGCAATCTAATCTAAAGAAGGATAGATAGAGTGAGACGTAGAGAAAGACAAACTGATGAAAAGGTGGAGAGAGAGAGAACGATACAGACAGGGAGGGCGACACAGAGCGGGACAGAGAGCTAGAGAAAGAGACTGCGCAGGATTCTGAGAGATAGGGACAGTGGAGAGAGGTGGAGAGGAACGAACACAGACAGAAAGAGGCAGAGAGAGAGTAAGAAAAGACCCCTTGAAGAGAGTAGACAGGAGGTGGACTGAATAAACTCTCTTTCAATAAAAATGCTCATCTCCAATCGCCAATCAGATGAGAAGATCACCAAAACCCGGAGCCTTTCCATTGTTGTAATGAAGTGTTTATTGTGAGCTGAATAGGGAGAGTCTGACAATCATCGTCGTGCAGGAGGGTCCATTTCTGTCCCTCGCCCTCTTCCCCTGCAGGTGGAATGCAGAGACCACATCCTGCCGTTCTATAACACTCATACAAACGACAGTCCATGAAGATGCAATGTTCGAGCTGAACCGATCACTCACAGCTAGTCCATCATATCAAATCTCTCTACCAGCATCTTTCTATCGTCGTTCCACCCTAAGTGAAAAATTTACGTGACCAGTTGCTGCATCGCATTCCTGAACTTATCTCGAAACTTGGGCACAGTCACTGCATAAAATAATGTGTTTGTGCTGCAGCTGAAATCCCTCAGCATTACACCGGGCCAATAAATGTGAAAAATCTTCCAAAAACCTATTCCTTTAATGATGAGGTATATGGTGCTTGCACTGTTCACTCCCCAAAGAAGTATGAAGCTGATGGATATGGTGACGAGGCAAATCACCGAATTCTTCAGGCTCTTCATTTCTGTGTTTTTGCGACTCTCTCCCTTGCTCTGACCCATCAGGCTCTTGCGGACTCGACTGGCCATTAAAATGTACCAGACCGTCAGAGTGTTCATCAACAGAATCAACATGAATGGGATGAAAGGCGTTAAAATGATATCAAACCACTTAAACGCTTGCCACCTAGGATCAGTAAAATAACTTGACTTTCCGTAGCAGTCCCTTGGAACATTGTTAATTATCCTCCAAGGTCGAAACCGAAAATAGAAGGGAATGTTTTTTGAACAGAGTAGTATGGTGGTTGCAGCCAGAGCCACAGCCAAGGTTTTGTCTGTCCAATATTTTCTGTTCATTTTCAAGTAGCAAATAGCAACAAAACGATCAAAGGTGAAAAGGACAGTGAACCAGACGGAACAGTCTGTGGATGCACGAAACAGGACATAGACTGCACTGCACACAGGGGTGATGTTCACGAAAGACCCTGGGAAGTAAAGTTCTTTCAATCGCCGCAGTATGATCTCAGCAAAGATGAACAGTAGATCGGAGGCTGCCATAGCCAGCAGGCAGCGGGTTGTGCAGTTAGAGAGGCCACACTTTCCCCGAGAGAGAACCAACATCAGCAGGGAATTAACTGAAAGGGACAGAATATAAAATATAAGTCGGAAGTCCCTTATCAAGCATTCTCCACTTCTGCCCAGAGAGCTATGGAAGATCTCCATATCTTACTGGGACAGGGAATTGACAGATGGCAAAAGGACATAAATTTTAAGGTGAACAGCAAAAGGTTTGGAGGGGATTTGAGGAAAGGTCTTTCACTCAGAGAGTGGTGCGTGTTCTGATAATTCAGTGCTTGGGAGGAATGTTGATGTAGGAAACCTCACAACCTTTAACAACTACCTGGGTCAAGACCAGATTTCATCGAGCCTTGATAGCACAAGCGTGACGACTGATGTACCTCTTTAGAACAGTCGGGTTCCACAATTCTAAGAAGTAATTCTGGGAAGTAGTTTGGTTAGCGAAATACTTTCACAAAATAAATAAAAGAGCAGTTGAATACCAGAAATATAAAAAAGAAACAGAAATCACAGGCGAAGCTCAACAGCTGTGGCAGCATCTGTGGAGAGAGAAACATCATTAATGCAATCATTCTTGACCAGAACACATCCCTCTGAACATTTGTCAATGATATCCAAACGTCAACTCGGTTTTCTCCTCTCACAAGGCCCCAGCATTGCAAACAAAGGACGGGGATTGATTTTGAAAAGGGAATTGAGAATCACGGTGTTTAAATTTATCTGTGATGGAACATTTCTTCGACTGCTGCGACGATGCTGGGCGTAATTAGAGTCATAGTCTCTATGACTCTAATATCACCGTGGATGTATTCCCAGGAATAATCTGCCTATGTCCAACTCGTCTTTTTTTTGACACCTTTCTTTACTTCCTGCAGCATTTCTATCCTGCAATTGTCAGCTGCCAGTCCTGTCCATCCCTGAACCATATCTATGTAATTGTTATGATATCCAACCCCATATTCCTCACCACGAGCATCTGTTTCCCCTGTTTGGCATCTTGTGTTGAAATAAATGAAATTTAATTTGTCAGTCTTGCCTCATTCTCTGCTTTGAGTCTGCCTGACAATTGGACTTGCTCGTTTTCCCTTCTGTGTCTTTCTCAGGCTGATTTCTTTCCTTCTGTCGGTCTGATCACGCGACCCCACCCTCGCTCACCCAAGCTTACCGTAATCGAGATACTACTACCCTCAAGGACCTCCTTTCATTTTCCTGTCTAACCTCATACTCTCCATTCAGAATTTCGTCCTTATTCGTTTCTGTGTCGTTAGTTCCAATGTTCACAATGACCTTCAGCTGATCCCACTCCCCTTTGAAAATATTCCACACGATCTCTGAGATATCCTTGATCCTGCCAACGGTGAGGCAACAGACTGTCTGTGCCTCTGTTGAGAGCGTCCCCTATCACAGTTCGTCCCATGGAAGCTGACGTAGCAGTCGTTATATTTGAACCAGTCTTTTTGCCAGTACTTGGCTGTTCATGATACATTCCCCTTAGAGTCCATCACACCCCACATTTTCCAAAACAACATATCTCTTTAAAATAGGGATAGTGAAAGGAGACTCCTGCTCGACTTATCTCCCTCTCTTGCTTTTCCTGGAGGTAACCTGTCTATTTGGTTATGTCTGCTTTTGTTGTCTCTTCTTTTTGCTGCCATCCATCAGACCCCTTAACTCCTGAAAATTCCTCATTGACTCAACATTCCTCACTGCTGCTCCAACCTATACAAGTGATATGATAGGATTCACGATCAAAAATACTTACTCCAGACATATTGATCAGTAACACGTAAGCTCTACCACATCTGGCAGGAAGAGTACATCGCTCCTCTAAAGGCCATCTTTGCAACTTAATAATCTACACACCCAGAACAAACTACTGCCTTACTGCTATAAAGGACTCTGCCACCAGCTAATGTCGTGCCGATATTTTATATTTTTACATTTTATTCAAGAGACAGATCTCAATAAAACCTGTAACCAAATCTTACTCATTCTACTGAATATTGCAGATATACATCAAAACCTCAGAAAGACTACACTTAAAAAGTATAAACGTACCTGCTCCTGTGCTGTGAACTCTCCCACACAGTTTCCTCCTTTATTTTACATTGTGTTGCTTTGATCTTTCTTTTCCACAAATTTCCAAAACAATGTGACATCACATGAAAAAAATTAGACTTTCAGCATTTTTTTGGACGTCAGCGCTGACACCCGAACTATCTCCAAAAAAGGAGCCGCTCTTACAGTCACAATTATTTCCCTTTCTCCAATTTGGGTTACCTCGAAACGTCTGGTCACTATATTACAAAACCATTGCTTGTTACAATTCTGAAGATGCATCTGTTTGATGTTCAATGCTAACAGAGCTGAGACAGGATTGTTTCATCATTACATGTGCAATCCATGATCTGAGCCCTTTCTGTGATGATGGAATGAAGTTCTGTTAACTCACTGAATCCCACATAGTTTGGTTTGGAAAGTGAACAATTCCCTGTCAAGTTTAGAAAATGTTCTAATTTCGCTGACATTCAGCCAGCAAATAATACAGAATGCAAATAGGGAGCTGTGACATTTTTTATTGCATTCTCTGCACTACCTGACTCAAATCGCTTTTGGAAGGTGCTTGTTGATATATTATGAATAAGCTATACAATGCGAATCAAAACAGATAGTTCCCGACTGCAATTTCTGCATGTGAGAGCTCCAATCCATTGTATAATAAAATATGATTTAAAAAATCACGTCTCTCTGACTGTCTATTGTGTTCTATCATGTCGGGGCAATTAATGTTTAAATTGATGATCTGAACACTCAGCAGTTCATCGACAATACAAGATTTCATAATACTTCTTTTCTAAATCTTTACAGTGTAATGAGACAACTATACAAGGTAAGTAATATTAACTTCATGATATGGTAAATTCTTATGCTCTCCCTTTAATTAATAGTATTCCTACCCATACAAAATTGATTTATGCATTTTAAAGTTATGAAACTACAAACACTTCTTCTGGGAACAACTGAAAGATGGACACAACCTTGTGGAGTTCACTTCAGCAATCCACAGCGTTGTTGTGGTGGAAATGGAAAACATAGAAACAGGCCATTTAACCGACCAAGTGAATTCACTTCAAAACTCCTCAGTTTTTCTACAGTAGCACATAATTTCACGAAAGAGGTCATTTATGTCTGCATCAATTGAGAAAACGAACAAGCTGCTCTGATCCCCCTTTCTGGCACCTGGTCCGCAGCGTTGAGGGTTCTTCCAATTAAACCTGTTGGACTATAACCTGGTGTTGTGTGATTTTGAACCCCGGAATTTCCACAGACTAACACCATTCTTGTAAATATCTTCTCTACTCTCCTCAGAGTAATTCTGTCCTCACTGCTTGGTGATGATCTGTACAATGCACAAAACCGTATGTGTGTGAGCCATCCAGCGTCTCATGCAGTTGCAGTCTTACGGATCTGGCAGGGACTGAGGGAATTTATTTTGAGTTGGCTCTGGTGCAGAGTGAGAGAGTAATAACTTTGTTATGAGTGAATAGGTACAAAACTCAGTGTGAATTCCTGATAAGGCTTTGGACCATATAATGGATCTGGATGGATATAGTTGAAGCGCAAACTATATGAAGAGTGGGGTGAGTTTATCAGTTTTTCAGGAGTTAGTATTAGTCTATAATCGCCTCACTTCTGTTCTGATACCAGCTGATTAGTTGCAGAACAAGTCAGATCCTAAACACAAATCCAGTTTGATGGATGATAACCTCACTTGTTTTGATTTAACAATGTGATCTCTTGCTCAATCGCAAACATACAATGCTGCATATATTATTTCTCCAACAAAACAAAAATTTATTGCACAAGGAAATAACGATCAAGTAGAATGAATCCATCTACTTACATAAAACGCAGATCCAAAAGCAATGAACACGGAAGAACTGTATAATTGTCATTACCGTCAAAACATCCATAAATGAAAGAAAACCCGTGAACTTGATATATTTTACAAAACACGACTCCCAGTACCGTTCCAAACAAAACAATTCTCACGTAATATTTACACGAGAATCCCTGTATCTATCACTTGGTGAAATGACTTGTCACTTTCGCTTCCAAACTGGAACCGCAGTAAATTCCTTCATGGAGCTACCAGAGTGTCAACGCACTTAGCTTGAAACAATCTCTTCAGAGATTTTTCTTCTCACAACACTTTTGTCTCGGACAAATACAACATTTTCATTCCAAGGCAATATAATTTACTAAAACTCTCATTTCCTTCACATGAGCACGGATCCATACACTCACTCAGTTCCAGGGTCTTACAGGAACTGAAAGAAATTACAAAAATGATTGAAGTGAAAGTTCAGTTAAGGGTTCCTTCATTATTCGCAAATTCCAGAACTCTTCAATAAATCTTTCAGGCTCCATTAATGCCATGCTGTGTTGCAAGCATGAAAAATAAACAAAGGTTCACTGTAGCCAAACATCAAATGAAATATTGAAACAATTGTTGTGATTTCAGAAATAACTTCAAATTAACCATAACCTTCAGATGCACAGAGAAGCCTACTGATTATTCACTCAGAAAAAAACCCCAGATACAAACTCAAACAAAATGATATTGCACTCTCTACTTTAGAATACCAACGCTTATATTTTGACAGTGTTTCCTTTTTTTCATTCCACCGAAACTGTCCATAGTTTCCGATTTAAATGGAGATTTCAGGAACGTTCCCAGAAGAGTTGAATAATTTCCAAAGCAATTATTGCCGAATCTGCAAGATAGGGTTTCCACAGAGTCTCTGAAATCTGAGACGAAATGGCTGATCATCTGCCATTGTGTGACTTTGGGCACAATATGCCCATGTATCATTTTCAGCTGCAAAGTGAACCCGCACACAATCCTTCGACCGATACACAGGAATTCAAGGTACTTACAAGGAATTGTTACAAATGGAAAGGTCGTGTAAAATATTTTCCGCACATCACTAAATGAAAGCGTCATTTTCTGCCTGAATCTCTGTGCAGACAATCTCTCTTTACTCAATACCGAGGAGATACAATCAAAAGCCTTTAATTTATACCTGCTGACATCATTTGGGGGACGGCGACATTTCAATGTGTTTCAATTCATTTATTTAACGATTTGAGCAAACAAGTGATACCAGTGAGTATACTCCCAGCTGTCACATTCTATTTTAAGCCTGAGGTTTATTGGATGATACAAATCTAAATCGGTCAGTAGGAAACATTGGAAAAAGGCATGTGAAATAAATTAATAGAATTCTTACAAAGTGGAAGTAGATCAGTGGGCGCATCCAGTCCAAACCTGCAAAGGCTATCGCACCCACACCCACCTGCTGGCCTTGTGAGACAGCAGGGCAAACTACTGAGGGTCTGTGCCACCCTATATACCAGCATTGACACCCCAACACCATCTATCAAATCTCATTTAATATCAGTGTTCTTCCCTCGCCTTTGACCATTTCGAAAGTAAATTCCGGTTGTTAAGTGTCTCTCTGAGAAATGTTCTCCTCACGAGAGGAATGTGGCTTTCCTGGTTCCTTGTTCTGTGAAGGGATGATAGTTGGTTAATGGAGACAACACATTGTAGTTTTTCAAAAATCTAAAGTCACAATCGAATTCCTCATCTTGCAGGGATACAGCTTCTGAATCAAATATAACTTCTCCAATTTAGGCAATCATTGATACAAGTAAAATGAGCCACTGAAAAATACCCTCAAACTTTGGATAAGTTCCAATCAATACTGATCCTCCGACTAGTCCTTGAGTGTCCTGGACATGTTTCAGAGCTGACTCTGAGACACACGATCTGTGCAGCACCACATGGGGATGAGTTATTCTCTGTTCCCTGCAGTGTACTGCACATGTCCAGAGTAGATACCGAAAACATCTGACTGATGAGGGGATGGATCAGCGTCATGCGAGATAGTGGAGTGAGGCCAGGAGGGATTTGCAAAAGCAAGGATGTAGGAATGTCAAATTTGGAAACATTTCAGCGGGTATCAATGCTGCCGATGACTCCTGCACTGATGGGGAAATGGGACTTGGCTGTAGGACTGATTTCGAACAGAAAGCAGAGAGAAGGAATAAATCTGTCATCTTCATGTTGTTGGGCTGGTATTAGTGTGTGCCACAAGGACCATTTCTCCAGACACAGCCATTTATTATCAGTCAATGACTGAGATGGTGGGATCATGTGCGACGTTTGTTGATAGCAAAATGTTAGTTGGACAGTAAAATTCAAGGTGAGCGGGAAGGACAGTTTCAGTTAGTGAATTCACACACAATATTCAGTGCACTATAATATAGAGAAATTTGTGGCATTGTTCATTCATTTCTCACTTGGAAAGATTTCAGTACACCCATAATCATTTAGATGCTTGTCCTATTCATAAGTCAAGAGGCAACAAAAAAGCCATTAGGTCCATTTAGTGCCAGTAGTTTCCATTATTCTCTTCAAAGATTTACTCATCTCAGACACTTCTAACTTTGTGCAATTCAAACCTAGGTTTTCGTCATTTCACTCCCTCATCACTGAAGTCTTGCTGCCCAGCTCTATTATGGTCAATCAATCCTGCACTCAAACAGACATGAATTCCCAACTCACCAGTTTTTTTTTTGCTTTTCAGTATCTATAATGCCAGATTGTTGCTGATTTAACATCAAACGGCAGATGTGGACAAACATAAAGTGACTGAGTGACTCGATCAGAATCATCATTCCTGACTTGACAGGAGCCTGGAATGCACATTGCTTCAAAAGTGCCTAGGTCTGGAACATCACAGTAAAACTTCAACATATCTTAAGGTGCGGAGTTTACTGGGTAGGGACAGAAGCAGGAAAGAGAAAGTTTTGAAACTGAAGAGCCCGTGGTCCTGGTGCACATTTACAGCAGCAATATCTGGTCGTGAAAATACGCTTCAGAGGTCGGCATCCTGTCATTAATCTCCCAGTTATTGCAAATGAATCTCCTTTGACAGTTGCGTCTTCCTGAGTCAGTTGTTCAGCATCTCAATATTCCTGACATTCATCCTTTTAATTCAGACCGGGCTGCATGATTCGATCAGTTTCACAGCTCCAATCAGGGAACTCATGCACTATGAGGTTCAGCTGGCCGATTGAATGACAAGAGCAGGGAGAAACCGTCATTAATCCCAATCAGTAAAATGTGACAAATCAAGCAAGACACTGAAAGGCTGATCCCCTTGTTTTTCTGAGTACACATTCGGCCGATGAAAATGCGTCCGGAAGCATTGGTTAAAGGAGGAAGTGCTTTGGATGTATCGATGATTTGTGAGGGTTCTGGTGTTGGTGTGGTCAGAATATATTGGAAACGTGGGTTTTGCTTTAATTGGTTGGGGGTTCTCCTGTTCTGGAGAATCACACTACAGACATTGTGGAATATTTGTTCAATTTTTGTCAGAGTGTTGGGAACCTGGAATGAAGCTCAGTCAGCAGGGAGATGAAATTGCCCACTTGAAGTAGTAAATCTGTGAGTGAAAGAGAAAAGTAACAAAAACACGCTCCGAATCCATGAAAATGATCTGCTTCAGAATCCGAATCTTCAGAATCAAACCCTTCCCTCACATGTCTCACAGATTCTGGGACAGAGTTCTTTCTGGAGCTAGACTTTCTCATTTTTAGGGATATTCTCAATAAGGTATGCGTTACTTTATACAGTTACTATCAAGATCTCATTTTTATTTGATATTGCTTATGATGATGCTTGCTGTATTTGGACAGAAATACCACTTTAAAAGAGTTAACTTCTTAAATCTCAGGTTTGAACTGATACAAGAGAACAGATATAAGCATGCAGCAAGTTAATTTGTTTACTCTAAAACAAACAGGCACAATGAAATAGCATGAATTTACAATATTATTGTATTGGGGAAGAGTGATCTTAAAAGACTTCAATTGTTTATTAAGACGGAGAATAAACCGTTTCAGTCTGAAACTCGGGTCCTGGATCTAAATAGCGATTTGATGTATAAATGAGCAATAGTGGAGTGAGGAACCTTTGTTCAGAGGTTCTCAGTGGAATTGACGTTTGCTGAAGAGGAACAAATGCCTGAATGGTTTTCAACAGTGACTCAGGTGCCTTCAGGTCAACACAACAACAGGAAAGGTGAGATTGGGCAGCCCTGACTGACTGTAGATCTGATCGAGAAGCTTTCTGTTTGCCAACCATTGATTGAGGTTACATTCAAAATGTTGGTGTAGACTAGTATGGTTCATTTGTCGAATCCCTCTCCAAAGCCGACTTTAGAGAGAACATCCCACACAGATGTGTGTAAGATCGTGTCAAGGACCTCCTGGTGCAGGCTGATGAGGCTGGTTTCCAACTCCCCTCTCCTGCACAAAAGTGATTCTATCCCTGAGAATTGTCAGGCTGCCTGTGCAGATCAGATTTGCTCGGGTGAATCACTGATCCCAGAGTAGAACTGACCCAAATGGGTGATTACCTTATTCAGAACAACTTAATTTACATTCATCAATTAAATTGGTCATCAGTCGTCCCTGGAGAAAGTGAGGACTGAAGATGCTGGAGATCAGAGCTGAAAATGTGTCTGCTGGAAAAGCGCAGCGGGTCAGGCAGCATCCAATGAGCAGGAGGAGCGACGTTTCAGGAATGAGCCCTTCATCAGTCGTCCCTCTCCACTTCTGATTGCAGATGAGGGGATGATACCTTTCCACATGGATTGACACGAACTACCTGTCAGAAGCTTTATATAATCCTCTTCCAGCAGGTCCTGGCCAATCAAGTCACACAGAAGTGAATACAATTCGGCTGGTAAGCCGTCACTTCCTGGTGTATTACTCTTTCCTGACGACTCGAGGTCATTGGTCAGCACACCCAGAGATAGCGGCTGTTGCAGCCTCTACCGGTTGCTGTCGTCCTGGACCTACCAGAGAAGGAGGAATGACTGAGAGGCTGCGCTGGCTATGGGCTTCCTGTCACATAGTCCGGCATGAAAGGATTTGCTGATCTTTAGAATGTCAGGTTGGGATAGCCTAAAAATCCACCTTTTCCCTTCTGGCTCTGAGAACAGACCACTCTTTTTGCAACTTCTCAAATTACAAACATGAGCACATCTATCCTGCTCCATGATGTGGACCCTGGACAAGGATATTACCTTGGAGACTTCGAAATAAAGAGCGAGGCTTGCTGGATGTTCACCTCCTGTTGATCCTCCATGACATCAACCCACATCGTTTGCAGCAGGTGTAAGTTCTGCATACTTTTCTGGATTTTTAATGTTCTCCCCCGTTGCTTTCTCACCTTCAGAATACCTTTGACAATGAAGATAATCTTGATGTTCCCGTTACTGTTTCCCAAAAGTCTGAAGTAGACTCAAAGTTGGGTTTCACGCATCTCCAACCTGTGGAACGCCTTTTGAGATATTTCATGTTTAATGGGATCAGAAGTTTCATATTCAGTTTCCCTGCTGACCAGCAAGAGTCAGTGGTCAGAGAAGAACACCGGCTTGATATCAGTGAATTTGTCCGAAACCAATCCTAGTCTCACTTCACATGTGAATCACTCGAGCCCTGGTGAACCTCCCTCGTCTGCATGATTTTTTTTGGTTTTAGATTGCGGAATTGGCAGAGTCCTCGGCCCATTTGGTTCCAATCACCAGACTGGTCTCATCTTTCTTTCATCTTTGCTGTCTCATCTTCATCTTGGTCCTCTGTTCCTTCTGGTGGTGACAGTTGAGGAAGGTGGCATCAATGGTGTCATCAGCAGCAGTGTTGTGAACCTGGAACAGGAATCCTGGTGCCGGAAGGAGCGTAGGTGTGGTTGGCCCATGTACACAGTCTCATTATCTTGACTGATTACAGTGAATCAGTGTTCATGAGACAGTGGAATTGAGATATAAAACCTTGTAGTTTGCAGCATTCACTGTCAAATTCAATCAAGCCTGACAGATATGCAAGTCTTCACCTTGATTGAACATCGAATGAGTTCTTGATAAGACATTGGCACAAGGTCTTAAATATCCTGTACTGTTTTATGTAATATCCTTCCGGATAGAAACTAAATTTAAAGTATGCGAATGACATTGTTACAGCAAACTGCAGCTAAGTCACTGCCATCGGAAATGACCTGGATAACGAGCTAAAAGAAGGTCAGAAGTCACACAAAAGCATCTGATTTCAAGTAACCCGAGTGGACGATAACCTCGTGTCGTGTGACTTCAGACCTTGCCCACCTCAGTTCAACACCGGCACCTCCACATTTCAGCTACAAGAAGCCACTTAAGTCAGAGAGATCCCACACACATTCCAGAATATATCAGGACAAAGAAGCAGGTACCTTGGGAGTAGGAAGAATAGCCTCAACCCCAGATTGAAGAGTTGTAATTGGAAAATTTAAACTAGTGTGTGGGCAGACATTTCATTCTGGAAGATTACTGGGGATAGTGGAGGAAAAGACTGATTTTTTCAAATGTTGTGTATTGACATACATATATTGCTTTTAAAGATAATAAACCACATCTCATTATTAGTGTTAAACGAGGTCAACTAACTAAGAAAGTAGATTAGTCCATACTGTTATGAGGGTTTCGGTGTGTACTGTATCTTTAAGAGAGAATGTACATTTAAGAGAGACTGGAAGCTGGTATGAACTTAGAGTGGCACATAGTGTGCTGAAATAATTCAGAATGTAACATTTGACTGTGAAACCAACACTGCAATTGTGTTGCCATGGTAAACAACAAATTCGAATTTGGCCAATCAGTTAAAACTAAGCCACAAGATTTCAAAATTCAATCAAATTTGAATTTAATGTTTTATTGACTTCAAACCAATGAAATAATCTGATGTTCTGGGGTATATAACCGGACATTTTGAACATTTAGTGGAGAACAGAACAGTGCAGCCCCAAGCATCAACAGCCTGCTGTCCGAATTACACTCTGGAAGATACCTGTCTATAAGGAACTTGTGCAGTAGAACACCAAAGCTGATCTAGAGAAATCTACAGAGAAAGTTTGACATCCGAAGATGCTAACTGCATTTGAAAGTGATTTTCCATAAATATCGGACCAGCATTATAGAGTGTAATGCAAAAGATAGTTTTCAGAAAAGGAGTTATAAATAGTGGCTTGAATGTCCTCTGGTGGACTTAACGAATAGAATTGTCATTTTTTTCTTTAAACAGTGAAATCTGGGATAGTTAGGAAGTGAAACTGAACAATTTACGCCTCGTTTCTCTATAACTTAGGACACAGGGTATAAAAAGATAAACTATTTTCGCTGTTTGGGGATTCGATCACAAAGGGGCACATTCTGCGATGTAGAGTTATTGTGTTCAGGAGAGATGTTAGGAAGCACTTCCACACAGAAATGTTGGGGGATGTTTAGCATTCTTTTCCACAAACAGGACTGGATGCTGGATTAGTTGTTAATTTTCATTCTGAGACAGATTTGTTTTTGTTAAATGTAGGTGTTAAGGGATAAAGTACAAATGGAGTTCGGCTTCAGATCAGCCATTGAATGTCAGAACGAGCTCTCACGGGGAGGGTGTGTGAATGGCCTGTTTCTATATCCCTATGATTATTAATCTCGTCCTATAATCTACCCCAGGCATTGACATGTTTCCTAAAGTGTCGTGTTCAGAAGTGGGCAGAGCTCAATTTTAACACAATGCAAGGCATTTGATTTTCAAGAGTTCAAATCAAGTCTGTTTCCGCCAACTGTGGATGAAACAGTCAATTATAAAGGTTTGATAACTTTCACTTCTGTTTATATTCTAATTCCAATTTATGCGTTTACTTTTTTACAAACCTGCCCAACCTGCCCAATCACTTCCAAAGAGAAGTGTACACCTCCAAGTCTTGATAATATTATGCCTCGTCCAGAATTAGGAAAGTTCATGAATGTTATCTCTCATTAGAAAAAATAATGAATCTTTCTCACTTCCTACATGATCTGCTAATTATCTGCCCGTTTCACTGCGTAACGGTATAAAATGCATCTAGAAATATCCCACTAAATCACTAATCGTGATTTGCTGCACCATTTGGAATACTGCAAACAGCCTTCATTTAAAATATTGCTCAACGGGAGAACAGAAAGGCAGAGAATTTAACATTTCACGGACATGTTTATAAATTCAATGGACTGAGCTTTGCTGTTGGCAGAGACACACCCAACAGCACAGCAAAAGTAGAACGCTGCTCAGCTTTATCTCCAACCTTTATCCTGGAACAGGAGGCCATTCACCCCTGTATTTAATTCTCTCGATTGTGTATTGTTCCGCTCCATTTCCCGGCATTTCAACAATTATATTTGCCTGCATGTAAACCTTTTGCTTTTAATCGTCTCTCTGATCCCTTGTACGTAGGCCACACTGTTCCCCACTGTTTCATTCTCTTCTGATTTCACCTTCTCTCCCTTTGTATTTAAGCCGCTCCCTTTTACTCTGCATTTAAGCCATTCGGCATAATGCAGTCCTCTCTGTCAACTGTCCAGTATTTAATCCTGTTTCGATACGTTTGTAATTAGTAAATCATATAATTCTTACCTTGCTGTCCATCAACCCCCTGAAGATCATCGCACCCAAACACATTTCCCCACCCTATTGCTCTACGTTTCCCACTGACTAATGTACCTAATGTACACTTCTTTGAAAAGTATGGGCATGTAAGCATGGCCAATTCACCTGACCTGCACATTTTTGGATTAGGCAAGGAAACCTGAGCACTTGGAGGGAGCCCACAGAGACACGGGGAGAATGTATAATTTCCACACAGTCAACCGAGGCTGGGATCGAACCCGAGAGCATGGTGCTGTGAGGCAGCAGTATAAAACACTGGGCCATAATGTGTCCTACCGTATTGATCTTTACTTAATCCTGTCTTTATCTGCATTCGATCCTCTCTGTTCACATGTACGTAACCATTTCTCTCTTGCACTGTTTTCAATCCTGTTCCTGATAATCTCTATTTAATCGTGTCCTTTTTTTGCATTTAGTTCTCACACACCTACCCTCCACTGAACGCGCTCGATATAAATCCCAACAATCACAGTCGTCAGCCATCTCTATATTCAGTGTTCTTGCCATTGCTCCATAATTAGCCCTCTCACTACTACTTTTTGTTTATTCCTCTCCACTGTCCTCTTCCCCTTGACTTAATTCTCCTCCTATACTCCTTTATTCAAACATCACATTACTATATGGTCTGTATTAAGTCCTCTCCCTTTCTCCTGTATTTAACTGCCACCCTGCTCCACTGCATTCAACACCATCCCTATTATTCTATATTTTCTCTTCTTCCTATTAAGCTGTTAAACTATCTCCTCTTCCACATAAACTGACAACCCATCACCAACATTCGCAATCAGAGAAGCCGCAGATTCAATGATATCCACCTCATTACAAATCCTACAGCTTTCTCTGTATTCGCCCTATCTCTGTGCTCCTGCAATAAGAACACTTCCTCTTAAACTCCGCGTACTTCTCTTCAATTACGTCACATTAATTCCTTTCCCTTCTCTGTATTCAACTCTCGCCCAATTGCCCTCTTTTCAATTTTCTCCCTATTAGTTTCGTTAAGAGAGTTAAAGGCATGTACGGTACCTTTAAGAGAGAGAGAAGCCTGTTGTAGCAGTGTGAGTTTGCAGACACCTGTCATGTGAATGACTCGCAGTCTCAAAGTGAAGTGGAAAACTGAAAATATGCAACATTTGGTGTGATGTTCACATCAGCTCAAATTTAAGCCATCAGTTTTCATGATGCCCCAGAATTCTAAACCCCATTCGAATTTGAATTTTACTGTTTTGACAACATTGAACCAATGAGAAGATCCAAGGTTTAGGGAATAAAGAAGCGCGCATTTTGGACAGTTAGCGAGAGAGAACGACCAACTGACATCATCAGAATATCTGCTAGCAAAACACTTGCTACCAATGATACTTTTTCATAAGAAGCATCTTTAGAATAAAAGACCGTAGATGACCCAAGGAGCGGTTCAGATGAAAGAAGACAGACACCGACGCCAACAGCTGCTTTCTTGTTTTGAAAATGAAGTTGATTCAGTTTAAAATAGGGGCTTTTATTGGATCAAGATATTGTCATAGAGTTGAATGTAGATTACAGACTTGCATGCATTTGTTGTTTAATATTCACTTTTAGAGTTAAAGAATAAAATTGATACTTTTCTTTATGTAGTGGAATTTGGAGAGTTCTCTGTCACTCATACGTTAACAGATTGTGAGTTGATGTGTGCTTTTCTCTGTGTTTGTTTTAATTAGCAGAAGGATTCACTGCCATGTCCTAACACTCCCCATTCCACCATCTCTATTCCTTCATATTGAGCTCTCTTCGCGTTATTCCCTACTTAATCCTAAACCTGCTCCTTGATATTAAATCCTCACTCCTTCCATGTAGTTAATCATTTCTTCGATCAATTATATTCAATCTTCTTCCAATAAAGCTCCATTTTCATCTTTCCTTAGTACGTTGCTTTAAATCCCATCCCGTTATGCAGTATTTAATCCTCTTCCTATTCCTCTCTGTATAAACCTCTCATTGTTTTTTTTTTCTTTTTTTTTCTTTTTTTTCTATTTTTTTCCCCACACTACCGCCTAACTGCGGTAGTGCTTATTTTTTCCCCAGCACCCATGGTGTGTGTGTGCAGGTGTAAAACACAGTGAAGGACACAAAGTGCACGAAAACCCTCTCATTGTTACCGTCTATTCAACACGAGCACAATTATTCTGAATTGAATTCTCTCCCTATTAAAATATTGCTTCCCCTCTGTAACTCTCTGTATCTTCCACGATCCTGTTAAATTATTGTTCACTATTCCAGAATATGCATCTACTCTACTAAAAACAGTGAACAGACTCCCTGGCGGATCATCCTCCACGACCGCTAACACGTGACCTCTGCTGGAACCTGTGTTGCCGCCCCAATGGCCAGTGCTTGAATTGCAAACTTATTCCAAAGCACGACAGGGGCACAGCAGCAGAACCCCATGTTAGACACAGGACTGTTCATCAATAGGAGGCAGGCATAACTTCAACGTACACTCATATTTACATATAAATAGCAACAGCTCCAATACATAACAATATTTATGTACAAACTGGAGCAGCTCCAATATAAAGTAATCCTAATACATAAACTGCAACATTTTCAATTTGCAACTTTTATATATGAACTGAACCAGCTCCAGTACACTTCAACATTTACATATAGACAAGAACGGTTCTAATATACCATATTTAAATATGAACATGGTCAGTTCTAAGACACAAATTCAAGACACGAATTATGAACAGTTTCATTACATCTCCACTATGCGGAAAGATTGACGTAAATACTTCAAAAATGGAAAAGTTATTCCACATAAGCATCTGCAACTCAGAACGGTTCATATGTAATAGAGCACAGTTCTGAGATACAGCAATACTTATATGCAAGCATGAACAGCTCAGAAACTGAACAGGAATGGAATACAAACATGAACACTTTCCAGACTCAACAATATTTATACTTACAAATGAACAGTCCTAATGCTCAACTATATTTATATAGAAGCTGGAACATCTCCGATGCAAAAGAATGTTTCGATATAAACACCCACCGTTACAATGCACAACAATTAGATTACTTACAGTGTGGAAACAGGCCCTTCAGCCCAACAAGTCCACACCACCCCCACCGAAGCGCAACGCACCCATACCCCTAACCTACACTACAGGCAATTTAGGACGGCCAATTCACCTGACGTACACATCTTTGGACTGTGGGAGGAAACCGGAGCATCCGGAGGAAACCCACGCAGACACGGGGAGAACGTGCAAACTCCACACAGTCAGTCGCCTGAGGTGGGAATTGAACCCAGGTTTCTGGCGCTATGAGGCAGCAGTGCTAACCACTGTGCCACCGTGCCGCCCAAATCTTTGCATGTAAACATGATCTGCTTCTTTACATGGTAATATTCGTACAGACACACAGCTCCAATATATACTAATCCACGTACTTTAACATTGTGTATATGAATGACATGGATGAAGTAAGCCAATGTGCTGTTGCCAATTTTGCAGATGACACAAACATAGTTGGGAAGGTTGCATCGGGTTCAGAGAGAGTGTCAACGGTCCTGAAGCTGTAACTCTGATTTCACTGCATGGATGTTGCCAGATCTATTGAACTTTTCCAGAAATTACTGTTTTTTTTCAGATTATCAATATATCATTACTTCAAAGATGGACAAAGAACTGAATTCCAGAGGTGAGGTGAGAGGGACATCCGTGTATCCCTCAAAAAATGACAATCAGCGGCACACTCCCAACGAGCTGATGTCATGTCTGGCACATCGGAAGATGGTTGTGGTTGTTGGAGGTCAGTCCTCTCAGCTCCAGGACCGCTGTGCATGAGTACGGCAGGATTAGACACAACCAACTTCAGCTGCTACATCAATAACTATCTGTTCATAACGAATTTAAATATTATTGCTCCAAGTGCGGATCAGAGGCTCAGAATACTACGGCGTGTAACTCACCTGCTGACTCTCCAAAGCCAAGGTAAAATTAAGAAGTGTAATGGAATACTGCCCCCGTGTCTGGATGGATATCGCTTCATCGACACTCAAGAAGCTTGACACCATCCTGGAAAAAGCAGCCTGCTTGATTGGCATCACATCCTCAAGCATCCACTTGCTCCACCATTGACAGTAGCAACTACCAGATGCACGGCAGAAAACCGTTGAGGTTTCTCGGCAGTAGCAATGCTAAGCGAATCAGCTCTGTTGGAGACTATGTGAGCTGAATATTTGTTTTCCCAATAATAAGAGGAGACTGATATCCTTTTTGGAGAGAACCAATTTTGGACCTTTACTTATAAGGGATAATCTCCACTCTTACACAGTTGACCTATTCCCCATATTAAAAACTCTGTCAAGCTTCCCACGCCTCATCAGCGTTTTGAAGATTGATGTGTTTCATTGAGGGTATAAATTCCTATCGTGTTTTGATCAGAACTGTACACAATACTTCTTCAGGATTCTCACCAAAGTCATGTAAATCCCCACAAAACCTCCCTGTTCCTTTCATCTGCACCATGACTGATCAAGGGATGTTTTGTCCCATCTGCATTCTTAAATAATCTACTAACGTGTCATGCCACCTTCAAATATCTGTGGGTAAACATCCCAAGATCCCACTGTTTCTATGAGCTTCCTGGTGCCTTGCTTCTCAATGTATTTTCCATTGCCTTGTTTAGCTAGTTAGACAATAGGTCTTAAAACCAGAGTAACAGGTTTCAAAACACCCACTTTCACACAACATACACACAGACACAGAGACATACCCACATGCATACGTACAGTCAAATTAAGACGTGGGAACTTTCTGATAAACAGAAACAGAAACACATCGGATCGCCCATCACAACACATCAACACATAGAAACAGAATCAAATTGAGATATGGGAAGCCAACTGCAAACCGACTTCGAAATACACCCTCACTCTCGCACACACACAGAGGAATACAATCGGACTGCAGTATGTGACCACAACTACACAGTGTTACATTATCAGACACACACTTTGCACACACACACACGCACAAACATATAAATACAGTCATGCTGAAATGTATGACTAGACCAAAACACAGAAACAGAACACAGATAAACACACAAAAACATCATCCTGCCATCAAGAAACACATTTGCACACAGACAAGAATTACACCTGCATTCCCACACACATAACGAAGTGAAATCATATTGATAGACATTGCACATCAACATGCAAACAAATTGCAGAAACATTCGTATACACACATGAGCACACTTAAATACATTCACGCAACCACACATACAATAAGGTACAGACAGAGAGTGACACTCAAAAACAAACGTAGAGAAACACGCACAGAGAGGTAATGAGATTTCCTGCAGGGGGCACAAAGATCTTGACACAAGGGTAGGCAGCCAAACACAGTCTGAACAACACACTTAGAAGATTAAACAAGAGGAGAGCCAGGCAGAGGCACAACCCATACTCCCACAATAATGCACCGTCAGTCAGACACACACCCATATAGAGTCACAGAACTATTTTGACATGTGAGAGTTCACACATACACATACACACACACACATGCACACACAGACAGCTGATACACAGACACAAACTCAACAGATGTCGATATCAAAACACACAGTTTCACACTGGCACAGTAATGAAGAGCCACACAAATATACTCATCTTCACAGAAACATTCTAGCCACAAAAAGACACGACCCTCTCTCCCTCGTAGCCCGACACACGTAGGAAAAGAAAAACACCATTTCGACTAGGAAAACACTTATATCCTGGGATAGGCTAAGCAAAGACATGCCAGAGAATTCCTAGAGGCCTGGCACTCCAACCACAACGCCATAAACAAACACATGGATCTAGATTCTATCTGTTAACCCCTCAGAAAACGAACAGGAAATTACATCACCGCAAACCCAGGAACCACATCCAGGAAAAACCTATAAATAGAAAGCAGGAGACAACAACTTCCCCTCACTTGGAGGTCGTCACTGATGATGTTTCCTAGCCAGGTAACGAAACATCTGGATATCAAATCTACAGCTCAGCGAGCAAACATACACCCTAAACCTCAACCTGAGCTACAAACCTTCACTAATCTTGTAGAAAGGCTCTCACACACCAAATGAGAAACACGCAAACACAAAATCCATGATCGTGACAAGGAGAGAGAAGGAGTCGATCAAAGTGTGGGAGATGGAGGGGCAGTTCATTGACAGAAATGTAATTAATATTACGTTAATGAATTGCTGATTGTGTTTGTGGATTTTATATTTTGCAAGAATCACCTCATCGGGTAAAATCAGTGAATGAAGACATGTGGAAGTGAATTCGGCCAATTCATGTGAGCATGTGTTAAACTGAAACAACACGTGCCTGATGTAGAGACAGTTAGGACGACAGATACTGGAGACCAATTTGAAAGTGTGGTGTTGGAAAACACAGCAGGTCAGGCCGCATCCGAAGAGCAGGAGAGTCGACATTTCAGGCAGAAGCCCTTCTTCAGAAAAGGGGCCTGATGTGGTCAATTTGAGAAAAAGAAACAGAGGGTGAGGCACAGACAGAGAGAAACAGCATGAGATAGAGACAAAAACAGACAGAGGGACAGAGATAGATGGATACAGGGACAGAGAGAGTGAAACAGCAAGAAACTTAGAAATTGAGGGTCAGAGATACAGACATTGCGAAAGACAGTGAGAGAGAGAGAGCAACACAGGAACAGAGGCAATGACGTGGAGAAAGAGGGAGAGCGACAGAAGGCAATATCTTTGTGATGTAAGTATACAGGATGTGGACTCAAGAAACACGGTGAAAAGTAAAAAAAATCGTGCATGAAATAGTTAGCAAATCAGATGAAGGGATCAACAGCACTCGGAGAATTTTTTATTTTAATAAAGTGTTGATCAAGAGTTGAACAAAGAAAATCTGGCAATCATTAGGTTGTTTCTGTTTCTGTTCCTCGCCCTCCTCTGATATTCCTGATGAACAGCTTTTGCCCGAAACGTCTATATTCCTGCCGCTCGGATGTTGCTTGACCTGCTGTGCTTTTCCAGCACCACGCTATTCTTGCCCTAAAAATAAACACTGTCCCAGGCTAAATTCGTGCCTTGGTGCTGTATTTTTAAATTTTAATCAAAAGAATATCTCAATAATAAGACAATCAATGACAGCCCAGCCACTCACTCGTGTAGATTTACAAAAAAAAATCAGTAAGGTTAGATTTAAAAACCATGCGCTGATCCTGTGCTGTGAGCTTTTCCTCCTTCAAGGTCAGCTATGAAGTTTGCTGTTGGTTAAGTTGTCTCAAGTGCACTCCGACACTCAGAAATACATGAACTCATAATGCAAAGGCAGTAGCTGTGCAGATTAATTGCTGAGTCAGACAGCAGTGTATATTTCTTTCTCTCTCTGACTCTGACCATGTGGTCTCGCCCTTTGTTTCTCTTCCTCCTTTTTAAAGCGCTGCTGTTCCGTTGTTTCACCTGCAACAATCCGCAAAAAAAGCAACAGCTTGTAAAATAATAATTACTGCCCGTGGAATTCAAGAAAATCAGCTCCAACATCTAAAATCGCTCAGAAAATGAGCACCTGTCTGAGCCACATTTATTTTCCGTCCTTCATCTCGGATTATCCAAAATCATCTGGTCACAATATTAAAGAAATGTCAGTTGTTGCATTTGAGAAGATGTAATTATTCGATGGAGAATGCTAGTTCTGAGACAGTTTTGTTTCATTAATTACGTTACAAGGTGTTATCTAAGCTCTCTCTGTGATGATAAACTGAGGAACTCTTAACTCAATGAGCCTCTCATAGCTTGGTTTGGAAAGTCTGGAATTCTTTGTCATTCGAACAAATGTTCTAATTTTACTTAAACATCGAGTCAGCAAAGACTGTAAAATTCAAATAGGGAACTGAGACGATTTTTTCAGCATTCTCCAAATTGTCTGACTCATGTAGTTTTGGAATGTGCTTGTTGATATTTCATAAATAACCGACATAATTCAAAACTAAAAAGGTCAACGCTGCAATTATTGAACACGGATGCTGCAATCCATGTCCAATCAACGATAATATCGTCAAAGTCGGGTCTCTGACTCTCTGTTGTGCTTTGATCATGTCAGGGGCAACTCATATTTAAACTGTTCAACTGTTCAACTGTTCAATACACAGCAATTCATACATAGTACAAGCTTTCACAATCCTTCTTTAAAACAAAAACACTTCACTTTAAGATGAGAATAAATAAACAAGGGAAGCAATATGAACCGAATGATTCATTTCATTAATTCTTCTGCTCCAATCTTCGTTAAAAGTATTCCTCCCTGTGAAACATCACTTTGTGCATTGTAGAAATTGCGAATCGACAATCATTCCTTCAGGGAACGACTGGAAGGGAGCCACAGCCCTCCGGAACTCACTTTAACACTCTGCACTATTCCACTGATACTTTAGAATTGGCGGAAATGTACAGCACAGGTGGCCATTCAGCCCACTGAGTGAATACACTTTATCACTCCTCAGTTTTTCTGCAATGCCAAAGTGGGGTTGCAAACGATTAAAAATAAACAGAAGTTCATTATTGCACAAAACCATTCAGCCAACAACCAGACTTCCAAAGCAGTTTTTAAAACAATTTACTGTGCTTACAGAAATACTGAAATGCTCACTATTAACTTCAGAAGCACAGCGAACACTGCAAATTATTCGCTCAAAATTCATTACAAATCTCTCTCAACATGCTATTGCACTCTCTACATAAAAATGCGATCTTTTGTATTTAACCAAGGTGATTACCGTAAATACACGTGTATAGTTCGAATTGTTAATACTATTTTAAAAGATCAATTTGGTGGTTCAACTAATACACGAACACAAACGTTGAGGGACTGAAGAGCATGCTGCAGTTAGAAATATCCCACTATTAGCAAAAGTCAATTTAATTGCACAATTAATCCAAGCAAGCAAGAAAATGCCATCAAGTATGGGAATGGCAATGACTGATAAAAGCAAGAGACACGTACGAGTGTTTAACGTGGCAAAGGTTCATTGAAATTCTGCAAATCACACTATTCAATATCTTCATGATATTGTTCAGTGCAGCACTTAACTTGAAACAATTATTCAATTCAGAATGCATATGTGTCTCGAACTTTCTCGCCAAATTAATCTGTTTCCCTCCCATTTACTCTTGTATGCTATGAAACTCAGCAACATTAACCCATTTGTCAAAAAATTAAAGATATGTCAGTAGGTAGCTAATATATCTCACTTTTATTCAGATATCATGGCAAAAATTGAAATGAAGAACTTTTTTAACGAGATTAACTTTTGGATGTGTACTGAACAAAGTGTGACAAGTACCGATAGACTTAGTACTGGTCTGAATGAATGAATGAATCAAAACATGCTGTAGTAAACCAACTGCGGTAATTATAATTATCAATGAATAAACGCATGTATGCATAAAGCTGCAGTGTCGCAAACAAGGAGCGATGAGTTGAGTTACAGTTATAAATGAACGAATGTGATTTTGTGTAAGCAGGTAAATTGATAAAATGCAGTTTCCTTTGTAAGGGATTTGTAATATGATATCGTTGAGTCTACTTATACCTGAGATGTATGGAAATACACGATGTTTTTCACCAAAAATGAGAGGTCGACCTGCACATGACATTCACCTCATCACGGCATAAGCACAAATATATTCCTTAATTCAGAAGAGAATGAAACGCTGGGGAACAGTGTGGCCTACATATAAGGGATCAGAGATACGATTAATAGCAATAGGTTTGTATACAGCTGTGTTTATACTAAGTAGAGCGGGGGGAGGGGACAAGCTGGAAGTTTAAGAAGGGAAAGTTAGAACAAGGGAAGTTAGGAAAGACAACGGGATCAATGAAGCAGAAATTTCAAAAAGGGATTATGCCATAAGGTCGAGTGAAATAGGGGTTGATAAGAAGGGTGAGGGCAGTAACAAATTAAAAATACTACATGTGAATGCATGAAGTATTAGAAATAAGATGGATGAGCTTGAGGCTCTTTTGCAAATTGGCCGCTACGATATTGTAGGGATAACTGATACGTGGCTTCAAGTGACAGTGCTTGGGAAATGAATATTCAAGGCTATACGTGCTATCGGAAGGACAGACTGATGGGAAGAAGGGGTGGGATGACCCTGTTGGGATGATGTTTAGTCCCTTGCGCGGGGGGACCTAGAATCAGGGGATGTAGAGTCAGGATTGATAGAGCTGAGGAATTCTAAGGGTGGAAAGACCCTCTTGAAAGTTATCTACAGCCCCCAAACAGTGGTGTGGATGTAGGGTGTAAGTTGGATAAGGAGCTGAAATTGGCCTGTCGCAAAGATGTCACTACAGTTGTTATGGAGGATTTCAATATGCAGGTAGACTGGGAGAATCGGTATGGTATTGGACCTCAAGAAAGAGACTTTGTGGAGTGCATCAGAGATAGATTCTTCGAACAGCTGGTTCTGGAGCCCACCAGGGAGAAGGCAATTCTGGATCTGGTATTGACAACGAACCAGAATTTATCAGGGACCTCGAAGTGAAGGAGCCATTAGGAGGTAGTGACCATAATACAATAAGCTTCAATCTGCAATTTGAAAGGGAGAGGGTACAATCGGTAGTGACAATATTTCAGTTGAATAAAGGGAATGATGGAGCTATGAGGGATCAGCTGGCCAAAGTTCAATGGTGCAATACCTTAGCAGGTTTGACAGTGGAGGAACAATGGCTGATATTTCTAAGTATAATGCAGAGTATGCAGGATCAGTTCATTACAAAAAAGAAGAAAGATCCTATGAGGAGGCAGGGGTGGCCGTGGCTGACGAGGGAAGTTAAGAAATATATAAAGTCAAAAGAGAAAAAATATAACATAGCAAAGTTGAGTTCGAAAACTGAGGACTGGGAAGCTTTTAAAGAACAACAGAGGATTACTAAGAAGGAAATACGCAGAGAAAAAATGAGGTATGAAGGTAAACTGAACAAAAATATAAAGTAGGATAGTAAAAGCTTTTTTAGGTATGTGAAAGGGGATAAAATGTTTAAGACTAAAATTGGGCCCTTGAAGACAGAAACGGGGAATATATTACAGGGAACAAAGAAATGGCAGAAGAGTTGAATTGGTACATCAGATCTGTGTTTACTGGGGAAGGCACAAGCAATATCCGAGAGGGAACAGTGGCTGAAGGACCTGAACTGAATGGATTTTATTTTGCCAGGAATTGGTGATGGAGAGACTGTTAGGTCTAAAGGTTGATAAGTCCGCAGGTCCTGATGGCCTGCATCCCAGGGTACTGAAGGACGTGGCTCTCGAAATCATGGATGCGTTGGTGATAATTTTCCAGAGTTTGATAGATTCAGGATCAGTTCCTGTGCATTGGCGGGTGGCTAATGTTGTACCACGTTTTAAGAAAGGAGCGAGAGAGAAAGCAGGAAATAATAGAACAGTTAGTCTGACCTCAGTGATGGGAAAGATGCTGGAGTCAATTATAAAGGATGAAATTACGACACATCTGTATAGGAGTAACAGGATAGGTCAGAGTCAGCATGGATTTATGAAGCGGAAATCATGCTTGAATAATCTTCTGGAAATTTTTGAGCATGATAAAGTACCACATAGGAGGTTAGTGAGCAAACTTAGGGCACATGGTATTGGGGGAAAAGTACTAATTGGATTGAAAATTGGTTGGCTGACAGGCAACAGAGAGTAGTGATAAACGGCTCCATTTCAGAATGGCAGGCGATGACCAGTGGAGTACCGCAGGGATCAGTACTGGGACCGCAGCTTTTTACAATATATATTGATGATGTAGAAGACGGTATTAATAGTAACATTAGCAAATCTGCTGATGATACTAAGCTGGGAGGCAGGGTGAAACATAAGGAGAAGTGAGGAGATGACAGGGTGTCCTGGACAGGTTAGGTGAGTGGACAGATGCATGGCAGATGCAGTTTAATGTGAATAAATGTATGGTTATCCACTTTGGTCGCAAGAACAGGAAGGCAGATTACTACTTGAATGGAGTCAAGTGAGGTAAATGGGCAGTTCAAAGAGATCTGGGTGTTCTTGTACACCTGTCAATGAAGGCAAGCATGCAGGTACAGCAGGTAGTGAAGAAAACATGCCAGCTTTCATAACAAGAGGGATTGAATATAGAAGCAAAGAGGTTCATCTGCAGCTGTACAGGCCCTGGGGTGAGACCGCACCTGGAATATTGTGTGCAGTTCTGGTCTCCAAATATGAGGAAAGAAAATCTGGCAATTTAGGGAGTGCAGCTTAGGTTCATAAGGTCAATTCCTGGAAAGGCGGAACTATTTTATGTTGAAATATTGGAGCGACTGGGCTTGTATACTCTTGGGTGTAGAAGACTGAGAGGAGATCTGATTGAGAGATATAAGATTATTAAACGATTGGACACTCTGGAGGCAGAAAACATGTTTACGCTGATGTGTGAGTGCCGAACCAGAGAACACAGCTTAAAAATAAGGGGTAGGCCATTTAGGACAGAGATGAGGAGAAACGTCTTCACCCAGAGAGTGGTGTGTGTGTGGAATGCTCTGCCCCAAAAAGCAGTGGAGTCCCAGTCTCTGGATTCGTTTAAGAAAGTGTTGGACCGCTCTCAAGGATAGTGTAATCAAGGGTTATCGACATAAGGCAGTAATAGGATACTGATTGAGGATCATCAGCCATGACTTTAATGTATTGTGGTGCAGGCTCGAAGGGCAGAATGGCCTACTCCCGCACCTATTGTCTATTGTCTACAGGCAAATATAAACGCGTAACTGCAGCGAAATGGAGCGGAACTAATAGACAATCGAGATGATTAAATACAGGGTAATTGTTACTATTTCCAGCTTTAATCAATTTGGGTCAGAGGTGGTATTGGGCAGTACCCTCCTTTCCAATTTCCTGACATCAACATTGTACCTTGGTTCTCACTGTGTCCATTCCCATAATTAGTTGCCTCTATGTTTCACTGCCTCCCAGGACAAGCTCTCTCCTTCTGACCGACTGCTCCCTCATTCTCATTCCAATTGTCCTTACACCTCATACAACCTCCTCACAGAAAGCATAGAAAGCAGGTGACAACAGGTTTGCTTCACTTGGAGGTCGCCACTGATGATGTTACCTAGCCAGGTAATGAAATGCCTGGATATCAAACATAAGCTCAGCGAGCAAACGAACACCCTACAACCCCATCTCCTCACACCTTCCCGTTCCCTCCTACCTTCGCTTTTTCACGGAGGCCAATGTGGACTGACGTTTTGCCATTCTGATATTCTTGTGCTCACGAATGGGACTGAATGGCCTTCTGTTATTCCACTTTACCATCTCAGAATGATCTAAATTGCCTCCTCCACTTCCTCCGTATCATTCAAAAGAAGGCTTCTGTTATTCAGTCTGGGATGAGGGCGTTACTGGATAGCGCCAATATTTATTTCCCATCCTTAATTGCCTGGAGGGGTGTTAAGTGTCAACCATATTGTTGTTGGTGTGTGGTCACGTGTAGTCGTGACCAGGTAAGGATAGTCGTTTCCCTGTGTAAAAGGCATGAGCAAACACAGAAACATTCTGGATTCATCATTAGATTCCAGAAAATCATTGAATTGAAATTCCATCATCTGCCACAGTTGGATTTCAAGCAATGCCTCGAGAACATTACTTGGGTGCGTGGATGAGCAGTCCAGTCATATTTCCCGTCCTGCTGTGGCCTCCTGCTGTATCGAAGGCTGGAGAAGGGACTGAATAAGAAATGGAAGTACTGCGGATGTTCTCAATCAGAAACAATAACAGAAATTCCTGGAAAAATTGAACATGTCTGACAGCATCTGTAGAGAGAAATTAGAAGTGAATGGCATCCTGTTACAGAAATAAATGGTTGGAGAAAGAGCTGAGAAGCATTCTACTTTTGCTGTGCTGCTGGGTGCGTCTATGACAACTGCAAAGCTCAGTCCACTGAATTAAAAAGAATTTCCGTGAAATTTTAAAGTCTCTGACTTTCTGTTCTCCCGTTGAGCAATATTTTAAACGAAGGCTGTTCGCAGAGTTCCAAATAGTGCAGCTATTCACTATCCATTAGTGGGATATTTCTTAATGCATTTTATTCCTCTATCCAGTGAAACGGGCAGGTAAATAGCAGATCTTGTAGAAAGTGAGAAAGCGAGATAATAGTGGGCAGCACGGTGGCACAGTGGTTAGCCTCACAGCGCCGGAGACCCGGGTTCAATTCCCGCCTCAGGCGACTGACTGTGTGGAGTTTGCACCTTCTCCCCGTGTCTGCGTGGGTTTCCTCCGGGTGCTCCGGTTTCCTCCCACAGTCCAAAGATGTGCAGGTCAGGTGAATTGGCTATGCTAAATTGCCCGTAGTGTTAGGTAAGGGGTAGATGTCGATGTAGATGTCGGGGTATGGGTTGGTACGCTTCGGCGGGGCGGTGTGGACTTGTTGGGCCGAAGGGCCTGTTTCCACACTGTAAGTAATCTAATCTAATATAAATTAACTGGCCTAATTCTGGAGGAGGCATAATATTATAAAACTTGGAGGTGTACACTTATCTTTGGGAAAGTGATTGCGCAGGATGGGCAGATTTGTGAAAAGAAAACGTACAAATTGGAATTAGAATATAAACAGAAGTGAAATGTTATCAAACCTTTATAATTGACCGTCTCAGTCACAGTTGTGGGAAACAGACTGGATTTGAACTCTTGAAAGTCAAATGCCTTGCATTGGGTTAAAATTGAGCTCTGTCCACTCCTGAAAACGACACTTTAGGAAGGATGTCAATGCCTTGTATAGGCTATAGGAGGAGATTAAACATCATAGGGTTTTGGAAACAGGCCATTCACACCCAGTGACAGCTCGTTTTGGCAGTCAAAGGCTGATCTGTAGCCTAACTCCATATACATGCATTTGTACCTTATTCCTTCACACCTACGTTTAACAAAAGAATATCTGGCTCAGAATGAAAATTAACAACTAATCCAGCATCCAGTCCTGTTTGTGGAAGAGAGTGCTTAACATCCCCCACCCTTTCTGTGTGGAAGTTCTTCCTAAGATCTCTCCTGAACACAATGACCCTACTACACAGACTATGTCCCTTTGTGCTCGAATCCCCAAACATTGAAAATAGTTTATCTTTTTACACCCTGAGTCCTTAGTTGTAGAGAAACAAGGCATAAATTGTCCAGTTTCATCTCATAGCTAAACCGCTAAACTCCAGTTATAATTCTTACAAATCTACACTGTACTTACTCCAAGGCTAATGTGTCCTTCTTAAGGTGCAGTGCTTGGATCCACTCACAGTTCTCCAAGTGAGAACTAACCAGTGTTTTGTATAACTACAGCATAAGTACTGCGGCCTTATATGGGATGAGAGCAACCCAGGCTAGGACTGCATTTTTTCCCCATCCCAAACCGCAGTCAAGAGTCAACCACATTTCTTCAGTATCGAGTCATATATCAACCTGACCAGATGAGGACATCATTTTTTTTCCTCGAAAGGATATGAGTGAAAGTTCACTTGTTGATTTAATTTTCCTCAAAAATACTGAGGCAAAATGATTAATCAGTATGTTGGACATTTCTCTATAACCATTGACAATATCCATAGTAAGTTTCATTTTCGGATTGTTATGACATGGGGTAAACCCCTCTACTAATTTCAAGAAACCACACAGAGGAGCTCCCGTCGCATCATAATCTTTTAAATTTCGAGATGCAAGTAACTCTCCCAGATTTCAGTATTTAAAGAAAAAAACAATTCTATCCTTTAAGGCCACCAGAGAACATTCAAGCCAGTATTTACAACTCCTTATTTGAAAACTATCTTTTACCTTACACTCCATAATACTGGTCCGATACTTAAGGCAAATCACTTTCAAATGCAGTTGGCATCTTCGGATGGTAAACTTTCTTTGTATATTTCTGTATGTCGGCTTCGGTGTTCTATTGCAGAAGTTCCAAATGTACAGGTATCTTCCAGAGTATAATTCGGACAGCAGTCTGTTGGTTTTTAGGGCTGGTCTTTTCTGTTCCTCCCTAACTGTTCAAAACGTCCGGTTTGAACCCCACACCATCAGATCATTTCATTGGTTTGATGTCATCAAAACATTAAATTCAAATTTGATTGAATTTGGTATCTTGGGGCTTAATTTAAACTGCGTGGCAAATTCGAATTTGTTGAGTACCATGGCAACCCAATTGCACTATTGGTTTCACACTCAAATGTTATGTTTTGGATTATTTCAGCACACTCGGTGCCTCTCTAAGTACATGCCAGCTTCCAGTCTCTCTTAAACGTACAGTCTCTCTTATTGGTATAGAACACACCGATACCCTCATTACAGTATGGACTGATTGACTTGTTTCGTTAGTGGATCTCGTTTAACACTAATCATGAGATGTGGTTTATTATCTTTGAAAAGCAATATGTCAATGTACAATCTTTTTTTAAAAATCAGACTTTTTATTCCACTATCCCCAGGAATCTTCCAGTCTGAAATGTCTCTGCCCACACACGAGTTTAAAATTCCTAAATACAGCTCTTCGAACTGGAGTTGGAGCTATTCTCTCTACTCCCAAGATACCTGCGTCTTTGTCTTGATATCTTCTGGAAGTTGTGTGGGATCTGTCTGACATAAGTGGCTTCTTTTAGCTTTAATGTGGAGGTGCCGGTGATGAACTGAGGTGGGCAAAGTCTGAAGTCACACGACACCAGGCTACCGTCCAATAGGTGTAATTGAAATCAGAAGCTTTTGTGTGACTTCTGACCTTCTTTTAGCTAGTTATCAAGGTCATTTCCGATGGCAGTGGTTTAGCTGTAGTTTGTTGTAACAATGTCATTGGCATAAATTAAATTTAGTTTCTATCCAGGAAGGATATTACAGAAAACAGTACAGGATATTTAAAAGCTTGTGGCAATGTCATGTGAAGAACCCATTCAATGTTCAATCATGGTGAAGGCTTGCATATCTGTTGTCTGGCTTGATTGAATTTGACAGTGAATTCTGCAAGCTTCCTGGTTTTATGTCTCAGTTCCATTGTCTCATTAACACTGATTCAATGCAATCAATCAAGATAATGGCATTGATTACCTGGTCCTACCACACCAGCGCCATTACCTACACCAGAATTCCTCTTCCAGGTTCATAACGCTGTTGCTGCAGACACAATCGATGCTCCCTTCCTCCCCCGTCACCACCAGAAGGAATAGAAGTCCAAGATGAACATGAGACAGCAAAGATGAAAGAAGGATGTGAACCAAATGAGCCAAAGACCCAGTCGATGCCACAATCTTAAAATTTAAAAAATCATGCGGAATTGTACGAGGGATGTTGACCAGGGCTCAAGTGATGCACCTGTGAAGTGAAACTGGAGAGGCTGGGAGTGATTTCGGAAAATTCACCAATATCAAGCCTGTGTTCTTCTCTGACCACTGACTCTTGCTGGTCAGCAGGGAAACTGAATACGAAACTCCTGATCCTATTAAACGTGGAATATCTCAAAAGGTGTTCCACAGGTTGGAGAAATGTGAAACCCCACTTTGAGTTTATTTCAGTCTTTTTGTAAATAAAAAAAGGGAACATAAAGATGATCTTTATTCTCAAAGGTTTTCGGAAGGTGACAGAGAAACGGGGGAGAACTGTTAAAACTCCAGAAAAGTGTGCATAACTTACACCTGCAGCAGACGATGTGGTTTGATGTCATGGAGGATCGAAAGAATGTGAACATCCAGCAAGCCTCGCTCTTTACCTTAGAAACCTCCAAGGTAATATCCTTGTCCAGGGTCCACAACGTGTAGAAGGATGAGATGTGCTCATGCTTGTTCTTTGAAAGGTTGCACAGGGACTGCTCTGTTCTCAGAGCCTGAAGGGAGAAGGTGGAGCTGCAAGCCGAACATCCTGAGGATCAGCGAATCCTTTCATGACGGACTGTGTGACAGGAAGCCCACAGACAGCGCAGCCTCGAGGTCATTCCACCCTATCTGGTCGGTCTTCGGCGACAGCAACTGGGACAGGCTGCACCAGCCGCTAACTCTGGGTGTGCTGACCAAGGCTCTCGTGTCCTCAGGAAAGAGTAATACACCAGGTAGTTAGTATAAGTCCACGAGGAAATGTATCATGCCCTCCTCTGCAATCAGAAGAGAGAGAGGGGTGACTGACGACAAATTTAATTGATGAATATAAATTAAAATGTCCTGAATAAGGTCGTCACCATCTGGGTCACTTCTGCTTTGGATCAGTAACTCACCCCGAGCAAATCTCATCTGTCCAGGCAGCATCTCAATTCTCAGGGATAGGATCACCTCCGTGCAGGACAGGGGATTTGGAAACCTGCCTCATTAGCCTGCACCAGGAGGTCCTTGACACGATCTTACACACGTTTATATGGGATGTTCTCTCCAAAGTAGGCTTTGGAGAGGGATTCTACAAATGAACCATACTAGTCTACACCAACATTATGAATGCAGCCTTAGTCAATGGTTGGGAAACAGAAAACTTCTCGATCAGATCGACAGTCAGGCAGGGCTGCCTCATCTCACCTTTCCTGTTGTATTGTTGACCAGCAGGCACCTGAATCATTGTTGAAAACCATTCAGGCATTTCTTCCTCTTCAGCAAATGTCAATCCACTGAGCACCTCTGAACTGAAGTTCCTCAATCCACCATTGCTCATTTTTACATCAAATCGTTGTTTATATTCAGGACCCAAGTTCAGACTTAAATTCTTTATTCTCCATCTTAATGAAAAAATCAAGTTTTTTTTTAAGATCACTCTTCCCCATTGCAATAATATTGTAAATTCATGCTATTTTGTTGTGTCTGTTTGTTTTGGAGTAAGCAAATTAACTTGCTGCATGTTTACACCTCTTCTCTCGTATCAGTTCAAACCTGTGAAATTAAAGAAGTTAACCCTTTTAAAGTGCTATTTCTGTCCAAAGAGAGCAAGCATCATCATAAATAATAACAAATAAAGGTGAGATCTCGACAGTAACTGTATTACGTAACGCATACATTATTGAGGATATCCCTAAAAATGAGAATGTAGCTCTCCAGAAAGAAGTGTGTCCCCGAATCTGTGAGACATGTGAGGGAAGGGTTTGATCCTGAAGATTCGGATTCTGAAGCAGATCATTTTCATGGATCCAGAACGTGTTTTTGTTGCTTTTCTCTTTCACTCACAGATTCACTACTTCAAGTGGCCAGTTTCATCTCCTTGCTAACTGAGCTTTATTCCAGGTTTCCAACACTCTGACAAAGATTGAATAAATATTCCACAATGCCTGTGGTGTGATTGCCCAGAACAGGAGCAATCCTAATCCAATTAAAGCAAAACCCACGCTTCCAATGTATTCTGTTCGCACCAACCCGAGAACCCTCACAAATTATCGATACATCCAAAGCACTTACTATTTTAACCATTGCTTCCAACCGCATTTTCATTGGCCTAATGTGTACTCAGAATAACAACGGGATCAGCCTTTCAATGTCTTGCCTGATTTGCCACATTTTACTGATTGTTATTAATGACTGTTTCTCCCTGGGGTTGTCATTAGATCGGCCAGCTGAAACTCATAGTGTATGAGTTCCCAGATTGGAGCTCTGAAACTGATCGATTCAGGGAGCCCGGTCTGAATTAAAAGGAAGAATGTCAGGAATATTGAGAGGCTGAACACCTGACTCAGTAAGATGCTACTGTCAAAGGAGATGCATTTGTAATAAATGGGAGATTCATGACAGGATGCCGGCCTCTGAAGTGTGATTTCACGACCAGATATTGTTGGTGTACATGTGCACCAAGACCACGGGCTGTTCAGTTTCAACACTTTCCCTTTCCTGCTTTTAACCACCCACTAAACCCCGCACCTTAAGATATGTTGAAGTTTTTCTGTGATGTTCCAGACCTGATCACTTTTGAAGCAACAGACCTTCCAGGCTCCTGTCAAGTCAGGAATGATGGTTCTGATAGAGTCACTCAGTCACTTTATGTTTGTCCACAGCTGCCATTTGATGTTAAATCAGCAACAATCTGACTTTATAAATACTGAAAAGCAAAAAAAAACTGGGGAGTTGGGAATTCATGTCTGTTTGAGTACAGGATTGATTGAACATATTATAGCTGGGCAGCAAGAGTTCAGTGATGAGGGAGTGAAATGACGAAAACCTAGAGTTGAATTGCACAAATTTAGAAGAATCTGTGGTGAGTACATGTTTGAAGAGAAGAACGCAAACTACTGGCACTAAATGGACCTAACGGCTTTTTGATGCCTCTTGACTTTTGAATAGGATAAGCATCTAAATGATTATGGATGTACTGAAATCTTTGCATGTGAGAAATGAATCAACAATGCCACAAATGTCTCGATATTATAATGCCTCTGACTATTGTGTGTGATTTCATTGACTGAACCTGTCCTTCCCGGTCTCCTTGTATTTTACTGTCCAACTAACATTTTCCTATCAACAAATGTCGCCCATGATTCCACCATCTCAGTCATTGACAGATAATAAATGGCTGTGTCTGGAGAAATGGTCCTTGTGACACTCTCTAATACCAGCCCAACAACATGAAGATGACAGATTTATTCCTTCTCTTTGTTTCCTGTTCTAAATCAGTCCTCAAGCCAAGTCTCATTTCTCTATCACTGCAGGCGGCATTGGCGGCATTGATACCCGCTGAAATGTTTCCAAATTTGACATTCCTACATCCTTGCTTTTGCAAATCCCTCCTGGCCTCACTCCACTATCTCGCTTGACGCTGATCCATCCCCTCATCAGTCAGATGTTTTCGGTATCTACTCTGGACATGTGCAGTACACTGCAGGGAACAGAGAATAACTCATCCCCATGTGGTGCTGCACAGATCGTGTGTCTCACAGTCAGCTCTGAAACATGTCCAGGACACTCAAGTAATGGTTGGAGGATCAGGAACTTATGTAACTTCTGAGGTATTTTTCAGTGACTTATTTTACTTATTTCAATTATTGCCTGAATTGGAGAAGTTATAATTTATTCAGAAGCTGTGTCCATGCAAGGTGAGGAATTCTGTTGAGACTTTAGATTTTTGAAAAACTACCATGTGTTTTCCCCATTAACTAACTATCATCCCTTCACAGAACAAGGAACCAGGGAAGCCACATTCCTCTCGTGAGGAGAACATTTCTCAGAGAGACGCTTAACAACCGGAATTTAATTTCGAAATGGTCAAAATCGACGGAGGAACCCTGGAATGAAATGTGATTTGATAGATGGTGTTGGGGTGTCAATGCTGGTATACAGGGTGGCACAGACCCTCAGTAGTTAGCCCTGATTTCTCACAAGGCCAGCAGTGGGTGTGGGTGCGATAGCCTTTGCAGGGTCGGTTTGGACTGGATGGGCCCATTGACCTGCTTCCAAATTTTCAGAATTCTATGAATTTATTCCACATGCCTTTTTCCAATGTTTCCTACTGACCGATTTATATTTGTATCATCCAATAAACATCAGGTTTAAAATAGAATATGACAGCTGGGAGTATAATCACTGGTGTCACTTGTTTGTTCAAATTATTAAATAAATGAATTGAACCACAGTGAAATATCGCAGTCCCCCAGGTGATGTCAGCAGCTATAAATGAAAGGCTTTTGATTGTATCACCTCGGTATTGAGTACAGAGAGATTGCCTGCACAAAGAGATTCAGGCAGAAAATGACACTTTCATTTAGTCATGTGCGGAAAATATTTTACACTACCTTTCCATTTGTAATAATTCCTGGTAAGTGCCTTGAATTTGTATGAATCGGTCTGTGGATTGTGTGCGGGTTCACTTTGCAGCTGACAATGATACATGGGCATGTTGTACCCAAACTCACACAGTGGCAGTTGATCAGCCATTTCGTCTCAGATTTCAGAGAACCTGTGGAAACCGTATCTTGCAGATTCGGCAGGAATTGCTTTGGAAATTATTCATCTCTTCTTGGAACGTTCCTGAAATCTCCATTTCAATCGGAAACTATGGAGAGTGTCGGTGGAGTTAAGAAAAGGAAACACTTTGGCAAAATATAAGCGGTGGTATTCTAAAATGGAGAGTGCAATTACATTTAGTTTAAGTTTTTATCTGGGGTTTTTTGAGTGAAAAACCAGTGGGATTCTCTGTGCATCTGAACTTTACAGTTAACTTCAAGTTATTTCTGAAGTCACATCAATTACTTTAAAAATTGCATTTGATGTTTGGCGACAGTGAACCTTTGTTTATTTGTGATGCTTGCAACCCAGCATGGCATTAATGGAGCCTGAAAGATTTATTGAAGAGTTCTGGAATTTGCGATTAAGGAAGAAACCCTTAACTGAGAAAGCATTACTTTCACTTCAACCATTTTTGTCATTTCTTTCTGTTTCTGTAAGACCCTGGAACTGAGTGAATGTATAGATCCGTGTTCATGTGAAGGAAATGAGAGTTTTAGTAAATTATATTGCCTTGGATGAAAATGTTGTATTAGTCCCAGACAAAAGTTTTGTGACAAGAAAAATCTCTGAAGAGATTGTTTCAAGCTAAGTACGTTGACACCCTGGTAGCTCCATGAAGGGATTTACTGCAGTTCCATTTTAGAAGTGACAGTGACAGGTCATTTCACCTAGTGATAGATACAGGAAATCTCGTGTAAATATTATGTGAGAGTTGTTTTGATTGGAACGGTACTGAGAGTCGTGTTTTGTAAAATATATCAACGTCACGGGTTTTCTTTCATTTATGGATGTTTTGAGGGTAATGAGAATTATACAGTTCATCCGTGTTCATTGCTTTTGAATCTGCGTTTTAAGTAAGTAGTTTGATTCATTCTGCTGAATCGTATTTTCTTGTGCAGTAAATTTCTGTTTTGTTGTAGAAAGAATATTCGCAGCATTGTGTGTTTGCGATTGAGCAAGAGATCACATTGTTAAATCAAACAAGTAAGGTTATCATACATCAAACCGGATTTGTGCTTCGGGTCTGGCTTGTTCTGTAACTAATCAGCTGGTAGTGGAATAGAAGTGAGGCGATTAAAGACCAATACCAACTCCTGAGGAACTGATAAACTAACCCAACTCTTCATATAGATTGTGCCTCAACTGTATCCATCCAGATCCATTATATGGCCCAAAGCCTGATCAGTCATCCACTCTGAGTTTAATACCTTATCATCTATAACAGAATTATTACTCTCTCACTCTGCACCGGAGCCAACTCAAAATAAATTCCCTCAGTCCCTGCCAGATCCGTAAGACTGCAACTGCATGAGACGCTGTTGGATCATACACATACGGTTTTATGCATTGTACAGGTCATCACCGAGCAGTGAGGACAGAATTACTGTGAGGAGAGTAGAGAAGATATTTTCAAGAATGATGCTAGTATGTCGAAATTCCGGCGTTCAAAATCACACAACACCAGGTTATAGTCCAACAGGTTGAATTGAAAGCACCCTCAACCCTGCGGACCAGGTGTCGGAAAGGGGGATCCGAGCAGCTTGTTCGGTTTTCAAATTGATGAGACATGAATGACCTCTTTCAGTGCCATATCTTTCGTTCATTACTGTGCTATTGCAGAAAGACTGAGGAGTGTTGAAGTGAATTCACTTGGTCGGTTATATCGCCTGTTTCTATGTTCTCCATTTCCACCACTGCAACACTGTGGATTGTTAAAGTGAACTCCACAGGGTTGTGTCCATCTTCCAGTTGTTCCGTGAAGAAGTATTTGTCGCTTCATAACTTTAAAATGCATAAATCAATTTTGCATGGGGAGGAATACTATTAATTAAAGTTAGAGCATCAGCATTTGCCAAATCTTAAGTTAATATTACTTACCTTGTTTAGTTGTCTCATTACAATGTAAAGATTTAGAAAAGAAGAATTATGAAATCTTGTATTGTCGATGAACTGATGAGTATTCACATTATCAATTTAAACATTAATTGCCCCGACATGATAGAACACAATAGACAGTCAGAGAGACCTTATTTTTTTAAAATCATATTTTATTATACAATGGATTGGAGTCGTCACATTCAGAAATTGCAGGAGGGAACTGTCTGTTTTGATGCGCATTGTGTAGTTTATTCGTAAAATATCAAAAAGCACCTTCCAAAAACTATTTGAGTTAGGTAGTGCAGAAAATTCAATAAAAAATTTCACAGCTCCTTATTTGCATTTTGTATTATTTGCTGACTGAATGTCAGCGAAATTAGAACATTTGCTAAACTTGACAAGGAATTGTTCACTTTCTAAACCAAACTGTGTGGGATTCAGTGAGTTAACAGATCCTCAGTTTATCATCAGAAAGAGTGCTCAGATCATGGATTACACCTTTAATGATGAAACAAACCTATCTCAGCTCTGTTAGCATTGAACATCAAATAGATGCATCTTCACAATTGTAACAAGCAATGGTTTTGTAACATAGTGACCAGACGTTTCGAGGTAACCCAAATTGGATAAAGGGAAATAATTGTGACTGTGAGAGCGGCTCCTTTTTTGAGATAGTTCGGGTGTCAGCGCTGACTTCCAAAAAATGCTGGAAGAGTAATTTCTTTTTATGTGCTGTCACATTGTTTTGGAATTTTGGGGTAAAGAAAAATCAAAGCAACACAATGTAAAAAAAAGAGGAAACTGTGTGGGAGAGTTCACAGCACAGGTGCAGGTACGTTTATAGTTTTTTAAGTAAAGTCTTGCTGAGTTTTTGGTGTATATCTGCAATATTCAGTAGAATGAGGTATTTTTGGTTACAGGATTTATTGAGATCTGTCTCTTGATTAAAACGTAAAAATATAAAAATCAGCACTACATTTGCCAGTAGCAGTGTCCTTTACAGCGGTAAGGCTGTTGTTTGTTCTGGGTGTGTAGATCATTAAGTTGCAAAGATGGCCTTTAGAGGATCGATGTACTCTTCCTGTCAGATGTGGTAGAGCTTAGCTGTTACTGATCAATATGTCTAGAGTATATGTTTGATCAATATGTTGGATCGTGAATCCTGTCATATCACTTGTATAGGTTGGAGCAGCAGTGAGGAATATTGAGGCAATGAGGAATTTTCGGGTGTGAAGGGGTCTGATAGATGGCAGCTAAAGGAAGAGAGAACAAAAGCAGACATAACCAAGTAGACAGGTTACCTCCAGGAAAGGCAGGCGAGGGAGATAGATAGTGCAGGAGTCTCCCATGGCTATCCCCATTTTAAAGAGATAACTTGTTTTTGATAATGTAGGGTGTGATAGACTCCGAGGGGAATGTATCATGAACAGCCAAGTACTGGCACAAAGACTGGCTCAAATGTAACGATTGCTACACCAGGTTCCAAGAGACCTAAAGTGATAGGGGACACTCTCAACAGAGGCACAGACAGACTGTTGCCTCACTGGTGCCAGGATCAAGGATATCTCAGAGAGCGTGTAGAATATTCTCAAAGGGAAGTGAGATCAGCAGAAGGTCATTGTGTACATTGGAACTAACGACACAGGAACGAATAAGGACGAAATTCTGAAGGGAGTTTATGTGGTTAGACAGGAAAATGAAAGAAGGTCCTTAAGGATAGTTGTGTCTGGATCATTCTCAATGCTGCGAGGTAGTGAGCGTAGGACGAGGAGGATAGAGCAGATGAAGGTGTGGCTGAGGAGCTGGTGCAGGGCAGAATGCTTCACATGTTTGCATCATTGGCATATTTCTTGGGGCATAAGTGATCTGTATAACAAGGACAGATTGTGACTGAATTAGAAAACAAACTAATTTACTGGCAGGGAGATTTGCTCGAGATGCTCAGGAATATTGAAACTAGGAGGGTTGGAGTGGGGATTACGGTAATGGTGGGTGGGCGGGGGTGGGGTCGCGTGATCAGACCGACAGTGAGGAATGAAATCAATCTGAGACTAACACAGAAGGGAAAACGAGCAAGTCCAATTGTCAGGCAGACTCAAAGCAGAGAATGAGGAAAGACTGACAAATTAAATTACATTTATTTATAGACAAGATGCCTAACAGGGGAACTAGATGAACTGAGCTCGTGGTGAGGAATATGGGGCTAGGATATCCTCGCAATGACACAGATGTGGTTCAGGGATGGACAGGACTGGCAGCTGACAATTGCAGGATAGAAATGCTGTCGGAAGGAAAGAAAGGTGTCAAGAAAAAAGGCGAGTTGCTTTTTGATTAGGGATACCATTACAGTTGGACTTAGGGAGAATATTCCTGGGAATACATCCACGGTAGTATTAGAGGCATAATCCTAATGACTCTCACCACGCCCAGAATGGTCGGAGCAGTCCAATAAAAGTTCCATCATAGATAAATATCAACACGATGATTCTCAATTCCCTTTTCAAAATCAATCCCCGTCCTTTGTTTGCAATGTTGGCGCCTTGTGCGAGGAGAAAACCGAGTTGACGTTTGGATATCATTGACAAATGTTCAGAGGGATGTGTTCAGGTGAAGAATGATTGCATTAACGATGTTTCGCTCTCCACAGATGCTGCCATAGCTGTTGAGCTTCGCCTGTGATTTCTGTTTCTTTTTTATATTTCTGGTGTCCACAGCACTTTTATTTATTTTGTGGAATCGTTTCACTTCCCAAACTACTTCCCATAAGTGCTTCTTAGAATTGTGGTACCCGACTGTACTGAAGAGGTACATCAGTCGTCAAGCTTGTGCGATCAAGGCTCGATGAAATCGGGTCTTGTCCCAGGTAGTTGTTCAAGGTTGTGAGGTTTCCTACATCAACAACCCTCCCAAGCACTGAATTATCAGAACACGCACCATTCTCTGAGTGAAAGACCTTTCCTCAAATCAACTCCAAACCTTTTGCTGTTCACCTTAAAATTTATGCCCTTTTGCCATCTGTCAATTCCCTGTCCCAGTTAGATATGGGGATCTTCCATAGGTCTCTGGGCAGAAGTGGAGAATGCTTGATCAGTGACTTCCAATTTATATTTTATATTCTGTCTCTTGCAGTTAATTTCCTGCTGATGTTTGTTCTCTCTCGGGGAAAGTGTGGCCTCTCAAACTGCACAACCCGCTGCCTGCTGGCTATGGCAGCCTCAGATCTACTGTTCATTTTTGCTGAGATCATACTGTGGCGATTGAAAGAACTTTACTACCCAGGGAGTTTCCTGGACATCACCCCTGTGTGCAGTGCTGTCTATGTCCTGCTTCGTGCATCCACAGACTGTTCCGTCTGGTTTACTGTCCTTTTCACCTTTGATCGTTTTGTAGGCATTTGCTGCTTGAAAATGAACAGAAACTATTGGACAGACAAAGCCTTGGCTGTGGCTCTGGCTGCAACCACCATTCTACTCTGTTCAAAAAACATTCCCTTCTATTTTCGGTATGAGCCTGGGTGGATAATTAACAATGTTCCAAGGTACTGCTACGTAAAGTCAAATTATTTTAATGATCCTAGGTGGCTAGGGTTTAAGTTGTTTGATATCATTTTAACGCCTTTCATGCCATTCATGTTGATTCTGTTGATGAACACTCTGACAGTCAGGTACATTTTAATGGCCAGTCGAGTCCGCAAGAGCCTGATGGGTCAGAGCAAGGGAGAGTGTCGCAAAGACACAGAGATGGAGAGCCTGAAGAAATCGGTGATTTGCCTCTTCACCATATCCATCAGCTTCATACTTCTTTGGGGAGTGCACAGTGCAAACATCTTATACTTCAACATTAAAGCAACAGGTCGTGGGAGTGAACTTCACTTTACATGGGCCGGAGAAATGCTTCGGGATTTAAGCTGCAGCACAAACACATTATTTTATGCAGTGACTGTGCCCAAGTTTCGAGATAAGTTCAGGAATGCGGTGCAGCAACTGGTCACGTAAATTTTTCACTTCGGGTGGAATGACGATAGAAAGATGCTGGTCGAGAGTTTTGATATGATGAACTGGCTGTGAGTGATCGGTTCAGCTCGAATATTGGGAACTTCATGGACTGCCCTTTGGATGAGTGTAAAAGACCGGAAGGATGTGGTCTCTGCATTCCCCCTGCAGGGGAAGAGGGAGAGGGACAGAAACGGACCCTCCTGCACCACGATGATTGTCAGACTCTCCCTATTCAGCTCGCAATAAACACTTTATTACAACAAAGGAAAGGCTCCGGATGTTGGTGATCCTCTCATCTGAATTGGCGATTGGAGATGAGCATTTTTATTGAAAGAGAGTTTATTCAGTCCACCTCCTGTCTACTCTCTTCAAGGGGTCTTTGCTTTCACTCTTTCTCTCTGCCTTTTTCTGTCTGTGTGTGTTCCTCTCTTCCTCTCTCCACTGGCCCTATCTCTCAGAATCCTGCTCAGTCTCTCTCTCTCTCTCTCTCTCTCTCTCTCTCTCTCTCTCTGTCTCGCTCTGTGTGGCGCTCCCTGTCTGTATCGTTCTCTCTCTCTCCACCTTTTTATCTGTTTGTCTGTCTCTCCGTCTCCCTCTATCTATCCTTCTTTGTCTTTCTGTCGATCTCGTTCTCTGTCTCTCTGTCTCTCCCTCTCGGTCTCGATGTCTTTTTCTCACATTGACCATGCCAGACACTTGATGTCTCAGTTCAGCACATGCTCACGTGCATTGACTGACCTCACTTCCCATCACTCCGTTAACTAATCTTTCCACAGGGAGTGATTTTGCAAGTTACAAAGTGCACAGATACAGCCAGCAATACCTTGACACGTTACTGTAAGTAGGTCAGCTGGAGTTTGGTCATCTCCCTTTCCTATTCCCTAGGCTGGGCGGGAAGTGTGTTCATGCGTTTCCCTTTCAGTGCGTGACGGTGTCTGTGTGTGTTGCGGGGGGTTCATTGCTGTTGGGGGGTGTCACTCGGTGTGTGTGTCCCTTGGTTTTTGTCGTTGGATATGTCCCTGACTGTGACACATTATGAGTGTGTTTTTGGATCTGAGTGTGGGTTTCCCTATGTGTGTATTTGTGTGAAAATATATTCATACGTTTATGTCTTTGGGAATGTTGTTAACTCTGTATGCGAGTGTTTCTGTGAAGTGAGTGTTTTTTATGTGGGTCTATATTACTGTGCCTCTGTGATTGCAAAACTGTGTGTGTTTTACATATGTGCATCTGTTGTGTTTCTGCCTGTGTATATGCTCTTTGTGGAGTTACATTCCAATGACTGGGTGTGTGCGTGCGCATGCACGTGTGTGTGTTTCGCAGTCAACATGTCATGATTGTTCTATGACGCCGTGTGTGCCTCTCTGAGTGTCAGTGTACTATTGAGGGAGTGCGGGGTGTGTATCTGACTGGCTGTGCTCTTGTTTAATCTGTTCGTGTGTCAAGACGTTTCGGTGCCCCCAGCAGGATCTCTCTGTACCTCTGTACGTTTATATCTCTGTTTCTGAGTGTCGCTCTGTGTGTATGTAATTGTGGTTGTGTTTCAGTAAGTGTGTTTGAATGTGCTTGTATGTATGTATAAGACGTTTCTGTCAATATTTGCAGGTTGGCGTGTATTGTCGCTTACTCTAAGTTCGCTTCTGTGAGCGTGAGGTTGAGGGTGTGATTCTGTGTCTATGTGTAGATGTGTTCTTATATCACAGCATGATTGTTTTTGTGTGTGTGAAGAGTGTGCATTCAGCTAGATATGAGTGTGTTCCTATATATCTGAGGATGGCTTTCTGGTTGTGTGTGTGCATGCATGTGTGAGTAGGTGTGTCTCCCTTCAGCACTCTGATTGTATTCTTGTGTGTGTTATGAGGGTGTGAGAATGTTTCTGCAGTCTTTGAGCAGATGTGTTCCCACATTTTGGTTTGACTGTGTTATTGTGCGTGATTGCATGTTTGGGTTTGTGCGTGCATGTTTGTCTTTGTTCATCAGTATGCTCATGTTTAACTGTATTACTGTGGATGGATGTGCGCCTTCGTGTCCGCCTATGTTTGAGGATGTGGGTGTGTTTGTGTGTTCCTCTATGTGTGGTTCTATCTTTGTCTGAGAACCTCTCCTGTAAAAGGACTCGAGAAACCTCGAGTAGGTCAAGCATTACAAATTGCTCTCAATGTCGTATTTCTGGAAGGCTGTGAAATATCTCAATATAAGTATGTCTGCCTCTTGCATCCTGAAAGCTGAACTGTTACTTCCGTTCAAAGAACTTAACCTAATGAACGAAATAAGACAGTGGAAGTTAAGGGTGAAATTAAGGGTGCCAGTTCTTTCTGATTAGGCCTTACAATGTAGGAAAAGAATTAGACCATCCAGCCTACTGAGCGTGTTCTGCCATTTGATCATGAAGGATCTGTTTTTAAATTCTATTATCCTGCCTTCTTTTCATAAATATCACTTACTGATCAGGAATCAATAAATTTCAAATTTAAATATATTTGTAATGAATTAGGCCAGACCCTCTCCAAACATTTCAAGATGGCATTCCAGACCCTACATTATCTACTTGTTTTGAACAGGTGGAGAGTCGATATTCCAGGAGTGATGCAACTGGTCAAAACCCCTTGTTTTCAAGTGAACAGAATTTATTTACAGAGTGCCGAATGAAACACAAACAAAAGAGAACAGAATACAGTATAATATTAATTGACCTAATCCAAAAACCCAACAGACTATCCCAACTTTTTGATTGTTGCACGTTTCTCCAACAATCCCCATAAACACCACATGGCAAAACGGGTAAATTCAAAGATGGCGTCTTACAGAAGAGAAGTCAGAGAGAGATTCAGCATGGCACAACTTGTTCCATGTTGCTGTTCCTTCTACCAGCAGTCTAAACAAAACTAACTCTTTGCTAACACCAAAGCAAAGTGAACTAAACCAGAGGTAGGTTGAGCTAGGTGAACTGGCCACTTCTCTTTCATTGCGTAAGAGCCCCTTTTGCGCACTTGAAAGCCTAATACCCGAGGCATTATCTGTTGGATACAATCAAATTGGTCCTACAACCCATCCAAACTAGACATCCCTGAACCCCAGAGTTTCTGATCCCACTAAAAAACAAAAGGACAACACAACCTTATGAAAGGAGCAGCATCATAACATCTCCCCCATCCAAAAAAGTGAACCATCAATATCCAAAGATGGCTGTTTTTACAAGGCCTTAATCTTTAACTCTTTGTACACTACAACACCCATGTGTATTACATTGACAATAACAATGCAAGCATTCACTACGATTTTCTGTTTCGATCTGTTTCACTCCTGCCATTGAGCACTCTGTTACTCTCTCAAGTCTCGACAATCAAATTTTCCCATCCTGTCACATCTACATTTTCAACTTGAATGTCTGCAATAACAAGCTCCCTCCAAACAGTCTGGAATTTTTGTCCTTAAATTTCAATGCGGACTTCAATGAGTTATGATCAGTGCGTATATTTCACTCAGACACGTTAATGGTAACATAAATGTTGAATCGATTTAAAGAAAACACCAATCTCAATGTCTCCTTCTCAATGTTCGAGTAATTCAGCTGACGTATGTTCAAATTTCTGCTGAAATACCTAATAGGTCTTTAAATATTCTCATCATCTTCCTGTAAGAGCACAGTACGAACATCCAGATCACACGCATCGATAGCCACCTTGAATGGATTTGCATTATTTGGGATGTCTAACACTGGAGCAGTTATTAACAAAACTTTCAGACTGTCAAATGCTTTCTGATAGTTCCCTGTCAATGAAAACTTATTGCCGTTCTTTAGTAATTCAGTGAGTGGAGAATCCAAACTGCTAAATTTGGTGTCAATTTCCAGGAAAACGCATTCCATCCCAGGAAGTTTAGTATTTTTGTTGATGGTATCGGAAACTCCCTAGTTACCTTTGCTTTTATTTCCATGTGGTCGCTTGTCCACGCCAAATAACATGGACCTAGATGGTGACACATTCACGTTTAGTCAGCTTCATCACCACACCTGTCTCCCAAAGTCAATGTAGCAATTCTGATAAAAGTTGCAAATGTTTCTTCAATGTGTGACGAAAAATCGATAGGTCACCTAAATATATATATATGACACAATGGGTAATACAGAAATAACCTTATTGGTTAGGCTCTGAAATATGGCTGGCACATTTTTCATACCAAATGGGATGACTTTATATTGATAAGGGGCATTTTGCATTACGAAAGCTGAAACTGTCTTCACTCTTTCAGACCAAGAGTATCCTCTGAGCAAGTCCAAGTTGGAAATATAAGTTACTTCTTTCACGTTTTCAACACAGTCTTCTAAACGTGCAGTCAGACACGCATCAGTCTTTGTAACTGCACCACCTTTGTGATAATCTACACAGAACTGATGGGTACCATTTAGTTTTGTCACCATTACTATGGGTGAGCTCCAGGAACTTAAACTCACTTTGATTATGCTATCTCAGAGCACATCTTCAATTTCATGTAAAACCCGTGCCAACTTTTGGGCATTATGTTTATAAGGATGTCGTTTAATCCGAAGAGTGTTTCCTCTATCTACATCACGGATAGTTAGGTTCGTACTTCCCAGCTTATTTCCACCTGTCTCCAAATGCGATTGTCATAAATGCTTCAGATCATTTCCATTTTCCTCCAGAAAGTAACTTAATAATTTATCCAAATTTCTGACAACTACATCATTGTCGAATTTAATGTGAGGAATTTAAAATTCAAAATCCTCTGAACTTGGTTCTTCAATCATTGTTGTCATCAATAACACAGTCTCCATTGGCTTTCCTTCCCTGTCAAAATGCCTTTTGAACATATTCACATGACACACTCTGTGAAAGACTCTGTCTGGAGTTCTTATCAGAAGTGCACCTCACTCAATCTCCTTGAATTGTTAAGGTCCACTGAAATTTGCTTTAAAAGGTTTACCTGTCACCGGAAGCAACACGAGCAGCTCCAATAATAAAATTGCGATTTTTTGAGTTCATTTATGTTTCCTGTTTCACTGTCAGCTGTGAACGTTTTTAAATGCTGTTTCACCAACTCCCTCATTCTATTTCATCGTTCCTGAAATTCTGAGACAAAGTCAAAATATGTGGCCTCTGAATTTTGCCTTATCAATTATCTTTAATCAATTGTAACTGGCCTCTCACGTCTTGCACAAAAGGTAATTCAATGGATTGAATTTGGTCGATTCATTTGGTGCATCTGTGATCGCAAAAAGTAAACATGGAATTTCTTTATTCCAATCATCTGATTAGTCCAGACTATAAACTTTAAACATGGTTTAAGGTCTGATGCCACCTTTCTCCCACTCCCTACGATTCTGGATGGTATACGGTAGATTTGAATTGGTTTAGTCCCAAACTGTATAGCTTGCTTGAATAATTTTGAGATAAAGTTTGAACCTTGATCTGATTGTATTTCTGTGGGTAGTCCATATCTTATGAAAAAATTGAGAAACTCGTCTTCAATCTTTGTGGCTGTGATATTGCATAATGAAATGTCGTCTGGAAATCTAGTGGAACATCCATTATAGTTAACAAATAATGATTGCCATTTTTAAGTTTAGGTAGGGCTCCTCCGTGATCAATTAAGACTCTTGTAAAAGGTTCCTCAAGTGCAGGAAAGGCTATTAAAGTTGTCCGTGTTGCCTGTATGGCATGTCTGGCAAAAATCAACAACATCTTCGTGCAATCCAGGCCAGGAAAATCGCTTCTGCATTTCATTTTGGATTTTGCTTACATCTGAATGACCACCTACTGGTCGTTCACGCACCGCGCACATTTCCACACACACTGGCAATAGAACTTGAAGAACTTGCAGCAATTTCCCAGCTGCCTGGATTCGTGATGATCTCCATTTCCTCATGAAGACATCATTTTTGAGATAGTTGGACACCAGGATATATTTAGATTCTTTTTGCAATTATGCTTTCTGAAACAATTTGTTAGGTTTCTCATCTTTCTGCTGTAATTCCGTTAATTTCTCTGAATTAATGATGCCTGCTTTGTCATGTTTGCACCTGGTTTGTATAAAACATATGATCCAACAGGGTGTCTGCTAATTCCACGACAACTTCCTTGTCTGTACTCTTTGATTTTTCCTGTTTCAACTGGTGACTTTGTGACCTTGTTAGATCAAAGCAGGAAAAATACCAAGGATATGTGTCCTCCCATGGTTTAGTTGCCTCGCGTTTCAACCAGAGTAGACCACACTCTTGCCTGTGAATTAGTGATATCATCAGCAAGGGCAAATTGAATTCCTGGAGTTGAGAGTTTGTACTATCACAACTTCTCCAGTTTTGAGAACATTTGTTACTCAGGTTGAGGTTTTAAATGCAGGTTTGCTCACTGAGCTGGGAGGTTCTGGATATCAACCTTGGAGTTCAGCGAGCAACCTACATCCACAACTTCTCTCCACTTCGTTGGACACTCTACCCTCACTCTACGTCATTCAGTGCTTTTTGTCACACCATGAATTCCCATTACTAGTTTCTTTTCTGTAATAATTCTTCAGATGTCCATCTTTCAACATCAAAGACGGGAGGATCCCGTTTCTCTTAAGATTTGAACCTCTTTACATGCTGCCCCTGACATTTGCGATTAAACTTTACCTTTGCAGGTATATGGTTTAAATAGATCTGGGACTTCCTCCTTAATCAAACTCCAACCAGCTTGTACATTGTGGATCAGCTTTCGAGCCTCCACTATGCTTTGTGTTACCACTCCAACACAATTCACTGGCTTATCCTGTTTTCCTTCATCTGGATTCCCAGTGCCTTTCCCAAACAAACAATGGTAATTTCATGTAGTCTGACTTATTGCACTGAAAATACCGGAACTTTTTAACTTCTCTTTCCCCATCAGGGTTTGCCATTTCACACTGCGGTAAGTTATCCTTGTGGACTTCACCAAGTCTACTTTTCCCTTTCCATGTGAGGATTTCTCTTTTCCCCAAATTCTTTTGCTCACAGTTTGAAAGTGATGTTGGAAGGCAAACTTGGTTTCATGAACTAGCTCATAATCATCAGTCAGTTCAGATGCTAACCTTTAATTCTCTGCTCTTCCACATGAGTTCTAATTACATCAGTAAGTGAAGTTTTGAGCTCCTCTAGAACAAAATACGAGCATCATAGATTTATTCTACTTGTAATAGCCTCATTCTCCTTTCAAACTTGCTTTGTTTCATCCTTTCCACTCTCAATGCAAGTTTGACGAGGATTGATCCTTCGATTCTTGAAACGTTACCTGTCGGCTTGTAGCACAAGCTCATATGCACCGAAGAGAACATTCCTCACTGCCTCACACACCCCAAATACCTCATGATCTCCACCGACAAGTGTGGCTTGGGTCAAGAAAACCCACATGGTCACTGACCACTTCATTTATTTAGCCTCCTTCTCAAATGAGATGAAAAACACTTCCACATCCTTCTCATCAAATTTAGGCAAACCGTGAATATATTTAAACAGACTCTCATCGGGCCTTTGGTATGCATGGCTGTGCTCATCTTCACTGTCTTCCTGACTAAGCTTACCTTCAACCTTCATCTCCATCCTTTTCAGCTGCCTTTACAATCTCAGTGCCAATTTCTGAAGTTCAAACTGCCTCTCTTCCTGCCTCTCTTCTCTCTCTCTCTATTTGCCTTTCTTAACTCTCACTTTCCCTCTACTTTTCTTTTTGTTCTGCAAAGGCGGTTCGTTCTTTTGCTCTTTTCTCTGTTTTCAATACTTATTGCAACAGTTTCATTGCATTTGTCCTTTCCTTTTCTTCTGCTGCTAACTAAACCAGCTTCATTTTCAATTGAATTGTTGCAATCTCTAAAGATTCTGATGGTGTTTCCAACAAATTTATTTCTGAGCTATTGCTGTAGTTATCTCTCCTTTCTTCAAGGCATGAGATAGCTACAACTCCGAATGACTGCCAATTCGAGCAGGGTTTCCTTGTTCACCCAAGGTTAAAACCCCCAAGGTTAACTTCTTCCACCACCAGAAAACTCTCAGTGACTGAAAATGCCATCGTCATCCCACGCACTGTTTAAACCAACCAAAATCAACTCCCAGAACTAACAATTACCACTCACTGCCTGAGTCCAGCAACAACAATCACAAATAGGAAGTAGAGAACAAATCCCGGACGAGACTCAATCTGTTATGGACCTGGCCAGACACCCTCAAATCATTTCAAGAAGGTAGCCCAGACTGAAACATTTCTAGTTGTTTTGAGCAGGTATAAAGTGGATATTCCAGGAGTGATGGACTTGCTCAAAACCACTCATTTTTAAACGACTCAGAACTTATTTACAGAGTATAGAATGAAACCGAAACAGCAGCGAACAAACTAAAGAGTAAATTAACCTATCCAAACACCCAACGGATTTTCAACACTAAATGATGTTGTTCCAAATTCCTGCAACTTTCCCCATCAACGCCCATCACTTCAAACGGAAAATCAACACAGGGTCTAACAGGAGAGATGTCAGACAGAGACTCAGTGTGGAAAATACCTTCTTCCATGTAGCTGTTTCTTTTTCCAGCAGCAGAATAACTAACCAAAACAAACCAGACTAGACCAGAGGAAACCTGAGCTGGAAGAACTGGTCCCACCCCTTTCACTGCAAAACAGTTTTTATTTCAAAACTTGAAAGCCTTTTACCTGATTCAGTGACTTTTAGTAATCATGTAATTAGATCTGCAACACATCGAAGCTAGCCACCCCAGAATCACTGCATTGACAAATATTCTAAAACAAAAACAGGTAAGATACAACCTTGTAAAAGTAGAAGCATCTCACACACTCAACGTGCTGGACTCCACAGCTCTCTCTGCGACAACGATTTCCATCAATTAACAACACCTTGTCTGAAGAACTTCATCCTCTTCTCAGCTTCAAAGGTCGTCCGGTCACTCTGAGGCTTTGCCCTCAGTTCCGAGTCCCTCCTCAATGTGGAAACAGCTTACAAGCAGAAGCTGAAATGGGAGGACTCTGCACCAAAGGAAGTATAATGCTGGTCTGAGGCTGTGACTGACAGTCTTTGGGACTGCTTGGAATTCGTGGACTGAAACGTGTCCAGGTATTAAGTGGAAAACCTGGATGAGTACACCACAACCATCAAAGACATCATGGGCAATTGCATGGAGTACTGCGGAGTGAAGAATGCAGTGCAATTGTTCCCCAAGCATAAACCTTGTGTGAATCAGGAAATCCACTCCCTACTGAAGATCAGACGGGCAACATTCAAATGGAAAGAGCCAGACCTATACAGGGAATCAAGATCTGCCCACCGCAGGGCCAGCAGAAGTGTCAAGAGGGAGGACCAGACCACATAAGTGGTCCATACAAACCAAACAAACTCCCACCGCCTAAAGCAAGGCCTAAAGATCATTTACAGGGTGCAAAATGAAGCAGAACAAATAGCGGAGAAAGACACATTCCTCCCTCAGGCGCTCAATGCTTTCTCTGCTCGGTTTGAGCAGAATGCAAGTGGTGCAGTGATTCCTGCCCCACCAGCCCGAGACACAACTCTTCCCTCAATCACCGATGCACACTTCAGAACTGTTTTCCTGAGAGTCAACCCAAGGAAAGCGATGGGCCTGGCTGAAATCCCTGGCCATGCACTTAGATCTTGTATGGACGAAATGGCGGGGGTATTCACCCATATTTTCAACCTCTCCCTCCAAGACGCTGAGGACCCTATCTTCCTCAAGAATACCACCACCATCCCCGGCCCAAAAACAATCACATGCAATGTCCTAACTTAACTTCCCACCTACTCTTTATGTTATCTGCAAATTTCGCAACAGTACATTCACCTCCTTCCCAAAAGTCCTCCACAAACACGTTACTTCATGTTTTATGTGTATAATATACATTGTGTATTGTTGCATATTGTAACTGTTTGTGTCTGTCCAAATATTGCCGTGTATTCGAGCTGATTGTGTTCACATGTAATATTATTCGGCATTGGAATTTAAATATTGTTTGTATCGGATATGTTTGAGATTATATAAATATAGTTATATAATAGAACTGTTCACGTTTTTATGTAAATCCTGTCGTGTATTGCAGCTTTTACAATGTATACACCAACACTGTATTAGTTTATGTTGACGTTGTGCCTATCTTCTTCCCATCAGTAATTTCGTGTCTGACCATGTGGGGCTGCTGCTGAACTCCTGCAGCACTTTGGGATGGATCTGCAGTCCCAGCGCCGCCCAGAGGGGTGGCAGCACAGAGCAGCGGCGGTCCCGAGTTGGCGGATGTGGGGTCTGCTCAGTCAGGGACTCCTGGTTTCTGGTTATTGTAGACAGTAAAGACATATCCTGTAATAGGGGTAGGTGGGATGGAGGGTAATCATTAAAGAGCACTGGGGAAACAGAGAGGTTTAAATACAAAGAGAGATTGAACTAAAGATTGTAAAAGGGAGAGTATTCAATCGAGAATAATGGTTTGAGAATATTATAGACAATCGGAGAGTTCTAAGTGAAGCGTAATAAGAAGAGAGCTGAGTGCAGGAAATGGGGGAGTTTAACAGACAGACAGGGAGAGGAATATAAGAGAAAATAACAAAAGAAGAATTATTTAAGGAATAAGGGGGAGTGTCCTGATTGCAGGGATACAGGGAGAGGGTTAATACAGGGGTAGCTGGAGTGATTCGACTGAGGTCAGCCAGAAGAAACTCTTTGAAGATGAGCTCTCCGATTCGCCTATTACCCTGGTACAAACAGGGAGTCCTGGCCGATAGATATAAACGGAAGTGTCTAGCGCTCTGTTCACTCGAGGAACCAGCTTTCTGCTCGCTGGGTCAGTGTCAGGTCCTTTGCAAGGAAAAATGCAGAGTGACTTGATGGGTTACCACCTTTGTGGAACTGGAGATGACATAATACAGAGTAGTAAGGAGAACGTTGAATACAGGGGAGTCCAGGAAATGTCCAGGTATGGGGAAAAGGAAAGCGAGTTTACACAGAGTAATAGGAAAAATAACTAGAGAGTAATGAGAAGCGCGTTGAACACAGCATTACAGGGACAGGGTTAAATGCAGGGGAATGGAAAGGATTAAGTCCAGAGTGGGGAGGAATAAATGACGAACAATAGTGAGAGGGATAATTTGAGTGCAATATGGAGAAAGTTGAATACAGAGTCAAGGTGAACGTGTGTCATGTGTGCGGTTTTAATATAGCAGGTGCAATAGAGAGTAATTGTGAGGAATCTAAATGGAGAGTATTAGGAAAAGGACTGAAAAGAGAATAACAGGGTAAGTGCTTAATACAAAGGAAGTGGGATGGGTAACGACAGGGAAATAGAGAAGAACAAATACAGATAACGATGAGGTTGGGTAAAGAATAACAGTGGAGTCTAAGAACAGACTAATAGGGAGAGGAGTAAATACAAGGAAGTGAATAGAGGGGATGGAGTACTAATACAGGCTTAAATCCAGTGTGAGAGACAGAAAAAGTGGAAGAAAGAGTAATCGAGAGAAATAAACACTGGGGAAGAGACTGAATGATATGCAGGATAATTGACATGATTAAAAATTTGTAGTAGACAAATGACGAAATACACAGTAATAGAGAATAATAGGGTTTAGATAGAAAATAATTTATTCAGTGTGCACAATAATTTTCTGATTTAATATCTGTATGTACCTTTGAGAGAAGGTACAAAACTTGGTTAGTAAGGCAGGGTAGGTGATAGAGTTGTTAGTGGGGGAGAACTTTGGGGTCAGCGATCATAATTAAATTAGCTTTAAAATAGTGAATGAAAAGAATAGACCAGATCTAAGAGTTGAAGTTCGAAATTGGAGGAAGGCTAATTTTAACAGTCTTCGGCAAGAACTTTCAAAAGCTGATTGGGGGCAGATGTTTGCACGTAAAGGGTTGGCTGGAAAATGGGAGGCCTTCAGATATGAGATAACGAGATTCCAGAGACAGGGTATACACGTTAATGTGAAAGGAAAGACTGGTAGGTGAAAAGAATTTTGAATGACAAAAGAAATTGAGGGTTTGATTAAGAAAATGAAGGAAGCATATGCCGGATATTGACAAGATAGATCGAATGAACGCTCAGAAGAGTATAACGGCAATGGGAGTATACTTAAGAAGGAAATCATGAGGGAAAAAGAGGTACCTGAGATAGCTTTGGCAAATAGAGTTAAGGAGAATCTAAAGGGTTGTTTACAAATATATTAAGGACAAAAGGGTAACTAGGGAGAGAATAGGGCACCTTAAAGATCAGCAGGACCGCCTTTGTGTGGAGCCGCAGGAGATGGTGGTGATACTAAACTTGTATTTTGCATCAGTATTTACTATGGAAAAGGACATGAAAGATATAGAATGTTGGGAAACAGATGTTGCCATCTTGAAAAATGTTTATATGACAGTGCAGTAAGAGCTGGATGTCTTGAAACGCATAATAGTGGATAAATCCCCAGGACCTGACCAGGTGTAACCTCGATCAATGTGGGAAGCTAGAAAAGTGATTGCTGGGCCCGTTGCTGTGTCATTGTATCATTGATAGTCACAAGTGAGGTGTACGAACACTAGACGTTGGCTAACGTGGTGCCAATGTTTCAGATGGGTGGTAAGGGCAGACCACGAAACTATAGATCGTGTGTCATTGGTGTAAAAGTTGTTGGAGGGAATCCTAAGGGACAGGATGGACATGTATTTCGAAAGGCAAATGCTGATTAGGGATAGTTAACATGGCTTTGTGCGTGGGAAATCAAGTCTCACAAACTTGATTGAGTTCCTTATAAAGAAGTAACAAAGAGGCATGATGAGGGCAGAACGGTGGAGTTGATCTATGTGGACTTCAGTTAGGCTTTAGACAAGGTTCCCCATGGCAAACGGATTAATAAGGTTAGGTCACCCTCACACATTCCCTTTCCGGCGAGCCTTCTTTTTCAATCGATCAGTGTGGACTGACGTAATGCCCACGTCTTGTACTCACATGAGAGGAGATGAATGGACGTCTGCTGTTCCCCCTTTGTCATCTCAAAATGAATTAAATTCCCTTCTCCAATTCCTCTGTTGTCGTTTGAAGGAGCGGTTTTGGTTTAATACATTCGGGGATGAGGGCGTTGCTGGCTCGAACCAGCATTAATTGCCATCCCTAATTGTCAATAGGGCAGTGACGTTTCAACCACGTTGTTGTGAGTCTGGAGTGTACATGTAGCACTGTATTGGGAAGGACAGCAGTTTCCCTCTCTGACGGGTATGACTGACTGGCAATCGGTCATCATGAGCCTCTTTAATTCTCGACTATTGTTGAATTTACATACCGCCATCTGCTGTGTCTGGGTTCCCAGAACATTAACTGGGTCTCTGGGTTAACCGTCGAGTGATAAATCCACTAGGCCATCTCCTACATCTGCTGAATGGCCTTCTCCGATGTAACAGGCTAGAGACAGGGCTGAGTAAATCCCAACTAGCTGTGAACGCTGGAAATAAGCAACGATAACAGAAATTGATGTCTTTTCAATCAATTCATTTTCCGCATCAATCACCTACCTCATCCCAGTCTGACATCCTGACAACAACATGCGTCGATTGACTCCATTAGATCCCCCACCAATCCTGGGAAAGATTCCCAAAAACTTCTTCTGTCAGGCAGAAGGGACAGAAGTCTGAAAACACACACACACACACACACACACACACACACCAGTTCCACGAACAGCTTCTGCAGAGCCGTTATAAAAATATTGAAGCGACTCTCTTGACTCAAGTAATGCTGACCTTTCTTACACGGATCTCTCTTCTACGCCCTGTGCAATGTGACTTGTATACCTCGCTTTAATTATTTCTTGTTCAGCACATAATTGCTGCGTATCATCGGCCCGTACTGCTCATAAATAAAGTGTTTCACAGCACTTCGGTACATGAGACAATAAATTAAACAAATTGAATAAAATCAAACTCATCCGTGCCCGTTAGATATCCTAAATTGTGCCAATTGTCCCAAATCCATCGATAACCTTCCTCGTCATTACCATATCGAAAATTCCCTCAGGAGAAGGTGAACCATACAGCAGAAATCATGGGGAGCGGAGTTCATAGAACCTTCACTGACATTTTGTTCTTTGCATTATTTCGACTGACAGAGCGACCATTTTATGCCAGTCGATTTGAAACGAAGCGCACAGACAGTAATGCCTCTCAGGTAATCGTCTCCTCTATCACGGAGACATTAGACGACAGCAGACATTAATGTCTGTACCAGCAGTTATCTCTGGAGGAGCTCACCAAGGCCCTGAAGTCCTGAGGAAAGAACAAAGCTTCCAGAAGCGATGGCTTATCACTTGCGTGGTTTTAACCCCGTGGCACTTGACTGACCTGGGCATTCTGGAAGTGGACAAGAGTACACTTCGAACAGGTAGCCTTTGTGAATCCAACAGGAAAGTTATCATCCCTCTAATTTACAATTAGAAGAGGCACAGGGAGGACTGATGACCGGTTTCACTGCAAAATTCAATTTACACAATCCTGACTGAGATCATCGCCAAGTAGGTCAGGTCTGCTGTGGAATGAATGACTCACCCCGACCAAACCTGTTCTGTGCAGGGCAGAACAATCTCTCAGAGTCTCGCACTCCTCAGCGATGTAATTGTCTCTGTGTGTGACAGTGAGGTTGGAAACCTGCCTTACCTGCCTAACCAGGAAAAGGTAATTTCCAGCAAATTGCACACCAACACGTGGGGCGTACTCTCCAAAATTGGCTTTGGGAATGACACCTGCAATTGGATTGACTTTCTCTGTACCAACAGCGTTAGTGCGTCTGAGTAAATGGGTGGGAATCAGAAAGCTTCCCGAACAGTCGTGGAATCAGGCAGCGCCGCCCATTGTCACCTTTACTATTTTATTATTGTCTGAAAGGTGACTGAATTAGTGTTGCGATTCATTGAGATGTTTCATACTTTTTAGCCATTACCGATCCACTGAGAACTCATTCCACGTTTCCCCATTTATGCATCAATCCTTGTTGTTCTTCTTTGTTAGCTTCGTGGATCTGAGTTTCAAATTCAATTTATTCCATCTCCAACTTAATAAACAATTTGATCATTTTATGGTCATTCTTCCCAAATACAGTAAAATTGTGACATAATGCTATCTCTTTGTGTTCGTAATTTTGGGAAATATATAACATGTTGCTGCATGCTTACATCTGTGCTCCTGTGTGAATCCAATGCTGTGAGTTGCAATAAATTAGTCCTTTCATTGTGCATTCTGGCTTTAGGTTCTTGGGCGGTTGTGAACTGTTCAAAATATCGATGCATTCTTTCAGTTTGTTTCAGAAAAAATAACTCGCAAATCATCATAAAGACAAATTTTTAAAAAATCTTTCGATAGTAAATTTGTTACTTAACCCATATGTTACTGAGCATCTCCTGAAAATTAAAAATAACGTGCTGGGAATAACTCTGTCCCTAAACCTGTGAGGCACGGGAGGGAAATGTTTGATCCTGAAGACTCGGTTTTAGACGCACAGGATCTTAGGCGATCCAGAATGTTCTTCTGCTGCTTTTCTCTTTCACTCACAGATTGTCTACTTCCCGTGGACAGATTCATTTCCCTCCTATATGAGATTAATCCCAGACTCCGAATCCTGTGACAGGTCTGCTTAAATATTCCCCAACAACAGTCGCAAGTCTCCCAACCTGGGTAGTAATCCCCATCCAATTAAAACAAAACAATCACAAAGTAGTCAGATTGCCGTAGCCTGGGAAACATTTCCAATGACTAAGATGCCCGAAATCCTTCCTCATGGAACAAATGTTTCCAGCCACACGTTTTTCACTCAGACTCACCCATGGAATAGTTTTTCAATTTCTTTCCCGACTTTTACTTCCCACTTTCAGAAACTCATTTTTTTCCCCCTTGGAATGATTGTCATGAGGTCGGGTAGCTAGATTATTCTGGACATGAAATCCCTGAATGGGGCCATTACTCTGTGTCAATCAGGGAAACCAGGTTGATTCTTAAGGGTAAATGTCAGGGATACTGAGATGCTGAGTACCTGACTCAGTGACAGGCTTACGTCAAAGGGTCTGCCTTTGTAAATAAAAAGTGAATAATGCCAGGATGCAAGTTTCTGAAGGGTTGGCACCAATGTGGACGAGGACCTTCTAATTTCCCCACTTTCCCTCACCCTGCCCACTCACAGTCGATCTCACCCCAAAAACGTGTGATGTTCGTGACCCTCGGCACTTTTGAGGCAATATTTCATCCTGGACTCTTTCAAGTCAGGATGTATGATTCTGGAAGAGTTAATCAATTTAGCTGTCAACACTGCTGAAACGTGATGCTAACACAGCAGCAACTGAATTTGTAATTGGGAAAAAACAAAAAAAAACAAGTTTTGAGTCCATGTCTATTTGAGTGCAGCATCTATTGACCAGAATGATAACTGAACAGCAAGGGTTCGATATGAGGGACAGAAATGACGCAAACCCAGGGTGAAATTCCTCAAATTTGGAAGGGCCTGAGGGAAGTAAAGTTTTCAAGAGAATAATACAAACTAGTAGCACTGGATGGAATGGAAGGTTTCCTGTTGCCTCTGAATTTACGACTGGGATAAGCATCCAAAACTCATTGGTGGTCTGAAATCTTTCCAAGACTAAAATGGTTGAATAATTCTTCACATTTCTCGACATTACATTGCACAGACTATTTTTGTGCTCATTCACTCACTGAACCTGTCCTTCCCTTTCTCAGACTTCGTCGCTCCTCCTTTACTGTCCACCTAACATTGTGCTATCAACAACATAACATATGATCCTATCACCTCAGTCATGGATAAAGATTATAAATAGCCGTGACACGAGGAATGATAATTGTGGTCCTCACTAATATTAGCCGAAGAACATGAATATGACAGATTTATTCCTGCTCTCTGTTTTCCGTCCTTTATCAGTCCTCACAGCAAGCCCCATCTTCCCATCACTGCAGGGCTCTTTGACAACATTGACCCCTTCTCAAACATTTCCACATTTTGAAATTTCTGTTCCCTTGAGTGTGCAAATCTCTCCCCAGCCTCATTCCTCCATCTCGCTTAAAACTGTTGCAATTCACCATCAGTAAGATGTTTGAAGTTTCTTCTCTGTACATGCTCAGTACACTGCAGAGAGGAGAGAATGACTCAGGCCCATGTGTTTCTGTACAGATCAGGTGTGTCTCAGAGTCAGCTCTGCAAAACGTCCAGGCCATTTTTATCCCAGTAGAAGGATCTGTATTAATTGGAGTTTGCATCGCCTTTGAGGGCAATTTTCTGTGCTTAATTTACTGATTTCAATTATTGCCTGCACTGGAGGAGTCATACTTGATTCTGAGCTGAATCTATGGAGGGTCAGGAATTCACTCACCATGTTTGATTATTTAAAACGTACAAACTATCATCCCTTCACAGAGCAGCTCCTGATAACCAGGGAATCCACATCCCAGTGTTGAGGAGAACATTTCTCAGAGAGACACTCAACAATCGGAATTTAATTTGCAAATGGTCAAAGGCAAGGGAAGGATGACATTGCATTAAAATGAGATTTCAGTGTTCAACAGATGGTGTTGTGGTGTTAATGCTGGTGAACAGGTTGTCACAGTGACTCAGTGCTTGGCTCTGCTGCCTCACCGGGACAGCGGGTGGGTCCGGGTGGGATAGTCTTTGCATGGTCGGTGTGGACTCGATGGGCACATTGGCCTACTTCCACATTGTAAGGATTCTATGAATTTCTTCAATATGCATTTTCCAATGTTTGCTATCGACCATTTGAGATTTGCATCATCCAATAAAGATCAGTTCTAAAAATGTTCTGTGAGAACTGGGAGTTAACTCACCGCTGTCACCAGTTTGTTCAATTTTGTAAATAAACTGATTGAACCATATTGTAATGTAACAGTCCCCCAGACGATGCCAGCAGACATAAGTGAAAGGCTTTGAGACTTTATCACCTTGGCATTGAGTACAGAGAAATTGACATCACACAGTGATTGATGAAGAAAATTACGTTTTCAGTTTATGTTGTGTGAAAAATATTTGTCACGACCCGTCCGTTTGTAACAATTCCTCGTAAGTGTCTTGCACCTTTCAATTTGTGTGAACCTGTCTGAGGATTCTCTGCGGGTTCACTCTGCCACTGATATTGTTACATGGGCATATTGTGCCCAAAATTCAGACAGTGGCAGACGATCAGTAATCTAGTTTCAGATTACAGGGACCCCGTGGAATCCACATCATCGCAGATTCCACAGGAATTGCCTGGAAAAGTATTCCTCTCTTCTGGGAACCATCCAGAAATCTCTATTTCAATCAGAGACTATGAAGATTTTCGGTGTAAGTGATGAAATGAATCACTTCGTGAAAATATAAGCCGAAAAGTCTGCAAAACCAGTTGGTTGCACGTTGTTCTGGTTTGTTGAATGAACAAGCAGTAGGCTTCTCTGTGCATCTGAAGTTGAAGTTATTTCTCCAATAACATAAATTTGTTTTAAAAATTTGTTTTGACTTTCGGCTAAATGGCTTTGTGCGTGAGTGAACCTGTATTTATTTTTGTGATTGCAACCCAGCATGTTATTAATGGAGCCTGAAATATTTGTTGGAGAGTTCTGAAATAAGCGATGGTGGAAGAAACACTTAACTGCAAAAGATTTGTTTTCACTGACATCATTATTGTCATTTCTTTTAGTTCCAGTCAGACCCTGGAAATGATTGGATGTGTAGATTTATGCTCATGCGAAGGAAATGAGAGTTTTAGTAAATTACATTACTTTCAAATGAACATGTTATGTTGGTTCCAGACAGAAGTGTTGGGACAGGAAAAATCTCTGAAGAGATTACTGAAACCTGAGTACATTGACACTCAGCTATGTAGTTGCTCCATAAAGGAATTCACTGCGGTTCCAGTTTACAAGTGACAGTCGCAAGCACTTAACCAATTGATACTAACAGGGATTGTGGTGTGAATATTATGTGAGGGTTGTTTCTTTGTATCAACTCTGGAAGTCGTGATTTGCATAATATGTAAGTCATGTCCTTTTGTTTCATTTATATATTGTTTTGAAGTTAATGAGAGTTGATCATTTACTGTGTGTTCATTGCCTTTGAATCTGCATAACAAGTACATAGTTTGGTTTATTGTATTTTATCGGGGTAAAAACAAGGACAGCAGATACTGGAAAGCAGAATCTAGATTAGAGTGGTGCTGGAAAAGCACAGCAGGTCAGGCAGCATCCGAGGAGCAGGAAAATCGACGTTTTGGGCAAAATCCCAAAGATGTGACTTAGTGGTGGACAGGACTGGAAGCTTAATGTTGCAGAATACAAAGGCTGTTGGTGGGAAAGAAAGAAAGGGGGAGCAAGAAAAGAGGAAAGTTGTGTATTTGATAAGGGATGGCATAACGTCTGTACTTACAGGATGTTCCTCGGAATATGTACAGGGAAGTCGTTTGGGTTGAACCGAGAAATAAGAAAGGAATGATCACCTTATTAGGATTGTATTATGAACCCATCCCCACCACCAGCGGGAATTTGAGGAGAAACTTTGTAAGGAGACCTCTGATCTGTGTAAGAACAATAGAGTGGGAATGGGTCGGAATTTTAACTTTCCAAACATAGACTGAGACGTCCATAGTTTGAAGGGATTAGATGGAGAGGAATTTGGTAAGTGTGTACAAGAACATTTCCTGACTCTGCATGTGGATGGGCCTACTAGAGAACGCACAAGACATGATCTACTCGTAGCAAATAAGGCAGGGCAAGTGACTGAGGTGTGAGATGGGGTGCACTTTGGAACCACCGATCATAATTCTCTTAGTTTTAGTACACTGATGGAAAAGCATCGACCGGATCTAAAAGGTCAAATTGCATAAAAGCCAATTTTTATGGTTACGTGCAAGAACATTCAAACGTTGACTGGGGACAGATGTTCTCAGGTAAATGGACTGTGGAGAATGGGAAATCTTAAAAATGAGACAACGAGAGTCCAGAGACAGTATCTTCCTGTTCAGATGAAAGGCAAGGCTGGTAAGTGCAGGGAATGCTGAATGAAGAGAGAATTTGATGTTTTGGTAAGAGAAAGAAGGACACATATGTCAGATATAGATCGCAGAGATCGCGTGAATATTTAAAAACGTGTAAAGGTGTATACTTCTGATGTAAATCAGGAGGTCAAAAAGGGAACATGACATGGCTTTGGCAAATCGGTTTAAGGAGAAACCAATGGGGTCTCACAAATACAAAAAGTACAAAAGCCAAAGAGAAAATAGGACCCTTCAAAGATCAGCAAGGCAGCAAGGAAATGCTGGGGAATTAATTGAGTATTTTTGCATCATTATTTACTGTGGAGAAAAACATGGAAGGTACAGAATGTGGGGAAATAGATGGTGATTTCTTGAAAAATATCCAGATTGCAGAAGAGGCGGCGCTGGATGTCTTAAGACGTGTAAAGGTGGAAAAACCCCAAGGACCTGATCAGGTGAACCCAATAACTCTTTGGGAAGCCGGGAAAGTGATTGCTGGGCCTCTTGCTGAGATATTTGTATAATCGATCGTCACAGGTGAGATGCCGGAAGATTGGAGTTTGACGAACGTGGTGCCGCTGTTTCAGAAAGGTTTTAAGGAAAATCCAGGGATCTATAGACTGTTGTACCTGAGATTGGTGGTGTGCAGGTTGTTGGATGGAATCCACAGGGAGAGGATTTACATGTATTTTAATTGACAATGACTGATTAAAGACAGTCAACATGGCCTTGTGCAAAGGAAAATATATCTCACGAACTTGATTCTGTTTTTTTGAAGAAGTTACGAAGCGGATTGATGACACAGAACGGCGAATTTGATCTATATGGACTTCTGGAACGCATTCAATCACTTTCCTCCTGGTAGAGTAGTTAGCAAAGTTATATTACATTGAACTAATGGAGACCCAACCTTTTGAACAGAAGTCCCTTGAAGGTAGAAGACAGAATGTGGTAGTGAAGGGTTGCTTTTCAGTTTGGAGGCCTGTGACCAGTGGTGTGCTGCAAGGATCGTTGCTGAATCCACGGCGTATCCTCATTCATATATATGATTTGGACCTGAACATTGGAGATCCAGTTGGTCAGTTTGCAGATGGCACCAAAACTAGAGTTGGAGTGGTCAGCGAATAAATATTCCTCAGTGTACACTGGGTCATGATCAGATGTGATAATTGGTTGAAGAGTGGCAGATAGAGATTAATTCAGATGAATGTGAGATGGTACACTTTAGAAAGCCAACTTAGAGCAGGACAAATAGAGTTAATGGTAATGTTCTGGAGAACGTTGCTGAAAGAGGGAGTTTAAAGAGAGTTTAAGGATTACTGTGGATTATGTCTGCCGTAAATGCTTTTGGATGCGAATCTTAGCAATTCGAGTGGATCGGTAGGAGAGACAGCTGGAAGTGATGAGGAATTTGCAACAGCAACAGTATGTGATGGATGGCAGTTAGAGAAAGGGGCGAAGTCTCAGATACATTCACATAGATGGATTAACTCCAGGAAGGGAAAGAGAGATAGGCAGCTAGAGCAGGAGTCTTTTGTGGATATACCCATTTCAAACAGGTATGCTGTTTTGGAAAATGTAGGGGGTGATGGATTCTCAGGGGAACGAAGCACCAATATGCAAAGTTTCTTGTATTGATCCTAGCTCTAATGCAACGAGGGGTACGTCGGATACGAAGAGATTAATTGTGTTAGGGGATTCTGTAGTCAGAGCCACAGACAGACGTTTCTGTGGGCAGCAGAGAAAAAAACACAATGGTGTGTTGTTTCCCTGGTGCCAGGATCAAGGATGTCTCAGAGAGAGTGCAGAATGTTCTCAATGGGGTGAGGGGCCAGCAGGAGGTCATTGTCCATATTGGAACCAACGACATTGGAAGGGAACAGGTTGAGTCTCTGAAGGGAGATTACAGAGATTAGCTAGTAATTTAAAAAGGAGGTCCTCAAGGGTATTAATATCTGGATTACTCCCAGTGCTACGAGCTAGTGCGGGCAGGAATAGGGCGATAGGGCAAACGAATGCATGACGGAGAAGCTGGTGTACGGGAGAAGGATTCACGTTTTTGGATCATTGGAATCTCTTTTGGGATAGAAGGTACCTGTCAAAGAAGGACGGATTGCACCTAAATTGGAAGGGGACTAATATACTGGCAGGGAAATTTGCAAGAACTGCTTGGATTAAAACTAGCAAGATATGGGCGGGGGAGGGCGGTGGAGTGGGTGGCGGTTGGGGGTGGGTGAGGGGTGGGACCCAGGGAGATAGAGAGGAAAGTGATCGATGTGAAACGGTTACAGGTAAGAACAGAAGTGAGTCAAACAGTCAGGGCAGACAGGGAAAAGGTAGGACTAATAAATTAAACTGCATTTATTTCAATGCAAGCGGCCGAATAGGGAAGGCAGATGAACTCAGGGCATGGTTAGAAGCATGGGACTGGGATATCATAGCAATTACAGAAACATGACTCAGCGAGGGTCAGGATTGGCAGCTGAATGTTCCAGGATACAAATGCTACAGAAAGGATAGAAAGGATGGCAAAAGAGGAAGGAGAGTGGCATTTTTGATAAGGGATAGCATGACAGCTGTGCAAATGGAGGATATTCTTGGAAATACATCCAGGCAAGTTATTAGGGTGGAATTGAGAAATAAGAAAGGGATGATCACCTTATTGGGATTGTATTATAGACTCTGCAATATTCAGAGGGAAATTGGGAAACAAACTTGTAAGGAGATCTCAGCTATCTGCAAGAAGAATAGAGTAGTTAGGGTAGGGGATTTTAACTTTCCAAACATCGACTGGGACGACCGTAGATTTCAAGGATTCGGTGGAGAGGAATGTCTTAATTGTGTACAGGACAATTTTTTGATTCAGTGTGTGGATGTACCTCCGATAGAAGGTGCATAACTTGACATTTCCTTGGGAAATAAGGCAGAGCAATGAGTGAGGTGTCAGTGGGCGAGCACTTTGGGGCCAGCGACCATAATTTTATTTGTTTATAAATAGTGATGGAAAAGGATAGACCAGATCTAAAAGTTGAAGTTCTAAATTGGAGAAAGGCCAATTCTGACGGTATTAAGCAAGAACTTTCAGAACCTGATTGGAGGCAGTTGTTCACAGGTAAATGGACAGATGGAAAATGGGAAGCCTTTCAGAAATGAGATAACAAGAATCTGGAGAAAGTATATTCCTGTCAGGGTGAAAGGGAAGGCTGGTAGGTATAGGGAGTGCTGGATGACAAAAAAATTGAGGGCTTGGTTAAGAAAAAGAAGGAAGCATATGTCAGGTACACACAGGAAAGATCGAGTGAATCCTTCGAAGGATAGTATAAAGAAAGTAGGAGTATACTTAAGAGATTGCTTTGGCAAATACAATTAAGGAGAATCCAAAGGGGTTTTACAAATACATAAAGGAGAAAAGGGTAAGTAGGGAGAGAAGAGGGCCCCTCAAAGATCAGCAAGGCGGCCTTCCTGTGGAGTCACAGAAAATGGGAGAGATACTAAATGAATTTTGCATCAGTGTTTACTGTGGAAGAGGATAAGGAAGATATAGACTGTCGGGAAATAGATGGTGATATCTTGTAAAATGTCCAGATTACAGAGGAGGAAGTGCTGGATGTCTTGAAACGGTTAAAAGTGGATACATCCCCAGGACCTGATCAGGTGTATCTGAGAACTCTGTGGGAAGCGAGAGAATTAATTGCCGGGCCCCTTGCTGAGATATTTGTATGATCGATAGTCACAGGTGAGGTGCCAGAAGACCGGAGGTTGGCAAACGTGTTGCCACTGTTGAAGAAGGGTGGTAAAGACAATCCAGGGAACTATAGTCAGCTGAGCCTGACCTTGGTGGTTGGCAAGTCGTTGGAGGGAATCCTGAGGGTCGGGATGTACATGTATTTGGAAAGGCAGTGACTGCTTCGTGACAGTCAACATGGCTTTGTGCGTGGGAAATCATGTCTCACAAACTTGATTGAGTTTTTTGAAGAAGTAACAAAGAAGATTGATAAGGGAAGAGGAGTCGATGAGCTCGATATGGACTTCAGTAGGGCGTTCGACAAGGTTCCCCATGGGAAATTGATAAGCAAGTTTCGATCTCGTGGAATACATGAGAAACAGCCATTTGGATACAGAACTGGCTCAAAGGTAAAGACAGAGGGTGGTGGTGGAGTGTTGTTTCGTTAGACTGGAGGCCTGTGACCAGTGGAGTTCCACAAGGATCGGTGCTGGGCCCTCTATTTTTGTCATTTACATAAATGATTTGGTGCGAGCTTAAGAGGTACAGTCAGTAAGTTTGCACTTGACACCAAAATTGCAGGTGTAGTGGACAGCGAAGAGGGTTACCTCAGATTACAACAGGATCTGGACCAGATGGGCCAATGGGCTGAAAAGTGGCAGTTGAAGTTTAATTCAGATAAATGCGAGGTGCTGCATTTTGGGAAAGCAAATCTTAGCAGGAATTATGCACTTAATGGTAAGTTCCGAGGAAGTGTTGCTGAACAGAGAGACCTTGGAATGCAGCTTCAGAGCTCCTTGAAAGTGGAGTCGCAGGTAGATAGGTTAGTGAAGAAGGCGTTTGGTATGCTTTCCTTTGTTTGTCAGAGTATTGGGTGCAGGAGCTGGGAGGTCATGTTGCAGCTGTACAGGACATTGGTTAGGCCAGTGTTGGAATATTGCGTGCAATTCTGGTCTCCTTCCTGTCGGAAAGATGTTGTGAAACTTGAAAAGGTTCTGAAAAGATTTACAAGGATGTTGCCAGGGTTGGAGGTTTTGAGCTATAGGGAGAGGCTGAACAGGCTGTGGCTGTTTTCCATGGAGCATTGGAGTCTGAGGGGTGACCTTATAGAGGTTTACAAAATTATGAGGGGCATGGAAAGGATAAATTGGCAAAGTGTTTTCCTTGGAGTCGGGGAGTCCAAAACTAGAGGGCATAGTTTTTGCATGAGAGGGGAAAGGTATAGAAGAGACCGAAGGGGCGACTTTTTCACGAGATTGTGGTAACTGTTTGGAATGAGCTGCCAGAGGATGTGGTGGAGGCTGGTACAGTTGCAACAGTTAAGAGGCATTTGGATGGTATATGAATAGGAAGGGTTTGGAGGGATATGGGCTGCATGCTGAGAGGTGGGATCTCTGGTCGACATGGACGGTTTGAACCGAAGGGTCTGTTTCCATGCTGAACATCTCTTTGACTCTATGACTCAAAGAGATTTTGGAGTGCAGGTTCATTGATCCTTGAAAGTGATGTCTCAGTTAGCTAGGGTGGTGAAGAAGACGGTTAGTATAGTTTCCTTGATTGGTCAGAGCACTGAGTATTGGAATTGAGAGATCGTGTTGTGTCTGGACAGGACTTTGTTTCGGCCACTTTTAGAATATAGTGTGCATTTCAGGTCTTCCTCCAAAAGGGAGGATGTCTTAAAACTTGCAACAGTTCGATAAAGATGCATTAGGATGTTGCCAGGATTGGAGTATTTGAGCTATGCGGAGATGCTGAAGAGGTTGTGGTTGTTTTCCCTGGAGTGTCGGAGGCTGAGTGGTGACGTATAGATGTTTACAAAACCATAAGCAGCATGGCCAAGGTAAGTAGTAAAGTTCTTTTCCATGGGTTTTAGGAGTCCAAAACTCGAGCGGATAGGTTTAGGGTGAAAGGGGAAAAACTAAAAGGGACCTAAGGGGTAACCTTTTCATGCAAAGGTTGGTGCATGTGTGGAATGAGCTGCTAGACGATATGACGGTGGCTGGTACAGTTACATTTAAAAGTAATCTGGATGGGTAAACGTTTAGAAAGATTTTAGACAGATGTTGGGACAGATGAGACAAGAGTAATTTAGGATATATGGACTGTATGAACAATTTGGTCTAAAGGGCCTGTTTCTGTGCTGTACATCTTTATGACTCTAACTATGCCTGGTAAGTGTATAGCAGTTTACCAAATGTTCCATTTTTAGGTGAATAACACCACTTTCAATCACAATTCTCTGTTAGAAATAAATCCTTATGTTTTTGGTTGAAATGATAGGGTCTTGCGTGTGCAGAAACATGAGATGATGTTTTGAGTTCAATGATCCATGTTAAATGAAAATGCTCTGATTAACAGTGATTCCATTAACTCTGTTTCTCTCCCCACAGATTCTGCCATACCTGTTGTGTTTTGCCAGTTGTATCTCATTCAGTTTCATGTTTTCAGCATTAAAATCCCTTTCATTTATTGCATTAAAATGCTTCACTTCCCAATCTTCCCCCAGATGTAATTCTTAGAATAATAAAATCCAACGATACCGAAGAGGTGCTTCGTGCCACTCAGTTTGTGCTATAAAATCGACACGAAATCTTATACCCGCCCCAGCTTCGAGCACTATGCGCGTAGTCTCAAATAAAATGACGCTTCAAGTGTTCATACAAGTAGTTTTTAAAGTTTGTGAGGTTTCCTGCTTTACCACCCTCCAGGGAATGAATTACCACACTCTCACCATTCTCTGGGTGAAAACACCTTGCAAAGACTTCCTCTAAACATTTTCCCTTTCATCTTAAAAAAGATGCCCTCTGCCATCTGTTGATTGCCTGCCCACAAGTAGTCAAACATAGGATAGAGCTGTTTCAAACAATGTGTCAGGCCATTGAAGATGTCATATTCAAACTCGATATCTGAACACTTCCAGCTGGCCCAGTTAGGTGCTGAGATCTTCTATTGCTCTCTGAACCGACGCAGAGAATGCTTGATCATTAATTTCTGATTTGCAGTTTACCTCCTGTGTCTTTCAGTTAATTTGCTGGCGACTTTGGTTCTCGCATGGGAAAAATGCGGCCTCTCCAACTGCACAATGCGTTGGCCATGGCAACATCGGATCTCCTGTTCATTCTCACTGAGATCATTCTGTGGCAATTCAAATACATTTACTACCCAGGATCTTTCCTGAACATGACTCCTGTGTGCAGTGCTATCTATGCCTTACCTCGAGCAGCAACAGACTGCTCCGTCTGGTTCACTGTCCTTTTCTCCTTTGAACGTTTGGTGGCCATTTCCTGTCTGAAACTGAAGAGAAAATATTGGACAGAGAAAGCCTTGGCTGTGGCTCTGGCTGCAACCAGCATTCTACTCTGTTCAAAAAACATTCCCTACTATTTTGGGTTTCAACCTGGGAGGATAATTTACAATGTTCAGTGGTATTGTCGAACAAAGTCAAGGTATTTTGCTGATCCCAAGTGGCTGGAGTTTAAGTGGTTCAATATCATTTTGATTGCTTTAATCCCATCCGTGGTAATTCTGTGGATGAATACTCTCACGGTCAGGCACATTTTAGTGGCTAGTCGAGTACGCAAGAGCCTGATGGGTCAGAGGAAGGGAGACAGTCATAAAGATGCAGAGATGGAGAGCCGGAAGAAGTCGGTAATTCCCCTCTTCACCATATCCATCAGCTTCATACTTCTGTAATCCATGCACGGTGCAAATGTCGTGTTCAATATCATTAAAGGAGGGAATTATTGGAGGTAGAGTCCTGCCTGGAGGTAGAGCAATGACACTGCAGAAATGCTGAAGGATTTCAGCTGCAGCACAAACACATTATTTTATGCAGCGATTCTGCCCAAGTTCAGAGCGAAGTTCAGGAATGCAGTGCACGAACTGGTCATGTAGATTCATCAGTTCATAAAATACAAAACAACTGAGAGAACTCCAGTGGCAGCCGCAGTGTTCCAGTGCAGAAATTGCAGATGTTCGGCCAGGATTCCATCAGCACAAGCACATGGATTTGAGTATAACACCCAGTGTTGGATGGGGAGGGCAGTAACAGGATGGATCACCATTCACCATGCTCAGGAGCATGCTGCTATCCTTGTTTGACTGACGGATTGACACACACTGGGGCACACAATGAGCAGCAAGAGGCTATTCAGCCCTTCGTGTCTGATTGCCCTGCCAACCCAGAAAATCGTGATTGATGCAATTGTATCATCAATCCCGCATTTCTCTGTATACCTGAACACTTCTCCCACATCATTCCTCAAAACATTTGCAATAAGTTATCTGCATTCCCTTTCAATGATACTGAAGGTTATGACAAAGGGACATCAGGTAATAGGAGAAGAGGTAACTATCTGGGGCAGGGTAGGAAGGAAAGAGGCTGCAAGAGTGATTCCAAATGATGGAAAGGCTATGAGTGATGGGTTCAGCTGGAACATTGAGTGTTCACGGACAGCCCTGTGGGTGAGTGTTAAAGACTTCGGCAGTAGGGGTCTCTGAATTTTCCTTGCAGGGGTGTAGGGGAGAGGGACAGAAACAGTCCCTCCTGCACCATGATGACTGACAGACTCTCTCTGTTCAGCTCACAATAAACAGTTTATTACAACAAGGGAAATGTTCTGGGTACTGGTGATCTCCTCATCTGAATGGGATGTTGTTACGTGCACATTTGTATTTGAGTGTGTTTATTGCGTCCACCTTTTGTCTACTTCATTCATAGGGCTATTTCAGACTCTCCTCTGCCTCTTTCTGTCTGTCTTTGTCTGTTCCTCTCTTCCTCTCTCGCGCTGTGCCCCATCTCTCATCTTCATGCTCTCCCTCTCTCTCTGTCTTACGCTGTACATGTCCATGCCTGCATCGTTCTCTCTCTGTCTCTTTCTCTCTACCTATCTGCCGGTCTGTCATTCTTTCTGCGTGAGGGTGTCTGTGTATTTCGCTGTGTGGTGCGGAGGGAGCTTCATTCCCTTTGCGGCGATCTCCATGTGTGTATGTGTGTGTGTGTGGGCGGGGGGCGGGGGGTGAGGTGGCTTCATTGCCTTTGAGGGAATCACCCAGTGTGTGGGGCAGAGGGGTTTTTTTGCCTTTATGGGGATCTCCCTGCGTGTTGGGGACGGGGTAGGGGGCTTCATTATCTTTGTGGGTGGGGATCTCTGTGTGTGTGTGGGGAGGGAGATGGCTTCATTGCCTTTGTGGGAATTTCCTTGTGTGTGTGGTAGGGGGCTTCATTGCCTTTGTGGGAATCTCCCTGTGTGTGTGTCGGGGGGAGGGGCGCAGAGGTGGCTTCATTGCCTTTGTGGAGATCTCCCTGAATGTGAGTGTGTGTGTGTATATGTCCCTCAATAATTGTCCTTGAACATGTCCCTGAGTGTGACACATTATGACTGTCTTTATGAATGTTCGTGTGGCTTTCCCTTTGTTTGTGTTGGTAAGTATTTCGATTCATGCGTACATGCGTTTGGGAATGTTATTCAGTCTGTCTGAGATCGTTTCTGTCAAAGTGGGCGTTTTTATGTTGGCGTAAGTTACTGTACCTCTGTGATTGCGTATCTGTCTGTGTTTTGCACACGTGCATCTGTTGTGTTTGTGCCTGTGTGTGTGGTGTTTGTGAGATTTCATTTCAATGACGATGTGGTTTTGCGTGTGTGTGTTCTGTGATACGATATGTGTGTGTCTCTGAGTGTCATTGTATTAATGTGGGATTGGGGAGTGTGTTTTTGCCTGGCTGTGCTCTTGTTTGAGCCGGTGAGAATGTTGTTCAGACTTTTGTTGGCTGCCTGTCCGTGTGTCACGATATTTCTGTGCCCCCAAAAGGATCTCTCTGTGTTTTATTCTGTGTGTCACTCTGTCTATATCTAATTCTGGCGATGGTACTTTAACTGTGTTCGAACGTGTTTTTGTGGATGTACAAGAAGTTGCCGTCATTTTTGCAGGTTGGTGTGTAATGTCTCTTAATCTGAGTTTGTTAATGTAAGTGTGTGAAGGTGTGAGTGTGATTCTAAGTCTGCGTTCCTATATCTCAGTATGACTGTATTTCTTTGTGTGTGGACATGTGTGTATTCTGACCATACGTGGCTGTGTTCCTAACTGTCTTACTCAGCCTGTTTTCATGTGTTTGAGTGTGTGTGCGCGTGCGCGCATGAATGCTCAAGCCTATGTGAGTCGGTGTTCCCCATTCGGGAATCTGATTGTTTTCCTGTGTGTGTTGTGAGGGTATATTTCTTTACTTTTTGGAAAGGAGTGTTCTCACAATTCAGTTGGACTGTATTATTGTGCAAGTGTGCATGTTTGTGAGTTGAATGTGTGCACGTGTATGTGTTTTTATTTTTCAGTCAGTCCCGATATCATACTTTGCATTTCTGTGTGCTGGTGTGCTTCTGTTTGCATGTGCACATGTTTATGTGATGGTGTGGGCTTGTTTTGTGTCCCTCTGGGTGTGGTTCTGTCTCTGTCTGATCATGAGACTTCCTCCCCTGAAAAAGGACACGTGAACACTCAGCAGGCCATGGTTCACAGATTGCTCTCAATGGTGCGTTTCAGCAACCTGGAAAATATCTAGGTATCAGTATCTGTACCTCCTGCACCCTGTTTGCGGAACTGTTACGTCAGTTCAAGGACCTAGGACTAATGAAAAAAAGACAGGGAAATATACAATGAAAGGCAGGATTCCAGTTGTTTCTTCCATGTTTGAACCAAGGACGCAATACATACACTTTTTCAGGTTGGAGCTGTTTGTGTCCGTCCATAAATGTTGTTATAGACTGCATCATTCCACCCTACAATGTATCATCTGAATAGGACCATTTAGCCCATTGCGACTGCTCTGTCATTTGATCATGAATGATTTGTTTCTCAATTCTATTCTCCGGCCTTCTCCACACAACTTTTGATTTCCCTATGAACCAGCTCCCCGTCTTTCACTGTTTTTAATGTAATTGTTCTGGACCAGACCCTCTAAAAGCATTTTAAGATGGAAGCCCAGACCCTAACGTTTCTATTTGTTTTGTTCATGTGTAAAGTGGATATTCCAGGATTGATGGAGCAGGAAAATATTCATCGGTTTAAGTGAAGCAAAGTTTATATACTTTGCATCGAATGAAATACATAGAAAAGAGAACAGAAGACTGCATAACTTCACCCATCCGAAAACTCAACAGACTGTCCCAACTTAATGATTGTTCAAAATTCCTCCCACAACCTCCATAAGCACCCAATGTCAAAACAGGTAAAATCAAACAGAGGGTCTTGCAGAAGAGAAGTCAGAGAGAGATCAGCATGGAACAACTTCTTCCTTGTCGCTGTTCCTTTTACAAGCAGTTTAAAAATCTGACAACTTGCAAACACCAACCCAAATTAAACCAAACCAGAAAAAATCAGAGGTGGGAGAATTGGCCACACCCCTTTCATTGCAGATAGTTTTATATTTGAAAGCCTTTTTGCCTGAAACAGTTTCTGTTAATTATCATGAAATTGTCTCTGCAACCCATCCAAACTCAACATCCAAGAACAAATGCATTCACAAACACACGAAGAAAGAAAACCAAGGACACACTACCTTGGTAAAGGGGCAGCGTCATCACGCACTCAATCTTTTGAACTCCACAACACTCTGAAGCAGTGATTTCCACAGATGAAGCCCACTTTGGCTGAAGAAATTAATTCTAATCTCAGTACCAAATGTCGCCCCTTTATTCTGTCGCTATGTTCTCTGGCCCTACTCTCTCCTACATGCAGAAACACATTACAAACAGGTGCTGAAATGGAAGGACTGCTTATGAAAGGAAGTACAATGCTGGTCTGAGGCTGTGAATGACAGTCTCTGTGGCTGTTTGGAATTGGTGGACTGCGCCATGTTAAAGTACTCAGTGGAAATCCTGGATGAGCAAACCACCACCATCACAGACATCGTGGGCAAATGCAAGGAGGACTGCTGAGTGAAGAATTCAATCCGAGTGTTCCCCAAGCGTCAAACTTCAGTGAATCAGGAAATCATCTCCTGCTGAAGACCAGACGAACAACTTTCAAATGGGAAGACCCTGATCTATAAAGGGAATCTAGATCTGACTTCCGCTGGGCTATTAGGGATGCCAAGAGGGAGGACCAGACCACATCAGAGGTCCATACCCACTAAACAGATTACTGCTCCCTATGGCAAGGCTGAAAGAACATTTGAGGATGCAAAATGAAGCAGAGCAAGATAGCGGACAAAGACACGTCCCTCCCTGAGGCGCTTATTGCTTTCTCTGCTTGGATTGAGCAGAATGCCAGTGGCGCAGTGACTCCTGCCCCAACAGCCCCAGACACATCTGTTCCCTCGTTCACCTATGCACACGTCAGAACAGTTATCCTGAGTGTCAACCCAAGGAAAGTTTTGGGCCTGGATGGAGTCCCTTGCCGTGCAATTAGATCCTGAATGGAAAAACTGGCTGGGGTACTCACTGACATCTTCAAACTCTCCCTCCAACACGGTGAAGACCCTATCTTCTTCAAGAGGACGACCACCATCCTCCCACACACATTCTCTCTCTCAAGTACACACGCATTCTCTCTCTCAAGCACACACACATTCTCTCTCTCACACATACACAAGCATTCTCTCTGTCACGTACATATGCATTCTCTCTCTCTCACACACTCATTCTCTCTCTCACGTACACACTCATTCTCCCTCTCATGCACACACTCATTCTCTGTCTCGCTCATGCACATGCACGTTCTTTCTCACATAGACATGCATTCTCTCTCTCACGTCCACGTGCAATCTCTCTCACGCACCCTCATTCTCTCGCTCATGCACACAATCATTCTCTCTCTCTCACGCACACAAGCATTCTCTCTCTCATGCACACACTCATTCTCTCTCTTAAACACACATTCATTCTCTCTCTCATGCACACACGCATTCTCTATCTCACGCACACACACATTCTCTCTCTCATGTACACATGCGCTCTCTATCTCACACATACATGCATTCTCTCTCTCTTGCACACGTGCATTCGCTCTCTCACACACACATTCTCTCTCTCACGCATGCACACATTCTATCACTCGCACACATGCTCATTCTCTCTCTCATGCACACACGCATTCTCTCTCTCACGCACATATTCTCTCTCTGACGCACTCATGCCCTCGCTTTGCCTTACACACACACACGCCCTCTTTCTTGCACCCACACAGTCTCGCACATATGCACTCTCCTTCTCTCATCGAGGTACACAATCGCCCTCCCTCTCACAACCCCTCACACACACTCGCTTGCGTTCACTCGCACAAACTCAATTGTTCACACACACTTTCTCTGTCATGTGCGCACACCCTATCTTTCTGTCTCTCTCTGTCCCGCTATTTCACAGTCGCTCTCTCTCTGTCGTTCTCTCTCTCTGTCCCTGTATCTATCGTGCTCTCTCTCTTTCTCTCTGTCTGTCTGACTCAGGCTCTCTGTCTGTCACTCTGTCTCTCTTTCTCTGTCTCTCTGTCTCTGTCTGTCTGACTCTCTCTCTGTCTCTCTCTTGGTTTTTCTCTCTCTCTGTCTGTCTCTCTCTCTCACTCCATCTCCCTCTCTCTTTGTTTCTCTCTCCCTCTGTCTCTCTCTTCCTCTGTCCCTCTCTCTGTCACTCTGTCCCTCACTCTCTGACTCTCTGTCCCTCTTTCTCTGTCCCTCTCTCTCTCTGTTTCTCTGTCTCCCTGTCCCTCTCTTTCTCTCTGTCCCTCTCTCTCTCTGTCCTTCTGTTCCACTCTCTCTGTGACCCTCTCTCTCTGTGCCTCTCTCAGTCCATCTCTCTCTGTCCCTCTCTATCTCTCTATCTCTCTGTCCCTCTCTCTTTCTAATGCCTCCCCCCTCTCTCTGTCCCTCTCTCTCTCTGTCCCTCTCTCTCTATCTCTCTGTCAGTCTCTTCTCTCTCTCTCTCTCTCTCTCTCCGCCCTCTCTCTCTTTCCCTCCGTCTCTCTCTGTGTCCCTCTCTCACTCTGTGTGTCCCTCTCTCTCTCTGATTCCCCCTCTCTCTGTGTACCCCTCTGGGTCCCTCTCACTCTCTGTTCCCCTTTCTCTCACTCTCTCTCTCTCTGTGTACCCCTCTCTCTCGGTCTGTCTCTCTCTGTCCCTCTCTTTCTCCGGTGTCCCTCTCTCTCTGTATCCCTTTCTCTCTCTCCGTCTCTCTGTCCCTCTCACTCTATCTCTCTGTCCCTCTCTTTCTCTGTCTCTCTCTGTCTTCTCCCTCTCTGTCTCTTTCCCTCCGTCTCTCTCTGTGTCCCCCTCTCTCTCTGTGTCCCTCTCTCTCTGTCTCTCCCCCTCTCTCTGTGTACCCATCTCTCTCTCTGTGGGTCCCTCTCACTCTCTCTCTGTCTCTCTGACCCCCTCTCTCTCTCTGTTCCTCTATCTCTGTCCCCCTCTCTCTCCCTCTGTTTCCCTCTCTCTCTGTCTCTGTCTCTCTCTCCCTGTCCCTCTCTCTCTCTGTCTCTCTGTCCCTCCCTCTCCCTCTGTGTTCCTCTCTCTCTCTGTGTCTTTGTCCTTCACAGACTGGAGTGAGTTACAGCGTGGAATCTAATCAAGGCGTTCAGGGTGGTTCAGATACAGAATAACAGATAGCCCTAAGTGAGATACATTCTGGAATCTAATGGAGGGATATGCGAAGCTTTTTATGTGGAATAACTTGTAACTGGGAGAGAGTCACAAAGTGGACTATAGGCCAAGTGCTTTCAAATCTTGTCTCGACTTAAACGTAATGCGGTAATAAACTACATGACTTTACTGACTCCCCACGGATCCATGGGGAAATTAGACTGACCCCACTGTGTTTCTGTTGCTGACACCTGGTGACATTAATCTGACCCCACTCTGTCTCTGTCATTGACCCCTAGGGACATAAGACTGACTCCACTTTATCTCTGTTACTGACCCTGGGTTTATTAGACTGACCCCGCTGTGTCTCTGTCAGTTAACACTGGGGAAATTGGACTGACTCGACCGTGTCTCTGCTTTGGATCCATGGGAACATTATACTAACCACACAGTGCCTCTGTCACTGACCCCTTGGGACATATGACTGACTCCACTGTGTCTCTGTCACTGACCCATGGGTACATTAGACTGACCCCACTGTGTCTTTGTTACTGACCCCTGGGTACATTAGTCTGACACGACAGTGGCACTGTCACTGACCATTGGATGCATTAGACTGACCCCTCTGTGTCTCTCTCACTGACAGCTGGGCACATTAGACTGATCTCACTGTGTCTCTATCACTGACCTCGAGGGCATTAGACTGACCCCACTGTGTCTCTGACACTGACCTCTGGGAACATTGGACGAACCCCACTGTGTCTTTGTCACTGAAGCCTGTGCACATTAGATTTATCTTACTGTGTCTCTGTCACTGAACTCTGGGGACATTCGACTGACCCCACTGTGCCTCTGTCACTGACCTCTGGGGACGTTAGACTTACCCACTGTCTCTCTGTCACTGACACCTGGGAACGTTCTCCTGACCCCACTGTGTCTCTGTCACTTACCACTGTGGGCATTAGACAGACCCCACTGTCCCTCTGTCACTGACCACTGGGGACATGAGTCTGACCCCACTGTGTCTCTGTCACTGAACCCTGGGGATATTAGACTGAACCCACTGTGTCTTTGTCACCTACCTCTGGGGTCATAAGACTGAGCCCACTGTGTCTCTCTCACTGACAACTGGGAACATTTGACTAACCCCTCTGTGTCTTTGTCACTGAAGCCTGTGTACATGAGACTTATCCTACTGTGTCTCTGTCACTGAACTCTGGGGACATTCGAGTGATCCCACTGTGCCTCTGTCACTGACCTCTGGGGACATTAGACTTACCCACTGTCTCTCTGTCACTGACCCCTGGGGGCATTAGACTCACCCCACAGCATCTCTGTCACTGACCCTTGGAACATTAGACTGAGCCCGCTGTGTCTCTGTCAATGACACCTGCCGGCATTAGACTGACCCCACTGTATCTCTGTTGCTGAACCCTGAGGGCATTAGACTGAACCCACTGTGCGTCTGTCACTGAACCCTGGGAATATTCGACTGAACCCACCGTGTCTCTGTCTCCGACCCCTGGGAACATAGTCTAACCCCACTGTGTATCTGTCACTGACCTCTTGGGGCATTAGACTGACCCCACTGTGTCTCTGTCACGGACCCCTGGAGACATTAGACTGACCCCACTCTGTCACTGTCACTAACCCCTGTATGAATTGAACTGACCCCTGTGTGTCTCTATCACTGACCTCTGGGCACATTCGTCTGACCCCACTATGTCTCCATTGCTGACCCATGCGGGAAGTAGACTGACCCCAAAGTGTCTCTGTCATTGACCTCTGGGGACATTAGTCTGACCCGACTTTATCTCTGTCACTGACGTCTGGGGACATTAGACTGACCAAACTGTTTCTCTGTTACTGACCCCTGGGGGTATTAGACTAACCCCACTGTGCCTCCATCGCTGACCCCTCTGTGTTTGATCGGCATGTTGTTTGATATTGTCTGCCAGGTTCATGATACCCTCCGAGTTTTCTGGAAAGTACAGCACTCATGACCAACAACAGCACATGGTCCTCCAGGTGAGGCTAGCAGATAATGCAAATCCATTCGATTCTGCAATTCCATGGTCCAGCCAGCCACAAGCTCATCTGAGACCTCAATCAGTGCTTGTCCACTTGCCCTGGCCTCTGAAACAGTCTCATCGGCCACGTGTTCCAATGCTGAACCCATGTGAATCAATTCAACGGATGGCCAGCCCATTCAATACACGAGAAAGGACATCATGAGGAAATGGTCTGTTTTGGAAGTGGCTCCTTTGGCTCGTAGATGGTATTGCTTAAGGGATGATGCACGTCAGCAAGCACACAACCCGTATAGCAGCATCCCAACGAAATGGTTGGAAGCCATGGGTAAGCTCTGGTGTTGTATATAAAGTATATGCCATTATAATCTGTAAAATCATAAGCCAATATCATCCAAGGTTATAGGGCAGAACAGACCAATAGACTATTAGAAGTTATATTCCATACTCTGGACGAATTACAGTAAAACATTGCACTGTCAGAAATGTTCACTACTGGGCCTTGCCAGTCAAATGAGAGGTCACATCTGCTTTGCCCCATCAACCTTCCCTTTACTCATTTCTAAAACATAAGGAACCTGTAACGTTACTTGAAAGGACTGTAAGGGAAGGAGGAACTGTGTCATGATTATATGCGGGCTGACACCATATCGAAAATTTAGTCATTTCTTAACCTGCCGATTCCCATATTCTCATGTCCCCATTAACTCCTGTGTGATTCCGACGTAACACCCACTCAACTGCTGCTGGTGGAACGAAAAGGAGGAATTGAAGAGATATTCCTTCCCTTGAATAGATGAGGACATGGGTACAAAACCAGCGCTTACTTATATTAAAATTTTCAGCATACATACATGGCATATGTCAGTTAGTATTTGCATGCTGTTACCGAGTAGGCCAGTTCTTCAATATCAAATGGCCACCGACGTTAAAGAATTCAGAATGTTCAAAGAGTACTAAAAAGGTCTTCACGCGATATTCATTCCTGTTTGAGGTGCAATCTTCTTACAATCAGATTGGTGGACCCAGTTCGAGTGTCCTTCAATCTTGACAGAAGTTGATGTGAGTAAGACTTGAAAGGGGCCGGAACAGCATTGTCCCAATTTGTTCCTTTCCCAATTATTAACCAATACATAATCCCCTTGGTTTGCTTTTGGATATTAGGAGGCGATTGTCCCTTCCTGAACTGGGCAATGCGACTTTTGGCCTGCGATTGAAGAAACTTTAGAGAAAGTGGCAAATGTTTCAAGTAATTCTGCATTTGCTCACCCATTACAAGGGGATCCACGCCCTCAGGGGGTTTATCGTGCGCAATCCACAGCGTCCTCATTGGCCGACTGTAAGCTATCTCTTCAACTGACAGTCCAGTCTGCGAATGTGGAGACACTCACATGTACAGTCCTGCCAAGGGCAATACTTGGAGCCACTTTATTTGACCATTTTAGATAACCTCTCTTTTAAAGTATGATTGGCCTGTTCCACAATCCCTGCTGCCTGCGGGCGATATGCACAGTGCAGTTGCTGTTCAATGGAGAGTGAGTCACATATTTAAGGAATAAATCGAGGCATGAAATGTTAGTTTCAGCAGCAGGAAGCACAGGAGCATTGAGCAGGGGGCTGACGGGAAGGTGAAGCACTGATTTAAGAACTTACTGAGAACGTCTGGACCCTCTATTTATGTTTCAGCAGCAAAAAGTGTGGGAGCGTTGACAAGGGCGCTGATGAGAAGGTGAACCACAGATTTAAAAACCTATCTAGTAAATAGGCGGACCGCAAGCTGAGCAGGAGCGGACACAGCACTGCTGAGTAAGAGAAGTAATGTATTTGGATGGCTGCGTTACCTGAAGCACTAATTAGGTAGTGGCTCCCACCCATCCTCCTCCTCGAACCAAAAAGAATGTTCTGTGTGCTGGATTGGTAAGATAACTTGCTTTAAAAATAATATTTATTGGGAATTTAAAATCGTGGGAATGGCGGTTAGGAACATTGATGTTCCTCCTGCAGAATGTGGGAGGTCAGGGTCACCAATAGTGTCCCTGCTGACTTCATTTGTGTGACGTGCACCCAACCCCAGCTCCTAAGAACCTCTGTTAGGGAACTGAAGCTGGAGCTCGATGAACTTCGGAAGCGGAGGGTGTTATTGAGAAGAGTCACAGGAAGTAGTCAGACCTCAGGGACAAGAAAAATGTAGATGGGTTCAAGTCAGGTGACGGAAAGGGATCCCCTGTGGCCATGGATTCTGTTGGGGTGGTGGGAACGACTGACCAGGCGAAAGCCACGAGATACAGGTCTCTGGCACAGAGTCTGTCGCTGTTGTGCAGAAAGGAAGAGGGGAGATGAGCAGAGCATTAGTCATTGGGGACTCCATAGTTAAGGGGACAGATAGCATATTCTGTTGGAATTGTTGGTGTGTTACCTCCCAGTTTCCAGGGTTCCTGATGTCTCTGATTGTGTTTTCCGGATCTTCGCGGGGGAGGGGGAGCAGCCCCAAGTTGTGATCCACATCAGAACCAATAACATAAGTAAGAAAAGGAATGGGGATACAAGGCTGAAACTCAAGGAGCTCGGGTGGACGTTCAGAGCTGGACCAAACAAAGTTGATATCTCTGATTTGATGCCCATGTTTATTGCTCGTGAGGCAAGGAATAGGGAGAGAGAGGTGTTGAACATGTGGCTGCAAGAATGGTGCAGGCGGGAGAGTTCAGATATCTGTCAAATTGGTGCTCATTGAGGGGGTGGTGGGAGATCTACAAACAGGAAGGTCTACACCTGAATCAGAGGGGTACAAGTATCTGGGGATAGGGTTGGGGGCAGCGGGGGGATATTTTCATGCTGGGGAGGATTTAAACCATATCAACAGGAGGATGGGAACCTGAACTGTTATTCCAGTGTACAGGAGATTGAGTGTAGTGAGGTCAGAAACATAGTTTCAAGGTCGCAAGAGAAAACCAGAAGCAGGAAGATCGTTTGAAAAATGTCTACCTCAACGCCAGGAGATTCCAGAATAAGGTGGGTGAACCTGCAGTATGAGTTGGTACATGAGACTTCGATATTGTGGCCATTTCGAAGACATGGGTAGAGCCGGGACAGGAATGTTTGTTGCTGGTTCTAGGGTATAGATGTTTCAGTAATAACAGGGAAGGTGGTATAAGAGGGAGTTGATGTGGTACTGTTCATCAAGGACGATTGAGCTAAGGACGTTTGAGGACTCATCCACTGAGGTAGTATGGGCTGAGGTTAGACACAGGAAAGGAGAGGTCACCCTGTTGGAGGTTTTCTATAGGCCTCTGAATAGTTCCATAGATATAATGGAAAGGATAGCAAAGATGATTCTGGATAGGAGTGCGAGTAACAGCGTAGTTGCTATGGGGGACGTTAACTTTCCAAATATTGACGGGAAATACTATAGTTTGAGTATTTTAAATTGGTCAGGTTTTGTTCAGTGTGTGCACGATGGTTTCCGGACACAGTATGTAGACAAGCTAACAAAGGTTGTTTTGGATTTGGTACTGGGGAATGAACCAGCCAGGTGATAGGTTTAGGGGTAGGTGAGCACTTTGGTGATCGTGACCACAATTCAGACATGTTTACTTTAGTGATGGAAAGGGGTAGGTACACACCACAGGGCAAGAGTTGTAGTCGGGCATAAGGAAATTATGATGCGATTCGGCAAGATTTAGGATGCCTAGGATGGAGAAGGTAACTGCAGGGGTTGGGCACAATTGAAATGTGAAGCTTGTTCAAGTAATAGCTACTGCCTATCCTTGATAAGTATATTCCTGTCAGGCAGGGAGGAAGTGTTCGTGTGAGTGAACCGTGGTTTTCAAAAGAAGTTGAAACTCTTGTCACGAGGAAGAAGAAAGCTTGTTTTAGGATGAGATGTAAAGGCTCAGTTAGAGCGCTTGAGAATCCCAAGTTAGCCAGGAAAGACCTAAAGAGAGGGCGAAGAAGAGCCAGGAGGGTACATGAGAAGTTATTGGTGGATAGGATCAAGGAAGACCCGAAGGTTTTCTATAGGTATATCAGGAATAATAGAATGACTAGAGTAAGATTAGAAACAATCAAGTTATGATAGTGGGAGGTTGTGCATGAAGACCGATGAGATAGGGGACGCGCTAAATCAATATTGGCAGTATTCACACTGGAAAAAGACAATGTTATTCAGGAGAATTTGAGATGCAGGCGACAAGATGGGACTGAGGCGCACAAGGAGGAGGTTTTCGCAATTGTGGAAAGTGTGAAAATAAATAGGTCCCATAGGATTCTCTGGGAAACTAGGGAGGAGATTGGAGGGTCTTTGGCTTTGATCTTTATGTCGTCATTGTCAACAGAAACAGAGCCAGAAGATTGGAGGATAGCAAATGTTGTCCCTTTTTTCAAGAAGGGAATAGAGTCAACTCTGACACTATTAGACCAGTGAGCCTTACTTCGATTGTGGATGAAGTGTTGAAAAAAGTTAGAAGAGATAGGAATTTGAATAATCAATAGAGGAATAAGTTGATTAGGGGTACTCAAAACCGACTTGTGAAGGATAGGTCGTGCCTCACAAACCTGATTGAGTTCTTTAAGAAGGTGACCAAACAGGTAGATGAGGGTGAAGTGGTTGAAGTGGTGTATATGGATTTCCATAAGGCATTTGATAAGGTTCTCCATGATAGGCTATTGCACAAAATACAGAGGCATGGATTTGAGGGTGATTTAGCAGTTTGGATCAGAAATTGGTTTGCTGAAAGAAGATAAGGTGGTGGTTTATGGGAAATGTCCATCTTGGAGTTCAATTACTAATGGTGTACCGCAAGGATCTGTTTTTGGTAACTGCTATTTGTCATTTTTATAAATGATCTAGGTGAGGGCATGGAAGGATGGGTTAGTAAATTTGCGAATGACACAAAGGCTGGTGGAGTTGGCGACAGTGCCGAAGAATGTTGCAGGTTACAGATGGACACAAGTAAACTGCAGAAATGGGGTAAGAGGAGTCAAATTGAATTATTGAGGAAAATTGCGATGTGATTCACTTTGGAAGGAGCAACAGGAATAAAGAGTACTGGACTAATGGTTAGATTTTTGGTGGTGTAATGAGCAGAGAGATGTCAGTGTCCATGTACACAGATTTCTAAAGTTGCGACACAGGTTGAGTGTTTCGATAAGAAGGCATACGGTGTGTTAGCGTTTATTGGCAGAGGGATTGAGTTTCGGTGCCACGAGGTCTTGCTGCAGCTATACAAAAAACTGGTGTGGCCATACTTAGAGTATTGTGCACATTTCTGGTCACCATAATATAGGAAGGATGAGGAAGCTTTTGAAAGGGTGCAGTTACGATTTACTAGGAGTTTACCTGGAATGGAGGGTATATCTTATATCGAAAGGCTGAGGGACTTGAGGCTGTTTTTGTTAGCGATAAGACGTTTGTGAGGTGACTTATTTGAGACATATAAGATAATCAGATGATGAGACAGGATGGATAGTGAGAACCTTTTTCCTCAGCTGGTGATGGCTAGCACGATGGGTCACAGCTTTAAATTGAGGGGATGATAGATATAGGACAGACGTCAGAGGTAGCTTCTATACTCAGAGAGTAGGAGGGGAGTGGAGTGGACTGCCTGCAACAGTACTAGACTCTCCGACTTTGAAGGCATTTGAATTGTCATTGGATAAACATATGGTTGAAAATGGAATTGTGTCGGATCGATAGGCTTCAGAATGGTTCCACACGTTGGTGCAACATCGAAAGCTGAAGAGCCTGCCCTGTGCTGTAATGTTCTATATTCTACATGGCCCATTGTCAGATTTCATCCTTTTAGGCAACCCAAAGAGGGGAATTACTTTAGTCAACAATATTTTGTCGACTGTATGTGCAGTGCACTTAGTAGAGGGGAAGGCTTCAATTCATTTGCTAAATTCATCGAACATGAACAAACAGTATTTATAACATTGTACTTTAGGATTTTGTTTTGTTCGCTGAGCTGCAAGGTTCACTTTCAGACGCTTCGTCACCGTACTAGGAAACATAATCAGTCAGTCTCTCATTAAGCACTGGCGTTATGGCCCACTTTCTATTTATGTCTTTCGTTTTCCTTGGGTTGATGATGTCATTTTCTGTGCTGGTGATGTCATGGTGATAGCATCTGAAAATGAACCTTGCAGCTTAGCGAGCAAACATATATCTAGAACCTCCATCTGAGCGCTGAATCTTGTCCAAACTCACTTACATCTCCGGGGACAATCCACTAAAACTAGCACAAAGATTGGAAACCAATGACCGCTGTTAGAGCTCCACCCACAAATACCTGTACTTCCTGCATGAATGCCAAAAGAAACAGGTCCTATCTCAATACCTCAAAAACATACCTCCCTTAACACACCTCTATCCAAATGAACAGCAAAGCAAAACAGCTGAAGAATGCTTAGGGAAATGTTTAATGATGGCCACCACAGACTCCTTAAATACAACTGGGAAATACAGTGAAAAAACCTCTACTTCCTCATGCAACAAAGCACAAATGAGCAGACACAGTACAACAAGCCATAGACATGAGACAGCGGCTAACACAGAAAATGAAGAAAAAAAAAACTACACCTGCAGAAACAAAACAAGACAAACTCACGCAAAGTAACACCGGAGGCGGCATAGAACCTATCTGCCCAACAAATAACAGACACTGATAAAGCTGTCTCAGTAACACGATTAAGTTACAGCTTCTGGGATGCAGACCATAAAAATTTTTAAAGCATAAGAAACAATACTGAAAGAAACCAAACTCACAGAAGAAACCATCATTAAGTGGGGAAAAGGAAGAACACTCAATAAACAAGAAAGGAAAACACTAGAAGGACTCAAGAAAGATAAAACATTGTTATCCTACCTGCAGACAAAGGACGCCTTACAGACATTTAAAAGCGGACAGACTATATTGAGAAAGCAAACACACTGCTTGCAAATACCGACACTTACCACTAGGTGGCGATTGGCCCAAAGCAAAAACGAGAAAACCAAATCACATCCTTACTCAAAAAACTCCAGAGATCTGGAGAATTAAACAAGGCAGACTTCCAAAAGATGGAACCAGATGGATCCGACACACCACGACTCTACGGATGATCCAAAATTCACAAGCCAGGAGCGTTCCTCTGACCCATAGTCTTGCTACCTGGAACGCAAACATACAGCATGGCCAAGGAACTACACCAAAGACTAAAAAAAGTAGAAGAATCATGCACCTCCATTCACTCCCCCCCAAAATTTCTGAACAACATCATGGACACCAAGATAGAAGAGGATGAAAGTATAGTCTCTCACATAACAGCCCTGTTCACATCCATTGATATCAACCTGGCCAAGGAAACAATGATGACACTATTTGAAGAACCAAAGACACAAAGACTGGACACGACCAGCTTCATCAGCAAGGACATTATCATCAAGTTAGGGGACCTATGTATTACCCCCCCCCACTTCACCTTCAACAACAAAACCTACAGACCAACCAATGGAACACATATGGGATCTTAGATATCAGGGCTTTTAGCAGAGGCAGTAATGCAGAAACTCGAACAAACAGCGCTGCTAATCATCCAACCTAAACAGTGGGTCTGCTACAGGGATGAGACTTTGGCCATCACTCAACTGAACAAATTAGAGGAAACCTTCAAGACCATCAATAATACCGTTACAGGCAAAAAATTCACAAAGTTGGATGAAAACAACAACAGACTCCAATTCCTTGATGTCACAGTAGAGCGAGCAGCCAATGAGGAACATTAAACCAGCGTCAACAGGAAAACAACACATATGGAACAAATACTGAACTGCAGAAGCAATCATCCCAACACCCACCAACGAAGCTGCATCAGAACTTTATTTCACTGAGCCACCACACACACTGCAGCTCAGATGAATTGTGAAGTACAGAACAAAACCAACTACACAGCATATTCAAAATGAATGGGTACCCAATGATTGCATTCCGTTGATTTCTCAGCAACAGAAACAAATAAGCAGACAAAAATTTCCCAAAAAACCCGAGCTGCTCTCCCCTGAAACAAATAATTCTCAGAAATGACTGCCAGTCTACTCAGACCCCTTGGCAGCCCACAGACCCACCAACGTCAAATCAGCAGGTAATGTATTTGAAATACTCTATACAGACAACAAGCAAAAGAAACGCCAATTACAAAATACCTGGCAAGAACTGCAACACACACGACATTGGACAAACAGGCGAAAGTTAACCACAAGGGTAGACATGACCCACTATCACTAGTATCTTTGCATACAGATGAGGAAAGAAACCAATTTGACTGGAACGACACATCAAACCTAGGACAAGCCAAACAGAGACATGCACGAGAATTCCTCGAAACATAGCATTCCAACCGGAACGCTATCAACAAACACATCGATTTGGACCCCATCTACCACCCTCTGAGAAAAAGAGCAGGAAATCACATCACTTCAGGTAACGACATCACCAACCCAAGGATATCTGAATACATAAATAGATAGCGGGCCATAATGCCAGTACTTCACAGGATGCTCAGTAATGATGTTACCTAGCATGGTGCCGAAATATCTGAAAATGAATCTTCCAGCTAATCAAGCAAACCTACATCCAGAATCTCAATCTGAGCTACAAATCTCTCCAAATTGTACTTTAGGTAATTCAATAGAATGAAGCTGTATCCAGAAAAAATGATCATCTTGCATGTGTGTTGTCCCAGAAGGGTATTTAATAGCTTTACCATTATTATTATACGTGCAAATAAGGCACATTTCCAGCCACATTTGACGTGCTGTATTAAAATCGGGGTGCCACCATGTTTTTAAAATTCGCTGTACCATTCCTTCCTTGCCAAGATGGGTACAAGTATGCAAGTCATCAATAAGCACTGGGAACAAAGAATCAGGAATACAGACTTGACCCACTGGTGTTAGCCAGAGGTATCGTGTCGAGGAGTGCGAACATCAATCGACTTCCAAAGTGGGTGTTCAGATTCGGAGGCATCCTTCTGTCAAGTTTGAATCGCAGTTAGATCTGGCCTGCCCTTGTCCCTGAAGTAGCTGCTTGAATTGAAGCCTAATTCCCGACATGTGTAACAACGAAAATGGCTGATGCAGCCACCACCTTAGCAGTTGTATCAGCACGGGAATTTCGCCATTTTACGAAGTGTCCCTCCTTTGTGTGCAGTACTTTTAATAACAGCTAATGGACGAGGAAGCAGAATAGCATCGAGGAGATTCTTAACCCAAAGAGCATTCTGAATGGGAGTTCCTGCAGGAATAGGGAATCCTCGTTGATGCCAGAGGCGACTAAAATCTTGCGCTACACTGATTGCAGACGTGGAATCGGGGTTAATGTTAGCAATTTTATCAGTGGCTGGAATACAAGGTCTGGTAGGGGCTAAAAGCTCGGCTTTCTGTGCAGGGACAGGGGTCTGAAAGGCAGCAGATTCCTGAACAGCAGTGTATGTTGCTATAGCATCGCCTGATTGCCAGACACTGTCTGGGGAAACAGAGGAACCACCATCAACATAAAACCTGAGGTCAGGATTCTCACCTGGAAGGAATGTCAAGTCCAAAAGAAGAGAAATAAGGAAATGATGTGGCGGGGGTGGAGAAGAGTTCAGGAAGATCGCCAGGATGTTTAGGAAAGATGTGGAAGCTTTGGAGAGGGTGCAGAGAAGATTTACCAGGATGTTGCCTGGAATGGAGAGTAGGTCGTACGAGGATAGGTTGAGAGTTCTCGGCCTTTTCTCGTTGGAACGGCGAAGGATGAGGGGTGACTTGATCGAGGTTTATAAGATGATCAGAGGAATAGATAGAGTAGACAGTCAGAAACTTTTTCCCCGGGTACAACAGAGTGTTACAAGGGGACATAAATTTAAGGTGAAGGGTGGAAGGTATAGGGGAGATGTCAGGGGTGGGTTCTTTACCCAGAGAGTGGTGGGGGCATGGAATGCGCTGCCCGAGGGAGTGGTAGAGTCAGATTCATTGGCGACCTTTAAGCGGCATTTGGATAGGTACATGGATGGGTGCTTAATCTAGGATAGAAGTTCGGCACAACATCGTGGGCCGAAGGGCCTGTTCTGTGCTGTATTGTTCTATGTTCTATGTTCTATGATGTTGCTCAAGGAATGTACTAGGGTGTGAGGTGGAGCACTAATGAAACAAGAGGTAACGGTTCTGTAACAACGAGACCTCGTAGCAGCTCAGATGAGCTTGGGTGAGGTACTGGGTCTACTGAGATGTGAGGAGGACCATTGGCAACAGGATCCAATTTAGTGGAATAATCGACCACCGGGCGATGACGGTCACCATGCTGCTGAGGGACGACACCAGTGGCACCTTCATCGATGACACGAACATCCAAATGCAAGGGTCTGCCATACAGTGAGCACCCGAGCACTGGGGCTGTAGCCAAGGCATCTTTGAGGGCAGAAAATGATTGTTTTGCCGAATCAGCCAGCTGAAAATGTAAGGGGAGCATTCGGAGAGGAATATGGAATTAGGTCTTGAGTAAAAATTGTAATGCCTGAAGCCACTGCCTGCAAAAGCTGACCAGTCCCAAAAAGGTCCTCATCCATTTGGGTGAGGAAGGGGGTAGGGTTTGGAAGGTGGGAATAATGCATTCCTGAGTAAGGGAACGGTCAGTAGCATTGATCAAAATATCCAAAACTTTCACTTGTGATTGACCTTTATGAACCCTAGTGGGTGGGACAACACATCCCCATGAATGGAGACATATGAGGAGGTAAAGAGTGTCCTGCTAGTTATTAATCAAATCAGGGCTAGCAAGGAGTATCTTTCTCAGCCTTAGTTTCTTTATGCTTCATTTCCTGTTTCCTTTTTCACCTTCTGTCGACCCATCCACAATCAGCCTAACATGCATCTACCACCTCATTACATATATTATTCCCCCAACTGGCCAGTTAGGTACCTTTCATTCACTATCTACTTTATCTTCCCATTCTTCAATTAATAATTTTCGCTTTTTCGCATAATTTGTCTCCCAGATTAAGTTTACTGCCTGCTCATAAAAGGCTATATCACAGGTCCCTAGATTCCTGACCTACACAGAGGGTACGGACCAGTCATCTCACACATAGTTGCCAACCTGGTTACAAAGGCACTTACAAGGGCAAGGAACCAGCATCTACTTCAATACCTGAATCTCGAGCAACATCCCCCTCGCATCTTCACCAGTTTTCTCAGATTTTAGAACCACATTTCCACAACTCCAATTTTCACAAACTGCATGTGCAATGAGAAAACTGTATCATCTGGAATTAATGATTAGCTTAAATGTTGAATTCGTATTTGGAAATTCACTGTGGACAGAAAACGAAACTTCAGACATGATCAATTCGAACATGATAATTTTAACCATTCGTTACAACCCAATTTTTCTTTTGATGAACCTTTCCTAGCATGGCTCAATTTAAGTCAGGACAGAAAGTCCCTCAAAGGGAAATAACATTCACCAGGCACGATCTAAAGTAATAAACGGCACAGTCTACACTTTAAAATCACCATGGAATTCCAACATGCAGACTGAAATCAAAACATTCCCGGATCTCCAGTTCTTGGGGATAAAGAAAACAAATTATACATAAGACCACATGTAACCACCAATGAACAAAGTTTGATTCATAACAAACCACTGAGTTAACACTCAGTCAAGTGACAGCAAGAACCAGAAGTCTGTCACCCCACATCCCGCTCCTTTTTCATATTCAAAGGGATTTCTAAAAAATATTCTGCTGATTGTTCTATGTGATCGCAACTAAAAGTGCCATCAGGTAAAAATGGCTTGTCAGTTCGATGTGTCCATGCCACCCCTTTGTTGACAATGTCATCGTTTGGGAATCAATTCTCCATTCTATTCAAAGCTTAAACTGCACGCACCATCACAATCGCCCAGAACTGTTAACTGGATGTCCTTTAATTCGTATCTAACGATTTACCAAGTTGGTCAAATCCCATAAAGAGTTTACTGAAGTATCAATCTCTCACAGAGACCTTGAACCCATATAACCATTTTCCTGATCAGGTATTTTCTCACACATAGGCCACCTCCCTAACTGCATAGAGGGACCTTCTGACTCCTTGCTTTGCTATAAACAAATATCTCCCAGCCATATCAGTACCACGGTATCAGTACCACGGTATCAGTACCACGGTATAAGTTACTGATCCTGTCCTCCATGTCATGCAGGAGGAATACAGAATAGTCAATGCCACTCCGCAGCAATCTTGAGCAATTGTCCAAAAACTCATTGCACTTGAAAGGACCGGGGAGTTAGCGTGGGTTTGTAAGAAATGTTTAGAGGTAGTGAAGGCTGTCTGCTGAGTACTTGAACTCTGGACCGCTTTCGAGTCAACAGACGAGCCCTGGTGAAGTGGCCCCACTTTCCGACAGGCGCTATGGGAAGGCAATCCTTGTGGAGAAGCGCAGGTGTCAGCAGGAAATAATCTGTGCCTTGCTGGACGGACAGTGGGCCACTATTAATCACAGCTCCTGGTGTCTGAAACCTTATCAGATTTGAATGAACCACTCTGCTTGGTTATCAGCAGCAGCCATGGGATTGATACCAGACCGAAGTGGACAATTGGCAGGGGTTGGCAGCAGAGGGAGGGGCTCTTTGTCCCCAGGCTGACAGAAATATTACGAAGGATCTGATCTAGGGACGTGCAGGGCTGGTATTCCGATGAGAGATCAAGAGGAATCTAGTGCAGTGAGTCACAGGCTAGAGAGTAGCTGTAGTGGATGTAGAAGTTAGGGCCGTGGCTGCGGGGCTGGGAGGATGAGGGGAGTGTTAATGTTTCCTCCTTAACTGTATCACTTCAATCAGGAAACATTGACATGCCAGAACAACCGGGACGATCCTCCTGTGTTGTCCCTTTCCTGTCAGACCCACAAAAGCCATCCAGACAAAGCAGCCCGTTTGATTAGCACCACATCCAAAAGCATCCACTCCCATCACTCGCGATGCTCGCAATTCCTCAGATACTGAAGCAGTCTGTAATCAAATGAAACAAGAGCTGGATAATATCCAGGTTTGGGCCAACAAGTGGTAAGTGACACTCACGCCACACAAATGCCAGACAATGTCCATCACTAATAAAGACATTGTAACCACATTCAACGGTATTACCATGACTTAATCCCCCACTGTCAACATCCTTGGGGTTACCAATGACCGGATCCTCAACTGGACTCACCATATCAACACAGTGGCTGCAGATTCAAGTCAGGGACTAGGGATACTCAACGCCTGACACCCCAAAAATCTATCTGCGGCAAGTAACTCACCTCCTGAAACCCCAAAATCCAACTGCCCTCTACAAGGCACATGTCAGGAGTGTGATGGAATACGCTCCACCTGTATGGATGGGTGCAGTTCCAATAACACTCAAGAAGCTTGACACCATCCAGGACAAAGCAACCCTCTTGATGGGCACGACATCTTCAAGCATTCAAACCCTCCATCACCAGAACTCAGTAGCAGCGGTGTGTACTATCTACAAGATATACACCAAAAGATCATCAGCCATTACATTCCATAAATCATGAACACTTTTATTTCAGAGGACAAGGGTGCAGGTAAATAGGAACACCAGCCCCTGCAAGATGGCCTTCAAACCACTCACCATCCTGAATAGACACATGTCACTATTCCTTCATTGCCGCTCGATGAAAGTCCTGGAATTCCCTCCCTAACATTATGTTTCTGCCGACAGCACAAACACTGCAGTGGTTGAAGAAAGCAACTCACCACCACTTTATCAGGGGGAACTAATGTGGGTAATAATGGTGTCCCAGACAATGATGCCCATGTCCCACTAGTGTATAAGAAAAATATTTCATGATCTGGAAACAATAGGATCGTCCTGTGTGGTTCACTGAGGAGTTTAATTTATTCATAACACAAGGAAATCGTGTAACCAGGTATTTTGATGCATTATTGATCATTGCTCTGAACCCAGACAATGTTGCTGCATAAGTAAACGTGGTTGTGCAACAGCTTACGTTCTGCAGCATGTAACCAACACAATTAAGGTGAAATAGGAAAGGCGGGTAATTGGCAGTATTGATTCCTTGAGTGACATAATATAAGAAATCTGCAACAACGATTAACCACAAGAGGATGAAGCTCCCAGACACAGTGAAGAGTAAAATCACAGACTTCCTTCTGCTCTCCATCTCTGGGTCTCTGCGATTATCTCCTTTGCTCTCACCCTTCAGCCTCTTCCGGACTCTACTTGTTACCAAAATGTGTCTGACTGTGAGAGCATTGAGCGACAGAATTAAAGCAAATGGCAGTAAAGGGGTCAAAACTGTATCAAGCCAACCTAATGCCACCCACCAAGTCTCAGTAAAGTAACTTGACATTGTATCACAATAGAATGGCACATTGTTCATATTGAAAATAGAAAGGAATGTTTTTCAGACAGAACAGGGTGCAGGTTGGTGGTAGAACCAGAGTCGCAGTTTTCTCAGTGCAATATTTTGTTTCAGCTTTTGACAACAAATAATCACAAACCGGTCAAAGGAGAAAGTGACAGTAAACCAGACAGGGGGTAATTTTGATATTTGTAGGGGCTTTCACAAGGCAGTCCCCACTCACCAAATACATATGACGTTGGCAATTGAACAGCTGGCAGAGGTGATCCGTAGGGATCATAATAAAGTCACCCCTAAAGTAAGATCTAAGTCGCATAAGATGCCATTATATGCAGAAGATGTTTTGTTTTTTTCTGCTGGATCCACACGTTTCTGTATCCCATCTTATGCAATACATCAACTCATTTGGCTCCTTTACAGGTTACAAGATTAATTTCTTAAAATCAGAGGCTATGCCTATGGAGGGAGGGTTGTGGGGGGTCTCAGAAGAATATCTGAGGTGTGGGGTGAACTAAAGTTCACTTTCAAATGGTCACAGGAGGATGTATCATATTTAGGCATCTTTATTACTCTTATTTTGATCAGTTGTTGCAGGCCAATTTTGCTCACTTGCTTGACAGGATGAACCAAGATTTTCAACGATGGGAAGCACTTCGAATATCCGAGCTAGGCAGGGTGTCTCTTATCGAAATGAATGTTCTCTCCCATTTGCTCTATCCTATACAAATGCTCCCAGTGACTTTCCCAAGGCAACTATTCGAGATACCAAATGGAGTGTTTGGCTCTTTTATTTGGCGCCATAGGCAGTTTCCTATCAAGTTGTCCAAACGACAGTTGTCTCGTGGTTGCGGGGAGTGGCTTTCCCAGATATTAGACGATATAATTAAGTTCTCCGCTCTCGTTTGTTCGTGATTGGGCTTGTGAAGACCCGACATCAATATGGCTAGATATTGAGGCCTCCCAGTCAAAATGTCTCCTCATCAGCCTTTTATTCTTGGATAAAATGAAGAGAGTCATGAAATATTGCCATAATCTGATTGCTATTAATACGTTTAAGGCATGGAGGAGAATGCAGCTGAAGAAGGGTAATATGTCCAAATCATCATTTCTGACCCTGGGCAGCGAGGGGAATCTACTGTTTGGCCGATTTATTTCAAATTGAAATAACGATGTCGTTTAACCAAATAATTTGTAAAAATGGTCAAGTTAGCAAAGACCTTTTCCACTTTTTTCAGGTCCGGGATTATATTCCGAAAGGGACCATGCCCTTGACCAACCGCTGCGGATCTACTATGGCGATGAGGGTACTTTATGCTGAAAGTACTCTCTTCATTAGTATGCTTTCTCATATCCTGGGGGACCATCCTTCAAAAGACGATAAGCAGCTTGGCGAGGTTTGGGAGACAGAATTAGGGGTTGAGATTTCTATTTTAGCATGGTGACACATTTGTGAAAATGTGAGGAACATCTCTATTTATAGGACCGATGCCATACTGCTAAAGATTTTGCATCTGATCCATTCGGCCAAATGCAATGTCTCGAAGTTTAGCATCCTCCTTTAGTCCTATGTGTAAGGTAAACATCGGTACTCTCACTCATTGTTTATAGTGTGCCACTGGCTCCATGTATATTGAAGTTCTGTGGCAGGGTTCATAGAGAGGGCCTTGAAGGCTGAGGTTAAGATGGATCCCTATCTATCTGCTCGTTGGCCTACCCAATATACTCTCTTTGGATGCACATGGGAAATGAATTGTAATATCCTCACTTTCTGTGCTCGGAAAAATATTTTTATGTGTCGGTTTTGTGACCACCACACCACACCCCAACCCTCCACCCCCCACCCGGGTCGATTGTGTTTACATAGGCTTGTTATGGAAAGTCTCTACCCTGGACCTTTTTCACAAATATGGTACACCGCAAAACAGAACATTTTTGTAGGATATGGCATCCTTTTCTGGCCTGCTCGGATGCAGATTTATCAGTCATTTTAACAAGGGCTTTTCCTGTAGCCACGCCATTCTGATTGAGTGCACTAGATGTCTTTGAAGGAAAAATTCGGAATGTGTTGTGTGCAATACTTAGTACTCACAGAAGTCGAGAGGTATTTTTTTTGTGCGGAGCTATTTTGCTTGTTTATTTATTAACTACCTTTATTGTTTTTTTTTCTGTTTTGCGCATGAGTATACTTGTATTTTGGTATATATTGTTCTCGTTGTTGTGGGTTTTCTTTTCTTCCTTTTTTTGTTGTTATTTGTATATAGAGTAATGTTCGCTGGTGTTGTAATTTATTTGCTTTTTATAGTTTTTTAAGAAAATAAATGTTTCACAAAAATATATATAACACAGGACAACACAGATCGAGATTCAATTTATTGGCCTAAGGAATGACAAATGCCTAATGATAATTTCTGTCGACTATTGATATATTTTTAAGTCTAAAAAGCTTGTCTTTCTCTCTGTAAAGCGCGAAACGTGATAGAGAAATTGAGAATAACTTGTACCTGTCCCTGTCCCAAGTTTTAGCCAAAACCGCGGCAGTACTATTATCAATAAAAAATTGTTTTACTTTTGAGTATTCTTGATATTTTTTATCTCACAGGTCCCGGGTCTTTTAGCTAATTTTAATCCAATTCCACAGGTTCCCCGTTTTTAGGCATCAAACTGCCTGATTAGAATGGGCTGCTACTCCAATTAGGGTCTAATCAGAAATTTTCTATCGCCGGGTGAAGAGTCAAAATCGTGCCATCAAGTTCCTTTGTGCTAAAAGTGCTCTGCTGGTCTCCCAACACCACTGCACAGCAGGTGGTATGGGGTTAAAACACTCGAGGATTCAGAAAGGGAGAGAGGGAGGGAAACAGCTCACAGAAGCATCCAAACTGACAGTACCCTCAACGCAGAGCAACACACAGACACACATAACTACACAACACTGGTGAGAAAATGTTTGGATTTTAATTAAGGTCTCTCAGTGTAGAACATATTGGAAAAATGTCATGTTACCTCTGCAACGTGGAAATGATTTGGCTTTGAACACTATTCCTAACATTATACACATTAAACATAATGCTTCTACATTGAAAACAATGCTTCACTTGTATCCAGACACCTTCGAGTGAACCGTTTCATAACGAGACAGGGTGAATTTCATTGCACGTTCTGCAGGTTACAATGTTTTCTGATGTTCTCTCGCAAATTTTAAGTGAGAAAGAATTCAAAGGTGGAAGGTATGAGATTACAATGGGCATGTTCACCTCATTGTCCTCATATCTCAGGGACAATATCGTAAGGGATCGGGCAAGACCGCTCTGTGAAAGACAGTTTTTGAAGAAGGAAACAAATGTGCAATGTGAGACATTAAAAAACTTTGATGTGTTGCCCCCCCCCCAACCCCAGAAAAGAATCTTCTGCCTGTGCAATTGCATGGGGAGTCCAGAAGAGTGTGGTATTGTACCATTTAAGACACAAGGTGGACAGAGACCCCAATTGGACAAAGACACAGATATACTCTGAATCATAGAGAGACGTGGATACATTCTCAGGCTGAAGCAAACCCCTGGAAGAGGTTCTGTCTCTCATGGGAGACAGTGAGTATGACAAACCATCGAGGGAGCTGGGACCAACAGGAATACTAAGTTTCACTCCTTCAGCCTGCCCAACTGTAAACTTGTGTTTCTTTTTGTCTGACTGTTCCTCTTCTATCCTGCATTCTCTGTCATTCTCTGTCTCTTCTTGTCTCGCTTCCCTTGTCTTCGTCTCTCCTCTCTCTCTCCCGCTTTCTCTCTCTTTCTCCTTCGACCTCCATTTCTTCCTCTCTTTTTCTCCGTTTCAAACCTGAAAGTGCCCAACAAATGTTGAACCCCACTCAAAAATATTTCATCCTAAATTCTCACTCTGCTCCTAAACTTACGACGTTCCCCAAATATTTGCCTCTCTAAATGTGCACTCACAAATATTTTGCTCGCCCCGACATTGCATTGAGCCCCATTCCCTGATGCAGAGGCAAGTAAGTCTGTGTGTACTGACTGGCCTGTGACTGATTGCTTTAATGCCCAGCAAGATCCCAATGCCATAATTGCTGAAGTTTTACGTCACAGAGCGAGTTCTTTCAGCCCGTCATGCCTGCATGCCTCCCTTCATTAAATGTTCCTTGACCTGTCCAACTCCTCAGGATTTGTCCAAATGACATTATTTAGTCCACTTCCTGTTGAGACTGTCCCTCTACTCTATCTCACACTCTGCCTCTTCTGCTGTCCCTCCTCTATCTGTCTCTCCTACAACAGCCCCTCCCTCTTCTCCACTCAAAACAACCTGGAAGACACTCCGCTTCTCTCAGGCCTCTCACCTTTGACCACTCTCCTGCTCAGAAATTTAAGGGCATGGCCACTGTCTCATTGACCTCTCGTCCTCTCCCCTCGCAGACCCACAGCCCCTGGGCTGAAGGACATGGTGCAGAGGTAACTGCATTTTTGCAGGCTACTATAATACACAGCAAGCTTCCAGTCTGCAGATATCCCCTGACCGCGCAATTAATGAGAAACATACTTCATGCCCCTGCCACTCCCCTGTATAAGTTTTACCGCCCGGATACAAGACTCAGGCAAGTATTTGAATAGTCCAAAAACAACCTTTATTTAATCACACATGGAGAGAGGTACAATAAACATATATAGGACGCATCTCCAAACAGTTATTCAAATTACAGTCTTTTATAACAACAGTTTGTGTGTTTCGGGTTGTGCTCGTGTGGGAGAAATGCAGTATACTTCAAAGTGTGTGTGTATGTGAGTCAGTCTATATTAGTGTGCGTGTATGTGCGAGAGAGACAGTGTACATCAGAGTATGTGTGTGTGTGTGCAAGACATGTGTCCATCAGAGCGTGTCCGTTTGAGAGTGATGGTGTACATCTCTCTCCGTGTTATGGAGAAAACAGTGTACGTGAGAGAGTGTGCGTGAGATCAACAGTGAAAGTCACAGCGTGTGTGCGTATGAGTGAAACAGCGTACATCACAGCATGTGTGTGTGAGAGCGACAGTGTATGTCTGTGTGAGTGTCTACATCAGAGAGGCCGTGTACATCGCAGTGTGCATGAAAAGAGAGGGACAGTGTTGGTCATAATCTGCGTGTGAGGGGTAGAGAGAATGTACAGTTCAAGGTATGTGTGGGAGAGAGAGAGAGAGACAAACAGTATACATCCTAGTCTGTGCATATGTGCGAGTTTGTGTGTAAGAGAGAGAGTGCGTGAGAAGGGTTTGACCCCCGTGCATGTTGCGTGTATTCAATGCAGCTCAGCTGTGCAAGCTGCAGCATCTGGATTCAGAATGCATTTACTCTCTTCTTGTTTTAACGTCTCTACTTCTGTGTTCGTCTCTACCTCTTTGATTTCCATTGCACTCCTTACTTTTCTCCATGTCCTTCCCTCTCCCTGGCACCTCCTCTCCATGTCTCTCTTTCTCTGTCTGTATCTTTGTCTCTTTCTCTCTCTCTCTCTCTCCCTTTCTTTCCCCCCGACAGTCTCTCACATTTGCACCTTCGATTAGAATGATACTCACATTCAAATAATGTCCCATTTGCCATTTCTGGGAGAGAACACCAATTCACAGACGGTTAAAATCGCGATACAGCCAACAATCAGGAGGACAATTTTTGTGAATTTTTGTGATGCCATGTAATACAGTGTTTGGAGTCATAAAGTGCGGAAGTCTTGTTGTAATCGTACATGGGTTTTGGGGGTGGGGGGGAAACCCACCATGGACCAACACAAACGTGACCAACTGCTGTATGTGGAGGTTTCTATGTGTTCTGAAAGATGGCAGAGAAACAGGCAGATACTCACAAAAATGAACGACAGTAAGGAAAGGTCAGAACGTCACTTAGTTTTTCTGAGCATCGTCTGAGCAGGACAGGCTCAGATTGTACACATGGTTTGTCAAAATTGGCCAAGTACGTTCTGAAGAGGAGATGAATGGTTATCAAATTTCAGAGCAAAAACACAGCAATTTAATATCCCGGTTTAGTCAACATGATGAAAAATGGTGTGTGAGCAGTTCTTACCATGGACCGGAGGAGGATAGTGAGGAAAATACATCAGATTATTGCAACTCAGCACGGGAATATTAAAATTGAGCTGGCCTCATTGGAGGCCCTTGAATCTGCCCATTGTGTGACTTTTGTCCAGACTATGGGACTCCATTCCTACTTTTCACCCCTTGACGTTTTCCCCATACCTCTGACGTCATGTCCCATGTGGGGTGGGGGATGTGCAGAGGTGTGGTGGGGGATGATACGAAGGTTTACGGATGACACAAATATTGACCATTTATTTCACAGTGCTGAAAATAGTCTCTGGTCGGAAAGACATAGACAGATTAGTCAGACAGGCAAATCAGTGGCAGGTGAAATTTAACTCTGACAAATACATGGTGATGCACTTTAGCAGAAGCCATAAGACAAGAATGTGATCAATAAATATTGGCACAGTAGGAATGTGAGGTATACATGAAAATCTTGGGATCTTTATTATTGTTATTTTGTTGGCATTGACATTTCAGTCATGAAAAACCTGGGTACACGTTTAGACTAATTTACAGCAACTCCATAGTGCTGTATTGTGAACTTCAATATGATAACCCAGTGATTTTGCCACTAGTTTACTAAACCCATGAACCGGATAATGTTCACAGGGCATGGGTTCGAATCCCACCACGGCAGATGCTGGAATTTCAAGTTAACAAGTATCTGGAATTAAGAGTGTCATGATGACCATGACTTATCTGTCAGGGAAAAACAAAATGGGCACTATTCACTGTGGAAACTGCCATTCTTACGTGGTCTTGCCCGACATCTGACTCTCGACCCAGAGCATTATGGTTGACGCTTAATTGCCGTCTGGGCATTAAATGTAGAGGGTCAGCGATGCACACATAATGAACACAGAAAAAAAAACAAGTTACTCTGTCAACTTTATGAAACCTGTGTTATTGTACTTGGCTGAAAAGGCTCAGAATGGTGGAGGTTGGGTGATGCAAAAGGATAGTTCTCTAATGTAAATCAAGTTCGTTTGGAGGGACTGATGTGTGGTTTAACATATTTGATATTGTTGTGTTGCTCCGAGGCTCCAATCATGATTAAGATCACCTGGCCAAGCGGACTGAAAATCTGCTCGGCTGTTATGACATCCATTTGACTTGATGCTTAGCATTGAGCGACTCAGTGAGTTAGAAATGAAATCAGTCCAACCAGTTAATTCGTGATCTATTAGCAGAAAATTCCTAAAAGAACATGAATCATCGATCGCCCCTGAATTACATAATGGTGTGTGCCTCATGGTGTGTGGCATTATTGCACCTATTGTCACACAGGATGTCTGTCCAAATAGTGATGGTGATTTAGAATGCAGAGACAGATTCTTTTCATATATAAATTCCAACAATTATCATGTGGCTTGCTGCAGTTGCATCAATACAGTTCATGATCTCGCTGGTCAATTTTAGCCAATCTGAACCTTAGAAATGTTGTCAAATCTTCCTTGCACTATGAAGGATTGGAAAGCAGAGATGAGTTGGATTGAACGCTGATTGTGTTGATTTTATGGGACAGTGTTCATGACTGGACTCTATGTGGGTTGACAATGGTCATTCATGGAAATGACCACAGACAGGGCAGTTCAGTATTTTTAGCTCTTTCTGCTTGGATGATATCTTTCATGTGAGTTGAATCACTGCACTAAGGCAAGGTGGTTTATTGGAGTTCAAATTTAGATGCTGAGTAAACCCAGTCTTTTGTGTCCAGTGAGGGATGGAATGTGTGTTGAGGGTTGTAGTGAGATAGTATTGAAGGGAATCATTGTTGCCAGCTAACACTCGGAAGTTGACAACTTTTCACAGTAACAATAACACCGAGTTGAAGATTTCCTCCATACATTGTAAATGTCTGGGCTGCTGCATGAACACTGTTGGCTGGGACACATTTCGCTCACAGTTTTACATCAGGTGAGAAACGAAGTGGATCAAACACTTTGATGCAATAACTTCACGTTTGTTTCAGTTAAATATGGTTCACCTGAAGGAAACAGTTATTGCTGGAATTTTGGGTGGCAAGATATCAAATGAATTTCATTTGGCATCCGGTAAGACTTTGGAAGATTCGGAGAGGACGTGTTCTACCAGACCGACAGAGGTTTATGCAATACAAAATATGAAGCCTTCTCTGGCAGGATCCTTCTCTGAGGGCTCTCTTCCTTTTTTTTTATTCTTCTCTTGATGTTCAGTCTTTGCTTCTCCTAATGATCCGACTAACTGATTTCGCGTGCTGTCTGAATGCTGATCCAGTCCTTTGTAGAACGGATACATTTACCCCTTAACTTACTGGAGACTGGAAGTGGCCAGTACGAGTAAGAGTTGTGTGAAATCAATGCACAAAGTTAACATTTCCAAACTAATTCTATGTTGTAATTCTTTAAATAAGAAAAAAATAAACTTAGTCTGTACCTCACAGGCCCGCTGCTTTCCCCAGTGATTGACTGGGATGTCGCGTAAAGTTGATCCAGCTCTTCAGAAATCACTCTGAGTCTCGGAATTCCTGAAAGTGGAATTGCACTGAATGGGAATCATAAACCTCCGACTGGACCATTTCATTGCTGTGGCTTCATGCTGCTTGGAGAATATATCATGAGTAAGTTCGACTGAGGGTGGGAAACTGCTCAAATAGAACTTTTGACCTATTATTCTTGCTTTTCTGCATGTTCTGTAAAGGCAGCATTGTAGTGAGTGTGGGGCAACAGCAGGCAATTAAGCGTGACTCCAATTGCTATTTTATTGGGAATATCTTTCACTGTATGACTGTCTTGCCTGTGGAACAACAATCTAAAAGGATCACCCAGATGCAGAGACAATGCGACTCAGTGACATCTTGCAAATACAATTTTACCAAATGTGGGTTCGAGCCAAAGTGGGACAATAGACACCAGTTTGATAGTGTTATTGGTAACATCTCTCAAAGTAAAGTTACGCTGACTGATAGTTACTAAGCGGAGAGGAACAACTTACCCCAGTGGCCTTGTGCAAGGAGCAGTATCCCTGACGATAGAATTTACTTGTTTGTGGGGAACTGAATGAAATGGAATACCTGACCAAAGTGGTGACGAAGATTATGACGGCATAAACCATGTGGTGCTTCACTTACATGATATTCATTATTTCTGTTCTGTCCACTGATGAAACAGTTAACTTAGTTTGCAAATAAACACTGGATTGCAAATGGAAAAGTTGTTGTAAACTGGTCGTTAATATTTGCTACGAAGTTTACAAAGGAAAATGTCCTCTTGGAGGTCAAGAGATGTGATATTTTTCCTAAAATGAAAATGGCAGAACAATAATGTTATTGCAATATAACTCCCTATAGACTTATTATGTTGGTACAAATAATATTTTGGTACGAATTTATCTTCTAGCAAGTTCGGACAAGTTGTGGGCCGTGGCTATACTAATTTATGATCTGAACGTTAGCAAGGATGGATATCGAACCAGAAATATTATTATGATTCGCGTCTGATTCTGATTAGATTTATTCTAACTATTTTTAAAATCCATAATGCATAATCTTTGCACATTTCATTTTCCAGAGACCTCTACTTTTGGCTTTATGTTTGGCAAGCTCTTTTGGAGGAAGAAGCTTTGAAGACGAATGTACATCAGTCAGTTTTAAGGCAATATATAAAATAAAAAATACTAAGCAGAGTGGGAATAAAATGACTGTTTCAACTTCGAACAATGTTTAGTACCTGGAAAAGTATGACTATGGCTAACAATCGAGTTGAGCAGAAATGACAGAACACAATACAGAACATTTAACATGTTACTTTAATATACCGTGGAAGCCTCTCCCATTACGATGGGTTCTAACTGTTATTTAGTATTTCATGTCAGTGAACTCCTGTCGCAATCTTTTTCATAAGTGGGAATATTATACCCACATTTCTATTACAAAGTGCTGTATACTCTCTGAACATTTGTGGCCTGTTTGTTACTAACAAAGCTCAGAAATCCAACCACCAGAATTGTGAGCATTTCTCTTTGAGTGTGATAACGACAAATATTCTGACACTGCTAAGAGCCCATGCTCTGTCATTGTTGCTTGTTTTTTGTACCTTAACCTCTGACCTTCCAACACAACCACACGTTAACTCGCCAATGCACCAAACTCAGCATTGTTTGTTTTTCATTTAGAGAACCGCTGATTATCAGTTTCTTAATTAATTGCGCCGATTTTTGCAAAACTTTAATTCCTGAAATTAAATATTCAGCTCTTAAATATATTAATTATGACCAGAGGTTCACAACATGGAGCCCTCAAATACCTCGGGCCAGTGAGATTACAACAGTCTTTGTTTCCATCCTGAGTACAAGTGAAGATGATCCTGGCTGTTAAAGGGCAGTGATCTCAGTTGTCATCCATCCCCACCGGAATTCTGCAAGATCATGTGCTCGGCACCAACTCTGTAGATGCCTCATCCGTGCCCTCCACCGTAATTTCAAAATGAGAGATACTTTCTTAAGATTGCACAATGTTTAGAACCATTAATGACTCATTAGGCAATGAAGAGGTGCGTGCCCAGTGCAACATCCAGCTTGGAAAGTGTATGGAAAAGTAGCATTGGTGTCACACAAGCACCAGGAAACGAACATCGCAAAAAGCGAGAATCTGCCAATCTTCCATTGCCTCACTATGACATTACCATCACTGAATGCATGCCTATCAACAATGTGGCTCAACCACTGACAGGGAAAAGACCTCGTCCAACCATGCAAGTGCTGTAGCCACCGGAATGTATCAGACACTCTGATTACTACCGCAATAAATGCCCTACCTGCCTCTACAATTAATTTGCATCATCCAAACAGCATAGTTCACGGGTGGGTTGGGATTCTCTCCATGTATCGGGCTGACAGCAGCTCAAATGTAACACTAAGTACAACATTCACTGGACATGCAGCTACTTCATCGGCGTGTATATCACCACAATGAGTCCTCACTCCCTTCACAAACAACATGCGTGATGAGCAAAAGATAGCTTTCACAGGAAGTAAAAAACTTGCACTCTGAGTCCGTTTCAGCAGCACCTTGCAAATCCCTGAACTCCAGTACCACGAAAACGAGAGCAGCAGATGCAAAGAAACGATACCACATACAATTTCCTATTCAAACCAGACTTCATTCTGACATGGCAATGTATTGTCATTCCATCACTCTTGCTGTGTTCAGATTCTGCAACTCTGACCCAAAACCAGAGTGGCCTACCTCCACCCCAAAGAATTTAGATGCTCATAAAGGTGTATGTCCAACACTGCAAGGACGAGTACATCGGGCTGGGGAATGCACATTTCCCGAGATACTAATGCTCACAATCGGAGTGCAAGTTCGAAAATAATCACAATTCCCTAATCTGCAAGAGCGTTCCTCTGAACACAAGCAGTGGTGAGTGTTCAAGAGAATGTTCCAGAAAGCAGAGAGAAGGAGAAATGTTCAAGGCGAAAGGCTAAGTGCTTGCTGCTGAGGTTCTGCCGAATTTTGGGCATCAGCTATGATATCAGATAATCCGTCTCATAGCTTATTTTGCTGAGTCAAATGAATTCCCCAACTGCTGCTGGTCTCAAAGCCAGAGACAGCTCCATTTGCCACAGTTGTCTGTGCTGGGTACTGGTTGGTGCGTTGGTCTTCCCTACTGCATTGAATCACAGGGAGAATGCCATGTCTTCAAATTTGGAGGAGATCATTTCATAGTTGTGACAATGTTCTCAGTGCAGGAGTATCTAAACGAAGGGACTGGTCTAAAAAGGGAAATGTCATGTGCACTGGGGAGTTGGCTGTGCAAGGAGAGCTCCATTTTCTTTTAGACATTGAAAACATGTGGGTGTCACTTGCTTGGCCAACACTTCCCAGCCTTCCATAATTGTGCAGAGGACAGGTAGGAGTCTTCCACATTGTTCTGAGTCTGGAGTCACATCTCAGTCTGACCAGGTAACGATGACAAAAAACCTTCCCTAAAGGATATCAGTGATCGAAATGACTACCCTTTCCTGATAATTGATATCCATTTCATCTTCACCATTAGAATCTTGAGGCCACATTTCTATTTTAAATCAAATACCAACATCCGCCATTGTGAATGTCAACCGCAGCTTCCCACATTATCTCACTTTTTGCATTAACAGTATATTTATAAAACCATTCAGCCATCGTCTCCCATAATCTTGAGCATTGACCTGAATCCGTAAGAATAACGGTGGCACTGTGATTAGTAACAGACACCCAAGTTTAATTTCAGTCTTGAACAACTGTCTGCGTGGAATTTGCACCCTTATCCTGACCTGTCATGATTAAAATGAAAAACAGCCTTGAGGGTGGTGGGGGTGGGGGGTATTGGTGGTGCGCTCCTCGGAGGATCGGGACAGACTAAAAAGGCAGCATGGACTTTCTCTGTTCTGCACCATTCTGGTGATCTCCATGGAGAATGCTGTTTTAACCAAGAGGTTTTCAATGCTCCATTGTGTGCCCCAAGTTTGAGAGGGCGATCTCTATCGCTATGGGCAAAACCTAGGAGAGGATCTTGGTGCCTGAGCCCGGAGACATGTCGGAAAGTTTTGGTAACCTCACATAAAGTGTCTGATTACGTAAACGGAAATTTGAAGTGACCAATGCTGCATAGGTACAGATATAATTTGGGTGAAGGCTTTAGTATACAGTCTGGACAGGTGCGAAGTTTTGCCATACTTCTGATTTTGATTACTATCCATGGTGGTTTTTGCATTCACTGCGAAATACCTTAATTGATCGGATTGTCACTATGTTCAATAATGTAAACGAGGGAGGGATTCAATGCCGATCATTTGTTCATTGATATTGTGGCAGATATCAATGTTTGGAGACAGTGGAGTGATTCAGTACCCTTTGAAAAAGGTTCATACAGCGTGACCTTGCAACTCTGGATGCAATCAGAGCTATGGAAACCCTGAAAACGCATACAGAAATTTTATAATCAATGTCCGTGTTAGATGTCTACCCTTCTTCGTTTTCCTCATCCCAGTTGTCATTGTGGGGATGTTGTGGTCTTATTGCAAGCTCCAGTCAGTCTGAATAACTTATAAAGCAGATGAAATCAACCACTGCCGAGCCCAAAACAATGTTGAGGAAAATACCAGGTTTCTGTCAGCAATCTGCTACACATGTTCTTCCCTTCATATCTTAAAACCTGCAAAAATATTAATAGAGAGAGTGTTTGCTGGTACAGTTCAGAAATGTTAAAGGTGAGATGAAATGGAACAACAATTTTCTTTCTGTTATTGCTAACAGACTGGCTTCAGCCACAGATAATGTTTGATCAGCAACATTTTAAAAAAATATATCTTTAAGTTACTCTCGTCCTAGTTGCATTCCTGGCTTGGGTAGGTGTGTCTTTCTAAATGCACCACTCGTTATCTGGTGACGATGGCAGCGTCTGATCTGCTGTTCATTGTTTTTTATGCCGTATTATTCAAATTTTCACGTTATATACTGTACAATGTTTCCTGGACATGACTCTGTTTGTAGTCTTATCTATGCCCTGAGCTGCTTGGATATTGATTGTTTTGTGTGGTTCACTGTTGCCTTTTCTTTTGATCGATTTGTCGCCATTTGTGTTCATCAGATGAAAACTGAGTATTGCACAGAGAAAACGTCGACGAGAGTTCTAGCACCAATCTGCATTTTCTTTGCTTTGAAAAGCATTCCCAACTACTTTCGATTTAAATCGGGAGCTATCAGCAACAACGTTCCATGGTACTGTTATACCACATCCAGTTATTATAATGACCCTCGGTGGAAAAGTTTTCAATATTTTGAACAATTTTTAACACCATTTCTCCAATTAACTTTTATTCTCTTTATTAATGTTCTGACTGTCAGACACATCTTCAATGCTATTGAGGTGCGTAAGGGACTGAGAGGTCAGCGGAAAATAGACAATGATCCAGCTATGGAGAGCAGACAAAATTCCTTGGTTTTACTCTTTGCCATATGTGCCAGCTTCATATTTCTCTGGTTAGTTTTTGCTTCAGTATTTTAATGTTGCTTATTCCTTGAATTCTGGTGCTGCTTCTCTCTTTCAACAAGTTGGATATATGCTGCGGGACTTAAATTGCTGCACAAACGCATTCATTTCTGTGGTGAAACAGATAAATTTCAGAGACCAGTTGAAGCACACCGTGAAATATCCAGTAATGAAAATAATTCAGTTGATGGACTGGAAACGTTAACTTTGTTTCTGTGTATACAATGTTAGCTGATCAAGTGTACTTTATGCACATGGAAAACTGGTTAATAGTAAGAGTTTTAGAAAATGAAGTTGGGCTGAATAAATTACAGCTATCAAACACATTTTTCAACAGGAGTATGAATTCGATAAGGAGCTGAGAAATACACTTTAATTCAAGGTGCAGTCGACAGCGAAGAAGGCGCGCTCAGAGCACAACTGGATCTTGATCAGGTGGGCCAATGGGCCCAGACGTGACAGATGGGGCTTAATTTAGATGATTGTGAACTGCTGCACTTTGGAAAGGCAAATCAGCACATGAATTATACAATTAATGGGACGCTCATGGGGAGCGTTATGACCAAATATACATTCGGTTGCAATTGCATAGTTTCTTGAAAGTGGACTCGCATTTAAAGAGGATAGCAAAGAAGGTGTTTGGTATGATTTCTTTTATTGGACAGTGCAAAACGTATACAGTTTGGGAGATCATGTTACAGCTGTACAGGACATTGGTTAAGCCACTTTTGGATTATAGCATGCAGTACTGTTCTCCATGCACTAGGAAGGAATTTCAGAAAAATTATAAGGTAAAAAACATGATTTTTAAGTATGTTGCCAAGTTTGGAGAGATTGAGTTGGAAGGAGTGGCTGAATTGGGTGGGGCTTTTTTTCCCCTGGATTGTCAGAAGCTGCAGTGTACCCTTATGGAGGTCTACAAAAACATGAGGGGCATGGGTGTAGTGAAGAGACAAGGTCTTTTCCTGGGGTGGGGAGTCAAAATCAAGAGGACATAAGTTTAAAGTGAGGGAGGAAAGACAAGAAAAATGTTACTGAAGGGGCAGCAGTTTGAAGCAGAAGATGTGTTTGGAATGAGCTGCCTGAGAAAGTGGTCGAAGAAGGTATAACTATAATGATTAAAAAGTATTTCGATGTGTATATGAGAACCAAGGCTTCAGAGGGTTTGGGATCAAATGCTGGCAAATGGGCTTAGACTAGTTCAGGATATGTGATTAGCGTGGATACGTTTGATTGAAGGTTTGTTTCCATAGTACATCTCTGACTGTATGTTCATGTAGTTATAATTCAACATCTCTTTTCCTCAAACTGGTTCGAATTTCCCACAGGAGTAAACTGCTCAAGATATGAAGGTGTCAACAATCGCCGTTGAACATGTATTCCCCGTTTATCTCATTTGCTCGGTAGAGGATACAGTTTGTATGCTGGTTACATGGATGTTTCGCTGACTGGCAATCTCATAAATCTCTCAGTGAACACTATATGTTAACGACCATATTAAGCTGAATATACTTCAGAGGGAAAAGGACCAAACAAAAAGAATGAACTGTTCCAGCTAATGTATTTGCATCAGAATGAAGGAAGGTGGAAATGCAAGAGTTAAGCCAGGAGTGTGGGGAATTGCAAAATGTTCAGAATGTCTGTGAGCCGATCTCTGAACATTTATTTCTATCTGTGTGTGTGTATGTCAATATGTGTGTGTGAATAGCTCTGCCTTCAATGGGACACAATTTGAATGAATTAGAAGTGATTGAACAAAAATCTCCAATTCTGTCTCTTTGCCTGTTTCTCTTGTGTTGAGAGCGATGCAGTGTCAGCCTCCATTGGACTCCCCATTCTCTGTACAATCACTGTTTTTTCGGAGAAATCATCAAATCCTCTGAATATGTGACCTTGCTCTCGGGTATCACAAAGTGACAGGGTCATATAAGTGTCCAGCATGAAAACAGTCCCTTCTATCCAACTCGACAATGCTGATCAGATTCCGAAACTAATCTAGGCCCATTTGCCAGCACTTGACCCATATCACTCAAATCCTTCCTCTTCAGATACACAAGCAGATTCAGTTTAAATGCTGAAATTGTACCTGCCTCCACTACTTCCTCTGGCAGGTCATTCCATCAACTCAACACCCTTTTCGTGAAAACGTTGCCCCTTGGATCCCTATAAAATCTTCGCCCCTCAGCATCACAATATGCACTCGAGTTCTGTTCTCACTCACCCCGGGGATAAGACCTTGTCTATTTACCCTATCAATGCTCCTCTGTCGGGTCACCCCTCAACCTCTGACATTCCACGAAAAATAGTCCCAGTTGTTTCGGCTTCTCTCTGTAGCTTAAACCCTCCAACCTTGACAGCATCGTTGTAAATGTTTTCCGAGCCCTTTCATTTTTCACAACATTTTTCCAAGTGTACAGAGACCAGCATTGCACACAACATCGCAAAAATGTCATAATCTCTGTCCAGTGCCAGGTTATGGTTCAACGAGTTTTTTTTGAAGCACTAGCTTTAGGAGCGCTGCTCCATCATCGGGTAATTGTGGAGTATAAGATCATAAGATACTGCATTTAAAGCCTTACGGTTTTAGAATCATATACTCCACAACGACCTGATGAGGAAGCAGCGCTCGGAAAGCTCGTACTTCCAAGTAAACCTGTTGGAGTATAACCTGGTGCTGAGTGTTTTATTTTTACTTTTGCACCCCAGTCCAAACCTGGTACCTCCAAATAATGTCCTATCCAGCCGCAACATGACCTTTCAACTCCTATACTCCATGCTCTGACTTACAAAGGAAAGCATGCCCAATGACAACTTCACTATCCCATTTATCTCCGACTCCGACCATCAAGGAACTATGAAACTGCATTCCAAAGTCACTTTGTTCAGCAACACTGTCCTGGACCTTACTATTATGTCATGCAAGGTATTTAATGAATCCAACATCTTTGCGAGCAGTCGATGATCTGGGGGATAGATGTTAACTAATTTCATCTTGTCAGCGTCAATGTCTATGGTTATGTTCTATGTGGAACCAAATGTTCCATTTCTGGGTTCGGCCTATTTATCTGCATGAGATTTTGTTGGAAGTCGTCTTCATGCTGAAGCTTCTTCGTTGCTGTACAAACAGCACAATTTCTGTTGCGACACATTCAAAATTATACAGCAGCTGGAGAACATGCTCAAATATCTCTTTACCCAAATGAATCAATCAGTTAAATACAAAAAAAATCAATCAACCAAAATATTCTCATTTCAATTCAGATTTGTATTCCTGAAGCAGCTTGTTGCAACGGTGACAGGCCGAGGGTAGTGCTGGCATCTCCAACCTGATCACACATTAAATGGTTCTTTCCATATAAGGGACACAGAGAAGATTTCAGGGAGATGTGAACAAGGGACAACAATAACACGCATCGTTTCGAGACAGCGTTTCAATTACTTTTTCATACAAATACATTGTAAATAATTAAAAACAAAATGTCCATTAAAACATGCCAAGCAGCAGAACTAAATAATTGTGTTGTGCATTTACTTGAGAGGTCAGAGGTTTAGCCAGAGGTTCCCTTGATTGAGGAATCCCGGTCTCACATTGTGCTGCTTTGGCATAGTATCCCAGCGCGGACAGAAACAGTCTGGAAAAACAAAACAGAAATTTCTGGAAAAGCTCAGCCGGTCGGGCAGCATCTCTGGAGAGAATTCAGAGCGAGCATTTCAGGTTAACAGCGAACAATGTCACTTCAGTTACCAAATTTCACTTTCTCTGAAACCTTCTTCCAGCACCACACGCTTTCCTAACTCTGCAACCTCCTGCAGCTCTTAAGCCCATCTATATCTCTGAAAATCATTTCAGACCCGACACCACTCCTTATCTCAATGACCTCTACCAGTCCATAGACTCATCCCGATGTCTATACCATCCTCCAACTCATGCAACCCTCTCTATCTCTTTAACATCCTCCAGTACATACAGCCCTGCCTATCTCTGCAATCACCTCCAGCCTCTGCTCCACTCACTTTCTCTGTCAACTCCTCCAGTCGCTACATCACTCTCTACCTCTCTAACATCCACCAGTCCCTAAACGTCTTCCTATCTGTCCAACCTCCTCCAGTGACTGCAACTTTCGCTATCTGTGTATCTTCCTCCAGGTCCTGCACCTCACACGACACACTCCTTATGTCTGTAAACTCCTCCAGCCCCTGCATCCCTCACTAAATCTGTAACCTCCTCCAGCCCATACACCATGCTCTCTCTGTAACCTTCCAATGGTTAGTTGGAAGGGGTTTCACGTCGACAAATTTTAGACATCAATGACAAACAAAGTGAGTTTTGTTCAATTCAGAAATCGCCCAATATAACAGTCTCCTGAAGGAAAGGGCCCATCACAGAGAGCATATTTCCCACTGCATCGGGGTTAAATCAGAATTTCTATTAAACCAATGAATAGGCTGCTTCAATCCAGGTCTGTTTTCAGCAGCAAGATGTTTCACACCTGAGAGTAACTAGTCATAGGCGAGTAAATGATGAGATACCAGACATAATTCATTCAGAATCTGAGAGTAAACGTGGATTCTGCAGATAACGATGGTGATTTTAACAGAATATTTCACTTTCTTACCAGAGTCTCATTTTGATTGCTGTCAGACAACGGTTTGTGAGGATGATGTCATTCACGCCCCTCTTTTTTTCTTCTCTTCTCCCATTTCGCCCCAAATCAGTCTTTCCACCTGGTGGTCCTTATTGTCACTCTGTCATCTAAGTCTCTCTGCCCTCCAACCTGTCAGAGACTTTCCCTTCTGCTCTTTGTTCCATGTTCTACTGGAGATACAAGGAGCAAAGCAGGCAGTTCCTTCTCACACACAGTAGACACATTGTCACTCACAGAGATACAGAGAACAGAACCGTCATCAATCCGACAGGCTCAGAAAGAGAGAGTGTTTGGTCCTATTCCAATTCCAAGTTCTGGGGGAATATTTTAATATTTACACGAAAACAGCGGTGGCCAAGTTGTTCAGCGAATCCTGAGGGACAGGATGTACATGTATTTGGAAAGGCAAGGACTGATTCAGGAAAGTCAATGTGGCTTTGTGCGTGGGAAATCATGTCTCACAAAATTGATTGAGTTTTTTGAAGAAGTAAAGAAGAAGAATGATGAGGGCAGAGCAGTAGATGCAATCTTTATGGACTTCAGTATGGCGTTCTATAAGGTTTCCCATGGGAGACTGATTAACAAGGTTAGATCGCATGGAATACAGGGAGAACCAGCCATTTAGATACAGAACTGGCTCATGGATAGAAGACTGAGGTGGAGGGCTGTTTTTCAGACTGGAGACCTTTAACCAGTGGAGTGCCACAAGGATCGCTTCTGGGTCCTCTACTTTTTGCAATTAAAATAAATGATTTGTATGCCAGCATAGGAGGTACAGTTAGTACGTTCGCAGATGACACCAACATTTGAGGTGTCGTGGTCAGCGAAGAGGGTTACCTCAGATTACAAAAGGATCTGGACCAGATGGGCCAATGGTCTGAAAAGTGGCAGATGGAGTTTAATTCAGATAAGTACAAGGTGCTGCATTTTGGGAAAGCATATCTTAGCAGGACTTATACACTTAATGGTAACGTCCAAGGGAGTGTTGGTGAATAAAGAGACCTTGGAGTGAAGGTTCTAGCTCCTTGAAAGTGGAGGCGCAGGGTGATAGGATAGTGAAGGCGGCGTTTGGTATGCTTTCGTTTATTGGTCATAGTATTGACTACAGGAGTTGGGATGTCATGTTTCGGCTGTACAGGGCATTGGTTAGACCACTGTTGTAATATTGCGTGCAATTCTGGTCTCCTCCCCATCGGAAAGACGTTGTGAAACTTGAAAGGGTTCAGAAAAGATTTACAGTGATGTTGCGAGGGTTGGAAGACCTGAGCTGCAGGAGAGGCTGAACAGGCTGGGGCTGTCTTCCCTAGAACGTCGGAGGCTGAGGCGTAACCTTATAGAAGTTTACAAAATTATGAGGGGCATGGATAGGATGAATATGCAAAGTCTTTTCCCTGGGGTCGGGGAGTCCAGAGCTAGAGGGCATAGGTTTAGGGTGAGAAGGGAAAGATATAAAAGAGACCTACGGGGCATCATTTTCACGCAGAGGGTGGTACGTGTATGGAATGATCTGGCAGAGGATGTGGTGGAGACTGATACATTTGCAACATTTAAGAGGCATTTGGTCCAGGTGCTGGAAGGTGGGACGAGATAGGTTTGGGATATTTGCTCGGCATGGACGGTTGGATCGAAGGGTCTGTTTCCATGTTGTAGATTTCTCTGACTCGTTTACTCTATATAGAGTTTGAAAGTGGTGTAATCCAGGTGCTGGGAACGTTAAACTCTCTCCTGTACGTGTGTAACAGTATATGCTTGTGTGAATGACTGAATGTGGTGTGCGAGGGCATGTGTGTGTACACATTCGAGAGGGCGAGTGAATGAGAATAAGGGACTCACTGAATAAGTTCTAATTTGTTTCTAACTGAGCGGTATTAACCAGCTACATCAGAAGTAGCAATGTTAGGATCTGGTCTGCCTTCTTTAAATATTTTGAGGGGCTCTTGTGTGATCCATAAAAGATTGGGTGTTCTTCCGGGATTTGTTGTATGTTTATGATTTGGGGTTGCATTTGCTGGACTCAAAGGCACCGAGTTGTGGGTGTTAGTTTCGCCTGGATTAAATAGTGTGTGGGAAAACAATGGCTTTTTCAATCACGAAATGTTTTATGGGGGTGGAAGAAGTTGCCTTTAGGAGATTTAGAGACGTTGAACACAGAAAAGCTGCTGGAATTAGCAGTCATTTGAAATTGTACCTATCTTCTTCCATGAGGAAGGGAGAGATCATTAGAGTAATAGCTCAGCACTTATATATGCTGGAAATGTCATCAGACCCTTTAGAGGTTACGACAGTTCAACTAAAAATCAGTTGCTTTATTTTTCAGGAAAAGAAAATGAAAGGTCAAAAATAATGACACTGTTGTAATTACGATTAAAAACTGAGAAAAGTCTAAAAGAACGAATCGATATTACAGAACAAAAAGAAAAGGAGTGACAAAGAGAGAAAGAAGAGAGAGCAAGAGAGATAAAGATAGAGGGAGAAGAAAAGAAGGAAGAGCGGGAGTTGGAACTTCAGGAATTGACAGACCAAAATCAGGCTGAATGGAGGGAGATGAAGGCTGAAGGTAAGCTTACTCAGGAAGAGAGTGAGGATGTGCAACAGATGGTTACTATAGAACTGGTGAAATTCTGTTTGTACGCTTTGCCGAAATTTGATGGAATTTGTGGAAGTGATTTACATGACATTGGTGTATGTGAGGCAGTGAAGAAAGACATTTTCGGTGCATATGAGCTCTTGACAGAAGCCTACCGATAACAATTCAGGAATCGAAGGAGGGGACCTGGTCAAACCTGAATTGAATTTGAAAGGACCAAGCAAAGCAATTTTAAACGGCGATGAGATCATGAAAAATTAAACAAATTGATGACATTCTTAGAGAAACGATTATTTCGGACGAGTTCATAAATTAACTTGCTGAAGTAATCAGGACTCATGTGGAAGGACAGAGAGTTAAAATGGCAAAATTAACAGTTGAAATGCATCATAATTATGAGCTGGTTCATAAATCAAACGTTGGCTTCCAAAATCTGTTTCAAACTGTGAGGATTAGAAATTGGGGAAAAGAGAAAACCTCACGTGGAAAGGAAAAAGTAGATCTCGGTGAAGACCATGCAGATAACGGAGCAGAAGATGAAAGTGAAACCCTTGGAGGGGAAAGAGAAGTTAATAAGCTCCGGTGTTATCTCCGAAATAAAGTAGGCCATATGAAATCACACTGTTGATGGTTTGCGAAAGGCACTGGGAAGCCAGATGCAGGAAAATACGAGAAGTCAGTGAATTTTGTGGAACATCATCGGATGCTAGAAATCTGCACCAGAATGAACAATATGTTTGGATGTTGGTTAAGTAGGAAATTCCAGATCTTCTTAAAAGATATACCTGCAAAAATAAAGTTAGCTCACTTAAGCCAGGTGCAGCAGGTAAAGAGGGTTAAATTTTAAGAGTTACAGTATCCTCCATGAAAGATAAGGAAATGTATCGTTGAACAAATATTATACAAAATATGTGAGTAACAGGCATTCACGGTGAGATGAAAAGTGCTCAATTATGTCAAGTGTGGTTGCATTGCCCCGTTAAGAGTGGAGAGGTTGTTGTAGAAGTATTGGACAAAGTGTCAGCTCCAGCAATAGTATTTGACCTTACTAATACGATAGCTCATTCACAGGTGAGATTGCTGTCAACTGTGTTTGAAAAGCCAATAGAAACTCAGGAAACAAAGCTAATGCAGGACACATATCCCGGAATTTCACCAGACTGTGTGGTTACGAGGTCACAAAGTCACGAGTTGAAACAAGAGGGATGACAGAGTACGGGAATGAAAGTTGAAATTAAATTAGCAGAGATCTGATTTGAACAACTGGTTGACTCAAAACAGGAGCAGTTTTACATCAAAACGCCAATTATATCAAAAAGCCAATGCAAGAAAAATCTAAATGTATTTAAATCTAAATCGATGAACATGGAATAGTGTATGTTAGATTAGCTTCAGATTTGTATGACAGGTCGGCGCAAAATCGAGGGCGAAGGGCCTGTACTGCGCTGCAATGTTCTATGTTCTGTATGTTCTATGCATCCTGGTGTATGACGATCTTAAAAAATGATATTTCTATGAGGAGAGGGAGAACATCACGTATCCAAGCAGATATGAAATGGACACATGTTCCTTAAGTCGTATTGAGAGTGGATTACAGAAATGGGTGTACTGCGTAAACTACCATAAGGGGACATTTACGGGTAAAAAACACTTCAAGCAAATATACAGAAACAGTTTTACAGGACTGGATTGCACAAGGATGTCTTTGAATTTTGCCAGACATGAAAAATATCTAGTAAAACCTGCAGCTTTATTTCACTGTGGAGTGTGACGAAGCTACTCCTTTAACAAGGTTATGCAGTCCTTGCTTTCTTCTTCAGTGAGGTCATACACGTCACAGACACTTGAAAAATGAGGACTGAAGGGTTTTAGTGCCAGTTTGGTAACAGCCGACACACACCTTTTTAGGCAGAACGATTTCAATGTGTGTCAGACGAAGAGTGAAGAATTTGTGGTTGGAGAAGTGGATAAACTCGCAGCTCCAGGAATATAATTTGTGCTTTCTAATGATATAGTTCCTTTACCGGTAGGAGTGCTACCTAGTATGGTGAAAACGCCAGTGGTTACTCAGGAAGTTTAACTATTGCAGGTCATATATCCTGGACCTTTTACTGCCTATGTGATAACGAGGTCACAAAGTCATCAGGTGAATCAGGAGAGATCAAAGATTACCAGTAAGAAAGTTGGAATGGAAGTAGCAGAGATTATGTTTCATCAGATTGTTGAGATAAACCCAGAGCAGACAGATTACAATGCAGACATCTTTAACTCAGATAAATTAATTGAGTTACAGCAGAAAGATGAAAATTTAAAGCAATTGTAAAAAACGGCAGATACAGAGAAGGAATCTGAATGTATCCTTGAATGTTATCATCCTTAAATGATGGCTTAATGAGGAAACATTGAGAATCAAATATACTGGCAGATGGAAAATGGGCAGAAATTCATCAAATAGTAATGCCAGTGGGGTATAGAAAGGAAGTGTTACGAATGACGCATGAACAACCATTTGGAATTCATTTCAGAGTGAGGAAAATACAAGCTAAAATCCAAAACATGTTATGGGCCAGGACTGTACAGGGGTGTCGTTGAGTTTTGCCAGACATGTCATACCTGTCGAGTAATTTGAAAACCACAAGCGGTGATAAAACCTGCACCTTTAATACATTTTCCTGCATTTGAGTAACTTTCAGAAGAATATTAATTGATTGTGTAGTTCTCCTGCATCAAACTAAAAGTTGGAATCAGTCGTTGTCATCTCTCGTGTCTCTATCCACTAGAATTCCAAAGGATGTTCCATTCTGTAATATCACAGCTAAAAGGATTATAGAGGAAATACTCAAATGTTTAACGAGATATGGACGACTGAGAGAGATACAGCCAGATCAAGGCTCAAAGCTCGCATCAAAATTATTCAAGGAAGTCATAGAAGCAGTGGTATAAAAGAATTCAAATCTGTTGCATACCATTCAGAATCGCAGTAAGCTCGAGAAAGGTGGCATCAGACAGAAAGACCATGTTGAAGGCACATAGTCAAGATGATGCAGATGATTGGAATAAGGGAATATTGTGCTGTTTGAGATCAGAGTCGTACTAATTGAATCAACCAAATTCAGTATAATTCAATTCGGTTTTGTGTCTGAAGTGAGAGGACAGTTAAAAACGATTGAGAAATTAGTAAGTCAAAAATAAGAGACCACATACTTCACTTTGTGTCACATTTTAAGGCACGATTAAAGAGAGATTGGAACTTGGCTACACAACATTTAAAGATATCACAGCATGAAATGAAACACGAAGCAGGCAATAAATAAATAAAAATCAAATTTCAATATCGGCAATATGGTATTAGTGTCACTTCAAGTGATACTTGAATCTTTAAAAGCAAGGTTTGGTTGACCTTTTCAAGTTGAAAGGAAATTGAGTGAGGTGAACTATGGTAGGGACTCCAGACAGAAATAATTCTCACAGCGTGTGCCATATGCATCTGCTTTGAAGGTATTTAGGCAGGGAAGGACTGCACGAGGAGAATGCGTTGTTGATGACAACAGAGAGGGAAGAATCAAATTCATATGAATGTGAATTTCTCATTACTCAAATTAAATTTGAGAATGGGGAAGTTTATTGAGTTAACTTTCAGAAGAAAATCGAAATGACCTAAAAGAGTTGTTAATATTACATGGGGAGCCAAGTTGAAATAATCTGGAAAGCTTTGACCTAATTGTGAACGATGTTGAAAGCGGAGATGCTGTTCCAATAAAACAACATCATTATTGGCATTACCCTCTCAAGTTGGCACAAGTCCAAACGGAGATTGGATGCATGTTCTGAGATAACATATCGATGTCAGTCACAGTTACTGGAACTAACCCATAGTAATGGTGCCAAAACCAGATGGCACCCAATGGTCATGTGTGGACTATCGCAAATTAAACGCATTTACAAAGACTGATGCATGTCTGATTCTATGTTTGGAAGACTGTGTTGAGAAGTTGGGTCAAGCAACCTGTATTTTTATGTTGGACTTGCTTAAAGGATACTGGTGGGTGACTTTGTCATAAAGTGCAAAGGCAGTTCGGCTTTTCTAACGCTGACTGGATTTTATTAAATTAAAGTCATGCAATTTGGTATGAAAAAAAACGCGCCAGCCACATTTCAGAGACGAATAAGGTTGCCAGTTTATCCAACTGTGTCATTTATATTAATGACCTGGTGATCTTTCGTCACAGATGGAAGGAACATATGCAACATTTATCAGACTTGTTTGATCGACTTCGGAAGGCATGTTTGTTGATAAACCTCATGGTAAGGGCATTTGCCAATGCCCAAGTTATCTTTCTGTGCCATGTTATTCGACACGGACACATTCACATACCGTTGACAAAAAGAGCAGTACTATGGTTCCTGGGATTGCGTGAAATTTGTCGAAAATCTGTCCCACATTTTCGCAGTGTGGCTACTCCACTCACTGAATTGCGAAGAAAAGGCAAGACAGTTTCGTGGACAGCAGACTATCACAAAGTGCTTCACAGCCTGAAAGTATTAACTTCTCCCCTGATACTCGCCAAATCTAATTATGCAAAGCCATTCAAGTTCTTTATTGATGCAAGTGTCGGTGTGGTGCTCTTGCAAGAAGATGATGAGAAGGTACAGAGTCTTATCGGGTATTTCTCGAGGAAGTTCAAATTTCATCAGCAAAAATATTCGACAGTTGATTAGGAGTCTTTGACCGTGATGGTGAAATTACAGCGTATCAGTGTTGATGTTATCAGCAACATATCTGAGACAATAATCGAAACTGATCATAACCCATTGAGGTTTTTGAAGACAGTTAAGGACAAAACAAAACAGTCTGTTAAGATGGAGCTTGTTGTCATTGCAATTCAATTTGAAAAATGTGCGTGTGGCAGAAAGCGAATACATGATTGCTGATTCATTGGCGAGACTCGAATGTGAAACGGCAGCATTTGGTGGCAGGAATACTACAGATTGAAACGATGTATGGTTGTGCATGTTTGTACATTTATATTCAATGCAATGAAAATTAGTGTTTTGCAGTACCAACAATTTTTAACGTGTTTTAAATGAAGGCATCCTTGGATATTGATCGTTCATTATTTTTTTAAATGGGGAGGTGTGACGAAGCTGTTCCTTTAACAACGTTATGGACTCCTTGATTTTTCTTCAGAGAGGCCGCAAACAACATCCCGACTCTGAAGAACTCGAGGGTGAAAGGTTTTAAACCAGTTTGATAACAACTAACAGATACTGCCTCAGGCAGAAGCCTTTCAAGTTAAAAACAACACTTGCACAATGAAAGGGGAGTGGCCAATTCTCCCATATCACTGTTTGTCTGGTTTGTGTTTTTTTCAGCCGTCGTGTATAGAAAGGCTGCTGGACTCACAGAAGCAGGTTCTGGCTGGTATTCTCTCTCTCTGACTTTGATGCAATCAGACTTTGTTTTATTTTCCCTTTTGTGCCAAGAGATAATTATGTGAATTGTTGCAAGGATCTGTCATAGCATTATTAAGTTCGGATAGTCTGTTGGGTTTTCAGGGAGGACAGGTTATTTAGTAATCTATTTTCCATTCTTTGCGCTTCATTCAAGAACCTTGTCAGTAAATTTGATTTTACTGAAAACTAAGTGGTTTGACGAACTGATTCTGTCCTGGAATACTGACTTTAAAGTTGCTTAAAACAACGAGCAAAGGTATGGTCTGGCAAACTTCTTGAAGTGTCCTAAGAGTTCTGCCTAAAACTAAACAGGAGTTACTCAATTTTTTCACAAGATATGGATTACGCACAGAAATAAATTCAGAACAAGTGACAAAATTTACATCAAAATTATTCAAGGAAGTATGGACATTTTAGTAATAAAAGAATTCAAATCCACTGCATACCATCCAGAATCGCAAAAAGAACACGAAAATTGGCGTCAGATATTAAAGACAATGCTGAGGTTTTATCGTCAAGACTAATGCGTTGACTGAGATTTCTACCTTTTGTGATCTGAGAAGCACCAAATGATTCGACCAAATGCACTCAATTTGATTCAGTTTGTGGGTAAAAATTGAGAGCACCATTGAAATTGATTAATCAGAAGTTGATAATTCAGAATTCCGAGACCACATATTTGGACTATGTGTCAGATTTTCAGGAATGATTAAGTAGCGTCGGGGAGTTGGCAAGACAGCATTTAAAATGATCACAGCATTCAATAACACGAGAAGCGTATAAGCAATCAAAAACTCACAATTTTGCTGTCGACGATGAGTTGTAGGGTTACTTTTAGTGGTGGGATAACCTTTTAAAGCAACGTTTAGTGCACCTTACCAAGGTGAACGGATTATGAGTGAGGTGAACTGTTTGATAAGAACTCCACAGAGAGTCTTTCACAAAGTGCGTCATGTGACTACAGTAAAAATGTTGAAGGTGATTCCTGTATCTTTAAGAGACAGTGAATACTATTTTGACAGTGCAAGTTTCCAGGCAACTTTCATGTTACTGACTTGCAGTCTCATTATGTAATGGGAAATGGAAAATATGTAACGTTGGCCAAAAACTGGATATCTCAGTTCTTTTGACCAACATCTGAATTTAATCAATGAGTTTAAATTATGCCTGAGCATACGAAAACCCAATCGAATTTAAAATTTGCTTGTTTGACATCATTGAACCAATGAGATGATCCGATGTTTGGGGTATGAAAAAAGGAAGTTTGGACCGTTGGTCAGAAAGAGCGCCAACTGCAACTGAAAGACTGCTATTCAGCACATTCTCTGTAAAATGCACATTTTTAATGTGAAACTTCTTTGTTACATAAGACTGAAGAGAACCAATGGAGGTCTACAAATGGAGAAAAATTGACGGCGGAGAGGACAGCCACTGTCTGCTTTTGAAATGTAAGTTGATTTAAACTGAATACAGGCTTTATTCTATCAGTATATTGTTATAGAGTAGGAGGTAGATAAACAATCTTTAAGATAGAGGAGGCTCAGGGTTGGAAATAGTTGTTTCATATTGACTTTTAGACTTTAATTTTTTTTTGGAAAATAGTAGAATTTGCCTACTACTCTGTCACTCATACTTTAAAAGATTACGAGACGATCTCAGCTTTTCTGCGTCTCTTGTTTAATTAGCAGAATGTTTTAGCGCCGAATTATAAGAAAAGACAATTGGAGGAAAGCCAATGGAGACTGTGATACTGAAAATAACACAGAGTGAAGAAACAAGTTCAGAGGAATTCTGAATTGTGCATTCCACACATTCAATTGGACAATGAAGAATTTGTCAAATATTGGGTTAAATTATTGAGTTACCGTCCAATGAAAACGGAAATGATATGAAGGAGTTATTATTGTCGTATTGGCTGACATATTGAAAATTGTACCAAATGTTAGTAATATGCATGTTCCACTCACTGAATTACAGAAGAATTATAAGAAATTTTAATGTACAGCAAACCGTCAGAAGTCATTCGCCAGCCTGAACGTTGTGCTCACCTTTGTCACAGTATTAGCCATGCAACATTTTAGGAACATGGGACTGGGATATCATAGCAATTACAGAAAAATGGCTCAGGGTTGGGCAGGCCTGGCAGCTTCATGTTTCAGAATAAAAATGCTCGAGGAAGGATAGAAAGGGATTCAAGAGAGGAGGGGAGCGGCGTCTTTGATTGGGGATAGCATTAAATCTGTGCTGAGGGAGGATATTCCTGGAAATACATCCAGGGAAATTATTTGGGTAGAACTGTGAAACAAGAAAGGGATGATCACCTTATTGCGATTGTATTATAGACGAGTGAGAAGGAAATTGAGAAACAAACTTGGAAGAAGATGTCAGCTATTTTAACAATAATAGGGTGGCTATGGTAGGGAATTTTAACTTTCTAAACATAGACAGGGAAGGACACACTGTTAAGGTTTAGACGGAGAGGAATTTGTTAGTGTGTAAAAGAAAATTTTCTGATTCAGTATGTGGATGCACCTTCTGGTGAAGATGCAAAATTTAACCGACACTTGGGAAATAAGGCAGGGCAGGTGACTGAGGTGTCAGTGGGGGAGCACTTTGGGGACAGCGACCACAATTCTATTAGATGTAAAATAGTGCTGGAAAAGGATAGACCAGATGTAAAAGTTGAATTTCTAAAATGGGAAATGGACAGTACTGACGGGATTAGGCAAAATTTTCAAAAGCTGATTGGGGGCAGATGTTCGCAAATAAAGGGACAGCTGGAAAATGGGAAGCCTTCAGGAATGGGATCACGAGAATCCAGAAAAAAATAGATTCCTTTTAGGGTGAAAGGAAAGGCTGGTAGGTCCAGGGAATGCTGAATGATGAAAGAAATTGATTTTGGTTCACAAAAAGTGAAAAGTATATGTAAGGTATCGACAATATAGATCGAGTGAATCCTTCGAAGAGTATAAAGGCAGTAGGAGTAAACTTAAGAGGGAAATCAGGAGGGTGAAAAGGGGACATGAAATAGCTGTGGCAAATAGAATTAAGGATAATACAGAGTTTATACAAATGCATTAAGTACACAGGGTAACTAGGGTGAGAATTGGTCCCCTCAAAGATCAGCAGGGTGGCCTTTGCGTGGAGCTGTAGAAAATGGGGAAGATAATAAACGAGTATTTTGCATGAGCATATACTTTGAAAAAATGGATGGAAGATATAGAATGTATGGCAATAGATGGTGACTCCTTTCAAAGTGTCCACATTACAGAGGAGAATATGCTGGATGTCTTGAAACGCAAAAAGGTGGAGAAATTCCTAGGTCCTGATCAGGTGAAGCCCAGAACTCTGTGGCAAACTAGTGAAGTGATTGCTGGGCCTCTTCCTGAGATATTTGCATCATCAATAGTCACAGGTGAGGTTCCAGAAGACTGGAGATTGGCTAACGTTGTGCCACCATTAAAGAAGCGTGGTAAGACAAGCCAGGGAACTATAGGCCATTGAGCCTGAAGTCGGTGTTGGGCAAGTTGTTGGAGGGCATCCTGAGGGACAGGACCTTCATGAAATTGGAAAGGAGAGGCCTGATTAGAGATAGTCAGAATTGCTTTGTGCGTCGGAAACCATGTCTCCCAAACTTAATTGAGCTTTTTGAAGATGTAACAAAGAGGATTGGTGAGGGCAGATTGGCAGATGTGGTCTAAAAGGTCTTCAGTAATGCGTTTGACAAGATTCCCCATGGGAGATTAGTTAGCAATGAGAATTCTCATGGGAATACAGGGTGAACTAGCCATTTGGATATAGAAACGGCTCAAAGTCGAATACAGAGGGTGGTGGGGGAGGATTGTTTTTGGTGTGCTTTCTTTTATTGATAAGAATATTGAGTACGGGAGTTAAGATGTCATACTGCGGCTGTACAGGACATTGGTTACGCCATTGTTGGAATATTGTGTGCAATTGTGGTCTCCTTCCTATCGGAAAGATGCTGTGAAACATGAAAGTGTTCAGTTAAGTTTAACAAGGATGTTGCCAGGGTTGGAGGATTTGAACTGTAGGGAGAAGCTGAACAGGCTAGGGCTGCTTTCCATGGAGCGTCAGACGTTGAGGGGTTACCTTATTGAGAATTAAAAGAAATCATTAGGGGCAGGGATAGGATATTTAGACCAAGTCTTTTCCCTGGGATCAGCGAGTCCAGAATTAAAGGGTATGGGTTGAGGGTGAGAGCGGAAAGATATAAAAGAGACCTAAGAGGCAAAGTTTTCACTAAATGGGTGGTACATGCATGGAATGAGCTGCCGGAGGATGTGTTTCAGGCTGGTACAATTGCAACATTCACGAAGCATTTGGATGGGTATATGAATAGTCAGGGTTTGGAGAGATAGGGGTCCGGTGCTGGCAGGTGGGATTAGGTGGGTTTGGGATATTTGATTGTTTGGACGGGTTTCACTCCATGACTAATTACACAAAGCCATTCAAAGTGGCGAGTGATCTTAATGTTCGAACCCTGACCTTCCAAGAAGAAAACGAGAAGGTAGAAAGACTGACCAGGTATTTCAGCAGCAGATTGAAAATGCATCAGCAGAAATATTCGACAATGGAGAAGGAGAATTCGCGCTTGTTGTTGGCTTTGAAACATTTCAACCTTTATGTTACCAGTGACGTGTCTCAGGTAATCACATAGATTGATCATGACCCATTGAAGTTTATGGAGAAATGTAAGGACAAAAATTCCAGACTTTTTGGTTCGAGCTCCTTCTCACAGGCAATCAATTTGAAAGTTGTGTATGTGCCAGAATGAGCAAACATGATTGCTGATGCATTATCAAGGCTTGAATAAGAAACAGACGCATTAAGTGGATGGAGTAAAACAGACTGAAACAGAAATAGTAGTGCATGTTTGCATCGTTATTGCCAGTGTAATGTACATATGTGCTGTAGTTCACTGACAGTTTCACATAAAATGATTTTAAAATGAAGCCATCATTGGATATTTGATATTTCATATTTTTGTACGGGAGGAGGAGTAGTGATGTTGATTTTTTTCACAAGGTTGTGCTGTCTTTTGTTTTTAACATTGCCGTGAACGCAGATGATTAATGATGTTGCCTCAGACAAAAGGCTTTCAACTGTAAAAAAAACAATGAAAGGCAGATTTGCCAGCTCAGCTTTTCTCGGTTTTGGTCAACTTTGGCTCGGTGTTAGTAAGCAGTCAGTGTTTTTACACTGCTGCTAAAAGGAACATGTACATGGAAGATGTTGTTCAAAGCTGCATATCTCTATGACCTTTCTTATGTAAGACCCTGTGTTTGGTTTTTCCTGTTTTGCCAAAGTGTGTTTATGAGGATTGTTGCAGGAATTTGGAACGTTCCTTAAGTTGTCAAAGTCTGTTGCATTTTTGAATAAGTTAAATTCAATTGAATTCTGGTATTTTGTTTTGTTTTTGTTTCATTCAGTACTCTGAAAATAAATTCTGTTTTATTTAAAAACGAGAGGTTTTCACAAGCTACATCACTCCTGGAATATCGACTGTACACCTGCTCTGAAACAAGTAGAACGGTTCGTGTCTGGGCTACAATCTTAAAATGTATTGAGTGGTTGTGGCCTGGTCCAGAACAAATGTATTTAAAACAGAGTTACATGCGTTTCTGACTGGTAAGTTGTTCAAATGTTTTTGGGAGAAGGGCAGGAGAATAGATTTGAAAAACAGTCATGATCAAATGAACAACTGACTTGATGGGCTAAATGGCCTAATGCTGCTGTTACATTGTAAGTCATATTGATACAATATAGAGCAATATTTATATGTGGACACAAACAACTCCGGCATGAAAAAACATATATCTATATTGCATTCTTGTTTCAAATGGCCGAACTCTTACATTATATAGTCGAATGATCCAACATATAACAATATTTATATATTGACACAAACAGTTCCAACATGAGAATGCAAATTCTATGATGCATTCTTGGTTCAAACAGAGATTAAGAAGTGGACTCCTGCTTTTCATGAATTAATCCCCTGTCTTAACTCCTTCATTAGGCGTCGGTCTTTTAGATGATGTAACACTTCATCTTTCAGGCTGCAGGAGTTACGGATATGATATTTACATATTTCCCAGTTTGTCAGAAATATGCGATTGCGAGCAATCTGTGCACAGTTACCTGCTGTAAGAATCATTTGTCCTCCTGCAGGGGAGGAGTTTCATGATCAGTCAGAACCATAACCACACCCAGAGGGACACAACAACACATCCACACCGACATACACCGATGCACACCCACATACCGCCCCCCACCACGCACGCACGCAGAGAGAGAAACAGAGATATTGAGACACATAAGAAGATACCCATGTACAGACATAATGCACACACATCACGTCCGCACACACACACACAAAAACATGCTGTGAAAGAGCAACGCATCTCTGCACAGACACCATACCAATCGGAGCCACACTCTCACGCTCAAGTAGAAATGAACTCGGAGTGAGTGGCTTTACACAAAAACCTGTAAGATCTGACAGAGACGTCTGTTACACACGCACACACAAGTACATTAAAATGCATTTACTGAGGCACAACTACAATTAGATATAGACAAAGAGAGACACTCAGAAACGAAAAGAGACACATGTATAGAGAGGTACAAACTGATCCGGCTGTGGGCACAGAAAGATCTTAACACACTGTCAGACAGCTCAACAAGCCACTCACCTGCTTAAACATGAGCACAGCCAGGCAGAAACGCACTCCACACTCACACAATAATATACCAATACTCAGAGACGCACACATATGAAATCACAGAACAATCATGACATGCTGACAGTAACAGCCACACACCCATACACCCCTACACCACAAAGTCATCGGAAGGTAACTCCTCAAACATCATACACACAGACACAAACACAACAGTTGCGTGTGTGCAAAACAGACACCGGTAGACAATCACAAAGGCACAGACATGTACACAGACATAAAGGCACTCAACTTCACGGAAACACTCTCATCCAGACTGAATAGCATTCCCAAATACATCGCTGACAGGAGAGATGAATGGCCTGCTGCTGCTAATTGACTATGTGCCCGCGTATTTGTCAATCTGTCAGTCAATCAAAGATAGAAGCCTGTTCATCTCTGACACTTCCCTCCCCTTCCTGGACCTCTACATCTCCATTAATGACGACCGACTTGACAATGACATTTTTTACAAAGCCACCGACTCCCACAGCTACCTGGATTACACCTCTTCCCACCCTCCCTCTTGCAAAAATGCCATCCCGTATTCCCAATTCCTCCGCCTCCACCGGATCTGCTCCCAGGAGGACCAGTTCCAACACAGAACTCACCAGATGGCCTCCTTCTTTCGAGATCACAATTTCCCTTCCCACGTGGTTAAAGATGCCCTGCAACGCATCTCGTCTACATCCCGCACCTCCGCCCTCAGACCCCACCCCTCCAACCGTAACAAAGACAGAAGGCCCATGGTGCCCACCTTCCACCCTACCAAACTTCGCACAAACCAAATAATCCTCCAAACAGACCCCACCACCAGGGATAAATTTCCCTCCCCACCCCTTTCCGACTTTCACAAAGACTGTTCCCTCCGTCACTACCTGGTCATGTCCACGCCCCCCCCCATATAACCCACCCTCCCATCCTGGCACTAACCTCTGCCACCGAAGGAACTGTAAAACCTGCGCCCACACCTCCTCCCTCACCTCTATCCAAGGTCCTAAGGGAGCCTTCCACATCCATCAAAGTTTTACTTGCACATCCACGAAGATCATTTATTGTATCTGTTGCTCCTGATGCGGTCTCTTCTACACTGGAGAGACTGGGCGCATCCGAGCAGAGCGCTTTTGGGAACTTCTTCGGGACACCCGCACCAATCAGCCACACCACCCCTTGGACCAACATTTCAACTCCGCCTCCCACTCTGCCGAGGATATGGAGGTCCTGAGCCTCCTTCACCGCCGATCCCTCACCACCAGACGCTTGGAGGAAGAACGCCTCATCTTCCGCCTCGGAACACTTCAACCCCAGGGCATCAATGTGGACTTCACCAGTTTCCTCATCTCCTCTTCCCCCACCTCACCCTAGTTTGAAACTTCCAGCTAAGCACTGTTCCCATGACTTGTCTGGACTTGTCCTACCTGCCTATCTCCTTTTCCACCTATCCACTCCACCCTCTCCTTCCTGACCTATAACTTCATCCCCTCACCCACTGACCCATTGTACTCTATGCTACTTTCTCCCCACCCCCACCCTCCTCGATCTTACCTCTCCACGCTTCAGGCTCACTGCCTTTATTCCTGATGAAGGGCTTTTGCCCGAAACGTCGATTTTGAAGCTCCTGGGGTGCTGCCTGAACCGCTGTGCTCTTCCAGCACCACTAATCCAGATTCTGGTTTCCAGCATCTGCAGTCAACGTTTTTACACCGTGATGAATGGTGACCCATTCTGCTTCCCCCGTCCCCATCAATCCCTGGGTGTTATACAGAGATCCATGTGATTATACTGATGGGATCCTGGGCGTACATATGCAATTCCTGCGCTAGCAACACTGCAGCGGCAAACGAACTTCACTCAGTTGTTTTGCTGAATGACGAAGTGAAGAATTTCCTTGACCAGTTGTTGCGCTGCATTCCTGAACTTCTCTCTGAACCTGGGCAGAGTCACTGCATAAAATAATGTGTTTGTGCGGGAGCTGAAATCCTTCAGAATTTCTGCAACAAACGTAAACTGGGTTCTAAGCCTGTTCCTCCAACGTTTTCCTCCTTTAATCTGGAAGTATAAGATATTTGCACTGTACGCTAACCACAAAATTATAAAGCTGATGGGTATGTTGAAGAGGTAAATAACTGACCTCCTCCAGCTCTCCATCTCTGCATCTTTGTGTCTCTTTCCCCTCCTCTGACCCGTCAGGCTCTTGTGGATTCGACTGGCCACTAAAATGTACCTGACCGTCAGAGTGTTCATCAACAGCATTAAATTTAATGGGATGAAATGGGTTAAAATGTAACCAAACCACCTAAATCCGAGCTACCTGGGATCATTAAAATGATTTGACTTTATATAGCAGTGTATCAGAACATTGTCAACTCTCCTCCCAGGTTTGTACCGAAAATAAAAGAGAATGTCCTTTGAAAAGATCAGAATGCCGGTTGCAGCCAGAGTCACGGCCAAGGCCTTCTCTCTCCAACATTTCCGCTTCATTTTCAGGCAGGAAATTGCTACAAGACGATCAAAGGAGAAAAGGACAGTGAACCAAACAAAACAATCTGCTGCTGTACGAACCGGGACAGCGATAGCACTGCACACAGTTCAGGAAACATTTTGGGAAGTACAAGTATTTGAATCTCCACAGCATGATGACTGTGAGAATGAATAGTCGATCTGATGTTTTCATAGCCAACAGGCAGCGTCTTGTGCAGTTGGAGAGGCCGCATTTTCCACGTGCGAGAACCAAAATCACCCGGAAATTGACGAAAGAAGTCGATAAAATGAAATCAGAAATTAGGTAAAAACCTGATGAAGGGCTTTTTCCCGAAAAACGTCGAGTTTACAGCTCTTCGGATGCTGCCCGAACTGCTGTGCTTTTCCAGCACCACTCTAATCGCAAATTAGAAATTGCCAACGTGGCCTAATTTGTTAGATGAAAGGGAAGGGGTTTAGAGTAAATGTTTGGAAGAGGTGTTCACCCAAAGCATGGTTGGGGTCTGTTAATTCAGTTCCTGGGAGGGCAGTGGAATCAGGAAACCTCACAAACTTTTAAAACTACCTGGATGACTAATTGAAACTTCATAACATACGAGGCTACGAGCATATTGCTGGAATCCAGGACGATCGTAGATTTTGTGTAGTGTTGATAGCACAAACTTAATTGTCCGAACGAAATATTCTGTCGTTTTTTAAATGATTCTGAGAAGCACTTCAGGGAGGCAGGTTGGGAAGTGAACCATTTTAATGAAATAAATGTAAGGGCTTTGAATGCTGAAAACATGTGATGGCACTCATCCACAGATTCAATCAATAAGCACATCGACCTGGACCCAATATACCGGCCACTGCAGTGGACAGCTGGACCTCACAAGCAGAAGCGGCAGATAAAAATCACGATAACCGCCGGACGAAGCATCACAGAAGCGCTTCACAGGAGGCGCCCAAGCACTAAGGATGTCACCTGGAGAGGGGACGAAACGTCTGCAACACAAATTCCCAGCTCGGCGAACAGAACCACAACAATTAGTAAATGCAGTACTCCAATCCATGTAAAATTAGATCCAACATAATAAAAATCTAGTATCTGACTCTCTCTTGTGTTCTGATTATGTCAGGGGCAATTAACATTTCAAGTGATAATGTCATTACCCAGCAGGTCAAAAACAGCGCAACCTTTCACAACATTTGCTTTGAAAAAACTTGTTTTAATAATGAGTATAACTAAACAAGGATGCTGCCTGAACTTCTGTAATAATCTAAATGATTAATTCCTGATTTCTAAACTTAGTTAGAAATCATTCCTCGCAAGAATTACTTCACGCATTGTAAAAACTATAGCGATGCAAACACTTCTTCATGGAACAAATGGAAGGTCGTCACAGCACTCTGGAATTCACTTTAACACTCCACAGTATTGCAATTATCCTTCAAGTCCAGATCCAGGATCCCTTTAAATAAGTTGTGGTTTGATACCTCAAGCTCGCTGCGAAACTGTGCAGTGAGTTCAAGACGCCCCAACACCTTTTGAACGAAACGGTCAGTCTCGTGTACCCTATAATCCTTCCATCAATTTGTATTACTCTGTTTCTCCTGATAAATGTTCCTGTGTTTTGCGTGATCGGTCTCCGTCTATGACCCTGATTATTTTGATGACTTCAATCACATCACCGCTCATTCACCTCTGTTCAAAGGAAAATGACCCAAACACTATCCATCTTTCCTTAATTCTACAGTAATTTCCACATAATGGCAACATTTTTGTAAATCTCTTCGAAACTGCCTCAGTGCAATTCTGTCCTCACTGCTAGGTGGTGAGAAAGTACTGTTCATAAAACCATAGGTGTGAGCCACCCAGTGTCTCAAGTAGTTCTGGTGCTACAAATCTTGCGGTGGTGAGGGACTTTGTTTTGCGTTGGCTCTGTTGCAGTGTGAGAGATTCGTATTTTGGTAGAAGCAATATGCAATTCCATCGGTACCGATGTGTGATCGGTAGCGTAAAATGGATCTGGAGAGGTATAGTTGGGGCATAGTCTGATTGAAGTGTGGTGTCAGTTAATCAGTTCCTCGGACGTTAGGATATGTGGTTAGTAGCCTCACTTCTGTTCTGATACCAACTGATTAATTACAAAACAAGCCAGACCTCCAGAACGAAATCCAGTTTGATGGATTATAATCTTATGACTTTTCATTTAACAAAGTGATCTCTTGCTGAATAGTAAACGCAAAGTGCTGCAAATATTGCGCCCACGTCAAAAACAAAGTTTATTTCAAAAGAAATGTCAAAATATTAGAAAGCAAACTCTCGACTTTTCACACAGATTCAAAGAAAATGATTATGCAGTGTGCATCATTCTCATTAACTTCAAAACAATGCATAGATGAAACGAAAGAAAGCAGCTTATTACTTAATATACAACTGCTCTGTCTTTGCAAAGAAAATACCCCTCGTGTAATATTCAGACCAGGGTCCCTGGATCTAACATTTACACAAATGACTTGTGCCTGCCACTTTTAAAGTGAAGCTGCGGTGAACTTCTTTATGGAACTACCAAAAAGTTGATTGTGAATGTACTCAGCGTTAAGTAATCTCTTCAGAGCATCTTTTCTCCCAATAAATCTCTCTCGGATGAACAGAAATATTCACTCCAAGGTACGAAAGCTGACTAATTTTCGCATCCCCTTCTCATGAGGAAAGTTTTGTGAATCCACCTAGTTTCAGGAAATAAAATAGACTGAAACAAATGAGAAAAATGATAAAAATTAAGCGATTTATTCTGAATCTCATATTGCTGACCTCTCCAGCAAACCTTTAGATACCAGTGATACCATGCTGGGTGATAAACAATCATTAAAAAAACACACTGTGGACTCGTGCAAAGATCCATACAACCCACGGCCAGACTTTTAAAAAACGGTTTTGAAACAAATTGCTGTGGTAACAGGAATACCTCGAAGTTTAATGTTAGCATCAGAAGGACAGAGGAGCCGACAGCCTATTCGTTCAAAAAACCGAAAAGAAATCTCTCCCCAATTTTTTTTTCTATTCTCGACATAAAAATATCACTGTATATAATTTTCTCAAAGAGACTCGCTTCCTTAATACCATCGAAATTCAGCGTAGTCTCCGCTTAAATTGAGATTTCTGCAGGCTTGCCACAAGAGATTAATCATTACACCACGGAAAGTTTAATTTCCTGGGCAATTCCTGCAGAGTGTGCGATTACTACCCATGCGTCATTCTGAGTAATAGCATGACTCCTCAGAAAGACTCAGGCAATGTCAGATGTGTAAGGCACTTACCAGGAATTGTTGCAATCGGAATGTTCGTGTAAATGGTTTTCCACATCTGATGAATTGAAAAAGTCATTTTCTGCAAAAATCTCTTTGTACAAGCAATCTCTCTGTACGAAATACCTAGTTGATATATTTCCGAAGTCTTTCATTTATACCTGCTGATTCCTCTGGGGGACAATGACATGACAACGTGGTTCCAATCATTTATTTAAGAATTTGAACAAACAGGTGACAGCGGTGTGTTAACTCCGAATTATTATCGTTCATTTTTAGAACTGAGGTTTATTCGATGATTAAAATCTGAATCGGTCAATAACAAACATGGGAACATGCATGTTGAGCCATTTATTGGAATCTCTACAGTGTGGAAGCGGGTTAATCGGCTCATCGAGTCCACACTGACCCTGCAAAGTGCATCCAACGCAGACGTGCCCGTGGCGCTGTGAGGCAGCAGCGTTAATCAATCAGTCTTTGTGGCACGCTATTTACTAACATTGACACCCCAATTCTATCCATCCAACTTGAAAATCTTATTTTACATCATATTGTTATTAACTTGACATTGACATATGGAAATTAATTCCGGTTGAGAGTTTCTCAGAGAAATGTTCTCCTCAACAATGGGTTGTGGCTTCCCTGTTTAATAGCAGCTGTAGCATGAATGAAAAATAGCTGGTTACCGGAGACGACACATTGTAGGTCTGAACAAACTCAACAGAATTGAAGCGGGAAAGTGTAGAAAATGAAGAGCCACACGTCCTGCTCAACATTGGCATCAACAATGTTAGGTGGTGAAATAGCCCTTCAGAGGTCAGAATCCAACATTACTCATTCCTCATTTACAAAAGCACAGCCTGTGACAATAGTCTCTCACTGACTTAGGCATTCAACAGCTCCATATCCATGACATTCATCCTTTTTATGTCAGCAAGGGCTCACTGATTGAGACATATTAACAGCCACAATCAGGGAACTCATCTCAGATGAGGGCCAGTTGGTTGACCTCATCACAAATATGACCAGAAGGAAAAGCTTGGGGTTTCTGAGAGTCGAATTGAGCAAATCAGGCAAGAAATTGAACAGCTGATCCTTGGGTTACTCCAAGTGCTCATTTGATTATTGCATGTGTGGCTGGAAATATTGGTTCCAAGGGGAAGAGCGTCGGACATTTCATTTATTGGTGAGGGTTCTGGGCCTGGTGCGATCTGAATACATTGGAAGCGTGGTTTGCTTTTAATTGAATGTTACTTTTCTAGTCAGATCCTCAATAAATTATGAGTGGGCGGCACGGTGGCATAGTCGTGAGCACTGCTGCCTCAAAGCGCCAGAGACCTGCGTTCAATTCCCGCCTTAGGTTACTGACTGTGTGGAGTTTGCACATTCTCCCTGTGTCTGCATGGGTTTCGTCTGGGTGCTCCGGTTTCCTCCCACAGTCCAAAGATGTGCAGGTGAGGTGAATTGGCCATGCTAAATTTCCTGTAGTGTTCGGTTAGGGGTAAAAGTATGGGTGGGTTACACTTCGGCAGGTCGGTGCGGACATGTTGGGCTGAAGGGCCTGTTTCCACCCTGTAATTTAATTTAATCTTAAAGTGATAATTAGTTTTGAAACCTCACCTTTATAACTTATTATTTATGATGATGTGTTCGGTATTTGGACAGAGACACCACTTTGAAAGAATTAACTTATTACTTCTCACAGTCTTGAATTGATACAAGAGCACAGATCTAAACACGCAGCAATGAAATATGCTTTCTCCAAATAATACGTACACATCGCAAAATCATGATTTTGCAATTTTATTGTATTGGGGAAGAGTGATCTCAACATACTCGAAGTATTTGCCAACATGGAGAATGAAGAAACTTGCGTCCTGAATCGAAAAAGAGAGTTGATGTATAAATGAGCAATGCTGGACTGAGGAACATTAACAAAGACGTTCTCAGTTGAGAGGCAATGGCAAAAGATGGAGAAATGTCTGAATGCATTGCAACAATTATTCAGGTGCTTCGGGATCAGCAAGACAACAGGATAGGTGAGAATGGGCAGCCCTGCCTGACTCTGGATCTGATCAGGAAGCCCTCTGATTCCCAGCCATTGACGGCAGAAGCAATAAAACGATCCGTTTCCATGCTGTACATGTCGATGACTCTACGACCTGTTGAATTCATTTGCTGAATCCTCCCCAAAACTCAATGTGAAAAGCACATCTCAGACTGAGCTGTACAATATCCTGTCAAAGGTCTTCTCCTGGTCCTGGCGGATGAGGCAGGCCTCCAACTCCCCGGTCCTGTATGTTGGTGATCATGTCCCTCAGGAGAAAAATGCTCTCAGTGTTCGTGATGCCCACTACAGGACAGGTTTGATTGGTTTGAATCACTGATCCCAGAGTAGATCTGACCTGGTTGGTTATGACCTTAGATACGATTTTTAAATGTGTAGTCAGCAATGAAACAGGTTGCCAGTCCTCCAACATGTCCTTCGAATTGCAGATGAGGGGCGAGATATCTTTTCTTGTGCATTATGCATTAGTCCTGGCCAATCATGTCCCACCGATTTGACCACAATTTGGTGGGAAAACAGTGACTTCTGGGAATTTTACACATTTCTGAGCACTCAAAAGCCTTGTCAGCTCATTCAGGGCGAATGGCTGCTGTCGCATCTCCCGGGTGCTGTTGTCTAAGACCACCGTGATATTGGGCAGGAATCACTGGGAGATTTGCAGTGATAGTTGGCTTCAAATCGGTGAGTCCAGCAGAAAAGGATTTGCTGATCCTCAGACTATAATTTTGAGAGCACATTACCGAGCCATCTTATTCCTTCAAGCTGCTGATCACTGATCTCCCGCTGTCCATCTTCTGAAAGAACAATAATGCGCAGGTATCACACTGCTCGGCGTTGTGGATGATGGACCAGGATGTGACATTGAAGGCTTCTGATGTAAAGAGCAAGGCTTACTAAAAATTGGTCATAACGTCGACCTCCATCGCCTGCAGTAGGCGTAGGTTCTGCATGCTCTTTTGGATTTTGGACAGTTCTCCCTGCTAAAGATCCTCTTTATATTCCCCTTGAGTATCTCCCACAAGTCCGAGAGAGACTGAAAGAGGGATGTCACAGTTCTCCAAACTGTGGAATCCCTTTTGAGCTCCTCTGTGTTCTCTTGGTTCAGCATTTTCACCATCAGGTTACACGTTCCCTTGCTGGCCAGCAGGAGGAAGTGATCATGGAGGAACACCGGGTTGACGTCGGTGAATCTGCCCATAACCGATCCAAGTCTCTCCAATCTAACCTCACAGGTGAAACATTCCAAGCCTGCGCAATTCCCCTTCAACCTTCCTTTTGATAGTTTCAAAAGCGCATGCTGTTGTGTCCATTTGCTTCCAGGTTGGTTGCAACCTTCTTTCTTCTTTGCTCTCTCGACTTCATCTTTGCTTTTGGCCGTGACGGTTGCTGAATATGGTATCAGTGGTATCTACAGCAGCAGCTTTATGAACTGGAACATGAATCCTGGTGTTGGTAGGGGTCCGCCCAGGTACACAATCCCATTATCTTGACCGATTACATTGAACTGGTGTTAATGAGACAATGGAACTGAGAACTGAGATGTTAAACCAGGAAACTTGCCCCTTTGCCTGGCAAATGCAATCAAGCCAGACAGATATGCAAGTCTTCATTTTGACTGAAAATTGAATGGATTGGTGATGAGACATTGCCACAAGGTTTCCGATTGAAAAATAGTTCTGAGTTTAAGTCGAACTGTTCTTGAGATGGTTAATTTAAAAAGATGACATCAAAATATCAAATGCTGTTTATGTACCACACTTTCTATGACAGAAACTCAATTTAAATTCCGTTAAGTACATTGTTACTTCAAACGGCTACGACACAATTCTGATCGAACATGACCTGAATGGCGAAAAAAAGGTCAGAAATCACACGAGAGCTTGTGCTTTCAACTGGACCTGTTTAATAATAGCTTGGTATCGTGTGACCTATGCCATTGTCTCCCCCATTTCAATGCTGGCACCTCCACATCAAAGCTAAAAGAAAAGGCAGCTCAAATCAGAGTGTTCCCACACACACTGCAGAGAATCTCAGGACAAAGAAGCAGGGACCTTGGGATTGGGAGGAACAGCTCCAACTCCAATTCAACAAGCCTTTATCAGGTATTCTAACCTCGTGCCTGGGCAAAGACATTTCAGAACTGAAAAATTACCCGGGCTTTTAGAGGGAAAAATTAGGTTTATAAAGCTGCATATTTATCGAACCTGTATATCAAAGATAATAAACCACTTCTCGTTATTGGTGTTTGACGAGGCCCATTAATGAGCAGATCGACCAGACCATATGAGAACAAAACTTACAGGTGAAATTCTGAATGACTACAGGGAAATGGCCTACACAGCGATGAATCCTTTTGCCTTAGAATTTTACAGGCGGAAAAAGCAATAAGTAAAATTTCACTCATGTCGTTAAGGGAAAGAAAATGGAATCCTTACTTGGTCTGGCCTATACGTGACTCCAGACAGACTGCAATATGGTTGACTCTGAACTGCCAAGAATTGGAAATAAATGCTGTTTTGACCAGTGATGCTGTCATCTCACAAAATACCACAAATGTTACGGCTGCAATGAAACAAATCCCTGGTTAGATCTCACTTGGTGAAATGTGAACAGATCCAGCAACCACACCTTAGTTTGGATACAATGGCATACAATGGGAGGGAATACAGTACAGATTTGCAAGAATGAGAGCTTAACTTTAGGGGTTTAGTTATAATGAGAGGCCGGACAAATGTGGCCTTGTTTCTGTCGAAATTGAAGACAGGGTGGATGAAGGTAAACTGTTTCCATTGGTTTGGAATTCAAGCACAAAGGTACAAAGTCTGCAAATTAAGGCCTGTGTGATCACGAGAAATGTTAGGAAGCATTTGCACACAGAGAGGGTTATTGGAAATCTTTACGACAAACGACTGTGGATTAGGTGTTCATTTTAAATCCGAGGTGGATTTTCTTTTTTGGTAAACGTAGGTATTAAGTGAAAGATACAAATAGAGATGCATGGCGTTCTGCTGCAAATCAACCATTGAATGGTAGAACTAGCTCGCGGGGGCTGATTGACCTTTTTCTATGTTCCAATGACTATTAGCCCAGAGCTTATCCAAGGCATTGATATCCTTCCAAAAGGAGAAGCGTTGAGAAGTGGGCAGAGCTCCATTTCAACCCATCACAATCCATTCACTTTTCAAGAGTTCAGATTCGATCGGTGACCCCCCCAATTGTGCCTGAAACAATGAATTGTAAAGATTTAATAATATTTTCGTTAATTTTGTATTCCATCTCGACTTTGTACTGTTTTTTTTCAAGCTTCTTCAAACTGCCCAGCTACTTTCCAGAGAAATAAAGTGTACAACTCCAAGCCTTGATGTTCTTATGTAACCTCCTGAATTAGGTAATTTAATTTACAGCATATCTCTTGTCCAGAAAGTTTAATGGTTTCTAACTTCTTACATTATCTGCTATTTCTCTGCCTCCTTCACTGGTTTACAGTATAAAATTGTGTAGAAAGATCCCACTAATGGACAGCGATTAGCTGAAATATTTGGAATACTGCAAGCAGCCGTTATCTAAAATATTGTTCAATGTTCGAACAATGAGCCAGAGAATTGAACATTTCACTGACGGATTTTGTTTTTAATTCAATAGATAAAGCATTGGTCAATTTTCAATGTGTATGCTGCTGTCATAGACACACCCAGAAACAATAGAATAGGTGGAGACTATTCAACTCCTTCGATTGCGTGTACCACAGGAACTGGAGGAGGCCATTCAGCCCCTTCTCCAGGCTATTGTACTGGAGCAGGAGGGAATTCAGCTCTGAATTCACTACGCAATTGCTGGCAGACATGCTGACTTTTTTTCCCAGCAAGTTCGGCTTTTCTTGCTGATTTATCGCATCCACAGTTCTTTTGGTTTTGTTCAGCCCCACCTCCAGCATGTTACATAGAAGGAAGCCATTCAGCATGTGGACGCAGTGTCTTATTGGAATCATCACCGGACTGTCAATCCAGAGATCCAGGTAATGTTCTGGGGAACCGGATTCAAATGCTACTATATGTCGGATGGTGACAGTTGAATTCAATAAAATTCTGGAATTGAGGAGTCGAATGACCAAAAGTCCGATTGTCAGTTGATTCGTGTCCTTTACAGAGAAAAACGACCATTCTTATTTTGTCAGGACGACAATTATTCCAGGCACACAACAATGTATTTGTCACTCATGTGTCCTCTAGGCAATTAACGATGGGCAAGAACATTTTGGCTCTGACCAGTGACTCCTTCATTCCCATGAATTAATTTTTCAAAGCCCCGTTTGGGACTGATACGAAGGAGGTGGAGGAGGTAGTATAGCTCATTTTGAGAGTGTAAAGAGGAACAACAGAATGCCATTCATTTCATCTCATGTGAGTACAAGACCAGGAGAAGGGAATTATATTAGTTCACACTGCGCTAAATAAAAAATAGAGAGCAGGTGGGAGAAGGAGGTGTGAGGAGTAGGTTGTGTGTGAGGTGTCAAGACTGAGTAGTCAGTGAGGTGGAGAGAGGTTATCTTGTGAGACAATGCAGTATAGGAGGGGAGTAATTGTGAAGATGAAAGGAATGACTTAATGTTGTGGTTTGGAAATCTGAAGGAATCAGAACATTTATTGGAAGCTAATTGGAAGGCTATGCCCATTTTCACCAACAATAACTAAAACTGGAAATCATTTATGGTGAGTAATATTTAATCCTTTACCTAATCTACAGTAGTTAAACAACTCTTTTATTCTCTATGCAATCCAATCTCTTCCCCAGTGTTAAATTCTCTCCCGGATACTCTGTCTTTCACCTTCTCGCTCTCTCTCTCTTGAACTGTATTTCAGCCATTATCTGAATTCACTCCTCTCTATCCACTCCCCTGTATTTAAACCTCTTCCTATTAGTCGGCATTTAATCCTCCACAATTCATCTTTAATTGCCCCAATGTTATTCTGCGATTGATTCTCTCTATTCCCTTGTACTGAACCATTTCTCTCTTCCACTATATTTAACCTTCGTCCTCTTCCTCTCTATTCAATCCTGTCACTGTTAGTTTACATTTCATATTCTTACAATTACTCAGCACTCCTCAATTTTATTTAAATTGCACACATGACAATCTTTGTCCTCTCGTTGCATTCAACTTTCTGCACATTGCTCTCCAATTAACTCACATACTATTAGTCTTCATTTAATCCTCTGTGCTCTGTGTGTACATGTCTGCTTTTCCCCTGTGTTTCCCCTATCCCTGCTATCCTGTATTCAACCTTCTCCGCATAGCTCTCCACGTAGTTCATTCTCAATTACGCTGTAATAACTGTCCTCCATCTTCCTCTTAACTTAATTCTCACACTGCTCCCCTGTCATTGCCTCTGTCCTTATTACTCTGTATTTAATCCACTCACGTGTCACAGAGGCCAGGAAACCGTCATCAAGTCACTGCATTTACGCTTACGTAGTATCTGTAACTGACCCAGCTACCACAAAATTGCTTCCTAGAGTGAGCAGAATCCCCAATGTTCCTGTTTGTATCTGACAGCCAATAATACCTGATGGGAATAGGTTTACAGCCCCCGTCAGGGAACTCATTCAATTTGAGCCATCTAGCTGAACACATTTTTGTTTCCAGCTGCCCCTGTAGTAACCCTCTCTCTGGACCCCTGTCATCAATAAGGTTTCTGCCGACACATTTCTACCCTGTCATTTTCAGTCAAATCCTCTTCCTGTTCTGTCTTTAACATTTCCCCATTCCCCTTTATATTGCTCTCTCCTTATTATTTTCAACATGCCCTCATGTCCATTTAATCGTCTCCCCATTCTTATGAATTGAATTCTCTGTCTGCTACAATATTCAAAGTTCGCTGTATCTTTATTTAACACACTGTCTGTCCCCAGTGCTCTTCAATTATTGTCACCACCCCTTCCAGAACATGAGGTCCGCCAACAATAAATGGAACTCGGTGTCCTGCGTAATCATTCCTCACACCTGCTAACACATAACCATCGCTTCTCTGTACTTCCGCTGCTCTGGCTGGTGCTGGGACTGCAGATCCATTCCAAGGTCCTGGAGGAGCTTTGCATCAGTCCCACACGGTCAGACACTGTATTACTAATGGGTAAGATAGAGGCACAACTTCATCATGAACAATACTGTATTGATGCATGAATAGAAACAGTTCCAAGAAACAACAGTATTTACATATAAACATGAGCAGCTCTGATAGATGACAACATTTATATGTGCACTGGAAAAGATCCAACGCAAAATAATATTTTTACATCAACACAAAAAGTTCCTTTGAACAATGATATGAACGTGTGAACGCAATCAACTCGAATACACAACAACATTTGTACAGACCCAAACAGCTTCAGCATGCAACATTACATAACATAGATTATACATATAATATGTAAAACTGTATTTATATCAAGAGTGTTGTGCTGGAAAAGCACACCAGGTCAGGCAGCATCTGGAGCAGGAGAATCATGTTTCAGTCAGAAGTCCTTCATCTTCCATGATGAACAGCTTTAGCCCAAAACGTCGATTCTCCTGCACCTTGGATGCTGCCTGACTGACTGTGCTTTTCCAGCACCACGCGGTCGACTCTGAACTCCTGCATCTGCAGTCATCGCTTTCTACAAATTCTCTATTTTTGAATAACTTGAATGAAGAAAGGGAATGGTCTTTTGCCTAATTTGCAGATGAGACAAAAATAGGTGGAAGTCAAGTTGGCACATTGCATGCGCTTTCTTCGGTATAGGGATAGTCATACTATTCTTCAAGCAGGTGGGGATTTCGTCTTGTTGGAGGGAGAGGTTGAAGATGTCCGTGAATACTCCAACAGTTGGTTCACACAGCAAATCTGTGCTCACCTTGTGATTCCGTGTAGGCCCACTGCTTTCTTCGGGTTGTCTCTCAGAAAGACTGATCGGACATCTGAAGTGGTGACCAAAAGAACAGGAGTGTCAGGGGATGTTAGGGCCGGGGTCACTGCAACGCTGGCATTCAGCTCAAACCAAACATAGAAAGCACTGAGTGTGTCAGGGAGGGATATGTCTTTGTCTGCTATGTTGCTCTGCATCAGTTTGTATCCGTAATGTTCTTTCTGCCGTGCTATGGGCGGTTGGTGTCTGGTTGGTCGCATTAGCCTTGAACTTGATCCAGTAGTCACTCCATTTTGTTGGTCATATCTGTATTCTCTGCGTTAGTCGGTGTTGTCCGCCTTAAATTCTGCCCATCTCGTCTTTAGGAGGGAATGTATTTCTTGGTTCATCCAAGGTCCAAGATTGGGTAATACTCGGATTGACTTATTTGGCATGCAGTCCTCCATGCATTTTTTAATGAAGTCTATGACGTTGGTGTCATAATCATCCAGGTATTCTGCCGATACATGAACACGGTCAAAACCACTGATTCCTCGCAGTCCTGGAGACTGTCTTCTACAGCCTCAGACCAACAGCAGACCACCATTTGTGCATGGTCTTTTCATTTCAGCTTCTGCGTGTAAGCTGTTTCCACATGTAGGAGAGACTCGGACCTGATGAAGGGACAAAATTTGGAAGATAGATGAGGATGAATTTCTTCAACCAAAGAGTGGTTAATCTATGGAAATCACTGCCGCAGAGAGCTGTGGAGGCGAGGCCATCAAGTGTGTTTAAAACAGAGATACATGGGATTTGGAAGGACGCTTTTGGTTAAGGGGAGAGTGGGATTGAAAAACCGATCATTCATGATTAAATTACAGAGCTGACTGGGTGGCCTGAACGGCCTGATTCTGCTCTTACATCGTATGGTCTACTGATCCAATTTCTAACAATATTTGTAAATGCACACAAACCGCTCTAACCTCAAACGATAATAATATATTATAGCCTTGGTTCAAACATGGAGAAAAGAGCTGCTGTCCTGCATTTCACTGAGTATTCCCTCGCTTGCTTAGTTCGTAAGACTTAGGTCTTTGAATTGAAATAACAGCTCAGCTTTCAAGGTTTCTGGGGTAGAGATACTGATATTTACATCTTTTCGATTTTCCCATAAATACTCTATTGAGAGAAATCAGTGCACCGTGTCCCACTGAAGACTTCAATTGTCTTTGTAAAGGAGAGGGAGACTCATGATAATACAGAGAGATAACCACAACCAGCAGGAAACAGAAACCCCGCCCCCCACACACACACTTAGATACACACATGCACACACACACAGAAAGTTAAAAATCACACAACACCAGGTTATAACCGAACAGGGTTAATTGGAAGCACTAACTTCCTGTGCGCTGCTCCTTCATCAGGCGGTTTTGGAGAACAAAATTTTCAGCCACAGAATTTAAAGCAAAAGTTTACAGTGTGATGTTACTGAAATTACACATTGAAAAAACCTTGATAATTTATTGTGGCTTTCATCTGTTAGAACACTGTGATAGTTTCACTTCTTTCATGTGTAAATCACAAAACCTTTGTTTTAAAGTTGCATTCTCCGGTTAACTGTAACAATGGGTGTTAGCTACAAAATTTTGAAGGTGTTAGCCCCCGTGTTCTCTGTCTTTGTCGTAATGTTTAGACTGATTGTAAACTAAAAAAGTGAAATCACAGACTTTAAGATTAATTCGTGCAGTTTTTGAGCAAAGTACAAAGTAACGGTCAGTCTCCTGAGCTTGTAAACTTTGGTGCCGGGAAGAAAGGCTTTGGACGTTTTGATTGTTGGTGAGGTGTCTGGGACTGTTGTGATCTAAACACATTGGAAACATCGGTTTCTTTTTCGTTGGATTGGGGTTGTTAATCTTCTGGAGCAATATGCCGGCCATTATTGTGGAATATTTAATCCAACCTGTAAGAGGATTGGAGAACTGGGAACAAACACATTTAGGAGGTAAATGAAGCTACCACGGGAGGTAGACAATCTTGAGTGAGAAAGGAAAGCAGCTGAAACACATCCTAGATCTGTAATGTCATTCTGGTTCTGAATCCTGGTCTTCAGGATCAAACACTCCACTTATGCATCTCACACATTCAGGTACAGGGTTCTTTCTCGAGCATTACTTTTGAGATTTGGGAGATCCTCAATAACATATGCATGAACTGATGCAGTTACTGTCGAAACCTCACCTTTTCCATTTAGTCTTTGTGATGATGCATAATGGGTTTTTTTTCAAAAACAGATTGGAAGAGTACATCAGTATCTTGAACTGTTTGCAACCGGCCACAATGCATTCTTGAAGGATTATTTTATGACATCTCGCAGCATTGAACTGACACAAGAGCGCAGATGTAAGAATGCAGTGATTTCTGACGCTTTCCGCAAGAATTACGGACACAATGATTTAGCATTTTTGAACAATATCAGTGTACTGGCGATCAGTGACCATCAAATCTTGAATTAATTGTTCAGGTGGAGAATGAAGCAATTAAGCTGAAACGTAATTCCTCAATTGAAATAAAGAGAAGGCTTCGTGCAGAAATAGGCAATGAGAGATAAAGCAATCTTATTAAAAAATGTAGTTAGTTGATTGGCAATGGCGAAACAGTAAGGAATGCCTGAATGAATTTCAATAATTCACCCCACTCTTGTGCAACAATAAAACAGAAAAGGAAAGAATGGGATGCATCGCTTGAATCCCAATCTTATCAGGAAGCTTTGTGATTCTGAACCATTTATTGAGACTGCACTTGTTGGTGTAGAGTTGTGAGATCAAAATGTGGGTTCCCTCTCCAAAGCCTAATTGGAGAACACATTCCACATGTAACTGTGCGATATCCTGTGAAAAGCCTGCCCCTGCTCCAGGCCGATGAAGTTGGCGTCCACCAGGCCCAGTTTCCCACGATCGTGTCCCTGAGTAGATTGAGGCTTTCAGAGATCATTCTGTTCAGTAAAGCGCAGGTTGATCGGCATCATCACCACTTCCAGAGCAGTGGTTGGCGATGACCTTAGAAACATTGTGTAATCTGCATTCAGCAGTGAAACTGGTCAACAGACTTCCCTTATCCCTTGGAATTGTAGAATGGTGGGGTTGTGGAGAAAACTTTCTGCATGCATTTACACATGTTAACTCCATGAACGTATAAGAATATTGCCAGTCTTGGAGTGTTTCAGCTAAAGGGAGTGTATGAATAGTCTGAGGTTCTTTTCGCCATCGCGTCAGAGGTTGACGTGTCACCATGTCAAAGATTATAAATCATGAGGGTCAGAGATAGGGTAAATAGCCAAGGACGTTTCCCCAGCATAATGGAGTCCAAAACTACAGATAATAGGTTTATGTCAGAGAGGAACGTTTTAAAAGGGACCCAGCAGGCATCTTTTTCACACAGAGGTAGGTGCATGCTTGGATTGAACTGTCAGACGCAGTGGTGGAGGCTGGTACAATTCCAACATTGAAAAGGCATCTGAATGAGCAACCGTAGTGGTTTACAGGGTTTCGAGACAAATGCTGGTAAATTGGACTGGATTCCTTTGGATAGCTGGTTAGCAGAATAAGTTTGATTTGATTTCATCTGATGGATTTATTATCAGTTGCACCAAAGTACAGCGAAAAGCTTTGTTTATGAGCAGTACAAGCAGATCATCGGATGTGAGAGTGTTCAGAACAAAAGATTTAGACAGAGGCATTCAGGTTACATTTCACAGTGTGTACAACAGAATCAACATTTGGAAGATTAGCATTACTTGAGGCAGGATATACGATTCAATAGTCTAATATCATTCCAGAAGAAGCTGTTTATGAATCTGCTGTTGCGCATGCTCAGGCCTCTGTATTTCTGCATGACCAAACACGTTGTAGGAGAGCATTACCGAGTTGTGGAGGGTCTTTTATGATGGTTACAGCCTTTCCATAGCAGTGGGCTGCGTAAAAGGAATCCATGCATGGAAGCTTGATTTCCATGGTGGACTCGGCTGTGCATACAACCTTGTGTAGTTTCTTATGGTCCTGGGTGGAGCAGTTCCCATACTATGCTGTTGCGAGCCCAGAACGAATTCTCTCACAAATGCACCTGTAGACGTTGGTGAGGGTTCTTACGGACTCTCGAATTTCATGGAAAATAGGGTTGTTTCTGTTCTGTATTTCTCTATGACTCCGTGACTCAAAGAATTCATTTACTTTGCCAGCAATTTCCATTCTCCCCCGTATACATTTGCCTGCTTGTGACTGAAAGGGGCTTCTGTCAGATTTCACCATTTTGTTTTCTTTATGACACTTATATGGAAACTTATACGTGGTTATGCCCTCTGCAACCTTAATCTCATATGCTATTTTCTACTTCTGAATGAAAACCTTGACCCTCCTTTGCTGACTTTTAAAGTACCACCAGTCCTGACAGCCCTTCCTGTTTTGCATCGAATACTACCTCTAACTCACCTCGTAAGCCATGTCTTGGCCATGGTTCTGTTTGCCAGACAGGAATAGACACCTTTTGTAGTTTAACAATCTTGTAGCTCAGGTGACGGGCACTGGGGTTGAAATTGGAAACAGGAAGATGAGGAATGATTCATCGCAGAGGTGCAATCAGACTCAGGATGGAATTGTGAACTGGAAGTCTTGTCTCATTAATCTATCCTGTCCACTCTGTCTTTAATCATCTCTTTTAACCTGTATTTACCAGTCTTCCTGCTATCATGTATTCAACTCTCTTTTCATGACTCTCGGTTTTGTCCCTTCTGTATTACTCTGTGCTAACACCCTCCCTTTCCTGTTACTGTAATGCGAGCCCTACTCCCCTGTAATCAACACTCCCCTTATTACTTTGCATTAAATCCTCTCCCCTTTCACCAATGCTGTTTACCCGTCATCAAGTCACACTGTGTTTGTATTGCATAGTAATGACATTGACCCAGCTAACACAAAGCTTGTTCCGACTGAGCAGAAGTCCAGTTTTCCCTTTTTTAAATTTGCTTTTCTTAAACATTGCCCTCACTGCAGTCGGGTTTACTTTTCCCCAGCCCCCATGTTGTGTGTGCACATGTGTGAGACACAGTGAATTACACAAGGTGCACGAATCTTTATTCAATTTACACCACCAGGAAGAAAAGAAACACCCGAGTGGCCAGTGACAAGCAGTGCCCTTCACATCAAAGGGCAATGCTGCGTGATCAAACAGTGAAGGGGAGGATACCCTGTTTATTCTTTTTTTCTTTTTAATTAGTGCTTGAAATCGGCAGTGCTTGTTATTAGGTATGAAAGAAACAACTCCATAGAGGCCATTATCCCATCACCAAGTTACCATTTATTCACACATGGAGAGTTCTTGACACTGGCCCACCTCCATTAGAGCCAGCTCTCAGAGTGAACAGAACCCTTGAAACTCCCATTTATTTATTTTTTATTTCGTTTTTTCAAAACCGCTGACACTCCAGTTTACTTTATTTCCCTCGTGCTTATTTTTCCCCCAGCTCCCATGCTGTTTGTGTAGGTGTGAGACACAGTGAAAGACACAAGGTGCACAAATCTTTATTCAAATTTCCACCACTAGGAAATAGGAAACCACCCGGGTGGCCAGTGACAAGCAGTGCCCTTCACATCAAAGGGCAATGCTGTGTGATCAAACAGTGAAGGGGAGGGCAGAGATTAAATCAAAATAGAGTTGGAGGGTGAAATAATGCACTCCACCCACTGTGGCGCCCACCTATCCTTGAAAAAACTCCAGGGTGTTGGTGGACACCGCGTGGTCCTTCTCCAAGGACACCCACGCCCTAACGTAACCGCAGAAGAGGGGCAGGCAGTCGGCCTTAACGACCCCCTCCACAGCCCGCTGCTTGGACCTGTTTATGGCCAGTTTGGCCAGGCCCAGGAGCAGACCCACAAGGAGGTCTTCAGACCTGCCCTCCCTCCTCCGTACCGGGTGCCCGAAGATCAGGAGTGTCGGACTGAAGTGGAACCAAAAGCAGAGGAGGAGTTTTTTAAGAAAATCAAAAAGGGAGTGCAAACGCCCACACTCAATATACACGTGGTCCATGGACTCCACAGTGCCACAGAACAAGCAGTTGGGTTTGGCGGCCATTAACCACCGCAATCTATGGTTGCAGGGGACCGCTGCGTGCAGCACCCTGCACCCCAGATCCCCGAGAGTCAGCGTGAGGAGTCCAGCGTAGACAGCGCTCCACTGGGGATCCCCACCACCGGGCAGAAAATGGACACGCCAAGGCGTGTCCGGACGGGAGATGAGGGAACGAGTTGGACGGTGTGCAGCAGCAGTCTGTACAGGGCCCGCCATTTTACCCTCTGAAATGGAACAAAATTAATATTCCGGAGGTGGCCCAAGTTGTGGGACACAGGGTCCCGCGGGAAGTACGGGAACTTGGGGCCAATGTGAAATTCCGTCCGGGATGGGGTGAGCGTGGACGGGATGCCATCGCACATGTGAGCGTCCTCCAACTGGAGCACTACGTCGGGTTCGAGCACCGCCGTTTTAAGGCGTCGGATGGCTCTGGCCACGTACCGGGCGTCTACCGCTGCCCTTCTCGATATGTCCTGCAGCAGCGTCCAGCCCAGGCCCCCGGCACCCAGCACATCCCCGACCCTGCTCACCCTCACCACCATGGCCCTCCCCTCCGACAGCTACTCGAACCCGCGAGTACAGAGTTGCGGATTCCTGTGCAACGGCTCCCTGACGACTTCCGCTATTTCTGCCGGAGGGGAGGCACGGCGTAGTTCGACCATTCCAGGCAGTGATCATGTCCTGGTAAAAGACAGGCAGCGTCTTGACGGCGACATCCAAACCATCTCGTTTGATGAACAGGAGCTACATTTCGTAGTTGAGGTTACCCACCTGGCGGAAACAAAAACATTGCCAGGGTGCACCACGTAGGAGGAGGCTCGATGAAAAGGTATCACTGCAAGTTCTGAAGGCAGAACATCACGACCTGGGTGTGGACGCACACCAGCGACTGACTGCCCTCCTCAATAGGTAGACTCTGGACGTGCGCAGCGCCCCAGTGCATCTTTTTGTCACAGAAGAAGTCGACCAACGTTTTCTGGATGTCAGCGACAAAGCCAGGAGGAGGGACCAAAGTGACCAGCCAGTACCACATCATGGCGGACACCAGCTGGTTTATGACCAGCATTCGACTCTTGTAAGATAGCACTCGGAGCAGTCCTGTCCAGCGGCCTAGGCGAGCTGAGTCTTTGGCCTCCAGCTCCTCCCATTTGGTCGGCCAGGATTCTTCAGCCTGTCTGACGTAGACCCCCATGTAGAGGAGATGGGTGGCACTCCAGCTGAACCCTTGTAACTCCTCCGCCAGACTGTCCACCCGCCACGGACCGACCAGTAGTCCGGAACATTTGGCCCAGTTGAAACTGGTGGAAGATGCTGCCGAGTACATGGCCTGGCACTCGCGCATCCTCCCCAGGTCAGCCGGGTCGGTGAAAGTGTGGAGCATGTCATCGGCGTAGGCCGAGATGACACAGATCATGTGCGCCGTGCAGAACCATCCCTGACAACCTCCTCTGCAAGTGGCGCAGGAAAGGCTCCATGCACAGGGAATACAGCTGGCAGGTCGGGGGCAGCCTTGATGTACTCCTCTCCCAAAGCGAAGGGGTTCCGTCAGGGACCCGTTAACTTTAACCAGACACTCTGCGGCGGCGTACAAAATTCGAATCAGGGTGACGAACCGAGTCCCGAAACCGAATGCCCGCAGAGTCCCGAGCAGGTTCTCGTGATTGACCCTGTCGAACGCCTTCTCCTGGTTGAGAGACAAGAAGGCACTCGACAGACCAACCTGTCGACTGAAATGAATCAGGTCACGGACCAGGTGGACGTTGCCGTGTATACTCTGGCCCGGAACCATGTAGGAATGGTCCGGGTGAATCATGTGGGCCCTCACAGAAGCCAGGCGAGAAGACAGCACCCTGGTGAAGATTTTGTAGTCCGTGCTGTGGACTTGTAGTCCGTCCGATCTGATCCAGAAGATTTCTGATTGCCACCTATTGATTAAGACTGCACTGCCGATGTTGGTGCGCAGCAGTTGGATTCATGTGCGGATTTCCTCCCAAAGACCGCTTTAGAGAGCACGTCCCACATATAGGTGTGCGATATCTTGGCAAAAGCCTTTTCCTGGTCCAGCTTGATGAAGCAGACCTGTCCTGCCCAGAGGTGAACATATCCTTAAGGAGTGAAAGGATCTCGGGTGTCTTTCTGCACAATACAGAACAGTTTGGTCAGTGTGAATCACGTATCAGAATGAAGACCTGATCAGGTTGGCGATGATTTCAGTCAGACTTTCGTTATCTGCATTCAGTGTAAAATTTATCCTTCGTCATCCATCTAAACATTGTGATTGGAGGTGAAGGGGTGATAACTTCTCTTGTGGATTCACACAAGTTACCTGTCGGCAGCATGCTGTCGTTCACTTCCAGCAGGTAATCGCCAAACAAATCCAACAGAGTTACTCATAACTTGTCTGGTGAGCCATCCCTTCTAGGAAATTTACTCGTTTTTAAGGATTGGAGGGCTTTGGTCAGTTCATCCAGAGATAACAGCTGATGCAGCCTCTCTTTTGTGCTGCCGTCTCAGAACTCTACGATAGCGGACAGAAACTAATGGGAGGTCGCAGTGTCAGTGGGCTTTGCATCATAGAATCCAGCATAAAAGCAATTGTTGATCCTCAGGATGTCATACTGGGATGACGTTAGCGAGCCATCTTCCTCCTTCTGGTGGCTGAGCACAGAGATCTCCATTTGTTCCTTCTGAGGATCAAAAGTGAGTACGTCTCATTCCATTACACATTATGGACACTGGACCGGGAGATAATCTCAGAGGCCTCCAAAGAAAAGAGCAAGGCTTGCTGCCCCTTCACCTCCTGGGTTTCCTCCGTGACATTGAGCCCCTTTGAGGACAGCGGGGTTGGTTCCGCATGCTCTGGTTTACATTCGCCAGTTTTCCCTGTTACTCTATTGGTAGAAGACATTTGAAACGAATGGTCCTCTTGATACACCCCTTGACTTTTTGCTGGATATTTGAGGAAGACTCAAATTGGTCCTTCACTCTTCTCCAACCAGTCTAATCGTTTTGACCAGCTCCTTGTTTTGTGAGCTTAGCAGTTTCACATTCAGACTCCACCTTCCCTTCCTGGCCAGCAGGAGGCAATGGGAAGAGACGAACACCGGCTTGATGTCAGTGGATCTGAATGAAAACAATCACAGACACTCTCATGTCACCTTGCAGCTCAAACGTTCTCGTCCTGGTATATTTTCCTATACTGTTCCTTGTGGCAAAGCAGGCGATGTTCATGCTGTTTGATCGATTCGATTTCCAGCAGCAGGTCAGTCATATCCTTTGATCTTCTTTGTTCTCATCCTCATCATTGTCTTCTCGTGCTTTTTGCGGTGATGGTGGAGGAAGATGGCATCACTGGTGTCGACGGCAGCAGCGTTGAGAACCTGTAAGAGAAATCCTGGTGTCGACTGTGGTGTTGGTGTGATAGGCCCAGGTACGCCAGCTAATTGATTTGATTGATCACATTGAACCATTGTTAATTGGACAGTGGAACTGAGATATTAAGCTAGCAAGCTTGCAGCATCCACTGTCAAACTGAATCAACTCAGAGAGATATGCAAGCCTTCACCTTGATTGATAATTGAGGGGTTGTTAATGAGACATTGTGACAAGCTTTCGGATGGAATAAAAAACCTGAATTTCTGTAGATATGCTTTTGAGAACAGTCCATGTAAAAGGGGATATTTAAATATCGAATGCTGTCTCATGTAACACCCTTCCTGTAATAGAAGCTGAATTTAAATTGTACCAATTACATTGTTACATCAAACTATTGCTAAGCCACAGCAGTCGGACATGTCCTGGATAACTAACTAAATTGTCAGAGCTCACGCCAAGTCTTGTGATTTCAATTATACCTGTTGGACGAGAACGTTGTTTCATGTAACTTCTGACGTTATCCAATCCAGTCCAACATCAGCACCTCCACATCAAAGGAGAAAGAAGCCATTCGAATCAGAGAGCTCCCACATGCACTCCAGAGAACATTAGGACAATGAAGCAGAACCGTGTGAGAAGGAAAACAGCCCCAACTCTAGTTCGACAAGCTGTGCATTTCAAGTGTATAAAAACTATTGAATGCGCATCAAGAACGAACATATCTTAAGCTAGTGTATGGATATGGATATTTCAGAACTGTACGGTTCCTCTGGATATGAAAGGGAAAGACTGGTTTTGTACAGGTGTATATTTACCTATCTGTATTACAAAAATAATTTGCATTTCTCTTTAAATGTGTAAAACCAGACCCACTAAGTAAGCAGGTAGATCAGACCATTCGAAAAAAGAAGCCAACAGGGGACTCTGTCGATATCTGCAGGGAAATGGTCAACTCGTTGATTAATCGTTTCGCCTTAGCAATGTCGAAGAGGAAAAGATAATTCAACAAGTAAAGTTTCGTACACGGCCTTTCGGGAGGGAAACTGCCATCTTTAACTGGTCTGGCCTCTATGTGACTCGCAACCCACAGCAATGTGGTGGTCTCTTAACTGCTCTCTGGAAGGGCAATGAATGCTCTCGAACTCGGGAGTAGCTCATCTATCATAAAGCCGAAGAAGTTATGCTGCAGCTTTGAATGGCCCTGCTTAGATCTCACTGGGAGTACAGGGAGCAGATCCAAGTACCACACTTTCAGGAGGACATATTGCCCTTCGAGCAAGTACATGTTAGATTTTCAAGAATGATAATTGCGCATTTAGGGTTAGATATGAGGACAGACTGTACGAATTAAGCCCATTCCCTTTCGAAATGAGAGTTCAGGTCTGATAACGATAAACCTTCTCCCCTGTTTGGGGTTTCGCGGACAAAGGGAAGCAGTTTATGTATTATGGTCAGTGCGTTCAGCAGAGATATCAAGAAGCACTTTCACACAGAAAAGGTAGCGGATGTTTGGAAGTCTCTTCCACAAATGACAATGAATGCTGGACCAGTCATTCATTTTGAATCTTGTTGTTATGCATACGTATTTTGGGATAAGTCACAAACATAGCTGCATGAAGTTACCTTACAAATCAACAATTGAATGGCAGATTAGGCTTGAGGGAGCTGAATGGCAAGTTGCGATATTCCTGTGACTATTTCTCTGTGTATGTGTGTACATTTGTTTCTATATCATAGTATGACTGTATTTCTATTTGTGTATGTGTGTGTGTGTGAGAGAGAGAGAAAGAGATAGAGATAGGAGAGCGAGAGAGGGAGAGAGAGTGCGAGTGGTTGTGTTAATGTGTCAGTGCGCAGCTGTCTTCTTGAACCAAGTGGGCAACTCAGCTGTATTGAGCGAGGGTTGGAAGATTTCAGTAAACACATCCGCCTGTTTGTCCATACAGGATTTACGTGCATGGCCAGGGACTCGATAATGGCTCATTGCTTTGCTTGGGTTGACTCTCAAGAAGAATGTTCTATGTCTGCAGTGGTAACTGAGGGAGTAGATGCGTCAGCGGATGTTGGAGCAGACATCACTGCACCACTCGCATTCTGCTTAAACCAAGCAGAGCATTAATCGCTTCAGGGAGGGATGTGTCTTCGTCCGCTGTCTTGGTCTGCTTCAGTTTTTATCCCGTCATATTGTTTAGGCCTTGCCAGAGGTGGCTGGATTCTGTTTGGTAGGGTTGGGCCTCTATCGTGGTCTGGTACTCTCCATTGGCATCCCTGATGGCTTTGGTAAGGTCATCTCCACTTTCCCTGTTCTGGATTGCGACTCCAATGCTGCTTGCGTGGCTTTCAGTAGAGAGTAGATTTCGTAGTTTATCCAAGGTCTACGACTGGGGGACTCTCAGATTGATTTCTTTGGTAAGCAATCATCCACATATTAGCTTTTGAAGTCTGTGACGGTAGTGGTGTACTCAACCAGGATTTCTGCTGCGTACTTGGACACGTCTCGTCCACCAAATCCAATCTGATCTCGGAACCGTTTTCCAACGCATCAGAAACAGAATCGTACTGCATTTGTGAAGTGTTATCCCATTTCAACTTGTGTTTGTTTCCACACATAGGAGAGACTAGGAGCGGAGGAAACTGGCTCAGACCTTGGAATGTAGATGAGAATGAATTTCTTCAGCCTATCTGTGGTTAATCTATGGAAATCGTCGTCACATACGCCTGTGGAGACCAGGTCATTGAATGTATTTAGGACAGAGATATATGGAATTGTCATTTGTTTGGGGATCAAAGACTGCGGAGATAAGGCAGTAAAATGGATGGAGAAATAGAGCGTTCATGATTAAATTGTACAGCTGACTCGATGGGCTGAATGCCCTAATTATGCTCCAACATCATAAAAATATTGATGTATGGACATAAGCAGCGCTAACATACAACAATATTTATATATTACATGTATGGTTGAAACACGCACAGAAATCCTGACTTCCAGCCTTTTTCAAGGTTTTCACTGTCTTGTTCAGTTCGTAAAACAGGTGTTTGAACAGAAGTAACCAATCAGCTTTCAGGGTTCAGGAAGTAGAGGTAATAATATTTGGATCTTTCACAAATTCCCAGAAATGCACCACTGTGGGCAATTTGTGCACCATGTCCTGCTAAATGGTTCACTTGCCTTTTTTCATGAGAATCTCATGCTGATCGAGAAATATATCCACACTGTGAGGGCCACGGAGCCACACCCACATCCTCACACACCCACCAAAACAGAGACACACAAACACACCCACGCACAGAAATACAGTCAAAGTGAGATAGAGGAACATGGTGACAAACAGAAACAGGAACACACCCAATCTCACATACACACATACACATTAAAAGAAAATCTAATGAAATGATGGAACATACTTAAACACCAACTGCAGAAACAGTCTCAAACCATCAAAAACACACACCACAAAACAATCAGACTGCAGTTTGGGATCACACCAATACACTGACACATTAATGCAGCCACAGCCAAACAGACAGACACACACCCACACAAACAGGCATACTGAGTGACACAGGAACATACCAATAGACAGGCAGAATACACACGCACAGAAATGCAGTCATATTGAGATATAGAAACAAATCTACACACACTCACACAAAACAGTCATGCTTTGACATGGGAACACATGTGTACACAGGTACAGAATCAAATCCACGTCCGCACATATAGACATGAATTCAGAGTGAGTGACATTATACACTAAACAGCAAGAACTGACTGGAACATTTTGAGATACATGCATGAGCACATTGAAGCGTTTTTACAGAACCACAAACGTAAATACATACAGGCACAGAGTGACATTCAGAAAGAAAGTGATGCACCCACAGACAGGCAGAGAAAGATCCTGGTTGGGGAGCAGAAAGATCTCAGCACACATACAACCAGCCAAACACAATCTCAATAACAAATTCACGGTGGTAAACAGGAGCACAGCCAGGCAAAAACACACACGTAATCCATCAATAATACACCTAAACTCAATGACAAACACACAAGGAGTCGCAGAACCATCATGACAATATGACAGTAACACACAGAATCACAGTCGTACAGCCATAACATTGTAACCCTGAAAGCTGAACAATCAGCATTCACACAGGCAGAACACAGCAAACACACATGTGAAAAACACACAGATTCACAATCACACAGGCACAATAACAGACACATTAAAACACTCAAATTCACGGAAACACTCTCATGCAGACTGAATAACATACTCAAATAAATGAACACAGTAATATAAAATAAATGAAATAATTGCAACCCACATAAGTGGAATCGCACACACTGTCACACCCAGGGACATACCCAAGCACAAAAACCAGGGACACACATACAGTAACATTCCCACAAAAGCAATGAAGCAAAATCAACAGACACATAAAAGGACCCACGAAAACTGAAAGGGAACTTCATGGAGAACACAGTTGTCACAGGTGTAGGGGGAAAGAGAGAGAAAGAGGGAAACTATTTATGTTCAGGAGTTGGAGGGAGATTCATTTCGATAAATGTAATGATTGTTCGATCAAGGTACTGCCAGTTGTGTCTGCACGTTTTGTGTTTTCCAAAATCACCTCCTGGGGAGAAAAAAATCACTGAATATAGGGAGTGAAGGGTTGTGAGCTAATGCAAGTGAGCATGTGCTAAACTGAGACAGCAATTGTTTGTCATGTTGAATGTGAGAAAATGACACATTGCGCAAAGAGAGGGAGAGTCAGAGAATGAGGTAGACAGCGTGACAAAGAAAATTTGACATAGAAGGAGATGGACAAACAGACAGATCAACAGATAGAGAGACAGAAACACAGAGCAACACAGACAGTAGAGACACGGAGCGAGACAGACATGGAGAGACAGAGAGAGACAGCGCGAGAATCTGAGATATGGGGAAGTGCGCAAGACAGGGTTGAGAGGGACATAGACAATGTCTGAAAGAGCTGGAGTAAGAGAACGCAATATCCTTGTGATGGGAGTAGACAGGTAGTGAACTCATCGAACTCTCTCAAAATCAAATGTGCAAGAAGTAGTAACCCATTCAGGTGAGGGCATATACAGCACATGGAGCATTTCACGAGTTGTAATAACCTGTTTGTTGAGAGCAGAAAAATCAGAATCTGACAATTATCATTATGTTACAATTGAATAAGATGCGATTTTCTGGAAGAGTGAGTGAACCAGGTATGAAGGGCTGAACGGCCTGCTGCTGCTCATTGTCTGGGTGTCCCCGTGTGCCTCCAACCGTCAGTCAATCAGGGATAACGGCATGTTCCTGAGCATCGTGATTGGTAACCCATACTGCTTCCCCCTTCCCATCCACCGCGGGTGCTATCGTCAGATCCATATCATTGCACTGATGGAATCGTGGCCATACATGAACAATTCCTACACTGGGAACACTCTGGCCATGTCTGAACATCTCTTTGTTGTTTTGCAGAGTCATGAAGTGAACAGTTTACGTGACCAGCTGTTGCACCGCGTTTCATAACTTTGCTCGGAAATTGGACAGTCACTGCATAAATTAATGCGTCACTGCAGCTGAAATCCTTCAGCATTTCTCCGATGTACATAAAATTGACGAGCGAGCCATACCTTCTGCGAATTGTTCTTTTCATGCCGAAGTATAAGTTGTTTGCAACGTACACTGTCCACAGAAGGGTGAAACTAACGGATATGGTGAAGAGGGAAATCACCGAATTCCTCTGACTCGCAATCTCTGCATCGTTGTGACTCTCTGCCGTACTCAGGCCCCTCAGTGTCTTGCGGATTCGACTAGACACCAAAATGTATCTGACAGCCATACTGCTCATCAACAGAGTTAACACGAATGGGATGAAAAGAGTTGAAATGTTATCAAATCATTTAAACTCCAGTCACCTGGGATCATTAATTAACTTAAGCTTACACGGCAGTACCATGGAACGTTGTCAACTTAACTCCTAGATTGAAACTGAAAATAGAAGGGATTTCTATTTTTGGGACAGAGCAGAATGCCAGTTGTTGCTAGAACCACAGCCAAGTCTTTGTCTGCCCAAAATTTTCTCTTAGCTTTTGGAAGCAAATGTAATGTTCAGAAAACGTATTGGGAAGTAAAATTGCTTCAGTCGACTGAATATGATGTTAGTGAGAATGAACAGGAGACCCGACATTGCCATAGCCAACAGGCAGCGCGCTGTGCAGTTGGAGAGGCCACATTTTCCGGGTGAGAACCAAAATCAACAGGAAATTAACGAAAGAGGCAGCAAGTGAATTGGAAATCGGAAATTACTGCTCAAACATTATCCATGTCTGCTCAGAAAGCAATGGAAGATCTTAACACCTAATTGGGTCAGTTGGAAGTATTACGATATCAAGTTAAACCAGGACACCTCCGAGCCTGGCTCATTTCAATGCGGCTCACTCCAGGATTGGGGACAGGAATTTGACAGACGAGAAGTGGTCGTCAATTTTATGCTGAGAGGTAAGAGGTTTAGAGGAGATTGGCGTAAATGGCTTTCAACCAGAGAGTGAGGAGATCATGCTATTCAGTGCTTCGGACTTGAATAGGATAAACACTTGAAGTATTGCAACATTCATGATGAGGATTATCGTGTTGAAACCTGCGACAAGTCTTGATTTAGTGCAGCTTTGTAAACACAAACTTGATGCACTGAAGGACCTCTTCTGTCTGGTCGGGTTCTATGATTCGAAGAATTGCTTCTGAGAGGCAGGTTGGGAAGAGAATTAAATTAAGCAAAGATTGTGGATGCTGTAAACATGAAACAGAAACAGAAGTAAATGGCGAAACTCAGCAGGTATGCCAACATCTGTGGAAAGACAAATAATATTACCGGAATCACTTAATTAGATCATCTTCATCGAAACATGGGTCACTGGAAACAAAACACCAACACAGTTTACTCCTCGCACAAGATCCTATCAGTGCAAACAAGAGATGGGGTTGAGATTCAAAGTGTTGACATTCATCCACGATGGAACATTTATTAGACTGTTGTTTGCATACCGACGTTTTTCCTGGCGCTGTATTCCAAAGAAGGGACTGGTTGCACTTGAGAAGATGGAATTATTCGATGGAAAATGCTTACCGAGCTGACAAAGTTTTGTTTCATTATTCAAAGCATCAAACACTTTATGTGCCCTCTCTATGATGGTAAACTGCGGATTTGCAAACTTACCATGTCCCTCGTGGTTTCTTTTGGAAAGTCAACAACTCCTTATAATGTTTCGCAAGTATTCTAATTTTGAATGTCCATTGAATCAGCAAAGAATGCACATTTCAAATTGGGAAATGTAAGCTTTTTAATGAATTCGCTGCATTGTTGAAGTCAGTTTTAGAATGTGCGTATTGACGTTTTTTGAAAAAAGTACATAACGAAGAACAAAAGAGATACATTTCTCTATTTCAATTAGTGGACGTGGCTACTTTAATCTGAGTACGGTAAACATAATATAATAAAAATCCGACCTGTCTGACTCCCTGGTGTGTTCTGATCATGTCAGCGGTAACTACAATATTGCTTTAAAACCGATTTATAATGGAAAAAACTAAACTAGGCAAGCAATACTAACCTATTGATCAAAATGATAACACCCCTCAGTCTTTCTGAAATCCCAAAGAAGCTCAGATCAGTCCCGGCATTGAAAGAGGTCATTTTTTTCTGGGTCGACTGAATAATCTATGTCACTGTCCAATCCCACTTTCCAGCATATTTTACCTTGGAGATCACTTCAAGTGCAGATGCAGGTATCCTTTAAATGAGTTGAACGTTGCAGCTGAAGCAGTCACCCAACCACAGCACCCCACTCGTCCAAAACTGGGAAGTGAATTCCAGACAAACCACAACCCTCTGGATGAAATGGTGAGTCCTCATGTCCCCTCTAACCCTTCAATCAATTAGTATCCCTCTTGTACACTGCTCAATGATCATTCGTTCAAGGTGACAGGTCTCCATTCAAGACGTTAGTTGCTTGGACACATGAATCACATTTTTTCTCTTTCTCCTCTGGGGAAAATAAACCTAAGGTGTACAGCTTTCCTCAACGCTGCAGTAATTTCCATATTATTAACAATATTCTTGTATATCTTTTCTAAATTCTTCTCAGTGCAAGACTGTCTTGATGGTTAGGTGGTGATCAGTACTGTACACAAACGGCAGCTGTGAGCGATCCAATTTCTAATTTATTTTCAGTGTTTCAGGTCTGGCAGGGGTGAGGGAATTTGTTTTGTGTTGCCTCTGGTGCAGGGTAACGGGGTAGTAATTTGGCGATGGGGGTCATATGACACTATATCTTAGTTCAGGTGTCCGGTCAGGATTGAGCGTATAAATGGAACTGGAGGGGTATATTTGGAGCATAGTGTGATCAAAGTATAGGATTAGTTAATCAGTTCCTCACGAGTTAGACGATGTGTTTAACAGCTTCACCTCTGCTCTGATACCAGCTGATATAAACACAGAACAAGCCAGACCCCAGACCCCAGCTTGATGTATCACCACCTTATTTATTTTGATTTATCAAAGGAGTCTCTTCCTGAATTGTACATAACCAATTCTGTAAATATTGATTCAGCAACAAGACAGAAGTTAACTATAAATGAAATGGTGATACAACAGAATAACCGAGCTATGTACTTATAACACAGTTTCAAAGGCAATGAACATGCAGTCAATAGAGAATCGTCAATCTAAAAGCAATGCATAAATCAAAAGGAAAAAAAGGTATTTTATAGGTGGGACAAAACAATAGCAAGAGTGCGATTACAAACAGAATATTCCTCGTACAATTATCACACCAGAATCCGTGTATGTAACACTTGGTTAAGTCACTTGTGATTTCAACTATTAAACTGGTACTCCAGTAAACCTCTTCCTGAATCTACCACACAGCTGATTGTCAATTGACTTACCTTTAAGTAATATATGCAGAGCTTTCTTTTAAACAACATTTCTGGTCTGCGGTGAACAGGAACTGTTGGCTCCACAGTAAAGTGATTGACGAAATCTATCATTCAATTCAAATCAGCACACATCTAATATTCCACTCAGTTACAGGAAATTAGAAGGACTAAAAGTAATGACAAAATTGAAAAACGTGAAATAAAAGGTGTACTATTCCTAATCTCAGATTCCAGAACACACAAATAAATCTTTGGGTGCATTTTAATGCCATGTTGGGTTACAACAAAAAAATAAACAAAGTTCTTTTTTTTTAGCGGACAGCCAAACTTCAAAAGCAGTTTTAAAAACAAATTGTTGTGATTACATAAATACCCACAAGTTAACTATTAACTTCAGAAGCACAGAGAAGCCCACTGCTAATTTACTCAAGAGCCAAAACCAAACTCACTCGAAATATTATTGAAATCTATACATAAAAATATCATGGTTTTTAATTTTCCGACATGATGGCTTTGCTCAATTCCACGGTGGTATTCAACTGAAATGGAGATTTCCAGAATAGATGAATAGCTTGGCAGTCGAAAGATCAATATCCCAGGCAATTCCTTCGGTATCTGTGGTAGTGGGGAATCTGCAGCGTCCCTGCAATTTGAAACTAAATCAGTCATCCGCCCCTGTGTGAGGGTGATCACAATATGCACATGTACCATTGTCAGTGGCAGTGAACTGAAGCGAATCTTCAGGCAGATTCACATAAATTCATTTGTGCAAATCAATTATGCAAGACACCCTCCCGGAATTGCACATGCTGAAAATAAAACATCATTTTCTGCATGAAGCTCTTTGTGCCGGCAATATCTCTGAACTCAATACCGATGTGATTCAATCTCAAAGCCTTTCCTTTATACTTGCTAACATTCCCTGGGCGACTGTAACATAACAACGTGATTCAATTCATTTCTTAAAGAATTTGAATGACCAGGTGATGACGGTGAGTGAACTCCCACTTGTGGCAGAATATTTTTCAAACTGAGGTTTTTTGAATGAGTCCAATCTCAATCGATCAATAGCAGACATTGGAAAACACATATTGAGTTATTTCATAACATCCCCCTACAGCGTACATGGAGGCCAATCGGCCCATTGAATCGAATCAGACCCTGCAAAGGGCATCCCACTCAGACCCAATCCCTGGAACTGTCAGGCAGCAGAGCTAACCAGTGTGCCTCCCCACATGCCAGCATTGGCAAAGCAACACCATCCAGCCCACTTTGAAATCTCCTTTTAAGTCATCTTGCCCTTGACTTTTACCATTTGGAAATTAAATTCGAGTTGTTAAGTAGCTCTCTGAGAACTTTCTCCTCAACACTGTGACGTCGCTTACCCGTTTAACAGCAGCTGGTACCGTGAAGAAATATTGTTTGAGAAATGGAGACGACACATTTCTGGTTTTAACACATGCAACATCGAAATAGAATTGCTGACCTTGCATGGATACAGCGTCTCAATCAAATATAACTTCTTCAATGAAGGCAACGTTTGAAACAAGTGAAATATTCACAGAAAACAACATTCAACCGTTACGTAAGCCCAAAACAATAGAGATCCTCATACCATGATGAGACTATCCTGGAGATCGCTGAGATCTGACTCTGATGCACACATGATCTGTACAACAGCAGATGGGCACGAATGGTACCCACATGTATGGTGAAGAAACCTAAAACATTTGGCTGATGATGCAATGACACAGTTTGAAGGAAGATGGACAGATAAGCCCAGTGGGGAATTTGCACACACAAGGGTGCAAAAAATGTCAAATTCCAGAAATGTGTGTTCGGTAGTTAATATTGTCTACGTGCCCTGTAGTGATGGTGTAATGGGACTTGTTGTGAAGACTGATAAGAGTCAGAAAACAGCGAGCAGAAGAAACATATGCCATAATCAGTTTGTCACGTTGGTATTAGCAAGTCCACAAGGAGCATTACTTGAGATACAGCCATTGAAAATTGCTATCAATGACAGAGATAATATGATCATGTGTTCCATTGGCGAACATAATGTTACGTGGGACAGTAAAATACAAGGATGACATAGGAACGCTGAAAAGGGGGAAGACATGTCCAGTGAATGAATGAGCACCACATAGATTGTGTAATATAATGTAGAGAATGTGAGACATTGTTCCTTCATTGGAAATATTTCAGGCCGTCAATAAACTTATCGATGCTTAACCTAGTCATAAATCTAAAGCCAAAAAGTAGCATTTCTGTTCATTCAATGATTGCCATTGGCATTATTCTCTTGAACATTTTACTTCTCTCAGATCTCTCTAAATTTGAGGTACAAACATTGGTTTGTGTCATTTCACTCCATCATCATGGAAGCCTTGCTCTCTTGCTGTCATTCTGGTCAATCAATGCTGCACTCAAAAGGACATCGACCCTCAACTCCCCAGTATATTTTTCTGTTTTTCCTTTTTCATACAGTCAGTGTCGGTGCTGTGTTAAAAATCAAATGGCAGCAGTGGACAAACCTAAAATGGCTGTCTGACTCAGAATCATCAGTCCTGACTTGACAGATTCAGAATGGCATGTTGCCTCGACAGTTCCCAGTGTCAAGCACATCCCAGAACAACTTTAGCCTTTCCTGGATGTGGGATGGGCTTGAGGTGGGACAGAGGCAGGCGTTGGATAGTGTGGAAAGTGAAGACACAGAGGTCCTGGTCCACATTGACGAAAACAATAATTGTCAGCGAAATAGCGACTCAAAAGATGGCATCCTATCATTATGCACGCCTTTGGTCCAAGTGCATAAACTTTGACAAAAGCCTGTCACTGAGCCATGTCGTCAGCATCTCAATATCCCTGATACTCACCCGTTGACATCAGCGATACTTCCATGATTGGTCCCAATTAACAGGCCCAGTCAGGGAACTCATGCCCCATGTTGTGCAGCTGGCTGACCTCATTACCTTCCTGAAATCCATATTGATCAAGCCATCATCATCTGCCATCATCAGTCCACTTTGATATTTCTTCAAAAAGCTCAATTAAGTTTGTGAGACATGATTTCCCTCGCACAAAACCATGTTGACTATCCCTCATGAGTCCTCACCTTTCCAAACACATGTTTGTCCTGTCCCTCAGGATATCTTCCAAAAACTTGCCCACCACTGACGTCAGGTTCACTGGTCTATAGTTCCCTGGCTTGTCTTTACCGCCCTTCTTAAACAGTCGCACCACGTTTGCCAAACTCCAGCCTTCCACCACCTCAACTGTGACTATCGATGATGCAATCATCTCAGCCATAGGCCCAGCAATCACTTCCAGCAAAGGTTCCGTGGACACCTGATCAGGTCTTGGGGACTTATATTCTTTTATGCGTTTTGAGATTTCCAGCACTTCCTCCTCTGTATTATCGACATTTTTCAATATGTCACTATCTATTTCCCAACATTCTATACCTTCCAAGTCATTTTCGAGAATAGACACAGATGCAAAATTCTCGTTTCGTAACTCCCCCATCTCCTGTTGCTCCAAAGGCCACCGTGCTGATCTTTGATGTGCTCTGTTCTCTCCTTAGTTACCCTTTCGTCCATAATGTATTTGTGAAATTCCTTTGGATTTTCGTTAACTCTGGTTGCCAAACTGTTCTCATGTCCCCTTTATGGCCTCCTGATTTCTCTCTTAAGTATACTCCTACTGCCTTTATACCCTTCTGAGGATTCACTCGATCTATCCTGTCTATACCTGACATATGCTTCATTCTGTTTCTGAACCATCAATTTCTTTCGTCATCCTGCATTCCCTGTACCTACAAGCCGTTCCCTTCACCCTGACAGGAATACACTGTCTCTGGACTCTCATTACCTTATTTCTGAAGGCTTCCAATTTTCCATCCGACCGATCCTGTGAACGTCTGCCTCCATCAGCTTTTGAAAGTTCTTGCCAAATTCCATCAAAATTAGCCTTCCTCCAATTTAGAACTTTTTGACTCTTGCATCACTATTTTAAAACTATTAAAATTATAGTCACTGGCCCCAAAGTGCTCCCCCACTGACACACCAGTCACTTACCCTGCCTTATTTCCAAAGAGTAGGTTAAGTTTCGCACATTTTCTCGTAGGTCCGTCCGCATACTGAATCAGAAAATTTTGTTGTACACGCTTAACAAATGCTTCTGCATCTAAACACTATTACTCTCTATTATTCTGCATTTCATCATTTCTCCATTGCCCGTTATTTTCCTCATACTTTCCATTTAATCTTTTTACAATTACTCTCCATTGCAGCCACTCTCCGTAAACCTTCACTCTGTACTCAACATTCTCCCTATTACTCTCGAATTAGTACTCTCACGATTGTTCTTCGTTTAATCCTCCGTACTCTGGACTTAACCTTATCCGTTCCCATGCATTTATCCCTGTCCCTGTTGTGGTGTATACAACTCTCTCATCATTACTCTGTATTTCGTTCTTTTTCTATCACTCTGTCTTATCTCTCCTTCCTTTTCCCCTTAACTGAACCCTCACGTTACTCGACTGTATTGAACAATCTCCTGAGTATTCTGTATTGTTTCCTCTCATGTTCCACAAATGTGGTAACCCCTCATCAAGTCACTCTGCATTTATACTTGCATAGTACATGACATTCACCCAGCTAGCACAAAGCTGTTTTCTCAAGTGAGCAAAACCCTTGACACTCCCGTTTATATCCTGTCAGCCAGGACTCCCTATTTGTACCAGATTAACAGCCCCACTCAGGAAACTCATATTTAATGAGATCCATCTGGCTGACCAAATTACAATCTCTCCAAATTTCCCTGCACTCACCCTCTCCCTGTGCCCCTGTCATCAGAATTTCCCCTCTTATTCTTTATGCACTTCGTCCCCTGTTATTTTCTATTAAATCCTCACCCTTTCTGTCTTTAAACCCCACCAAAATCCTGTATTCAGCTTTCTCGGTATTACTCTCCACTTAACCCTCTCCTATTGTCTACCTTTTCATTGACCCAATTATTCTATATTGAATTCTCTCCCTATAACAATCTTTAACGCTTTCTCTATCTGTATTGAACCCTGTCTCTTTCTCCAGGGCTCTTTAATTAATGTCTCGATCCACTCCCCCCATTCCGAATGAAGTGTTTTTTTCCTCTGCAATAATCAGAGATTGAGTATCCCTGCCTGAACATTGCCCACAGCCGCTAAACTGTTTCCACTGCTGCTCTGTGCTGCCGCCCTACTGGCCAACGCTGCGACTGCATATTCATCCAAGAGTGCTGGAGGAACTCAGCACCAGCCCCACATGGTCAGAGACAGTGTCGCTGGTTGGAAGAAGAAAAGTACAACTTTAACATGAGCTAATACAGTATTGATGTAAAAATAGGAACAGCTATAATACACAACAACATTTACATATAAGTTTGAACAATTCTAATATGCAACAATATATAGCTAGAAACGTGAACATCTCCAATACAACCAATATTTAAGTTCCAATGCACAATAATATCACATGTAAACACAATCAGCTCTCATGCACAATGATATTTGTCCAGACACAAAGAGCTCCAACATATAACAATACATAATGTATATTAGATACATAAACATGCAATAATGTGTATATGAATGACTTGTAGGAAGAAAGTGAATGCACTGCTGCGAAAGTTGCAGATAACACAAAAATAGGAGGAATGGCAAGCTGGGACATTGCATGTGCTTTCTTAGGTACGGTTATGGTGGTGGTCTTCTTGAAAAAGATAGGGTCCTCACCTGGTTGGGGTGAGAGGGTAAAGATGTCGGTGAGTACCTCCGCCGGTTTGGCCGTACAGAATCTAATTGCACGGCCAGGGACTCCATCCAGGCCCGTCGCTTTCCTTGGGTTGACTCTCAGGAAACCTGATCTGACATGTGCAGCGGTGAACGATGGAACAGGTGTGCCTCGGGCAGTTGGAGCAGGAGTGACTGCGCTACTGGGATCTGCTTAAACCGAGCAGAGAAAGCATTGAGCCCATCAGGGAGGGACGTGTTTTGTCCGCTATCTCTCTCTGCTTCAGTTTACATCCCATAATGTTCTTTAGGCCTTGACAAATGCTGCGGGAGTCTGTTTGGTTTGTATGGCCCTCTTATGAGGTCTGGTCCTCCCTCTTGGCATCCCTGATGGCCCAGCGGAGGTCAGATCTGGATTCCCTGTATAAATCAGGCTCTTCCCACTTGAATGTTGCTCATCTGGTCTTCAGTAGGGAATGGATTTCCTGATTCACTGAAGGTTTACGCATGGGGAACATTGGATTGAATTCTTCTCTCCACAGTCCTCCATGCATTTGCCCATGATGTCTGCGATGGTGGTGTTGTCTTCATCCAGGATTTCCACTGAGTACTTGAACACGGTCCAGTCCACCAATTCCAAACAGTCCCAGAGACTGTCATTCACAGCCTCGGACCAGCATTGTATTTCCTTTTGTAAAGGGTCCTCCCATTACAACTTCCTCTTGTAAGCTGTTTCCACATGTCGAAAGACTAATACCGGAAGACACAGCCTCAGAGTGAAGTGGCGACGTTTGGAACTGAGACTGGAATTAAGTTCTTCAAGTGATTCATCTGTGGAATTAATTGCGTCAGACTGATGTGGAGGTCAAACATTGAGTGCATGATGGTGCTGCCCCTTTATCAAGGTTGTGTGTACTTGTTTTTTTTCCCTTAGTGTGTTTGTAAATGCAATGGTTCTAGGATGTTGAGATTGGATGGGTTGCAGAGCCAATTTCATGATAGCTAACAGAAACTGCCTCAGGCCAAAATGCTTTCAAATGTAAAATCATCTGCAATGAAAGCGGTGTGGCCAATTCTCCCACCTCTGATTTTCTCTGGTCTGGTTTAGTTTGGGTTGGTGTTTGCAAGTTGTCAGATTTTTAAACTGCTGGTAAAAGGGACAGCGACAAGGAAGAAGTTGTTCCATGCTGAATATCTCTCTGACGTCTCTCCTGCAAGACCTGGCATTCGATTTTATACGTTTGGTCATTGGGTGCATATGGAGGCTGTTGGAGGAATTTTGAACAATCAATAAGTTGGGACAGTCTGTTGGGTTTTCAGATGAGTGAAGTGATTCAGTCTTTTGTTCTCTTTTGTTTGTGTTTGATTCGATACTCTGTATATAAACTCTGTTTTATTTAAACCGATGAATGTTTATCTGCTCCATCAAACTTGGAATATCCACTTTACACATGCATAAAACCAGCAGAAACGTTATGGTCTGGAGGCTATCATCTTAAAATACTTTTAGAGGGTCTGGTCGATAACAATTATATTAAAAATAGTGAAATATGCGTTCCTGGTTGGTAAGGGAATCAAAGGTTGTGGGGAGAGGGCCAGAGAATAGAATTGAGAAACAGATCATTCATGATCAAATGACAGAGCAGACACGATGGGCTGAATGGTCCTATTCAGCTACTGCATTGTATTGTGGAATGATCCCGTCTATGAGAAAATTTATGGACGGACACAAACAGCTCCAACATGGAAAAAGTGTATGTATCTCTTCCTTGGTTAAACATGGAAGAAACAACTGGAATCCTGCCTTTCATTGAATATTTCCCTGTCTTTTTTTTTCTTTTGTCTTAGGTCCTTGAACTGACGTAGCAGTTCCGCAATCAGGGTGCAGGAAGTACATATATTGATATTTTGATTTTTCCCAGGTTGCCGAAATGGACCTTTGAGAGCAATATGTGCACAGTGACCTGCCATAGGGTTCACTTGTCCTTTTTCAGGAGAGAGAATCTCATGATCAGACAGAGACAGAACCACACCTAGAGGGACACAGGAACACGCCCACACCCTCACATACACACATGGACATGCAAGCAGAAGCACATCCACACACAGAAATGCAGGCAAAGTAAGATATAGGAACATACTGACAAGTATGAACACATACACGCGCACACATTCAGCTCACAAACATGCACACGTGCACAATAACACAGTCGAACTGAAATGTGAGACCACACCTATACAAAGACAAATGAAATATTCCCATACCCTCATAACTCCCAGGAATACAATCACAGTCAAGAATGTGGCACACATACTCACATAGGCTTAAACATGCACGCGCACATGCACACACACACACAAACAAATGAAAACAGGCATACTATGACAGATAGGAACACACCCACGTTTGGTCAGAATGGATACACGTCCCCACACAAATAAATACAGTCATACTGAAAGAATTGAACAAAACTACATACGCATACTTGCACACGCATGCATACAGATATACTCACAGAGAAAGGAATACACCCATGTACATACCGAACGCACACATATCCACACACACAGAAATACGGTCATACTGAGATATAGGAACGCAGACACAGAATCACACCCATACCCTCACACACTTACATAAACAAACTCAGAGTAAGAGACATTCCACATCAACCTGCAAGAATGACAGAAACTTCTTGTACATATGCAAAAACACATTCAAAGACAGTTATTGAACCATCGCCACCACTAGATATAGACAGAGTGGCACACAGAAACAAACGCAGAGAGATCCTGCTGGGCGCACAGAAAGATCATGACTTACGGACAGACAGCCAAACAGAATCTCAACAACATACTCATTTTCTTAAACAAGAGCTCAGCCAGGCAGAAAAGCACTCCCCAATCCCACAATAATATAATGACACTCAGAGACATACACACATCGTTTCACAGAACATACACACACACAAAACCACATAGTCATTGAATTGCCATCCCAAAAACAGCATACATACTAAGGCACAAACACAACAGAGGCATATGTGTAAAACACAGACAGATATGCAATCACTTAGGTACAGTAACATACGCCAACATAAAAACACCCAACATCACAGAAACGATCTGAGACAGACTGAATGACATTCCCAAACACATGTACACATGAATCGAAATACTTCTCAACACACACAAAGGAAAAGTCACTCTGACATGCATAAAGGCAGTCATAATGTGTCACACTCAGGGACATGTCCAAGAACAAACACTGAGGGTCACACACACACACACAGGGTGATCCCCAGAAAGGCAATGCAGCACTACTCCCACCACCCCACACACACAAGGAGATCCCCTCAAAAAGAAATGAAGCTACCTCCCCTCGCCCCACATACAGTAAGATCTCCACAAAAGGAAATGAAGCCCCCTGCCCCCACACACAGGGAGATCCCCACAAAGGCAATGAAGCCCCCCACACCCGCCCCCAGCACAGGGGGATTTCTACAAAGTCAATGAAGCCCCCTCCCCAACTCATACAGGGAAATCCCCACAAAGGCAGTGAAGCCCCCTCCCCCTTTCCACACACACATGGAGATCCCCACACAGTTAATAAAGCACCCTTCCCCCACCAGACACACAGGGAAATACCCACAAAGACAATAATGCTCCCCCCACACAGGGAGATCCCCACAAAGTCAATGAAGACCCCCCACCCCACCCCCCCACAAACACATAGGGAGATCTCCACAAAGGCAATGAAGACACCACACACATCGACACACACACACACACACACACACACACACACACACACACATACACACACACACACACACACACACACACACACACACACACACGGAGATCCGCACAAAGGCAATGTGGCCGCCCCCTGACACAGGGAGGTCCCCAGACATGCAATGACGCCCCATCCCCTCACACACAGGGAGATCCCCACAAAGGCAATGAAGCCCCCTCCCCGCCACATACACACACTGGAAGATCCCCACAAAGGCAATGTGGCCGCTCCCTGACACAGGGAGATCCCCAGAAATGCAATGACGCCCCATCCCCTCACACACAGGGAGATCCCCACAAAGGCAATGAAGCCCCCTCCCCGCCACATACACACACTGGAAGATCCCCACAAAGGCAATGTGGCCGCTCCCTGACACAGGGAGATCCCCAGAAATGCAATGACGCCCCCTCCCCACACACAGGGAGATACCCACAAAGGCACAGAAGCCCCCACACCCCCACCAACACACACACAGGGAGATATTCACAAAGGCAATTAAGCCCCCTGCCACCACCCCACACACACAGTGGGAGATCCCCACAAAGGCAATGAAGCCCCTTCCCTCCACACACACATACACAAGGAGATCCCCACAAAGGCAATGAAGCCTCCTCTCCCCCAACACACACAGGGAGATCCCGACAAAGACAATGAAGCCCACTGCTCCAACACACACACACACACAGATACACAAGCACCCTCACACACAGAATGGGAAACGCGTGAACAGACTTCCCACCCAGCCACAGGGAGAGTAATGGGAGATGACCAAACTCCAGCCGACTTACTTACAGTAATGTGTCAAACTATTGCTGGCTGTAGCTGTACACTTTTTATTTTGGAAATCACTGTCTGGGGAAAGATCAGTGAATGAAGTGATTTGAGTCAATGCAAGTGAACATGTGCTTAACAGAGACAACATGCGTCTGACATGGTCAATGTGCAAAAAAGACATAGAGAGCGCGTGAGAGAGACAGAGACAGAGAGACAAGAAGGATAGATTTAGAGGAAGATAGAGAGACTGACAGGCAGACAGATAGCTAGGCAGAGAGAGAGAGAGACAGAAATGGAGGATACAGGCAGGGGCACATACAGAGTGAGACAGAGAGGGAGAGAGCAAGTAGCAAAGAGATGGGGACAGCACGAGAGAGGAAGAGAGGAACAGACAAAGACAGACAGAAAGTGACAGAGAGAGAGAGACAGAAATAACCTTATGAATGAAGGATACAGAAGATGGACGCAATAAACACATTCAAGTACAAATGTTCATGGAACAATAACCCATTCAGACGAGGCGATCACCAGCCCACAGAACTTTTATCGTGTTGTAATAAAGTATTTATTGTGAGCTGAACAGAGAGAGGCTGTCAGTCATCATGGTGCAGGATGGACTGTTGCTGTCCCGCCACACCCCCCCCTCCGCCCGTACAAGGAAAATTCAGAGACCCCGCCTGCCACAGTCTTTAACACTCATCCACAGGGCAGTGCATGAAGACCAAATGTCCAAGCCGGAACCCATCACTCACAGCCTGTCCATCACTTGGAATCTCTCCTGCAGCCTCTTTGAATCCTACCCTGCCCCATTACCTGCTATTCCTTTCTCATAACCTTCAATATCATTGAAGGGGAAAGCAGATAAATTATTGCTAATGTTTTGAGGGATGTTGTGGGAGGCGTGCTCAGGTGAAAAAGGAAATGCGGGTTTGATGGTACAGTTGCATCAATCGCGATTTTCTGGGCTGGCAGGGCAATCAGAAATGAAGGGCAGAATGGCCTCTTGATGCTCATTGTGTGTCCCCGTGTGTGTCAATCCGTCAGTCCATCAGGGGTAGCAGCATGCTCCTGAGCATCGTGAATGGTAATCCATCCTGTTACTGCCCTCCCCATCCTTCACTGAGTGTTATACTCAAATCCATGTACTTGTGCTGTTGGAATCCTGGCCGTACATCTTCAATTCCTGCACTAGGAACACTGCAGCTGCCCCTGGAGCTCTCTCAGTTGTTTTGCTAATTCATTAAGTGATGAATTTACATGACCAGTTGGTGCACTGCATTCCTGAACTTCGCTCTGAACTTGGGCAGAGTCGCTGCATAAAATAATGTGTTTGTGCTGCAGCTGATATCCTTCAGCATTTCTGCAGTGAATGAAAGATTGACGACAGGACTGGACCTCCAACGATACCCTCCTTTAATGTTATAGTACAACACGTCTGCACCATGCATTAACCACAGAAGTATGAAGCTGATGGATATGATGAAGAGGGAAATCATTGACTTCCTCCGGCTCTCCATCGCTGCATCTGTCTGATTGTCTCCCTTCCTCTGACCCATCAGGCTCCTGCGTGCTCGACTGGCCACTAAAATGTACCTTACCGTCAGAGTGTTCATCCACAGAATTAACACGAATGGGATTAAAGGGGTTAAAATGATATCGAACCACTTGAACACCAACCACCTGGGATCAGTAAAATAACTTGACTTTGTTTGACAATACCACTGAACATTGTTAATTATCCTCCCAGGTTGAAACTGAAAATAGTAGGGAATGTTTTTTGAACAGAGTAGAATGCTGGTTGCAGCCAGAGCCACAGCTAATGCTTTCTCTGTCCAATATTTTCTCTTCTGTTTCAGACAGGAAATGGCCATAAAACGTTCAAAGGAAAAAAGGACAGTGAACCAGACGGAACAGTCTGTGGCTGCTCGAGCTAAGGCATTGACAGCACTGCACACAGGAGTGATATTCAGGAAAGACCATGAGTAGTAAATGAATTTGAATTGAAACAGAATAATCTCCGTGAGAATGAACAGGATGTCCGATGTTGCCATGGCCATCAGGCAGTGCTTTGTGCAGTTGGAGAGGCCGCATTTTCCCCGTGCGAGAACCAAAACCACCAGGAAATTAACTAAAAGACACAGGAGGTAAAATGCAAATCATAAATTAATGATCAAACATTCTCTGTTTCGGTTCAGAGAGCAATAGAAGATCTCAGCAACTAATAGGGGCAGCTGGAAGTGTTCAGATATGGAGTTTGAATATGACATCTTCAATGGCCTGACGCATTGTTTGAAGCAGCTCAATCCTGTATTTGATTAATTGTGGGCAGGCAATCAACAGATGGCAGAGGGCATCTTTTTTAAGATGAAAAGGAAGAGGTTAAGAGGGGGTCTCAGCAAGATGTTTACTCCTAGAGAGTGGTGAGGGCGTGGTCATTCATTGCCTGGGAGAGTCGTGGAAGCAGGAAACCTCACAAACTTCAAAAACGACCTGGATAAACACTTGAAGCGTCACCGTATTTGAGACTACATGTCTCGTGCTAGAAGCTGGGGCGGGTATAGATTTCGTGCAGCTTTTATAGCGCAAAGTGGGTGGAACGAAGGACCTCTTCGGTATGGTTGGTTTCAATTATTCTAAGAATTACTTCTGTGGGAAGACTGGGTAGTGAAGCAATTTAATGTAATGACTGAAAGGGATTTGAATGCTTAAAACATGAAACAGAATCAGATATAAATGGCAAAAACCAACAGGTATGGCAGCATCTGTGGGGAAAGAAACAGAGTTAGTGGAATCACTGTTCATCAGAGCATTTTCATCTAAACATTGGTCATTGAACTCAAAACATCATCTCAGGTTTCTGCCCAGACAAGATCCTATCATTTCAACCAAAACACAGGGATTCGTTTCTGACAGGGAAATGAGGTTGAAAGTGTTGATATTCAACTACATTGGATCATTTGGTAAACTGCTCTTCACTTACCGGGTATAGTTGGAGTCATAAAGATGTACAACACATAAACAATTTGTCGCCCAAATTGTTCATATAGTTCAGATATCCTAAATTAATCTAGTCTCGTTTGCCCCTATATTCCTCCAAAATCTTTCTAAACATTTACTCATCCAGATAACTTTTAAATGTAATTATACCAGCAACCATCACGTCCTCCAGCAGATCATTCCAAACATGCACCACCCTTTGCATGAAAAACGTCTCCTTTTGGTCCCTTTTAACTTTTTCCCCTCTCACTCTCAATCTATCCGCTTTAGTTATGGACTCCCGCAATCCATGGAAAAGAACCTTTCCACTTACCTTGTCCATGCTCCTTATGGTTTTATAAACATCTAAGTGTTACCCCTCAGCCTCCGAAACTCCAGAGAAAACAGATCAAACCTTCTCAGCATTTCCCCATAGCTCAAACATTGCAATCCAGGCAACATCCGTATGAATCTTTTCCGAACTGATTCAAGTGTCAAGAAATCCTCCGTTTTGGAGGAAGACAATTAATGCACACAATATTCCAAAAGTGGCCGGACCAATGTCCTGCATATACACAACATACTCTCCCAATTCAAATACTAAGTGCTCTGAACAATAAAGGAAAGTATACCAAGCGTCTTATTCACCATCCTATCTACTAGAGACATCATGTTCAAGGATCAATGAACCTGCACTGCAAAATCACTTCTTTCAGCAATATTCTCCAGGACCTTACCATTAACTGTACATGTCCTGTTCTGATTTGTCTTTCCAAAATGTAGCAGCTCACATTCATCTGAATTAAAATCTACCTGCCTATCCTCAACCAATCTGCCTATCCTCTGATCAAGAACCGTTGTACACTGAGAAACATTTTTCGCTGACCAATCCAACTCTAATTTTGGTGGCATCTGCAAACTTACCAACTGTATCTCCAATGTTCACATCCAAAGCATATAAATGAATGAGGAGACGCAGTGGATTCAGCACCGATCCTTGTGGCACACCACTGGCCACAGGCCTCCAATCTGAAAAGCAACCCTTCACTATCACATTCAGTCTTCTACCTTCAAGGGACTTCTGTTCAAAATGTTGTGTCTCCATTGGTTCAATGCAATCTAACCTTGCTAACTACTCTACCATGACAAAACTGATTGGATGCCTTCCCGAAGTCCATATAGATCATATTCGCCGTTCTGTGTCATCAATTCTCTTCGTAACTTGTTCTAAAAACAGAATCAAGTTCGTGAGTTATATTTTCCCATGGCACAAGGCCATGTAGACGGTCTTTAATCAGTCATTGCCAATTAAAATACATGTAAATTTTCTCCCAGGGGATTCCCTCCAATAACTTCCCCACCAGCAATATCAGATATACCAGTCTACAGATACCTGGCTTTTCCTTACTACCTTTCTTTAAGAGTGGCACCACGTTAGTCGACCTCCAATCTTCGGGTATCTCACCGGTGACGATCGATTATACAAATATCTCAACAAGGTGCCTAGCAATTGCTTCCCCAGCTTCTGAAAGAGTGCCAGGTTACATCTGATCCGGTCCTTGGGATTTATCAACTTTTATACATTTTAAGATATCCAGCACCGCCTCTTCTACAATATGGACAATATTCAAGAAAAAAACACCATCTATTTCCCGACATTGTATATCTTCCATGTCTTTCGCCACAGTAAATAATGATGCAAAGATACTCAATTAGTATTTCCCCCATCCCCAGCATTTCCACAGATTGGCTACCTTGCTGATCTTTGCAGGATCCTATTTTCCCGTTAGTTAGGCTTTTGTCCATAATATATTTATGAGACCCCATTGTTTTCTCCTTAAACCAATTTGCAAAAGCCTCTCATGTTCCCTAATTGATCTCCTGATTTCCCTCGGAAGTATACATTTTTATACTGATCTAAGTATTCACTCGACCTCTGCGATCTATATCTGAAATATGTGTCCTTCTTTCTCTTCCCAAAACATCAAATTCTTTCGTCATCCAGCATTCCCTGCACTTACCAGCCTAGCCTTTCATCCGAACAGGAAGATACTGTCACTGGACTCTCGTTGTCTCATGTTTAAGATTTCCCATTCTCCCCTGTCCCTTTACCTGAGAACATCTGTCCCCAGTCAACCTTTGAAAGTTCTTACCTGGTTCTATCAAAATTGGCTTTTATGTAATTTCAACTTTTCGCTCCGGTCTATCCTTTTCATTCAGTGTACTGGAATTAAGAGAATTATGGTCGCTGGCTCCAAAGTGCTCCCCAACTCACAACTCAGTCACTTGCCCTGCCTTATTTCATAAATTTTGTGCCTTCTCTAGTAGGCCCATCAACACACTGAATCAGAAAAATGTTCTTGTACACACTAACCAAATTCCTCTCTATCTAAACCCTTAACACTACGGAAGTTTCAGTCTCTGTTTGGAAAGTTAAAATTCCCTACCATTCCCACTCTATTATTCTTACAGAGATCAGAGATTGCCTTCCAAAGTTTCCCTACAAATTCACGATGTCGGTGGGGAATGGGTCCATAATACAATCCTCATTAGGTGATCATTCCTTTCTTATTTCTCAGTTCAACCCAAACGACTTCCCTGTACGTATTCCGAGGAACATCCTGTAAGTACAGCCGTAATACCATTCCTTATCAAATACACAACTTCTCCTCTTCTCTTGTTTCCTCTTTCTTTCCTTCCCTCAGCCTTTGTATTCTGCAGCATGAAGCTGCCAGTCCTGCCCACCCTTAGCCACATCTTTACAATTGATATGATTTCTAAATCCCATTTTTCTAACCATTCCCAAAGTTCATCTGCCTTCCTTGTTTGGAATCTTGTACTGAAATAAATGCAATTGAATTGATCGGTCTTAACTTGTTCTCGGCTTTGTTCCTGCCTGCCCTGACTCTTTGACCGCCTCCTTTTCCCAAATGTACCAGTCTCAGACTGATATTTTTCTCACTATCTCCCTGGGTCCCACCAAGTCCCCTGGTCCGCCGCCCCCAATACACCCCGACCTTATTAGTTTAAATCCATCTGAGCAGCTCTAGCAATTCTCTCTGCTAGTATATTAGTCACCTTCCAATTCAGATTCAATCCTTCCTCCTTATACAGGTTATTTCTCCCACAGGTTCCAGTGATAACAAAGTGTGAACCCTTGTCCCCTGCACCAGGACCTCTGCCACACATTCATCTGCTCTATCCCCGTGGTCCTACGCTCACTACCTTGTGGCACTGAGAATTATGCAGGTATTACTACGCTCAAGGACCTCCTTTTTACTTTCTGCCTAACTTCTTATATTCTACCTTCAGAATTTCATCTTTTTTTCCTTCCTACGTCGTTAGTTCCAATGTGCGTAATGACCTCCTGCTGGTGCCACGCCCCTTTGAGAATATTCGGCACCTTCTCCAAGAGATCCTAAATCCTGGCAGCAGCAAGAGAGCATTACATTTTGATCTCTCACTCTTGACCGCAGAAACATCTGTCTGAGCCTTTGACTACAGGAACTGATCGTTTGGAAACTGACGTATTACTTGTTACATTAGAGCCAGACTTGGTACCAGAAACGTGGCTGTTCGTGTTGCATTCTCCTAACAGTCTATCACCGCCTATGTTTTCCACAAGAGCACATTTGTTTAAAATAGGTGTAACCACCGGAGCCTTCTGCACTACGCGCCTTCCTTTCCTCCCTTTCCTGGTGATAACCCATCAAACTGATTGTATCTGTGGTTATTCTCTCTTCCTAAAAGTGCTATCCATCACACCCCGACCTCCTATAAATTCCTCATTTCCTCAATCTGCTGCTCCAATCCAATCCATGCGATCTGATGGGATTCAAAACCGAACACACTTACAGCAGATCCTAATCAGCAGTAACATGTAAGCTGTCCAGAAAATCTTGTCCAAAACTTCTATTTCCTTGCTACCTGGATGTTTTCTGACATGCTGTTCATTTCCAGCACTTTACTGTTGTGTCAAACAGCAGTGCAGTTTTCTCTGTCTCTGTCTCTTTTCGCTGACCCTGTGATCCCTAGCTTTGTCTTTCTCCCTCCTTTTTAAAATGGAGTTGCTTAGGTCTTTGTTTTCCACAAATTTCGAAAACAATGCAATAGCTTATAAAACAATAATTACTCTTCCTGGAGTTAATGGAAATCAGCTCTGCCACCGAAGATCCCGCAAAAAAAGGAGCAACTCTTTCAGTTGCAATCTGTGCCCGTCCGCCACATAGAATTACGTAGAATCGGCTGGTCACGACAGTACAAAAATCATGAGTTGTTGCACCTGAGAAGATATTATTATTATTTGAAGGCTAATGCTAATAGATCAGAGAAAAGTTTGTTTCATCATTAAAGGCACAAACCACGATATCTCTTTGAGGATAAACTGAGGAATTGTGAACTCACTGAATCCCTCATAGTTTGTTTTGGAAAGTGAAGAATTCTTTGTCATGTTTCGCAAATGTTCCATATTTTTTCTTGTACATTCAGTCATCAAATAATGAAAAATGCAAATCAGGACTGTGACTTTTTGATACATTCTCTGCGTTATCTGTCTCAAATAGCTTGAGGATGTGCTTGTTGATATTTTTTGAATAAACGATACAATGCAAAAGAAAACAGGCAAATCAGTGCGGCAATTACTGAGTGTGACAGCTCCAATTCTTTCTATAATAAAATGTAATATGGTAAAAATTCAGTCTCTCTGACTTCTATTGTGTTCTGGTGATGTCAGGGACAATTAACATTTGAAGTGAGAATCCAAATACTCAGCAGTTCATAAACAGTACAAGATTTCACAGTACTTCTTTAAAAAAATATCAGTTTTGTAATGAGAATAAATAAACAAGGTAAGCAAGACTAAACTAATGAAGGATTAAATCCTGATGTTCCAAATGTAGTTAATATTATTCCTCCCCATGTTGAAATCACTTTATGCATTGTAAAAATTATGAAGCAACAAACACTTCTTCATTGAACAACTGGAAGGGCGCCAAAGCCCACTGAAATTAAATTATGCACTACACCATGTTCCAGTGGTTGAAACTGACAACACAGAAACAGGCTATTTAAGGCACCAAGCGAATTCACTTTAACAATCCTCAGTCTTTCTACAATCTCACAGAAATGCTCGGAAGTTGTGGCACTGCAAGATGTCATTCGTGCCTGCACCAACTAAATAAACGAGCTACCTGCTCTGATCCCACTTTCCAGCACCTTGTCCACAGTGTTGAAGGGATGTACACTTCACATGTCGATCCAAGCTCCCTTTGAATGAGTTAAGGTTTGTCACCTCAAGTCACCATCAAAACTGGGCAGTGAATTCCAGTTGCACCACCATCTTCTAAATGAAATGATAGGCCTACATTTTCTTGATAATCCTCCCATCAATTTTTCTTATTCTGTGTCTCCTGGTAAATGGTCCTGCATTGGGTGGGGGGGGGGGGGGGGGCAAGTCTTCATCCAAGACGTTGCTTATTTTGTACATCTCAATCATGAAAAAAATATCATTCTCCTCTATTTAGTTAAAACCCATCATTCCTCAATGCTGCAGTAATTTCCACATACTAACACCATTTTTGTAAATCTATTCGATACTCTCCACAGTGCAATTCTATCCTCGCTGCGCGGTGATGAGCAGTACTGTGCACAAACCCATCGGTGTGAGCCACCCGGTGTCTCATGTAGTTCCAGTGTTACAGGTCTGGTGGCGTGGAGGGAGGGAATTTGTTTTGCGTTGGCTGTGGTGCAGAGTGAGAGAGGAGTACGTTTGGGAGGGGTAATATTGAGTTACGTCTCAGTGGGATATCTGATCAGGATCTGCGATATATAATGGACTTGAATGGAAATAGTAAGGCGCAATCTATTTGACGTGTGGGATTAGTGTATCAGTTCCTCAGGAGTTAGTGTAAGTGTTTAATCGCCTCACTTTTGTTCTGACACCAGCTGATTAATTACAGAACCAATCAGATCCTCAAAGAAATCCAGCCTGATGGATCATAACCTTATTTGGTTTGATTTAACAAAGTGATCTCTTGCTGAATTATAAGCACACAATGCTGCAAATATTGGTTCCACACCAAAACAGAGATTTATTTCAAAAGAAGTGACGGGAAAATAGAATGAGTATCTAAATTAGATTGGTGCTGGAAAAGCACAGCAGGTCAGGCAGCATCCGAGGAGCAGGGAAATCGACGTTGAGGGCAAAGCCCCTGATAAATGAATAACCTAGACTCTGCTTTCCAGCATCTGCAGTCCTTGTTTTTACCCCGATAAAATACAATAGTAAAACTGCATACTTGTTATGCAGATTCAAAGGAAATGAACACAAGTAAATGTATAACTCTCATTAACCGCAAACCAATATATAAATAAAGCAAAAGGACATGACTTTTATATATTTCGCAAAACACGACTTCCAGTGTCGTTACAAAGAAACAACCCTCACATAATATTCACACCAGAATCCCTTTATATAGCAATTAGTTAAATGCATGTGATTGTCACTTGTAAACTGGAACTGCAGTGAATTTCTTTATGGAGCTACTACATAGCTGAGTGTCAATGTACTCAGGGTTAAACCATCGCTTCAGAGATTTTTCTTGTCCCAACACTTCTGTCTGGGACCAACACAACATTTTCATTCAAAGGCAATGAAATTTACTGAAACTCTAATTTCCTTCGCATGAGCATAGATCTACGCATCCAATCATTTCCAGGGTCTGACTGGAACTAAAATAAATGACATAAATGAGATCAGAGAAAGCAAATCTTTCTCAGTTAAGTGTTTCTTCCTCCATCGCTTATTCGAGAACACTGCAACAAATCTTTCAGGCTCCATTAACAACATGCTGGGTTGCAATCGTCAAAACGAAACACAGGTTCACTCATGCATAAAGCCATTTAGCCGAAAGCCAAACCTCAAACGCAATTTTTAATACAAATTTATGTTATTGCAGAAATAACTTCACCTTCAGATGCACAGAGAAGCCTACTGCTTTTTCATTCAACAAATCAGAAAAACATTCAAACTAACTGATTTTGCAAACTCGACATAAAAATGCCACGTTAAAAATCACAAAACACCAGGTTATCGTCCAACATGTTTAATTGGAAGCACACTAGCTTTCGAAGTGACACTCCTTCATCAGGTGATAGTGGAGGGCTCGATCGTAACACAGAATTTAGAGCAAACATTTGCAGTGTGATATAACTGAAATACATTGAGAAATTGACTGTCTGTTAAGCCTTTCATCTGTCCTGAGAGCCGGGCAGTTTGCTATGAACAATGATCTGTTTGAGGTTTGGTGGTTGTTTAAAGACAACGAGTGGAGGTGTGGGGAATGTCTTGGTGAGGTGCTCATCCTCATTCCAGGGGCTGAAAAATTACGCTATGTTCCACTTGACCTGCAACACATTATCAATGAGAATGAGCACCTCACCAAGGCATTCCCCACACCTCCGCTCCTTGTCTTTAAAGAACCACCAAATCTCAAACAGATCATTGTTCGTAGCAAACTACCCGGCTCTCAGGACAACTCCATACAACCTTGTCACGGTGGACGCTGCAAGGCATGTCAGATTGTGGACATAGATAGCACTATTACGCATGGGAACACCTCCCACCTTGTACATGGCAGGTACTCATGTGAATCAACCAACGTTGTCTATCATGTACGTTGCAGTCAAGGATGCCCTGAGGCATGGAACATTGGGGAAATCGAGCAAAGGCTACGACAGCGGATGAATGGGCACCGCACAACAATCAATAGACAGGAGGGTTCCCGCCCAGATGGGGAATACTTCAGTGTTCCAGGACATTCAGCCCTGGACCTTCGGGTGACCATCTTCCAAGTTGGACTTCATGACAGGCAGCAGAAGAAAGTGGCCGAGCAGAGGCTGATAGCTAAGTTCTGTACCTATAGAGAGTGGCTCTACCGGGACCTTGGGTTCATGTCACATTACATGTGGTCACCATTGCACTGCACACACACAGTAATTCCTACACACACACTCTCACATACACACGGACACAAGTGCAGAAGCGCTCACAGACAACCAAACACACCCTTATAGACACACACACTCCCACACTCACACATGCACCCCCTCACAGATTTAAGACACTCTGCACTCACGACACACGCACACACACACTTTCGCACACTCACAACCGCCACCCCAGACAGACATACACACACAGACAGACAAAGACCCACATGCACACATATATTTTGTGGGGTGAATTTGTACTTGCAGAGTTACATTGCACTTTGCTGAAAAACTGCATGCATTCATGTAGAACGCTGAACTCACAAAACTGCATAAATTTATTTAAAACTCTGTTATCTCACTTTTTAGATTAGAATCAAACTAAACATCAGGTCATAGACAGAGAACACAGGGGGCTAACACCTTCAACATATTGTCTCGCTATCACTATTGTTAATAGCTAACCCGAGAATGCAACTTTAAAAAAGATTCTTTTATTTACACATGAAAGAAGTGAAACTATTACTTGAAAGGCTCAACAGACAATCAATTTTTCAATGTATAATTTCAGTTACATAACACTGCAAATTTTTGCTAGAAATTCTATGTTACGATCGAGCCCTCCACTATCACCTGATGAAGGAGCATCACTCCGAAAGCTGGTGTGCTTCCCAGTAAACCTGTTGGTGCGTGATTATTAACTTTGTACACCCCAGTCCAACGCCGGCATCTCCAAATCATAAAAATACCACGGCCTAAATTTTTACAAAGTGATTCATTTTATTAATTCTACTGAAAATCTTTGTGGTCTTCGATCGAAGTGGGGATTTCTGGATGGTTCCCAGAAGAGAGGAATAATTTTCCAAGGAATTCCTGCGGAATCTGCAATGATGTGGATTCCACGGGGTCCCTGCAATCTGAGAGTTAATTACTGATTGTCTGCCACTGTGCGAGTTTTGGGTGCAATATTGCCAGGTATCATTGTCAGTGGTAGAGGAAACCCGCAGAGAATCCTCAGACAGATTCACAAAAACTCATAGGTGTAAGGCACTTACCAGGAATTGTTACAAACGGAAGGGTCGTAACAAATATTTTCCACAAACCATAAATTGAAAACGTCATTTTCTTCCTCAATGACTTTGTGATGTAAATTTCTCTGTACTCAATGCCGAGGTGATAAAGTCTCAAAGCCTTTCATTTATGTCTGCTGGCATCGTCTGGGGGACTGTTACATTACAATATGGTTCAATCAATTTATTTACAAAATTGAACAAACAGGTGACAGCGGTGAGTTAACTCTCAGTTGTCACAGAGCATTTTTAGAACTGATGTTTAATAGATGTTGCAAATCTCAATTGGACGATAGCAAACATTGGAAAATGCATATTGAAGAAAATCATAGACTCCATACAATGTGGAATTGTGCCAATTGGCACATCGAGTCCACACCGACCCTGCAAAGACTATCCCACCCAGAACCACCCACTGTCCATGTTAGGCAGCAGAGCTAAACACTGAGCCACTGTGCCAACCTGTCCACCAGCATTGACAACCCAACACCATCTCTGAAATCTCATTTTACTTCAATGTCATCTTTCCCTTGCATTTGACCATTGGAAATTAAATTTAGGTTGTTGAGTGTCTCTCTCTGAGAAGTGTTCTCCTCAACACTGGGATGTGGCTTCCCTGGTTATCAGCGGCTGCTCTATGAAAGGATGATAGTTGGTTAATGGAGACGACACATTGTACGTTTTAATAAATCAAACATTGTGATCGATTTCCTCACCCTCCACTGCTACAGTGTCTGGATCAAATATAACTCCTCCAGTGCAGGCAATAATTGAAATCAATAAAATAATCACTGAAAATTGCCTTCAAAGGCTATGCAAACTCCGGTCAATACAAATCCTTCTACGGGGGATACGAATGTCCTGGACATTTTGCAGAGCTGACTCTGAGACACACCTGACCTGTGCAGAATCACAAGCGCCTGAGTCATTCTCTGCTCCCTGCAGTGTACTGAGCATGTATAGAGAAGAAACTTCAAGCATCTGATTGATGGTGGATTGGAGCAGTTTCAAGCGAAATGTAGGAATGAGGCTCGGGAGGCATTTGCACACTCAATGATACAGAAATTTAAAATTCTGGAATTGTTTGAGCAGGAGTCAATGTTGGTAATGAGCCCTGCAGTGATGGGGAATTGGGAATTGCTGTGAGGAATGATAAAGTACAGAAAACAGAGAGCAAGAATAAATCTGTCTTATTCATATTCTTCGGCTGATATATGTGAGTACCAGGATTATCATTCCTCGTGTCACAGCCATTCATTATCTGTATCCATGACTGAGGTGATAGGATCATGTGTTACGTTGTTGATAACATAATGGTAGATGGATAGTAAAGGAGCAGAGAGGAACACTGAGAAAGGGAAGGACAGGTTCAGTGAGTGAATGAGCACAAAAATAGTCTGTGCAATATAATGTCGAGAAATGTGAAGAATTCTTCAACCATTTCGATCTTGAAAGATTTCAGGCCACCAATAACGTTTCGATGCTTACCCAAGTCCTAAATCAAGAGGCAACAGGAATCCTTCCGTTCCATTCAGTGTCTGTAGTTTCTATTATTCTCTTGAAACCTTTTCTCCTCTCAGACCCTTTCAAATTTGAGGCATTCCACCCTGGGTTTGCGTCATTTCGGTCCCTCATCGTGATCCCTTTTAGTTCAGTTATCAGTCTGGTCAATCGATGCTGCACTCAAATAGACATGGAAGCAAAACCTGCTTGGTATTTTTCGTTTTTTTCCCCACTTATAAAGTCAGTTTTGTGCTGTGTTAACATCAAGTTGCAGCAGTGTTCAAAGCTAAATTGATTGACTCTTTCAGAATCATCCGTCCTGACTTAACAGAGTCCAGGAAGATCTATTGTCTCAAAGGTGCCGAGGGTCGAGAATATCACATAACACCTTCAGCTCATTTTTGGGGTGAGGTGGACTGCGAGTGGGGCAGGGAGAGGGAAAGTGTGGAAAATGAGGAAGCCCTCGTCCACATTGGCGCCAAGCCTTCAGAATCTTGCATCCTACCATGAATTACTCCATAGTACATAGAACATAGAAAAATACAGCGCAGTATAGGCCCTTCGGCCCTCGGTGTTGCGCCGACCGAAGCCTACCTATCCTACACTAGCCCAATAACCTCCATATGCTTATCCAAAGACTGCTTGAATGACCATAAAGAGGTAGAGTCCACCACAGAAGTGAGACTCACTGGCCTATAGTTACTAGGGCTGTCCCTACTCCCCTTCTTGAACAAGGGGACCACATTCGCTATCTTCCAGTCCTCAGGCACTATTCCTATAGACAACAATGACATAAAAATCAAGGCCAATGGCTCCGCTATATCCTCCCTAGCTTCCCAGAGGATGCAAGGATACATGCCATCAGGACCAGGGCTCTTATGTATTTTCACCCATTCCAGTTTTCCCCGGACCTCTTCCCTACATACCTCAAAGCCATCCATTCTAAACACTTGTGACTCAATATTCACATCAGCAAAAACGTCCTGTTCCTGAGTGAATACTGATGAAAAGTATTGATTTTGTGTCTCTCCAATCTCCTCTGCCTCCAAGCACAACTTCCCACTACTATCCTTGACTGGACCGATACCTACCCGAGCCATCCTTTTATTCCTGACATACCTATAGAAAGCCTTAGGGTTTTCCCTAATCCTACCAACCAAGGGCTTTTCATATCCCCTTCTCGCTGCTCTTAGCTCTCTCTTCAGATCCTTCCTGGTTACTTTTTAACTCTCAATCGCCCCAACTGAACCTTCACGCCTCATCTTTACATAGGCCGCCCTCTTCCCTTTTACAAGGGATTCCAATTCCTTACTAAGCCTCGGCTCCCTCACAAGACCCTCTCATCCCTGCCTGACTGGTACACACTTATCAAGGACACCCAATAGTTGCTCCTTGAACAAGATCCACATATCCTTTTAGTCCTTCCCTTGAAACCTATTTTTCCAATCCACACATCCAAAGTCATGCCTCACCGCATCATAATTTCCCTTCCCCTGCTATAACTCTTGCACTGCAGTGCACACTTATCCCTCTCCATCACTAGAGTAAAAGTCACCGAGTTGTGGTCACTGTCGCCGAAGTGCTCACCTGCCTCCAAGTCTAACACCTGGCCTGGTTCATTACCTAGAAACAAATCCAGTATGACCTCACCTCTTGTTGGCCTGTCTACATATTGTGTCAGGAAACCCTCCTGCACTCTTTATTTACAAAAGACGAGCCTTTGACAGAAGCCTGTCACTGAGTCAGGTACTCAGCATCTCAGTGTCCCTGACATTTACCCTTCAGAATCAGCCTGGTTTCCCTGACTGACACAGACTAATGGCCCCAGTCAGGGATTTTATATCCAGTATGATCCAGCTACCCCACTTCATGACAATCATTACCAGGGGGAAAAAGAAATGAGTTTCTGTTTATGCGGATTAACAATCGGGCAAGAAATTGAAAAGCTGGTCCATGGGTGACTCCGAATGCTCATTAGGCCGAAGAAGGTATGGCTGAAAACATTGGTTCAATGAGGAAGAGCTTTGGGCATCTCAGCTATTGGAAATATTTCTCAGGCTGGTATGACCTGAATACATTGTGATTGTTTTGTTTTATTTGAATGGGGATTGCTACCCAGCTGGGGAGATATACGACTGTTGTTGTAGAATATTTAATCAGACCTGTCAGAGGATTGGGAATCTGGTATCAAACTCATTTAGGAGAGAAAGTAAGCTGGCCATTGGAAGTAGACAATCTGTCACTGAAAGAGAAAAGCAAAAGGATCACACTCTGAATGTGTTCAGATCTTATGCTTCTGAATCCTGGTCTTCAGGATCAAACCTCTATCCCCTACCTCACAGATCTAGGGACAGAGTTATTTCCAGCAAGTTTTTTTCTTCATTTTCGGGAGATGCTTAATAACATAGTTTGGATCGAAAAAAAAGTTATTTTATTTTGTCTTTATGATGATGTGCGAGGTGTTTGTTCTGAAATAGACTGCAAGAATGCATCAATATTTTTGAACAGTTCACTTCCGCCCAAGAACTGAAAGCCAGAAGGCACATTGAAAGGACTAATTTATTACGTCACACAGCATTGGATTGGCACAGGAGCACAGATGAAAGCATGTAGCAATCTGTTATATATTTCCAAAAATTACGAAAACAATGAGATAGCATTATGTCACAATATTGTTGTATTTGGAAGAATGCCCATAAAATGCTCAAATTGTTGAATAAGCTGGAGAATGAAGAAATTTAATTTGAAACTCAGAACCCTGAAGCTAACTAAAAAGAACAACAAGTAATTGATGCATAAATGGGCAAACGTGGACTGAGTCATCAGTGGATAGGGAATGGCTGAAGAGCATGAAGCATCTTAATCAATCACAACACTAATTCAGTCACCTCTCGGACAATAATCAAACAGGAAAAGGTGACAATGGGCGGGGCTGACTGATTCCAGGACTGTTCGGGAAACTTTCTGATTCCCACCCATTTCCTCAGACTGTACTAACGCTGTTGATGGAGAGCTGTCGCATCCAATTGCATGTCTCGTTGCAATAGCCAGTTTTGGAGAGTACATCCCACGAGTTTGTATGCAATTTCTTGGAAATGGCCTTGTCCTGGTTCAGGCTGGTAAGGCAGGTTGCCAACCTTACTGTCTCACACAATTACATCACTGAGGAGTGCGAGACTCTGAGACATCATTCTGCCAAGTACACCACAGGCTTTCTCAGGGTGAATCATTGATCCCACAGCATACCTGACGTAGTTGGCGATAGTCTCAGGCAGGATTCTGTAATTTGCATTTTGAAGTGTAACCGGTCGTCAGTCCTCCCTGTGCCCCTTCTAACTGTAGATGAGAGCGATGATAACTTTCCTGTTGTATTCACACAGGCTACCTGTTCAAAGCATACAGTTATCCACTTCCAGAGGTCCAGGCCAATCAAGTGCCACAGAGGTGAAAACAACTCAGATGGGCAGCCATCACTTCTGGATGTTGCACTCTTTCCTAAGGATTTGAGGGTGTTGGTCAGCTTCTTCAGAGGAAACGGCTGGTCGAGACTCTGCCGTGTGCTGTTGACTAAGACCTCTGTAATACAAGACAGGAACAACTGTGCGACCGCGCTATCTGTGCACTTCATATCATATCGACTGGCAAAGAGGGATTTGCCGATCTTCAGAATGTTCTTCCCGGTGGTCGTGGTGTCAGTAGAAACCCTTTTAATCCAGACAGATCGGACAATTCTCCCTAAGGTCTGGCTCCACAAACAAACAAAGATTGTTTAGTCAGTTCTTTTACCCACAAGCGGTACCAAAGGCCACAAGTTACTCTCAGCAAACAGTTCCCAGTTCACAGCTCGAAGCCCATTTCATTAAAAGAATGCAAATACCAAAAAGTCAGTAAAGGACCTATCACCTCTGCTCCCCATCATTTCTGGTGCAGTGTTCACCTTCTCCTTTGTAAAGTCCCTGTGGGTATATGAACAGGAAGAGTTTGGAGGGACATGGGTCAAATGAGACAGTTGAGTGTATCTGATCGGCATGGATGAGTTTGATTTGATTCAATTCGATTAATTTATTGTGGCGTGTACGGAAATGCACTGAAAAGCTTTGTTTATGAGCAGTGCAGGGAGATCATACGAAGCAATGATGTGCAGAACAAAAGATGTTGACAGAGGTATACAGGTTACATTGCGCAGGGATTACAAGAGAGGTCATCGTTAGAAAGATCAGCATTACTTGAGTCAAGAGAATCCATTCAATTTTCTGATTACGTCTGGGCAGAAGATGCTCCTGAAACTGTTTGTTTATGGTCAGGTTTCTGTAGCTTCTGCTTGACGGAAGAAGTTTTTGGGTGTCATTACCGAGGTGCCAAGGGTCCAATGGAGTCCATCGATGGAAGTTTGGCTCACGTTTAGGCCTGGGTTGTCAGGATGTCTGACTGGGATGAGATCGAAGATTGATGCTGATAATGAATTGTTTGAATGAACATCAATTTCTGTTTGTGTTTCTGATATAGACTCTGCAGTTCCTTTGGTTTTGTTCAGCCCCTTCTCTAGCTTGTTGCACAGGAGGTCATTCAGAAGTTGGAGGCAATGGCCCAGTGGAACTATCACTGGACTGTCAATCCACAGACCCAGGTAATGTTTTTCGGACACAGACACACAGCAGATGGCGTCATTTGAATTCCATAAAAGTCTGGATTTAAGAATCTCATGATGACCGGTTCAGAGAGGGGAAATGCCATCCTTTCCTGTTCACTGCTACATGTGACTCCAGACGTATACCAATGTGATTGACACTGACCTGCGCTCTAAGCCATTGGGGATGGGTGATAAATACTGATGCAAGCCAGCAATGCCCTTATCCCTGAATGAAGAAAAACAAAACCCCTTCTTTCACCTGTAACAGAGGAATTGGAGGAGGCAATTTCACTCATTTTTGAAATGGGAAATGGCACCAGCAGAATGCGATTCATCCCCTCTCAAGTGGGCAAGAACAGTCGATGGGCATTACGTCAGTCCACACTTGTTGGACTTGAAAAAATCAAGGCATGCCGGTAAGGGTAGGTGTGAGGAGAGGGAATTTGTGTGACGTTCAATTCCAATTATATAGGGAATGAGGAACAGTCGGTGAGGAGGACAGAAGTGATCCTTGAAGGCAATGCAACAGGGAGGCAGCTAATTGTGTCAATGGACAGTGTGTGAGCAAGGCTCATTATTGAATTTGAAGTGATGAGACCATTTGTTGACAGCTTACAGGAAGGCAGTACTCCTCCCCACAACACTGACTAAAGAAGGAAATTATCTCCCTAACTCTGCATGTCATCCTTTCTCTAGTCCCTAGTATTTAATCATCAATATTATCCTGTACGCAATCCACTCTCTTCCCCAGTGTTTAATTATCTCCCGATTACTCTGTCTTACAATTTCTCTCTCTCTCTCTCTCTCTCTCTCTGGATTTAAGCCTTTGTCCGTATTCCAACCCTCTGTTCACGACCTTGTATTTACCCCTTTCCCTATTTGTCTGGATTTAGCCTCTACTATGATTCTTTGCACAACCCAATCATTATCTACATTTGATCTTTTCTATTTCCTTGCAGTTACCCATCGCTTTTCCTTTGTATTCAGCTTGGAGAAAGTGAGGACTGCAGATACTGGGGATCAGAGCTATAAAAGGTGTTGCTGGAAAAGGGCTTATGCCTGAAACGTCGATTCTCTTTCTCCTTTGATGCTGCCTGACGTGCTGCGCTTTTCCAGCAACGCATTTTTAAGCTTTGTTTTCAGCCCTCTATGTCACTCTCTGTTTAATCCTGTCACTAATACTTTCCGTTGAGGTTGGTCATAATTACTCTCCATTGCAGCCAATCTATGGAAAAAGGACACAAGATGATCAATAACTTCCACTCTGTATTCAATTTTCTCCCTATTACTCCCTAATTATCCGTCTCACTATTGCTCTTCATTTAAGCAATAATAATAATGCTCTTCTGATGGCGGAACAGACATACCACCACACACCCCCGCCCTGGCACTGGCACCAGGGGCCCAGATCTGCATCTGGTGCTGTGACTCGGACTCGGCACGGATGGATTGTGGGCAGCAGTTGACTTCAGAGGATTAAGCCAGCCAGACACAAATATTTTTACCCATTTGGTTTCCTTCTCATTCAAGTCGTAGTTAATCCGACACCTCGCTGCTTTGCATCACAGTCCAGCCGGACTGAAAGAGAGGTGTCTGGGACCTAATGGAATCGGGGACTCCAGGATGTCGCGACTCCCACTAACAGGTCGGTGATCTGTGAATAGATTCGGCCACTCTCAAAAGTTAGGGCAGGGGGACCCCAGGGAGTCGGATTGGTGTTGTCGAAATTGATTCGCAAATTGTTCTGTGAAAGATGAAAGTAAGAAGTATGGCGATAGATTATGACAAAACTGCTAAGGTTTTAGAATGTCGAGAAAGTTCGCAGAAATCATTCGTCTTGTTGTTCATTGTCGGGATGTTGATTAGTGAAAGTTTTAAGTTGAGGTTATCTTCTCTATTTTATCTTTCCAGCTCGCTTTGTCCTGCTTTGCTGCTTTGTCTTGTTTGTCTGCTGTGGTTTTGTTCTGTTTGTTTTCCTGTTTGTTCTTTGTTTATGGAATATAGAGGGTGGTTGCTGCTTTCGTTGTATTTTAAAAAAGAAAGCTGGCCAGTTATGCAATTCTCACATACTTGTTTAAGAGACTATGTGCCACTGTGTGTGTGTGTGTGTGTGTGTGTGTGTGTGTGTGTGTGTGTGTGTGTGTGTGTGTGTGTGTGTCAGTGTGTGTGCGTGTGTCAGTCTGTGTGTGCGTGTGTGAGAGAGAACGAGACTCATAGTTGATTCTGCATCATTTGACATCAATATAAACTTGCTCTCAAATTCTCCATAATTTCATGCAACGGACAAAGATCATTTTCACCACTCTCAACCCGACGTGAAGTACTAATGAAAGAATTCACCGAATGAAGGATAGCAATAACACTAAATCTACGCCTCTGGTGCAGAATCATTCTGTTCTGAGATTAGAGCAGCTCTCTGCTCAATTTTATTTCTAATCTCAGCATGACATGGAGGAAAACCACTTCAGATTTTAACATTTGCTCATTGAGTGGAGGAATTGCATGAGCCTTATTTAATTTCGTTACATTTTGTAAAACTGGAAGATCCAAGGTATCCCAAATAAACAGTATAGTTTTCAGAAAATGATACTAGCAGATTTAACTTTTGTTTCAGACTCGTTGATTCCACTTAATTTTAATTCTGCCATGTTTCATTCATGATTATGGTGTGCCATTCATAACTTTATTTGATATCAATTCCCCATCCTTAATGACAATTTAAATTTCATTGCAAAATTAAGTTGTGATAAAACATGTAACAAAATTAACATCCTATGGTTAATACCTGCGTCTTTGGTTTCGGCCATTATTCGAGCATTATAAGTTTTTCTTGTTACCATATGAGTAGACAAGACCTTTTAACGCAGCAGCGGTCATTTCACGGCCAATAGCATTGTAAATGAACATTGACTGGTCAGGACTGCTTAAGGAACCTAATCTGGGATTTAAATTGAAGGACTAGAACCAGGTCATTATAATGGATTTCAGAGTTGGACACGGTATACGTTTTACATTTTAAATATTGAATATTGAATAAATGAATTTCCAGTTTATATTGATGACTTATAAAATGTCTTAGTCACTTGTTTAATTTTCAGCTCTGAATTAAAGATAATGATTATTTTGTTTACTACTTTTATGTAATTAATTGAATTAAACCCGAATCAATAACGCAGAATTAATTGTCAGGATCATTTGGTTTTGTTCTTTTACATATTGTCAGTGACCTGTATCATTGCCTATTGTTAAATTTGAAGAATGGCTGCATTAATTTGTTGCTAACTGAAGAATGGAAAAAATACTTTACTGGCCAGTTGAGGGGAGTTTGCATGTGATTGGGGATAGATGTATGTATAACAAATGGAACTCCCAAAAGCTGTTGTGAATGGGTAGATGAAAAAACAAAAGTGATATGAGATACAATGTAAGGCTACTAAGGCTGAGGAATATACAAACAGGGTTAACCAAAAACGCTATAAATCAAGAATTTAGATTCTACTCGGAATCCGAGCCTATGTCTGCCTTACCGACCCGATTTGAAAATGGGGATTTTGTTCTTGGATACCCTTGGGCAAGGAGAGAATGGTTTATACTCTTTTATAATGTACACGCTGCGGCCTCCAAACTCGATGGAAAGGGGCCCTTCCAGGCTCTCCTCACAACCCCTCCTGCTGAAAAGATCGCCGGGCACCTCCATCATTGCATGGTCATCAGTCGAGCCACATGAAAGAAGGTTGATGATGAAAATCGAACTTAACTTGCTGTATGGACTCATCTTCGTCGGCATTGGTGCTCAAGAACGGACGGTTTACCGGTGCGACCTTGAGCAAACAGAGACTGTATCTTCTTGTGCCGAGAGACTGATTCTTTTGATGCATAGAAAGTTACCAAGAATGATTGTTGCAATGGTCAACTGCATCAAGAAGATTGGACACTTCGTTTATTTGACAAATCAAGGTGTTGTGTGCCAGTTTGATTTCAGTTGTGATACGAGCGGCCCGAGTAAGCCTGTCCTCTATTCAAAGAGGTCTACATTGGCATGTCTCAAAAGAGAAAATGGGGAAATATTATTTTTCAGGAACAATATGTTTCCTCAAAGTCACAATAAACTATTTGGCCGGAATGAAGTGGTCTGTTATGCCGTCACATCAGCAAAGGACTCATGGACAATTTTCCCCTCCCCTACACCCCATCCCAACACAGGAGTATGAAACGCTTCTAAGTCGTTTACTGGACATGATATATCATTTGACTATTAATCATCCCCACCTGCTAGTTGCTTTTGGCCTTGCTCCGTGGTGGCCTATCCCAATTGTAACGGCAGAATGGTATGGGGGTACATTTACGTCAATGTGTCCAAGGCTATTCCATGCACCTTGATTAAATGGACAAAAGGCGACTGATCCCCTGTGGGGCTTTGCACTCATGCATATTCTGGACAGGGGTGCTGGAAGAGCACAGCAGTTCAGGCAGCATCCAAGTAGCGAAAAAGACGTTTCAGGCAAAAGCCCTATGCATATGCCGATGGGAGGAGTGTGTCTCTGAAACTCTGTTATTACTGGTGTTCAGGCCCTTTGTGGTATGGTTAACAGCACCTTCAACCTTCTTTGTGAGACTCCGCATGGCAGCTCCGTCTTCCCCATTCTTGGATTTACGGAACCAGTCTGGGACAATAACCACATCTCTTACCGAAAGACGCACCACATTTACATTGAGCAGCTTTCATCTTCAGCGTTCAGCTCAACCACACTTTGGAATCATGGCGTACGCATATATTCCGGGAAGTCACAAAGCCAGGCCTGTTTCTGATTGCAAGCTCCCTCCATTATCTATATTAAACCTGGTTATCATTTTTTTCAGTCAATGCAAAGCCACGAACTTACTTGTTCTTGATGAAATAGGTATTCCCCGGGCTACAGCTTTCGGGACACGTTTCCCGACTATGGTTCCCTGTCCAAATACTGGGATTGAGGTTGGGGTTTCCCTGCCAAAAGTTTAGTTTTATCCGAACTCTACGTGCATTGGAGGGGTGATCAGGCTTTGGTAACACAGAAGCTCACTCTGTGGACTATGCATTTCTTAGTACTTTTTCGTTTGGAGGATCTTGTGGAATTTTTGGATATCTAAAACGAAATTATCTGTTTTGCGGTCGCAATCTCTTGGGCAACAAGAGAGCTTAGGACATGCTCTCAGAATTACGCTGAACTTCCCAACAAAACTGGTACGCCCTCGATTACCTACTCGCCAAAGAGGATGCTTTATTTCGCCATAGTAAAGGGCAAGTGTATGTTGGTGTTACTGACAGCATCAAGATTATTACCAACCATGTAGATAACATCCATACCTTCCTCACTCAAATGACACAAGGCACGGAATGGGTAGATTTGGGTTTTGGCTCATGGTACAACTGGTTGATACGTCTGGCCAAGTATATTGCTATTGTTTTAATTTGCCTCTTTGATGGCGTTGCTATTACTAAATGTATTATTGCTAAGCTAATAACTTCTGTTGACAACATCGGTTCTCCCCATTAAATGCTTCTGCTCCATACAAATAAAGATGAGGAGGTGTGATTGCCTACCCCTGGTTCTTTGGAGGTGAAGGGGGAACTATGTCATTCCCGAGCGTCCTATTGATTGGACTAATCTAATCTGTTTAGTTCAGAGTGGTGCTGAAAAAGCACAGCAGGTAAAGCAGTATCCTAGGAGCAGGAAAATCGACGTTTCGAGCAAAAGCCCTTTATTAAGAAACGAATGGCATCATCAGGACGTCTCATCTATGCCCTCCCATAATATGGTTTGGTCATGGAACGATCAATGACCGGAGAGGAGGACCTGAAAACTGAAAACAGGCTGAGGTAACTAGTTGTTATCAGGAAGACACACTTAAGACATATTCTTACTAACTTAGGTGGAAATAAAATGATTTTTTCATCCTAACAACATCACAAAATTAATTTTCATTTGAAAATTGTCCAATTCTGCTTAAAGCTGGTTAAACTGCCTTTTAACACTGATAAAGCTGCAAAACCGGCTTTTCCACAGTATGTCTCAACAAAGATTAGCAGGCAATGACTCCTTTACTGCACAGAAATAACTCGACTAGATCAGACACGAATGGACATCATAACTAACATTCAAGTGCAGGTAAAAAAAAACTTGATTCAAAACATAAGAATGGCTTAAGTTTTGGAAAGCAAAGTTGGTTTCCAGGAAATATCATTGGGTTCAGTTGCTGTAAAAATAAATTTCGTTCCACCAAAGCTGGTTCCTGGAGTCCGCAGAACCCCGAAAATCCTGTTCATATCTGTCAGCCAGGACTCCCTGATTGTTCCAGGTTATCAGCACAAATCAGAAAACTCATCTTCAATGAGATCCATCTGGCTGACCACATTACAATTCCAACAGCTTCCGCTGTTGTCAGCCACTCCCTGTGTCCCTGTAGTCAGGATCCTCCCGCTTATTCCTAATAAAATTCTCCTCCTATTATTTTTAGTTACTTTCCCTAACTTTTCTTTCTTTATCCGTCCCCTATTCCTGTATTAAGCTCTCTCCCTGTAACTCGCTACCAAACCCACTCCTATTGTCTATGTAATTCTCTCCCCATTATTCTCCATTGAGTTATCTCCCTATTACAACGTTTTACCCTGTCTATATCCGAATTCAACGCTTTTTCTTTCCCCAGTGCTCGTTAACTATTACCCTCCACTCCACCCCCACTCCGCCATCCTGAATGTGTGTTAACTCTCCAATAACCAGAGACCTCGTGCCCCTGCCTGATCATTCCCCACAACTGCAAACGTGGATCTACTGATGCTCTGTGCTGCAGACCCTCTGGGTGACGCTGGGATTGCAGATCCGTCCCAAAGAGCCGGTGAACCTCAGCAGCACCCCTACATGGTCAGAGACAGTATTGCTGGTTGGAAGAAGAAAGGCACTATTTTAACATGAACTAATACAGCATTGATGTATAAATAGGAAAAGTTACAAGACACAACAGGAAAAACATACAAACATGAACATTTCTAATATGCGACAATATTTGGGTATAAAATCGAACATCTCCAATCCTAACAATATTTATACTCCAATGCACAATAATATTACATGTAAACACAATCAGCTTTAATAAACAACAATATTTGTAAAGACACAAATAGCACCAACATATAATCCTACATAATGCATATTATACAAGTGAAACATGGGATAATGTGTGCATGAAGGACTTGCATGAAGGAAGTGATTGCACTGTTGCCAAATGTGCAGAAGACGCAAAAATATATGGAAGACAAGTTGGCACATTACATGTGCTTCTTAGGTATGGGGATGGTGGTGGTCTTCTTGAAAAAAATGGAGACTTCTACTTGTTGGATGGAGATGTTGAATAATTCGGTGAATACATCGGCGAGTTGGCCCATACAGAATCGAAGTGCACGGCCAGAGACTGCATCCAGGCCCCATCACTTTCCTTGGAAAACTTTTCCAACTTTTCAGGAAAACTTTTCTGACATGTGCGGTCGTGAACAATTGAACAGATGTGTCAGGGGCTCTTGGAGCAGAAGTCACTGCGCCTCTGGCATTCTGCTTGTTTCACACACAGAAAGCATTGACCGTCTCAGAGAGTGATGTGTCTTTGTCCGCTACTGTTCATTGATTAATTTCGCGTCTTGTAAGCTTCCTTAGGCCTTGCCATAGGCAGCGGGTGTCTGTTTTGTTCGTGTGTGCCTTTCTTGTGGTCTGGTACTCCCTCTTGGCATGTCTGCTGGACTTGCAGAGGTTAGATCTGGATTCCTGTTTAGGTCTGGCTCTTCCCACTTGCATGTTGCCTTCTGGTCTTCAGTTGGGAGTGGATTTCCTGGTTGAACCAACATCGTCATTTAGGAAACACACGGATTGACTTCTTCAACTCTCAGTCCTCCATGCATTTGCTAAAGATGTCCGTGATGGCGATGTTCACTTATTCAGGTTTTCTGCTGAGTGCTTTAACATGGTCCAGTTCAACAATTCTAAACAATCCGAGAGACTGTCATTCACAGCCTCAGTCCAGCATTGTACTTACTTTCGTGAAGAGTCCACCCGTTTCAGCTTCTGCTTGTAAGCTGTTTCCGCATGTAAGAGAGACTCGGACCTGAGGGCATAGCCTCAGAGTGAAGGGACGACATTTGGAACTAAGATGAGCATGAATTTCTTCATCGAAGGAATGTTTAATCTGTGGAAATTATTACCGCAGAGGACTGTGGAGACTAGCACATTGAGTGTGTGATGATGCTGTTCCTTTAATGGTCTTTTGTTTCTAAGAATATTAGTAAATGCAGAGGTTCTGTGGTGCCTAGTTTAATGGGTTTTAGGGTCAACTTCATGATATCTCATAGACACTGCCTCCAGCAAAAGGGCTTCAAGTGAAAAAAGTATAAAATGAAAGGGAGTGGCCAATTCTCACAGCTCAGCAGTACTCTGGTCTTGTTTCGTTTGGTTTGGTGTTAATATGCAGGCAATCTTTCAGACTGCTGGTGAAAGGAACAGCTACATGAAAGTAATTGTTCCATGCTGAATCTCTCTCCGACATCTCTTGTAAGACTCTGCGTTTCATTTTACCTGCATTGTCAAGAGGTGTTTATGGGGATTTGTGCAATAATTGAGAACAATTATTAAGTTGAGACAGTCTGTTCGCTTTCACACAGGTTACGTTATTCTGTATTCTGTTCCCTTTTGTTTGTGTTTCATTTGGTACTCTGGAAATAAATTCTGTTTTATTTCAATCCGAGGAATATTGACCAGCTCCATCACTCCTGGAATATCCACTGTATACCTGCTCAAAACAAGTTAGCTCAGAAAAGTTAGGGTTTGGGCTACAATCTTGAAATGTTTTGAGAGGGTCTGGCCTGGTCTATAACAAATTTATTAAAAATAGAGATGTATGTGTTCCTAATTGATCAGGGAATCAAAGGTTTTGGGGAGAATGCAGGAGAATAGAATTCCCTCATGTCGAAATGTCAGAACGAATGGTTGGGATGAATGGCCTAATTCTGCTCCCACACTATATGACCTAATGATCTAATACGCAACAATATTAATGTATGGACACAACCAGCTTCAATATTGCATCCATGTTCCAAACAAGGATGGAAGAAGTGGAATCTTCCCTTTCATTGAATATTTCCCTGTCTTGTTTCGTTCATTACGCTTAGGTCCTTGAACTGAAGTAACAGTTCAGCTGTCAGGGTGCAGGAACTACAGATACTGATAGTTAGTTATTTCCCAGCTTTCCAGAATGTGCTATTTAGACCATTGTGTGCACCGTGATCTGCTCAAGGGTTCACTTGAACCTTTTCAGGAGAGAGAATATCATGATCAGGCACGGACAGAACCACACCCAAAGAATCTCCGAAACACATCCACACTCTCGCGCAAACAAACACGTGCATGTAGAAACACGCCCTCACCCTCAAACTCACTTACACATACACACAGAACACATACCTATACACAGTCAAAGTGAGATATAGGAACATGCTGACAAACAAAAGCACACATAAACGTACACACATGCACAGATGCACGATAACACCATCAATCTGAAGCGTGGGGATCCATCTTCACACAGACTACAGCAACATTCCAGCACCCTCACAACACACAGGAATGAAAACAGAGTGCAGAAGGGGGCACAGCTACTCACACATCTGCGTGCACACATACACACCAGAAGATCAGGCATACTGAGACACACCCATGTATGGACAGAATGCACACGCATCCACACACAATGAAGTGCAGTCATACTGATGATTTAGAGATGCGGTTGTTGCACTGGGTTGCACAAATTTAAAAATCACAGAACGTCACGTTCTGGTCCAACAAATCTATTTGGAAGCACTAGATTTCAGAGGACTGCTCCTTCATCACCTGGTGAAATTTAGCAGGCATAGTGAGAAATCAGAACAAATCTACACATTCTCACACACACGCACGCGCGCCCACACACACACGTATGCACACAAAAATACAGAAAGGAACACATTATGTACAGGTCAAATGCACAAATACCCACACACAGAGAAATGCAGACATACTGAGATATAGGAACACATCTCCACACAAAGAATCACTCCTACAGCCCCACACACAGATGTAAAAACTCAGCGTAAGCGTCATTACACACCAACCTGCAAGGACTGACAGTGACTACTTAGGCACACACACAAGAACTTTCAAACACACTTATTAAACTCCAAACACAATGAGATATATACAGAGTGACACTCAGAAAAAGAGACACACCCACAGAGAGGCACAGAGAGATCCTACTGTGGACACGGAAAGACTTTGACACACGGACCGACAGCCAAGCACATTCTGATCAACACACTCACCTGCTTAAACATGAACACAGTCAGGCAGAGACACCCCACACTCCCACAATGACCCTCAGAGACACACACATATGGTGTCATAGAACCATCATGACATGCTGAGAGTAATACACGCACACACACACACACACACACACACAAAACCACACGGTCATAGGACTGTGACCTCACAAACAGCACATGCACACAAGCAAAAACGCAAAACCTTCACAATGTACAAAGTACACCCAGATAAGCAATCACACAGGCACAATAACATACACCCACATAAGAACGCTTGCCTTCTTGGGAACACTCATACAAGACTGAATAACATATCCAAATGTATAACACATGAATGGAAATTCAACAAAATACTTTCCAAAGCGCACAAAGGGAGACCCACACACAGATGCATGAACACGGTCATGATGTGTCACACTCAGGGACATATCTAATGACAAAAACTGAGGGACACACAAACAAAGTGAGATGCCACAAAGGCAATGAAGTACACCCCTTTCCAGAGACACACAGAGACCGTCGCACACTGAAAGGGAGACGCATGAACACACTTCCCGCACAGCCACAGACAGAAGAAAGGAAGATGATCAAGCTCCAGCACACATACTTACAGTAATATGACAACGTATTGTCGGATGTGTCTGTGCACTTTGCAGTTTGCAAAATAACTGACTGGGGAAGGATCAGTGAATGAAGGGATCAGGAAGCATTTGAGTCAATGGAAGTGAGCATGTACTAAACTGAGACAAGTTTAGATGTCATCATGGTTCTTTGATACGATATGCGTGTGTCTCTGAGTGTCATTGTATTATTGCGGGAGTGTGGGGTGTCTCTGCCTGACTGTGTTCATGTTTATGCAGGTGAGTGTGTTGATCAGAATGTGCTTGGCTGTCTGTCCGTGTGTCAAGTCTTTCCCTGTCCACAGTCGGATCTCTCTGTGCCTCTCTGTGGGTGTGTCTCTGTTTCGGAGTGTCACCTCTGTGAGAATAAGACAGAGAGAGAGAGAGAGAGAGAGAGGCAGAGAGACCAAGAAAGAGATAGACAGAGAGACAGAGAAGGATAGACACAGAGGGAGGCAGCGAGACAGACAGACAGATAGACAGGTAGACAGACAGTTCGATGCAGACAGGGAAGGACACGCAGAGTGAGACAAAAAGAGAGAAAAAGAGACACAGCAGGAAACTGAGAGATGGGGGATCAGGGTGAGAGAGGAACAAAGACAGACAGGTGAGGTAGAGAGAGAGAGAGAGAGAGAAAACACAATATTTTCTTAATGTAATTCGACAGGAGGTAGACTCAATAAACTTTCTCAAAAACAAATGTGCTTCTCCAAGAACCAACTCAGATTAGGTGATCACTGGCACCCGGAACCTTTCCCTGCTGGTTGTAATAAAGTGTTTATTGTGAGCTGAACAGAGAGAGTCTAACAATCATCATTGTGCAGGAACTATTGCTTCTGCCCAACCCCCTCCTCACCTGCAGGAGGAAAGCAAAGACCCATGCAGCTGGTCTTTAACATAATCCAAAGGGCACTCTGTGAAGACCCAATATTGCAACTGAAACCATCACTCGCAGCCAGCCTGCCATTTAGAATCACTCCTCCAGCCTCTTTGTATCCTCTTTCCATCATAAGTGAAGAATTTACGTGTCCAGAACTTCGCTCTGAACTTGTGCAGAGTCGCCGCATAAAATAATGTGTTCGTGCTGCAGCTTAAATCCCTCAGCATTTCTGCCATCAACATAAACTGGAATAGTTGAGAGTTCTTCCAACGATATGCTTCTTCAGTGCGAACGTATAAGGTGTTTGCAACGTGCTCTAACCACAGAAGTACAAAGTTGATGTATATGGTGATGAGAGATATCACTGACTTCCTCAGGCTCTCCATCTCTGTGTCTTTGTGACTCTCTCTATTCCTCTGACCCTTCACGCTCTTGCAGACTCGACTGGCCACTGAAATGTACCTGACAGTCAGAGTGTTCATCAACAGAGGTAACACGAATGGAATGAAAGGGGTTAATATCATATCAAACCAGTTAAATCCCAGCCAATTGGGATCAGTAAAATAACTTCACTTTGTTACGCATTACCTCGGAACATTGTCCTCCAAGGTTCACACCACAAATAGAAAGGAATGCGTTTTGAATAGAGCAAAATGCTCGATACATCTTGAGCCAGGGCCGAGGTTTTGTCTGAACAATATTTCCTCTTCAGTTTCAAGCAGCAAATGGTCAGAAAACGATCAACGGAGAAGCGGACAGTGAACCAGATGGAAAAGTCGGTGGCTGCACGAATCAGGACAAAGATAGCACTGCACACAGGGGTATGTCCAGGAAACACCCCACGTAATAAAGATCTTGGAATCATCACAGCATGATCCCAGAGCTAATGAACAGCAGATACCCTGTTGCCATGGCCAACAGGCAGCGCGTTATGCAGTTATAGAGGCCGTACTTACCCCATGAGAGAACCAAAATAACCGGGCAATAATCAGAAGTCACTGAGCAAACATTCTCCACAACTGCTCAATGTAAGATCTTCATATCTAACTGAGACAGGGAATTGACAGATGGTAGAAGGGCACAATTTGTATGGTGATTAGTAAAAAGTTTGGAGGAGATTTGAGAAAAAGGCTTTCACTCAGAGATTGGTGTGGGTTCTGATATTTCACTTGTTTAATTTTCAGCTCTGAATTAAAGATAATGATTATTTTGTTTACTACTTTTATGTAATTAATTGAATTAACCCCGAATAAATAACGCAGAATTAATTGTCAGGATCACTTGGTTTTGTTCTTTTACATATTGTCAGTGACCTGTATCATTGCCAATTGTTAAACTTGAAGAATGGCTGCATCAATTTGTTGCTAACTGAAGAATGGAAAAATACTGTCCTGGCCAGTTGAGGGGAGTTTGCATGTGATTGGGGATAAATGTATGTATAACAAATGGAACTCCCAAAAGGTGTTGTGAATGGGTAGATGAAAAAATAAAAGTGATATGAGATACAATGTAAGGCTACTAAGGCTGAGGATTATACAAACAGGGTTAACCAAAAACGCTATAAATCAAGAATTTAGATTCTACTCGGAATCCCGAGCCTATGTCTGCCTTACCGACCCTATTTGAAAATGGGGATTTCGTTCTTGGATACCCTTGGGCAAGGAGAGAATGGTTTATACTCTTACAATGGACAAGCTGCGGCCTCCAAACTCGATGGAAAGGGCCCCTTCCAGGCTCTCCTCACAACCCCTACTGATGATAAGGTGCAAAGTGTGGTTGTGCTGAACGCTGAAGATGAAAGCTGCTCAATGTAAATGTGGTGCGTCTTTCGGTAAGGGATGTGGTTATTGTCCCAGACTGGTTCCTTAAATCCAAGAATGGGGAAGACGGAGCTGTCCCAAGCGCCGAACAATGACTGCAAATCACCTGTCTTCCCAGTTCGGCATCTTGTACAGAAATAAATGCAATTTAATTTGGCAGTCCTCCCTCATTCTCTGCTTTGGGCAACCCTACCCTGACTATTGGACTTGCTCCTTTTCCCAACTGTATTAGTCTCAGACTGATTTGTTTCCTCATGATCGCCCTGGCACACCACCCCAGCCCCGTACCTCCACCATGCCCGCACCCCACACTCCAACTTTACTTGTTTCAATATTCTTGAACATCACGAGCAAATCTCCCTGCAAGTAAATTAGTTTTCTTCCAATTCAGGTGCAATCCGTCCTTGTCATAGAGGTATCTTCTACTCCAAAAGTTACTCCAATGATTAAAAAATGTGAACCTTTCTGCCCTGCACCAGCTCCTCAGCCATGCATTCATCTGCTATATCTTCCTATTTCTATACTCACTAGCTCGTGACAACTGGAGTAATCCAAACATGACTACCCCCAAGGACCTCCTTTTAAATTCCTGCTGAATTCTTATATTCCCCGTTCATATTTTCCTCCTTTACCATTTCTACGTTGCTAGTTCCAATGTACACAATGTCCTCCTGCTGATATCGCTCCCCTTTGAGAATAATCTGCACCAATGAGGCAACAGGCACTCTTGTCCACTACAATGTCTGTCTCTGCCTCTGAGCAAAGAGTCTCAATCACAATTGATCACTTCCAACCTGACATAACCCTAATTACATTAGAGCTAGTCTTTGTACCAGAAACTTGGCTGTCAGTGCTACATTCTCCTTAGTGTTCATCACGCCCTACATTTTCCGAAACAGCATATCTGTTTAAAATACACATGGCCACAGTAGACTTCTGCGCTAACTATATACCTTTCCTGCCTTTCCTAGCGATAACACATCTGATTGATCGTGTCAGCTTTTGTTCACTCGCTCCTCTAGCTGCCAACCATCAGACACCCGAGTTCCTGAAAATTCCTCATTGTCTCTAAATGCTGCTCCAACCAATCCATGCGATATTATCGGTTTTCCAAACAAACATATTTACTGGACACATAATCATCAGGACTTGGAAGCTCTCCCTCATCTCCCACATCTAACAGGTAGAGTACATCACTCCTCTAAAGGCCATCTTTGCACCCTAATAATCTACACGCCCAGAAAATGCCATAGCCTAACTGCTCTAAAAGAAAGTGCTCACGGCTAATTCAGTGCCTAAGCTTTATAATTTTACATTTCAATCAAGTGACAGATCTCAATCAAGCCTATAACCAAAAAGAAACCACGCTACTCAATATTGTAGATTTGCAAAAAAAAACTCAGCAAGACAACACTTAAAAACCATAAATATACCTACCCCTGTGCTGTGAACTCTCCCACACAAGCTCCTCCTTTATTTTCATTGTGTTGCTTTGCTCTTTTTCCCCTAAATTTCCAAAACAATGCAACAGTTCATCAAACAATAATTACTATTACCGAAAGTTGTGGAAGTCTGCGCTGACACCTAAAATACCCCAAAGATTGGAGCATCTCTCACAGCCACAATCTTTTCCCGTCCTCGAATTAGGATTACCTCGAATCGTCTAGTCACTATATTACATAAACATGAGTTGTTGCACTTGAGAAGATGCAATTGTCTGGCGGACATTGCTAACAGAGCTGAGAATGGTTTGTTTCATCATTAAAGGGGCAAAACATGATCTGACTTATCTCTGAAATGATAAACTAAGGATCTGTTAAGTCATTCAATCCCACACAGTTTGTTTTGGAAAGTGATCAATTCCTTGTCAAGTTGACCAAATGTTTGAATTTGGCTGACATTCAGTCAGCAAATAATGGAAAATGCAAATTGGGAGATGTGACTTTTTACGGTATTGTCAGCAACAGCTGACTCAAATAGTTTTGGAATGTGCTTGTTGATATTTTATGAATAAACTACACAATACAAAACAAAACAGGCAGATTACTTCTGCAATTAGTTAATCGAGCAGCTCCAATCCATTGTGTAATATGATATGATAAAAAAAAGTCTCGCTGACTCTCTGTTATGATATATCATATCAGAGGCAATTAATCTTTAAATTGATAATCCACTGAAGGGTTCATGCCCGATAAGACGATTCTCCTGCTCATCGGATACTTCCGGACTTTCTGTGCCTTTCCAGCATCACACTCTCGACTCTGATCTCCAGCATCTGTAGTTATCAATTTCTCCTCGGTGAGGACCAATAATTTGCACTAAGCCGCATTTGTGCCAACCAGCCAGTGTCTCATGCAGTTCCACTGTTACAGATCTGGCAGGGGCTGAGGGAATTTGTTTTGCATTGGATCTGGTGCTGAGTGTGAAAGTAGTAACTTTGGGAGAGGTAATATGGAATTACACCTCGTTGTGCATGCCTGGTCAGTGTCTGGGGCATATAATCGATCTGGACGAATTTCGTTGGGGCGCAATGTATTTGAAGAGTGGGGTTAGTCTGTTAGTTCCTCGGGAGTTAGTCAAGTGTTTAATCGCCTCACTTCTGTTCCAGCACAAGCTGATTAATTACAGAACACGCCAGATCCTCGTCAGAAATCCAACATAATGGATGATGACCTGAGTTGTTTAAATTTTTCAAAATGATCTCTTCTCGAAAGTGAACACACAATGCTGCAAATATTGTTTCCTAATCAAAACAGATGTTTCTTCCAAAAGAAATGACAACAAACTAGAATAAACCAAACTTCGTACCTATAACACAGAGTCAAAGGCAATGAACACGCAGTATATTACAATACTCTCTTTTATCTCAAAGCAATGTATCAATGAAAGAAAAGGACACGATTTTTATCTATTCTCCAAAACATGACTCCCAGTGCCGTTCCAAAGAAAACAATTCCCATAATGGGCGGCACAGTGACACAGTGGTTAGCACTGCTGCCTCACAGCGCCAGAGACCCGGCTTCAATTCCCTCCTCAGACAACTGACTGTGTGGAATTTGCACATTCTCCCAGTCTCTGCCTGGGTTTCCTCTGGGTGCTCCGGTTTCCTCCCACAATCCAAAAATGTGCAGGTTAGCTTGTTTGGCCATGCTAAATTACCCCGTAGGCTTCGGTTAAGGACAATGCATGATAACTATGTCCTGTGGTAAGGCAAAGGATAGGAGGGACACGATTCGCGAACCATGGATGACAGGAGAAATTGTACAACTCGCCAAGAGGAAATGGGAAGCGTACATAAGGTCGAGGCAGCTAAGACCAGAACGGGCCTTGGCGGAATGTCAGAAGAGTATGACATGTCTTAAACAATCAAGTATATTCGTGGTCATGAAATAGCTTTCGCAAGCCGAATTTGGGACAATCCCAAAGTATCTTAAACTTATATAAGAAGCAAGCGGGTAACTAGGGAAAGGATTGGTCCAGTAAGAGATAATGAAGGAAAGCTGCGTGCGAAGCCTGGGAGAATGGATGAGATTCTGAATAATTGTTTTGCATCAGTGTTCTCTGAGGAGAGGAACATGATGAATCTTGAGATTACAGATAGAAGTTTGATTAGTCTGTATCACGTTGGCACAAGTAGGGAAGATGTGTTGGGTAGGCTAGAAGTTATTAAGGTGGAGAAATCGCAAAGGGCCGGAAGGGAGGAGAGAGAGGAAATAGCTGTAGTCCTGACAGATATCTTTGGGGCATCCTTAAAAACAGGTGAGGTGTTGGAGGACTGGAGGATTGCTCTTGTTATCCCCCTTCACAAGAAGGGTAGCAGGGATATTCTGGGTAACTACAGACCAGTGAGCCTCACGTCGGTGGTGGGGTAGTTGCTGGAGAGATTACTGAGAGATAGGTTCTACTAATATTTAGAAAAGAATGAGCTTATCAGTGAAAGACAACATGGTTTTGTGCAGGGGAGATCGTGCTTTATCAACTGAATAGAGTTCAGTGAGGAAGTCACCAAGTTGTTAGATGAAGGAAGGGCTGCTGATGTCATATAAATGGACTCTAGTAAGGCGTTTGATAAGGTTCCCATTGTAGAGTAATGGAGAAAGTGAAGTCACGTGGTGTGCAGTGTGTTCTCGCTAGGTGAGTCAAGAACTGGTTGACAAACAGGAGACTAGGAGTAGTATTTGAAGGGAGTTTTTCGGAATGAGAAACGTGACCAGTGGTGTTTCACAGGGGTCAGTAGTGTAGATTTATCGGTTACTTACAGTGTCGAAACAGGGCCTTCATCCCAACATGTCCACACTGATCCTCCGAAGAGCAACGCACCCAGACCCATTACATTCACCCCTTCAACTAATGCTATGGGCAATTTAGCATGGCTAATTCACCTAACCTTCACATTTTTGGACTGTGGGAGGAAACTGGAGCACCAGGAGGAAACCCACGCAGACACGGCAAGAATGTGCAAACTCCACACAGACTTTGCCTGAGGCAGGATTAAGAAACCGGGTCTCTGGCGCTGTGAGGCAGCAGGGCTCACCACTGTGCCACCGTGCCACCCACTGTGGCACATATACATAAATAAATTAGAAGAGGGCACTGTTGTTATGATCAGCAAGTCTGCAGATTACACAAAGCTTGGTGGAGGAGCAGAAAGCATAAGGGACTGTCAAAAATACAGCAGGATATAGATAGACTGGGGAGTTGGTCAGAAAAGTGGCAGATGGCTTTCAATCCAGACAAATGTGAGGTGCTGCATTTAGGCAAGTCTAATTCTAGAGCGAATCATACAATGAATGGAAGAGCCTTGCGAAAAGTTGATGGGCAGAGACATCTGGGAGTGCAGGTTCATTGTATCCTGAAGGTTGCTGCAGAGTTGGATAGAATGGTCAAGAAGGCATACAGTATAATTGCCTTCATTGGACGGAGTGTTAAGTATAAGCACTGGCAAGTCATGTTAAAATTATCCAAGACATTGGTTCGGCTGCATTTAAAATACTGTGTCCAATTTTGGGCGCCACATTACCAAAAGGATATGGACGCTTTGGAGAGGATGCAGAGAAGGTTCACGAGAATGTTGCCTAGTATGGAAGCTGCTAGCTATGAAGAGAGGTTGAGTAGGTGATGTTTATTTTCACTACAAAAAAGGAGATTGGGGGGGGTTGACTGAAGTTAACAAAATCATGAAGGGTGTAGATAGGGTGGATAGAGACAAGCTTTTTCCCAGGGTGAAGGATTCAATAACGAGAGGTCACGCTTTCAAGGTGAGAGGTGGAAAGTTTGAGGGGGATACATGAGGCATGTATTTCTCTAAGAGGATCGTGGGCGTTTGGAGCTGGTTGCCAGCAGAGCTGGTAGAGGCAGGCATGGTAGATTCGTTTATAGTTAAAAATCACACAACACCAGGTTATAGTACAATAGGTTTAATTGGAATTACACTAGCTTTCGGAGCGATGCTCCTTCATCAGGTGAATGTGGAGGGCTCGATCGTAACACAGAATTTATATCAAAAATTTGAAGTGTGATGTAACTGAAATTATACATTGAAAAATTGATTGTCTGTTAAGCCTTTCATCTGTTAGGACACAGTGATAGTTTCACTTCTTTCATGTGTTAATCACAAAACCCTTTTTTAAAAGTTGCACTCTCGGGTTAGCTGTTAACAATGGTGATAGCTAGACAATATGTTGAAGGTGTTAGGTGTCAACATATTGTCTAGCTATCACCATTGTTAACAGCTAACCAGAAAATGCAACTTTTAAAAAAAAGGTTTTGTAATTTACACTTGAAAGAAGTGAAACAATCACTGTTTTCTAACAGATGAAAGGCTTAACAGACAACCAATTGTTCAATGTATAATTTCAGTTACATCACACTTCAAATTTTTGATATAAATTCTGTGTTACGATCGAGCCCTCCACAATCACCTGATGAAGGAACATCACTCCGAAAGCTAGTGTACTTCCAATTAAACCTGTTGGACTATAACCTTGTGTTATGTGATTTTTAACTTTGTACACCCCAGTCCCACACCGGCATCTCCAAATCATAGATTCGTTTAAGATGCGTCTGGACAAATTCATGAGGAGGTGGGGAGCAGTGGGGTACAAATGCTTAGGAATTGACCAACAGGTTCAGATAGTACATTTGGATCGGGTCAGGCTTGAAGGGCCGAAGGCCCTTGTCCTGGGCTGGAAATTTCCTTTGTTCTTTGCATAATATTCACATCAGAATCCGTGTATCTATCACTTGGCTAAATGATTTGTGACTGCCACTTCTAAACTGTCACTATAGTGAACGTCTTCCTGGAGCTACGGTATACCTGAGTGTCAATGTACTCTGCTTTAAACAATCGCATCAGAGCTTTTCCTTGACCCAACATCCTGTTTGGGACCGACACAACATTTTCATTCCTAGCCAGTCTAATTTACTAAAACTCGTATTTCTTCTGCATGAGCACAGACATACACATCCGCTCAGTTCCAGGGTCATTGAGGAACGAAAAGAAATTACAAATATGATTGATGTGAAATGAATGCATTCTCCATTTCTTGTTTCTTCTTCAATCGAAAATTCCAGAACTGCACAAATAATCTTGAAGGCTGCATCATTACCATGCTGTGCTGCAAGCGTCGAAAGTAAACAAAGTTTCACTCGTGTACAACGCCATTCAGGAGAAGATGAGGACTGCAGATGCTGGAGATTCAAGTCAAGATTCGATGAATGCTGGAAAAGCACAGCAGGCCAGGCAGCATCCGAGGATCTGCAAAATCGACGTTACAGGCAGGGGTCCTTTGACTTGACTTCAATCTTAACTACAAAGCCAATCAGCCTACATCCAAACCCCAAACACATTTTTTAAAACAAATCTTATCATTACAGAAGTAACAGAGCATTTTAGTACTGAGGTTTATTGGATGATACAAATCTTAATCGTTTATTTCCTTCATGAAAATGTTTCACTTCCCTGCCCATTTCCCAGAAATGATTCTTTGAATTGTAGAACCCGACTGTACTGAAGAGGTCCGTCGGTCCATATAGCTTGTGCAATCAAAGCTAATGGAAATCTGAACTCTTCCCAGGTAGTTGTTAAATGTTTTGAGGTTTCCTACTTCAATAACCCTCCCAAGCACTGAAGTATCAGAACCCACACCACTCTCTGAGTGAAAGCCTTTTACTCAAATCCCCACCGAACCTTTTACTAATCACCTTAAAATTTGCGCCCATCTACCATCTGTCAATTCCCTGTCTCAGATAGATATGAAGATCTTCCATTGAGCAGTCATGGAGAATGGTTGCTAAGTGACTTCTGATTATTGCCCGGTTATTTTGGTTCTCTCACGGGGAAAGTACGGCCTCTATAACTGCATAACGCGCTGCCTGTTGGCCATGGCAACAGGGTATCTGCTGGTCATAAGCACTGGGATCATGCTGTGGTAATTCAAATATCATTATAACTGAGGATGTTTCCTGGACATACCCCTGTGTGCAGTGCTATCGTTGTCCTGATATGTGTAGCCACAGATTGTTCCGTCTGCTTCACTGTCCGTTTCTCTGTTGATCGTTTTGGAACATTTGCTGCTTGAAACTGAAGAGGAAATATCGTACAGAGAAAACCTAGGCTGTGGCTCTAGCTGTAACTGGCATTCTGCTCGATTGAAAACGCATTCCCTGATATTTTCGGTTGGAACCTTGGAGGATAATTGACAATGTTCTGAGGTACTGCGAAACAATGTCAAATTATTTTTACTTATCACAGATGGCTGTGATATAACTGGTTTGAAATCATTTTAGCCCTTTTCATTCCATTCGTGTCACTTCTGTTGATGAACACTTTGACTGTCAGGTACATTTCAGTGGCCAATCGAGTCTGCAAGAGCCTGAGGGGTCAGAGGAATAGATAGAGTCACAAAGACACAGATATGGAGAGCCTGAGGAAGTCGGTAATATCTCTCATCACTATATCCATCAACTTTGTACTTCTGTGGTTAGCGCAGAGGGGAAACACCTGAAACATTTGCACTAAACAAGCATATCGTTGGAAGAACGCTCATCTATTCCAGTTTATTTTGATGGCAGAAATGCTGAGGAAATTAATCTGCAGCACGAACACATTATTTTATGCAGCGATTCTGCCCAAGTTCAGTGCGAAGTTCTGGTCACGTAAATTCTTCACTTATGATGGAAAGAGGATGGAAAGAGGCTGGGAGGAGTGATTCTAAATATCGGGTTGACTGCGAGTGATGGCTTCATCTGGAATATTGGGTCTTCACAGAGTGCCCTTTGGATGAGTGTTAAGGACCAGCAGAATGGGTCTCTGCATTTCTCCTGCAGGGGAGGAGGGGGTCTGGCAGAAGCAGTCGTTCCTGTACCATGATGATTGTCAGACTCTCTGTGTTCAGCTCACAATAAACACTTTATTACAACCAGCAGGGAAAGGTTCCGGGTGCCATTGATCACCTCATCTGAGTTGGTTATTGGAGAAGTACATTTGTTTTTGAGAGAGTTTATTGAGTCCACCTCCTGGCTACTTATTTCACAAAAAAAATGCTTTCTCTCTCTCTCTACCTCACCTGTCCGTCTTTGTTCCTCTCTCACGCTGATCCCCATCTCTCAGTTTCTTGCTGTGCCTCTCTTTCTCTCATTTTGTCTTGCTCTGTGTGCCCCTCTCTGTCTGCATCGATCTGTCTCTCTGCCTGTCTATCTGTCTGTCTGCCTCACTGTATTCCTTTATGTTTATCCTTCTTTTTCTCCCTGTCTATCTCTTTCCCAGTCCCTCTGTGACTCCCTCTCTCTCTGTGTCTTTCTCTCACAAAGCCGATGACAGGCACTTTTCACCGCTTACAACAAGCTCACTTGCATTGATTCAAAGCACTTCCTGATCCCCTCATTCACTGATCCTTCCCCAGTCAGTGATTTTGCAAAATAAACAAGTGCAGAGATACAGCCGACAATACGTTGACACATTACTGTACTGACGTCTGCTGGAGTTTGATCGTCTTCCTTTCTTCTGTCTGTGGCTGTGCGGGAAGTGTGTTCATGCATCTCCCTTTTAGTGTGTGACGGTCTCTGTGTGTCTCTGTATAGGGGTTGTATTTCATTGCCTTTGTGGGGTTCTCACTTTGTTTGTGTGTCCCTCAATGTTTGACATTAGAAATGTCCCTGAGTGTGAGACATCATGACTGTGTTTATGCATCTGTGTGTTGGTTTCCCTTTGTGCGTATTGGGTAGTATTTTGGTGAATTTCCATTCATTTGTTTATATATTTGGATATTTTATTCAGTGTTGTATGAGTGTTCCCGTGAAGGTAAGCGTTCTGATGTGGGTGTATGTTACTGTGCCTGTGTGATTGCTTATCTGTGTGTACTTTGCACATTGTGAAGCTGTCGTGTTATTGACTGTGTGTATGCTGTTTGTAAGGTCACAGTCCTTTGACCGTGTGGTTTTGTGTGCGTGTGTCTCTGTGTGTCTCTGTGTGTGCTTGCGTATGTGTGTGTGTGTGTGGATTACTCTCAGCATGTCTTGATGGGTCCATTACACCATGTGTGTGTGTGTCTGAGTGTCATTGTATTATTGTTGGAGTGTGGGGTGTGTCACTGCCCTACTATGTTCATGTATAATCAGGTGAGTATATTGATCAGACTGTGCCTGTCCGTCTCTCCGTGTGTCAAGGTCTTTCTGTGCCCCATAGTAGGAACTCTCTGTGCCTCTCTGTAGGTGTGTCTCTGTTTCTGAATGCCACTCTTCTATATCTCATTGTGGTTGTGGTTCAGTAACGATTTGAATGTGCTTGTGTGTGTGCCGAAAAAGTTACTGTCAATTCTTGCAAGTTGACGTTTATTGACTCTTATGCTGAGATCTTTTACATCTGTGTGTGGGGCTGTAGGTGTGATTCATTGTGTGAAGATGTGTTCTTATATCTCAGTATGACTGCATTTCTCTGTGTGTGGACATGTATGCATTTGGCATGTACATAATGTGTTCCTTTCTGTGCATATGTCTGTGTGGGTGTGTGCACGCGTGTGTGTGTGTGTGTGGGTGTAGATTTATTCCGATTTCTCACTATGCCTGCTAAATTTCACCAATTGGTGAAGGAGCAGTAGTCTGCAATTTAGTGCTTCCAAATGCATTTGTTGGACCAGAAACTGATGTTGTGTGATTTTTAAATTCGTACACCCCAGTCCAAAAACCACATCTCTAAATCATCAGTATGACTGCATTTCTTTGTGTGTGGATGTGTGTGCATTCTGTCCATACATGAGTGTGTCTCAGTATGACTGTTTTTCTGGGTGTATACGTGTGCACGAACATGTGTGAGAATGTGTACCCCCTTCTGCATTCTGTTTTCATTCCAGTGTGTTGTGAGGGTGCTGGAATGCTGCTGTAGTTTGTGTGCAGATGTGTTGGCACGTTTCAGATTGATGGTGTTACTGTGCATTGTGTGTGCTTTTGTTTGTCAGTATGTTCCTATATCTCACTTTGACTGCATTTCTGTGTATAGGTATGCGTTCTGCGTGTATGTGTTCGTGAGTTTGTGGGTGTAGATGTGTTTCTGCGTGTTCCTATATGCTTGTGCGAGAGTGTGGGTGTGTTTCGATGATCCTTTGCGTATGTTTCTGTCTATGTCTGATCTTGATATTCCCTCTCCTGAAAAGGTTCATGTGAACCCTTGAGCAGGACACGGTGCACACGTTCATCGAAATAACGCATTTTCGGCAAGCTGCGAGATATCTAACTATCAGCATCCGTCGCTCCTGCACCCTGAGAGCTGAACGGTTCCTCCAGTTCAAGGACCTAAGCCTAATGAACGAACCAAGACAGGGGAATATTCAATGAAAGGAAGGATTCTAGTTCTTCCATCCTTGTTTGTAACATCGATGCAATATTGAAGCTGGTTGTGTCCATACATTGATATTGTTACATATTAGATCATTTGGTCATATAGTGTGGGAGCAGAATTAGGTCATTCACCGCAACCAGTCGTTCTGACATTTTAACATGAGGGAATTCTATTCTCCTGCATTCTCCCCAAAACTTTTGATTCCCTGATCAATTAGAAACACATATATCTCTATGTTTAATAAATTTATTATAGACCAGGTCAGACCCTCTCAAAACATTTCAAGATGGTAGCCCGAACCCTAAATTTTCTGAACAAACTTGTTTTGAGCATTTGTGCAGTGGACATTACAGGAGTAATGGAGCTGGTCAATATTCCTCGGATTGAAATAAAACAGAACTTATTTCCGGAGTACAGAATGAAACACAGCAAAAGGTAACAGAATACAGAATAACTCAACCTTGTGAAAGCAAACAGACTATCCCAACTTAATAGTTGTTCTCAATTACTGCACAAATCCCCATAAACACCTCTTGACAATGCAGGTAAAATCAAACACAAAGTCTCACAGGAGAAATGTCGGAGAGAGATTCAGCACGGAACAATTACTTTCACGAAGCTGTTCCTTTCACAAGAAGTCTGATAGACTGTCTGCATATTAACACCAAACCAAACTAAACCAGCCCAGAGTAAAGCTGAGCTGTGAGAGTTGGCCACTCCCCTTTCATTGTCTTTTTTTTACTTGAAAGGCTTTTGCCGGAGGTAGTGTCTGTTGGATATCATGAAGTTGGCCCTAAAGCCCATCAAAACTCGACACCACAGAACCTCTGCATTTATAAACATTCTAAGAAAAAAATAAGAACAGTAAACGATCAGCATCATCACACACTTAATGTCCTGGTCTCCACAGTCCTCTGTGGTAATAATTTCAACATATAAAACATTCTTTTAATGAAGAAATTCATACTCATCTCAGTTCCAAAGGTCGCCCTTTCACTCTGGGGCTGTGCCGTCATGTCTTAGTCTCTCGTACATGTGGAAACAGCTTACAAGCAGAAGCTGAAATGGGAGGACTCTTCACAAAATGATGTGCAATGCTGGCCTGAGGCTGTTAATAACAGTCCCTGGGATTGTTTAGAATTGGTGAACTGGACCATGTTAAAGTACTCAGCAGAAAACTTGGATAAGAAAGGATCTGCCTGTGACATCCTTTATATACGCCTGGACTCTCAGTCACACTGCACGCTGCCCTCGAAGTGGCTGCGGGGGGAACGAGACTGTCACACACCTCCTTCCGGAATGAGCCTGTGCAGAATAAGTCTGGAGAGGAATGCAGTGGTGTTTGTCGAGGTTCATCTCAAGCAGCGCTGTGACGCGGGACTCCGTGCTATTTGGTCTGTTCCCCAGGATGCGCACCAAGATGAACATCATCTGTGCCTGGAGGATTATCAACACGGTGAAGGACGCTCTCTGGGCGGTCCGAAACCTTCTGATCTTCCGGCTAAAGGAGTTGACCTCGACTGAGTGTTGCAGACTGGCACATTCCAAGGTCCAGGACTACGTGTTGAGGGACGCGCTGAAGCTTGGTTGAGCTGCCGGTAGGTGAATACAGAGAAAGCTGTAGGAATTGTAATGAGGTGGACCTCATTGAATCTGTGGGATTCTCTGATTGTGAATGTTAACCTGGTCCACTGAGGAGTCCTGGCTGATAGATATAAAGAGGAATGTCAGGTTATCAGCTCACTCCAGGAATCAGTTTTGTCAGTGTGATGTCCTATGCACCTGTAACTGCAGGGTGAGTTGGGGATGCGTTAGCAGCTTATGTAGAAGTGGAGAGATTGTAAGAGCATAATAGGAAGAAGAGAAAATACAGAATAAGGATGGTGTTGAATGCAGTAGAGTAGGGTGGGAGTTGAGTACAGGAGAAAGCGAGAGGACTTAATACAGATCACATAATAATTTGATGTTTGAATACAGAAAAGCAGGAGGAGGATGAAGTCAAGGGGAAGAGAACAGTGGAAAGGAATAAACAGAAAGTAATATTGAGCGGGCTAATCATGGAGCAATTGCGAGAAAACTGAATACAGAGATGGATAAAGACTGTGATTGTTGGAATTTAAATGGAGCACATTCAGTCGAGGGTATGTGTGTGAGTATTAAAAGCAAAAAAGGGACATGATTAAATTGAGATTATCAGGAAGAGGAATAAAAAGAGAGTGAGAGTAGGTGTAAAATACAGCAATCAGGAGAGAATGAAACGCTGGGGAACAGTGTGGCCTTCATACAAGGGAGAAGATATATTATTAATAGCAAAAGGTTTGTGTACCGCTGTGTTTAAACTAAATGGCGCGGGGGTGGGGGGTTGGGGGGGCGAGGGTCGGACAAACTGGAAGTTTAAGAAGGAAATTGAAGGAAAAATTAGAACAAGGGAAGTCAAGAAAGACAACGGTATCAATGAAGCAGAAAACTCATGCCGTAAGGTTGAGTGAAATAGGGGTTGATAGGAAGTTTGAGGGTAGTAACAAATTAAGAAAACTATATATGAATGTACGAAGTATTAGAAATAAGATGGATGATCTTGAGGCTCTTTTGGAAATTGGCAGTTACGATATTGTGGGGATAACTGAGAAGTGGCTTCAAATGGATAGCGCCTGGGAAATGAACATTCAAGGCTATACGTGCTATCGTAAGGACAGACTGACGGGAAGAGGGGGTGGGGTGGCCCTGTTTTTAAGGGATGATGTTCATTCCTTTGCGCGGGGGGGGGGGGGACCTTGAATCAGAGGATGTAGAGTCAGGATGGATAGAGCTGAGGAATTCTGAGGGTAGAAAGACCCTCTTGCGAGTTATCTGCAGGCCCCAAACAGTAGCATCGATGTAGGGTGAAAGTTGAATAAGGAGCTGCAATTTGCATGTCGCAAAGATGTTACTACAGTTGTTATGGGGGATTTCAACATGCAGGTAGACTGGGAGTATTAGGATGGCATTGAACCTCAAGAAAGAGACTTTGTGGAGTGCTTCCGAGATGGATTCTTAGAACCGCTGGTGCTGGAGCCCACCAGGGAGAAAGCAATTCTGGATCTGGTATTGTACAACGAACCAGAATTGATCAGGGACCTCGAAGTGAAGGAGCCATTAGGAGGTAGTGACCAGAATACAATAAGCTTCAATCTGCAACTTCAAAGGGAGAGGGTACAATCGGAAGTGACAATATTTCAGTTGAATAAATGGAACTATATAGCCACGAGGGAGGAGCTGGCCAAAGTTCAATGGTCAATACCATAGCAGGATTGACAGTGGAGGAACAACGGCAGATATTTCTGAGTATAATGCAGAAGATGCAGGATCACTTCATGACAAACAAGAAGAAAAATCCTATGAAGAGGCAGGGGTGGCCGTGACTGACGAGGAAAGTTAAGAAACATATAATGTCAAACGAGAAAAACTATAACATAGCAAAGTTGAGTGGGAAAAGGGAGGACTAGGAAGCTTTTAAAGAACACCAGAGGATTACTAAGAAGGAAATACGCAGAGAAAAAATGTGGTATGAAGGTGAACTGGCGAAAAATATATAGGAGGATAGTAAAAGCTTTTTTAGGTATGTGAAAGGGAACAAAAAGTTGATGGCTAAAATTGTGCCGTTGAAGACAGAAATAGGGGAATATATTACAGGGAACAAAGAAATGGCAGAAGAGTTGAATTGGTACTTCAGATCTGTGTTCACTGGGGAAGACACAAGCAATCTCCCAGAGGTAACAGTGACTGAAGGACCTGAACTGAAGGGAATTTATGTTTCCCAGTTAATGGTGTTGGGGAGACTGTTAGGTCTGACGGTCTGAAGGTTGATAAGTCCCCGGGGCCTGATGGTCTACATCCCAGGGTACTAAAGGAGGTGGCTCTAGAAATCGTGATGCATTGGTGATTATTTTCCAGAGTTCGATAGATTCAGGATCAGGTCCGACGGATTTGAGGGTGGCTAATGTTGTACCACATTATAAAAAGGAGCGAGAGTGAAAGCAGGAAATTATAGAACAGTTAGTCTGACCTCAGTGGTGGGAAAGGTGCTGGAGTCAATTATAAAGGATGAAATTACAACACATCTGGATAGCAGTAACAGGATTGGTCAGAGTCAGCATGGATTTATGAAGGGAAAATCATGCTTGACTAATCTTTTGGAATTTTTTTAGATTGTAACTCTGAACATGGACAAGGCAGATCCAGGAGATGGAGCATACCTGTCCTTTCAAAAAGCTTTTGATCAAGTCCCACATAGGAGGTCAGTGAGCAAAATTAGGGCGCATGGTATTGGGGGCAAAGTACTAACTTGGATTGAAAGTTGTTTGGCTGAAAGTAAACAAAGGGTAGTGATAAACGGCTCAATTTCGGAATGGTAGGCAGTGACCAGTGGGGTACTGCAGGAATAAGTGCTGGGACTGCAGCTTTTTGAAATATACATTAATAATGTAGAAAATGGTATTAATAGTAACATTAGCAAATTTGCTGATGATACAAAGCTGGGTGGCAGGGTGAAAAGTGAGGAGGATGTTAGGAGATTACTGGATGACCTGGACAGGTTAGGTGAGTGGACAAATGCATCGCAGATGCAGTTTAATGTGGATAAATGTATGGTTATCCACTTTGGTAGCAAGAACAGGAAGGCAGATTACGACCTGAATGGACTCAAGTTACGTAAAGTGGCAGTACTATGAGACCTCGTGTTTTTGTACACCAGTCAATGAAGGCAAGCATGCAGGGTCAGCCGGTAGTGAAGAAAGCTTGTAGCATGCTGGCCTTCATAACAAGAGGGATTGAGTATAGAAGGGAAGAGGTTCTTCTGTAGCTTTACAAGGCTCTGGTGAGACCGCAATTGGAATATTGAGTGCAGTTCTGCTCTCCAAATTTGAGGAAAGAAATTCTGGCTATTTAGGTAGTGCAGCGTAGGTTCACGAGGTCAATTCCGGGAATGGCGGAGCTTTCTTATGTTGAAAGAATGGAGCGACTGGGCTTGAACACCCTTGAGTTCAGTAGACTGAGAGGAGATCTGATTGAGACGGATAAGATTATTAACGGATTGGACACTCTGGATGCAGGAAACATGTTTCCGATGATGGGTGAGTCCCGAACCAGAGGACACAGCTTAAAAATAAGGGGTAGGCCGTTTAGGACAGAGATGAAGAGAAACTTCTTCACCCAGAGAATGGTGGGTGTGTCGAATGCTCTGCCCCAGAAGGCAGTAGCGGCCCAGTCTCTGGATTCATTTAAGAGAAAACTGGTAATAGCTCTCAACGATAGTGGAATTAAGCGTTATGAAGATAAGGCAGGAACAGGACACTGACTGAGGATGCTCAGCCATGGGCGGCACGGTGGCACAGTGGTTCGCACTGCTGCCTCACAGCGCCAGAGACCCGGATTCAATTCCCGCCTCAGCCGACTCTCTGTGTGGAGTTTGCACATTCTCCACGTGTCTGCGTGGGTTTCCTCCGGGTGCTCCGGTTTCCTCCCACAGTACAAAGATGTGCAGGTCAGGTGAATTGGCCACGCTAAATTGCCCGTAGTGTTAGGTAAGGGGTAGATGTAGATGTAGGGGTGGGTTGCGCTTCGGCGGGGCGGTGTAGCTTTGTTGGACCGAAGGGCCTGTTTCCACACTGTTAGTTATCTAATCTAAACAAAATGAATGGTGGTGCAGGCTCCAAGGGCAGAATGACCTACTCCTGCACCTATTGTCTATTGTCGACGGTCTGCAGGCAAATATAAACGCTTAAATGCAGGGAAATGGAGCGGAACAAATAGACAATCGGGATAATTAAATACAGGGTAATAGTGACTATTTCCAGCTTTATACAATTTGGGTCGGAGGTGATGTTGGGCAGTACCCTCCTTTCAAATTTCCAGATATCAATATCATGCCTTGGCTCGCACCTTGTCCATTCCCATAATTAGTTGTCTCCATGTTCCACTGCCTCCCAGGACAAGCTCTCACCTTCTGACGGAGTGCTCCCTCATTCTCATTCCAATTGTCCTTTCACCACATACATCCCCCTCATAGAAAGCATAGAAATCAGGAGACAACAGCTTTGCTTCACTTGGAGGTCGCCACTGATGATGTTACCTAGCCAGGTAATGAAATGTCTGGATATCAAACCTAAGCTCAGCGAGCAAACCTACACCCTACAACCCCCTCTCCTCACATCTTCCCGTTCCCTCCTACCTTCGCTTTTTCATGGAAAATAGTGTGGACTGACGTTGTGCCATTCTGATATTCTTGTGCTCACGAATGGGACTGAATGGCCTTCTGCTGTTCCACTTTACCATCTCTGAATGAGCTAAATTGCCTCCTCCACTTCCTCTGTATCATTCTCAAGAAGGCTTTTATTATTCAGTCATGGGATGAGGGCGTTGCTGGTCAGCGGCAATATTTATTGTCCATCCTTAATTGCCTGGAAGTGTGTTAAGTGTCAAACATATTGTTGTTGGTCTGTAGTCATGTGTAGTCGAGACCAGGTAAGGAAAGTAATTTCCCTCTGCAAAAGGCATGAACAAACACAGAAACATTCTGGGTTCATCATTAGACACTTAAATTCCCGAAAATCATTGAATTGAAGTTCCATCATCTGCCACAGTGGGATTTGCAGCAATACCCATAGAACATTATTGGTTGAGAGGATGAGCAGTCCAGTCATAATTCCCGTCCTGGACTGAATAAAAAATGGAAGTACTGTGGATGTTCTCAATCGGAAACAATAACAGAAATTCCTGGAAAAACTGAGCATGTCTGACAGCATCTGTAGAGAGAAATTAGAGGTGAATGGCATCCTGAAATAATGAGCTGAGTAGCATTCCTCTTTTGCTGTGCTGCTGGGTGTGTCTATGTCAACTGCAAAGCTCAGTACACTGAATTAAAAAGAATCTCCATGAAATTTTCAAGTCTCTGACTTTCTGTTCTCCCCTTGAGCAATATTTTAAATGAAGGCTGTTTGCAGTATTCCAAATAGTGCACCTATTCACTATCCATTAGTGAGATACTTCTCGATGCATTTTATACCGTTATCCAGCGAAACGGGCAGACAAATGGCAGATCATACAGGAAGTGAGAAAGCGAGATAACATAAATTAACTGGGCAAATTCTGGAGGAGGCATAATATGATCAAGCCTTGGAGGTGTACACTTATGTTTGGGAAAGTGATTGGGCATTTTGGGCAGATTTGTAAAAAGGAAACGTACAAATTGGAATACGAACGTAAAGAGAAGTGAAATGTTATCAACCTTTATAATTGACCGTTTTAGCCACAGTTGGGGGAAAGAGACTGGATTTGAACTCATGAAAATCAAATGCCTTGCATTGGGTTAAAACTGAGTTCTGCCCACTCCTGAACATGACACTTTAGGAAGGATGACAATGCCTTGGATAGCCTATAGGAGGAGATTAAAAATCATCGGGAGATAGAAACAGGCCATTCACCCCCAGTGAGAGCTCGTTCTGACATTCAATGGCTTGGAACTGCTCACAGTTCTCCAACGGAGAACTGACCAGAATTGGCACCTGGGCATACCACACCGGCGCCATTACTGACACCAGGATTCCTGTTCCAGGTGCACAACACTGCTGCTGCAGACACCATTGACGCCATCTTCCTCCACCAATACCGCCAGAAGGAAGAGAAGACCAAAATGAAGATGAGACAGCAAAGATGTAAGAAGGATTCGACCGGCCCGGTGACTGAACCAAATTGGCCCAGGACCCTGTCAACGCCACAATCTTAAAACAAAAAAGTCATGCAGAATTGTATGAGGGAGTTTCACCAGGGCTCCATAGATGAACATGTGAAGTGAGACTGTAGAGGCTGGGATTGTTTTTGGACAATCTCACCAATATCAAGCCGGTGTTCTCCTCTGACCACTGACTCCTGCTGGTCAGCAAGGTAATGTGGAATCTGAATATGAAACTGCTGATCCCATTAAACATGAAATATCTCAAAAGGAGACTGATTAACAAGGTTAGATCGCATGGAATACAGGGACAACCAGCCATTTAGATAGAGAAATGGCTCTTGGATGGAAGACAGGTGGTGGAGGGCTGTTTTTCAGACTGAAGACCTTTAACCAGTGGAGTGCCACAAGGATCGCTGCTGGTTCCTCTACTTTTTGTCATTAAAATAAATGATTTGTATGCGAGCATAGGAGGCACAGTTAGTAAGTTCGCAGATGACACCAAAATTGGAGGTGTAATGGTCAGCGAAGAGGGTTACCTCAGATTACACCAGGATCTGGAGCAGATGGGCCAATGGTCTGAAAAGTGGCAGATGGAGTTTAATTCAGATAAGTGCAAGGTGCTGCATATTGGGGAAAGCATAACTTAGCAGGACTTATACACTTAATGGTAGCGTCCAAGGGAGTGTTGGTGCATAAATTGACCTTGGAGTGAAGGTTCTCGCTCCTTGAAAGTGGAGTCACAGGGTGATAGGATAGTGAAGGCGGCGTTTGGTCTGCTTTACTTTATTGGTCATAGTATTGACTGCAGGAGTTGGGAGGTCATGTTTCAGCTGTACAAGACATTGGTTAGACCACTGTTGGAATATTGCGTGCAATTCTGGTCTCCTTCCCATCGGAAAGACATTGTGAAACTTGAAAGGGTTGAGAAAAGATGTACAATGATGATGCGAGGGTTGGAAGATCTGAGCTACAGGAGAAGCTGAACAGGCTGTGGCTGTCTTCCCGAGAACGTCGGAGGCTGAGGCGTAACCTTATAGAAGTTTACAAAAATATGAGGGGCGTGGATAGGATGAATATGCAAAGTCTTTTCCCTGGGCTCGGGGAGTCCAGAGCTAGAGGGCATAGGTTTAGGGTGAGAGGGGAAAGATATAAAAGAGACGTAAGGGGCATCATTTTCACGCAGATGGTGGTACGTGTACGGAATGAACTGGCAGAGGATCTGGTGGAGACTGATACATTTGCAACATTTAAGAGGCATTTGGATGGGTATATGAATAGGAAGGGTTTGGAGGGATACGGTCCAGGTGCTGGAAGGTGGGACGAGATAGGTTTGGGATATCTGCTCGTCATGGACGTTTGGATCAAAGGGTCTGTTTCCATGTTGTAGATCTCTCTGACTCTATGACTCTATATCGAGTTTGAAAGTGGTGTAATCCAGGTGCTGGGAACGTTAAACACTCTCTTGTACGTGTGTAACAGTATATGTATGTGTGAATGAATGAATGTGGTGTGCGAGGGCATGTGTGTGTACACATTTGAGAGGGCGAGTGAATGAGAATGAGGGACTCACTGAATAAGTTCTAATTTGTTTATAACTGAGCGGTTTTAATCAGCAACATCAGAAGTAGCAATGTTAGGATCTGGTCTGCCTTCTTTAAATATTTTGAGGGGCTCTTGTGTGATCCGTAAAAGATTGGGTGTCCTTCCGAGATTTGTTGTATGTTTATGATTTGGGGTTGCATTTGCTGGACTCAAAGGCACCGAGTTGTGGGTGTTAGTTTCGCCTGGATTAAATAGTGTGTGGGAAAACAATGGCTTAGTAAATCAAGAAATGATTTATGGGGGTGGAAGAAGTTGCCTTAAGGAGATTTAGAGAAGTTGAACACAGAAAAGCTGCTGGAATTAGCAGTAATTTGAAATTGTACCTATCTTCTTCCATGAGGAAAGGAGAGATCATTAGAATAATAGCTCAGCACTTATATTTGCTGGAAATGTCATCAGACCCTTTAGAGGGTACTACAGTTCAACTAAAAATCAGTTGCTTTATTTGGCAGGAATAGAAAATGAAAGGACAAAAATAATGACACTGTTGTAATTACGATTAAAAACTGAGAAAAGACTACAAGAAGGAATCGATATTACAGAACAAAAAGAAAAGGAGTGAGAAAGAGAGAAAGAAGAGAGAGCAAGAGAGAGAAAGACAGAGGGAGAAGAAAAGAAGGAAGAGCGGGAGTTGGAACTTCAGGAATTGACAGATCGAAATCAGACTTAATGGAGGGAGATGAAGGCTGAAGGTAAGCTTAGTCAGGAAGAGAGTGAGGATGTGCAACAGATGGTTACTATAGAACCGGTGAAATTCTGTTTGAACGCTTTGCCTAAATTTGATGGAAAGATGTCGAAGTGCTTTACTTTACATTGGTGTATGTGAGACGGTGAAAAAAGACATATTCGGTGCTTATGAGCTCTTGACAGAAGCCTACCGATAACAATTCAGGAATCGAAGGAGGGGCCCTGGTCAAACCTGCATTGAATTTGAAAGGTCCAAGCAAAGCAATTTTAAACAGCGGATGAGATCATTAAAAATTAAACAAATGGATGACATTCTTAGAGAAACGATTATTTCGGACGAGTTCATAAATTAACTTGCTGAAGTCATCAGAACTCATGTGGAAGGACAGAGAGTTAAAATGGCAAAATTAACAGATGAAATGCACCATAATTATGAGCTGGTTCATAATTCAAACTTTGGCTTCCAAAATCTGTTTCAAACCGTGAGGATTAGAAACTGGGGAAAAGAGAAATCCTCACGTGGAAAGGAAAAAGTAGATCTCGGTGACGACCATGCAGATGACGTAGCAGAAGCTGAAAGTGAAACCCTTGAAGGAGAAATAGAAGTTAATAAGCTCTGGTGTTATCTCCGAAATAAAGTAGGTCACATGAAATCACACTGTTGATGGTTTGCGAAAGGCACTGGAAGCGAGATGCAGGAAAATAGGAGAAGCCAGTGAATTTTGAGGAACATCATCGGATGCTAGAAATCTGCACCAGAATGAACAATATGTTTGGATGTTGGTTAAGGAGGAAATGCCAGATCTTCTTAAATGATATACCTGCAAAACTAAAGTTAACTCACTTAAGCCAGGTGCAGCAGGTAAAGAGGTTTACATTTTAAGAGTTACCGTATCCTCCATGAAAGAGAAGGAAATGTATCATTGAACAAATATTACAGAAAATATGTGAGTAATAGGCATTCACGGTGAGATGAAAAGTGCTCAATTATGTCAAGTGTGGTTGCATTGCCCAGTTAAGAGTGGAGAGGTTGTTGTAGAAGTATTGGACAAAGTGTCAGCTCCAGCAATATTATTTGACCTTACTAATACGATAGCTCATTCACAGGTGAGATTGCTGTCAACTGTGTTTGAAAAGCCAGTAGAAACTCAGGAAACAAAGCTAATGCAGGACACATATCCTGGAATTTCTCCGGACTGTGTGGTAACGAGGTCACAAAGTCACGAGTTGAAACAAGAGGGATGACAGAGGACGGAAATGAAAGTTGAAATTAAATTAGCAGAGACCTGATTTGATCAACTGGTTGACGCAAAACAGGAGCAGTTCGATGTCAAAGCAGATATCCTCTTTTCATAGAAATTAACTGAATTACAGCAGAATGATTAGAACCCAGAGAAATTATATCAAAAAGCCAATGGAAGAAACATCTAAATGTATTTAAATCTAAATCGATGTACATGGAATAGTGTATGTTAGATTAGCTTCAGATTGGTATGACAGGTCGGCGCAAAATCGAGGGCGAAGGGCCTGTACTGCGCTGCAATCTTCTAGGTTCTGTATGTTCTATGCATCCTGGTGTACGACGATCTTAAAAAATGATACTTCTCTGAGGAGAGGGAGAACATCACGTATCCAAGCAGATAAGAAATGGACACATGTTCCTTAATTCGTATTGAGAGTGGATTACAGAAATGGGTGTACTGCGTTAACGACCAGAAGGGGATATTTACGGGTAGAAATCACCTCAAGCAAATATACAGAAACAGTTTTACAGGACTGGATTGCACAAGGATGTCGTTGAATTTTGCCAGACATGAAAAATATCTCGTATAACCTGCAGCTTTATTTCACTGTGGAGTGTGACGAAGCTACTCCTTTAACAAGGTTATGCAGTCCTTGCTTTCTTCCTCAGTGAGGTCATAAACGAAACAGGCTCTGGAAAAATGAAGACTGAAGGGTTTCGTGCCAGTTTGGTAACAGCTGACACATACTGTTTTAGGCAGAACGATTTCAATGTGTGTAAAATGACGTTAGAGTGTCAGACGAAGAGTGAAGAATTTGTGGTTGCAGAAGTGGATAAACTCGCAGCTCCAGGAATATAATTTGTCCTTTCTAATGATATAGTTCCTTTACTGGTAGGAGTGCTTCCTCGTATGTTCAAAACGCCAGTGGTTACTCAGGCAATTTAAGTATTGCAAGTCACATATCCTGGATCTTTTCCTGCCTATGTGATAACAAGGTCACAAAGTCATCAGATGAAACAGGAGAGATCAAAGATTACCAATAAGAAAGTTGGAATGGAAGTAGCAGAGATCATGTTTCATCAGAATGTTGAGATAAATCCGGAGCAGACAGATGACAATGCAGACATCTTTAACTCAGATAAATTAATTGAGTTACAGCAGAAAGATGAAACTTTAAAGCAATTGTATAAAACGGCAGACACAGAGAAGGAATCTGAATGTATCCTTGAATGTTATCATCCTTAAATGATGGCTTAATGAGGAAACATTGAGAATCAAATATTCTGGCATATTGAAAATGGGCAGAAATTCATCAAATAGTAATGCCAGTGGGGTATAGAAAGGAAGTGTTACGAATGACGCATGAACAACCATTTGGAAGTCATTTCAGAGTGAGGAAAATACAAGATAAAATCCAAAACATGTTACGGGCCAGGACTGTACAAGGATGTCGTTGGGTTTTGCCAGACATGTCATACCTGTCGAGTAATTTGAAAACCACAAGCGGTGATAAAACCTGCACCTTTAATACATTTTCCTGCATTTGAGTAACCTTTTAGAAGAATGTTAATTGATTGTGTAGGTCTCCTGCATCAAACTAAAAGTTGGAAGCAGTCGTTGCCATCTCTAATGTCTCTATCCACTAGAATTCCATAGGATGTTCCATTCTGTAATATCACAGCTAAAAGGATTATAGAGGAAATACTGAAATGTTTAACGAGATATGGACGACTGAGAGAGATACAGCCAGATCAAGGGTCAAAGCTTGCATCAAAATTATTCAAGGAAGTCATGGAAGCAGTGGTATGAAAGAATTCAAATCTGTTGCATCCCATTCAGAATCGCAGTGAGCTCTAGAAAGGTGGCATCTGAAAGAAAGACGATGTTGAGGATACATAGTCAAGATTATGCAGATGATTGGAATAAGGGAATATTGTGCTGTTTGAGATCAGAGTCGTACAAAATGAATCAACCAAATTCAGTATAATTCAATTCGGTTTTGTGTCTGAAGTGAGAAGACAGTTAAAAACGATTGAGAAATTAGTAAGACAAAAATAAGAGACCACATACTTCACTTTGTGTCACATTTTAATGCACGATTAAAGAGAGATTGGAACTTGGCTACATAACATTTAAAGATATCACAGCATGCAATGAAACACGAAGCAGGCAATAAATAAATAAAAATCAAATTTCAATATCGGCAATATGGTATTAGTGTCACTTCAAGTGCTACTTGAATCTTTAAAAGCAAGTTTTGAAGGACCTTTTCAAGTTGAAAGGAAATTGAGTGAGGTGAACTATGATAGGGACTCCAGACAGAAAGAAGTCTCACAGAGTCTGCCATGTGCATCTGCTTTGAAGGTATTTTGGCAGGGAAGGACAGCACGAGGAGAATGCGTTGTTGATTACAACAGAGAGGGAAGAATCAAATTCATATGAATGTGAATTTCTCATTACTCAAATTAAATTTGAGAATGGGGAAGTTTATTGAGTTAACTTTCAGAAGAAAATCGAAATGACCTAAAAGAGTTGTTAATATTACATGGGGAGCCAAGTCGAAATAAGCTGGAAATCTTTGACCTCATTGAGAACGATGTTGAAATCGGAGATGCTGTTCCAGTAAAACAACATCATTATTGGCATTACCCTCTCAATTTGGCATAAGTCCAAACGGAGGTTGGATGCATTGTCTGAGATAACATATCGATGTCAGCCACAGTTACTGGAATTAACCCATAGTAATGGTGCGAAAACCGGATGGCACCCAATGGTCATGTGTGGACTATCGCAAATTAAACGCATTTACAAAGACAGATGCATATCTGATTCTACGTTTGGAAGACTGTGTTGAGAAGTTGGGTCAAGCAACCTGTATTTTTAAGTTGGACTTGCTCAAAGGATACTGGTAGGCGCCTTTGTCATAAAGTGCAAAGGCAGTTCGGCTTTTCTTACGCTGACTGGATTTTATTAATTTAAAGTCATGCAATTTGCTATGAATAAACGCGCCAGGCACATTTCAGAGACGAATAAGGTTGCCAGGTTATCCAACTGTGTCATTTATATTAATGACCTGGTGATTCTTACTCACAGATGGAAGGAACATACGCAACATTTATCAGACTTGTTTGATCGACTTCGGAAGGCATGTTTGTAGATAAACCTTATGGTAAGGGCATTTGCCAAAGCCCAAGTTATCTTCCTGTGCCATGTTATTCGACACGGACACATTCCCATATCGTTGACAAAAAGAGCAGTACTATGGTTCCTGGGATTGCGTGAAATTTATCAAAAATCTGTCTCACATTTTCGCAGTGTGGCTACTCCACTCACTGAATTGCGAAGGAAAGGCAAGACGGTTTCGTGGACAGCAGACGATCACAAAGTGCTTCACAGCCTGAAAGTATTAACTTCTCCCCGACACTCGCAAAATCTAATTGTGCAAAGTCATTCAAGTTGTCTATTGATGCAAGTGTCGGTGTGGTGCTCTTGCAAGAAGATGATGAGAAGGTACAGAGTCTTATCGGGTATTTCTCGAGGAAGTTCAAATTTCATCAGCAAATATATTCGACAGTTGAGAAGGAGTCGTTGACCGTGATGGTGAAATTACAGCATATCAGTGTTGATGTTATCAGCAACATATCTGAGACAATCATCGAAACTGATCATAACCCATTGAGGTTTTTGGAGACAGTTAAGGACAAAACAAAACAGTCTGTTTAGATGGAGCTTGTTGTCATTGCAATTCAATTTGAAAAATGTGCGTGTGGCAGAAAGTGAAAACATGATTGCTGATTAATTGTCGAGACGTGAATGTGAAACGGCAGCAGTTGGTGGCAGGAATACTGCAGATTGAAACGATGTATGGTTGTGCATTTTTGTATCGTTATTTTCAATGCAATGAAAATTAGTGTTTTGCTGTACCAACAATTTTAACGCGTTTTAAAGGAGGGCATCTTTGGATATTGATCGTTCACTATTTTTTAAATGGGGAGGTGTGACGAATCTGTTCCGTTAACAAGGTTATGGAGTCCTTGATTTTTCTTCAGAGAGGCCACAAACAACATCACGACTCTGAAGAACTCGAGGGTGAAAGGTTTTAAACCAGTTTGATAACACCTAACATATACTGCCTCAATCAGAAGCCGTTCAAGTTAAAAACAACAGTTGCACAATGAAAGGGGAGTGGCCAATTCTCCCATATCACTGTTTGTCTGGTTTGTGTTTTTTTGAGCCGTCGTGTATAGAAAGGCTGCTGGACTCACAGAAGCAGGTACTGGCTGGTATTCTCTCTCTCTGACTTTGATGCAATCAGACTTTGTTTCACTTTCCCTTTTGTGCCAAGAGATATTTATGTGAATTGTTGCAAGGATCTGTCACAGCATTATTAATTTCGGATAGTCTGTTGGGTTTTCAGGGAGGAAAGGTTATTTAGTAATCTATTTTCCATTCTTTGCGCTTCCTTCAGGAATCTTGTCAGTAAATTTGATTTTACTGAAAACTAAGTGGTTTGACGAACTGATTCTGTCCTGGAATCCTGACTTTAAAGGTGCTTAAAACCACGAGCAAAGTTATGGTCTGGCAAACTTCTTGAAGTGTTCGAAGAGTTCTGCCTTGTACTAAACAGGAGTTACTCAATTTTTTCACAAGATATGGATTACGCGCAGAAATAAAATCAGAACAAGTGACAACATTGACATCAAAATTATTCAAGGAAGTGTGGACAGTTTAGTAATAAAAGAATTCAAATCCACTGCATACCATCCAGAATCGCAAAAAGAACACGAAAACTGGCGTCAGATATTAAAGACAATGCTGAGGTTTTATCGTCAAGACTAATGAGAAGACTGAGATTTCCACCTTTTGTGATCTGACAAGCACCAAATGACAAGACCAAATGCACTCAATTTGAATCAGTTTGTGGATAAAAATTGAGAGCACCATTGAAATTGATATAGCAGAAGTTGATAATTCAGAATTCAGAGACCACAAATTTGGACTATGTGTCAGATTTTCAGGAATGATTAAGTAGCGTCGGGGAGTTGGCTGGACAGCATTTAAAATGATCACAGCATTCAATAAAACGATAAGCGTATAAGCAATCAAAAACTCACAAGTTTGCTGTCGACGATGAGTTGTAGGGTTACTTTTAGTGATGGGTTAACCTTTTAAAGCAACTTTTAGTGCACCTTACCAAGGCGAAAGGATTATGAGTGAGGTGAACTATTTGATAAGAACTTCACAGAGAGTCTTTCATAATGTGCGTCATGTGACCACAGTAAAAAAGTTGAAGGTGATTCCTGTATCTTTAAGAGACAGTGAAAACAATTTTGACAGTGCAAGTTTGCAGGCAACTGTCATGTTACTGACTTGCAGTCTCATTATGTAATGGAAAATGGAAAATATGTAACATTGGCCAAAAACTGGATATCTCAGTTCTTTTGATCAACATCTGAATTTAATCAATGAGTTTGAATTATGCCTTAGGATACGAAAACCAAATCGAATTTAAAATTTGCTTGTTTGACATCATTGAACCAATGAGACGATCCGATGTTTTGGGTATGAAAAAAGGAAGTTTGGACCGTTGGTCAGAAAGAGCGCCAACTGCAACTGAAACACTGCTATTCACTACATTCTCTGTAAAATGCACATTTTTAATCTGAAACTTCTTTGTTACATAAGACTGAAGACAACCAATGGAGATCTACAAACGGAGAAAAATTGACGGCGGAGAGGACATCCACTGTCTGCTTTTGAAATGTAAGTTGATTTAAACTTTATACAGGCTTTCTTCGATCAGGACATTGTTTTAGAGTGGGAGGTAGATAAACAATCATTATGATAGAGGAGGCTCAGGGTTGTAAATAGTTATTTCATATTGACTTTAAGACTTTAAGTTTTTTTTTGGTAAATAGTAGAATTTGCCTACTACTCTGTAACTCATACTTTAAAAGATTACGAGACGAGCTCAGCTTTTCTGAGTCTCTTGTTAAATTAGCAGATTGTTTTAGCGCCGAATTATAAGAAACTACAATTGGAGGAAAGCCAATGGAGACTGTGATACTGAAAATAACACAGAGTGAAGAAACAAGTTCAGAGGAATTCTGAATTGTGCATTCCACATATTCAATTGGACAATGAAGAAGTTGTCAAATATTGGGTTAAATTACTGAGTTACCTTCCAAAGAAAACGGAAATGATATGAAGGAGTTATTATTGTCGTATTGGCTGATATATGGAAAATCGTACCAAATGTTAGGAATATATATGCTCCACTCACTGAATTACAGAAGAAATATAAGAAATTTTAATTTACAGCCAACCGTCAGAAGTCATTTGCCAGCCTGAAAGTTGTGTTCACCTTGTCACAGTATTAGCCATGCAACATTTTAGGAACATCGGACTGGGATATCACAGCAATTACAGAAACATGGCTCAGGGTTGGGCAGGCCTGGCAGCTTCATGTTTCAGAATAAAAATGCTCGAGGAACGATAGAAAGGGATTCAAGAGATGAGGGGAGCGGCGTTTTTGATTGGGGATAGCATTACATCTGTGCTGAGGGAGGATATTCCTGGAAATACATCCAGGGAAGTTATTTGGGTAGAACTGTGAGAGAAGAAAAGGATGATCACCTTATAGCGATTGTATTATAGACTAGTGAGAGGGAAATTGAGAAACAAACTTGGAAGAAGATGTCAGCTATTTTAAGAATAATAGGGTGGCTATGGTAGGGAATTTTAACTTTCTAAACATAGACTGGGAAGGCCATACTGTTAAGGTTTAGACGGAGAGGAATTTATAAGTGTGTAAAAGAAAAATTTCTGATTCAGTATGTGGATGCACCTACGAGTGAAGATGCAAAACTTGACCTACACTTGGGAAATAAGGCAGGGCAGGTGACTGAGGTGTCAGAAGGGGAGGACTTTGTGGCCAACGACCACAATTCTATTAGATTTAAAATAGTGATGAAAAAGGATACACCAGGTCTAAAAGTTGAATTTCTAAAATGGAGAATGGACAGTACTGACAGGATTAGGCAAAATTTTCAAAAGTTGTTTGGGGGCAGATGTTCGCAGGTAAAGGGACAGGTGGAAAATGGGAAGCTTTCAGGAATGAGATCACGAGAATCCAGAGAAAATAGATTCCTTTTAGGGTGAAAGGAAAGGCTGGCAGGTACAGGGAATGCTGAATGACGAAAGAAATTGATTTTGGTTCACAAAAAGTAAAAAGCATATGTAAGCTATCCACAATATTGATCGAGTGAAACCTTAGAAGAGTATAAAGGCAGTAGGAGTCGACTGAAGAGGGAAATCAGGAGTGCAAAAAGGGGACATGAAATAGCTGTGGCAAATAGAATTAAGGAGAATACAGAGTTTATACAAATGCATTAAGTACAAAGGGTAACTAGGGTGAGAATTGGTCCCCTCAAAGATCAGCAGGGTGACCTTTGCGTGGAGCTGTCGAAAATGGGGAAGATAATAAACGAGTATTTTGCATTAGTATTTACTGTGAAAAAATGGATGGAAGATGTCGAATGTAGGGAAATAGATATTGCCTCCTTTCAAAGTGTCGACATTACAGAGAAGAATATGCTGGATGTCTTGAAACGCAAAAAGGTGGAGAGATTACCAGGTCCTGATCAGGTGAAGCCCAGAACTCTGTGGCAAACGAGTGAAGTGATTGCTGGGCCTCTTGCTGAGATATTTGCATTATCAAAAGTCACAGGTGAGGTTCCAGAAGACTGGAGATTGGCTAACGTTGTGCCACCATTAAAGAAGCGTGGTCAGACAAGCCAGGGAACTATAGGCCATTGAGCCTGAAGTCGTTGGTGGGCAAGTTGTTGGAGGGCATCCTGAGGGACAGGATCTTCATGCTTTTGGAAAGGAGAGGCCTGATTAGGGATAGTCAGCATTGGTTTGTGCGTCGGAAACCATGTCTCCCAATCTTGATTGAGCTTTTTCAAGATGTAACAAAGAGGATTGTTGAGGGCAGATTGGAAGATGTGATCTAAAAGATCTTCAGTAATGCGTTTGACAAGATTCCCCATGGGAGAGTCGTTAGCAATGTGAGATCTCACGGAATACATGGTGAACAAGCCATTTGAATATAGAACCGGCTCAAAGTAGAAGACAGAGGGTGGTGGGGGAGCATTGTTTTTGGTATGCTTTCTTTTATTGTTCAGAATATTGAGTACGGGAGTTAAGATGTCATATTGCATCTGTACAGGACATTGGTTAGTCCATTGTTGGAATATTGTGTGCAATTATGGTTTCCTTCCTATCGGAAACATGAAAGCGTTCAGTTAAATTTAACAAGGATGTTGCCAGGGTTGGAGGTTTTGAACTGTAGGGAGAAGCTGAACAGGCTCGGGCTGTTTTCCCTGGAGCGTCAGACGTTGAGGGGTTACCTTACTGAGAGTTAAAATAAATCATTAGGGGCATGGATAGGATATATAGACCAAGTCTTTTCCAAGGTATCAGCGAGTCCAGAACTAAAGGGTATAGGTTGAGGGTGAGAGCGGATTGATATAAAAGAGACCTAAGAGGCAAGGTTTCACGAAATGGGTGGTACATGCATGGAATGAGCTGCCGGAGGAAGTGTTTCAGGCTGGTACAATTGCAACATTCACGAAGCATTTGCATGGGTATATGAATAGTCAGGGTTTGGAGAGATACGGGTCCGGTGCTGGCAGGTGGGACGAGATGGGGTTGCGATATTTGATTGTTTGGACGGGTTTCACTCCATGACTAATTACACAAAGCCATTCAAAGTGGCGAGTGATCTTAATGTTCGTACTGTGACCTTCTAGGAAGAAAACGAGAAGGTAGAAAGACTGATCAGGTATTTCAGCAGCAGATTGAAAATGCATCAGCAGAAATATTCGACAATGGAGAAGGAGACCTTTATGTTACCAGTAACGTGTCTCAGTTAATCATATAAATTGATCATGACCCATTGAAGTTTGTGGAGAAATGTAACGACAAAAATTCCAGACGTTTCGGTTCGAGCTCCTTCTCACAGGCATTCAATTTGAAAGTTGTGTATGTGCCAGAATGAGCAAACATGATTGCTGACGCATTGTCAAGGCTTGAATAAGAACCAGACGCATTCAGTGGATGGAGTAAAACAGACTGAAACAGAAATAGTAGTGCATATTTGCATCGTTATTGCCAGTGCAATATCCATATGTGTTGTAGTTCACTGACAGTTTCACATAAAATGATTTTAAAATGAAGCCATCATTGGATATTTGATATTTCATATTTTTGTACGGGAGGAGGAGTAGTGATGTTGATTTTTTTTACAAGGTTGTGCTGTCTTTTGTTTTTAACATTGTCACACACACACAAAAATCATGCTTTGAAATAGCAACGCATCTCGGCACAGACACCAAACCAATCGGAGCCACACTCTCACGCTCATGTTGAAATTAATTTTGTGGCTTCACACAAAAACCTGTATGATCTGACAGAAACGTCTGTTACACACGCACATACAAGTACATTCAAATGCATTTACTGAGGCACAACTACAATTAGATGTAGACAAAGAGAGACACTCAGAAACAATAAGAGACACATGTACAGAGAGGTACAAAGTGATCCGGCTGTGGGCACAGAAAGATCTTGACACACTGTCAGACAGCTCAACAAACCACTCACCTGCTTAAACATGAGCACAGTCAGGCAGAGACGCACTCCACACTCACACAATAATATACCAATACTCAGAGACGCACACATATGAAATCACAGAACAATCGTGACATGCTGACAGTAACACCGACACACCCATACACCCCCACACCACAAAGTCATCGGAAGGGATCTCCACAAACAGCATACACACAGATACAAACACAACAGTTGCGTGTGTGCAAAACAGACACAGGTAGACAACCACACAGGCACAGACATCTACACAGACATAAAGGCACTCAACTTCAGGGAAACACTCTCATACAGACTGAAGAGCATTCCCAAACACATCGCTGACAGGAGAGATGAATGGCCTGCTGCTACTAATTGACTATGTGCCCCCGTATTTGTCAATCTGTCAGTCAATCAGAGATAGAAGCCTGTTCATCTCTGACACCTCCCTCCCCTTCCTGAACCTCGACATCTCCATTAATGACGACCGACTTGACAATAACATTTTTTACAAAGCCACCGACTCCCACAGCTACCTGGATTACACCTCTTCCCACCCTACCTCTTCCAAAATGCCATCCAGTGTACCCAATTTTTCAGCCTCCACCGGATCTGCTCCCAGGAGGACCAGTTCCAACACAGAACTCAGCAGATGGCCTCCTTCTTTAGAGATCACAATTTCCCTTCCCACGTGGTTAAAGATGCCCTGCAACGCATCTCGTCTACATCCCGCACCTCCGCCCTCAGACACCACCCCTCCAAACGTAACAAGGACAGAACGCCCATGGTGCCCACCTTCCACTCTACCAACCTTCACATAAACGAAATCATCCGCCGACATTTCCGCCACCTCCAAACAGACCCCACCACCAGGGATAAATTTCCCTCCCAACTCCTTTCCGACTTCCAAAAAGACTGTTCCCTCCGTGCCTACCTGGTCAGGTCCACGAACCCCCCCTACAACCCGCCCTCCCATCCTGGCACTTTCCCCTGCCACCGCAGGAACTGAAAAACCTGCGCCCACACCTCCTCCCTCTCCTCTATCCAAGGCCCTAAAGGAACCTTCCACACCCATCAAAGTTTTACTTGCACATCCACTAATATCATTTATTGTATCCGTTGCTCCTGTTGCGGTCTCTTCTACACTGGGGAGACTGGGCACATCCGAGCAGAGTGCTTTAGGGAACGTCTTCGGGAGACCCGCACCAATCAGCCACACCACCCCGTGGACCAACATTTCAACTCCGCCTCCCACTCTGCCGAGGACATGGAGGTCCTGGGCCTCCTTCACCGCCGCTCCCTCACCACCAGACGCCTGGAAGGAAGAACACCTCATCTTCCGCCTCGGAACACTTCAACCCCAGGGCATCAATGTGGACTTCAACAGTTTCCTCATTTCCTCTTCCCCCACCTCATCATGGTTCTAAACTTCCAGCTCAGCACTGTCCCCATGACCTGTCCGGACTTGTCCTACCAGTCTATCTCCTTTTCCGCCTATCCACTCCACCCTCTCCTCCCTGACCTTCATCCTCTCCCCCACTCACCCATTGTACTCTACGCTACGTTCTCCCCACCCCCACCCTCCTCTAGCTTACCTCTCCACGCTCCAGGTTCACTGCCTTTATTCCTGATGATGGCCCTTTGCCCGAAACGTCGATTTCGAAGCTCCTTGGGTGCTTCCTGAACTGCTGTGCTCTTCCAGCACCACTAATCCAGAATCTGGTTTCCAGCATCTGCAGTCAACGTTTTTACACCGTGATGACTGGTGACCCATTCTGCTTCCCCTGTCCCCATCAATCCCTGGGTGATGTACTGAGATCCATGTGATTATACTGCTGGAATCCTGGACGTACATATGCAATTCCTGCGCTGGGAGCACTGCAGTTGTTTTGCTGAATGACTAAGTGAAGAATTTCCTTGACCAGTTGTTGCGCTGCATTCTTGAACTTCTCTCTGAACTTGGACAGAGTCACTGCATAAAATAATGTGTTTGTGTTACAGCCGAAATCCTTCAGCATTTCTGCAACAAACGTAAACTGGGTTCTAAACCTGTTCCTACAACGATTTCCTCCTTTAATCTGGAAGTGTAAGATATTTGCACCGTACGCTAACCACAAAATTATGAAGCTGACTGGTATGGTGATGAGGTAAATAACTGACCTCCTCCAGCTTTCCATCTCTGCATCTTTGTGACTCCTTCCCCTCCTCTAACCCCTCAGGCTCTTGCGGATTCGACTGGCCACTAAATTGTACCTGACCGTCAGAGTGTTCAACAACAGAATGAACATGAATGGGATGAAAGGGGTTAAAATGTAACCAAACCACCTCAATCCAAGCTACCTGGGATCAGTAAAATAATTTGACTTTATATAGCAGTGTATTGGAACATCGTCAACTATCCTCCCAGGTTTATACCGAAAACAGGAGAGAATGTCCTTTGAAAAGAGCAGAATGCCAGTTGCAGCCAGAGTCACGACCAAGGCTTTCTCTCTCCAACATTTCCTCTCCATTTTCAGGCAGCAAATGGCAACAAAATGATCAAAGGAGAAAAGGACAGTGAACCAAACAAAACAATCTGCCGCTGTACGAGCCGGGACAGCGACAGCACTGCACACAGTTCAGGAAACATTTTGGGAAGTACAAGTATTTGAATCGCCACAGCATGATGTCTGTGAGAATGAATAGTCGATCTGATGTTGTCATAGCCAACAGGCAGCGTCATGTGCAGTTGGAGAGGCCGCATTTTTCACGTGCGAGAACCAAAATCACCCGGAAATTGACTAAAGGAGTCGATAAAATGGAAATCAGAAATTAGGTAAAAACCTGATGAAGGGCTTTTGCCCGAAACGTCGAGTTTACACCTCTTCGGATGCTGCCTGAACTGCTGTGCTTTTCCAGCACAACTCTAATCGCAAATTAGAAATTGCCATCGTGGCCTAATTTGTTAGATGAAAGGGATGGGGTTTAGAGTAAATGTGAGGAATGTGTTCAACCAAAGCATGGTGGGGGTCTGTTAATTAAGTTCCTGGGAGGGTCGTGGTATCAGGAAACCTCACAAACTTTTAAAACTCCCTGGATGAATAATTGAAACTTCATAACATATGAGGCTACGAGCATATTGCTGGAAGCCAAGACGATCGCAGATATTGTGTAGCATTGATAGCACAAACTTAATTGTCCAAAGGAAATATTCTGTCTTTTTTTTAATGATTCTGAGAAGCACTTCAGGGAGGCAGGTTGGGAAGTGAACCATTTTAATGAAATAAATGTAAGGGCTTTGAATGCTGAAAACATGTGATGGCCCTCATCCACAGATTCAATCAATAAGCACATCGACCTGGACCCAATATACCGGCCACTGCAGTGGACAGCTGGACCTGAAAACCAGAAGCGGCAGATACAAATCACGATAACTGCTGGACGAAGCATCACAGAAGCGCTTCACAGTGGCTCCAAAGCACTAAGGATGTCACCTCGAGAGCGGATGAAACATCTGCAACACAAATTCCCAGCTCGGCGAACAGAACCACAACAATTAGTAAATGCAGTACTCCAATCCATGTAAAATAAGATCCAACATAATAAAAATCTAGTATCTGACTCTCTTGTGTTCTGATTATGTCAGGGGCAATTAACATTTCAAGTGATAATGTCATTACCCAGCAGGTCAAAAACAGTGCAACTTTTCAGAACATTTGCTTTTAAAAAAACATGTTTTAATAATTAGAATAACTAAACAAGGATGCTGCCTCAACTGCTGTAATAATCTAATTGATTAATTCCTGATTTCTAAACTTAGTTAAAAATCATTCCTCCGCAAGAATTACTTCACACATTGTTAAAACTATAGAGATACAAACACTTCTTCATGGAACAAATGGAAGGTCCTCATTGCACTCTGGAATTCACTTTAACACTCCACAGTATTGCAATTATCCTTCAAGTCCAGATCCAGGTTCCCATGAAATGAGTTGTGGTTTGATACCTCAAGCTCCCGGCGAAACTGGGCAGTGAGTTCAAGACACCCCATCACCTTTTGAATGAAACGGTCGGTCTCGTGTACCCTATAATCCTTCCATAAATTTGTATTACTCTGTTTCTCCTGATAAATGTTCCTGTGTTTGGCGTGATCGGTCTCCGTCTATGACCCTGATTATTTTGATGACTTCAATCACATCACCTCTCATTCACCTCTGTTCAAAGGAAAATGACCCAAACACTGTCCATCTTTCCTTAATTCTACAGTAATTTCCACATAATGGCAAAATTTTTATAAATCTCTTCGAATCTGCCTCAGTGCAATTCTGTCCTCGCTGCTAGGTGGTGACAAAGTCCTGTTCATAAAACCATAGGTGTGAGCCACCCAGTGTCTCAAGTAGTTCTCGTGCTACAAATCTTGCGGCGGTGAGGGAATTTGTTTTGCGTTGGCTCTGTTGCAGTGTGAGAGATTCCTATTTTGGTAGAGGTAATATGCAATTTCTTCTAAGTCTGGATATGTGATCGGTAGCGTAAAATGTTTCTGGAGAGGTATAGTTGGGGCATAGTCTGATTGAAGTGTGGTGTCAGTTAATCAGTTCATTGGGCGTTAGGATATGTGGTTAGTACCCTCACTTCTGTTCTGATACCAACTGATTAATTACAAAACAAGCCAGACCCCCAGAACGAAATCCAGTTTGATGGATTAAAATCTTATGTCTTTTCATTTAACAAAGTGATCTCTTGCTGAATAGTAAAGGCAAAATGCTGCAAATATCTCGCCCACGTCAAAAACAAAGTTTATTTCAAAAGGAATGACAAAATATTAGAAAGCAAACTCTCGACTTTTCACACAGATTCAAAGAAAATGATTATGCAGTGTGTATAATTCTCATTAACCTCAAAACAATGCGTAGATGAAACGAAAGAAAGCAGCTTAGTACTTAATATAAAACTGTTCTATCTTTCCAAAGAAAATACCCCTCGTGTCATATTCACAGCAGGGTTTCTGGATCTAACATTTGCTCAAATGACTTGTGCCTGCCACTTTTAAAGTGAAGCTGCTGTGAACTTCTTTATGGAACAACCACAAAGTTAATTGTGAATGTACTCAGCGTTAAGTAATCTCTTCAGAGCATCTTTTCTCCCAATAAATCTGTCTCGGATGAACAGAAATTTTCACTCCAAGGTACGAAAGCTGACTAATTTTCGCATCCCCTTCTCATGAGGAAATTTTTGTGAATCCATCCAGTTTCAGAAAATAAAAAAGACTGAAACAAATGAGAAAAATGTTAAAAATTAAGCGATTTATTCTGAATCTCATATTGCTGACCTCTCCAGCAAACCTTTAGATACCATTGATACCATGCTGGGTGATAAACAATAATTAAAAAAAAACACTGTAGACTCGTGCACAAAGCCATTCAACCCACTGCCAGACTTTTAAAAAACGGTTTTGAAACAAATTGCTGTTGTTACAGGAATACCTCGAAGTTTAATGTTAGCATCAGAAGAACAGAGTAACCGACAGCTTATTCGTTCAAAAAACAGAAAAGAAATCTCTTCCGATTTTGTTTTCTATTATCGACATAAAAATACCACTGTATATAATTTTTTCAAAGAGACTTGCTTCCGTAATTCTATCGAAATTCAGCGTCGTCTCCGCTTGAATTGAGATTTCTGCAGGCTTGCCACAAGAGATTAATCATTACACCACGGAAAGTTTAATTTCCTGGGCAATTCCTGCAGAGTGTGCGATTGCTACCCATGCATCATTCTGAGTAATAGCATTAATCCTCAGAAAAACTCGGGCGATGTCAGATGTGTAAGGCACTTACCAGGAATTGTTGCAATCAGAATGTTCGTGTAAATGAATTTCCACATCTGATGAATTGAAAAGGTCATTTTCTGCAAAAATCTATTTGTACAAGCAATCTCTCTGTACGAAATTCCTAGGTGATAAAATTCCGAAGTCTTTCATTTATACCTGCTGATTCCTCTGGGGGACAATGACATGACAACGTGGTTCCAATCATTTATTTAAGAATTTGAACAAACAGGTGACAGCGGTGTGTTAACTCCGAGTTGTGATCGTTCATTTTTAGAACTGAGGTTTATTCGATGATTAAAATCCGAATCGGTCAACAGCAAACATGGGAACATGCATGTTGAGCCATTTATTGGAATCTCTACAGTGTGGAAGCGGGATAATCGGCTCATCGAGTCCACACTGACCCTGCAAAGTGCATCCAACGCAGACGCACCCGTGGCGCTGTGAGGCAGCAGGGTTAATTAATCAGTCCTTGTGGCACGCTATTTACTAACATTGACACCCCAATTCTATCCATCCAACTTGGAAATCTTATTTTACATCATATTGTTATTAACTTGACATTGACATTTGGAAATTAATTCCGGTTGAGAGTTTCTCAGAGAAATGTTCTCCTCAACACTTCCCTGAATAATATCAGCTGTCGCATTATTGAAAAATAGCTGGTTACCGGAGACGACACATTGTAGGTCTTAACAAACTCAACAGAATTGAAGCGGGAAAGTGTAGAAAATGAAGAGCCTCAGGTCCTGCTCAACATTGGCATCAACAATGTTAGGTGGTGAAATAGCCCTTCAGAGGTCAGAATCCAACATTAATCATTCCTCATTTGCAAAAGCACAGCCTGTGACAGCAGTCTCTCACTGCCTTAGGCATTCAACATCTCCATATCCATGACATTCATCCTTTTTTATGTCAGCAAGGGCTCACTGATTGAGATACATTAATAGCCACAATCAGGGAACTCACATCCGATGAAGTCCAGTTGGCTGACCTCATCACAAATATTACCAGAAGGAAAAGCTTGGGGTTTCTGAAAGTCGAATTGAGCAAATCAGGCAAGAAATTGAACAGCTGATCCTTGGGTTACTCCAAGTGCTCATTTGATTATTGCAGGTGTGGCTGGAAATATTGGTTCCAAGGGGAAGATCGTCGGACATTTCATTTATTGGTGAGGGTTCTGTGGCTGGTGCGATCTTAATACATTGGAAGCGTGGTTTGCTTTTAATTGAATGTTACTTTTCTAGCCAGATCCTCATAAAATATGTGTGGGCGGCACGGTGGCACAGTAGTAAGCACTGCTGCCTCACAGCGCCACAGACCCGGGTTCAATTCCCGCCTTAGGGAAATACTGTATGGAGTTTGCACGTTCTCCACGTGTCTGCGTGGGTTTCCTCTGGGTGCTCCGGTTTCCTCCCACAGTCCAAAGATGTGCAGGTTAGGTGAATTGGCGATGCTAAATTTCCTGCAGTGTTAGGTAAGGGGTAAATGTATGGGTGGGTTACACTTCGGCAGGTCGGTGTGGACATGTTGGGCCGAAGGGCCTGTTTCCACACTGTAATGTAATCTAATCTAATCTTAAAGTGATAAGTTAGTTTTGAAACCTCACCTTTATAACTTATTATTTATGATGATGTGTTCGGTATTTGGACAGAGATACCACTTTGAAAGAATTAAATTATTACTTCTCACAGTCTTGAATTGATACAAGACCACAGATCTAAACACGCAGCAATGAAATATGCTTTCTCCAAATAGTACGTACACAATTCAAAAGCATGATTTTGCAATGTTATTGTATTGTGGAAGAGTGATCTCAACGTATTCGAATATTTTGCCAACATGGAGAATGAAGAAACTTTCTTCATGAAACGAAATAGAGAGTTGATGTATAAATGAGCAATGCTGGACTGAGGAACATTAACAAAGACGTTCTCAGTTGATTGGCAATGGCAAAAGAGGGAGAAATGTCTGAATGCATTGCAACAATTATTCAGGTGCTTCGGTATCAGCAAGAAAAAGGATAGGTGAGAATGGGCAGCCCTGCCTGACTCTGGATCTGGTCAGGAAGCCCTCTGATTCCCATCCATTGACGGCAGAAGCAGTAAAAATATCTGTTGCCATGCTGTATATCTCTATGACTCTACGAACTGTCAAATTCATTTGCTGAATCCTCCCCAAAACTCAATGTGGAAAACACATCTCAAACTTAGCTGTACAATATCCTGTCAAAGGTCTTCTCCTGGTCCAGGCTGATGAGGCAGGCCTCCATCTCCCCTGTCCTCTACGTAGGTGATCATGTCCCTCAGGAGAAAAATGCTCTCATCGTTAGTGCTGCCACTGCAGGACAGGTTTAATTGGTTTGAATCACTGATCCCAGAGGAGATCTGACCTGGTTGGTTATGACCTTAGATACGATTTTTTAATGTGCAGTCAGCAATGAAACAGGTTGCCAGTCGTCCAACTTGTCCTTCGAACTGTGGATGAGGGGCGAGATACCTTTTCTTGTGCATTATGCATTGGTCCTGGCCAATCATGTCCCACCGATTTGACCACAATTTGGTGGGAAAGCAGTGACCTCTGGGAATTTTACACATTTCTGAGTACTCAAAAGCCTTGTCAGCTCATTCAGGGAGAATGGCTGCTGTCGCATCTCCCCCTCGGTGCTGTTATCTAAGACCTCCGTGATATTGGGCAGGAATGACTGGGAGATTTGCAGTGATAGTTGGCTTCAGATCCTAGAGTCCAGCAGAAAAGGATTTGCTGATCCTCAGAATGTCAGTTTGAGAGGACATCAATGAGCCATCTTCTTCCTTCAAGCTGCTGATCACTGATCTCCCGCTGTCCATCTTCTGAAAGAACAATAATGCACAGGACTCACCCTACACGGCGTTGTGGATGATGGACCAGGAAGTTACCTTGAAGGCTTCTGATGTTAGGAGCAAGGCTTACTAAAGATTGGTCATAACATCGACCTCCATCGCCTGCAGTAGGCGTAGGTTCTGCATGCTCTTTTGGATTTTGGACAGCTCTCCCTGCTAAAGATCCTCTTTATATTCCCCTTGACTATCTCCCACTAGTCCGAGAGAGACTGAAAGAGGGATGTCACAGTTCTCCAAACTGTGGAATCCATTTTGAGCTCCTCTGTGTTCTCTTGGTTCAGCATTTTCACCATCAGGTTACACGATCGCTTGCTGGCCAGCAGGAAGCGGTGATCATGGAGGAACATCGGGTTGACGTCGGCGAATCTGCCCAAAACCGATCCAAGTCTCTCCAATCTAACTTCACAGGTGAAACGTTCCAAGCCTGCGCAATTCCCCTTCAACCTTCCTTGTGATAGTTTCAAAAACGTTCATGCTGTTGTGTGCATTTGCTTCCAGGTTGGTTGTAAACTTCTTTCTTCTTTGCTCTCTCGTCTTCATCTTTACTTTCGTTTGCTTTTGGCCATGACGGTTGCTGAATATGGTATTATTGGTGTCGACAGCAGCAGCTTGATGAACTGGAACATGAATCCTGGTGTTGGTCGGGGTAGGCCCAGGTACACAATCCGATTATCTTGACCGATTACATTGTACTGGGTGTTAATGAGACAATGGAACTGAGATGTTAAATCAGGAAACTTGCCCCTTTGCCTGTCAAATTCAATCAAGTCAGACAGATATACAAGTCTTCATTTTGACTGAAAATTGAATGGATTGGTGATGAGATATTGCCACAAGATTTCGGATTGAAAAATACTTCTGAGTTTAAATAGAACTGTTCAGAGATGGTTACTTTAAAAAGATGACATCAAAATATTAAATGTTGTTTATGTACCACACTTTCTATGATAGAAACTGAATTTAAATTACGTTAAGTACATTGATACTTCAAATGGCTACTAAACAATTCTGATCGAACATGACCTGAATGACTGGCGAAAAAAAGGTCAGAAATCACACGAGAGCTTGTGCTTTCAACTGGACCTGTTTAATAATAGCTTGGTATCGTGTGACCTCTGACATTGTCTCCCCATTTCAATGCAGACACCTTCGCATCATAGCTAAAAAAAAGGCAGCTCAAATCATAGTGTTACCACACACACTGCAGAGAATCTCAGGACAAAGAAGCAGGGACCTTTGGAGTGGGAGGAACAGTTACAACTCCAATTCAACATGCCCTAATCAGGGATTCTAACCTCGTGCCTGGGCAAAGACATTTCAGAACTGAAAAATTACCCGGGCTTTTAGAGGCAAAAATTGAATTTGTAAAGCTGAATATTTATCGAACCTGTATATCAAAGATAATAAACCACGTCTCGTTAATCGTGTATGACGAGGCCCACGAAGTGAGCAGATCGACCAGACCACATGAGAACAAAACTGACAGGTGAAATTCTGAATTTCTCCAGGGAAATGGCCTACACAACGATTTATCCTTTTGCCTTAGAATTTTTCAGGTGGAAAACCAAAAAGTAAAATTTCACTCATGTCGTTTAGGGAAAGAAAATGGAATCCTTACTTGATCTGGCCTGTCCGTGACTTCAGACCGACTGCAACATGGTTGACTCTGAACTGTCAAGAATTGGCAATAAATGCTGTTTTGACCAGTGATGCTGTCATCTCACAAAATACCACAAATGTTACGGCTGCAATGAAACAAATCCCTGGTTAGATCTCACTTGGTGAAATGTGAACAGATCCAGCAACCACACCTTAGTTTGGATACAATGGCATACAATGGGAGGGAATACAGTACAGATTTGCAAGAATGAGAGCTTAACTTTAGAGGTTTAGTTATAAGGAGAGGCTGGACAAATGTGGCCTTGTTTCAGTCGAAATTGAAGACAGGGTGGATGAAGGTAAACTGTTTCCATTGGTTGGGGATTCAAGCACAAAGGTCCAAAGTCTGCAAATTAAGGCCTGTGTGATCACGAGAAATGTTAGGAATCATTTGCACACAGAGAGGGTTTTTGGAAATCTTTCCGACAAACGACTGTGGATTAGGTGTTCATTTTAAATCCGAGGTGGATTTTCTTTTTTGGTAAACGTAGGTATTAAGGGAAAGATACAAATAGAGGTGCATGGCGTTCTGCTGCAAATCAACCATTGCATTGTCGAACTCGCTCGCGGGGGCTGATTGACTTTTTTCTACGTTCCTATGACTATTAGCCCAGAGCTTATCAAAGGCATTGACTTCCTTCCAAAAGGAGTAGCGTTGAGAAGTGGGCAGAGCTACATTTCAACCCATCACAATCCATTCACTTTTCAAGAGTTCAGATTTGATCGGTGTCCCCCCCAACTGTGTCTGAAACAATGAATTGTAAAGATTTAATAATATTTTCCTAAACTTTGTATTCATTCTCGACTTTGTACAGTTTTTTTTTCAAGCCTGTTCAAACTGCCCAGACACTTTCCAGAGAAATAAAGTGTACATCTCCAAGCCTTGATGTTCTTATGTCACCTCCTGAATTAGGTAATTTAATTTACAGCATTTCACTTGTCCAGAAAGTTTAATGGTTTCTCACTTCTTACATTATCTGCTATTTCTCTGCCTCCTTCACTGGTTTACAGTATAAAATGTGTGTAGAAAGATCCCACTAATGGACAGCGATTAGCTGAAATATTTGGAATACTGCAAGCAGCCGTTATCTAAAATATTGTTCAATTTTCGAACAATTAGGCAGAGAATTGAACACTTCACTGACGGATTTTGTTTTTAATTCAATAGATAAAGCATTGCTCAGTTTTCAATGAGTGTGCTGCTGTCATAGACACACCCAGTAACAATAGAATAAGTGGAGACGATTCAACTCCTTCGCTTGCGTGTACCACAGGAACTGGAGGAGGCCATTCATCCCCTTCTCCAGCCTAAAGTACTGGAGCAGGAGGGCATTCAGCTCTGTATTCTCGACGCAATTGCTGGCAGACGTGCTGAATTTTTTTTCCCAGCAAGTTCGGCTTTTCTTGCTGATTTATCGCATCCACAGTTCTTTTGGTTTTGTTCAGCCCCAACTCCAGCATGTTACATAGAAGGAAGCCATTCAGCATGTGGACGCAGTGTCATATTTGAATTATCACGGGACTGTCAATCCAGAGATGCAGGTAATGTTCTGGGGAAACGGATTCAAATGCTACTATATGTCGGATGGTGACAGTTGAATTCAATAAAACTCTGGAATTGAGGAGTCTAATGACCAAAAGTCCGATTGTCGGTTGATCCGTGTCCTTTACAGAGAAAAATTACCATTCTCATTTTGTCAGGACGACAATGATTCCAGGCACACAACAATGTGTTTGTCACTCATCTGTCCTCTAGGCAATTAATGATTGGCAAGAACATGTTGGCTCTGACCAGTGACTGCTTCATTCCCATGAATTAATTTTAAAAAGCCCCGTTTGGGAATGATACTGAGGAAGTGGAGGAGGTAGTTCAGCTCATTTTGAGTGTGTAAAGAGAAACAATAGAATGCCATTCATTCCCTCTCCTGTGAGTACAAGACCAGAAGGGAATTACATTAGTCCACACTGCTCTAAAAAAAATAGAGAGCAGGTGGGAAAGGGAGGTGTGAGGAGTAGGTTTTGTGTGAGGTGCCAAGACTGAGTAGTCAGTGATGTGGAGAAAGGTGATCTTGTGAGACAATGCAGTGTAGGAGGGCAGTAATTGTGCAGATGAAAGGAGTGACTTAATGTTGTGGTTTGGAATTCTGAAGAAATCAGAACATTTATTGGAAGCTAATTGGAAGGCTATGCCCATTTTCACCAACAATAACTAAAACAGGAAAACATTTCTGTTGAGTAATATTTAATCCTTTACCTAATCCACAGTAGTTAAACAACTCTCTTATTCTCTATGCAATCCAATCTCTTCCACCGGTGTTTAATTCTCTCCCGGATACTCTGTCTTTCACCTTCTCGCTCTCTCTCTCTTGAACTGTATTTAAGCCATTATCTGAATTCACTCCTCTATATCCACTCCCCTGTGTTTAAACCTCTTCCTATTAGGCTGCATTTAATCCTCCCAATTCATCTTTAATTGCCCCAATGTTATTCTGCGTTTGATTCTCTCTATTCCCTTGTAATTAACCATTTCTCTCTTCCACTATATTTAACCTTCGTCCTATTCCTCTCTATTCAATCCTGTCACTGTTACTTTACATTTCATCTTCTTACAATTACTCTGCACTCCACAATTTTATTTAAATTACACACATTACAATCTTTAGTCCTCTCGTTGCATTCAAATTTCTGCACATTGCTCTCCAATTAACTCACATACTATTAGTCTTCATTTAATCCTCTGCGCTCTGTGTGTACAGGTCTTTTTTTCCCCTGTGTTTCCCCTATCCCTGCTATCCTGTATTCAACCTTCTCCTCATAGCACTCGAGGAGTTCATTCTCAATTACGCTGTAATAACTGTTCTCCATCTTCCTCTTAACATAATTCTCACACTGCTCCCCTGTAATCACCTCTGTTCGTACTACTCTGTATTTAATCCACTCACGTGTCACAGAGGCCAGGAATCCGTCATCAAGTCACTGCATCTTCGCTGACGTCGTATCTGTAACTGACCCAGCTTCCACAAAACTGCTTCCTTGAGTGAGCAGAATCCCCAATGTTCCTGTTTGTATCTGACAGCCAATACCCCCTGATGGTAATACGTTTAGAGCCCCCGTCAGGGAACTCATTCAATTTGAGCCATCTAGCTGAACACATTTTTTTCCCAGATGCCCCTGTACTTACCCTCTCCCTGGACCCCTGTATTCAACACTGTTTCTGCCGACACATTTCTACCCTGTCATTTTCTGTCAAATTCCTCTTCTTCTTCTGTCTTTAACATTCCCCCATTCCCCTGTATATTGCTCTCTCCTTATTCTTCTCAACTTGCCCTCATGTCCATTTAATCGTCTCCCCATTCTTCTCAATTGAATTCTCTGTCTGCTACAATATTCAAAGTTCGCTGTATCTTTATTTAACACACTGTCTGTCCCCGGTGATCTTCAATTATTGTCACCACCCCTTCCAGAACATGAGGTCCGCCCAACAATAACTAGACCTCGGTGTCCTGCGTAATCATTCCTCACACCTGCTAACACATAACCATCGCTTCTCTGTACTTCCACTGCTCTGGCTGGTGCTGTGACTGCAGATCCATTCCAAGGTCCTGGAGGAGCTTTGCATCAGCCCCACACGGTCAGACACTGTATTACTAATGGGTAAGATTGAGACACAACATCATCATGAACAATAATATATTGATGCATGAATAGAAACAGTTCCAAGAAACAACAGTATTTACATATAAACATGAGCAGCTCTGATAGATGGCAACATTTATATGTGCACTGGAACAGATCCAACGCAATATAATATTTTTACATTAACACAAAAAGTTCCTTTGAACAATGATACGAACGTGTAAACGCAATCAACTCTAATACGCAATAATATTTGTACAGACCCAATCAGCTTCAGCATGCAACATTACATAACATAGATTATACATTATAAAATATAAAACTGTATTTATATCAAGAGTGTTGTGCTGGAAAAGCACACCAGGTCAGGCAGCACCTGGAGCAGGAGAATCATGTTTCAGTCAGAAGTCCTTCATCGTCCATGATGAACAGCTTCTGCCAAAACGTCGATTCTCCTGCACCTTGGATGCTGCGTGACTTACTGTGCTTTTCCAGCACCACGCGGTCGACTCTGAACTCCAGTATCTGCAGTCATCGCTTTCTCCAAATACTCTATTTTTGAATAACTTGAATGAAGAAAGGGAATGTCCTTTTGCCTAATTTACAGATGAGACAAAAATAGGTGGAAGGCAAGTTGAAACATTGCATGCGCTTTCTTCGGTGTAGGGATAGTCATGCTATTCTTGAAGCACGTGGGGATTTCGTCTTGTTGGAGGGAGAGGTTGAAGATGTCTGTGAATACTCCACCAGTTTGTTCACACAGCATCTCTGTGCTCACCTTCTGATTCCGTATATGCCCACTGCTTTCATCGGGTGGTCTCTCAGAAAGACTGATCGGACATCTGAGGTGGTGACCAAAAGAACAGGAGTGTCAGGGGATGTTAGGGCCGGGGTCACTGCAACGCTGGCATTCATCACAAACCAAGCATAGAAAGCACTGATTTTGTCAGGGAGGGATATGTCTTTATCTGCTATCTTGCTCTGCATCATTTCGTATCCGTAATGTTGTTTAGGCCGTGCTATGGGCGATTGGTGTCTGGTTGGTTGCATTAGCTTTGAACTTGATCCAGTAGTCCCTCCATTTTGGTGGTCATATCTGGATTCTCTGCGTTAGTCGGTGTTGTCCGCCTTAAATTGTGCCCATCTGGTATTTAGGCGGGAGTGTATTTCTTGGTTCATCCAAGGTCCACGATTGGGAAATACTCGGATTAACTTATTTGGTATGCAGTCCTCCATGCATTAGGTAATGAAGTCTATGACGTTGGTGTCATAATCATCCAGGTATTCTGCCGATACATAAACACGGTCAAAACCACTGATTCCTAGCAGTCCTGGAGACTGTCTTCCACAGCCTCAGACCAACATAGGACCTCCATTTGTGCATGGTCTTTTCATTTCAGCTTCTGCGTGTAAGCTGTTTCCACATGTAGGAGAGACTAGGACCTGAGTGAAGGGACAAAATTTGGAACATAGATGAGGATGAATTTCTTCAACCAAAGAGTGGTGAATCGATGGAAATCATTGACGCAGCGAGCTGTGGAGGCGAGGCCATCAAGTGGTTTAAAACAGAGATACATGGGATTTGGAATGCGGCCTTTGGTTAAGGGGAGAGTGGGATTGACAAACAGATCATTCATGATTATATTACAGAGCTGACTGGATGGCTTAAACGGCCAGATTCTGCTCTTACATCGTATGGTCTAATGATCCAATTTCTAACAATATTTGTAAATGTACACAAACCGCTCTAACCTCAAACGATAATAATATATTATAGCCTTGGTTCAAACATGGAGAAAAGAGCTGCTGTCCTGCATTTCACTGAGTATTCCCTCCCTTGCTTAGTTCATAAGACTTAGGTCTTTGAATTGAAATAACAGCTCAGCTTTCAAGGTTCCTGGGGTAAAGATACTGATATTTACATCTTTTCCTGTCCCCGTAAATACTGTATTGAGAGAAATCAGTGCACCGTGACCCACTGAAGACTTCAATTGTCATTGTAAAGGAGAGCGAGTGTCATGATAATACAGAGAGTTAACCACAACCAGCAGGAAACAGAAACCCCGCCCCCCCTACACCCACGTAGATACACACATGTACACACACACAGAAAGTTAAAAATCACACAACACCAGATTATAACCGAACAGGGTTAATTGGAAGCACTAACTTTCTGAGAGCTACTCCTTCATCAGGCGGTTTTGGAGAATACAATTTTAAGACACAGAATTTACACCAAATGTTTACAGTGTGATGTTACTGACATCATACACTGAAAAAAACCTTAATAATTTATTGTGGCTTTCATCTGTTAGAACAGTGTGATACTTTCACTTCTTTCATGTATAAATCACAAAACCTTTGTTTTAAAGTTGCATTCTCTGGTTAACTGTAACAATGGGTGTTAGCTACAAGATTTTGACGGTGTTAGCCCCCGTGTTCTCTGTCTTTGTCGTAATGTTTCGACTGATTGTAAACTAAAAAAGTGAAATCACAGAGTTTAACATTAATTCATGCAGTTTCTGAGCAAAGTACAATGTAACTCTGCATTATGGTCAGTCTCCTGCGCTTGTAAACTTTGGTGCTGGGAAGAAAGGCTTTGGACGTTTTGCTTGTTGGTGAGGTGTCTTGGACTGTTGTGATCTAAACACATTGGAAACATCGGTTTCTTTTTCGTTGGATGGTGATTGTTAACGTTCTGGAGCAATATGCCCGCCATTATTGTGGAAGCTACCACGGGAGGTAGACAATCTTGAGTAAGAAAGGAAAGCAGCTGAAACACATCCTAGATCTGTAATGTCATTCTGGTTCTGAATCCTGGCCTTCAGGATCAAACACTCCACTTCTGCATCTCACACATTCAGGTACAGGGTTCTTTCTCAAGCATTACTTTTGAGTTTTGGGAGATCCTCAATAATATATGCATGACGTGATGCAGTTTCTGTCGAAACCCCACCTTTTCCATTTCGCCTTTTTGATGATGCATGATGTTTTTTTTTCAAAAACAGATTGCAAGAGTACGTCAGTATCTTGAACTGTTTGCAACCGGCCACAATGCATTCTTGAAGGATTATTTTATTACATCTCGCAGCATTGAACTGACACAAGAGCGCAGATGTAAGAATGCAATGATTTCTGACGCTTTCCACAAGAATTACGGACACAATGAGTTAGCATTATTGAACAATATCAGTGTACTGGCGATCAGTGACCATAAAATCTTGAATTAATTAATCAGGGGGAGAATGAAGAAATTAAGCAGAAACGTGATTCCTCAATTGAAATAAAGAGAACAATGAAGGCTTCGTGCAGAAATCGGCAATGAATGATAAAGCAATCTTATTAAAAAATGTAGTTAGTTGATTGGCAATGGTGAAACAGTAAGCAATGCCTGAATGAATTACAATAATTCACCCCTCCCTTGTGCAACAATAAAACAGAAAAGGACAGAGTGGGAAGCATCGCTTGAATCCCAATCTTATCAGGAAGCTTTGTGATTCTGAACCATTTATTGAGACTGCACTTGTTGGTGGAGAGTTGTGAGATCAAAATGTGGATTCCCTCCCCAAAGCCGACTTGGAGAATACATTCCACATGTAATTGTGCGATATCCTGTGAAAAGCCTGCCCCTGCTCCAGGCCGATGAAGTTGGCGTCCACCAGGCCCAGTTTCCCACGATAGTGTCCCTGAGGAGAGTGAGGCTTTCAGAGATCATTCTGTTGAGTAAAGCGCAGGTTGATCGGCATCATCACCACTTCCAGAGCAGTGGTTGGCGATGACCTTAGAAACGATTGTGTAATCTGCATTCACCAGTGAAACTGGTAAACAGACTTCCCTCATCCCTTGGAATTGTAGAATGGTGGGGTTGTGGAGAAAACTTTCTGCATGCATTTACACATGCTAACTCCATGAAAGTATAAGAATATTGCCAGTCTTGGAGTGTTTCAGCGAAAGGGAGAGTATGAATAGTCTGAGGTTCTTTTCGCCACAGCGTCAGATGTTGAGGTGTCACCATGTCAAAGATTATAAATCATGAGGGTCAGAGATAGGGGAAATAGCCAAGGACGTTTCCCCAGCATAATGGAGTCCAAAACTACAGATAATAAGTTTATGTTAGAGAGGAACGTTTTAAAAGGGACCCAGCAGGCATCTTTTTCACACATGCTTGGATTGAACTGTCAGACGCAGTGGTGGAGGCTGGTCCAATTCCAATATTTAAAAGGCATGTGAATGAGCAACCGTAGTGGTTTACAGGGTCTCGAGACAAATGCTGGTAAATGGGACTGGATTCCTTTGGATAGCTGGTTTGCAGAATAAGTTTGATTTGATTTCATTTGATGGATTTATTATCAATTGCACCAAAGTACAGCGAAAAGTTTTGTTTATGAGCAGTACAAGCAGATCATCGGATGTGAGGGTGTTCAGAACAAAAAATTTAGACAGAGGCATTCAGGTTACATTTCACAGTGTGTACAGCAGAATCAACATTTGGAAGATCAGCATTACTTGAGGCAGGATAGTCGATTCAACAGTTGGTTGAATAACATTCCAGAAGAAGCTGTTTATGAATCTGCTGTTGCGCATGCTCAGGCCTCTGTATTTCTGCATGACGAAACACGTTGTCGGAGAGCATTACCGAGTTGTGGACGGTCTTTTATGATGGTTACAACCTTTCCATCGCAGTGGGCTGCGTAAAAGGAATCCATGCTTGGAAGCTTGATTTCCATGGTGATCTCGGCTGTGCATACAACCTTGTGTAGTTTCTTATGGTCCTGGGTGGAGCAGTTCCCGTACTATGCTGTTGGGAGCCCAGAACGAATTCTCTCACAAATGTACCTGTAGACGTTGGTGAGGCTTCTTACGGACTCTCGAATTTCATGGAAAATAGGATTGTTTCAGTTCTGTATGTCTCTATGACTCCGTGACACAAAGAATTCATTTACTTTTTCAGCAATTTCCATTCTCCCCCGTTTAAATTTGCCTGCATGTGACTGAAAGGGGCTTCTGTCAGATTTCACCATTTTGTTTTCTTTATGACACTTATATGGAAACTTATACGTGGTTATGCCCTCTGCAACCTTAATCTCATATGCTATTTTCCCCTTCTGAATGAAACACTTGACCCTCCTTTGCTGACTTTTTAAGTGCCACCAGTCCTTACAGCCCTTCCTTTTTTGCATCGAATACTACCTCTAACTCCCCTCGTAAGCCATGTCTTGGCCATGGTTCTGTTTGCCAGACAGGAATAGACACCTTTTGTAGTTTAACAATCTTGTCGCTCAGGTGACGGGCACTGGGGTTGAAATTGGAAACAGGAAGATGAGGAATGATTCATCGCAGAGGTGCAATCAGACTCAGGATGGCATTGTGAAATGGAAGTCTTGTCTCATTAATCTACCCTGTCCACTCTATCTTTAATCATCTCTTTTTACCCGTGTTTACCCCTCTTACTGCTATCATGTATTCAACTCTCTTTTCGTGACTCTCGCTTTTGTCCCTTCTCTGTTACACTGTCCTTCCACCCTCGCTTCCCTGTTAATGAAATGCTAGCCCTACTACCCTGTAATCAACACTACCCTTATTACTTTGCATTAAATCCTCTCCCCTTTCACAAATGCTGTTTACCCGTCATCAAGTCAACTGTGTTTGTATTGCACAGTAATGACATTGACCCAGTTAACACAAAGCTTGTTCCGAGTGAGCAGAAGTCCAGTTTTCCCTTTTTTAATTTTTTTTTTCTTAAACCTTGCGCTAACTGCAGTCGGGTTTACTTTTCCCCAGCCCCCATGTTGTGTGTGCACATGTGTGAGACACAGTGAATTACACAAGGTGCACGAATCTTTATTCAATTTACACCACCAGGAAGGAAAGAAACACTCGAGTGACCAGTGACAAGCAGTGCCCTTCACATCAAAGGGCAATGCTGTGTGATCAAACAGGGAAGGGGAGGAAACCCTGGTTATTCTTTTTTTCTTTTTAATTCGTGCTTGAATTAGGCAGTGCTTGTTATAAGGTATGAAAGAAACAACTCCATAGAGGCCAGCATCCCATCACCAAATTACCATTTATTCACACATGGGCAGTTCTTGATACTGGTCCACCTCCGACAGAGCCAGCTCTCAGAGTGAAGAGAACCTTTGACACTCCTATTTATTTATTTTTTCTTTCGTTTTTTTGCAAAATCGCTGACACTCCAGTTTACTTTATTTCCCTCGTGCTGATTTTTTCCCCAGCTCCCATGCTGTTTGTGTAGGTGTGAGACACAGTGAAAGACACAAGGTGCACAAATGTTTATTCAAATTTCTACCACGAGGAAGATAGGAGACCACCCGGGTGGCCATTGACAAGCAGTGCCCTTCACATCAAAGGGCAATGCTGTGTGATCAAACAGTGAAGGGGAGGGCAGAGAATAAATCAATATAGAGTTGGAGGGTGAAATAATGCACTCCATTCCTTGCGGCGCCCACCTCTCCTTGAAAAAACTCCAGGGTGTTGGTGGACACGGCGTGCTCCTTCTCCAAGGACACCCGGGCCCTAACGTAACCGCAGAAGAGGAGCAGGCAGTCGGCCCTAACGACCCACTGCACGGCCCGCTGCTTGGACCTGTTTATGGCCAGTTTGGCCAGGCCCAGGAGTAGACCCACGAGGAGGTCTTCAGACCTGCCCTCCCTCCTCCGCACCGGGTGCCCGAAGATCAGGAGAGTCGGACTGAAGTGGAATCAAAAGCAGAGGAGGAGGTTTTTAAGAAAATCAAAAAGGGAGTTCAAACGTCCACACCCAATATACACGTGGTCCACGGACTCCACAGTGCCACAGAACAAGCAGTTGGGTTTGACGTCCATGAACCACCGCAATCTGTGGTTGCAGGGGAACGCTGCGTGCAGCACTCTCCACCCCAGATCCCCGAGAGAAAGGGGGAGGAATCCCGCGTAGAGAGCGCTCCACTGGAGATTCCGACCATCCGGTCGCAAATGGGCACTCCAAGGCTTGTCCGGACGGTGGATGACGGGATGAGGTGGACGGTGTGCAGCAGCAGTCTATACAGGGCCCGCCATTTTACCCCCTGAAAGGGAACAAAATTAAAATTCCGGAGGTGGCTCAGGTTGTGGGACACATGGTCGCGTGGGAAGTACAGGATCTTGGGGCCAATGTGAAATTCCGTTCGGGATGGGGTGAGCGCGGACGGGATCCCATCGCACACGTGAGCGTTCTCCAACTGGTGCACTACGTCGGGTCCAAGCACCGCCGTTTTAAGGCGTCGGATGGCTCTGGCCACGTACCGGACGTCTACCGCTGCCCTGCTCGAATTGTCCTGCGTCAGCGTACAGCCCAGGCCCCCGGCACCCAGCACATCCCCGACCCTGCTCACCCTCACCACCATGGCCCTCCCGTCGGACAGCTACTCGAACCTGTGAGTAGAGAGGTGCGGATTCCTGTGAAACGGCTCCCTGATGACATCCGCTATTTCTGCCGGAGGGTAGGCACGGCGAAGTTCCACCATTCCAGGCAGTGATCATGTCCTGGTAAAAGACAGGCAGCGTCTTCAGGGCGACATCCAAACCATCACGGTTAATGAGCAGGAGCTACGTGTCGTAGTTGAGGTTACACACCTGGCGGGAAAAAAATACATCGCCAGGGTGCACCACGTAGGAGGAGGCTCGATGTTAAGGTATCGCTGCAAGTTCTGAAGGCAGAACATCGCGACCTGGGTGCGGATGCACACCAGCGACTGACCGCCCTTCTCAATAGGGAGACTTAGGACCTGTGCAGCGCCCCAGTGCATCTTTTTGTTACAGAAGAAAAAGACCAACGTTTTCTGGATGTCAGCGACAAAGCCAGGAGGAGGTACCAAAGTGACCAGCCAGTACCACATCATGGCGGACACCAGCTGGTTTTTGACCAGCATTCGACTCCTGTAACATAGCATTTGGAGCAGTCCTGTCCAGCGGCCAAGGCGAGCTGAGACTTTGGCCTCCAGTTCCTGCCATTTGTCGGCCAGGATTCCTCAGCCAGGCTGAGGAAGACTGCAATGCAGAGGAGATGGGTGGTACTCCAGCTGAACCCTCGTAACTCCTCAGCCAGAGAGTCCACACGCCACGGTTCGACCAGTAGTCCGGAACATCTGGCCCAGTTGATCCTGGGGGAAAATGCTGCTGAGTACATGGCCTGGCACTCGTGCATCCTCCCCAGGTCAGCCGGGTCGGTGAAAGTGTGGAGCATGTCATCGGCGTAGGCCGAGATGACACCCCCCGTGCACGCCGTGCAGAACCAGCCCTGACAACCTCCTCTGCAAGTGGCTCATGAAAGGCTCCATGCACAGGGAATACAGCTGGCCGGACGGGGGCAGCCTTGAAGTACTCGTCTCCCGAAAAGAAGGGGTTCCGTCAGGGACCACTTAACTTTTACCAGACACTCTGCTGCCGCGTACAAAATTCGAATCAGGTCGACAAACAGTGTCCCGAACCCGAATGCCCGCAGTGTCGCTAGCAGGTACTCGTGATTGACCCTGTCAAACGCCTTCTCCTGGTTGAGAGACAGGAAGGCACTCGACAGACCAGCCCGTCGACAGAAATGAATCAGGTCCCAGACCAGGTGGACGTTGTCGTGTATCATCTGGCCTGGGACCATGTAGGACTGGTCCGGGTGAATCATGTGGGCCCGCACGGAAGCCAGGCGAGAAGACAGCACCCTGATGAAGATTTTGTAGTCAGTGCTGTGGACTTGTAGTCCGTCCGATCTGATCCAGAAGATTTCTGATTGCCACCCATTGATTAAGGCTGCACTGCCGATGTTGGTGCACAGCAGTTGGATTCATGTGCCGACTTCCTCCCAAAGACCGCTTTAGAGAGCCCATCCCACGTGTCAGTGTCTTGGCAAAGGCCTTTTCCTGGCCCAGCTTGATGAAGCAGATCTGTCCTGCCCATAGGTGAGCATATCCTTAAGTAGTGCAAGGTTCTCGGGTGTCTTTCTGCACAAGACAGAACAGTTTGGTCAGTGTGAATCACGTATCACGATGAGGACCTGATCAGGTTGGCGATGACTTCAGTCGGACCTTCGTTATCTGCATTCAGCGTAAAATTTGTCCTTCGTCATCCATCTAAACATTGTGATTATAGGTGAAGGGGTGATAACTTCCCTTATGGATTCACAGGAGTTCCCTGTCGGCAGCATGCTGTCGTTCACTTCCAGCAGGTAATCGCCAAACAAATCTAACAGAGTTGCTCATAACTTGTCTGGTGAGCCATCACTTCGAGGAAATTTACTCGTTTTTAAGAATTGCAGGGCTTTGGTCAGTTCATCCAGAGATAACAGCTGATGCAGCCTCTCTATTGTGCTGCTGTCTTAGTTCTCTACGATAGCGGACAGAAACTAATGGGAGGTCGCAGTGTCAGTGGGCTTTGCATCATAGAGTCCAGCATAAAAGCAATTGTTGATCCTCAGGATGTCAGACTGGAATGAGGTTAGGGAGCCATCTTCTTCCTTCTGGTGGTTGAGCACAGAGATCTCCATTTGTTCCTTCTGAGGATCAAAAGTGAGTACGTCTCATTCCATTACACATTATGGACCCTGGACCGGTAGATAATCTCAGAGGCTTCCAAAGAAAAGAGCAAGGCTTGCTGCCCCTTCATCACCTGGGTTTCCTCCGTGACATTGAGCCCCTTTGAGGACAGCGGGGTTGGTTCTGCATGCTCTGGTGGATATTCGCCAGTTTTCCCTGTTACTCTATTGTTAGAAGACATTTGAAACGAATGATCCTCTTGATGCACCCCTTGACTGTTTCCAGGATATTTGAGGAATACTCAAATTGGACCTTCACTCTTCTCCAACCAGCCTTATCGTTTTGACCACCTCTTTGTTTTGTGGGCTTGGCAGTTTCACATTCAGACTCCACCTTCCCTTGCTGGCCAGCAGGAGGCAATGGGAAGTGACGAACACTGGCTTGATGTCAGTGGATCTGAATGAAAGCAATCACAGACACTCTCATGTCACCTTGCAGCTGAAACGTTCTCGTCCTGGTACATTTTCCTGTACTGTTCCTTGCGGCAGAGCAGGCCATGTTCATGCTGTTTGCTCGATTCATTTCCAGCACCACGTCAGTAATATCCTTTGATCTTCTTTATTCTCATACTCATCATTGTCTTCTCGTGCTTTTTGTGGTGATGGTGGAGGTAGACAGCATCACTGGTGTCTACGGCAGCAGAGTTGTGAACCTGTAAGAGAAATCCTGGTGTCGACTGTGGTGTTGGTGTGATAGACACAGGTACGCCAGCTAATTGATTTGATTGATCACATTGAACCATTGTTAATTCGACAGTGGAACGGAGATATTAATCCAGCAAGCTTGCAGCATCCACTGTCAAACTGAATCAACTCAGAGAGATATGTCAGCCTTCACCTTGATTCATAATTGAGGGGTTGTTGATGAGATATTGCGACAAGTTTTCGGATGGAATAAAAAAAACAGAATTTCTGTAGATATGCTTTTGAGACCGGTCCATGTAAAAGGGGATATTTAAATATCGAATGCTGTCTCATGTAACACCCTTCCTGTAATAGAAGCTGAATTTAAATTATACCAATTAAATTGTTACATCAAACTACTGCTAAGCCACAGCAGCCGGACAAGTCGGGGATAAATAACTAAATTGTCAGAGCTCACGCGAAATCTTGTGATTCCAATTATACCTGTTGGACGAGAACGTGGTTTCATGTAACTTCTGACATTGTCCACTCCAGTCCAATATCAGCACCTCCACATCAAAGGAGAAAGAAGCCATTCAAATCAGAGAGCTCCCAAATGCACTCCAGAGAACATTAGGACAATGAAGCAGAACCAAGTGAGAAGGAAAACAGCCCCAACTCGAGTTCGACAAGCTGTGCATTTCAAGTGCATAAACACTATTGAATACGCATCAAGCACGAACATATCTTAAGCTCGTGCATGGATATAGATATTTCAGAACTGTAAGGTTACTCTGGATATGAAAGGGAAAGACTGCTTTTGTAAAGTTGTATATTTATCGATCTGTATTACAAAAATAATTTGCATATCTCTTTATAAGTGTAAAACCAGACCCACTAAGTAAGCAGGTAGATCAGACCATACGAAAAGGAAGCCAGCAGGGGACTCTGTCGATGTCTGCAGGGAAATGGTCAATTCGTTGATTAATCGTTTTGCCTTAGCAATGTCCAAGAGGAAAAAAATAATTCAACAAGTAGAGTTTCGTTCACGGCCTTTCAGGCGGGAAACCGCCATCTTTACCTGGTCTGGCCGAGATGTGACTCACAACCCACAGCAATGTGGTGGTCTCTTAACTACTCTCTGGAGAGGGCAATGAATGCTGTCGAAATCGGGAGTAGCTCATCTATCATAAAGCCGAAGAAGTTATGCTGCAGCTTTGAATGGCCCTGCTTAGATCTCACCGGGAGTACAGGGAGCCAATCCCAGTATCACACTTTCAGGAGGATATATTGCCCTTCGAGCAAGTACATGTTAGATTTTCAAGAATGATAATTGCACATTTAGGGTTAGACATGAGGACAGACTGTACGAATTGAGCCCAAAGTGCAAGAACTGACGAAAACATTTTGAGATACATGCATGAGCACATTGAAGAGTTGTTACAGAACCACAAACGTAAACACATACAGGCACTGATTGACATTCAGAAACAAAGTGATGTACCCACAGACAGGCAGAGAAAGATCCTGCTTGAGGCAGAGTAAGATCTCGGCACACATACAGACAGCCAAACACAATCTCAATAACACTGTCACCTACGTAAACAGGAGCACAGCCAGGCAAAAACACACACACAATCCCACAATAATACACCTACACTCAATGACAAACACACAAGGAGTCGCAGAACCATCATGACAATATGACAGTAACACACAGAATCACAGTCGTACAGCCATAACATTGTAACCCTGAAAGCTGAACAAACTGCATTCACACAGGCAGAACACAGCAAACACACATGTGCAAAACACACAGATTCACAAACAAACAGGCACATTCACAGACACATTAAAACACTCAAATTCACGGAAACATTATCATGCCGACTGAATAACATGCCCAAACAAATAAACACAGTAATGTAAAATCAATGAAATACTTGCAGCACACATAAATGCAACCGCACACACTGGCACACCCAGGGATACACCCAAGCACAAAAACCATGGACACAAATACAGTAACATTCCCACAAAAGCAATGGAGCACAACCAACAGCGACATACAAGGACCCACAAAAGCTGAAAGGGAATTTAATGTTGAACACAGTTGTCACAGGTAGAGGGGAAAAGAGAGAGAAAGAGGGAGACTATGAATGTTCAGGAGATGGAGGGAGATTCATTTAGAGAAATGCAATGATTGTTTGATCAAGGTACTGCCAGCTGTGTCTGCACGTTTTGTATTTTCCAAAATCACCTCCTGGGGAGAAAACAATCACGGAACATAGGGAGTGAAGGGTTGTGAGATAATGCAAGTGAGCATGTACTAAACTGAGACCACAAATGTCTGTCATGTTGAATGTGAGAAAATAACACAGAGTGCGCAAAGAGGGGGAGAGACAGAGAATGAGATTGACAGCGTGTCAAAGAAAGTTCGGCAAAGAAGGAGATGGAGAGACAGACAGATAACCAGATAAAGAGAGAGAGAAAGAGCAATACAGACAGGAGAGACACGGAGCGAGAAAGACAGAGAGAGAATGAGCAAGAATCTGAGATATGGGGAAGTGCGCAAGACGGGGTGAGAGGGACAGAGACAATGTCAGAAAGAGTTGGAGTGAGAGAACGCAATATCCTTGTGATGGGAGTAGACAGGTAGTGAACTCATCGAACTCTCTCAAAACCAAACGTGCAAGAAGTAGTAACCCATTCAGGTGAGGGGATAATCAGCACATGGAGCCTTTCACTTGTAGTAATAACCTGTTTATTGCGACCAGAAAAATCAGAATCTGACAATTATCATCATGTTACAACTGAATAAGCTGCGATTTACTGGAAGAGTGGGCGAACCAGGTATGAAGGGCTGAACGGCCTGCTGCTGCTCATTGTCTGGGTGTCCCCGTGTGCCTCCAACCGTCAGTCAATCAGAGATAACAGCATGTTCCTGAGCATAGTGATTGGTAACCCATACTGCTTCCACCTCCCCATCCACCGCTGGTGCTATCGTCAGATCCATGTCATTGCACTGATGGAATCCTGGCCATACATGAACAATTCCTACACTGGGAACACTCTGGCCATGTCTGAACATCTCTTTGTTGTTTTGCAGAGTCATGAAGTGAACAGTTTACGTGACCAGCTGTTGCACCGCGTTCCCGAACTTTGCTCAGAAATTGGACAGTCACTGCATAAATTAATGTGTCACTGCAGCTGAAATCCTTCAGCATTTCTCCGATGTACATAAAAATGACGAGCAAGCCATACTTTCGGCGAATTGTTCCTTGAATGCGGAAGGATGAGTTGTTTGCGACGTATACTGTCCACAGAGGAATGAAACTAACGAATATGGTGAAGAGGGAAATCACCGACTTCCTCTGACTCGCAATCTGCATCGTTGTGACTCTCTGCCGTACCCGGGCCCCTCAGTGTCTTGCGGACTCGACTAGACACCAAAATGTATCTGACAGCCATACTGTTCATCAACAGAGTTAACACGAATTGGATGAAAAGAGTTGAAATGTTATCAAATCAGTTAAACTCCAGCCACCTGAGATCAGTAATGAATTTCAGTTCACATGGCAGTACCATGGAACGTTGTCAACTACCCTCCGAGATTGAAACTGAAAATAGAAGGGATTTCTATTTTTGGGACAGAGAAGAATGCCAGTTGTTGTTCGAACCACAGCCAAGTTTTTGTCTGCCCAAAATTTTCTCTTAGCTTTCGGAAGCAAATGTAATGTTCAGAAAATATATTGGGAAGTAAAATTGTTTCAGTCGACTGAATATGATGTTAGTGAAAATGAACAGGAGACCCGACATTGCCATAGCCAACAGGCAGCGCCTTGTGCAGTTGGAGAGACCACACTTTCCCGGGCGAGAACCAAAATCACTAGGAAATTAACGAAAGAGGCAGCAAGTGAATTGGAAATCGGAAATTACTGCTCAAACATTATCCATGTCTGCTCAGAGAGCAATGGAAGATCTTAGCACCTAATTGGGTCAGTTGGAAGTATTCAGATATCAACTTGAACCAGGACAGCTCTTAGCCTGGCTCATTTCAATGCAGCTCACTCCAGGATTGGGAACAGGAATTTGACAGACGAGAAGTGGTCATCAATTTTACGATGAGAGGTAAGAGGTTTAGAGGAGATTGGAGTAAAAGGCTTTCAACCAGAGAGTGAGGAGATCTTTCTATTCAGTGCTTCGGACTTTAATAGGATAATCACTTGAAGTATTGCAACATTCATGATGAGGATTATCGTGTTGAAACTTGGGACAAATCTTGATTTAGTGCAGCTTTGAAAACACAAACTTGATGCACTGAAGGACCTCTTCTGTCTGGTCGGGTTCTATGATTCGAAGAATTGCTTCTGAGAGGCAAGTTGGGAAGAGAATTAAATTAAGCAAAGATTGTGGATGCTGTAAACATGAAACAGAAACAGAAGTAATTGGTGAAACTCAGCAGGTATGCCAGCATCTGTGGAAAGACAAATAATATTACCGGAATCACTTAATTAGATCATCTTCATCGTAACATGAGTCACTGGAAACAAAATATCAACACAGTTTACTCCTCGCACAAGATCGTATCATTGCAAACAAGAGATGGGGTTGAGATTCAAAGTGTTGACATTCATCCACTATGGAACATTTTTTCAACTGTTGTGTGCATACCGACGTTTTTCCTGGCGCTGTATTTAAAAAGAAGGGACTGGTTCCACTTGAGAAGATGGAAGTATTCGATGGAAAATGCTTACAGAGCTGACAAAGTTTTGTTTCATTATTCAAAGCATCAAGCACTATATGTGCCCTCTCTCTGATGGTAAACTGCGGATTTGCTAACTTACTATGTCCCTCGTGGTTTGTTTTGGAAAGTCAACAACTCCTTATAATGTTTCGCAAGTATTATAATTTTGAATGTCCATTGAATCAGCAAAGAATGCACATTTCAACTTGGGAAATGTGAGCTTTTTAATGAATTCGCTGCATTGTCGAATTCAGTTTTAGAATGTGCGTGTTGACGTTTTCAGAAAAAAGTACATAACGAAGAACAAAAGAGATACATTTCTCTATTTCAATTAGTGGACGTGGCTGCTTTAATCTGAGTACGATAAATATTTGTGGGCGGCACGGTGGCACAGTGGTTAGCACTGCTGCCTCACATCGCCGGAGACCCGGGTTCAATTCCCGCCTCAGGCGACTTACTGTGTGGAGTTTGCACGTTCTCCCCGTGTCTGCGTGGGTTTCCTCCGGGTGCTCCGGTTTCCTCCCACAGTCACAAAGATGTGCAGGTCAGGTGAATTGGCCATGCTAAATTGCCCGTAGTGTTAGGTAAGGGGTAGATGTAGATGTAGGGGTATGGGTGGGTTACGCTTCGGCGGGGCGGTGTGGACTTGTTGGGCCGAAGGGCCTGTTTCCACACTGTAAGTAATCTAATCTAATAATATAATAAAAATCCGACCTGTCTGACTCCCTGGTGTGTTCTGATCATGTCAGTGGTAACTACAATATTTCTTTAAACCCGATTTATAATGCGAATAAGTAAACTAGGCGAGCAATATTAACCTAATGATCAAATTGATAACACCCCTCAGTCACTCTGAAATCCCAAAGAAGCTCAGATCAGTCCCAGCATTGAAAAAAGGTCATTCATATCTGGGTCGACTGAATAATCTATGTAACTGTCCAATCCCACTTTCCAGCATATTGTTCCTTGAAGATCACTTCAAATGCAGATCCAGGTATCCTTTACATGAGTTGAACGTTGCAGCTGAAGCAGTCACCCAACCACAGCACCCCACTCCTCCAAAACTGGGAAGTGAATTCCAGACAAACTACTACCCTCTGGATGAAATGGTAAGTCCTCAGGTCCCCTATAACCCTTCAATGAATTAGTATCCCTCTTGTACACTGCTCAATGATCATTCGTTCAGGGTGACAGGTCTCCATTCAAGACGTTAGTTGTTTGGACACATGAATCACATTTTTTCTCTTTCTCCTCTGAGGAAAATGAACCTAAGGTATCCAACTTTCCTCAACGCTCCAGTAATTTCCATATTATTAGTAATATTCTTGTATATCTTTTCTACATTCTTCTCAGTGCAAGACTGTCTTGATGGTTCAGTGGTGATCAGAACTATGCACAAACGGAAGCTGTGAGCGTTCCAATCCTAATTTATTTTCAGTGTTTCAGGTCTGGCAGGTGTGAGGGAATTTGTTTTGTGTTGCCTCTGCTGCAGGGTAACGGGGTAATAATTTGGCGATGGGGGTCAGATGACACTGTATCTTAGTTCAGGTGTCCGGTCAGGATTGAGCGTATAAATGGAACTGGAGGGGTATAGTTGGAGCATAGTGTGGTCAAAGTAGAGGATTAGTTAATCAGTTCCTCACGAGTTAGACGATGTGTTTAACAGCTTCACCTCTGCTCTGATACCAGCTGATATAAACACAGAACAAGCCAGACCACAGACCCCAGCTTGATGTATCACGACTTTATTTATTTTTATTTATCAAAGGAATCTCTTCCTGAAATGTACATAACCAATGCTGTAAATATTGCTTCAGCAAAAAAAAAACAGTAGTTTACAATAAATGAAATGGTGATACAATAGAATAACCGAGCTATGTACGTACAACACAGATTCAAAGGCAATGAACATGCAGTCAATGGATAATCGTCTATCTAAAAGCAATGCAAAAATGAAAAGAAAGAAAACGTATTTAAAAGGTGGGACAAAACAATAGCAAGGGTGCGATTCCAAACAGAATATTCCTCGTACAATGATCACACCAGAATCGTGGTTAAGTGACTTGTGATTTCAAGTATTAAACTGGTACTCCAGTAAACCTCTTCCTGAATCTCCCACACAGCTGAGTGTGAATTTACTTAGCTTTAAGTAATCTATGCAGAGCTTTATTTTAAACCAAAATTTCTGGTCTGCGGTGAACACGAACTGTTGGCTCCTCAGTAAAGTGATTGACTAAATCTATCATTCACTTCAAATGAGCAAACATCTCCATATCCACTCAGTTCCAGGAAATTAGAAGGACAAAAAGAAATGACAAAATTGATAAAATTGAAACGAAAGGTTTCAAAGGTAAGTGTACTATTCCTACTCTCAGATTCCAGAACTCACAAATAAATCGTTGGGTCCATTTTAATGCCATGTTGGGTTACAACCAAAAATAAACAAAGTTCTTTTTTTTGGCCTGTAGCCAAACTTCAAAAGCAGTTTTAAAAACAAATTGGTGTGATTTCATAAATACCTACAAGTTAACTATTAACTTCAGAAGCACAGAGAAGCCCACTGCTTATTTACTCAATAGCCAGAACCAAACTCACTCAAAATATTATTGAAATCTATACATAAAAATATCAAGACACCCTCCCGGAATTGCACATGCTGAAAATAAAACATCATTTTCTGCATGAAGCTCTTTGTGCAGGCAATATCTCTGAACTCAATGCCGATGTGATTCAATCTCAAAACCTTTCCTTTATACTTGCTAACATTGCCTGGGCGACTGTAACATTACAACGTGATTCATTTCTTAAAGAATTTGAATGACCAGGTGACGACGGTGAGTGAACTCCCAATTGTGGCAGAATATTTTTCAAACTGAGGTTTGTTGGATGAGTCCAATCTCAATCGATCAATAGCAGATATTGGAAAACACATATTGAGTTATTTCATAACATCCCTACAGCGTACATGGAGGCCAAATGGCCCATTGTTTCGACTCAGACCCTGCAAAGGGCATCCCACTCAGACCCAATCCCTGGAACTGTCAGCAGCAGAGCTAACCACTGTGCCACCCCACATGCCAGCATTGGCAAAGCAACACCATCCAGCCCACTTTGAAATCTCCTTTTAAGTCATCTTGCCCTTGGCTTTGACCATTTGGAAATTAAATTCTAATTGTTAAGTAGCTCTCTGAGAACTTTCTCCTCAACACTGTGACGTCGCTTCCCTGTTTAACAGTTGCTGGTACCGTGAAGAAATATTGTTTGAGAAATGGAAACGACACATTTCAGGTTTTAACACATGCAACATCGAAATAGAATTGCTCACCTTGCATGGATACAGCGTCTCAATCAAATATAACTTCTTCAATGAAGGCAACGTTTGAAACAAGTAAAATATTCACAGAAAACTACCTTCAACCGTTACGTAAGCTCAAATCAATAGAGATCCTCATACCATGATGAGACTATCCTGGAGATAGCTGAGTTCTGACTCTGATGCACACATGATCTGTACAACAGCAGATGGGCACGAATGGTACCAACATGTATGGTGAAGAAACCTAAAACATTTGGCTGATGATGCGATGACACAGTTTGAAGGAAGATGGACAGATAAGCCCAGTGGGGAATTTTCACACACAAGGGTGCAAAAAATGTCAAATTCCAGAAATGTGTGTTCGGTAGTTAATATTGTCTACGTGCCCTGTAGTGATGGTGAAATGGGACTTGGTGTGAAGACTGATAAGGGTCAGAAAAAATGCGAGCAGAAGAAACATATGCCATAATCAGTTTGTCACGTTGGTATTAGCAAGTCCACAAGGAGCATTACTTGAGATACAGCCATTGAAAATTTCTATCAATGACAGAGATCATATGATCATGTGTTACATTGGCGAGCATAATGTTACGTGGGACAGTAAAATACAAGGATGACACAGGAACGCTGAAAAGGGGGAAGACATGTGCAGTGACGGAATGAGCACCACATAGATGATGTAATATAATGTAGAGAATGTGAGACATTGTTCCTTCATTGGAAATATTTCAGGCCGTCAATAAACTTATGGATGCTTAACCTAGTCATAAATCTAAAGCCAAAAAGTAGCATTTCTGTCCATTCAATGATTGCCATTGCCATTATTCTCTTGAACATTTTACTTCTCTCAGATCTCTCTAAATTTGAGGTACAAACATTGCTTTGTGTCATTTCACTCCATCATCATGGAAACCTTGCTCTCTTGCTGTCATGCTGGTCATTCAATGCTGCACTCAAAAGGACATCGACCCTCAACTCCCCAATATATTTTTCTGTTTTTCCTTTTTTATACAGTCAGTGTCGGTGCTGTGTTAAAAGTCAAATGGCAGTAGTGGACAAACCTAAAATGTCTGTCTGACTCAGAATCATCAGTCCTGACTTGACAGATTCAGAATGGTATGTTTCCTCGACAGTTCCCAGTGTCAAGCACATCCCAGAACAAATTTAGCCCTTCCTGGATATGGGATGGGCTTGAGGTGGGACAGAGGCAGGCGCTGGATAGTGTGGTAAGTGAAGACACAGAGATCCTGGTCCACATTGACGAAAACAATACTTCTCAGCGAAATAGCGACTCAAAAGCTGGCATCCTATCATTATGCACGCTTTTGATACAAGTGCATAAACTTTGACAAAAGCCTGTCACTGAGCCATGCCGTCAGCATCTCAATATCCCTGATACTCACCCGTTGACATCAGCGATGCTTCCCTGATCGGTCCCAATTAACAGCCCCAGCCAGGGAACTCATACCCCAACTTGTGCAGCTGGCTGACCTCATTACCTTCCTGAAATCCATATTGACAAAGCCATCATCATCTGCCATCATCAGTTCACTTTGATATTTCTTCAAAAAGCTCAATTAAGTTTCTTGAGACATGATTTCCCACGCACAAAACCATGTTGACTATCCCTAATCAGTCCTCAACTTTCCAAATACATGTATGTCCTGTCGCTCAGGATATCTTTCAAAAACTTGCCCACCACTGACGTCAGCTTCACTGGTCTATAGTTCCCTGGCTTGTCTTTACCGTCCTTCTTAAACAGTGGCACCACGTTTGCCAAACTCCAGCCTTCCACCACCTCACCTGTGACTATCGATGATGCAATCATCTCAGCAAGAGGCCCAGCAATCACTTCCCGCAAAGGTTCCGTGGACACCTGATCAGGTCTTGGGGACTTACATTCTTTTATGCGTTTTGAGACATCCAGCACTTCCTCCTCTGTATTATCGACATTTTTCAATATGTCACTATCTATTTCCCAACATTCTTTCCCTTCCAAGTCATTTTCGAGAGTAAACACAGATGCAAAATTCTCGTTTCGAAACTCCCCCATCTCCTGTGGCTCCAAAGGGCACCGTGCTGATCTTTGAGGTGCTCTGTTCTCTCCTTAGTTACCCTTTCGTCCTTAATGTATTTGTGAAATTCCTTTGGATTCGACTTAACTCTGGTTGCCAAACTGTTCTCATGTCCCCTTTATGGCCTCCTCATTTCTCTCTTAAGTATACTCCTACAACCTTTATACCCTTCTCAGGATTCACTCGATCTATCCTGTCTTTACCTGACATATGCTTCATTCTGTTTCTGAACCATCAATTTCTTTAGTCATCCTGCATTCCCTGTACCTACAAGCCGTTCCCTTTACCCTAACAGGAATACACTGTCTCTGGACTCTCATTACCTTATTTCTGAGGTCAGATCTGGATTCCCTGTATAAATCAGGCTCTTCCAAGTTGAATGTTGCTCATCTGGTCTTCAGTAGGGAATGGATTTCCTGATTCACTGAAGTTTTACGCATGGGGAACATTGGATTGAATTCTTCACTCCACACTCCTCCATGCATTTGCCCATGATGACTGCGATGGTGGTGTTGTCTTCATTCAGGATTTCCACTGAGTACTTGAACACGGCCCAGTCCACCAATTCCAAACAGTCCCAGAGACTGTCATTCACATCTTCAGACCAGCATTGTATTTCCTTTTGTAAAGGGTCCTCCAATTACAACTTTGGACATGTTTCCACATGTCCAAAGACTAATTCCGGAAGACACAGCCTCAGAGTGAAGCGGCGACGTTTGGAACTGAGACTGGAATTAAGTTCTTCAAGTGATTCATCTGTGGAATTAATTGCTTCAGAGTGTTGTGGAGGTCAAACATTGAGTGCATGATGGTGCTGCCCCTTTATCAAGGTTGTGTGTCCTTGGTTTTTTTTAACTTAGTGTGTTTATAAATGCAATGGTTCTAGGATGTTGAGATTGGATGGGTTGCAGAGCCAATTTCATGATAGCTAACACAAACTGCCTCAGGCCAAAATGCTTTCAAATGTAAAATCATCTGCAATGAAAGCGGTGTGGCCAATTCTCCCACCTCTGATTATCTCTGGTGTGGTTTAGTTTGGGTTGTTGTTTGCAAGTTGTCAGATTTTTAAACTGCTGGTAAAAGGGACAGCGACAAGGAAGAAGTTGTTCCATGCTGAATATCTCTCTGACGTCTCTCCTGCAAGACCTGGCGTTCGATTTTATCTGTTTGGACATTGGGTGCATATGGAGGCTGTTGGAGGAATTTTGAACAATCATTAAGTTGGGACAGTCTGTTGGGTTTTCAGATGAGTGAAGTGATTCAGTCTTTTGTTCTCTTTTGTTTGTGTTTGATTCGATACTCTGTATATAAACTCTGTTTTATTTAAACCGATGAATGTTACTCTGCTCCATTAAACTTGGAATATCCACTTTACACATGCATAAAACCAGCAGAAACGTTAGGGTCTGGGGGCTACCATCTTAAAATACTTTTAGAGGGTCTGGTCGATAACAATTGCATTAAAAATAGTGAAATATGCGTTCCTGGTTGGTAAGGGAATCAAATGTTGTGGGGAGAGGGCCAGAGAATAGAATTGAGAAACAGATCATTCATGATCAAATGACAGAGCAGACACGATGGGCTGAATGGTCCTATTCAGCTACTGCATTGTATCGCGGAATGATCCCGTCTATGACAAAATTTATGGACGGACACAAACAGGTCCAACATGGAAAAAGTGTATGTATCTCTTCCTTGGTTAAACATGGAAGAAACAACTGGAAGGCTGCCTTTCATTGAACATTTCCCTGTCTTTTTTTTTCTTTTGTCTTAGTTCCTTGAACTGACGTAGCAGTTCCGCAATCAGGATGCAGGAGGTACATATACTGATATTTTGATTTTTCCCAGGTTGCCGAAATGTACATTTGAGAGCAATATGTGCACAGTGACCTGCCATAGTGTTCACTTGTCATTTTTCAGGAGAGAGAATCTCATGATCAGACAGAGACAGAACCACACCAAGAGGGACACACGAACACGCCCACACCCTCACATACACACATGGACATGCAAGCAGAAGCACATCTATTCACAGAAATGCAGGCAAAGTAAGATATAGGAACATACTGACAAGTAAGAACACATACACGCGCACATATTCAGCTCACAAACATGCACACGTGCACAATAACACAGTCGAACTGAAATGTGAGAACACACCTGTACAAAGACGAAAGAAATATTCCCATACCCTCATAACACCCAGGAATACAATCACAGTCAAGAATGGGGCACACATACTCACAGAGGATTAAGCATGCACGCGCACATGCACACAAACACACAAACAAATGAAAACAGGCATACTATCACAGATAGGAACACACCCACGTTTGGTCAGAATGGATACACGTCCCCACACAAAGAAATACAGTCATACTGAAAGAATTGAACAAAACTACTAACGCATCCATGCACACACATGCATACAGATATACTCACAGAGAAAGGAATACACCCATGTACATACCGAACGCACGCATATCCACACACACAGAAATACAGCCATACTGTGATATAGGAACGCAGACACAGAATCACACCCACACCCTCACACACTTACATAAACAAACTCAGAGTAAGAGACATTACACACCAACCGGCTAGAATGACAGCAACTCTTGTACATATGCAAAAACACATTCAAACACAGTTATGGAACCATCGCCACAACTAGATATAGACAGAGTGACACACAGAAACAAACGCAAAGAGATCCTGCTGGGGGCACAGAAAGATCATGACTTACGGACAGACAGCCAAACAGAATCTCTGCAACATACTCATTTGCTTAAACAAGAGCACAGCCAGGCAGAAACACACTCCCCAATCCCACAATAATCTAAAGACAATCAGAGACATACACACATCGTTTCACAGAACACACACACACACAAAACTACATAGTCATTGAACTGCCGTCCCAAAAACAGCATACATACTAAGGCACAAACACAACAGATGCATATGTGCAAAACACAGAGAGATATGCAATCACTTAGATACAGTAACATACGCCAACATAAAAACACCCACCGTCACAGAAACGATCTCAGACAGACTGAATGACATTCCCAAACACATGTACACATGAATCGAAATACTTCTCAACACACACAAAGGAAAAGTCACTCTGACATGCATAAAGGCAGTCATAATGTGTCACACTCAGGGACATGTCCAAGAACAAACACTAAGGGTCACACACACACACACACACACACACACACACACACACACACACACACACACACACACACACACACACACACACACACGCAGGGAGATCCCCACAATGGCAATGAAGCTTCCTCTCCTAACAGACACACAGGGAGATCCCCAGAAATGCAATGCAGCACCTCTCCCACCACCCCACACACACAAGGAGATCCCCTCAAAATGAAATGAAGCTACCTCCCCTCGCCCCACATCCAGTAAGATCCCCACAAAAGGAAATGAAGCCCCCTGCCACCCTGCCCCCACACACAGGGAGATCCCCACATAGGTAATAAAGCACCCTCCCCCACCACACACACAGGGAGATACCCACAAAGACAATGATGCCCCCTCCCAAACAGAGAGATCCCCACAAAGTCAATGAAGCCCCCCACCCCCACTACACACACACAGGGAGATCTCCACAAAGGCAATGAAGTACGCTCACCCCATCCCCTCACACACAGGGAGATCCCCACAAAGGCAATGAAGCCCCCTCCCCACACACACAGGGAGATACCCACAAAGGCACAGAAGCCCACACACCCACACCAACACACACACACAGGGAGATATTCACAAAGGCAATTAAACCCCCTGCCACCACACCACACACACAGTGGGAGATCCCCACAAAGGCAATGAAGCCCCTTCCCTCCACACACACATACACAAGGAGATCCCCATAAAGGCAATGAAGCCTCCTCTCCCCCAAGACACACAGGGAGATGACTACAAAGGCAATGAAGCCGCCCGCTCCCACACACAAACACACATACACACACACACAGATACACAATCACCCTCACACACAGAAAGGGAAACGCGTGAACAGACTTCCCGCCCAGCCACAGGGAGAGTAATGGGAGATGACCAAACTCCAGCCGACTTACTTACAGTAATGTGTCAAACTATTGCTGGCTGTAGCTGGCTGCAAATCACTGTCTGGGGAAAGATCAGTGAATGAAGTGATTTGAGTCAATGCAAGTGAACATGTGCTGAACAGAGACAACATGTGTCTGACATGGTCAATGTGCAAAAAAGACATAGAGAGCGCGTGAGAGAGACAGAGACAGAGAGACAAGAAGGATAGATTTAGAGGAAGATAGAGAGACTGACAGGCATACAGATAGCTAGGCAGAGAGAGAGAGAGAGAGACAGAAATGGACGATACAAGCAGGGGCACATACAGAGTGAGACAGAGAGGGAGAGAGCAAGAAGCAAAGAGATGGGGACAGCACGAGAGAGGAAGAGAGGAACAGACAAAGACAGACAGAAAGAGACAGAGAGAGAGAGACAGAAATAACCTTATGAATGAAGGAGACAGAAGATGGACGCAATAAACATATTCAAGTACAAATGTTCATGGAACAATAACCCATTCAGATGAGGAGATCACCGGCCCAACCGGCCCACAGAACGTTTATCTTGTTTTAATAAAGTGTTTATTGTGAGCTGAACATAGAGAGAGGCTGTCAGTCTTCATGGTGCAGGATGGACTGTTTCTGTCCCTCCCCCCTCCGCCCCTGCAAGTAAAATTCAGAGACCCCGCCTGCCACTTTCTTAAACACTCATCCACAGGGCAGTGCATGAAGACCAAATGTCCAAGCCAGAACCCATCACTCACAGCCTGTCCATCAGTTGGAATCTCTCCTGCAGTCTCTTTGAATCCTACCCTGCCCCATTACCTGCTATTCCTTTTTCATAACCTTCAATACCATTGAAGGGGAAAGCAGATAAATTATTGCTAATTTTTTGAGGGATGATGTAGGAGGCGTGCTCAGGTGAAAAAGGAAATGCGGGTTTGATGGTACAGTTGCATCAATCGCGATTTTCTGGGCTGGCAGGGCAATCAGAAATGAAGGGCTGAATGGCCTCTCGATGCTCATTGTGTGCTCCCGTGTCAATCCGTCAGTCCATCAGGGGTAGCAGTATGCTCCTGAGCATTGTGAATGGTAATCCATCCTGTTACTGCACTCCCCATCCTCCACTGAGTGTTATATACAAATCCATGTACTTTTTTTTAGATTAGATTAGATTACTTACAGTGTGGAAACAGGCCCTTCGGCCCAACAAGTCCACACCGCCCCGCCGAAGCGTAACCCACCCACACCCCTGCATCTACATCTACCCCTTACCTAACACTACGGGCAATTTAGCATGACCAATTCACCTGACCTGCACATCTTTGGACTGTGGGAGGAAACCGGAGCACCCGGAGGAAACCCACGCAGACACGGGGAGAACATGCAAACTCCACACAGTCAGTCACCTGAGGCGGGAATTGAACCCGGGTGTCTGGCGCTGTGAGGCAGCAGTGATAACCACTGTGCCACCGTGCCGCCCTGATGGAATCCTGGCCGTACATCTTCAATTCCTGCACTACGAACACTGCAGCTGCCTCTGGAGCTCTCTCAGTTGTTTTGCTAATTCATTAAGTGATGAATTTACATGAACAGTTGGTGCACTGCATTCCTGAGCTTCGCTCTGAACTTGGGCAGAGTCGCTGCATAAAATAATGTGTTTGTGCTGCAGCTGACATCCTTCAGCATTTCTGCAGTGAATGAAAGATTGACGACAGGACGGGACCTCCAACGATACCCTCTTTTAATGTTCCAGTACAACACGTCTGCACCATGCATTAACCACAGAAGTATGAAGCTGATGGATACGATGAAGAGGGAAATCATTGTCTTCCTCCGGCTCTCCATCACTGCATCTTTCTGATTGTCTCCCTTCCTCTGACCCATCAGGCTCCTGCGTGCTCGACTGGCCACTAAAATGTGCCTTACCGTCAGAGTGTTCACCCACAGAATTAACATGAATGGGATTAAAGGGGTTAAAATGATGTCGAACCACTTAAACACCAACCACCTTGGATCAGTAAAATAACTTGACTTTGGTTGACACCACCACTGAACATTGTTAATTATCCACCGAGGTTGAAAATGAAAATAGTAGGGAATGTTTTTTGAAAAGAGTAGAACGCTGGTTGCAGCCAGAGCCACAGCTAAGCCTTTCTCTGTCCAATATTTTCTCTTCTGTTTCTGACAGGAAATGGCCATAAAACGTTCAAAGGTGAAAAGGACAGTGAACCAGACGGAACAGTCTGTGGCTGCTCGAGCTAAGGCATTGACAGCACTGCACACAGGAGTGATATTCAGGAAAGACGATGAGTAGTAAAAGAATTTGTATTGAAACAGAATAATCTCCGTGAGAATGAACAGGATGTCCGATGTTGCCATGGCAATCAGGCAGTGCTTTGTGCAGTTGGAGAGGCCGCATTTTCCCCGTACGAGAACCAGAATCACCAGGACATTAACTGAAAGACACAGGAGGTATAATGCAAATCATTAATTAAGGATCAAACATCCTCTCTTTCGGTTCAGAGAGCAATAGAAGATCTCAGCACCTAAAAGGGGCAGCTGGAAGTGTTCAGATATGGAGTTTGAATATGACACCTTCAATGGCCTGACGCATTGTTTGCAGCAGCTCAATCCTGTATTTGATTAATTGTGGGCAGGCAATCAACAGATGGCTGAGGGCATCTTTTTTAAGATGAAAAGGAAGAGGTTAAGAGGGGGTCTCAGCAAGATGTTTACTCCCAGAGGGTGGTGAGGGCGTGGTCATTCATTGCCTGGGAGAGTCGTGGAAGCAGGAAACTTCACAAACTTCAAAAACGACCTGGATGAACACTTGAAGCGTCACCGTATTTGAGACTACATGTCTCGTGCTAGAAGCTGGGGCGGGTATAGATTTCGTGCAGCTTTTATAGCACAAAGTGTGTGGAACGAAGGACCTGTTCGGTATGCTTGGATTCCATTATTCTAAGAATTACTTCTGTGGGAAGACTGGGTAGTGAAGCAATTTAATGTAATGACTGAAAGGGGTTTGAATGCTTAAAACATGAAACAGAATCAGATATAAATGGCAAAAACCAACAGGTATGGCAGCATCTGTGGGGACAGAAACAGAGTTAGTGGAATCACTGTTCATCAGAGCATTTTCATCTAAACATTGGTCATTGAACTCAAAACATCATCTCAGGTTTCTGCCCACACAAGATCCTATCATTTCAACCAAAACACAGGGATTCGTTTCGAACAGGGAAATGAGGTTGAAAGTGTTGATGTTCAACTACAATGGAACATTTGGTAAACTGCTCTTCACTTACCGGGTATAGTTGGAGTCATGAAGATGTACAACATATAAACAATTTGTAGCCCAAATTGTTCATATAGTTCAGATATCCTAAATTAATCTCGTCTCGTTTGCCCCTATCTCCCTCTAAAATCTTTCGAAACATTTACTCATCCAGATAACTTTTAAATGTAATTATACCAGCCACCATCACGTCCTCCAGCAGATCATTCCAAACATGCACCACCCTTTGCATGAAAACCTTCCCCTTTAGGTCCCTTTTAACTTTTTCCCCTCTCACTCTCAATCTATCCGCTTTAGTTATGGACTCCCTCAGCCCATGGAAAAGAACCTTTCCACTTACCTTGTCCATGCTCCTTATGGTTTTATAAATATCTAAGAGTTACCCCTCAGCCTCCGAAACTCCATAGAAAACAGACCCAAACTTCTCAGCATTTCCCCATAGCTCAAATATTCCAATCCAGGCAACATCCTTATGAATCTTTTCAGAACTGATTCAAGTGTCAAGAAATCCTCCCTTTTGGAGGAAGACCAGTAATGCACACAATATTCCAAAAGTGGCCGGACCAATGTCCTGCATATACACAGCATACTCTCCCAATTCAAACACTAAGTGCTCTGAACAATAAAGGAAAGTATATCAAGCGTCTTCTTCACCATCCTATCTACTAGAGACATCATGTTCAAGGATCAATGAACCTGCACTGCAAAATCACTTCTTTCAGCAATATTCTCCAGGACCTTACCATTAACTGTACATGTCCTGTTCTGATTTGTCATTCCAAAATGTAGCAGCTCACATTCATCTGAATTAAAATCTACCTGCCTATCCTCAACCCATCTGCCTATCCTCTGATCAAGAACCGTTGTACACTGAGAAACATTTTTCGCTGACCAATCCAACTCTAATTTTGGTAGCATCTGCAAACTTACCAACTGTATCTCCAATGTTCACATCCAAAGCATATAAATGAATGAGGAGACGCAGTGGTTTCAGCACCGATCCTTGTGGCACACCACTGGCCACACGCCTCCAATCTGAAAAGCAACCCTTGACTACCACATTCAGTCTTCTACCTTCAAGGGACTTCTGTTCAAAATGTTGTGTCTCCATTGGTTCAATGCAATCTAACCTTGCTAACTACTCTACCATGAGAAAACTGATTGAATGCCTTCCCGAAGTCCATATAGATCATATTCGCCGTTCTGTGTCATCAATTCTCTTCGTAACCTGTTCTAAAAACAGAATCAATTTCGTGAGTTATATTTTCCCATGGCACAAGGCCATGTAGACTGTCTTTCATCAGTCATTGCCAACTAAAATACATGTAAATTCTCTCCCAGAGGAGTCCCTCCAATAACTTCCCCACCACCAATATCAGATATACCAGTCTATAGATCCCTGGCTTTTCCTTACTACCTTTCTTTAAGAGTGGCACCACGTTAGTCGACCTCCAATCTTCGGGCATCTCACTTGTGACGATCGATTATACAAATATCTCAACAAGGTGCCGAGCAATTGCTTCCCCAGCTTCCGAAAGAGTGCCAGGATACATCTGATCTGGTCCTTGGGATTTATCAACTTTTATACGTTTTAAGATAACCAGCACCGCCTCTTCTGCAATATGGACAATTTTCAAGAAAACACCACCTATTTCCTTAAATTCTGTATCTTCCATGTCTTTCGCCACAGTAAATAATGATGCAAAGATACTCAATTAGTATTTCCCCCATCCCCAGCATTTCCACACATTGGCTACCTTGCTGAACTTTGCAGGATCCTCTTTTCCCGTTAGTTAGGCTTTTCTCCATAATATATTTATGAGACCCCATTGTTTTCTCCTTAAACCAATTTGCAAAAGCCATCTCATGTTCCCTCATTGATCTCCTGATTTCCCTCGGAAGTATACATTTTTATAATTATCCAATTATTCACTCGACCTCTGCGATCTATATCTCAAATATGTGCCAATCTTTCTCTTCCCAAACCATCAAATTCTTTCGTCATCCATCATTCCCTGCACTTACCAGCCTTGCCTTTCATCCGCACAGGAAGCTACTGTCACTGGACTCTCGTTGTCTCATGTTTAAGATTTCCCATTCTCCCCTGTCCCTTTACCTGAGAACATCTGTCCCCAGTCAACCTTTGAAAGTTCTTACCTGGTTCTATCAAAATTAGCTTTTTTGTAATTTCAACTTTTAGCTCCGGTCTATCCTTTTCCATCAGTGTACTAGAATTAAGAGAATTATGGTCGCTGGCTCCAAAGTGCTCCCCAACTCACAACTCAGTCACTTGCCCTGCCTTATTTCCTAAGTTCTGTGCCTTCTCTCGTTGGCCCATCAACACACTGAATCAGAAAAATGTTCTTGTACACACTAACCAAATTCCTCTCTATCTAAACCCTTAACATGACGGAAGTCTCAGTCTCTGTTTGGAAAGTTAAAATTCCCTACCATTCCCACTCTATTATTCTTACAGAGATCAGAGATTGCCTTCCAAAGTTTCCCTACAAATTCACGCTGTCGGTGGGGAATGGGTCCATAATACAATCCTCATTAGGTGATCATTCCTTTCTTATTTCTCAGTTCAACCCAAACGACTTCCCTGTACGTATTCCGAGGAACATCCTGTAAGTACAGCCGTAATACCATTCCTTATCAAATACACAACTTCTCCTCTTCTCTTGTTTCCCCGTTCTTTCCTTCCCTCAGCCTTTGTATTCTGCAGCATGAAGCTGCCAGTCCTGCGCAACCTTAGCCACATCTTTACAATTGCTATGATTTCTAAATCCCATTTTTCTCACCATTCCCTAAGTTCATCTGCCTTCCTTGTTTGGAATGTTGTACGGAAATAAATTCAATTGAATTGATCAGTCTTAACTTGTTTTCTGCTTTGTTCCTGCCTGCCCTGACTCTTTGACCGCCTCCTTTTCCCAAATGTACCAATCTCAGACTGATATTTATCTCACTATCTCCCTGGGTCCCACCAAGTCCCCTGGTCCTCCGCCCCCAACACACCCCGACCTTATTAGTTTAAATCCATCTGAGCAGCTTCAGCAATTCTCTCTGCTAGTATATTAGTCACCTTCCAATTCAGATTCAATCCTTCCTCCTTATACAGGTTATTTCTCCCACAGCTTCCAGTGATAACAAAGTGTGAACCCTTGTCCCCTGCACAGGACCTCTGGCACACAATCATCTGCTCGATCCCCGTGGTCCTCCGCTCACTACCTTGTGGAACTGAGAATTTTCCAGGTATTACTCCGCTCAAGGACCTCGTTTTTACTTTCTGCCTAACTTCCTATATTCTCCATTCAGATTTTCATCTTTTTTTCCTTCCTATGTCGTTAGTTCCAGTGTGCATAATGACCTCCTGCTGGTGCCACGCCCCTTTGAGAATATTCGGCACCTTCTCCAAGAGATCCTTAATCCTGGCAGCAGCAAGAGAGCATTACATTTTGATCTCTCACTCTTGACCGCAGAAACATCTCTCTGAGCCTTTGACAACAGGAACTGATCGTTTGGAAACTGACGTACTACTTGTTATATTAGAGCCAGACTTGGTACCAGAAACGTGGCTGTTCGTGTTGCATTCTCCTAACAGTCTATCACCGCCTATGTTTTCCACAAGAGCACATTTGTTTAAAATAGGTGTAACCACTGGAGCCTTCTGCACTACGCACCTTCCTTTCCTCCCTTTCCTGGTGATAACCCATCAAACTGATTGTATCTGTGGTTATTCTCTCTTCCTAAAAGTGCTATCCATCACACCCCGACCTCCTATAAATTCCTCATTGCCTCAATCTGCTGCTCCAATCCAATCCATGCGATCTGATGGGATTCAAAACCGAACACACTTACAGCAGATCCTAATCAGCAGTAACATGTAAGCTGTCCAGAAAATCTTGTCCAAAACTTCTATTTCCTTGCTACTTGGATGTTTTCTGACATGCTGTTCATTTCCAGCACTTTACTGTTGTGTCAAACAGCAGTGCAGTTTTCTCTGTCTCTGTCTCTTTTCGCTGACCCTGTGATCCCGAGCTTTGTCTTTCTCCCTCCTTTTTAAAATGGAGTTGCTTAGGTCTTTGTTTTCCACAAATTTCGAAAAAAATTCAATAGCTTATAAAACAATAATTACTCTTCCTGGAGTGAATGGAAATCAGCTCTGCCACCGAAGATCCCGCAAAAAAAGGAGCAACTCTTTCAGTTGCAATCTGTGCCCGTCCGCCACATAGAATTACCTAGAATCGGCTGGTCACGACAGTACAAAAATCATGAGTTGTTGCACCTGAGAAGATATTATTATTATTTGATGGCTAATGCTAATAGATCAGAGAAAAGTTTGTTTCATCATTAAAGGCACAAACCACGATATCTCTTTGAGGATAAACTGAGGAATTGTGAACTCACTGAATCCCTCATAGTTTGTTTTGGAAAGTGAAGAATTCCTTGTCATGTTTCGCAAATGTTCCATATTTTTTCTTGTACATTCAGTCATCAAATAATGCAAAATGCAAATCAGGACTGTGACTTTTTGATACATTCTCTGCGTTAGCTGACTCAAATAGTTTGAGGATGTGCTTGTTGATATTTTTTGAATAAACGATACAATGCAAAAGAAAACAGGCAAATCAGTGCTGCAATTACTGAGTTTGACAGCTCCAATTCTTTCTATAATAAAATGTAATATGGTAAAAATTCAGTCTCTCTGACTTCTATTGTCTTCTGGTTATGTCAGGGACAATTAACATTTGAAGTGAGAATCCAAATACTCAGCAGTTCATAAACAGTACAAGATTTCACAGTACTTCTTTAAAAAATATTAGTTTTGTAATGAGAATAAATAAACAAGGTAAGCAATACTAAACTAATGAAGGATTAAATCCTGATGTTCCAAACGTAGTTAATATTATTCCTCCCCATGTTGAAATCACTTTATGCATTGTAAAAATTATGAAGCAACAAACACTTCTTTAGTGAACAACTGGAAGGGCGCCAAAGCCCACTGAAATTAAATTATGCACTACACCATGTTCCAGTGGTTGAAACTGACAACACAGAAACAGGCTATTTAAGGCACCAAGTGAATTCACTTTAACAGTCCTCAGTCTTTCTACAATCTCACAGAAATGATCGGAAGTTGTGGCACTGCAAGATGTCATTCGTGCCTGCACGAACTAAATAAACGAGCTACCTGCTCTGATCCCACTTTCCAGCACCTTGTCCACAGTGTTGAAGGGATGTACACTTCACATGTAGATCCAAGCTCCCTTTGAATGAGTTAAGGTTTGTTACCTCAAGTCACCATCAAAACTGGGCAGTGAATTCCAGTTGCACCACCATCTTCTAAATGAAATGATAGGCCTAAATTTTCTTGATAATCCTCCCATCAATTTTTCTTATTCTGTGTCTCCTGGTAAATGGTCCTGCATTGGGGGGGGGGGGGGGGGGGGGGCAAGTCTTCATCCAAGACGTTGCTTATTTTGTACATCTCAATCATGAAAAAAATATCATTCTCCTCTATTTAGTTAAAACCCATCATTCCTCAATGCTGCAGTAATTTCCACATACTAACACCATTTTTGTAAATCTATTCGATACTCTCCACAGTGCAATTCTATCCTCGCTGCGCGGTGATGAGCAGTACTGTGCACAAACCCATCGGTGTGAGCCACCCGGTGTCTCATGTAGTTCCAGCGTTACAGGTCTGTTGGTGCGGAGGGAGGGAATTTGTTTTGCGTTGGCTGTGGTGCAGAGTGAGAGAGGAGTACGTTTGGGAGGGGTAATATTGAGTTACGTCTCAGTGGGATATCTGATCAGGATCTGCGATATATAATGGACTTGAATGGATATAGTAGGGCGCAATCTATTTGACGTGTGTGATTAGTGTATCAGTTCCTCAGGAGTTAGTGTTCGTGTTTAATCGCCTCACTTTTGTTCTGACACCAGCTGATTAATTACAGAACCAATCAGATCCTCGAAGAAATCCAGCCTGATGGATCATAACCTTATTTGGTTTGATTTAACAAAGTGATCTCTTGCTGAATTATAAGCACACAATGCTGCAAATATTGGTTCCACACCAAAACAGAGATTTATTTCAAAAGAAGTGACGGGAAAATAGAATGAGAATCTAAATTAGATTGGTGCTGGAAAAGCACAGCAGGTCAGGCAGCATCCGAGGAGCAGGGAAATCGACGTTGAGGGCAAAGCCCCTGATAAATGGATAATCGAGACTCTGCTTTCCAGCATCTGCATTTCTTGTTTTTACCCCGATAAAATACAATAAACCAAGCTACATACTTATTATGCAGATTCAAAGGAAATGAACACACAGTAAATGTATAACTCTCATTAACCCCAAACCAATATATAAATAAAGCAAAAGGACATGACTTTTATATATTGTGCAAAACACGACTTCCAGTGTCGTTACAAAGAAACAACCCTCACATAATATTCACACCAGAATCCCTTTATATATCAATTGGTTAAATGCTTGTGATTGTCACTTGTAAACTGGAACTGCAGTGAATTACTTTATGGAGCTACTACATAGCTGAGTGTCAATGTACTCAGGTTTAAACCATCGCTTCAGAGATTTTTCTTGTCACAACACTTCTGTCTGGGACCAACGCAACATTTTCATTCAAACGCAATGAAATTTACTGAAACTCGAATTTTCTTCGCATGAGCATAGATCTACGCATCCAATCAGTTCCAGGGTCTGACTGGAACTAAAATAAATGACATAAATGAGATCAGTGAAAGCAAATCTTTCTCAGTTAAGTGTTTCTTCCTCCATCGCTTATTCCAGAACACTGCAACAAATCTTTCAGGTTCCATTAACACCATGCAATCGTCAAAACGAAACACAGGTTTACTCATGAATAAAGCCATTTAGCCGAAGGCCAAACCTCAAACGCAATTTTTAATACAAAATTATGTTACTGCAGAAAGAACTTCAACTTCAGTTGCACAGAGAAGCCTACTGCTTTTTCACTCAACAAATCAGAAAAACATGCATACTAACTGATTTTGCAAACTCGACATAAAAATGCCACGTTAAAAATCACAAAACACCAGGTTATCGTCCAACACGTTTAATTGGAAGCACACTTGCTTTCGAAGTGACGCTCCTTCATCAGGTGCTAGTGGAGGGCTCGATCGTAACACAAAATTTAGAGCAAACATTTGCAGTGTGATACAACTGAAATACATTGAGAAATTGACTGTCTGTTAAGCCTTTCATCTGTTAGAATACAATAATATTTTCACTTCTTTCATGTGTAAATCACAAAAAACATTTTTTTAAAGTTGCATTCCCGGGTTAGCTGTTAACAATGGTGAGAGCTAGACAATATGTTGAAGGTGTTAGACCCCTGTGTTCTCTGTCTATGACCTGATGTTTAGTTTGATTCTAATCTAAACAGTGAAATAACAGAGTTTTACATAAATACGTGCTGTGTTTGAGCTCAGAGTTCTGCATGAATGTATGCAGTTTTTGAGCAAAGTGCAATGTAACTCTCCAAGCAAAATTACACCCCACAAAATGTGTGTGTGCATGTGGGTCTTTGTTTGTCTGTGTGAGTGTGTCTGTCTCGGGTGGGGGTTTTGAGTGTGAGAAAGTGTGTGTGTTTGCATGTGTCGTGAGTGCAGAGTGTCTTTAATCTGTGAGGGAATGCATGTGTGAGTGTGAGAGTGTGCGTGTCTATAAGGGTGTGTATGGATGTCTGTGTGCGTGTCTGTGTGTACCTGTGGCCGTGTGTATGTGAGAGTGTGTGTAGCAATATCTGTGTGTGTGTGTAGTGCAATGGTGCTCACCTGTAATGTGACATTATCCCAAGGACAAGGTTGAGGCCCTCCCTATGGATACATAACTTAGCTATCAGCCTCTCCTCGGCCACTTTCCTCTGCTGCCTGTCCCGCAGTCCAACTTGGAGGATGGTCACCCGAAGGTCGGAGGCTGAATGTCTTGGACCACTGAAGTGTTCCCCAACTGGGGGGGGGGGGAACCCTCCAGTCTGTTGATTATTGTGCGGTGCCCATTCATCCGTTGTCGTTGCCTTTGCTCAGTTTCCCCGAAGTCCCATGCCTCCCGGCATCCTTGCCTTCCACGTATAAGACAGACAACGTTGGCTGTCTCACATGAGTATCTGACATGTACAAGGTGGGAGGTGTTCCCATGCGTAATAGTGGTATCTATGTCCACAATCTGACTTGTCTTGCAGCGTAACCGTGACAGGGTTGCATGGAGTTGTCCTGAGAGCCGGGCAGTTTGCTATGAACAATGATCTGTTTGAGGTTTGGTGGTTGTTTAAAGACAAGTAGTGGAGTTGTGGGGAATGTATTGGTGAGGTGCTCATCCTCATTCCCAGTAGCTGAAAAATTACGCTATGTTCCACTTGACCTGCAACACATTATTGTGGACATAGATAGCACTATTACGCATGGGAACACCTCCCACCGTGTACATGGCAGGTACTCATGTGAATCAGCCAACGTTGACTATTATATACGTTGCAGGCAAGGATGCCCTGAGGCATGGAACATTGGGGAAATCGAGCAAAGGCTATGACAGCGGATGAATGGGCACCGCACAACAATCAATAGACAGGAGGGTTCCCGCCCAAATGGGGAATACTTCAGTGTTCCAAGACATTCAGCCCCGGACCTTCGGGTGACCATCTTCCAAGTTGGACTTCACGACAGGCAGCAGAAGAAACTGGCCGAGCAGAGAGCAGAGTTCTGTACCTATAGGGAGTGGCTATACCGGGACCTTGGGTTCATGTCACATTACAGGTGGTCACCATTGCACTGCACACACACAGTAATTCCTACACACACACTCTCACATACACACGGACACAAGTACACACAGACGCGCTCACAGACAACCAAAGACACCCTTATAGACAAACACACTCCCACACTCACACATGCACCCCCTCACAGACCTAAGACACTCTGCACTCACTACACACGCACACACACACTTTCACACACTCACAACCCCCACCCCAGACAGACATACACACACAGACAGACAAAGACCCACATGCACACATATATTTTGTGGGGTGAATTTGCAGTTTGGAGTTACATTGCACTTTGCTGAAAAACTGCATGCATTCATGTAGAACTCTGAACTCACAAAACTGCATAAATTTATTTAAAACTCTGTTATCTCACTTTTTAGATGAGAATCAAACTAAACATCAGGTCATAGACAGAGAACACAGGGGGCTAACACCTTCAACATATTGTCTAGCTATCACCATTGTTAACAGCTAACCCGAGAATGCAACTTTAAAAAAGATTTTGTTATTTACACATGAAAGAAGTGAAACTATTACTTGAAAGGCTCAACAGACAATCAATTTTGCAATGTATAATTTCAGTTACATAACACTGCAAATTTTTGCTAGAAATTCTACGTTACGATCGAGCCCTCCACTATCACCTGATGAAGGAGCATCACTCCGAAAGCTGGTGTGCTTCTCATTAAACCTGTTGGTGTGTGATTATTAACTTTGTCCACCCCAGTCCAACGCCGGCATTTCCAAATCATAAAAATACCACGGCCTATATTTTTACAAAGTGATTCATTTTATTAATTCCACCGAAAATCTTTGTGGTCTTCGATCGAAATGGGGATTTCTGGATGGTTCCCAGAAGAGGGGAATAATTTTCCAAGGAATTCCTGCGGAATCTGCGATGATGTGGATTCCACGGGGTCCCTGTAATCTGAGACTTAATTACTGATTGTCTGCCACTGTGCGAGTTTTGTGTGCAATATTGCCAGTTATCATTGTCAGTGGTAGAGGAAAACCGCAGAGAATCATCAGATGGATTCACAAAAACTCATAGGTGTAAGGCACTTACCAGGAATTGTTACAAACGGAAGGATCGTAACAAATATTTTCCACAGACCAGAAATAAAAAACGTCATTTTCTTCCTCAATGACTTTGTGATGTCAATTTCTCTGTACTCAATGCCGAGGTGATAAAGTCTCAAAGCCTTTCATTTATGTCTGCTGGCATCGTCTGGGGGACTGTTACATTACAATATGGTTCAATCAATTTATTTACAAAATTGAACAAACAGGTGACAGCGGTGAGTTAACTCTCAGTTGTCACAGAGCATTTTTAGAACTGATGTTTATTAGATGATGAAAATCTCAATTGGACGATAGCAAACATTGGAAAATGCATATTGAAGAAAATCATAGACTCCATAAAATGTGGAATTGGGTCAATTGGCCCATCGAGTCCACACCGACCCTGCAAAGACTAGCCCACCCAGACCCACCCACTGTCCATGTTAGGCAGCAGAGCTAAGCACTGAGCCACTGGGCCAACCTGTCCACCAGCATTGACAACCCAACACCATCTCTGAAATCTCATGTTACTTCAATGTCATCCTTCCCTTGCATTTGACCATTGGAAATTAAATTCTGGTTGTTGAGTGTCTCTCTCTGAGAACTGTTCTCCTCAACACTGGGATGTGGCTTCCCTGGTCATCAGCGGCTGCTCTATGAAAGGATGATAGTTGGTTAATGGAGACGACACATTGTACGTTTTAATAAATCAAACATTATTTTCGAATTCCTCACCCTCCACTGATACAGTGTCTGAATCAAATATAACTCCTCCAGTGCAGGCAATAATTGAAATCAATAAAATAATCACGGAAAATTGCTTCAAAGGCTATGCAAACTCCGGTCAATAAAAATCCTTCTCCTGGGGATACGAATGTCCTGGACATTTTGCAGACCTGACTCTGAGACACACCTGACCTGTGCAGAAGCACAAGGGCCTGAGTCATTCTCTCTTCCCTGCAGTGTACTGAGCATGTATAGAGAAGAAACTTCAAGCATATGATTGATGGTGGATTGGAACAGTTTCAAGCGAAATGCAGAAATGAGGCTCGGGAGGCATTTGCACACTCAATGATACAGAAATTTAAAATTCTGGAATTGTTTGAGCAGGAGTCAACGTTGGTAATTAGCCCTGCAGTGATGGGGAATTGGGAATTGCTGTGAGGAATGATAAAGTACAGAAAACAGAGAGCAAGAATAAATCTGTCTTATTCATGTTCTTCAGCTGATATTAGTGAGTACCAGAATTATCATTCCTCGTGTCACAGCCATTCATCATCTGTATCCATGACTGAGGTGATAGGATCATGTGTTACGTTGTTGATAACATAATGGTCGGTGGATATTAAAGGAGCAGAGTGGAAGACTGAGAAAGGGAAGGACAGGTTCAGTGAGTGAATGAGCACAAAAATAGTCTGTGCAATATAATGACGGGAAATGTGAAGAATTCTTCAACCATTTCAATCTTGAAAGATTTAAGGCCACCAATAACGTTTCGATGCTTACCCCAGTCGTAAATCAAGAGGCAACAGGAATCCTTCCGTTCAATTCAGTGTCAGCAGTTTCTATTATTCTCTTGAAACCTTTTCTCCTCTCAGACCCTTTCAAATTTGAGGAATTCCACCTTAGGTTTGCGTCATTTCGATCCGTCATATTGATCCCTTTTAGTTAAGTTATCAGTCTGGTCAATCGATGCTGAACTCAAATAGACATGGAAGCAAAACCTGGTTGGTATTTTTCGTTTTTTCCCCACTTATAAAGTCACTTTGGTGCTGTGTTAACATCAAGTTGCAGCAGTGTTCAAAGCTAAATTGATTGATTCTTTCAGAATCATTCATTCTGACTCGACAGAGTCCAGGAAGATCTATTGTCTCAAAAGTGCCGAGGGTCGAGATTATCACGTAACACCTTCAGCACATTTTTGGGGTGGGGTGGACTGCGAGTGGGGCAGGGAGAGAGAAAGTGTGGAAAATGAGGAAGCCCTCGTCCACATTGGCGCCAAGCCTTCAGAATCTCGCATCCTACCATGAATTACTCCATAGAACATACAACATTGAACATTGAAAAATACAGCGCAGAAAAGGCCCTTCGGCCCTCGATGTTGTGCCGACCGACGCCTGCCTAACCTACACTAGCCCAATAACCTCCATATGCTTTTCCAATGCCCGCTTGAATGACCATAAAGATGGAGAGTCCACCACAGAAGTGAGACTCACTGGCCTAGCGTTACTAGGACTGTTCCTCCTCCACTTCTTGAACAAGGAGACCACATTCGCTATCTTCCAGTCCTCTCGCACTGTTCCTGTAGACAACGATGACATAAAAATCAAGAGCAATGGCTCCACTATATCCTCCCTAGCTTCCCAGAGGATCCAAGGATACATGCCATCAGGCACAGAGGACTTATGTATTTTCACCCTTTCCAGTATTCCCCGGACCTCTTCCCTACATACCTCAAAGCCATCCATTCTAATCACTTGTGACTCAATATTCACATCAGCAAAAACGTCCTGTTCCTGAGTGAATACTGATGAAAAGTATTGATTTAGTGTCTCTCCAATCTCCTCTGCCTCCAAGCACAACTTCCCACAACTATCCTTGACTGGACCGAGACCTACCCTCGCCATTCTTTTATTCCTGACATACCTATAGAAAGCCTTAGGGTTTTCCCTAATCCTACCAACCAAGGGCTTTTTCATATCCCCTTCTCGCTGCTCTTAGCTCTCACTTCAGATCCTTCCTGGCTACCTTATAACTCTCAATCGCCCCAACTGAACCTTCATGCCTCATCTTTACATAGGCCGCCCTCTTCCCTTTTACAAGGGATTTCAATTCCTTATTAAACCACGGCTCCCTCACAAAACCCTCTCCTCCCTGCCTGACTGGTACATACTTATCAAGGACACCCAATAGCTGCTCCTTGAACAAGATCCACATATCATTTTAGTACTTCCCTTGAAGCCTATTTTTCCAATCCACACATCCTAAGTCATGCCTCACCGCATCATAATTTCCCTCCCCCCCGCTGTAACTCTTGCCCTGCAGTGCACACTTATCCCTCTCCATCACTAGAGTACAAGTCATCAAGTTGTGGTCACTGTCCCTGAAGTGCTCACCTACCTCCAAGTCTAACACCTGGCCTGTTTCATTTCCTTGAACCAAATCCACTGTGACCTCACCTCTTGTTGGCCTGTCTACATGTTGTGTCAGGAAACCCTCCAGCACTCTTTATTTACAAAAGATAAGCCTTTGACAGAAGCCTGACACTGAGTCAGGTACTCAGCATCTCAGTATCCCTGACATTTACCCTTCAGAATCAGCCTGGTTTCCCTGACTGACACAGACTAATGGCCCCAGTCAGGAATTTTATATCCAGTATAATCCAGCTACCCCACCTCATGACAATCATTACCAGGGGGAAAAAGAAATGATTTTCTGTTTATGCGGATTAACAATCGGGCAAGAAATTAAAAAGCTGGTCCATGGGTTACTCCGAATCCTCATTAGGCCGAAGAAGGTATGGCTGGAAACATTGGTTCCATGAGGAAGGGCTTTGGGCATCTCAGCCATTGGAAATATTTCTCAGGCTGGTATGACCTGAATACATTGTGATTGTTTTGTTTTATTTGGGGTGGGGATTGCTCCCGAGCTGGGGAGATATACGGCTCTTGTTGGAAAATATTTAATCAGATCTGTCAGAGGATTGGGAATCTGGTATCAAACTCATTTAGGAGAGAAAGTAAGCTGGCCATTGGAAGTAGACAATCTGTCACTGAAAGAGAAAAGCAACAGGATCACACTCTGAATGTGTTCAGATCTTATGCTTCTGAATCCCGGTCTTCGTGGATCAAACTTCCCTCCCCTACCTCACAGATCGAGGGACAGTTCTATTTCCAGCAAGTTTTCTTTTTCATTTTCGGGAGATGCTCAATAACATAGATTGGATCGGAAAAAAAAAATATTTTGTCTTTATGATGATGTGCGAGGTGTTTGTTCTGAAATAGACTGCAAGAATACATCAATATTTTTGAACAGTTCACTACCGCCCAAGAACCGAAAGCCAGACGGCACATTGAAAGGTCTAATTTATTACGTCACACAGCATTGGATTGACACAGGAGCACAGATGAAAGCATGTAGTAATCTGTTACTTATTTCCAAAAATTACGAAAACAATGAGATAGCATTATGTCACAATATTGTTGTATTTGGAAGAATGCTCATAAAATGCTCAGATTGTTTAATAAGTTGGAGAATGAAGAAATTTAATTTGAAACTCAGAACCCTGAAGCTAACTAAAAAGAACAACAAGTAATTGATGCATAAATGGGCAAACGTGGACTGAGTTATCAGTGGATAGGGAATGGCTGAAGAGCATGAAACATCTTAATCAATCACAACACTAATTCAGTCACCTCTCGGACAATAATCAAACAGGAAAAGGTGACAATGGGCTGCCCTGACTGATTCCAGGACTTTTCGGGAAACTTTCTGATTCCTACCCATTTACTCAGACTGCACTAACGCTGTTGATGGAGAACTGTCGCATCCAATTGCAGGTCTCGTTGCAAAAGCCAACTTTGGAGAGTACATCCCACGAGTTTGTATGCAATTTCTTGGAAATGGCCTTGTCCTGGTTCAGGCTGGTAAGGCAGGTTACCAACCTTACTGTCTCACACAATTACATCGCTGAGGAATGCGAGACTCTGAGAGATAGTTCTGCCCAGTACACCACAGGCTTTGGCAGGTTGAATCATTGATCCCAAAGCATACCTAACGTAGTTGGCGATAATCTCAGGCAGAATTCTGTAATTTACATTTTGAAGTGTAACCGGTCGTCAGTCCTCCCTGTGCCCCTCGAACTGTCGATGAGAGCGATGATAACTTTCGTGTTGTATTAACACAGGCTACCTGTTCAAAGCATACAGTTATCCACTTCCAGAGGTGCAGGCCAATCAGGTGCCACAGAGGTGAAAACAACTCAGATGGGCAATCCTCACTTCTGGATGCTGCACTCTTTCCTCTGGATTTGAGGGTGTTGGTTAGCTTCTTCAAAGGAAACAGCTGGTCCAGATTCTCCCGTGTGCTGTTGTCTAAGACCTCTGTGATACAGGACAGGAACAACTGTGCGACCGCGCTATCTGTGCACTTCATATCATATCGACTGGCAAAAAGGGATTTGCCGATCTTCAGAATGTTCTTCCCGGTGGTCGTGGTGTCAGTAGAAACCCTTTTAATCCAGACAGATCGGCAATTCTCCCGAAGGTCTATCTCCACAAACAAACAAAGATTGTTTGGTCTGTTCTTTTCCCCACAAGCTGTACCAAAGGCCACAATTTACTCTCAGCAAACAGTTCCCAGTTCACAGCTCGAAGCCCATTTCATTACAAGAATGCAAATAACAAAAAGTCAGTAAAGGACCTATCACCTCTGTCCCCCATCATTTCTGGTGCAGTGTTCACCTTCTCCTTTGTAAAGTCCCTGTGGGTATTTGAACCGGAAGAGTTTGGAGGCACATGGGTCAAATGAGACAATTGAGTGTATCTGATCGGCATGGATGAGTTTGATTTGATTCAATTCGATTAATTTATTGTGGCGTGTACTTAAATGCACTGAAAAGCTTTGTTTATGAGCAGTGCAGGGTGATCACAGGAAGCAATGATGTGCAGAACAAAAGATGTTGACAGAGGCATACAGGTTACATTGCGGAGGGAGTACAAGAGAGGTCAGCGTTAGAAAGATCAGCATTACTTGAGTCAAGAGAGTCCATTCAATCTTCTGATTACGTCTGGGCAGAAGATGTTCCTGAAACTGTTTGTTTATGGTCAAGTTTCTGTAGCTTCTGTTTAACGGAAGAGGTTTTTGGGTGTCATTACCGAGGTGTCAAGGGTCCAATGGAGTCCATCGATGGAAGTTTGGCTCACGTGAAGGCCTGGGTTGTCAGGATGTCTGACTGGGATGAGATCGAAGATTGATGCTGATAATGAAATGGTTGAATGAACATCAATTTCTGTTTGTGTTTCTGATATAGAGTCTGCAGTTCTTTTGGTTTTGTTCAGCCCCTTCTCTAGCCTGTTGCACACGAGGTCATTCAGAAGTGGGAGGCAATGGCCCAGTGGAACTATCACTGGACTGTCAATCCACAGACCCAGGTAATGTTTTTCGGACACAGACACACGGCAGATGGCGTCATTTGAATTCCATAAAAGTCTGGAATTAAAGAGGCTCATGATGACCGGTTCAGAGAGGGGAACTGCCATCCTTTCCTTTCACTACTTCGTGTGAGTCCAGACGTATACCAATGTGATTGACACTGACCTGCCCTCTACGCAATTGGGGATGGGTGATAAATACTGATGCAAGCCAGCAATGCCCTTATCCCTGAATGAAGAAAAACAAAGCCCCTTCTTTAACCTGTAACAGAGGAATTGGAGGAGGCAATTTCACACATTTTTGAATTGGGAAAAGGGACCAGCAGAAGGCTATTCATCCCCTCTCAAGTGGGCAAGAACAGTCGATGGATATTACGTCAGTCCACACTGTTGGACTTGAAAAAATCAAGGCATGCGGTTTCGGGTAGGTGTGAGGAGAGGGAATTTGTGTGACGTTCAATTCCAATTATATAGATTAGATTAGATTACTTACAGTGTGGAAACAGGCCCTTCGGCCCAACAAGTCGACATCGCCCCGCCGAAGCGTAACCCACCCATACCCCTACATCTAATTTACCCCTTACCTAACACTATGGGCAATTGAGCATGGCCAATTCACCTGGCCTGCACATCTTTGGACTGTGGGAGGAAACCGGAGCACCCGGAGGAAACCCACGCAGACACGGGGAGAACGTGCAAACTCCACACAGTCAGTCGCCTGAGGCGGGAATTGAACCCGGGTCTCAGGGGCTGTGAGGCAGCAGTGCTAACCACTGTGCCACCGTGCCGCCCATAGGGAATGAGGAACAGTCGGTGAGGAGGACAGAAGTGATCCTTGAAGGCAATGCAACAGGGAGGCAGCTAATTGTGTCAATGGACAGAGTGTGAGCAAGGCTCATTATTGAATTTGAACTGATGAGACCATTTGCTGATAGCTTACAGGAAAGCAGTAGTCCTCCCCACAACACTGATTAAAGATGGATATCATCTCCCTTACTCTGCATGTCATCCTTTCTCTAGTCCCTAGTATTTAATCATCAATATTATCCTGTATGCACTCCACTCTCTTCCCCAGTGTTTAATTATCTCCCGATTACTCTGTCTTTCAATTTCTCTCTCTCTCTCTCTGGATATAAGCCTCTGTCCGTATTCCAACCCTCTGTTCACGACCTTGTATTTACTCCTTTCCCTGTATGTCTGGATTTAGCCTCTACGTTGATTCTTTGCACAACCCAATCATTATCTGCATTTGATCTTCTCTATTTCCTTGTAGTTACCCATCGCTCTTCCTTTGTATTCAGCTAGGAGAAAGTGAGGACTGCAGATACTAGGGATCAGAGCTTTAAAAGGTGTTGCTGGAAAAGGGTTTATGCCTGAAACGTCGATTCTCTTTCTCCTTTGATGCAGCCTGACGTGCTGCGCTTTTCCAGCAACGCATTTTTAAGCTTTGTATTCAGCCCTCTATGTTACTCTCTGTTTAATCCTGTCACTAAGACTTTCCGTTGAGGTTGGTCATCATTGCTCTCCATTGCACCCACTCTATGTAAACACGACACAACATAATCAATAACTTCCACTCTGTATTCAACTTTCTCCCTATTACTCCCTAATTACCCGTCTCACTATTGCTCTTCTTTAAGCAATAGCAATAATGCTCTTCTGATGGCGGAACAGACATACCACCACATCCACCCGCCCCGGCACTGGCACCAGGGTCCCAGATCTGCATCTGGTGCTGTGACTCGGACGCGGTACGGATGGATTGTGGGCAGCAGTTGACTTCAGAGGATTCAGCCAGCCAGACACGAATATTTTTACCCATTTGGTTTCCTTCTCACTCAAGTCGTGGTTTATCCGACACCTCGCTGCTTTGCATCACAGTCCAGCCGGACTGAAATAAAGGTGTCTGGGACCCAATGGAATCGGGGACTCCAGGATGTCGCGACTCCCAATAACAGGTCGGGGACCTGTGAATAGAGTCGGCCACTCTCAAAAGTGAGGGGTTTGGGGACCCCAGGGAGTCGGGGACTCCCACTAACAGGTCGGAGACCTGCAGATAGAGTCGGGGACTCAGATTAGGTCGGATTGGTGTTGTCGAAACTGATTCGCAAATTGTTCTGTGAAAGATGAAAGTAAGAAGTATGGCGATAGATTATGACAAAACTGCAAAGGTTTTAGAATGTCGAAAAAGTTCGCAGAAATCATTCGTCTTGTTGTTCATTGTCGGGTTGTTGATTCGTGAAAGTTTTAGGTTGAGATTATCTTCTCTATTTTATATTTTCAGCTCGCCTTGTCCTGCTTTGCTGCTTTGTCTTGTTTGTCTGCTGTGGCTTTATTCTGTTTGTTTTCCTGTTTGTTCTTTGATTATGGAATATAGAGGGTGGTTGCTGCTTTCGTTGTATTTTTTAAAAAAAGCTGGCCAGTGATGCAATTCTCGCATACTTGTTAAAGAGACTATGTGCCACTGTGTGTGTGTGTGTGTGTCAGTCTGTGTGTGCGTGTGAGAGAGAGAAAGAGACTCATAGTTGATTCTGCATCATTTGACATCAGTATAAACTTGCTCTCAATTTCTCCATAATTCCATACAACTGACAAAGATCATTTTCACCACTCTCACCCCGACGTGAAGTACTAATGAAAGAATTCACCGGATGAAGGATAGCAATATCACTAAATCGACGCCTTTGGTGCAGAACCATTCTGTTCCGAGATGAGAGCAGCTCTCTGCTCAATTTTATTTATAATCTGAGCATGACATGGAGGAAAACCACTTCAGATTTTAACATTTGCTCATTGAGTGGAGGAATTGCATGAGCCTTATTTAATTTCGTTACATTTTGTAAAACTGGAAGATCCAAGGTATCCCAAATAAACAGCATAGTTTTCAGAAAATAATACTAGCAGATTTAACTTTTGTTTCAGACTCGTTGATTCCACTTAATTTTAAGTCTGCCGTGTTTCATTGATGATTATGGTGTGCCATTGATAACTTTATTTGATATCAATTCCCCTTCCTTAATGACAATTGAAGTTTCATTTCAAAATTAAGTTGTGATAAAACATGTAACAATATTAACATCCTATGGTTAATGCCTGCGTCTTTGGATTCGGCCATTATTCGAGCATTATAAGTTTTTTTTTGTTATCATGTGAGTAGGCAAGACCTTTTAATGCAGCAGCGGTCATTTCATGGCCAATAGCATTGTAAATGAACAATGACTGGTCAGGACTGCTTAAGGAACCTAATCTGGGATTTAAATTGAAGGACTAGAACCAGGTAATTATAATGGATTTCAGAGTTGGACACGGTATACGTTTTACATTTTAAATATTGAATATTGAATAAATGAATTTCCAGTTTATATTGATGACTTATAAAATGCCTTAGTCACTTGTTTAATTTTCAGCTCTGAATTAAAGATAATGATTATTTTGTTTACTACTTTTATGTAATTAATTGAATTAACCCCGAATCAATAACGCAGAATTAATTGTCAGGATCACTTGGTTTTGTTCTTTTACATATTGTCAGTGACCTGTATCATTGCCTATTGTTAAACTTGAAGAATGGCTGCATTAATTTGTTGCTAACTGAAGAATGGAAAAATACTTTACTAGCCAGTTGAGGGGAGTTTGCATGTGATTGGGGATAGATGTATGCATAACAAATGGAACTCCCAAAAGCTGTTGTGAATGGGTAGATGAAAAAACAAAAGTGATATGAGATACAATGTAAGGCAACTAAGGCTGAGGAATATACAAACAGGGTTAACCAAAAACGCTATAAATCAAGAATTTAGATTCTACTCGGAATCCGAGCCGATGTCTGCCTTACCGACCCGATTTGAAAATGGGGATTTTGTTCTTGGATACCCTTGGGCAAGGAGAGAATGGTTTATACTCTTTTATAATGGACACGCTGCGGCCTCCAAACTCGATGGAAAGGGGCCCTTCCAGGCTCTCCTCACAACCCCTCCTGCTGAAAAGGTCGCCGGGCACCTACATCATTGCATGGTCATCAGTCGAGCCACATGCAAGAAGGTTGATGATGAAACTCGAACTTAACTTGCTATATGGACTCATCTTCGTCGGCATTGGTGCTCAAGAACGGACGGTTTACCGGTGCGACCTTGAGCAAACAGAGACTGTATCTTTTTGTGCCGAGAGACTGATTCTTTCGATGCATAGAAAGTTACCAAGAATGATTGTTGCAATGGTCAACTGCAGCAAGAAGATTGGACAGTTCGTTTATTTGACAAGTCTCAATGGTCTTTACCCTGTCAAGGTGTTGTGTGCCAGTTTGATTTCAGTTGTGATACGAGCGGTCCTAGTAAGCCTGTCCTCTATTCAAAGAGGTCTAAATTGGCATGTCTCAAAAGAGAAAATGGGGAAATATTATTTCTCATGAACAATATGTTTCCTGAAAGTCACAATAAACTATTTGGCCGGGATGAAGTGGTCTGTTATGCCGTCACATCAGCAAAGGACTCATGGACCACTTTCCCCTCCCCTACACTCCATCCCAACATAGGAGTATGGAACGCTTCTAAGTCGTTTACTAGACATGATATTTCATTTGACTATTAATCATCCCCACCTGCTCGTTGCTTTTGGCCTTGCTCCATGGTAGCCTATCCCAATTGTAACGGCAGAATGGTATGGGGCTACATTCACGTCAATGCGTCCAAGGCTATTCCATGCACCTTGATTAAATGGACAAATGGCGACTGATCCCCTGTGGGGCCTTGCACTCATGCATATTCTGGATTAGGGGTGCTGGAAAAGCACAGCAGTTCAGGCAGCATCCAAGTAGCGAAAAAGACGTTTCAAGCAAAAGCCCTATGCCTATGCCTATCAGAGGAGTGTGTCTCTGAAACCCTGTTATTACTACTGTTCAGGCCCTTTGTGGTATGGTAAACAGCACCTTCAACCTTCTTTGTGAGACCCCTCATGGCAGCTCCGTCTTCCCCATTCTTGGATTTAAGGAACCGGTCTGGGATAATAACCACATCTCTTACCGAAAGACGCACCACATTTACATTGAGCAGCTTTCATCTTCAGCGTTCAGCACAACCACACTTTGGAATCATGGCCTACGCACATATTCCAGAAAGTCACAGAGCCAGGCCTGTTTCTGATTGCAAGCTCCCTCCATTATCTATATTAAATCCGGTTCTCATTTTTTTCTGTCAAGGCAAAGCAACGAACTTACTTGTTCTTGATGAAATAGGTATTCCCCGGGCTACAGCTTTCGGGACACGTTCCCCGACTACGGTTCCCGGTCCAAATACTGGGATTGAGGTTGGGGTTTCCCTGCCAAACGTTCAGTTTTATCCGAACTCTGCGTGCATGGGAGGGGTGATCAGGCTTTGGACAACACTGAAGCTCACTCTGTGGACTATGCATTTCTTAGTACTTTTTCGTTTGGAGGATCTTGTGGAATTTTTGGATATCTAAAACGAAATTATCTGTTTTGTGGTCTCAATCTCTTGGGCAACAAGATAGCTTAGGACATGCTCTCAAATTACGCCTAACTTCCCAACAAAACCGGTACGCCCTCGACTACCTACTCGCCAAATAGGATGCTTTATTTCGCCATAGTAAAGGGCAAGTGTATGTTGGTGTTCCTGAAAGCATCAAGAATATTACCAACCATGTAGATAACATCCATACCTTATTCACTCAAATGACACAAGGCACGGAATGGGTAGATTTGGGTTTTGGCTCATGGTACAATTGGTTGATACGTCTGGCCATGTATATTGTTATTGTTTTAATTTGCCTCTTTGATGGCGTTGCTATTACTAAATGTATTATTGCTAAGCTAATAACTTCTGTTGACAACATCGGTTCTCCCCATTAAATGCTTCTTCTCCATCCAAATAAAGATGAGGACGTGTGATTGCCTACCCCTGGTTCTTTGGAGGTGGAGGGGGAAGTATGTCATTCTCGAGCGTCCTATTGATTGCACTGATCTAATCTGTTTAGTTCAGAGTGGTGCTGAAAAAGCACAGCATGTCAAGCAACATCCGAGGAGGAGGAAAATCGACGTTTCGAGCAAAAGCCCTTTATTAAGAAACGAATGGCATCATCAGGGCGTCTAATCTATGCCCTCCCATAATATGATGTGGTCATGGAATGACCAATGACCGGAGATGAGGACCTGAAAACTGAAAACAGGCTGATGTAACTAGCTGTTATCAGGAAGACCAACTTAAGACATATTCTTACTAACTTAGGTGGAAATAAAATGATTTCTTCATACTAACGACATCACAAAATGGATTTTCATTTAAAAATTGTCCAGTTCTGCTTAAAGCTGGTTAAACTGACTTTTAACACTGATAAAGCTGCAAAACCGACTTGTCTGCAGTCTGTCTCAACAAAGATTAGCAGGCAATGACTCCTTTACAGCACAGAAATAACTAGACTAGATAAGACACGAATGGACATCATAACTAATATTCAAGTGCAGGTAAAAAAAAAGCTTGATTCAAGAGATAAGAATGGCTTAAGTTTTGGAAAGCAAAGTTGGTTTCCAGGAAATATCATTGGGTTCAGTTGCTGTAAAAATAAATTTCGTTCCACCAAAGCTGCTTCCTGGAGTCCGCAGAACCCCGAAATTCCTGTTCATATCTGTCAGCCAGGACTCCCTGATTGTTCCAGGTTATCAGCACAAATCAGAAAACTCATCTTCAATGAGATCCATCTGGCTGACCACATTACAATTCCAACAGCTTCCGCTGTTGTAAGCCAAATCCCTATGTCCCTGTAGTCAGGATCCTCCCGCTTATTCCTAATAAAATTCTCCTCCTATTATTTTTAGTTACTTTCCCTAACTTTTCTTTCTTTATCCGTCCCCTATTCCTGTATTAAGCTCTCTCCCTGTAACTCGCTACCTAACCCACTCCTATTGTCTATGTAATTCTCTCCCCATTATTCTACATTGAGTTATCTCCCTATTACAACGTTTTACCCTGTCTATATCCGAATTCAACGCTTTTACTTTCCCCAGTGCTCGTTAACTGTTACCCTCCACTCCACCCCCACTCCGCCATCCAGAATGTGTGTTAACTCGACAATAACCAGAGACCGAGTACCCCTGCCTGATCATTCCCCACAACTGCTTCCGTGGAACCACTGATGCTCTGTGCTGCCTACCCTCTGGCTGACGCTGGGATTGCAGATCCGTCCCAAAGTACCGGTGAATCCCAGCATCACCCCTACATGGTCAGAGACAGTATTGCTGGTTGGAAGAAGAAAGGCACTATTTTAACATGAACTAATACAGCATTGATGTACAAATAGGAAAAGTTACAAGACACAACAGGAAATACATACAAACATGAACATTTCTCATATGCGACAATATTTGGGGAAAAACTCGAACATCTCCAATCCTAACAATATTTATGTTCCAATGCACAATAATATTACATGTAAAACACAATCAGCTTTAATACACAGCAATATTTGTACAGACACAAATAGCACCAACATATAATCCTACATAATGCATATTATACAAGTGAAACATGGGATAATGTGTGTATGAAGGACTTGCATGAAGGAAGTGATTGCACTGTTGCCAAATGTGCAGAAGACGCAAAAATATTTGGAAGATAATTTGGCACATTGCATGTGCTTTCTTAGGTATGGGGATGGTGGTGGTCTTCGTGAAGAAAATGGAGACTTCCACTTGTTGGATGGAGATGTTGAATAATTCGGTGAATACATCGGCCAGTTGGTCCTTACAGAATCGAAGTGCACGGCCAGAGACTGCATCCAGGCCAATCGCTTTCCTTGGGTTGACTCTCAGGAAAACTTTTCTGACATGTGCGGTCGTGAACACTTGAACAGATTTGTCAGGGGCTGTTGGAGCAGGGGTCACTGCGCCCCTGGCGTTCTGCTCGATTCACACACAGAAAGCATTGACCGTCTCAGAGAGTGATGTGTCTTTGTCTGCTCCTGTTCATTGCTTCATTTAGCGTCCTGTAAGCTTCCTTAGGCCTTGCCATAGGCAGCGGGAGTCTGTTTTGTACGTATGGGCCTTTCATGTGGTCTGGTACTCCCTCTTGGCATGTCTGCTGGACTTGCAGACGTTAGATCTGGATTCCTGTTTAGGTCTGGCTCTTCCCACTTGAATGTTGCCTTCTGGTCTTCAGTTGGGAGTGGATTTCCTGGTTGAACCGACATCGTCATTTAGGAAACACACGGATTGACTTCTTCAACTCTCAGTCCTCCATGCATTTACTAAAGATATCCGTGATTGCGATGTTCACTTATTCAGGTTTTCTGCTGAGTTCTTTAACACGGTCCAGTTCAACAATTCTAAACAATCCGAGAGAATGTCATTCACGACCTCAGTCCAGCATTGTACTTCTTTTCGTGAAGAGTCCTCCCGTTTCCGCTTCTGCTTGTAAGCTGTTTCCGCATGTAAGAGAGACTCGGACCTGAGGGCATAGTCTCAGAGTGAAGGGACGACTTTTGGAATTGAGATGAGCATGAATTTCTTCATCGAAGGAATGTTTAATCTGTGGAAATTATTACCGCAGAGGACTATGGAGAGTAGGACATTCAGTGTGTGATGATGCTGTTCCTTTAATGTTCTTTTTTTTCTTAGCATATTTGTAAATGCGGAGGTTCTGTGGTGTCTAGTTTTGATGGGTTTTAGGGTCAACTTCTTGATATCCAATAGACACTGCTTCAGCAAAAGGGTTTCAAGTGAAAAAAGTATAAAATGAAAGGGATTGGCCAATTCTCACAGCTCAGCATTACTCTGGTCTTGTTTCGTTTGGTTTGGTGTTAATATGCAGACAGTCTTTCAGACTGCTGGTAAAAGGAACAGCTGCATGAAAGTAATTGTTCCATTCTGAATCTCTCTCCGACATCTCTTGTAAGACTCTGCGTTTGATTGTACCTGTATTGCCAAGAGGTGTTTATGGGGATTTGTGCAGTAATTGAGAACAATTATTAAGTTGAGACAGTCTGTTCGCTTTCACACAGGTTACGTTATTCTGTATTCTGTTACATTTTGTTTGTGTTTCATTTGGTGCTCTGGAAATAAATTCTGTTTTATTTCAATCCGAGGAATATTGACCAGCTCCATCACTCCTGGAATATCCACTGTATACCTGCTCAAAACAAGTTAGCTCAGAAAAGTTAGGGTTTGGGCTACAATCTTGAAATGTTTTGAGAGGGTCTGGCCTGGTCTATAACAAATTTATTAAAAATAGAGATGTATGTGTTCCTAATTGATCAGGGAATCAAAAGTCTTGGGGAGAATGCAGGAGAATAGAATTCCCTCATGTCGAAATGTCAGAACGAATGGTTGGGATGAATGGCCTAATTCTGCTCCCACACTATATGACCTAATGATCTAATACGCAACAATATTAATGTATGGACACAACCAGCTTCAATATTGCATCCATGTTACAAACAAGGATGGAAGACCTGGAATCTTTCCTTTCATTGAATATTTCCCTGTCTTGTTTCGTTCATGACGCTTCGGTCCTTGAACTGAAGTAACAGTTCAGCTGTCAGGGTGCAGGAGCTACAGATACTGATATTTAGTTATTTCCCAGCTTGCCAGAATGTGCTATTTAGACCATAGTGTGCACCGTGATCTGCTCAAGGGTTCACTTGAACCTTTTCAGGAGAGAGAATATCATGATCAGGCACGGACAGAACCACACCCAAAGAATCTCCGAAACACACCCACACTCTCGCGCAAACAAACACGTGCATGTAGAAACACGCCCTCTCCCTCAAACTCACTTACACATACACGCAGAACACATACCTATACACAGTCAAAGTGAGATATAGGAACATGCTGACAAACAAAAGCACACATAAACGTACACACATGCACAGATGCACGATAACACCATCAATCTGAAGCGTGGGGATCCATCTTCACACAGACTACAGCAACATTCCAGCACCCTCACAACACACAGGAATGAAAACAGAGTGCAGAAGGGGGCACAGCTACTCACACATGTGTGTGCACACATACAAACCAGAAGATCAGGCATACTGAAACACACCCATGTATGGACAGAATGCACACGCATCCACACACAAAGAAGTGCAATCATACTGATGATTTAGAGATGCGCTTGTTGGACTGGGGTGCACAAATGTAAAAATCACACAACGTCATGTTCTGGTCCAACAAATCTATTTGGAAGCACTATATTTCAGAGTACTGCTCCTTCATCACCTGGTGAAATTTAGCAGGCATAGTGAGAAATCAGAACAAATCTACACACGCTCACACACACGCACGCGCGCACACACGCCCACGCATGCACACAAAAATACAGAAAGGAACACATTATGTACATGTTAAATGCAAACATATCCACACACAGAGAAATGCAGTCACACTGGGATATTGGAACACATCTCCACACAAAGAATCAGTCCTACAGCCCCACACACAGATGTAAAAAACTCAGCGTAAGAGTCATTACACACCAACCTGCAAGGACTGACAGTAACTTCTTAAGCACACACACAAGCACTTTCAAACACACTTATTAAACTCCAAACACAATGAGATATGTACAGAGTGACACTCAGAAACACAAACACACCCACAGAGAGGCACAGAGAGATCCTACTGTGGACACGGTAAAACTTTGACCCACGGACAGACAGCCAAGCACATTCTGATCAACACACTCACCTGCTTAAACATGAACACAGTCAGGCAGGGACATCCCACACTCCCACAATAATACAACGACACTCAGAGACACACGCATATGGTGTCATTGAACCATCATGAAATGCTGAGAGTAATACACGCAAAACCACACGGTCATAGGACTGTGACCTCACAAACAACACACACACACAAGCAAAAGCGCAACAACTTCACAATGAACAAAGTACACACAGATAAGCAATCACACCGGCACAATAACATACACCCACATAAGAACGCTTGCCTTCTTGGGAACACTCATGCAAGACTGAATAACATATCCAAAGATAGAACACATGAATGGAAATTCAACCATATACTTTCCAATGCGCACAAAGGGAGACCCACACATAGATGCATAAACACGGTCATGATGTGTCACACTCAGGGACGTATCTCATGACAAAAACTGAGGGACACACAAACAAAGTGAGATCCCACAAAGGCAATAAAGTACACCCATATACAGAGACACACAGAGACCGTCACTCACTGAAAGGGAAACGCATGAACACACTTTCCGCACAGCCACGGACAGAAGAAAGGAAGATGATCAAGCTCCAGCACACATACGTACAGTAATATGACAACGTATTGTCGGCTGTATCTGTGCACTTTGCAGTTTGCAAAATAACTGACTGGGGAAGGATCAGTGAATGAAGTGATCAGGAAGCGTTTGAGTCAATGGAAGTGAACATGTGCTAAACTGAGACAAGTGTCTGTCAACACCTTTGTGAGAATAAGACAGAGAGAGAGAGGGAGAGGCAGAGAGACCGAGAAAGAGATAGACAGAGAGACAGAGAAGGATAGACACAGAGCGAGGCAGTGAGACAGACAGACAGATAGACAGGTAGAGAGACAGATCGATGCAGACAGGGAGCGACAAACAGAGCGAGACAAAAAGAGAGAAAGAGAGTCACAGCAGGAAACTGAGAGATGGGGGGTCAGCGTGAGAGAGGAACAAAGACAGACAGGTGAGCTAGAGAGAGAGAGAAAACAATATTTTGTAAATTAATTAGACAGGAGGTGAACTCAATAAACTCTCTCAAAAACAAATGTGATTCTCCAATAACCAACTCAGATCAGGTGATCACTGGCACCTGGAACCTTTCCCTGCTGGTTGTAATAAAGTGTTTGTTGTGAGCTGAACAGAGAGAGTCTGGCAATCATCATTGTGCAGGAACTACTGCTTCTGCCCAACCCCCTCCTCACCTGCAGGAGGAATGCAAAGACCCATCCAGCTGATCTTTAACATAATCCAAAGGGAAGACCCAATATTCCAGATGAAGCCATCGCACGCAGCCAGCCATTTAGAATCACTCCTCCAGCCTCTTTCCATCCTCTTTCCATCATAAGTGAAGAATTTACGTGACCAAAACTTCGCTCTCAACTTGGGCAGAGTGGCTGTATAAAATAATGTGTTCGTGCTGCAGCTTAAATCCCTCAGCATTTCTGCCATCAACATAAACTGGAATAGATGAGAGTTCTTCCAACGATATGCTTCTTTAGTGCGAAAGTATAAGGTGTTTGCACAGTGTTCTAACCACAGAAGTACAAAGTTGATGTATATGGTGATGAGAGATATCACCGACTTCCTCAGGCTCTCCATCTCTGTGTCTTTGTGACTCTCTCTATTCCTCTGACCCTTCAGGCTCTTGCAGACTCGACTGGCCACTGAAATGTACCTGACAGTCAGAGTGTTCATCAACAGAAGTAACACGAATGGAATGAAAGGGGTTACTATCATATCAAACCAGTTAAATCCCAGCCAATTGGGATCAGTAAAATAACTTGACTTTGTTACGCATTACCTCGGAACATTGTCAATTATCCTCGAAGGTTCACACCGAAAATAGAAAGGAATGTGTTTTGAATAGAGCAGAATGCCAGTTACAGCTTGAGCCACGGCCAAGGTTTTGTCGGTACAATATTTCCTATTCAGTTTCAAGCAGCAAATGGTCAGAAAACGATCAACGGAGAAGCGGACAGTGAACCAGATGGAAATGTCTGTGGCTACACGAATCAGGACAAAGATAGCACTGCACACAGGGGTATGTCCAGGAAACACCCCACGTAATAACGACCTTGGAATCATCACAGCATGATCCCAGTGCTAATGAACAGCAGATACCCTGTTGCCATGGTCAACAGGCAGCGCGTTATGCAGTTATAGAGGCCGGACTTCCCCCATGAGAGAACCAAAATAACCGGGCAATAATCAGAAGTCACTGAGCAAACATTCTCCATGACTGCTCAATGGAAGATCTTCATATCTAACTGAGACAGGGAATTGACAGATGGGAGAAGGGCACAATCTTTAAGGTGATGAGTAAAAAGTTTGGAGGTGATTTGAGAAAACGGCTTTCATTCAGAGATTGGTGTGGGTTCTGTTATTTCAGTACTTGGGAGGGTTATTGAAGTAGGAAACCTCAAAATCTTTAACAACTACTTGGGAAGAGTCCAGATTTTGTTTGGCCTTGATAGCACAAGCTTGATGGACCGAAGGACCTCTTCAGTCCAATCAGGTTCCAAAATTCAAAGACATATTTCTGGGAAGTAGGCTGTGAAGTGAAACATTTTCAATAAGGAAATAAACGAGCTATGAATACCAGAATTATAAAAATGAAACAGAAATAGCTGGAGAATCTCAACAGTTACGGTAGCACCTGTAGAGAGTGAAACAGAGTTAATGCAATTATGCTTCATCAGAAAACGTTCCTCTGAACATTTGTCAAGCAACTCAAAACATCAACTCGGCTTTCTTCTCGGGCATGGCCCTATCATTGCAAAGAACGCACTGGGGTTGATTTCTTAAAGGGAATTGAGAATCATCGTGTTGATGTTTATCTACAATGAAACATTTGTTCTACTGCTCTTAGCATGCTGGGCGAAATTAGACTCATCGAGATTTAGAGGAAGGAAACTTGTTCCAAGTCGTCCTTGCTGATCAGTTATTCTGTAATAATAGCGTCCCGTTTGCCCTCATCAACATCAAACCCTTTCCTCCTCATTTACCCATCCGGCTGTGTTTGAAATGTTGCATTTATACCACTCTCCACCATTTCATCTGGCAGTTCATGCCATATGTGCACCACACTTTGCATGAAAATGGTTTTCCAGTAGGTACCGTTTAAATCTTTCCCCTGTCACCCTGAACCTGTGCCCTGGGCCTCTGGAATCCCCCACCCCAAAGGAAACAATTGCCTATTTATCCTATCCATGCCCCTCACAATTTTATAAATCTCTGTATGATCACTCTTCAGCGTCCAAAACTCCATTAAAAACAGACTCAGCCTATTCAGCCTTTCTCTATTACTCAAACACTCCAAACCTGGCCATATCCATGTAAATCTTTTCTGAACCCTTTCATGTTTCACACCATCCTTCTGATAGGACAGAGACCAGAATTGCACAGACCTTTTTCCAAAAGTGGCCTAACCAATTTCCTGTACAGGCGCAAAATGGACTCACAGCTCCTCTAATCAATGCACTGGACAATAAAGGAGCACATACCAAACGGCTGCTTCACTATTCTAGCAACCGAAGACTCCACTTTCAGGGAACTACGGAACTGCACTCCAAGGTCTGTTTGCTCAGTTACATTCCCCAGGAGCTTCCATTAGTGTACAGATCCTGCCCTGGTTTGCTGTTCCAAACTGCAGCACCTCAAATTTACCTAAAGTAAACTCCATCTGCAACTCCTCAGCCCATTGGCCCATCTGATCAATCTCCCATTATACACAGACATAACGTTCTTCGCTATCTACTATATTTAAAATTTTGGTTACATCTGCAAATTTACTCGCCATACCTCCCATATTCACATCTAAATCAATTATGTAAATGGCAAAAAGCAGTGTACCATGAGAAACCTTGACAAACTCCTTCCTGACGTCCATATAGATCACGTCCACCACTCTGCCATCATCAATCCTCTTCGTTGCTTGTTTAAAAACTCAAACAGGTTCACGAGACATGATTTCCCACGAGCAAAGCCATGTTAGCAAACACTTATTAGTCATTGCCTATCCAAGTACAGGGTACATATAAATCCGGTCTCTCTGGATTTCCCTCCAACAACTTCCATACCACCAATGTCAGGCTCACCTGTCTAAAGTTTGCTGCGTTTTCCTTACAACCTTTCTTAAACAGTGGCACTCATGTGGCAACTTCCAGTCTTTCAGCACCTCACCTGTGGCGATTGATTATCCAAGTCTCTCCACAAGGGTCCGGTAATCACTCCCCGAGCTAACCACAGATCAAATCCTGCGGATTTAGCAAACGTTATACTTTATTTCATAACCAACACATCCTGCTCTGTAATATGGACATTTTTCAAGATGTCACAATCTATTTCCCCACATTCTATGTTTTCAAGTCTTTTCTCCACAGTAAACAATGATACAGAATGCTCGTTTAGTATCTACCCCATCTTCAGCAATTCCACACATAGAGGGCCTTGCTGATCTTTGAAGGGTCTTCTCTCCTTAAATACCTTTTCGACCTGAATGTAGTTCGGAAATCGCCTTGGAATCTCCTTAAACCTATCTCCTTAACTCTATTTGCAAAAATTATCTTTTGTAACATATTTGCCCTCCGATTCCTCTCTTACATATACTCCTACTGCCTTTGTACTCTTTGAAAGATTCACTTGATCTCTGCTGTCTGTACTTCCCTTATGCTTCCTTATACCTACCAACCTTGTCTTTCACCCGAACAGGAATATACTCTAAGATCTTGCCAAATGGCCATCCTCCAAATTAGAACTTTAACTTTTAGAACTGTTCTGTCATTTTCCATCATTATTTTAACCTCACAGAATTCACGTCTCTGGTCCCAAAGTGTGGCCCCACCAACACCTCAGTCAACTGCACTGTCTTCTTTCGCAAGAGTAGGTCAGGTTTTGTAGGTTTTCTACTGGATACATGCACACACTGAAGCAGAAAATTTTGATATACACACTTAACAAATTCATGTCCATCCCAGCCCTTAAAAATGTGGCAGTCCCAGTATATATTTGGAAAGTTAAAATCCCCTACCATTACCACACTTTTATTCTTTCAAATAACTGAGATCTCTTGACAAATTTGTTTCTCAATTTCCCACTGACTGGTGGGGAGTCGATAGTGCAATCCCAATAAGGTATACAGCCCTTGTCGAATTCTCAGTTCCACACAAATATCTTCCCTGCATGTATTTCCAGGAATATCCTCCTTAAGTACAGCAGTAAAATTATCCGTTATCAAAAAGCAAGTCCCGCCACCTTTTCTTTCACACCTTTACTTCCTTCCTGCAGCACGTCCATCGTGCAGCTTGAAGCTGCTAGTCCTGTCAATCCCTGAAAGCCATCACTGTAATTACTATGATATCCCAGTCCCATGCCCCGAACCATGATTGCAAATCACCTGTCTTCCCAGCTCGGCAACTTGTACAGAAATAAATGCAATTTAATTTGGCAGTCCTCCCTCATTCTCTGCTTTGGGCAACCCTACCCTGACTATTGGACATGCTCCTTTTCCCAACTGTATCAGTCTCAGACTGATTTGTTTCCTCATAATCGTCCTCATGACCCCAGTCCCGCACCTCCACCATCCCCGCACCCCCCCACTCCAACTTTACTCGTGTCAATATTCCTGAACATCACGAGCAAATCTCCCTGCAAGTAAGTTTGTTTTCTTCCAATTCAGGGGCAATCCGTCCTTGTCATAGAGGTATCTTCTACTCCAAAAATTATTCCAATGATTAAAAAATGTGAACCTTTCTGCCCTGCACCAGCTCCTCAGCCATGCATTCATCTGCTATATCTTCCTGTTTCTATCCTCACTAGCTCGTGCCAACTAGAGTAATCCAGATATTACTACCCCCAAGGACCTCCTTTTAAATTCCTGCCTGACTTCTTATATTCCCCGTTCAGATTTTCCTCCTTTATCCTTCCTATGTTGCTACTTCCAATGTACACAAAGACCTCCTGCTGGTATCGCTCCCCTTTGTGAATAATCTGCACCAATGATGCAACAGGCACTCTTGTCGACTGCAATGTCTGTCTCTGCCTCGGAGCAAAGAGTCCCTGGTCACAATTGATCACTTCGAACCTGACATAACCCTAATTACATTAGAGCCAGTCTTTGTACCAGAAACTTGGCTGTCAGTGCTACATTCTCCTTCGTGTCCATCACTCCCGGCATTTTCCTAAACAGCATATCTGTTTAAAATACACATGGCCACAGTAGACTCCTGCGCTAAATATAGCCCTCTCCTGCCTTTCCTAGCGATAACACATCTGCTTGATCATGTCAGCTTTTGTTCACTCGTTCCTGTAGCTGCCATCCATCAGACCCCCGAGTTCCTGAAAATTCCTCATTGTCTCGAAATGCTGCTCCAACCAATTCATGCGATATTATCGGTTTTCCAAATAAACATATTTACTGGACACATAATCATCAGGACTTGGAAGCTCTCCCTCATCTCCCACATCTAACAGGTAGAGTACATCACTCCACTAAAGGCCATCTTCGCACCCAAATAATCTACACGCCCAGGAAATACCACAGCCTTACTGCTCTAAAAGAAAGTGCTCACGACTAATGCAGTGCCTAAGCTTTATTCTTTTACATTTTAATCAAGTGACTATCTCAATCAAGCCTATAACCAAAAAGAAACCACCCTACTCAATTTGTAGATTTACACAAAAACACTCAGCAAGACAAAACTTAAAAACCATAAATATACCTACTCCTGTGCTGTGAACTCTCCCTCACAAGCTCCTCCTTTATTTACATTGTGTTGCTTTGATCTTTGTTTCCTAAATTTCCAAAACAATGCAACAGTTCATAAAATTCCCGAAATTTGTGGAAGTGTGCGCTGACACCTAAAATACCCCAAATATTGGAGCATCTCTCACAGCCACAATCTTTTCCCGTCCTCGAATGAGGATTACCTCGAATCGTCTGGTCACTATATTACAAAAACATGAATTGTTGCACTTGAGAAGATGTAATTGTGTGGCGGACATTGCTAACAGAGCTGAGAATGGTTTGTTTCATCATTAAAGGTGCAAAACATGATCTGACTTATATCTGCAATGATAAACTCAGGATCTGTTAGCTCATTGAATCCCACAGAGTTTGTTTTGGAAAGTGATCAATTCCTTGTCAAGTTTAGCAAATGTTCTAATTTTGCTGGCAGTCAGCAAATAATGGAAAATGCAAATTGGGAGATGTGACTTTTTACTGTATTGTCTGCATTAGCTGACTCAAATAGTTTTGGAATGTGCTTGTTGACATTTTATGAATAAACTACCCAATACAAAACAAAACAATGACCACAATTCGGTGATTTTTACTCTAGTGATGGAGAGGGATAAATGTGTACTACAGGGCGAGAGTTATAGCTGGGGGCAGGGAAATTATGATGCGGTGAGGCATGACTTAGGATGTGTGGATTGGAAAAGTAGATTCCAAGGCAAGAGCGTAATTGATATGTAGAACTTGTTCAAGGAGCAACTATTGAGTGTCCTTGATAAGTACGGACCTATCAGACAGGGAGGAAAGGGCCGTGTGAGGGAGCCGTGCTTTAAATGGAATTGGAATCCCTTGTTAAATGGAAGAGGGCGGCCTTTGTAAAGATGAGGCGTGAAGGTTAAATAGGGGCGATTGAGAGTTATAGGGTAGCCCGGAAGGACCTGAACAGAGAGCCATGAGCAGCAAGGAGGGGACATGAAAGGTCCTTAGTTGGTCGGATTAGGGAAAACCCTAAGGCTTTCTATAGGTATGTTAGGAATAAAAGAATGACTAGGATAGGAATAGGTCCAATCAAGGATAGTGATGGGAAGTTGCGTGTGGAGGCTGAAGAGATTGGGGAGGCACTGAATGAATACTTTTCGTCAGTATTCATTCAGGAACAGGACATTGTTGTCGATATGAACACTGAGGCACGAATAAGTAGAATGGATGGTTTTGAGATATGTAGAGAAGAGGTGTTGGAAATTCTGGCAAGGGTGAAAATACATAAGTCCCCTGGGCCTGATGGCATTTATCTTTGGATTCTCTGGGAAGCAACGGAGGAGATTGCAGAGCCATTGGCCTTGATTTTTGTGTCCTCTTTGTCTCCAGCAGTAGTGCCAGAGGACTGGAGGCTAGCAAACGTGGTTCCCTTGTTCAAGAAGGGGAGTAGGGATAATACTCGTAACTACAGGCCAGTGAGTCTCACTTCTGTTGTGGGCAAAGTCTTAGAGAGAATTGTAAGGGATAGGATTTATGCACATCTGGATAAGAATAATGTGATCAAGGATAGTCAGCATGGTTTTGTGAAGGGCAGGTCGTGCCTCACAAAGCCTATTGAATTCTTTGAGAAGGTGACTAAGGAGGTAGATGAGGGGCAAGCGGTAGATGTGGTATATATGGATTTTAGTAAGGCGTTTGATAAGGTCCCCCATGGTAGGCTACTGCAGAAAATACAGCGATATGGCATTGAGGGTGAGTTGGAGGCTTGGATTAGGAATTGGCTGGCTGTAAGAAGACAGAGGGTAGTAGTTGATGGCAAAGGTTCATCTTGGTGTGCCGTCACTAGCGGTGTTCCGCAAGTATCTGTTTTGGGACCATTGATGATTGTCATTTTTATAAATGACCTGGAGGAAGGGTGAGAAGGTTGGGTAAGCAAGTTTGCGGATGATACGAAAGTCGGAGGAGTTGTAGACAGTGAGGAAGGATGTGGCGGGTTACAGCGGGATGTGGAGAAGCTGCAGAGCTGGGCAGAAAGGTGGCAAATGGAGTTCAATGTAGCTAAGTGTGAGGTGATTCACTTTGGTAAGAGTAACAAAAAGATGGGGTACTGGGCTAATGGTCGGATACTTGGTAGTGTGGAAGAGCAGAGGGATCTTGGTGTCCATGTACACAGATCTCTGAAAGTTGCCACCCAGGTAAATAGTGCAGTGAAGAAGGCATATGGCGTACTGGCTTTTATTGGTAGAGGAATTGAGTTCCGGAGTCCTGAGGTCATGCTGCAGTTGTATAAGACTCTGGTGCGGCCGCATCTGGAATATTGTGTGCAGTTTTGGTCGCCATACTATAGGAAGGATGTGGAGGCACTGGAACGGCTGCAGAGGAAGTTTACCAGGATGTTGCCTGGTATGGTAGGAAGATCCTATGAGGAAAGGCTGAGGCACTTGGGGTTGTTTTCATTGGGGAAATGAAGTTTTAGGGGTGACTTGATAGAGGTGTACAAGATGATTAGGGGGTTAGATAGGGTTGACAGTGAGAACCTTTTTCCACATATGGAGTGAGCTATTACAAGGGGACATAGCTTTAAATTAAGGGGGTATAGATATAGGACTGATGTTAGGGGTAGGTACTTCACTCAGCGAGTCTTAAGTTCATGGAATGCCCTGCCAGTAGCAGTGGTGGACTCTCCCTCTTTATAGGTAGTTAAGCGGGCATTGGATAGGTATATGGAGGATAGTGGGTTAGTGTAGGTTAGGTGGGCTTTGATCGGTGCGACATCGAGGGCCAAAGGGCCTGTACTGCGCTCTATTCTTCTATGTTCTATGTTCTAAAACAGGCAGATTACTTCTGCAATTAGTGAATCGAACAGCTCCAATCCATTGTACAATATGATATGACAAAAAAACACATCTCGCTGACTCTCTATTACGTTATATCATCTCAGAGACAATGAACCTTTAAATTGATAATCCACTGAAGGGTTCATGACCGATACGTCGATTCTCCTGCTCATCGGATACTGCCTGAATTGCTGTGCCTTTCCAGCATCACACTCTCGACTCTGATCTCCAGCATCTGCAGTTATCAATTTCTCATCGGTGATGACCAGTAATTTGCACGAAGCTGCATTTGTGTGAGCCAGCCAGTGTCTCATGTAGTTCCCCTGTTACAGATCTGGCAGGGGCTGAGGGAATTTGTTTTGCATTGGATCTGGTGCTGAGTGAGAGAGTAGAAACTTTGGAAGGGACAATATGGAATTACATCTCATTGTGCATGCCTGATCAATGTTTGGGGCATATAATGGATCTGGACGAATATCGTTGGGGCACAATGTATTTGAAGAGTAGCGTTAGTCTATCAGTTCCTCGGTAGTTAGTTAAGTGTTTAATCGCCTCACTTCTGTTCCAGCACAAGCTGATTAATTACAGAACACGCCAGATCCTCGTCAGAAATCCAACTTGATGGATGATAACCTTATTTGTTTTAATTTAACAAAGTGATCTCTTGTTGAAAGTAAACACACAACACTGCAAATATTGTTTCCTCATCAAAACAGAGGTTTATTGCAAAAGAAATGACGATAACGAGAATAAACCAAACTTCGCACCTATAACATAGAGTCAAAGGCAATGACACGCAGTATATTGCATAATTCTCTTTAATCTCAAAACAATGTATCAATGAAACAAAAGGACACGATTTTTACCTATCTACATATCACGAATCTCAGTTCCATTCCAAAGAAAACAATTCCCACAATGGGTGGCACTGTATAAGCACTGCTGCCTCACAGCGCCAGAGAGACGGCTTCAATTCCCGCCTCATCAACTGACTGTGTGGAGTTTTCACATTCTCCCCGTGTCTGCGTGGGTTTCCTCAGGATGCTCCGGTTTCCTCCCACAATCCAGAAATGTGCAGGTTAGGTTGGTTGGCCATCCTAAATTACACTGGAGTGTTAGGTTAAGTGCAATGCAGGATAGCCATGTCCCATGGTAAGGCAAAGGAGAGGAAGGACATAATTCGTGAGCCATGGATAACAGGAGAAATTGTACAACGCGCCAAGAGGAAAAGGGAAGCGTACAAAAGGTCGACGCAGTTAAGAACAGAACGGGCCCTGACGGAATGTTGGAAGAGTAGGACAAGTCTTCAACAATCAAGAGTATTAGGGGTCATGAAATAGCTTTAGCAAGCAGAATTAGGGACAATCCCAACGTATTTTATTCTTATATAAGAAGCAAGCAGAAAACTAGGGAAAGGATTGGTCCTTTAAAAGGTAATGAAGGAAGGCTGCGTGCCAAACCTGAGAGAATGGGTGAGATTCTGAATGATTGCTTTGCGTCAGTGTTCACTGAGGAGAGGAACATGATGAATCTTGAGATTACAGATAGAAGTTTGATTAGTCTGGATCACGTTGGCATAAGTAGGGCAGATGTGTTCGGTACTCTAGAGGTTATTAAGGTGGATAAATCCACAGAATCGGATGGGATCTATCCCATGGGAGGTGAGAGAGGAACTAGCTGGAGCCCTTACAGATATCTTTGGGGAAAACGTAAATACAGGTGAGGTGCTGGAGGACTGGAGGGTTGCTCGTGTTGTCCCCCGATAGTCGTACAGACCAGTAACTTCAGACCAATGACCTTGACGTCGGTGGTGGGGAAGTTACTGGAGAGGTTACTTAGAGGTAGGTTCTATTTATATTTAGAAAAGAATGAGTTATCAGAGATCGGCAACATGGTTTTGTGCGGGGGAGATCCTGCTTTACCAACTTAATAGAGTTCATTGAGGAAGTCACCAAGTTTTTCGATGAAGGGAGGGCTGCCTGATGTCATAAAAATGGACTTTAGTAAGGCATTTTATAAGGTTCCCCATTGTAGACTAATGGAGAAAGTGAAGTCACGTGGTGTGCAGGGTGTTCTAGCAAGGTGAGTAAAGATCTGGTTGAGCAACAGGAGACTGAGAGTAGTAGTTGAAGGGAGTTTTTCTAAATCAGAAACCTGACCAGTGATGTTGCTCAGGCGTCAGTACTATAGATTTGTAGATTACTTACAGTGTGGAAACAGGCCCTTCAGCCCAACAAGTCCACACTGATCCTCCGAAGAGCAACGCACCCAGACCCATTACATTTACCCCTTCACCGAATAGGATGTGCAATTTAGTGTGGCCAATTCACCTGACCTGCACATTTTTGGACTGTGGGAGGAAACCGGAGCACCAGGAGGAAATCCACGCAGACACGGCGAGAGTGTGCAAACTCCACACAGACTGTTGCCTGAGGCAGGATTATGAACCCGGTTCTCTGGTGCTATGAGACAACAGTGCTAACCACTGTCCCCACTGTTGTTTGTAATATACATAATTAATCTAGAAGAGGGCACTGTTGTTATGATCAGCAACTTTACAGATGACACAAAGATTGCTGGAGAAGCAGAACTCATAAGGGACTGTCAGAAAAAAAGGAGGATATAGATAGACTGGAGAGTTGGGCAGAAAAGTGGCAGTTGGCTTACAATCCAGACAAATGTGAGGTGATGCATTTAGGTAAGTGTAATTTTAGAGCGAATTATACAACGATTGGAAGAGCCTTGCGAAAAGTTGATGGACAGAGATATCTGGGAGTCCAGGTCCATTGTATGCTGCAGAGTTGCATCGAGTGGTCAAGAAGACATATGGGGTACTGGGCTAATGGTCGGATACTTGGTGGTGTGGTTGAGCAGAGGGATCTTGGTGTCCATGTACACAGATCTCTGAAAGTTGCATCGTAGGTAAATAGTGCTGTGAAGAAGGCATATGGTGTGTTGGCTTTTATTGGTAGAGGAATTGAGTTACGGAGTCCTGAGGTCATGTTGCAGTTGTATAAGACTAGGAAGCGGGCGCATCTGGAGTATTGTGTGCAGTTTTGGTCGCCATACTATAGGAATGATGTGGAGGCACTGGAACGGGTACAGAGGAGGTTTAACAGGATGTTGCCTGGTATGGTTGGAAGATCGTATGAGGAAAGGCTGAGGCACTTGGGGCTGTTTTCATTGGAGAAAAGAAGGTTTAGGCGTGACTTGATAGAGGTGTACAAGATGATTAGGGGTTTAGATAGGGTTGAACATGCGAACCTTTTTCCACGAATGGAGTCAGCTATTACGAGAGGTCACAGCTTTAAATTAAGGGTTGGTAGGGATAGGACAGAAGTTAGGGTTAGTTTCTTTACTCAGAGAGTCGTTACTTCATGGAATGCCCTGCCAGTAGCAGTGGTGGACTCTCCCTCTTTATGGGCATTGAAACGGGCATATGGAGGATAGTGGGCTAGTGCAGGTTAGGTGGGCTTGGATCGGTGCAACATCGAGGGCCAAAGGGCCTGTACTGCGCTGTAGTTTTCTATGTTCTATGTTCTGTAGTATGCTTGCCTTATTGGACGGGGTAATGAGTATAAGCACTGGCAAGTCATGTTAAAATTATCCAAGACATTGGTTCGGCTGCCTGAAGAATACTGTGTACAGTTTTGGGCGCCACATTACCAAAAGGATGTGGACGCTTTGGAGAGGGTGCAGAGAAGGTTTACGAGGATGTTGCCTGGTATGAAAGGTGCTCCCTGTGAAGAGAAGTTGAGGAGGTTAGTTTTATTTTCAGTAGAAAAAAAGAGATTGAGGGGGACCTGACTGATGTTTACAAAATCATGAACGGTATAGACAGGGTGGATACACACAAGCTTTTTCCCAGGGTGAAGGATTCAATAACGAGAGATCATGCTATCAATGTGAGAGGTGGAAAGATTAAGAGGAATACACGCGGCAAGTACTTCACAAAGAGGGTGGTTGTCGTTTGGAACGCGTTGCCAGCAAAGGTGGTAAAGGCAGGCACGGCGGATTTTTGAAGATGCATCTGGACAAATTCATGAGTAGGTGGGGAACAGAGGGGTACAAATGCTTAGGAATTGACCAACAGTTTTAGACAGTACATTTGGATCGACCCAGGCTTGTCTCTCTTACAGACAGACTTTTCTGTGGCCAGCAGAGAAAAAAAAACACAATGGTGTGTTGTTTCCCTGGTGCCAGGATCAAGGATGTCGCAGAGAGAGTGCAGAATGTTCTCACGGGGGTGAGGGGCCAGCAGGAGGTCATTGTCCACATTGGAACCAACGAAATTGGAAGGGAACAGATTGAGTCTCTGAAGGGAGATTACAGAGTGTTAGCTAGTAATTTAAAAAGGAGATCCTCAAGGGTATTAATATCTGGATTACTTCCAGTGCTACGAGCAAGTGCGGGCAGGAATAGGAGGATAGAGCAAATGAATGCATGACGGAGAAGCTGGTGTACGGGAGAAGGATTCACGTTTTTGGATCATTGAAATCTCTTTTGGGATAGAAGGTACCTGTCAAAGAAGGACGGATTGCACCTAAATTGGAAGGGGACTAATATACTGGCAGGGAAATTTGCAAGAACTGCTTGGATTAAAACGAGCAAGATATGGGCGGGGGAGGGCGGGGGTGGGTGGTTGGCGGTTGGGGGTGGGACCCAGGGAGATAGTGAGGAAAGTATCGATCTGAAACGGTTACAGCTAAAAACAGAAGTGGGTCAAACAGTCAGGGCAGACAGGGACAAGGTAGGACTAATAAATTAAACTGCATTTATTTCAATACAAGCGGCCTAACAGGGAAGGCAGATCAACTCAGGGCATGGTTAGAAGCATTGGACTGGGATATCATAGCAATTACAGAAACATGGCTCAGCGATGGTCAGGACTGTCAGCTGAATGTTCCAGGATACAAATGCTAGAGGAAGGATAGACAGGGAGGCAAAAGAGGAAGGAGAGTGGCATTTTTGATAAGGGATAGCATTACAGCTGTGCAAATGGAGGATATTCCCTGAAATACATCCAGGTAAATTATTTGGGGGGAGTTGACAAACAAGAAAGGGATGGTCACCTTATTGGGATTGTATTATAGACCCTCCAATAATCAGAGGGAAATTGGGTAACAAACTTGTCAGGAGATTTCAGCTATCTGAAAGAATAATAGGGTAGTTAGGGTTGGGGATTTTAATTTTCCAAACATCTACTGGGGCTGCCATAGATTTCAAGGATAAGATGGAGAGGAATGTCTTAAGTGTGTACAGGACAATTTTTTGATTCAGTATGTGGATGTACCTTCTATAGAAGGTGCATAACTTGACATATTCTTGGGAAATAAGGCAGAGCAAGTGAGTGAGGTGTCAGTGGGCGAGCCCTTTGGGGCCAGCGACCATAATTCTATTTGTTTAGAAATAGTGATGGAAAAGTATAGACCAGAACTAAAAGTTGAAGTTCTAAATTGGAGAAAGGCCAATTTTGACGGTATTGATACTGATTGGAGGTGGTTGTTCACAGGTAAAGGGACAGATGGAAAATGGGAAGCCTTCACAAATGAGATAACAAGAATCTAGAGAAAGTATATTCCTGTCAGGGTGAAAGGGAAGGCTGGTAGGTATAGGGAATGCTGGTTGACAAAACAATTGAGGGTTTGGTGAAGAAAAGGAAGGAAGCATATGTCAGGGACAGACAGGATAGATCGAGTGAATCCTTAAAAGAAGAGTACAAAGAAAGTAGGAGTATACTTAAGCGATAGCTTTGGCAAATACAATTATTGAGAATCCAAAGGGGTTTTACAAATATATAAAGGAGAAAAGGGTAAGTAGGGAGAGAAGAGGGCCCATCAAAGATAAGCAAGGCGGCCTTCCTGTGGAGCCACAGAAAGTGGGAGAGAGATTAAATTAATATTTTGCATCAGTGTTTACTGTGGAAGAGGATAAGGAAGACATCAACTGTCGGGAAATAGATGGTGATATCTTGCAAAATGTCCAGATTACAGAGGAGGAAGTGCTGGATGTCTTGAAACGGTTAAAAGTGGATACATCCCCAGGACCTGATCAGGTGTATCTGAGAACTCTGTGGGAAGCGAGAGAAGATAATTGCCGGGCCCCTTGCTAAGATATTTGTATGATCGATAGTCACAGGTGAGGTGTCAGAAGACTGGAGGTTGACAAACGTGTTGCCACTGTTTAAGAAGGGTGGTAAAGACAAGTCAGGGTACTATAGACAGCTGAGCCTGACCTCGGTGGTGGGCAAGTCGTTGGAGGGAATCCTGCGGGACGGGATGTACATGCATTTGGAAAGGCAAGGACTGATTAGGGACAGTCAACATGGCTTTGTGCGCGGGAAATCATGTCTCACAAACTTGATTGACTTTTTTGAAGAAGTAACAAAGAAGATTGATGAGGGAAGAGCAGTCGATGAGCTCGATATGGACTTCAGTAGAGCGATCGACAAGGTTCCCCATGGGAGACTTATTAGCAAGGTTAGATCTCGTGGAATACATGGCGAACAGCCATTTGGATAAAGAACTGGCTCAAAGGTGGTCAGAGGTGGTCAGAGGGTGGAGGTGGAGGGTCGTCTTGTTAGACTGGAGGCCTGTGACCAGTGGAGTTCCATAAGGATCGGTGCTGTGCCCTCCAGTTTTGTCATTTGCAGAAATGATTTGGATGCAAGCATAAGAGGTACATTCAGTAAGTTTGCACTTGACACCAAAATTGTCGGTGTAGTGGAGAGAGAAGAGGGTTACCTCAGATTACAACATTACTCACCCATTACATGGGGATCCACGCCCTCGGGAGCTTATCGTGAGCAATCCACAGAGTCCTCATTGGCCGACTGTAAGCTATCTCTTCAATTGACAGTCCAGTCTGCGAATGTGGAGACACTCACTTGTACAGTCCTGCCAAGGGCAATACTTGGAGCCAGTTTATTTGACCATTTTAGATAACCTCTCTTTTAAAGTGTGATCGGCCTGTTCCAAAATCCCTGCTGCCTGCGTGCGATATGCACAGTGCAGTTGCTGTTCAATGGAGAGTGAGTCACATATTTGAGTAATAAGTCGAGGCATGAAATATTTGTTTCAGCAGCAGGAAGCACAGGAGCATTGACCAGGGGGCTGACTGGAAGGTGAAGCACTGATTTAAGAACTTACGTCTGGACCCTCCATTTATGTTTCAGCAGCAAAAATTGTGGGAGCGTTGACAAAGGCGCTGATGAGAAGGTGAACCACAAACCTATCTAGTAAATAGGCGGAGTGCAAGCTGAGCAGGAGTGGACACAGGACTGCAAAGTAAGAGAAGTAATGTATTTGGATGGCTGCGTTACCTGAAGCACTGATTAGGTAGTGGCTCCCACCCGTCCTCCTCCTCGAACCAATAAAAAAGTTCTTTGCGCTGGATTGGTAAGATAACTAGCTTTCAAAAAAAAATTATTGGGAATTTAAAATAGTGGGAATGGCGGTTAGGACCATTGATGTACCTCCTGCAGAATGTGGGAGGTCAGGGTCACCACTAGTGTCCCTGCTGACTTCATTTGTGTGAAGTGCACCCAACCCCAGCTCCTTAGAACCTCTGTAAGGGAACTGTTTCTGGAGCTGGATGAACTTCGGAGGCAGAGGGTGATATTGAGAAGAGTCACAGGAAGTAGTCAGACCTCAGGGACAAGAAAAAGGCAGATGGGTTCAAGACAGGTGACGGAAAGGGATCCGCTGTGGCCATGGATACTTTTGGGGGTGGTGGGAACGAGTGACCAGGCGAAAGCCACGAGATGCAGGTCTCTGGCCCAGAGTCTGTCCCTGTTGCGCAGAAAGGAAGAGGGGAGATGAGCAGAGCATTAGTCATTGGGAACTCCATTGTTAAGGGGACAGATAGGATGTTCTGTTGGAGTGGTTGGTGTGTTGCCTCCCAGGTGCCAGGGTTCCTGATGTCTCTGATCGTGTTTTCCGGATCCTTGCGGGGGCGGTGGAGCAGCCCCAAGTTGTGATCCACATCAGAACCAACGACATAAGTATGAAAAGGAATGGGGATACAAGGCTGAAACTCAAGGAGCTAGGGTGGAAGTTTAGAGCTAGACAAAACAAAGTTGTTATCTCTGATTTGATGCCCATGTGTATTGCTCGTGAGGCAAGGAATAGGGAGAGAGAGGTGTTGAACATGTGGCTGCAAGAATGGTGCAGGAGGGAGAGTTTCAGACATCTGTGCAATTGGTGCTCATTGTGGGGGAGGTGGGAGATCTACAAACAGGAAGGTCCACACCTGAATCAGAGGGGTACCAGCATCTGGGGATAGGGTGGGGGGCAGCGGGGGGATATTTTCATGCTGGGGAGGATTTAAACCATATCAACAGGAGGATGGGAACCTGAACTGTTATTCCAGTGTACAGTAGGTTGACAGTAGTGAGGTCAGAAACATCGTTTCAAGGTCGCAAGAGAACACCAGAAGCAGGAAGATCGTTTGAAATATGTCTACCTCCACGCCAGGATATTCCAGAATAAGGTGGGTGAACTTGCAGTATGAGTTGGTTCCTGGGACTTCGATATTGTGGCCAATTCGGAGACATGCCTGGAGCCGGGACAGAAATGTTTGTTGCTGGTTCTAGGGTATAGATGTTTCAGTAATAACAGGGAAGGTGGTAAAAGAGCGGGGTGATGTGGTACTCTTAATCAAGGACGATTGAGGTAAGGACGTTTGAGGACTCATCCACTGAGGTAGTATGGACTGAGGTTAGACACAGTAAAGGAGAGGTCCCCCTGTTGGAAGTTTTCTATAGGCCTCTGAATACTTCCATAGATATAATGGAAAGGATAGCAAAGATGATTCTGGATAGGAGTGCGAGTAACAGCGTAGTTGCTATGGGGGACGTTAACTTTCCAAATATTGACTGGAAATACTATAGTTTGAGTACTTTTCATGGGTCAGGTTTTGTTCAGTGTGTGCACGATGGTTTCCAGACACAGTATGAAGACAAGCTAACAAAGGGTGTTTTGGATTTGGTACTGGGTAATGAACCAGCCAGGTGATAGATTTAGAGGTAGGTGAGCACTTTGGTGATAGTGACCACAATTCAGACATGTTTACTTTAGTGATGGAAAGGGGTAGGTATATACCACAAGGCAAGCTGGGCATAAGGAAATTATGAAGCGATTAGGCAAGATTTAGGATGCATTTGATTGGGAAGGTCACTGCAGGGGGTGGGCACAATTGAAATGCGAAGCTTGTTCAAGTAACAGCTACTGCCTATCCTTGATAAGTATATTCCTGTCAGGCAGGGAGGAAGTGTTTGTGTGAGTGAACCGTGGTTTACAAAAGAAGTTGAAAGTCTTGTCACGAGGAAGAAGAAAGCTTGTTATAGGATGAGATGTAAAGGCTCAGTTAGAGCGCTTGAGAATCCCAAGTTAGCCATGAAATACCTAAAGAGAGGGGGAAGAAGAAAAAGAAGGGTACATGAGAAGTTAATGGTGGATAGGATCAAGGAAAACCCGAAGGTTTTCTATCGGTATATCAGGAATAAAAGAATGACTAGGGTAAGATTAGAGCCAATCAAGGCTGATAGTGGGAAGTTGTGCATGAAGACCGAGGAGATAGGGGACGCGCTAAATCAATATATTTTGGCAGTATTCACACTGGAAAAGGACATTGTTGTTCAGGAGAATTTGAAATGCAGGCGACAAGATGGGACGGAGGTGCAAAAGATGGAGGTTTTGGCAATTGTGAAAAGTGTGAAAATAAATAGGTCCCCTGGGCCGGATGGGATTTATCCTAGGATTCTCTGGGAAACTAGGGAGGAGATTGGAGGGTCTTTGGCTTTGATCTTTATGTCGTCATTGTCAACAGAAACAGAGCCAGAAGACTGGAGGAGAGGAAATGTTGTCCCTTTTTTCAAGAAGGGAATAGAGTCAACCCTGACACTATTAGACCAGTGAGCCTTACTTCGATTGTGGATGAATTGTTGGAAAAGTTTAGAAGAGATAGGAATTAGAATAATCTATAGAGGAAAAAGTTGATTAGGGGTAGTCAAAACTGACTTCTGAAGAAGAGGTCGTGCCTCACAAACCTTATTGAGCTCCTTTAGAAGGTGACCAAACAGGTAGATGAGGATGAAGTGGTTGAAGTGGTGTCTCTGGATTTCAGTAAGGGATTTGATAAGGGTCTCCACGATAGGCTATTGCACAAAATACAGAGGCATGGATTTGAGGGTGATTTAGCCGTTTCGATCAGAAATTGGTTAGCTGAAGGAAGATAAGGTGGTGGTTCATGGGAAATGTCCATCTTGGAGTTCAATTACTAATGGTGTACCGCAAGGATCTGTTTTTGGTAACTGCTATTTGTCATTTTTATAAATAATCTAGTTGTGGGCATGGAATGATGGGTCAGTAAATTTGCGAATGACACAAAGGCAGGTGGTGTTGACGATAGTGCCGAAGAATGTTGCAGGTTGCAGATGGACATAGATAAACTGCAAAAATGTGTGAAGAAGTGGCAAATGGAGTTATTGCAGAAAATTGCGATGTGATTCACTTTGGAAGGAGCAACAGGAACGAAGAGTACTGGACTAATAACAAGATTCTTGGTAGAGTAGATGAGCAGAGAGATCTCGGTGTCGATGTACACAGATTTCTAAAGTTGCGACACAGGTTGATAGTGTCGATAAGAAGGCATACGTTGTGTTAGCGTTTATTGGCAGAGGGATTGAGTTTCGGTGCCACAAGGTCTTGCTGCAGCTATACAAAACTCTGGTGTGGCCGTACTTGGAGTATTGTGCACATTTCTGGTCACCACATTCTAGGAAGGATGAGGAAGCTTTTGAGAGGGTGCAGTTACGATTTACTAGGAGTTTACCTGGTATGGAGGGAATATCTTATGAAGAAAGGCTGAGGGACTTGAGGTTGTTTTTGTTCGCGATAAGACGTTCGAGAGGTGACTTATTTGAGACATATAAGATAATCAGATGATGAGATAGGATAGATGGTGAGAACCTTTTTCCTCAGCTGGTGATGGCGAGCACGATGGGTCATAGCTTTCAATTGAGGGGATGATAGATATAGGACAGATGTCAGAGGTAGCTTCTAGACTCAGAGAGTAGGAGGGGAGTAGAGTGGCCTGCCTGCAACAGTAGTAGCCTCTCCGACTTTGAAGGCATTTGAATTGTCATTGGATAAACATATGGTTGAAAATGGAATTGTGTCGGATCGATAGGCTTCAGAATGGTTCCACAGGTCGGTGCAACATCGAGGGCTGAAGAGCCTGCCCTGTGCTGTAATGTTCTATATTCTACGTGGCCCATTGTCAGAGCTCATCCTTTTAGGCAACCCAAAGTGGGGAATTACTTTAGTCAACAATATTTTTGTCTGCTGTATGTGCAGTGCAATTAGTAGAGGGGAAGGCTTCAATCCATTTGCTAAATACATCGAACATGAACAAACAGTATTTATAACATTGTACTTTAGGATGTAGGTTTGTTCGCTGAGCTGCAAGGTTCACTTTCAGACGCTTCGTCATTGTACTAGGAAACATAATCAGTCGGTCTCTCTTAAGCACTGGCGCTATGGCCAACTTTCTATTTATGCCTTTTGTTTTCCTTAGGTTGATGATGTCATTTTCTGTGCTGGTGATGTCATGGTGATAGCATCTGAAAATGAACCTTGCAGCTCAGCGAGCAAACGTACATCTAAAACCTCCATCTGAGCTCTGAATCTTGTCCAATCTCACTAACATCTACGGGGACAATACACTAAAACTAGCATAAAGATTGGAAACCAATGACAGCTGATAGAGCACCACCCACAAATAGCTGTACTTCCTGCATGAGTGCCAAAAGAAACAGGTCCTATCTCACAACCTCAAAAACAAACCTCCCTTAACACCCCACTATCCAAATGAAAAGCAAAGGAAAACAGCTGAAGAATACTTAGGGAAATGTTTAATGAGGGCCACCACAGTCTGCTTAAATACAACTGGGAAATATAGTGAAAAAAACTCTAATCCCTCATGCAACAAAGCACAAATGGGCAGACACAGTATAACAAGCCACAGACATGAGACAGCGGCCAACACAGAAAATGAAGAAAAAAATAGACCTGCAGAATCAACACAACACAAACTCACGCAAAAAAAACACCGGAGACAGCACAGAACCTATCTGTCCAACACTTAACAGACACTGATAAAGCTGTCGAAATAACAAGATTAAATTATAACTTCTGGGATGCAGACCACAGAATTTTTTAGAGCTGAAGAAACAATACTTAAAGAATCCAAATTCACAGAAGAAACCATCATTAAGTGGGAAAAAGGAAGAACACTTAATAAACAAGAAAGGAAAACACTAGAATGACTCAAGAAAGACAAAACATTGTTTTCCTACCTGCAGACAAAGGACGCCTTACGGTCATTTTAAAGCGGACAGACTCCAGTGAGAAAGCAAACACACTGCTTGCAAATACCGACACTTACCAATAGGTGGCGATTGGCCCGAAGCAAAAACGAGAAAACCAAATCACAGCCGTACTCAAAAACTCCAGAGATCTGGAGAATTGTACAAGGCAGACATCCAAAAGATGTAACCAGATGGCTCCGACACACCACGACTCGACGGATTATCCTAAATTCACAAGCCAGGAGCGTTCCTCTGACCCAGAGTCTTGCTACCTGGAACACAAACGTACAGAATGGTGAAGGAACTACACCAAAGACCAAAAAAAAGTTGAAGAGTCATGCACCTCCATTCACTCGCCCGAACAATTTCTGAACAACATTATTGACATCAAGAAAGAAGAGGATGAAATTTTAGTCTCTCACACAACAGCCCTGTTCACATCCATCAATATCCACCTGGCCAAGGAAACATTGGCGACACTATTAGAAGAAACAAAGACACATAGACTGGACAAGACCAGCTTCATCAGCAAGGACATTATCATCAAGTTAGGGGACCTATATCTTACCCCCCACTTCAACTTCAACAACAAAACCTACAGACCAACCAATGGAACACCTATGGGATCTTAGATATCAGGGCTTTTAGCAGAGGCAGTAATGCAGAAACTCGAACAAACAGCTCTGCTAATCATCCAACCTAAACTTTGGGTCTGCTACAGGGATGAGACTTTGGTCATCACTAAACTAAACAAATTAGAGCAAACCTTCAAGACCATCAATAATACAGTTACAGGCAAAACAATTCACAAAGGTGGATGAAAACAACAACAGACTCCAATTCCTTGATGTCACAGTAGAGCGAGCAGCCAATGGTGAACTTTAAACCAGCGTCTAAAGGAAAACAACACATATGGAACAAATAATGAACTACAGAAGCAATCATCCCAACACCCACAAACGAAGCTGCATCAGAACTTTATTTCAATGAGACACCACACATACTGCAGCTCAGATGAATTGTGAAGAACAGAACAAAACCACCTACACAGCATATTCAAAATGAACGGGTACCCAATGATCGCATTCCGTTGATTTCTCAGCAACAGAAACAAACAAGCAGACAAAACATTCCCAAAAAACCCGAGCTGCTCTCCCCTGAAACAAATAATTCTCAGAAATGACTGCCAGTCTACTCAGAGCCCTTGGCAGCCCACAGACCCACCAACGTCAAATCAGCAGGTAATGTATTTGAAATACCCGATACAAACAACAAGCAAATGAAACGCCAATTACAAAATACCTGGCAAGAACTGCAACGCACACGATATTGGACAAACAGGCGAAAGTTAACCACCAGGGTAGGCATCACCCACTATCACTCGTATCTTTGCATACATGTGAGGAAGGAAACCACTTTGACTGGAACAACACATCAATCCTAGGACAAGCCAAACAGAGACATGGACGAGAATTCCTCGAAACCTAGCATTCCAACCGGAACGCTGTCAACAAACACATCGATTAGGACCCCATCTACCAACCTCTGAGAAAAAGAGCAGGAAATCACATCACTTCAGGTAACGACATCACCAACCCAAGGATATCTGAATAGATAAATAGAAAGCGGGCCATAACGCCAGTGCTTCACAGGATGCTCAGTGATGATGTTACCTAGCATGGTGCCGAAATATCTGAAAATGAATCTTCCAGCTAATCAAGCAAACCTACATCCAGAACCTCAATCTGAGCTTCAAATCTCTCCAAATTGTACTTTAGGTAATTCAATAGAATGAAGCTGTATGCAGAAGAAAGGACCACCTTGCAAGAGTGTAGTCCCAGAAGGGCATTTAATAGCTTTACCCTTATTATTATACGTGCAAATAAGGCACATATCCAGCCACATTTGACGTGCTGTATTAAAATCGGGGTGCCACCATGTTTTTAAAATTCGCTGTACCATTCCTTCCTTGCCAAGATTGGTACAAGTATGCAAGTCATCAATAAGCACTGGGAACAAAGAATCAGGAATACAGACTTGACCCACTGGTGTTAACCAGAGGTATCGTGTCGAGGAGTGCGAACACCAATCGACTTCCAAAGTGGGTGTTCAGATTCGGAGGCATCCTTCTGTCAAGTTGGAATCGCAGTTAGATCTGGCCTGCCCTTGTCCCTGAAGTAGCTGCTTGAATTGAAGCCTAATTCCCGACATGTGTAACAACGAAAATGGCTGATGCAGCCACCACCTTAGCAGTTGTATCAGCGCGGGAATTTCGCCATTTTACGAAGTGTCCCTCCTTTGTGTGCAGTACATTTAATACCAGCTAATGGACGAGGAAGCAGAATAGCATCGAGGAGATTCTTAACCCAAAGAGCATTCTGAATGGGAGTTCCTGCAAGAATAAGGAATCCTCGTTGATGCCAGAGGCGACAAAAATCATGCGCTACACTGATTGCAGACGTGGAATCGGGGTTAATGTTAGCAATTTTATCAGTGGCTGGAACACAAGATCTGGTAGGGGATAAAAGCTCGGCTTTCTGTGCAGGGACAGGGGTCTGAAAGGCAGCAGATTCCTGAACAGCAGTGTATGTTGCTATAGCATCGCCTGATTGCCAGACACTGTCTGGGGAAACAGAGGAACCACCATCAACATAAAACCTGAGGTCAGGATTCTCACCTGGAAGGAATGTCAAGTCCAAAAGAAGAGAAATAAGAAAATGATGTGGCGGGGGTGGAGAAGAGTTCAGGAAGATCGCCAGGATGTTGCTCAAGGAACGTACTAGGGTGTGAGGTGGAGCACTAATGAAACAAGAGGTAACGGTTCTGTAACAACGAGACCTCGTAGCAGCTCAGATGAGCTTGGTGAGGTCCTGGGTCTACTGAGATGTGAGGAGGACCATTGGCAACAGGATCCAATTTAGTGGAATAATCGACCACCGGGCGATGACGGTCACCATGCTGCTGAGGGACGACACCGGTGGCACCTTCATCGATGACACGAACATCCAAATGCAAGGGTCTGCCATACAGTGAGCACCCGAGCACTGGGGCTGTAGCCAAGGCATCTTTGAGGGCAGAAAATGATTGTTTTGCCGAATCAGCCAGCTGAAAATGTAAGGGGAGCATTCGGACAGGAATATGGAATTAGGTCTTGAGTAAAAATTGTAATGTCTGAAGCCACTGCCTGCAAAATCTGACCAGTCCCAAAAAGGTCCTCATCCATTTGGGTGAGGAAGGGGGTAGGGTTTGGAAGATGGGAATAATGCATTCCTGAGTAAGGGAACGGTCAGTAGCATTGATCAAAATATCCAAAACTTTCACTTGTGATTGACCTTTATGAACCCTAGTGGGTGGGACAACACATACCCATGAGTGGAGACATATGAGGAGGTAAAGAGTGTCCTGCTAGTTATTAATCAAATCAGGGCTAGCAAGGAGTATCTTTCTCAGCCTTAGTTTCTTTATGCTTCATTTCCTGTTTCCTTTTTCACCTTCTGTCGACCCATCCACAATCAGCCTAACATGCATCTACCACCTCATTACATATATTATTCCCCCAACTGGCCAGTTAGGTACCTTTCATTCACTATCTACTTTATCTTACCATTCTTCAATTAATAATTTTCGCTTTTTCGCATAATTTGTCTCCCAGATTAAGTTTACTGCCTGCTCATAAAAGGCTATATCACAGGTCCCTAGATTCCTGACCTACACAGAGGGTACGGACCAGTCATCTCACACATAGTTGCAACCTGGTTACAAAGGCACTTACAAGGGCAAGGAACCAGCATCTACTTCAATACCTGAATCTCGAGCAACATCCCCCTCGCATCTTCACCAGTTTTCTCAGATTTTAGAACCACATTTCCACAACTCCAATTTTCACAAACTGCATGTGCAATGAGAAAACTGTATCATCTGAAATTAATGATTAGCTTAAATGTTGAATTCGTATTTGGAAATTCACTGTGGACAGAAAACGAAACTTCAGACATGGTCAATTCGAACATGATAATTTTAACCATTCGTTACAACCCAATTTTTCTTTTGATGAACCTTTCCTAGCATGGCTCAATTTAAGTCAGGACAGAAAGTCCCTCAAAGGGAAATAACATTCACCAGGCACGATCTAAAGTAATAAACGGCACAGTCTACACTTTAAAATCACCATGGAATTCCAACATGCAGACTGAAATCAAAACATTCCCGGATCTCCAGTTCTAGGGGATAAAGAAAACAAATTATACATAAGACCACATGTAACCACTAATGAACAAAGTTTGATTCATAACAAACCACTGAGTTAACACTCAGTCAAGTGACAGCAAGAACCAGAAGTCTGTCACCCCACATCCCGCTCCTTTTTCATATTCAAAGGGATTTCCAAAAAATATTCTGCTGATTGTTCTATGCGATCGCAACTAAAAGTGCCATCAGGTAAAAATGGCTTATCAGTTCTATGTATCCATGCCACCCCTTTGTTGACAATGTCATCGTTTGGGAATCATTTCTCCATTCTATTCAAAGCTTAAACTGCACGCACCATCACATTCGCCCAGAACTGTTAACTGGATGTCCTTTAATTCGTATATAACGATTTACCAAGTTGGTCAAATCCCATAAAGAGTTTACTGAAGTATCAATCTCTCACAGAAACCTTGAACCCATATAACCATTTTCACGATCAGGTATTTTCTCACACATAGGCCACCTCCCTAACTGCTTAGAGGGACCTTCTGACTCCTTGCTTTGCTATAAACAAATATCTCCCAGCCATATCAGTACCACAGTATGAGAAAGTTACTGATCCTGTCCTCCATGTCATACAGGAGGAATACAGAATAGTCAATGCCACTCCGCAGCAATCTTGAGCAATTGTCCAAAAACTCATTGCACTTGAGAGGACCGGGGAGTTAGCGTGGGTTTGTGAGAAATGTTTAGAGGTAGTGAAGGCTCTCTGCTGAGTACTTGAACTCTGGACCGTTTTTCGAGGCAACAGACGAGCCCTGGTGAAGTGGCCCCACTTTCCGACAGGCGCTATGGGAAGGCAATCCTTGTGGAGAAGCGCAGGTGTCAGCAGGAAATAATCTGTGCCTTGCTGGACGGACAGTGGGCCACGATTAATCACAGCTCCTGGTCTCTTAAACCTTATCAGATTTGAATGAACCACTCTGCTTGGTTATCAGCAGCAGCCATGGGATTGATACCAGACCGAAGTGGACAATTGGCAGGGGTTGGCAGCAGAGGGACGGGCTCTTTGTCCCCAGGCTGACAGAAATATTACGAAGGATCTGATCTAGGGACGTGCAGGGCTGGTATTCCGATGAGAGATCAAGAGGAATCTAGTGCAGTGAGTCACAGGCTAGAGAGTAGCTGTGGTGGATGTAGAAGTTAGGGCCGTGGCTGCGGGGCTGGGAGGATGAGGGGAGTGTTAATGTTTCCTCCTTAGCTGTATCACTTCAATCAGGAAACATTGACATGCCAGAACAACCGGGACGATCCTCCTGTGTTGTCCCTTTCCTGTCAGACCCACAAAAGCCATCCAGACAAAGCAGCCCGTTTGATTAGCACCACATCCAAAAGCATCCACTCACATCACTCGCGATGCTCGCGACTCCTCAGATACTGAAGCAGTCTGTGAGCAAATGAAACAAGATCTGGATAATATCCAGGTTTGGGCCAACAAGTGGTAAGTGACACTCACGCCACACAAATGCCAGACAATGTCCATCACTAATAAAGACACTGTAACCACATTCAACGGTATTACCATGACTTAATCCCCCACTGTCAACATCCTTGGGGTTACCAATGACCGGATCCTCAACTGGACTCACCATATCAACACAGTGGCTGCAGATCCAAGTCAGGGACTAGGGATACTCAACGCCTGACACCCCAAAAATCTATCTGCGGCAAGTAACTCACCTCCTGAAACCCCAAAATCCAACTGCCCTCTACAAGGCACATGTCAGGAGTGTGATGGAATACGCTCCACCTGTATGGATGGGTGCAGTTCCAATAACACTCAAGAAGCTTGACACCATCCAGGACAAAGCAACCCTCTTGATGGGCACGACATCTTCAAGCATTCAAAACCTCCATCACCAGCACTCAGTAGCAGCGGTGTGTACTATCTACAAGATATACACCAAAGATCTTCAGCCATTACATTCCATAAATCATGAACACTTTTATTTCAGAGGACAATGGTGCAGGTAAATGGGAACACCAGCCCCTGCAAGATCGCCTTCAAACCACTCACCATCCTGAATGGACACATGTCACTATTCCTTCATTGCCGCTCGATGAAAGTCCTGGAATTCCCTCCCTAACATTATGTTTCTGCCGACAGCACAAACACTGCAGTGGTTGAAGAAAGCAACTCACCACCACTTTATCAGGGGAACTAATGTGGGTAATAATGGTGTCCCAGACAATGATGCCCATGTCCCACTAGTGAATAAGAAAAATATTTCATGATCTGGAAACAATAGGATCGTCCTGTGTGGTTCACTGAGGAGTTTCATTTATTCATAACACAAGGAAATCGTGTAACCAGGTATTTTACTGCATTACTGATCATTGCTCTGAACCCAGACAATGTTGCTGCATAAATAAACGTGGTTGTGCAACAGCTTAGGTTCTGCAGCATGTAACCAACACAATTAAGGTGAAATAGGAAAGGCGGGTAATTGGTAGTATTGATTCCTTGAGTGACATAATATAAGAAATCTGCAACAACGAATAACCACAAGAGGATGAAGCTCCCAGACACAGTGAAGAGTAAAATCACAGACTTCCTTCTGCTCTCCATCTCTGGGTCTCTGCGATTATCTCCTTTGCTCTCACCCTTCAGCCTCTTCCAGACTCTACTTGTTACCAAAATGTGTCTGACTGTGAGAGCATTGAGCGACAGAATTAAAGCAAATGGCAGTAAAGGGGTCAAAACTGTATCAAGCCAACCTAATGCCACCCACCAAGTCTCAGTAAAGTAACTTGACATTGTATCACAATAGAATGGCACATTGTTCATATTGAAAATAGAAAGGAATGTTTTTCAGACAGAACAGGGTGCAGGTTGGTGGTAGAACCACAGTCGCAGTTTTCTCAGTGCAATATTTTGTTTCAGCTTTTGACAACAAATAGTCACAAACCGGTCAAAGGAGAAAGTGACAGTAAACCAGACAGGGGGTAATTTTGATATTTGTAGGGGCTTTCACAAGGCAGTCCCCACTCACCAAATACATATGACGTTGGCAATTGAACATCTGGCAGAGGTGATCCTTTTGATAAAGTCCCACACAAGAGGTTAGTGAGTAAAATTAGGGCGCACGGGATTGGGGGCAAAGTACTAGATTGGATAGAGAATTGGTTGGCTAATAGGAAACAAAGGGTAGTGATTAACGGCTCCATTTCAAAATGGCAGGCAGTGACCAGTGGGGTACCGCAGGGATCCGTGCTGGGACCGCAGCTTTTTACAATATATGTAAATGATATAGAAGATGGTATCAGCAATAACATTAGCAAATTTGCTGATGACACAAAGCTAGGTGGTAGGGTGAAATGTGATGAGGATGTTAGGGGATTACAGGGTGACCTGGACAAGTTAGGTGAGTGGGCAGATGCATAGCAGATGCAGTTTAATGTGGATAAATGTCTGGTTATCCACTTTGGTGGCAAGAACAGGAAGGCAGATTACTACCTCAATGGTATCAAATTAGGTAAAGGGGCTGTTCAGAGAGATCTGGGTGTTCTTGTCCACCAGTCAATGAAGGCAAGCATGCAGGTACAGCAGGTCGTGAAGAAGGCTAATAGCATGCTGGCCTTCATAACAAGAGGGATTGAGTATAGAAGCAAAGAGGTGCTTCTGCAGCTGTACAGGGCCCTGGTGAGACCACACCTGGAGTACTGTGTACAGTTCTGGTCTCCAAATTTGAGGAAAGACATTCTGGCTATTGAGGGAGTGCAGCGTAGGTTCACGAGGTCAATTCCTGGAATGGCAGGATTGCCTTACACGGAAAGACTGAAGCACTGGGCTTTAATACCCTTGAGTTTAGAAGACTGAGAGGGGATCTGATTGAAACGTATAGGCTTATGAAAGGACTGGACACTCTGGCAGGAGGGAACATATTTCCGTTGATGGGGGAGTGCCGAACCAGAGGACACAACTTAAAAATACGGGGTAGACCATTTAGGACAGAGATGAGGAGAAACTACTTCACCCAGAGAGTGGTGGCTGTGTGGAATGCTCTGCCCCAGAGGGCAGTGGAGGCCCAGTCTCTGGATTCTTTTAAGAAAGAATTGGATAGAGCTCTTAAAGATAGTGGAGTCAAGGGGTATGGAGATAAGGCTGGAACAGGATACTAATTAGGAATGATCAGCCATGATCATATTGAATGGCGGTGCAGGCTCGAAGGGCAGAATGGCCTACTCCTGCATCTATTGTCTATTGTCTATTGTCTATTGTCTATTGGATCATAATAAAGTCACCCCTAAAGTAAGATCTAAGTCGCATAAGATGCCATTATATGCAGAAGATGTTTTGTTTTTTTTCTGCTGGATCCACACGTTTCTGTATCCCGTCTTATGCAATACATCAACTCATTTGTCTCCTTTACAGGTTACAAGATTAATTTCTTAAAATCAGAGGCTATGCCTATGGAGGGAGGGTTGTGGGGGGTCTCAGAAGAATATCTGAGGTGGGGGGTGAACTAAAGTTCACTTTCAAATGGTCACAGGAGGATGTATCATATTTAGGCATCTTTATTACTCTTATTTTGATCAGTTGTTGCAGGCCAATTTTGCTCACTTGCTTGACAGGATGAACCAAGATTTTCAACGATGGGAAGCACTTCGAATATCCGAGCTAGGCAGGGTGTCCCTTATCGAAATGAATGTTCTCTCCCATTTGCTCTATCCTATACAAATGCTCCCAGTTACTTTCCCAAGGCAACTATTCGAGATACCTAATGGAGTGTTTGGCTCTTTTATTTGGCGCCATAGGCAGTTTCCTATCAAGTTGTCCAAACTACAGTTGTCTCGTGGTTGCGGGGAGTGGCTTTCCCAGATATTAGACGATATCATTAAGTTCTCCACTCTCGTTTGTTCGTGATTGGGCTTGTGAAGACCCGACATCAATATGGCTAGATATTGAGGCCTCCCAGTCAAAATGTCTCCTCATCAGCCTTTTATTCTTGGATAAAATGAAGAGAGTCATGAAATATTGCCATAATCTGATTGCTATTAATACGTTTAAGGCATGGAGGAGAATGCAGCTGAAGAAGGGTAATATGTCCAAATCATCATTTCTGACCCTGGGCAGCGAGGGGAATCTACTGTTTGGCCGATTTATTTCAAATTGAAATAACGATGTCGTTTAACCAAATAATTTGTAAACATGGTCTAGTTAGCAAAGACCTTTTCCACTTTTTTCAGGTCCGGGATTTTATTTCGAAAGGGACCATGCCCTTGACCAACCGCTGCGGGTCTACTATGGCGATGAGGGTACTTTATGCTGAAAGTACTCTCTTCATTTGTATGCTTTATCATATCCTGGGGAACCATCCTTCAAAAGAGGATAAGCAGCTTGGCGAGGTTTGGGAGACAGAATTAGGGGTTGAGATTTCTATTTTAGCATGGTGACACATTTGTGAAAATGTGAGGAACATCTCTATTTATAGGACCGATGCCATACTGCTAAAGATTTTGCATCTGATCCATTCGGCCAAATGCAATGTCTCGAAGTTTAGCATCCTCCTTTAGTCCTATGTGTAAGGTAAACATCGGTACTCTCACTCATTGTTTATAGTGTGCCACTGGCTCCACGTATATTGAAGTTCTGTGGCAGGGTTCATAGAGAGGGCCTTGAAGGCTGAGGTTAAGATGGATCCCTATCTATCTGCTCGTTGGCATACCCAATATACTCTCTTTGGATGCACATGGGAAATGAATTGTAATATCCTCACTTTCTGTGCTCGGAAAAATATTTTTATGTGTCGGTTTTCTGACCACCACACCACACCCCAACCCCGCACCCCCCACCCGGGTCGATTGGGTTTACATAGGCTTGTTATGGAAAGTCTCTACCCTGGACCTTTTTCACAAATATGGTGCACCGCAAAACAGAACATTTTTGTAGGATATGGCATCCTTTTCTGGCCTGCTCGGATGCAGATTTATCAGTCATTTTAACAAGGGCTTTTCCTGTAGCCACGCCATTCTGATAGAGTGCACTAGATGTCCTTGAAGGAAAAATTCGGAATGTGTTGTGTGCAATATTTAGTACTCACAGAAGTCGAGAGGTATTTTTTTTGTGCGGAGCTATTTTGCTTGTCTATTTATTAACTACCTTTATTGTTTTTTTTCTGTTTTGCGCATGAGTATACTTGTATTTTGGTATATATTGTTCTCGTTGTTGTGGGTTTTCTTTTCTTCCTTTTTTGTTGTTATTTGTATATAGAGTAATGTTCGCTGGTGTTGTAATTTATTTGCTGTTTATAGTTTTGTAAGAAAATAGAAGTTTCACAAAAATATATATAACACAGGACAACACAGATCGAGATGCAATTTATTGGCCGAAGGAATGACAAATGCCTAATGATAATTTCTGTCGACTATTGATATATTTTTAAGTCTAAAAAGCTTGTCTTTCTCTCTGTAAAGCGCGAAACGTGATAGAGAAATTGAGAATAACGTGTACCTGTCCCTGTCCCAAGTTTTAGCCAAAACCGCGGCAGTACTATTATCAATAAAAAAATGTTTTACAATTGAGTATTGTTGATTTTTTTTATCTCACAGGTCCCGGGTCTTTTAGCTAATTTTAATCCAATTCCACAGGTTCCCCGTTTTTAGGCATCAAACTGCCTGATTATAATGGGCTGCAACTCCAATTAGGGTCTAATCAGAAATTTTCTATCGCCGGGTGAAGAGTCAAAATCGTGCCATCAAGTTCCTTTGTGCTAAAAGTGCTCTGCTGGTCTCCCAACACCACTGCACAGCAGGTGGTATGGGGTTAAAACACTCGAGGATTCAGAAAGGGAGAGAGGGAGGGAAACAGCTCACAGAAGCATCCAAACTGACAGTACCCTCAACGCAGAGCAACACACAGACACACATAACTACACAACACTGGTGAGAAAATGTTTGGATTTTAATTAAGGTCTCTCAGTGTAGAACATATTGGAAAACTGTCATGTTCCCTCTGCAACGTGGAAATGATTTGGCTTTGAACACTATTCCTAACATTATACACATTAAACATAATGCTTCTACATTAAAAACAATGCTTCACTTGTATCCAGACACCTTCGAGTGAACCGTTTCATAACGAGACAGGGTGAATTTCATTGCACGTTCTGCAGGTTACAATGTTTTCTGATGTTCTCTCGCAAATTTTAAGTGAGAAAGAATTCAAAGGTGGAAGGTATGAGATTACAATGGGCATGTTCACCTCATTGTCCTCATATCTCAGGGACAATATCGTAAGGGATCGGGCAAGACCGCTCTGTGAAAGACAGTTTTTGAAGAAGGAAACAAATGTGCAATGTGAGACATTAAAAAACTTTGATGTGTTGCCCCCCCCCGCCACCCCACAAAAGAATCTTCTGCCTGTGCAATTGCATGGGGAGTCCAGCAGAGTGTGGTATTGTACCATTTAAGACACAAGGTGGACAGAGACCCCAATTGGACAGGGACACAGATATACTCTGAATCATAGAGAGACGTGGATACATTCTCAGGCTGAAGCAAACCCCTGGAAGAGGTTCTGTCTCTCATGGGAGACAGTGAGTATGACAAACCATCGGGGGAGCTGGGACCAACAGGAATACTAAGTTTCACTCCTTCAGCCTGCCCAACTGTAAACTTGTGTTTCTTTTTGTCTGACTGTTCCTCTTCTATCCTTCATTCTCTGTCATTCTCTGTCTCTTCTTGTCTCGCTTCCCTTGTCTTCGTCTCTCCTCTCTCTCTCCCGCTTTCTCTCTCTTTCTCCTTCGACTTCCATTTCTTCCTCTCTTTTTCTCCGTTTCAAACCTGAAAGTGCCCAACAAATGTTGAACCCCACTCAAAAATATTTCATCCTAAATTCTCACTCTGCTCCTAAACTTACGACGTTCCCCAAATATTTGCCTCTCTAAATGTGCACTCACAAATATTTTGCTGGCCCCGACATTGCATTGAGCCCCATTCCCTAATGCAGAGGCAAGTAAGTCTGTGTGTACTGACTGGCCTCTGACTGATTGCTTTAATGCCCAGCAAGATCCCAATGCCATAATTGCAGAAGTTTTACGTCACAGAGCGAGTTCTTTCAGCCCGTCATGCCTGCATGTCTCCCTTCATTAAATGTTCCTTGACCTGTCCAGCTCCTCAGGATTTGTCCAAATGACATTATTTAGTCCACTTCCTGTTGAGACTGTCCCTCTACTCTATCTCACACTCTGCCTCTTCTGCTGTCCCTCCTCTATCTGTCTCTCCTACAACAGCCCCTCCCTCTTCTCCACTCAAAACAACCTGTAAGACACTCCGCTTCTCTCAGGCCTCTCACCTTTGACCACTCTCCTGCTCATTGACCTCTCGTCCTCTCCCCTCGCAGACCCACAGCCCCTGGGCTGAAGGACATGGTGCAGAGGTAACTGCATTTTTGCAGGCTACTATAATACACAGCAAGCTTCCAGTCTGCAGATATTCCCTGACCGCGCAATTAATGAGAAACATACTTCATGCCCCTGCCACTCCCCTGTATAAGTTTTACCGCCCGGATACAAGACTCAGGCAAGTATTTGAATAGTCGAAAAACAACCTTTATTTAATCACACATGGAGAGAGGTACAATAAACATATATAGGACGCATCTCCAAACGGTTATTCAAATTACAGTCTTTTATAACAACAGTTTGTGTGTTTCCGGTTGTGCTCGTGTGAGAGAAATGCAGTATACTTCAAAGTATGTGTGTATGTGAGTCAGTCTATATTAGTGTGCGTGTACGTGCGAGAGAGACAGTGTACATCAGAGTATGTGTGTGTGTGTGCAAGACAGTGTCCATCAGAGCGTGTCCGTTTGAGAGTGATGGTGTACATCTCTCTCCGTGTTAGGGAGAAAACAGTGTACGTGAGAGAGTGTGCGTGAGATCGACAGTGAAAGTCACAGCGTGTGTGCGTATGAGTGAAACAGCGTACATCAGAGCATGTGTGTGTGAGAGCGACAGTGTATGTCTGTGTGAGTGTCTACATCAGAGAGGCCGTGTACATCGCAGTGTGCATGAAAAGAGAGGGACAGTGTTGGTCATAATCTGCGTGTGAGGGGTAGAGAGAATGTACAGTTCAAGGTATGAGTGGGAGAGAGAGAGAGAGACAAACAGTATACATCCTAGTCTGTGCGTATGTGCGAGTTTTTGCGTGAGAGAGAGAGTGCGTGAGAAGGGTTTGACCCCTGTGCATGTTGCGTGTATTCAATGCAGCTCAGCTGTGCAAGCTGCAGCATCTGGATTCAGAATGCATTTACTCTCTTCTTGTTTTAACGTCTCTACTTCTGTGTTCGTCTCTACCTCTTTGATTTCCATTGCACTCCTTACTTTTCTCCATGTCCTTCCCTCTCCCTGGCACCTCCTCTCCATGTCTCTCTTTCTCTGTCTGTATCTTTGTCTCTTTCTCTCTCTCTCTCTCTCTCTCTCTCTTTCTTTCCCCCCGACAGTCTCTCACACTTGCACCTTCGATTAGAATGATACTCACTTTCAAATAATGTCCCATTTGCCATTTCTGGGAGAGAACACCAATTCACAGACGGTTAAAATCGCGATACAGCCAAAAATCAGGAGGACAATTTTTGTGAATTTTTGTGATGCCATGTAATACAGTGTTTGGAGTCATAAAGTGCGGAAGTCTTGTTGTAATTGTACATGGGTTTTGGGGGTGGGGGGGAAACCCACCATGGACCAACACAAACGTGACCAACTGCTGTATGTGGAGGTTTCTATGTGTTCTGAAAGATGTCAGAGAAACAGGCAGATACTCACAAAAATGACCGACAGTAAGGAAAGGTCAGAACGTCACTTCGTTTTTCTGAGCATCGTCTGAGCAGGACAGGCTCAGATTGTACACATGGTTTGTCAAAATTGGCCAAGTACGTTCTGAAGAGGAGATGAATGGTTATCAAATTCAGAGCAAAAACACAGCAATTTAATATCCCGGTTTAGTCAACATGATGAAAAATGGTGTGTGAGCAGTTCTTATCAGGGACCGGAGGAGGATAGTGAGGAAAATACATCAGATGATTGCAACTCAGCACGGGAATATTAAAATTGAGCTGGCCTCATTGGAGGCCCTTGAATCTGCCCAGTGTGTGACTTTTGTCCAGACTATGGGACTCCATTCCTACTTTTCACCCCTTGACGTTTCCCCCATACCTCTGACGTCATGTCCCATGTGGGGTAGGGGATGTGCAGAGGTGTGGTGGGGGATGATACGAAGGTTTACGGATGACACAAATATTGACCATTTATTTCACAGTGCTGAAAATAGTCTCTGGTCGGATAGACATAGACAGATTAGTCAGACAGGCAAATCAGTGGCAGGTGAAATTTAACTCTGACAAATACATGGTGATGCACTTTAGCAGAAGCCATAAGACAAGAATGTGATCAATAAATATTGGCACAGTAGGAATGTGAGGTATACATGAATATCTTGGGATCTTTATTATTGTTATTTTGTTGGCATTGACATTTCAGTCATGAAAAACCTGGGTACACTTTTAGACTAATTTACAGCAACTCCATAGTGCTGTATTGTGAACTTCAATATGATAACCCAGTGATTTTGCCACTAGTTTACTAAACCCATGAACCGGATAATGTTCACAGGGCATGGGTTCGAATCCCACCACGGCAGATGTTGGAATTTCAAGTTAACAGGTATCTGGAATTAAGAGTGTCATGATGACCATGACCTATCTGTCAGGGAAAAACAAAATGGGCACTATTCACTGTGGAAACTGCCATTCTTACGTGGTCTTGCCCTACATCTGACTCTCGACCCAGAGCATTATGGTTGACGCTTAATTGCCGTCTGGGCATTAAATGTAGAGGGTCAGCGATGCACACATAATGAACACAGAAAAAAAACAAGTTACTCTGTCAACTTTATGAAACCTCTGTTATTGTACTTGGCTGAAAAGGCTCAGAATGGTGGAGGTTGGGTGATGCAAAAGGATAGTTCGCTAATGTAAATCAAGTTCGTTTGGAGGGACTGATGTGTGAATTAACATATTTGATATTGTTGTGTTGCTCCGAGGCTCCAATCAAGATTAAGAGCACCTGGCCAAGCGGACTGAAAATCTGCTCGGCTGTTATGACATCCATTTGACTTGATGCTTAGCATTGAGCGACTCAGTGAGTTAGAAATGAAATCAGTCCAACCAGTTAATTCGTGATCTATTAGCAGAAAATTCCTAAAAGAACATGAATCATCGATCGCCCCTGAATTACATAATGGTGTGTGCCTCATTGTGTGTGGCATTATTGCACCTATTGTCACACAGGATGTCTGTCCAAATAGTGATGGTGATTTAGAATGCAGAGACAGATTCTTTTCATATATAAATTCCAACAATTATCATGTGGCTTGCTGCAGTTGCATCAATACAGTTCATGATCTCGCTGGTCAATTTTAGCCAATCTGAACCTTAGAAATGTTGTCAAATCTTCCTTGCACTCTGAAGGATTGGAAAGCAGAGATGAGTTGGATTGAACGCTGATTGTGTTGATTTTATGGGACAGTGTTCATGACTGGACTCTATGTGGGTTGACAATGGTCATTCATGGAAATGACCACAGAGAGGGCAGTTCAGTATTTTTAGCTCTTTCTGCTTGGATGATATCTTTCATGTGAGTTGAATCACTGCACTAAGGCAAGGTGGTTTATTGGAGTTAAAATTTAGATGCTGAGTAAACCCAGTCTTTTGTGTCCAGTGAGGGATGGAATGTGTGTTGAGGGTTGTAGTGAGATAGTATTGAAGGGAATCATTGTTGCCAGCTAACACTCGGAAGTTGACAACGTTTCACAGTAACAATAACACCGAGTTGAAGATTTCCTCCATACATTGTAAATGTCTGGGCTGCTGCATGAACACTGTTGGCTGGGACATATCTCGCTCACAGTTTTACATCAGGTGAGAAACGAAGTGGATCAAACACTTTGATGCAATAACTTCACGTTTGTTTCAGTTAAATATGGTTCACCTGAAGGAAACAGTTATTGCTGGAATTTTGGGTGGCAAATATCAAATGAATTTCATTTGTCATCCGGTAAGACTTTGGAAGATTCGGAGAGGACGTGTTCTACCAGACCGACAGAGGTTTATGCAATACAAAATATGAAGCCTTCTCTGGCACGATCCTTCTCTGAAGGCTGTCTTCCTTTTTTTTATTCTTCTCTTGATGTTCAGTCTTTGCTTCTCCTAATGATCCGACTAACTGATTTCGCGTGCTGTCTGATTGCTGATCCAGTCCTTTGTAGAACGGATACATTTACCCCTTGACTTACTGGAGACTGGAAGTGGCCAGTACGAGTAAGAGTTATCTGAAATCAATGCACAAAGTTAACATTTCCAAACTAATTCTATGTTGTAATTCTTTAAATAAGAAATAAATAAACTTAGTCTGTACCTCACAGGCCCGCTGCTTTACCCAGTGATTGACTGGGATGTCGCGTACTGTTGATCCAGATCTTCAGAAATCACTCTGAGTCTCGGAATTCCTGAAAGTGGAATTGCACTAAATGGGAATCATAAACCTCCGACTGGACCATTTCATTGCTGTGGCTTCATGCTGCTTGGAGAATATATCATGAGTAAGTTCGACTGAGGGTGAGAAACTGCTCAAATAGAACTTTTGACCTATTATTCTTGCTTTTCTGCATGTTCTGTAAAGGCAGCATTGTAGTGAGTGTGGGGCAACAGCAGGCAATTAAGCGTGACTCCAATTGCTATTTTATTGGGAATATCTTTCACTGTATGACTGTCTTGCATGTGGAACAACAATCTAAAAGAATCACCCAGATGCAGAGACAATGCGACTCAGTGACATCTTGCAAATACAATTTTACCAAATGTGGGTTCGAGCCAAAGTGGGACAATAGACACCAGTTTGATAGTGTTATTGGTAACATCTCTCAAAGTAAAGATCCGCGGACTGATAGTTACTAAGCGGAGAGGAACAACTTACCCCAGTGGCCTTGTGCAAGGAGCAGTATCCCTGACGATAGAATTTACTTGTTTGTGGGGAACTGAATGAAATGGAATACCTGACCAAAGTGGTGACGAAGATTATGACGGCATAAACCATGTGGTGCTTCACTTACATGATATTCATTATTTCTGTTCTGTCCACTGATGAAACAGTTAACTTAGTTTGCAAATAAACACTGGATTGCAAATGGAAAAGTAGTTGTAAACTGGTCGTTAATATTTGCTACGAAGTTTACAAAGGAAAATGTCCTCTTGGAGGTCAAGAGATGTGATATTTTTCCTAAAATGAAAATGGCAGAACAATAATGTTATTGCAATAAAACTCCATATAGACTTATTATGTTGAGACAAATACTATTTTGGTACCAATTTATCTTCTAGCAAGTTCGGACAAGTTGTGGGCCGTGGCAACACTAATTTATGATCTGAACGTGAGCAAGGATGGATATCGAGCTAGAAATATTATGATTCGCGTCTGATTGTGATTAGATTTATACTAACTAGTTTAAAAATCTATAATGCATAATCTTTGCACATTTCATTTTCCAGAGACCTCTACTTTTGGCTTTATGTTTGGCAAGCTCTTTTGGAGGAAGAAGCTTTGAAGACGAATGTACATCAGTCAGTTTTAAGGCAATATATAAAATAAAAAATACTAAGCAGAGTGGGAATAAAATGACTGTTTCAACTTCGAACAATGTTTAGTACCTGGAAAAGTATGACTATGGCTAACAATCGAGTTGAGCAGAAATGACAGAACACAATACAGAACAGTTAACATGTTACTTTAATATACCGTGGAAGCCTCTCCCATTACGATGGGTTCTAACTGTTATTTAGTATTTCATGTCAGTGAACTCCTGTCGCAATCTTTTTCATAAGTGGAAATATTATACCCACATTTCTATTACAAAGTGCTGTATACTCTCTGAACATTTGTGGCCTGTTTGTTACTAACAAAGCTCAGAAATCCAACCACCAGAATTGTGAGCATTTCTCTTTGAGTGTGATAACGACAAAAATTCTGACACTGCTAAGAGCCCATGCTCTGTCATTGTTGCTTGTTTTTTGTACCTTAACCTCTGACCTTCCAACACAACCACACGTTAACTCGCTAATGCACCAAACTCAGCATTGTTTGTTTTTCATTTAGAGAACCGCTGATTATCAGTGTCTTAATTAATTGCGCCGATTTTTGCAAAACTTTAATTCCTGAAATTAAATATTCAGCTCTTAAAAATATTAATTATGACCAGAGGTTCACAACATGGAGCCCTCAAAAACCTCGGGCCAGTGAGATTACAACAGTCTTTGTTTCCATCCTGAGTACAAGTGAAGATGATCCTGGCTGTTAAAGGGCAGTGATCTCAGTTGTCATCCATCCCCACCGGAATTCTGCAAGATCATGTGCTCGGCACCAACTCTGTAGATGCCTCATCCGTGCCCTCCACCGTAATTTCAAAATGAGAGATGCTTTCTTAAGATTACACAATGTTTAGAACCATTAATGACTCATTAGGCAATGAAGAGGGGCGTGCCCAGTGCAACATCCAGCTTGGAAAGTGTATTGAAAAGTAGCATTGGTGTCACACAAGCACCAGGAAACGAACATCGCAAAAAGCGAGAATCTGCCAATCTCCCATTGCCTCACTATGACATTACCATCACTGAATGCATGCCTATCAACAATGTGGCTCAACCACTGACAGGAAAAAGACCTCGTCCAACCATGCAAGTGCTGTAGCCACCGGAATGTATCAGACACTCTGATTACTACCGCAATAAATGCCCTACCTGCCTCTACAATTAATTTGCATCATCCAAACAGCATAGTTCACGGGTGGGTTGGGATTCTCTCCATGTATCGGGCTGACAGCAGCTCAAATGTTACACTAAGTACAACATTCACTGGACATGCAGCTACTTCATCGGCGTGTATATCACCACAATGAGTCCTCACTCCCTTCACAAACAACATGCGTGATGAGCAAAAGATAGCTTTCACAGGAAGTAAAAAACTGGCACTCTGAGTCCGTTTCAGCAGCACCTTGCAAATCCCTGAACTCCAGTACCACGAAAACGAGAGCAGCAGATGCAAAGAAACGATACCACATACAATTTCCTATTCAAACCAGACTTCATTCTGACATGGCAATGTATTGTCGTTCCATCACTCTTGCTGTGTTCAGATTCTGCAACTCTGACCCAAAACCAGAGTGGCCTACCTCCACCCCAAAGAATTTAGATGCTCATAAAGGTGTATGTCCAACACTGCAAGGACGAGTACATCGGGATGAGGAATGCACATTTCCCGAGATACTAATGCTCACAATCGGAGTGCAAGTTCGAAAATAATCACAATTCCCTAATCTGCAAGAGCGTTCCTTTGAACACAAGCAGTGGTGAGTGTTCAAGAGAATGTTCCAGAAAGCAGAGAGAAGGAGAAATGTTCAAGGCGAAAGGCTAAGTGCTTGCTGCTGAGGTTCTGCCGAATTTTGGGCATCAGCTATGACATCAGATAATCCGTCTCATAGCTTATTTTGCTGAGTCAAATGAATTCCCCAACTGCTGCTGGTCTCAAAGCCAGAGACAGCTCCATTTGCCACAGTTGTCTGTGCTGGGTACTGGTCGGTGCGTTGGTCTTCCCTACTGCATTGAATCACAGGGAGAATGACATGTCTTCAAATTTGGAGTTGATCATTTCATAGTTGTGAAAATGTTCTCAGTGCAGGAGTATCTAAACGAAGGGACTGGTCTAAAAAGGGAAATGTCATGTGCACTGGGGAGTTGGCTGTGCAAAGGGGAGCTCCATTTTCTTTTAGACATTGAAAACATGTGGGTGTCACTGGCTTGGCCAACACTTCCCAGCCTTCCATAATTGTGCAGAGGACAGGTAGGAGTCTTCCAGATTGTTCTGAGTCTGGAGTCACATCTAAGTCAGACCAGGTAACGATGACAGAAAACCTTCCCTAAAGGATATCAGTGATCGAAATGACTACCTTTTCCTGACAATTGATATCCATTTCATCTTCACCATTAGAATCTTAAGGCCACATTTCTATTTGAAATCAAATACCAAGATCCGCCATTGTGAATGTCAACCGCATCTTACCAGAACATTATCTCACTTTTTGCATTAACAGTATATTTATAAAACCATTCAGCCATCGTCTCCCATAATCTTGAGCATTGACCTGAATCCGTAAGAATAACGGTGGCACTGTGATTAGTAACAGACACCCAAGTTTAATTTCAGTCTTGAACAACTGTCTGCGTGGAATTTGCACCCTTATCCTGACCTGCCATGATTAAAATGAAACACAGCCTTGATGGTGGTGGGGGTGGGGGGTATTGGTGGTGCGCTCCTCGGAGGATCGGGGCAGACTAAAAAGGCAGCATGGACATTCTCTGTTCTGCACGATTCTGCTGATCTCCATGGAGAATGCTGTTTTAACCAAGAGACTTTCAATGCCCCATTGTGTGCCCCAAGTTTGAGAGGGCGATCTCTATCGCTATGGGCAGAACCTAGGAGAGGATCTTGGTGCCTGAGCCCGGAGACATGTCGGAAAGTTTTGGTAACCTCACATAAAGTGTCTGATTACTTAAACGGAAATTTGAAGTGACCAATGCTGCATAGGTACAGATATAATTTGTGTGAAGGCTTTGGTATACAATCTGGACAGGTGCCAAGTTTTGCCATTCTTCTGATTTTGATTAGTATCCATGGTGGTTGGATTCACTGCGAAATACCTTAATTGATCGGATTTTCACTATGTTCAATAATGTAAACGAGGGAGGGATTCAATGCCGATCATTTGTTCATTGATATTGTGGCAGATATCAATGTTTGGACACAGTGGAGTGATTCAGTACCCTTTGAAAAAGGTTCATACAGCGTGACCTTGCAACTCTGGATGCAATCAGAGCTATGGAAACACTGAAAACGCATACAGAAATTTTATAATCAATGTCCGTGTGAGATGTCTACCCTTCTTCGTTTTGTTCATCCCAGTTGTCATTGTGGGGATGTTGTGGTCTTATTGCAAGCTCCACTCAGTCTGAATAACTTATAAAGCAGATGAAATCAACCACTGCCGAGCCCAAAACAATGTTGAGGAAAATACCATGTTTCTGTCAGCAATCTGCTACACATGTTCTTCCCTTCATATCTTAAAACCTGCAAAAATATTAATTGAGAGAGTGTTTGCTGGTGCGGTTCAGAAATGTTAAAGCTGAGATGAAATGGAACAACAATTTTCTTTCTGTTAATGCTAACAGTCTGGCTTCAGCCACAGATAATATTTGATCAGCAACATTTAAAAAAAATTTTCTTAAAGTTACTCTCGTCCTAGTTGCATTCCTGGCTTGGGTAGGTGTGTCTTTCTAAATGCACCACTCGTTATCTGGTGACGATGGCAGCGTCTGATCTGCTGTTCATTGTTTTTTATGCCGTATTATTCAAATTTTCACGTTATTATACTGTACAAAGTTTCCTGGACATTACTCTGTTTGTAGTCTTATCTATGCCCTGAGCTGCTTGGCTATTGATTGTTTTGTGTGGTTCGCTGTTGCCTTTTCTTTTGATCGATTTGTCGCCATTTGTGTTCATCAGATGAAAACTGAGTATTGCACAGAGAAAACGTCGACGAGGGTTCTCGCACCAATCTGCATTTTCTTTGCTTTGAAAAGCATTCCCAACTACTTTCGATTTAAATCGGGAACTATCAGAAACAACGTTCCATGGTACTGTTATACCACATCCAGTTATTATAATGACCCTCCGTGGAAAAGCTTTCAATATTTTGAACTATTTTTGACACCATTTCTCCAATTAACTTTTATTCTCTTTATTAATGTTCTGACTGTCAGACACATCTTCAATGCTATTGAGGTGCGTAAGGGACTGAGAGGTCAGCGGAAAATAGACAATGATCCAGATATGGAGAGAAGACAAAATTCCTTGGTTTGACTCTTTACCATATGTGCCAGATTCATACTTCTCTGGTTGTTTTTTTGTCTTAAGTATTTTAATGTTGCTTATTCCTTGAATTCTGGTGCTGCTTCTATCTTTCAACAAGTTGGATATATGCTGCGGGACTTAAATTGCTGCACAAAAGCATTCATTTCTGTGGTGAAACAAAGAAATGTCAGAGACCAGTTGAAGCACACCGTGAAATACCCAGTAATGAAAATAATTCAGTTGATGAACTCGAAACGTTAACTTTGTTTCTGTGTGTACAATGTTAGCTGATCAAGTGTACTTTATACACATGGAAAACTGGTTAATAGTGAGAGTTTTAGAAAATGAAGTTGGGCTGAATAAATTACAGCTATCAAATACATTTTTCAACAGAAGTATGAATTTGATAAGGAGCTGGGAAATACACTTTAATTCAAGGTGCAGTCGACAGCGAAGAAGGCGCGCTCAGAGCACAACTGGATCTTGATCAGGTGGGCCAATGGGCCCAGACGTGACAGATGGGGCTTAATTTAGATGATTGTGAACTGCTGCACTTTGGAAATGCAAATCAGCACATGAATTATACAATTAATGGGATGCTCATGGGGAGCGTTACTGACAAAATATCCATTCGGTTGCAATTGCATAGTTTCTTGAAAGTGGACTCGCATTTAAAGAGGATAGCAAAGAAGGTGTTTGGTATGATTTCTTTTATTGGTCAGTGCAGAACGTATACAGTTTGGGAGATCATGTTACAGATGTACAGGACATTGGTTAAGCCACTTTTGGATTACAGCATGCAGTTCTGTTCTCCATGCTCTAGGAAGGAAGTTCTGAAAAATTATAAGGTAAAAAACATGATTTTTAAGTATGTTGCCAAGTTTGGAGAGATTGAGCTGGAAGGAGAGGCTGAATTGGGTGGGGCTTTTTTTTCCCTGGATTGTCAGAAGCTGCTGTGAACCCTTATGGAGGTCTACAAAAACATGAGGGGCATGGGTGTAGTGAAGAGACAAGGTCTTTTCCTGGGGTGGGGAGTCAAAATCAAGAGGACATAAGTTTAAAGTGAGGGAGGAAAGACAAAAAAGATGTTACTGAATGGGCAGCAGTTTGAAGCAGAAGATGTGTTTGGAATGAGCTGCCTGAGAAAGTGGTCGAAGAAGGTATAACTATAATGATTGAAAAGTATTTCGATGTGTATATGAGTACCAAGGCTTTAGAGGGTTTGGGATCAAATGCTGGCAAATGGGCTTAGACTAGTTCAGGATATGTGATTAGCGTGGATAAGTTTGATTGAAGGTTTGTTTCCACAGTACATCTCTGACTGTATGTTGATGTAGTTATAATTCAACATCTCTTTTCCTCAAACTGGTTCGAATTTCCCACAGGAGTAAACTGCTCAAGATATGAAGGTGTCAACAATTGCCGTTGAACATGTATTCCCCGTTTATCTCATTTGCTCGGTAGAGGATACAGCTTATATGCTGGTTACATTGATGTTTCGCTGACTGGCAATCTCATAAATCTCTCAGTGAACACTATATGTTAACGACCATATTAAGCTGAATATACTTCAGAGGGAAAAGGACCAAACAAAAAGAATGAACTGTTCCAGCTAATGTATTTGCATGAGAATGAAGGAAGCTGGAAATGCAAGATTTAAGCCAGGAGTGTGGGGAATTGCAAAATGTTCAGAATGTCTGTGAGCCGATCTCTGGACATTTATTTCTATCTGTGTGTGTGTGTGTGTGTATGCCAATGTGTGTGTGTGAACAGCTCTGCCTTCAATGGGACACAATTTGAATGAATTATAAGTGATTGAACAAAAATCTCCAATTCTGTCTCTTTGCCTGTGTCTCTTGTGTTGAGAGCGATGCAGTGTCAGCCTCCATTGGACTCCACATTCTCTGTACAATCACTTTTACTTCGGAGAAATCATCAAATCCTCTGAATATGTGACCTTGCTTTCGGGTCTCACAAAGTGACAGGGTCATATAAGTGTCCAGCATGGAAACAGTCCCTTCCATCCAACTCGACAATGCTGATCAGATTCCGAAACTAATCTAGGCCCATTTGCCAGCACTTGACCCATATCACTCAAATCCTTCCTCTTCAGATACACAAGCAGATTCAGTTTAAATGCTGAAATTGTACCTGCCTCCACTACTTCCTCTGGCAGGTCATTCCATCAACACAACACCCTTTTCGTGAAAACGTTGCCCCTTGGATCCCTTTTAAATCTTCGCCCCTCAGCATCTCAATATGCACTCGAGTTCTGTTCTCACTCACCCCGTGGATAAGACCTTGTCTATTTACCCTATCAATGCTCCTCTGTAGGGTCACCCCTCAACCTCTGACATTCCAGGAAAAATAGTCCCAGTTGATTCGGCTTCTCTCTGTAGCTGAAACCCTCCAACCTTGACAGCATCGTTGTAAATGTTTTCCGAGCCCTTTCATTTTTCACAACATTTTTCCAAGTGGAGAGAGACCAGCATTGCACACAACATCGCAAAAGTGTCATAATCTCTGTCCAGTGCCAGGTTATGGTTCATCGAGTTTTTTTTTGAAGCACTAGCTTTAGGAGCGCTGCTCCATCATCGGGTAATTGTGGAGTATAAGATCATAAGATACAGCATTTAAAGCCTTACGGTTTTAGAATCATATACTCCACAACGACCTGATGACGAAGCAGCGCTCGGAAAGCTAGTACTTCCAAGTAAACCTGTTGGAGTATAACCTGGTGCTGAGTGTTTTATTTTTACTTTTGCACCCCAGTCCAAACCTGGTACCTCCAAATAATGTCCTGTCCAGCCGCAACATGACCTTTCAACTCCTATACTCCATGCTCTGACTTACAAAGGAAAGCATGCCAAATGACAACTTCACTATCCCGTTTATCTCCGACTCCAACCATCAAGGAACTATGAACCTGCATTCCAAAGTCACTTTGTTCAGCAACACTGTCCTGGACCTTACTATTATGTCATGCAAGGTAGTTAATGAATCCAACATCTATGCGAGCAGTCGATGATCTGGCGGATAGATGTTAACTAATTTCATCTTGTCAGGGTCAGTGTCTATGGTTATTTTCTATGTGGAACCAAATGTTACATTTCTGGGTTCGGCCTATTTATCTGCATGAGATTTTGTTGGAAGTCGTCTTCATGCTGAAGCTTCTTCGTTGCTGTACGAACAGCACAATTCCTGTTGCGACACAATAGAAATTATACAGCATCTGGAGAACATGCTCAAATATCTCTTTACCCAAATGAATCAATCAGTTAAATACAAAAAAATTCAATCAATCCAAAATATTCTCATTTCAGTTCAGATTTGTATTCCTGAAGCAGCTTGTTGCAACGGTGACAGGCCGAGGGTAGTGCTGGCATCTCCAACCTGATCACACATTAAATGGTTCTTTCCATGCAAGGGACACAGAGAAGATTTCAGGGAGACGTGAACAAGGGACAACAATAACTCATCCTTTCGAGACAGCGTTTCAATTACTTTTTCATACAAATACATGGTAAATAATTAAAAACAAAATGTCCATTAAAACATGCCAAGCAGCAGAACTAAATAATTGTGTTGTGCATTTACTTGAGAGGTCAGAGGTTTAGCCAGAGGTTCCATTGATTGAGGAATCCCGGTCTCACATTGTGCTGCTTTGGCATAGTATCCCAGCGCGGACAGACACAGTCTGGAAAAACAAAACAAAAATTTCTGGAAAAGCTCAGCCGGTCGGGCAGCATCTCTGGAGAGAATTCAGAGCTAGCATTTCAGGTTAACAGCGAACAATGTCACTTCAGTTACCAAATTTCACTTTCTCTGAAACCTTCTTCCAGCACCACACGCTTTCCTATCTCTGCAACCTCCGGCAGCTCTTAAGCCAATCTATATCTCTGAAAATCACTTCAGACCCGACACCGTTCCTTATCTCAATGACTTCGACCAGTCCATAGACTCATCCCGATGTCGATACCATCCTCCATCTCATGCAACCCTGTCTATCTCTTTAACATCCTCCAGTACATACAGCCCTGCCTATCTCTGCAATCACCTCCAGCCTCTGCTCCACTCACTTTCTCTGTCAACTCCTCCAGTCGCTACATCACTCTCTACCTCTGTAACATCCTCCAGTCCCTAAACGTTTTCCTGTCTGTCCAACCTCCTCCAGTGACTGCAACTTTCTCTATCTGTGTATCTTCCTCCAGGTCCTGCACCTCACACGACACACTCCTTATGTCTGTAAACTCCTCCAGCCCCTGCATCCCTCACTAAATCTGTAACCTCCTCCAGCTCATACACCATACGCTCTCTCTGTAACCTTCCAATGGTTAGTTGGAAGGGGTTTCACGTCTACAAATTTTAGACATCAATGACAAACAAAGTGAGTTTTGTTGAATTCAGAAATCGCCCAATATAACAGTCTCCTGAAGGCAAGGGCCCATCACAGAGAGCATATTTCCCACTGCATCGGGGTTAAATCAGAATTTCTCTTAAACCAATGATTAGGCTGCTTCAATCCAGGTCTGTTTACAGCAGCAAGATGTTTAACACCTGAGAGTAACTAGTCATAGGCGAGTAAATGATGAGATACCAGACATAATTCATTCAGAATCTGAGAGTAAACGTGGATTCTGCAGATAACGATGGTGATTTTAACAGCATATCTCACTTTCTTACCAGTCTCATTTTGATTGCTGTCAGACGACGGTTTGTGAGGATCATGTCATTCACACCCCTTTTTTTTGTTTCTGCTCTTCTCCCATTTCGCCCCAAATCAGTCTTTCCACCTGGTGGTCCTTATTGTCACTGCGTCATCTAAGTCTCTCTGCCCTCCAACCTATCAGAGAGTTTCCCGTCTGCTTTTTGTTCCATGTTCTACTGGAGATACAAGGAGCAACGCAGGCAGTTCCTTCTCACACACAGTAGATACATTGTCACTCACAGAGATGCAGAGAACAGAACCGTCATCAATCCAACAGGCTCAGAAAGAGAGAGTGTTTGGTCCTATTCCAATCCCAAGTTCTGGGGGATATTTTAATATTTACACGAAAACAGCGGTGGGCAAGTTGTTCAGCGAATCCTGAGGGACAGGATGTACATGTATTTGGAAAGGCAAGGACTGATTCAGGAAAGTCAATATGGCTTTGTGCGTGGGAAATCATGTCTCACAAAATTGATTGAGTTTTTTGAAGAAGTAAAGAAGAAGAATGATGAGGACAGAGCAGTAGATGCAATCTTTATGGACTTCAGTATGGCGTTCTATAAGGTTTCCCATGGGAGACTGATTAACAAGGTTAGATCGCATGGAATACAGGGAGAACCAGCCATTTAGATACAGAACTGGCTCATGGATAGAAGACAGGTGGTGGAGGGCTGTTTTTCAGACTGGAGACCTTTAACCAGTGGAGTGCCACAAGGATCCCTGCTGGGTCCTCGACTTTTTGCCATTAAAATAAATGATTTGTATGCGAGTATAGGAGGTACAGTTAGTAAGTTCGCAGATGACACCAAAATTGGAGGTGTAGTGGTCAGCAAAGAGGGTTACCTCAGATTACAAAAGTATCTGGACCAGATGGGCCAATGGTCTGAAAAGTGGCTGATGGAGTTTAATTCAGATAAGTGCAAGGTTCAGCATTTTGGGAAAGCATATCTTAGCAGGACTTATACACTTAATGGTAACGTCCAAGGGAGTGTTGGTGAATAAAGAGACCTTGGAGTGAAGGTTCTAGCTCCTTGAAAGTGGAGTCGCAGGGTGATAGGATAGTGAAGGCGGCGTTTGGTATGCTTTCCTTTATTGATCATAGTATTGATCATAGTACAGGAGTTGGGATGTCATGTTTCGGCTGTACAGGGAATTGGTTAGACCACTGTTGGAATATTGCGTGCAATTCTGGTCTCCTTCCCATCGGAAAGACATTGTGAAACTTGAAAGGGTTCAGACAAAATTTACAATGATGTTGCGAGGGTTGGAAGCTCTGAGCTACAGGAGGGGCTGAACAGGCTGGGGCTGTCTTCCCTCGAAGGTCGGAGGCTGAGGCGTAACCTTATAGAAGTTTACGAAATTATGAGGGGCATGGATAGGATGAATATGCAAAGTCTTTTCCCTGGGGTCGGGGAGTCCAGAGCTAGAGGGCATAGGTTTAGAGTGAGAGGGGAAAGATATAAAAGAGACCTAAGGGGCATCATTTTCACGCAGAGGGTGGTACGTGTATGGAATGAGCTGGCAGAGGATGTGGTGGAGACTAATACATTTGCAACATTTAAGAGGCATTTGGATGGGTATATGAATAGGAAGGGTTTGGAGGGATACAGTCCAGGTGCTGGAAGGTGGGACGAGATTGGTTTGGGATATCTGCTCGGCATAGACGGTTGGATCGAAGGGTCTGTTTCCATGTTGTAGATCTCTCTGACTCTATGACTCCATATAGAGTTTGAAAGTGGTGTAATCCAGGTGCTGGGAACGTTAAACCCTCTCTTGTACGTGTGTAACAGTATATGTATGTGTGAATGACTGAATGTGGTGTGCGAGGGCATGTGTGTGTACACATTTGAGAGGGTGAGTGAATGAGAATGAGGGACTCACTGAATAAGTTCTAATTTGTTTATAACTGAGCGGTTTTAACCAGCTACATCAGAAGTAGCAATGTTAGGATCTGCTCTGCCTTCTTTAAATATTTTGTGGGGCTCTTGTATGATCCATAAAAGATTGAGTGTTCTTCCGGGATTTGTTGTATGCTTATGATTTGGGGTTGCATTTGCTAGACTCAAAGGCACCGAGTTGTGGGTGTTAGTTTCGCCTGGATTAAATAGTGTGTTGGAAACCAATGGCTTATTCAATCACGAAATGTTTTAAGGTGTGAAAGAAGTTGCCTTTAGGAGAGTTACAGAAATTGAACACAGAAAGGCTGCTGGAATTAGCAGTCATTTGAAATTGCACCTATCTCCTTCCATGAGGAAAGGAGAGATCATTAGCGTAATAGCTCAGCACTTATATTTGCTGGAAATTTCATCAGACTCTTTAGAGGTTACTACAGTTCAACTAAAAATCAGTTGCATTATTTAGCAGTAAAAGAAAATGAAAGGACAAAAATAATGACACTGTTGTAATTACGATTAAAAACTGAGAAAAGACTAAAAGAAAGAATCGATATTACAGAACAAAAAGAAAAGGAGTGAGAAACAGAGAAAGAAGAGAGAGCAAGAGAGAGAAAGATAGAGGGAGAAGAAAAGAAGGAAGAGCGGGAGTTGGACTTTCAGGAATTGACAGATCGATATCAGGCTTAATGGAGGGAGATGAAGCTGAAGGTAAGCTTAGTCAGTAAGAGAGTGAGGATGTGCAACAGATGGTTACTATAGAACTGGTGAAATTCTGTTTGAACCCTTTTCCGAAATTTGGTGGAAAGATGTGGAAGTGCTTTACATGACATTTGTGTGTGTGAGGCGGTGAATAAAGACATTTTCGGTGCATATGAGCACATGACAGAAGCCGACAGATAACGATTCAGGAATCGACGGAGGGGCCCTGCTCAAACCTGCATTGAATTTGAAAGGACCAAGCAAAACAATTTGAAGCGGCGGATGAGGTCATTAAAAATTAAACAAATCGATGACATTCTTAGAGAAACGATTATTTCGGACGAGTTCATTAATAAACTTGCTGAAGTAATCAGAAATCATGTGGAAGGACAGCTAGTTAAAATGGCAAAATTAACAGTTGAAATGCATCATAATTTTGAGCTTTTGTTATCTCCGAAATAAAGTAGGCCACATGAAATCGCACTGTTGATGGTTTGCGAAAGGCACTGGAAGCGAGATGCAGGAAAATCGGAGAAGTCAGTGAATTTTGAGGAACATCATCGGATGCTAGAAATCTGCACCAGAATGAACAATATGTTTGGATGTTGGTTAAGGAGGAAATGCCAGATCTTCTTAAAAGATATCCCTGCAAAAATAACGTTACCTCACTTAAGCCAGGTGCAGCAGGTAAAGAGGTTTAAATTTTAAGAGTTACAGTGTCCTCCATGAAAGATGAGGAAATGTATCGTTGAACGAATATTACAGAAAATATGTGAGTAATAGGCATTCCCGGTGAGATGAAAAGTGCTCAATTATGTCAAGTGGGGTTGCATTGTCCAGTTAAGAGTGGAGAGGTTGTTGTCGAAGTATTGGATAAAATGTCAGCTCCAGCAATATTATTTGACCTTACTAATATGATTGCTCATTCACAGGTGAGATTGCTGTCAACTGTGTTTGAAAAGCCAGTAGAAACTCAGGAAACAAAGCTAATGCAGGACACATATCCTGGAATTTCTCTGGACTGTGTGGTAACGAGGTCACAAAGTCACGAGTTGAAACAAGAGGGATGACAGAGTACTTAAATGAAAGTTGAAATTAAATTAGCAGAGATCTGATTTGATCAACTGGTTGACGCAAAACAGGAGCAGTTCGATGACAATGCAGGCATCCTCTTTTCATAGAAATTAGCTGAATTACAGCAGAATGATGAGAACCCAGAGAAACTGTATCAAAAAGCCAATGGAAGAAAAATCTAAATGTATTCAAATCTAAAACGATGTACATGGAATAGTGTATGTTAGATTAGCTTCAGATTGGTATGACAGGTCGGCGCAAAACCAAAGGCGAAGGGCCTGTATTGCGCTGCAATCTTCTATGTTCTGTATGTTCTATGCATCCTGGTGTACGACGATATTTAAGAAATGATATTTCTATGAGGAGAGGGAGAACATCACGTATCCAAGCAGATAAGAAATGGACAAATGTTCCTTAATTCGTCTTGAGAGTGGATTACAGAAATGGGGGAAATGCGTTCACTACCATAAGGGGACATTTACGGGTAAAAATCACCTCATGCAAATATACACAAACAGTTTTACAGGATTGGATTGCACAAGGATGTCGTTGAATTTTGCCAGACATGAAAAATGTCTCGTAAAACGTGCAGCTGTATTTCCCTGTGGAGTGTGACGAAGCTACTCCTGCAACAAGGTTATGCAGTCCTTGCTTTCTTCTTCAGTGAGTTCATAAACGACACAGACTCTGGAAAAATGAAGACTGAAGGGTTTTAGTGCCAGTTTGGTAACAGCCGATACATACTGTTTTAGGCAGAACGATTTCAATGTGTGTAAAATGACGTTATAGTGTCAGACGAAGAGTGAAGAATTTGTGGTTGGAGAAGTGGATAAACTCGCAGCTCCAGGAATATAATTTGTCCTTTCTAATAATATAGTTCCTTTACCGGTAGGAGTGCTTCCTCGTATGGTCAAAACGCCAGTGGTTACTCAGGCAATTTAAATATTGCAGGTCACATATCCTGGACCTTTTCCTGCCTATGTGATAACGAGGTCACAAAGTCATCAGGTGAAACAGGAGAGATCAAAGATTACCAGTAAGAAAGTTGGAATGGAAGTAGCAGAGATTATGTTTTATCAGATAGTTGAGATAAACCCAGAGCAGACAGATTTACAATGCAGACATCTTTAACTCAGATAAATTAATTGAGTTACAGCAGAAAGGTGAAACTTTAAATCAATTGTATAAAACGGCAGACACAGAGAAGGAATCTGAATGTATCCTTGAATGGTATCATCCTTAAATGATGGCTTAATGAGGAAACATTGAGAATCAAATATACGGGCAGATGGAAAATGGGCAGAAATTCATCAAATAGTAATGCCAGTGGGGTATAGAAAGGAAGTGTTACGAATGACGCATGAACAACCATTTGGAAGTCATTTCAGAGTGAGGAAACTACAAGTTAAAATCCAAAACATGTTACGGGCCAGGACTGTACAGGGATGTCGTTGAGTTTTGCCAGACATGTCATACCTGTCGAGTAATTTGAAAAGAACAAGCGGTGATAAAACCTGCACCTTTAATACATTTTCCTGCGTTTGAGTAACTTTTAGAAGAATATTAATTGATTGTGTAGGTCTCCTGCATCAAACTAAAAGTTGGAATCAGTCGTTGTCATCTCTAGTGTGTCTATCCACTAGAATTGCAGAGGATGTTCCACTCTGTAATATCACAGCTAAAAGGATTATAGAGGAAATACTCAAATGTTTAACGAGATATGGACGACTGAGAGAGATACAGCCAGATCAAGGGTCAAAGCTCGCATCAAAATTATTCAAGGAATTCATAGAAGCAGTGGTATAAAAGAATTCAAATCTGTTGCATACCATTCAGAATCGCAGTGAGGTATAGAATGGTGGCATCAGACAGAAAGACCATGTTGAGGGCATATAGTCAACATTATGCAGATGATTGGAATAAGGGAATATTGTGCTGTTGGAGATCAGAGTCGGACTAAATGAATCAACCAAATTCAGTATAATTCAATTCGGTTTTGTGTCTGAAGTGAGAGGACAGTTAAAAACGATTGAGAAATTAGTAAGTCAAAAATAAGAGACCACATACCTCACTTTGTGTCACATTTTAAGGCAGGATTAAAGAGAGATTGGAACTTGGCTACACAACAATTAAAGATATCACAGCATGCAATGAAACACGAAGCAGGCAATAAATAAAAATCAAATTTCAATATCGGCAATATGGTATTAGTGTCATTTCAAGTGATACTTGAATCTTTAAAAGCAAGGTTTGGTGGATCTTTTCAAGTTGAAAGGAAATTGAGTGTGGTGAACTATGGTAGGGACTCCAGACAGAAAGAAGTCTCACAGAGCGTGCCATGTGCATCTGCTTTGAAGGTATTTCGGCAGGGAAGGACAGCACGAGGAGAATGCGTTGTTGATTACAACAGAGAGGGAAGAATCAAATTCATATGAATGTGAATTTCTCATTACTCAAATTAAATTTGAGAATGGGGAAACTTATCGAGTTAACTTTCAGAAGAAAATCGAAATGACCTAAAAGAGTTGTTAATATTACATGGGGAGCCAAGTCAAAATAAGCTGGAAAGCTTTGACCTAATTGTGAACGATGTTGAAATCGGAGATGCTGTTCCAATAAAACAACATCATTATTGGCATTACCCTCTCAATTTGGCATAAGTCTAAACGGAGGTTGGATGCATGTTCTGAGATAACATATCGATGTCAGTCACAGTTACTGGAACTAACCCAGAGTAATGGTGCCAAAACCAGATGGCACCCAATGATCATGTGTGGACTATCGCAAATTTAACGCATTTACAAAGACAGATGCATATCTGATTCTACGTTTGGAAGACTGTGTTGAGAAGTTGGGTCAAGCAACCTGTATTTTTAAGTTGGACTTGCTCAAAGGACACTGGTAGGTGACATTATCATAAAGTGCAAAGGCAGTTCGGCTTTTCTAACGCTGACTGGATTTTATTAATTTAAAGACATGCAATTTGATATGAAAAAAACGCGCCAGCCACATTTCAGAGACGAATAAGGTTGCCAGGTTATCCAACTGTGTCATTTATAATAATGACCTGGTGATCTTTAGTCACAGATGGAAGGAACATATGCAACATTTATCAGACTTGTTTGATCGACTTCGGAAGGCATGTTTGTTGATAAACCTTATGGTAAGGGCATTTGCCAAAGTCCAAGTTATCTTCCTGTGCCATGTTATTCGACACGGACACATTCCCATACCGTTGACAAAAAGAGCAGTACTATGGTTCCTGGGATTGCTTGAAAATTATCGAAAATCTGTCCCACATTTTCGCAGTGTGGCTCCTCCACTCACTGAATTGCGAAGGAAAGGCAAGTCGGTTTCGTGGACAGCAGACTATCACAAAGTGCTTCACAGCCTGAAAGTATTAACTTCTCGCCTGATACTCGCCAAATCTAATTCGGCAACGCCATTCAAGTTGTCTATTGAGGCAAGTGTCGGTGTGGTGCTCTTGCAAGAAGATGATGAGAAGGTACAGAGTCTTATCGGGTATTTCTCGAGGAAGTTCAAATTTCATCAGCAAATATATTCGACAGTTGAGAAGGAGTCTTTGGTCGAGATGGTGAAATTACAGCGTGTCAGTGTTGATGTTATCAGCAACATATCTGAGACAATCATCGAAACTGATCATAACCCATTGAGGTCTTTGGAGACAGTTAAGGACAAAACAAAACAGTCTGTTTATTTGGAGCTTGTTGTCATTGCAATTCAATTTGAAAAATGTGCGTGTGGCAGAAAGCGAAAACATGACTGCTGATTCATTGTCGAGACGCGAATGTGAAATGGCAGCATTAGGCGGCAGGAATACGACAGATTGAAACGATGTATGGTTGTGCATGTTTGCACATTTGCATTCAATGCAATGAAAATTAGTGTTTTGCAGTACCAACAATTTTTAATGCGTTTTAAATCAAGTCATCCTTGGATATTGATCGTTCACTATTTTTTAAATGGGGAGGGGTGACGAAGCTGTTCCTTTAACAAGGTTATGGAGTCCTTGATTTTACTTCAGAGAGGCCGCAAACAACATCCCGACTCTGAAGAACTCGAGGGTGAAAGGTTTTAAACCAGTTTGATAACACCTAACCGATACTGCCTCAGGCAGAAGCCTTTCAAGTTAAAAACAACACTTGCACAATGAAAGCGGAGTGGCCCCTTCTCCCATATCACTGTTTGTCTGGTTTGTGTTTTTTTTAGCCGTCGTGTATAGAAAGGCTGCTGGACTCACAGAAGCAGGTACTGGCTGGTAATCTCTCTCTCTGACTTTGATGCAATCAGACTTTGTTTCATTTTCGCTTTTGTGCCAAGAGATATTTATGTGAATTGTTGCAAGGATCCGTCACAGCATTATTAAGTTCGAATAGTCTGTTGGGTTTTCAGGGAGGACAGGTTATTTAGTCATCTATTTTCCATTCTTTGCGCTTCATTCAGGAACCTTGTCAGTAAATCTGATTTTACTGAAAACTAAGTGGTTCGACGAACTGATTCTTTCCTGGAATACTGACTTTAAAGTTGCTTAAAACAACGAGCAAAGTTATGGTCTGGCAAACTTCTTGAAGTGTTCTAAGAGTTCTGCCTTGTACTAAACAGGAGTTACTCAATTTTTTCTCAAGATATGGATTACGCACAGAAATAAAATCAGAACAAGTGACAAAATTTACATCAAAATTATTCAAGGAAGTATGGACAGTTTAGTAATAAAAGTATTCAAATCCACTGCATACCATCCAGAATCGCAAAAAGAACACGAAAATTGGCGTCAGATATTAAAGACAATGCTGAGGTTTTATTGTCAAGACTAATGCGATGACTGAGATTTCTACCTTTTGTGATCTGAGAAGCACCAAATGATTCGACCAAATGCACTCAATTTGAATCAGTTTGTGGGTAAAAATTGAGAGCACCATTGAAATTGATTAAGCAGAAGTTGATAATTCAGAATTCAGAGACCACATATTTGGACGATGTGTCAGATTTTCAGGAATGATTACGTAGCGTCGGGGAGGTGGCTAGACAACATTTAAAATGATCACAGCATTCAATAAAACGAGAAGCGTATAAGCAATCAAAAAGTCACAATTTTCCTGTCGACGATGAGTTGTAGGTTACTTTTAGTGGTGGGATAACCTTTTAAAGCAACGTTTAGTGCACCTTACCAAGACGAACGGATTATGAGTGAGGTGAACTATTTGATAAGAACTCCACAGAGAGTCTTTCACAAAGTGCGTCATGTGACTACAGTAAAAAAGTTGAAGGTGATTCCTGTATCTTTAAGAGACAGTGAAAACTATTTTGACAGTGCAAGTTTGCAGGCAACTGTCACGTTACTGACTTGCAGTCTCATTATGTAATGGAAAATGGAAAATACCGAACGTTGGCCAAAAACTGGATCTCTCAGTTCATTTGACCAACATCTGAATTTAATCAATGAGTTTAAATTATGCCTTTGGATATGAAAACCCAATCGAATTTAAAATTTGCTTGTTTGACATCATTGAACCAATGAGACGATCCGATGTTTGGGGTATGAAAAAAGGAAGTTTGGACCGTTGGTCAGAAAGAGCGCCAACTGCAACTGAAATACTGCTGTTCAGCACATTCTCTGTAAAATGCACATTTTTGATGTGAAACTTCTTTGTTACATAAGACTGAAGACAACCAATGAGGTCTACAAACGGAGAAAAATTGACGGCGGAGAGGACAGCCACTGTCTGCTTTTGAAATGTAAGTTGATTTAAACTTAATACAGGCTTTATTCGATCAGTGCATTGTCATAGAGTAGGAGGGAGGTAAACAATCTTTAAGATAGAGGAGGCTCAGAGTTGCAAATAGTTGTTTCATATTGACTTTTAGACTTTAAGTTTTTTTTTGGTAAATAGTAGAATTTGCCTACTACTCTGACACTCATACTTTAAAAGATTACGAGACGATCTCAGCTTTTCTGTGTATCTTGTTTAAGTAGCAGAATGTTTTAGCGCCGAATTATAAGAAAAGACAATTGGAGGAAAGCCAATGGAGACTGTGATACTGAAAATAACACAGAGTGAAGAAAAAAGTTCAGAGGAATTCTGAATTGTGCATTCAACATATTCAATTGGATAATGAAGAAGTTGTCAAATTTTGGGTAAAATTATTGAGTTACCTTCCAAAGAAAACGGAAATGATATGAAGGAGTTTTTTTTTTGTCGTATTGGCTGATATATGGAAAATTGTACCAAATGTTAGTAATATGTGTGCTCCACTCACTGAATAACAGAAGAAATATAAGAAATTTTAATGTACAGCAAACCGTCAGAAGTCATTCGCCAGCTTGAAAGTTGTGCTCACTTTTGTCACAGTATTAGCCATGCAACATTTTAGGAACATGGGACTGGGATATCATCGCAATTACAGAAAAATGGCTCAGGGTTGGGCAGACCTGGCAGCTTCATCTTTCAGAATAAAAATGCTCGAGGAAATGCAAGAGAGATGGGGAACGGGGTTTTTGATTGGGGATAGCATTACATCTGTGCCGAGGGAGGATATTCCTGTAAATACATCCAGGGAAGTTATTTGGGTAGAACTGTGAAACAAGAAAGGGATGATCACCTTATTGCGATTGTATTATAGACGAGTGAGAAGAAAATTGAGAAACAAACTTGGAATAAGATGTCAGCTATTTTAACAATAATAGGGTGGCTATGGTAGGGAATCTTAACTTTCTAAACATAGACAGGGACGGCCATACTGTTAAGGATTAGACGGAGAGGAATTTGTTAAGTGTGTAAAAGAATATTTTCTGATTCAGCATGTGGATGCACCTACTCGTGAAGATGCAAAACTTAACCTACACTTGGGAAATAAGGCAGGGCAGGTGACTGAGGTGTCAGTGGGGGAGAACTTTGGGTCCATCGACCACAATTCTATTAGATGTAAACTAGTGATGAAAAAGGATAGACCAGGTGTAAAAGTTGAATTTCTAAAATGGGGAATGGACAGTACTGATGGGATTAGGCGAAATTTTCAAAAGCTGATTGGGGGCAGATGTTCGCAGGTAAAGGGACAGCTGGAAAATGGGAAGCCTTCAGGAATGAGATCACGAGAATCCAGAAACAATAGATTCCTTTTAGGTTGAAAGGAAAGGCTGGTAGGTACAGGGAATGCTGAATGACGAAAGAAATTGATTTTGGTTCACAAAAAGTAAAAAGTATATGGAAGGTATCGACAATATAGATCGAGTGAATCCTTCGAAGAGTATAAAGCAGTAGGAGTATACTTAAGAGGGAAATCAGGAGGGGGAAAAGGGGACATGAAATAGCTGGGGCAAATAGAATTAAGGAGAATACAGAGTTTATACAAATGCATTAAGTACACAGGGTAACTAGGGTGAGAATTGGTCCCCTCAAAGATCAGCAGGGTGGCCTTTGCGTGGAGCTGTAGAAAATGGGGAAGATAATAAACGAGTATTTTGCATTAGTATTTACTGTGAAAAAATGGATGGATGATATAGAATGTAGGGAAATAGATGGTGACTCTTTTCAAAGTGTCCACATTTCAGAGGAGAATATGCTGGATGTCTTGAAACGCAAAAAGGTGGAGAAAGTCGCAGGTCCCGATCAGGTGAAGCCCAGAACTCTGTGGCAAACTAGTGAAGTGAAGGCCGCACCTCTTGCTGAGATATTTGCATCATCAATAGTCACAGGTGAGGTTCCAGAAGACTGGAATAAAGAAAGAAATAACAAAATATTAGAAAGCAAACTCTCGACTTTTCAAACAGATTCAAAGATAATGATTATGCAGTGTGCATAATTCTCATTAACTTCAAAACAATGCATAGATGAAACGAAAAAAAAGCAGCTTTTTACTTAATATACAACTGCTCTGTCTTTCCAAAGAAAATATCCCCTCGTGTAATATTCACACCAGGGTCCCTGGACCTAACATTTGCTCAAATGACTTGTGCCTGCCACTTTTAAAGTGAAGCTGTAGTGAACTTCTTTATGGAGCTACCACAAAGTTGATTGTGAATGTACTCAGCGTTAAGTAATCTCTTCAGAGCATCTTTTCTCCCAATAAATCTGTCTCGGATGAACAGAAATGTTCACTCCAAGGTACGAAAGCTGACTAATTTCCGCATCCCCTTCTCATGAGGAAACTTTTCTGAATCCACCCAGTTTCAGGAAATAAAAAAGACTGAAACAATTGAGAAAAATGATAAAAATTAAGCGATTCATTCTGAATCTCATATTGCTGACCCCTCGAGCAAACCTTTAGATACCATTGATACCATGCTGGGTGATAAACAATAATTAAAGAAAACATTGTGGACTCGTGCACAAAGCCATTCAACCCACGGCCAGACTTTTCAAAAACGGTTTTGAAACAAATTGCTGTGGTAACAGGAATACCTCGAAGTTTAATGTGAGCATCAGAAGGACAGAGTAGCCGACAGCTTATTCGTTCAAAAAACAGAAAAGAAATCCCTCCCGATTTTTTTTTATATTCTCGACATAAAAATACCACTGTATATATATTTTTTTCAAAAAGACTCGCTTCCTTAATACCATCGAAATTCAGCGTAGTCTCCGCTTGGATTGAGATTTCTGCAGGTTTGCCACAAGAGATTAATCATTCCACCATGGAAAGTTTAATTTCCTGGGCAATTCCTGCAGAGTGTGCGATTACTACCCATGCGTCATTCTGACTAATGGCATGAATCCTCAGAAAGACTCAGGCAATGTCAGATGTGTAAGACACTTATCAGGAATTGTTACAATTGGAATGTTCGTGTAAATGATTTTCCACATCTGATGAATTGAAAAAGTCATTTTCTACAAAAATCTCTTTGTACAAGCAATCTCTCTGTTCGAAATTCCAAGGTGATATAATCCCGAAGTCTTTCATTTGTACCTGCTGATACGTCTGGGGGACAATGACATGACAACGTGGTTCCAATCATTTATTTAAGAATTTGAACAAACAGGTGACAGCGGTGTTTTAACTCCGAGTTGTGATCCTTCATTGTTAGAACTTAGGTTTATTCGATTTTTAAAATCCGAATCGGTCAATATCAAACATGGGAACATGCATGCTGAGCCATTTATTGGAATCTCTACAGTGTGGAAGCGGGTTAATCGGCTCATCGAGTCCACACTGACCCTGCAAATTGCATCCAACGCAGGCGCACCCGCTGGCGCTGTGAGGCAGCAGGGTTAATTAATCAGTCCTTGTGGCACGCTAAATACCAGCGTTGACACCCCAATTCTATCCATCCAACTTGGAAATCTTATTTTACATCATATTGTTATTAAGTTGACATTGACATTTTGAAATTAATTCCGGTTGAGAGTTTCTCAGAGAAATGTTCTCCTCAACACTGTGTTGTGGCTTTCCTGTTTAATTGCAGCTGTAGCATGAAAGAAAAATAGCTGGTTACCGGAGACGACACATTGTCGGTCTTAACAAACTCAACAGAATTGAAGCGGGAAAGTGTAGAAAATGAAGAGCCACAGGTCCTGCTCAACATTGGCATCAACAATGTTCGGTGGTGAAATCGCCCTTCAGAGGTCAGAATCCAACATTAATCATTCCTCAGTTAC